>NC_041720.1:9950446-12368989 GCF_900700375.1 Denticeps clupeoides | reverse complement strand
TGTTTATTACTATTAATATCTTTTTTATTTCATATCTCGAGTTTGGTGGGTCCACCTGAGGTGGGCTATTTAACATCAGGTCTTTTCTGTTTTAATAGCTTTAATTTTCTGTCATTCATACAAGGGATCATTGTTGATCATGTCATCTCCTGGCCCACAGGGGGCACTGCATTTACATTTAAATTTAAATTTACATTTACTGCATTGCTCAAGAGACCAATGACCCAGAACTGAAACAAAACAGTTCATCATCCAATATTAAGTCCTGGAAGCCATGTTGGACGCTGCCCAAAAATTCTGTGTTTTATAAAAAAAATTACATTTGAATGCGAAAAGAGTTGTCCTTTAACGTTTAATAATTTATTGGGGTTGTCAGTCTAAATATTTTAAATAATTACTGACAGGATTAATGACATACTATTAATAACACAATTATTTTAGTTTGAAATGGTTTTATATAGTTTTTATAGTGTGTTCAGTTGGGAGGAATATATGATTCTGATGACACAACCCAAAATGCTGAAAAATGTATTATGGCAAGGATGAATTTGGCGTAAGTGTCATAGGCCAAACCCAAAGATATAAAATAAAGGAAGCACAGCCATGTTAAAGTTAATTTGTTCTAACAAATTAAATATATATCTATACATGAGGCTTTCGTTCAGCACCTAACAATCAACTTGAAATGTGTGCTAATTGAAACAGTAGACATCTATAAAATCACCCTTAATGTACACTTCTTAACCTCCACCAACAAATTGTTGAAGTTGAACTTTATTTTAATTTCAGCTATATACGTGTTAGATGATACAAAGTGAAACAAATGATAATTTCTCCGGAACCTGGTGCTACCTGTAACATTTGAAGAATTAAAAAGTTTCATAGTGACATAAAGTGCACATGTGTGATACAGACAAACTGTGCTAGATAAAGTGCCAAGAGGGGACACAGGCAGTGCAAGAGTAGCTTTTAACTAAAACATGTAGACAACAATGAGACAGACAGCGCAAATAAATGTGCAAAGTAAATTAGTGCAAACATTGCATTTTGAACGGTGCGTTAATAGATAATATTACAGATGGATAATATCACTCAATATAACAGAGGTAGTGTGTGTGTCAGTGTCAAAAGTTCCTGTGTGTTCAGGTGTCTGACGGCCTGTGGGATGAAGCTGTTGCACAGACTGGCAGTGACTTCCCAAATGCTTCAGTTCCTTTTCCCAGATGGCAGGAGGGTGAAGAGTGCATGTGAGGAGTGTGTAGAATCGTTCACAATGCTGGCAGCTTTCCTGATGTGTGTGTGTGGTAAATATCCATTATGGAGAGACTCTGATTATCTTCTCAGCTGTTCTCACTATCCACCGTAAGTTCCCAAACCAGACAGGGATGGAGCTGGTTAGAATGCTCTGAAGAGTCCCTCTGTAGAAGGTGGTGTGGATGGGTGGTGGGGGATGGGTTTTCCTCAGCCTCCACAGGAAGTAAAGATGCTGCAGGGCTTTCTTGGCTGTTGAGCTGGTGTTGAGAGTCCAGTTCTCCTCTAGATGAACACAGAGGAACTTTGTGTTCTTGACTATCTCCACACAAGGTCCATCGATGTTCAGTGGTGAGTGGTCCCTCCGTTGTCTTCTGAAGTCAACAATCATCTCCTTTGTTATGCCCACGTTCAGAAATAGATTGTTGTCCATCAGTCGTTGCACCTCCTCTCTTTATGCTGACTCATTGTTCTTGCTAATGTGACCCACCACGGTTGTCATCGGCAAGCTTGATGTGGTTGGAGCTGTGCATCACTGCACAGTTGTGGGTCAACAGGGTGAACAGCATTGGACTGAGCACACAGCCCTGAGGAGCATCAGTGCGTAGTGAGGTGGTGCTGGAGACGCTGTTCTTGATCCGAACAGACTGAGGTCTCTCAGTTAACAAGTCCAAGATCCAGGGGTCATTGTCACAGTTTTTAGTCCTGTTTCAGTCCAGTTCACATACCTGTGGATGACTTCTTGTTTGATCATGTGGTGATGGACTTGAAGACTGTAATGTCATCAGTGCATTTGCTGATGTAGCTGTTCACTGATGTTGTGTACGCCTACAAGTTGATGATGTTGTCACCGTTGGTTGCAGCGTCTCTAAACATTGGCAGGGTTTGCAGTACGAGAGGAAGCAGAGAGAGCTGGCATTACCATGGCATAGCTGTACTGGAACTTGGTGGGTAGTAGAGGCAGCATGAGTCAGTGGAGCACCAAACAGGTCCATCCAAGGACGAGGCAGGGACAGAGACGGAGTGAAAGGTCAGCGACATCAGATGTGGAAAAAAGGGCATACAAGGTCAACTCGAAAAAAGGAGTCAGGAGCAGGTGGATGGCATGGAGCATTATCATTTTTGAGCACCGCCTTCGCATTAGCGCTGGGTGGAATGTACACTTTGATAATGAAAAGTGAGGTGAATTCCCTTGGTAGATAAAAAGGTCTGCATATCAGTCACAAAGTCCACCAGCGATGCACAGAGTTCTGGCACCATTCTGGCACCGCCGCCGCGGGCCGCACAACGCCGCATTCCTTCGGCACCAAAATGCTGTAAGCTGAGCTGAGCCACATCTCAGTAAAATCAATGACGCAAGCACTCTCTATATTCCGCTGTAGATTGATGTAGTCCAGTTTATTGTTTCAGGGAAGAGACATTGGATAATAGGACGGACTGGAGAGCCGGTTGACTAGCATGCAGTTGTCCTTGAAAGTCCGGAAGTCAATCTGTAGGTCAGAATGATGAAGATGGAAGAATTGTTTCTGATAGACATGGTCCTTGTTTTCCTGATGTTCCATGTGTCTTTTTCTGGTGTACAAAAAAGCACCATTGCGAGCTGTTGCGCCATTCGTCTTACCGGAAACAGGCCAACAGGCTAAAAATCACCCCCCCATAGAGGTAAAAAGAAATTAATTCACAGCTACACTGTTTAAGGTCCGTTACAGATCTGATTTTTTGTCCTTAATGGACCATGCTGCTGTCTTCTTATGCCTGTTTAAAAACGGAGGCCAAAACAAGGTTGCACAGTGGACTGAAGACTGGGAAAAAGGAAGTGTAATGTCACGGGGAGAGCAGCAAATGCACAGGACCCAGATGCAGTTTTGTCAAAGACTAAATTTAGTCACAAACAAATATAACTTTCAACAGAACCACTCAGCCACATTACCAGTTGAAATTCAGACAGTCATTAACGGGTGTACCAGAGTTTTAAAGGTGTGTGAGCAGACTGTGCACAGGTGTGGTGCATGGAGTAGGATTAGATGCATGGGGTCCTCAGATTAGATGCTCAATCCAATAGTGCAAGTGATCTGGTGCAGGATGTATGGCAAGTGTGAGAGTGGTGCAGTAGCATGAAGCTGCAGGGAATCTCAATAACACTGTATTAGCCCCTCCAGATTACCCAGGGAGCTGTTTCTCGCCTTCTTGTCCTGTGTTGGCGCAGAAAAATTTAATATGGAGAAGAGGTCAAAAGCACACCGCACATATGGGTGTGGGTCCTCCTCGGACGTCCCAGAGACAGAAAACACGAGCAGCACCTCCCATGGAATTGGTGGCAAAAGTTTGTTTTATTTAGGTTGATATTATTTAAAATATTTAACATGGTTTTTTTTTCGTTTTTTTTTTATTGAAGTGATTAAATGAAATACATGGTGCACACAATGAATTGTGTCCTCTGAAAACCCACAATTTTGATAGAGCATACCCTTGTTGGTTTTATCTTTGTTAGCTGTTTTTACTTTGTAGCACTTAGCAGATTTGGTTGAATGGAAAGTAGAACCACTGGGGGCTTACAGAGGGTCCTGGAGGTGTACATGACAGTTGACTGGAGGTGCACATGACAGGCCCCTTCTGTTCATCTACTGTCTCTGCCCTTCATGCAGAATCCCTCTGTTGACCAGACAAGAAGCCTGCCATTACCTTGCTGTGTTGTAATCTGTCCCAGTGGCTCTTTGTCCATGTGGTTCCTGTGCTGGTGGTGGCCACTTGAAATGATTCTCTCAGCGACAAAAGAATGAATGACCCCAGATGTTATTGACAATTTATTTATCTACTGCTGTGCTAATTTTTGATGCTTTATCTCTGTATCTCACAATGAAAAGAGTAAACCAACCTAAACAGGATAAAATTGAAGGAATCTGTCACACCTAATATTTTAGCATATTGTAAAGGTATATTTATAACTTAAAACTATATTTTTTTCAGTGTACTTCCAGCAGCTGAGTCTGCCTCTGTGGCTCTCTTTCCTAAGTACACTGAACAAACAGATAAATGCAACAACTTTTGCTCCCGTTTTCCATGAGCTGAACTCCAAGATCTCAAACATTTTCTTCACACACAAAAGATCCATAAATCTCAAATATTGTTCTCAAATATTGAAATCTGTTAGTGAGCACTTCTCCTTGGCCAAGAAAATCTATTTTATACTAAAAAAAAGTGAACACTTAAAAAAAAGTGAAAATGATCTTATCTCCTTGTTCCCACAAGGTGTGTAACTGATAACAGCAATACACACTGCTTTGATTGTCCTAAGGTGGAATAGTAGGAATTGTAAATCTTGCTGTCATGATTAGGGTTGGGCTATGAACTCTGTTCAGAGTTCAGGTTATACAGCCTGTTAATACTGAAGAAGAGATATTAACCATAAGAAGGGTTGGGAAGGTTACTTTTGAAATGTATTCCATTACAGATTACAGAATACATGCCCCAAAATGTATTTTGTAACGTATTCCGTTAAGTTACTCAATGTGAGTAATGTATACTTTGATTACTTTGGATTACTGAATACTTTGGATTACTTAATATATTGTCATGCTTTTTACAACTACATGAATGTTGCAATCACAGATAATAAAAATCCATGTTTTTCACCAACCATTTCTTTATTTATAAAGCTGAAAAGTGGAAGAGAAACATAAAATATGCCATTGAAAAGTATTTACTGTTATGGTCACCAACATATTACATCACTTAGTTAAAATAAAAAGTAGCCTTGCACAAGAAAAATTACCCTCTTTTTGATTAGGACCGACCTTCCTCATGGCAGAAAGCGGCCAATTACAGCCGTCTCCGTTCCACCCTCCGAGCGGCGAGGTTAAACTGGGTGAAGGCGTGTCACCTTTGTCAGGATCCGGTCCGAAATTGGGGGTTACTCCGGTCCGGGTCAGGATCAGGATCCGGACCGGAGTTTAATTGTTGTCCTGTGTAATGTTCCCTAATCGTTTTCACCTGTGTTAATTGTATAAAGCTGCCCTGTTCGTTTCTGTTCGCTGTCAGGTCTTTGAAGTTATGTTCCGTGTTCACCAGTGTCTACGTCTCGGATGTCTCCCCTGTCCTGTGATTCACCATTAAACCCCTGTTCCGTGATGTCAGGTGAAAGCGTCCTCCATTCCTCGTCATTCCTCGTCACTCCTCGTCCTCCTCTACGTTCACCTGCCGCGTCATGCCCGCATGGACGTGACAACCTTACACACACTCAGTCCATGTGCACTGTAACAGTATAAAGAGCATGGTGTAATAGTGAATCAAATCATATTTATTTACAATTTCAGGGGTAGCATGGATTTATGGGCACTGAACAGAGCACAAACTTGACGGACTGCGCAGATCTGCTAGGAAGCACAACTTGATAGGCAGCATGTTTCGATAAGAAATGATCTTATCTCCTTGTTCCCACAAGGTGTGTAACTAATAACAGCAATACACACTGCTTTGATTGTCCTAAGGTGGAATAGTAGGAATTGTAAATCTTGCTGTCATGATTAGGGTTGGGCTATGAACTCTGTTCAGAGTTCAGGTTATACAGCCTGTTAATACTGAAGAAGAGATATTAACCATAAGAAGGGTTGGGAAGGTTACTTTTGAAATGTATTCCATTACAGATTACAGAATACATGCCCCAAAATGTATTTTGTAACGTATTCCGTTAAGTTACTCAATGTGAGTAATGTATTCTGAATACTTTGGATTACTTAATATATTGTCATGCTTTTTACAACTACATGAATGTTGCAATCACAGATAATAAAAATCCATGTTTTTCACCAACCATTTCTTTATTTATAAAGCTGAAAAGTGGAAGAGAAACATAAAATATGCCATTGAAAAGTATTTACTGTTATGGTCACCAACATATTACATCACTTAGTTAAAATAAAAAGTAGCCTTGCACAAGAAAAATTACCCTCTTTTTGATTAGGACCGACCTTCCTCATGGCAGAAAGCGGCCAATTACAGCCGTCTCCGTTCCACCCTCCGAGCGGCGAGGTTAAACTGGGTGAAGGCGTGTCACCTTACACACACTCAGTCCATGTGCACTGTAACAGTATAAAGAGCATGGTGTAATAGTGAATCAAATCATATTTATTTACAATTTCAGGGGTAGCATGGATTTATGGGCACTTAAACAGAGCACAAACATGACGAACTGCGCATGCGCAGATCTGCTAGGAAGCACAACTTGATAGGCAGCATGTTTCGACAGAACACAGAACACGCTGCGTGGTCCACTCATTTAAACTGTAACGAAATACAGTTACTCATATTTTGTATTCTAAATATGTAACGCCGGTACATGTATTCCATTACTCCCCAACACTGACCATGAGCTGTTCTGTGACTTGTACATTTTTATCAACAGCTATGGGTTGTTTGTGTTTGTGGGCTGTTCAAGAGTGCTCTGGAGCAAGTTTTCATCCAGGTTGTCTCTGTACATTGCTGCCATCATCTTTCCCTCTATCCTGACTAGTCTCCCAGTTCCTACTGCTGAAAATCATCCCACAGCATGATTCTGCCACCATCATGCTTTCCTGGAGGGATGGTATTGGTCTGGTGATCAGCAGTGCCTGGTTTCCTCCATTCACGGATGATGGAGGCCACTGATCTTAAAAGCAGCAAAAGATTTTCTGTAACCTTCCCCAGATTTGTGCCTTGAGACAATCTTGTCTCAGAGGTCAGCAGACAATTCCATTGACTTCATGCTTGGTTTGTATTTAAAAATATTTTTAGTCACATGTAAAGGTTGGTGTACTTGTACCATCTATCCTACTTTGATTCTTTCAGCTTTTGCACCTGCCAGAATTTTTTTTTGTCATCCTGACAATGGACTCTTTCTCTTTTGAGGTTAGGAAAGCACTTCTGCTCCCTTAAAGCCAAAACAGAAAGAACGAGGAAGAGCTTCTTCCCTCAGTCCATTCTGGCCCTGCATCAGGTGCAGATCTGGTCTCTGTAATTCCACCCTTAATAAATATATAACCTTTTAGAGGTTGCATTGTATATAACTTTGATATTTTGTTATTTTAGTATAAAATAACAGGTTTCTGCATGCTTGAAAGCTGCCTGGTTTGGAAGAATGTGAAAGTGATCTTATCTCTTCATTCATCTTTCTTTTGAAATCTTTCTTTGAAAGTGAAGTGATTGTCACATGTGATACGCAGCAGCACAGTGAAATTTGTCCTCTGCATTTAACTCATCACCCTTGGTGAACAGTGGGCAGCCATGACAGGCGCACGGGGAGCAGTGTGTGGGGACGTTGCTTTGCTCAGTGGCACCTCAGTGGCACCTTGGCAGATCGGGATTCGAACCGGCAACCTTCTGATTACAGGGCCGCTTCCTTAACCGCTAGGCCACCACTGCCCCATTCACACAACATGTATAAAATATAACAGTCATACACACTGCTTTGAATGTCCTAAGGTCCTGGTAAGTCATGTTACAACATGTAGAGTTGTGCATATTTCTCTCATCAGTATTCTCTTCATTCTCTTCAGTCCACAGGTGATGAATGAGAAAACTTTCTGTCAGTAGGGTTGGGCTATGAACTCTGTTCAGAGTTCAGGTTATACAGCCTGTTAATAATGACGAAGAGATTTTAACCATAAACTGTCCTGTGAATCGTACGTTTTTATCAAAGGCTATGGGTTGTCTGTGTAAAATGAAGTTTATATCTATTGAGCTATATCTTAACTTCCTCAACCTTGGGGTGTGATAGGAAGGCCTGTGATATAAAGTACAGGCTGACATGCAGCAAGGTCTGTAGGAAACTCTCCCTTTTCTGGAGAAACTGAAAGTCAGTCAGCATTCCAATGTTTCCCATCAATTAACACAAAAGAACAAAAACCAATTTGTCACAACTATGCGGGCATGACGAGGCGGGTGTACAGAGAGGAGGACGAAGAGTGACGAGAAGACGAGGAATGAAGGACGCAATCACCTGACATCACGAAACCGGGGTTTAATGGTGAAGTACAAGCCAGGGGAGACATCCGAGACGTTGACACTGGTGAACATGGAACATAACTTTAACGACCTGACAGCTAACAGAAACGAACAGGGCAGCTTTAAAACATTTTACACAGGTGAAAACGATTAGGGAACATTACACATGACAACAGTGAACCCCTTTTCGGACCGGATCGTGACAGGTTATTACAGTGCATCCGGAAAATATTCACAGTGCATCACTTTTCTCACAGTGAAAACAGTAAACACCTAATATTTTAAGCATATTGTAATCATATATTTAAATCTTAAAACTATATTTTAAGTTTAGCCTGCCTTTAATTTTTTTCAGTGTACTTCCAGCAGCTCAGTCCTGCCTCTGTGGCTCTCTGTCCAAAGTACACTGAACAAACCGATAAATGCAACACTTTTTGCTCCCGTTTTCCATGAGCTGAACTCAAAGGTCTGAAACATTTTCTTCATACACAAAAGATCCATAAATCTCAAATATTGTTCTCAAATCTGCCGAAATCTGTGTTAGAGAGCACTTCTCCTTGGCCAAGATCATCCATTCCATATTGAAAAAAGTGAACACTGGCCAGACTTAAAAAAAAGTAAAAAATGATCTCCATGTTCCCACAAGGTGTGTAACTGATAAGAGCAATACACACTGCTTTGATTGGTGGAAGGTGGAATGTTCACAGGTGATGACTTGGAAGTCTTGCTGTCATGATTAGGGTTGGGCTATGAAGTCTGTTCAGACAGAGTTTGAATCAGAGAGGAGCAGAGAGAGCTCTCTGTTCAGAGAGGAAGCAGTGCAGATCGTATGTTTCATTAATCAGCTGTCACAGCATAAGGAAAGACAGGACTGCCACCAAGAGCTGCTTGAACGTATCTCTTCTTTTCTGAATGAAGAAAAAGAGTTGTTTAATGACCAGAAGGTCCCTGATATTGTACCTCTACCAAATGCCACAGACATTTGGCACTCCACCAAGACACTTGGAACATCAGATCAGAGCCCCTACTGCAGTGGACAATAACATGCGACAAGGGAGTGAATATGAAAATGGAAAACATCTGCCAACAGCAGGGACAATGCAGTCTGGACATATACATACCCCCTCAACCACAGCCCCAATACAAGATGCCCAAGCTCATCCTGTTCAGTTATTTCCTCTGAATCTATTATGCCAGAGTTTATTCATCAATATTCCCAGGTTAAGAATACCACTACAGACTGCATGTCTGAAACACAACAGTACTTAGCTGCTCCTGCTTCACATCCCACTGTGCTTGTCTCAGAGGTCAGCAGACAATTCCATTTACATCACATGAAAAGGTTTACTTTCAAAGGTTTACTTTACTCAGGTGCAGGTGCAGATCCGGTCTCTGTCTCTGTAATTCCACCCTTTATAACTATGCGCTGTGCTTTAAAATCTGCACTATCCATATTACATTAATATCTGCTTTAATACACCACTGCATATTGTTCTTAAATGTGTGTCTTGTTGGTAATGCACCTGTACTTTTCCTTACTGGCATACTGTTTCTATTGTTTTTTTTTTTGCAAAAAGCATTTAACTGCATGACATACAACATATTATGGCGTAGGTGACATAAACTCTGAATCTAATTTAGAGTTTGCATTGTATATAACTTTGCAACTGTGTATGTTATTTTAGTATAAAAAACAGGTTTCTGCATGCTTGAAGAATGTGAAAGTGATCTTATCTCCTCATTCACACACTTTTTCATCAGTGCATCAACTGTGACACTATCCATATAACTGTCATGATCCGGACCGGCAGGGGTGACTCTGGATCCGGAGTCCGGACCGGAGTTTCATGTTTGTCCTGTGTAATGTTCCCTGATCGTGTTCACCTGGTGTATATTTGTATAATTGTATAAAACTATCCTGTTCGTGTCTGTTCATCGTCGGGTCATTGTGCGTGTTGATGTTCCCTTGTCTCGCTTGTAGTTTGTATTAAACCCCCTGTCGCGTGAAATCGTGCGAATGCGTCCTCCTTTATCGCCATGTCCAGCCCACCCATGACAATCACATTTATTTTCGCATTAATACTGCACTCCATATCATGCTTAAATGTATGTCTTGTTGGCTTTTGTCATTCCATCATGTGACTTGGAGCAACACGGAAACGAGGTAACGTGACTCCTATAAATTGGCTAGAGAGCAGCTGCCAGCTGCATGACACACGTCATTAGACTCGGCTCCGAAACCCTCAACCAAAGTACGACCGTACCTGTCCAACATCAGTGTGGTGTTGTGGCTCACGCCGTCCGCGTTCGCAGATTAACGCGGAGGAACTTCCCGCCGCACCGAGGTCTCTTGTCTGATCCCGGTTTGTGTGACAGAATGACCGAGCCCGTACGCGCTTCAGATTTCGCTGCTTTATGTGATCGAGTAGTGCGGCAAGAGAATCTCATTGAATGTCTGTCACAGGAGGTTCGCTTCCTGCGGCAGCCCACCGAGTGCATGAAGCGACGAACGCTGCGCAGAGCCCCTCGTCCCCCCTGCGGTTCCCGAACCCAGTTTGGCGCTCGCGGAGCGCTGGAACGGGACCGAGGGGAGCGGCGAGGCGCTCCTCACCACTCTCCTCGTTGGTTTTTGAGCTGCAACCTCGCCGCTACCCCAGATCCCGGTCCCGAATCGCCCTCCTACTCACCCTGCTCGTTGGTCCCGCGGCGGAGTGGGCGGCCGCGCTAATCAGCTCCCCCAACTCAGCATCCATGTCATATTCCGAATTCGTGGAGGAATTAAAACACCTTTTGCCGTCCGGACGGTGTGGAAGACGTCGCGTCACAGCTTTACCATCTACGCCAGGGTTCTTCATCTGTCAGCCAGTTCACCGCACGATTTCAGACCCTGGCTGCAAAGGCTCTGCTGGACGCCCACGCCCTCCGGATGATTTATATTGAAGGACTGGCCGCGCGAATTCGTGGGGAGATGGTAAGCCGGGAAATGGCAGCAACGTATGAGGCCCTCATACAACTCGCGCTGAGGATTGATCGCTGGCACTCCCGAAAACTGCGGCCTCCACTCCAACCCGGCACCGGACTCCCTGACCGCCTTTCTCACCACCTCAGCCCACCGTCACTCCTCCGGACCATAGGGGGGAACCCATGCACCTGGGACGGTCAACCCTGTCTCAGGAAGAAATGCAGCGGCGTGGCGTGGTGTTGGAGTGGGGAGCGCACTGCCATCGCCATTGCCTTCTGCCACAGCTCTCCCCGTCTGCCACCTCAAACCCAGAGCCGACCCGTCCAGTGTTGGACAACATCCCCTCCTGTTATCATGACCTAGTCACCGTCTTCAGCCCAGCCAAAGCTGCCCAGCTGCCTCCCCATCGACCAGGCGACATGACCTGCTACCGGGAACCACTCCCCCGAAAGGACATCTCTACTCCCTCTCGAAAGCACAGCAATTGGCCATGGAGCGGTTTGTGGCGGAGGTGCTTCAGAACGGCACCATCCGCCCATCGACCTCCCCGGCCGCGGCAGGGTTCTTCTTTGTTACCAAGAAGGATGGTGGTCTGTGACCGTGCGTGGATTATCGTGGACTCAACAAAATCACTATAAAAAAAAAAAACGCCATTTCCCCTAACCAACACCGCCCTCGACGCCGTCTCGGGAGTGAAGTACTTTACAAAGCTGGATCTCCGTTCGGCCTATAACCTGATTCGCATCCGAGAGGGCGACGAGTGGAAGACAGCCTTCATCACCCCCACTGGTCCTGTCTTGTGCCTTAAAACGCGAACGACAACATCAGTGTGGTGTTGGTGGCTCACACCGTACGCGTTCGCAGATTAACGTGGAGGAACTTACCTGCCTCCTTGCGTCCCGCCGCACCGCGGTGTCTCGTCTCCTCTTACACGTCTCTCTTGTTCTGATCCCGGTTCGTGTGACAAGTTTATCCTTACTGTTTTTTTGTTGTACTGTTTTTGCAATGTCCTACTTTAAAAAACATTTCACTGCATGGTGTACTATGATTGATTGTGTATAAGACATAAAATCTGAATCAAATTTAAAGGTTGCATTGTGTTTAACTTTGCAACTGTGTATGTTTTTTAATGTGTTTATTAAGAATGTAAAAGTGATCTTATCTCCTCATTTTGATGGACAATCATATCTGTGCTTGCAGTGTCTCACAATGACAATCACTTCAATTTCATATCAGGCAAGCAATATCAATCTTAACAGACATCTTCACAGATATCTTCAACACATCGCTGAGTTCAGCCGTCGTGCCTACCTGCCTCAAAACTGCCATCATCCCAGTGCCAAAGACATCAACTGTGTCCTGCCTCAATGATTAGCAGCCCATAGCACTCACACCCATCATGATGAAATGCTTTGAGAGGCACATGAAGACACAGAATCTGGACCGTTTCAGTTCGCTTACCAGCCAAACTGCTTTCACACAACCCTCTCCCACCCCGACAAAAAAGACACTTACGGCAGAATGCTGTTTATTGACTTCAGCTCAGCATTCAATATGGCATATTTTGAATCCCATTGTATGTTTGTGGGCCTGTGCAGCAAGCACAGAGCATGACTTTCCATGCGAGTTCAGTTTAAAACTTTATATGCCCTTTCGATGAGCTCCTATCCTCACATGCACACAACGCTGCGAATATTTTCCGGATGCACTGCCATCGCAGAGATAAATTGGCTTTTGTTCTTTTGTGTTAATTGATGGGAAACGTTGGAATGCTGACTGACTTTCAGTTTTTCCTACAGACCTTACTGCATGTCAGCCTGTACTTTATTTCAAAAGCCTTCCTATCACACCCCAAGGTTGAGGAAGTTAGGATGTAGCTCAATAAATATAAGCTTCCTTTTACACAGACAACCCATAGCTTACAATTCTTACAAAACTTACAATTCACAGAACAGCTTATGGTTAAAATCTCTTCATCATTATTAACAGGCTGTATAACCTGAACTCTGAACAGAGTTCATAGCCCAAACCTACTGACAGAAGGTTTTCTCATTCATCACCTGTGGACTGCAATGAAAAGAATACTGATGAGATAAATATCCACAACTCATTATGCATTTATATTTTAAGCTCTTAATTGTAAACTAAAATCATAGAAATGTAATATGAATTGATATGCCTAAGCACACACACAAGCACACAGAGAAGAGCTGGAATTTTGGGAGTGAGTGTGAATCATTTAAACCAGCCTTTGATATAAAATACCCGAGTTTTAAATATTCACACAGTCTAGGTACCTTTTATTATCGTTGGCACGCTTGGTGGAGCTCAAACTGGTGGAGAATATGTGTGTTGAGTCTACTCACAACTTCCTCCAGTACTGTACCCACGATCGATGGCCCTTCCGCCGTCTGCAAAATAATCCTGTAGTCGGTGCAGTTCTTCATGTACCTTTATGCATCAGAAGTCCTCGCTCCTCGCGTGGTCCAAGGCCTCAGCAGCACCGTGCCGTCTGCTGCCGTGCGGGTTTTCCCGGCCTCCGCCACGTGCACAGAAATACGTGCACTTCTGTCCTGTGTAGTAATTGCTACTTTTCCAGAAAGTCGCCGAACCTCCGCCTTTCGCTATGCACCTTTATGCATGAAAAGATTTTCATCTCCGGAATCAGTAAAACTAAAATACGTGTGCAACCACTTGTTCTTTTAACTCAGCAGGCTTAAGCGAACTCCAGCTTCGCTAATTAAATTGCGGGTAAACTGTAAAACACGGCACCACTACATTGTCTCCTGTCTAGATAGATAGATAGATAGATAGATAGATAGATAGATTGGGTGCGGTGCTATTATTTTTAGGCCCATATTATTATTATTATTATTTTATTATTATTATCATCAGTTGCGGTAGGTAGTCCTATCATCAATACTAGGCTATTGCTATATAATTATATGAGGTTACATGCATTATGATTATTATTTTTACCACCATCAGTATAGGTCTATTATCTTCACTAGGCTATTGCTATAATTGGGAATTATATCTGATATTAATTTATGCTTTATTATTGTTGTTATTACTAGGCCTAATAGTAGGCATCATCTGCATTTTTTACAGAAGCTTGCAGGTAGGTGTTGTTAATGAGAGACCTGAGCCTGCTTTGCCTTGCAAAGATCCTCAATTCTTGGCTCAATGTTTGATGAACATAGCCTCAAATCATCCTCGATTTGTGCACGATTGTGGTATTTAGTTTTGAGTGCAGTCATTTTTGAGAATCCTGCCTCACACAAATATGTTGACGCAAAAGGAAGGAGAATCTTAAAGATGACGTCACAGAGTTCAGGATATTCCAGCATCAAGGCTGCGCAGAATGACAAAATAGGGCAGGAGCTAAAGACTTCCTTCAGTCTTCTGTCACTCTTCAGCTCAATAATATGTTCCTGCATATTAATTTAAAGCTCATTTGCTGTGCACATAAAGGCTGGCAGAGGACCCCAAACAATCGAGTGTTAAGTGGCTGTGATTTGATGAGACTTTTTTTCATGGATTTGTTAAGCACGGAGTCAAAAAGAAGTGCTTCGCAATAAACCATGCAATGTGGGCACTTCAATTTCACAAGTGGAGCTACGTGCTGAACGCGAGCAGCTAGACCACGCTGACGCCCCGTCATTGCCTGTGCACCATCCATGCATAACTGCGTGATTCATGCTTTCGAGTCTCCAAACACCACAAATGTCTCCAAAAACACCAGTAAAAGTCACTGGATTGTCGCTTTTGACAAAAAAGTTGCCAGGAGGATGAGTTGTTTGTGTTATAAATCAGTGCTTGAAGTGGGAAGAAAAGGTGCCGGTACTCTCTTTGCATTGGCAAATCATTACATTTTTACAGTGTAAAACAAAACTTGCATATATTACTGTTACAACAATTTATTGTTATTCATTTATTACCAACATAAGTGTATTTAAACATGTTTGTGTGTGCGTGGCTGCGTGTGTTTCACAAAAACTAAAGGAAAGCTTTAACTGTAGCCTATATTCTGATTAGTTTATTTGTTTTATGCAGTTAACAATACAGTTCGACCAAGAGAGCTGACAATTGACCACCACTTAATTTACCATCACCTCACTAATTTCACACTGATTTCATATGACAAACAAGTTAATAATAGTCACTTACATTTTTGATGAAATAATCACTGTTTTGGTCTATTTTAGCAGCGAAAATAGATCTGATGAATCCAAACAAAGATCATAAATTAGTTTTTTTTTTTTGCCTCCCATCATGTGGTCCACTCGCACCTACTTGCAGCGGTTGAGAACCACTGTTTTAAACTATCAATTGTATGTTTTATGAAGCTGACAACATTACTGCTGTAAGTAATAATAATTATAGTAACCTTGGGTGGGGCATTTGTATAGTTTTTCAACTGAACATATTCTTAGAGGCTGTGATTTCAGCTGTAAAGGTCAATTCCACAATTAACACAGAAAATGTGTAATTGCTCTAGCTTTTTCAAAAGCCTTTATGATGTCAAACATCATTGAAAATTAAAAAATTGACACAGGACAAGAGCAAGAGAAGCATTTTGTGGTGATTAAGAAGTGCTGTAGTGCATCTGCTCAATTCAATTATATGCAAGCAGGTGAAGCAGGTCGATCAGGACACAGAAGAAATAGGTGAGGCAGTTAATCATAAAAACGAGACTGTGATGCCACCTTGTGGGCCAGAAGTTGTCTTTATGCCTATTCTAGTATTATATTCTGCAAACAGAAAACAGTCTCCCACAACTTGAAGAAATGGCTCATAATATAGACAGAAAACATACCAGAAAGATCTCCAATATGATGACATGAAATTCATTAATTTAATAAACAGACAGACAGTTTATCCATCTGCTCCTCTTGGTTGAGAGCCAGTTTCTGGACTAATGCAGTCACCTCTGTCAGTACGGAGATCTCTTTTACTTCCACCACCTTCACATCTACAGCACGCTCTGATTTCACGTGAACCTGGGAGTGAGCTTTTTTTTGATGTAGGTGTGGAACTTTCTAATTTCTCTTGACAGGTGCCGAAGCACAGCCTGCAGCTCACAAAAGCTCAAGAGCCCAGGCTTCATGGGAGCAATACTTGGATACACTTTATCTATTTACATTTAAGGCATTTATCAGTGGGTGGTAGAAGCCTAGTGAGTGACACTTGCCTATGAACCAGGAGACCCAGGTTCAAATCCCACTTACTACCATTGTGTCCCTGCATACAGTGGCCTTACTAATATGCACAGCATCCCCAATAATCTACAGTAATCTTCCCCTAGCAAAGAAACGTAAAGCTGCACATAGTATCTGCCCGGATGTAAGAGCGCGGCCACAATGGGTAATGTTAGTAATCTAAGAACGGATTAGATTATGGATTTATGTAATTGATTGCAACGTAAAACGGTAACGCTCAAACACAAATGTATGGAGAAAAGAAAAGAAATCCACTCTGGGTCTCAAAATCCTTGCCCGGCGTCAATGTAATTCTCTTCGAATTAATACAGTCTCCTCATCCAAAAAAGTACATGCATTTCCCTTAACTGCTTCATCTTTAAAACAGGGGAGGAGACCAACAGAAACTCACAGATTAGAGAATAAAACAGGTTCCTGACCAGGTTAGGTTCACAGAGTAAGTTACCACGGTAACTGACTCTAAGTAAAAGTTACCTCTTTTTCAGAAACAGGCTTGACTTACCCTGCTTTCTCGAGTTTGACAAACCTGCCACTTTGAAACGGAAAACCCAGAGTTTCTCTCATTTCAGGCTTAACATTTTTCACTTGTAACCTCCTTTCTGAAATGGGCCCCTCGTGTGTTAAACCACTGGTGTCTCATTTTAAATGTAAACGAGGCTTTTTTTTTTTTAACTGTTCTGAAATTTGTGAAGACAATAATGCTTCTGATGTCTAAAAAGACAATGCAGTTATGACGTTTCCAGACATTCCAGAAATTAAATGTTTGTTTTCATTTCTTTAATCTGTACATACATATGTGTTTTATTCCATAATATATCACTCTGATCTCATGATTCTCATAGGTATTGCAAATCTGCTTATCCAGAATATACATAATTTTTGGGTATTTTGTTTTTGATGCAACAAAAACAAAAATGCTTAGTTTAATAATGCTAATCATTTAATAATAATTGTCACAATGATTATCGCTTCACTTTCAGTAATACATTGAGGTTAACATATGGGATAAAATCACACCAGTTTCACCAAATCACAAGAGGTACACCAATATATCAAGACTGACAGACTTACATTTTAAGCATTTTAGTTATGGAAAAATGAAACAAAGAAATGCTCTATAGGTTATGGCGTATAAGATTACAAAGTAAGAATTCTGTATTTTATTAGTAAGTAGTATTTAGTTTGCTGTGTATATGATATGGTTATAATTCTTTTTTTTACTTTTACTGCAGCCTTAAATGTCCTCTTCTTGGTATTCAGCCAAGATCGTGTTACCAGCCTGGCACCTGTATTCCCCGTATTCAGTCGAAGAGTTGTAGCCTGACTGGATCGTTATTTTGACTGGAACCTTCACATCCACCTCTTTTCTCACTACATTCACAGTGAGCTTGGTGTGTGGATGGATGGTGGCTGGTATGGAAATCTTCACACCCTTCTTTTCCGTCTTGGTGTTGCTTGTCCCCTTCTCCACGGTGAAAGTGTTACTCACATTCACATTGACCTCTGATTTCACTATACCAATATCAAACCCAAATGACATCCCCACACTTATCTGTGTAGCATTGCTGAAGTTGAAGCTCTCGGTGACAGAACCTTCATACTCCCGACTGAGCTCAGAGGAGAAGGTCTGCTCATGTTTTCCACGATTCACACCACAGATGGAGTCAATGACGACTGATTTGGTGTTTTCTTCTTTCTTGTCCCAGAGGAGCTCTGCTGTTATCTTGGGTCTCCCAGGTTTAAGAGGACGAGCCCAAGACACTTGGTTGTCAATCCAGCCTATGCTTGGAAATTCTCTTCCAGCTCTGACCAGAATTGAACGACCACCTCTGTTTGGATGCTCATACAGGACCCATGCTCCTCTGTCCACTCGGCAGGAAGAAATCATATCATTGAAATTGCCAAACATTAAGTTTGTCTCACAGTTGAGGGTAATGCTCCTACCCCCATAGTTTTGATCCTCATACAGTGTGATCTGAGGATTTGTCAGATCTTCTTTCACCTGTTCCAGTGAAGAAATTACCTCATGCCACTCCACTGATCGACATTCACCCTCCTCAAAGTAGAACTGGGCACCCTGACAGTGGGGGTGTTCGTATAACACCCATGGCTGCCCTATGACCTTCACAGAGGAGATACAGTCATTAAAACTAACATCCCGAAGGTCTGGACAATACTCAGTGAACTCCCGGCTCACGCCTTGAAAGTCAGGATTCTCGTACACAAAAATCTTGTTTACAGGATTTGAAGCCATTCCCGTACTCCTGAAGGTTGTGCAAGAGGTGAGAGCAAAAGTGTGTGTGTGAAGAATTCCTGCTGTATTTGTAGTGTTCTTAGAGTGGGCTGAACTGCACAGAGCCAATCATCTTGTTTAGGAGGGCCTACCAGGTGTGCATATTTTTTCTGCACGTTTCCTGATCAAAGCTGATGCCATAGCTGCTCATACATTTTGAAAGATATTTGTTTATTACTATTAATATCTTTTTATTTCATATCTCAAGTTCGGCTACAGGTGTGTCCACCTGAGGTGGGCTATTTCAGGTTTTTTCTGTTTGAATAGCTTTAATTTTCTGTCATATATA
This sequence comes from Denticeps clupeoides, assembly GCF_900700375.1. Lineage (NCBI taxonomy): Eukaryota > Metazoa > Chordata > Actinopteri > Clupeiformes > Denticipitidae > Denticeps > Denticeps clupeoides. The sequence goes on along the minus strand of NC_041720.1, from coordinate 12,349,994 downwards.
CAAGTGGTCTTATGTCATGGCGATCATGTCATCTCATGGCCCACAGGGGGCACTGCAGTGCCCAAGAGACCAACGACCACAAACTGGAACAAAGCAGTTCATCATCCAACATTAAGTCCTGGCAGCCATGTTGGACGTTGCTTCCTCATTGTTGATTATTTCACTTTGCTGCTAAGCCTTACCCAAAAACCCCAAATTGCCCCAAAAAAAATGACATTGCCCAAAAATGATAATGCTCCATGCCATCCACCTGCTCCTGACTCCTTTTTTTCTGGTTGACCTTGTATGAAATGGGCTGGCCTTGGATTTTTGAGCCAACAAACGGAGCAGTTGTCTTGCGGGGTCTGCCTGACCTGGGCTTGTCAAAACCGTCTCCAGTCTCTTCAGATCTTTTTTTTAATCCTCTGTGCTTGACGATGCGACACATTGAAGGTGTCTGCCACATCAGCAGTGGATCTGGTCTCCAGCCTCTTGATAATCGACACTTTAGTCTCAGGGTGAATCGTAGGCGTGTTTACAGAGGTCTAGTTGCAGTTGATGTGAAGGTCTAGTGTACTGGGTTTCTTTTTATACACCTGAGACCTAATTATTCATTATTAGTCAATGAAGCTCATATGACAATGCGACAACACTTATGTCTTTGCAAAAATTGACTCAATGGGCTTTAGCAAGCTTTCACTATTCAAATACTTTTTGACCATTTTGTTTTGCACTGAAATATTATTACAAAAGCTGTTGGGAATAAAATTAGCCTTTTCTTGTAAAAAAACACCCAACTTTTTTGCACTTGAGGTCAATTTGTACACAAGAGACAAGACCTTTGTCAGGGACTTTACGCTACATGTGACATGACTTGGCATGACTTTCTTCAAATTGATTAAGTCAAAAAAGTTGAGTGCGACACCAGAGATTAGTTAAACTACATATTTATGTATCAAAAAGATAATAAAGGGCCATAAACGTAGTAAACACTGAACAGGATAGCACATGCTATGACAAGGTAAGGATGGCACCTGGTGGTGCTGTGGCCCCATGACCTGACACTTGACTCGATGAACTAGCCTAAATCAGTAGCAATGAGAGCAGTCCAGGCAGTGAGTAAAGTACTAGAGTAATCCCATAGAGCTACCAATGCTTTGTTAATCAACTTCCCTTACACAGTTTGGACAGGGAATGATCCCTCTGATCTTGTAAAGTAAAATAAGGCCTTTCTTAAATCTGAGATGAAGGGTGTCAGGGTCCAACCTAAATTATTTTTGGGGTGATTTGTTGCCTCTTCATTGACATGGTGAAGAAGTTCCATGTGTGTCAGATTGTAGTCTTGAGGCAACAATCTGAGTCTTGAGACTCCACAACCCACTTCAGTTTGCCTACAAGCCTGGCACTGGAGTGGATGATGCCATCATTCTCCTCCTACATCGTTCCCTCTCTCACTTGGAGACCGCTGGGAGCACTGTGAGAATCGTGTTCTTTTATTTGTCTCCCACTGGAGAACACAGGAGTGAATCATCACCTCACAACATGTATTACCTCACCAACCCACCACAGTATGTGAGAACTCAGGGTTGTGTGTCAGACAGGGTGGTCTGCAGTAAGATGGGCCCCACAGGGAACGGTTCTGGCACCGTTCTTCTTCACCATCTTCATCTACACTGTAGACTTCACCTACAATCTACAAGATCTCTGATGACTCTGCAATAGCTGGCCTAGTCACAAATGGGGATGACGAGGAGTACAGATAACTGACTCGGGACTTTGACTAGTGCCAGCAGAACTACCTCCAGATCAACACTGGAAAGACCAAGGAGTTGGTGGTAGACTTCCGCAGGCACAAACTTCCTCCATTACAACCACTGAACATCCAGGGTAAGGACATTGAGGCTGTGGAGAGCTACAGGTACCTTGGTGTTCATCTGAGCAATAAACTAGACTGGACTCACAACTCTGATGCCCTCTAAATGAAACGGCAGAGCAAGCTGTACTTCCTGTAGAGGCTCAGGTCATTTGGGGTGAAGGACCCACTCTTTTATGACTCTGTGGTGGCCTCAGCTATCTTTTATGGTGTGGTCTGCTGGGGAGGTAGCATCTCTGCTGGGGTCAGAAAGAGACTGAACAGGCTGATCCGGAGGGAGAGCTCTGGTCAAGGATGCCCTCTGAACCCAGTGGAGGTGGTGAGTGACAGGAGAATGGTAGATAAGCTATCATCCCTGTTAGACAACATCTCCCACCCTATGCAGGAGACCTTGACAGCACTGAGCAGCTCCTTCAGCACTAAATTATAGAAATGAGTAACAAATGCTCAAAGTAAAATAGTGCAAACTTTGAATTTTGAATGGTGCACTAATAGTGTGCAGTGGTGGAGGAAGTACAGAAGCTTAGTACTTAAGTAAAAGTACAAGTAACCTGCAAAATATGTACTCAAGTAAAAGTAGAAGTGCTACATCAACAATCTTACTTAAGTAAAAGTCCTAAGTACTTACTTTTAAATTTACTTTAAAGTATATTTTTTAAGTAAAAGTACTCACACAATGGTTTGTCTCAACATCTGGGGTGTGCCATTTTGTAAAAGCATAGTACATATACTGACTTATGCCTGTACTGATGTCATTGCTCGGAATAATTACAAGCAATTATACAGTATATGTGTATTGGAAAGTTTGGTGTGCTTATTGTGCATGCATCTCGCAATACTGTGTGTACCTTAGAATTATATGGATGACAAGTTATATACTAGGTATTACCCACTAATATACCATTAAGATAAACCAATCAGGACATGATATATCTTTAAATCATTTATGTACTTGCAAAACTATTCAACACTTCTGTTAAGAGCGGTAAAAGGGCAACACAACAGTAACCAAACAGCAGTGGTGGGGTGGTGCTCTCAAGAATATGGCAGTACAAGTGGCATTGCGAGCCCTTTAATCAACTTCATATCATCAGCACATTCTGTTCAACAAGAGTTGCCCTGGCTTGCATGAAAAAAAAATGTAGCGCAACTGTAAAACTAGTAAATACAAAGTTTATGCTCCAATGATTGCAGAAAAGCAAAAAGCATTGGCCTAATAATGGATAACACAACACTTAGTCAATACAAAAGGCAGATGTTAGAATGAGAAACAACAAAAATTTTGACCGTTGACTGGGGTGTGGCTCTCTTAAGAATATGCCAGTATAAATGCTATTCAGACCCCTAATCAACCTAGAATTATCAATACTTTTTGTTTAGTTTTTTCTTTAACAAAACACGAGTCTATATGAAAAACAGATGTAATTGTAAATCTTGTCAATGATCTATTATTTGCAGAAAAAAACAATATTGTGTAACTCAACACTTACAATACAAATACAAAAGGCAGATCTTAGAATAAGAAACTTAAAATGAAGGACCATCAAATGAAAACTTTACCACTGGCCAGGCAATCAAAGATCAGAGGGTGAAAATGGCTCTCTCACGAACATGAGAGTATAAGTGCCATTTGGTGCCCTTATAAGCACAGCATTACCAGTGATTTTTGTTCAATTTCAAGTTTTTTGACCCTAGCCTGCCTCTTTTTGCAGAAAAGATGTGCCCTGCTGGACTTTAGAGTATCTATGGAGGCAGCTGAGTTGGCCAGGTAGGCATCCAGCTGTCTTGTGGTTTCTTGGACATTTCCCTTCATATGGCCAAAGAAGTCCTCCTCCTCTGACCCAGAATGGCTATCTGGTGATGAGGCTTGGTACTCCTCCAAGTGACTCTTGCTGTAGTCCATGCCTACTGTAAGAATGGACATCGCGGGAGCCTGCTTTGTCTTGCATAACAGATGTCTGCAGGGGGAGGTGTAACATTCCTGTGTCGACGGTTGTGGGTGAAGATTCGACACCCCGGTTTTTACATGTCTTTTGTCCGACGTCAACGTGCGAAGTATCAGCCGTCAGGACCGCCCACCCTCTTTGTCTTCACCAAATGGGAGGCACCGGGGGCGTGACATCAGAAACAACAGGTTCTGATTGGTCAGTGACAACTTCCTGTCCGCCAGTGACAACTTCCTGTAGGCCAGGGGTATAAAAGCCTGCGCACATGTGGAAAATGGGACTCTGGGCTCTCTTGCTCAGAGGTTTTTCCATCGGAAACCGGAAGGTTTCTGAGTCTCTCTCTCCTCCTCTTTTTCACTTCTCCCTCTTTACTCTTTCTTCTCATTTTTACTTTCTCTGTAACCTTGGTACCTTTTTACATTCAATATTCACATGTAACCACAATAATTATTTACCGGTGTTAATAAATTAGAAACTGTTCATTTTTAACCTCTATTGTGCCATGCCTCTTTCTGCCAGGTAACATCAAATTGGAGTGGTTGAATACAGTGCTTTGTGTGGAGGGAGAAAGAGTTTTTTTCTACACACTCTATTCTCTTCTCCAACACCACATGGTCTTCATTGTGCTTTTTACACTACATAACAACAACCCAAACACAGAATACAGGAAACATTAAGCTTATATGAAGAGTACTGTCTCTCTAACCTTGTAAAAACCATTATTATCACTTTGGAATTTCCTATGATCTCCTAGATGCAACAACATATTATTTCAGATTAACTGGCAGGATCAGAAAAGGTTCTTTGCAAGGTTTCCTTATCAATTAAACACTTGCCAATGAAATGAATGATTTAAATTACTTACCCAACCTTAGCAAATCCTCATTGCTTGTCCACGATGTGCGAAACTTTGGAAGTAAAATTGCAGCAGCATGAGTTCAGGGTCAGTAAGCATGTCACCAAACCGCCATTTTATTCCTTCTTGAAGAGCAGAGATCAGTGGCTGGCAGAACTTGGATGACTTTTGGAGGCGGTCCAGCTTCACAGTCAGGACGGTTATAGTTGGTAACAGCCATCACATGTGGACATCCACCTCTGCCTGCAACATGTTGACTGCCATGGATACTGGGTTCATGGTTGATGCATATTCTGTTAAGAAAGCAAGTTCTGCAGGGCTGAACCTGCAATAAACAGTATTGGAATATGCAGAATGTCAACAAGTGATATAAGGAATTTGTCACACACCTAGATATACATAATGTTATTACACACATCATTCGACAAACTATTTTTAATTATGTCAGATTGTGTCTGCAAAAAGTTGTTAAAATATGAATTTGTGGCCTGTCAGCATAGATATGAAACAGACATGACTGATATGCTTATTGTGTACTAAGTTATCTAAATAATTATAGGCTCTACTACTGCAGTTCAATTAAACGAGGTGTAAATGATTAGTGAACAACAATATTATGGCACACAATCCATAGCCAACCACATCATAACTGTGCATCTGCTCCAAGTCAAACTTACATGGGGACTTTAAGTGCAATGGTCACTGCTCTGACAGCTCCTTCCCTACTTTCTCTAAATATCCTCAGTAGCCGCTCAACTGCAAGGAAGAGAGAGTTCTATCTGGTATCAACTGGACAGATGAGTTGCAGTTTGCACTCCCTTTCAAAAACCTCCGCAGTGATAGATGAGCGGGCACTCTTATTCCAAAGAGCTGAGCACTTGGCAAATGCTGCACGAGACATCTTCCTGTACACAACATTTGATTCAGCTTTTTTAGCATCCACAGTTGAGATCAAATTCAAAAGATGACAGGCACAACAGTGATGTTTTGGGAGTTGATATTCAGAGCACTCATCTTTCATCAAAGCCTCAACTTCAACACCCTCTGTCTCTGCTTCTGGATCATCTTCCTCCACAGTCATTTACATTTTCCCTCTGTTCTTCAGTTAAACTTCCTTCATCTTCACATGCAAAAACTCTGAAGGCCTTAATAAAGTTTGAGGTATTATCTGTAGTGGCCCTAACAATTTTTTCATGGACGCTGTATTCTGTATGAATGTCATTGAGAGTACTGGCTAGCATGTCATAAGTATGTGCCCCTTTCAGCCTTTTTCAAGATAGAGCAACAGACTGTCTTTCTAGGTTATCTGAAATAAATCTAGTGGGCAGTAACCCGAATGAAGCTTTGCCTATGAGCTGTCCAACAGACTGTAGTTGTGGCGATGTATTTAGCAGTCTGCATTGCATTCTTCACTCCATCTTTCATTCGCTTTGTGTGCTAATCTATTCTCTCTCTCAATGTTGTACGTGACATGACTGGGTAATCTGGGTGATTATGCTGCATTAAATTAACGAACTCACGCTGTTCTACTACACCAAAAGGGTGCAAAAAAAAAGTTGACCACCGCAAGGTCCATGGTCTTCTGAGAGGCTTTGGTGTTGTCAAGTTTCCGCTGCTTTATTGAAGAACCCTCACCAGCAGACGATGTTCCCCTCTTTTTAGTTGCAGTTGCAGCCAGGTACTCCTTCAGAAGTGATCTGTGCTTTCACTATAATAGATAGCAAAAATAACAATGATATACTGTAAGTGTTAATTATTCATTCTTACAATTTAATTTAAAACATTTGTAATCCTAGATCTTCGAACAAAGTAACTAGCACAATCAAGTATATTATTAGGCCTATTTACTGTGCTAAACTATGTATATAAACCTTATAATTACGAGAGAAATATGTGACAAACCCAGGAAATACAGGAGTGTTGGTCTATTGTGATCACATCTCTAGTCTGAGAGGACTACTGATTGTGAAACAGGCGGAAAGCACCCCTTCCAGCCAAGCTGGACCAGTGTTGTGCATGAACGGTTCATTGAACGCGTTCCTGTTTTTCGTGAACGCTGAACTGAACGAATCAGTTTACAAATTATGAACGTGAATGTGAATGACGTTCACTCTGGCGAGACTGAACGGCGCTCACGTTTTAAAGTTTGCTGATCACAGGCTAGCATGGCTGGTGCTTCGAGTCCGAAAAAAAAAAATAAATAAAGAGCGAACGTGAACTAGTTCGTTTTTTTAGCTGTGAACTGGCACAGCTGTGAACTTCAAAATTGTAAAAAATTAACTATGAACGTGAACTAGTTCTTTTTCAGTGTGAACTGGCACAACACTGAGCTGGACACTATGCTAGCAAAGACATTAAGCTATCTTCTCCGAGCTAATAAACCAGTTTTATCCTACCACCGTGTTAAAAAAATGATGAAGCTACACTGGTGTGATGTTTATACTATTTCTGTAAGTCAACATACATTTCGCTAGATAATAGTATCATAACATGTCATAACATACCCAAAAGCATAGCATAGCTTACCTCTATATGTTTTTTCAAATTTGAAGGGGAGTTTTTAAATGCCAACAATTCTTTATGTTGAGGCTGGCATGGGATGCAAAGAAATCGCAAAGGACTTATTCTTTGTACTCAAATAAATTTCTTAAATACGGCCAAGGATTTCTTTGTGATTCAGAGCTGCAGGGCTCGTGTTCACGCTCAGTTGATGCAGGTTCTGGGTCCATGTTGAATGTCTCGTCTTCTTGAAATCAAGCCGGTCTACCAGCTCGTGCTGCAACTGACGCGCGCTCTGCCATCATTGGAGCTAATAAAGCCTGACTGGTAGGAAATGGCAAACAACGCCAGAACGCAATAAGCTAACTATTATTCCATGCAAGATTTTGAGGAAATTGTGTTCATAAAATGTAACGAGTAACGGCATAAATTGTAGAAATGTAGTGGAGTAGAAAGTACAGATTATTGCCGCAAAATGTAATGGCGTAAACTAAAAAGTATGCATTATTATTTTTGCTTAAGTACAGATATGTAAAAATCTACTTAAGTACAGTAACGAAGTACAAATACTTTGTTACATTCCACCACTGATAGTGTGTGTGTCAGAGTCAAAAATTTACCGAGTGTTCAGGATTCTGATGGCCTGTGGGATGAAGTTGTTGCACAGTCAGGCAGTGAAGGCCTGAATGCTTCAGTACCTTTTCCCAGATGGTAGGAGGGTGAAGAGTGCATGTCAGGGGTGTGTAGAATACTTCACAATGGTGGTGGCTTTCCTGCTGGTGGCTTTTCCTGCAGCATGTGTGGTAAATATCCGTGATGAAGGGAAGAGAGACTCTGATGATCTTCTCAGCTGTTCTCACTATCCAACGTAGGGTCTTGTGGTCCAATACGGTGCAATTGGTTAGGATACTGTCGTCACGAGTCCCTCTGTAGAAGGTGGTGTGGATGAGTGGTGGGGGATGGGCTTTCCTCAGCCTTCGCAGCAAGTGAAGATGCTGCAGAGCTTTCTTGGCTGTTGAGGTGGTGTTGAGATCCAGTTCTCCTCTAGGTGAACACAGAGGAACTTTGTGTTCTTGACTATCTCCACACAATATCCGTCGATGTTCAGTGGTGAGTGGTCCCTCCGTTGTCTTCTGAAGTCAACAATCATCTCCTTTGTTTTGCCCACGTTCAGAAATAGATTGTTGTCCATCAGTCGTTGCACCTCCTCTCTTTATGCTGACTAATTGTTCTTTCTGATCACTGCACAGTTGTGGGTCAACAGGGTGAACAGCATTGGACCGAGCACCGAGTGTGGTGGTGCTGGAGACGCTGTTCTTGATCCGAACAGACTGAGGTCTCTCAATTAAGAAGTCCAAGATCCAGGGGTCACTGTCCCAGGTTTTAGTTCTGTTTCAGTCCAGTTCACATACCTGTGCAGTCATCCACAGGTTTGATCATGTGGTGATGGACTTGAAGACTGTAATGTCATCAGTGCATTTGCTGATGTAGCTGTTCACTGATGTCGTGTACGCCTCCAAGTTGATGATGTTGTCGCTGTTGGTTGCAGCGTCTCTAAACATTTGCCAGTCAGTGCACTCGTATCATTCTTGAAGAGCAGAAACGACTGCTGCAGGCCAGGTTCTCACCTGCTTCAGAACAGGTTTTGTGTGTTGGACAAGTGGTCTGTATGCTAAATTAGCATAATAGTGATGTGGTCTGATTGGCTGAGATGGGGCGGGGCTCCACCTGGTATGAACTGGTGAATTTAGTGTAGACAATATCCAGTGCGTTATCCCTTCTTTTCGCAAAGTCCACATGTTGATGGAATTTAGGGAGATCTGACTTGAGAGTTGGATAGTTAATCTCCATAATAGGACTGACTGAAGAGCGTTTCCCGCACTTCTAGTTTCTGAGAGAAAAGCCAGAAACCAAGCTGCAGAGAGGCCGCCTGGTCCATTTAGAAAACAGGGAACGCCTCTGTTGACCAACAACAACAACAACATTGTTGACACCCCCCCACACTTGACCCTTCTGCACACAAGGAAAATCTTCACACAAAAAAAACTGTAGGCGAGAGATAAAAAGAAAAGAAGAAACCCTGTGAAACAGAAGGAGTGATACAGAGAGGGACCCCCTTCCAGGGTAGAGTGAGCCTGCAAATGGTGTCAGATCAGGGTTTCTGATGATTTGTCCAATAAATAAAAAAAAAAAGTCCAACAGTTGTATGGTTGAACAATTCCAGAGTGTAGTCCAGTGTAATGGTCTACATTATGTGTCCATTATGATGTTACTGGTACATTTGAAGATCCCTTAAGCTGTAGTTGTTACGGTGGTGGTGGCTGTGGTGACCCTCTGGTTTGTTTCATGCTGAGTCAGGAACCAGGATTTATCTGCTGTTCTCTTCACTGGAGTTTGCCAGTGGGCTGTGTGCTTGATTCCGTGTCTCAGAGAAAACAAACAGAAGCAGCGGCAGACGGTTGATTTGTACGACTGATTGTGAAATATGTGGTAATAGTAGGATATTGGTGCTGCAGTGGCCTGGTACCCTAACTAGGACAGCCTAACTAGGGAGAATTTAACACTGTCTGTGTCTAACAGGGTGACTGTGTGATAAATTGGACTTTATAATTGACACTGTCAAAGTGAAGTGAAATGTGTGTCTGGGACTTTAACAGAAGGCCTGAGAAAACAGATGGATTAGATTTAAACACTGACACTATGTCTGAGTCCTGGACACTGACTGGCAAGCCGTTCCACAACTGCGGAGCTCTATATGAGAAGTATCTGCTCCCAGCTGTGCCCTTCTGTACTTTCGGTACCAGAAGTGACCCCGCACCTGTTGATTGAAGGGTGCGTGGCGGGTCGTAAAGAAGAAAGTTGATGAGTATCCACGGTCTAATGTCCTTCAGACAATTCTCTATTCTGTTCAGGTGCTGCCTCTCATCTGGCATTGCTGACAGATACAGCTGTGTGTCATCAGCGTAGCAATGAAAGCTAATACCATGTTTGCGGATGACGTCACCTAAAAGTAACATGTATAGGGATAATAGTAACAGACCTAGGACAGAACCTTGTGGAACACCAAATTCTACTTTACTATGTGAAGATGAATGACCATTGATGTCCACAAACTGATAACGGTCGGTCAGATATGATCTGAACCATTCAAAGGCCGTTCTCTTAATCCCAATAACATTGTCTAACCTGGCAAGGAGAATAGCGTGATCGATAGTGTCAAACGCTGCACTCAGATCAAGCAGGACAAGCAGCGAGATGTGTCTCTGAGGCCAACAGCAGTTCATTAACAACTTTAACCAGTGCTGTCTCAGTGCTATGATGAGGTCTAAATCCCGATTGATATACTTCATGGATATTGTTACAGTCTAGGTATGCGCTCAGCTGCTGGGCTATGACTTTTACTAAAATTTTTGATATAAATGGAAGGTTGGATATTGGTCTATAATTTGAAATCTGACTGCGATCAAGATCAGGCTTTTTAATCAGGGGTATAATGACTGCTACCTTGAACGAACTTGGTGCATGGCTGGTGCTAAGCGATGAGTTAACAATTTTGAGGATAGGATTTATAATATCGGGTGCTACTTGTTTAAGGAACCTTGAAGAAAGTGGCTCCAAAGCGCAAGTACATTGATAAAATCGTTTCTACTATGATGATACTGAGTGGTAGTATCCGTTTCTGTCTTATTCCTGGTTATATTGGCTCTAGTGTTAAACAGGAATCTGGAATTATTATAATCTCTTACTACCTTCCTTTTGAGGAGAGCGACATTATCTAACGTACTATGCAGTGTACGTTAGACAGGAGGCCTGCCATTACCTTGCTCCGCCGGTGTTGTAATCGGTTTCCTGTCCCAGTGGCTCTTGTCCATGTGGTTCCTGTACTGGGGGTGGCAATCTGAACTGATTCTCTCAGCGACAAAGGATGAATGACCGCATATGTTATTGACAATTTGTCACGACTACGGACTTACGAGGGAAGGAAGCGCAGAGGTTTGACATACTGGGAAGGGGGTTTTATTATACAATAAAAAAAGAAATACAAATAAACAATGGCGCGGTGGCCAAAAACGATTTAACTTAAATAAATAACTGAAACTAACCCGTAGGCGTGTGGCGATTGCCAGAACTCAAAACACATGAAATTAAACCAGGTCAAGTTCGTGCAGAGAGTCCACGAAAATGCCAGAGACCCAGAAGGGGCGGAAGCTTCCGGCATTTATGGGGCGTCAGGATTGAAGTCAGGTGTGGAGCCCAGCTGCAGGCAATCCTGACAGAGCCCCCCCTCCAAGGGCTACGTCCTCGGAGCCCCAACAGTACCATCAGTGGAGGCGGCGGGGCGGACGGCGGCAACCACAGGGCTCCTGCCCTGCTGTATCCTCCCCTTGGGGGACCCGGTCCCTCGGGCTGGCTCCCCAGCGTGGTCAGGCGTGGCGGCCCCGGTCCCTCGGCCTGGCTCCCCGGCGTGGTCAGGCGTGGCGGCCCCGGTCCCTCGGCCTGGCTCCCCGGCGTGGTCAGGCGTGGCGGCCCCGGTCCCTCGGCCTGGCTCCCCGGCGTGGTCAGGCGTGGCGGCCCCGGTCCCTCGGCCTGGCTCCCCGGCGTGGTCAGGCGTGGCGGCCCCGGACCCTCGGCCTGGCTCCCCGGCGTGGTCCCGCATGGCGGCCCCGGACCCTCGTACCTGCACACAATAATCAGGGCCGATCCATCTCGGTACGTGTGGGCCCTGTCTCCACACGTCTCCTCTGACACGTCTTGTGTCACCCCCTGCACCGCGCAGGGAGATTGTCCCAGAACCTCCGGCGACTGTTCCAGGCACCCCAGGCTGGTGCCTTCTGGGACTATGCAGCCCCTCTCGCTGCCCGGCCCTGGTGCCAAGGGGGGGGCATTGCCAGACCATCCGGCTAGCCCCTTCTGCGTCCGTTGGGACAAGCAGGCCCTCTTCCTGCCTGTCCCAGCTGGGTCCTCATGCCTACCCGGGGGCTCTATGGCGCTCCACCCCTCTGGAGGCAGACGCAGGCCCATGCCTGGCCCGCCCTCCTCACTGGCTACCGGAGGACCCAGCTCCATCGCTTCCCCACCTACCCTCCCCTCAGGAGGAGTCCCCAACCCGAACTGCACCCCCCCAAAAAATTCTTTGGGGGAGCACCCCCCCCGGCTGGACTTAGGGGTACCTTGGGGCTTGTCCACCTCGCCTTGGACCAGCACATTCGGGTCAGGAACCTCCTCCCTGGGGTTCGGCTCCGCGGCTGGGTCACCATCTGGTGGACACAAAGAGGGGAAGTGGGGGCGACATACGGACACATATGCCACACAGACACACACAGACAGAGACAGACAGAAGAGAGGGTCGTCTGGCTCCCTCTCTGGGCTCTCCGGGACCTCCTCAGGGGGCACAGCCAGGATCTCGGGAGGTGCGACCTTCTCGTCGCCCACCATTGCTTGGTCTTCTTGCCCCGGATCCTGACTGGCGCTGGATGTGGTGGAGGGGCAGAGTTCGATCCCTGGCTCAGGCTCTGGCCTATCAAACTCCGCCCTCAGTCTCTGCTGGAAGTCCCGAAAACTGCTGTCTGTCTCTCCCTGCTGCCCGAGGGCTGCGCTCCAGCCCCATGCTGACCCAAGCAGACACGCGAGGATGGTGGTGGTCTCGTCTGTGTCTGCTGCCCCACTGAAGGGTCCCGGGACAATTGGGCTGTCCCACACGGGGCTGGGCACGTCGCTGGAGATGGTGGTAGGTGTGTGGTGTGGAGGGGGGTGGACGTCTCCTCCAGCAGGTGTGGGCGCGATGGGCGGAGCCATCCCGGCACCGACTGCCCAAACGGCGTCATCCTGGTCGTCGTCCGTGTCCACCTCGTACCCCCAGAAGTCACATGGGTCATCATGGACGCCGCGATGATCTCGGACGCGCACGCTGGGCGGAGCCATCCCGGCAACGACCGCCCACCGAAAATCCACGTCATCATCGCTTTCGTCATCCGTGTCCTCCCACCGGTGACTCCAAGGGTCGTCCACCCTGCGGACATCCTGGACCCATGGCGCGATACGCTCCCATGGGCAGTACTCTGGCCATTCGGGCTGGAGGCTGCCCACCTCCTCGCTGGAGGAACGCCGCCGTTTTTGCCGCTTCTCACCCCCCTGGAAGTGACGTGGGTCCCCACGGACCTTGCGACGATCGCAGACTGGCGCGATGGGCGGAGCCCAACTCTCGTCTCCCGTGCTCTCGTCGTCGTCCGTGTCGTCCCAGTCCACGGGGAGCCTTGCCAGCAGAGCGCAGAGTTCTTGGCTCGACATGGCGAAGATCGTGGGGGTCGCATCTTCTGCGCTCGCTGCCCACGTCACTTCCTCGCTGCTGCCGACGCCAACGTCCTCGCTCCGCCCACTCACCCGCCGACGTTGTCGCTTCCGGGTTTCGCGGAGTTTCCCGGGGGTGACGTCATCACGCGGCGCCGCGTACCACGGCTTCTCGGGGAGAAAAGGCTCCACCAGAACGGGCGGCGCGTCTCTCCCCTGGCGTCCGCGTTCGCCGCGCCGCGTCCTTCGCGGCGTTTCTTCTCCTCTGCTTTCTACCTCTGCGCTTTTGGGGGGGTCTCTGGCATTCTGTCACGACTACGGACTTACGAGGGAAGGAAGCGCAGAGGTTTGACATACTGGGAAGGGGGTTTTATTATACAATAAACAAAGAAATACAAATAAACAATGGCGCTGTGGCCAAAAACGATTTAACTTAAATAAATAACTGAAACTAACCCGTAGGCGTGTGGCGATTGCCAGAACTCAAAACACATGAAATTAAACCAGGTCAAGTTCATGCAGAGAGTCCACGAAAATGCCAGAGACCCAGAAGGGGCGGAAGCTTCCGGCATTTATGGGGCGTCAGGATTGAAGTCAGGTGTGGAGCCCAGCTGCAGGCAATCCTGACACAATTTAATTTATCTACTGCTGTGCTTATTTTTGATGCTTTATCTCTGTATCTCACAGTGAAAAGAGTAAACCAGCCTAAACAGGAAAAATTTAAGTAATCTGTCACACTTAATATTTTAACATATTGTAAACATATATTCATAACTTAAAACTATATATTAAGTTTAGCCTTTCTTTAATGTCTTCAGTGATCCTGCCTCTGTGGCTCTCTGTCCAAAGTACACTGAACAAACAAATAAATGCAACAATTTTTGCTCCCATTTTCCAAAGATCTGAAATATTTTCTTCATGCACAAAAGATCCATAAATCTCAAATATTGTTCTCAAACCTGTCGAAATCTGTGTTAGTGAGCACTTATCCTTGGCCGAAGTGAAAAATGATCTCCATGTTCCCACAAGGTATGTAACTGATAACAGCAATACACACTGCTTTGATTGTCCTAAGGTGGAATGTTCACAGGTGATGACTTGTAAATCTTGCTGTCATGATTAGGGTTGGGCTATGAACTATTTTCAGAGTTCAGGTTATACAATCTGTTAATACTGAAGAAGAGATTTTAACCATAAGCTGTTCTGTGAATTATAAGTTTTTAATCTACAGATATGGGTTGTTTGTGTACAAGAAAGCTTAAATCCACTGAGCTATATCCTAGCTTCCTCAACCTTTGAAAGGAAGGTGTGATAGGAAGGCCTGTGATCAAAAGTACAGGTTGATTTGTTACCTAATGTTGTGCTTTTCAGTGACTGTGCAAAAGCAACATTTTATACAAACAATAACAGACATTTCTTGAACATTCAGGTTAAAATTGATGTTTTTAGTGTTATTTTACAATCAATGCAACACTGACCTGCTGTAGTGAACGATTTTTCATATAATCCTTATTATACACTCTGGTGCAAATTAAGTAACCTTATAAAGGATGGCTTGTGTCTTACGTTGTATATGTAGAGGCAGCACGCAGGAGTCAGAAGAACAAGGAACTCAAGCTGCATCTTTATTTCATAAGTTATTAGTTAGGCATAGTGGTCACAAACCGAACTGGTCCTGACACTCCGGGTCAGGTATTTCTCATGTTTTTGTGTCCATCGTGTGCCTAATTATCCTTGAGTGCGTTCGCCTGTGTTGCTAGTATAAGTATAACTTGAGGGCCCGTCCACACAATAATAATTTTCTCTAAAATGGGTTTTCAGTTTCTAAATATGTCAATGTAACTCCCCGCTCTTGCGCCTTGTTTTGCATATAGTTCTCTTCTGCGATGGGTTAAACTGTCAGATCGCGTCTCCAGCCTTACCTTTTCATTAGAGAGGACTTCTTGTAGTTGCTTTATGAGGTCCTGTAGCCACTGTAGCACAACCATGAACATGTTATATGCCATTGTTGTATGTATGATGTGCTCAAGGGTATTAGCCCAACCTCCAGCCTGACCAATATATCAGGGACGTGTCGTGGAGCTGAAGATGAAATAAGGCCACTTTCAGACCATGATTAGATTAGATTAGATTCAACTTTATTGTCATTACACATGTACAAGTACAGGGCAACGAAATGTAGTTTAGGTCTAACCAGAAGTGCAATAAGCAGCAAGTGCAGGATACAGTTCAAATAAGTTAAGTTATATATATATATACATAAAGTGATATGTGCTATACATAAGGTGATATGTGCAGTACAAAGTGATATGTGCAGTACAAAGTGATATGTGCAGTACAAAGTGATATGTGCAGTGCAGTGATTATCAAGAGTGAATGGGGGGGGCAGAGGAGTTCAGCAAGGAAACAGCTCTGGGAAAAAAGCTGTTCCTAAGTCTGCTGGTTCTTGTCCGTGGTAGCCTGAACCGTCTGCCTGAAGGCAGGAGAGAGAACAGTTCGTGGGCCGGGTGGGAGGAGTCCTTAAGAATACTGTGAGCTCGACGCAGACAGTGCTTCCTCTGGATTTCCTCAATGGATGGAAGTGGAGTCCCTGTGATGCGCTGGGCAGTTTTCACCACCCGCTGCATCGCCTTACGCTCAGCAACAGTGCAGCTTCCATACCACACTGTGAGACAGCTGGTAAGGATGCTCTCTATTGTAGAGCGGTAAAAGTTCAACAGGATGGTAGTGGGTAGCTGGTTCTTTTTTAATGTTCTCAAGAAGAAGAGGCGCTGGTGAGCCTTCTTGACCAGGCTGGAGGTGTTAATGCTCCAGGACAGGTCCTCTGAGATGTGGGTCCCCAGGAACTTGAAGGATGTAACAGGCTGCACAGTCATCCCATTGATGTGGATGGGATCATGCGAGCCTCTTCTCTCCCTCCTGAAGTCCACAATGAGCTCCTTGGTCTTGGTGGTGTTTAAAAGAAGGTTATTTTCTGTGCACCAAGTGGCCAGATGCTGGACCTCCTCCCTGTAGGCAGTCTCATCGTTGTTGTCGATGAGACCTATCACCGTGGTGTCATCTGCAAACTTAATAACGGAGTTTGATCCATACATAGGTCGGCAGTCATGGGTGAAGAGGGAGTAGAGGAAGGGGCTCAGCACACAGCCCTGTGGTACACCAGTGTTGAGCGTGACAGTAGTGGAGCGGATGTGGCCTGACCTTACATGCTGTGGTCTGCTGGTCAGAAAGTCCATAATCCAGTTGCAAAGTGAGGTGTTGATGTCCAGGGCTCTAAGTTTAGAGATTAGCTTAGAGGGGATGACAGTGTTAAATGCTGAGCTGAAATCAACAAACAGCATCCGTGCATATGTGTTTTGCTTGTCCAGGTGTGTGAGTACAGAGTGCAGCGCTATGGAGACTGCATCCTCTGTGCTCCTATTGCTACGGTACGCAAACTGGTGTGGGTCCAGAGTTGGTGGGAGGAAGTCCCTCAGATGTGCCAGGACTAACCGCTCGAAGCACTTCATGATTATGGGTGTGAGTGCTACAGGGCGGTAGTCATTCAGGCATGTTGGACTAGAATGTTTCGGCACTGGTACAATGGAGGTGGATTTGAGGCATGTTGGAACAGCTGCTTGGGCGAGAGACATGTTAAAAATGTCCGTGAATACGCCAGCGAGCTGCTCTGCACATGCTCTAAGTACGCGCCCCGGGATGCCGTCTGGTCCAGCAGCCCTGCGCGCGTTTATCCGGCTCAGTGCAGTGCAAACATCTGAGGAGGTGAGTATGATGGGCGAGTGGTCGGTAGATGAGGGGATCTTGACAGCAGGTTGCTTGTTGTCTCTTTCAAAGCGAGCATAAAAGTCGTTGAGCTCATTCAGAAAGAGGACATCTGTGGTTGTGGGGGCTGAGTTGCTGGGTTTATAGTCTGTAATGGCCTGAATGCCCTGCCACAAGCGTCGAGGATCAGCATTGGAGAAGTATTCCTCTAGCTTTAGTTTGTAGCAGTGCTTGGCCTTTTTGATGCCCCTCTTCAGGTTCGCCCTGGAAATGCCGTAGGCCTGTGCATCATGATGCCATGATGCGGCACAAGAGTGATTTTGCAGCAGTCTTGTGCATGCACTGTGGTTAAAGTTCATGCCAATTTCTTGTGCTGAGCCCCATGGCAAGCGCAGAATATTGAACGCAATTTGCTGAACTCAATGACTGAGCACTGAATTGTGGGCCGCTAGACTTAATGTTTTAGGAATTACCTGATTAGGACTTCCCAGAGCGGCACTTTCACCCTAACCCTAACCCTTAATGTGTCTAGTACCTGTAAATGTCCTGTCACCAGAGTGTTCCCTGTGTTCCATGTAGCGATGTTCTCTCTGTGTCTATGTGCTTGTTCAGAATGCTACAGTTCTAAATAGAACAAGGAAATTTGACCACATCACCCCAGTCTTACAATCACTGCACTGGTTACACATCAAATTTAGAATTGACTACAAAATCCTACTTTTGACCTATGAAGCTCTAAATGGTCTCGCCCCGCAATACCTGAGTGAACTTTTAGTTATTTACGACCCGCCACGCCCCCTGCGATCAACGGATGCAGGGTCACTACTGGTACCCAAAGTACAGAGGGTCACAGCTGGGAGCAGATCCTTCTTTTATACAGCTCCGTAGTTGTGGAACGGCTTGCCGGTCAGTGTTCGGGACTCAGTCTTAGTGTTTAAATCTAACCTGAAAACACATCTATTTTATCTGCCCTTTTGTTAAAGTTCCAAACAGAGTGTAAATTATAAAGTCCACTTTATCACACAGTCACCCTTGTTAGGCACAGACAGTGTTAAATTCACCTTAGTTAGGCTCTCCTAGTTAGGGTATCGGGCCACTGGAGCACAAATATACCATTAAAGCCACATATTTCAGTATCAGTCGTACGATGCCACCGTCTGCCGCTGCTTCTGTTTGTTCTCTCCGAGACACTGAATCAAGCGCCTAGACTACTGGCAAACTCCCGTGAAGAGACCAGCAGATAAATCCTGGTTCCTGACTCAGCATGAAACGAACCAGAGGGTCACCACAGGCACCACCACCGTAACAACTAATGCTTCAGGGATTTTCCGATGGACCAGTAGCATCATAATGGACATGTATTGTACACCATGACACTGGACTATTTTGGACTTCTCCACCTATACAACTGTAGGCCTTATTCTCTTATTGGACAATCACAAACCTGCACTGACACCACTTGCAGGCTCACTCTACCCTGGAAGGGGGTCCCTCTCTGTATCACTCCTTCCCACTCCTTTTTTCTCTCTCCTAGAGCTTTTTTGTGTGGAGTTTGGGCTATATAATAAATAAATGTTGTTGATGTTGTCTGCATACTTCTACCATCTATGCTACTTTGATTCTTGCAGGTTTTGCACCTGCCAGAAAAAATGTAAAGTTAATTTGTCATTCTGTCATCCTGACAACGGACTCTTTTCTTTTTTGAGGTCAGGGAAGTGCTTCTGCTCCTTTAAAGCCAAGACAGAAAGAATAACGAAGCGCTTCTTCCCTCAGAATATTTGGGCCCTGAATCACTCCATATTGTTCTTAAATGTATGTCTTGTTGCTAAGGCACCTTATGCCAGAGTTTATTCATCAATATTCCCAGGTTAAGAATACACTACAGACTGCAGCACCATCCTGCATGTTTGAAACACAACAGCAGCTCCTGCTTCACATCCCACAGTACCATTTTCTGTACAGAATCTACAGCTGAAACTCACCGCCTGCTGCTACCGCCAGCACGTCACACATTAGTAAACTGTTGGTCTCTACAATGCTCACCGGTTACACCTGCTATATGCTATATGACGCCACCTGGACTTATCACCTGTGCCCAATCCGGACAGCGTTTAAAAGCCGCACGCCACATGCCTGCGGGTTAGTTTAAGTTGATTCCCCCTTTTTTTACCCGTTTTTGGCCACCGTGCCGTTATTTGGCTCCAGGCGATCGCTACAGCTGAAGCCAATTCTGACCACCTTTAAAAGACTGTAACTCCACACCTTCTGCAGCTCTGACATTCTGTCACGACATCAAGCTGACGGGGGAAGGAAGCGCAGAGGCAGGACGTGCTGGGAAGGGGATTTTATTAATAATTATTAATAATAATAAAAAATTACAAATAAACAATGGCACGGTGGGCAAAAACGGGTAATAAAGGGGAATCAACTTAAACTAACCCGCAGGCGTGTGGCGATTGCCAGAACTCAAAATACTAACACAGTTGCAAGGTCAAGTTCACAAAAGTTTTGCCGCTCCCGAAGGGGCGGAAATTCCCGGCTTTTAAACGCTGTCCGGATTGGGCACAGGTGATAAGTCCAGGTGCCATCAATCCTGACAGGTCAACAGACAATTCCATTGACTTCACGTTTGGTTTGTCTTTAAAAACATTTTTAGTCACATGAAAAGCTTGGTGTACTTGTACCATCTATCCTACTTTGATTCTAGCAGGTTTTGCACCTGCCAGAATTTTTTTTTTTTATTTGTCATCCTAACAATGGACTCTTTCTCATTTGAGGTGAGAAAAGAGCTTCTTCCCTCAGGCGATTTGGGCCCTGAATCAGGGCCAGGTGGAGATCTGGTCTCTGTCTCTGTAATTCCACCCTTTATAACTATGCAGATTTTAACCATTAGCTGTCCTGTGAATTGTAAGTTTTTATCAACAGCTATGGGTTGTCTGTGCTTTAAAATCTGCAGTTGTGACACTATCAATATTACATTCATATCCGCTTTAATACTCCACTGCATATTGTTCTTAAATGTGTGTCTTGTTGGTAATGCATCTGCACTTTATCCTTACTGGCATACTGTTTCTATTGTTTTTGGGTTTTTTTTGCAAAAAGCATTTAACTGCATGACACACAATGTATTGTGGTGTAGGGGACATAAACTCTGAATCTAATTTAGAGTTTGCATTGTATATAACTTTATAAATTTTGTACGGTATTTTAGTATAAAAAACAGGTTTCTGCATGCTTGAAAGCTGCCTTGTTTGTAAAAATGTGAAAGTGATCTTATCTCCTCATTCACACAACGTGTATAAATTTTAACTGTCATACACACTGCTTTGAATGTCCTAAGGTCCTGGTAAGCCAGGTTACAACATGTAGAGTTGTGCATATTTCTCTCAGTATTCTCTTCATTGCAGTCCACAGGTGATGAATGAGAATCATCACTGCTGTCAGTAGGTTTGGGCAATGAACTCTGTTCAGAGTTCAGGTTATACAGCCTGTTAATAATGATGAAGAGATTTTAACCATAAGCTGTCCTGTGAATTGTAGGTTTTTATCAACAGCTATGGGTTGTCTGTGTAAAAGGAGCTACATATGAACTTCCTCAACCTTGGGGTGTGATAGGAAGGTCTGTGATATAAAGTACAGGCTGACATGCAGCAAGGTCTGTAGGAATCTCTCCCTTTTCTGGAGAAACTGAAAGTCAAGCAGCATTCCAACATTTCCCATCAATTAACACTAAATAATAAAAAACAATTTGTCTTTGCAAGGGCTATTACAGTGCATCCAGAAAATTTTCACAGCGCATCACTTTTTCATCAGCGTATCAACTGTGACACTAATGCACTGGCGCTTTCACAGAAAAGCCACTCTGTCATCCGCACGAAGATGCAGAAAAGATAAATTCACTCTGTAATGCCTTCTCCATGTCAAAGCTAGACTAGATTGGACAGAAATTGTACCATTTCAGAGATCGTTTCTGTGTGGACCGGGCCTGAATGTGTCTAGTCCTTGTACCTGCAAATGTCATTTCACCTGACCATTCCCTGTGTTCCATGTGGCGATTCTCTCTGTGCCTCATACACAAAAGATCCATAAATCTCAAATATTTTTCTTAAATCTGTCGAAATCTGCATTAGTGATCACTTCTCCTTGGCCGAGATAATCCATTCCATATTGAAAAAAGTGAACACTGGTGTCAGGATTGACTGCAGCTGTGCTCATCACCGGTGGCCAATCCTGACGGTGCATAAAACCCCTAGACTTCCGCCTCTTCAACAGGGACGACATTTTCGTGAATTTCACTTGACAACCATGTGTATGTGTGTATTTTGAGTTCTGGCAATCGCCACATGCCTATGGGTTAGTTTTAGTTGTTCCCCTTTTTTTCCTGTTCTTGGCCACCGGCACCATTCTTTATTTGTGTTTATTGTTTATTTGTAATAAAAACCCTTCCCAACATGTCACACCTCTGCACTTCCTTCCCCCGTAAGTCCGTAGTCGTGACAGAATGTCGTCCCTCTACTCAAAAGCGCAGAGGTAAAAAGAAGCAGAGGAGAAGAAACACCGTGAAGGACGCAGCCCGGCGCGACGAGTTCGGGCGCCGGTGGAGAGACGCGCCGCCCGTTCTGGTAGAGCGATTTCTCCCCGATGAGCCACGACGCACGGTGCCACGTGATGACGTCACTCCCGGGAAAATCCGCGAAACCCAGAAGCGACAACGTCAGCGGGTGAGTGGGCGGAGCGAAGACATCGGCAGCAGCGAGGAAGTGACGTGGCCATGGGAGATGATCGCGCCCTGGGTCCAGGGTGGACGACCCTCGGAGTCACCGGTGGGAGGACACGGATGACGAAAGCGGCGATGACGGGGATTTTCTTTGGGCGGTGCTCCGCCCATTGCGTACGTCCGAGATCGTCGCGACATCCGTGATTACCCACGTGACTTCCGGGAGTATGAGGAAGACGAGGGAGACACGGATTACAACGAGAGTGATGAAGAGAGTGTGCCCGTCCCGGAAAGACGACCACCACTGAACAAGACACACAAGCTGAAACGTCAAGACTGGGCCAAGAAATATCTCAAGACTTATTTTTCTAAGGTTTTATGGACTGATGAAATGAGAGTGAGTCTTGATGGGCCAGATGGATGGGCCCGTGGCTGGATTGGTAAAGGGCAGAGAGCTCCGGTCTGACTCAGACGCCAGCAAGGTGGAGGTGGAGTACTGGTTTGGGCTGGTATCATCAAAGATGAGCTTGTAAGGCCTTTTCGGGTTGAGGATGGAGTCAAGCTCAACTCTCAGTCCTACTGCCAGTTTCTGGAAGACACCTTCTTCAAGCAGTGGTACAGGAAGAAGTCTGTCTCCTTCAAGAAAAACATGATTTTCATGCAGGACAATGCTCCATCACACGCGTTCAAGTACTCCACAGCGTGGCTGGCAAGAAAGGGTATAAAAGAAGAAAAACTAATGACATGGCCTCCTTGTTCACCTGATCTGAACACCATTGAGAACCTGTGGTCCATCATCAAATGTGAGATTTACTAGGAGGGAAAACAGTACACCTCTCTGAACAGTGTCTGGGAGGCTGTGGTTGCTGCTGCACGCAATGTTGATGGTGAACAGATCAAAACACTGACAGAATCCATGGATGGCAGGCTTTTGAGTGTCCTTGCAAAGAAAGGTGTCTATATTGCTTGCTGATTTGTTTTTGTTTTGTTTTTGAATGTCAGAAATGTATATTTGTGAATGTGGAGATGTTATATTGGTTTCACTGGTAAAAATAAATAATTGAAATGGGTATATATTTGTTTTTTGTTAAGTTGCCTAATAAGTATGCACAGTAATAGTCACCTGCACACACAGATATCCCCCTAAAAAACCCCCCTAATAAAATTATTCCTCAAAAATACAACTTGCCTAATAATTCTGCACTCCCTGTATGTCTTGTTGGTAATGCACCTATTATGCCAGAGTTTTTTCGTCAATATTCCCAGGTTAAGAATACCACTACAGACTGAAGCACCATCCTGCATGTTTGAAACACAACAGCAGCTCCTGCTTCACATCCCACAGTACTGCCATGTTCTGGACAGAATCTACAGCTGAAACTCACCACCTGCTGCTACCGCCAGCACTTCACACGTTAGTAAACTGTTGGTCTCTACAATGCTCACCAGTTAAACCTCGACTTCAACCATAAGGGCCTACAGTAGGTGATCCTTCTCATGCTATATGGCCAGCGCATAACTCAAGCCATCCAGTAGCTCCTCTCAGCCTGGACCTGCCTCACCCACCATATCGACCCGCATACATCCAACAAAACCCACAATTCCATACTTCACTACAGATAGTGAAAGGGAATTCACTAATCTGAAACTGGCATTACATAATCTTCTACTATTCATCTAATTGTCCCCACTTCGGGGGCTAGTGGGAAAGAGAAGTGCGATTTATTAAGAATGCTCAGGTGACTGTGGTACATTTCACTGTAGTCCTCTCTGTAGTCCTCTCAGGATGCCACCTTTCTCCAGGTTGTCTATGCAACAAAAGATGGCACTACT
The DNA here is from genome assembly GCF_900700375.1 of Denticeps clupeoides. Lineage (NCBI taxonomy): Eukaryota > Metazoa > Chordata > Actinopteri > Clupeiformes > Denticipitidae > Denticeps > Denticeps clupeoides. Next base: position 12,326,241 of record NC_041720.1, on the reverse strand, counting down.
GTCAGAACGTTGTGGATCGGTTCAAATAAACCTGCCAGGACTTCAGATGAGTCAGAACTGGAATAGCAGCAAACCTCACATAGGGCTCTGTGGTCCTAATCGTCGATCTGTGAAGTGAAGTGATTGTTACTTATGATACACAGCAGCACAGCACTTAGTGCACACAGTGAAATTTGTCCTCTGATTTAACCAATCACCCTGTGTGAGCAGTGGGCAGCCATGACAGGTTCCCGGGGAGCAGTGTGTGGCAGTAGCACCTCAGTGGCACCTTGGTGGATCGGGATTCAAACCAGCAACTTTATGATTACGGGGCCCCTTCTTTAACTGCCCAGAGCTCAATGGCAGAACTACAGAAAGGTGTACATGAGACCAGTTGCTCACCTGATTGGACTCACCTCAAGGGCTGCGCTCTTTGCTCAATATTTGGACAATTCACCTTTTGCAGTAATTAGTATTGCCCAGTATTGTGGTGTAGGAGACAAACACTGAATCTAATTTAGAGGTTGCATTGTATCTAACTTTGCAATTTTGTATGTTATTTTAGTATAAAAAACAGGTTTCTGCATGCTTGAAAGCTGCCTTGTTTGGAAGAATGTGAAAGTGATCTTATCTCCTCATTCACACAACGTGTATAAATTTTAACTGTCATACACACTGCTTTGAATGTCCTAAGGTCCTGGTAAGCCAGGTTACAACATGTAGAGTTGTGCATATTTCTCTCATTAGTATTCTCTTCATTGCAGTCCACAGGTGATGAATGAGAATCATCACTGCTGTCAGTAGGTTTGGGCAATGAACTCTGTTCAGAGCTCAGGTTATACAGCCTGTGTCACGACTACGGGCTTACGGGGGAAGGAAGCGCAGAGGTCTGACATGCTGGGAACGGGGTTTTATTAACAAATAAACAATAAATACAAATAAACAATTCAGTTGACTTCCTTTATTGCAGCTCCCCAGACGAGAAATTTCACACCACACTCATACACAAACAATCCATAAATCTCAAATATTGATCTCAAATCTGTCGAAATCTGTGTTAGTGATCACTTCTCCTTGGATTATCTCCCATTCCATACTGAAAAAAGTGAACACTGGCCAGACTTAAAAAAAGTGAAAAACGATCTCCTTGTTCCCACAAGGTGTGTAACTGATAACAGCAATACACACTGCTTTGATTGTCTAAATAGAACAAGGAAATTTGACCACCTCACTCCAGTCTTACAATCACTGCACTGGTTACACATCAAATTAAGAATTGACTACAAAATCCTACTTTTGACCTATAAAGTAGGGTCTGTCAAAACCCATTGAGACATACTGTATGTGTATTTGGGCTATATAAGAAATAAATGTTGTTATTCTACCATCTATCCCACTTTGATTCTTGCAGGTTTTGCACCTGCCAGAAAAAATAAAAAGTTAATTTGTCATCCTGTCATCCTGACAATGGACTCTTTTCTTTTTTGAGGTCAGGGAAGTACTTCTGCTCTCTTAAAGCCAAGACAGAAAGAATGAATGCTATTTGGGCCCTGAATCAGGTGCAGGTGCAGATCTGGTCTCTGTCTCTGTAATTCCACCCTTTAAAAAATATGCGCTGTACTGTAACATCTGTGACACTATCCATATTTCATTCATATCAATCATCATTGTTGGTAATGCACCTATTCTTGTTGGTAATACACCTATTATGCCAGAGATTTTTCATCAATATTCCCAGGTTAAGAATACCACTACAGACTACAGCACCATCCTGCATGTTTGAAACAGTACTTAGCAGCTCCTGCTTCACATCCCACTGTACTGCCATGTTCTGTACTGAATCTACAGCTGAAACTAACCGCCTGCTGCTACTGCCAGCACGTCACACATTAGTAAACTGTTGGTCTCTACAATGCTCACCAGTTACACCTCGACTTCAACCATAAGAGCCTGTAGTAGTGGCAGGAGTTACTAACTCCCAGAGCTGCAGACATTTCTGTCCTCATAACCTCCCATAACTTTTTTGCAGTACATTGTAATGCCATTTTGATTAAGGAACGTGCCTCAACGGTTAATGAACAATGCTTTAGCCAATGGTCTGAACATGTGGAGATGCTGTGTACAGTTTTAACATGGTACACATGGTCTCACTCTAAACTTGGCAAAATGTGAATTTGGAAAAGCTACAGTTACCTATCTGGGGAATCAGGTGGGGCATGGTCAAGTTCGTACACTTGAAGCAAAGAGTTTCCTACACCCACCACTAGACAGGAGTTGCGTAGATTTTTGGGGAAGGTCAACATGACTGTCAACATGCTTTTAGAAATTCAAAGGCCAATGGGTGATATGTATATGCACGCATTTACCACCTTATTCTTCACGGTGGGAGCACTCGGGCGAATTTTCGGGCGAGAACGTCTATGGCTCAACAAACAGCCGTTCATGATCCAGCCTAACACTGCCTGCACCTCATATGGTCCATCATCTCTACTGTTCACCACTTTCCATGCGCCATTGCATTCACACAGTGAATCTTTGTCAAGCTGTGACATCCCCAAACAAGAGGTGTCAAAAGCCAGCAAATGGCTTGGGGTGTCATGACGAGGAAGATAAGGTCAAATCCGGATTGGTCTGTGGGAACTTTTTGGAAGTCAAATGTATAAAAGAGTTTTCTCTTGTGGACTGAGGCTGCTCTTCACTTCCTGCTCCATCAGGAGCTGGGAGGTTCTCCCCAGGGTTTCTGAGTCTTGCTTTCGCTATGCCTCTCTGCAGCTTGGTTTTTGGCTTTTTCCTCTCTTCCTCTATCCCTTTCTCCTTTATGTTGGGTTTCTCTGTAACATTGGTACCATTTTTACAAACAGGATTTACATGTAACAGCAATAGTAATCTACTGGTGTTAATAAACTAGAAACTATTCATTTTTGTAACCTCTATTGTGCCATACCTCTTTCATGCCAGTAATATCAGACGAGTGTTTTAAAATTAGAGGTGGTCATAGATTAATTTTCTTAATCTATATTAATCTCACTGTAATCTTGGAATTAATCTAGAGTAATCTTGTCACGACTACGGATTTACGGGGGAAGGAAGCGCAGAGGTTTGACATGCTGAGAAGGGTTTTTATTATTAAACAAACAATAAACACAAATAAAGAATGCCGCGGTGGCCAAAACGGGAAATAAAGGGGAATAAACTTAAACAAACCCGCAGGCGTGTGGTGATTGCCAGAACTCACAACATAACACATAAAGTCTAGTTCATGTAGAGTCCACGAAAATGTCGTCCCTTTCGAAGGGGCGGAAATCTAGGGGTTTTATGCACCGTCAGGATTGGCCACCGGTGTTGAGCACAGCTGCAGTCAATCCTGACAAATCTAGATTAATCTATATTAAAATGGCTCATTTGAATTCTGCCGAAGGCATTCAGAATATGTGCACTACCCAAATAATGACTAAAAGTAAGTCTTTGAGAACAGGTTTCTCAAGCCGGGTGGCGCATTAGACCAGGGGCTCATCTCCTGTTTCCAAAGTGCATCACAAACTGCTTGAGAAAGCTGTTCTAATTGGTGATGAAAATAAATTATGTTCAATAAGATGTACTTGTGTTTACCAACTGTTTATTCAGTTAAATAGCTGCATCCATGTTACCACGTCACGTTTGATGTGATAATTTCACAGTTCAAAGACTCGTTCTCGCCCCCTACAGTGCAATTCGGCTAGGTATACATCCGTGATAAAATATCAAGGTGAAAGTCATCATAGTGTAGCGGTTCTTCTTCTGCGTTGTGTAACTCTTTGATTTTGTTTCTTGAACCACAAATGATGAGCTGACACCCAAGAGATTGTCTGTGCAAAGTGTATTCTGTACAAAAAGCAAGGTCTCGTCAGAACATCGCGTCATACATCACGTCTTTCTGCACCTCTCTCTCTCACAACTCACGCCATGTGTCCAAGAGAACTGAACATTAACATAAAGCATTCACAATTTACAATACTGCATTCCTGTACAAAAAGCAAGGTTGCGTCAGAACATCGCGTCTTTCTGCACCTCTCTCTACAATATACAGTATTAAAAGAACATAAAATGCAAAATATTCCTAATATGTACATAAATTTAAATGAAAGAAATTACTTTTGGCACACAAACCCCACGCACCTCACAACTCATGCCATGTGTCCAAGAGAACTAAACCGGGTCTCAGAAACAAAATAAAAGTTTTTAGGAAATAAGACACTAAAAGACACAAGAAAGAAGAAATATACTTATAAATCTAGTGTAACCATTTAACTCCGGCACAATAGCTTGCGTAGTATAGATCCAGCTCCCAACCCAACTTTGTGAATAGATTAACGACCGATATTTTTTTTTTTTTCGCCCGATAAGAGTCTCACGTTAACGCAGCACATTAACGCCGATAACGGCCCACCACTATTTAAAATACAGGGCTTGTGTGTATTTCTTTACATTAGAAAAGAAAAATATAAGATAAAAATGATTTCCTTAGATATGTGAGACAGCTGACAACTAATTTCTTTTCAATCAAAATATATATTACATATAATAAATTAATCAATTATTTTCATAATGCTCTATCAACTGCATTTGCACCTTGAAAGTATTCTGTTATGGTGGTATCACAAGTGTTGACTGAAAGAGAAGCTGTAGGCCTGCAAATGTGGTGGTAGGTACAGTTACAACTTGCAATGGAGTTCAAAAGCTGAACAGCTCTTATCTGTGTTAGACTTAGGTTATCAGTTTGTTCATTGTTAGGTTCTGAACTTTGTTCAGAATTTATACATTTACACTGGTTTATAAAAAGCAAATATAAACACTGAGTTACATTAAAAAAACACATTCTCTTTGTGAGCACTTAGTATGATGAATGGATTTCTTTTTTATAAGAAAGAACCAATCATCTCATAAGCATGTTTGCACCAAAGTAGTCAACCATTAACTAAAGCCTCCATAAGATCTTATTTCCCAGAATATTTCTTCCACAGTGTTGATTTCATCGATGGACTACTGCTATGCATTCATGAGTGACCTCTAGTCTCTGCAATCTGACCACTGCCTAGGCATAGCCTGTCACGTACCAGAATAATCCAAATGGCTATGCTGGTGTTTTGGGTAGTCCACACCAGTGTCCTATTTATATTGTGTTGTTCCTGCTGAGGGGGGAGAAAATTTTACATACTCATAGTGGGGTGTCATTGGTGTGTTGTGCAATATGTTCTGAGTTCTAGGTTCTTGCTGTAATGCATTGTGGGTATACATACGTAAAAAAAAAAAAAGAGAAACGTATTGAATATCTGAAGATTTGTTAAACGGCATCAACCATAATCTTTCAGTGTTCTACTCACACCCCTGTTACTTCCCTGGGTTTTTTGTGTCTGATTGTCTTTCTGTTGTTTTTGTGTGTGTGTGTGTGTGTGTGTGTGTGTGCTTTCTTTTTTTTTTTAAGCCCGGAAGGGGCAGGAGTGCTCTTCCCATGGGCTGGTGGCTAGTCTTCAGATGCCAGGAGGCCAGATAAGAGGAGGCCTGAAACAGGAAGACGGTAGCGTACTGCTCAGAGGGGAGAGATTGGAATTGTTGTTTGTTCATTGTGCTTTGTTATTTACTTTAATGTTGGCTCTTCCTTCTACGTGTACCCTCCTCTGCCAGTGTGTGTATTGGTATGTGCGTGGATTCCCCTTTGTTAGAGTGTCTGGCTCTGTGCCGGTGTTGTATATAGTTCGTGAGTGGTTGAGGGTTTAATGGTGGTGTGTAAAAAGCACTATTTGGATTGATTGCATACATCACATCCCGCACTGTAAATAAAACTTTTGTTGCACATTAGTCTGGCCCATGTGTCCCTCCTTGTCTCTGTTCATATTGTCATGATACATATTCATGATGCATAATATTTACCTACTTGGACCAAATTTCAGTCAATTCAGTCGGTTTCTGTACCAATGAGCCAGTGGTGGCATAGTGGGTTGTTCATGTCCAGCTACAGCCCTTTTTGAACAGAACATTTGGACATTTGGACATTTACCAGACGCCCTTATCCAGAGCGACTTACAATCAGTATTTACAGGGACAGTCTCCCTGGAGCAACTTAAGGTTAAGTGTCTTGCTCAGGGACACAATGGTAGTAAATGGGATTTGAACCCGGGTCTTCTGGTTCACAGGCGAGTGTGTTACCCACTAGGCTACTACCTACCAGAAATGGGTTTAAATCACATCACAGTACAGAATCAGCTCTGTTAACAGTTTTTAATGACATTCTCTTAACAAATGATTCTGGGAACTCTACATTACTTGTGCTTATCAATTTAATGGCAGCTTTTGCCTCACAATTATTAAAAGACCTACCAATCAGTGTCAGACAGCCGCCGTCAATCACTGTTTAAATCTTGTTTAAAAAAACTCACATCCTGGCTTTTAACCCAGTGTGAGGTGGTTCATATACAGTGTTCTTATGCAGTGTTTTATTTGCTTTCTTAGGCAGTCCTTTCTTAACTCTTTTACTATGTTGCCTTAAATGTTTAATTCAATTATTGAATTTAATTCAAATAGCTGCATGTTTTCTCTTTTACTCTGTTTTCTTTTTATTCTTTATTTTTAATTAACTTTTTGTCCATGTCTGTCCTGTTCCTGGTAATTAATTTCTTTGATTTAATGTACAGCATTATATGGAGGTGGTAGAGTATTCCCTAACCCCATCTGGTGGGACCATTCCCTTGCAACTAAAAGCCAAGAAGCTGGCCTCCACAATCTCATGTGACAGACACAGAGGCCAGACAGTTGTACTGACAATAGACCAATCTTGAATCTTGACAGAGGCTGGCCTCTCCCCTGGCTTCGCAGACAAACAGCTGCTCACATGACCGGAAAGCCTGAGTACGAAGCACATACGCCTGCAATGTTCAAAATGGGCAGAGCAGATGAAGGCACCTCTCCATGTCCGTCACAAAAGGTGGTAGAGGGAGGGAGGGCAGCTCGAATGGCAAAGAACTGAAAGACTTTGGCATATCTTCAGGCACATAGGCCAGATTTGTAATTTTAATCCTTGTTTACACTGCAGATCTTGATGCTCAATTATTATTTGTTGCCGATGTCTGATTTTTTTTACCTTCTTTTTACACGTTTTTGTTAATTGTGACCCATATCCAATTCACTTGTTTACACTTGCCACACAGTAGCCAAGATGGACGAATGTGAAAATATGCTTAATACTAGCTCTGCGATATATGCAAAGTTTGCCAAATAATACGATGACTTTGAGGCGGAGAAGAAGGAAAAGGGCAATTATTGCGCATATGCTTCAGTTATTATGGCCTCGACCATACAGAGGAATGTCTTGGTGCGTGAGAGATCTCAGGATTGGTGGGAGAATATTGTGGCGGGCTTTAGCGAGGAGCAGTGGGTCCAAAATTTTAGAATGATCAAGCCAACTTACGATTTGCTGTGTCAACGTTTTCATTTCTCTCTTACAACGACACAACATTTCGCCGGGCTATCCCTTTGCAGATGCGCGTCGGGGTTGCTCTGTGGTGGCTTGCAAAAGGTTCGGGCTATCTAACATTGGCTCATCTTTTTAGAATCAGCATATTCCTTTGCAGCCGAAATATCCTCAAAAAAAGATTTGTTTCTGTAGGAGCCTTTAATTTTAGCTTGAACTGACTATTCTCCCTACAGGCTAAGAAGGCATGTAACTTCAGCCATCGACCACTGCTCTGCACTTTCCTCCTCCATGTTTCTTCTGTTTGTTGTTGTTTGACATCATTAAACCAAAATGAAGTACTAAATTGTCACAGTTTTAATGACGTACAGAATGCAATGTCTACGAAAATCCGATCTGCCTATTTACAGTCGCATTGGCACATCTGATTTATATCTGATTTATTTCCACATATGAACGAGGCCTGAAATCGATCTCAAAATATCCAAATGCACGTGTTTACACTTTACACCATCATGGAACAGATCCGATCTGTCGCAAAAAATCGGGATTGGGTCACGTTTAACTGACAGTGTAAACGAGGCCTTAGTATCACCAGGTGCAAAGTGCATACACCTCAGGTGAGGTCACCCACTCGCATGGCTGATGTCCACGCCAGCAGCAATGCAGTTTTGTACGAAATGACCTTAACCATCAACCATCAATACCAACATGACAAACTAAAATAGCTGCCATATAAACCTTTATAGTTGAAAATGAGTGACCTTGCTCCAGCAGATCCTGCAGAAATGTTAGAATGCCCTCAGTGGAAAAGAGAAAAAAATAATAATAATCAATTTTGGAATAAGGTTATAACATACTGAGTTTCCACAGACTTTTGACACAGAAACATTAAATAATAATAATAATGTGCTGTAATCATTCTTTGTGCTTGTGCAGAGCTAGAACCACTCACTGTAAGTCAATCATGCATGCTCAGTGCACCATGCTTTTACAAGAATAAAAATATCCTGCATGTTGTATCATGATTTGTTATGCAGCATATTTGCACTTGGAGCAAAATAATTTCAAAATGAGCTAATGTTGAGTGCATCAGTATGTCTTATAATGTGCAAAGAGGCTTGTAAGACAGGGTTATATGGTTTTCTTTCAGAAGTTTGTGCTTGTCCTGTTAACATTTCTCCAAATTCGAATTCCTGTTTTATTGTCATGTGTACAGTGAAACTTAACTGAATGCCTATCTACAGTCAAAATGCATGATGCTGATCTTATGATACTCATAGGCATTGGAATTTTTTTGGATTTGTTGTCTCCCTTCCACTTTCCCTGTTAGGAGTTGCCACAGTAGATCAACAAGGGAGGTTCTCTGCATAAAGAATTTATGCCCCTCTTGATGCAGCCCTCCATATATACCTAAGTACCAGAAAATAAATGTTAATGTTAATTAAAACCTGATGCAACAAAGTCAAATGTTTAATTTAATACATTTAACATGGAATAATTCACACCAGCTTTATGCAAATTACAATAGGTACATCTATATAATGGCCAGGCCAGGGTCGGACGTCTGGACAGCCCGGACCTTAGTCTCCAGGGACCACCGGAGAGGACCTAACATGCAATGAGGTGGGAGAATGGGTTCAGGGGTCAGAGGATAAGGAATCTGCAGCGTGCTGTCGGGACAGTGAGGGACGGTAAGATAGTTGGAAGTTGAATTGTTCGAAGAAAATGGCCTACCTCGCCTGACAGGGATTGAGTTGCTTGGAAGCTTTGATGGTGATTAGGTTTTGATGATTGGTCCAGACATCTTACTTGTGTTTGTGTCTTGCCTTTTCCTTATGTGTTTTTCACGCAAGTAGTAAAATCTGTTGGTGTTACAAGAAACGCTGTCTCAGAATAAAACAATGGTGATTTCACCAGCCTCCTTGCACTGCTCCGTAACTCTGCATGTTCTGGCTGCCATCTTCTGTCCATTTAAGGCAGCACCCTTTCCACCACATCTTCCACCCTCTTAAAATCCAAGAATAAGACCATATAGCAATTTGTGGCTGAGGCTCTTTACCGGCCGCGGCAGGGTTCTTTTTTTGGTTTTAAGAAGGATGTTGAGTTAAGGCCCTGCACTGACTACCACAGCATCAACAAGATAGCAATCAAGAAACAGACCCCCCTAACACTCACACCACCCTCAACGCACTCTCGGGTGTTGGATCTCTGCTCAGTTTGATCAGTTTCTTGGTACATGCAGTTTTTCTTTAGAATGTCTAATGACACACTTTTTCCCGGGCGCCTTTCATGCCTGCCCACTGCTCACAAAGGGTGATGGTTAAATGCAGAGGGCTCATTTAGTTGTGTGCCCCATGTGCTGTGTTTGCAGGTTTTTGACACAGACATTGAATAAATATGCTGTGCTTATTCTCTGTGGCTTCATAATGGTAAAACCCCTCACTGTAAGTTGGGTCATCTTTTTACAAGCAAATATAAAAAAAAAAATCTGCATGTTGTATCCTGACTTGCCATACCCATTTTTGCTGTGGCCCTTGAAGCAGAATACTTTCAAAATGAGCCAATGTTGAGTGTATGAATATTTTTGAGAAGTTGCACCGAGGGTTACAAAACAGGGTTATATCATTTTCATTGGGAAAAAATAATAAGACAGTAAATACATTGAAATTGAACACAAAAAATAAATAAATAAAATCAATAAATGATTCATAGGTTATGACATTATAAGATTACAAAGTAAAAAATTAAGAAGTATTTTATGTTTAACTAGTATTTGTAACGCGAACCGGGACCAGAACGAGAGAGACGTGTAGGAGGAAACGAGAGACCTCAGTGCGGTGGGACGCAGGGAGGCAGGTAAGTTCCTCCACGTTAATCTGCGAACGGGGACGGCACGAGCCGCAACACCACACTGATGTTGTCGTTCGCATATTAAGACACGATACAGGGCAGGACAGGGCGACAGGAAGGAGTTCGAGGGTCAGGAGAACAGAGAGGACAGGTACGGTCTTACTGGGTTGCAGGTTTTCGGGGCCGAGTCGAATGGCGTGCGTCATTCAATGACTGAGCAATTTGCAGCTGCTCTCCAGCCTAATATATAGGAGTCACGTTACCTCGTTTCCGTGTTACTCCCGGTCACATGACGAAATCATGTGACAGTACCCCCCCTCCAGGGCCGACCCCCGACGGCCCCGGAGCGGCGGCGGTACGCTGCCGGTACTCAGTCACCAGAGAAGGGTCCAGGATGAAACGACTCGGGATCCACGACCGTTCTTCTGGTCCATAGCCGGTCCAATGCACCAGGTACTGGACCCCCCGACCTCTGCGGCGAGAGGCAATAATGCGCTCCACAGTGTAGGCGGGTCCCCCGTCGACGATGCGTGGCGGATCCGGAGCCGGAGGATGAAGCGAGGATCGGACAAAGGGTTTGAGTTTACTGACATGGAAGACAGGATGGACGCGGATGGCAGGAGGGAGTTGGAGACGGTATGTGAGGGGGTTGATCCGACTGAGGATCCGGAATGGTCCGATGTATCGAGGGGACAGTTTGTGTGACTCAGTCCTGAGACGTAGGTCTTTGGTGGACAGCCACACCCTTTGTCCCACTCGGAAGTGCAGTCGACGAGGGTGCCGGCGATCGTGCTGGGTGGACATCCTTCGGGAGGCGATGAGGAGGGCCGACCGCGCAGATTTCCAGGCCTTTTGGCAACCGCGGATCATCTGACGGGCCGAGGGGACCCCGCCTGCAGGCACCTGGTGCGTGAAGATGGGGGGCTGATATCCATGGCAGATCTCAAAGGGACTATGGCCGGTGGCGGAGGAGACTTGCAGGTTGTGGGCCAGCTCCGCCCACAGGAGAAACCCGGGCCAGGTGCGTTCTGACGCAAAGCACCGCAGGTATCGTCCCAGCTGTTGGTTGGCCCTCTCCACCTGACCGTTGGTCTGGGGATGGTAGCCAGAGGAGAGGCTGCAGGTCGATCCAATAAGGCGACAGAACGCCTTCCACACAGCTGAGACGAATTGGGGTCCCCGATCAGAGACGATGTCTTGGGGGAACCCATGGAGGCAGACCACGTGTTGAAGCACGAGGTCAGCGGTTGTGGCAGAGGACGGTAGGCCGGGCAGGACGACCAAGTGGACCGCTTTGGAGAAACGATCCACTATGGTCAGGATGGTGGTCATACCACTAGCTTCAGGGAGGCCGGTGATGAAGTCCAAGGCGAGGTGGGTCCAGGGGCGATGAGGAATGGGAAGGGGACGCAGGGGCCCAGCAGCCGGAGTGTTGGGAGTCTTAGCCCGGGCGCAGACGTCACAGGCATCCACGTAGGCCTGTACGTCCCGCCGTACTGAAGGCCACCAGAATGCTCGGCGAATGAAGGAGAGGGTCCGTTGGCGTCCTGGATGGCCTGAGAGGACGGAGGAATGGCCCCAATGCAGTACATCAGGCCGGCAGGTATTTGGGACGTACAGGCACCCGGGTGGGGTGTTGTCTGGGCCAGGGTCGGATGCCTGGGCCGCCCGGACCTTCGTCTCGAGGGACCACCGGAGAGGGCCTAGGATGCGATGAGGAGGAAGGACGGGTTCGGGGTCAGAGGATGGTGAGTCTGGGGCGTGTTGACGGGAAAGAGCATCGGCCTTTTGATTTTTGGATCCGGGACGGTAGGAGAGTTGAAAGTTGAATTGCTCGAAAAATAATGCCCACCTCGCCTGGCGGGGATTCAGTTGTTTGGTAGCTTTGATTGATATGAGGTCCCCCACCCCGTATCGCCGCTGTGCAGGGGTGAACTTCCGCGAGAAGAAGCAACACGGGTGCAATTTCCGGTCCGGACCGCGTTGAGAGAGGACGGCGCCAGCACCCACCTCTGACGCGTCCACTTCTACAACAAACGGAAGGGTAGGATCTGGGTGTTGAAGAATGGGAGCGGTGGTGAAATGACGACACAAAGATTGAAACGCTTGAATGGCCTCATCGCGGGAGCCTGATTTGTCTTGCATAACAGATGTCTGCAGGGGGAAGTGTGACATTCCTGTGTCGATGGTTGAGGGTGAAGATTCGACACCCCGGTTTTTACATGCCTTTTGTCCGACATCAACGTGCGAAGTATCAGCCGTCAGGACCGCCCACCCTCTTTGTCTTCACCAAATGGGAGGCACCGGGGGCGTGACATCAGAAACAACAGGTTCTGATTGGTCAGTGACAACTTCCTGTAGGCCAGTGACAACTTCCTGTAGGACAGTGACAACTTCCTGTAGGCCAGGGGTATAAAGGTCTGCGCACATGTGGAAAAGGAGGCCTCTGAGCTATCTTGCTCAGGGGGGTTTTTCCCTCAGAAGCCGGAAGGCTTCTGGGGCTTTTATCTTCCCTTCTCTTTCTCTTCTCCCTCTTTACCCTTTCTTCTCATGTTTACTTTCTCTGTAACCTTGGTACCTTTTTACATTCAATATTCACATGTAACTACAATAATTATTTACCGATGTTAATAAATTAGAAACTGTTCATTTTTAACCTCTGTTGTGCCATGCCTCTTTCTGCCAGGTAACATCAAATTGGAGTGGTTGAATACAGTGCTTTGTGTGGAGGGAGAAAGAGTTTTTTCTACACGCTCTATTCTCTTCTCCTCGCCACATGGTCTTCATGTGTGTGGTTTTTTACAGAATGGAATGACAAGGGATTCAAAATGACCAGTGGGGGTGATGAAGGCGGTTTTCCACTCGTCGCCCTCTCGGATACGAATCAGATTGTAGGCCGACCTGAGATCCAACTTCGTGAAGTATTTCGCTCCCGAGAGGGCGTCAAGGGCGGTGTTGGTTAAAGGTAAAGGTGTTCGATTTTTGACTGTGATTTTATTGAGTCCACGATAGTCCACACACGTTCGCAGGCCACCATCCTTCTTGGTCACAAAGAAGAACCCTGCCGCGGCCGGGGAAGTCGATGGGCGGATGGTGCCCTTTTGAAGCGCCTCTGCCACAAACCGCTCCATGGCCAATTGCTCTGCCTTCGAGAGGGAGTAGAGATGTCCTTTCGGGGGAGTGGTTCCTGGCAGCAGGTCAATGGCCATGTCGCCTGGTCGGTGGGGAGGCAGCTGGGCAGCTTTGGCTGGACTGAAGACGGCGACTAGATCGTGATAGCAGGAGGGGACATGGTCTAGGACAAGACGGGTCGGTTCTGAGTTCGAGGAGGCAGACGGGGAGGGCTGTGGCAGAAGGTAATGGCGATGGCAGTGCGCTCCCCACTCCAACACCACGCCCGATGACCAGGAAAGGTGGGGTTCATGGAGGGACAGCCAGGGGAACCCGAGGAGGAGTGGTGAGGTGATAATATTGGTCATAAAAAACTGGATCTTCTCCACATGCGAGTCGAGCCGGAGATGAAGAGGGACCGTGCGGTGAATGATGGGTCCTGCGGAGATAGGATGACCATCCACGGAGGTGATTGTGAGAGGACTTGGGAGGAGTTCCAGGGGAATGTGATGTTGTCGGATGAAGGAGTGGTCTATGAAATTTCCAGCCGCCCCGGAATCCACAAAGGCTGTGGTGGAGATGACTCGCTGATTACATTCCAGGACGGCCGGGAGAGTGAGTCGGGAGGTCGGTGGCATCAGATGTGGAGGAAGGGGCCTAGCTGGCCGCGCCGTGCTGATCTGCTGGGCGTCCTGTTTCCCCGGACGAATAGGGCAGGTCAGGCGGATGTGTGAGGGGGAAGCGCAGTATGCACACAAACCCTCCCGAAAACGCCGTTGCTTCTCTTCAGGCGTGAGGGTTGTCCGTCCCAGCTGCATGGGTTCCCCCCTATGGTCTGGAGGAGTGACGGTGGGCGGAAGTGGTGATAGAGGCGGTCGAGGGGTCTGATGCAGGGTCGGAGTGGGGGCCGCAGTTTTCGGGAGTGCCAGCAGGTGGCGATCAATCCGCATCGCGAGTTGTATGAGGGCCTCATACGTTGCTGGCATCTCCCGGCTGACCATCTCACCACGAATTCGTGGGGCCAGTCCCTCATAGTACATCATCCGGAGGGCGTGGTCGCCCAGCGGAGTCTTTGCAGCCAGGGTCCGGAATCTGGCGGTAAACTGGCTGACTGATGAGGAACCCTGGCGCAGATGGTACAGCTGTGACGCGACGTCTTCCACACCGTCCGGATGACAGAAGGTGATTTTTAATTCCTCCACGAATTCGGCATATGAGAGAGACGCAGAACTGGGGGAACTAATTCGCGCAGCCGCCCACTCTGCTGCGGAACCACCGAGCCGGGTTAGGAGTAAGGCGATTCGGGACCGGGCACTGGGGTAGCGGCTAGGCTGCAGCTCGAAAATCAACGAGAGAGCGGTGAGGAGCACCTCGCCGCTCCCCTCGGTCCCGTTCCAGCGCTCCGGGAGCGGCAAACTGGGTTCGGGAACCGCGGGGGGGCGAGGGCTCTGCGCCGCACTCGCCGCTTCATGGTCTCGGTGCGCGGCAGTCATCTCATGAACGCGCTGCCGCAGGAAGCGAACCTCCTGCGACAGACTTCCAAAAAGATTCTCCTGCCGCGCTATTCGATCGCATAAAGCAGCGAGTTGTGAAGCGCGTAGTTGGGGCTCTGTCATTCTGTAACGCGAACCGGGACCAGAACGAGAGAGACGTGTAGGAGGAAACGAGAGACCTCAGTGCGGTGGGACGCAGGGAGGCAGGTAAGTTCCTCCACGTTAATCTGCGAACGGGGACGGCGCAAGCCGCAACACCACACTGATGTTGTCGTTCGCGTATTAAGACACGATACAGGGCAGGACAGGGCGACAGGAAGGAGTTCGAGGGTCAGGAGAACAGAGAGGACAGGTACGGTCTTACTGGGAGCGGGTTTTCGGAGCCGAGTCGAATGGCGTGCGTCATTCAATGACTGAGCAATTTGCAGCTGCTCTCCAGCCTAATATATAGGAGTCACGTTACCTCGTTTCCGTGTTACTCCCGGTCACATGACGAAATCATGTGACAGTATTAAGTTTGCAGTGTATATGATATAGTTATAATGCTTTATTTTCTTGACTCCTCCTGCCATCTTAAATGTCCTCTTCTTGGCATTCAGCCAAGATCGAGTTACCAGCCTGGCACCTGTATTCCCCGTATTCAGTCGAAGAGCTGTAGCCTGACTGGATCGTTATCTTGACTGGAAGCTTCACATCCACCTCTTTTCTCACAACATTCACAGTGAGCTTAGTGTGTGGATGAATGGTGGCTGGTAGGGAAATCTTCACACCCTTCTTTTCCGTCTTGGTGTTGCTGCTCCCCTTCTCCACAGTGAAAGTGTTACTCACAGACACATTGACTTCTTACTTCACTAAACCAATATCAAACCCAAATGACATTCCCACACTTATCTGTGTAGCATTGCTGAAGTTGAAGCTCTCAGTAACAGAACCTTCATACTCCCAACTGAGCTTAGAGGAGAAGGTCTGCTCACGTTTTCCACAATTCAAACAACAGATGGAGTCAATGACGACTGATTTGGTGTTTTCCTCCTTTTTGTCCCAGAGGAGCTCTGCTCTTATCTTTGGTCTCCCAGGTTTAATGGGACGAACCCAAGACACTTGGGACGTAGTTGTCCAACTCTGGCCACAATTGAACCTCCACCTCTGTTTAAATGCTCATAGAGGACACATGCTCCTCTGTCCACTCGGCAGGAAGAAATCATATCATTGAAACTGCCAAAACATATGTTGGTCTCGCAGTTGAGGGTAATACTCTTACCCCCATAGTGTGGATGTTCATACAACATTATCTGAGGATTTGTCAGATTCTCTTTCACTTTTTCCATTGAAGAAATGGCATCATGCCACTCCACTGTTGGATATTCACCCTCCTCATAGAAGATGTATTCACCCCGATAGACCGGCTTAGGCCTGTAAATTTAAGATTCTCGTACACAAAGATCTTGTTTACAGGATTTCAAGCCATTCCTGTACTCCTGAAGGTTGTGCAAGAGATGAGAGCAAAAGTATGTGTGTGAAGAATTCCTGCTTTTTTCATGAATTTTGAATAAAGCAAAGAAAACTTTAAGGGATCACTTTTGGGATCCAAGGGTTGCTACAGCAGCCTTGGACTCGCCAGGTTTTAATCACCCCAACTTGCTGCTCGATGGAACTCTTTATATGTTGGTTTTCTCCTTCACACTTTTGTCCTGCATTTTTGATGTCTCACTGTCCATGATGCTTTTCTGTTTCAGTGTTCGTTTGCTTTCTTTGTTTTCAGTTTATTCGCACTTAAATCACAATTTTCTTTGTCAGGCATTTGCACCTCCTTCACACGCCATGGCATAGTTATTAGACAAAAGATTAAATATACCAAAAGCACCAAAGACAGAACATAGGGAGTTTTTTGTAATTGTAAAACATGGCATTCATGTTCGGCAAGCATATAGATTTGGAAAACTAACAAGTCTGGAAATCATTTATGCATATCCCAATTTTAGTATCATGGTTCTGCCACGTCAACAGGTGGCATGCAGGGTCCCCGCAGACTGCGTGCTGCTGCAGCAGCCGCAGAGAAACACAAATAAGAATGGGGCGTTATAAATTGTGCTTGGTGGCCCCATTCATTTTTGAGGTCCAGGCTCCTGCCTGGTGTCATGTTTGCACTCTGCATGTAATAAATGTGAAAAAATTACAAACATCTTCTGGCGCATCCTTAGCAAGCTTTAAATACATAGAAAACTAAATTGTCATGTACAGACAGAAGGCCAGGAGAGAACTCTGAGGTCTCTGACTTGAGGCTTTTCCCCCATATTTTAAAAGTGCATAACTTCATTGTGGTGAAGATACAATTTTCCATTTAAAATTTAAAATCCTTAAAAATGAAGAATGGTCATACTGCTTTCCCACTTCAAGCACTGCCTTTTACTGCCATCTTCTGGTTCCTGTTTGACGTTTTTTAACATGGAATAATCAGGCTGTACTTGCTGAATAAGAGATTTTTGTGCGATTTCTAAATCATTGCAAAATCACTGTTGATGTCAACTAGGTCTTCTAGTATTCTGCTATATTTCGCTATCATGAGAGAAGGACTGAGGACCCCAAATCTCAAAAGAGATTTGATGAAACACATGGGCTAACAGGCTGACAATCGCAGTTTACCTGAAGAATTGACCAGGATGTGAGCCCCAGCAAGTTCTTAATAGGCTGTGTGAAGGTGCAGGGCACTGCAGAGGCTGATTTTAAGTGAAGTGAAAGTGAAGTGATTGTCATTGTGATACACAGCACACAGTGCACAAAAGATAGTGCAAGTACTGAGAGATAATAATAACCATTTGGCTAATATAAAATGCAAAAACGTTAAATGTAAGCATACATTCAATGTTTTATTTTTTAATACATTCTGACAGGTTGTGATTTCAGTTTTAGCAGCTGTAAATGTCAATTCCACAATTAATACAGAAAATGTGTAATTGCTCTCGCTTTTTCATAAACCTTTATGATGTGAAACATCATAGAAAATTCAAAAATTGCAAGACAAGAGAAAGAGAAGCAGTTTGCCGTAATTTGCTGTATTGTGTCTGCTGAATTCAATTAAATGCAAGCAGGTGAAGCAGGTCGATCAGGACACAGAAGAAATAGGTGGGGAAGTTAATCACAAAAATGAGACTATGATGCCACCTTGTGGGCCAGAAGTTGTCTCTATGCCTATTCCCACAACTTGAAGCAATGGCTCATAATATAGACAGAAAACATACAAGAAGTATCTGCAATATTATGACATGAAATTCATTAATAAATCATTGACACGTCAGAGAAGTGTAATTTATGAATTAATATTTTTTCTCAAAATATTTCGCCTCATTTGGTCAAGAGAGGTTTATCAATAACACAATATACACAGTATATATTGTCCGTATCTGCCATCCTCTGGCTGTACCACATAGCTCTGCATGATAGACTCTGGCTATGTGTCCTGGCCCCCTAAAACAATAACATGCGACACTCACATTTGTGGTGACATTTCTTTGTGCTGGTGGGGCCGCAGGTGGGGAAGCAGGAGGGGAAGCCTCCTGCAGGAGGGGGGTTGAGAGCCAGTAGTGAAAAACTATGGTATTGAATCTAATTGTAACATAATTCAATCAGGTAAGGTTTGAGCATGTCATGGATGTAGGTATTTTTTTATTTTACAAATGACACTTATGTAAATGGCAATAAATGTCTAATGCCGTTTTCATACAGTGCTCTTTTTCATTTGATGTCTCTTCAGCCAACAGAAAGAAGGCAGACGCTCGCCAGACTGGGGGAGGCCCTGCGCCACCACCACTCACAAATGCTGAGGAGATGGCCCTGAGTCTGAACTCTGGAAGGCCAGTGGCTGAGGGAATTCCTGTAGGGTGTTCATCAGAGCCAGTCACTCCCCAGGACACAAATGTAAGAGGGCTGCACACACCCACACCCATACACACACACACACACACATATATAAAATGTACTTATTTTCTTTCATTTTTGGATTGGTCTCAAAAGATTCTGATGGCAATGTCTGCCTTTTGCGGATCCTCCTGTCTTAACAGAAACCCAGGCAGTTGTAAGTGTCCTAATTTCTGGTGTATTGAGTTGGGTACGTAATATTATAAAGTGTGCTAAACCAAATGCTCATCTTCTCAGGATGTAGGGGATGAGGACACCATTTCTGCTGATCCAGAGAGCACAGTTCAGTGATGTACCGTAAACGCCAGAGTTTAATTAAATGGAAGTCATGTACAACATAATGTAACCCTAATCTACTGTATTTTCAGTTACCAGTAAAGAAGTTATATAGAATGCATCTGCTTAAACAAATAGAAAAAAACAATCGACAGGTCCTAAAATCGAGATTCTGAAACACAAGCTACAGTTAAGGTGTGTATTGTGATTAGTGGATTATATAAAAGTTTGGAAAGAATATAGAATTTTAACAGTTGCTTTTTAATTTGTAGGGAATAAAGACCAAATAAATTGTTGTGACCTATTTTTTCTTTAATTTTCTTTTTTGTGGTGGTGGCTGAATTAATCAGAGAATGAATAGTTGCTTATACGGTCTTGGACCACGCTTCTATCCTGGAAATCTGCAGTGTGGATGGGGTCTTCCCCTGGGTCATGTATGTGTAGGGCAGGCTGTTGTTCCCCTTTAAAAATGGCAATATTATGGAGAACTACACATGCCACATTGATGCCGCAGGCCCTCTCAGGGGTGACCCTGAGGTGACGTAGGCACTGGCACTGCCTCTAGTTTTACTATGTGCCACACTGAATCAATGCTGTGGTGCTTGTTCAGGCTCTGGGTAAGGGGTTACCAGTGTAGGCTGGCATGGGTTGCCCCTATCCCCCAGTAGAAAGCAGTCAACTGCTTTAAAAGCAGCTGTAAAAAAAGTTTACATTGGTTTAGTGCTGCATTGAAGTGCCCAAGTGTGTAATGCATACATTTACTTACCACTGCTTAGGGTAGACTCACAATATATATTCGTGAGTCATTAACAGAGCCGATCCACTTGGCCTCAATATTGGTGATAATATGTGCAGCATCACATATGATCTTCACAGTGGAAAGAATAAGATATGAGATATAGTATTGCTATATGGTATTTCACCATTCTAAACTGCATGTAACTCAGTGTACCTCCACATTAATACTGTGGATTGACTTTCTGTTAACATAGTATGCCTCATTTTCACTTGGTGCAAAGATAGGAAAGATATGCGTGCCATCAATGCATCCAACCACATTGGGAAATCCTGAAGGTAATTTTGAATATTAGGTTACTTTCAGAGGGCACAGCAAAATTTCATTAACTGAACATATATATTTTTTCATATTAAAAACATTTGAACACTACAGACCAGCAATTCTGTAAAATTCCTCTTTGATGACTCCCAGGGGTTTGTGGCCAGGAAACACTACACAAATGTGCAGCGTTTCAGAGCGAAGCACACTTTCTGTACAGCTCTGCATACAGTGGCCTTACTAATATGCTCCGCATACCCGATATTCTACAGTAAGCTTCCATTAGTTTAGAGAATAAAACAGGTTCCTGACCAGGTTAGGTTCACAGAGTAAGTTACCACGGTAACTGACTCTGGGTAAAAGTTACCTCTCTTTCAGAAACAGGCTTGACTTACCCTGCTTTCTCGAGTTTGACAAACCTGCCACTTTGAAACGGAAAAACCAGAGTTTCTCTCATTTCAGGCTTAACATTTTTCACTTGTAACCTCCTTTCTGAAACAGGCCCCTGGTGTGTTAAACCACTGGTGACTCATTTTAAATGAAAACGAGGCTTTTCTTTCTTTTAGTTGTTTTAGTCACTGAGTTCTGAGAAAAACCTGAACTCTTCTGAAATTTGTGAAGACAATAATGCTTCTGATGTCTAAAAAGAGAACACATTCCAGAAATTAGATGTTTGTTTTCATTTCTTTAATCTGTATATACATATGTGTTATTTTATTCCATAATATATCACTCTGATCTCATGATTCTCATAGGTATTGCAAATCTGCTTATCCAGAATATACATAATTATTGTGTATTGTCTGTTCATAGTCTCCCTTTGATATCTCCTGTTATGGGAGATCACTGCTGATCAACTTGTGTGGTTGTCTGCATGAATAGAGTTTTTTTATGCTGGATGCCTCTCCTGATGCAGCCCTCCCTGTTTACCGTGGCCTCGGACCAGCATGAACAAATGCACAGTAACAGGCATCCCCAGTGGCATGTGATTGCATGTGGATAAAATAATTGTTTTGCTGGACCTTAGTTAATGCATAACTACAAGAAATTAACATTTGATGCATCAAAGAAAAAATGCTTAGTTTAATAATGCTAATCATTTAATAATAATTGCCACAATGACAATCACTTCACTTGTACTAATAAATTTAGGTTAACATATAGGAAAAATCACACCAGCTTTATGTAAATCACAAGAGGTACACCAATATATAAAGACTGACAGACTTACATTTTAAGCATTTTAGTTATGGAAAAATGAAATCAAGAAATGCTCTATAGGTTATGGCGTATAAGATTACAAAGTAAAAATTAAGTTTATTATTAGTAAGTAGTATTTAGTTTGCTGTCTATATGATATGGTTATAATTCTTTTTTTTTTTTTTTTTACTTAAGCCTTAAATGTCCTCTTCTTGGTATTCAGCCAAGATCGAGTTACCAGCCTGGCACCTGTATTCCCCGTATTCAGTCGAAGAGCTATAGCCTGACTGGATCGTTATCTTGACTGGAACCTTCACATCAACCTCTTTTCTCACTACATTCACAGTGAGCTTGGTGTGTGGATGAATGGTGGCTGGTATGGAGATCTTCACACCCTTCTTTTCCGTCTTGGTGTTGCTGCTCCCCTTCTCCACAGTGAAAGTGTTACTGACAGACACATTGACCTCTGATTTCACTATACCAATATTAAACCCAAATGACATCCCCACAGTTATCTGTGTAGCATTGCTGAAGTTGAAGCTCTCGGTGACAGAACCTTCATACTCCCGACTGAGCTCAGAGGAGAAGGTCTGCTCATGTTTTCCACGATTCACACCACATATGGAGTCAATGACGACTGATTTGGTGTTTTCTTCTTTCTTGTCCCAGATGAGCTCTGCTGTTATCTTGGGTCTCCCAGGTTTAAGAGGACGAACCCAAGACACTTGGTTGTCAATCCAGCCTATGCTTGGAAATTTTCTTCCAGCTCTGACCAGAATTGAACGACCACCTCTGTTTGGATGCTCATAGAGGACCCATGCTCCTCTGTCCACTCGGCAGGAAGAAATCATATCATTGAAACTGCCAAAACATAAGTTGGTCTCACAGTTGAGGGTAATGCTCCTACCCCCATAGTTTTGATTCTCATACAGTGTGATCTGAGGATTTGTCAGATCTTCTTTCACCTGTTCCAGTGAAGAAATTGCATCATGCCACACCACTGATCGACATTCACCCTCCTCAAAGTAGAACATGGCACCCTGACAGTGGGGGTGTTCGTATAACACCCATGGCTGCCCTATGACCTTCACAGAGGAGATACAGTCATTAAAACTAACATCCCGAAGGTCTGGACAATACTCAGTGAACTCCCGGCTCACTCCTTGAAAGTCAGGATGCTCGTACACAAAAATCTTGTTTACAGGATTTGAAGCCATTCCCGTACTCCTGAAGGTTGTGCAAGAGGTGAGAGCAAAAGTGTGTGTGTGAAGAATTCCTGCTGTATTTGTAGTGATCTTAGAGTGGGCTGAACTGCACAGAGCCAATCATCTTGTTTAGGAGGGTCTACCAGGTGTGCATTTTTTTCTGCACATTTCCTGATCAAAGCTGATGCCTTAGCTGCTCATAAAATTCAAAAGATATTTGTTTATTACTATTAATATCTTTTTTATTTCATATCTCGAGTTTGGTGGGTCCACCTGAGGTGGGCTATTTAACATCAGGTCTTTTCTGTTTTAATAGCTTTAATTTTCTGTCATTCATACAAGGGATCATTGTTGATCATGTCATCTCCTGGCCCACAGGGGGCACTGCATTTACATTTAAATTTACATTTACTGCATTGCTCAAGAGACCAATGACCCAGAACTGAAACAAAACAGTTCATCATCCAATATTAAGTCCTGGAAGCCATGTTGGACGCTGCCCAAAAATTCTGTGTTTTATAAAAAAAATTACATTTGAATGCGAAAAGAGTTGTCCTTTAACGTTTAATAATTTATTGGGGTTGTCAGTCTAAATATTTTAAATAATTACTGACAGGATTAATGACATACTATTAATAACACAATTATTTTAGTTTGAAATGGTTTTATATAGTTTTTATAGTGTGTTCAGTTGGGAGGAATATATGATTCTGATGACACAACCCAAAATGCTGAAAAATGTATTATGGCAAGGATGAATTTGGCGTAAGTGTCATAGGCCAAACCCAAAGATATAAAATAAAGGAAGCACAGCCATGTTAAAGTTAATTTGTTCTAACAAATTAAATATATATCTATACATGAGGCTTTCGTTCAGCACCTAACAATCAACTTGAAATGTGTGCTAATTGAAACAGTAGACATCTATAAAATCACCCTTAATGTACACTTCTTAACCTCCACCAACAAATTGTTGAAGTTGAACTTTATTTTAATTTCAGCTATATACGTGTTAGATGATACAAAGTGAAACAAATGATAATTTCTCCGGAACCTGGTGCTACCTGTAACATTTGAAGAATTAAAAAGTTTCATAGTGACATAAAGTGCACATGTGTGATACAGACAAACTGTGCTACATAAAGTGCCAAGAGGGGACACAGGCAGTGCAAGAGTAGCTTTTAACTAAAACATGTAGACAACAATGAGACAGACAGCGCAAATAAATGTGCAAAGTAAATTAGTGCAAACATTGCATTTTGAACGGTGCGTTAATAGATAATATTACAGATGGATAATATCACTCAATATAACAGAGGTAGTGTGTGTGTCAGTGTCAAAAGTTCCTGTGTGTTCAGGTGGCTGATGGCCTGTGGGATGAAGCTGTTGCACAGACTGGCAGTGACTTCCCAAATGCTTCAGTTCCTTTTCCCAGATGGCAGGAGGGTGAAGAGTGCATGTGAGGAGTGTGTAGAATCGTTCACAATGCTGGCAGCTTTCCTGATGTGTGTGTGTGGTACATATCCATTATGGAGAGACTCTGATTATCTTCTCAGCTGTTCTCACTATCCACCGTAAGTTCCCAAACCAGACAGGGATGGAGCTGGTTAGAATGCTCTGAAGAGTCCCTCTGTAGAAGGTGGTGTGGATGGGTGGTGGGGGATGGGTTTTCCTCAGCCTCCACAGGAAGTAAAGATGCTGCAGGGCTTTCTTGGCTGTTGAGCTGGTGTTGAGAGTCCAGTTCTCCTCTAGATGAACACAGAGGAACTTTGTGTTCTTGACTATCTCCACACAAGGTCCATCGATGTTCAGTGGTGAGTGGTCCCTCCGTTGTCTTCTGAAGTCAACAATCATCTCCTTTGTTATGCCCACGTTCAGAAATAGATTGTTGTCCATCAGTCGTTGCACCTCCTCTCTTTATGCTGACTCATTGTTCTTGCTAATGTGACCCACCACGGTGGGTGTGAAGAAATTGCATCATGGCTTGATGTGGTTGGAGCTGTGCATCACTGCACAGTTGTGGGTCAACAGGGTGAACAGCATTGGACTGAGCACACAGCCCTGAGGAGCATCAGTGCGTAGTGAGGTGGTGCTGGAGACGCTGTTCTTGATCCGAACAGACTGAGGTCTCTCAGTTAACAAGTCCAAGATCCAGGGGTCATTGTCACAGTTTTTAGTCCTGTTTCAGTCCAGTTCACATACCTGTGGATGACTTCTTGTTTGATCATGTGGTGATGGACTTGAAGACTGTAATGTCATCAGTGCATTTGCTGATGTAGCTGTTCACTGATGTTGTGTATGCCTACAAGTTGATGATGTTGTCACCGTTGGTTGCAGCGTCTCTAAACATTGGCAGGGTTTGCAGTACGAGAGGAAGCAGAGAGAGCTGGCATTACCATGGCATAGCTGTACTGGAACTTGGTGGGTAGTAGAGGCAGCATGAGTCAGTGGAGCACCAAACAGGTCCATCCAAGGACGAGGCAGGGACAGAGACGGAGTGAAAGGTCAGCAACATCAGATGTGAAAAAAAGGGCATACAAGGTCAACTCGAAAAAAGGAGTCAGGAGCAGGTGGATGGCATGGAGCATTATCATTTTTGAGCACCGCCTTCGCATTAGCGCTGGGTGGAATGTACACTTTGATAATGAAAAGTGAGGTGAATTCCCTTGGTAGATAAAAAGGTCTGCATATCAGTCACAAAGTCCACCAGCGATGCACAGAGTTCTGGCATCATTCTGGCACCGCCGCCACGGTGTAAGCTGAGCTGTGCCACATATAAGTAAAATCAATGATGCAGGACTCTCTAGATTCCGCTGTAGTTTGATGTAGTCCAGTCCAAGGAACAGACGTTGGATAATAGGATGGACTGGAGAGCCGGTCAGCTGGGATCAGCTTTTAGCCTAGCATGGACACCTGCCCTTCCCGCACTTCCGGTCCCTCGTGCACCGCTTGCGGCGCCGTTTCCCTTGGAGGCCTTGGAGGCCTGCTCTCCGCAGCAGTCCGAGTGCGTGCAGTTGTTCTTGAAAGTCCGGAAAGTCAATCTGAAGGTCAGAATGATGAAGCTGGAAGAATTGTTTCTGATAGACATGGTCCTTGTTTTCCCTGATGTCCATGTGTCTTTTTCGGGTGTGCTGAAAAACAGCACCATTGCGAGCTGTTGCACCATCGTCTTACCGGAAACAGGCCAATAGGCCAAAAATCACCCCTCCCATAGAGGTAAAAAGAAATGAATTCTCAGCTACACTCTTTAAGGTCCGTTACAGATCTGATTTTTGTCTTATTGGACCATGCTGCTGTCTTCTTATGCCTGTTTAAAAACAGAGGCCAAAACAAGGTTGCACAGTGGACTGAAGATTGGGACAAAGGAATCTACTATCCCTTCTTGGCACGCCACACCATTTGTTTCCCCTGGCGATTATGGTACAGTATTATTCTTATTATGGAAAGTCTGGTTCAAGCACTCACAACTAATAGCCCCAACTGCCATATTTACATTTACAGCATTTATCAGACGCCCTTATCCAGAGCGGCTTACAATCAGTAGTTACAGGAACAGTCCCCCCCATAACCATAAGCAGTGTTGGGAAGGTTACTTTTCAAATTAAAATCAAATTAAAATTTTATTTGTCACATACATAGTCATACACGGTATGATATGCAGTGAAATGCTTTTTGCGACTACTACAGACCACAGTATTGCAAATGTTGCAAGTATACAATGAAAACCAATATGCAAATATTGCAAACATAACCAAATATTACACTTTTACATCTTTAACATAAAATATGTGTAACTTATAGTGTGAAGTTGTGCAAATGAGTGAAAGACAATGTTTAAAAAAAGAGCAGTAAAGTAAAAAGCTAAGAGACTTTGTGCAAAGTGATTTTGTGCGAAGTGATTTGTGCAAAGAGTCCAGAGTGATTGAAGGTGAAAGTGCTGGAGGCCTATGCACTGTTGTTGTTGAGAGCTCGGAGAGCCTGTGGGAAGAAGCTCCTCCTCATTCTCTCTGTGTTGGACTTCAGGGAGCGAAAGCGCTTCCCTGATCGCAGCAGAGAGAAGATTCCATTGTTGGGGTGGCTGAGGTCCTTCACTATCTTCATGGCCCTGGTACACCACTGTTTGCTGTAGATAAATTGAAGGTCGGCTTGGTATGGATGATTCGTTTGGCTGATCGAACCACCCTCTGTAGGGCTCGCCTGTCCTGCATGGTGCTGTTCCCAATCCAGGTTGAGATATTTCCTGTCAGGATGCTCTCTATGGTGCAGGAGTAGAAGTTCCTGAGCACCTTGGAGGGCAGTCTGAAGTCTCTCAGGTGTCTGAGGTGGTAGAGACACTGCCGGGCAATTTCACCACAGTGTTGATGTGACAGGACCATGACAGGTTCTCTAAAATGGGTTTTCAGTTTCTAAATATGTCAATGTAACTCCCCGCTCTTGCGCCTTGTTTTGCATATAGTTCTCTTCTGCGGTGGGTTAAACTGCCAGATCGCGTCTCCAGCCTTACCTTTTCATGAGAGAGGACTTCTTGTAGTTGCTTTATGAGGTCCTGTAGCCACTGTAGCACAACCATGAACATGTTATATGCCATTGTTGTATGTATGATGTGCTCAAGGTTATTAGCCCAACCTCCAACCTGACCAATATATCAGGGACGTGTCGTGGAGCTGAAGTGGAAATAAGGCCACTTTCAAACCATGACACTTTGATCTTTGTTTCTATGGCTTGCGCGGCATGAGTGATTTTGCTGCGGTCTTGTGCATGCACTGTGGTTGAAGTTCATGCCTATTTCTTGTGCTGAGCCCCATGGCAAGCGCAGCATATTGATTGCAATTTGTTGAGCTGAACTCAATGTCTGAGCCCTGAATTGTGGGCTGCTAGAGACTTAATGTTGTAGGAATAACCTGATTAAGACTTCCCGGAGCGGCACTTTCACCCTAACCCTGAACGTGTCTAGTACCTGCAAATGTCCTGTCACTAGAGTGTTCCCTGTGTTCCATCTCTCTGTGCCTCTGTGCTAGTTCAGAATGCTGCAGTTCTAAATAGAACAAGGAAATTTGACCATCACCCCAGTCTTACAATCAATGCAGTTGTTACACATCAAATTTATATTTGACTACAAAATCCTACTTTTGATCGATAAAGCTCTAAATGGTCTCGCCGAGTGAACTTCCTGAGTGAACTTTTAGTAATTTACGACCCGCCAAGCCCCCTGTGACCAACGGGTGACTACTGTTCGCAGATTAAGTCGGAGGCAACCTTGCTCCTTGCATTCCACCGCACCGAGGTTCCTCATCCCCTCACATTCTGATTCCGGTGACCATGACAGAATGACTGAGCCCATTGTGACTCCCTTTGTGTGATCGGGTAGCGCGCCAATAGAGCCTCATTGAATGTCTGTTGCAGGAGGTTCGCTGCCTGCGGCAGCATTTACTTGAGGTGTTTGACGCGCACCGGGAGCACGAAGCGGCAAACCCAGTCCGGCACTCCCGGAGCGTTGGAACGGGGCCGAGGGAAGCGGTGAGGCACTCCTAACCACTCTGTCGCAGATTTTCGAGTTGGAGCCTCACCTCTACCCCAGCTCCCGCTCACAGATTGCCTTACTCCTCACCCGGCTCGCTGATCTGGCTGCGAATTGGGCGGCTGCATGACTTAACTCCCCCAGTTCCACATCCATGATGTACTCCGAATTCGTGGAGGAGTTAAAGAACACCTTCTGCCATCCGGATGGTGTGGAAGACGATGTTATATCATCTGTGCCAGGGCCCCTGAATCCGTGGCGAGATGTTCAGTCAGGAGATGCCAGCATCATATGAAGCACTAATCCAACTGGCGCTGTGGATCGATCGGCATCTGCTGGCACTCCCGAAAACTGCGGCTCCCTCTCCAACCATGCACCGGACTCCCCGACCTCCATTCTCACCACCTCAAACAACCGTCAGTCCTCCAGACAATCAGGGGGAACCCATGCAGCTTGGACGGACAGCCCTCACCCAGGAAGAGAAACGGCGATGTTTCCGGGAGGGTTTGTGTGCGCTTCCCCCTCACACACCTGTCTACACTGCCCTATACGTCTGGGATGACAGGGCACCCAGCTGATCGGAGCGGCACGATCCTGGAATGGAATCAGCACGTCATCTCTACCACTGCCTTTGTGGATTCTGGGGTGGCTAGATCACTCATTCGTGAGAGCACATCACATCTCCACGGAATCCCTCGCATCTCCACTCACTATCACCTCCATGGACGGTCTACCCGTCTCTTCAGGACCCATCACTCACTGCACGGTTACTCTCCAGCTCAAGTTTGACTCCCCCTCCAGTTTTTGATTACCATTATCATCACCTCACCACTCCTCCTCGGTTTCCCCTGGCTGTCTCTCCATGAACCACGGCTACAGTACAGTTGCAGCACCCCTTACTGCCTGATTACAAGACTTCAACACGCCTGTTTCACCTGACCACAGAGGCCATTCAGGCCTTCAAGTCCCTGTGCCGTCGTTTCACCACAGCTCCTATCCTTCAACATCCAGATCCTTCACTTCTGTTTGTGGTGGAAGTGGACGCGTCAGAGGTGGGTGCTGGCGCTGTCCTCTCTAAACGCAGTCCGGATCGGGAATTGCACCCGTGTTGCTTCTTCTCACAGAAGTTCACTCCTACACACCGGTGTTATGGGGTCTGGGACCGTGAGCTGCTGGCAGTCAAGTGGGCACTTGAGGAGTGATGACACTGGCTGCAAAGCTGTGACACCCCCTTTCTGGTCTGGACTAATCACCAAAACCTCATCACTATCAAAGCAGCAAAACAACTCAATCCCCATCAGGCAAGGTGGGCTCTTTTCTTTGAACAGTTTTCCAGTTCTGGTTCCAGAAATCAAAAGGCCGATGCAATGTCCTGACAGCACACTCCTGATTCCCAATCATCCGACCTCGAACCTATTCTCCCACCTCACCGCATCCTATATCCTCTCTGGTGGTCCCTGCAGACTAAGGTCCGGGCGGCTAACACCCCACCAGGGTGCCTGTACGTCCCCAAAACCTGCCGTTCCGATGTACTGCATTGGCGCCACTCATCTGTATTCTCAGGCCATCCAGGACGTCAACAGACCCTCTCCTTCATTCACCAGGAATTCTGTTGGCCTTCGTTATGGCAGGATGTACAGGCCTACGTTGACGCCTGCGACGTCTGTGCACGGGCCAAGACTCCCAACACTCCGGCTGTTGGGCCCCTGCATCCTCTCCCTATTCCTCATCGTCCCTTGACCCACCTCGCCTTGGACCTCATTACCAGTCTCCCAGAATGGCATCATCACAAATCGGCGCCTCTCTCCTCGCGTCTTAACAGTAGGGCTGCACGATTTGGGGAAAAAGACATATTGCGATTATTCCTGTGGCAATAGTTGTGCGTGAAGATTCAACACCTCTGTTTTACATGCCTTTTGTCTGACGACAACATGTGAAGTGTCAGCCGTCAGGACCGCCCACTCTCTTTGTCTTCCCCAAATGGGAGGCACCAGGGGCGTGACATCAGAAACAACAGGTTCTGACTGGTCAGTGACAACTTCCTGTAGGCCAGGGGTATAAAGGTCTGCGCACATGTAGAAAAGGGACTGAGCTTTCTTGCTCAGGGGTTTTCCATCGGAAGCCGGAAGGCTTCTGAGTCTTTTTCTCTTCTCCCTTTTTCTCATGGCTTTTTCTCTCCCTTTCTCCCTCTTTACTCTTTCTCCTTATTTTTATTTTCTCTGTAACCTTGGTACCTTTTTACATTCAATATTCACATGTAACTACAATAATTATTTACCGGTGTTAATAAATTAGAAACTGTTCATTTTTAACCTCTATTGTGCCATGCCTCTTTCTGCCAGGTAACATCAAGTTGGAACGGTTTGAATACAGTACTTTGTGTGGAGGGAGAAAGAGTTTTTCTACACACTATTCTCTCTCACACCAAATGGTCTTTTTTACTATACTAATAGTGAAATGTTTAATTTCAAAGTGAAACTACAAACTACTTATAACAACCTGAAATGCCCAGTGCTTTCAAAATACAATATTCTACTAAATTAAATAAATCACAAAAAATTTTACATTACTGTCGAATGACAAACCCTGGTAAGGCTAAACAACTGTTTTGATTATATTTGGCCAATATAAAATCCCGTATTATAGTTCTTACGTTTAACCAAAATGTTGTTTGGAGGCTGACTTGAACACAGGGATGCATGGCTTTGCTAGCTTAGCTAAGGTTAAGATTTGTAAACTGAGGTGAATTTCTTTAGGAAGCCTTCAAAGTTTGAGAAAAGTTAACTAAACAGCTAAGAACAGTCTAAATAGTTAATGCCTATGTTTAGCCAAAACGTAGTTTGGAGGCTAACTTGAACACAGGAATGCATAGCTTCGCTAGCTTAGCCTAGCTTAGCTAAGGTCAAGATTTATAAAACGGGATTTTATAATGGCCAAATATATTCAAAACAATTGTCCAGCCTTACCTATGAAATGTAATGCCGGGATCTGGTTTGGAGCGTACAGCAGTTTGTACAGCCCCAAGCAGCACAAGAGTGAGCCATTTTTATGCACTTCTCTCCATAGACATGAAATTCACGCCACAGCAGAGCCTATCGCAATATGGCGGCGATGTTGACGTACGACGCAGCGCGTCATGCAGCGTCTAACCATATGTCTCCGAATCGAAAGTCATGTGACCAAACACGTCACATCCGACTGAAGCCAGACTTTGAGAGAATGAGAGAATGGATCGGATATGTTGCCGATCCAATCCATGTACTAATCATTTAAATCGCAGCTTTTTGCGTTTATGTAATCGCACAGACTGACATCGCGATTACGATTGCCCTTAACAAATCCTGTCTCCTGAACTCTTTCCTCTCGTCCTGTCCTCTATTGTACCCTAACGACAACATCTGCAAACAACATCATTTCGAACGACTACATCTGTGTGGTGTTGCGGTTCACACCGGTTCGTGTTCACAAATTAAGTCGGAGGGAAATTACCTGCTCCTTGCGTTCCACCGCACCAAGGTTCCTTGTCCACTCCTACATGCGTTCACATTCTGGTGACCATGACAGTCTCAGTGTTTAAATCTAAACTGAAAATACATCTGTTTTATCTGGCCTTTTGTTAAAGTCCCAAAGACAGTGTCAATTATAAAGTCCACTTTATCACACAGTCACCCTTGTTAGGCACAGACAGTGTTAAATTCACCTAGTTAGGCTGTCCTAGTTAGGGTATCGGGCCACTGTAGCACAAATATACCATTAAAGTCACATATTTCAATATCAGTCGTACAATGCCACCGTCTGCCGCTGCTTCTGTTTGTTTTCTCTGAGACACTGAATCAAGCGCACAGACTACTGGCAGACTCCCGTGAAGAGACCAGCAGATAAATCCAGGTTCCTGGCAACTGCTAAACAAGGACTTAGCATGAAACGAACCAGAGGGTCACCACAGCCACCACTACCATAACAACTAATGCTTCAGGGATTTTCAGATGGACCAGTAGCATCATAATGGACATGTATTGTACACCATGACACTGGACAACATTTTGGACTTCTCCACCTATACATAGGTCTTATTCTCTTATTGGACAATCACAAACCTGCACTGACACCACTTGCAGGCTCACACTACCCTGGAAGGGGGTCCCTCTCTGTATCACTCCTTCCCAAGGTTTCTTCCTTTCTTTTTTTCTCTCTCCTAGAGTTTTTCCTTGCGCGCAGAAGGGTCAAGTGTGGGGTCTGTCAACTGTAGGGTCTGTCAAAACCCATTGAGACATACTGTATGTGTATTTGGGTTATATAAGAAATAAATGTTGTTGTTGTTTACGTACTTCTACTATATATCCCACTTTGATTCTTGCAGGTTTTGCACCTGCCAGAAAAATTAAAAAGTTATTTTGTCATCCTGACAATGGACTCTTTTTTTTTTTTGAGAGGTCTGGGACGTGCTTCTGCTCCCTTAAAGCCAAGACAGAAAGAATGATGAAGCGCTTCTTCCCTCAGGCTATATGGGCCCTGAATCAGGTGCAGATCTGGTCTCTGTCTTTGTAAATCCACCCTTTAAAAATATGCGCTGTACTTTAACATCTGCAACTGTGACACTATCCATATTTCATTCATATCAATCATCATAAATACTCCACTCCATATCGTTCTTAAATGTACGTCTTGTTGGTAATGCACCTAGAATTCCAGAGCTCATTCATCAATATTCCCAGGTTAAGAATACCACTACAGACTGCAACACCATCCTGCATGTCTGAAACACAACAGCAGCTGTAGGTGTAGGTGACATAAACTCTGAATCTAATTTAGAGTTTGCATTGTATATAACTTTGCAATGTTGTATGTTATTTTAGTATAAAAAAACAGGTTTCTGCATGCTTGAAAACTGCCTTGTTTGGAAGAATGTGAAAGTGATCTTATCTCCTCATTCCCACAGCATGTATATATTTTAACAGTCATAGACACTGCTTTGAATGTCCTAAGGTCCTGGTAAGCCAGGTTACAGCATGTAGAGTTGTGCATATTTCTCTCAGTATTCTCTTCATTGCAGTCCACAGGTGATGAATGAGAATCATCACTGCTGTCAGTAGGTTTGGGCAATGAACTCTGTTCAGAGTTCAGGTTATACAGCCTGTTAAGAATGACGAAGAGATTTTAACCATAAGCTGTCCTGTGAATTGTAAGTTTTAATCAACAGCTATGGGTTGTCTGTGTAAAAGGAAGCTTATATTTATTGAGCTACATCCAAACCTCCTCAACCTTGGGGTGTGATAGGAAGGCCTGTGATATAAAGTACAGGCTGACAAGCAGCAAGGTGTGTCGGAATCTGTCCCTTTTCTGGAGAAACTGAAAGTTGGGCAGCATTCCAACATTTCCCATCAATTAACACAAAATAATAGAAACCAATTTGTCTCTGCAATGGCTATTACAGTGCATCCGGAAAATTTTCACAGCGCATCACTTTTTCATCAGCGCATCAACTGTGACACTATACATTTCACCTTCCCGGGGCATTACGTGACACTAATACACTGGCGCTTTCACAGAAAAGCCACTTTGCCATCCGCACAAAGATGCGGAAAAGATAAATTCACTCTGTAATGCCTTCTCCATGTCAAAGCTAGACTAGATTGGACAAAAATTGTACCATTTCAGAGATCGTTTCTGTGTGGACCGGGCCTGAATGTGTCTAGTCCTTGTACCTGCAAATGTCCTTTCACCTGACCATTCCCTGTGTTCCATGTGGCGATTCTCTCTGTGCCTCATACACAAAAGATCCATAAATCTCAAATATTGTTCTTAAATCTGTCAAAATCTGCGTTAGTGATCACTTCTCCTTGGCCGAGATAATCCATTCCATATTGAAAAAAGTGAACTCTGGCCAGACTTAAAAAAAGTGAAAAATGATCTCCTTGTTCTTACAAGGTGTGTAACTGATAACAGTAAAACACACTGCTTTGATTGTCTAAATAGAACAAGGAAATTTGACCACATCACCCCAGTCTTACAATCACTGCATTGGTAACACATCAAATTTAGAATTGACTACATAATCCTACTTTTGACCTATAAAGCTCTAAATGGTCTCGCCCCGCAGTTCCTGAGTGAACTTTTAGTTATTTACGACCCGCCACGCCCCCTGCGATCAACAGATGCGGGGTCACTACTGGTACCCAAAGTACAGAGGGTCACAGCTGGGAGCAGATCCTTCTTTTATACAGCTCCGCAGTTGTGGAACGGCTTGCCGGTCAGTGTTCGGGACTCAGTCTCAGTGTTTAAATCTAACCTGAAAACACAGCTATTTTATCTGCCCTTTTGTTAGAGTTCCAAACAGAGTGTCAATTATAAAGTCCACTTTATCACACAGTCACCCTTGTTAGGCACAGACAGTGTTAAATTCACCTTAGTTAGGCTGTCCTAGTTAGGGTATCGGGCCACTGTAGCACAAATATACCATCAAAGTCACATATTTCAGTATCAGTTGTACAGTGCCACAGTCTGCCGCTGCTTCTGTTTGTTTTCTCTGAGACTCTGAATCAAGCGCAAAGACTACTGGCAGACCCCAGTGAAGAGACCAGCAGATAAATCCGGGTTCCTGGCAGCTGCTAAACGAGGACATATCATGAAACGAACCAGAGGGTCACCACAGCCACCACCACTGTAACAACTAAAGCTTCAGGGATTTTCCGATGGACCAGTAGCATCATAATGGACATGTATTGTACACCATGACACTGGACTACATTTTGGACTTCTCCACCTATACAACTGCAGGCCTTATTCTCTTATTGGACAATCACAAACCCTGCACTGACACCACTTGCAGGCTCACTCTACCCTGGAAGGGGGTCCCTCTCTGTATCACTCCTTCCCAACGTTTCTTCCTTTTTATTTTTTCTCTCTCCTAGAGCTTTTTTGTGTGGAGTTTTTCCTTGTGCGCAGAAGAGTCAAGTGGGAGTGGGGGGTGTCAACTGTAGGGCCTGTCAAAACCCATTGAGACATACTGTATGTGTATTTGGGCTATATAAGAAATAAATGTTGTTGTTATTCTACCATCTATCCCACATTGACTCTTGCAGGTTTTGCACCTGCCAGAAAAAATGAAAAGTTAATTTGTCATCCTGTCATCCTGACAATGGACTCTTTTCTTTTTTGAGGTCAGGGAAGTGCTTCTGCTCTCTTTCTGCCAAGACAGAAAGAATGAATGCTATTTGGGCCCTGAATCAGGTGCAGGTGCAGATCTGGTCTCTGTCTCTGTAATTCCACCCTTTAAAAAATATGCGCTGTACTTTAACATCTGTGACACTATCCATATTTCATTCATATCATCATTGTTGGTATTGCACCTATTATGTTTTTTCATCAATATTCCCAGGTTAAGAATACCACAACAGACTACAGCACCATCCTGCATGTTTGAAACAGTACTTAGCAGCTCCTGCTTCACATCCCACTGTACTGCCATGTTCTGTACTGAATCTACAGCTGAAACTAACCGCCTGCTGCTACTGCCAGCACGTCACACATTAGTAAACTGTTGGTCTCTACAATTCTCACTAGTTACAACTCTTACCAACCATAAGAGCCTGTAGTAGTGGCAGGAGTAACTAACACCCAGAGCTGCAGAGATTTCTGTCCTCATAACCTCCCATAATTTTTTGCAGTACATTGTAATGCCATTTTGATTAAGGCAATGCCTGCTATATTTCAACGGTTAATGAACAAAGCTTTATCCAATAGTCTGAACATGTGGAGATGCTGTGTACAGTTTTAACGCGGTACACGTGTACACGAGTCAACGCGTCTCACTCTAAACTTGGCAAAATGTGAATTTGGAAGAGCTACAGTTATCTATCTGGGGAATCAGGTGGGGCATGGTCAAGTTCGTACACTTGAAGCAAAGAGTTTCCTACACCCACCACTAGACAGGAGTTGCGTAGATTTTTGGGGAAGGTCAACATGACTGTCAACATGCTTTTAGAAATTCAAAGGCCAATGGGTGATATGTATATGCACGCATTTACCACCTTATTCTTCACGGTGGGAGCACTCGGGTGAATTTTCGGGCGAGAACGTCTATGGCTCAACAAACAGCCGTTCATGATCCAGCCTAACACTGCCTGAACCTCATATGGTCCATCATCTCTACTGTTCACCACATTCCATGCGCCATTGCTTTATAAGCATTCACACAGTGAATCTTTGTCAAGCTGTGACATCCCCAAACAAGAGGTCTCAAAAGCCAGCAAATGGCTTGGGGTGTCATGACGAGGAAGATAAGGTCAAAGCCTGATTGGTCTGTGGGAACTTTTTGGAAGTCAAATGTATAAAAGAGTTTTCTCTTGTGGACTGAGGTTGCTCTTCACTTCCTGCTCCATCAGGAGCTGGCAGGTTCTCCCCAGGGTTTCTGAGTCTTGCTTTCGCTATGCCTCTCTGCAGCTTGGTTTTTGGCTTTTTACTCTCTTCCTCTATCCCCTTCTCCTTTATGTTGCGTTTCTCTGTAACATTGGTACCATTTTTACATATAAAATTTACATGTAACTGCAATAGTAATCTACTGGTGTTAATAAACTAGAAACTATTCATTCTTGTAACCTCTATTGTGCCATACCTCTTTCATGCCAGGTAATATCAGATGAGTTTTAAAATACATTGAGTGTGAGTATTTCTTTACATTAGAAAAGAAAAATATAAGATAAAAATTATTTCCTTAGATATGTGAGACAGCTGATATTCTGTATAGTCATAATATGGAATTAATTAATATAATTAATTAATAACAAGCCTTTTGTCACATGACTCCATCATGTGACTGGGAGTAACACGGAAACTAGGTAACGTGACTCCTATAAATTGGCGAGAGAGCAGCTGCCAGGTGCTCGGTCATTGAATGACACACGTCATTAGACTCAGCTCTGAAACCCTCTCTCAAAGTAAGACTGTACCTGTCTTCTCTGTTATCCTGAATCTTGAACTCCTTCCTGTCGTCCCGTTCTGTCTTGTCTTGTGCCTTAAAACGCGAACAACCAGATCAACGCGGATGAACTTACCTGCCTCCTTGCGTCCCGCCGCACCGAGGTTTCTCGTCTCCTCCTACACGTCTCTCTCGTTCTGATCCCGGTTCGTGTGACTTTGTCCCCGCGATGACTCCGGTTCCTGCCCGTCCCGGTTCCAAAACTCAAAAAGCTGATGCCCTATCCGGACGACACGCTCCGGACTCACCATCATCCGACCCCGAACCCATCCTTCCTCCTCACTGCATCCTGGTTCGTGTGACACCTTTAAATTAACATTACATTAACAAATAATAACTAATTTCTTTTCAATCAAAATATATATTACATATAATAAATTATTTCCATAATGCTCTATCAACTGCATTTGCACCTTGAAAGTATTCTGTTATGGTGGTATCACAAGTGTTGACTGAAAGAGAAGCTGTAGGCCTGCAAATGTGGTGGTAGGTACAGTTACAACTTGCAATGGATTTCAAAAGCTGAACAGCTCTTATCTGTGTTAGACTTAGGTTATCAGTTTGTTCATTGTTAGGTTCTGAACTTTGTTCAGAATTTATACATTTACACTGGTTTATAAAAAGCAAATATAAACACTGAGTAACATGAAAAAAACACATTCTCTTTGTGAACACTTAGTATGATGAATGGGTTTCTTTTTTAAAAGAAGGAACCAATTATCTCATAAGCATGTTTGCACCAAAGTAGTCAAACATTAACTAAAGCCTCCATAAGATATTACTGTATTTCCCAGAATATGTCTTTCACAGTGTTGATTTCATCAATGGACTACTGCTATGAGTTCTTGAGTGACCTCTAGTCTCTGCAATCTGACCACTCATAGTGGGGTCATACTCATAGTGGGGTGTCATTGGTGTGTTGTGCAATATGAGTTCTAGGTTCTTGCTGTAATGCATTGTGGGTATACATACGTAAAGAAAAAAAAAAGAGAAACGTATTGAATATCTGAAGATTTGTTAAACGGCATCAACCATAATCTTTCAGTGTGCTACTCACATCCCTGTTACTTCCCTGGGTTTTTTGTGTCAGGTTGTCTTTCTGTTGTTTTTGTGTGTGTGTGTGTGTGTGTGCGTGTGTGTGTGTGCTTTTCTTTTTTTTAAGCCTGGAAAGGGCAGGAGTGCTCTTCCCATGGGCTGGTGGCTAGTCTTCAGATGCCAGGAGGCCAGATAAGAGGAGGCCTGAAACAAGAAGACGGTAGCGTACTGTTGTTTGTTCATTGTGCTTTGTTCTTTACTTTAATGTTGGCTCTTCCTTCTACGTGTACCCTCCTCTGCCAGTGTGTGTATTGGTATGTGCGTGGATTCCCCTTTGTTAGAGTGTCTGGCTCTGTGCCGGTGTTGTAAATTGTTCGTGAGTGGTTGAGGTTTTAATGGTGGTGTGTAAATAGCACTATTTGGATTGATTGCATATATCACATCCCACACTCTTTTGTTGCACTTTAGTCTGGCCCATATGTTCCTCCTTGTCTCTGTTCACATTTTCATGATACATATTCATGATGCATAATATTTACCTACTTGGACCAAATTTCAGCCAATTCAGTCAGTTTCTGTACCAATGAGCCAGTGGTGGCATAGTGGGTTTTTCATACAGCCCTTTTTGAACAGAAATGAAATCCTGGACGTTTTTTCAGTCGGGGTTTAAATCACATCACAGAACAGAATCAGCTCTGTTAAACTTTTTTAATGACATTCTCTTAACAAATGATTCTGGGAACTCTACATTACTTGTGCTTATCAATATAATGGCAGCTTTTGCCTCACAATTATTAAAAGACCTACCAATTGTCACATGATTCTATCATGTGACTGGAGAGTAACACAGAAACAAGGTGACTCCTATAAATTGGCTAGAGAGCAGCTGCCAGCTGCTCAGTCATTAAATGACTTACGTCATCAGACTCGGCGGCTTTTTCACAATCTAGTAAGACCGTTCCTACCCTCTCTTTGATCCCGAATCCTGAACTCATTCCTTTAGTCCTGTCACGTCCTATATTGCGCCCTCACGCCGGTTCGCGTTCGCAGATTAATGCAGAGGGAACTTACCGGCCTCCGTGTGTCCTGCCGCACTGAGGTTCCTCGTCTCCTCCTACATGCTCTCTCGTTCAGATTCCAATCAGTGTAAGACAGCCGCCGTCAATCACTTTTTAAATCTTGTTTAAAAAACTCACATCCTGGCTTTTAACCCAGTGTGAGGTGGTTCATATACAGTGTTCTTATGCAGTGTTTTATTTGCTTTATTAGGCAGTCCTTTCTCAACTCTTTTACTATGTTGCCTAAAATGTTTTCTGTTTTTTTCGACCCCTTGTTTAATTAAAATAGCTTCATGTTCTCTCTTTTACTGTATTTCTTTTATTCTTTATTTTTAATTCACTTTTTGTCCATTTCTGTCCTGTTCCTTGTAATTAATTTCTTTGATTTAATGTACAGCATTATATGGAGGTGGTAGAGTATTCCCTAACCCCATCTGGTGGGACCATTCCCTTGCTACTAAAAGCCAAGAAGCTGGCCTCCACAATCTCATGTGACAGACACAGAGGCCAGACAGTTGTACTGACAATAGACCAATCTTGAATCTTGACAGAGGCTGGCCTCTCCCCTGGCTTCGCAGACAAACAGCTGCTCACATGACCGGAAAGCCTGAGTACGAAGCACATACGCCTGCAATGTTCAAAATGGGCAGAGCAGATGAAGGCACCTCTCCATGTCCGTCACAAAAGGTGGTAGAGGGAGGGAGGGCAGCTCGAATGGCAAAGAACTGAAAGACTTTGGCATATCTTCAGGCACACAGGCCAGATTTGCAATTTTAATCCTTGTTTACACTGCAGATCTTGATGCTCAATTATTATTTGTTGCCGATGTCTGATTTTTTTTACCTTCTTTTTACACGTTTTTGTTCATTGTGACCCATATCCAATTCACTTGTTTACACTTGCCACACAGTAGCCAAGATGGACGAATGTGAAAATATGCTTAATGCTAGCTCTGCAATATATGGAAAGTTTGCCAAATAATACGATGACTTTGAGGCAGAGAAGAAGGAAAGGGGCAATTATTGTGTATATGCTTCAGTTATTATGGCCTCGACCATATAGAGGAATGTCTGGGTGCGTGAGAGATCTCAGGATTGGTGGGAGAATATTGTGGCGGGCTTTAGCGAGGAGCAGTGGGTCCGAAATTTTAGAATGAGCAAACCAACTTTCGATTTGCTGTGTCAACGTTTGCATTTCTCTCTTACAACGACACAACATTTGCCGGGCCAACCCCTTTGCAGATGCACGTCGGGGTTGCTCTGTGGTGGCTTGTGGTGGCTATCAGACATTGGTGCATCTGTTTAGAATCAGCATTTTCCATTGCAGCCGAAAAATCCTCAAAAAAAGATTTGTTTCTGTAGGAGCCTTTAATTTTATCTTGAACTGACTCTTCTCCCCACAGGCTAAGAAGGCATGTAACTTCAGCCATCGACCACTGCTCTGCACTTTCCTCCTCCATGTTTCTTCTGTTTGTTGTTGTTTGATGTCATTAAACCAAAATGAAGTACTAAATTATCACAGTTTTAATGACGTACTGTCACGACTACGGACTTACGGGGGAAGGAAGCGCAGAGGTCTGACATTCTGGGAAGGGGTTTTTATTATTAAATAAACAATAAACACAAATAAAGACGGGCGCGGTGGCCGAAAACGATTTAACTTAAATACAGACAAACTAAAACTAACCCGTAGGCGTGTGGCGATTGCCAGAACTCAAATTACAAACAGTGTTACCAACTGAAGTTCACGAAAATGCCAGCGACCCCGAACGGGCGGAAACCTCCGGCATTTATGGGGCGTCAGGATTGGATTCCGGTGTGGAGCCCAGCTGCAGGCAATCCTGACAGAGCCCCCCCTCCAAGGGCTACGTCCTCGGAGCCCCAACAGTACCATCAGTGGAGGCGGCGGGGCGGACAGCGGCAACCACAGGGCTCCTGCCCTGCTGTATCCTCCCCTTGGAGGACCCGGTCCCTCAGGCTGGCTCCCCGGCGTGGTCAGGCGTGGCGGCCCCGGTCCCTCGGGCTGGCTCCCCGGCGTGGTCAGGCGTGGTGGCCCCGGTGCCTCGGGCTGGCTCCCCGGCGTGGTCAGGCATGGCGGCCCCGGTGCCTCGGGCTGGCTCCCCGGCGTGGTCCCGCTTGGCGGCCCCGGACCCTCGGCCTGGCTCCCCGGCGTGGTCCCGCTTGGCGGCCCCGGACCCTCGGCCTGGCTCCCCGGCGTGGTCCCTCTTGGCGGCCCCGGACCCTCGGCCTGGCTCCCCGGCGTGGTCCCGCTTGGCGGCCCCGGACCCTCGGCCTGGCTCCCCGGCGTGGTCAGGCGTGGCGGCCCCGGTCCCTCGGGCTGGCTCCCCGGCGTGGTCAGGCGTGGCGGCCCCGGTGCCTCGGGCTGGCTCCCCGGCGTGGTCAGGCGTGGCGGCCCCGGTGCCTCGGGCTGGCTCCCCGGCGTGGTCAGGCGTGGCGGCCCCGGTGCCTCGGGCTGGCTCCCCGGCGTGGTCCCGCTTGGCGGCCCCGGACCCTCGGCCTGGCTCCCCGGCGTGGTCCCGCTTGGCGGCCCCGGACCCTCGGCCTGGCTCCCCGGCGTGGTCCCGCATGGCGGCCCCGGACCCTCGGCCTGGCCCCGCATGGCGGCCCCGGACCCTCGGCCTGGCTCCCCGGCGTGGTCCCGCATGGCGGCCCCGGACTCCCGTACCTGCACACAATAATCAGGGCCGATCCATCTGGGTACGTGTGGGCCCTGTCTCCACATGTCCCCTCTGACACGTCTTGTGTCACCCCCTGCACCGCGCAGGGAGATTGTCCCAGAGCCTCCGGCGACTGTTCCAGGCACCCCAGGCTGGTGCCTTCTGGGACTATGCAGCCCCTCTCGCTGCACGGCCCTGGTGCCAAGGGGGGGGCATTGCCAGACCATCCGGCTAGCCCCTTCTGCGTCCATTGGGACAAGCAGGCCCTCTTCCTGCCTGTCCCAGCTGGGTCCTCATGCCTACCCGGGGGCTCTATGGCGCTCCACCCCTCTGGAGGCAGACGCAGGCCCATGCCTGGCCCGCCCTCCTCACTGGCTACCGGAGGACCCAGCTCCATCGCTTCCCCACCTCCCCTCCCCTCAGGAGGAGTCCCCAACCCGAACTGCACCCCCCCAAAAAATTCTTTGGGGGAGCACCCCCCCCGGCTGGACTTAGGGGTACCTTGGGGCTTGTCCACCTCGCCTTGGACCAGCACATTCGGGTCAGGAACCTCCTCCCTGGGGTTCGGCTCCGCGGCTGGGTCGCCATCTGGTGGACACAAAGAGGGGAAGTGGGGGCGACATACGGACACATATGCCACACAGACACACACAGACAGAGACAGACAGAAGAGAGGGTCGTCTGGCTCCCTCTCTGGGCTCTCCGGGACCTCCTCAGGGGGCACAGCCAGGATCTCGGGAGGAGCGACCTTCTCGTCGCCCACCAGTGCTGGGTCTTCTTGCCCCGGATCCTGACTGGCACTGGATGTGGTGGAGGGGCAGAGTTCGATCCCTGGCTCAGGCCGATCAAACTCCGCCCTCAGTCTCTGTTGGAAGTCCCGAAAACTCCTGTCTGTCTCTCCCTGCTGCCAGAGGGTTGTGCTCCAGCCCCATGCTGATCCAGTCAGACACGTGAGGATGGTAGTGATCTCGTCTGTGTCTGCTGCCCCACTGAAGGGTCCCGGGACAATTGGGCTGTCCCACACGGGGCTGGGCACGTCGCTGGAGATGGTGGTAGGTGTGTGATGTGGAGGGGGGTGGACGTCTTCTCCAGCAGTTGTGGACGCTGGTGCTGCGCTGCCATTTCGCTGGGGAACGTCTGGGCAGAGGGAAGGCGGGTCGGCGACTGGAGCAGGAATGGAGGATTCCCTGCGAGGCAGTCCCGGCAGCGCAGTTGCTGGCTGGCGACCTCCCGTCGCCCTCTTCCACCAGCTTTCCTCACACTGCTGGGAGGGACGTGGGTCTCCACGGACCTCGTGACGATCCTGGATGGGCGCGATGGGCGGAGCCATCCCGGCACCGACTTCCCAAACGGCGTCATCCTGGTCGTCGTCCGTGTCAACCTCGTACCCCCGGAAGTCACATGGGTCATCACGGACGCCACGATGATCTCGGACGCGCACGCTGGGCGGAGCCATCCCGGCACCGACCGCCCACCGAAAATCCACGTCATCATCGCTTTCGTCATCCGTGTCCTCCCACCGGTGACTCCAAGGGTCGTCCACCCTGCGGACATCCTGGACCCATGGCGCGATAAGCTCCCATGGGCAGTACTCTGGCCATTCGGGCTGGAGGCTGCCCACCTCCTCGCTGGAGGAACGCCGCCGTTGTTGCCGCTTCTCACCCCCTGGAAGTGACGTGGGTCCCCACGGACCTTGTGACAATCGCAGACTGGCGCGATGGGCGGAGCCCAACTCTCGTCTCCCGTGCTCTCGTCGTCGTCCGTGTCGTCCACGGGGAGCCTTGCCAGCAGAGCGCAGAGTTCTTGGCTCGACATGGCGAAGATCGTGGGGGTCGCATCTTCTGCGCTCGCTGCCCACGTCACTTCCTCGCTGCTGCCGACGCCAACGTCCTCGCTCCGCCCACTCACCCGCCGACATTGTCGCTTCCGGGTTTCGCGGAGTTTCCCGGGGGTGACGTCATCACGCGGCGCCGCGTACCACGGCTTCTCGGGGAGAAAACGCTCCACCAGAACGGGCGGCGCGTCTCTCCCCTGCCGTCCGCGTTCGCCGCGCCGGGCTGCGTCCTTCGCGGCGTTTCTTCTCCTCTGCTTTCCACCTCTGCGCTTTTGGGTGGGTCGCTGGCATTCTGTCACGACTACGGACTTACGGGGGAAGGAAGCGCAGAGGTCTGACATTCTGGGAACGGGGTTTTTATTATTAAATAAACAATAAACACAAATAAAGACGGGCGCGGTGGCCGAAAACGATTTAACTTAAATACAGACAAACTAAAACTGACCCGTAGGCGTGTGGCGATTGCCAGAACTCAAATTACAAACAGTGTTACCAACTGAAGTTCACGAAAATGCCAGCGACCCCGAACGGGCGGAAACTTCCGGCATTTATGGGGCGTCAGGATTGGATTCCGGTGTGGAGCCCAGCTGCAGGCAATCCTGACACGTACAGAATGCAATGTCTAGGAAAATCCGATCTGCCTGTTTACAGTCGCATTGGCACATCAGATTTATATCTGATTTATTTCCACATATGAACGAGGCCTGAAATCGATCTCAAAATATCCAAATGCACGTGTTTACACTTTACACCATCAT
This sequence comes from Denticeps clupeoides, assembly GCF_900700375.1. Taxonomy (NCBI): domain Eukaryota; kingdom Metazoa; phylum Chordata; class Actinopteri; order Clupeiformes; family Denticipitidae; genus Denticeps; species Denticeps clupeoides. Next base: position 12,281,851 of record NC_041720.1, on the reverse strand, counting down.
GGAACAGATCCGAGCAAAAAATCGGGATTAAAGGCCCGATTTTTTTTGGGGGGGGGTCACATTTAACGAGGCCTTAGTATCACCAGGTGCAAAGTGCGTACACCTCAGGTGAGGTCACCAACTCGCATGGATGATGTCTGCGCCAGCAGCAATGTAGTTTCGTACAAAATCACCTTAACCATCAATACCTACATGACAAAGTCAAATAGCTGCCAAATAAACCTTTATAGTAGTATATTGGTCAGTGACAACTTCCTGCAGGCCAGGGGTAAAAAGGTCTGCTCACATGTGGAAAGGGGGACTGTACATTGATGCAAAGTATTGTTTGTTTATGGTTTTTGTCTTTTTTTTTTTAAAGACAGCAGTAAATAAAAGGTAAAAACCTCTAAATAATGTGATTGTCTACATTATGATTATTTCCCAGACGATAATCGTGCCATCAAAATCTATAATCGTGACATCCCTAGCCGGAAACTGGGCGGAGTTTGTGGCTGAGCATTCCAGAGGGCGACGTGGGCGTGTTTGCGGGATCCTGGACTGCGCAATCTGGCGCAGCTGCAGAGTGGAGCGCTTGGAGACCGACATGTGCACAATTCTGGTTTGACAATTTGTGTGACCATTTGTGTGACCATTGGCATCAGCAGACCTTAAGAGACTCAAACCTCAAATCTGTACTGCCAAAATTCCAGCAGAACAGTAACTTTGCAACACAAGGGGACTATATGTTAGACCTTGTTTAATAAAACATCAAGCGTGCATACAAGGCTACACCCCTCCCCCACCTCAGACCTTCAGACCATACTTTTCACTTGGTGGTAGTAGCCCAGTGGGTAAAACACTCGCCTATGAACCAGAAGACCCGGGTTCGAATCCCACTTACTACCATTGTGTCCCTGAGCAAGACACTTAACCCTAAGTTGCTCCAGGGGGACTGTCCCTGTAAATACTGATTGTAAATCGATCTGGATAAGGGAGTCTGATAAATGCTGTAAATGTTTTCACCCCAACCTACATCATCAAGCAGTTCAGACCTGCCGTCAGAGGTGAGAATGTGGCCTCCAGGACTCTTTTGACTGCACAGACTGGGAGATTCTTGGTACATGCACAGTTTTCCTTTAGAATGTCCAATGACACATTGAATAAATGCTTATTCTCTGTGGCTGCATAATAGTAAAACCACTCACTGTAAGTCAGGTCATACATACTTTTACAAGTGAATATTTGTTTTAAAATTCTGCATGTTGTATCCTGCCTTGCCATGCCCATGATTTGATGTGGCCCTTGGAGCAGAATACTTTCAAAATGAGCCAATGTTGAGTGTATGAGTACGTTTGAGAATGTGCACACAGCATTTACAAAACAGGCTTATATCATTGTCATTGGGAAAAATACATTGAAATTTAACACAAAAAAATCTGATAAACTAGGTTGTTGCTTTTCCTTTCAAAATGTCTCCATCAGATTAGAATTCTAGAAGAAGTGGAATTTGGAAGTTGTACTCTGAAGTACAAATTCAAAGTTTTATCTTCATGTGTGCAGTGAATAACTTGCTGTGCTAAACTGTCCTTATTCACACTTGGTAAATTTTATTACTTAGTACTGTCACAAGGGGAATCCGGTGACTCACTTGCAGACATACTGTGAGCGGGGGGACAAGCCGTCATATAGGGAGAGGACACCGGACAAGCTGGGGAGGAGGACCGGAGGCGTTTGGTCTGTGAGGGAGAGACTCGCGGGGAATGAGGACAAGGAGGAAGCAATGGACGCACTGCAGCACAGCGGGGAGTGAGTTCAGGATCTGTGGGAAGTACCGGGGCAGAGGAGAACCGGAAGAAGGCGGGTTTCAGGATGGTCTGGCAGCGTGGACTGGATGGGAGGACGTATTGGTCAGCAGGAAGGTAGGGGAGCATGGATTCACGTCTTAACTGAAGGATCAGGCAGGCTCCAGGTCAGGGACAGGCACAGGTCATGGCCAGGAAGATCCAGTCAGGGTTCTTTCGTGGTTTCAAGGGGGTCAGGCAATTCTCGAAGTCGGGGGCAGGCGAAGGTTGTATTTCATGGATCAAAGTATCTTGTGCGTCGGTGAGGGAGCTAGCGTCTCTGGTGAGTAATCTCATTCAAAGAGGGGGCACGTCTCCTTGGGGTCACCTCACTTTTATACTCACCGCCACCTGCTTCCATTTCCTCTTCCCTTATCTCCCTGGCTGGTCCGGCACCTCTGGCAGGCTGGAGGCACGTTGGCCATGACAAGTACACAAAATACACTTGAGTTGATTGATATTAGACAAAGTAGTTCTGGTGTGTTAAACCACTATGGACTAACGTTACATGTGAACAAGGCTTTTGCCTATTTTAGTTTACTTTGCACAACTGATTTCTGGGAAAAATTTAAAGTGGTCTGTTTGCATAAGTTTGCATAAAACATTTATTTTAATTTCTTTAGTCTGTTTATACATATGTGTTATTTGATTCCACAATGTATGATGTTGATCTCATGATTATCATAAGCATTGCAAATCTGCTTATCCAGAAAGTGAGAAAACACATATACCTAATTTTAGTGTATTGTTTTTTCGATGTCTCCCTTCGACTTCTTCTGTTAAGGGTCGCCATAGCTGATGAAATAGTACAGTTGTCCGTATAATTGATTTGGCAGAAGGATGCACCTCCTGATTTACCCTGGCTTGGGACCAGCATGAATAAACATGCATTCCCAGTGGCATGTGATTGCATGTGGATAAAAAAATTGTTCAGCTTGACATTGGTTAATGCAAAAGTACAATATATGTTTATTAAAATTTGCTGCGAGAAAGATGGAAATGTTTAGTTTCATACATTGAGGGTAAGATATGGGATAAATCACACCAGCTTTATGCAAATCACAAGAGGTACACTATATATCAAGACTGACAGACTTACATTTTACATTTACATTTAGTTATGGAAAAATGAAATCAATAAATGATTCATAAGTTAAGACATTATAAGATTACAAAGTAAAAAAATAAGAAGTATTTTATGTTTAACTAGTATTTAAGTTTGCAGTCTACATGATATAGTTATAATGCTTTAGTTTCTTTGCTCCTCCTGCCATCTTAAATGTCCTCTTCTTGGTATTCAGCCAAGATCGAGTTACCAGCCTGGCACCTGTATTCCCCGTATTCAGTCGAATAGCTGTAGCCTGACTTGATCGTTATCTTGACTGGAACCTTCACATCCACCTCTTTTCTCACTACATTCACAGTGAGCTTGGTGTGTGGACGGATGGTGGCTGGTAGGGAGATCTTCACACCCTTCTTTTCCGTCTTGGTGTTGCTGCTCCCCTTCTCCACGGTGAAAGTGTTACTCAGAGACACATTGACTTCTGACTTCACTAAACCAATATCAAACCCAAATGACATCCCCACACTTATCTGTGTAGCATTGCTGAAGTTGAAGCTCTCGGTGACAGAACCTTCATACTCCCGACTGAGCTCAGAGGAGAAGGTCTGCTCATGTTTTCCACGATTCAAACCACAGATTGAGTCAATGACGACTGATTTGGTGTTTTCCTCCTTTTTGTCCCAGAGCAGCTTTGCTGTTATCTTGGGTCTCCCAGGTTTAAGAGGACGAGCCCAAGACACTTGGTTGTCAATCCACCCTACAGTGGGACATGGCCGTCCAGCTCTGGCCACAATTGACCCTCCACCTCTGTGTTCATGCTGATACAGGACCCATGCTCCTCTGTCAACTTTGCAAGAAGACGTCTGATCATTGAAACTGCCAAAACATAAGTTGGTCTCGCAGTTGAGGGTAATGCTCTTACCCCCATAGTGTGAGTCTTCATACAAAGTTATCTGAGGATTTGTCAGATCCTCTTTCACTTTTTCCATTGAAGAAATGGCATCATGCCACTCCACTGATGGATATTCACCCTCCTCATAGAAGAAGTGTTCACCCCGATAGTGGGTGTGTTCATATAACACCCATGGCTGCCCTATGACCTTCACAGAGGAGATGCAGTCATTAAAACTAACATCCTTAAGGTCTGGAACATTCCCAGTGAACTCCCGGCTCAGGCCTGTAAAGTTAGCATGCTCGTACACAAAGATCTTGTTTGCAGAATTTTTCAGATCCTCTTTCACTTGTTGCATTGAAGAAATGGCATCCTGCCACTCGACTGATGGATATTCACCCTCCTCATAGAAGAAGTGTTCACCCCGATAGTGGGTGTGTTCATATAACACCCATGGCTGCCCTATGACCTTCACAGAGGAGATGCAGTCATTAAAATTAAAATCCTGAAGGTCTGGAACATTCTCAGTGAACTCCCGGCTCAGGCCTGTAAAGTTAGGATGCTCGTACACAAAGATCTTGTTTGAAGCCATTCCTGTACTCCTGAAGGTTTGTGCGAAAGGTGAGAGCGTAAGTGTTTGTGTGAAGAATTCCTGCTGTATTTGTAGTGTTCTTAGAGTGGGCTGAGCTGAAAAGAGCCAATCAGATGGGCTTACCAGGTGTGCATTTTCTCAGAGCTGGTTTATATTTTATTAGCTGTCATTTTCTGTTATTTACACAATTGATCTTAACATATTCAACACTTTGGTATATGCACCATTGGTATATTGCACGTGACATGACATTTACATTTAGGGACAGGGACAGTCCCCTTGGAGAAACTTAGGGTTGAGTGTCATGCTCAAGGACACAATGGTAGTAAGTGGGATTTGAACCTGGGACTTCTGGTTCATAGGAGAGTGTGTTACCCACTAGGCTACTACCACCCTATATGAGACCTATATGACTTCACTTGGCAGCCTTCAATAACTTTTTCTTCAAATTGATGCGAGGCACTGATGCACTATATATTTTACATTTATATAATAAAAAAGAAAATAAAAAAAGTGCAATGACCATAAGAGTCTTTACTACCACTTACTACCATGGTGTCCCTGACATAGACACTTAACTCTAAGTGCCTCCAGGGGACTGTCCCTGTAACTACTGATTGCAAGTCACTCTGGATAAGAGCGTCTGATAAATGCCAGAAATGTAAATGTCTTTTATACATCTCAGCTAATTAGAAACACTAAGATCACGTCAATCGTCACATGACAAGGTAAGGTCGCCACCTGGTGGTGCAAAGCCCCATGACCTGACACTGAGACGGGACTCAATGAACTCAGTAATGAGTCAGTAACAATGAGAGCAGTGCAGGTAGACAGTATAAAGTACTAGGATATTCCCATAGAGCTACCGATGCTTTTGTTTAACAAAACTTTGTAACTTTGAGAATGATAAAATAAGGCCTTTCTTAAATCTGAGATGAAGGGTGTCAGGGTCAACCCAAAATATATTTTGGGGTAATTTGTTGCCTCTTCATTGACAGAAACTCAATGTGTGTCAATCAGTTTGTTATCTTGATTCTGTGTTTATAAAAAGATTATACTTGAATGTGTCATGATTCGGACCGCAGGGGTGACTCCGGATCTGGAGTTCGGACCGGAGTTTCATGTTCGTCTCGTGTAATGTTCCCTGATCGTGTTCACCTGTTTATATTTATATAATTGTATAAAACTATCCTGTTCGCCATCGGGTCATTGTGCATGTTCATGTTCCCTTGTCTCGTGAAGTTTGTATTAAACCCCTGTCGTGTTAAATCGTGCGAAAGCGTCCTCCTTCATGCCATGTCCAGCCCACCCGTGACAGAATGAGAAAATGTTGTTCTTTTATTTTTAATTATTTATTAGGGTTGTCAGTGAAAATATTTAAAATAATTACTGACATACGATTAATGACACATACTAAAAAACCCCTGCTGACCCTGAAATAAAATGCTGTGCAATTTCATTTTCTGCCATATGGCTGGTTCTGATGACACATCCAAAAATCCTGTGAAAAATGGTACTTTGTTTGTTTAGATATTTACATCTGGTCACACCTTTCATCTTTATATAGAGATAATGACTAGGATGAAATTAAAGTGATTAATGTCAAAGGTACACAATAAACAAAGTGCATTCATTAAATTGATCGACTAATTACAATTATTCAGTAATTCAATCGTTAATTTTCTTACAACATGCCATGCCAACATGATAACTTTGCCACATATCATGGGAAGGTGCTGCTGATTAGGAGTCCATGATTAGAGGCCTGTTTAAAGGAAAATCAGGGTAGCAGACAGACGCTGCTGCATTGTTATGGACTTTACTAACTTTTGTGTTTGTTTTAGCAACTTTAAATTTTAAAAAGTGAAGTGATTGTCACATGTGATACACAGCATCATACAGTGAAATTGTTCTCTGCATTTAACCCATCCGCCCTGAGTGAGCAGTGGGCAGCCATAACAGGCGCCCGGGGAGCAGTGTGTGGGGACGGTATTTTGCTCAGTGGCACCTTGGCGGATCGGGATTCGAACCGTCAACTTTCTGATTACGGGGCCGCTTCCTTAACCGCTAGGCCACCACTGCCCCCGTGATAACTGTCAACCGACACGTGCCTACGAATTTGGTTTTGTTTCCGTTGTGTTTTTTTGTCCCTTTTGTCCCTTTCGTGCTGTTTTTGGTTGTTGTAAATTCATTCATTCCCTGAAAATATGTCCTTCTTCTGTGCCTCCTTTCCCCTACAACAATATACAGAGTATACAGAGTCTGATTCACACAGAAAAAATAAAAAGATTTTACTAAACTTAAACAAGGTAGTGGCATTGTGTGCAAAACAGAGTACATTACTGTAACAAGTGGAGATATTATTTCTCAAGCAAGTAGTGATTGTACAGCCATAGAATCCTCCCAGCTCTGCCACATCTTCTAAGCAATGTTCATTATGTGAAACTCTTCTTCCTTTATGCAGGTCGGTTTTTCCACAGGTTTTTGACACAGACAAATTGAATTTCTGGCGATTAAAGTTGAGCAGTTTCCAAGTAAAGTCAAGACTATTTTCTCATAGCCAGGCACAGCATATTCGCAAACTAATAGACTCTTTTATTGCCTGGTGTTTTCAGTTACATATCGAACAAATATTCCAGGCACTGTCTCAGCATGCTGGCAATAAACCATTAATTTGACTTGATCCTGACAAGACTGTACGATGCCCTGTGGGAACAAGAAGGGAAACCTAGGTGTTAACAGACTTCAAAAACCTAGCTGGTTCCTTATCTAGACCAGTTGCCTTATCAATTTAACATGTTTTTTAAACCAAGCACTTCACCAAAATAAGATTATTACATTTAACCTCTTGTCTTTAATGAAACTGTTGAACAGGATTCTTTACAATAAAACATATTATGTAAAGTATAACTGATTAGGGGTTGGGCAATAATTGTAAAAGTTCTCATTTATATCAGCTCAACACCTTGGGGCAACATATGTAATTCAATGAAAGCTTTTGTTGGACTTTAGTAATTTGTAACTCTCAGAAGACAATGCATAAGGGTCATTGAACATAGGCATGGCACAATAGAAGTTACAGGAATTAACAGTTTCTAATTTATTAACACAGGCAGGTTCCTTTTGCAGTAACATGTAAATATTGTACGTAAAAATTGTACCATTATGTCACGACTGTGTGCTGACGGGTTGAAGGGCGAGTAGAGGCAGGACATGCTGGGAAGGGGTTTTATTATGAAATAAACAATAAATACAAATAAACAATGGTGCGGTGGCCAAGAACAGGAAATAAAGGGGAATAACTAAAACAAACCCGCAGGTGTGTGGCGATTGCCAGAACTCAAAATATAGACACACTTGCAATGTCAAGTTCATGAAAGTTCACTAAAATGTTGGCACTGCCGAAGGGGCGGAAATCTCCGGCTTTTATGAACCATCAGGATTGGCCACCGGTGATGAGCCCAGCTGCAGTCAAACCTGACAGAGCCCCCCCTCCAAGGGCTATGTCCTCGGAGCCCCAGCAGTATCATCAGTGGAGGCGGCGGGGCGGACGGCGGCAACTGCAGGGCTCCTGCCCTGCTGTATCCTCCCCTTGGCAAGACCCAGTCCCGTATGGCGGCTCCGGACCCTCGGCCTCGGACCTGCACACAAAAATCATCCGGGTACCCCTCTGATCCATCCGGGTACCCCTCTGACGCGTCTTGCGTCTTTCCCTGCACCACGCAGGGAGGTGGTCCCAGAGCCTCCGCCGACCGTTCCAGGCACCCCAGGCAGGTGCCTTCTGGGACCATGCAGCCCCTCTTGCTGCACGTCCCTGCTGGCAAGGTGGGGGTATTGCCAGAATGTCCAGCTAGCCCCTTCTGCGTCCGTTGGGACAAGCAGGCCCTCTTCCTACCTGTCCCAGCTGGGTCCTCATGGTACTCCACCCCTCTGGAGGCGGACGCAGGCCCATGCCTGGCCCGCCCTCCATACTGGCTACCGGAGGACCCAGCTCCAATGCTTCCCACCCACCCTCCCCTCAGGAGGAGCCCCCAACCCGAACTGCACCCCCCCAAAAAATTTATTTGGGGGAGCACCCCCCCGGCTAAAATTAGGGGAACTTTGGGGCTCATCCACCTCGCCTTGGACCAGTGCAGTCAGGTTAGGAACTCCCTTCCTGGGGTTCGGCTCCGCTGCTGGGTTGCCATCTGGTGGACACAAAGAGGGGAAGTGGGGGCGACATACGGACACAAATGCTACACACACACACACACACAGACAGAGACAAACAGAAGAGAGGATTGTCTGGCTCCCTCTCTGAGGTCTCCGGGACCTCCTCAGGGGGCACAGCCAGGATCTCAGGAGGCATGACCTTCTCGTATCTCGCCAGTGCTGAGTCTTCTTGTCCCTGATCCTGACTGGCGCTGGATGTCGCCCTGTTCCACCAGCTTCCTCCTCGCCATCTTCCTCCTCGCTGTTGTCGCACCCCTGGGAGTGACATGGGTCTCCACAGACCTCGCGATGATCCTGGATGGGCACGATGGGCGAAGCCATCCCGGCACTGACCGCCCAATCCGCGTCATTCTCGTCGTAGTCCGTGACGACCTCGTACCCTCGGAAGTCACGTGGGTCTTCAAGGATGTCGCGACAATCTTGGACGCATGCAGGACGCCATCCTGGCCCTGACCGCCCAATGAAAATCCACATCATTGTCGCTTACATCATCCGTGACCTCCCACCGGTGACTCCGAGGGTCATCCACCCTGCTGGCATTCTGGACCCAGGGTGCGATCAATTCCCATGGGCAGTACTCTGGCCATTCAGGCTGGAGCCTGCCCACCTCTTCGCTGGACGGATGCCGCCGTTCTTGCTTCTCACCCCCCTGGAAGTGATGTGGGTCCCCACGGACCCTGCGACGATCGCGGACTGGCATTTCCAGTGCTTTCGTCGTCGTTGTCTGTGTTGCCCCAGTCCACGGGGACCCTTGCCAGCAGAGTGCAGAGTTCCTGGCTCAACATGGCGAAGATCGTGGGGTCTTCGTCATACCAGATGTTGGTGCTTTATAGTCCGTTATTGTCCTTAGTCCCTGACACAGACTCCTAGAGTCACTCTGTTCAAGTTGTGACTCTAGTTTCTTCCCGTAGCGCTGCTTCACTTCATTCACCACTTTCCTGACATTGTATGACGGAGCCTTATACGGTACCATGAAAGCCCCACGTTATAGGTAGCGGTGCGAGATCTCAGAGCATTGCGGATGGTTTTATCCACCCACGGCTTCAGATTGGGAAACATTCTGATGATTGTTATGAGCTTTTATTTGTATTTAGGCATGTGGAAGATGGCATCATGGTTGGATTTCCCAAACAGTGGACGAGATTGTGCCTTGTAACCGTCCTTGATTGTGGTGTAACAATGGTCCAATGTCCTATCGCCCCTAGTGGGGCAGGTGACATGCTGATGAAAGACATGCTGCACATTTGAGGCTGACATGGATGGCGTGGTCCGGCACCGCTGGGTTCAGCTATGTCTCGGTGAAGCAGAGGAGGTTGCAGTCCCAGATGTCTCTCTAGAACTTTACCCTGGCCCTGAGGTCATCGCGTTTGTTCTCCAGTGACTAGACGTTGGCGAGCAGGATGCTAGGCAGAGGTGTGCAGTGTGCACGGGCTAGGTGGCAGGGAAGCCAAATCAGGTCCTTCCACCAGCTCCACTACAGCCTATCACAGTAATTGGAGAACTGTTTGAGAGTGTCCTTTGCCGAAGACCAGGGCTGGTAAATTTTTTTTACTGACAATCATGTGTGCTGATACACGCTACCCTGAGGCTATTCCTTTTTGTTCTTTGAAAACAAAACCGATCATTAAAGCACTGATTCGGTTCTTTTTTACTTTTAGTTTACCTAAGGTGGTACAAACCAATTATGGATCAAAATTTTTGTCACTATTATTTAAGCAAGTCCAAGTCCAGAACTCTCTATTAAGCATGTGACTTAAGGTCAAGTGCCTTGAGTCAAGGAGCTCTGGAAGGCTTTTACCAAACTCTCAAGTCCATGTTCCGGGTGTATTGTGTAGAGACAGCAGAGAAGTCGGATGAAGCTCTTCTGTTGCTGCTGTTTGCTGTTCATGAGACCATGCAAGAGTCGCTTGGGTTTAGTCCTGCTGATCTCATTTTTGGACACTCGATTCGGGAACCTCTGAAAGTGTTGCGTGAGCATTGGTCAGAAAAAAATTCACTCAAACAATGTATTCAGCTCAGAGAAAAATTAAAAAACTTTATAATTGCAAATCCATGCCACGGTCATTTCAGCAGGGAGATCAGGTGTTAGTTTTATTACCTACCATTGGTTCTGCCCTTCAAGCCAAATACACTGGCCCATTTGCTGAAGTTGGACGATATCTATGTCTTCTAAATGTTCAAGAATTCTTTTGTGACACACATATGCACGTAAGATGAAATTTCTTTTGAAATGGATTTCCAGCAGTGATTTTCCAATGATAAGCAATGACTAGCATGAATACGTTATCATGTTCATCTTAGTATTCCTCTTCTTCAATATTCCACATGTAAAGTCTACGTCAATGCAGATTCATTTACATCCCTTTTAGAATGCAGCATAATAATGAAGAGCTTGTTTTTCTTCCTGAGAGAATGTGTGTTTCCTCATGATGCATCTATGACCTCAGTCTAGTATAGGTGCTGAATCTTGGTATAATTTTTAATGACCAGTCCTTGCACAAAGTAAGGGACATGAGACATCTTTATTAAGAAGTCTTTCTTCCATGCACACATACAAAATTGTAGAGTAAGATGTGAAATTCCAGGTAATTCCAGGCACACACATCAAAGGACAAATCCTGATCGGTCTGTGGGAACTTTTTGGGAGTCAAATGTATAAAAGAGTTTTCTCTTGTGGACTGAGGCTGCTCTTCACTTCATGCTCCATCAGGAGTTGGGAGGTTCTCCCCTGAGTTTCTGAGTCTTGCTTTCGCTCTGCCTCTCTGCAGCTTGGTTTCTGGCTTTTTTCTCTCTTCCTCTATCCCTTCCTCCTTTACTTTGTTTTTTTTTCTGTAACATTGGTACAATTTCTAAATGCAATATTTACATGTAACTGCAATAGTAATCTACTGGTGTTAATAAACTAGAAACTATTTATTCCTGTAACCTCTATTGTGCCATATCTCTTTCATGCCAGGTAACATCAGACGAGTGTTTTAAAATAAAGTGCTTGTGCATATTTCTTTACATTAGAAAAGAAAAATATAAGATAAAAATTATTTCCTTAGACAGCTGATATTCTGCAGAGTCACAATCATAGACTGTGGTGCTCTGATGCTCTACATCATTCACGCAAACAGCTTCCACAGAAGGATGTCAAGCAAATATTCATATATTTAAATAAAAAAAAGCCTTTAAATTAACAATAAATGAACAAATAATAACTAATTTCTTTTCAATCAAAATATATACTATGTATAATAACTGAATCAATTATTTCCATAATGCTCTATGAAATGCATTTGCACCTTGAAAGTATTCTGTTATGGTGGTATCACAAGTGTTGACTGAAACAGAAGCTGTAGGCCTGCAAATGTGGTGGTAGGTACAGTTACAACTTGCAATGGAGTTCAAAAGCTGAACAGCTCTTAACTGTGTTAGACTTAGGTTATCAGTTTGTTCATTGTAAGGTTCTGAACTTTGTTCAGAATGTATACATTTACACTGGTTTATAAAAAGCAAATATAAACACTGAGTAACATTAAAAGAAATACATTCTCTTTGTGAAAACTTAGTATGATGAATTTTTTTTTTTTAAGAAGGAACCAATCAAGGAACCAAGCATGTTTGCACCAAAGTAGTCATCCATTAACTAAAGCCTCCATAAGATCTTACTGTATTTCCCAGAATAGGTCTTTCATATTTGTTGATTTCATCGTTGGACTACTATGCATTATGCATTCTTGAGTGACCTCTAGTCTCTGCAATCTGAATACTGCTGAGGTATAGCCTGTCATGTACCAGAATAATCCAAATGGCTATGCTAGTGTTCTGGGGAGTCCACCCCAGTCTCCCATTTATATTGTGTTGTTCCTCCTGATTGGGGGGGAGAATGTTACATACTCACAGTGGGGTGTCGTTGGCGTGTTGTGCAATGTGTGTTACATCTGTTCTGAGTTCTAGGTTCTTGCAGTAATACATTGTGGGTATACATAAGTAAAAAAACTGCATCAAACATAATCTTTCAGTGTACTATTCACACCCCTGTTACTTCCCTGTGTCAGGATTGATGGCACCTGGACTCATCATCTGTGCCCAATCCTGACAGCATTTAAAAGCCGGGGATTTCTGCCCCTTCGGGAGAGACAGCATTTTCGTGAACTTGACCTGGCAACGATGTATGTGTATGTATTTTGAGTTCTGGCAATTGCCACACTCCTGCGGGTTTGTTTACGTTGTCCCCCTTTTTTTCACTTTTCGGCCATCGTGTTCTTTTTTTTTATTGTATTTATAATAAATCCCTTTTCCAGCATGTCCCGCCACTGCGTTTCCTTCCCCTGTCAGCTCACCGGCATGACAGAATGCCGTCGCTCTACCCAAAAGCGCAGAGGAAAGAAGCAGAGGAGAAGAAGCGACGCGAATGACACAGCCCGGCACTCAGAAAGCGGACACCAACGGAGAGACGCGCCACCCGTTCTGGTGGAGCGCTTTCTCCCTGATGAGCCATGGTGAGTGGCACCACGTGATGACGTCGACCCCTGGAGAATCCGCGAAACCCGGAAGCGGCAAAATCGGCTGGTGAGTGGGCGGAGCGAAGATGATGGCGTCGGCAGCAGCGAGGAAGTGACGTGGGCAGCGAGCGCAGAGGATGTGACCCCCACGATCTTCGCCATGTCGAGCCAGAAACTCTGCGCTCTGCTGGCAAGGTTCCAGTGCTAGTGCAAGAAGGCCCAGCACTGGAGGGCTGAGGAGGTCCCGGAGAGCCCAGAGAGGGAGCCAGACTGTCTCTGTCTGTCTCTGTCTGTGAGTGTGTGTGTGGCATTTGTGTTCGTATGTCGCCCCAACTTCACCTGTTTTTGTACACCAGATGGCGACCCAGCAGCAGCACCGAATCCCAGGGAGGGAGTCCAGAATGAGGTGGACGAGCCCAAGGTACCTCTAAGTCCAGCCAGGGGGGAGTGCTCCCCCAAAGGATTTTTTGGGGGGTGCAGTTTGGGTTGGGGGGGTCCTCCTAAGGGGAGGGGAGGTAGGGAAGCGACGGAGCTGGGTCCTCTGGTAGCCGATGAGGATGGCGGGCCAGGCATAGGCCTGGATCCGTCTGCAGAGGGGCAGTGTGCCATAGAGGCCCATGGTAGGGGCGGTGTGCCATAGAGCCCCATCCATCCCAACGGATGCAGAGGAGGCTAGCCGGATATTATGGCAATACCCCCACCTTGGCACCAGGAATGTGCAGTGAGAGGGGCTGCATTTTCCCAGAAGGTATTAGCCTGGAGTGCCGGGAAAGTCGCCGGAGGTTCCAGGACCGTCTCCCTGCGCGATGCAGGGAGGGAAGCTGGCTGCTCTGCCAGCAGGGACGTGCAGCGAGAGAAGTTGCGTGGTCCCTGAAGGCACCAGTCTGGGGTGCCTGGAACGGTCGCCAGAGGCTCCGGGACCGGGATCGGCCCTGATTTCTGTGTGCATGTTCGAGGGTCCGGGGCCGCCACGCCGGGGAGCCAGCCCGAGGAACCAGGGCCGCCACGCCAGGGAGCCAACCCCAGCCCATGCCAGGGAGCCAGCCCAATTGTCATGCCGGCTAGCTGACGGGGAAAAGAAGTGCAGAGGCGGGACATACTGGAAAGAGATTTCATTATAAATAAAATACTTGGTTGTCAATTCATCCTAAATTGGGACGTGGTTGTCCAGCTCTGGCCTCAATTGAACCTCCACCTCTGTTTCGATGCTCATAGAGGACCCATACTCCTCTGTCCACTTTGCAAGAAGACATTTTATCACTGAAAGAACCAAAAAATAAGTTGGTCTCGCAGTTGATGGTAATGCTCCCACCTTTTCAGCATTTGAAGCCTCTTTTATATTTATGAAAGCTGTGCAAGAGGTGAGAGAGAAAGAGCGAGTGTGCGTGTGAGAAGAATACTTGCTGAGTTCTTAGAGTGGGCTGAGCTATACAGAGCCAATCATCTTGCTCAGAGGGGGCTACCAGGTTTGCATTTTTTTTGGCAGTTTCAAGACAATAGCTGATTATTAAGTATAAATAATATTTATTTTGTCATTTTTTTGTTTTCTTTGAGGTGGGTTGACACTCCAGTCACCACTGTCCTGAAATTGGCTTGGGCTGCTGCAACCGTGCTTTGGAGTAAGTAATATATAGTAAGTTTATTTGTTTTTTATATTAAACATCGTATGAAAATGAACATGGCGTGAGGGCCATAAAGATCTCTAGACATAGTTAATACTGAACAGTTAACTCCTACACACAGCACTTGCCCGAAATCAGCATGTCTCAGCAGCCTCAGGCCTGTCCCTAATCGAGGCCACGACTGGCCGCTAATCAATCTAGTTTCCCACAGACTCAGGGACAGGTACCAATAGCGAACCGACATCACAGCTGGTGCTGATCTTCCACTGTGGGACAGGGTGTGGGTCTCAACTTGGGGCCTGCCCATGACATCGGACACCGAGAAGCTAGGGCCCCGTTACGTTGTCCCGTTGAATTTATTTACTCAAAACAACCAGGGCTTCCCAATTTCCCTAACTTCTTCTGTATTTCACTTGTCTGCCGTACGTTTTTGACCCCAATGAAGCCGAACTCTTGCCCCTCCACTGACCACAATTCAGCCCAGAATCCGACAGTCCCATTCTCCAGGAGTTTAATACATGATCAACAGGACAGGGAAGACATCCATGAAAACATGTCTAAAGTGTAGAACGTTTTCCTCATTGTTTGTCTGTCTCATACAAAGGCTTACATTTTATTGCTTGCTGTTGCATCCCATAATGTGCGCACTTTGCTCACAAACTGAGAGCCCTATTCACAGTGCTTTGGTGACTTCGAAGCATGAAAAAAGAATTTTGAACTGCTTCAAAACCCATATTCTACCTTGTACAGGTTCTGCTGCAGTGTAAAGATTTGGCAAGGCAGCTGAAGCACTGCACTGTGGGATCTGTAACACTGTGTTATCAGCGCTTCATACTGCTGGGCCACACATGGAATCACATGGACTGTCTTTTTCAACCTTGTGTTTCTGGAGGACAGTCGACTGCAACTCTCCCAGCTCTTTATTCTCCCTTTTACCTCATTACATCTGTTCCCAAATGATTTTAGCATGTTCTCTATGTTAGCATATTAAATTTTATGTTAGCATGTTCTCTTAACATGAAAACCACACACTCCTTTATTTGTATTGTTGTATCCATTAGATTACTGCTCAATTGTTAGGAAGGGATGAAATAAAAAGTTAATTTAATGTTGTGTTATGTGTAACTTTGCACATGTACAGTCCATGACAAAAGTCTTGTCGCTTGTCTAAAAATTGACTTGAAGTGCCACTGAAATATATTTCTAATCAAGATTTTTTTTTACAAGACATGGCTCATTTTATTTTTGTCAAATTCCTCCTGTAAGTCGCTTTGGATAAAAGCATCTGCAAAATAAATTAAAGTAAAGTAAAGTCAGGGACTGTACATGTTATTCTAGTATAAAATAACAGGTTTTTGCATGCTTGAAAGCTTCCTTCTTTGGAAGAATGTGACAGCGATCTTATCTCCTTGTTCCCAACGTGTGTAGCTGTTAACAGTCCTGGTAAGCCAGGTTACAACATGTAGAATTGTGCATACTTCTTTCGTCAGTATGTTTCCACCACTTCATTAAAGTCCTCAGGTGATGAATGGGAAAACGTGCTTTTATGGTTCGGGTTGGGCTATGAACTCTTTCAGAGTTTAGCTTATATGGTCTGTTAATAATGAAGAAGAGCTTTTAACTTTTTGTAATAATGTAATAAAATATATTGATTCAATAAGTGGGGCAGAGCAATAGCGAAGGCTCTGTCACCCCTCTGCTTTAGGTGTGATCGTGGGATGTGCAGGAGGTCATTGCTGTTAGATCTCAAAAATCTAGTGGTTGGCTGAAGATGAACAAGATCTGTTATGTATGGTGGGGCCTGTCTATTTATAGAAATGCAGACCAGGACCACCCGACACAGGAACAGCTTCTTCCCCCTCGCCATCTCCCTCCTAAACAGCTGAAAACTAGTAAAATTATTTTAAATGTGTTAACTCTTTATACGCTGCAGTATTCTGGACTAACTGACCAAAATAAAAAGCATTGCAGTAGTCAGGCTGCGATGTAATAAAAGCATGAATGGCCTTCATGAAATCACTTCAACAGAGCAGAACTGAATCATGAAGTCCCAAAACACAGAAAACACATTGATTGACCCACCAGGGAAAAAAAAAAAAAAAAATCACACTGGACCACTGTTACACCACCATAAAAGATGCATATCGCTCTGTTCCCCGGCCAGCTTTGGGACATTCTGATCACTGCCTGGTCCATCTTATTCCAGTTTACAGGCAACAACCCAAACGGGCCGAGCCTGTGGTCAAAACTGTGAAGAAGTGGACCAATGCAGGAACTGCAAGACTGTTTTGACTGCACTGATTGGTCTGTTTTTGAAGCTGCATCTAAAAATCACGAAGTTGAGCGGCTGGTACTCTGGTACAGTCAACACAGCCTGGACTGAACACGCTCAAGACTGTGGAGATGACGGTGGACTTCAGGAGACATCCCTTAGCATTGCTCCCCCTCACCATATCAGACAGCCCGGTGTCTATTGTGGAGACCTTCAAGTTCCTGGGCACCACCAAAATCCCAGGACCTGAAGTGGGAGACCAACATCTTCACCATCCTCAGCAGAGGATGTACTTCCTGAGGCAACTGGGGAAGTACAGTCTTCCACAGGAGCTGCTGATCCAGTTCTACACTGCAGTCATTGAGTCTGTCTTGTGCTCCTCCATGGAGCAGCCACTAAAAGAGACTGTGCGGACAGCAGAAAGGATCACCGGTGCCCCCTGCTCTCCATCAAGGATCAGTACCTCTCAATATCCAGGAAAAGGGCAGGGAAAATCATCTCAGACCCCTCACACCCTGGACACAGACTTTTTGACCTGCTGCCCTCTGGCAGACGTTATAGAAATGCAGACCAGGAACAGCCAACACAGGAACAGCTTCTTCCCCCTCGCCATCTCCGTCCTAAACAGCTGAACTGTCACACTGCAAATCACCTTAAGCATTGCAGTGCACTTTATGTACACTCTGTTTATAGGATTAATTTTTTGCCTATTTATTTATAGACCTATGTACATTCTTACATATATTTATTTATAGTCAGTATATATAGTTATAAGCAGCACAAACAAATTCCACAACTTGTACAATAACACTTACACACATCCTTGCTGTGTTTTTTACACTGTACTTGTGTCACGTCCATGCGGGCATGACGCGGCGGGTGAACGGAGAGGAGGACGTGGAGTGACGAGGAATGACGAGGAATGAAGGACACTTTCACCTGACATCACGGAACAGGGGTTTAATGGTGAATCACAGGACAGGGGAGACATCCGAGACGTAGACACTGGTGAACACAGAACATAACTTCAAGGACCTGACCGCAGGCAGAAACGAACAGGGCAGCTTTATACATTTTACACAGGTGAAAACGATTAGGGAACATTACACATGACAACAATGAAACTCCGGTCCGGATCCTGATCCTGATCTGGAACGGAGTAACCCCCATTTCGGACTGGATCCTGACAACTTGAGAGACCGGAATCAAATTCCTTGTATGTCCTTGTACTTACTTGACCAATAAATATGATTCTGATTCAGATTCTTATTAAAATGTATAAAGGCTTTACTTTTTTAACTAAAAGTCTCAGATGATAGAAACTTGACTCGACTACATTCCTCATTACACCCAGGTTTCATAAAACCTAAAAATTCCTGAGCCAAGCATGGCTCCTCCTGAGTGATGGAACGGCACTGAGGGGAACTGCAAAGCTGATCCGAGTGGTCAACTGGACAACAGGCCACACCACCCACATCATCACTCTCATGTCTCCTCTTGTCTGCCGCCCTGGAGTGGAAACACCTGAAAGCCTTCGTGGAATTCGGGGAGGCAGGAAACTTCATGGACTTTTTCTATTGAAACGGATTTCCAGCAGTGATTTTCCAATGATAAGCAATGACTAGCATGAACACGTTAGCATGTTCATCTTAGCATTCCTTTTCTTCAATATTCCACATGTAAAGTCTACGTCAATGCAGATTCGTTTACATCCCTTTTAGAATGCAGCAGGATAATGAAGACCTTGTTTTTCTTCCTGAGAGAATGTGTTTCATCATGATGCATCTATGACCTCAGTCTAGTATAGGTGCTGAATCTTGGTATAGTTTTTAATGACCAGTCCTTGCACAAAGTAATGGACATGAGACATCATTATTAAGAAGTCTTTCTTCCATGCACACATACAAAATTGTAAAGTAAGATGCGAAATTCCAGGTAATTCCAGGCAGACACATCAAAGGACAAATCCTGATTGGTCTGTGGGAACTTTTTGGGAGTCAAATGTATAAAAGAGTTTTCTCTTGTGGACTGAGGCTGCTCTTCACTTCATGCTCCATCAGGACCTGGGGAGTTCTCCCCTGAGTTTCTGAGTCTTGCTTTCGCTCTGCCTCTCTGCAGCTTGGTTTCTGGCTTTTTTCTCTCTTCCTCTATCCCTTCCTCCTTTACTTTGTTTTTTTTTTCTGTAACATTGGTACAATTTCTAAATACAATATTTACATGTAACTGCAACGGTAATCTACTGGTGTTAATAAACTAGAAACTATTTATTCCTGTAACCTCTATTGTGCCATACCTCTTTCATGCCAGGTAACATCAGACGAGTGTTTTAAAATACAGTACTTGTGCGTATTTCTTTACATTAGAAAAGAAAAATATAAGATAAAAATTATTTCCTTAGATATGTGAGACAGCTGATATTCTGCAGAGTCACAATCAAAGACTGTGGTGATCTGACCCTCTACATCATTCACGCTCACAGCTTCCACAGAAGGATGTCAAGCAAATATTCATATAATTAAATAATAAAAAGCCTTTAAATTAACAATAAATGAACAAATAATATTTAATTCCCTTTCAATCAAAATATATTATGTATAATAAATTAATCAATTATTTCCATAATGCTCTATCAACTGCATTTGCACCTTGAAAGTATTCTGTTATGGTGGTATCACAAGTGTTGACTGAAAGAGAAGCTGTAGGCCTGCAAATGTGGTGGTAGGTACAGTTACAACTTGCAATGGAGTTCAAAAGCTGAACAGCTCTTATCTGTGTTAGATTTAGGTTATCGTTTGTTCATTGTAAGGTTCTGAACTTTGTTCAGAATTTATACATTTACACTGGTTTATAAAAAGCAAATATTAACGCTGAGTAACATTAAAAGAAACACATTCTCTTTGTGAACACTTAGTATGATTAATGTTTGTTTTTTTTCTAAGAAGGAACTAATCAAGGAACCAAGCATGTTTGCACCAAAGTAGTCAACCATTAACTAAAGCCTCCATAAGATCTTACTGTATTTCCCAGAATATGTCTTTCACAGTGTTGATTTCATCTATGGCTGTGGAAAAAAATCGATTTAATCGATTTATTGATTTTGTAGTTTAAAAGCGGGACTTTCCCGCATTTTGTCCTTGTTGGTTACTGTAGCACTATATGAGCCAGCCCCCGCCCCGCGTAACACGGTCAAAACAACATGGCAGCGTGTTGCAGAGAACTACTTCCAAAGAAAGGCGCAGGTAATTCTGTCATTTGGAACTGGTTTGGTTTTGATGCAACAGACGAAAGACAGACGAAGCCTTGCTGCAAAATATGTTTCAAGGCTGTTGCTGCTGAAAGCAGCAGTACAACAAATCTTTTCCAGCACCTGAGGAATAAACATCCCGAAGAAAACGGCTCCTCTAGCACACCTGCTAAAAAGCAAACTACACTTCCTGACAGCTTTACAAACTGTGTGCCTTATGATAAGAACGGAGCGCGATGGAAAGTGATTACAGAGGCGATCACGTTTTATATTGCCACAGACATGCTGCCAATTTATTCTGTCGAAAAGCGAGGCTTTAATCACATGCTGAAAGTATTAGATGCGAGGTACGTTGTCCCCAGTCGCAAATATTTCGCCGATGTACCGCTGCCTCACCTGTACAATACAACTCGGGAAAAGATGCATGCAAACACAGGCATGTTTCATTTTTTATATTCACACTATACTGAGAAAATTTAAGCTACTGTTAAGTTGTTGCACTTTTGCTTAAACCTGGGTTAAAGCTTGAAATTGTTGAATGACAGAGCCTCATTTACTTTTTGTTTTGGGATTCTAAGCATTTTAACTCTTGAGGACATCCATAGCAATAAAGTTGCACTTTTGATACAATATCTGATGTCTGCAGCCATTTTTAAGTGCATTGGGAAAAAAAACGAAAATTGAATCGAAACTCGAATTTTTCTTTAAAAACCGAAGATTTTTTTTTAGGCAAAATCGCCTAGGATTTATTTTTAACCCATCACCCTGTGTGAGCAGTGGGCAGCCATGACAAGCGCCCGGGGAGCAGTGTGTGGGGACGGTGCTTTGCTCAGTGGCACCTCAGTGGCACCTTGGCGGATCGGGATTCGAACCAGCAACCTTCTGTTTACGGGGCTGCTTCCTTAACCGCTAGGCTACCACTGCCCCGGTTCTTGAGTGACCTCTAGTCTCTGCAATCTGAATACTGCTGAGGCATAGCCTGTCACGTACCAGAATAATCCAAATGGCTATGCTGGTGTTCTGGGGAGTCCACCCCAGTCTCCCATTTATATTGTGTTGTTCCTCCTGATTGGGGGGGAGAATGTTACATACTCACAGTGGGGTGTCGTTGGCGTGTTGTGCAATGTGTGTTACATCTGTTCTGAGTTCTAGGTTCTTGCAGTAATGCATTGTGGGTATACATAAGTAAAAAAAAACTGCATCAAACATAATCTTTCAGTTTGCTATTCACACCCCTGTTACTTCCCTGTGTCAGGATTGATGGCACCTGGACTCATCATCTGTGCCCAATCCGGACAGCATTTCCGCCCCTTCGGGAGAGACAGCATTTTCGTGAACTTGACCTGGCAACGATGTATGTGTATGTATTTTGAGTTCTGGCAATTGCCACACTCCTGCGGGTTTGTTTACGTTGTCCCCCTTTTTTTCCCTTTTCGGCCAACGTGTTCTTTTTTTTTATTGTATTTATAATAAATCCCTTTCCCAGCATGTCCCGCCGCTGTGCTTCCTTCCCCTGTCAGCTCACCGGCGTGACAGAATGCCGTCGCTGTACCCAAAAAAGCAGAGGAGAAGAAGCGCCGCAAATGACGCAGCCCGGCGCTCAGAAAGCGGATAATAACGGAGAGACGCGCCACCCATTCTGGTGGAGCGCTTTCTCCCTGATGAGCCATGGTGAGTGGAGAATCCGCGAAACCCGGAAGCAGCAACGTCGGCGGGTGAGTGGGCGGAGCGAAGACGATGGGTACATGCCAATCTGGGTCAGCATGGGGCTGGGGCGCAGCCCTCTGCCAGCGGGGAGAGACAGACAGAATGAGTTTTTGCAGAGAGTTTCAGCAGAGACTGAGGGTGGAGTTTGATAGGCCAGAACCTGAGCCAGGGATCGAACTCTGCCCCTCCACCACATCCAGCGCCAGTCAGGATCTGGTGCAAGAAGGCCCAGCACTGGAGGGCTGAGGAGGTCCCGGAGAGCCCAGAGAGGGAGCCAGACTGTCTGTCTCCTTCTGTGAGTGTGTGTTCGTATGTCGCCACTTCCCCTCTTTTTGTCCACCAGATGGCGACCCAGCAGCGGCGCCGAACCCCAGAGAGGGAGTCCAGAATGAGGTGGACGAGCCCCAAGGTACCTCTAAGTCCAGCCGGGGGGGGAGTGCTCCCCCAAAGGATTTTTTGGGGGGTGCAGTTCGGTTGGGGGGGTCCTCTTAAGAGGAGGGGAGGTAGGGAAGCGACGGAGCTGGGTCCTCTGGTAGCCGATGAGGAGGGCGGGCCAGGCATAGGCCTGGGTCCGTCTGCAGAGGGGCAGTGTGCCATAGAGCCCCATGGTAGGCATGAGGACCCAGCTGGGGCAGGCAGGAAGAGGGCCTGCTTGTACCAACAGATGCAGAAGAGGCTAGCCGGATATTATGGCAATACCCCCACCTTGGCACCAGGGATGTGCAGTGAGAGGGGCTGCATTTTCCCAGAAGGTATTAGCCTGGAGTGCCGGGAAAGTCGCCGGAGGTTCCAGGACTGTCTCCCTGCGCGATGCAGGGAGGGAAGCTGGCTGCTCTGCCAGCAGGGACGTGCAGCGAGAGAAGTTGCGTGGTCCCTGAAGGCACCAGTCTGGGGTGCCTGGAACGGTCACCAGAGGCTCCGGGACCGGGATCGGCCCTGATTTCTGTGTGCATGTTCGAGGGTCCGGGGCCGCCACGCCGGGGAGCCAGCCCGAGGAACCAGGGCCGCCACGCCAGGGAGCCAACCCCAGCCCATGCCAGGGAGCCAGCCCAATTGTCATGCCGGCTAGCTGACGGGGAAAAGAAGTGCAGAGGCGGGACATACTGGAAAGAGATTTCATTATAAATAAAATACTTGGTTGTCAATTCATCCTAAATTGGGACGTGGTTGTCCAGCTCTGGCCTCAATTGAACCTCCACCTCTGTTTCGATGCTCATAGAGGACCCATACTCCTCTGTCCACTTTGCAAGAAGACATTTTATCACTGAAAGAACCAAAAAATAAGTTGGTCTCGCAGTTGATGGTAATGCTCCCACCTTTTCAGCATTTGAAGCCTCTTTTATATTTATGAAAGCTGTGCAAGAGGTGAGAGAGAAAGAGCGAGTGTGCGTGTGAGAAGAATACTTGCTGAGTTCTTAGAGTGGGCTGAGCTATACAGAGCCAATCATCTTGCTCAGAGGGGGCTACCAGGTTTGCATTTTTTTGGCAGTTTCAAGACAATAGCTGATTATTAAGTATAAATAATATTTATTTTGTCATTTTTTTGTTTTCTTTGAGGTGGGTTGACACTCCAGTCACCACTGTCCTGAAATTGGCTTGGGCTGCTGCAACCGTGCTTTGGAGTAAGTAATATATAGTAAGTTTATTTGTTTTTTATATTAAACATCGTATGAAAATGAACATGGCGTGAGGGCCATAAAGATCTCTAGACATAGTTAATACTGAACAGTTAACTCCTACACACAGCACTTGCCCGAAATCAGCATGTCTCAGCAGCCTCAGGCCTGTCCCTAATCGAGGCCACGACTGGCCGCTAATCAATCTAGTTTCCCACAGACTCAGGGACAGGTACCAATAGCGAACCGACATCACAGCTGGTGCTGATCTTCCACTGTGGGACAGGGTGTGGGTCTCAACTTGGGGCCTGCCCATGACATCGGACACCGAGAAGCTAGGGCTGCGTTACGTTGTCCCGTTGAATTTATTTACTCAAAACAACCAGGGCTTCCCAATTTCCCTAACTTCTTCTGTATTTCACTTGTCTGCCGTACGTTTTTGACCCCAATGAAGCCGAACTCTTGCCCCTCCACTGACCACAATTCAGCCCAGAATCCGACAGTCCCATTCTCCAGGAGTTTAATACATGATCAACAGGACAGGGAAGACATCCATGAAAACATGTCTAAAGTGTAGAACGTTTTCCTCATTGTTTGTCTGTCTCATACAAAGGCTTACATTTTATTGCTTGCTGTTGCATCCCATAATGTGCGCACTTTGCTCACAAACTGAGAGCCCTATTCACAGTGCTTTGGTGACTTCGAAGCATGAAAAAAGAATTTTGAACTGCTTCAAAACCCATATTCCACCTTGTACAGGTTCTGCTGCAGTGTAAAGATTTGGCAAGGCAGCTGAAGCACTGCACTGTGGGATCTGTAACACTGTGTTATCAGCGCTTCATACTGCTGGGCCACACATGGAATCACATGGACTGTCTTTTTCAACCTTGTGTTTCTGGAGGACAGTCGACTGCAACTCTCCCAGCTCTTTATTCTCCCTTTTACCTCATTACATCTGTTCCCAAATGATTTTAGCATGTTCTCTATGTTAGCATATTAAATTTTATGTTAGCATGTTCTCTTAACATGAAAACCACACACTCCTTTATTTGTATTGTTGTATCCATTAGATTACTGCTCAATTGTTAGGAAGGGATGAAATAAAAAGTTAATTTAAGGTTGTGTTATGTGTAACTTTGCACATGTACAGTCCATGACAAAAGTCTTGTCGCTTGTCTAAAAATTGACTTGAAGTGCCACTGAAATATATTTCTAATCAAGATTTTTTTTTACAAGACATGGCTCATTTTATTTTTGTCAAATTCCTCCTGTAAGTCGCTTTGGATAAAAGCATCTGCAAAATAAATTAAAGTAAAGTAAAGTCAGGGACTGTACATGTTATTCTAGTATAAAATAACAGGTTTTTGCATGCTTGAAAGCTTCCTTCTTTGGAAGAATGTGACAGCGATCTTATCTCCTTGTTCCCAACGTGTGTAGCTGTTAACAGTCCTGGTAAGCCAGGTTACAACATGTAGAATTGTGCATACTTCTTTCGTCAGTATGTTTCCACCACTTCATTAAAGTCCTCAGGTGATGAATGGGAAAACGTGCTTTTATGGTTCGGGTTGGGCTATGAACTCTTTCAGAGTTTAGCTTATATGGTCTGTTAATAATGAAGAAGAGCTTTTAACTTTTTGTAATAATGTAATAAAATATATTGATTCAATAAGTGGGGCAGAGCAATAGCGAAGGCTCTGTCACCCCTCTGCTTTAGGTGTGATCGTGGGATGTGCAGGAGGTCATTGCTGTTAGATCTCAAAAATCTAGTGGTTGGCTGAAGATGAACAAGATCTGTTATGTATGGTGGGGCCTGTCTATTTATAGAAATGCAGACCAGGACCACCCGACACAGGAACAGCTTCTTCCCCCTCGCCATCTCCCTCCTAAACAGCTGAAAACTAGTAAAATTATTTTAAATGTGTTAACTCTTTATACGCTGCAGTATTCTGGACTAACTGACCAAAATAAAAAGCATTGCAGTAGTCAGGCTGCGATGTAATAAAAGCATGAATGGCCTTCATGAAATCACTTCAACAGAGCAGAACTGAATCATGAAGTCCCAAAACACAGAAAACACATTGATTGACCCACCAGGGAAAAAAAAAAAAAAAAAATCACACTGGACCACTGTTACACCACCATAAAAGATGCATATCGCTCTGTTCCCCGGCCAGCTTTGGGACATTCTGATCACTGCCTGGTCCATCTTATTCCAGTTTACAGGCAACAACCCAAACGGGCCGAGCCTGTGGTCAAAACTGTGAAGAAGTGGACCAATGCAGGAACTGCAAGACTGTTTTGACTGCACTGATTGGTCTGTTTTTGAAGCTGCATCTAAAAATCACGAAGTTGAGCGGCTGGTACTCTGGTACAGTCAACACAGCCTGGACTGAACACGCTCAAGACTGTGGAGATGACGGTGGACTTCAGGAGACATCCCTTAGCATTGCTCCCCCTCACCATATCAGACAGCCCGGTGTCTATTGTGGAGACCTTCAAGTTCCTGGGCACCACCAAAATCCCAGGACCTGAAGTGGGAGACCAACATCTTCACCATCCTCAGCAGAGGATGTACTTCCTGAGGCAACTGGGGAAGTACAGTCTTCCACAGGAGCTGCTGATCCAGTTCTACACTGCAGTCATTGAGTCTGTCTTGTGCTCCTCCATGGAGCAGCCACTAAAAGAGACTGTGCGGACAGCAGAAAGGATCACCGGTGCCCCCTGCTCTCCATCAAGGATCAGTACCTCTCAATATCCAGGAAAAGGGCAGGGAAAATCATCTCAGACCCCTCACACCCTGGACACAGACTTTTTGACCTGCTGCCCTCTGGCAGACGTTATAGAAATGCAGACCAGGAACAGCCAACACAGGAACAGCTTCTTCCCCCTCGCCATCTCCGTCCTAAACAGCTGAACTGTCACACTGCAAATCACCTTAAGCATTGCAGTGCACTTTATGTACACTCTGTTTATAGGATTAATTTTTTGCCTATTTATTTATAGACCTATGTACATTCTTACATATATTTATTTATAGTCAGTATATATAGTTATAAGCAGCACAAACAAATTCCACAACTTGTACAATAACACTTACACACATCCTTGCTGTGTTTTTTACACTGTACTTGTGTCACGTCCATGCGGGCATGACGCGGCGGGTGAACGGAGAGGAGGACGTGGAGTGACGAGGAATGACGAGGAATGAAGGACACTTTCACCTGACATCACGGAACAGGGGTTTAATGGTGAATCACAGGACAGGGGAGACATCCGAGACGTAGACACTGGTGAACACAGAACATAACTTCAAGGACCTGACCGCAGGCAGAAACGAACAGGGCAGCTTTATACATTTTACACAGGTGAAAACGATTAGGGAACATTACACATGACAACAATGAAACTCCGGTCCGGATCCTGATCCTGATCTGGAACGGAGTAACCCCCATTTCGGACTGGATCCTGACAACTTGAGAGACCGGAATCAAATTCCTTGTATGTCCTTGTACTTACTTGACCAATAAATATGATTCTGATTCAGATTCTTATTAAAATGTATAAAGGCTTTACTTTTTTAACTAAAAGTCTCAGATGATAGAAACTTGACTCGACTACATTCCTCATTACACCCAGGTTTCATAAAACCTAAAAATTCCTGAGCCAAGCATGGCTCCTCCTGAGTGATGGAACGGCACTGAGGGGAACTGCAAAGCTGATCCGAGTGGTCAACTGGACAACAGGCCACACCACCCACATCATCACTCTCATGTCTCCTCTTGTCTGCCGCCCTGGAGTGGAAACACCTGAAAGCCTTCGTGGAATTCGGGGAGGCAGGAAACTTCATGGACTTTTTCTATTGAAACGGATTTCCAGCAGTGATTTTCCAATGATAAGCAATGACTAGCATGAACACGTTAGCATGTTCATCTTAGCATTCCTTTTCTTCAATATTCCACATGTAAAGTCTACGTCAATGCAGATTCGTTTACATCCCTTTTAGAATGCAGCAGGATAATGAAGACCTTGTTTTTCTTCCTGAGAGAATGTGTTTCATCATGATGCATCTATGACCTCAGTCTAGTATAGGTGCTGAATCTTGGTATAGTTTTTAATGACCAGTCCTTGCACAAAGTAATGGACATGAGACATCATTATTAAGAAGTCTTTCTTCCATGCACACATACAAAATTGTAAAGTAAGATGCGAAATTCCAGGTAATTCCAGGCAGACACATCAAAGGACAAATCCTGATTGGTCTGTGGGAACTTTTTGGGAGTCAAATGTATAAAAGAGTTTTCTCTTGTGGACTGAGGCTGCTCTTCACTTCATGCTCCATCAGGACCTGGGGAGTTCTCCCCTGAGTTTCTGAGTCTTGCTTTCGCTCTGCCTCTCTGCAGCTTGGTTTCTGGCTTTTTTCTCTCTTCCTCTATCCCTTCCTCCTTTACTTTGTTTTTTTTTCTGTAACATTGGTACAATTTCTAAATACAATATTTACATGTAACTGCAACGGTAATCTACTGGTGTTAATAAACTAGAAACTATTTATTCCTGTAACCTCTATTGTGCCATACCTCTTTCATGCCAGGTAACATCAGACGAGTGTTTTAAAATACAGTACTTGTGCGTATTTCTTTACATTAGAAAAGAAAAATATAAGATAAAAATTATTTCCTTAGATATGTGAGACAGCTGATATTCTGCAGAGTCACAATCAAAGACTGTGGTGATCTGACCCTCTACATCATTCACGCTCACAGCTTCCACAGAAGGATGTCAAGCAAATATTCATATAATTAAATAATAAAAAGCCTTTAAATTAACAATAAATGAACAAATAATATTTAATTCCCTTTCAATCAAAATATATTATGTATAATAAATTAATCAATTATTTCCATAATGCTCTATCAACTGCATTTGCACCTTGAAAGTATTCTGTTATGGTGGTATCACAAGTGTTGACTGAAAGAGAAGCTGTAGGCCTGCAAATGTGGTGGTAGGTACAGTTACAACTTGCAATGGAGTTCAAAAGCTGAACAGCTCTTATCTGTGTTAGATTTAGGTTATCGTTTGTTCATTGTAAGGTTCTGAACTTTGTTCAGAATTTATACATTTACACTGGTTTATAAAAAGCAAATATTAACGCTGAGTAACATTAAAAGAAACACATTCTCTTTGTGAACACTTAGTATGATTAATGTTTGTTTTTTTTCTAAGAAGGAACTAATCAAGGAACCAAGCATGTTTGCACCAAAGTAGTCAACCATTAACTAAAGCCTCCATAAGATCTTACTGTATTTCCCAGAATATGTCTTTCACAGTGTTGATTTCATCTATGGCTGTGGAAAAAAAATCGATTTAATCGATTTATTGATTTTGCAGTTTAAAAGCGGGACTTTCCCGCATTTTGTCCTTGTTGGTTACTGTAGCACTATATGAGCCAGCCCCCGCCCCGCGTAACACGGTCAAAACAACATGGCAGCGTGTTGCAGAGAACTACTTCCAAAGAAAGGCGCAGGTAATTCTGTCATTTGGAACTGGTTTGGTTTTGATGCAACAGACGAAAGACAGACGAAGCCTTGCTGCAAAATATGTTTCAAGGCTGTTGCTGCTGAAAGCAGCAGTACAACAAATCTTTTCCAGCACCTGAGGAATAAACATCCCGAAGAAAACGGCTCCTCTAGCACACCTGCTAAAAAGCAAACTACACTTCCTGACAGCTTTACAAACTGTGTGCCTTATGATAAGAACGGAGCGCGATGGAAAGTGATTACAGAGGCGATCACGTTTTATATTGCCACAGACATGCTGCCAATTTATTCTGTCGAAAAGCGAGGCTTTAATCACATGCTGAAAGTATTAGATGCGAGGTACGTTGTCCCCAGTCGCAAATATTTCGCCGATGTACCGCTGCCTCACCTGTACAATACAACTCGGGAAAAGATGCATGCAAACACAGGCATGTTTCATTTTTTATATTCACACTATACTGAGAAAATTTAAGCTACTGTTAAGTTGTTGCACTTTTGCTTAAACCTGGGTTAAAGCTTGAAATTGTTGAATGACAGAGCCTCATTTACTTTTTGTTTTGGGATTCTAAGCATTTTAACTCTTGAGGACATCCATAGCAATAAAGTTGCACTTTTGATACAATATCTGATGTCTGCAGCCATTTTTAAGTGCATTGGGAAAAAAAAACGAAAATTGAATCGAAACTCGAATTTTTCTTTAAAAACCGAAGATTTTTTTTTAGGCAAAATCGCCTAGGATTTATTTTTAACCCATCACCCTGTGTGAGCAGTGGGCAGCCATGACAAGCGCCCGGGGAGCAGTGTGTGGGGACGGTGCTTTGCTCAGTGGCACCTCAGTGGCACCTTGGCGGATCGGGATTCGAACCAGCAACCTTCTGTTTACGGGGCTGCTTCCTTAACCGCTAGGCTACCACTGCCCCGGTTCTTGAGTGACCTCTAGTCTCTGCAATCTGAATACTGCTGAGGCATAGCCTGTCACGTACCAGAATAATCCAAATGGCTATGCTGGTGTTCTGGGGAGTCCACCCCAGTCTCCCATTTATATTGTGTTGTTCCTCCTGATTGGGGGGGAGAATGTTACATACTCACAGTGGGGTGTCGTTGGCGTGTTGTGCAATGTGTGTTACATCTGTTCTGAGTTCTAGGTTCTTGCAGTAATGCATTGTGGGTATACATAAGTAAAAAAAACTGCATCAAACATAATCTTTCAGTTTGCTATTCACACCCCTGTTACTTCCCTGTGTCAGGATTGATGGCACCTGGACTCATCATCTGTGCCCAATCCGGACAGCATTTCCGCCCCTTCGGGAGAGACAGCATTTTCGTGAACTTGACCTGGCAATGATGTATGTGTATGTATTTTGAGTTCTGGCAATTGCCACACTCCTGCGGGTTTGTTTACGTTGTCCCCCTTTTTTTCCCTTTTCGGCCAACGTGTTCTTTTTTTTTATTGTATTTATAATAAATCCCTTTCCCAGCATGTCCCGCCGCTGTGCTTCCTTCCCCTGTCAGCTCACCGGCGTGACAGAATGCCGTCGCTGTACCCAAAAAAGCAGAGGAGAAGAAGCGCCGCAAATGACGCAGCCCGGCGCTCAGAAAGCGGATAATAACGGAGAGACGCGCCACCCATTCTGGTGGAGCGCTTTCTCCCTGATGAGCCATGGTGAGTGGAGAATCCGCGAAACCCGGAAGCAGCAACGTCGGCGGGTGAGTGGGCGGAGCGAAGACGATGGGTACATGCCAATCTGGGTCAGCATGGGGCTGGGGCGCAGCCCTCTGCCAGCGGGGAGAGACAGACAGAATGAGTTTTTGCAGAGAGTTTCAGCAGAGACTGAGGGTGGAGTTTGATAGGCCAGAACCTGAGCCAGGGATCGAACTCTGCCCCTCCACCACATCCAGCGCCAGTCAGGATCTGGTGCAAGAAGGCCCAGCACTGGAGGGCTGAGGAGGTCCCGGAGAGCCCAGAGAGGGAGCCAGACTGTCTGTCTCCTTCTGTGAGTGTGTGTTCGTATGTCGCCACTTCCCCTCTTTTTGTCCACCAGATGGCGACCCAGCAGCGGCGCCGAACCCCAGAGAGGGAGTCCAGAATGAGGTGGACGAGCCCCAAGGTACCTCTAAGTCCAGCCGGGGGGGGAGTGCTCCCCCAAAGGATTTTTTGGGGGGTGCAGTTCGGTTGGGGGGGTCCTCTTAAGAGGAGGGGAGGTAGGGAAGCGACGGAGCTGGGTCCTCTGGTAGCCGATGAGGAGGGCGGGCCAGGCATAGGCCTGGGTCCGTCTGCAGAGGGGCAGTGTGCCATAGAGCCCCATGGTAGGCATGAGGACCCAGCTGGGGCAGGCAGGAAGAGGGCCTGCTTGTACCAACAGATGCAGAAGAGGCTAGCCGGATATTATGGCAATACCCCCACCTTGGCACCAGGGATGTGCAGTGAGAGGGGCTGCATTTTCCCAGAAGGTATTAGCCTGGAGTGCCGGGAAAGTTGCCGGAGGTTCCGGGACTGTCTCCCTGCGCGATGCAGGGAGGGAAGCTGGCCGCTCTGCCAGCGGGGACGTGCAGCGAGAGGAGTTGCGTGGTCCCTGAAGGCACCAGTCTGGGGTGCCTGGAACGGTCGCCAGAGGCTCCAGGACCACCTCCCTGCACAGTGCAGGGAAGGACACAAGATGCTTCAGAAGGGACGTGCGGAGACAGGACCCGCACATACCCGGAGGTTGGGCTGCTGCAACCGTGCTTTGGAGTAAGTAATATGTGGTAAGTTTATTTGTTTTTTTATGTTTAACATCGTATGAAAATGAACATGGCGTGAGGGCCATAAAGATCTCTAGACATAGTTAATACTGAACACTTAATTCCTACACACAGAACTTGCCCGAAATCAGCATGTCTCAGCAGCCTCAGGCCTGTCCCTAATCGAGGCCATGACTGGCCGCTAATCAATCTAGTTTCCCACAGACTCAGGGACAGGTACCAATTGCGAACCGACATCACAGCTGGTGCTGATCTTCCACCGTGGGACATGGTGTGGGTCTCAACTTGGGGCCTGCCCATGACATCGGACACCAAGAAGCTAGGGCTGCGTTACGTTGTCCCGTTCAATTTATTTACTCAAAACAACCAGGGCTTCCCAATTTCCCTAACTTCTTCTGGATTTCACTTGTCTGCCGTACGTTTTTGACCCCAATGAAGCCGAACTCTTGCCCCTCCACTGACCACAATTCAGCCCAGAATCCGACAGTCCCATTCTCCAGGAGTTTAATACATGATCAACAGGACAGGGAAGACATCCATGAAAACATGTCTAAAGTGTAGAACGTTTTCCTCATTGTTTGTGTGTCTCATACATAGGCTTACATTTTATTTGTTGCTGTTGCATCCCATAATGTACGCACTTTGCTCACAAACTGAGAGCCCTACTCACAGTGCTTTGGTGACTTTGAAGCATGAAAAACATTTTTGAACTGCTTCAAAACCCATATGCCACATTGTACAGGTTCTGCTGCAGTGTAAAGATCGCATTTGGCAAGGCAGCTGAAGCACTGCACTGTGGGATCTGTAACACTGTGTTATCAGCGCTTCATACTGCTGGGCCACACATGGAATCACATGGACTGTCTTTTTCAACCTTGTGTTTCTGGAGGACAGTCGACTGCAACTCTGAACTTTTTATGACATTACTTAACAAAGGCAATATCAAGGTCTAAGAAAGTCCCAGCTTTATTCTCCTAGCTCTTTATTCTTCCTTTTACCTGATTAAATCTGTTCCTGTCAGGATTGCCTGCAGCTGGGCTCCACACCGGAACCCAATCCTGACGCCCCATAAATGCCGGAAGTTTCCGCCCGTTCGGGGTCGCTGGCAATTTCGTGAACTCGCTGCACGAACTTGACCTAGTTTTGTTTCATGTGTTTTGAGTTCTGGCAATCGCCACACGCCTACGGGTTAGTTTGTGTTATTTCCCTTTTATTTCCCGTTTTTGGCCACCGCGCCATTGTTTATTTGTGTATTGTTTATTTAATAATAAAACCCCTTCCCAGTATGTCAGACCTCTGCGCTTCCTTCCCTCGTAAGTCCGTAGACGTGACAGAATGCCAGCGACCCCCCCAAAAGCGCAGAGGTGGAAAACTGAGGAGAAGAAACGCCGCGAAGGACGCAGCCCGGCGCGGCGAACGCGGACGGCAGGGGAGAGACGCGCCGCCCGTTCTGGTGGAACGTTTTCTCCCCGAGAAGCCGTGGTACGCGGCGCCGCGTGATGACGTCACCCCCGGGAAACTCCGCGAAACCCGGAAGCGACAACGTCGGCGGGTGAGGAGGCGGAGCGAGGACGTTGGCGTCGGCAGCAGCGAGGAAGTGACGTGGGCAGCGAGCGCAGAAGATGCGACCCCCACGATCTTCGGCATGTCGAGCCAAGAACTCTGCGCTCTGCTGGCAAGGCTCCCCGTGGACTGGGACGACACGGATGACGACGAGAGCACGGGAGACGAGAGTTGGGCTCCGCCCATCGCGCCAGTCTGCGATCGTCGCAAGGTCCGTGGGGACCCACGTCACTTCCAGGGGGGTGAGAAGCGGCAACAACAACGACGGCGTTCCTCCAGCGAGGAGGTGGGCAGCCTCCAGCCCGAATGGCCAGAGTACTGCCCATGGGAGCTTATCGCGCCATGGGTCCAGGATGTCCGCAGGGTGGACGACCCTCGGAGTCACCGGTGGGAGGACACGGATGACGAAAGCGATGATGACGTGGATTTTCGGTGGGCGGTCGGTGCCGGGATGGCTCCGCCCAGCGTGCGCGTCCGAGATCATCGCGGCGTCCGTGATGACCCATGTGACTTCCGGGGGTACGAGGTTGACACGGACGACGACCAGGATCGTCACGAGGTCCGTGGAGACCCACGTCCCTCCCAGCAGTGTGAGGAAAGCTGGTGGAAGAGGGCGACGGGATGTCGCCAGCCAGCAACTGCGCTGCCGGGACTGCCTCGCAGGGAATCCTCCATTCCTGCTCCAGTCGCCGACCCGCCTTCCCTCTGCCCGGACGTTCCCCAGCGAAAAGGCAGCGCAGCACCAGCGTCCACACCTGCTGGAGAAGACGTCCACCCCCCTCCACACCACACACCTACCACCATCTCCAGCAACGTGCCCAGCCCCATGTGGGACAGCCCAATTGTCCCGGGACCCTTCAGTGGGGCAGCAGACACTGATAAGACCACCACCATCCTCTCGTGTCTGCTTGGGTCAGCATGGGGCTGGAGCGCAGCCCTCTGGCAACAGGGAGAGACAGACAGCAGTTTTCGGGACTTCCAGCAGAGACTGAGGGCGGAGTTTGATCGGCCAGAGCCTGAGCCAGGGATCGAACTCTGCCCCTCCACCACGTCCAGCGCCAGTCAGGATCCGGGGCAAGAAGACCAAGCACTGGCGGGCGACGAGAAGGTCGCACCTCCCGAGATCCTGGCTGTGCCCCCTGAGGAGGTCCTGGAGAGCCCAGAGAGGGAGCCAGACGACCCTCTCTTCTGTCTGTCTCTGTCTGTGTGTGTCTGTGTGACATATGTGTCCGTATGTCGCCCCCACTTCCCCTCTTTGTGTCCACCAGATGGCGACCCAGCCGCGGAGCCGAACCCCAGGGAGGAGGTTCCTGACCCGAATGTGCTGGTCCAAGGCGAGGTGGACAAGCCCAAGGTACCCCTAAGTCCAGCCGGGGGGGGTGCTCCCCCAAAGAATTTTTTGGGGGGGTGCAGTTCGGGTTGGGGACTCCTCCTGAGGGGAGGGGAGGTGGGGAAGCGATGGAGCTGGGTCCTCCGGTAGCCAGTGAGGAGGGCGGGCCAGGCATGGGCCTGCGTCTGCCTCCAGAGGGGTGGAGCGCCATAGAGCCCCCGGGTAGGCATGAGGACCCAGCTGGGACAGGCAGGAAGAGGGCCTGCTTGTCCCAACGGACGCAGAAGGGGCTAGCCGGATGGTCTGGCAATGCCCCCCCCTTGGCACCAGGGCCGTGCAGCGAGAGGGGCTGCATAGTCCCAGAAGGCACCAGCCTGGGGTGCCTGGAACAGTCGCCGGAGGCTCTGGGACAATCTCCCTGCGCGGTGCAGGGGGTGACACAAGAAGTGTCAGAGGGGACGTGTGGAGACAGGGCCCACATGTACCCAGATGGATCGGCCCTGATTATTGTGTGCAGGTACGGGAGTCCGGGGCCGCCATGCGGGACCACGCCGGGGAGCCAGGCTGAGGGTCCGGGGCCGCCATGCGGGACCACGCCGGGGAGCCAGGCCGAGGTTCCGGGGCCGCCATGCGGGACCACGCCGGGGAGCCAGGCCGAGGGTCCGGGGCCGCCAAGCGGGACCACGCCGGGGAGCCAGGCCGAGGGTCCGGGGCCGCCAAGCGGGACCACGCCGGGGAGCCAGGCCGAGGGTCCGGGGCCGCCAAGCGGGACCACGCCGGGGAGCCAGGCCGAGGGTCCGGGGCCGCCAAGCGGGACCACGCCGGGGAGCCAGGCCGAGGGTCCGGGGCCGCCACGCCTGACCACGCCGGGGAGCCAGCTCGAGGCACCGGGGCCGCCACGCCTGACCCCGCCGGGGAGCCAGCCCGAGGGACCGGGGCCGCCACGCCTGACCCCGCCGGGGAGCCAGCCCGAGGGACCGGGGCCGCCACGCCTGACCCCGCCGGGGAGCCAGCCCGAGGGACCGGGGCCGCCACGCCTGACCCCGCCGGGGAGCCAGCCCGAGGGACCGGGGCCGCCACGCCTGACCCCGCCGGGGAGCCAGCCCGAGGGACCGGGGCCGCCACGCCTGACCCCGCCGGGGAGCCATTCCGAGGGACCGGGGCCGCCACGCCTGACCCCGCCGGGGAGCCAGCCCGAGGGACCGGGGCCGCCACGCCTGACCACGCCGGGGAGCCAGCCCGAGGGACCGGGTCCTCCAAGGGGAGGATACAGCAGGGCAGGAGCCCTGTGGTTGCCGCCGTCCGCCCCGCCGCCTCCACTGATGGTACTGTTGGGGCTCCGAGGACGTAGCCCTTGGAGGGGGGGCTCTGTCAGGATTGCCTGCAGCTGGGCTCCACACCGGAACCCAATCCTGACGCCCCATAAATGCCGGAAGTTTCCGCCCGTTCGGGGTCGCTGGCATTTTCGTGAACTCGCTGCACGAACTTGACCTAGTTTTGTTTCATGTGTTTTGAGTTCTGGCAATCGCCACACGCCTACGGGTTAGTTTGTGTTATTTCCCTTTTATTTCCCGTTTTTGGCCACCGCGCCATTGTTTATTTGTGTATTGTTTATTTAATAATAAAACCCCTTCCCAGTATGTCAGACCTCTGCGCTTCCTTCCCTCGTAAGTCCGTAGACGTGACAGTTCCCAAATGATTTTAGCATGTTCTCTATGTTAGCATATTAAATTTTATGTTAGCATGTTCTCTTAACATGAAAACCACACACTCCTTTATTTGTATTGCTGTATCCATTAGATTACTGCTCAATTGTTAGGAAGGGATGAAATAAAAAAGTTAATTTAATGTTGTGTTATATGTAACTTTGCACATGTACAGTCCATGACAAAAGTCTAGTCGCTTGTCTAAAAATTGACTTGAAGTGCCACTGAAATATATTTCTAATCAAGATTTTTTTTACAAGACATGGCTCATTTTATTTTTTGTCAAATTCCTCCTGTAAGTTTGGATAAAAACCTCTGCAAAATAAAGTAAAGTAAAATCAGGGACTGTACATGTTATTCTAGTATAAAATAACAGGTTTTTGCATGCTTGAAAGCTTCCTTCTTTGGAAGAATGTGACAGCGATCTTATCTCCTTGTTCCCAACGTGTGTAGCTGTTAACAGTCCTGGTAAGCCAGGTTACAACATGTAGAATTGTGCATACTTCTTTCGTCAGTATGTTTCCACCACTTCATTAAAGTCCTCAGGTGATGAATGGGAAAACGTGCCTTTATGGTTCGGGTTGGGCTATGAACTCTTTCAGAGTTTAGCTTATATGGTCTGTTAGTAATGAAGAAGAGCTTTTAACTTTTTGTAATAATGTAATAAAATATATTGATTCAATAAGTGGGGCAGAGCAATAGCGAAGGCTCTGTCACCCCTCTGCTTTAGGTGTGATCGTGGGATGTGCAGGAGGCCATTGCTGTTAGATCTCAAAAATCTAGTGGTTGGCTGAAGATGAACAAGATCTGTTATGTATGGTGGGGCCTGTCTATTTATAGAAATGCAGACCAGGACCACCCGACACAGGAACAGCTTCTTCCCCCTCGCCATCTCCCTCCTAAACAGCTGAACTGTCACACTGCAAATCACCTTCAGCATTGCACTGCACTTTATGTACACTCTGTATATAGGATTTATTTTTTTGCCTATTTATTTATAGACCTATGTACATTCTTACATATATTTATTTATAGTCAGTATATATAGTTATTTATAAGCAGCACAAACAAATTCCACAACTTGTACAATAACACTTACACACATCCTTGCACATTGTTGTTGTTTTTTACACTGTACTTGAGAGACACCATCGACCAGAATCAAATTCCTTGTATGTCCTTGTACTTACTTGACCAATAAATACGATTCTGATTCAGATTCTTATGAAAATGTAAAAAGGCTTTACTTTTTTTAACTAAAAGTCTCAGATGATAAAAACTTGACTTGACTACATTCCTCATTACACCCAGGTTTCATAAAACCTAAAAATTCCTGAGCCAAGTTTGGCTCCTCCTGAGCGATGGAACGGCACTGAGGGGAACTGCAAAGCTGATCCGAGTGGTGCAGTCAACTGGACAACAGGCCACACCACCCACATCATCACTCTCATGTCTCCTCTTGTCTGCCGCCCTGGAGTGGAAACACCTGAAAGCCTTCGTGGAATTCGGGGAGGCAGGAAACTTCATGGACTTGAGAAAATAAAAACAGTGCAATGGCCATAAGGGTCTCTACATCAAGTTAACACTCAACAGGACAGCAGGTAAAACCAAAAGTAAGACCCAGCCAGTCGTCTTAATTTGTGCATTTGTGTCATCATTCAAAATTTTAAACAGGTAAGTAACTGCTTAACTGACAAAACTGCACATAACCTCCAATGACTGTAAAAAAACAGGGTGTGAAAATGTGTAAGAACAGTCTCAAAACAACCATCCCTAACAGGCTGTTTGCGAGTGCATTTCCACCCCAGTTACTACCATGCTGTTCCTGAGCAAGACACTTAACCCTAAGTATCTCCAGGGAGACTGTCCCTTTAACTACTGATTGTAAGTCAGTAGTTGGATAAGAGCGTCTGATAAATGCCAGAAATGTAAATGTCTTTATACAACTCAGCTAATTAGAAACACTAGGATCAGGTCAATGTCACATGACAAGGTAAGGGTGCCACCTGGTGGTGCAAAGCCCCATGACCTGACACTGAGACTGGACTCAATGAACTCATTGAGTCAGTAACAATGAGAGCAGTGCAGGTAGACAGTATAAAGTACCGTATGTAATAAAACTCATCTCACAGTAGGCATTAAAAGCAGTTTAAATAACACAAAAAACAGAACACCTTTTATAACCAGAACAGGCCCAAATGAGAAAGTGAGGCCATAAAAATGCTGACATTTCAAGATGTAAGAATCCAGTGCAGTGAAGATCAGAACAGAAAGCACGAATATCACAGTAGTTCAATCATCACATCCAGTCATCTACAAGACAAGATACTCCTTTATGTACAGTAGTAGAGAAGTACGATCTGTCCCTTCTTCCCCATAGAGCTACCAATGCTTTTGATTAACAAAACTTTGTAACTTTGAGAATGATCTCTCTGCCATTGTGAAGTAAAATAAGGCCTTTCTTAAAGCTGAGATGAAGGGTGTCAGGGTCAACCCAAGATTTATTTTGCCTTTTTAATGACCTGTGTGTCAATCAGTTTGTTATCTGTGTTTATAAAAAGGTTATATTTGAATGAGAAAATGTTGTTGTTCTTTTATTTTTTATAATTTATTAGGGTTGTCAGTAAAAATATTTAAAATAATTACTGACATACGATTAATGACACATACTATTACATAATGATTTTAATGTTTACTATGAACATTAAAATTAATGTTGGGGTGGCCTGGTCTTTTGTTTTTTAATAAAACACACTGCTGACTCTGAAATAAAATGTTCTGATGACACATCCAAAAATCCTATGAAACATGGTACTTTGTGAGATTATGACTAGGATGAAATTAATGTGATTAATGTCAAAGATACACAGTAAACAAAGTGCATTTATTAAATTGAACGACTAATTAAAATTATTCAGTGATTCAATCGTTAATTTTCTTACAACATGCCATGCCAACATGATAACTTTGCCACATATCATGGGAAGGTGCTGCTGATTAGGAGTCCATGATTAGAGGCCTGTTTAAAGGAAAATCAGGGTAGCAGACAGACGCTGCTGCATTGTTATGGACTTTATTAACCTTTGTGTTTGTTTTATCAACTGTCAACTGACACGTGCCTACGAACCCTCATGCGGTTTTTGGTTGTTGTAAATTCATTCTTATCCTGAAAATATGTCCTTCTTCTGCGCCTCCTTTCCCCTACAACAATATACAGAGTATTTAAAGTCTGTTTCACACAGACCCGCATTTATAAAAATATAAAAAGATTTTACTAAACTTAAACAAGGTAGTGGCATTGTGTGCAAAACAGAGCACATTACTGTAACAAGTGGAGATATTATTTCTCAAGCAAGTAGTGCACAGCCACCAAAGAATCCTCCCAGCTCTGCCACATCTCCTAAGCAATATTCATTATGTGAAAATCTTCTTCCTTTATGCTGACTTTCAGGTCGGTTTTTCCATAGGTTTTTGACACAGACAAATTGAATTTCTGGCGATTAAAGTTGAGCAGTTTCCAAGAAAAATCAGGAGTATTTTCTCATAGCACAGCATATTCGCAAACTAATTGACTCTTTCATTGCCTGGGGTTTTCAGTTACATATCGAACAAATATTCCAGGCAATGTCTCAGCATGCTCGCAATAAAGCATTAATTTGACTTGATCCTGACAAGACTGTACGATGCCCTGTGGGAACAAGAAGGGAAACCTAGGTGTTAACAGACTTCAAAAACCTTTGAAGTCCTTATCTAGACCAGTTGCCTTATCAATTTAACATGTTTTTTAAACCAAGCACTTCACCAAAATAAGATTATTACATTTAACCTCTTGTCTTTAATGAAACTGTTGAACATGATTCTTTACAATAAAACATATTATGTAAAGTATAACTGATTTATTAGGGGTTGGGCAATAAATGTAAAAGTTCTCATAACACCTTGGGGCAACATACGTAATTCAAAGAAAGCTTTTGTTGGACTTTAGTAATTTGTATCTCTCAGAAGACAATGCATAAGATGCATTGAACATAGGCATGGCACAATAGAAGTTACAGGAATTAACAGTTT
Source organism: Denticeps clupeoides (assembly GCF_900700375.1). NCBI lineage: Eukaryota > Metazoa > Chordata > Actinopteri > Clupeiformes > Denticipitidae > Denticeps > Denticeps clupeoides. The sequence goes on along the minus strand of NC_041720.1, from coordinate 12,241,378 downwards.
CTAATTTATTAACACAGGCAGGTTCCTTTTGCAGTAACATGTAAAAATTGTACCAATATTACAGAAAAACCCCAAAATAAAGAAAGAAAGAGAAACAGTACCCCCACTAGAGGGCCAACCTTTGATGGCCCAAAGACAGAAATGAAATGCTTTAATCAGAGAAAAGGGACAGATCCAGTATGAAAAAACTGGGAACTCAGGACCTTTCTTTGGGGCCATACAACGGGAGGCCAGATTTTTTTGCAGGACCCCCATCAATGATTCTGGGCAGGGGTGGAGTCGGTATCTGCAGGAGTTAGGGGATGAATGGTCTGAAAGACTGGATGAGCCTGGATGGACAACGGTCGCCCACCCGTCGGTTGCGTTGGACTGCGTTGCACTGTGTCAGAGGAGGGCAGTGCAGCCCTGTCGGCAGCCCCGAACCAGCTGGCGGGCAGAGGGGTGTAGAGAGTAAAAAAAGCACTTTATTAAAAACACTGCAATCTGATGTTTCCTGGCAGAAAGAGGCATGGCACCATGGAGGTTAAAAGAATGAATAGCTTCTAATTTATTAACACCAGAAGATTACTATTGCAGTTACATGTAAATATTGTATGTAAAAAAAGTACCAATGTTACAGAAAAACCCAAAATAAAAGAAAGGAGAAAGGGAAAGAGAAAGAACTTCACACTGCGACACTTGATCCAGGGTCGATGGGGAAAACTATTTGTTCATGATTGTGCATCTGCTTGTTTGACCTGCTCCTTCCTATTCAGTTGGGAATTCAAATGTAGGGTAGGGAGGTAGTAGCCAAGTGGTAACACACTTGCCTATGAACCAGAAGACCCAGGTTCAAATCCCACTTACTACCATTGTGTCCCTGAAATTGCTCCAGTGGAACTGTCCCTGTCACTACTGATTGGAAGTCGCTCTGGGTAAGGGCGTCCGATAAATGCTCTAAATGTAAATGTAGCCAATGGTGGTGGTTCTGTGACCTTTTACGATCTTCAGGCGTCTGAGATCACACTTGCATGGAAACCAAGTGGAATATTCTCTGTGTTTGATCTCTGTCTCCCTTCCAGCATTGCTTGCTGTAGATTGATTGACGGTTAGGGACCCCTCTGATCGAACTCCCCTCTGTAGGGCTCGCCTGTCCTGCATAGTGCTGATGTGTTAGTGTTGATAGTGTTGATGAGTGCTGTTCCCGAACCAGGTTGAGATGTTTCCCATCAGGATGCTCTCTATGGTGCAGGAGTAGAAGTTTCTAAGCACCTTGGAGGGCAGTCTAAAGTCTCTCAGGCGTCTGAGGTGGTAGAGATGCTGCCGGGTCTTTTTCACCACGGTGTTGATATGACAGGACCATGACAGGTCCTGCTTGATGTAAACACCAAGGTATCAGAAGCTGTCCACTCTCTCCACTGGGCTCCTGTTGATGACAGGGGTCCGGTAGTTCCTCCCCTGCTTGGTGCTAAAGTCCACTATCAACTCATTTGTCTCGCTGATATTCAGGTGGAGATTGCTCCTCTGCTGAGAGTGATGGTGGCTAAGACATGTTCGCCTATCCTTACTGCCAGTTAGGAAGTTGGAGATCCACTGACAGAGAGATGGGCTGAGTCTCAGGTGTTCCATCTTGGTGGTGAGTGTGGAAGGGATTATCTTATTAAATGCTGAACTGTAGTCAATAAAAAGCATTTTAACATAATTTCCTTCCAAGTGTCCAGGTGAGTGAGTGCAGTGTTGATGAGATGGGAGATGGCATCATCTGTGCATCGATTGGGACGGTAGGCAAACTGCAGTAGGTCGAGTGTGTTCGGTAATGAAGAAATTATGAAGTCTCTAACCAGCCGTTCAAAGCAATTCATCACTACTGAGGTGAGGGCTACAGGGCGGTTGTCGTTGAGGTAGTCTCTGTGAACACAGGTGCTAGCTGCTCTGTGCAGCCTACATGAGGATTCTACATGAGATGCTGTTTTGTCCTGCTGCTTTCCTGGTGTCCACTCTCCTGAAGGCTCTTCTCATGTCATGCTCGGTGAAGATGAACGTGCTTTCGCTGGCAGAGTCTTCCTGAACGCAGCAATAAACACAGCTGGCCTTAGCATCTCTAGCGTCTTTAACTGCAGCCTCGAAGCCTCCTCTGCCTGGGACACATGTGCGTTCGTCATACCGGACGTTGGTGCTTTATAGTCTCTTATTGTGCTTAGTCCCTGCCACAAGCTCCTAGAGTCACTCTGTTCAAGTATTCTGACTATAGTTTCTTCCTGTAGCGCTGCTTCGCCTCATTCACCGCTTTCCTGACATTGTATGACGGAGCCTTATACAGTACCATGTCCCCGGTTGCAAGCCCCGCGTTATAGGTAGCGGTGCGAGATCTCAGAGCGTCGCGGATGGTTTTATCCACCCACGGCTTCAGATTGGGAAACATTCTGATGATCGTTTTCTGCATGATATAGTCCGTTAGTTTCCCAATGAAACTCACAATCACTTCCATAAACACGTTGATATCCTTGGAGCTGATTCGGAACATGTCCCAGTCTGCGTCATCCGATTGGACTGCCCAGCGTGTGACCTCCCTCTGAACCGGAACTTCCTATATGAGCTTTTATTTGTATTTAGGCATGAGGAAGATGGCATCATGGTCGGATTTCCCAAACAGTGGCGAGATTGTGCCTTGTAACAGTCCCTGATTGTGGTGTAACAATGGTCCAATGTCCTATCGCCCCCAGTGGGGCAGGTGACGTGCTAATGAAAGTTTGGTGCTGCACATTTGCCATGGATGGCGTTGTCCGGCACCGCTGGGTTCAGCTATGTCTCAGTGAAGCAGAGGATGTTGCAGTCCTGGATGTCTCTAGAACTTTACCCTGGACCTGAGGTCATCGTGTTTGTTCTCCAGTGACTAGACGTTGGCGAGCAGGATGCTAGGCAGAGGTGTGCAGTGTGCACGGGCTAGGTGGCAGGGAAACCAAATCAGGTCCTTCAACTAGCTCCACTACAGCCTATCACAGTGATTTGGAGACCTGTTGTGTCCTTTGCCTAAGATCAGGGCTGGTAAAAATCTTTTACTGACAATCATGTGTTCTGATACACACTACCCTGAGGCTATTCCTTTTTATTCATTAAAAACCGATAATTAAAGCACTGATTCGGTTCTTTTCTGTTTTTGGTTTACCTAAGGTGGTACAAACAGACTAATGATGAAAATTTTTGTCACTATTGTTTAAGCAAGTCCTATCAGAACTCTCTATTAAGCATGTGACCACGCAAGAGTCGATTCGGGAACCTCTGAAGGTGTTGCGTGAGCATTGGTCATAAAACAATTCAGTCAAACAATGTATTGGATTACGTTAGAGAACGCCTGCACAGTGCGTGTGATTCTGCCCGTAATGCACTGTCTTCAGCTCAGAGAAAAATGAAAAAACGTCATGATTGCAAATCCATGCCACGGTCATTTTAGCAGGGAGATTAGGTTTTAGTTTTATTACCTACCATTGGTTCTGCCCTTCAAGCCAAATACACTGGCCCATTTGCTGAAGTTTGACGATATCTATGTCTTCTAAATGTTCTTCTAAACATATGCACGTAAGATGAAATTTCTATTGAAACGGATTTCCAGCAGTGATTTTCCAATGATAAGCAATGACTAGCATGAACACGTTAGCATGTTCATCTTAGCATTCCTCTTCTTCAATATTCCACTTGTAAAGTCTACGTCAATGCAGATTCGTTTACATCCCTTTTCGAATGCAGCAGGATAATGAAGACCTTGTTTTTCTTCCTGAGAGAATGTGTTTCATCATGATGCATCTATGACCTCAGTCTAGTATAGGTGCTGAATCTTGGTATAGTTTTTAATGACCAGTCCTTGCACAAAGTAATGGACATGAGACATCATTATTAAGAAGTCTTTCTTCCATGCACACATACAAAATTGTAAAGTAAGATGCGAAATTCCAGGTAATTCCAGGCAGACACATCAAAGGACAAATCCTGATCGGTCTGTGGGAACTTTTTGGGAGTCAAATGTATAAAAGAGTTTTCTCTTGTGGACTGAGGCTGCTCTTCACTTCATGCTCCATCAGGACCTGGGGAGTTCTCCCCTGAGTTTCTGAGTCTTGCTTTCGCTCTGCCTCTCTGCAGCTTGGTTTCTGGCTTTTTTCTCTCTTCCTCTATCCCTTTCTCCTTTACTTTGTTTTTTTTTTCTGTAACATTGGTACAATTTCTAAATACAATATTTACATGTAACTGCAATAGTAATCTACTGGTGTTAATAAACTAGAAACTATTTATTCCTGTAACCTCTATTGTGCCATACCTCTTTCATGCCAGGTAACATCAGACGAGTGTTTTAAAATACAATACTTGTGCGTATTTCTTTACATTAGAAAAGAAAAATATAAGATAAAAATTATTTCCTTAGATATGTGAGACAGCTGATATTCTGCAGAGTCACAATCAAAGACTGTGGTGATCTGACCCTCTACATCATTCACGCTAACAGCTTCCACAGAAGGATGTCAAGCAAATATTCATATAAATGAATAATAAAAAGCCTTTAAATTAACAATAAATGAACAAATAATAACTAATTCCCTTTCAATCAAAATATATTATGTATAATAAATTAATCAATTATTTCCATAATGCTTTATCAACTGCATTTGCACCTTGAAAGTATTCTGTTATGGTGGTGTTAGTGTTGACTGAAAGAGAAGCTGTAGGCCTGCAAATGTGGTGGTAGGTACAGTTACAACTTGCAATGGAGTTCAAAAGCTGAACAGCTCTTATCTGTGTTAGACTTAGGTTATCAGTTTGTTCATTGTAAGGTTCTGAACTTTGTTCAGAATTTATACATTTACACTGGTTTATAAAAAGCAAATTGTCACAAGGTGAGGTCTGTGACGCATTGGCAGACATGCTAGGGGCTGGGGAGGACGATCGGGGGCGTTTGGTCTGTGGGGGAGAGACTGGCGGGGAATGGGGACGTGGAGAAAGTAGAGGGCGCACCGCAGTACGGCGGGAAGGGAAGTCTGGATCCGTGGGGGTTACCGGGGTAGAGGAGAATAGGAAGACGGCGGGTTTCAGGGTTGTCCAGGAGCGTGGGCGAGACGAGAGGACGGCTGGGGAGACAGGAAGGCAGGGGAACAGGGATGTCGTCGTAGATTGACATCCCTCGGAGCAATTCTCGGAGTCGGGGACAGGCGAAGGTCGTTATTCGTTGGTCGGTAGATCAAGGTCGCGGTTATTATAGCAAAACGTCTCGAAGGAGCAGTCTCATACAAAGAGCTTCCGTTTCCTCTTCCGGGTCGTGGTCTTTCTGGTTGGTCTGGCGCTCTCTGGTGGGCTGGCTGAGTGTTGGCCATGACAGAGCCCCCCCTCCTAGGCCCGGCTCCTGAAGGGCCCGGCAGATCAGGATTGCGGTCATGGAAATCTAGGAGTAGGGCCGGATCCAGGATATCCCGGCGGGGAACCCAGGACCGGTCCTCTGGCCCGTAGCCCTCCCAGTCCACCAAGTATTCCAGGCCACGGCCCCGTCTGCGTATGTCCAGGAGGCGACGGACTGTGTAGGCGAGCGATCCGTCGATGCACCGCGGAGACGGTGGCCGAGATGGTGGGGGCTGCAGGGGGGACGAGTGTGCTTTGCGGAGGTGGGAGACGTGAAAGACAGGACTGACGCGGAGGGCGCGAGGAATGGCTATCTGATAAGCCACAGGGTTGATGCGGCGGGAGATGCGGAAGGGACCAATGAAGCGGGGTCCCAATTTTCGGGGGTTGGAGTGCATGGGTAGGCCTCGGGTGGAGACCCAGACCCTGTCCCCGGGGTGGTAGAGTAAGGCCGGTCGGCGCCGTCGGTCAGCCTGCCGTTTCATCCGATCGGCTGTGTGGTTGAGGGCTCGGTGGACTTGGGACCAGACCCTGTGAAGCAGGCGGATTCGGGCGTTGACCGTTGGTACTGGTCCTTCCGCCTCGGCCGTAGGGAACCAGGTGCGTCGGAGGCCGGTGACCACCTCAAAGGGGGAGCGTTCCGTGGCTGAGGATCGGTGCTGGTTCCGCGCCAGTTCCGCCAGGAGGAGATGTTGAGGCCAAGAGGTGGGTCGGGTCGAGCAGTAACACCGTAGGTATGTCTCCATCTCCTGGTTGATTCTCTCCGTCTGGCCGTTGGATTGGGGGTGGTATCCCGAGGACAAGCTGACCGATACCCCAAGTTGTCCCCAGAAGTGGCGCCAGAATCGGGCGATGAATTGGGGCCCACGGTCGGAGAGGAGATCCTCCGGGGGTCCGAACTGGCGTACCACTTCGTGGAGGACTATGTTGGCAGTTTGGGCAGCGGTGGGGAGTCCAGGAAGGGCCACAAACCTGGCCATCTTGGAAAATCGGTCCACTAGGACCATTATGGTGGTCATACCTCTGGCTCGGGGTAGGCCTGTGACGAAGTCCATGGATACGTGAGACCAGGGGCGATGGGGGCGAGGTAGAGGGAGGAGAAGGCCTTGTGGCCTCTGATTATCGACCTTATGTGCTGCGCAGATGGAGCAGGCGCTGACGTACTCCTGTACATCGGTAGCCAGGTCTGGCCACCAAAATGTGTTGCGAATGTTGGCTAGGGTGCGCTGCCTTCCGGGGTGTCCGGCTAGTGGTGTGTCATGCCCCCATTGTAGGACGCGTGGACGGAGAGCGGGTGAGACGTGAGGTTGGGAGGCGTGGTTAGAGGTGGGGGGTGGAGTGCGTGATCAGCAGTGACTTCCTGCATGAGGGTCCAGTGCACAGGGGCCAGGAGGACGGGTTGTGAGAGGATGGGTGAGGGCTGATTATCCTCGACCTCCGGGACGTATTGGCGTGATAGTGCGTCTGCCTTCGCGTTCTTGGTGCCGGGGAGATAAGATACGGTGAAGTTGAAGCGGGTGAAGAACATGGCCCAGCGAGCTTGGCGTGGGTTGAGACGTTGTGCGTTCTGTAGGTAGGCCAGGTTTTTGTGGTCGGTTAACACCAGGAATGGGTGGATCGCTCCCTCCAGCCAGTGGCGCCATTCCTCCAGCGCTGATTTGATGGCTAAGAGTTCCCTGTTCCCAACATCATAGTTTTGCTCAGCTGGGTTTAGTCTACGGGAGAAGAATGCGCAGGGGTGTAATTTGTTGTCTCGAGGGTTACGTTGGGAAAGGACCGCTCCCACACCGAGACTGGATGTGTCGACTTCTACCGTAAATGGGAGCTGGGGGTCCGGGTGGACCAGGATGGGAGCCGTGGTGAAAAGTTGTTTCAGCTTGGTGAATGCCTGCTGAGCCAGGGGGTTCCATCGGAGGGTGGTGGGTTTGTTCTTGAGGAGGGAAGTCATGGGTTGGGCCACCTTGCTAAAGTTACGGATGAATCTGCGGTAGAAGTTAGCAAATCCCAGAAACTGTTGGAGGTGTCGGATGGTGGTGGGCACAGGCCACTCAGTGACTGCGGTGGTCTTTACCGGATCCATGGCAATTCCTTGTGGACTGATGAGGAATCCCAGGAAGGAGGTTTCAGTGGCGTGGAAGGTGCTTTTTTCTAATTTGACGAACAGACGGTTTTGTAGGAGACGCTGGAGGACTTTTCGGACGTGGGAGATATGGGTTGAGAGTTTGGGGGAGTAGATCAGGATGTCGTCTAGGTAGACGAACACAAATCGGTCTAACATGTCTCTGAGGACGTCGTTGACAAGCGCCTGGAAGGCGGCTGGGCTGTTGGACAGGCCAAAGGGCATGACCAGGTACTCATAGTGTCCCGATGGGGTGATGAAGCCAGTCTTCCACTCATCCCCCTCCCGTATCCGAACGAGGTGGTATGCATTTCGGAGGTCCAGTTTGGTAAATATGGTGGCTCCCGACAGGAGTTCAAATGCGGTGTTCAGGAGTGGGAGGGGGTACCGGTTCTTCTTGGTTACCGCAGTACGGCGGGAAGGGAAGTCTGGATCCGTGGGGGTTACCGGGGTAGAGGAGAATAGGAAGACGGCGGGTTTCAGGGTTGTCCAGGAGCGTGGGCGAGACGAGAGGTCGGCTGGGGAGGCAGGAAGGCAGGGGAACAGGGATGTCGTCGTAGATTGACGGGTCAAGCAATTCTCGGAGTCGGGGACAGGCATAGGTCGTTATTCGTTGGTCGGTAGATCAAGGTCGCGGTTACTATAGCAAAACGTCTCGAAGGAGCAGTCTCATACAAAGAGCGTGCAGCGTCTCCTCGGGGTCATCCGACTTTTATACTCGACGCTGCACGCTTCCGTTTCCTCTTCCGGGTCGTGGTCTTTCTGGTTGGTCTGGCGCTCTCTGGTGGGCTGGCTGAGTGTTGGCCATGACACAAATATTAACGCTGAGTAACATTAAAAGAAACACATTCTCTTTGTGAACACTTAGTATGATTAATGTTTGTTTTTTTTTAAGAAGGAACTAATCAAGGAACCAAGCATGTTTGCACCAAAGTAGTCAACCATTAACTAAAGCCTCCATAAGATCTTACTGTATTTCCCAGAATATGTCTTTCACAGTGTTGATTTCATCTATGGCTGGGGAAAAAAATCGATTTAATCGATTTATCGATTTTGTAGTTTAAAATAATTTTTTTTTTGCAAACTCGAGTTTTTGCCACAATATTTTTTTCGGACTTTCCCGCATTTTGTCCTTGTTGGTTACTGTAGCACGATATGAGCCAGCCCCCGCCCCGCGTAACACGGTCAAAACAACATGGCAGTGTGTTGCAGAGAACTACTTCCAAAGAAAGGCGCAGGTAATTCTGTCATTTGGAACTGGTTTGGTTTTGATGCAACAGACGAAAGACAGACGAAGCCTTGCTGCAAAATATGTTTCAAGGCTGTTGCTGCTGAAAGCAGCAGTACAACAAATCTTTTCCAGCACCTGAGGAATAAACATCCCGAAGAAAACGGCTCCTCTAGCACACCTGCTAAAAAGCAAACTACACTTCCTGACAGCTTTACAAACTGTGTGCCTTATGATAAGAACGGAGCGCGATGGAAAGTGATTACAGAGGCGATCACGTTTTATATTGCCACAGACATGCTGCCAATTTATTCTGTCGAAAAGCGAGGCTTTAATCACATGCTGAAAGTATTAGATGCGAGGTACGTTGTCCCCAGTCGCAAATATTTCGCCGATGTACCGCTGCCTCACCTGTACAATACAACTCGGGAAAAGATGCATGCAAACACAGGCATGTTTCATTTTTTATATTCACACTATACTGAGAAAATTTAAGCTACTGTTAAGTTGTTGCACTTTTGCTTAAACCTGGGTTAAAGCTTGAAATTGTTGAATGACAGAGCCTCATTTACTTTTTGTTTTGGGATTCTAAGCATTTTAACTCTTGAGGACATCCATAGCAATAAAGTTGCACTTTTGATACAATATCTGATGTCTGCAGCCATTTTTAAGTGCATTGGGAAAAAAAACGAAAATTGAATCGAAACTCGAATTTTTCTTTAAAAACCGAAGATTTTTTTTTAGGCAAAATCGCCTAGGATTTATTTTTAACCCATCACCCTGTGTGAGCAGTGGGCAGCCATGACAAGCGCCCGGGGAGCAGTGTGTGGGGACGGTGCTTTGCTCAGTGGCACCTCAGTGGCACCTTGGCGGATCGGGATTCGAACCAGCAACCTTCTGTTTACGGGGCTGCTTCCTTAACCGCTAGGCCACCACTGCCCCGGTTCTTGAGTGACCTCTAGTCTCTGCAATCTGAATACTGCTGAGGCATAGCCTGTCACGTACCAGAATAATCCAAATGGCTATGCTGGTGTTCTGGGGAGTCCACCCCAGTCTCCCATTTATATTGTGTTGTTCCTCCTGATTGGGGGGGAGAATGTTACATACTCACAGTGGGGTGTCGTTAAAATATATTGATTCAAGTGGGGCAGAGCAATAGCGAAGGCTCTGTCACCCCTCTGCTTTAGGTGTGATCGTGGGATGTGCAGGAGGCCATTGCTGTTAGATCTCAAAAATCTAGTGGTTGGCTGAAGATGAACAAGATCTGTTATGTATGGTGGGGCCTGTCTATTTATAGAAATGCAGACCAGGACCACCCGACACAGGAACAGCTTCTTCCCCCTCGCCATCTCCCTCCTAAACAGCTGAACTGTCACACTGCAAATCACCTTCAGCATTGCACTGCACTTTATGTACACTCTGTATATAGGATTTATTTTTTTGCCTATTTATTTATAGACCTATGTACATTCTTACATATATTTATTTATAGTCAGTATATATAGTTATTTATAAGCAGCACAAACAAATTCCACAACTTGTACAATAACACTTACACACATCCTTGCACATTGTTGTTGTTTTTTACACTGTACTTGAGAGACACCATCGACCAGAATCAAATTCCTTGTATGTCCTTGTACTTACTTGACCAATAAATACGATTCTGATTCAGATTCTTATGAAAATGTAAAAAGGCTTTACTTTTTTTAACTAAAAGTCTCAGATGATAAAAACTTGACTTGACTACATTCCTCATTACACCCAGGTTTCATAAAACCTAAAAATTCCTGAGCCAAGTTTGGCTCCTTCTGAGCGATGGAACGGCACTGAGGGGAACTGCAAAGCTGATCCGAGTGGTGCAGTCAACTGGACAACAGGCCACACCACCCACATCATCACTCTCATGTCTCCTCTTGTCTGCCGCCCTGGAGTGGAAACACCTGAAAGCCTTCGTGGAATTCGGGGAGGCAGGAAACTTCATGGACTTGAGAAAATAAAAACAGTGCAATGGCCATAAGGGTCTCTACATCAAGTTAACACTCAACAGGACAGCAGGTAAAACCAAAAGTAAGACCCAGCCAGTCGTGTGACTTAATTTGTGCATTTGTGTCATCATTCAAAATTTTAAACAGGTAAGTAACTGCTTAACTGACAAAACTGCACATAACCTCCAATGACTGTAAAAAAACAGGGTGTGAAAATGTGTAAGAACAGTCTCAAAACAACCATCCCTAACAGGCTGTTTGCGAGTGCATTTCCACCCCGGTTACTACCATGCTGTTCCTGAGCAAGACACTTAACCCTAAGTATCTCCAGGGAGACTGTCCCTTTAACTACTGATTGTAAGTCAGTAGTTGGATAAGAGCGTCTGATAAATGCCAGAAATGTAAATGTCTTTATACAACTCAGCTAATTAGAAACACTAGGATCAGGTCAATGTCACATGACAAGGTAAGGGTGCCACCTGGTGGTGCAAAGCCCCATGACCTGACACTGAGACTGGACTCAATGAACTCGATGAGTCAGTAACAATGAGAGCAGTGCAGGTAGACAGTATAAAGTACCGTATGTAATAAAACTCATCTCACAGTAGGCATTAAAAGTAGTTTAAATAACACAAAAAACAGAACACCTTTTATAACCAGAACAGGCTCAAATGAGAAAGTGAGGCCATAAAAATGCTGACATTTCAAGATGTAAGAATCCAGTGCAGTGAAGATCAGAACAGAAAGCACGAATATCACAGTAGTTCAATCATCACATCCAGTCATCTACAAGACAAGATACTCCTTTATGTACAGTAGTAGAGAAGTACGATCTGTCCCTTCTTGCTTTTGATTAACAAAACTTTGTAACTTTGAGAATGATCTCTCTGCCATTGTTAAGTAAAATAAGGCCTTTCTTAAAGCTGAGATGAAGGGTGTCAGGGTCAACCCAAGATTTATTTTGCCTTTTTAATGACCTGTGTGTCAATCAGTTTGTTATCTGTGTTTATAAAAATGTTATATTTGAATGAGAAAATGTTGTTGTTCTTTTATTTTTTATAATTTATTAGGGTTGTCAGTCAAAATATTTAAAATAATTACTGACATACGATTAATGACACATACTATTACATAATGATTTTAATGTTTACTATAAACATTAAAATTAATGTTGGGGTGGCCTGGTCTTTTGTTTTTTAATAAAACACCCTGCTGACTCTGAAATAAAATGTTGTGCAATTTCATTTTCTGCCATATGGCTGGTTCTGATGACACATCCAAAAATCCTATGAAACATGGTACTTTGTGAGATTATGACTAGGATGAATTTAATGTCATTAATGTCAAAGATACACAATAAACAAAGTGCATTAATTAAATTGATCGACTAATTAAAATTATTCAGTGATTCAATCGTTAATGTTCTTACAACATGCCATGCCAACATGATAACTTTGCCACATATGATGGGAAGGTGCTGCTGATTAGGAGTCCATGATTAGAGGCCTGTTTAAAGGAAAATCAGGGTAGCAGACAGACGCTTTATTAACCTTTGTGTTTGTTTTATCAACTGTCAACCGACACGCGCCTACAAATTTGGTTTTGTTTCCTTTGTGTTTGCTTTGTCCCTTTTTGGCCCTCGTGCTGTTTTTGGTTGTTGTAAATTCATTCTTTCCCTGAAAATATGTCCTTATTCTGCGCCTCCTTTCCCCTACAACAATATACAGAGTCTGATTCACACAGACCCACATTTATAAAAATATAAAAAGATTTTACTAAAATCTTTTAGAGGTAGTGGTATTGTGTGCAAAACAGAGTACATTACTGTAACAAGTGGAGATATTATTTCTCAAGCAAGTAGTGCACAGCCACCAAAGAATCCTCCCAGCTCTGCCACATCTCCTAAACAATATTCATTGTGTGAAACTCTTCTTCCTTTATGCTGACTTTCAGGTCGGTTTTTCCACAGGTTTTTGACAGAGACAAATTGAATTTCTGGCGATTAAACTTGAGCAGTTTCCAAGTAAAGTCAAGAGTATTTTCTCATAGCCAAGCACAGCATATTCGCAAACTAATTGACTCTTTTATTGCCTGGTGTTTTCAGTTACATATCGAACAAATATTCCAGGCACTGTCTCAGCATGCTCGCAATAAAGCATTAATTTGACTTGATCCTGACAAGACTGCACGATGACCTGTGTGAAACCTCAATGTTAACAGACTTCAAAAACCTAGCTGGTTCCTTATCTAGACCAGTTGCCTTATCAATTTAACATGTTTTTTAAACCAAGCACTTCACCAAAATAAGATATTACATTTAACCCCTTGTCTTTAATAACCCCTTTCATTTATATCAGCTACATTTTCATATATGACATTTAGCAGATATTTTATCCAGAATGATTTACAGGGACAGTACCCCTGGAGAAATTTAATAAAGTTCAGATTTAAAGAATAAAGAAATAAACTTTCCAAGAGAAGCCAAGAATATCTTCTCACAGGCAAGAAGCATATTTAAATTGACTTGCAGGAACATTTTGCTTTGAGTGAAGTGTACTGTGACTGTGCTGCGACAAAAATGGTCTTGGCTGCAAGTTTGCCATGTTTGGTTCTATTTATCGGTGTGAGTCTTCATTTGCAGTATCTGTGAGCAGGTTTGGTCTCATAATTCCCTTGTGAAACAAAGTCATTATGTGATGATATACTATTGTGCACTTTTGGTCGACCTCTAGCTTCTGCAGTCCAGCAACTGCTGAGGATTCAGAGTGAAGCAGCTTCATCTGCAGGATGTTGTCAAGCTCAACACCTTGGGGTAACATACCTAATTCAATGAAAGTTTTGTTGGACTCTAGTAATTGTAACTCTCAGAAGACAATGCATAAGGTGCATTGAACATAGGCATGGCACAATAGAAGTTACAGAAATTAACTGTTTGTAATTTATTAACACAGGCAGGTTCCTTTTGCAGTAACATGTAAATATTGGGCTGACCCCGATGGCCCAAAGACAGAGGAGAAACGCCATAATCAGAGAAAAGGGACATATCCAGTATGAAGTGATTGGGAACTCAGGACCTTTCTTCGGGGCCGTACAACGGGAGGCCAGTTTTTTTTGAGGGACCCCCATCAATGATTCTGGGCAGTGGCAGGGCTGGAGTCGGTGGCTGCAGGAGTGAGGGGATGAATGGTCTGAAAGTCACGATGAGCCTGGATCGAAGGCAGTTGGAGGCAGTATGTGACTCTTATTCCTAGGTATGTGCTAGACGGTGTGGGTGCATGATGGCATGCTCACCAACTTTCTCCTGTTAAACCCTGACAAGACAGAAGCTCTTGTACTTGGGTCTCAAGCAGCCAGGCATAAGCTGGCTGACTACACCATAACCCTGGATAGCCTTTCTATTTCACCAAGTATTGAAGTAAAGGATCTAGGTGTCATCATTGATGCAGGTGTCTCATTCAATTCACACGTAGATAATGTCACTAGGATAGCATTCTTTCACCTTAGAAATATTGCAAAAATAAGAAATATAATTTCAATGCATGATGCAGAAAAGTTGGTCCATGCATTTATTACATCAAGGTTAGATTACTGCAATGCATTACTGTCTGGATGCTCTAGTAGGTGCATGAGTAAACTCCAGCTAGTACAGAATGCTGCAGCCAGAGTTCTAACTAGAACTAGGAAATTTGACCACATCACCCCAATCTTAAAATCACTGCACTGGTTACCCATCAAATTTAGGATTGACTACAAAATCCTACTTTTGACCTATAAAGCTCTAAGTGGTCTCGCCCTGCAATACCTGAGTGAACTTTTAGTTCTTTACGACCCGCCACGCCCTCTTCGATCAATGGGTGTGGGGTCACTACTGGTACCCAAAGTACAGAAGGTCACAGCTGGGAGCAGATCCTTCTCCTATAGAGCTCCGCAATTGTGGAACGGATTGCCTGTCAGTGTCTGGGACTCAGACACAGTCTCAGTGTTTAAATCCAATCTGAAAACCTATCTGTTTTCTCTGGCTTTTTGCTAAAGACTCAGACACACATTTCACTTCACTTTGACACAGTGTCAATTATAAAGTCCAGTCTCCCTGTTAGACACAGACAAAGTAAAATTCACCCTAGTTAGGCTGTCCTAGTTTGGGTACCGGGCCACTGTAGCACCAATATACCGCTATAACCACATATTTCAGTATCGGTCGTACAATGCCACCGTCTGCCGCTGCCTCTGTTTGTTTTCTCCGAGACATGGAATCAAGCACCCAGACTACTGGCAGACCCCAGTGATCAGACCAGCAAATAAATCCTGGTTCCTGACAACTGCTGAACGAGGACATGAAACGAACCAGAGGGTCACCACAGCCACCACCACCATAACAACTAAAGCTTAAGGGATCTTCAAGTGGACCAGTAGCGTCATTATGGACACGTAACCTAGACCATGATACTGGACTACATCCTGGACTTCTCCAACCATTTTCTATCTCCTAGAGTTTTTTCTGTGGCGTTTTTCCTTGTGTGCAGGAGGGTTAAGTGTGGGGGGTGTCAACTCTAGGGCTTGTGAAAGCCCATTGAGACGTACTGTATGTGATTTTGGGCTATATAAGAAATAAATGTTGTTGCTGTTGTTATTGACATGCTCCACTTTAGTAACGCTGTCCGAGCTTTACTCTTCTTCTTTTGATATGTCTATTTATTGTGCACAAAGAGTCTTAATCCATAATTAATATGACAGTCCATAAACAGAAACATACAAATGGTGAGTAGTGACAGAACATTGAGATCAACAGCGTGAATTAAGAAAATTGCGTAAGATTCCGTGATAGTGGTCAAAAACTTGGTCCATCTACCAACACATGCCACCTGTCTGTTGATTCCCACCTATATACTTTACTGTCACCTAGTGGACTTCCAGTGATTAACCCTAACCATTAACCCTATAATGCCTCTTCCAAGTGTTTTCTGCAGGCGTCCACAATAACTAATACTTTACAATACAATACTTAAAGCTTTTTTTTTTTACTTTATTTTCACTTTACACATTTGCACACCTTCTCCCTACCTGTTACACATTTTTTATGTTAAAAATATAAAAGTGTAATATTTGGTTATACTTGCAACAAACCAGTTGCTGAGACCAATCCCAAAATCAAAAAATGAATTTGTCAATGCACAGAAAGCCAATCATTGGCAACGCTGGGAATTTCGAAGCTCTGAACTTCCACGGTCTGCCAGAAGAGGGAGACAAACCGCCGCACAAATCCCTGCGCGCCCACGTCCCCACGTCTGTCTGGAGCGTCTGCTGAGGCGCGCACGGCGAGTCTGCCGCACAATTCGCATAATGTCTCTCACGGCAGCAGGGGCTCTTCTAGCTCTCTTCATCCCTCTCAGCACCATATGCCCACTCCTGATAGGTGAGCACCACAAGATTTTTTTTCTAATGTGTAATAAATTATTATTATCATCATCATTATGATTACTACTAGTAGTGTTAACATAGTGATATTGGACTAGTTTAATAGAAGTATTTAATGTTACTAACAAGAACATTTACTTATAATCTTTTATCTACTTGCTCTACAGGATTAAATTTAATCAAATAATTTTGCAAAATGTAACCGTTTTGTAAAATTGAAATTTCATATTCTTTCATAGTCTTTGGAACTGGCTGAAATAATATCCCTTTAGTTGCATAAGTATTTGAATTCATATATATATATATTTATGCTACATAGAGACACTGAATAATAATCTGCATTACAACGGGAAGTCACTATTCAGCACTTCATAGAAGGGCAGAGAAGTGGGAGCAGCTGGAGAGGCAGGCTTTGTCAGTGTGCGCTGCAGTCCAGCAGCCTGCACATGGAGTTTAACGTGCCGCAGGTCATAAAAGAAGCAGATTGGGATTTGGAAGATGAATATGGCTTTCTCCTCTGGGTATTGTTCCTCTGAGGAAAATGTGATTCCACTTGTTAATCACGTGGTTGCGCCATACCGAATATGCGTACCCCATGCACGAATGCAAAATTAAAATAAGATGGCAACTATTAGGTCATAAGCTTTGTTATTAAATTCGCCCGGCAGTCTTTGAAAAATAAATAAAGAGATTTTTAATTTCTATAACTGTTAAGGAATTGCAAAGTTCTTTTCTGTGCTGGTGATCTAATTTGACTGTGGTCATGAAATGTCAGGCCCTGCACCCTATAAGAACAGAGAAGAGAATGGGGCCTGGTTCTGTTTGTCATATGCTTGCTCTTGTTATTGCGCGCTGTCTGAACATGGACTGCTTCTGTTGAGCACATGTGCGGATCAGCTGGGCGTTGACATTTGAATTCATGTCGCTACTTGGATTCTGTCTTCATGTTGATTGTGTCAGTGACCACGTGACCCCCCCTGTGCGAGTGCAGTTTGGGATTTGAAACGGAAAGCCGATCCAACGGGCAAGAGGGATTGATGAGGCCACAGCATCTCATTATTGCAAGATCATGATAATGTTTCTTGACAGTGCACATCCCTCAGTGTAATGACATTTTTATTTTGCTGTCCACACGATGTTGAACTTTTAAATATAATAAATATAATAAGTAAAAAAAATGTGCAAAAGAGCTTAATGTGCAAGAATGACAGCATGAGGTAGGTGATTATGTCCATTGGTCAAATGCTTAATAGCTGTTCTGGAGTTTGATGGCAGCGGGGAAGGAATTGTTCTCGACTGTACAGTCCATGTTGGGGATGAGTGGGGTCTTCGAGGATGGAGGCAGCTTCCCTCTGGACTCTGCAGTGATGGATGCTCTGCAACTGAGGGCAACTGAGATCTGATCATCTTCTTTGCAGTCTTTACCGCTCCCTGCAGGGATTTGCAGTCCATAGCAGTGGTGCTTCCGTACCATGCGGTCATACAGCTGGCCAGTGTGTTCTCCACAATGCAGTAGCTGTAAAAGTGTAGAAGACGCCAAAGTATTTAAAGCTTCTAAAAGGTGTTAATTGGTTAACTGGGAGTCAGGATGGTTACAGTGCTGCTATTTTGAGCCTCTCTCTCTCTTTTCAAGCTTTGTGAAGGCATTGCAGGGAGAACTGCAGAGCAAACACATGTTGGAAGCTGGGAGAGGTGGCGTTAGCTGCCACGTTACAATAATGCTTCCCCTCTCTCTCGCTCTCTCTCTCTCTCTCTTTCTTCATTTCTTTTGCTCTTTGCCGTGCTGTGCGGTGGAAATGCTCGGTGAGTTAGGTCACTCAATGCGTCCAGGGACCCTGGTCAGCAGCTGTGTACTCCAGCTCTCCATGCTCCACTTTTCTCCCACTCCACTTTTCCACTGCACGCTTCCCTCCTTTCTCATTCCCAGTTGGAGAACGCACAGGTACTTTTGGACACACAAAATGAGCAGCAATCTTAATACGAAATGTTCGCGTGTAGAAGGTGTGGAATGTAGGTGATAATGTAGGTGATTTAGAATTTCATCCCTTATATCCTCATAAGAGGAAAGGTTACATGACTTCTCATTTGCGGCAAACATTGTGGTTGGTGAATGATGTTGCTAAAGTAATTTCCGTGAATGCCTGCTCAATTCTATAGGTTCACAATATAGTATTAGGGGACCACTAATATCTATATAAAAGCAAAAAAAAAATATCACACAGCCTATGCATTTGAAGCAGCACAGCACGCAGTGCACACAGTGAAATTTGTCCTCTGCATTTAACCCATCACCCTGAGTGATCAGTGGGCAGCCATGACAGGCGCCCGGGGAGCAGTGTGTGGGGACGGTGCTTTGCTCGGTGCAGTGGCACCTTGGCAGATCGGGATTCGAACCTGCAACCTTCTGATTACGGGGCTGCTTTCTTAACCACTAGGCCACCACTGCACTGCACACAAAAGATGATACACAATAACAGTTTTATGAATGTATATTGCACTATGGACACTGATAAATAACTTTACATAACAGAAGCAGTAAGGTGCATCATGTTTTGAGAAGTGAGAAATGAGAGATTCAAATCTGAGTAGGTCTGGGTTGGAAAGGGGGAGTGGGAGTGTGTGAGTTGATAATGGTTGATTTGGGTGGTGTCAGGAGTTCAAAAGAAGGACAGCTTTGGGAACACATAATGCTTCCAAAATATCGACTTTTTTTTTTCATTTTTGGTAAGATGTGTTCACCGACAGTGATAGTTAGAGCTTTGAGTTTAACCCAAGGGAAGTAACAGAGAAAATTTGAGAGAATGAGTGTGAACAGAAGTAAGGCATTCCCTCCATTCGACCATGACAGTGAAGAAGGCTGAAGATGTTTAATTAATTAAAGATTGCTCAGTGGAAAATGTGTGAATATTTGCTTAGCTGTGAATATTTGGTGCCTGCCTCTCAGGTGTGAGTTTGCAACTGATAACCACCTCTTATGAAAGGTTACTTGGCATAATGATACAGCAATCATATTTATTCGTAGAGTTGGATGATGGGCACATGACATATGTCATGTCAAGTAAATGTGGTGTCATGTGTAGTCATATAGTAATAATTATAATATTATTATAGTCTGCTTTGTGCTGAGTCCCAGACCTGCACCTAATGGCCTCCCAACCTCAATTCCTTCCCACATACACGCATTAACATAATAAAGTGATTAATGAAACTTTTATATGCAAAAAATAAACAGCAGTTGTAGGTTTTAGTTCTTATTGTACTCGCCTTGCTCTGTAGGCTATTTGGCATCTACAGAATTATACAGAGTTTTTATTATTTTGGTAACCTCAGCACAGATGAATTGTGCAAATTCCCTCTAGCAGACCCCAGGTTGGGAACCACTGGGCTATGGCACCCACACCAGTAACATTAATTTATCAAGTGGTTATAATATTACTGGGTAACGATCAACAGGGTTTCAATAGAGTGCACTTTACATAACTGTTGCAACAAAGTTCATGTTTAGGCTCTGTAATTGTAATGACAACATTTGTTCAAGTAAGATAGGGATGACATGAACATTTTATTTTAAAGAGAAGTATTTTCATGGGACACATTTTATGACCAAGTTGAGATGGTTGATTATGTCTGTCTGACTTCTTTCACACCTGGTTGATATCCTCCACCAAGTTCTCCACTTAGCATTCTTGTAGCTTTCGCTTCTGGCAAAAGTGCAAGAATAGTCTAGAACCTAAAATGTTTGGTGCCTCTGGCTAAAATACTGAAAGTAGGCCATAAACCCCACTGATTTAACATTCTTGAAAGTATTGGAACATATCCTCTTGTGCAGAATTTCAACGAATAAGCAAAAACAGTAGATTGTAGTTTATTTATGAAGCTATTCTAATCAGTTGGCTCCTTTTGTTCATGTTGTAAAGGTGTAAAAAATATCATACATCAACCAGCTATAAGAAGAACCAGTATGAGGACAGTGGACACCAAGATGCTGGGCTTTTACCAAGAATGGTCTGTGGCAATAGGTCACTTTGTGAATATATAAGTCTCTACAAGGGCCAAACAATGGCAGTTACCTGTGCATGGGGTAATTTGGCAATACAACCAGACTCTACAACATAACAACTGCAGGCTTTACCCTGCTACTGTGGTCTCAAACACCTCGAGGTGCTGCAGGTGGTGCAACTCAGCCTGCTTTCTTTAGTGACCTTACCTCCGTAGAGCACTTTTGACATGTCCCGTATCCAGCTGTATGCCCAGCAGAGAATTTTATTTCTTTTGAAAAACATATGCGTAGCTGGAAATCACATGCAAACCCATCTGAAAAAACACGCCATAAGATGCTGGATCTTAAGGTGGTCATGACGTCCCTGACATCCCTTATCCACATTAGGTTTCGTTTTTTTCTCACTAATGAACAAACTGGCAACAATGGAAAGTATCGGCACACCTGGTGGGTTGAAATGATATTCTGGATTGCATTGTGCATTCTTCCTCTCTACAGATTCATATAGAATTTGTTTTTTTTTATTTTGATTTAATTTATTCAGTGTAGAGTTTTATTATACTCTATTCAGATGTGTTTATTTAACCTTTACTGTTGTTATTATCTTATTCTTACAATATTCTACTGTCTTGGGTCTCTCTGTGTCTGTGTGATGTGGCAGTCACCACACAAATAATAAAAAATGAAATGAAGTTTTTCTGATTCTGACTGTGAGATCTAATCAGATTACTGTAGACCTAGAATTCTGATTCTCATTTGTTCATTTTAGGTGAAACCAGCAGGTGCACTCCTTGGAGCACGTAATGGCATAAGGATCCCAGGATCCACATATTTCCATGGAGGCACACCCCAGTTGTAAAAACAACACCAGGGGCATGTCAAAATTACCTTTTTCGGCTCAGACGCTCACACAAACAAAGAGTGAAACAAAATGCTGTGGTTCTTATTATTGGAAAACATCACCAGAATTCAGCTTCCAAAGGGAGAAGATCTGTCATGCACACATGAACTGAATCCAGTCACTAATGTCACTGATTATTTATATCATCCATCAGACAAATGGACCTAATTAGCAAATCAAGGTGGAACAGAATGTTTCACCAGTTCCAAAGCATAGAAAGTGAAGTGATGTGATTGTCACATGTGATACACAGCAGCACAGCACACGGTGCACACAGTGAAATTTGTCCTCTGCATTTAACCCATCACCCTGAGTGAACAGTGGGCAGCCATGACAGGCGCCCGGAGAGCAGTGTGTGGGGACGGTGCTTTGCTCAGTGGCACCTCAGTGGCACCTTGGCGGATCGGGAATCGAACCGGCAACCTACTGATAACGGGGCCGCTTCCTTAACTGCTAAGCCACCACTACCCCTGGTGCACATATATTGCACATATATTGCAATGGGGCAGTGCATTGGCAGCTAACTTGTAATGCATTGTAACAGTTCAAAATATTATGGCAATTTAGCAATGAAAATTTGACTTTTTTTGTTCAGCAAAACACCCCAAACACACACACACACACACACACACATATGAGGAGGCAAACTATCAAATCAAAACGAAATCACCACCTGCCCTAGCCTGGCATACAAATATAAGCAATAAAAATCAAGATTCCAACAGTCACTAAATACCTGTTAAAGCCTCCAGATCTAGATGTCAAACGTTCAGCTCACTTATTGAACCATAAACAGTTTATGTAAGACTTACTTTTGATTTCATTTTTTTTACCACCCCAGATCATAAATTGACTAATGGTCACAGATGGAGCTTTGGAGAAGAACAGCAAATTTCAGGCATGTGTAATGTCTCTTCAGAAAAAAAAAAATGTGTGATGTGCTTCCAAAAGGATATCAATATGTTTATAGCAGATGAAGAGATTGCATGGCCCATACAAAGCCAAGCTGTCACTCTGAAGAAATAATTATGGAGCATTATGGGTACAGGGCCCAGAGCTACACTGTGTTTGTTTCTGATGTAATTGTGTATAAGTAATTACCTCTGTGATTGGTACATGTGAAGGAAACTGCATTAGGAATGATCTGAAGAATGGTTGACTACTGGTAGATTTAGTAAATGCAGTTTTCATCACTGGGATTAGAAGAACTGCTCTTCAACTGGCAGTAAACCAAGAAAATCAGGCCTGTCTTTTCAGAAGAAATGGGTCTCCATCAGGTCATGATATTTAGCATTAAAAATTTCAATTCTGCTTGTTTTAATGCAGCTGAGAAGCCACTACGACCCCGGAATGTGAAGCTGGAATCCGTGGAAAGAGGACTGAAGGTCACATGGGATGCTCCAAACGAGCTAGATGGCCGTCCAGTTGACCGATATAGCATCGGCTATGGGAAGTCGTTGAAGTCTTTGAGGGTCATCACTGTGGATAAAGAAAGGCGGTCTGAGGTGCTAGAGGATGTAGGTAAGGTGGACAATTTCATGTTCTCACAAGACATCAGCCCTGATGCGTGTGAGACAATGCTAAACCTATAAAAGTAGTTACTGAAGCCATTGACAAACATGTGTTTCCATGTATAGATTACCAACCTTAACCAATGGTCCATTTCATATTGAATAGAAACAATTCCTTTGAAAAGCATCACAAACCCGTCTGCTACATTCTGATCTCAAATTCAGCAGCAATAAGCCATATACCTCTCTCAGACATGTGACCAAAGATACCTCTTCAACTGCACAGTCATCTCCAGGACATTAGTCACATAATGTTAGTCACATTATAATGTTGGTCACATTTAAATGTTTCAGAGCATCAAAAAATAAATTGACACAAGTTAACACATAATGTGTTTTTACTTAAAAATCCAAACCTACATGTCCCTGTGTGGCAACGCCCCCAACACCTGAGAGCAATATCTCTATACACACCCAGGCCTGACTACTGCCACACCTGTCCTCAATGAAGGAATCACTTAAAGGTCCCATGACATGCAAATTTTATAAGCTTTTATAGCTTTAGTGGTCCACTAATACTGTATCGAAAGTCGCTTTTTGAAAATTCAGCTTTGGTGCAGAATTACAGACACTTTGAGCCAGCTTCTCTGTCTGTAGCTTAAAATGATAATGAGGAGGAGCGATGTGGGGCAAGGTGGGGGGAGGGGAGTGGGTGGGTCCAGCTTGTGGCCACGGTACCGTCGTTCAAGCTTTCCAGTTTGACCCAGAATCTGATCCAGATGAATAAGTGCCAGAAGAACTTGAAATTCAGCGACTACCGCAGGATGTCTCTGAAAGTTGAGTTCAAAATATTGTGTCTGTGTTCGGTAATTTAATTGGTTTGTTCATGCTGTTCCAGTTATTATCAAGTAGCTAATGCTGACCTACATTTTATTTCAAGTGTCTCTGGTTTGCTATCATTTTAAAATGATTCTCTGGTCATGAGAAAGGCGAGCTAACCTCTTCCTGGACAACATCATACGGGCCAAATTCCAGATTGGGCCATCTGAGATGTCGCTTTCTGAACGGCTGAGCGAAATGACCAAAGCACTTTTTACACCTATCGCCATTTCTAGCCACTGCAGGATCACAGACAGGCTAGGGGAACTCGTATTAATGTTAAATAACCTCAAGAAAGTTACATTTTCATGTAAGGGGACCTTTAAACATCCAAAGAACTTCAAAATTTTTGGCCATCTGTTTGTGACCTCAAGCTGAAACGAACTTTAGGTCTGCAGCAGGACTGTGATCTAAAACACACCAGCAATTCCACCTTTTCTTGGCTGAAGAAAAACTTTGAAGACTTTGGAGTGGCCTAGTCAATGTCCTGATCTGAATCCTATTGAGGTGGCGTGGCATGACTTTAAAAAGACGGTTCATGCTTGCAAACCCTCCAATGTGGCTGAACTACAACAATTCTGACGAAGGTGGGGGGGGGGGGGGGGGGGGGGGGGGGGGTGGTTTATGGGAATCATCAGTTTGTCACACAGGGCTATGTAGGTTTGGATTTTCCTTTCTTACTGAATAATAAAATCCTTCACTTTTTTTGTTTACTTTAACTAAAATTTTAATTTGTTTTATTAATTGTTTTATATCTTAAATGTGCAACATGGAAAAAAAAACCCTTTTTTACACCACTCTACTGTATGCTTTAGAAATCCTCATTCATGAAATCTGACAGAACTGGGTAATGCTTCTGTTTCTGCATGGCATGGATTGTAGAGATCGAAATACAAGCAGAGCTGGTGGAGGAGGCAGAGAAAACAGGACAACAGTTGTTTTTAGGAACAATTGCTGCTCAATTTGTGTGAATAAGTGAGACAAAGACTAGTTAATTATATACTCAATGTCAATATCTTTTTTCATCAATTAACAAAATGCAGCATATGAACACAAAATCAATATGTGACCACTCTTTGTCTTCAAAACCGGAAGTAAGTTTTTGAAGGAACTCTGCTGGTAGGTTGTTCCAAACATTTTGGGGAACTGAGCACAGATCTTCTGTGTCTGTTAAATCCTTTGTGTATTTCCAGACAGATTTTAAATTATAGGCACACACTTGTCCTGCTTTTTCTTGTTCTGTCACCACTTAGCTCCTGACTACTCTGGACAGTAGATGGGTATACCTGGGTTTACCCTGGACATCTTTTTATTCTGAAGACAAAATAAGTTTGAAGTGGTTTTCATCTGCTGCAGTTTCCTTGCACCAACTATCCTCAACATTCCCCAATTTTTTCTGCTCCTTGAGCTTGAGCAGCACGTATTGAAGCCCGATCTACTTTTTCTGGGAAATTTGGTAGTAGCACCAAATAATTAGATTTAAAATTGTAAAAATTGTTCACATAGCAGTTTGTAAATTGTTACAAATAATAAATAATTATTTTTAAAGCATTCTTTACAGTAAAAGGAAATATATTCTTGTTTTGAAATTATCATTATTACTATTTATTTTTGTTAATATTAGTGTTTTTTCACTAGTTTATCAAAGTAGAAATCTGTGTATGCCCAGGTTCTGTTTTAAATGTACTCCAATGTATTTGTGATATAACAGCATTTAAAGCTTAGTAGTGTCATAAAAAAAAAAAAAAGAATTTGGAAATATATTTTAACAATTAGGGCTTGATGTAGTCTCCATGCCTCCTGAGTGGTCTTGTGTTCATGTGATGGTTAGGTGGGACTTAAGTAATGCGGTGTATTTCAGAGCCCGGAGTTCTGCACTTTCTCAAGATGAGTGCAGAGAACAAGGACGGTCTAAGCAAACCAGTCTTCAGGGCAGAGACTCCGCGAGGTTAGTGTGGTTTTTTGTGTGTGCGTGTGTTTTAAGGGACATCTTTTATCAGTGTTATGGCGTGCGTCCACTTTACAATACAAAGGCAAATGGTGGCCACTTCAACAAAGCAGACAGTAGGTTTTTTAGGCCTTTTATGAGAGCTATGTTTAGATGTTTATAGCCTCTCTAGTTGTTCTTAATTTCACCTTGTAAAACCAAAGTCAGCAGTTAATGTCATTACACACACATGAGGCGTATGAGGTTCTTAATCAGTCCAGTCTGCATTTCTAATTATTCTTTTTTCATTTTTTTCTCTGAGCTGGTGGGCTCGTGCTTGCCTGCACCCAGAGATGAGGCCAAACCAATGTTTTTCTAGCCAAACCAAAGTCCTGTCCATAAAACCAGCCATTGTGTTGTGGTAGCCGGCCACTCGCCCGACGCTCGCCACAATAAAACTCTGGAATCTCTGTCCTCCTCTTCCTCCCTCAAAACAAGATCCAGAAAAACAATCCATTCCCCACAACTAAATATTTGGAGCGCAATTAATTGTGAAGAGCAAGATAAATAATCCTCTGGGATCATAAAAGTGTCTATCTTTAAGCTGAACTGAATATTGCTATACCAGACATAGCAACCCAAAATTGAGAATTCAGTCTGATGCCACGGGCAGACAGGATAGTGTGTGCATGGATATTGTTTACTGGTTGGGAATTTATATATGGATTATTAATAAACAAAGCAGTAACTCTTGACCTCAGAATTAGTTGCATATGTTAGGAATGATTCATAAAAAATGCTAATAACACACACTTACTTGGATGTCCGGGTTTAAACTGCATATGTTCCTCAGGGTTTTGAGTGTATTGACTTGGCTCCCAGTATTCATCAAACGAGTCAAAAAGGAATTAAGGACTGATTCAAACTGGGAAAAGTTGTGATTCATAGGTTTTGTGTTTATAGGTTTGTTTACACGTTTAGGACCAGAATGGGTTAAACTTGATGGGTTCCCCATAGTCAGTGGGTCTCCTGCAAACTCCACAGGTAAGACCGCTTTCCTGCTAATCTTATTGAAGGGACATCTTCGCATCGAGTGTAAGAGTAATTTCCCATCCTCACCAAGAAATTGGATCTTGACTGTAAGAAGATATACTTTTGCAAATACACCTGTAAAAAGAATTCCCATTTGAAAGATCCTGGAATTTAGCTTGGCTCTTGTACAGACAGTCCTGGTTTCCAGGAAAGACAGTGGCAATCTGGCAGCATTAAAGTTGTCAAAATGGGTTTCTCTATCCCACGTTGCTCTTTCTTTTAGAGTCCACTGTGCTTCCAAGCCAAACTATTCACAAAATGGCCTTCCAAAAGGGGGAAAGGGAAGAAAGAATCAATTGATATAAACCAAATGAGTTCTCCTCAGAACAGTCACAAAGGAGTAACTACAGAGCCATGACAGTATTACAGGTTTTCTTTTCATATAGTGGGCAGACTGGGGCCAATCGACTGATATTGCTTTGCCACTGGAATGCAGGAAAAGCCTCTGGATCAGGCCAGCCACATTACTGCATTAGCAGGCCAGCATAAGAGCATTGACTTGCCTTAGAGTTGACTTTCTTGGTTTTGACTGGGTCTTGTGATTGCCATGGTGCTGTCATAACACTTTGCTGACTGCACTAACAGTGGAAGACTGGATATAATACAGTATTTTCTTAGATATTAGGGATTAATGACATCATGCAAATGATTGGCAGCAACACAATGACCCCTTAAAAATATAGCTAGTGCCATGAGGAACTATCTTCAGAATTAAGAAGTCCTGTAAGCGATGGTATTGAGAAGTACAATGTAGTTTTGTACTCATTATTACTCAAATCTTTAATTTTAATTTTTTTTTTAAAAGTTTTATTCAGACTAGGACAAAAGATCTAACTGGTTCAAATAACATAAAGCTTTCAGTCCGTTTGGGACATGATGTTGAATGGTAAAGAGAGAGAAGGAACTGAATAGAATCAAAGATTGTGTTTGTATGTGTGCCTGTTTTTGCCTGTATTGAAGTTTTAATAGAGCCAGTGTTTCTCATAGTTAGCAACATGTACCCAGAGCATGAACGGAATGGTCCTGAACAAGAATCTGGACAGACAGTGGAAAGTAATGGGGTGCAAATCCAGACAGTATGAGGCAGGCAGACTCCCAGACCCATCTCTGTATTAAGTTCTGAAAAATGAAACTTGAGAAAATGAGTTGCGGATTTTGGCCCTTTTAAATATTCATTTCATGGGAAGTGGTTGAATGTGTTTTAGATGCTTGCGTTTATGACTGTAAAGGTTCATGTGTACAAAGGTCCAAATAGTTTTTTTTAAAACCAGTGTCATGATTGAGAACCACCTTTCCTTCATGCCACTTCACAACATAAATAAAATCAGGCCATACATGGCTTTCAGTCAGCTTAAGAGTGCACGTCATATTGCTGATCCAAGAAAACTCATACGCTCCATCCTAAATTAGTCCATGACACCTCATCTGGCCTTGCCCACCCAACTGACAAGGCCATCTCAAAATGGAGGACTGAATATTTCCTGTGGCACTCGTCCCCTATTATTTACAATTATGTGGATGAGGCTAATCTGCAACACAATGTTCATATTTAATAATGCTAAGTTGCCTATAAACTTTTAAGGTTCTATCAATTTTCTTCTTTTCATTCAGATATTCCTCTACCAAACATAACAGCGCAGTGTGCAATATGCATGGGACACACATCCAGCAATAACTGTCATGCTCAGTCTGTTGCTTCCTAATAGTTTAGAGCTGAATGCAGTAAAAGAAAGAAAGAAAAAAACGCTCTCACTATCCTCACTAGACAAGCAGGGAGAAATAGAGCAAAAGATAACAGGAATTGACTGGCTTACTTGCAGTCCAAGTTCACACAAATGAGAGATAAGACAGTGGAATAGTAGAAACTGCGGGTGGGTGGCCAGGGGAGTGTTTATGATGAATGGCAAACACACTCTACACGCCATTAAATCTCTGAGTCTTACTCCCAAATGTCACATAAGAGATAACAGGGTGGGGAGTACACAGACTTACATAATGCTGCAGCTGAAGTCTGTTTCCCCCTATCATCAGAGAAAACTACAAAAGAGGAATGCCAGGAGAAATAGATGTGTTGGTCTTCATTTTTCCATGCAGTGGGGTTTTAGGAAAACACCTTAGCGTCTTTTGTTTCTCTTTGCTCTCTCTCAGCAATGGTCGGGTCCCCGCGCCCCTTAGCTAATAGGGCACCAGGGGGACAACTGAGAGCCCCTCAATCCTCTTCAGGACCACGTCAACCAGTGAGGGCCAGAGTGCCAGCCCCAGTGCAGACAGTAACCAGGAGCAGGGTGGATGTGTCCCAGCCCCAGGCTGATCAGCGCAACCAAAATAAACCCAAACTTGGTACATGTGTTATTGTATTAATACTGTATTGATATTTTATTAATATGACATAACTTAGCCAAATGCACTATTCATTTAAGCTATTCACATGAGTAAATAGCATGTAACGTGTAATGTGTAATGATACGTGGTCGTATTTGGTATCCCTCTCTGTTCGTAGCATCTGAGTCCGTCTATGTGGTATCACTGCAGGCACAGAGAGCCCTGGGGAGGAGCGCACCAGCCAAACCGGCCCTCGTGAGCAAAAAAATGCCTCCAGGTACCCCTCACGACACCCTGTATACACTTACACTGATCGTGGTTTTTCAAAGACAGATACGTACATTGAGGCCCTGGGGTTTGTGTCTCAGAGCCTGAGCCAGTGGATGAGGCAGAGGACATCACAGCAAGGGTCATGTCTCCTCAGTCTGTTCTCATCACTTGGGTGGACCCACTAATAGATAAAAAAAAGAAGAGTGTGCCTGAAGGTTCCAGGTAAAATTTGAAATATTAAAGTAAATGTTAAAGGGACATTGCAAGTCGATGCAAGACCTTTTATTGTCAAATAAAGTGATTGCTGTCAGATTTTTATAGCTATTTCTAACTATCTGTGTTTTCGCACAGAGCATACGCAGTGAGGTTCAGGGAAAAGGGTGAGTCTGCACGTTGGGAATATAAAGACACTACACAGAAAAGATTCCTGGTCGAGGGCCTGTCTGCAGACAGCATGTACGAGTTCTCCATACGCATTTCTCAAGGAGAGAGTCATGGAAAGTGGAGCACATCTGTGTTTCAGAGAACACCTGAATCAGGTGAGCCCGCACTGACAAAAAAATAAATACAAATGTTGGTAAAGAATAACTGTAATTTTAAGCAAGCTCAGAGCTAGGGCTGTAATGGTACATGTATTAAAACCGAATTGGGATGGTATGAGGGTCACAGATCAGTACGCTCAAGATGTAATGCGGAATCAAATTTGCACGGGTGAATTTCATACAGAATCATGAAACTGCAGCCTTTATCTACAGGCTAAATATCAGGAGTAGAGATTATTTTTATGGGATTACTGCGGTGATGGCATGCAGAGAGTAATGGTGTTGCGTTGACGTGGCACATAGAAAGGTTGTCTTTAATACAAAGAAAATATAAAAAAACACCATTATACCATTACACCCCTACTTAGAGCAAAACACATATAATAATAAACCTCATTATGACTATAGAATGTTGCAATGAATTCAAATGCAATAGCTCATATCCAGTTTTATCTTCTGGTTAGTTTTTGTTCCAGCTTTCTCAAGAAATCATACATGCAAAGTATTATAAATGCTGGCGAGAAATGACTGACCATTTATTGCCTGCCTGTTTGGTTCTTTTCATTTCAGCGTCTTTGTTGTCATGCTCAGCTCAGTTTTAGGTTCCCCAACATCATGTTTCATTTTCCACAGCTCCTACTGGTCCGCCTGAAAGTTTTGAAGTAAAGCCAATCAGAGGAAAGGGGACTGCTGTCTCTGCTAGCTGGGATCCACCAGAAGAGCCCAATGGAAGAATACGAGGTCATTTTTACCAGCTCTGTCCAGAATAAGATCTTGAGTTTATGGCTGAACTGTAAAATGTTTCTTCGATGTTTCCCTTTGCAAGGAACAGGTAACCTTTTTTGTGCTGTGATCTAAAAAGACTACTTGGCCTTTACAGAATACATCTTGTCCTATGCTCCTGCTCTTCAGCCTTTTGGATCAAAATCTATCACATACCGAGGCAGCACAACCTCAGCCACCATCGATGGCCTGCAACCAGGCAATCGCTACATTTTTAAAATACGAGCAGTCAACAGGAGAGGCCAGGGGCCACAAACCAAAGCTATCATGGTCGCAATGCCAAGTATGACTATACATCTTCCATACTTTACATCTGCCAGCATTTATGTGTCTATGTATTTAACCAAATCATAAATACATACATTTTCTTGTTGCTAGCTAGCACTGCCGCCTCAGCGGCTACTTATCACTCCAGTACCTCTGACAGACAGAGATCCAGACACACTTCCACAGATGAACATGATGACACGGATGAAGAAACTCGGGTGACAGAGGAGCCCAACAAAATAAGCACCATCTCTCCTCCTATTACAAGAAGGACAAGACCTTTGTCCCAGACAAGGTCTTACCACAGTATTTTCTCTGCCGTGAGGAGCCCTATCAAAAATGTGGGGACTTCAACAAGAACAACTTCCAGCTCAACTAAGGGAAGAAAAAAGGAGAACGAGGAAGAAGAGGAACCAACCGATATACCAAAAAAGGAAGACGTGGTAAAAAAGAACGATGCTACAGACGTTAATGAATACGCAGGAACACCGAATAACAAAATGCCCTCTGCTGAAGATAAACAAAATATCAATGGTCATAGTGCCACAGCAACAGACACATCCAGACATAGGCAAAGACCAAACCCTTTCTCTCTTGATTCCACTGAGAAAACAAAAGTGGGGCAACATATCACCCCTGGAATAACCTCCCATTACCCATCTGAGCCTAATAGTGATCAGGTCAGGAAACCTTTGACTTCAATATCAAATGAAATGCATCCAGAACCCAAAAAATCACCATCATCTTCAACAATTTCCCCATCAACATCATCATCACGTCCTTCTTCTTCACCATCATTATCAGGCTCTAGTCAACAGGCAGCATCTAGTAAGCCCTCAGTTCCAAAAAGCCGACATACAGGCTCTGGCTATGCCTACATTAATGGGAGAAAATATACTGTTCCATCTAGAGTGAGTCGGCCAGTGATTAGCACCCAGAAAAATGTTGTAGGTTCCTCAACGGACAGGTCTCAAATCTTACAATCTGCAGGAAGCTCACCTTACCCAAGCATTCAGGACACAAGAACCGAAAGAAATTTTGATGTCCACAAAATATTAAAAGACACTACTTTGGATGAAGTCCCAACTTCTAAACCTGCCACCGGCCATTCTACAAAGGACAAGGACATAAATGAGCATGATGGTGAAAAAGAAGAAACAGAAGACAGCAGTCAAAGTATCACTTCTGGCCATTCATTTAGGATAAACCCTTCACTCTCAGGAAGAGGTAGGTCAGGGTTCGTAAATCGATATCAGCCCAGAAAGGATGGCAGAATTCCATGGAGCAGAACAGCTCAGTCGTCTTCATCTACAGGTTTTGGAAGATCCATTCATCCTGCTGCTTCAGAAGCACTGAACACTACTGATAAAAGCGGAGAACATTCCAAACACCTTCATTCAAAGCACAGTAAAGACTCTGGATCTCCTAAACCCTCAGAAAGTGTTCTGACCAAGCCACATAATCGCATTCAGCAAGGAAACCCAAGGAGTGACAATGACCACGATGAGACTTATCTTCATGAAGACACTAAAAAGGACTCTGAGAAAGCTGACAATGTCTTTGTTACAACAGCGGCTCCAAAACCAACAGCCTCAGTACAGAGCAAACCTTACAATGCTGTACAGATGTCTGAGAATGAGAGTGTGGATGGAGAGGGCAGACCAGACACTTCTCGACCGGTTCCATCTTATCCGCGACGTTCAAATGGAAGGTCCCGTTCCTCAGTAATAGCAAGTCGACAAAACGGGTCTCGTTTCCCTGGTAGGTTAATGCCAGCACAGCATACAAAGATTGCTCCTAAACCCAATGGCTCGACATCAAACCTCCCCTCTTCTTCTCCTCATTCTCAAAGTATCCCCAAGCCCTTTTTAACATCTGACCAGCGCAGCAGCAGTGACAGAGATAGTGCAGGCAATGAGAAAACATCACAAGGCTCAGTGCTACGATCACCAATTAGTCGAACATCTCCTTCTGGTGAAGGCTCCCAAAGATCAGTTCATTTGTCTCAAGCCTCATCTGATCCTCGATCTTCATCAGCCCTGCCACGAAGTCCAGTGGTTGGATCTAGGCTGCGCAGCCCAAGTAGAATTGACAGTATCCTCAGAGGGAGCAGCTACAAAGAGAACAAGGTACAAGGACAAGGTAAAGTAGAAGCATTTTGAATGTATTGAGAGGCAAAATGACCATGCCTCCCAAATTAATTTCCCAACTTCATTCTGTATTATATAGCACTGAGACTCTTCTCTCTTCTCATGTCAGGAAGTTAATTTTAATTTTTTTTTGCAGAACACACTGATACATCTGAAATGAATCCATTAGCATTTGTTCTCATATTTCATATGCAGGAAAAAATGGACGACCAAACCTGACAACTTCAGATGGAAAAGCATTGTCTACCACTGATGAAATCCACAAAGAAAATGGACACAGGTTCATTACAGGACCTGATGGAAGCAGATGGGTGGGTGTATACTCAATACCATGAGTCAGAAAAGGGAGAAATTAACTATGAATTGCACATTTACTTGCCATATATATTTAATATACTTTGCTTGGCCTTTGTTCTCAGACATTGTTTTTTTCTTAAGGTTATAAGACCGGTGTCTCATAAAGTTTTGTTATTGTTGCAGTATGTATTATAACCACCTGCAACCTTTTGCAGATTGTTGATTTAGATAAAGGAGTTCTGATGAACGAGCAGGGGAAAGTTTTACAGAACTCACAGGGGCAACCAAGAAGAGTGGTTCTAGGAGAGGATGGCCGCACTATATTTGGTATGTGCACAGTTTTTACCTTTTGCTTCCAAGAGATTTGCTTTCATCACTCATGGGCATCATAGTAAGAGGACAAAGTAGAATGATTAACCAGAGCTCAACTGGGTGTGTCATGACCCGGTCCAGAAGGGGTTACATGTTAGTCCTGTGTAATGTTCCCTAATCGTGTTCACCTGTGTCTTATAATATTAAACTGCCCTGTTCGTTTCTGTTCACGGTCGGGTCGTTGTTATGTTACACGTTCACCATGTTATCGGATGTCTACCCTGTCCTGTTGTTCACCA
The DNA here is from genome assembly GCF_900700375.1 of Denticeps clupeoides. Lineage (NCBI taxonomy): Eukaryota > Metazoa > Chordata > Actinopteri > Clupeiformes > Denticipitidae > Denticeps > Denticeps clupeoides. Next base: position 12,207,718 of record NC_041720.1, on the reverse strand, counting down.
ATTAAACCCCGGTTTCGTGACGTTGTGCGAATGTGTCCTTCTTCCTCGTCATCTCGTCTTCATCTTCGTTCACCTGCCTTGCCATGCCAGATGGTTGTGACATGGTGGGGGAGAAGCCTTTAATAAAAAAGCTTGGATTTTTTGTGCTACCCCCTTGTGGTGGTGGTAGTAGTAGCCTAGTTGATAAGACACTCGCTTATGAACTAGAAGACCCAGGTTCAAACCCCACTTACTACCATTGTGTCTCCAGGCAGACTACTAATTGTAAGTCACTGTGGATAAGTGTGTCTGCTAAATGCGGTAAATATTTAAAATGGCATGAATGTCACCACTGTCATCACATTTTGTCAATCTCAGATGAACAAGGTACCCCACTGCTAAACCAGGATGGAATGGCACTGTTTGGACATGGGCGGGACACACGACCAGTAGTCAACCCCAAAGAGAAGTATCTTACTGTGGGAGGCAAGCCTATCATTGGACTGGATCGGCCAAAGCCCCAAACCACGTCTCCAACCACCACTACGCCTGAGCCGACCACTACCGCTGAACCTTCTACTTTCCCCACCACAACAGAGATGACAACTCTGGAGCCCTCTTCATTCCCTGTCACCGCAACCTGTCCTCCAGGAACATTTTCAGTAATGGATGAACTAGGACTGCCAATGGTCAATGTAGATGGAGTGTTGGACTGTTACCCAGAAGGTGAGTTACCCATCCATGGATGTTCATATACTGTATCTAAACTAGTTCACCTAAACCACTGAATTAAATATTATTATTTTTTAAATTGAATGAATAAATGAGATATGCTGTACACTGTACATAATTACTGTACCAAATAATACTGTACATTGTTTGTTGTCATTTTTGTGTTTAATTTGTTGCCTGAAGAAATTCCGTTTCAAGTGCTGTACGTATTTATGGCTTTACCAGCCGCCAACTGGGACTACGTATATTGGTTGTGGTCAAGCATCATGCCTCAGGGGAACCCTCTGACAGCCTCCCCGTGCTCCACAACTGAAGACCCAGCTGTCTCCAACTATTGTAGAAGCAATTCTGTCTTTTGTTAGTGGGTGGACCCTTTTGTTTTAAAGCTGTGTAACAGCTGGGATCCCAGAAGCATGCATTCACAGGCATGGCATTGCTCATTTAAACAAGCTATGCATGTCCTAGATGCAGATACAGAACCTGTTTGATTGTGATTGACTGTATGGAGGCAGGTTGCAAAATGGCAACAATACAGGCAATATACATACTGGGTGGAGTATGTGTTCCTGAGATGTGTACAACAGAGACCAGGTTTGAGATGTCCACTGACAGCACCATGAACAAGCAGTGTTATGAGCATAGAAATCTAAGAGGAATGCAGGAGGAACTGAAGAGACAGGACCTTGCACTCTGTGTTGCCAGGATTTAATTGGATGTTCTGGAAAAATGGCTTGTTGACAATAGGTATTGTCAGAGAAACTCAACTCTTAATAGATTATGCTAGTTTATTACAGCAGTTAAATATTTATCAGACAGGTTATGTAGTTTTGTGAGTGTTTTGTCGATGATTGGCTGAAAGACAAAATAAAGGACTAATCAATTATCACCCATTTTCAGCTTAGTTTATGAAAACATAATTAAAATTCGTTTTCTTAGTTTCATTCAGAGAAAAGGGATTGGGAGGGTAGTTTCTCCTTTCCAAAATACAGATAACCAGCAAGCAGTTTTTTTCTGTAAATCCTGAAGACCTAAATGATCCTTGACATTAGAAATCATGCTCCATGCAATACATGTATTATTGCACTTTGTGAATAAATTTCAATGTGTGTGTGCATGTTTGAGAGAGACTGCTGATTGTTTAGCCTTTGGTACTTCCTCTACAGAGAACGGCTCAGGGATGGGAATGGACACCATGGTAACAGTCACCATGGCACCTGGCACTGCTTTTGCTATAGAAGAAGGTACCGGTATTGGCTGAGTATGGCCCCAACTGGCTGCAGAGCTGTATTTTTCTTTTTGTTTGTTATTCTGTGTTTGCACCTTAACCCACTGTCATTTGCTTCATCTGCTGCTGGCTATTCCAAGTTCACTCAAGGTGCATGACTAACTCCAAGAAAGATGTCTCAACTGCATGCTGTTAGGAATGAATGGGTTTGGATGCCTATTAATGGCAGCTGTCTGCTAGACAGGATGAAAATTATTGTGTAATGTTTTGTTATGTAATGTCGCATTGGTCTCTTTACAAGTATGCTGTTGCATGACATAATTCAAAACAAACTTTAAATAAAGGTCTGCACTCCTTTTAACAATCGAGGGACAGTTCACTGTCCAATGATGTAGAAGAATCACACTTCTTAGTTTTTACATAAAATCCATAAAAATGTAGGTTGTGTGCCCACAGCGGCTGTAGAAAAGCTTCAAAAGCATGCATCAACATTTCTTTGGAGGGCAGTCATTATCTAAAAATTCTAAGCTAAGGCCACCTGCTGCTTTGTAATTTTTGAGTATTGCTTTTAGCCAATTGCTTTCCAACAGCAATATAGTGTCTATATCATCAGATCTTGAAAAAACATTCCTCATATGCCTGGTCTGGATACACATTCTCATGTGGGATTAAAACAGAATATTTTTCTTTAACAGTGTCCTTTTTGGGAACGAGAGCAGCCTTGTGGAAAATTCCACTTACAATATGGGGTCATACTCACTGCAAAATAAAAAAGGAATATTAACAAGTTAGAAAACACTCTTTTTTTGTGAGTATTACGAGAAATGTGTTTGTGTTCCAGGATTTTTGATTTAATAGTTTGCCAATCAGAAATATTTAATAAAAACACAGATAATCTATCTGCATTTTTGGTTTGGTGGCAGACATGGTCCCAAGGTGACAATAACAGAGCTCACACTTGTTGTGTCTGCCTACACCGCCGCGAACAAGTATTACTACAGCGACAGAAATTAAATCTAAGCACAGAGCGCCAGATTGTGTGTTTTCCTATTTGAAAAGAAATATCTTTCCTTTCTCTGTAGATGAATTTGTGATGGACACCATCTCACCTCCTACCACAATGACTCCGACCACTCCGGAGCATGACACAAGGCATTTCAACTCCAGTCCGTCATCAGAGTTCGACCTTGCTGGACGGAAACGCTTTACAGGTACTCCGTCAGTGTGGATGGGCTTCAAGAAGGGCTTCATGTGAGAGAGTAATTATGTTTGGAGGTGGAGTAATAGGTGTGTGTGTATGCGTGTGTTTTTGACAAATTGATCCACACTCCTATTGGTCCATGTCAGACTGTGCTGCATCTTCATCAGAAGCAGAACTGTTTTTATAGGGTTGAATCCCAGAAGGAAATTAGCCTTTTTAAAGCCACTAACTCTACTGCACCTGTACGCCAAGACACTTTAAAGCATCTGTAGAGCACAGTGTCTGGGAAAATTATATACGACTAAACATTATAAATGGGACAAATTATGTCAGGAGGTAAAATAGAAAAAAAAGAAAAAAAGAAAAAAAAGAAAAAAAATCCAAATGTTACCAAATTGTTCCAAACATACAGTACAAAACAACAAAAAAAATAATGTTGAACATTCATTCACCTAAAACACTTTAGTGCAGCATTTCCTTATTTTCATTTAATAATGAAATTATTTGTATAGAGAAAGACAAAAATGTCTCCCAATCTATTTTGCACAAATGGACTCAGAGTCTAAGCTATCCAACAACGTACACTTTTTTTATTAAACACACACAAAAAAAAAATCCACACAGTTCCAACATGCAGCACACTTCTTCACCCCAGCTGTAGTTCTCTCCGCTCTCAACTCTCTCTTCCGATAATTCCTGTACTTGCTCTCCAACCCAACCTCCTGGCCACACATCACCTCATAAATGCAGTACGTGATACATGCATTCAATCTTGTTTTTCATCTGCAGTTTTTTACTTCTAGGAGATCATTAAGTCATGCACAGAGTTGGGACAAACCAACCCCCAGTTCTTGTAACAGATATCTAGACATCAGCATTGTATCAAATCTAATGTAATTATTACTACTTTTGCTTTTTAATAATATTGTCTGTGTGTATTACTTTTATTACAGACTTTTAGCCTTTCCTGAACAAAAACTATTCGATTTTTTTATTATTAGTTTCTTTATGATTAACTAGGATATTTATGTTTAACCTTTATGCATAAGGCAACTTGAATTAATGTTCCCTGAATTGAGACCTATGGGGAAAAAACTATTTAAATTGAATAAGAAAGGAATGCATATGCACATGCAGACATTTTTATATCCCAAAAATCTGTCGTTTTAAGTATTAAATATTAAAGTGCAAGATGAGCAATGCTGATGTTGGAGAGGCTTTATGAAGTTACAGGAACAAGGGATGCTTGTGCAGGTCAACTGAATGTCTAGATGCAGATGTTGAGTTGAAGAACAGCAAGGGTGCAGAAGTGACCTGGAGTGACTGTAAATATTATTCTGCTGTGCTTTGACTACATACCTCGCCTCCAGCAAGACACTGTATTCAAAACAGGTTTGGATCCGCTTAAAGCATTTTCTGCGACAGGCTACTGGCCTCTGCTCTCTCAGAGGAGATGTTTCAGAAGAAACTCTCTCATTACATAACTTTGGACCATGGTTAACAAACTAGGTTTCTAGTGACCTCAGGTCACTCACAGTTTGAAATCATGGTCAAATGATTTTTCTTTTAAATTGTTTGCACACGTGGTGTGCAGGTGTGGCTGTAGTCAGATGCCTCTGTGAGTTCTGTCTTTGTTCACAGACATAGCCTTCACGTGCTTGTCTTGGCGGTTCACCATCATCAGCTGGTTTAGAAGGGTCTCCCTTCATTTTGAATAAATTAGAGTAGATTCAAATTAGTTTTCCTTGTCCAGGATAAAGTGTGCAATACTTTAACTAGAAGTACAGAAGAATTGAGTTGAAAGTTTGGATTGCAACATGGCAATTTACATTATGTACAGATATCTTGAATATGAAGTTTAAGTAGACAGTCTGGGGGCTTCGATATCAAGGTGCTACATCATGCAAAATTTATATAAAAAAAAACAGAAATATTTAGCAGTAAGTGATATGTAGACATTGTTGTGAATGAGTAATGAACAAAATTTAGCAGCTTATAAAGAATACATCAGAATGAAATACATCAGTATTGCACAGCTTTATCTCACAGTGTTGCTGTATTATACTTAATGTTAGTTTTACTTTTTGTGTCAAGTTTTTATTAGTCAGTCACATCCATACTCCATAGTCTAGTCAAAAATCCTAGTTGACTGAAACCTATGGAAATCTAGACCAAGCTGTGCACTGTACAGGTTACTTCACACCTGTGCATAATGGGAAATTTTACAGCAGGTTGCCGACCAGGTTGGCTGCCTAAGCCTAAACTTTTCAAAGACTGGACATGCCTTCGCAATACTGCATCCATGATGGCCTCTGAGGCTTGAATATCTGAATTTTATCCAACTGGTTGTTCGGTGCAACTATCTTTCAGTTTCTCCACAGAAGCAGCCGAGCAAACCAGAAACATGCACAAGCATGGTATTACAAGAGCAACACAAACACTGTTGACAGAATGATGAACAGTGGCAATACCAGATGCACATAGCTCAGGAACCCCAGCCATTACAATTTGTCATCTCTACGTTAATAGATAATGGCCTGGTTCATCTGATTAGATAAATGTGATTTGTAATTTGTTTGTATAACGATTCCAAGAAATTAAGACCATGATATTTAAAGGTAAAAATCCTGCATGTGAAACATGCTAAACAATGGAGTCTGGCACAAACAATGCCTCACTGAAGGCCAATGGAAAACAGCTGTGAGCAGACCTGTGAAAGCACCAACATCCAACACTCTGACACCATTAGAACTGGACAAGCTTGTCTCTCTTGATCCAGCATTAACTAGCAGCACTACAACACACAACAACACCCGTTTACTCCACAGCCATGTGAGCAATCTATCACAGCGTGGCCGCACATGTACATCTGAAACGTATTACACCCACAAAACAATCCAGGACGTGGATGAAGGGATCTGAGGTAAAAGTGCTGATATCAGCTGTGACAGCCTTCGTCCTGGCCAGACTCAGAGGCAACCCCCCCCCCCCCCCCATATTTATGGTTGCAATATTTCACACTCCACGCTCGCCACTTTCCAGATCTCCAGCATGTCCACCATTCCTCTCTCTGTTGGTGTTCTGTCCGTTTTTAAACTGCTCCCCAAATCCTCCTTCCCTCCAAACACTGGATGGGATCATTTGAGCTATGTGTGTATTCCAACTGCGCCATTTTCTGTAGTGTGGATCAGTGTGTATCTAGTTCTTATTATGTTTGTCTGTAGTTGGATTTATGAAAGTCAGAGAATTTAAAGATGGAACAGAATAATTTATAATACATAACCAATAAGCATGATTTATATTTGCAGCATTTAGCAGATCTTTGTATTCCATTTATGATCTCATACCTGTATATCTAGACTTAAATTATACTGCCATTTAACAAAGACATCACTTACATACCAAAAGATGTCCCGTACTTAGTATTTAGCTTTAATCAATGCTTGAAGATGAAAAGGGACTCGGTTGTTCTGGTGGCAATAAGAAGTTGATTCTTTTAATCTACAATCTAATCTGAATTGTAATTAGGGCACTTTCTTGGAACTGTATTGAACTGATCTAGAGCTTAGCAGTTCTGTTGTTCAGTTCTGTTAGCAGTGGTTGGCCTAGCGGTTAAGGAAACAGGCCCATAATGAAAAAGGTTGTCAGTTCCAATCCTAAGCAAAGCACCGTCCTGACCCACTGCTCCCCAGGCACCTGTGCTGATGCTTGCCTACAAGGCCAAGGAAGGGTCAGCACCCTCCTTCTTCTGATCTCTCATCACTCCTCTCTCCGATCCTCCAGCACTGCTTGACTGGTACCACCATCTCTCAGGGTACTAAGAAAGCATTAATCTAGACTCTCTTCTGTGTTGGCTCCTAGGTGGTAAAATGGACTTCCACTAGATGTTCTAATAGCTAAAGATCTTTAAAAGCAGGCTAAAATAATCCTTTTTAGGAAATACTTAGATTGAAAGAGGCTCTTATGTGTTTAAAAAGGTTGGTTTTTGAGATATTAAACTAATGGTATTTACAGATCCTGTCATAGTGAAACAAATGACGGATTTCAGTGATGGACATTTTAGCTTATGTAAATTGTTCTGGATAGGAGCGTCAGACAAATGCTGTAAATATGTATATAAATATAATAAGTGTTTGTGTGTAAGGATGTAAGAATTTGTATACGTGACATATTGACATACTGATGGGCGTGGATTTAAATCATCCAGAGTGAGGAAGCAGCATGCATGAACGTTCAGTAATCAGCTCCAGCCATTTTGAGCTCTTCCTCTGCTGATATAAATCCTGAGCACACCTTTGATCTTACATCCCATGTGTAGTAAAAAAATTATAACATTGAAAGTTTCTTAACTGAATACAACTGGACAAGGGTGGTAGTAGCCTAGTGGGTAACACACTCGCCTATGAACCAGAAGACCCGGGTTCAAATCCCACTTACTACCATTGTGTCCCTGAGCAAGACACTTAACCCTAAGTGTTTTCAGGGGGACTGTCCCTGTAACTACTGATTGTAAGTCGCTCTGGATAAGGGCGTCTGATAAATGCTGTAAATGAAAATGTAAATGGACATCAATGATTTTTTAAAGCTTTGTTAGAAGCTCTGGAACACCAAAAATACAAGCAGGGCAAAGCAAAAGATGAGGAACTATATTTCTGAATGTTGTCTGTAATTAAAATATTAGAAATGTATCGTTAAAACGTTGTGTTTCCTCATTTACTGACAAAATCACCACTTTTCCTCTCTGCAGCTCCATATGTGAACTACATCCGCAAGGATCCGGGTGCTCCATGCTCCCTGAATGAAGCTCTGGAGTACCTGCAGGTGGATGTGCTGGAGATCTTGATGGAGAAAGACACAGCGAACCAAAAGCAGCCACCCAAGAACAAACCCCATAACATCACTGTGGTTGCCATGGAGGGCTGCCACTCATTTGTTATTATAGACTGGGCCCGCCCAATGAAGGACGACATGGTGTCAGGTAGGTGGAGCCAATTATCATTTTTAACTGTGTTTGGTTTGCTTCCTGTGTGGGGTCTGACTTATCACTGAGAATGCAAAATTCATCATACTTAGAAACAATCCTTACATAAAGATGGAGATGGACAGTGAAGGACTTTCAGGAGTTTCATTCAGATGATGCAGGTTTTGCATAATTTTCCAACGAAGACACACAGTTGTCGTGGTGCTCAAACCTGGAAAGATGAGAAATCAGACGCAGCCAGATGAAAATATTTAAACGCACACAGTGCTACGCGATTTGCAGCTCACAGCATTTTGGGTACGCTAACTTAATCAGCTCTGAGGTGGAAATGTAAAAAGTTTGAATTTGCCAGACTTTTCCAGCACACTTGCCTCTGTAATGGTTTTTACATATGAAATTCTAGCCTTCTTTAGTCGGAAGAAAAGTGTGTTTAGCCCTAGCTGTGTGTCTTTCTAAAAATGTAAAGTTGATCAAGCTAGTGGACCAGCAAATTTGACCAGCTCGAGGTATGTTTTCACCCTAGTAAAGACCAGCAACCACACAAGCCTTCGACTTTCGCTCTTTAAACAGATCCAGAACACAAGACTGAGACTAGACTAGGATTTTGTCTTAAGGGCAGATTGTAGTCAAATTGTATTGCATTGGCCAAGTGTAAACTTAGTTTAGTTTATTGTCTTCAGAGGATTAAACAATATTTCGAGGTAAAAGAATTTAAACCAAGTGCAAGGACTGTATGGAGGGCATGTGTTGTTAGGACCAGATCATGTGATGAGCTTGTGAGATGCATCTTGCATATCTAGCATTAAGTTATAATATACCTGGACCATGGTAATTAACAGGCCCTGACCTCTATTTCAGGCGTTCCGACTGCAAAATCAAAACCCCTTGACCACTATCAGATTTCGCCAAAGTCTGTGTTTTCTCTACTCTCTTTGACTGGTAAAATATAAGGGTGCAGCTTCGTAGTGAATGTGTGCTTGATGTGATGCCTAAAACTGTTTTTTTTTTGTTTCCAATCATACCTTCTCATTTGTAAAACTTCCTGATCACTGAAATGTGGTTGCACAGTGCTGGGGCTGTATATGGGGAGGAGGTTTCTTTACAAGGTTGTGTTACACCACAGTCTTCTTGGTTAACTTATTACTTTACTCTCAACCCAGTTAACTTAAAACATACAGTTTAGTGGAATATCAGGATTGTTGTTGAAATTTGTGTTTAATAAAGCGATTATTAAGGTGTCTCAATAGATGAATGCTTATATGCAAGTGTTTTGGCAGTGGCCCAGATAAAAAAAAAAAAAAAAAAAACTTTCCACAAAGTCTGACCTTTAAAAAGGCATTTCACAGATTGATTAGGTTGTGTGTTTCTGTGTGATTAGAAGGGACTGTTTTTTTTGTCCTTCTGATTTCTGACATGACCTGGCCTGTTACCATGTGCACTGGACTATTTTTCCATTAGCCCTCGGCTATGAGCAGATGTGGACGTTTAACGGAGAAGGCAAAGAAATTAGCAAAACGGAGGAAAAAAAGACTCATTTTACTTTCCTGTTTTACTAATGAAGACTTAAATTATTTGAAGATAAACATGGCAAGTTTGACGAAGTAAAGATCAGGCTAATATTCTGCACAAGTCACAATCAATAGACATAAATTAAGGAGTGCTGTACAGGCTATGCTTAACATTCTGCTACAACATAGCAACCCTGCTTCTGGTATGACATCATGGTCTGCGTGTGTGCGCTGTCACCAACTGAGAATAAGAGTTGGTGTCGTTAAGAAAGCAGGTCATTAAATAATAATATGAGAAAATATGGAAAAAAATGATCTGTTGATAAAAACTGCCCAATATCTGCCCAACCCTATTGTGAAGTGGCTGAACCTGACAAAAGACGCACTGATATCTGACTACTTTGCTCCTTTAGGGTACTTGGTTCACAGCGCCTCCTACGACGATGTGCTGAATAACCGATGGTCCACCAGCTCTTCAGCTGGAACACACCTGCCAGTGGAGAACCTCAAACCCAACTCCAGGTAAGCTTCAGACCCCACCCTCTTTTGAGACACAAGCTGTTAATGTGTGTATCCTTTAAGAGTGCAAAAGTCTGGAAGCAGACGCGTCAGTTACATTGATAATTATCATGTACATCAATAACATCCTTGACAGCTTCTCTGCAGCAACTATTCTGTGTTTGGGTTCTCATCTCAGCATGTGGACTCTTGGGTTGTGACTCAGTGGTTGAGGTTTGGCTGTGGATGACTGTGCTGCGTCCACCAAAGGTCTGCCTGCCACATGCTGAGACCAGGAGCCTCAAATTCTTGCTGGCCTCCCTGCTTCTGACTGACAACCATTTGGTCCTAAATCAAACGGCCACTCGCTGCGTTCTACATTAAATTATCTTTCTCCTGCTTCCTTCTTCTACTCTTTATCACAGCCTCAAGTAACACTTAGTAACACTTGGGTTCCCAAAAAGATGGCGTCACATTGCATGTGTGATCCCTTCTCAAAAAAGTCTAGCAAAAACTGGCGTTCACTCTGACTAAGAGAGCTTAATGGAGAGCATGTGTTGTGATAGCTCCATACCAGATCCTGAACTACGGTCAAATGTCTGGATCAGCGCAGGCAGGAGTCGCCTGAATAAAGTTTCTATTCCCACCAGTGGAAAATTAGCAAAGTAACCATGCTTCCTTGAGGCTCTTCTCTCCTCTAAATGCAGACATTTAGCTAATTAAGTGTGGGGTTTTTTTTTTGTTCAGACTGGTCAGGGGCGGCCAGTGTGTATTTGGATTTTTACCTTTGTATTATAGAATTTTTTTTTCATTGCTAGTTTCTAGAGGAGGAACAAACTACTCACCAAGCAGTGGTGCCATGTACCTGACTGTTTAAGCCTCGATTAGCAGATCCGACATCATAAATGCATCTCAGAGTCATCTCAGAACCATGGGCCCATCAAAACCAACATGCAAATGGAATATCAGCAAAGTAGTGAATATGATTATAGCAATATCCCCCATAATAACCACAGGCCATAACGTGCTGCTGAGTCTCATTTATCCCCAGACACGTGCATTTTCACACTTTTTTTCCCCACAATTTCTCTTTCTCCACTTCACACTCTGCCTCTAGCACACACACATACACACATCCATGAGACCCCTTCTTCTGAGAAGAGTTCATAAGAAAGGAATGTGAGGGTGAATGAGTTTGCTCTTGCCCTGTGTGGCACTTTAAATACTGCATTTTCATTTCACTGTTTTCTTATATGAAGACGTGTGTCACAATGCTGAGTGACAGATTGCAATTAAAAAAAAAAAACCTTGCATACAACTACAGGCTTGCCTGTTTTTTTTCTTTACATTTAGAGCTGTGTGCCATGATTCACTAAAGTGAAGTGATTGTCATTGTGAAACACTGCGGCACAGCACACGGTGACACAATGAAATGTGTCCTCTGCTTTTAACCATCACCCTTGGTGAGCAGTGAGCAGCCACGACAGGCACCCGGGGAGCAGTGTGTGGGGACGGCTCTTTGCTCAGTGGCACCTTGGCGGATCGGGATTCAAACCTTCTGATCCCAGGGCCACTTCCTTAAACGCTAGGACACCACTGCCTAAATGTATATTTCCTAGAAAATTAAATATTTGCAAATAAAAAATAGAGTATTACTTGTGTAAATACTACGGAGGAGGAATTTATTCATCAAACACTAGACCTTTTTACAGTGGTCTTGCCAAAATTGTCAGTTTCTCATTATTTTGGTCAGAATTTCCACATGGCCTCTGTAACTGCACACAGAGTGGAGTGAGCCAAGCGTGAGGTTATCCAGCGCTAGCCATGCGACACACTGCTACGTGGAAAGATTGTCTTCATTCACTCGACACCCGCGGCGTGTTTTTAAAAAAAAACAAAAAAAACGGACTGTTCAGATTTTAACCGTCTCGTGTATTAAATGAAACAAAGTCTATTTCAAAGGGAGCCTGTCAGATTCTGTGGCCTGTTCTCTGTCTTGGGAGCATTTGTCATATAGAGAACGTTCCATGAGAAATTTCTGTGTTGAATCATTTTTCTTTTCTTCCTTTTTCTCGCTTTCTTTCTACCGGCCAAAAAACAGTTTCATAGCGCTTTGCTCGCTTTAGATTCATAAGAACATAAGAGGATTTATCATAAAGCCAAGTTCTCTGTGAACATACAAGTGCCTTTCCAGATGTGTGTTCACAATTGTGCATGAGACACTGTAGCCCCACCACGATGGACCAAGAGCTCAAAATCCTCTATCCCATGCAATATTTAGATGAGACATACAAAGAAAATCCTTTGGAAATTAGCTAAAAACACTTCTTTACTCCTGTAGTCTCAGTGACAAGGTCCATTCGCCACAACCTATTGGCTCTGCTGACTTCCCGTTGGCTCAGGAATCATAGCAGACAGTGGCTGCTGTCCCTGCCACCATTCTGCAAAAAAAGTAACTTCAGCTGCTACACCTGCACACACATACATTCGGGCCGGAGGCAAGGAAGTTAGCCGGGTATAACCATCACAAATCAGGCATGAGTTTCACTGCCATAAAACACCTCAAAACATTGCAAAATGCTAAGTTGCTATGAAATGACATAGGCTTCTTTAAGATGGCACCCCGTCCTGCCCTGCACCCAATGTTACAGGATTGGTTCTGGAAGCCACAACCCTCAGCGGGATAAGCAGCTATGGATAGTTAGTGGGCGACCAAGCAGACGTGATAGCAGAATGTTCATTCAGGACTTTTTCATTCTCTTTTCTCAGGTACTATTTTAAAGTTCAGGCAAGGAACATATTTGGTCTTGGACCCATCAGCGAGACAATCACATACGTCACAGAGTCGGGTTAGTGCATTTGTATGTTAAACACCACGTATACGCAGCACCTGGCTACCAGACGTAAACTGTGATTGACATTTCTTTTTTAGACGACCCTCTTCTGATCGAGAGACCGCCAGGTAAGCAATCACACGCATATAAATTGATGTGCTTTCTGTGTTTTTTTTGTTTTTTGCAATTAATTTTGCACTATAAAACATCACAAAACAACGAAGAGCTTATAACTACCACAACAACGTTGTGCGTTATCCGCCTCTGTGCTATATGCCTCTGCTGAATAGACTACTGGCGTTGTCCAATGTCCTATTTTTCTATGCCCAGGTGGAGAGCCTATCTGGATTCCCTTCACTTTCCGCTACAATGCTGCCCACAGCGCATGTAAAGGAAGTCAGTTTGTGAAGCGGACCTGGTACAGGAAGTTTGTAGGTGTCGTCCTCTGCAACTCCCTGCGCTACAAAATCTTCATGGGGGACGGACTCAGAGGTATGATCTGTTGAGCTGTTGCCCTCATTAATTTGACATCTTTAGACTTGCTTGCACCCCTTTTAATTGGCATAAGGCCCTGTCTTGTTTAATTTATTAACATTTTTTAAATTCAGCTTATATGTAAATAATACATGTTTAGACAAGTGTTTAGACCTGGAGTTTGTCATGTTACCGTGGCGACCTTAGAACCTTTGCATTCTTATTCCATTGTGTGTTCTACAAAAACAAGATTTGACTGATGCAGTTGACCTTGCACTGACCTTTGATGGCTTTCCACAGACACATTTCACAGCATCGCCGACTCGTCCGGCCACGGGGAGGATCACTGTCAGTTCGTTGACTCATACCTGGATGGGAGAACAGGACCGCACAACCTCTCTGTTTACCTACCAACAGCCCAAGGTACGACCATCTTCTCTTTTTTGTGAAGCGGCCCCATAATCAGAAGGTTGCCAGTTTGAATCCTGATCCTCCAAGGCGCCTGTCATGGCTGCCCACTGCTCACCAAAGGTGATGATTAAAAGCAGAGGACACATTTCATTGTGTCACCGTGTGCTGTGCTGCAGTGTATCACAATGACAATCACTTCACTTTCACTTTTCACTTTCACATTTACGCAAAACAAATAACGGGGAAGGAACTCTTCTCATTACAGTTACATTCTGGACAGGTTTGGTCTGATGTTTATACCCCTGGCTCTGGTGCTCTTGGTACTTCTGGTACTTCAATAATCCTTATCAGCACTAATCACTAATCATCACTAATACTTATCAGCAATAAAAATAAATATAATATCAATCTCAAAAAGGTTATTTCACTGGCAACTAAACAAAACTTGTTTCCATAAGTCCAGTTGCCAGTGAAATAGCCTTTTTGTTTACTTAACCATGACCTGGATGACTGAGAACCTTCACTGATACATATAAAATGAACAATATTACTTTTAATTGAATGCCATCCATATTTGCATTTGAACACATTAAGCAGAAATGGCCTTTGCCAGAGGTCACATCACCATTCACACACAGGTTTTGTGACGCAGTTGTGGTGTAGCGGCCAGGGAAGTAGACTCGTGACCAGGACAGCCGGTTTGATTCCACCGGTGACAAAGGTGCCTCTGCATTTTAACCTTGAGCAAAGAACCGTCCCCATATACTGCGCCACAGGTGCTATTTCTGGTTAAAATGCAGAGGATGCTGTGTCACTTGACCTCAGATGTAAATCAGTCTTACTTTTTTTTATATAATTCCTATACTCTTAAAAATTAGCATTTTGTTACATCCTAGCCCAGTACACATGACATATTCATATAAAAAAAATTATATATATAATTTAATTATAAACCATTCTGATCTGTGTGTTCCAGGTTACTATCGTTCATTTAGGCAGGAGCCAGTGAATTTTGGGCCCATCGGTAGGCGTACGCCACACACTTTTGTGGGATGGTACGAGTGTGGAGTCCCTATTCCTGGAAAGTGGTAACAGAGAGGTCAGCAAGAAGTCACCACCGAGGGATGCCACATTTGTCCCTCCCTCTGAAACACACAAACAGGAACTTTTTTGCTCCCAGTGGCAACTGCAACAAACATATACTGCTTCATACAGAGAGAATATATTACTTAGTAAAATAAAGTAGCACTAATGTGTCTATGTATCCAGTATTGTGCACTTTTTTAATTAAAGCAGTTTGTATATGAGGAAATAAAAAGCATGTGTACTCTGCTTATCAATGGTCTTTGGGAACAAAAGCAATATCATAACAAGGGCTTCTGGTTTCTTTATAGAATAATTTATGTGAGAAATGCATCTGATTAATTATGGCACCATTCAAACTCGAGTGACACTTCTGAAAGACGGTGACTGCTGAGGTTAGGCTTAATGTTTATTAAATGGGACCACAGTTGCAGCTTTCAGATTTTTCAGATTTTTCTAACTTGCACAAATTTGTACTGTTTGGTATTTTAAGTTGTTTTGGAAGCAGTTGCCCATACAAGGGCAGTTTTTAAAATTAGACATATTTGCTCAGGAATGGTTATAATATGAATAAAGGTGCTATGGAATAATAAAAAATAAAAAAAACTGACATTTAATCATTGCCCATTTTGTCCATATGAGACCATTTAGATCCTAATTTTTACATATTGATTAGCTAGCATTGTTCCATTGTAAATAATATATATATATATATATTTGGCCATTGAACTCCTGTAGTGATGTATCTCCTGTAGTGATCTGGAGTAGAACGACTCTAATAAAGGAACTAGATCAGGTGACCTAAATCTCAAGCAGCCACGTCGACCTGTGCACAAGTGCAGTGTGTGTATGTGTGTAGACACTTGTATTAATCATCGGGAGCTAAAGCTGTAGAGATTGATTCAGAACTTTTTTTTCTCTCTCCGGCAACAGCAGTTTTTAATAAAAAATTTACGGTTTTGTGGTGGCGTACAGAAAGAACGGTAGTATGGGAGGGCCATGTCACAGAACATCCTTACTGTATTCAGTTTTGGGGATAATTAACTGGGATCAATTCTTGACATTTCTATGTTGATGGATGCTACATTTCAGTTTTGTGTCTGTCGCATTTGTTTATAGCCTGTAAACGGATTCATTCTTAATCCTGCATAATCTGCAGGAATTTGTGTTGTGATCAATCTGGCAGTAAACATTATTTCTTAATAAAATGAATACAAATATCACCATAAATCATCACTCATGCTGCCTGTTTCTGTGCATCTTCATGACCCAGTTGGATTTAAATAGAAGTCGAAAAGTGTTTAACATCAAGATATTCATTCATTGATTATGAAATATTACGCATGTAAATCATTATTTTTAATTTATTTGTAAATGTGTAAAGGTGTGTTACTTATGCTGACCCTAACCCTGAATTATATAACACATTATAATGAGTAAATGTAATCTGGGACAATTTAATGTAACATATGGTAAATTCTTAGATACTACCATTATTTCTATACCATTTTCTTTTGCAAGTTTCGCCTCTGGCCACTACTTGTACTTATAATTCACCAGCTAAAAAAAAAAAGTACTTTTTCCTAGAGGAAGTATGGCTGTAAACATGCAGGCCACACGCCTGGAGGTTAGTTTTTGTTCTCTCCTTTTGTTTCCCCTGTTTTTGGCCCTCGGGATACGATCCCCAAGTATACGGGGGTCGAGTCGTGGCGAGGAGCAGCAAAGTCTGCAGGTGAGTAGGCGGAGCGAGGGTGTAGACAGGAGCGAGGACGTGACGTGGGCAGTGAGCACAGAGGATGCGACCACCACGATCTTCGCCATGTCAGGCCAGGCACTCTGCGCTCTGCTGGCTCCCCATGGACTGGGATAACACAGACGACGGCGAGCGATGACAAGTTGCTTGGCTCCGCCCATCGCGCCCATCGCGCCCACCCGCGATGGTCAAGAGGTCCATGGGGACCCACGTGACTACCGGTGATGTGAGGACAGCAAGGGAGAAACGGACAGTGAGGCGGCGGGAAGTCACCAGCCAGCAACTGCGCTGCTGGGACTGCCTTGCGGGGAATCTGCCTCTACAGCTCCGGCTGCGGACACGCCTACCCTCTGCCCGGAAATTGCCCAGCCCCCTGTTGGACGTACCCATGGCGCCTGGACTTTTCTCAGGAGCAGCAGGTACATGCCAGCCCATCTTAACATCCTGTGGTATGTACTTTGCTGCTCTTCCCTCGCTCTCAGATGTGGACAAGATCACCACCATCCTCGCATGTCTGACTGGGTCAGCGTGGGGCTGGGGAGCCGCCCTTTGGCAGCGGGGAGAGACAGACAAGATGCGTTATCAGGACTTCCTGGAGCTACTGAGGGTGGAGTTTGATCAACCAGAACCCGAGCCATGGATCAAACCCTGCCCCACCACCACACCCAGAAAAAGCCAGGACCCTGTGCAGGAAGCCCCCACGGTGTGGGACTCAGCACTGGCAGGTGGTAAGAGGGTCGCGCTGGAGTTCATGCCAAACCTCCTCAGCCACCAGAGAAAGGTATTAAACAAGTGCTATTTCATGCCATGGTGTAAAACTATAATAATCCACGATACTGAACAGCTGCCATTAAATTAGGCGATCAGCCATTCATGCAATCTCTCTAACAGCATATACAACTGGCTGAACATAATCACTCCAACATGAGTGCAAATTGTGCATAAACAATATGAATTCTGTTAATTCAACAGGGGTATTCTTTTAGTTTAGTAATTACCTATGTGACATTCTCTGACTTTGGAATATTAAACAAACATTACTCATGACCCAGCATGAATGCCTATCTCTTTTTTTTCTATATTTGCCTAAGCAGGAACATGTCACAAAGACATCAGTGGTTACTCAGAGCAACCAGAAAATTTTTCTGGTATTCTATCAGTCACCACAGTTCCTTATCTCAAAAACAAAATAATTTTGTTTCAATTGGTATTCAGTCAGAGTAATGGGGTTTCCACATTATGATGTCTGTGCTTTCAGTTAAGTATGTGAAACTTCTCCTTAGGAATTATTAAAGACAGCAGTTGTCAGCGCATTCTGCTAATGAAGTTCTCTAAACCTCAGAACAAGTTAACACATAGGCTCACGTGTGCCTCAGATTCACATTCCCTTGTTGAGATGATGTTTGTAAAATGGGGCAGTGTTGGCCTAGTGAAATCCGAACCGCCAAGGTGGCCCTGAGGTGCCACTGAGCAAGGCACCGTCCCCACAACTGCTCCCTGGCCGCCTCCCAAAATGACTACTGCTCACTAAGGTTAATGGTTAAATGCGGAGAACACATTTTGTTGTTTCACCTAGTGCTATGCTGCCAATCACAATGACAATCACTTCACTTTCACTAAATATTGTAGTTAAGGGCACCATTTTCAAGATGGCACTGTTCATTGGTGTGAGGTCAGGCATCCTCAGGAATTACATGAATAGATTAAACAATAAAGATTAACGGTGAAGCTCCAGATCACCAGGCAAAAGTCCCAAGCACTGGCAGGGCAGGTAAGGGTAGACACTGGACCCCTTTGTTACCAGTCGATGCAACATTGCAGTCTTCGTCCATCATGGGTCATCCATCATGGGCCCCAACTTGGCCCTACCTCCAGTGGGATAGGACCAGAGTCAAACAACCCTGTATTTTGTGACCCAGGACATGGTAGCTGTCAGGTGAGATGAGCAATTGCCATGGTGGACCATGTGCACCATTAAAGGACCTATGCTTCGCTTACAACATGATATGCATCCGGGAGGGTGACGAGTGGAAGACCGCATCATCACTCCCACCAGTCACTTTGAGAACATTGTAATTCCCTTCGGCCTTTGTAACGCACCTGCTGTCTTTCAGCAGTTCATCAACAACACTCTTAATGATATGCTGGAACGGTGGGTGTATGCCTATTTGGATGACGTCCTTAATTACTCACTGTCACTCAAAGCACACATCCAACATGTAAGAGCAGTCCTCAAAAGAGCAGTCCTCAAAAGTTCAGTCCGGCGCAGCAGCGATACGGGGTGGGGGACCGTGAGCTGTTAGATGTCAAGTGGGCGCTGGAGGATTGGCACTGGTTGCAAAGCTGCGATACCCCCTGTCTGGTCTGGAACAACAACCAAAATCTCATCTCCATCCAACAAGCCAAACAACTCAACCCATGACAGGCAAGGTGGGCCATCTTCTTTGAACAATTTCACTCTAACCTCACCTACTGACCCCGCAGCCAGAACACACAAGCAGACGTCCTTTCAAGCCAACACGTCCCTGACCTCCAACCACCCAAACCCACACCCATCCTACCCTCCAACCGCATCGTGAGACCCCTCCAGTTGTCCCTGGAAACCCAGGCATCCAAACCCGGTCCACGAGATGTGACCCCTTGGTCACATTGCCTGCCTCCCTGCCTCTGCCACAACTGCTGACCTGGTCCTCCAGAATGTTGATCAGTTACATGGGTTACCCCATTACTCCAGGGCATCGTCTCCATCTGGGGTCCCCAATTCGTCTCGGCTGTATAGAAGGCGTTCTACCTGCAGTCTCTCCTCTGGCTATCACCCTTGCCACCTGCCAAAGGCCAGGCAGAGAGAGCAAACCAATAGCTGGGGTGATACCTGTGGTGCTTCACAGCCAATCATCATGCACCTGGCCATGCTACCTCCTGTAGGTGGAGCTGGCCAACCTCATCCAAATCTCATCTGCCACCGGCTACAGAACTTTTGAGGCCTGCTATGTACCGACTACGCTTCCGGCTGGGCCAGCAAGTGTGGTTCTCCACCCAAGATCTCCATCTTTGTACAGAGTCACTCAAGTTCATTGGGCTGGGTAAGACACTCTCCTATGAACCAGAAGACCCAGGTTCAAACTCCACTAGAACCACTGTGTCCCTGAGCAAGACACTTAACCCTGAGTTGCACCAGGGGGACTGTCCCTGTAACTACTGATTGTAAGTTGCTTCGGATAAGGGCATCTGATAAATACCATAAATGTAAATGTAAAATCCCTGTTTAGGATTTGCCCATAATGTATGTGATCACTGTCAGAAGGCCATAACATGCCATAAACCATATTTTATGAACAAAAGCCTGAAATATATATAGTTACAAATCATTACGAACAATGAAACAATGCAATAAGCATACAAGAAGAGCAATCTTTGTATGAATATTAGATTCATGCTTTGTCTTGAAAGATACTTTGAAGTCTCTTGATGATTCAGGAAAACCATGTTGATGTTCTCTGGTTACATGCAGCAAACATTATGGTTTGGAGTTGGCTTTCACCCGCAGCAAACAACCAGGTTGAACATCTGGGTCTAATATGAGCCTGTAGTCCAGAGGCTTAGAGAAAAAAACAGGACTGTAAACCTTGCCAAGTTGTGGCAATTAAATTGCAGATATGCATGTAGCATTGCTTGCTAATAACAATGTACGGTATTATCAGCACAATTTTCAACTAGGCCTGGGCAACCTCAACGACTGGGCATAGGGCAGGGAAGAGTAGTGGAAGTAGAAGTAGTAGGAGTGTTTTATATTACATTTAAATAATCATCAAATGAGCTTTATGTACATGTGCAAATACACAAAAAAAATGTGTGTAAACACTATTGTTTAGTGTTTTATGGTTATTGGGTCTCTGGGGCAAGGGAAGTGAAATTATAGCCTCAAGTCTTTTTACAGATTCTTACAATGCACACACCAACATAAAGAGCATGTCAGCCAAATCATCCCATCTGTCTATTCCCCATGAGAAACTAGCAGTGAATTAAAGTTTCTATGCTTCCTTTTTTCGATATAGTAGCGGTCAGGGTTCAGGAAAAGTATGAATTACTACAAACCAAAAAAAAACATTTATAAAAACTCAGCTTAGCATGCAGCCGTACCACAGATGTGTTCTTAAAGACAACTTTTTCAGCCCAGATTTTCATTATTTTCCTCTCTTAGTGTATAATTATGCATGAACAACTAATTATGGATGAGTAACTTTTCATACAGAAATGTCAGGCATCGTTGTGCACACATTAAATGGCTCTGCAGCTGCAGCAGGACACAGTAGAAAATTTAACTGTTTTCCACATGCTGTTGTATGTCTTTTTTTTTTTAAGTAAGTCACGCGCCACTTCGGCTGGAAAATGTTACCCCTCGTTCTGGAAGCATTAAATCATCTGTGATTGGTTGGAGAAAAGGTTGGAGTCAACACCATAAGAGAAGAAAGTGAACGAAAGAGTCTACATGTACTGAAGGCTCTCTAAAACAAATTAAATATATTTGAGCCATTATTTTACAAAAATGCATTCTAATTATGTCAAATGGCATATTTGTTCTAAGAAATTTGAATAAAAAAAAAACTCAAAACTAAAACACATGTCCTTCAGCAACATTTTGAGGGTGCATACACAGTTCTCATTTATCTTACAGATAAGATGCCATTTGCATCTGTTTGGCCATTGCAATGAGGCCATTCTTTCATTTTCTCCTTTTTTCTCTGTCTCTCTTGCAATCATTCATTTTTACTGTGGTGCATCTTTGCACAATGACTGAGATTAGCACAGCTGGCAAAAGCTGCCAATGATTTTTGCCGTATAAATGCACACGTTTTTTCCTGACCTTGGTCTGTTCATTTTGTAGGACAATAATTTTCCTGCACGAAGGGGACCTGAACGAAATTGCAGCATTGCTCATTTTTCAGACAAGCGGTTTCACACAGTTCAAATTATAGTCTTTGGCTTCAAGTTCAAGACTGTTTTGTACCATAAGCTACTCAGAATGCCTTGTTTACACTTTTCAGGAAAGCTCTTATTTCAGCACATTTACATTTGTAGCATTTAGCAGACTTACAATCAGTAGTACAAGCAGCATGACTGTTAGTGGTCATTAGACAGTCTTGGTCTAAGTCTAAACCCCACCCGTCCAGAACAGACTAGTAAGGAAGTTGCAACAATCTGTCAGTAGTCTTGCACAGGATGAGACTCCCACAGACAACAGTATTGTGTCATCTATTCACTTTTCATGTAAATATCTGAATAAATATGTTTTGAATGTAGGAGAAAAAACTAAATGAAATCCACATGAACACAATATGTTTGTGTGATTGCAGATACAAACCATGACAGCATAGTGATGTGTTGGAAAAATACATCTAGAAGGTGCCAGAATCTTAACTTCAACAAATTCAACAAATAAAGGGCAGTATTTCTCAAGTATTTTCATGTTCTCATGTTACATGTTCTCAGAGACCCATGCTAACCATCATATGCAATACATAGACTTATTCTTGGTTAAAAGAGTAGAGAACTCCGAAGTCAGATTGTTGCAATTGCCTGATCTGTGCCAGCTGCCTGGGACAACATCTCTTCAGGGTCACTTCCAAGACAAAGTCCTACAAGACAAATAGTTGGGGTTTTTTTGGGTTTTTTTTGGCCAGCTTGTAAAATAATCGTGTTTAAGAGAGTGTAATGTGGAAGTAAGCTGGCATGGTTTATGTTGCAGCATATTCAGGGGAAAGGAAGGAGGAAATAATATGTGAGAGCACGGAGACTTGCAGGGGCTTAGAGGACTTGTGCTGAATCAAAGAGCGACCAGCCAGGATGGAAAAAAACAGATTGATAACACAGACCAAGCATAGAAAAATACGGAGAGTGGGGGGGGTGAGAACTAGGAAGATATCTCAGGAGAGCAGCTCCTTCAGCCTCCATGTCAAATTTATATATTTCTCAAAAGATGTTGTGGATCCCATTGGATTGCTTTGGCTTCTGCTGTTATCCACAATTCACTAAATCTGAGCTTTTTTGAGTTCTAAATTCAAACAAATGGGATCACAACAAGGTACAGTTAACAAACAACTCTGTTAACATTAGAATTTGGCATGATATTGCATAAATTAGCCATTTAATAACTATCAAGTAAGTAGAAACAAGGAGGAGTTAATTAAAAACCTGAAAAAGGCTTTAGACCAGCGTGAAAAAAAAAGTGTTAATAGATTTTTATCCATTAATAAAATTTGAATTAACAGAAGAGAAATCTACCATTGTGTCCCTGAGCAAGACACTTAACCTTAAGTTGCTCCAGGGAGACTGTCCCTGTTACTACTGATTGTAAGTCGCTCTGGATAAGGGCGTCTGATAAATGCTGTAAATGTAAATGGGTTGTATCAAATATCTTGGAGAATGAACCACAGATCGTCTGTGCCTGAAGGCCTCCTCAAATATTTCTATCTCTTTATATAATAACAGATAGACTCAGTGATGTTGAGATCAGGGAGCTACCTTAACACGGGGAGAGCATGCAAAATCCACGCACACAGGGTCCAAGCCAGAACTCAAACGTTGCTGTCCCTCGTGCCACCATGTGGCTTTTGGTTATATCTACTTAAACAGTCAGAGTAAAGCAAGGTACACAAATGTGTTTAGCATGTAGTGTCATTTTAAAACCAAGCAACCACATGTTTAATAGATTTTTTTAACAGGTAAGTAGGTCAACCAGAAAAATATTGAAATACTGACTAGACAGAGTCTATCATTTATATATGGGCTATGACATTCGCATGAGAATGCTCAGCAAAGCATCCAAGAATGCTGCTCCCATCAATTCAGTTTTCAATTGTGTTGTTCTGTGGCTTCTCTACTTTATCTTGTGTCCTCGGTAGACGTTCCAGCACCAATCAGTTTTGCTGACAATGAAACAAAGTATCGCTAGAAAATAACATGCCTGTATATTGAAACAAGCTCTTTCAGTCACGGGTCAGGTGAGGCTGTCCCATAATGTCTGTCCTAACAGTCTGGAGGCTCATTTACCAGAATGGTCATGGTACTGTAAGAATGGACATCATCGGAGCCTGCTTTTGCCTTGCATAACAGATACCCCTGGCCTACAGGAAGTTGTCACTGGCCTACAGGAAGTTGTCGCTGGCCTACCGGATGTTGTCACTGACCAATCAGAACCTGTTGTTTCTGATGTCACGCCCCCCGGTGCCTCCCATTTGGGGAAGACAAAGAGGGTGGGCGGTCCTGACGGCTGATACTTCACACGTTGATGTCGGACAAAAGGCATGTAAAAACCGGGGTGTCGAATCTTCACCCACAACCGTCGACACAGGAATGTCACACCTCCCCCTGCAGACATCTGTTATGCAAGGCAAAAGCAGGCTCCGATGATGACCATTCTTACAGTACATATTCATATGGATCATCTGAAAAATGATTCTGAAAAAGGATTCTTGGTGAAACCGTTATATATTTATTATTATATTTGGCTGATATGTTGCTAGGCTGTTGCAACCTCTGGACTGTCTGTGTTATTAGTTTAGACCTTTGTATTTGTAATTCATACATGAACTATATTATTCATTTATTCAGTTCAAATGTGTATATTACCATGTACATACTCAGTTATGGCAATGCAGGTAACAATAAACCACATGTTTATCATGGATTATGAACTTAAACAGCTTAATGGAACAGTACTCAAAATATATAAAACACACACTGGACTGGGACTAGATTTGTTTAGATGATCAAATAATTTTTTTTGCATCTGTGTGAAATAATATGTGCAAAGTGCAAAGTGAGTACTGAAATACGGTTACATCAACATTACAACATGTCGGATATTTCTAGTTAACATTTGTTACACATGTTATACATTTCCCCCTGTCATCGTGTCTTTAGATCTGAACACAAACAAGTGTGTTCAGCAAATCCACTTGTGTCACATGCAAATCCTCTTCCTGGCGCTTGTGTGTTTCAATGAGACTTTCCGAGAATGAGAATATAATACTCTTTAATGAGTATTATAAATCAAATCAAACAGCCTGACAACCCCACACTAATCTGGGTAATGAACAGTCTGGTTTTTCCGTCTGCATAAGAAAGACCTTCATTGTAGTATGGATCTTTATCCACAGACATACCAAATCTCATAGTTCTCCTGATTTAAGGGGGAACGCAGGGATGCTCAGTTCCCCTTGTTTGAAATAAACACACTGATATGTCATGTTCATTTATTTCTCCTGAACTGGTTTGCTGAAGTCATTTATAATGATGCAAAGTTAGTTTGACTACAGGCCTCGCTGCTCAGACATCCTAAGTATGCAGAGAATGCTAAAAAAAAAAATAATTAATCATGCATTTAGACATCAACACTTTCAACCAACTACATATAGTGGGAAAAAAACTTCTGGAAAGCCATGATCTACATGATAAGATGATAAGCTACTCCACTGACAACACTGGCCAATTACAATATATATATTTGTGTGTGTGTGTGTGTGTGTGTGTAGCCTGGCGTCCTCGCAGCAGATGATCAGTCAACAGAGAGCCTAGCTGTCTTATTCCATCGGTCTGTGGCTTCGTACCTCTCATGGGAAGAATGATCTAATCCACAACTAGATCCTTGCGTGACTAAACCCTCAACACTGGAGCTGTTGGTGAAACATGCAGGAATAAAATGGGGCTATTGTTTCTCAGAAGAATGCAATATAATTTCAAATAAAGCAGAAATGACTAAGCTTTAATTACAGTAAAGACAGTTTGGCTGTACAGTCGGATTTATGTCAAAGCTCCTTTGGAACGTACTTATCTAGGGTGTGCGTGTGTGTGTGCGCGTGTGTACGTTCAAGGGAGTGTGTGTGTGCAAGTCCAGATAAATGGAGGAGACGTGTTAAATGAGTTTTATCCTCTTCCCCTCAGCTGGGCTAATTCTTTATTTCTCTAGAAACACTAAAAACAATAATTATCGCACTCTGCAGGATCCAGGGGATCTCACATGCCAGGTGTGTTAACTTTGTCCAGATTCTGAGAACCATTGATCTAAAATATAGATTTGTCCCAGTGCATGTCAATCTCTGCTGGGTGTCTGTTATAACATATATAGCACTATAAAAAACTCAGCTCTCGCTCCCTCTTCCTTCACCCTGACAGCTCCATTCGACTAGCCTAGACTACCACAACCTTTCAGAAACATTTGAACACTCATTTCCAATTCCCTAGCATGTTCTGTTCTTGACAAGTTAGGCCTTATCAGGCCTCTTAGTTTAGTCTCTTAGTTTTGTAACTCACAGTCTATGGAAACCGAATGAGAATTGCTGGTGTCTCCACCTTGTAAGTCTATGATGACAATAGTGAACAAGTGAACAAGTGAAAAAACAGATGCATCAAATAAACATCAATGTGCTTCTTGCATTGGATTCTCCAAAATTGCCTCCAAATTAGTCTCCATTGCTGCCACAGAGTATTGTGTGACTGGTACTGTATAAATGCTGAAAAGGTGAACTTTCATATATGCTACATTCATTACATATGGATGGTTTTTATCCACAATCAAAAAGGAATTTACAAGAAATATCAAAATTCTGAAACGTATCTTTATTTATACACACCATAAATAGGGCTGAAGGAATGAAGGATCATCAAATTAACCAAATTAACCGATATGTACTGACACTCATAATGCTCCTTCTTGTGTAAATTTTTTAAGGATAGAACAGACCAAATAGACCAAAAAAAAGATTTTGTACTGCTTTTTGCTTTTCAGAAATAGCAACTGAAAGGAAAGAATACATGTGGAATTATTGGAATACAGGGAGTGCAGAATTATTAGGCAAATGAGTATTTTGTCCACATCATCCTCTTCATGCATGTTGTCTTACTCCAAGCTGTATGGGCTCGAAAGCCTACTACCAATTAAGCATATTAGGTGATGTGCATCTCTGTAATGAGAAGGGGTGTGGTCTAATGACATCAACACCCTATATCAGGTGTGCATAATTATTAGGCAACTTCCTTTCCTTTGGCAAAATGGGTCAAAAAAGGACTTGACAGGCTCAGAAAAGTCAAAAATAGTGAGATATCTTGCAGAGGGATGCAGCACTCTTAAAATTGCAAAGCTTCTGAAGCGTGATCATCGAACAATCAAGCATTTCATTCAAAATAGTCAACAGGGTCGCAAGAAGCGTGTGGAAAAACCAAGGTGCAAAATAACTGCCCATGAACTGAGAAAAGTCAAGCGTGCAGCTGCCAAGATGCCACTTGCCACCAGTTTGGCCATATTTCAGAGCTGCAACATCACTGGAGTGCCCAAAAGCACAAGGTGTGCAATACTCAGAGACATGGCCAAGGTAAGAAAGGCTGAAAGACGACCACCACTGAACAAGACACACAAGCTGAAACGTCAAGGCTGGGCCAAGGAATATCTCAAGACTGATTTTTCTAAGGTTTTATGGACTGATGAAATGAGAGTGAGTCTTGATGGGCCAGATGGATGGGCCTGTGGCTGGATTGGTAAAGGGCAGAGAGCTCCAGTCCGACTCAGACGCCAGCAAGGTGGAGGTGGAGTACTGGTTTGGGCTGGAATCATCAAAGATGAGCTTGTGGGGCCTTTTCGTGTTGAGGATGGAGTCAAGCTCAACTCCCAGTCCTACTGCCAGCTTCTAGAAGACACCTTCTTCAAGCAGTGGTACAGGAAGAAGTCTGCATCCTTCAAGAAAAACATGATTTTCATGCAGCACAATGCTCCATCACACGTGTCCAAGTACTCCACAGCGTGGATGGCAAGAAAGGGTATAAAAGAAGAAAAACTAATGACATGGCCTCCTTGTTCACCTGATCTGAACCCCATTGAGAACCTGTGGTCCATCATCAAATGTGAGATTTACAAGGAGGGAAAACAGTACACTTCTCTGAACAGTGTCTGGGAGGCTGTGGTTGCTGCTGCACGCAATGTTGATGGTGAACAGATCAAAACACTGACAGAATCCATGGATGGCAGGCTTTTGAGTGTCCTTGCAAAGAAAGGAGGCTATATTGGTCGCTGATTTGTTTTTGAATGTCAGAAATGTATATTTGTGAATGTGGAGATGTTATATTGGTTTCACTGGTAAAAATAAATAATTGAAATGGGTATATATTTGTTTTTTGTTAAGTCGCCTAATAATTATGCACAGTAATAGTCACCTGCACACACAGATATCCCCCTAAAACAGCTAAAAATAAAAACAAACTAAAAACTACTTCCAAAAACATTCAGCTTTGATATTAATGAGTTTTTTGGGTTCATTGAGAACATGGTTGTTGTTCAATAATAAAATTATTCCTCAAAAATACAACTTGCCTAAAAAGTCTGCACTCCCTGTAGTCATAGATCATTGTAACAGATTAACCCTGACAATGTCAAATAGATAATCTATTGGCACATCCACTATAGATCCAAATCTCCAATGAACCAGCAATGACCTGGACTGGCATCCACTTGCTACAACAGACATCTGGTGTCTTCAAGTAACTTTTTTTTCTGCCTCTCTTTCTACTGCTGCCTCTGGGTTAGGAGCTCCCCCTCCTAACATTGTATAGGGAAAGGAGGAATTAAAATGTTTAACAACTGAACTATGTATGTTGGATGCTTGGTGAAACTTTCTCTTAAAGCTGCATAGAAGCTGATCACATAACAATGTGTTCTCCCTTTTCTTGCATCATCTAATGGAGAAACCATCCCAAGCTTTGATACAGCCAGTTAAATGATACCGCTAAGAATGGAGAAAAGCAGAAAACCAAAAAACAGACCAAAAAAAAAAAAATAGGGTAGACATCTGGTAGAATTGCCTATTGTGGAGCAGAGACATCAGTCTTATCCACACGCTTGTACACTAGCTTTTCCTTTTCATTTTATTACCATAGAGATAGAGGACTGAAAACTCCAGTCCAGGACTGATGCAGCGTTGACAAAAAAAGCAGCTGGATGCACAGGCAGACAGACAAAAAGCCAGTGGGTCAGACAGACATGCAGACAGAAAAATAAGCGAATGCCTCATGTCACCTCCAAAGATTTACGCCTGGATGAAATGACAGCGAAAGCACTGAGCCATGGGAGCTGGGAGGGGCAGTAGCTCCCAAACGCCCAAATCATTCTTTACACTTGACAGAGAATGAGAGTTATTAAGCCTTTTTTTTTGTTGCTTCGTTTAATTAAAATGCTATGAGTGTCCATTAAATCATGCACAACAAAATAAATTGTTCATGAAGGCATGTCTCATTAGTTAAGATTTCCAAAGAAATCCAATTTAATAAGAAACATGCATAAATCAGTTGCTTCATGTTATTAAATTGTGGGAAAACCTCCAGCAAAAATAACACATCTTGAAAACTCATTTACTGTCAGGAAAGTCATACATGGAAAAATATTAAAATCGGATTCACGTTGCCTGCTCCCCTGCAACAGGTTTCTGAAGCCATTCAAATGCAGTGGGTTAATGGGTTAAAAACAAATGTGCCTTGTTTCAAACACCCTGCGCTTGCCAGGTGAGAGAAAGCACGTAACCAGCCAGGTCCCGCTTTCCTCATGGCCAACAGGATTATGGTGGCACGTTGAAAACTAATTTCACTCAGGGTTGCCAGAGAAAGAAACCCAGACCACCCCAGGCAAGATGCTCTAAGGGATTTAAAAAAAAAAAAAGGACTGTTTTAGATTGCCGCGTCTGAACACAGTCAGGTGACTGGAAGTCCACCGAACAGAATATGTAATATTTTACAGCAGTTTGTCACACTTCCCCACACCATTTGGTGCCACAAGGTGTCAGCAGTGAGTAAGGGTTCGAGTTGGCATCACAAGGGATATGAAATGTAGTCCTAGCGTACTGCATGCCGCATACCAATAAACTAATTAAACTTAAGTGACCTTTGTTTTTGCCTCCAGATTTAACACATACTGTAAAGGCGCAATAAAAAAACACATCTGCGGGTTTGTCCAAGTTAATCTTTTTTTTTTGACAGCAGAAAACGATCTGACCCAAACTTTCTTTGGGCGCTACTTTCAGGCTGGAGCTAAGGGTTAAACATGGTGCTTGTTCAATAGTGTAAGGTCAAAGGTTTTATAAATAAGTAGATAAACAAGAAAGAAACCATCTTTAATAATGTTTAAGCATGTTTCAAATGGATGAGGAAGTAGCGTACGTGAGAGCTGTCAGTCATCTGGCTCCGCCTACTTTGGAGACAGAAACAATTACACAACCGCGAGGGAGGCTATTTTCTCTTCTCCAAGATACAGAAAACGCCTGAGTGTTTGTCTGAGTGTTATCTGTTCATATATCAACCTCCAGCATACCGTACATCACGCGTAGTGTGTAGCGCTGTGCTCAGCCCCAGTCCCTTCAATAATTCACAGATATATTTTAGGCATTAGATGTCTCCTCCCCTTTCAAATGCAGGGGTGCATGATTTACTGTAGTTTGCTGTTTTGATGTCTTATTTTCCTGAGTAAGTAGGACGGTTTTCAAATGAGGAAATGGCCCTGCTCACGCATGAGCTTTAAATGCACTTTATAAGACGGAATTAGAGGGTATTAAAAATCCCATATGAACCTGTCCGATATCTTTTAATTTAAATGAGTATTTCGAATAACTTATGTAAGCAACTGGCAGCAGATTATGCCTCTTTTTTTTTTTTAATACATCAGTCCCATGGGCATGAAACATATGCTTTTATGTTATTTTTGAGGATGTGGGCACAGGGCAAGAAAATGAACAATGCGCCTACAGAATTTTGGCAGAGTGCGATTAGTTAGATGGAAAATTTCCCAGAGGATCAGTGAAACAGGACACTATTTTTCAGCCACATTTCATATCCTTGGTCCACAATACTTGTGGTTGGACAGGCTCTGGTTCTGGCATTCATTATTCTCTATATTTCTTATATGTACAGCACTTTGGCAAACAGCTTTCTGTTTTTGAAAATGTGGTTTATAAATAAACTATTATTGTTATTATTAATAATAATAACAATAACAACAATAATAATAATAGTAATAATATGTGGATTGAAAGGTTGAGGATGGTGAGTTAGTGAGTGAGCCCACAGCACCAAAGAAATCGGCAATGAGAAAGGGCCAAGATAGCTGAGCCCGCACCATTTAATATTCAATATTAAATTTGATTGTGGTACATCTCTGCAATGCAAATCAGTTGCACTGGCAGTTCACTTGCTTGTGTTAGTGAGTGATTTAAAACTGTTATTAAAAAAAATCATAAATTGCACATACCCAGCCAAAGGGAGCTTTTTTTCACCTTGCTATTTTTGTAAGTGGTTGTGTAAAAGGTGACACAACCACTTCATGCAATTGTGACCATAGCTTAAAAGTCAAAGTGAAACCTGTCTGAACAAATTAGCAATGCAACGCTACCACCGTGGGGGTGTTGTAAGTGAAAAGAGGGAGGTTAAGGTTCTGCTCAGCATTGAGGCAGCATTGAGAGATGGTAAACATTTCTCCTGCAGAGCAGCTCTGGCAACAAGCAAAGAATGTACTCCAGGTAGGAATAAATAAAGATTCCAGAACCTTCTTTCCAACCACAGTGAACACAGACCGGCGGTTAATCATAATAGAGCAAACAGGGACACCTCTCTTTTAATGGGCTTTTTGGTAACAAAATAAGCTGTTCACATTTAAATCACTTCTAATAATTTAGACCATTAGAGGACTCACAGGTCATTACCGGGTAAGAAGTGTCAGACCTTTGGGGTGGCAAGACAAGTTAAAGTTGGTTATCTACATCACAGTTTCTAGTTTGGCACAATTTCGCCCCGGTCTGTGCCAATCTTTTATGCTGGGTGATCTGGTGAGGTGCAGGTGCAGGTGACCAGTAGGTTGGAGAATGGGGCAGTGAGGACGAAGATGTGACGTTACAAAATATACCTGTATGTATATGGATGAGCTCTAACCAAATGATAACATTGGCTGATCTTGTCACATAGGCACCTGGTAATGGGTGGGACATATTTTTGTCAGCACATGTACAGGTTTGGTCAACTTTGACAAGCGATAAATTTAAATGGCTAGATGGACATCACATGACACCGTGCTTACTGCAGAGGGCTGGCGCCCCACCCTGGGTGAATCCCCGCCCTGCGCCCAGTGACCTGGGATGGGCCCCAGCAGACGCTACACTGAGTAACAGGACTAAGCATCTAAGGACAGTGATAGAGTGAGACACCATGCTTACTCACTCCTTGTTACTCATGAAGTACATGTACTGAGTACATGGCAATTTTGACCACAAAAAAGAACCCCCAGATTTTAATCAGAACAGGAATGTACACCCACAAACCCCAGTATAAAAGTTTTGGCTATGGAAGGAAAATGCAAAGGAAAACATTTTGCATAAAAAAACATACAAAGCAATATAAATACTATTACTAAACACATCAGCAGAAAATATTAAGATGTAAATAAAGTTGTAATCTCGCTTTCTCCAACAACTGTAACAAAATATTATAAAAATTAATGAATTAAATTATGTAACACTGTCACAAGTAACACTGCTCCTGTCTACCTCCTATAACATAATTTAAATGACCATCACAAACAATGTCAGGTTCAGATAGTTCAAGTTTTTATTGTAACTTCTCTGCCAAAATTCTTTTGTCAAATGGCTAATGAATTGTAGCATATTACATTTTATATTTGAATGAAACACCCAATCACAGTGTCTAACATTAAATGAAGATTTAAAAAAACTGAGAAATTAGAGGAAATTAGAACTGTCACGTCCATGCGGGCATGACGCGGCGGGTGAACGGAGAGGAGGACGAAGAGTGACGAGGAACGAAGAATGAAGGATGCTTTCACCTGACATCACGAAACCGGGGTTTAATTAGTGAAGCACAAGACAGGGGAGACATCCGAGACGTAGACACTGGTGACCACGGAACATAACGTTACGACCTGACCCCAGACAGAAACGAACAGGGCAACTTTATACAATTAACACAGGTGAGAACGATTAGGGAACATTACACAGGACAACAATTAAACTCCGGTCCGGATCCTGATCCTGAACCGGACCGGAGTAACCCCCATTTCGGACCGGATCCTGACAAGAACACAGGAGACAGACCGGGTAACTAAAAGAGAGAAAGCAAGCAAATCGCAGAATAAAACAAGGAATGCTTTGACGAGTTGTTTTTAATACTAGTTACTTCAGGCTCCTGGCAGAAGGAGCAAAGGAGCATCTGTTTCTATCTACAGCTTTGCCAATGGAAAATATCCTCTGGCAAGATCAGGAGAGCCCCCATCATACACACACATATAAACACATATAACACACACACACACAATAACATAAGATAACTTTAAATGACAAACAATCCCATATAGACTTTCCCTATAGCAACTTAACTTTCACCTTCTGTTCCCCACCTTTATCAAACACACATGCTGGCATGGACAGTGCTGGCCCTCAGCCCGTATTTTCTTCAGATTTAACTCGACACTTGGAACAAGATGGTTGCAATTTCACAGAAATGAACCTGGCTGTGGTACGTGCCATGGCGGATCACAAACGCCTCCAATTAATTCATTCATTTGCTTTTATGACTTCCACATTCCTCCATTCTCTAAACAGTGGGTCTCCTTGAAAAGCAAATTCAGGGTAAGTAACAGGTCAGTGGTTTTCAGAGCCGCGGCCACCTTCCTATTACCAAAATGGCTACCAGGAGTCACTTGGAATATCTTCTCACCCTTGGTGGAAAATTGCAGTTTTGTTTTTTTTTCTCTACTGGCGTTGAAATATTTACAGCTCTTGTCAGACTAGCTGGAAAAGGGAGAAGACAGAGTGTGAGAGAGAGTGAGAAAATGACATGCCCTCAAACTCAAACTTTTTTTCCCCTCAGCCTTCCATCAGTAATCACTCTCTCTATTTCTCCTCACATGGATCACACAACAGTCAGGGCCATTGGCAACAGTAGTGGTGTAGTTGTAGCATGGCCATGGTTTGTTTGAAGTGTAGAATGGCCGTTCATGGCCCAGCATGCATTGCAGTGATGGTTTGAGTTTCAGAGTTCAGAGGTTCTCCGATGCTAACGGTTTCCCCTCTAAAAAAATGTCCACATTTGTGTTATAGGTTACATTGCCTTTTGTATCTCTAACATTTTCCTTACTAACAATAATTGAGAAAATGTGGAACAAGAACACAATTTACTGCTGGCCAAGTGGGAATTATTTGTTGGACATAGTAAAAATTTACTTTGTTGATGCTGTGCATTTTATCACACACCCTTATCCAGAGCGACTTACAATCAGTAGTTACAGGGACAGTCCCCCTGGAGCAACTTAGGGTTAAGTGTCTTGCTCAGGGACACAATCTGGTTCATAGGCAAGTGTGTTACCCACTAGGTTACGACCACACTGTGCCCATAGGAAAAGTTACTCTGATATTAAATGTGGCCACACACTTCCAGGCCATGGAGGTGTGTAAAATGTTTTTCATTGTGACCCTTCCCCACATTTGCAGACCTCATTTAGGAATTTTGTACCAACAAGTGGCCAACAAGTACAAAAAAATTACATTTCATAAAGCAAATGCAGATTGATGCAAAGCAATTTTACCAATGATTGAAACAAATGTACAAAAGTGAAAACAAATTAACAAAATGTACACAAAAGTTTTAACTACAAATTAAAAAGGGTCAGTACGATGAAGTGAAAATGCATGTTGTGTCAAACAGAGTGTGGTCCTTTCATCCAACTGACCTGCTGACCTGTTTCCTGTGGCGAGTGTTTAGATTTTGTGGAACATTCGTCATGTCATGTGCATCCTACACGCATATTCACTTCCACAATTGGTAGTGCAGAGAGCACACAATTCACACAATGAAGTATTTTTCACAAACTCAAATCTGGTAATGCTAGGACCCCAAAAAACATCTCTCTTTACTGTTACAAAGCTGTAAGATGGGAGATTCTAGGTCCATGACTTTGTGTGTGGTGAAGACCCCCACTTTATCTACAAGCTGTGGCCTTCCCCAAACAAACAAGAAGTATCACCAGAGTGCCAAAAGGGCAGAAAATGGTCTGAGGTGCCATGATGGGAAGGTCTTGTTGGGGGTGGATGACCACTGTAGTCCTGTATCAGGGGGGTTCTCTCTGGACAAAGCACAAACATCAATGGACAATCTGATTGTCTGTGTCAACCTTTTTGGGAGCCACATGTCCAGGAAAAAGGAGGTGTTCAGACCTCCTCCCCATTCGGCTGCTGGGGCCTCTCGCCTAGCTCCTGGGCTCTGCTCCTCTTAGGGGCAAGGTCCCTCTCTGGACCTTGACTTCCTGCTCTCTCTCTTTTCTTCGCCTTTTATTTAATTTGTGTTTTTCTGTGACATTAATTTTACTTACAATATTTAAATGTAACTGCAACAGTAATCTAACTGTGTTAATAAATAAGAAACTGTTCGTTCCTGTAACTTCTATTGTGCCATGATGTGACGGTTGCAGGTGCCAGTGTGGAAATGGAGGACACAATTGCTTGACTTGAACATGTAGAGGGGAATTTAATACAAACATGGAAACACAACATGCATGGTAACACTGGACAGGACATATAACACACGCAATGATCCAATGAAGACATGATACAAACAGGGCAGATTTATACATTTAACAACATGTGCAAACACTCAGGAATTCAGGGAAAACAGTCCAATGTAATCTCCGGTCCCAACGCGGATCCGGAGCACCCCACATGTCCACGTTCAAATAAATTGCTAATAATTAATGGAGTCAGATTAACAAGGTCAATACAATATCTGTCCTCCATCCACTTTTGAGGTGGATTTGCCTGTTTTTCACACAACCCTTCACCCATATTCTGATGTCTGGCCTCTCTCTGTTCTTTAGACCTCACTATTTACAGGCATAAAAACAACTATTGCTCATGCCAAACCAGTTTTCCATGTAGGTGAAAGACATATGATTTATTGCCAAAATGACTGGCAGAAGGTGTACAACAACAGATTATTTTTTCACTCTGTTCTGACAATTCCAGAAGCCTGACGGGTCCAGTCCTTCACCTGGTTTGTTTCGTGGAAGTCCTGCCATTCTGCTCATACCTTTTTTTTTTTTTTTTATTTCCTTGCAGTGAGCCAACCAACCTGTCAGAATGGAATATGTTGCCTCACTGCCTTGGCACATACTTTTTTTCTCTCTCTTGATTTGCCATCTGACTCTCCTCGTGATTTGTTATTCCGCACAACCATGTTCTGTGATTGGCTCAGTTCTCAGGCCGAAAACGAGACAGAACATCTGTGTTATCTCTGACTGAAGGCCCATTGCCGAAGGCAGCATGGAACCAGCCGTAGATTGCCGATTATTGTGAGATGAAAATGTCTGACATGGGTCAGCTTAGGTGAAACAATGAAAAAGCTAATTGTTTAACTGCTATACGTCTGCTACAATTTCAGCCACATATCAGGGCTGGACAGGACGGGGCTTTGTTAAAAGCCTTAGTCTGAATACCGCTAAATACCAAAACATTTGCACCCGGGCCACTGGCCAGCCCGTAAAGATCCTAGGATCCCCCAAAAACAGATGTGGAAAAAAAAGAACCCTGACCCAGCCATAAACATGCTCCAAACAATGCTGGATCACACCTCAAAGACAGTCAAGTGTGTTTTTCTTGCTAATTGACGGTTTGCTCCATATGTAGGTTGGACCAGTGCAGAAAGCTGCATGTCAGAGATCTTTCCCTTTGATATGCAGGGCAGGCGGTTCTCTTTCCCTCTATTCATCTCTATGGCACCATGGTGACCTTGGCTCTTTGTGTTTCACCCTCCTGCTGAGGAAAGGTCTAGAACATGTGTTTGTTTTATGGGGCGGAGGGCTCTTTGACCAGTCGCTGGTGAAAGATAAATATCTCAGCTGCTTTCTGCTTTTCTTCTGTAGATCATCTGTGAAACACAAAGGGGCTGATGGGAAGAAGCAACAGCTCAGCAAACAGACATGAAATGGACAAGTACTTGTCGCACAATACCTTTACCTGGTACAAAATGTAATAAGCTACAGAAGGACACAACAACGACATTTATTTCTTATATAGCCCATAATCACAGACAGTGATTTGACAAGCCCAACGGTTGATACCCCCCCCCCACACTTGACCCTTCAGCACACAAGGACAAACTCCACTCAACAAAAACTCTAGGAGAGAGAGTGGGACTGCAGTTGGTGTCAGTGCAGGGTTGGCCATGATTTGTCCAAGAAAAGAAATAAGGCCAACAGTTGTAGTGGTGGAAAAGTCCAAAGTGTAGTATAGAGCATCTATCAGAGCATATGTCTATTATAATGCCACTGGTCCATTTGAAGAATCCTGATGCTTTCGCCATTACTATGGTGACCCTCTGGTACATTTCATGCTAAGTCGTCTCATCAGCAGGTCTTTAACCAGTTTAACCAGTGCCGTCTCAGTACTATGATGAGGTCTA
The DNA here is from genome assembly GCF_900700375.1 of Denticeps clupeoides. Classification (NCBI taxonomy): domain Eukaryota; kingdom Metazoa; phylum Chordata; class Actinopteri; order Clupeiformes; family Denticipitidae; genus Denticeps; species Denticeps clupeoides. The sequence continues at coordinate 12,170,549 of NC_041720.1, read as the reverse complement.
AATCCCAACTGATATTGTCACGCCGGCGAGCTGACAGGGGAAGGAAGCGCAGAGGCGGGACATGCTGGGAAAGGGATTTTATTATAAATATAATAAAAGCACACAAATAAACATGGCACAATGGCCTAAAAGCGAAATAAAGGGGGACAACGTCAACTACCCCGCAGACATGTGGCGATTGCCAGAACTCAAGACTAACACAAAGTTGCCAGGTCCAGTCCACAACAGAGTTCACTACAATGATGCCGCTTCCGAAGGGGTGGAAATCCCCGGCTTTTAAAAGGTGTCCTGATTGGCCACACCTGGCAACATCAGCTGTGGCCAATCCTGACAGATATACTTCATGAATGTTGTTGCTGTGTAGATTCGCACACAGCTACTGGGTTACTACCTTTTCTAAAATTTTCAATATAAATGGGAGGTTGGATATTGTTCTATAACTCGAAAGCTGACTGTGATCAAGATCAGTTTTTTTATTCAGGGGTCTGATGACTACTACCTAGGTATGTGGCCAGTGAGAAATTAATCATTTTAAGGATAGGATTCATAACATGGGGTGCTAATTGTTTAAGGAAACTTGTAGGAAGTGGATCTAAAATACGAGTACGTTGATTTGATAATGAGATTCATCATGGTCTATAAAGGATAAACCCAGGTTGGGTTGTAAATTCACTCAGAAAGTAATATCTTGAGTAAGGTCCAGGGTGTCTATTAATAAGTAGTAGAATAAAATCAGGGTTTTTATTTTGTGTTTTTATGTTATGTTCATGCAGAAAGTGAAAATGAAGTGATTGTCATTGTGAAACATTGCAGCACAGCACACGGTGACACAACTAAATGTGTCCTCTGCTTTTAACCATCACCCTGAGTGAGCGAAATATTTTTTTTTCCAGAGTCAGCCTATTATTTCAAAATGCCATTTTTCCCAATGGGTTTTTTTATTTCATAATGAGACTTTTTGGCAGAACGTCTGTCAATCAAGAGAGACGGGGTGGCATTTGTTGTGGGATTTGCTGCTTTTTTGCTCAGATTTAAGCAATAGCACATGGACTGTGGATTTAGGTCTTCTGCAGCAACGCGTTCTCCTGTGCATTAAGCGGCAAAAAACACGAATAGAGTTACACATGTTGCTAATTGCTTAGAATGCTCTTCCCAACCTAGAGAATGCAGATTTAATCTGAGCCAAGGTTGCCAAAATTACATTTTTTAAATCCTAATAACACTCCCAATAGAATAATCAAAATTCTGTATAATCCTGTAGGCTGTAAATCTTGGTCCGAGCCAGATAAGGTTCGTACTCAATGTCAATCATCTTAGATGGGCTTGGATTGAGTCTGGTCGAGTCCAGCTCATGCAGTAAGGTGATGTCATGTGATGCATTTTAATTATCGCATGATAGATGTGAAAATCGATGCTGAAATGGAGACAAGCCTTTGGTGATTATTTTTTAATCCTGCACATTTCCATCCCGTAGCGCTCATAATGCATGCAAAGAAAGCCGGACTTTTAAAAAGCTGTACATTGTAAGGCGTAACAGTCGAGTGAGTGTGTGTGTGTGTGTGTGTGTGTATGTATATGTCATGCCTGACTGTAATTACTGTCTTGTACCACTAGGCACTGTACCGTGCCACTGTCCTGTGCCACACGCCTGACTGTAATGACTATCTTGTACCACTAGGGACTGTACCGTGCCACTGTCCTGTGCTACACGCCTGACTGTAATTACTGTCTTGTACCACTAGGGACTGTACTGTGCCACTGGCAATGTAGGTGTTTGAAAAAATTAGCACTGTAATGCACAATTATGATCCAAACACCTGGAACAGATGTATATATTGCAACATAGCACTAGGGGACAGCAGTCTGTATTCTTCATCTTTACATGCTGAAGAAAGGTAATAATAAATGAATAATAATACCCCTTTATTAATAAATGAGCAGCTGGCAACTACTGTAAACCTATAAACTTATTATGGTGTATGTTAGCATGGCTGCATTTGATTGGACAATAGTTTTTACACCAGCAGTGAATGCTAAGGTGAGGTTTAGGATTAGGAATCAATGCCAACTATGATAATAGACATTTTCACAGCAACATTTTTTATGCCCACATTGTAGATTAAAAATTAAGGTTAAGAAATTAAGGTTAAGATGTTAGGCATTTAAAGATACGCTACAAGCAGTTTTAATCGGTTTACCGCCTTAGTTCTCCAGATCTTCAGTTTCTTGTGCTTGCTTGCAAACAAAAGGCACAAAATGTCAAGCTGTTTAGAACCTCTGCTTTCACAACACCAATTATGACAGGATGTGCTGGATATTAAATAGATCATGCCAATTTCATAGGGTACCCTGGAGATATCGCGTTTTTCCAATATATTGTTTTTTTTTCTTTTTAAAAATTTCCCCTCTCTCTGAACATCCTGTGCAGCGGTCCAAAGCAGATCTGCTGACTCTTGCAGCAGCACAAGGAAGACCAGCCAAATGCAGGAAAAAAAAGCACATCCTGCCTCATCCTTCTGATTTAGTCCAGTGGGATTATTTCTCAAGATCCACACGGTTTAATTGCCAGGATAAAAAATGTGGCGTGACGGCAAGCCGGAGAAAGAGTCCTTGGAGGCTATGGGCCAACTCAGCTGCAGAGTTTCCCTCCGAAGGCCCCGTCTACCACGCAAAATGCTGCTTCTAGCCAAATGACCCGAAAATGAGACAGAAACAATGAAAACCCTTTTTTAAAATCCTTTGAAAAGCCACTACTGTTCATGCCAGTGACATGTAGAGAGATACTCGAATGAACAAATGAGGGATATTCCTTCATTAAATGATGATGTTGATTAAAATATCTTGTCGGTTATAGTAAATGGAATATTGGGTGATTGGGTTTCCCCTCGTGTCCCTCAAGTCCAAAAATATAATTTTAGTTTCAGAAAGTGAAATTTGACCTCAATTATGGACTTCATAAAAGAACCCATTCAGCTCTGGCCAGAAATACTTACGGTAACTGATATGGAGTTTAAATGCTACAACATGTAGCCACCAAACTGAATAGTCATATCTTGTCAGGAGGTTTATGGAGTATTATCCATGTCCTCATTATGGCTGAGGGGACCCGAGGGATTTAAATTTTTAAAAACTGCACTTCTGTGTCCAACCCGTGAAGCGGCTGCCAAAACTCATTCTGCAGAGAGATGACAGTAAAGAATCTTAATGGATCGACAATAGTAACTCTATTGACAGTAGCCCTGTCACCACTGACAATAATATCCAAAACAGCAAGGGAAAGCTTTCCACTCCCTCATGCTGGGAATCGTGTCGGTCCTGGAAAAGACAGGAACATTTTGCTTCAGATGCTAAATGTACCAGCTTGAAGGATGGCACTGAGTGTGTTTTGTTAAAGTTCTGCGGGCCAAGGCTGGAGTGGTAGAATCCATCATTTTACTAATCATGGCCCGTACTGACTCCTGTGCGATATTCTGTTATTAAAATCATTAGAAAACATCTACCGCTTCACAAATAAGGTCAAGATCATGAAAATTATGTAAATAAGGCTGGTAGTAGCCTAGTGGGTAAAACACTGAACCAGAAGACCACAAAGTCCCAGGTTCAAATCCTACTTACTACCATTGTGTCCCTGAGCAAGACACTTAACCCTTAGTTTCTCCAGGGGGACTGTCCCTGTAACTAATGGTTGTAAGTTTCTCTAGATAAGGGTGTCTACTAATTGTAAATAGTTCAAATAGTTCAAATACATCCTTTAGCATCAAGGGTTTTTGACTGGTAATAAGATAGATACAACAGATACATAAAGTTTGTATCTACTGTATCTTGACCAATCAGATCAGATTCTACTATTTTGCTTTTGGGGAGAAGAAAAATGTTTTCAGTGCAAATGTAAACTGAATTGAACACAGACTCCACAATGTGTGTCTGTATCAGTTTGTATGTCTGTGTGTGGCAAGAGACCACCAAAGAGCTACAAGGGATTTTTCCTTTCTCTCTTCTTAAAAAAAAAGTATAATGACCCTCAGCCACAAAGAGCCTCAAATCCAGGTCATATGTCCATTTCTGGATGAACAGAGAGTCAGTGAGCAATGAGGTTAGAAATTGTGGTGAAATGAAAAGACCTGGTCATTTAATTGTCCCAGTATGCATGCATATGGATTTATTGACTGATGCATGTCCAACTCCACTATGATGGGTGGTCATTTGTTTGTTAGTATAACAAATAGTGGTGGGCCGTTATCGGCGTTAACGTGCTGCGTTAACATGAGACTCTTATCGGGCGATAAAAAAATATCGCCGTTAATCTATTCACAAAGTTGGGTTGGGAGCTGGGTCTATACTACGCAAGCTATTGTGCCGGAGTTAAATGGTTACACTAGCTTTATAAGTATATTTCTTCTTTCTTGTGTCTTTTATTTTCTTATTTCCTAAAGACTTTTATTTTGTTTTTGAGACCCGGTTCAGGTCTCTTGGACACATGGCGTGAGTTGTGAGAGGTGCGTGGGGTTTATTTCTTTCATTTAAATTTATGTACATATTAGGAATATTTTGCATGTGTGTTATTTTGTGAATATTTTTTTTATGTTCTTTTAATACTGTATATTGTGGAGAGAGGTGCAGAAAGACGCGATGTGTGACACGATGTTCTGACGCAACCTTGCTTTTTGTACAGGAATGCAGTATTGTAAATTGTGAATGCTTTATGTTTATGTTCAGTTCTCTTGGACACATGGCGTTAGTTGTGAGAGGTGCAGAAAGACGCGATGTATGACGCGATGTTCTGACGAGACCTTGCTTTTTGTACAGAATACACTTTGCACAGAAAATCTCTTGGGTGTCAGCTCATCATTTGTGGTTCAAGAAACGAAATAAAAAAGTTACACAACGCAGAAGAAGAACCGCTACACTATGATGACTTTCACCTTGATATTTTAGCGCGGATGTATACCTAGCCGAATTGCACTGTAGGGGGTGAGAACGAGTCTTCGAACTGTGAAATTACCACATCAAACGTGACGTGGTAACATGGATGCAGCTATTTAACTGAAAGATGTATATAGAATGGCTCATTTGAATTCTGAATTAATCTAAAATATAGATTACTCTAGATTAACCTAGATTAATTCCAAGATTACAGTGAGATTAATCTAGATTAAGAAAATTAATCTATGCCCACCTCTAATAACAAACAACTTTTTCCAGTCGACCTGTTCTCTCATACCAAAATTGTCAATGAAGGTGTAGAACCATCCCAAGGATGATCAGAGTAAATGATCAGAAGAACACTTGAGATAAATATATGAGTGTCACAGCAAAGGGTCTGAATACTTAGGAATACTTAGGATGAGATTTTTCAGATTTCTTTGTTAATAAATCTGCAAAAATGACAACAATTCTGTGTTTTTCTGTAAATGTAGGGTGCTTTGTTCATACATTAATGAGGGAAAAAAGAACTTTAATGCTTTTAGCAAATGCTGCATTATAACAAAAAGTGAAAAATTTAAGGGGGTCTGAATACTTGTCGTACCCACTGTATTCAATATCTCAAAGGTGGGTGTATCTCCCGTGCAGTGGGCACATGAGTGGAAACCAATTGCTTCTTGCTCCCCACAACATAACTGGCATAACCCACAATAGACCAGGTTAATGAATTCTAAGGAAAAAAATGTAAATATAGATTTTCTGCCACAAGCAAGGCAAGGCCTTGAATGAGAAGCGTGTCTATTGGTGCTTTCAGTGTGTGCATGTGAGCGTACCACTCTCTCCCACATTCATCTGTGTAATGTTTAAAAATTAAATATTATAGCAAGAATTAAATATTTAAAACTTTAAATTTTCTCTTATGTGTTAGGGCTTTTTGATCAGCAGAGGAATATGTGCTTTTCTGTATTAAGATTATTTGCTCTCATAAAGAAATATAAGACATATTCAGGTACAATAAACATACATTCATGCATAAGTGAAGACGTACATTATAAGTGTCCACAGTAACATGTCAAATGTTTTTGGGAGCAGCAAGGAGGTTAACGCTGGTCTGATATGATTTTGAGATGGAGGCCACATTTGCTATGTGCTAAGTACAAATCATTAAAACCCTAATGATAAACACAGAATACTCCAAGAACATAACAAATTGAAGTGTATTTGATCTTTGAATGTGGAAGCACATTGTTATGCTGACGTGAAGTGCGGGCCACCCATCTTTTGGACGTGAGTGTGAGTAACACTGAAAGACTGCGAGTGAATTTTCCTTTGAAGAGTCACTGAGAGTTGCCTGGAGCTGAACCAGTTGTATACAAGACGTGTACTGAAGTCCTTCCTGGCAACATCTGAAACAAACAAATGCAGCACAGTTCTGGACAAGCTGCAGTCAGTTCAATCTTTGAGTGCGGGGTGCTCTTGATCATACCCTTAAATATGACCCGATAAAATTTTAAAGTTTATAACCAATCCACAACAAAGAAGAACCTTTGACAAATGAAAGGTATCACAAACGATCCTTTGAGGAAGGTGATTCATCTTCTACAGACTTCTTATCTACTCCACACCAATGTTTGGACTTCAGGTGGTCTGAGTTTGATCCTGTTGAAGGACCTATTCTGAGGTGCAGAATTAAACTGCTAGATTTCTGGTCAGACGTGTCATTCATGAAGTTGATATTTGAACACCAGACACATTACTGTCTTGGGACAGATGAATTCAGTTCTTCACACTGAATACACAAGCATCTAAATCCACACTACTGAGAATGTTACATTACGTTAATTTATCACACACCCTTATCCAGAGCAACTTACGATTAGTAGTCACAGGGACAGTCCCTCTGGAGAGACTCAGGGTTAAGTGTCTTGCTCAGGTCTTGCACAATGGTCGTAAGTGGGGTTTGAAACTGTGACTTTGTGGTCTTCTGGTTCACAAGTGAGTGTGAGGCAACATAACCTTTTGCATTTTTGCAACACTAAGCCAATGAGTTATGATAAAGTTGTCCAATAAGACATAATTAAACATCCACCACATCCTACATGGAGTAGGAGTCTACCCTTTTCTTTGCACTGTAATGAAAGAGTTTTTCCTGTTAAGTTGCGGTGTTTAGTCTTGCGCATTCGAGAAATAAATGTTGTAACAGTAAAACGGTGGTGCAGAACCCAGTACGCAAGAACAGATGTGCGCTTGAAACAGGAGGAGGCAGAGACAGACTTTGGTGTCTCGGTGAAAAGGATTAGGAGGGTGGGCCGTGGTGTCTGGATACCGGCATTTTCCAAAATCCTTTCCAAGGGTTCGAGGAACAGCATTCAAGCTGCAAGTCCCGCTCTTCTTTATGAGTTGCGGTGGTAGGAAACGATTTCTGGCCCTCTCTGACTTTAACAGGAAAAGAAGCAGTCCACACTGAGAGGCCATTTCAAACTGGTGGAAAACTACCGCGTTTTTTATGTAACCAAATTTACAGTACTAATGTCTCTCACTGTTTCACACTGTTTCAAAATGCAACCTGCAGATTCGGTCTTGGATGTAATACAGCTGAATGTTTGGACACACCTACTCCATGGAGGTTTATTCGAAGCATGAAACATATCTGAATTAGTTTTTAACAGAAGAAAACATAAAAGCGTGTTTGGACTATTGTCATTACCATAAGCAGCTTCATGAGATGCTTTCAACATATTTCAGATCTGTTGGAAAATCATCTCAATCTGAAATCATGTTGTTTTGTAGTTTCGTATCTCTAGTTTTGTCCCTTTGACTCTTGTAAGTGTCCTTCTCTTCACTCGTGGTTCTGTGCTTGGGCACGAAATGCAAGGCTATAGGATCTGGTGGTGGCTTTAGCACCAGTACAAGCTTTTGCAAACAGCCATAAATATGAGAATGAACAAACAAGAAATTTTGTAAAAAAAAAATAATAAAAAACAAGATGCTTACATAGAGGATTGCCAGCGTCCTTATACAGCCTTTATGGAAATAGAAGGGAGGCAAATGACAAAAAGTATGCTACATTATCTATAGAAAAACGTGGGTTTGATTTTGGCCTGAAAATTTTATTTGAAAACAAATATGGAAAAAAAAAATTAAAAACACTTCATACGTTAAAAAAATAACTATTCCGAGGAGGGAATATAAACCATGTCATCCACTGACAGCGTTCCATCACTATAGTAACATACCAACCACTTCAAATCTTTTTTAACCAAGAATAGGGAACCTAATGTATCGAGGTCAGGTTTTTGAGGCTCTTCCTATGGCTCTTTGCACCTTTATTATTGCCTCAGAGAAGCTAGGCCAAAAAAACCTGCACCCCCATGGCAAATTCTGTCAAATGCTGTTCCTTATGTTAAACCTCACAGAGCGAGGAGATCTTCTGATGGGGAGGATTTACAGTTGTTATCGCGCAGTTAATATTTGGCTGAATGAAGACGTTCCAGGGGATTTCAAAAGCCTTGAGAGAGAAAAAACTTAGTGGTTGATCGGGTCTTCATTTCTAAGCCAAAGGTTTGGTGATATTCTTAAGGGTCTAATAAAATATGACGAATGCAGATGCTCATTAAATGCCACTCAAATTAGGAATCAGGCTTTCCTTAAGATTTCTTAATGCACAAAATTAGAATAGGTGACTTGAACATTACGTGAGAGTAGGAGTGGTAGATTAAGTTTTTTTTTTTTTTTCTTTCCCAGCAGATCTACATCAGCCTGGCAGCACTCACGACACAGTGTTCCATGTCATCACCACATCACCCAAGAGGATCACAACAGAACTGCGCCCAACTCATGTTGCACTCGAACGTCCGCCTTGGGTTTCAGTCGGGCTTCAGTTGGTAAACAGCTTCCTCTAGTGGAGAAAATACATTTCACAACGAATTTGTGGGCTCAGCGGGCGATCTAAGCACATGCACTCTGTCCAATGTACAGATGTGCTGACGTCATCTGTGCTGCTGTCACCCTTTCCAGGCCCTAACAAACGTCCCTTGGTGACCTCAGCTTTCATAGGCTGCTCCCAGGCCCTCTACCACAACACGAGTGAGGCGGTTCCCTTCCTTCTGAAATTAAATAAAATTACCTAATCACTCCCACATGGGTCATGCTTCTACATATGTGTTTCTGATTTCCCCAGTAAAAAGAAAAAATCAATCACAAAGTAAAGCCAGAAAACCACAGCCTGCGTCTACATAATTAGGAAAAAAGAAATAGGTTCACGCCTTTTTTTTAGAGTGTATGTTAATAATTAGACTGATTCCATAATGAAAGCCTTGGAGTTAAACTCAGTCTAGGCCACTGGTAAAAAGCTCCACAGCTGAGATTTCTGTGAGGACCACTTTCTTCAGTGTCGCATGAGGTTCAGAAATGTTTTAATAATGGACCATCTCTCAATAAAATAGAATTAAAAAAGAATAGAATAAATTATTTATTTGTTAGTGTTTCCACAAATTACACAACTCATTGGAATATAAATAACAGCAGGTTTTCTAAGTACAGTGGGTACAGAAAGTATTCAGACCCCCTTAAATTTTTCACTTTTTTTATATTGCAGCCATTTGATTCAAGTTCATTTTTTCCTCATTAATGTACACTGCACCCCATACTGACATGAATTGTTGACATTTTTGCAGATGTATTAACAAAGAAAAACAAAGAAAAAATGGTCCTAAGTATTAAGACCCTTTGCTCAGTATTTAGTAATTTTGAGTCTTTTTGGGAAAGTTGTTCACACAAGAAAAGTTTTGGGGATCCTCTCCGGTTCTGGCAGGTTGGATGGTAAACGTTGGTGGACAGACATTTCTAGGTCTCTCCAGAGATGCTCAACTGGGTTTTAATTCAGGGCTCTTGTAAAAACCAAACCAATGAAGACCATGTGGTGTGGGAGAAGAAAATAGAGTGTGTAGAAAAAACTCTTTCTCCCTTCACACAAAGCACTGTATTCAACCACTCCAATTTGATGTTACCTGGCAGAAAGAGGCATGGCACAATAGAGGTTAAAAATGAACAGTTTCTAATTTATTAACACCGGTAAATAATTATTGTAGTTACATGTGAATATTGAATGTAAAAAGGTACCAAGGTTGCAGAGAAAATAAACATGAGAAGAAAGAGTAAAGAGGGAGAAGAGAAAGAGAGGGGGAGATAAAGTCTCAGAAGCCTTCCGGCTTCCGAGGGAAACCCCCTGAGCAAGAAGCTCAGAGGTCCCTTTTTCCACATGTGAGCAGACTTTTATACCCCTGGCCTACAGGAAGTTGTCACTGGCCTACAGGAAGTTGTCACTGGCCAATCAGAACCTGTTGTTTCTGATGTCACGCCCCCGATGCCTCCCATTTGGGGAAGACAAAGAGGGTGGGCGGTCCTGACGGCTGATACTTCACACGTTGACGTCGGACAAAAGGCATGTAAAAACCGGGGTGTCGAATCTTCACCCACAACCGTCGACACAGGAATGTCACACCTCCCCCTGCAGACATCTGTTATGCAAGGCAAAAGCAGGCTCCCGTGATGTCTATTCTTACACTCTTGCTGGGCCATTCAAGAAAAGTCATGATGCTGTAACCACCATGCTTGGGACTGTATTGGACAGTTGATGAGCAGTGCCGGGTTTTCTCCACACATACCGCTTAAAATTAAGGCCAAAAAGTTCTATCTTGTTCTCATCAGACCAGAGAATCTTATTTCTAACCATCTTTGACTCCTTCGGGTGTTTTTTTTTTAGCAAACTTCATGCAGGCTTTCACGTGTCTTGCACTGAGGATAGACTTCCATTGGGCCACTCTGCCATAAAGCCCTGACTGGTGGAGAGCTGCAGTGATGGCCGACTTTCTACAACTTTCTCCCATCTCACAACTGCATCTCTGGTGTGTTAGTTGATGGTTTTACAGTGTGGATTAATAATAATGACAATAATAAAACACTATACTAGATATGAGATATTACTTAATTGAATAATGGACATTGTCTGTTATTTATGGTGTCAAATCCACATGGTTCATTGAACTTAATAAAGGCACTCCTTTTTTCAGTGTGTATGACATGAAGTACATCTTCAGGATTTTTCAGAAATAAACAAATACAAAAAATAAAGGGCAACTTGCTAGTTGCTTGTATCTTCGAGAAGAGGAACCCTTGGCATAAATATGGTGAAATCCTTTAAACATATGCCTTGTCTATGCAAGGCATCTTGCCAAAACCATGCTTTTACGTGCTTAAGTAATAAAATACTAATTACTGTGGCAGAATCCATAGGGCTCAACCTTCAATATAATAGACATTTACTAAAAAAGAAGGTACATGGTGGTTCAAATAGATTTTATTTAAATACATTTAGACAGTAAACGTTCTAGATCACTGACTCCATCGTGACGTGACTTTAAGCCAAAGACTTTTCTATCTAATGCCATTCCTCTGTAAAAAGCTAGAAGTTACAACACAATGGAGTGGAGGTGGTGGTCTGATATTTCATGGTGGAATATTGTTTGTTTGAACAGCTGGACAACAACGTCTATTTTTTGGCCGTTTGGAAACGGTCGCTCACATTCTCCCAGTTGACCACATTCCATATTGCTTTCACATAGTCAGGCCGAACATTCTTGTACTGAAGATAATATGCATGCTCCCAGACGTCAATCCCAAGCAAGGGTATAAGACCTAAAGAGTTTAAAAAAATGAGACAATGTAGACTAAATAAACATGCAAAACAATCATTTCCAGACTACCAGCAGTGAACCGCTTTGTCTACTGTGATCGAGTTCCAAAGTTCAGAGACACATACCAGTAGTGCCTTGCAAAGGGTCCTGATTGGCGCAGGCAGCTATTCTCAGCCTTCCACTGTCCTTCTCAAAGCCCAGCCAGCCCCAGCCAGAACCTTGCACAGCTACTGTGGCAGCAGACATCCTCTCTTTGAACTTTTCAAAAGTGCCAAAGTCACGTTTGATGGCCTCCATTAACTCGCCTGAAATACACGTAAAAAATTGGACCCTGAGGTAGATGCATTTTTTTGTCTGGCCTGATGGCATTCCACGAGTCAGCCACTAACACAAGCTGGTACATTAGCTGGACATAAAATGCAAGACTTTACCAAAAAAAGGCTCAAGGAATTATGCATACATAATATATGCATACATAAACTGGTAAAAAGACATGGCAACAACTTGCGTTACTAAAACTAACTAAATGATCAGAAAATGTACTACTAATATCTTTTTTTTTTTAACATTTGCAGTATAATTCATCACATTGATGTCAAGAAATGGAATGTCTACAACTATTAATAAAATCATTTTAATCTTGCAGAATCACCTGCATGTGGAAAGAAAATGCAGTAATATTTAAGTTTCCCTGACTTAAGCAGTCATTCATATTATTTCTGACCCACACATCCTTGTAGGAACCGTATTAATAGTTCGCCTTTACTTCGTGCAGCACTATTTACCTTGTGGCTCCCCACCACCATTTGGAGACAGGTTGGTCCAGAAGATAGTATGATTGATGTGCCCACCACCATTGAATTTCAGTGCTGATTGAAGTGCAATCTGGGAGGTAACATCACCTGCAACACACACACTTCACACAATCAATGACTGCTGAATCCTGAACTGAGAGCCTCTATCCCAGGACACTAAGCGTGGGTATGGGGACTCACTCTGCCACAGGGGACATACATATAAATGTCAATGTGGGATGGGATAACAAATAAATAGATAAATAAATAAATAAAAAAGAACAGAGCTTTAAATAGACCAATGTTGAACTACATCATTCAAAAAAGGAACCGTGTATTCAGAGGATAAATCCTTTTACATGATTTATACCGGGTCCGGTGAGGTGAAGAGGAGCGTTCACTTACCCTTGACAACAGCCTCTTTGTATTTCTCCTCAGCAACGTTCAGGTTGTTGACGTAGGTTGCATGATGCTTGCTGTGGTGCAGCTGCATGATTTCAGCATTGATGTGAGGTTCGAGAGCACCATAGTCGTACGTAAGATCAGGCAGCGAATGCTTCTGCCTCACAGCTACTGCGCCCAAGGCTGGTCTCAAGGTGGCAGCGAACCTGCACGCATTACAGAAAGTACAGGGCTTCACACTGAAATGTCGCTACATTCAAGTTTTCGATTCTATGTGAATTGCAAGATCTGCTGGAATTGTACAGGACAGGTTTCAACCTCATTAATCTAATGCTTTTGCCAGTGCGTTCAAACGATGTGCCTAGTGGGTAAGACACCCACCTCTGAACCAGAAGACCAGTCACAGGTTTGAACCCCACTTACCATTGTGTCCCTGAGCAAGACACTTAACCCCGAGTGTCTCCAAGGGGGACTGTCCCTGTCTGATAAATGCCACAAAAAAACTATCACTCCAAATAATCAAAAGTATTCTGGTGCATGAAGGAGGACTTTGATTCAGCTTGTGTGATTGTGTTGGCCCACAACTATTAATCTGTCAGATTTCTAAATAATAAAAAAAAAAAAAACACTACATTCAGATATGGAAACTAGTCACAATATACAAAAATGTTACAACTAAGATGATATTGTACTCAAGCTGAGTGTCATTACATAATATTTTAAAATAACTTGTATGCATATTTCTAACTCAACGTTAGCATTGGACTTGAATGGGGCACGTTGAGAATTTAAAGACCGTAAATTAGACATAACTGCACGCTGCTGGGTTTTTTTATTCAGGATTAGACGGGAGCGAGTTGCACGCAGGTGGGTGAGGTGTCAACTCAGCTGGGAAAGGGACCAACTTTAGCGCGTTAGCCGACATTACATACCGGCCAATTCAGCACAATCCCAAAAATGACACGTACGCGCATAAAACGCGGCAAAGACGTGAAATGCGGAGCTAGCGAGCAATGTGCTCGGTGTTACCTGCGAACGCCACCGACTCTGTTCAGCATGCTCATGCCAGTCGCCCTCGACCCGCACGGAAACTCACACGGAGCAGCGCTGCAACCGCGCAGAGCCTAACCTTGAAATTTCCTCCACGGCCGGAGCGGAACGTACCACCGGAGTCGCGCGGTGAACTGCGCAAGAACCTGCACTGAGACTTGTTTCGAAAGCAGTCGTTCATATTGTGTTCCCCGTGAAATACAACTGTTAACGTAGTTATTGAATTCGATTTAAATCTTAAGTTCCAAGTATATTTACACAAGACTGACATTTTGGCGTTCCCCTGCCGGATGGAACAAATGGTTTCGACCGCCCCATTTTGGTTTTCCTCGGCCTTCTCCTAGCACAGTGCTAAATCTGTGAAAGATGGAGTGTGTCTTCTATACCAGGCTGCTAAATGTTGCTGTGATGTAATAGTGTGCGTAGCGTGAAAACGACTAGGGTGACGTTTTCGCTCTGTGCTTTAAAAAAACTTTTATGAAGCAGAATTCAACTAGAATTTTCTTCAGTTTTACCTATTTTTAAGGAATAAAATGCCTTTTTTCCTAAAAAGAAAAAACAGTGACACCGCGTTAGAGGGAAAAAAGTGTCACCCTGAACACGTCGCCGGCGTCGTCGCCGATTACACATGCCCCGCCCCGTCCGCTCCGCATGGCCCCGCCCCGCCCCTTTAGCGCGAGCTGAGCGGTTGACGCTTTGCGGCGGATCGTGTGGCTCCCGCGGGTGATGGCTGCCAGGCGGTAGTTGAGGCGGAGCGCGGCGAGGTTTACAAAAAATACAACAACAACAACAACGGCGGGAAAAGAAAAGTGATATCTCGATATACCGTCAGTTGTTCAGTCACGGCTCTCTTCCCACGTCGGCTGCCTGATAAGGTGAGCGCGATCGGACTCTTCTGCTCGGTGGTCGGAGTCTCTTCCTTCTCCGCCATTTTGTGACACAAAGAATCAGAAAACGCGACTAACCGGGGGGTGACCGAGCCCCGTTTGCCTCGAGCGGCTTCGCTTTTTTAGGTATAAACGCGTTTCTGTCCGAGTAGACGAAGCTTTTATTTCGTATATTCCGTCCACGAGGGACTGGTGTAAGATGCTGTGCAGCAGCCATTTTTTTCTCCGCTTGTAGCATCGCTGCTAGCGGATTGAACGTACGGGCGAACCCATTAAGGCGTAGTGCACGACAAAAAAAAATCCACTGAACTTTGTTCAGTGCGGCACAAATTCGATGCTGTTGCCGCTTTGTGACGTTTGCGTTGCGCTTTAACCGCGCCGCGTGGTAAACAGATGCGGCGTTGTGTCGTGACTCGTCCACGCGTGCCACGCCGTGGTAAGCCAGGCTCCGCGTCTGCGGCCGATCCGTGACATTTGCGTGAATATTGGACGGCGTGGAGCATCGACGCTGGCCGCCGCCTGGGCCATTCCGGGGGAACGTGCATTTTTTTTGGCGCTCTTTTTACCCCGCGGCCTTATGGGCTGTCGCGATGCCTGCGACTAGCAGTTTAGTCGAAAAAGGTCCATGCGACCTTTTACTAGACGTCGTCGTCTTTGTGTTAGAAATTCGTTCGCGGATGGCCATTAAAATCTAACTGCGAGTTTTTCTTCCTCTTCTTCTTCTTCCAGACATCAGAATGACCAACGAGGAACCTCTCCCCAAAAAGGTGAGAACGCAGGCCTGGGTGGTCGCGGACGTGTCTTAAGCCAACAGGTTCTCAGTTAACGGGCTTTCATCTGACACCTTTCCCTCTTCTAGGTTCGCCTGAACGAGTCCGATCTGAAGACCCTCACCAGGGAGGAATTATGTTCCAGGTAATCTAGCGCGAGTTGTCATTTTGTCCCTGCCCTTGTCTGCTTTTCGTGATGTCCAGATTATGGCCACTCGTTGACGCAATATGGCTTTGCCTTTAGGTGGAAACAGCACGAAGCCTACGTCCAGATGCTTGAGACAAAATACGCCGATTTGAACTGTGAGTGTGCGTCGATTCGACAGATTGATCCATTAGAAGTTGAACCGCAGCGATCGCTTGTTTACGTATTTTTTGTTATTGTGTGCAGCGAACGACGTGACCGGCCTGAAGGAGTCTGAGGAGAAGTTGAAGCAGCAGCAGCAGGAGTCTGCTCGCCGAGAGAACATTCTCGTCATGAGGCTCGCCACCAAGGAACAGGAAATGCAGGAGTGCACTGTAAGTGATTTTTGTCGGGATATCATTTATTAATTTCCAACATAGACAATATTATTTGTGTCCATTTCTTGAATCTTTGATAGCAGACATCAGTACTAATAGCAGGGGTAGAACAGTGCTTCTTCCTCCTTTTTTAGTGTAGTACTTATAATGGATCCATTATAGGAATTTGTAATTGTGGCACACTGATGGTCCATTTGTAAGTGGTTTATCTGAAGACCAGTGGAAGAGGGCCAGCACTCAGATGGAGGGGGGACATTGCATAGTGGCCTCTGCCACAAGGAGAACCAGAATAATACCAGAAGACGGCTGCCAGAACCGTGGCTCATACCTGCTGCTTTGAACAGTCGTGGCCACTGAGAATTTTCCCCAAAGAGGACTGCTGTGAAGAATTGGTCAGACCTCAGATCAGATCATCTTCAGTTCATCTGATGCGGACTACATGAATTCACCCAATTCTCTCCATGTAGGAGATGTTACGATATATATTTTTTGGTGGAGCACACTTGATGAACTGATGCGGATTAGGACATTGTTGAGAATCAGAATCTTAAATTTAAGACACTTAATATGCAGTGGAACAATACTAATCAACATTCGGCCTTGGACAGATGACCAAGTCATGAAATGATCTCTACCCAGCATCTGGTGGATGGAGAGCATAAATAATTTAAATTTACGCTACTGACAGATGGATTAATCTGGAATGGTTGACTTGGATGGATCAGTAGATGAGGACATTTTTTCCCCTCTGCACATGACACCCTGGTTTTGAAAGTAGCTGCATGATGTTCAACTGGATTAGGGCCACATCTAGAGGCATCACCATCGACAGGAATGCATCCAAGTGTTAGAGAATACGCAGACAATGCAAGAAAGAACGCAAACGATGCCATTGTACTCCGTACCTCTCCTCTTGGGAGTTCCCTCAAATTATTTTTACAGCAAGATTCATGAAAAGATAGTGGTTCAACTTGCTAGTATATTAATATTAAATTAAGTTTTATGTTTTTACTTATTATGGATAATACCTCATCTTGTTTAGACATTGTTTTTCTCTGTCTGTTTGAGCTAATAGATTTTTTTCATAACGGTATTATAATCTAAGTATCAAATGTTTTCTTAATGCTGCTGTATCCCATCACGGAATCATGATATACATTTTTGGATTACAAGCATTTTAACACTTTTACAAAAAAAAAAACTTGAATTTGAAGAAATGCTTTTTTTTTTTTTTTTATCTGAATGAATTAGCTTGTGAAAAGCGGTTCGTTATATAACTCTTATACCATGTTTTTTTGTTTATAAATGAATATATTATATCTTAATACACTGGAGAAATGTCAAATTAATCTGATGAACAGTAGTCACAAGTGGTCAGTTTCACATACGGATTAAGCCTAAACCTAGTCAAAAAGCGTTGTTGAAAGAACTTCATGGTTCTCTTTATTTTCTGACTACAGTACTGTAGTGCTAATGCATGCAACAAATGCTGAATATTAAATATTGAATAGATAGCTATACAAATAGCTAAAGGTAGGTATGTGAAATTACATAAAAATGTAACATGGTTCGATGTGCATTTTTTAACTAACTGATTTTCTTCGTGAACCTGCAGACGCAGATCCAGTACCTGAAGCAAGTGCAGCAGCCCAGCGCGGCCCAGCTGAGATCGTCCATGGTCGACCCTGCCATCAACTTGCTTTTCCTCAAAATGAAGGCCGAACTGGAACAGACTAAAGACAAACTGGAGCAGGCCCAAAATGAACTGAGTGCCTGGAAATTTACACCTGATAGGTAAACACAACCAAAATAACAACCCCCTCAAAAAACCGGTCAAGACTTTTCCTGACTCACCCCCCACCTTCCCTTCTGCAGGAGTGCAGTCAATGGTGGGTGAAGGCTGAGACATGCTTTAAAAAAAAAAAATCACCATGAGACTCAGACTTAAAATCACAAAGACATTTTCTCTGTACTGTCCTGCTAAAGCGCATACAGTAACATTAAAAAAAAAGGAAGAAAAAAAAAAAGCGTAGAAACTGGAGGAAAAAAAAAAACCGTTTTTTGGTCAGGTGACACTTCTGTTTTCAGCTGCCCACAACCCACCTCCCTGCCTCCGTCCACAACCCCTGCCCCTCCTCAGTGGTGCAGAGGCCTGCAGGAGCTCGGGATCTTTCCCTGAAGAGGCGGTCGCGTCGGAAAACTGGGCCCCCTTCCCCACTCATGTTCTTCCAGCCTCCCCCCCTAAGACCCTGTATAGACCCTGTTGGTTTTAAATCGCTGAGGTGGCGGCCAATGAGAGACTTGGCAGAGGCAGCATGAACTGCTAGTTAAAAAGAGAAAACAAATTCACCAATTGAACATTTGACACAACAAAAAGACTGTTGTAAAATGGGTAATGTTGGAGTGTGACCCTTCCACCTAGGCATCCTGAGACTCTTTAAACTGTTGGAAAAGACTCTAGAAGTTCATATAATTCTCTTTTGCGGGAGAGGGGCGCATAGACTGTCGCGAAACTCGGGGAAGCGCGCTTAATAACATAACGAGACTGTGGGCTGAGGGGAGGAGTTTCCTAGGAATGTGTTTAAGCATTGGAGGAGGAGCCTCTGTAAACGATGTAAGACACTCGGGGAGGAGCCAGGACGTCTGGCGACCAAAGACTTTTTAACGCAAATGAGCACGGGCTTCACACATGGTAGTGTGTAATTTCATTCCCTTTTTTTGTTTGTTGTTTATGTTGGTTATTCTTTTGCATTTTTCTTTTTGTGTTTTTCTTTACAGAAGCACATTTGCACTTGCAGCAGTGGGGACTGACAATGATTTCTTAACTTTTTTTTTTTTTTTTTAAGAAGTGTTTCAGGGTTTTTTTGTTTTTGTTTTTTAGTCATTTTAGCTTGTGTACCATGCTGTGTGTGCAAAGAGCTTTTCTGATATCATGTCAATGCAAATATGTCGAAGTGAAAAATGTCTTAATCTGTGAAATTGTTCTGATAACTGCTGTGTGTTTAAAAACATTTTGGTTTCGATTTAACTTTTCTGATTTATCCACAGTGACATTTTAAGCTGTTTTCTTTTTATTTAATATAGAGATTGTTAAAATAATTGGGTTTGTTTCGGTCGGTCTGTTTTTCTGCTAAATGCCATTGGGGTCTAATGACATTTGTCAGTAAAATAACCTGATTGTTTCAAACCTTATAATCACAAGTGCATGTTTGATCCACCGTGGTGGCTCCATACATTTTAAATGCACATCAGGACGATCAAAATCTTCTGGTGGCATAATATAAATATTGATTACTGTCTTGGGTTGAGTTAAAGACTCAGAGCTTTGTAATCCATTTTAAAATGCAAGTAGAAAGGTCCCTTTGGTTGGAAGGATTTTTGTGAAAGGAATAGCAACAACTGCACCCGTACTGCACATAGTTAAGCATTTAAAGATCACTTTCACTAATCACTTTGTAGGTGGTGCCATCTGTCATTGATTAAATGTGGAGAACAGGATGTAACTGGCGTATGCAATTTTACTGCAATCCTGTTCTGGTCCTGTTCACAAAACTGCCTCGAAATTGTTTCGGTGTGATTTCGGTTTAATTCTCAGCTATAGTTGTTTAATCAGAAGTTCATATAACAGAGCACACACTGTTGAATGGGGCGGGGGGGGGGTCATGAAAAGCTATGATCTGTTTACTGCTGTGAATGTGCTCAGGGAGTGTTGGACCTTGTCAGATCTCAGACTCACTTGCATGTCTGTACATCACTGTATCAGAACGGTGTTCAGTTTAAAGACTTTAATTCCATGGTGTGGGGGGCCTTCATGAATGTTGGGTTTGCCACTGAATGTGTGATTCGCTACATTTGAATTCAGCAACGTGCTTCTCAACTTGTGGTGCTCCAGATATTGAAGGACAGTTCTTTTGAAGTTTACAAAAAGCTTCGTGGTTAATATTCAGCTGCTCATATTCCGAATGAAGAATTGTTAGTTCACTGTAGCACAACGTGTTTATGTATATACGATATTGCAAGGCTGTGATATGTAAGAAATGCGTTTTTTGACTGGCAATGGTGGTTTTTATGAGCATGGCACAAGTAATGGAGGTTTTTTGTCTTTATGATTCTCTTTCTATGTAATCGCTAGTTGTAATTGTGGTTATTTAAGCCAATGATTCTGGTTTATAATATATCCATCACAGAATGCTAGATTGCAGCAGTGTTGCAGACTTTACCAGGCGGCGTATTAACATTTTCCACATTTCGGAAATTCATGACTAGGGAGAAGGTTGGTTATTGTTTTTGTACTTGTGTGTGTACGTGTGTTTTGAGAAGGGCAGCCGAAGTGCGAAATTGAGCGCTGTCTGTAGATTGGTATGTAAGCGGTGAGGCTGCAAGCGTTGCCTGGTTGTTGTGAGTTCACCGTGTGATGTCAGGCGTTTGTCCTTTGCAGCCAGACGGGTAAGAAGCTGATGGCTAAGTGTCGCATGCTGATCCAGGAGAACCAGGAGTTGGGCAGGCAGCTGTCCCAGGGCCGCATCGCTCAGCTGGAGGCTGAGCTCGCCCTGCAGAAGAAGTACAGCGAGGAGCTGAAGAGCAGCCAGGACGGTGAGTCTGACTTTTTAAGTGAGCTCATTTATGATGCAAATTTTGGCGTGCAGTGTAGCCTAATTATTATTATTATTATTATTTATTTTTTTCTTTCTTCATTCGATCAGAACTGAATGATTTTATCATTCAGTTGGATGAGGAGGTGGAGGGCATGCAGAGCACCATCATGGTGCTCCAGCAGCAGTTGAAGGAGACCAGGCAGCAGCTCTCCCAGCAGACTCAGGCTACTGCCAGTGGCGCTGGGCCCAGCAGGACTTCCTCCTCTTCTCCACCCACCTCAGAGCCCTCCAACCAGACTGAGGCGGCCCCTTGCACCAGCGCCACCACCGGAGATTGCGGGAGGGTGTCCAATGGGCCTTCCAGTGGGATGGGCTCACAGAGAGGAGGAGCTTCTGGACCAGGCCTGTATGGGGAAGGTAGCAGTGTAGAGGAAGACTTCCCTCCATCGCCATCTGCCTCCAGTCCTGCTCAGGGGGACGGGTCTAAATTGTCCAATCACTCAGAGGAAGGGGTGAGCCAGGGGTGTGGGGACAGGTACGGGACCCAACTGAGCACTGGGTACGAGAGCGTGGACTCTCCCACGGGCAGCGAGACGTCTGCCACCCAGCATTCGAACGACACAGACTCCAACGCCGACTCCCACGATGTTCCTGCCGTCACCAAGGGCAACAGGACTTCAGGGCCGCGGCAGGGCGCTCAGAACGGCCTGGACTCCGCAGCAGTGTCTGCCACGGTGACCGCTAACGCCACCATGACCACTAACTCTTCCACAGGGTCTGTTTTGTAACATTGTTAAATTGTCATGATTCTTTTTGTATACTCGTAAGAAAAGATTAACACCGTCTCCGTGGCTACAGTTGCTGTCAACATACATCAGGTCTTTTTTTTGTTTTTGTTTTGTTTGTTTGAGTTCTGGAAGGAAAATTATGTTGATAGAAAACGCTGAATGCTAGGTCTTTTTTTTTTTTTTTTTTTTTTTTTTTGTGATTTTAAAACTAGCCTTTTTTTATATGTTGATCACCATTGGTTTTATACACTTCCACCTTCTATTACTAAAAACAGGATTATTCAGCATAAAGCACGTAAGGCTAAATGGCCACCTCAAGTTTCGACTGCGTTAGCGAAGCCATTTTTTTAATATTCCCCTTCAGAATTTTTGGTTTGACTTGTGTGGTTTTTTTTTTTTTTTTTTTTTCCCCACATCTTCCCCTTCCAAGAGATACTGTTGAATTCCTGTTACTCCGACTTCATTTTCATGTACTGACCAAATATCAATAAATAATTTTAATAGTACATTGTGTGCCTTTTTTTGTTCATTTCTTCCGATACTCAGCCAATCACACCAAGGCAAAGAGGGATTTTTTTTGCCTGGATCTCATGTTAAGCTACCTCGTCACATCTGTCTGACCACTGTTAAGGAGATTCTGACTGTGCCAAACTTTTTATTACACAAACATTTATATATCGATGGGTTTATTATTACGTAGGTTTGATCATACTTGTGACCACTGCCTGACTGCTCCAGTGCGTGTACAGAAGCGTCTGTAGTTGGTGTCCTCGTCCTCCAAGCCGTTGGGTGGCGCTCAAGGCCGCAGTCGCTTCAACGTCGGTCGCCCTGCGCCCCTCCTCTTGACTGTCCTAATCAAATGAATGGAGTAGCGCAGGAGCCGCACCGCGCTGGGACCTTCGCGGATAAACGGGGTCGACGTCGTCGCTGGAGGGTGTTGTGCTGTCCGGCCGTGCAGACATGAATCGCGAGGCTGTTGCTATCGTTTCCGCTGCGAGGAGCCCCATAGGTAAATATTGCACTTTCCGCGTGAAGGCACGCTGTTTTAAACATGTTTTCGTTTTTGCCAATTAATTTTGAGTGGAAAAAAGTTTAAGACAAAATAATAATAATAATAAACCAAGAATAACATGTGGTTTGTATACGTGGACGCGTTCACAGGATATGTTTACAGAGGCTTTTCTAGACTGTCCGCACGCTGGAGACTTTTCGAGCAAATGATTGGCCGCCCGGTGTTCTGCGCCGTTTTTTGGAGGCTGCTGATTGGCCAGTTCACTGTAGCGCCATGATCCGGGGCTTTCCTGATTGGCCGAGGTTCATAGCTAACGTTCGCAGGCTTGACGCCAGGATATTTTACGCAATATTTTACTTTTCATTTAAATCATATTTTGTACATTGTCGAATTAATGTTTATGTTATGATTTATGTTATGATTTTATTCTATTTTTTGTTGATAAATGTGATTCTGATCCTACTGTCAAGCACACAAAATATATAGGTTTTATCAGACTAATGGTGTTTTTTCATGTTTTATACATTTTAGGTGCTTTTAATGGTGCGTTTGCAACCTTACCTCTAGAAGACCTGACCTCTTCAGTTATTAAGGAAGTTCTGAACAGGGTAAATGTAAAACCAGAAGAGGTTTCAGAGGTTATTATGGGCCATGTGCTGACTGCAGGTGCACAATTTGTTAATACACATTTTTTTTTCTCAAAAGGAAGATCAATGAGAACATATTCTAACACCGGAGCACGTATCTCTCCCTGATCAACAGGTCAGGGTCAGAATCCAGCACGGCAGGCCAGCGTTGGGGCAGGTATCCCTTATTCGGTGCCAGCCTGGAGTTGCCAGATGGTGTGTGGGTCAGGGCTGAAAGCCATTTGCCTGGGGGCACAGTCCATCCTAGTGGGCGAGTCCACTGTGGTGGTTGCAGGGGGCATGGAAAGCATGAGTCAGGTAGGTTGCTCTGGATCCAAAGGACAAAATGTCCAAAAACAGTTACATTCAAACCTGTAATTGCAATGTTCCACACACACATCAGTTAAAACGAAAAATGCAACTATATTAAGACTACACTAAAGACACAGAGTGTTGTTGAATGGTACCGATTAGGAGTGTAAATTGGCAAGGATCTCATTATGTGATACATTTCATGATTATTGGGTCACGATAAGATTATATCATGATATATTGTGATTCTGTACATATTGCGATATTCTACAGTTTACTGAAAATGTAAAAAAAAACAAAGCTGATATAGAAGATGCCGTGTACAATCTGTGTGGATCACACTACATTAATAATTCAGCCAAAACAACATAGCTCAACATAAATTTGCATAAAAAATATTTATATTTCATGTATTGATCAAATATCACCATGTAAAATATCACGACATATTGCTGTTTTGATATTTTTTTACACATTTAGTACCAGTTGACTTAATCGTTTTGACTGCTGCACAATAACGCAATGCAACTGTGGCATCTTTCTCCCAGGCCCCTCATACAGTTCACATGCGTGCAGGGGTAAAGATGGGAGACGCACCTCTCCAAGATTCCATCATCGCAGACGGGCTCACCGATGCCTTCCACAGGTATCATATGGGCATTACAGGTACTGTTAAAATGATGTGTCTCAGATGGAGCATCGCTTATATACAGTCATGTATCTCTGTGCATTTTGGGGGATTTTCATCACTATTAACTCGTCCCAGCGGAAAACGTGGCCAGGCAGTGGGCAGTAAGCCGGGAGGTGCAAGACCAGTTTTCTGTGTCATCGCAGAACAGGACTGAGGCTGCTCAGAAAGCGGGATATTTTGACCGGGAGATTGTGCCAATTACTGTCCCCTCCAGGAAAGGCAAGTAGTTCAATAAAGGCCATCCTGAGGCTGGACGTTTTTTTTTTTTTTTTGCAGTTGCATATTTTTACCGCCTATTTCGGGTTTGTAAATTTCTAGATCCTGTGTTTACACTTAAATGTTGTCCTCAGGCCCAGTGGAGGTGAAAGTGGATGAATTTCCCAGACATGGCAGTAACATGGACGCAATGTCTAAACTGAGACCGTGCTTCATGAAGGACGGCTCGGGGACGGTCACTGCAGGCAACGCCTCTGGTGAGATTTACGGCAGAACACTAGAGACATTAAAATCTGCACCAATTATGCACAACAGTTAACAAATTGCATTGACTGTATGTTGAGTATGTAATTAGAAATATTAGGTGGCCCAGGATCTTGACAACGAGACACAAGAAACTTGTCAGCTTGTGTTTGGTGTTTTGCTGCAGAAATTCCTGAAAATCATAAAACATTTATAAAAATGTAAAAAACAAAAAAAAATGCATAAAATGATTTTATTTCATGATTTTATTTTCACACCACCCTGCAGCCTGCTCCACACACCTTAGGATCCACTAGATTAACACAAGCACTATGCATTGACATGGTGGTCGGTTTCTCTCAGAAAAGGTGGTTACAAGATTTATTGTGCATTTAATTGTGACTGACTCTGTGAAACTCTTTCCAAAGGAATAAACGACGGCGCTGCAGCAGTTGTACTCATGAGCCAGTCAGAAGCTCAGAAGCGAGGCCTGAAAACGTTGGCACGAATCACCTCCTGGGCTCAGGCTGGCCTGGACCCATCCGTCATGGGCACAGGGCCAATCCCATCAATTAGGAAGGCGGTCAGTGGCAAAGCTTGCACTTCCCATAACCTTGTGATGTAGATCAGCGGTGCATAAAGAGTTAATAACCCTGCATAATCTACTAATATTCCAACACATGCTATTAGCCACCATAATCTGAGCCGGGGAAATGGCTCTATGTCCCATATCCCCAGGTGGAGAAGGCGGGGTGGCAGCTGCAGGAGGTGGATCTTTTCGAGATCAATGAAGCATTTGCCGCACAGTCTGTTGCTGTGGTGAAGGAGCTTGGACTCAATCAAGACAAGGTCATTCAGTGATTTCACTCCATTTTTGCAGCTTCTGTGTCTTGGCAGATGAAATCATAGGCTCATTAATTTTGAGAGCTGAATTCTTTGCTCATTGGTCCATTAGGCTATTCTTAGCTTTTATTATGTTAATACTAACGGGAACTTGGATAAGACAATTACAAACAATGCAATTACACAGTGATATTTAGCAGGCAGACAAAAGTCATGCTCCCCCTGATATCATTTTCCAGTTTACCTGTTTTGCTTCAGCATGAGACATGTACCAATGGAGACCTTTGCAATTGTTCTGAATTATATTGAGTGTGTGTGTGTGTGTGTGTGTATATATATATATACACACACACACACACACACACACACACACACACACACACCTTGTTCTTTTGTGTGTAGGTGAACGTGAGTGGTGGGGCCATCTCTCTAGGTCACCCTCTGGGCATGTCTGGCTGCCGTGTGCTGGTGACCCTGCTGCATGCACTCCAGAGGACTGGAGGGCACAGAGGCGTGGCCTCTCTGTGCATTGGTGGTGGCATGGGCATTGCCATGTGTGTGGAGAGGGACTGAAGCCATGTTCTCAGGCTGCTGTGACTCGAGGGCTGAAGGCATCTGCTGAAGGAGATTTGACCAAATATTATTACTTTTCCTTCAGCTTCTCTCACCAGGTTTTACCCTACTGCGGCCGTTGGGAGTGATTACGCCTGCTCTACAGATCCTAGCACGAGTAAAAGCCTTCAGACATTCCTCCTTTTCATATGCATCACTATAAGTGCCATAGAACGTCAAGAAACAGTGATAGGCTTAATTTGTTCATTCGATTATCATTATAAACAATTCTTAAAGAACTTAATTCATCTCAGTAATGGGAAGAAGGGAAAAATAGATAAGACGTGAAATTATGCAAGAAATGTAATGTATGCAGAAGTGCCAAGAGGCTAGTTAAGCCTGTACCGCATGCTTCCTGTAGTGTATATAAGATGAATGTACTGTGTAACTAGTTATCAGCTATAATGATCAGAAAAGGGTTCAGATGGTTCAGTGTAATGGAAATTGGTGATATAATAAAGTATCATAAAGTCTCAAATGTGTGATTCTCACTTTTCACACAAGAGGGAGACAAAACCACCTCCGTCGCACGCTGGGGGATAAAAATAAAAAAAACATCAAGCATGTAAAATGATGTTAATTATTTACACTAAAAGCACACTCGGTCTATTAATATCACATTCTTTAGGCCTGACGTATTACACGACTAAACGCGCAGTGTTTAACAGGGTATAATGCCAATTTGAATAAACACGACTACTGTAAACTAACGTGACATTAAATTCACTGATTCCCGTCCGTGGATTATATGCCAAGTCTTAGAATAAAGGCGTTTTGTATGGACATTAAATAAATGTAATCGCGACCGCTTCGTCTTATTTAAGAGACGTATTTTGATCAGAATCTCATTGTTGCTGTACGTGGAATAAATGACCTCAGTAACCGGCCTGCTGGAGGATGCGTTTTATTTGACCGGCTTTCGTAAGCGGATTAGCGACGTCGCCAAAGTAGCTTGGAGTTCACAGGTTGTCCGGTCGCGCCAGCCAGACGTCGCTCCGCCGCTTCCCCGCGCCGAAATGCCGCTTTTCATCAACCGGGACCAGATATTTGCCCACCAGGTCCACCTGCTGGAGCACAAGCTTCGCGTGAGTCGCCCGAACGACCCGAGGGCTGCTCGATTCGGAGTAGATAGTTCGACTTTAAAGTGTATTGTTGTGCGCAGAGCAAGGACGAGCGCATCCTGGAGCTGGAGACCGAGAACGCGCTGCTTCATCTCAGGCTCGCCGAGGTACGTGATTGGTCGATCGGGCCGGGTCCTGTTCCGTGACGTCATGGCTCCGCACGTCGCCTTCGTGTCAGTGCGCCATTGAGGGGACGATATCGCATGGATGGCGGTTTAAACCGTGTATTGATGGTTGATTTCATTTTTAATGAAACATTTCTGATTGTGTTTGGCGACATGTGACGTGATTAACGTTTAACCTCAATTTGTCGTGGTTTCGTGAGATTTAGAATGGCAGATGTTTTTCAGATTTGAACGTCTATAAATGCTGTTTGTTACGTGTAAGTTATTTTAGTATTTTTAAAAAAAAATACAGGTATTTACAGTGTTAAAGCCAGCAACCCTTAGTGGAGAGCTCTGCTTGAGGAGAAAATGTACAGAAATATAGAATCCATGTATTGTGAAGTAATCTTCATCCCCCATTAGGATTAACATTGTTTTTTTAATCCAGATTACAAGTATAACAATCCATCTGTTTCTTAAGATACATATTTACCCAAAATAAGATCTTGCATACACTCCACTAGATGGGCACCCAGTCAGACACTTCCCCACAATATAAAGCAATGCATTATTACAAATTATTATTATAAATGGCATAGCATCCCATCAAAGTACCAGCAAGACTGCCTTGTGAAACTATGAAGTATGGAACGGCTCAGTAAAGGCCTTCATTAATGCATCTAAGAGGAAATAATATTGTCTTCTCCCCACATGGCAATAGTTTTGTAACTTTTGTGGGACGAGGGTTTTGTCTTGGACTTGATTTGAATGGGTTTCATCTGAGAAAGTCAGCACCACAACACTGCCTGTTCCCAACCTTCCTTTCCTACAGTGCCTGGGAAAACTCCGTTACGAAGAGCGCCAGTCTCAGATGAAAAGAAGCCAACAGAAGGGCCTCGTACAAAAAAGCACTCAGACAGCACTGGGCAAACTTCTGTCAGAAGTGCAGGTGCCCATGCCAAGTTTCTGTACAAGTCTGCATGTTCACATGCTATCCGACCTCTTTTTTTTCCGTTCATTAATGAAACGTGTACGATATCTTTAGGTTCTTAAACGGGGCTTGCGGGAGGTGCATGCAGTGTATGTGAGCTTTGCCAGGGAACTGGAGGAGCAGAGTAAACAGCTGCTGGAACAAGTGGGCGCCGTGTGTGCCGCCATCCAGGACCGTCAAACCAATGGCGTGCAGGGTGAGACTCTCCGTCTGCATTTAACGTATTGCCAATTTCTGTTCATCCCTCAGACTTGGGATGTAGCGTCCAGAATTAAACAAGGACTTTCTGAGCGCGTTAAATGTGCTACAGATCCATTTGTCCGCACCTATGAAAATGTAACCAACATTGTTGCTAAAATGTTTTAGGTGTACTTGTGATTCTCATTCGTATTGACCCACTGACGCCTGTCGTCTGCTGTTCTGGGGGTTGTATTTAAGTGCCAGGGTGTTCCTGGGTTAATCCTTGCATCCTCAGCTACAAGGTCATCGGCCTGGTGCGTCACCTAAGGAGCTACGGCGACAGATTGCCAGGGAGCTTTTAAAGTTTCGTTGTGGCTGTACACATTGGAGCAGATCTGTACTTCTCATAAAGCAGTAAAATCAATGAAGAATAGAAGCAAATATTAATACCAACCTTTTCATATTAGACCGAAATAACAGTAACATGCTTAAATGCAATATAATTGGCATAATGCATGTGTTTGAAGACATTTCTCATTTATTATTATTATTAACAGTTGTTCCGTTAACTCCCAGTGATTAATAAAGCATTTAATACCCACAAGCGGTTGCTGCATGCACAGTGGGACGTATAATGTAGACTAAAACACACTGAATTATTCACTTAAGGGTTAACTGAGCCTACCAATCCCTTAATGGGCTGTTCCGTCACAAGCTGCCCGGCCTCGTGGCCAACCAGTGGTAATAGATCCAGGGAAAACCCGCTGTCAGGCATTGCATTGTAGTGAGTAAGTTGTTCTTGAAAGCGGTTTCACCGTTTTTAGCAAGATTGTGAATTACGAAACCTCCAAACACAACAACATGACAGAACATCTGAACAACATCATGAAGGTACAGCATCTGTAAAGTCGCCCAAATGTTTGGGTTCAGATAAAATATTGTATTTGTAGCGCCATTCCAACTTCTGAGATATGAGGTGACAGACCGGGTGATTTTTACCTTAATTTGACAGTATCTTTAAAAAGGTAAAATAGCACCCGCAGCACAGCACCAGTTTTCCTGTCTTTTTCTCTCTTCTTTTGAAGCGCAGTTTTAAGCATAGAGTTCACGGCCTGACCCAAATGCAAATCTTCCGCAGGCCTCCAGGCTAAGGTAGCTGCTCTAGAGGGGACTCTGCAGGAGGAGAAGGAGCGGTGCAGCGCCGAGAGGCAGAGGAGGAGGGTGCTGCACAACGCCCTGGTTGTACGTGTCATAAAAATACGGTTTCGGTACAATCGATCACCCACATCTCACTGCTCATTTACTGCCATTTTCTGCACGCCGTTGATTTAGGAGCTGAGGGGAAATATAAGGGTTCACTGCCGTGTGCGTCCTGTCCTGCCTTTTGACTGCGGCCAGGGGGTGAACGCGTCACCGGGGTAGGACGGCAGATCGAGAAGTGTCCTTAGCTCAAAGTGACACAATTCAGCCTGCTGACCGTGACTATGTCTGTTCCTCAGGTCAGCAGAGGTGGTGGTGCAGGCCGTCAATGACGTGAGTGGATTTTCTTTTCTGAATTTGACTCCCCGATACTGCTTCAGTGGTCTGAATTTCAACATTTCGGATTTCCAGGATTCCGTCCTCGTGAACTGTGCCAAAACCGGCAGTCCTGCGTTGAACAAAATGTTTGAATTCGAAAGGTACAGAGTATGACACATTTATTGTATTTTTCAGCCAATGCAGATTGTCACTAGTCAATAAATGACAGTGATTCGCGGTAAATGTTCCATTGGCAGGGTCCATGGGCCGGAGGACACCCAGTGCACGGTGTTTGAGGAAGTGAAGCCACTCCTCACCTCCCTCCTGGATGGGTGAGAGATTCTTTATCACAAGGACGAGATAACAGACAGAGATGAACACGGAAGTGATGTCAGATATGAAATGGAAATAAGTTGTGTGCATGTTGGATGCAAGCGTCACGCCGACAGCGAGTGTGTTACCCATGACACGGGTGGTAGTGGCCTAGTGGGTAACACACTCGCCTGTGAACCAGAAGACCCAGGTTCAAGTCCCACTTACTACCATTGTGTCCCTGAGCAAGACATTTAACCCTGAGTGTCTCCAGGGGGGGGACTGTCCCTGTAACTACTGATTGTAAGTCGCTCTGGATAAGGGCGTCTGATAAATGCCGTAAATGTAAATGCACTCAGTCAGTGCTGTGCTCCTTGCTCAGGTACAACGTATGCATTATGGCGTATGGGCAGACGGGCAGCGGAAAGACGCACACGATGATCGGCTCGCAGGCAGACGAGGCCTCGGGAACCGTTGACAACAGCGAGCAGGGCATCATTCCAAAAGCAGCCAGGGAGCTGTTCCGGTATGGAGATCTGCCAGATGCGTGGTGCTGCAGTATTTCTGCCATAAATCCTAGAGCGCAGAGCAGCGGAGATAAGCATGGTGCGTGTGTGCGCGTCCGTTTTCAGGCTGGTCTCCGAGAAGCCTGCTGAGGAGCACACAGTGGAGATGTCAGTGGTAGAGGTGTACAACAACGAAGTGTGGGACCTGCTGTCGCGAGACAAGGACGGGGCCGCAGTCGGCGTGAAGAGGGAGGTGATCACCACCAGTTCCGGCACCAGCGAGGTTCCCTCCCTCACACACGAGTGAGTTGGCCCAGGTGAACGGGCAAAGACAGGGTGTGGCTGCGGCGGGGCTAAAAATAGGTTGAAAGCAATGAATGCTGTTAGGGGACGATTGACTTTTTTTTTCCTCAGCTTCAAACATGTCACTTAGTAACCAGTGAGCAAGATGACATCCATATTTGGAAATTTGCACACAATAATATAACTTATATTTAACATAATTTAAAACATGACAGGACCCCCCCCCCCACACACACACACACACAATTTGGGCTTCACTGCCCTAATACATAGACAGAATGCATCGTCGCACGTCTTTTATGGTACTTTTGTAGAATTTTTGCATGCGCATTTGTCACTGTGCAAAAATGCATCACGAAGGTGGGGGTATTTGCGGACTTCATCACACATTTTATCTTTTTGACCGTTGTCACAAAAGGTAAATGTGATACACAGCACAGCACATGGTGACACAACAAAATGTGTCCTCTGCTTTTAACCATCACCCTTAGTGAGCAGTGGGCAGCCATGACAGGCGCCCCAGTAGCACTTCGACAGGTCGGGATTTGAACCCGCAACCTTCCGCTTAATTCATTAAATTCTTAACACTGCAGAATTCCAGTGCGTGCATTTACATCACTTAGTTCTGAATAATACAGAGTTTGGGGGTTCCACAAGGCTGGTTTTAAAACATCTCATTGAGAGACACCCCCCTGAATGGAACGGCTTTTCTAACATTGTCAGCCGCCCTGGCGCTCGGCACCTCCATGACATGGGCGAACGTGCAGGGGCAAGTGTGCCGAGTACCTGATGACCCTCTCTACGCCGCAGGCAGGTGCGGAACCCGGCTGAGGTGATGGAGCTGATCAGGGCGGTGCTGAGGCTCCGGGCCCACAGCCCCACGCTGGTGCACCGGGACTCGTCTCGCTCCCACCTCGTGGTCTCCCTCGTGGTCAGCTCCAGGAGCCCCAGTGCCCTCGCTCTGGGTGGGTGCCCGCTGCATGCACATCCGATTTGACTGACAACGCCAACTTGTTTTTTTTCTTTGAGGCTTGTCTTCAAAGAAATGTATAGAGAATTATTTAGTATTACTGCCTCTGGAGTCGTGAGCAGAGCAGTGCAATTCTGGGACTCCAGGAACAGTCGGGAACTGGCACAGACATACAGAAAAAAAAAAAATTCTCTTTATATATTCTAGATTATATTAATACATTATATGAAGAGCAATAACCATGTGATTAATTAGAACATTGCTACTGAACAGCCCGCCGGCTGCAGACCTCCAGGCAGGACGTGCAGCGCGTTGCACAGAAGGAGTGGTGGAGCCCCCGCTGCAGACGAGCCGCCACCTCCCGCCCGTCCAGCCCCGCCTCCTCGCCGTGCCACTCCCCGTATCAGTCCCCTTGCCCCTCACCCAGGCCCAGCATCGCCCAGGCGCCCCTCAGGACCAAGCTGCAGCTGGTGGATCTGGCTGGCAGCGAGTGTGTGGGTTAGTCCAGCTCCTAATGTACTACTTTAATTAAACACTTACTGAACATAATAGCACGCTGGCCTTTTTCAGGGGTTTTATTTTAAATGAATTTTTTTTTTTTTATTCTTAAGAGACGAATGGGGAAAGGTGTGTAAGGCCTAATTCAGCGACAATATATATTTACATAGGAAACCAGGAAAGTAAGTGACACAAGACAGGCACAAGTGAACACAATCAGACAATCAATTTAGACAAGAGGGTAAGAAAAGTCCATTGAGGGGCGCACCAGCCCAACAGTGCGTGGCCAGGCTCCCCAGTCATTTGGCCGGAGCGTCCACCAGTCGTGGGCGTGACTTGTACATTTGTCTATATTGTCTCTCAAGAGTGGTAGTAGCCTAGTGGGTAGCACACTCGCCTATGAACCAGAAGACCCAGGTTCAAATCCCACTTACTACCATTGTGTCCCTGAGCAAGACACTTAACCCTGAGGGGGGGGACTGTCCCTGTAACTACTGATTGTAAGTCGCTCTGGATAAGGGCGTCTGATAAATGTAAATGTACATGTTGCAGGCATGTCTGGAGTGACCGGCGCTGCTCTGTGGGAAAGCTCCTGCATCAACCGCAGCCTGTCGGCTCTCTCTGATGTGCTGGGTGCCCTGGCCGAGCGGCGCCCCCACGTCCCCTACCGCAACAGCAAACTCACACACCTGCTGCAGGACTCTATCGGTACACACACACACACACACACACACAGACACACAGTTCCCACACAAGGTAATAAGCCGTCCTTACTTCCTCCTTGACGCTATCTATTTCCTTTTCAAGGCGGGGACGCCAAGCTGCTGGTGATGCTGTGCGTCTCCCCCACCCAGCACTTCCTAACGGAGTCACTGCAGTCACTGGGCCTTGGCACACGGGCGCGGCAGGTCCAGAGAGAGCCACCACGGAGAAAGAACGGAGGCCTGAAGATGAAATGACCGATACGGATCTTCTGGCTGCTCTTTCATTAACTGATTATTAACCATTAGAGCTCACCGAAACAAAGCCCAAATATAAACCTGGGGTATTCCATGAAATCATACTGTCATTGTTGTGTCTTGTGTCGGTTTTTAACTGTTAATTCATTAGCTCATGTAATGTACCTCATAATCTGCCTTTACTTGGCTTTAAAATTCTTCTGTATTTAGAACCCAGCAAGCATCTTTTTTCCCTTGTTTAATCAGAACTGCTTTGTAAATTCAGCTTTGTTTAAACAGATGAATAAAAGCTGGATGAGTGCACAGCGTA
This sequence comes from Denticeps clupeoides, assembly GCF_900700375.1. Classification (NCBI taxonomy): domain Eukaryota; kingdom Metazoa; phylum Chordata; class Actinopteri; order Clupeiformes; family Denticipitidae; genus Denticeps; species Denticeps clupeoides. The sequence continues at coordinate 12,136,796 of NC_041720.1, read as the reverse complement.
TTTCTGTTGCTACGTCGGTGCTGTCGAATGAAATAAGCGTGAAGTTCCCTGAAATTACTTAATGAAACATTGATGTGACTTTTTTTTGTTGTTGTTGTTGCGTAAACGTAACATCGCGATACTTGACACGTTACGAAACGCGTTACAAAAGCTCAGCGTTACTTAACAGCGCCACCCGGAAACGTAAGCAGGCGGTCACGTGGCGTCGCGCCTGTCGCGCCTGTCGCGCCTCCGAGGGACATCGTTCCACCGCGCCGACGTTTGCTCGTAAGTTCTGCCGCTTGATCTTCTTTTTATATCAAGGCGAATGCAACGCGGACGCGCCGATTGTACAGAATACAGTTTTAAAGTGTGTGTGTGGTGTGTGTGTGTGTGTGTGTTTGAGTGCGTGTTTGCGTGTGTGTGTTTTTTGTGTGTGTTTGTGTGTGTGTGCATGTTTGAGTGCGTGTTTGCGTGTGTGTGTGTGTGTGTGTTTTGTGTGCGTGTTTGTGTGTGTGTGCATGTTTGAGTGTGTGTGTGTGTGTGTGCATGTTTGAGTATGTGTGATTGTGTGTGTGTGTGTGTGATTGTGTGTATCTGTGCGCTCTGGTCACCTGTCAGAAGCTGCTGCTGTTCCTACTGATAACCAGACTCTGCTGGCTGGTGTTTGCAGAATTGAACTTGGTTTTAATGTTTTCCTGAAGGAGAATCGCCATTATGTTCAAGGCAATTGGTCAAGTATTATTTTCATCAGGCTTGCAGTCCCCGAAGTTCTCCCCTCAGGAGGGACAGGTATGTCTCATGTCTCTAAGGTCTTGATTTGTTGTTGCTTTATGTTCTTTTTCTACTTGCTGTTATTTTTTTTTTCTCCATTCTCGAGAATAGGGGCAATAATATATATTTTTTTGCAGCTGAGTGCTTGTATTTTGTCAACTCCATCATACACACGAAAATGTATAGCATTGTAACATGAAGTATGAAAAAAGTGTTTAGCTTTATTTTCTTAGCTAAAAAAAAAATAACAATGTTCTGTAGATGATGTGATTTTGTGTTTGTAATCAACAGCATACTACACACACACACACACACACACACATAATATATAAAGTTAATAAAATAAAAACCAGACCAAATATTTTAGAAGCTTGTATTTATATAAATACTTAATAATTGAATAATTCTCAGAAGCATTGAATTACAGTGCTTATTATGATAATTACAATATTAATATATTAAGCTGAATATAAAACATTTAAATGAATACGTGGTGCATTTCTTTTTCAGTGCCCTAAATTGCAACCACTGATTACAAGGTTGGCCAGTGCCCCTCAGGACACTGTTTTTATAGATAAATCAATCGGCCTAACGGACCAAGATTAACGACCAATTATGGACGTGTAAAAATCGTATTGATTTTCTCTGCACTCTGGTGCCGTCGTCCTCCATCAGGGTGAGGATTACGCCGTTCGAGCGTACGACGCTGCAAACTGGGTGAGCACCGCCGTGAAGAGTGTGGACTCAGACGCCGCCTTGAGTACCGGATTCAGGAGACTTTTTAAGTACATCCAAGGTGAAAATGAGCAAAGTGAGTCTGATTTCTGCAGCATTATATCTACATCGTGTGTGGGTCCTCGGTGTTGCCATCGTAGCGTTATAGTTAATTAAGCTTGCACATAACTGCTTATGCAATTTGGGTGACTATTAGGTATTATTATGCGTGACTCAGCTGAAGTGACACTGTTTGTGGCCTTTGTCAGAGGCGAAAGTTGAGATGACTGCACCAGTGACCTGCCACATTACTCCAGGGGCGGGACCAGCGTGCGAGAGCACGTTCATTATATCATTTTACATCCCAGTGGAACACCAGGCCGACCCTCCCAAACCTTCTGACTCTGAAGTGTTTATCGAAAACAGGAAGGGATTCACCACGTTTGTCAGGTAAAACCCAAGGGTGCACTTTTTCAAGTATAATACCATTCTAAACAGAATGCACATTTCTGGTGAATTATTCATTATTAAGGGCTGTTCCTGTTTATTCAAGTCAAAATACATTTACATTTACAGCATTTACCAGACGCCCTTATCCAGAGCGACTTACAATCAGTAGTTACAGGGACAGTCCCCCCCTGGAGACACTCAGGGTTAAGTGTCTTGCTCAGGGACACAATGGTAGTAAGTGGGATTCGAACCCGGGTCTTCTGGTTCATAGGCGAGTGTGTTACCCACTAGGCTACTACCACCAAATACTTATAACTAATGTAGCTGTATTACAAGTTCCAACATCCATGGTCTCTTCACAGCCACATGCATTTGCAGCTGGTATCTCTGATAGAAATCTGATTTCTGTGTAGGAAGGAATCTGCAAATCAGTGTGTAACACACACACACACACACACACACACTGCATGGGGTGGTGTTGTTGCAGGAGGGTTTGTCAATGTTCATTTGACATCTGATCATAATGATCAGTTTTGAATGCATTGTGCTCTCTGCTCTTCCTATTTGCAGGACTTTTGGGGGATTCAGTAATGAGAAAATGGTCCGTGAGGAACACCTGAAGCTGATCGAGAGCCTTCAGAGAGATGAAGTCAAGTTCAAGGAGGCGCCTTATTACAGGGTGGGCTACGACAGCCCCTTCAAAATGACCAATCGGCGTAATGAGGTCTGGCTTGTCCAGGATGAGTGATGAAACCTGTTACTGAAATGATCGCTGTGCAGCTGGACCACAAGTGCTTTTATAAACCGTCCTCGCATCAAATACTATGAAAGTTCATATAAAGCATTCCTTTATATTTAAGGGTATATTTATACATCCTTATTTCACTACATTTCAGTGCAAATCACATAGAAATTCACATATAACCAGAATGAGAAAATCTTTACAGCCGTCTAAAGTTCATTAAAATGGTACATTCCCAAAAAGGTACTTTGTAAGGTGTTTATTGAAGTTATGTTTTTAAACATAAATGAATGGTATTTTGTTGTAATTAAGACTGATATTAAAACCTGTATGTGTTTTAGTGGTCTGCACTCAAAATGTTTTAGGGTTTTGTTTATTTTTATCCTCAAGCACCATCTCGATGAGGACATGGACGCAATGCTCGCTAATCCAGACCCCCACCCTGGCCTTAGACTAGCTGCCGTCTGCAAAGTCATCGGGTCTATTTTTGAGGTGACTGTCATTATTTGACTATCAGGTTCAAATACTCAGCACAAATCGCGAGGGGGGTTGGGAGAGAGACACTCCGAGCTTCAGCCAGGGGGTCGACGTAATCTAACGCTGTCGGAGTGAAATTATGGCCACTCGCTGTCATTATGTAAGGGGCTGTGTAAACACTAGGGTCTGGCTGTGGCCTTGTAGCTGGATGACTTGTGGAAAGCAGAAGCGTGCGTGTGTGTGTGTGTGTGTGTGTGTGTGTGTTTCAGCAGGATGGGGGTCATGTGGTATCTGACAGTAGAGATGAAGCCAGGGGGGTTGGAGGTGTGATTGAAGGATGACCTCTAAGGTGCCTGGTTGATAGGCAGCCGTGGTTCGCGATGGCATCACAAATGAAGGACCAAGTAAAAAAAAAAAAAACACAAACAGCCCATAGAGGGGTGTTTTTTTTTAAACATAATATTTTATTACAGAGACATACACAAGAGGGTTAGCAGCCTGCTTTTCTCCGCACTGCAGGATTGCACATCCTCCACCCACCACCTTACACACCACACAACTGCAGTCTGGGTGGGTCACCTGGTGAGGGGAGTACCGTTCTCGATCCCGCCCCCACTATATTCTAAAATAAATATTCTACAAAAGGAAGCCACTTCCCTTCAACAACAAGGGGCCTACAAAATGTACAAAGTCGTCCGAAAATAAGTTCAAATGTTACTTCAAACTATTTTCTATGTATTTACATTAAAAATGATATAAAATTGCAGAAAAAAAAGGTTAAACTGATGTACAGTATTAATTATGAGCGTATGGTTGAAGTAGGCATTAGTCACATCACCAGATTTAACAGTGAGACCCCCACCACGTGCTCTTACATGGGTAAAACTTTTCCAGAGTCAGGCTACATTTTAATGTTTAGCTCTTTGGTATGCAAATTATGTATAATAATAATACATCAACTTTAAACTGATCTTTCTTTCCCTCTGTTTTAAAGTCACTCTCCATATTACACTCACATAGGTTTTTCCTTTTATACCGGAAATGAACTCGACAAAAACATAGAAAGAAAACGCATCAACAGTGCAATAACTATGCGCTATAAAACCAAAACCCAAATTGTCCATCTCCGTGTCTCCCAACTGATAGCATGCCCCCTCCGCCCGGCCCTCTGCACTTACCAGTTACCAGCAGCTCGTGCCGACTGTGCCTCTGAGTCTGCGGTACTTTTATGACTAGTAGCGTCTGCCTGCACTGGTGATGCGCTCGGCTGACATTAAGAGTTCTGTTCAGAGAGAACTTCTGACCATTAAATGGTGGCACTAACAGCAGGAGCAAAAAAATAAAAATAACATTCAGTCACTTATCAGTTCCTTCATGTCAGTTTAACTTTCTCAAAACCAGTCTTTGCCCAGAGGAGCCATGAGACCTATGCAAAAACTGAACATACAAAAGAGGTATAACGGACAGATGTTATTACCAGTGACAAATTCATATTTGAGAAAAAGAAATAAGATAATTCCCATCGGTTTGTTTAAAGTAGATGCTGTATCTGAACAGCGTCCACACTGGTGCTGGGGGATGGACTGAGATCACCAACCCCGCGCTGGAAGCGATGACTGGTGTCGCGCCTTCGAGGTGGGAGTTTCTTTCTTCTCCACCACCTCAGCTCTGCCGCCACGAGGAAGTGCGGTTCCCCGCCCCTCCCGCCTCTTATCTGCTGCCTTCCTCACATAAAGTGCCATTGGAGTTCTGAGGCAGCAGGAGGGGTGTGGTTACCGGGACAACCGGGCTGGGCTCCTCGGCGTACTCGGCGATCTCCGCCAACTCTCCCTCCCGCTCGCAGATGACGGTCATAGGGCTGCTGAGGATGCGGCAGCGGGCATTGTACTTGCTGCTGGCGGCCGAGGGCGGCGTGCGAGACCGTCCATAGCGCCCGACCGGCGAGGATAAGCCGGAGGGCGACGAGAATCCTGGCGAATAGCGAGGCAGAAAGCCCTCGTTGCGAGCCCATTCTTCTGAAGCCCTCTTGCTGCGGCTGGGAGAAGCACAGGGGCTGTCTGGCATGGCCTGTTGAACTGGGGACGAGGGGTCCAGAGAAGATTCCAGAGAGCGAGTTCTCTGGAAACGGGGGTCGGTGGTTCGGAGCATTTCTGCTGCCGACATGCGGAAACTGGTCTCGGAGCGACTGCCCTTCTTCAGGAGCAGAGCCTTGAAGGTGTCGCTGCTGGTGGCCGACTTGCGAAGATTTCGCTGGATGGAGCCTGCCTGGCGCGGGAGGGGGCTCGTCAGGCCTGCAGTGACGCCGGTGGGGGTGACCGGAGGGGATGGCGAGTGCCCTCGTGAACGTTCCTCCTCAGACTCTCTGCGTCCCAGGACCTTTCTCTTCGACCTGGAGGGAATGACACAGAGGGAAACATCAAGAGATTTCATTTGATAAGCCTCTACAAAAATATTTCTACCAGGACTGCCATGTTTCTGGACAAAACAGGTCACGGATCTGGTTCAGTTAGATGCTTTACAGCCTTGGTTTTCAAACTGTGGCTCTCAGGCTTTTTCTATAAGTATGCATGAAGTCTCTGAAATTATTGTTAAAATTACAAGTGGCTCAATTTTTATGTCTACAAAAGGGGAACCCTAGAGAAAACTAAACACTTTGAGAACCACAGATTAACAATAATGAGACATACATATGGGTTTTTATGCTAAATAGTACAGGGGCAGTGGTGGCCTAGTGAGGAAAGGGACCCGTAATCTGAAGGTTGCCGGTTCGAATCTCTTAAAAGCAGAGGACACATTTCGTTGTGTCACTGTGTGCTGCACTGCGGTGTTTCACAATGACAGTCACTTCACTTTCACTTTATGGGTATTCAATATTATTAAAAGTTAAATCCTTATGTGATTCATACAAGATTCCACCTAAAATGAATTTTTCAAAAGAATACTTGATTACTCCATTGATTCGTGTCCCCTTTCCCTAACAATGCTCGTGGCAACCAGAGTTCAGTGCCAAAATGCTAGAAAAGCATATAAAACCATGTCAGTAAATTGGTCCCGGGAGATGAGGATGTTGGGTATTCGCTGCCTTTAAAATGCAATCTTAAATGCACATTCTTAGAAAAAAAATGCAAACATTGCAACCTCATGGTGCAAAGTTGTAGTGGAATGTTGAAATTAATATAAAGCAAATAGACAAAAGTGCCTTTCTCCAAAAGACAAAGTATTACAAATAAAAGTAATTTGCCTTCCAACCACTAGGGGTGCTATAGACAGTCCTCATTCTGAGATCACAAAGCTCCGAGGAGATCCTCCTCATTAGCATTATGCTAAATGTGCAGATTATAAATCTGACGTGCTTAGCTAGGGAAAACAGCAATTTAACCCAGATTTTTCTCGTCCCCATGGATGCACTGCAGGATTACGGCACTAATACCATACCAGCATCATCACGGAAGGGGAAAATACGGCTGCCAATTACAGGGGTTACTTCATGGCGTACACCTCATATGTTGAGGTGGTTCCATGGAGAATCAAGTGATTGAGGAACAGAGGGAGCGTGAGGACGAAAAGGAAGGAAGGGTCAAGATAACAAGAATGCGGACACCGGATACAGAAGGACAGGCCGGACGCACTGTAATGGATTCTGGTGTAATGGAGTGGGTCTCATGGAGCCACATCTGGGTCTTCCTTCATTCAATTACTGCTGAACTACAGATGCTAACCTACTGAAGCCAAAAGCATTTTAAAGAAAGTACATCTTTATTGCGGCACATAAGGAGGCTAAGATGTCATCTGCTCTTAAAGATCGCTAAATCTGTTGCATATTCTTTATTTAGAGAAAAATTTGGGTCCACGCACATAAACTGAATCAGGTTTTTTATTACGCTCAACTCACCACTCTTGTTTGTGCGCTACAAGCTGCCAGCAAACACAGCAGGATTTACGGGAACGTAAGCAGCATCTGGTGCACTCCGTTTCTCTATATTTAAACACTGGTCTTCCATTTCAAGGTTAACTTTTGCTCTAATATCCCCTTGTGCGAGATTGCATGGGCCCAATCCAGGAGGAGTAAAGCCCTAAACCCACCATCCCCCCACCTATACACACACACACACACACACACACACAGCAGAAGAAATAAAATCCTCTCAAATGAAATTGTGACGTGATGAGGGAACCTGCACCACGTGACTGAAACGCACACACGAGATGGGGTAGATCCTAACTCTGCAGCATGCGCAGGAATTGGGGAATGAGTCTGTGACGCTGATGTACGTGGCCGCGCTGTTCACACGAGTGGGGGGAATACGTAATTGTGCGAACCCCGTGGGCAAGACCGAAGACCCACATTAAGGCAGTGGGTGTTGCGAGTCTAAATAATGAATGATCAAACGAAAGACTGCACTTTTCGTCTCCTAACTCGATTTGACAGCATAGTCTACCGGCAGATGACGGGGTCAGCACTCTGCACGTCTCAATCCAGTGGAGAAGCGAGAATCACAACATCTCAAACACATTCTGTCTTTACTACACAATAGGACAATAAGTTCCATCCCTCCTGTCGAGCAGTACCTGTGAATGGCTGCGAAGAGGTCCTCCGTAGTTCGCTGTCGTGTAGGTGTCACCATTTCCCCTCGGTTGTCACCATTGACATTGGGTGATGGTGAAGACTCCGTGGTGCTGGATTCAAACACCTCACCTGGAGACGAGAACAGATATGAAACCAATCATAAACCAGAATGACCAGATTCGTCACATGTGATCTGTTGTGCATTCATGGCATACTTGAGCAATCATTTCAGCAAAAGCAACTAAAATACATACTGGTGCAGTTACGTTACGTTAAACAAAAAAGGTTACAAAGTTCAAACAGGACAAATTACGAAAACACACGTGTACATTTACAAATATATGCAAAGGTAAAAATTTCAGAAACAAAGTTTAATAGCAAAACCTTTTGAAGACAACCTGGATTCCTTCACTGATTGAATGATATTGCCGATGGAACTCAGCTGTTGATGGGCTATATGTATTAAGTCCATAACGGAAGTAACAGCTCACCTGAGTGAAGAGCACCCACAAACATTTGCAGACCGAGAGTACCATCCATGCACAGTAGTGGACTTTCACAGAGGGGACAACAGAGTCTCTCTGCAGGTACTCGTACCGCCAGATCGAACGTTTGCCCCTACTTCGGCTCCCTTCCCTCCCGCATTCTGGCTGTTAAAATCCACCTTCCTGTGTGACAGCTGAGCTGCGACCATTCTCTCCACTCGCATCTGCACTTTCATTGCCTGTGTGGCTGCAGGCGCTCTCGCGTTACACTCCCCCTCCTGCTTTCAGCATCATCATACCCCACCCCCTCCCCTTCCTTCCTAACCGGCCCTCCCCTGGGAGTTAAACCCCCTCCCCTCTCAGCTGATGAGAGAGAGAGAGAGAGAGAGAGAGCAGGACAGGGACAGCCAGAGAATGCAGGAAGATGCAGCAGGACAGAGATGTGGGGAAAAAAGACAGCAGTGAGACAACAGAATGAATGAAAATGAATCATATAAGGGGGTGCAGGTTTGACATAAAGAAAGATGTGACAAGAGAAAGAAGGAATTGAAAGGCTGACTTCTGCAGTAAAACATTTTACGATTATCAATAAAATATAATCAAATAATGAATAATTATTCTAATAAAAACTTCATGACATCCCCAGGTAGACTGCTTGATTAAACTAACTGTCAGTGTGGCGACGGAATTAAATCTTAACGTGGCCAATTTACGTCATCCCAACTACAGCCAACCCACGAAAATGCAGCTCAGCCACTTTTCACAAGTTTTCGTCCTCACTTAGAGAATACATTTCTCATACTCTCCTTCTCTGGCTATTTAATCCATAGCCGGAATAATGAAATATAGATGATTCTCTGTCACTGATCTTAACAAATGGGCCCTACCACCAGAGAATAAAAATGCGGGGGAAAAATGTAAACTCACCATTATCCTCATCCTTTGAGCTCATGGAACCTGTGCTACTCGCTCCATCCTCATCCTCTGCTCCTTCCTCCTCTGGCCCTGAGTCCTTTGGCTCTGTTAGGTCTCCCTCCTGAACAGCAGAGGACATGTGTACAGCTTCCAGCCCCTCTTTATTTGGCAGTGAGTCTCTCAGTTCTTCTGGAGTTGAAAATCTTTCCAAATCTTCTTTTTCTACCTCTTCTGCTACAATGCAATAGTCATCCACAGTGGACAAAGCTGAGATGGTATCATTTTCAGGGTTCAGCAAATCAGTCTTGTTAACACTACTGCCCTGAGGCAGCTTTTCTTCGGATAGAACCTGGGGCAGAGGGACGATTAGAGAAAGTTTAGGCTTCTTGGTAGCAACAGGGGGCTTCTGCTTTGTTGGTGAGTTTTGAGACTCCACTGGGTCCTGCTCCTTGTTTTTGGAGTAGCACAGTTTAGGCCCACTGGGGATTGAGTATGTCTCCTCAGAGAGTGACTGGTTCACAGGATTGGTTTCATTAGAGTTGGAGCAGGAAGCTATAGGCAGCGCTGTATTTTGTAGTTTTTCTGGTGTCTTGAACTGATTGTTTCCCTCAGAGTCTGTATTCTCCTTCTTTTCTGCCCGCTTGACTGAGCGGAGCTGTACACTCTGTAGTGCTAAGGGTGTTATTAGAGGCATAGGAGTCCTGCTGGAGTCCTTATCAGATATAATATTGGTGTTCACAGAGTTTGAGACTTGTTTGAGACTGTCCTTGATGCTCTGCAGTCCAGCTATGCCCTGATAAGATTGTAGCGGTGCTGAAGGCGAGGGTACTGAAGGGAGTGGTGGAGGTGGGAGTGGTGAGGGGATAGAAGGAGGAAGAGGGGGTGGTGGAGGAGGAAGAGGAGGGTTGAAAAGAGAGCTCTGATTCAGAGACAAGGCAGGATCCATCAGGACCTCAGGTGGAGGTGGAGGAAACTCTGTTGAGGAACTGAAAGAAACTGGTGGGGCTCCTTCCTGGTGAGGAGTTGATGGAAGTGAAGAAGCAGGTGGCAGAGGAGGAGGAAAAGATGGCGGTGAGAGAAGTGAGATGGTGGATGTTGTTGGAAGGGGTGGTGCAGATGGGGGAACAGAGTTCCTAACAGAATCTGAGGTGTTGGAAGAGAGTGAGGTGGAGGAAGAAGAGATTGACACAGAGGAGAGAAGTGAAGACTTCCTTTCTGGCACTCTAGGTTTGGGTCTGTTTCCTGAGGGGGACATGGACCTCATGAAGGAGGGAACTGGGGTTCCAGCAGTAGGGGTGTTGGACTGACTTGAGTATCCACTGGAGGGGGAAGTTAGTCTGTGCACTCTGTCTGGTGATGAGGTGTCTGTCTTGGGTTTCACGACTGTTACTCCATCTTGGGTGGGAGGATGAGAAGTCTGAGACCCATCATAGGGAACACTTCCATTTGACATGCCACTAGGCTGCCCAGCCAGAGATCTGGTTGAGTGAGTGTTTGGAGAAGACTTTGTCTGATCCCCTTGCTGGCGAGGAAAGTCCATATAGTATCCCCACGAATCCGTATAGTCAGAGCGCAGACTGCTAGTTTCACTGTGGGAAGGAGTTACATGGCAGATGGAATACACATTTGTACCCCCAGGCCCCAAAATCCCACTGCTACCTGCACTAACACTGCTCTGGCTCCTGGGACGCAACACCCAAGGGTCTTCGTAGTCACTGGAGGGGCTCTGCGAAGGTGACGAAGACATCCCTTTGCCCTTTAGGCCCATCTGAAGTGACTGTTGTAAACTGGCAATGAGGGACTCATTCAAGACTGGCTCACCATTCTCAGAGGTGGCATCAGTCAAGGTAGGCTTCCGTCCTGGTTTGGAGTGGAGGGAGTCTGTGCGAGCTGGAGGAAGAGGTGGCTTTTTGCACTTGCGTAGAGAGATTGAACGTGACAATGAGTGGTCACTGTAAAGACTCATGCGGTCCTCTTGTTGACCCAAGCACTCGTACATGCTGTGCCTGGCAGCCCTGCTGGCTATACCATGTCCATGTCCACTGCCTTGGCTTCTGGACCTCAACCCTGAATCCAGATGCATGGAGGTGTAGTAACCATCATTGTCCATGGAGTATAAAGAACTTGAGTCAGTGCCTTTGGAAGATCGCTCCAAACTGCTGTATAAATGGTTGATGGGAGTTGAGCAGCTGGATGTGATTGGTCTCTTGGGTACTACATTTTCAGCTGTGTCATAGATCCACTGTTCATCTGAAGAGGTCCCTACAGTAACTGTGCTCTGGCTGTACAAACTGGCGTTCGACTCTACACTTTTGATTGGAGTTCCACCAACTCGTCTGTCAGGTGTCTCGATTTGTCTATGCTTGGCCATATTGCTGGTGCTCTGGCTCACTGCTATGCCCTGAAGGTCTCCATTGGTTGTTGCAACCATGCTGAGAGGTCTTGAGGACTGGGGTTGCTTCACAGCGATCACGTTTGTGTGGAGTGTAATGACTTCAGTAGAGCAGGACATTGTGGCATTGGGAATGAGCGAGGTTGAATAAGCTGCATGAGGTGAAACAACACATGCTGGACCTGATGCACCCCACTCCCCCTGTGGTCCTCTCACCTCCTGAGATTTAGGACGGGCTTGCATGCCTGTCCTAGGCATGTTCCTTAGGTGGACAGCTGTCTCATCCACTTGAAGCTTGCCAATCTGCCGAGAGCTAGTTGCTGGTGTGTCACAGTCTTCTGGCTTGCATGGAGTACTACTGTAACGAGGCTCTGCATTTAAGGAGACACGGACACCCCTTGGCAGACTGTGGAAACGTTGTAAGTCACCATTAATATGTGGTGCCATTAAAATCACCGGTGAGCTCGTGCCATCCGTTACTGTGGAAATATTGCCAGTGGAGGTCGACATGCCAGACATCTGTGCAGCAATTCCCTGTCCCCTCTGAGCCCGAATCCTCCGGACCGATGGTGGAACAATCTTGACTTCCTCCGTCTGGCAGTAGGAATCACGTTTTTCTGATCGTCTCAGTGCTGAGCTCATGCTTCCTGATCGACCCAGAGTAGAGTACTGCCCGGGAATGAACATAGACTGAGGTCTGAGCTCTCCCCCACGTCCTTTTGCTACTGCAGAGGGGGAAAAAAAAAGAAGAACACTGCTATCACATCTGCTATTTTCTTCTTCCCTTCTTGCCATGAACTGTCAATCAAATCAACTCTATCAAGGCTAATTAATATAATTATCTGTGGCTGCATCTGACGTGTTAATAACCTCTGGAACACTTGATTAAAACAGATGACCAGGAGGCAGAATCCCGCTGTATGCTCTTCCCCAGCTTTGGAGTATCGTAACAAATGGCATAGAGTGCCCTCAGGAAACAGGATGGGCAGCTGGTGTGGTGTCATTCATTTTCAGCATTTGGGAACATGCATGCACACATGAATGCACACACACACACACAACCACGCACATAGAAGGAAGGACATGAATTCACATGTGGAACATAAAATAATAACAATGCCATGGCTTTTTGTAACTATTAAGACATCAGATTGGTTCTCTCAGTCATAAAAAAATTCACATCAAGTTCACTGCATACAGTTAAGAATGCAGAGAATTAGCATACAAGAACAGTAATGACATTTAAGCTGTCTGCCAGAGACCCAATTTAAATGCATTGTTACTAGCGAAGCTTGATCTCCAGATACATGACTCTGCTTTGGCATTTGAACATGGTACAGGCTGGCAAAAGGCAACTATTGTTATGGTATATTTCTAGAGATTAGAACATGGTGCTTGGTTGCTCACATTCATTTAAAATATATTTGCGCGTTGACTGTTTTTGCTGTGCAAGCTTTGCAATACGCTTTTCTGAAAATGACCAGGAGGATGAATTATGAATGCATAGGTCAGGGGGGCCCACTTAATATATGCCTTGAACATAAACATTTAATATGCAGTGTCATTCTGCATGTGTTCTGGCTGCTTTCCCTCCTCTTCTCGCTCTTGCTTGCCATTATAAATGACAACTGATGCATTACACAACCCTGGTATTACGCAGTGGTTGCAGAGGCCGGGGCCAGAATATATTGTGGTTTGGTGTGATGATAGTACACTGCCATGATGGCTATGTTCATGTACTAGCAATGAGGACCACCAACTGGAACGTTCATGGCCCCAGACAGAGGTGGGAAACTTTCCAAGTAGCTGCTGTAGGTAGTGATGGAATAACCATCTTAAAAAGCCACCCTGACTTAATAATCTAAATGTTTTACCCAATTCCTGGTAAGTGTCTACGGTTCTCAGTAAAATGGTTCATGTCCTGTCTTGATTAAAACATCTATATTTGGAAACGCTGTCCCTGTTAATAAAGATTTTATGAAGAATAGTGAACTGAATTCTACTAAGAAAGGGTTTTCTGTATCCCACAAATCCAGGATGAGGAATGGAAATGACTCTCGGGCTGAACTTGGATGAGCATACCGTACCTAGTTCCTGTTGGACGTTGTCAGGAACCCCTGATATAGTCTTTCTCCGCTTGACCTTCTTGGGCCGACGGGCCACAGTGTCAGTGTTTATAAAGGAGCGGCGTACGCTGGCCTGACGGTCAAACGTCTCCCCTGGCAACCAGGTGGTGAGGGCAGACAGGCAAAACAAGGCTGGTTAGTAAGTTAACTGGCATGCAGTTTCGTGCAGATACAGCCATCATACACATGCAGGGAGAAAGTTGCCCTTTTATGCCGTTTTTTTTAAACAGCAGCATTAGAGGGTAATTTCCACCAACAGTCCGTACCCAGCACTGTCTCTGTGTAGCCGCTAACTGAGATTTAGATTTTGAGTTGTGCCAGTCAATGGTAACAAATCATCCCCTACGTACAAATGTAATGGCAAAAATGGCAAATAAGCGGCGGACAGCCGTGCTGTAGGGATGGGCTGTGGGCCATGGTACTTTAATGCAGAGACTGGGTGCTGAACAGACTGAGAAAATGCCAGGGCGAATGAGTCAGTTTAAGAACTGACAGAGAGTCAGTGTATGTATGCGTGTGTGTGAGAAAAAGATTAAAAAAAGAGAGAGAGGGGAGAGAGGCACCAGCATGTGCAAAAACGCAAAAGTGCTTGTTGGTGTCATTGCAAAGCATATGCAGAAATATACTGTGGGTGGAGTCCATCTCCAATCATTGTGGTGTCTGGAGAGTCAAGACAAGGCAAATAAAAAAATGTGGATTTTAAGTGTGGCTAAGTAAATGTGTGTGACAGCGTGAAATGCACTTTTTTCCCCATATAATCTCACTGAAGTTTATCTCACAGCTGCAGTGTGCCTGACGTGTGAAGCCCTGTGGTTTGAAGTGAGGTAATGGCCACCTGTATCTTCTTCAGCCAAGTATCTTTGAATGTACAACTGTGCGGATGAGAATATCTGCTCTGGCAGAGTAATGAAGTGCTACATCTCTTTGTGACCTTTGGCTGTGTGGTACAGCAGAGGGACTTCGAGGAGATTGAGTGTCCCAACAAGAATGACTAGTGCAGGAAAGGTCAGAGAGAGAGAGAGAGAGGATGGTTGAGTGTCACAGACAGGCAGGAGGACAGAGCGGTAACAATGTTGAAGAGTGTCAGTGACCAGACAAGTTAGTTGTAGTAGACAAAAACACAGAAATGAATGTTTTACACATGAACATGGACGAACGGAGGAACATGCACCAGTGATGGGACGCTGTTGCCATGTGAGAAACCAAATAATGCCGGACATCAGTAGCTTGACTTCAACTGGCCGCCTATGGTACAAGGTTAAAGTCTCAGACTTTGAACCTCTGGGTGGGGCATCAGACCAACTGAGTCTTGTGGGTGTAATCGTACCTGTGATGTTGATCGGGATGACGTCAGTGAGCACCGCCTGAGCCTGCTGCCTCATCTTTTCTTCTGGGGTGGGCAGGGGGGCGCCCTTGCTCCACGACGCCTGATCCTCGGTGCCTGGCCCCATTCCCTGCACGGGCGTTTGGTCCCTCATTGGGTCTGAACTCTTCTCTTCCTCCATGGATGACGCTGTGGACTGGAGACAGGGGGGGGAAGTGTTGGAACGTGTCGAACATGTGAGCGACGCAGCTGAGCCCCGCACCTGACTGCGTCTGCAATTCCGCTGCGGCCCCAGGCCGAGGCACGCTTTAATAAACTGTGATGTCTCTACAGAACCACTTCCTGTTTTAGATGTGCACAGATGCCCACTCTCCTCAGCTGACTGTGAGTGTGTGTGAGCGTGACCTTTTCACAGCGGCGGGACAGCTGACCTTACAGTCCATCAGAACCGCGCACACACACACTTTACACAAGCACCAGGGCGTCGAGCGTGAAGAAAACGATAGAGACAAGAATCACTCGACCATTAAAACGCTGTTCGTGCGTTAGCCATCCCTTTCACCGAGCTACAAGTAGAAAAACGGTTCCCGTCCCCACACCTGGATCACTCAGCATCATCACCATTTGCAATACTGTAATCTACAAATAATGACACTTTGTTGTATTATTGAAAGAAGGGTAGCAGGATTGTGAGAAAAAACTTATTTTGACCAAAACCGAAATCATTGTTATTCCCATGATTACTCACTGACCTCAAACTTGCATTTTAACAGTTTAAAAATGCAACTTCACAACTAAAAAATTCAAATGAATATAGTAGGCAGGATTTGTGACACATGGCAAAAGTGTCTCAATTATTATTAATTCTCAATCATGCTGTTTTTGTAATCAATGAAATTTAAAATATGATTAATCGACCAGCCCAAATTGCACTGTCAGTTCCTCAGCAATTTTTTTGGATGATTATGCTCCTTTTGATTATGAATGTGGTTATGATAATTAATGAATAAACATGACAAACCTTAATCTGTATTAAATGTCACTTAAGGCAGCATTTCCTAACCCTGGTCCTGGAGGAACGTCTGCCAAAAATGATTCACTGCAGCCCTACCTTAATTAGGCTCGGGTGTTACTTAATGGCCTAATAATGAGTGGGGCAGATTGTGAAGATATGTGGGCTGGAACAAAAATTTCCTGGCACATGTTCCTCCAGGACCAGGGTTGGGAAAAACTGGCCTCAGAAAGAACCACTAGCTGACATAGTGAACCTGGCGCAAACACTTCAGCAAAGTAACATAGAGTTCATAATTTAATGTCGCCCCCTTGTGGTCTCCACCACCTAATATTCAAAGCTAAATTAAGCAGAATGGCAGTGCCCATCACCAATCAGCATTAAGGCTTCTTTAGTCATTTTGCATTCTGCCACACTGTCCTAGTATAATGAGTGATTCAGTGGTGTTGGAAAGGCACCAACATATCTATCTATCTATTTGAGGTCAACAAACACATACATTGTATAAATTGCATTCTGCTCTGTTTAATACTCTGGATTTAACGTGGTTATCAAGACCTGCATATTGGTAATTGAATCATACGTGGACACTTTATTGCTTTTATGTGTTTTACTGCTCTGTCCTTTTAACTTATGTCATATTTGCTTGTGCACGGCACTTTGGTAGACTAAGGCCATTTAAATGTTCTTTATAAATGAATGACATTAATGAATAAGAGTGAAAAATCTTAACGCAAGCTCTGCAGGGCGAAAACAAGAAAAACTGTATCTTCAGGCGCTTTATTGCTATCTGATGAGTGGGAAATAATAACACTGGCATGTCAAAAGACTTGGCGGCAATAACTTGAGAGTCTCATGATTTGATTTCGCTCTATATGCCCCACTACATTAGTGGATCACAGACAGAACACAAAATGAGATTCCAAGCTGCTTCTTCTTTGTATTGAGAATGAATCATCAATTTCACAGACTTCCTTCTGGGAGAAAGTTGAGAGAAACACATTTATGCATAGACGTTATGGGAAATGCCTCTGCTTTTACTGCTTCTCCATCAGATGTTGACTAGGCTGACACATAATGTTTAAACTTTTCACCACAGCGTGGGGGCGGCTGGGGGCACAGCATCCCAGGGTTCTCTGCTGGTTGCGTCCTTGTGTATTTTTCCGACATTATTAGTAAGCTACAGTTCTCTGCACCTTGGTCTACTGTAGAGCTGTCAGGCAAGGTTAGCCTCAGCTTCTCGTGGGACAACAGACCCCCAAGATGATGAGGGAACGGGGAGTGCAGGCTGTTAGAAAATGTTCTTCCACCACATATGCATAGACCTCCACCTCACCTCAATAGAGAGTGTTTCTGTATGAGGAAAAGGACATTGGGAGCCTGATTGGCAGGGAGGGTGACAGCACAGGATAAACAGCTCCTGGAAGAGTCATTTTCAATCTTCAACTCTCTTTCATGAGTGATTTTATCTATTCTCTCTGCGCTTTATCTCTAAAGGATGCCATAGCAACAGCAGTGCTGCAGCATCACAGCTCAAGATTTAATGAAGTAATAAATAATGAAATAAACTGATCTGGATCCGTCAATCCCCTATAGTAAGGCGAGGAGGAAAAACCAGGATCCGTTCATACGTTTAACGGAGCCACACATGGACACACACGCTAATGAAGTCTGCGGAGTCGAGGCTGAGTGGGCCTGTGGTGCCACTACTGACCACTAGAGGTCCCTCTGCCACCAGCTATTCCTGTACCACATCAGGATACCAGCCGAATCTGATAAAAGCTGTACGATACTTTCAATCAGTCAATCAGTCAACCAATCGAGTTAATAAATGATGAAGTTGATGCCGAATTTGACATGTACGGTGTATATATGACAAATGTATGTATCTTGTGCATTTAGTTTGTATAAATGCTAACAAAGTGTGAAGCAAAAGTGTTCTCTTTTACAATACAAATGCATATGCTGAATGAGCCACATTGCTCTATAATGAATGCAACACAGGTAGTCAGATGAATAGCTACCAATAGTCAAACAACATATATAGGGCACTACTTCTGAACTTTGGCTAAGCATAGTGCTTATTTATTAAGTGTAAAGTCCTCAGGCTTGAAATCAAAATGCAATCATGTTTTCAAGAAACATGATCTTTAAATAATCTTTGCACATGGGACATATTGAATGAGGAAGCAGCATGTGTGAGAGCTGTCAGCTGTCATCTTGCTCCTCTTATTTTAAGCTTTAAGCCTTCATTAAAGATCACTACTCCATCTCTAAAATGATGGAAAACCCTTAACGGTTAGTTCAAAATCTATTTACATTTTATTTCAGAATCACAGGACATAAAGAAACATGGAGAATGGCGAGGCCAGACTACACAGAGAGACCTTCACCGACTCACCTTCTTGTCAATGTCATCTGCGTCCTCGTCTTCTGGTTGGATGTAGTGGGTGGGGCTGGAAAACGTGGGCCCTTGTGAGTAGTACTGTGAGCTGCGGAAACCATCTTTCCTCAGCTTGTCACATTCTGTGGGACAAATACACAAAAGGGATGCATCACTGCATCAACTACAACTGAGTAATTGGTCCCCGCTGGAACAGTAGGCCTTAATGCGGAACATTTAATCACAGCCTCGCTGGAATACTGTGATAAGTGAGATTAAACTGGAATCTTTATGGGGACCTTCACTCATCCAAATGACCAAGAGCAATTTAATTGACATGACAATACATACAAAAATCTGTACACACTGATTACTTTATGATGCGTTCAAATGTTTCAGCATATGATTGCTCAGAATAATTAATGCTGGGCTATATATTATAGTATACACCATACTGGGTCTATAACCTTATTTATATCATGACTTCATGTCAAAGGCTAACTGGAATGGTGTGTATGAGTAAGCCAAAAATAAAAAAAGGCTGTCAACATAAAAAATATGGAGTGGAATTGTTTGTGTGTTTGTGTGTGTGTGTGTGTGTGTGTGTATGGATGTGTACTGGTTCCACTCTGCTTGCTGTAGATGGCAGACCCATCCGTCTCACCCCATTCAGACAAACCCTCCCTCCCAGAGCACTTAACCTCAGCCTCCTGCTTGAACCTTTCAGTGTCACCTATACTGTCATCTCTCACACAGACACACACACACACACACACACACACACACACACACACACACACAGAGGAGAAGACAGGAAATGCAGGAACAGAGTTGCTGCATTCCTTGAAAATGAGATGCTTGACATTAGAGGAAATTAAAGGAAAAGATATAGTACTCCAATAATGAACCTCGTCTCATAGCATTTCATGTAGAAATTGTAATAATTACACACAGTTACCACACTTTCCGAGACACAGCTAATGCAAACAAAACCTTTTATTGATCGGTTGATGGACAGGGTGTCTGCTGTTATACAACCCATTGCCTTTCGAAAAAAAATCATTCACTCTTCCATGTGCCATGGGTCGGCTCACGAGGCCTGTGTGTGTGTGTGTGTGTGTCGGTGCGTGTTTGTTTATTTGAGGGAGAAGTAGTCTGTGCCACCAGCTGATTCCATATTGATTTGTGTTCTGCTCGTATTGCACTATGGTTTCATGTGTTAATTCCTGAGCATTTAGAAATTTTACAATACCACACATTACAAGGCTCTTTTAGAAGCACTGCTTAAAATAGTGCAGTTATAGCAACCCTGCAGTAAATGTGATGTCATGTAAGTATAGTATAGAATAGAATAGAATAGAATAGAATAGATAGATAGATAGATAGATAGATAGATAGATAGATAGATAGATAGATAGATAGATAGATAGATAGATAGATAGATAGATAGATAGATAGATAGATAGATAGATAGATAGATAGATAAATAGATAAATAGATAGCATTTCTTGTCCTCTCACACTAATTTGTGAAGATCGCTTTACAACAACTTAACAGCATGTCTCGTTGTGACAGGACATTATAAAAAGGTTCAGAGCTGAGCCTCTGGCCTGGGATGAAAGAGTCTAACAGCAAACAGCGGCACAGAAGCTGCAGCTTTACAGCGGCCCATTTACTGCACTCGCCTGTGGACACAGGGCGGCTAGAAAACACACACACACACACACACACACACACACACACCTGTTTTCTCAGGCTCAGCCCTAAGCACCACTACAAAGTGAGTGGGAATAGGCGTGGGCGTGGCGCCGTCCGCCGGAGAAAGTTTTTCCTGTGTGAATGTGTGAAAAGGGAGCTTTTATTAACTTAAGTGACCTTCCCTCTCAAACAAACAGATAAGGATAAAAAAAAAAAAGAAGTGAGAGAACAGAAAATAACTTGATGCCGCCGACCTCTGTCGGTGGCCATTCTCCACCCTGTCCCTGCAAACATAGGTCCTTTGTCCTCTACCCACCCTTTGTTTTGCTCTTCATCCCCTCTGTCATCCACATGACTGCCACAGTAACGTGAGCCTCACACATGTGTATTATTAAACAGGTCTTGTGTAGCCCACCTGTACTGGGCCTTTATGCGGGAATTATCGGGACAACCCAGACAATTCCTTTTGTGCCGGTGGAGGTAAAAAAAAACAAAAAAACATCCTGATGCTTAGCAAGACGTGGATTCCTGCAAACAGGTGTCTGGTGTGGAGAAGATGGCCAATGAAGGCCTCATTATGTCATTGTAATGAAAGCTGAATTATTCATTTTGGCTACGAACGTGATATGTCCCTCAAACGTATGAGCTCATCCAAACATATGTCAGACAGGGTCTGCGGAGAGGGTTTCAGGAAGCCTGGCGTCACCTCGGATCATTTTACTGGCTTTTCATCTGGTGTCCTGTTCACTTAAATGCAGGTCCACTTCAAAAACGTCTCCATTGTAGCTGAACAGTAGAAACCCCAACATTCATCTAGCAAGAGCTCGGTTCCTGTTACTGCAGCCGGGAAAAACAGCCGGAAACCAGGGCTGGACTGGGAGCTGTCATTTAATGTTCAAATGAACAATCTGATGAAGGATAACTAGCCATAACTTTAAAAAAAAAGTATATTCTTGAACCAAAATTAGCATTATTTGGATTTAATGGTTTATTTTGGTGTGTCCACCCACTCCCACCCAATTAATGTTACTAAAGGTCATATCTCTAGCCTCTGTGTGTGTGTGTGTGTGTGTGTGTGTGTGTGTAGGCTTGAAGAAGCAGTGTGTGTTAATGGAGTGCTACCTTACCTCTGAGTGCGGTTTTGAGGTTGACTTTGGCCTGTCGGTGCAGGTCCTCCACGCATGCTGGTCTGGAGCCAGGCAGGAACACGTTCTCCTGCTGGTGCCACGGAGCCGTGTAGTGCACCGTCCACTTACTCTCCTCATCAAGGTTGGACACGGCTAGAAAGAGGCAGAGAGATGGAAATCAGCCCGCTGCCCGCTCGACGTTTGACCACCGTTGATTGACAGATCGGATTACACACAAAAGGTTCTTGTATCGTTGGCCTGAAAATGGCCCCATGAATCAGACAGGGGGGTCCAAAAAAATCACAATGGTCTGTTCCAGCCTCCTAACTCCACAGACTCCTGCAATCGCAGCAGCTGATGTCTTTTGTGTGATCTTCTAATTCAGGAAGAAAGAGCCTCAAGAAGAACCATTGTGGCTTCCTGCACACCACTGTCAACGTTACTAAAACCCTGCAGGAAGGCGATGTGTTCCAGGAAGTAATGGGGTGGGGCTGCCGTAGGTGTGAATGGGCCATTGAGGGAGAAATATTTCGGAGGGAAGTGTTGGGGGCAGCGAAGGCCGTTTGGGCTGAGGTGTTCGCAAACGGCCTGCGGGGAAAGCCCTCACAGGTGCAAATGAGGACGGTCGGGTTGGGAGAGACACATCATCGTCTGACCGGAGCTGCCGGTGTAGGAGATAACGGTCTCCCTGGGAGACCCGAGGCAACTCTGATTGAGGGCAGGAGTGAGAAGGGGGAAGGGAAGTAGGAGTAGAAAAGAGGGGAGGGGGAAACAGAACCTTTTATGCTCATTCACGAGTCCTGCCCACGTGGAATGTTCTTTAAATGCAATACTAACGATAAGAAGCTCTGCAATATTTGCTGATAGTGCAAAGAAATAAATATTTTCTCTTTGAAGGGGATATTTTTTCCTCTCCTTAGATTCATAATAAAGACTACTCACACTAATAGACCTTCAGTAGCCTGGGCAGCATGTATGGCATCATGTCCTGTGAAGGGAGGGTCAGAACCACAGCACCAGAGGGCACTGATCATTTCATCGACCCCTCCGTCACGAGGCACAGACCCCGTTTACTGGTGCAGGGGTTAGGAACATACTCAAACCCATCAACAACAACATTGAAACTCCTCCAACAGAAATAACAGCAGTGGTGGCCTAGTGGGTAAGGAAATGGACCCGTAATCACGAACAGCCAAGGTGCCACTGAGGGGCCAAGGTACCGTCCCCACACACTGCTCCCCGGGCATCTGTCACGGCTGCCCACTGCTCACCAAGGGTGATGGTTAAAAGCAGAGGACACATTTTATTGTGCCACTGTATGCTGTGTTTGGTGTGCATCATAATGACAATTACTTCACCTTCACTTTTTCCACCAAGTACATACCTTGTGCAAAAAAAGTACTGCAACACCAGTAGATTGTGCCAAATGAGATATTATTAATTACATTTAATGAGTTATTGATTCTCATTCTCACAAAAAGCCTGTAGATGGTTCCATATATGATATTTTGTAACAAGTGTATTAATTAATCTTGAAAAAGGGGGGTCCTTTTATATCTTTAATTTGGCCAAAATAAATCAAGACACACCAATAGGAATACATCTTTCATCTATTGATTTAATTTCATTACATATTTCTGTATTTCTTTGCTCTTCTTATATACCTTAAATAAAAATGTATAATTAGTTGTTTAGTTAATGTTAATTAAAGAGAAAGTCTATATTCGTATAATATATATTGCATATAAAACTGATTCTAAAAAGCAACACTTATTTATTAGGACTTAATGGAGGAGGCACACACACAGAAATCTAGAAACACACACAGATACAATGGTATATTCCTAAATATCAGTAAAAAGTCACCTGAAGCCATTTCCTTCCAAAAACATACATCTCCTTTGTTAATCCCTCAGAAAAAAAATGTCTCGCACCCCATCTCTCAGGTACTCCAAACCCCCACTCATCCTCCTCCTCCATCACTCTGAATGGCTCTGAATAGCTGCACTCAGGCCTGGGTCTGAGGACCAAGGACCAAGGGCAGCCCAGACCCAGAACAAAACCTACATTGTCCTCCAACATCAATCTCCACATCGGCCTTAACCCAGCCGAGAGGGGGTCTTTTCAAAAACCTCAAATAATCTCTCCAACCGTCCGCCCCCACCCTAAAAACCACACACTGACGACAGATAAAGAGCCCAGCACACAGACCCTGGACAACTAGATCATCAGTCGAACGCTTATATACAAGTTTTAGACAAATCGGGTAAAGCCAGGGAGTGTCCTGATTGGTTCACAGGTATGTGACCAACAAAAAGAATACCTACAGCAAAATGACAATAAATAACTGTGGTTATTTGTCTGTTTTAATGTGATCAGAAACGACAGGCCACTGAGGTTCTACTTCTACACACCTGATCGAATGTGATTAGACACACACACACACCGCTGTCCCTCTGCATAAGTAATTACTTATATGGACACACAAATATTGCATATCATACTGTGTATGACTGTGTATGTGACAAATAAAATTTGAAATACAAATTAATGTCTTTCCAAGCAGAGCCTCACAGAATTGGTGAAAACATATTTTTCCAAGGTCAACATTTAAAAAACATTGGTGATTAGTATGAAAATGCAAATCAACCATGTGCTTACCCTTCTTTTTGAAGTATTTAATAACAGATTTGAGCGAGGTCCCAATGAACACCATTATTCCAGATGGTATCTCTGCACATGGGTGTGCAGAACCCCAAACAGGTAAAGAACAGAGAACAGGGCAGGTAACCGAACCCCCAAACTCTACACATACGCTGACCGTCTCTCTCTCTCTCGCTCTCCCAGTCAGCACCTAACTACTACTGAGTCAGATCAGTGTCCAGCAGACTCTCTCCTACCCCCTCACACACACCCCACTCCCGCTGGCAGCCCAGCCCTGGGAAACACCCACTCCCCCTTCCCGCACACACACAGACACACACCAGAGGCCGAGTGGGAGGGGTGTAGAATCAGTCCCGCTGCGCCATGGTTACCAAGGAGCTTTCACACACAGATACACACACATCAAGCTGCTTATATGTAGGAATGGTGTTACGTGCAATTATGTATTCATATATGTTGCTCAGTTTTTTTATGTAACTTATGTATAATTAAGTCCATTTGGGCTGGATGGACTACATATTTAACTAGTTTGTGCATTAAAATAACTATTTTATGTGTGTGTGTACGTGTTTATACATAGTTTGTCTGGAATGATAATGCAAAGAGATAAATATAACATTAATAGTGTGTGTGTGTGTGTGTGTGTGTGTGTGTGTGTGTTGGTGTAATGCTTAAGCCTCAAGGACATAAGTAGAGACTCTCCCACAGATAAGCCAGCTTGGTATATTAGCATCACTAGTGAATCTGTGCCAAGGAAATATACTCTAGATTGCAAACAATCTGCTTATCGATCCAAATCTTTCTCTCTCTCTCTCTCTCTCTCTCTCTCTCTCCTTACACAGAAAGATGCATCGTCCAAAATATGTAATAAGGTGAGAGGCAAGGTGATTACAATACACATTACATAAAAACATGCAAGAAAAATTTGTCTCCCCCACCCCCAGCACCCACATCCCCATTTCTGTTCATTACGGAGGGCACTGTGATAGGGGGTGGGGGTCGGAGGGGTTTGGGATGAATAGGGTTGCGAACGATCCAGTGATCAGGGTCACCACGCCCACTCTCACTGTGTCTCAATCTCAGTGAGCTGTGCAAAAGTGGACTTTTACATACAACGAGAGAGAGAGAGAGAGAGAGAGAGAGAGAGAGAGATGGTTTTGTGAATGTGTGACGTGTGTGTGTGTGTGTGTGTGTGTGTTTGAGCAGCACGCTTGTGCCAAGTGGCCCTCTGAAGCCTGCTCAATTTGGCTCTTAGTGCCAGCTTCAGACAGACCTGCTGTTGTGTGTGTGTGTGTGTGTGTGTGTGTGTAGCTGCCACGCGTACAGTATTAAGATAATGTATGCAGATGAGACATCCAATAATTAAAGCCCTATTGTTGTCAGCCTGTTCAGCTGCTGTAAAGTGGAGCAAAAGATACAGGATTACAGGCTCGGCCCGACCTACTAAGGGTCTCAGACACGCAATGGTACAAAACACAACCCCCCAAAAAACCCACATGTGCGTTGGTGTGACTGACTGGTATTGCTGAAAGATCTGATTCAATTCTAGAGGTCCCCCACATGTTAGTAATTACTATCAGAAATGGGTGAAAGAAATAAAAAAAAAAACAATTGGAAACAACTCTCTGACAGATGCACATGCACTTCCTCACACACACACAGCCCATTCTCACCTCCTGGCATCACATTCTGTTGCAAAACCCCCTTCCCCCCACACCAGTCCAAGTCAAACACACACTCTCACACCCACCCACATGCATGTATAGTGCATGTCACAGACCCACTAAGAAAACACCAAGAAAACACAGACTATGTATAGAGACATACAATTCTGCTTTTACAATACTAGCATATTATTGTGTCACCACGACACAGCATGGAGACACATTTTTAAAAACCCATTCAATGAATACATAATTCCATAAACTGTTTTGTTTTTTCTTTGTTCAACGTCCCCACAAGGGAAATAAAGACAACATAAAATTTCTAGTTTAATTAAAAGTTGTGTGTAGAAATCTCAACATATAAATTTTGCCATATCTCAATACTGCCATAGTATTGCATTATGGCTGTTGTGATATTGCTTAATAGAAGCCACAGTTTGACAGCGAAAATGTAATGCCTTTGCTGGCTTTATATAAGTAGTTTTATTATGGTAATATATTGAATTCATAGTGTGCTGTAGTTAGACAGAATCAAAGTACATACTGAATATGAGCCCTGAGATTGAAGGGGTGGTAGTAGCCTAGTGGGTAACACACTTGCCTATGAACCAGAAGACTACAGAGTCACAGGTTCAAATCCCACTTACTACCATTGTGTCCCTGAGCAAGACACTTAACCCTAAGTTGCTCCAGGGGGGACTGTCCCTGTAACTACTGATTGTAAGTCGCTCTGGATAAGAGCGTCTAATAAATGCCATAAATGTAAATGTAAATGTGTGTGTGTAAGTGTGTGTGTGTGTGTGTGTGAGCACAAATGCTTTTCCCATCATATCCATGCAAAACATGTGGACACTGAGGAACAGGTAGCAAAATAAAGCAGACAACAGCTAAACAAACATCCAGCATCACTAAACAAACGTGGCCAGGGTCGCCCAAATGGACGTTCACACACAGGTTCAGGACATCCTTCTGTCTTCTGATGGGTTCCTAATGGTTTTAGCACTGGCTTCATTTCCCACGCACACTTGACACTCAGTGCCACTGCCCTAGGAAAGGTGAAGACACACACACACACATACACAACCACACAGAAAAAGCAAGATCCTCCACAGTCTTTTTCCTCTCTTCCCCGTCTCTCGTTCCCTCTCTTCATCTCCTTTCATCACGTCAAGCCACGTCTTTCCAACTGACCTGATCCTTTGTGTTGGTCTGAGTGGCTACAGGGATTCCAGTACACACTCACACACACACACACACACACACACACACACACATCTGAATGGCACTAAAATCCAGAACATAGCCGAGGATCAGGCCAACCAAACCGGTTGAAAGTATGACTACTAGATTAGGTCACACATACACGACAAACACACACACACGGACCACTAACATTTCCACCACTTAACATTTCCATTTAAACTCTAATCCATTCCCAAACCTTACTTTGTGCTTACCAACCACGTTGTCCAGTCAGTCCTTGTTTCTGTGAACCTCATCACTTCAGCGATAGATCTTACCATATAAACAAAAGAACAAGTACATAATAGCACCTCGATGAGAAAATAAAGTACTTTTTGTGTGTACTTTCGCATTAGAGAGGAGAGTGGGAAGAGGAAATGGGCCCATGGGCCCAAATGTAAGCAGAAGTGGCGGATTAGGGTTTTGTGAAAGTCGAATTTGAAAAGTGAGCGTATAAGCACGAGGAGCAGTAAGGCAGGGCCAGCTTTTGTGCGAGAGAACAGGGCTGGGCCTCCGTCTATGGGAACCTGCTCTATTGTGGTGCCTGGGGAACAGCCTGAGGACACAAAGCCAACCGGCGAGGACACGGCAGACCCCGACCGCAGACTTGTGATTTGATGTGGCGAGGAAAGAAAGAATTCTTACAATAATAAAAAAAAGAAGCTGTTTGAACACAAGTCTAGACACATGTGTGAGCAGAAAGAAAAATTTAAAGCCCAACAAGGTTCTCGAAGGAACAGAGGGAACACTGCTTTGATGTGGAAAGTAACAGAGCTCCACTCCAGGAAACACTTGAGGTATATGTGGAAGGAAAAGATGGCAGAGGTGGAGAACAAGAAGAGAAAGAGGCAAAAGGAAAAAGCGGGAAGACGCGGCAACAAAGCTGAAATACAAGAATATGCCCTAAATGAATGTGGCCACTAACTGCAAAAAGCTTGGAGATGGTTTTCTTCTAAAAGTTGTTTTTAGGGACCATATTCGTTAGTTGGCTAACTGTTATTGTAAAATATTTTTTTCTGATTCCACATCCATTTCCAATGACAGTATGCAATGCATTTTCTTGCACTCTGGCGTCATAGTCATCATTTTTACGTAATTATACACTTTTGAGCCAGAACTCGCTAAATTGCATTAGTAAAATTACCTGGACAAGAAATATTGTGTGAAATGTTTAAAAACCTTTTATTTTCATTTTCCAAACCCACTATGTGGGTGCAGTTTTAGGTGATTTGCTCTACATCAGTCAATAATAATGGTGATCTGAGGAATTTGAGAAGCATTTACGACTCACTCAACCTGGCAACCCATGGTTTGGTTTTATAAATAATTAAATGGTCAGTAAATTAAAGAGGCACAGGCCACAGACAAAACTCTCTCCTCATGAGTGGACCTGCCTGACAAGCAAACAGAAATCATGTCAGTAAACACCAGTGGCCGCGTAATTGCCGCTTTGTCGTCACCTTATCATGCGGCGAATTGGCGCCTAATGCGACTCCCCGAGGAGATTTCAGCCGCGGCTGAACTCGTCCTGTCGAGCACAGCAGCACAGCTGCAGCAGGGCACCAGCGGCCTTTGTGCCGCAGTCACAGGTGATTTGTGCTTCATGGGGTCAGGGACCTCTTGCTCCCTGCTGGCAACCTCTCACCCGCCTCCTAACGGGAAAGTGTCATATTTCACACCCCTCTAAGCGTGTTTGTGTTTTTGAAAGGGAGTAAGCTTACTGTAAACTCCCACAGTTTGTACCTATGTACGTGACTGTCATGAAATGTCAAGAATCCATCCCTCACACTCATTCTGATGGACCATGGTGCTTTGGATGCAATGGGTTCATTAGTCTTCAGGCAATGCTTTAATCCCTTAAAAATAACAGGATTGACAGTGATCCCATACAGTACAGGCCAAAAGTTTGAACACACCTTCTCATTCAATGTTTTCTTTATTTTCATGACCACATTGGTAGATTCTCACTGAAGGCATCAAAACTATGAATGAACACATGTGGAGTTATGTACTTAACAAAAAGTGGAGACCTGGCCACCACAGTCACCGGACCTGAACCCAGTCGAGATGGTTTGGGGTGAGCTGGACCGCAGAGTGAAGGCAAATAGGTCAACAAGTGCTAAACACCTCTGGGAACTCCTTCAAGACTGTTGGAAACCATTTCAGGTGACGACCTCTTGAAGCTCATCGAGAGAATGCCAAGAGTGTGCAAAGCAGTAATCAGAGCAAA
Organism: Denticeps clupeoides; assembly: GCF_900700375.1. Classification (NCBI taxonomy): domain Eukaryota; kingdom Metazoa; phylum Chordata; class Actinopteri; order Clupeiformes; family Denticipitidae; genus Denticeps; species Denticeps clupeoides. The sequence continues at coordinate 12,107,831 of NC_041720.1, read as the reverse complement.
GAAACTAGAATATAAAACATGTTTTCAGTTATTTCACCTCTTTTTGTTAAGTACATAACTCCACATGTGTTCATTCATAGTTTTGATGCCTTTAGTGAGAATCTGCCAACGTAAATGGTTATGAAAATAAAGAAAACACATTGAATGAGAAGGTGTGTCCAAACTTTTGGCCTGTACTGTACCTTGTCAACCAAATAAGAGGGTATAATCTTTCTTTTTAATACATTAACGTGTTATTTTTATGACTAAATAAATGTAGATTGTTTCCATGCACAGCAGATCTGTGTTTGCATTTGAAGGCCACTGTTTATACTCATAGTACTAAAAGTAAGCATGCAATACAATTGCACTATTTACTTGTGTTGTTGCCCCGCAAAACTAGGCTACCTGTACAGACATGTTCCAGTACACTCAGCAGCCACCCCGTCTCTGGGTGTATCGATCCGACGCCTCCCCCCAATTCCCAGTGGTCTCTGCGCATCAAAGAGCTTTTCTTGGTGCCCATATATTTCCAGAGCCTTCCAGAGCCTTGGCCCCGGGCTATCTCCATGCCCCTGCTTATTTCTACAGCGAGGAGACGTTTCTATTCTGTGGGTGGACGACTGCTCTGTTTGTTGTGTCTACGCCGGCTGTATATGTGTCTATATATATCCTCTGTGTGTGTGTGTGTGTGTGTGTGTGTGTGTGTGTCCACGGCTCCAGCGTCTGCTTGTCAATGGCTGGCTGAACCCATTTAGCTGATGGCTGTATGTCTCCATGCTTGCTGTGTCTCAGATGGATGCCGTCATCCACGATCATCCACAGAGTCTTCCTCAGCGCTTTAGAGCCCTGATAGGGAACTAATTCACCACAGAAACGATCCGTGACAGACTAACAACATAAATGAGGCGTTAGGACATGGAGGTTTTAGATTGGAAGTTTACCGGTGGAGACATATTTACACACTGCAGTAGCGTATGCTGGCTGGAGTCTGACCTACATTCTGTTATGTCTCCAGCCGCCCTCGAGCAGGGGGGAGCAGACAATCTCATACATTATTTAGATGTCTTAAACTGGGCAAGGCTACGTCACTGATTCACTGATTCATTCATCAATTCATTCATTCATTTCCAATACTTTTCACCAATACAACATCAACTACATCATCTTCTCTAATCACAAATTCAAATGAATAAAATAAAGGCTTAGCTGTACCATGCATTTATGTGCAGTAAGAAGATGTACAGAGTAGGGATGTACTCACCATACCTGTTGATACCAAAATTCTGAAAACGGGAGGGTATTTTGTTTTGTTTTTGATTACCATAGTTACCACAGGCAACGTTGTGCTGAGGCTGTCTTCTAGCCAGGCTAAAGAACAAGGAGATGTGATAACTGATTTGCATAAGGCAGTATGAAAATGTTTTTAAAAATGGAGTCTAGGGCCCCATCCACACAAAATGGTAGGATGTTAGTAGCCTAGTGGGTAAAACATTCGCCTATTAACCGCAAGACCCAGGTTCAAATCCATTGTGTAACTGAGCAAGACACTCAAGATGATCCTTCATTAGTCCCACAAGTGGGAAATTTACATTAACCCTAACCTGCTCCAGGGGGACTGTGCTGTAACTACTGATTGTATGTCACTCTGGATAAGGGTGTCTGACGAATGCTGTAAAATGTAAACAAGAATGTTTATAATGGGAATATTTATAATATTTACTTGAGGTTTTGGCAAATTTATTAAAAATAAAAAAACACACACGTACATAATGGCTCAATACTTTGTCGATGCACCTTTGGCAGCAATTACAGCCTGAAGTGTTTTTGAATATGATGCCACAAGCTTGGCACACCTATCCTTGGCCAGTTACGCCCATTCCACTTTGCAGCACCTTTCATCAGGTTGGATGGGAAGTGTCGGTGCTGCCATGTTAAGATCTCTATGTTAAATCAGACTCAAGTCTGGGCTCTGACTGGGACACTCAAGGACATTCACAAAGTTGTCCTGAAGCCATTCCTTTGATATCTTGGCTGTGTGCTTGAGAGATGAACCATCGCCCGAGTTCTGAGTTCAAGAGCGCTCTGGAGCAGGTTTTTATCCTGGATTTATCTTTGCCTCATCAGATCAGAGAATTTGGTTTCTCATGGTCTGGGAGTCCTTCAGGTGCCTTTTGGCAAGTTCAGGCAGGCTGCAATATGCTGCCGTCTGGCCACTCTACCATACAGGCCTGATTGCTTCAGAGATGGTTGTCTTATCTAGTCCAATTAAGCTGCAGAAACATTTCAAGGAGGATCAGAGGAAACAGGAGGCACCTGAGCTCAATTTTGTCTTTCGTGGAAAACTTATGTGCTTTCTCAGTTTATCATTTTTAATAAATTGGACAAAACCTCAAGCAACTATTCACATTGTCATTATGGTGTGTTGTGTGTAATTTAATCTTTTTTTTTTTTCAAATAAGGCTGTAACATAACAAAATGTGAAAAAGTGATGCGCTGTGAATACTTTCCCGGATGCACTGTAAGATGCTAATTACATTTACATTTAAGGTATTTGGCAGACGCCCGTATCCAGAGCGACTTACAACGTGCTTTCAAGTTACCATCGATGAAGAGATCAATTCTGGTTCACTAGGACCCCAACTATGAATATTTTTATTCACTCTGTTGTAGATTCTGTACACAAGTTCAACAATAAGAAAGTTACAAGTTCATCTAAATATTCTTTAAAGAGGAAGGTCTTGAGCTGTCGTTTGAAAATACTCAGTGACTGAGCTGTTCTGACCTCGAGGGGAAGTTCATTCCGCCACCGAGGGGCCAAGACGGAGAAGAGTCTAGATGAATGTCTTCCTTTAGCGATGGAGGGACCAGGCGATAACCCATTACAACCATTCTTCCAGGATATCTAATTTTGCATTATACACCTAATTATTTTTATATTCTTGGAATATAGAAAAAACCTTGAACAAGTTAAAGGCTGATTTAAATAACTTGGAAATAAGTAAATAACTTTACAATAATTAAATATTGGATTTGGCACCATCATTCTTTGGTTCAGTTTTGCTTTGGTGCATGGTGCACATTTCTAACGAAAAGACAAGGCTGGAGAACAACAATGTGTTCAACTCACTGCGGTGGAGAAATAAACGCCAAGCAAGAAGAGCACCTTGGGTGAAACATGATGGCTTACAACACCCCTTACAGGTCTGGTGGGGGGTTACAACGGCGTTCGGGCCCTTTCTCCGTGTGTCCGTGTGGATGACATTTCAGATAATGGGTGCAGTGGTGGCCTAGCAGGTAAAAAAACGGACCCATAATCAGGAGGTTGCCCATAATCAGAAGCAGAGGACACATTTCGTTGTGTACCACGTGCTGTGCTGTGTTTCACAATAGCAATCACTTCACTTTCACACGTTTTTTTAGAAGACTAAAAACCCAGTTTATAGAAAAGCCTACTCACGTGAACAGGGCCTAAGTGCATAGTACTTTTAAGGACTAAGAATGTCATTCTATTGGTATTGACTAATAGTGTTTTGTGAACACGCAGCCCTGAACCGTGCCTATAAAATAATGTAAAAAATATGAGTGGGAATGCAGCCCTGGATAACGTGAGTGATGTAAAAACGTTCCTTCATCATGTAATGACACTGTAGTAGGGTAAAGGAGGTGTGGTGTTATTATAGGTGGCTGAAGAGAGATAATCTGGGTTAAGTGTTCAGATCAGGGTCACAGAGCCGACCGCCACCTGGGAATCCAGAGCTGTTGTGTAGAATAAAGATGTGTTTTCCACTCCTGTCTGCTGTCTTCTAGCTTGCCTGTTGTGTGCAATGGGGGGGATGAAAACCAGACAGAGTTATGAACTGACCCATTTTTCTCCAGAGCATTTCATTAACCATCACAGCCAGAGGTTTCTTGGGCACAATCGGGCCAGCCAATCATCAACAAGCCCCACCGACCAATCAGGTAGACTAACGGCTGCAAACTATCAGCGATCTAGTGGAGACCATGACCGACTGTCAAATGCAATATTTATCTCTGGGAAAAGTCAGTGGTTGCTCCTCCATCTGGGACTGTACTGGTCTAAGACCAGCAGATCCAACTTGATGACGAACTGTGTGTAGAGGCTTCTTATCTCTTGATGACCGCTCATCTTACTTCCACTGTAAGATTTCAATCCTGCTAATGGTTATACCCTAAGCCCCTGCATCATGCAAGAGAGCACTATGTGGCTCTTTTGTTATTTGTTCTGATAAGTTCTGCTCTAGAAAAGCGCAACTGAAATCAGAATGGAGGCCGTGTTAAGGAGAGTATAAAATAGAATATTAGCCATATCTTTAGGAATTGTAATTCTAACTTAACTCATGTTATGAGACCCAACATCGACCATGGACCGTCATGTCTGTCACCCACCCACCTGCAAAGGTGCTTTTCTATTTTATTATCCATTAGTGGTAAAACATCTTAAAGACACAGCATTACAGTCCTAAGGTAAAGAGAGTTTATGTAAGATTTTGGAAGTTAAAAGACTTGTGTGAGGAACATTAACTCTCATCTACCATTTCCGTAAATTAAGGAAAAACCCTAGTTACCACGGTCACCAAGTCGTTAGGATCGGATCCGCAAGTTCGGACATTTCGGTAATATGGCCTCTGGTTTATTAAGCAGGACAATGAGATCTTGGAACCTGAGGAGCACCAAGGTCGCATTTAAGGAAGTCTGAGTATACCGTGTATTAATCTTAATCTTCATGGTATTAACGTCATTGTCCGCTCCATACGGGTGGTAGCCTAGCGACTACTGAACCAGTCCTACCACTACAACTCTCTCCCCGAACTCGACACTTCACCCAGTGCCATTGAAGCTCCTTGGGCCGTGAAAATCCCAGGACGTTCCCAAAGGGCACAACTGCAACGTGCCATTATGCACAGAAACCCACTCGTCCCAATAGAGGATGTTTCCATGACGATGATGCAAACAGGCGCACAACAGCTATCGCTGTCACCATGCAAATGCTCCAGGACACGCCATCACACCAGGCCGCAGCACTGAGAATCAGCTCAGATTAAGGGGATCGGACAGGATAAACATGCACTTGACATCTGTGCTGGCAAAGCCAGGCTAATGCTACAGCAACACGCACTGGTCCGGTACCAACTCGCACATAAAGAAACAGACCGCGATCCAATCAGACTTCAGCAGTTCGTGTGCTTTAAACTCACCTCCAGGGTCGTTAATACCTGTACCACTACCCCCCGGTTTACACGTCATATATTTGCTTATTAGGTTGAATGTCATTGCATGCTCCATCCTTATAACAGGCAGAACAGAGCAAATATTTTAATGCTTCCCTGGAGAGGGCTGGGGGATTCATCTCAGTAAGTGACGGGAAAACGTCCCCTGTGAGTGCTCCAGAGGCGAGAGGTGATATTAAAAGATGGCTGATGGCGTTGGGGGTCTACCACACCCTCTTAATCCTTTCTCAAAAAACCCACAACCGAGACCTCAAATAGCTGCTGGGTCCCGTCGGTGTCATGCAAGGCTCTACGAGGTGAAGTTGGTCTGATGAACTCCAGGGACTAATTAAGTTATTGGAAGTCTCTGTGAATAAAAATGAAATGAGACATTCTATGTTTGGGCTTGATGACAATAACAAAGCACATCCACGTTGGTTAATATCATGCTAATGTATAGAGTAATTAACATGCTATGAATATGTTAATTCACCTGCCAATTAAGGATTTTTTTTTCTAAGCATTACAAAAAATAAATACAATTATTTTCTACAAAGGTCACATACTAAAGTAATGTTTGGTCCAGCTTGTCACTGCTCTTCTATTGTGGCTAAAGAAATGATGACACCTAGTGGCCAAAAAAAGAAGTGCCAGACCAACATTTATTGTTCTGCTGTTGAAATGACATGAACTGCACTGCACTTAGGCTTGGTGGTTTAAGTGCTACACAAAATGGTGGTTACCATGGCAAAATACACCCCGTTCTGCTAAACAAAATTACAGCATTCTGCTTTTTCCGATTCTGAGAATACTTGAGAATGAGAGACAGATAGATGGAGAGGGAGAGAGAAAAATATATATCTCTCTTACCAAAGCAAATGTTTTTAATCAACACAAAAATATGTACGAGTGTGATTATGATTTTGTTTATTGTGTTTTTCATGCTGCAATTAATATAAGCATTGAACAAAATCGATCAGTGAAGTCACCCATACATCCCAATACACACCTCCTCTACACCAGTATTTAGGGATTTGCTCTATGCTTCCTCGGAATATGAAATTAGCATAGACCAGTAGTGGTGTAAGAAGAAGTGTAATCGATACACTTGAGTATTGCAATAATTTATTGTGCAATACTGTATCAATTTCCATAATAAAACTGATATTTAATTAACAGCTTCCAGAAGAACATTTACAGCAGGACCCCTACATTGAGTTTAACTAAAGTATCGTTTTTTTCGCTTTAATCTGTATGCACACAAAAGTGTCTTCTTTTAAAAAAAAAACACATATATGTCATGAAGCTAGAACCGTACACAGCCTTATTGATCAAAGGCCATGATGTAGTAGCAGGGGACCTGTAGGGATAATAATGAACTCAACCTATAATAATGTAGATTTATCTATTAAACGAACAAACCTTCCCTTCAATATTTCACGTCCCTTGAAGATCATAAGATTAAGGTTTTTGCTGAGGAGAGATTTTCATTCATCCAACCAACAATCGGATATCAGTGGGAGATGACCAGCCTACGTTAATTTGAGCTGACAGCAAATAAATACTGGTTATAAAATCCAAGGTTGCCCAAGCATTTCCATTTAATCAGTCTATTTATCCAGTTAAGCAAAACCCACATGGGTCTTTGTTTTGTTGTACTGTACACCTGCTCCCCGCTTCTAACTGGTTATTGCCTGCAAATCCAATAGGCCTGAGCCCCCACCTGCCTAAAAGGGCCTCACCTGGCAACCACAATTCAATTACCTCCACTTAACCAGCCGCCATGACTGAGGAGCAACACCAATTATCCACCAAACTTGCCAAAATCTGCAAGAGAGGGATCAATTAGAATCTGACGAGTCATGATGGAGTGGGACCCTAGTGACAGAATTAGAGCAGACCCCCCACCCCCACCCCCCACCCCAACACACACACACATGCATTCTGGGAAACGTAATGAATTGTTCCCCTTGGTTTCCGGATGAGTGCCAGTCTAACGGCAATTACGCTTCATAACGGCCGGCGGGCAGGGGGGGTCACGGTGGTCTTGTATTGAAATGTCTTGTGTGTGTGTTTAGTGTAACAGAACAGAGCCACGCACCACAAAGACCTCAGACGCCTTCACTATTTTAAATACAATAAGATAACATTATTTTTTATATATAAATTCTTCTAATTTCACATTTAAAACTTTAAATTAATTCTGAAATTGTTTTTATTTCTGAAATCATTGCTATTCTAATAGCAATACCAGTTTCATACCAGTCACCGGGCTTCTGCAGAGTTGTGTGTGTGTTTGTGTGTGTGTTTGTGTGTAAGGATTGTGACAAGTGGCTGTGATTCTTTGTGGTTGAATTAACCCAAATAGTGAAAAGTTTATCAGGCAAAACAAAGATGGTCCCTTTTGTATTTGCCTGTTCTCTAGTGCACCCATACTGACACACACATACACACACCCCAAGGGGCGCAAGAACAATGCCGAGGGCCAAGGATTACTCCATTCAAGAGGAAGAAAGAGCGGGAGAATGGGAGTTTCTGGTTTCAGAACCACAGTGTAGTCTGGTATCAGACTGTCGCCGTCTACACCCCTGCACCCGGCCACATACTTTCACTCCATGTGACGTGTCTCGTCACAACACATCCAGTGGCTGTGGGGAATGTGAGTGTGAGACAGATGGCAGATCATATCTGTGACCAGATGCATGCCTGAAATGTCATTTAAACCACCATGAACTAATCATCCCTGTCACAGGGCTGCAAGGTGAGGCCTTAAAATTCCGATATCATACTTTCTGACGGCTGGCACGGCACACCGGGACAAGTGGGGCCATTAAAGGATTTCAGTTCTTTCAAGTGAATACCTTTTTAGACATAAATCTAAAACAGATTGGCTGAATAAGGGAAGAAATGACATGGAAAGTCGACTGGTTCCTGAACATGCTTCATATCTTGCCGAGAGCCATGAAGACGTGGCGCAAGAGAGCAACACCCCAGACATGAAACCCCATCACTAGATTTTACACCCTGCGTCACACAACCAGATGTCTTCTGTTGAGACCAGTTTAGTGAAAGTGAAGTGATTGTCATTGTGAAACACTGCAGCACAGCACAAGGTGACACAACGAAATGTGTCATCTGCTTTGAACCATCACCCTCGGTGCGCAGCGGGTAGCCATGACAGGCACCCAGGGAGCAGTGTGTGGGGACGGTGCTTTGCTCAGTGGCACCTTGGCGGATCGAGATTCGAACTGGCAACCTTCTGATTACGGGGCCGCTTCCTTAACCTCTACCCCAAAACCTCTGCCCCAAACGTTGTTTTTTATTTTTTAAATCTCAAAAATTCTATTTAATGCTATTCATGAAAAAAAAGTCTCATTAGAACAGAGGTCTGTTTCCGGCTGTTTCTTCTGATCCCGTGGGACACGTCCAATGCGACGCTGGACAGAATACATGATGAGGGCTTATGGTGGGGGTGGGTTGAATCTCTGAAGCACCTGCTCTCAATCTTAAACTGTAAAAGCCAACAAGACAGACATACACAGTGTACCTATAAAACCTAATGCCTAAATAATATAAAGTATACATTTCAATAAAAATTCTTACTGAGAGTTAGAATGAAAAATAAGAACAACCCTTCAGTACATTATGAACCGCCATGACCAGTAGAGCGACTGCATTAGAGGGAACACAATCCTGTAGAAATCTGGACAACATCTTGCCCCGTCACAGGGAATGCAATGGATGCAGCAGCGTAGCACACAGCCCTGTTATAGCCGCCAAATATCTGCGCCAAATATTTGATATAATATCAATATCAGCCAATTCCAGCGCAGCTGCATATTTGCAAGTGATAAATTAGATTTGTCAGCATTCAACTAATGTTCTCTGTTCCACTGCTCGATCCATGAACCTCACTCTTATCTGTCTACTTAACTGTCTCCCGGAGGTGACCGTCCCACAGAATCTGGGTCACCTTGTGACCTCAACCTGTCACTCTTGCTCTCGAGACGCACCGGATTGGAGTAGGTGACGGCGCAATGTCCAGGGCCGTCTCCGTGGCACCTGAGCGATTTCTCACGGTCTCACTGACCCATGGCACCCATCGCTACACAGCAGTACATCAGCATCAACCACACGAACATCTCCACGTGGAGACAGCACCTCTGAATTAATCATGGCAGAAAAGATTCTTTTGAGAACTGATCTGTCACACAACTATTACAGATCAGAGCAGCCCTGGGCAAGTCCAGCTATTCCTCGAGAGGCATGTTAAATTGCTCTGTCGTGTCTCTTATCTGGATTGCCTGGATTCAACCCTCTGAAAACTGCATATGATTCTTGCACCTTGAATCCTTGTCACCAAATCAAATTGAAATAATCACGTCACTTGCCATTTCAGACCAATAAGTTTGACTTGTTAACATTTGGCCGTTACAATCCATGCTGAAGTTTCTAATAATTGATATAAATGTGTGCCGCAATGCTTTCTTTTTTGACTGATTCACAAGACAGCCAGAAAATCTGAGCAGTACACTTGAATCCTAAAAAGTTTTTTCTCATTTCTCATAAAAAATCCTGAAATTGTTTTTTTTGTACATTGACAACCTCTTCATGTCAAAGGTCTGATGAAGAATTTTTGGTTATTCCAGGCATGACCATGGTGTCTTGTCCCGTTATGCACAATCAATTTGATGACTGCACAACGAATTAACATGGGTGACATTTGGCTCTGGAAATGTTTGGATAAGAAAGCCCTAAAAGGTCGTACCGAATTATCCCAGGCACCGCTTGAGGGCCAAAGGTCATGGATGTCACAACGACAATCTGTGCGTCGACGCCCCACCAAACGCCTCGGACAAAAGAAGTCATGCTAACCCAATTACAAACGAACACAGCTTGTGGCAAACCTTAGTAGTGCAGGACTTGGCTTGCAAAAGTCCAACCATCCAAATCCATAATCCTAGTGACATTTTAGGGTTGGGCCAGTACGGATCTCTCCAAGATCAGATATTTTCGCCTTTTCCAAGTTTCGAAGTAGAGCTTTACTCACACCTCATGTGTCTCCAAATTGCAGGATCCATGACGAATTGATCCATCACAACACAATTTGTTCAACACAATCTTTTCTATTTTTACTGATTTTTTTAAAAGACCGCCCAAGCATACTGGTTTTGACTGCATGATAAAGAGTACAGCACTAGTTCACAAACTTCCTCATTCTTTTGTTCAACTTTGGATCGGCCATTCTGGAGCACTGCCTCCATGCACCAGTACGTTTACATACATTTTACACTTATAGCAAGACACTGGGATCTTATCACATCTGGGATCTAACAAAAAGCAATGACAATGCCATCCAGACAGCAATGCAATAGGAAGGATTTCCTGGAAACTCCCAAAACCCAGAGAGAATCAGAGCTGTACCTTTGCGGTGCTGGAGGGACTGAGTGCGCTTGAGACCACGCTCAGGTCCTAGCATGGGCTTTGGTGTCCAAAGAGAGTCCTGCATCTGATGGACCTTGGAGGTCAAGCGCCCCTCTGCCCTCCAGTTGGCTTTGGGGAGAGCCTGGGGCTGGAATTGGGCATTGCCCATCTTTCGGGTAAGGCGGCCAGGCAGCTTTCTTGTGTCACGGTCCTCATAGCACGCCTTGTACCAGCAGCTGAGCAGTGGCTTGGTCGAGAGGCATTGCAAGTGTGTGATCATGCCTGCTGGGGGCTTCCTGCAGCCTCCCCAGGGTCTGCAGGAGGGGGTGGGTGGGCTTGAAGAGGGTTTTGGATGGAAACACCCCTTTACCTCTCTTTCTCTTTAATTCAGAGTGCGTGGGGGGAGGGCCAGCTTGGACAGAGATTTTGCGAGCCACGAGGAACCCCCTTCTACAGCCACTGCAGTGGGCTCAAAAGGATCTATCCCCTCCTCCTACTCCTCCTCTCTTTCTCCTGCCATCTTCTCACTCTCCCAGGGGGCCTTCAATTGACTTGCATCGATTTGCTAGACAATGGGTCCAATACGCTGAGTGTCAGTTTACAAAATCCATGCGTAAAACACAAAAAACTAATAGGAAAAAAAAACAGAGAGAGACGTCAAAAATATCGATATCAGTCGAACCACAAAAAAAAGAAAAAAAAAACAGTTTAGACTTTAGAAACTGAAAATGATTTCAGAGGTCAAACACCTTGCAGGTGTTCAGCAGAAGAACACAAATCAACATCACCAGACAGCAGAAAAGCTGATATTCCCCCCACAGCTAGTTCCTCCCAACGTGTGGCTGGTCCTCAATGACTGTGAGAAGTTCCCAAGTCTGGAGAGACACTGATGAAGAGTGACCATCGTCAGCCGCTTTCGTCTATACTGATGGACCTCGTGGTCTTGTCTCTCCTCTTCTTGTAGGCTAATCTCTAAACCCAGATTAGACTCCCCAAAGACAAAGAGTAGGCCACAGATGGCCACCATGTTACAGGTAATTAAGACAGACTGCACTGCCAAACCCCACCTCACTGGACACCAGTAGATAGCAGTTCATTCCATGCATAGATGTCCTGGATATTATTTCCAAGCTTGAATGAATGGCCCCGCATAGAAAAAAGAACTGCGAGTGCATGCATTGATGGAAATTGCAAGAAATGGCGTCATGAGACTGAGTCCAGTAACTATACTGACATTGAAATTATTCCTTGCACGAGAAGTGAAACTATTCAGAGAACGTTGGACAAAAATGTCTAACCAATGCAGGACAAGGAATTATTGCCATCATAATTGTTCATCGAAAAAATAGTTATGAAAACCTGAAAATGAGATAGTGAGAAAGCTACAGCTCCCTCTGTTGGCAAATGAGTCCCAAACCAAAAAAAACTCATGAAATTAGGTTTGAGGGGCAAGTCAGAGACCTGACTGTTCTGAGAAGTTCGAACGAGAATTGCTGGTGTCTTCCTCTTGTAAGTCGCTTTGGATAAAAGCGTCTGCTAAATAAAGTAAAGTAAAGTAAAGTAAAGAGAAGTGGTGTTTGTTACCTGGTCTTCAGGTTCCATGGGACCCATCGACAGGAAGCACTTAACCGAATAGTGACAGTAATGATGTTGGGCCACAACATTATCTAATGAGCTGACCGTTCATGACCAAATCAGAAAGCTCAGAATCGCAGGGCAACTGGATCTGACCATGTGTTCGAACACACACACACACACACACACACACACACACACACACACACACAAACTTCTGTATCTTTGTGAGGATATTTGGAAGATATTAATACAAAAAACACAAACACAGAAACAAAAGTAATCTCCATACACAGTAATGCTCAAACCCTGATGCAGCAGTCCACCATGTCTCCTCCACTGACCCAGCATGCATTGTGTGGGTCTCATCCAGACCAATGATTTTGAATAGGGGATTATGGGTATTGAGTGGCCAAGCCTACGGCTCTGACACAATGGCCCCTGCGGCCCATGCTGCCCAAGGCCTGATCCGAATAGGGGACAGGCCTGAGGGGGGGGTGAGTGGACCGGATGGCGGGTGTTGGGGAGGAGGGCCGCAACAATGGTTTCCACAGAGATACAGTAAGGGGGCTCTGGGCAGAGAAAGAGACACCTGCGTTGGCTTTTGTTCTTTAATCCATCCAGCCTGAAGAAAACACTCACGATAACCAGATTCCAGGGAACCCAAGCAGTGTTTACGAAGCGGTGAAAAGGGCTCACAGAAAAACAGTGTGAGGAACCCCGTCACAGCGAAGGAATTCAAAATCTGCCTGCAAAGCAATGGCAGCAGGATCTTCAGTCCTTCACTGAGACAATCAGCACCAAAAGTCATTATGTGGTAAAAAATGGATTACGCATGTGTAATTATCAGTTTGGTCATGTATTGATGATGTGTCTGGTTCCACACCACCACACACATTAATAATCTGATGTCCCATTTTGGAATAACATTAGGGGATAACATTAAAATAACAAAACCAAAATTCTAAATGTATAATTTTTTTTGTAACATTGTATATTTAACAGCTAATCCATTGTTTATACTATATGGCCATATAGAGTCAGGGTCCATTTTGCTTGATGTAAAAATAAGCATTGCACTCTGGCTCCACCCACCAACAATACATACAGAGACACAAAACCACTATTTGCCTGGTGTTAGAAATCCAGATGCCAATCCAGGGTGTAAATCAGGTGTGAAGATGGATGGCAATGTTTGTTAAAATAACTGCATTGCAGAACTAAATTCCAGGATTGGTTTAGCGTTTGATTGTCACTAGAACCTGAAAAACCTGGTTTCTAGGTACAGCACCTAACAGTACCGCACGCTCTGGATTAGCACGCTACTGATGGGTCAACGTATGGCTGTGAGAGTTTGGGATGCCTTGGGACTCAGTTTGTTTAAATATAGGCCGAAAGAGTGACACTGACCTGCTCCATAGGGTCAGCAGGATCAGCAGTAAAGCTATTCCATCGCCCTAGGCATTTCAGGAGTGCAAGGAACTTGTGTGTATTCCTGGAGTTCCCACACACGCCCACATGGGCAAAACATGGTGAACATGCACACACTTGTGTTCACACATGAACATGCCCACACATGGAAATATCTGCATGGATGCCGAAACCGTACAGAAAATGGTGCATATTGTCACATTCCTGTACGTTGCCGTACAGAAACGTAGCAGAACTCTGCAACACATACATACAGATGAAATTCCTCATGCTTCTTATAAACGGCATAGTGTGAAGACAACAGTTTTGAGAAGAAAAAAACAGCTGTTTGATTGAATAGAATATTATTGTTGACTGTCTTTTTTTGTAATTACTGCTTAATGTAATTAGTAGATCAAATAGTACAATTATGTTATTTAAATGATACACAATATTTCTGTCATCTTTGTTTTAGCTGAACTTCAAAGACTACACCAGGCTGACCCCCGAGTATAGGATGAGTTTTTACAATACTATTTTCTGAGAACAGTCATCAGAATGACTGTTTTTTTAATTTGATTGAATTAATTAAATCTTTTTGTTTTACATTAAACAAATGATCAATCTATATATGAATCTAGGAAAAGTGTGTTACAAGTTGAAACTGCAAATAAACGGTTATTTCTATCAATCTCGAAACATTTAAAATACTTTTGGTACAATATATTGCGATTCACTTTTTGTCTACACCTTGAAGGCAAGATGAGATACATTTTGAGTAAAAACCTCTGTCAATATGGTATTTGATATAATTTTTCATCACAATATTTACACTTATATTTATCATATGCCCTTATCCAGAGTGACTTACAATAAGTAGTTACAGTAGATATATAATATATTTATTATAAATTATATATATCTGATTACAGTCACACTGGCCAGCCCCTCTAACCATTTCAGGTTTACAGGGTCCTTTAAAAAAAAAAAAAAAGTGTAACCATACTGGCAGCTTTAAACGTCTATAAACCCAACTTACCGAGCATCACGTGATGTTTTCCCCACCCATGGCTCTTGTTTTTACACACTCCCAGTATAAGACTAAATTAACTCAGATCAAAGGATGAATTAACACATGGACAGAAACCAGCACTACCTCTGATCCGGAGCTCATTCGACTGGACGGTAATATGGGACATGCATTAAGCCCTCGCCAGTAAAGTGAGCCGTCTATGTGTCTATAAGTGAGTGAGAGAGACAGGGTGTGCGTTTGATGCAAGTGTAAGGTCACTAAACATGGCTTTTGCATATAGTCCATTAACCCAAATCTGAACATTGGCATGTCAGGGTCTGCACTTCACTGCTGGACACAGCACAGCTTTTAATCGACCAATCCCACAAGCTGTTTGCTCAAATAAAATGCTAGAATATATTTATGCCGTGGAACAGACTACACTAATCATCTAACACTTACACACGCACATGCACAAACACTGCACAAAATAAAAACATTTTCTTCATCTAGCACTTAATTTCCGAGCATGTTCTTTTTCTGACACGTTAGGCCTTATCAGGGCTCTTAGTTTTGTAAACTCAAAATCTATAGAAATTGAACAGGAATTGCTGGTGTCTTCCTCTTTATGTTGCTTTGGATAAAAGCGTCTGCTAAATAAATTAAAGTAATCACACCTCCCAAAGACATTCACCATAAAACATCTTAAAATTGAGAATGAGCTCAAAGTCTTCTAAACACTTAAAAAAAAGTAGGACAGCATGAATGGAGGGAGGATAATCCAGTACATGAGCACCTTCAGCTTTCTGAGCGTGAAGACGCACAAACTCTTACAGTTCAAAGACTTGGTCCCCACAATCCTCCACAGCAAGCGGCATGATTTAAATGCCGATGAAGCAAGAGAGGAACAGGACTGTCCCTCTCAGGGAAAACAGCAACTGTGCCCTCACCATCTGACACCGAGAGAGTCAGTCACATACACACACACACAAACACATATATATTGTTTAACGTCTTTGTGGGGACCTGTTGAGGTGTGGCAACCTCTATGCTGGTATGTCTGCGGTAAACTAAAATCCAGAATTCAAATGCAAAATCTACTGGTTTGTTTCTAATTTCTTAAAGGTTTGTAAAAACTTCACACACACACTTCACTGACATACACAATCACACAGAAATGCACCCGCCCATGCAGACATGAGGAAAAACAATGAGAGACAAGTGAGCCGAGTGGCAGAAACAAACTCAGATTCAGCAGGACAAATGCAACTTTCCCCCTGAGACTTGAGGGAAGATGGGAGAGAGAGAGAGAGAGAGAGAGAGAGAGAGAGAGAGAGAGAGAGAGGAAAACAGATGGAGAGGAAGACTGACTGGCAGGGTGAGATATTCATGTTTTCCATCCGCTCACAAATGACTCGTTTCCCCCTTTGTTTTTCTCACTCGCATACACACACACACACACACACACACACACACACACTCCTCAAAGAAAATATCTTGCATTAACAAAACAAAACACACATACAAAATCCTACCTTTCAGACAAGATATGAGTCAGAACATCAACGTCCCTGAGAATCGTGTCTGCAGGTGCCACAGCCTCCATATTCAAACATACACACTCTCTCTCACACACACACACAACACACAGTTCGCACACATACACACATCTAACTGTCATTCTCTCTCTCTCTCTCTCTCGCTATACATTCCAACTCTCTCTGTCCCTCCGCTCTGACTCGACCCCCTGATCTCGCACTCACTCCTCTCCCTCTATTCCATCAAACTGACCCTCCCCTCTACACCTCTCTCACACACACACACACACACACACACACACACACTCCTCTCCAAAATTTGACACTTCAAACACCACCACAGACACATCTCACCCAAAATCGAACAAAGAAAGAAAGGATTCTGTGCATGGTGTACTTCCTTCTACTACACAAACACACCAGCAAGTTCGGGGCAGGAGCAGTTCCCGGCCAGGGGGTCAACTGCCCGGTTTTAGTCAGAATTATCCATGACTATTTAATAGTCTAATTTTTAATAATGCCGTTCTATTAAACCCAGTCAATATAGTACAAGTACCAAGTAGTATAGACAAAAACAAAATGTTCTATTAGTCAAACCCATTTCACAATTAAAATAGGGTTATCTTATTGTATATTATTATATTGTTGTTACCCTATATACTATACTCTAATACTCTACCTCCATTCCAGTGGCCCCATTTCTCCCCGTGTTTTTCGACACACATTCAGTTTTCTTTTCCACTTCATTATGAAGAAAGTGCGTCCAAAGGTCCTTTTGTCTTTTTCTCCCAGCCACCACCATATATCTATGACCCACCACAAGCACTCTGAAATCTAAATAATGCAGTGAATGCGTATTGAGGAAGTGACGTCAGGATGGGAGAAAAAAAAAAAAAATGCTGCAGAAAAATAATAACGCGATAAAACAAGAGGAAATAACGTCTTGTTTTCCTCAACATTTTAGTATCGTTTTTAATGACGAAAACAAGACGAACTTGAACGACGTGGTCTCGAATCCCAGCTCAGACCTTGTTTATGTGGAGTTAACATGCTCTCGCTGGTTTCCTCCCACCAGAAACGGCGACTCAGAAGTTTGTGAGTGAGTTGGACTAAGCGGTTATTGAAAGTGAGTGAGTGAGTGAGTGAGTGAGTGAGTGAGTGAGTGACATATATGCACTGCTGATGTCTGGTAGGCAAAACATGAAGCCATGACCTAAAGATTATTTAATCAAAACTACTATTTATAAATATTTTTCCTCCTTTCATTTGCATTTTCAGTCAACACATCCCATATTCACCTGAACAAGACGACCCGGCTGTCATGATCCGAACATGTCCCATGTCTTTCGTCTGCCTAATTATGTTATAAATGATACTGTATGTTTCTAGCCTAGTCCGACTCGAGCACCCTGCGCCGCCATGACACGCCCCTGACAGAATATATACCAGTAGACCTCGAATGTGAGTCAGCATCACATTGTGTGGTGAATTATCGGACTCATGGTACCAGTGTAAACCCCTTTTACAGCCAAAAGCTATACATTATATGCGTACAGTATATGTACGCAGTCAACTATTTGAGAATGTGTTGAGTATGAAACAGCCAGCATGGAAACACTGAACCAGGATCCTGTGACCAACCCTGTAAGAGCCATTGATTTCCAAAGAGGAACTCAAATGGCCTCTAGTGGGAATGGGACAAAACTGCTGACGAGGTTGATGAGGATCCCGTTTGACCAAAATGTCACAAGGCAGTAGTGTCACCCGATAAGAGAGGCGGTTAACAAAATGCTCAACGCTCAGAAACAGTGACGTACAGCGCATGTGTATCACCCACAACCAGGTTAATCATTAATTTACAGGGAGTTAACATGGTTAACCATAAAAGCATTAAAAACCAGGGTGTCCACACACACACACACACACACACACACACAGTACACACAGACCAGGAAGACAATGCTAGTAGGGAAAATCAATTCCCGCTAAAAGCCCACACACCCCATAAATCACATGCCAAAAGTAATGTCCAGCAGGCAAGTGTGTATGTGTGCAGGGTTATGGATCATTCATTTAAATAATAATAACAAGGCCAAAATTTCACCAATTTTACAGGAAGGCCAAAACGCAAAAAAAACCCAACAACAGCTGGACTATTTATTATGAAATGTTCCATGTTCCCATCAGTGAGACTATAATCTCACACCTGATGCTCCATATCGGCCTTTGACCGGTAAAACAAAGCCTGTGATTCACTGTACGTTCCATAAGGACTGAATAAATCAAACACCGACCGCTCCCTGATGATGAATGACCTTTCACCTCAGCATCGTTAAGCAAACAACATACGAAAAGACTTGAGTCACAAACGAGCCACATTCGCAGAGTAGAGGTATTAAATCCACTTAAAAAGTGACTGCAGTTCATATATCCCTTGCAGGCGTATGACAGGTATGAAATATTGAATCATAGCTCTGCATTGGACCCAGCCAGTTAACACTACAGGAGTTGTTCTGGAGGTGCTGTATAAGATGTGTTCACAAACGGCACATTCACATGAGAATGAAACACTGTCTTCATGTCTGGTTCAGTACATTTCATTACATTTAAGGTATTTGGCAGACGCCCTTATCAACGTGCTTTCAAGTTACCATCGATGAAGAGATCAATTCCGGTTGTCTAGGACCCACAACTATGAATACAATCTTTTTATTTCACTCTGTTGTAGATTCTGTACACAAGTTCGACGATAAGAAAAGTTACAAGTTAATCTAAATATTCTTTAAAGAGGAAGGTCTTGAGCTGTCTTTTGAAAATACTCAGTGACTGAGCTGTTCTGACCTCGAGGGGAAGTTCATTCCGCCACCGAGGGGTCAAGACGGAGAAGAGTTCGGTAGTGGAGCGTGTTTCTGAGCCGACTGTAACTAGCGAGCAGCCCTTTCCAGTTAATATCTGCTTCACTTAGGTGTTGCGCCTATTACAGCTCAGTGAAAATTGGGCCACGCCAGTTCTCTCCGAGTAAAAGAGTGATGAAGATGATCTTTAGAGTATATCCTCAGAGAGCAGAGATTAAAACAAACGCAATGCTCTTAAAATAAGACCGGTCACCATAGGACCCCGTGGTGCTCATTACTTTTAAAACCTCATTATGCCAGAAATGCTGTTATGGCCTGTGGTAAACCTATAAACTCTCTTGGAAAAGGCCATACAGAAACCTGATCCACCATATGAATAAAGAAAAGGGAAATGGTAACTTACCTGAGCAGGATGAAAGATCCGATGACAGAGATGGTCAGCAAGAGGAAAAGAGAGGGGCCAGAAATGAAAAAAAAAAAGAAAAGAGTCGATCGGAGAAGCGAACGCAACATGAACGCAAGTCTTTTTGTGGTGCCTGCACCTACTCATGGCGTCACATGTCAACATTCATTTCATAAAAAAAAAAAGATCCTGACGGTACAGTTGGTCCAGGTACACAATACATATTAAGTAGGCAGAGTTTTGCAGAGGTTAAAGAGAGCTTGTTTGGGAGATATGGCTGAGCACACATGAACAGTAAAGGCAATTTGATAGCACATTATGTCCAGAAAGAGGAGACGGGAAAAAAAGGTGAACTGCGGAGCAACAGAGGGGCGAGATGGAGACTCCTGATTACTCATACACACACACACACACTTTGAAATTTTTATTCAAATTAGAATTTCGAATCTAAAAAAATTAATGTATAAATGTTTTATCGAATTGAACTTTATAAAGTAAAAAAAAAGTGTGACGTTGGCCTGGTTTGTGCACCGTTGCATTAACGTCACAGCAAGATAGTTGGTCGCTGGTCAAATACTGAATTTTCATGATTGTAATCTGGTAATCTGCGGGATTGGCCATTGTCCAGAGCCAAATACATTCCATGGACCCAACAGACAAAGATCTTGTTAATCCTGTATGTTTATATCGCCATATTTCGCTGCTGCCAACAAAACCTGCTTTCGTTTTAGAAAAGCCCTCTTAGCCAGGGAGATTTTTGAGATTTGCCGTAAGTATGAGCGTCTAAACGAGGCTGCAAATCACATACTGCACCCGATTATTTAAGAGAAAATAAATAAAATGAAATAACCTTACAGGGTGGCAGATGGATTTGGGTCATGTTTCACAGCAAAGCACATCAATTTCTAATTCAGAGCGTTTGGTTTGTAACACTACATTTGTACACTGTAATGATCATTTAAAATGTTTTTAATTAGGTCCCAGATATGAATTTGAAAGCATGTAAACCCACAAAACAGACATGCACATCAATGTTAAATGAAAATGATAAACCAACCAGCAGTAAGAAATATGCTTTTTTTATTATATTTTTTTTAATTCAAGGTTGCTTGACACATTGCAAAAGCAATGAGGAAAAGGCTCTTGTTTTCCCAAGAAAAAGAACCCCAAAAGGAAATTATTCAACATTTGAAAACAGCCTTCTTTGCCCACATGGTAAATGTGTGTTTCTTATTAACCATTTCAGTTCCCTATTAACCATTTCAGGAATAACAGACTCTGGAAAACCACCATTCAGGATGATCAATCGCCTGTTGAAACCATGACAGAGCGGCGCAGGCCTGCCACATAACTACCAGCTGCCCGGCGCCATGGCAACATGCAAAAACGCGGCAGCAGCCCCGAAATGATGGGCTTTGTAACGCGGCCCGGCACCCCGTCATTACGGGATATATTTACACACACGCTACAGACTGATGGCTGCTTTTAGAGCTGCTAACTGCTTTCATATGTAACAATCAAAAAGGTCAGACTTATAAATGTCTACTTTATATATTTAGAGGATTTTCATAAAGTTTCCTGAGCTGGTTTTGTGTGTAATTTCCATAAATTGATGCTCAGCACAGCCCTATGTGCTAAACGTGGGGCTTGCTGGCTACTATAAGGCGAACTCAGGATCTATATTAACAAGAACATAAAATGACAAAGAAAGAAGGTTTTTTTTATGATGTTTGATCATGTGACATATTGGCATGCACGCGGGTTTAAACCAGCCAGAATGAGGAAGTAGGGACGTGAGACCCATCCTACCACTGATACCAACTGTACCATACTGTAAAAAAAACATTCCATAATTTGGCACCCTGGCAGGTGGGCTATAACGTCAGACGATGTGCAGATCGGGTGAAAGACACTCAACCCTGATTGGAACCTGAACGGGACGAGCTGGCTCATCGCTTCACGCAACTATTAAAACCAGACATGCAGCTCGGGCCCCGAGGCGGATCGTGTGAACGATGGAAGATAAGCTCGGGGTTCAGGTACGTCAGACAGGCCTTTGGTTGGACCCATGTCCAAGTATAAGAGAAAACGTTCATGAACGAAGCAAACAACGATGGTGCCAAATCCAATATTCCGGAACAAGTTCTTTAAATTAGTCTTAATATTATTCAAGGTTTTTCCTATAAAAAATGGACATGATGCAAAATGAGATATCCTGGAAGAAAACTTTTTACACATTTTGTTATGTTACAGTCATATTCCGAAATGGATAAAATAAATTTATTTTCCCTCAGAATTCTACACACAACAACAACAACAACAACATTTATTTCTTATATAGCCCAAAATCACATACAGTATGTCTCAATGGGCTTTGACAGGCCCTACAGTTGACACCCCCCACACTTGACCCTTCTGCACACAAGGAAAAACTCCACACAAAAAAAACTCTAGGAGAGAGAAAAAAAGAAAGTAAGAAACCTTGGGAAGGAGTGATACAGAGAGGGACCCCCTTCCAGGGTAGAGTGAGCCTACCCCATAACGTACACGTGAAAAAAGTTTACTTGGTTAGAAATAAAGAAAACTGAGATGCACTGTGTATTTATCTCTGGAACTGCATATCTTTTATTTGAGGTATAGACAAAACCTGTGACTTCTTTCTGAAATGGGCTAATTTCAGACATAATCTATCAACATCATCCTGATCATAAAAAAAAACAAAAAACGATATTTGTACTCTGTAGATATTTGTGCAAAATGTACATCCGTTTATATCCGACCATTTAAAACAGTATTGGTGTAACTCCAGTGGGCCTTTATGCTCAGCAAGCCTACACGAGTCATGATTTCATTTTTGCACGTTTTCCAGGCTTCTCACATCCTTATCTGATTTGCAAACCGCACTATTCCTGGCCAACGGCGGAAATTCCCCCCTGGAAGTTTGCAGACACTTTCGACAAAGATCAAGCCACTGACAGGTTTAGGCGAGGATCAGTTTTCCCCCTAACCCGCTCCCGTTCTCCCCATCATACTGTCAGTCCTAACCCGGCTAAAACTGCCCCACATTAAATACTTCGCCGTTTTACCAAATGCTGCCTTCTGGTGCCTTGTGAAAGTTAACCACTGGACAGGAGGCCAAAGCAGTCGGGAACGGAGCAACCACCGCATGAGCCGCACAAGCCGGGTTTCCCTCCTCTTCCGGTAACTCAACTCGTTCACCGCGGAGCTGGGTAAACACACGCCTGAAACACACCAAACGGAGAGCAAGTGGACATTCTCATCACGTGAAAGGGGCTGATGACACGAGCCGAAGTGGAAAAGCCGGCGACACCGGAACATCCCCGCCAGGGCAGAGGGCGAAGCATCAACAAGGTTATTTATTACATCCGAGCACAAAAGATGCCGTTGTCCTCTGTGGCATCACGGAGGACAACGTGTAGCTAGAAGCCCACACCGCCCGCATAAACAGATCTCTAAAGACCTTAATAAATGGAATTCCATAATAAGTAATTAATACACAGGACCAGGTTTAATATGGAACACACTCACCGAGCAGAATTCTTTCATTCAACAGTGTGGTGACAACAGAAATGTGAGCGTGGCCGGGCAGAGGGGACAGCCCTCTTTGTCCGATGCCCCTGGCACCGCCAGCGCCGTGGCACAGCTGGGTCAAATTCAGGGAGGGGAGTGTGTGCTCCCACTGTGGGAGCAGCTGTTACACACACACACACACACACACACACACACACACAGAAAACTGGCTATGAACTGATGCGTACAGTACAGGCGAAAAGTTTGGACACACCTTCACATTTTATGTGTTCCTTTATTTTCATGACCATTTACGTTGTTAGATTCTCACTGAAGGCATCAAAACTATGAATGAACACATGTGGAGTTATGTACTTAACAAAAAGTGGAGACCTGACCTCCACAGTCACCGGACCTGAACCCAATCCAGATGGTTTGGGGTGAGCTGGATCGCAGAGTGAAGGCAAAGGGTCCAACAAGTGCTAAACACCTCTGGGAACTCCTTCAAGACTGTTGGAGAACCATTTCAGGTGACGACCTCTTGAAGCTCATCGAGAGAATGCCAAGAGTGTGCAAAGCAGTAATCAGAGCAAAGAAACTAGAATATAAAACATGTTTTAGGTTATTTTGCCTTTTTTGTTAAGTACATAACTCCACATGTGTTCATTCATAGTTTTGATGCCTTCAGTGAGAATCTACCAACGTAAATGGTCATGAAAATAAAGAAAACACATTGAATGAGAAGGTGTGTCCAAACTTTTGGCCTGTACTGTATCCCCACCAGTCACTGACGTCAATCGCTTCCGAACGTTGAGGGACGACTTCCTGCACCCAAAAGCCCCTTTGCCACTTCGCAGCCGACAACATTGCAAACGTGGAAGCAGATTCCTGCCCTGAACCTTTTGCCCCCGCTCCTGCCCCAGAGTGCTCGTTCCGAGCGGAGATAAGGAGGACACGGAAACACCAGCAAGACAAAGGACATCAGTGACCCACTTTTGCGTAAACAATCCGCTCCTACACTTCCTGCAATTGAGACCGTTGTGACTTGACAGTCCCGAGTTCAACAGACTCGAACATGTCCAGAAAAAGAAACATTCCAGGTGTTGGTGCTTTCATGACACTCCTTCATAGACTCTGGTCGCGTGAAGTGTAACTTTTCACTATTTAATGTGGCGAAACGTGGCACACACAGAGTTAACAAAGAGTCATTAATTCCGAAATCTCTAAATGCATGTCTGGACAACTCTGCCGTGGACATGCTAAGAGGCACGCATTTAGAAAGATTTCGAAACTATAATATAGAAACTATAAGGCTTTAAAACTATAATATGACATATTGTTAGTCTGCAAAATGGCAAACCCTTAAAAGTCAGATTGACTTTGCATGTATTCAAGAATTTCTTAAGATGTAGTATTTTTGGAATGTTTAACCGGATGGTGATATATGATTCATCATTTCGTGATAAGAGTAATTTAACGTGTACTATGTGTATTACACGTAATTTAACATGTAATAATTTTCCGCACAGGAAAATTATCCCAAACAGCGAATGCCACATACTCATAGGGGGTATACTTTTGAGCTGTGCAAGATGTAGAGGGTTTAAAACATTCAGAATGATGGTATTAAAAAATACACAGAAACATCACAGGAACATCGCGTCAATCAGTTGAATTACAATGTTATTAAAATAATGTTCTTCAAATGAATTTACTATTGTATTGTTACCATGGTGGATAAGACAGCGGATATCGGTTTGAAAAAATAAAATGGGGTAATAAGTTGTGGCATTTTTGCTATTCGTCCCTTTAGGCGGTCACCATGGTTTCTTTGGAAATCCATCTTCACTACAGGAGCGGTGGTAGTGATGGTGGAAACGGACCCGTAATCAGAAGGTTGCCGGTTCGAATCCCGAACCACTAAGACACCACTGAGGTGCCACTTAGCAAAGTACCGTCACCCACACGCTGCTCCCCGGATGCCTGTCCCCGAAACACCCAGGATGGTGTTTCACTACACTTATAGGCTCGTCCCACTAAAAAAATTAAGTTCATCTTCTGGGTGACAGAAATATGGACACTCAAACAAAAATGCCTGGGCGGGAAATTAGCTCCTCCCCTTCAAGATGTGGAAGAGACACTTAACGTGACGTTAACCAGCTCTACATCTGTTTAAACCAAAATATGTACTAGCGCCTGTCTCACCGATGTGGTGTTGAGGCGAGTAGACCCAATCGTCATCATCCTCATCCTCCCCGCCGTGGTGGGACTGCGAGTGGGCATCAAGGTCGCCCTGACTGCGAAAGAGCTTCCGGGTCTTCTGGGTGAGTGAGGAGGCGCTGAGCCAGCTTAGGGCGCGGGATACTGCAGCCACCTTCTCCTTCCTCTCACGGTCCTTGCGGAAGGACCCGGAACGCCTCTCCCTCCTCATCCTCGCCACTGGGAATACTTGTACTTCGGGTAAACCCCAACGATTAGAACGTCATAGAACACAGAATGATCCTGGCTAGAGAGAAGATCTACTGCACCATAGAACCAAGCTTTAATGGAGGGGTCAAGTCAAGTCCACAGTCCTCTGAGTGGGAAAATATATCCAAAAGATCCTCCTGGAGTCAGTGTCCTGCTTCATCAACCCGGAGACGTGACTTCAAAATGACAAGGAGAATGAGCTGTCATCTGCCAGGCTGGAGTACATCCTGAGCTCGTGAACCATAATTAGTCTACCCAGTGATCCAGAAAACCTCCCAGACTGGAGAGCCGACGTTGTAATTCCTCAGACAGGATATCTGGGTTAACTTTCGCTTTTGCTTGAACAGTAAACAAAACCCATAAACTCTCTGGGTCCTTCTGGCTTGGTGAAATGCTGCTCCTTGTTTGCTTCACAGACGCCTGGTGCTGCCTGAACAGAACTCCAAGCGGCAGAAGGCTTGGGCTTTAATCCATCCCGCACGATCCCGACGTGGCTCACTTGGCCACGCCTCCATGTGTGACTAGGACCCGCTGAGGATGATTTCCATAGGGATGTTGGGTAATTGCCGATCGTCCACCCCAGCCTGTCCTTTCCTGTAGGAGATCATCAGCAGGTTGAGGAGGTGTGGACTGGTAGGCGATCTTGCAGTTCCCACCCGGCACACCTGGACCAAGGTGACGCCGTCCCTCTGCGATCTTCAGTGGCTTGACGGTTGGTCCCTCTCAGAGTGTGATTTACGGGGTTAGGGTTACACACGGGCTACCGAAGACCTGCTGAAATACGAAGCCGGCACCATCCGCCAGCCTCTCCCTCGCTCCCTCTCTCTGCTCCACCCCTTCGACCAGCGGCATGGCAACCACGCCACCCCCTCCTACCAGCGCCTCTCCCCGCCACTCCAGGTGATTGTCCGCAGAGGGGCGTGGCGCCGTGTCAGTGTTGTTCCTGCAGATGCAGGGAAGAAGCCATCTGACCAATCCACGGACACTTTGATAAACAAATCAGCCAGTCAGCACCAGGCTCCATACTCGCCACAACTTGCAGGTACTTGCACAACTTGCACAGCAAATAATATTGTCAATGCAAAGATTTTCAGAAGTAAAAAAAAAAAAAAAGCCAAACACCGTTTACAAGACGCTCAAAAGTTCCGTATCCGCGTAAAGAACACAGTCAACACCTTTCCGAGCCCCCCCCCTCCTGGTCTGTGCTGGGCAGGTTGCAGGACCTTTGTACTGGCCGCAGTGCAATCAAAGGTTAACCACGCCCTCACGCCGCATCAATAATTCACCAGGGCTGCGCTACCCCCAACTGAGATGAAGAGAGTCGGTCAGGGGAGCTAAAAAAAACAGCTTTTACTTTAAAGGATAGAAACAATGTAGTAAAAAAAATCACTTTCTTATCCTATTTCCTATTCGAAAAGTAAGATGTGGTATTTGCCTTTATACATTACCTGACCATTCAGTGAACAAACAGCTGACCCTTATTTACTTATTTAGACACTTGTGGACATAGGAAAGACTCCAGCAAGATAACTGACAGATTCTTTTTAAAGTGAAGTAATTGTCACATGTGATACACAGCAGCACAGCACACGGTGCATACAGTGAAATTTGTCCTCTGCATTTAACCAATCACCCTGAGTGAGCAGTGGGCAGCCATGACAGGCGCCCGGGGAGCAGTGTGTAGGGACGGTGCTTTGCTCAGTGGCACCTCAGTGGTACCTTGGCAGATCAGGATTCGAACCGGCAACCTTCTGATTACGGGGCCGCTTCCTTAACCGCTAGGCCACCACTGCCCCAGATTCTGCAGTCATATCTAAGTCGCTTGGGCTACTCTTCATCACGTACAAATCTTTCGCCTTTTACTAAATATCTAAATGATCAAATAATACAATAATTTTTTTCTGCAGTCATCGTAAAAAAAAAGGTCTATGCATACGTGTACCACAGTTTACCAACTAGTACAAAAGAAGATTCTTCTGTTAGCATCATTACCGATGAGCAGGGTCTTCTGCTCTAGGACAGAAGAAGACACTGGACAACCCCGGGGTTCCATATGTGATTGTGTAAGCAAAATATGAAATAAAAACAAAGGGTAAATTCAACCTGGAGGAAGCTCAAAAACATTTGGAGTGACCAGCATCAGAACGATGGAACCCAGAGAAGAAAATAGGACTTTTCCAATAGATTGGCTGCCCAGATCAAAAGGATCCTTTCAAATTCAATCAATCTTATCCCCAGGAAACAAACAGGACCATCTGCTCCATATCTGCCACCACATGGTTGTCCCACGCTCATTTACAAAAGCCCGTAAAATAATATCATATCGGACATCAGTCTAAATCTGGTCATTAAATGGGAATGTGTTCAGGAACTGGTTTTGGAAATAATGCTTCGTTGTGATGAACCAGCTTTTGAAATATTCTAAAGATTTGCAGTGAATTCAGGTTGAACACCAACCAAAGTTGGAAGTATGGATATCAGAGGGACTCTGAGGGCTTCTGTCAATCATGTTCAGAAAATCACTTTGACTCAGGCCTTCTCACACAGTGTATTCTAATGTCATGACATGGTTAGAGTCGGACAAGGTAACCCGATCAGACATCCATCAGAAGAAGCGTGTGCTATTGATACCCTCAGAAACAGGTCACCCTCTCACAGGCCGGCCACAAAATCTGAGTCTATCACTAAAGCACAGTGGTGGGCAAACAACACTCTGACACAAGATGTGTAATTAGAGCCCCGAAACCCACAAATTACCCACAAACATAGCAGTTTACTTCGGAATGAGAAGTCAAAAGGATATCATTTCCATCGTTTGAGATTTGTTCCGACCACAGGAAAAGGCAGGTTAGTTGCACCATGCAATTCAGTGCCTTAAGAGTAAAGATCTTTTTCTTCTGTTGTGCAAAAAACAAACAGGATTGTGGAATTCTTATTAAAAAATACCCAGAAACATCACAGGAACATCGCGTCAATCAGTTTAATGACAATGTTATTAAAATGTTCTTCAAATGAATTTACTATTGTATTTTTACCATGGTGGATAAGACATGGGGTAATAAGTTGTGGCATTTTTGCTATTCGTCCCTTTAGGCTGTCACCATGGTTTCTTTGGAAATTAGGCAGGGCCTTAATGTCCCTCCAACATGATGTCAGGGCGCTGTGAACAAATTCCAGCAGCCTCCGCAGTAAAGCTTTAATTAAATGTTAAATGTGGGACTCCGGGATCCAGTCTAAAGAAAGGGTTTCATTGCGTTCTGTCCACGTCCTCTGTGAGCTGGTTTTATTCGACCGCTGGCCATGTGAGTGGATGTGTTTGGCCGCACTTTTCTTTGTGTGACTGTGCACAGGTGCCACATACGCAGTAGGACAGAGTTGAAATGAACAGGAACATTACATCTTGGTAGAGGTAGTCTGTTGGAATGAGTTTGTGTGACAAATATAGTGGTCCTGTGCTAACCATGCACTACTGTCGAAAGGTTCAGAAATTGCCAAACAGTTGTTGTGAGCAATAAAATAACAAACTTGTCAGGATCCGGTCCAGATGGGGCAACTCTGGATCTGGGGTTCGGACCGGAGTTTCCTGATTGTTTTCACCGGTGTCTGCCTGTATAAAGCCGCCCTGTTTGTTTGAGCACCTTCAAGCGACAGCTCAAGACCTTCCTCTTTAAAGAATATTTAGATTAAATTGTCATTTTCTTGTTGTAGAACTTTGTGTACAGAATCTACAACAGAGTGAATAAAATAGATGTATTCATAGTTGGGGTCCTAGAGAACCGGAATTGATCTCTTCATCGATGGTAACTTAAGCACGTTGTAAGTCGCTCTGGATAAGGGCGTCTGCCAAATGCCATAAATGTAAATGTAAATGTTTCTGTTTGCCGTCAGGTCATTGTTTGGTGATGTTTCCCCTGTCCTATGCTCCATGTAATAAATCCCCTGTCTCGTGCGTATGCGTCCTTCTTCCTCACCATGTCCAAAATAAATGATCATAATTGTAGATGACTGTGGCTGGAAATGTCTGTTAATGAGGGAATATTTGCATACATGTAGAGAGGAACTTTATCAGCAACAATTAGTCTTGAGGTCCACTGGAGTGCTGTGTTCACTAATGGAAATCTCTCTTGATTATTAGAATTACCAGAGCAAACTGACAAAATGAAAGGTCTGCCAATTAAAACAAAATGTTATTTCAAATCATTCCTGATGTATTCAGTGACTACTTCCTATTTGTTTTATTCATTTTTTAATAAATGTGTTCCAGATTGAGTTATTTACCATGCTGCCACACCCTTATAAAAGAAGTCATGGTGCACACTAGAAAATAGTGCCTCAACAGCGTAATGCAACTATCACGTGGCCAGGTTGTGAATATTGGATAAAGTGTAATAATGAAGTGAAGATCCAGGTTTGCTAGAGAATTGTTACCTAATTTAATAAAACAACATGGCATTGGAAAAAGACACCAGGCTCCAGACGAATGTTAAAATTCAGACCCAGTGTCCCGCTGTGTCCTCCATGTAACTCAAGTCACCAACCCAGGTCTTCACACATTGCTGACCTTTCAACTCT
Organism: Denticeps clupeoides; assembly: GCF_900700375.1. Lineage (NCBI taxonomy): Eukaryota > Metazoa > Chordata > Actinopteri > Clupeiformes > Denticipitidae > Denticeps > Denticeps clupeoides. The sequence continues at coordinate 12,077,832 of NC_041720.1, read as the reverse complement.
AAACCCTATGAACTAGGAGTTCCTTCACCACCATTCATTCTAGAATGATCATCATCCTAGAATGAAAAAAAAAATCAAAAGGAATAAAAATCCATATTCTAATATTCATTTGTTGACAGCTTTACATTTTTGAGGAGTGTGGTGACTTCTGTTCGGCCTAACATTTCTTGCTCTATCCTTCTTTGCAGTTTGTTTGACCCCTGCTCTGGCATGCTGACCTTTTCTTCTAAAGCATGTTTAGGTTTCATTTGTCGGGGTTATGGTCAGTTCAAGGCAGCGAGACCAATGTGGTAAGAAGGGTGGAACAAAGCGAGCCCAACAATGTCAACAACTTTAATAACTCATATACAGTACAGTACATAACTCCACATGTGTTTTGATGCCTTCAGTGAGAATCTACCAATGTAAATGGTCATGAAAATAAAGAAAACACATTGAATGAGAGGGTGTGTCCAAACTTTTGGCCTGTACTGTGTATATCACACACACTCGAGTCACATCAGATGATGACCCACCACTGCATTGCAGGTCATGCCATCTAAGAGTGCACACAGTGGTGGGCTTTTTGCGGCCTTTGTTCGGTTCATTGTCAACAACCAAAGTCGGTATTCTGAGGGGTCTTCTTAACAGCAATGCGGAGGATCTCTGTCTAAAAGGGACCTCAGATAATATGACCCAGCTTTGCTGTGTGTCACATGACACACATAGCTGTCAGACGGGTCAGGGGACTCTAACAGCCTGTTAGAGAGCTGACTAATGTCTTACCGTAAATCACAGCAAAGACAGCTGCCCAGAATGTCATTCGAACCCATATGCATCCATCCAGAGGCATATTGAGAAAAGATCAATAGTTTTTGCCACTGATCAAGTTTCCCCAACTGCCATTACCCCCTTAACCAGCACATTTCCTCCTCAGCACTAGCAATTTCTCATAATGACTTTCTGGTTTTAGGCAGTATCACAAAAGCGGCTGAACCTCTGTGTGAGTATAACCTCAACATGATCCCCTCAGAAACTATAGACTTAAGTATTTTTCATGCATTAATATCCAACACGTCTTCCTCACGACATGACAAAATCCCCTGAAAAGACACTCGCAGCCCTGAAACCCTGAAAAATCACATGTATGGAAGAACGGGGAGAACGGCATGAGGCCGGCCCCTCGGGCAGCTGGCGTGCCTGGTGAAGTACGTGCGGTTTCTCCTCTGCTCGTTCATATGTGGGTGGCTTCATTCTGAGCCCGTACAGCTTTTAAAAACCGCAGCTGGAGCTGTTGCTGCTGCTTCTTGTTTAATTGAGTCTCTTGGTCACGACATGCTCAAGGCACAGGTCAAAGTTCAGTGCTCTTAAAAAGGAAAGTGAGTTTCTCCAGACAGGTCGCTCTCATATGCGTATCATACATTTAGAAAAGGTTGTGTTAACCAAAACACACAAAGACCAGGGCGAGGCGAGAGGAGGAAGGGCTTCATGGATAAATGGATATTTAAAAGAAGATTAAAAGGAAGGGGAGCCCACAGGTGTGCCTCTCCAGAGACGCTTCCTGGCAACCAGCATCACAGAGCCCAGCCGGGCAGCGTTGCCCAGCAACGGCACCAAGGACCTAGGACACAGTCCCTCCATCGACTACGTAACGCCACTGCCTATTTATACAATAAAGCAAATCCATCCACACAAAAAATGTGCTGCGCCTATTATAGTATTTTATTGTGTACAGTGCAGGCCAAAAGTTTGGACACACCTTCTCATTCAATGTATTTTCTTTATCTACATTTACATTGGTAGATTCTCACTGAAGGCATCAAAAAAACACAAAAAAAGGTGAAATAACTGAAAACATGTTTTATATTCTAGTTTCTTTGCTCTGATTACTGCTTTGCACACTCTTGGCATTCTCTCGATGAGCTTCAAGAGGTCGTCACCTGAAATGGTTCTCCAACAGTCTTGAAGGAGTTCCCAGAGGTGTTTAGCACTTGTTGTGGTCCAGCTCACCCCAAACCATCTCAAGTGGGTTCAGCTCCGGTGACTGTGGAGGCCAGGTCTCCACTTTTTGTTAAGTACATAACTCCACATGTTAAAAAACAGAGTTTTGATGCCTTCAGTGAGAATCTACCAATGTTTAATGAGAACCTTTGGCCTGTACTGTATAATACACATATTTGCATTCATCCTTGATAGGAACACTTTAAAAACACCATGAAAGAGAGAGATTAATGATGATCCGAAAATGTCCACAAAATCTCCTGAGAAACGAATGACCAGCCTATCAGAAATAAAAACTGACACTACCTTGTTACTTCCTCTTTTTCAACACTAGGTGGAGCCAAACGACCATATAGTGAGCACTACAGCAAAAACTTTTTCCCATTGGAACTTTTTTCTGATGTTGGGAGCGAGGATGTTCTGGAGCCTTCGGGAAGAAAGAGTCAAATGTTATTTTTTTTTATTAATATATTTTTGGAAATGTAAATAGCCACCAGGGGGCAGTACTTGCGTTACATTTGAATTCCACGGGTGCTGATCTCTGAGATGGGTTCACTGATGGCCAGTTACAGTCTAATTGACCATTTCTGTGGTATCACATAAAAATACGTAAACTCCCACAGTGAATGAGCCCCATGCTCTAAGAGTCAGACGAGGCGTGTCTGTATGCGTCCACAGGCTGGCAATTTTCATCTGATTCATTCATCAGTAACCTTATCGTTCTGTCTGGTTTACGATCTGCCAAACTCTGGGTTACTCCATCGTTCTGGCTCCCCCCTTACTACAGGAATGTAAAGAATGTCCATACAAAGCTATCATTTTACGCTTCTGTGCCGCACACCTGCCAATAACATGAATCCTGCTGTCAGGCTAAAACAAGGTAAATCTAAACACACGGTGGGGTTCAGACGGAAAAGCAATAAATCCTTTACCAATATTTTTAACAACAGGCAAACAGGCAGGTGCCTGAGCCAAACGCGCTAACATGTCTCCACGAAGGAATCCCGCAATTCCATTCTCCTGCGAGCCGGCTTAAGGCAAAGACAATGGAGAAGGTGAAGCAGGTGTTGACCTTTCACCCCTTAACCCTGACCCTTAGTTTGCTGTCGGTAGGGGATAAGAGTCTTCTGTTAACGCCGGCGAGAGTGGGAGCTTTTTAAAAACCAGTCAGACTTCCGCAGATAGAGCTGAACTGAAACCAACGATGGCTTACACTCCCTAATGAATCAGACACACACACACACACACACACACACACACAGACACACATTCTCAAAGGTGGTCCATTTTGACTGGAAGAGGAAAAAAACTGTACAACAGGCTTATCTAGGAAATCCTTTATATAGATAATGGGACAAAGGCACATTCACATGCAGTAAACACACACAAACAAAGGAAATCAGGGATAGGGATGGGGGGGGTGGGGGGTGAAAGACAGACAAGTAGACAGGCGTCCCGAGCGAGTGGAAAAGGGGTGAAAGCAGGGGGTCCCAGCAGCGTCCCATCTGCTCTACAGTCCATCCTGTCAGGAAGTTTCCTCTTCCTGAGAATCTTTCGGTGTGTGTTCGTGCACACCACAACTGCCATTTATTAATAGATTGAAGTGACATTTGTATTCTTCTAGTGCTATGTGATTGCATAACGTGATTTACCTATGATGTAGGCCCCTGTATTGGCAAGAGTCTCGCAATACGGTACATATCACGATGAACAGATCACGATTTCATATGTCACATTATATAGCAATCCTGTATATACCACAATATTGTGGAAAAACATTGATAGTAATTTCACAGTTGGTGAAAATAAAATAAAATATCGCAATCCTCAAGTATATACATTTTTTTTCTTAACCCCAATGCAACCCTCCCCATTTACCCAGGCACCAAGAAACACACTGTAACGTGGTCGCTGTTCTTCACCGCTACTATGATGTCTTAAAATTAAAATTTTGGAAATAAGTCTCATCTGCTCTCGCTGGATCTTAATGATTTACGATGGTGAAATCACAGCTGTTCAGTGGGGGCCTGATGTCACATAAAAAACTGATCCCAGACCAGCCCTTAAGTCAGAAAAGGTCTGAGAATAGGGCTGGTCAAACCAATAGACATTCCTAATATGTCATGGTTCTAGAGAATAGACGGAGAAAAAAAACATCACTTTCTGACTATTAATTAATCAGGTAAAATAGCATCAGTTGTCAGCGATAAATCAGGTCATTAAAATATAGTGAGTAATTCTCATTACATGTTATTTTATATCGTAACTGCACCAGGGCGGAGACCGTTCACCGCACCAAACGCATCAGAAGCCCCCTTCGTTACTCAGCCACCACACATTACTCACGCTGACAGGTGGATGGGGTTCATGGGGGTCAGGCCACGCAGGGCAGCAACAGCACGTTTGTTGGTCTCCACCCATGTGTCCGCTGCTCTGACCGCTGACGGCAGAGTCCGCGGTGACGAGGACGGCTTTACAGGTAACGAAGACCTCATTACCCAGAAGCACTAAGCAAATGAAGAAGCAGCTCCACACATTAAAAAAAAAAAGGACAACAGAGGTCTAAGTAAAGACTCTGCAGTTGGTGCGTATGGACACCACAGAACAAAGGGATGGAATGTAGTTGGGTCAGGAGTTGCAAAGATCTGACCACATGGGTTCATAAGAATGTAGCCTTACACACCACACACACAGCAAAAAAAATGACAACCTTGGGTAACTGCAGCCAGGTAGACAAAAGCAGGCAATTGTCCTTGACAGATGATTATGTAGGAAAATTACATCCATTAATCTGCAGTAAACCACCAGTTGTATATATATATATATATATATATTTCATTTGAAAAAAAGATTAAGGGGCTGAACACGTCAGCGGTAACAAGGGACAGTCATCCATTTATTTACTTAAAGCGTAAATTAATACAATCACACAAATATGTTATTATTTTTTTTTATATTTTCTGAAAATATTCAAAATAACACAAATGAATCCCTGTTGTTGTTTTGTATCCATTTTTTTAACACTGTACTTGAGAGACACCATCTACCGGAATCAAATACGATTCTGATTCTAAACAGTGACAGAACATAACAGAAGGCGATCAGAAGTATTGATCTTGTTTATCGTATGCACATTTCCCATTAGTCCATTAGCCTCTTCAATCACAAGATCAGGTGGCGTCAAACCATATTCCCAAATTGATCTCGCTCGAGAAGTAAGCCTTACACACACACACACTCACACACACTCACACCTGGGTTCCTTTTGCCTGGAGCAACCAATCTTAAATCTAAATCAAAGCAATGAAAAAGAAGTATTCCTCCACACATTTTTGCACATTGGTGACAATGGAATCACATTCTTGCATCAAAGAGGCGTTTGCTTGTGTTGCCGGCAGTTGAAAAGCTGCATGTGAGTCTGGATATATTGAATGTTGAAGCCACGTTGCTGTAAAGATCTAAAGAACCACTCAGTATGATTACTATGCAATAACGGCGGAAACACTTTTTCACAGAACTGTCCGAGTTTCTTTTTTATCCCCAAATGAAAAGAAAGATTTACTCAGCTCATATAATACTGTTTCCCCACTAAGCTTCTGTATTCACTTCTTTATGGGAGCACAAAATATTTTCAAGATTTACAGTCCCAATCTGTTTAATATATCGAGCCCGAGGATTTGATTCTGTCATTCGGGGAAAACGCCAGAGCCAAAAAAAATCTTCGTTTACCACGGAGATTGTGGGCTGGCTTGAGAGAAGCGAAACAGCAATATTATCCATGTGCAGGAGCGGCTTTTAGGATTAGCATATTAAGAGACCTCTTTTCCCCCACGGGGAACCCGCTGGAGAGAAATAAAAAAAAAAAAAAAAAAAAAAAAAAAAGACAGACGACGTGCCCGGGGGGCAGACACACTGGCGCAATGTCCATCTCTTCTGGTGGAGAGGTCACACGTGCGGATGCTGATGCTGCAGCTGAGGACAGGACGCGCATGAGGGCGACGACGCGAACCTCTTTTCCTTTGTTTTCTTATCGCCATTAGATGACTGACCCACGTAACAGTGACATTAAGTGAATGTCACTTCTCCTTTTCCTTTGTTTCTGTCATTGTGATACGAGAAATGTGTCCTCTTGGTGAGCAGTGGGCAGCCTGTCATGGCTGCCCACTGCTCACTCAGGGTGATGGGTTAAATGCTGAGGACACATTTCACTGTGTGCACCGTGTGCTGTGTATCACATGTGACAATCACTTCACTTTAACTTTACTCAGTGGCACCTCAGTGGAACCTTGGCAGATTCGAACCGGGCCCGCTTCCTTAAGCGCTAGGCCAACACTGCCCTAGCAAGAGCCGGCCAGCCAGTTTGTGTCATTGTGATATGCGAAACGTGTCCTCTGCTTTTAACCATCACCCTTGGTGAGCAGTGGGCAGCCATGACAGCCGCCCCGGGGAGCAGCGTGTGGGGACAGTACCTTAGTCACGGGGGACCTCAGTGGCTCCTTGACGGTTCGAGATTTGGACCTGCAACCCTTCGGTTACGAGTCCACTTCCTTACCCGCTAGGCCACCGCTCAAAGGCATTTTGTTTTTGATAAACTTTGCTGACCTTACAATCCTGTTAAAAAAAACGGTAAAGTTTTATCAGGAGTTTAACACCTTCAAGAATACTGAAGAGCTTCGAGATTTGACATATTAGGTCTAACATTGCTTACATTTACGTCTTAAACGTCAATGTGTATTTGACGGCGCAGTGAGCGTCGGCTCCACCCTCTTTCGTGGGTCCAGCTGTGTCACGCTGTAATAAAACTACAGGATGGTGCTGACAGCTGAGAGGAACTTTTACTGGATAGAGATGATGAGACGTAGCTGGTGGCTGCATTTTCTGAACAGTGAACAAGTAGGTACAACCTTTTTTTTTTTTTGCCGAGTTTTGCAAAAATGAACCTCTCACGTGGAACCCGTTTCACACATTACTTTCTGCACGGGCTATATGAATCATAGTAGGTACCGTGATGTTATATTAGGCCATATGACTCTAATAACACGCGGGGCGCGTTATCGGCACGGTTCGTTTCAGGAGGAACGTTAGAATACCACTCTGGAGCTTAATGGAGCTTAAACCCCTGAGACAGGCTGAGGTGATTAAGATAGAGAGCGGCTCCAACAGCATGGGGATAAGTGGCACTTTTAAAAAAAAAAATATATATATATATATAAAGGGCCCAATTTAAGTTACTCTGTCATCAAAGGTTATCAACACACTGAAAGAAGCGAAGGAATTTTAAGAGGCTCTTGAAAAGGGAGAGAGAGAAAATGAAAAGGGAGTGGAGCTTGGAGGAGGGCAGAGGTGAAGAGACGGGAGCAAAGTTTCCTGTTCCCTTCCTGACACTCATCTAACCGTATGTGTGCGTGTGCGTTTGTGTGTGTATGTGTGCGTTTGTGTGTGTGCATGTGTGCATCCCTCTGCCAGCCAGTCGTGTGCTGCTGCTGCTCTCAACAGACCCATTAAACACTGATTTCTGAAAAGAGACTGTATGTGTGTGTGTGTGTGTGTGTGTGTGTGTGTGTGTGTGTGTGTGTTTTGTAAGCTGTGTGCTCAGCAGCCAGACGTCTGTTATTGTGACAATAGGAGGCTGACGTACGCCCGGCGTGCTACTTTATACAGCTGGGAGCTGTCAGTTACACACACACACACACACACACACACACTCCCACATACGCAAACACACAAACACACACACATTCTCTCCAGCTCCTTTACATACAGTGGCATTTATGATGAAAGACCTTCCAGCAAAGATAATATCTACTAATAATAACTACATAAGGTACAAGTAAATCAATCGTATAATAACTGCAATAATACATGCGGGACTGCAGTTGAAATGTCACGGGCACAGAGAACATTAATAACAACAACAGGTATTTAGTATCGAGCCCAACGGTGTCACGCTGCTCAGCGAGGTTGTAAATCCCAATTCCAGCTCGGACTTTGTGTGGGTGGAGTTTGCAGGCTCTCCCCGTGTTGCCGTGGTTTTCCTCCTGATTCTCCGGTTTCCTCCCAAATTGGCCACTCTGAATTGGCCTTGGTGTGAGAGTGTGAGTGAAGTGTCTGTGTGTGCACCCAGCCCTGGATGAGTCCCCACTCTCTGCCCAGTGACCCGGGATTGGTTCCAGCAGCCGTGACCCTAAGTACAACTAAAAGGTTAAGGAAAGTGAGTGAGCGAGGGGTACTTAGTACTAATGATGATTATTTTCCTATTCCTGTTTGCTTTAAGTCTTTGCTTTCTTATTCATTATAACAATCTGTACCATTAAATAAGAATAAATTCTCTTCCTAATCGCATAGCAATTCATCACAGATTCACCTCATGTGGACCCTGATGTTTTGTGTGCTGCAGTATCATGTGGGGTTTGTGGGATTCAGATGGGTGGTAGTAGCCTAGTGGGTAACACACTCGCCAGAAATCCCACTTCTGACAGATAATCCAAGCCCTAGTGGCCTAATGGATAAGGGATTGTGGGTTTGAGTCCCATCTACGGTGACGAGCAGCAGAGTGGCGCAGCGAAAGCGTGCTGGGCCCATAACCCAGAGGTCGATGGATCGAAACCATTCTCTGCTACTTTACTGAGGCAGTGGTGGCCTAGCGGTTAAGGAAGCAGCCCCGTAATCAGCAGGTTGACGGGTCAAATCCCGATCCATCAGGATGCCACTGAGCAAAGCACCGTCCCCACACACTGCTCCCCGGGCGCCTGTCATAGCTGCCCACTGCTCACTCAAGGTGATTGGTTAAATGTGTGTTGGGCTGCTGTGTATCACATGTGACAATCACTTTACTTTAACTTTATGAACCAGAAGACCCAGGTTCAAATCCCACTTACTACCATTGTGTCCATGAGCAAGACACTTAACCCTGAGTGTCTCCAGGGGGGGGCTGTCCCTGTAACTACTGATTGTAAGTCGCTCTGGATAAGGGCGTCTGATGAATGCCATAAATGTAAATGGGGTCGGGTACATGCAGTAAATGTTAAAGACAAAAAGTACCTCCAGAAATCCTACAACTGCCTGAAAAAAACGGAAACGTTAAAACGCGTTTATGTGAAACGTTTCATGTGATAAATACCCCGGTAAGTTTTTCCTCTGCCTGCGGTCAGGTTAATGAGGCTGCACACTGGTCTTCTATTGCGGCTCACTTCAGCCCCGTATCGAAGTCTCCCGCTCAAACACACAGAGGCACTCTTTGTGAGGCTGGAGGAGGGAAACGCTACCGGCTCTCCCACCGCCCAGTGATCGGCAAAAAAGACCCACATCCCACAGAGACCACAAAGAAACACAGCAACGCACCGATGCAGCCGATCTGCAGCGCACGTCTGACCAGCCAGAAAAAAAAAGTTGTGTGCATCTGGCTAATAATTCGTAGAAGCAAACACAAAATGACAGAAACAAACATATTTAGAGACGTCAAACGGGTTTGGCCACCAGGGACCAACAGAGGGGTGTTTGCACAGACACAGAAAGCCTGTCTGACCATTTCTGCATGCCGGTTCAAACCCCCTCGAGCTCCAGATAAGATAAAGCGTGTAAATGGGGGCCTTCGCATGCCGTGCCAAAGCGGAGTGTTTGCACATGGGAAAAGCACTGGCGTAGTTCGGGGTCGCTGAAGGACTTGTTGGGGTATTGGAGCCGACAGGTCGGATTCGGGCTTCACCGACGTTCAGTGACACGAGGGGAGGGCGTGCTGGGTAAAGTCCCAATTGCGCAACATGCCGAGACTTTACTACTGATACGCCCACATGTGGATCATCCAGTTTGATATTCGATAGTCTGAAACACAGCTGACAGGTCACAGGTAATGGAGTAGTAGTAGGGATGGTAGTAGCCTAGTGGGTAACACACTCGCCTACGAACCAGAAGACCCAGGTTCAAGTCCCACTTATTACCATTGTGTCCCTGACCAAGACACTTAACCCTAAGTTGCTCCAGGGGGGGACTGTAACTACTGATTGTCAGTCCCTCTGGATAAGGGCGTCTGGTAAATGCTGTAAATGTAAATGTAAATGGTAATGGGCACTATTTTCAAACTGGCACCAAGCGCGTTGTGACGTGACGTCATCGTGCGGAACTGCTTTACCACAGATGCAAACAGAAGCAGAAACACTTCTTTCACAGGATGGCATTTTCACATGTATGAGAGTTAATTAAGACAGATCTGGGAAGTCCATAAGTCATCAGACAAGCGGAATTAATATGTGAGCGAGAAGGGAGTCTCAACCTACTGCGACAAAAAAAAAAAAGTGGGTTTCCTGTCACCGTGAATCATCACCAATTGCATTAACGCCCAAGCCAAATGCAACGTTCCCAAAGTTTCCACAGCCAGCCAAAACTCTGAAGTTGTGTAAACACACGCAACTACTCCCCGTCCCCTGCGTAACGCTCCCGCTGGGTAAATCAAGCACACTCTCTGCCCATGTGCCAAACCACGCACTCCTTCACCTCTGACCTCTGTAGGAAAGGAGCAGAGAGCTCTTAGTTCCTTATTCAGTGGCCGTACGCAGATTCGCAGACTGTAGTTTACACACCGAATCACTATTAGCCACAGTGTACTTGAGGTGCCACGTGATGCACGTGTATATTTATTTGTGCTCTCACTCACTTTCATAAACTGCCATTCCTCAGCATGGCGAAACCGAGGGTGCTGAGGCTGGGCAACTTTCTGTCAATCTTGACCACATCATAACATGACTGTTCTAAGGAGGGTTGAAGAATTTCAAGGCCCAATCCACACGAGAATGTTTTTCTCTTAAATGGGAGTTTTTGCCTTGCAATCCACATGGAAATGCCATTTTAGGGATTTTGTGAAAATATTAGCCCAACTAGGGCTGCACGATTTTTGATCACAATCGCAATTTTGGCTGCCACAATTAAATGAAGATGATTGTTGGCGATATTTACATTTAAATAACCAAGCACCATGGGGCAAACAATAGCATAGAAAACCTCAAATTAGGACAGAGTAAGACACCTACGTGTACACCTGCAAGAAAGTGTCCCTCATTTGGGGTTGAAAAAGTTAATAAAGTCAACCCTAATAGAGATATACACCATAGATATATACACTTGATGTTGCATTCAGCCTCTGCATGCAAGCTATTCAAACACTTTTTTCTGACGGTACGAGCAAAAATGGCGGACTTTTGTGCCACGAACAGCTATAATAACAAGAAAATGAAGAATCAAAGCATTACATTTAACTAAGAAAGACATTTTATTTTATCATTTTGTATGTTACGAACAGAGCATCTGTCTTCCCACCCCATAGGAAAGACTGAATATATTTAGGGCCCTATGGTTTCGGACATAACCGCGGAATTCAACGATATAAAACGGAATCCGTTTTTTTTTTATGGCAAGGTCAAACGTGAATCACTTTTATTTTACAAAAGCAAGAATGTGTAATATTGTGAAATAGTTATTTGTATGAAATGCACATATTATTTACATGTAAATGGTTTACTAAAGCAAAGAGTAAATGCCCAAGCACTTTGTTGAAAAATGATTAAATGTGATTTGTCATACTGCAGGATATTTCTTCCCCACCAACTTAATAATCACATAAGTTTTTAGATGAATAAGTATGTGTTTTTTTACAGAAAACATGGAATTCAAAAGAATAAAAATTGAAAAAATGGAATTTAGGAAAAAATAAAAAAGAAACTTAAGATGTATATGACATTTAAGACAGTTTTTTTTAGCAATCATAATGCCTTACAATACCACTGTGGCTCTCAGTAGGTGATACCGCCCTCAATCTGGCCTTGAACGTGATAGAGTTAAAATTCACCTGGTGCCATTTCCCATGTAAGGGTTACCATGAAAAAAATGTTCCATTTCCAATGTCATACAGTTTAGAGTTATTTTGATAACAGTGATGCACTATAAGGAAAATCATCAGAAAAATGCACATAATTGAGGTATCTTCAACACAGATTTTTTTTTTTTTACAATTTGTTTTTTTTGTTTTTACGAATTACGAGTACTGCACAATGTCCAGACTACAAAGTAAGCATGTAACATTCTGTGGTCATGAAAAATATTTTCAAACGGGACAAACAATGAAGCCACAGTCACTTAATTAAATGGGCGTCACAATTCTTTTGGTTTCTGAAACCTTGTTTCTTATTCACTCACCAGAAAAGAATGACTCCAAATCAATCAATATAAAGGCCAGAAAAGCATGAAACGTGTTTAAAAAAAAAAAACAAGTTCACATTTCACAGATGAATTGAAAATACGCAAAGAGTTGCCACCCAAAACAAAACTAGTTGGACTGAGCCCGGCGAATCATAATCATCACCATCATCATCATCTGAGTCAATATTTTCAGGCAGAGAGGAAGAAAAGCACGGGAACTTACCTACAAACACAGAGGAGGGTCCCAGGAATTCAGGGTCATGGCCAGGGGCATGGAAAAAAAAAAGATGGCTTTCATTAGACACACGCCGAATAACCAGACACCCAGAGCAAAATCAAACAGGGCTAGCACATGGTCGTACGTATCAGTGACGATATCAGATGTCACGCTGCCTGCGGGGTTTTTTGGGGTTTTCTTTCGCCAAAATGATATATCATGAAAAAAAAAAAAATAGCGTATTTAACCCAGTTCTTTTGATGTAGTTACCCTAGTAGCTGTCAACCTCTTTTTTTAATTCTGAAAGGTAACATCCAATCCAGAACACGCAGTGTCGAGGCCGATTGTTTTATCTCGCTGATGGAGAGGACAGTGCGAGGGTGAGAAACGAGGCAAACGCATTCCAACTTCCACTGTTTTTCTTTGAGAAAGGCGAGATTCTGTGAGAACGAGAAGAACTCAGCGCTTTCCCTGGACCTCATTTAACCAGACTGCGCTCGCTGAACTTGAAATATTCATCTTGGACGTTGAGAGCCTCAGCCAATTCATGGCTCATCCAACACCTTCTCTCCAGCTCAGCTGGTGGGTTAGACATGACAGATGAAATAATAAAGTCCCACCCGCCACACTAATGGAGGTCATTACCGCACACACAGTCTGCAGGGTTAACCGGGGTAGGGTCGGATCGTGTGGAGGGGGTCTTTTTTTTTGTTGAGGTTCCATGAGGTCATCAGAAATGAGGACTGGGAGGTAGGGGGATGGTCCAAGCGTCTCCTTGGATGATTAGGTATCACGGTCAACTTTGCCTACACAATAGGAACCGCATTCCACAGAAAGCTGCTCCGGGTCAGTGGTGAGAACCTCAGTAGTATTTCTTCTCACTAGATGCACCGAGCTACAAAATATCGTACCGGCCATAATATAAGACAACATCAAATATAAGACAGACCTCCTTTTTCATGGCTAATGACAACACAACATTTATGGTTACAAAATAATGTATTTGGTGCTTTTTTTTGGTCTAAAGCTATAAGACAATGTAAGACGTCAACTTTTTTCACAAGCATTTTCGAAATGGAAAAGTACCTAAGAAGAATAAACCCTCTGTTAAACATGTGGCTGAATTCCCTGGACTCACTGCATTTTTTAAAAATTATTATTTTGTCAGGTTTATTTAGCAAAGCTGTTTGCATCATTGCTAAGTTTAGACTACAGATGATAGCAAACCTTATTGTAACCTCAAAAATAAATTCTCAGGCTGTGAGAACCTCTACCAGGTGTAAATGACTGTCAGAGTCCCTTCTCTTGCACAATAATCAGCATAGCCATAATGTGACATGAACTAACACATTAGTATGTGGCCCAGACCACGTTATGCACAATGTGGTTGATGTTAATTGATTGCATTGTAATGGTGGAAGGAATAACTTATAATGGGATGAAACTTTACTCTGCGTGCGGAAGAAACTTCTGGAGAACCAGACTGCTTAAAGAAGTTCAGACTCATTCTTCTCTCTTTCCCTCATTCAGTCTTGCTTTCAGTACTGCTTCATTGTTCCTTAATAAAACTGGCAGAAAAGGTTCTTACCCCGACCACACACACACACACACACACTGAGACATTTGGCTCTGTGTCCATACCTGAGTAGGGGCCCTTCCTCTTCCTGTGGCCCCAGAGATTAATCCTTCTGATGGGCATGACCGTGTCCACTTAGTCCCTGTGGGTCCTATGGAGCTCCGGTGCTCAGTAACTCAATATACACACACTCACACAGTCCCTACTCTGAACCTGCACATGTGCACTCACACACACCAATGAATGAGCTCGTCAAAGACGGAGCGAGAGTTTGGGTGGGGCGGGGGTGAAGGGGTGACTCAAAGGGATCTGACCGGTGTGACACCCCAAGACAGGTTGCCAAGGAGATGATGCCGGAGAGAGGCTGTTGCTATGAAAAGGTGGCTCAAACAATCCTGCCTAGATGGCAGGGGTCTTTGTGTCATTAGTGACGCCTACACAAACCGTACAGCTCTGCGAAGATTCCAGGTCATTCGCTAAGAGCACTGAGAAAACCTATTTCATTACATTTACCTACAATGTCTTGTCCTATAAACGTTTTATAATTTACAAACTATTTAAATATTTTAGGTGAACTGCTGACTCCAGATTCGCTGTAGGTGGAATCGTCCCCAGCAGCCCTTATTAGTGGTGAGTGTGTGATCTATAACAAAATAATTATTTTCATATTCAAAGAAAACTTCAATACTTTGCCAATGGGTATCAGTATATTACTAATCAATCACAACAGAAATGGCATATTAGTTATGACCATAGCCAGTTACTTTCTTATTTCCATGCATATGGCAACCTGTCAGACTTCTCCAAGAACCCTATTTTTCAGCGTTACCATGGCTCCGCTAAGAAAACATGCTACCTATATTCAAAAATTCAGTGATCCGTTTCTGCCAATGAAAACATTTACATTTACAGCATTTATCAGACACCCTTATCATTTATCAGACGCCTGACAAACAAACAGTAGTTACAGGGACAGTCCCCCCCTGGAGCAACTTTGGGTTAAGCGTCTTGCTCAGGGACACAATGGTATTAAGTGGGGTTTGAACCTGGGTCTTCTGGTTCATAGGCGAGTGTGTTACCCACTAGGCTACTACCACCCTACCACACACACTCGAGAGAAACTATACGAAATGGACCCACACCAACAGGAGACTGAGGTGTTGGTTATTGGAACTAAAATCAGCTAAGATTTGTCCTCCTGCAACGTGGAAAGACAGCCGAAACGGACAGGCTGAGACAAAGCCCATGACTGGTTGAGGCAGATGTCAGATTAAAGCCACTTCCTGCTTTGTCTGAAGGTGTGCAGGAAGGAAGCTACTTTACTTTATGGTCCAACCTGTTAAGGTCCATCTATTCCGGAGAATGAGGGCCATTCCCACCGAATTCAGCTCTGGGGTCAGCATGGAATACAACTCCTGTCAGGAAAAGGGAGACAAATAAGCTTTTCTTATCCTTCGCATTCACAAGGCTGTCTTTTTCCCCTCGGCCAACCACAACAAACAAAGCATCCGTCTCAACCCTGCACACGTTCTCGCTTCTCTTTCTTCAGGCGGCTCCTGTGTCTTCAGAAATCCTGGCTGGGAAGCCGGTCCAGCAGCGCAGGGCTTCCAGCGCCTCTGAACGCATTCATCTCACACGTCAAAGTCAGCCAGGCACTGAGGGGGGCGGCGCAGATCGAAGAGTGAAAGCCCGGCGTCAACAACCCACCGCGGCGTACAAATTAGGGCCCCAACAGAAGACAGACTGTGGACTTCCGAGTCTGAAACCAAGCGGTTTTGAGGAAATTAAAACGACTGAATACACGGTGCAACCTTCTCGCATGGATGGTGGACGACTGCAGACATTTCCCAGAAGCAGAACCTTCTGTTGCCATTGACCTCAGTTGACGAGAGCAAAAGGTCTACAGTAGTTTCTCGATTCCAAGCAAACCTTACATACCACCGATTCCTGGAATGCCAACAATAGCTACGGCACGACGCTTCAAGAACACTTTTAAAAAGCCACAGGCAAAGGCACGCACCAACAATGCCAAACACCAGAGTGGCATGCGCTAAATATATTTAGCCACTGATCAGTTCGAACATGTAGACTCCAACGCAGCAAACAAACCAACATAAGGGAATAAGGTCAGAAAATGAGAAAACTCTTAATACTACTACTGAATTTCCACAGCTATATAATAAACATCATGGTCCCACTGGACGCAAGGCCATCGCAGGACCATGTAGACCATGAAGTATGGTTTTGTTCCAAAATAGGTTTTCCAAAAAAGTTTTTAGCATATTCAGATGTCATATCATTATTTTTTTTTTTAGCAAAATCAAGCTTCAAATGGCCAAAACAGTAGACATTCATGCTCATACGGTCGATGGCTCTGAGTTCATGAACTTGAAGGATAGTGATACATAGCAGGGGAGGGACCGAGCAAAAATATAGAAATATATTGTGATACCTTTTGTGATGCCTTTGATATATTGTAGGTACACTGCTATTCAATGTCAACGTATCAAGATTAAAGTTTAACACATAAACCTGTGTGTGAGAATAGAAGAAATGAACTGAGTGATGTATAGTGTTTTGGTACAATGCTACCTTCTAAAATGTATAGCGTCATAGAATCAATATATTGATATTAAAACACTGGATTCTCTACCATTCCTAATTAGGAAAACATCACTATAGTGTTGTTACTAGTGTAAGGTAATTCATCCCATTTTGGAAAAAGGAATAAGGCTGTAACATCGCAAAATGTGGATGCGTTTCCGGATGCATTGTGTTACTGAAGACTTTCACCCAGTGGAGCACCTGAAAAACCAAACTATCATTACACAACGTGTGTGTGAAAAGATGCCAGAGATATGTGCCTGTATGTGCACACACAGTCATTAAAACCGGCAAGCCTGAGCCAGAAGTGTCACATCAACGCACCGCGTGTGACATGTTACTGTTGTTGTAACGATGAAAACAGTAATTGGTTAGATAACCTGTTAGTAAAAAAAAACCCTTTTATTTTTTCAATTTTTTGCTTTATGCCGTTATTCCCATGACTGGAAAACAGTGCCCTAAATGTGCGCATTAGTGCACGCGTGTGTGCACAGTGAAGGGGTTCGGGATACGGGTGCGGCAGATAAGCCCCGTGTCTGACCCCCGTCTGGAGCTCCTCTGCCTGAACAATGGCCCTTCAGTGCGAGTTGGAGGCCAAGTCAAATTCTGGGAGAGAAACGGGAATGAATAATACGCAGTGACAAGAAAATGGAAAGACCAGCAGCCCAAACCTCAACATGGATTCTTGAGAATCATTGGAATGAAAATATTGGCAGATATTTAGCTGATATATTTCAATATATCAGCTTTCTTTCTTGTTTTAGGCTACAGCAGACCAGAAAAACCAAGAACTTGCAAGAACTTTCAATTCAGTGTTGATCTCATCCTCGATCGCCAACGTAAGCCATGCCGATGTTGTTTTGGCTGAAGGACACACTTTGATGTGGTCACCATCTCTGATGGAAACCACGGACCTCTGTGTAGCCAGACGTCCATGTAACTGAACCCTGGTCAGCGGCCCCAGCTGAATAGGGCCGGAGTCAGGAATATTCTGTATGCCGAATGCAATGCCAGTTCGCCCCCCGGGGAACCGACAGAGGCAGACAAATGGGTGGGGCAAACCCTCACAGGGGCAATTTAGAGACGCCAGCCCAGCTACACAACTGGGTACAAGGAGAAACCCACGCAAACACAGAGATTCGTACGGTGGCTCGTACTTAGGCAAGGCACTAGTGCCCTTGATCTGGAATGAAATCCGGAATCAGACCAGATCGCCTACTAGGACGTAGGAGCAGACAGACAGGGTGTAGGCGTCTTGTGTGGGTAAATATAAACCTGGTGCAGTCCAGCTGCCGTGGCCGAGCCCTTTCTGGCTGATCCCAGATCAGCATTCCCCGCCACAATACTCATCTTTACCTAAATACAAGTGCAAAAAAACGTGGAAGCTGATTCCTTGGCATGGCATTGTGGTCTGAGGCCAGGATCAGTCCAGCAGGAGGGTGGAGGTAGACATGAGCAGCATCCCCAGGGACTGTGAATACTGGGTGGAAGGTGTGGGTTTGATCCCTTTTTAAAAAAAAAAAGAATTTACTCGAAATTTGGGATCTTGCTGTATTCTTACTCTTCTCTAGGTGCTAGATTGTGCTTCTATGCACAACAAATCTAAGTAAAAACACAGCAACCTAATGATGCCGATATGACAACCAACTATACAGGAAACTGAAATGCTGACTGGGGACAAAAAAAATATTTAAAGAATGGAAAATGGCCAATGAAGCAAATATTTTGCCGTGCTGACCAGAAGAATTAAAATGGAACATGACTTCAAAAAAAAAAAAAAAAAATAGTGGCCAGGAACTGCTGAACTTACATGTGGTCTCCTGTACAAACTGTATCCCTGACCGCTCTTCCTGTGTCAGGTTCAGTTGAGGTGCTGATTCCAAAAGCAGCGCGGAAATCTTTACCTGATCGTAAAACATGGCTGAAATGCAGCTGCAAGGCAGGGGATTGTCCTACATGTCAGGCTGAAAAAAAACAGCGCTCCCCACCCACCCTGCAGCCACATGAAAGGCGGGCTGGGTGTGTCGCCATATGGGCCGCCGCTGCTGCTGAAGGGGATGGAGGGTGGCGGTTAAGGGGGATGGAGAACAAGAAATGAAAGAGGAATGAGGGGAACGGGGGGAGTCCAGCAGCGCTTCACTGGCCTGGGCTTAGACGAGAATCCCCCATGCCCTCCCACACCAATTAGGGTGCCCTGTAAGGTCGTTAATAAGTCCCCCATAAAATCACTCATCTCTTTCCTTCTCTTGCCACACACACTCTTGCCTAAATGACCCTTGTCATTTTGAAATGTTAATAAAGTGACAGACTTTAAGCGATTACTTAGCAAGACGTTGCCTGCTCCTTTAATTTCAGGCAACCAATACCCATGTGCCCCAGTGCCTTATGATATCTCAGAGGCAAGACGTGACAGAAGACCACAGATGACCTCAATGGACGCTCAGTCGCGGTTAGGAAAATTACCCGAGCATTTAGGAACAATGGAGGAATGGTATGTACATATGAATGAACGTCCAGGCCCTTGAGGGCATAATGGTGTCAGTAACACACTGACACACATGCAGCTTATTCATTCAGTTCAGCCACAGGAGCTCTACTCTGTAAGACTTCATTCAGACAATCGAGGGGAAAAGGAAAAGAACGGATGATGAGGCCAGCATGATGAATCGTCCAGACAACTCTGTATGCAAAGGCATCTTATATCTGGCTCTCATCCGAAATGAACGAATCAAGTGTACATAAACCCCAATGAAAGACACTGTAATAGACCAAAAACAATGGAGCAAATGGCAACCACCTTCATCCGGCTATTAATGGTCAATAAATGACAATGAAAGATGAACACTGGGCCAGTTTGGCGTTCTAAAAAAGGCCACCAGACCATTAACATTCATCACTGGGGGTCCATTAAAAGTATGGATGTGCCCAACATTAGCCTCCTGCATTGAGTGACTTGGTCCTATTCAGGTCCTTTGGTCTACAGTCAACAGACAGCACCCCAGCTGTTCCTGGGGCCCCCGAGAGGGACGGTGACGGAAAAGTGGGAGATGGATCTTCTGCAATCGCGAGGCCTGACATTTAAATTAGCACGGCAATAAAAGACTTTGAGAGAGCCTATAAATATGATGCACAAAAGGAGGAGTCCCATCACAGGCGCTCCAGAGCCACCGGGCCGCGGGAAGACAGAATCCGATTTCCAGCTGATTAACCCAGGCCGACGCCCCCTCTCCACCCTGACTGCTGTGCAAACGGCACCTCAGCCCCGGCTGCTCCCGACCCCACAGGGAATCAGGCTCGGGCGGGGCGAAAGGTCAGCTGCCGTTCCAAACCCCTAGACGAAACCACCGCAGAGGGGGGTGGCCCTTTCTTCCTGAAGGGGAATGGGAGTGTGTGTGTGTGTGTGGTTTTGGGAGTGGTGACCTTTACATACATTAACTGATCAAATGCTCCCACATGCAGAACTCCAGTCTAAACACACCCATACAACATGCACATGTACACAACATTTTTGTTGGTGTCAAAATCCTGAACGTTCCTTCTTACTTGTGTAGCTTCTGGAGGAAATACCCAGAAACACAATCAGTCACACATTCACACTTACAGCCCCAAGGCGAGAACCCAATCCAGCATCTTTACAAAGCAGTCCCATAATCAGAGGTGGTGAAGTCTGGTGTCATGTGACCCTTCTCTCACCTACAACCATGAGGTCAGTTTGCAGGTTTTGGGTGCATAAAAAGGACGCCTGCGAAACGTCACTAGGGCTATATAGGCACTGGGAGATATGTTGCTCATGTCTCATTTCTTTATTATATTCCAACTATTTATTTTTAATCATACAGTTTAAGTCTTTGTAGTTCACCGTTGTAAATTCCCTTTTCTTGCACGCTGTTGTGATGAAGAGTAGCCGTTTATAACAGCGCAGAGCCACAATGCCAAGATGATGGTATTTTTGGCAATGCGCATTTCCACGTACAGATAGATAAAGGAAAGTGCCAGGAAATGGTACGTGCTTTTTGATGTAATATGTGTAATCTTGCAGCTGCCATAATTACACGTTGCACCATAACACAATAGGCTTTATTATCTGTCTTTCATAGACCATTATCATTACTGCCGTGATTCTGTCCCACACCCACCCCACCCTTAGAGGCGACACTGGCCTGCACAAGCGCAGCACCAGCACCTACGTGTGCTTTTAAGCTCAGGCCCGATGCCCGTTGGCGTGCACGGACCAGAGCTCATCCACAGGGAGCTTAATGATAATACGGCGGGATGAAAAATCCTCCAGAGGGCGGGAAGCGTTGCCGAAAGAGCTCCGAACAGGCCAGTGCAGGCCCCCCAGCCCTGAGCGGCTTTCGCTCCACAGACTGAACGCTCGCAACAGGGGATCCGGAACCCTGCCCGACAAAACTATCCTCCCTCTGGCGAGGTGGCTTCTCCCGCCTTCCATTCCATTTGAGGTTTGTTTGCTTGACCTCAAATTCTAATGCAAGTTGAATCAACATTTTCAATTACACATAATGTAAGAGTGTAAACTGCATCTTTAAGTGAAATTGTTGTAAAATATGTACCCTATAAAATCTTAAGCTATGTGACCCAAAATCTGAACCTGCAAAATTACTTCCCCTTGTGGCATGACTAGAATTGGCCATAATGCAAATTGTGCAAACAAGCATTGACACGTTTTTGACAAGGTGATGGAAATGCTTTAAAATAATCCCAAAATCCAAATCGGCCAACGGCGATCGCAGAAACGCGAACAAGGAGCATTGTGATGAAGTACTTTTATTTCCCGTCAGGGCCGAGATGACCCCAGCATCAGCACTGAATGCTACTGCCTCATGCATAATCAGGCCCGATTAATAACACATTAATACACACCAGAGACCGGCAAAGCTGCTAAAGGAATTAGTCTTGGTAAATGTTTTCATTTCCAAAAATTGAAAAGGTTTAATGAAAAGTCTCATGAACTGAAAGTTACTAACATCATCAAGGATCCAACTGTGGAACATACCACAGTGGTGGTGGTGGCCTAGCGGTTAAGGAAGCGGCCCTGTAATCAGAAGGTTGCAGGTTCGATTCCCGATCCGCCAAGGTGCCACTGAGGTGCCACTGAGCAAAGCACCGTCCCCACACACTGCTCCCCGGGCGCTTGTCATGGCTGGCCACTGCTCACTCAGGGTGATGGGTTAAATGCAGAGGACAAATTTCACTGTGTGCATCGTGTGCTGTGCTGCTGTGTATCACATGTGACAATCACTTCACTTTAACTTTAACTTTACTTTAACAAGCACGGGAAACTAATGCCCCAACCCTCAAAGCTCTTTTTTTTTTTTTTTTTAACAGCGTGTCACGTTTAATCTCGCCCCGCCATTTCGCCGGCTCGTCACGTGAATTATCTCGAGACTCACGTGGTTCGCGAGTCTCTGCCGATGCTCCGCAGGGGTGGGGGTCAGAAAGCCAAATGTGGTCGAGCTAGAATAGTGAAAAGGGTTGCAGCAACATGATTCCACGGATTAAAGAGCATTTTTTTATGTACGCATGTGTAGCTGGTTAGTAGGCATAAAAAAATTCCATGGTACAATTCAATATTTATGTGTAGCCCGTGGTAAACAGATTTTCACAATGTAGTCGCTCCTGGTGTATCGCAGGACAGCTGTCTATGATGCTGTCATGATATGTTTATAGCTGAAGAATAAGAATCTTACTTTTGACATTAACTTTGGCATTTGATGCTAGTAAGTGTGCTTGCTGCTGTAAGGTCAAAATTTTCCTCAGGATTCACATGGATAAATATACAAAACAAGAAAGAAATGAATGCATGTGACGCCTTGTGGGTTTAAATCAACCAGAAACAGAAGCTGCCTGTGTCAGAGCTGTCAATCATAGATATGGGCTCCTTATATAAAAACACAAAAATGGGTTTTCTTTAATTAGTCATTTATTTATGTACATAACCTTACATAAAGATGTCTCTCTGTGAGACTGGTATACTAGAAAAAAATGATCAGATGAACCTCCTTTAAAACGTTACCGGACACCAGCATATTGATGAAATATCACCAAAAGACACTTCACAATATTTACATGTTAGAAATGGCCACTGCGGAGTCACTTGAATTTAGGTCACCAAGATGGGGTGTTCTTCCTGGTCCTCCTGGTCACCAACAAAAACGAGCCTGTACTTCAGAGCAAGGTTTCTCTGGTTCATATGGTCAGACTGAACATGATGTCCCTGTTTGCTTTCCATTGACGGACTCATTTACTGCAATTAGCGGTTTGTTCGATCTGCATGACGGGACTTTATGAGCTTGGTGAGTAAAAGCTCTCTACACGTTTCTGAGGTCGTCTGGAATACGACTACAGACACACAATCTACAATTTAACATCCACCACAGCCTGAAAGGCTACGTTAACCTCCACATCGGAGATTGCACTTCATCTTAAAAGTAATCCACCTCCACAACCTGATGGGACAGGTACATCGATGTGTGATTGTGGTGCTGGATCATTACCAGGACACACCACAGAGAGCAAACAATTCCTGAGTGCACATTCCTGTGATAAAAGACCTAAGGGACACTCACTTTGTAAATATGTTCAGTAATGTTAACTAGTGTGATTGGGCAGTGCACATTATAGAAAGATTCCTTATGATATGTTCGGCTGAGCCATGGTATAAGCATCATATATACATATATACAGCCACATGTGGACTGAGTGATGATGATTTTGCATATTTATTTTGCTTATGATAAACAAATCTGATTTGTTTACATTAAAATTAATAAATCCATGGCAAGGTCACAGTACAGCATTGTGTGATTTTAATGCTTTAGTTCTGTGTTAGATATTTCTCGTGGTCTCTACATGTCGGTGCATGAATTGCAGTGTGTTTCGTGTGTGTGTTACGTACTGCGGATGGCCAGGGGCTGATGGTCAGGGCAATTTAATGATACCCAAGGACAGCAAAAGTAAGAACGCAGAAGAAATTCACTTTATTTTTAGTCGCACCCCCCACCTTCCTACCCTTGCAAACCTTGTCTGGATTTGAAAAGACAAAAACCACAGACCAAGAACACAGTCTAAACGTTACTGGTGAACACAATGTGTTCTAAAAAAAGGAGGCATGGAAAGTGCCAGTCTACGGAACAGCAGGGCCACACATAGCGCATACAGACACGCGCTCGGGCGGGACAAGTGCTGCTGCGTCAGCGGGATCTGCAGTCGGCGGCTCTGGTTCGCGGGAGGACCGAGCTGTTGCGACTTTGTTTTATTGGCGCGGCAGTAAAACGCACTTCCACGCTCCCGGCCTTCCTGAAAAACATCCTCCTGTTTTCGCACTCCTACGGCACAGCAGCTTTAGGGGTGGCTGTGTGGGGCAGCATATTTTGCGGTCACTACTCGATATCTTGGTGAAAAGGGAAAGTGAACTCGATGTCATTGTGAAACACTGCAGCACAGCACACGGTGACACAACGAAATGTGTCCTCTGCTTTTAACCAGCGCCCTTGGTGAGCAGTGGGCAGCCATGACGGGCGCCCGGGGAGCAGCGTGTGGGGACGGTGCTTTGCTCAGTGGCACCTCGGCGGATTACAGGGCCGCTTCCTTGCCCACTTGGCCACCACTGTCCCAACCCTCCATTTCCCCCCAATGTGGTGTGGATGTTGTTACACTTCTGTTGGGCTGACAGCATACATCAAACCACACGAAACACGTAACATGCGTGATTAAAACCAACTTGCCCTGCTCTGTTCGACTAGCCGAGACTACAGCCACCTTTAAGAAACATTTGAAAACCCACTTGTTTATATATGACAATTTCCGAGCGTGTTCTATTCTTGACAAGTTAGGCCTTGTCAGGGCTCTCAGTTTTGTAACTCAAAATCTATGGAAACCGAACGAGAATTGCTGGTGTCTTCCTCTTGTAAGTAGCTTTGGATAAAAGTAAAGTAAAGTAAAGTAAATGCTTTAACTTCGAGCTTACGCGGCTTTTCAGACATGGCGCCAGTGTTTTGTATACTTACACTACGTCACAGGTGGTTCCAAGTGCAACAATTTGAACCCTGTATACTGTATATACATTAATTCTTTTTTTTTTTTTACCTTTTTACATTCATGGCTTCTTTGTTCATTATTGTCATCGTCAAATGAAACATATTCAGCATAAACCTTCAAGACAGATGCTGCTATCACTGTTATTTATTTTTTTTTTTTGGCTCACAGACAAGCTGTAGAAAATACTGAGTCATGCGGCCATGCTCACATATGTCTCGCTAAAAAAAAAAAAAAAAAAAAACTTGCATGGCATTCCCTTGTCATGATATACCGTCCGGTTTTCATGCAAAACCGGACAGACTGGGCGGGGCAGGTATCCGCGAGTATGTAACAGCGTGTGCGCTGATAGAGAGGAGTAAGATGAGTGTGAGTGTTCATGCAAGCGGTGATTCATCCACAGAGAGTGACAAATGACAAAGTCGGCGGACCCGCCCTTCCGCCAAACCCCCTCATTCGGCACGCCACACTAAAAAAAAAAAAAAAAAAAAAGGTTCGAATTCGGTATAAACGGATCTGGTCTGAACCCTGCACATGGCGGATGTGATTGGTTAGAGAGCAAGTGGGGTATTGTCCTTTATCACGGAGCAGATCGGTCTCCCTGTGCTGAGAGCGTGGGCGCGTGTTCACGCACGCGTGCACCCCAGATTGTTTGGCCTTGCGCATTATGGACACCAGTGGCCCTGTGAACACAATGCACGGCGAGTTAGGCCCACGGGAGGGACAATGGCTTCCCTCCTCACCATGTCAAAAAAAAAACACACACACACAAAGGGCCTGAAAGGCACGTGGGCCCTGTGGACCCCGCAGAGCAAACACGGGTCTGGCGGGCGTGGCGCGCGGCGCGCTGAACGGCGCTGAGACGATAGCCGACCAAGGCCGGGAGGCAGGCCGTCCAGCCACAACGCGACAGACCAGGTCACTTCGGCAGATACTCCGCGAGGGCGGGGTCGGTGCTGGCTCCACCGAGGCCAACATCAAAGCCCCGCACACCTACCGGCCATATGAAAGCGGAGGAGGCGAAACGAAAGATGAAGAGATGTTCCTTCATTTGGCAATTTTCAGCCCCTGCGATCACCACAATTAACGCAAAGACCTTGCTGTTCACTTCCGATCACTGCACCCCATTCACAAAGTCTCTTTTCTTTTCCCGAAATGGGACTTTTACCGCCACTGCCCCAAACCCCGATCCTGGAGGGACCTCATTCACCCCATGCGACTTTTTTTGCCCAGGGGCTGGTAGTAGCCTAGTGGGTAACACACTTGCCTATGAACCAGAAGACTACAGAGTCACAGGTTCAAACCCCACTTACTGCCATTGTGTCCCTGAGCAAGACACTTAACCCTAAATTGCTCCAGGGGGGGACTGTCCCTGTAACTACTGATTGTAAGTCGCTCTGGATAAGAGCGTCTGATAAATGGCGTAAATGTAAATGTAAATGCCCAGTACCGCCCAGTTCTTGAGTAGAATCGGCTGTGGTGGAACCAAGCTGTGCAGGGCAGGTCCCCTCCAGGTCCAGGGGCTCCTATTGGCATGAATCTCCATGGCTTTATGTCAAAACCTTCCCGGGAAATCGAGGACGCGGCGCATGCTGAAGACGCGTCCGTAGGCAACTTTGGGTTAAACAGAAATTCGATCGTGGATTTACGTCCCTTTCGACAGGAACCAGTCTGCACATCTCATGAGAAGGCCGCAGGGGATGTTGGGTGGAAGGTGGGGCGTCGCTTCCTCGCAGCATCCCGTTCTCTGTTTTACGCCTCATTGTCCCGCCCCACGTCTTTAACGTCCTACCCCGTCGGCCCTGCCTTCTTCGTCCCCGTGCCGCGTGATTACAGCCTCGTCCCTCCGGCTTGCCCGTGTTGGCTTAAGCCCGCGCGCTGAGGGATTTCGGAGACGGACGGTGTGTGCACTGGTGTGACGGTGTAAATACGGATGCGTCCATCCCCGTTGTCACGAGCTGGTCGAGTTCCACGGCGAGGGCTTTTGGTGGAAAACCGACAGCGGATCATTCTAAGCTTCAGCGTGTACCTGGGAGGAGAGAGAAAGGAAGTAATAGGGAGGAGTTGCTCCCGGGTGCCGTCTCACACCGGCACTAAGTCCATCAGCCTGCTGGGCAGAGTGCGTTTCAACCCGCTGCCATAACCAACCTGTACCAGCTGTCCCCGCCCTAAATCACTCCAACACCACCCCCCCCAAGCCCCACCGGCTGAGGTTCACCGGGGTCCGACACACAAAGGGGTGGCCACGACGTTCTCCGAATAAGCAATTCCATTCCCACCGCCAAGGAACCAAGAAAGGGGCTGGATTTGGAAGACACGGAGGTTCCCAGCTTCCTCTCCACGGCCGTGAGCACAAACACCTCGTCTGCTTCCAAACGTCAGTGGAATTTACATTTTTTTTACATTTACATTTACAGCATTTATCAGACGCCCTTATCCAGAGCGACTTACAATCAGTAGTTACAGGGACAGTCCCCCCCCCACTTAACTCAGGGTTAAGTGTCTTGCTCAGGGACAAAATGGTAGTAAGTGGGGTTCGAACCTGGGTCTTCTGGTTCACAGGCGAGTGCCTCACCCGCTAGGCCACTGCCATTTATTTCAATACTGCAATCCATTTAATAAGTAATGTGACCGAGGACGCACTTCTGCAGCTGACTGACGAGGCCTCAGGCTCCCATGGCCTCTGCGCTTTATCCTACAAAGGGGGACAAGTTGTTTCTGGACTTGTTGGTTACTAGTGTGAAGGTACTGTGTAGGTAGGTATAGGTAGTTAGTACAGGTTACTATGTTGTTGTTGATATGGTAGTAGCCTAGTGGGTAACACACTTGCCTATGAACCAGAAGACTACAGAGTCACAGGTTCAAATCCCACTTACTACCATTGTGTCCCTGAGCAAGACACTTAACCCTAAGTTGCTCCAGTTGCTGTAACTACTGATTGTAAGTCACTCTGGATAAGAGCATCTGATAAATGCCATAAATGTAAATGTAAATGATACGTCTAAGAGTTCGAATGGAAAAATTTGGTATTCCGCGCTCCCCGTGACGCCTCCCGCCCGCCCCGGGGCCCGGAGCCCAGACTGGACACAAGGGCCCAGAACAATTCTCCCGCTCACAAACGGACCCTCTGTCAGGGGTGAGAGGTGACCGCTTTCCCTGGGAGCTAAACACTGAACCCTACTTATAGTCCAACACAAACTGAATAGGCCTCGAAATCTGGGGGATAAAAGGGCGGTGGGATTGTTCCAGAACAGTGAAATTGAGCAAGCACCAAGAGGAAACGAAAATGCTGAAGCTAAGGGTGACACAAGTTCAAACTACAGCGGACCAGCACTACATTTATAGGAAATTGACAAGCAATATGCAGAATATCACAGTATGCAGAATATTTATGCAGAACCTGTTTATTAACTGTTTATTACGGCATTGTTGCACATAGTCGCTTTGAAGCTTTGCGACCTGCATATCAACAACGGTATGTGATAGGGGAGTTAGAAATATTTTGTATACAAATTTAGTCCAAAATTCAGTTCTGAGTTATGTTGTTTTGGCTGAATTATTAATTTAATGTGAGCCACACAGATCATGCACAGCATCGTGCTCAGCTCAGTGTACTTGTGTACAGTATAACGATATATCACGATATAATCGTATCGTGACCCATGTATCGTGATACGCATCGTATCGCGTGACCCTTGCCAGTTAACTTACAACCTCATAACTGGATGAGACGAGAATAATAAAACAAAGAAAGTATGATATTAAACTTTCAACAAATCTGCCTTCCCTTTGAAGAAGCCCTAAAGGTCCACTAATCCAAATCACATCACCAGTGTAAAGTCCGACAAATCCTACAAAGCCTCGCACTGCGTTCCTGGGCGACGCGTAACACAACGGTGTCCCAGTTATTAGTGAACCTAAGTTATGTAAAAATGCGAATCATTTGGTCTGCCGTGCCAGTGCACACCCTCCAAGTCCACTGCTGAGCAAAAGGTTTAGAAATGATCATCAAAGCTCCAGACCAGGTCATGTTGTGAATGACTGTGGTGGCTGGAAATTATAAAGTGAAGTGATTGTCACTTGTGATACACAGCACACAGTGCACACAGTGATATTTGTCATCACCCTGAGTGAGCAGTGGGCAGCCATGACAGGCGCCCGGGGAGCAGTGTGTGGGGACGGTGCTTTACTCAGTGGCACCTCAGTGGAACCTTGGCGGATCGGGATTTGAACCGGCATCCTTCTGATTACGGGGCCGCTTCCTTAACCGCTAGGCCACCACTGCCCCCCCTATAATAAACGGTGGAATATCCACATACACATAGAGAGGAGCTTTATCAGCAGCAGAGAGTTCCAATGTAATGTCGTGTTCACTAATGCACGGCCGTCACTTTAAAAGCATCATTAGTTGTTTAAAAAGCCTGATTACAGCTTTTAAAAAGTTGCACTGATTCGTTTTGTAATATCATGGAAAAGGTCGTCTCGGGATGACCCTACACGTTTAACACATTTTTGCAGACTGTCATGGAAAATGTCCCTGTTTCTCTAATAGGCTTCTCTGACCACTAATGAAGCGTGGACAGGCAGAATGGAGCGGCCTCTGTTTGCTGAGCGCGAGATACGCTGTGTTGACTCAACTTCTGACTCATGGTCAGGTGTAACCCTGCAGCCACCAGGCTCCCCCCAGTTCCCCTGCGACCTCTGAACTCTACCATAACCCATAAACCCCCAGCGCAATCTGTACCATTTCATTTACATTTACGGCATTATCCAGAGCAACTTACAACGTGACTTACAACGACTTACCATGCTGGCCAAGTCTATGAAGACATCAGAGGGGGTTTCTCATGCATCACGACATCATCATCATCATCAAATCAGTTATTCAGCATCTCTACTCATGAGTGGTCAAAGGAACATATCAGCACTTGTCAATACCAACCTTGTCAGGGTGGTAGTAGCCTAGTGGGTAACACACTCGCCTATGAACCAGAAGACCCAGGTTCAAATCCCACCTACTACCATTGTGTCCCTGAGCAAGACACTTAACCCTAAAGTTCTCCAGGGAGACTGTCCCTTTAACTACTGGTTGTAAGTCGCTCTGGATAAGGGCGTCTGATAAATGCTGTAAATGTCAATGTAAATATTGTAGTACAAATAACAAGGGTTTGAATTGTCTTACTGGTGAACAAAACATGATCATGATCATCGGCAAAATATCTGGCAACACAAAGCAACAGCAAATTTAGACAAATGCATTATGTAAAGGCTCTCACAGTCGGCACCGTCACCTAGGCCGGTTGTTCTAAAAGCCGTGGCTGGAGTGTGGGAGGGAACCGGTGAGAATGGGCCTTTGGGGCGGAACCGAGGGCGACCTGTGCATTCCAACGTTGTTCTCTCACACCTCGTATAGCTGGCGGAGCGCATCAGGCCTCCATAATCCTCCCCGGCATGCCAACACCAGAGCAGGGTCTCTGGTCACGGCGAATGGCCGTGCTAGTTGTGCACGAAAAGCTTAGTTACAGAGCCATAACAGTTCATCAAAGAGCTAAAATTATATATATTTTTATGATATATTATTTTTCATGATCCAACGTAAACCGTGTGAGAAGTGCTGTTTCAGTAAGATCAGCCACAGGGCGCTCGGTCCCCTGTGCATCAGGATTAGGAGACCGGACCCCAGCTAGGTTTTTATTTTTCTTCCGAAGCCACAAATATCCTATTAGCCATGAAAATGGACTTCCTGGTTCAACAAATGAAGATGCTTAGGCGAGAGCAGCCACTTTTTACTTTATCTGATAAACTCCTCCTGTCCTCCTGATACACCTAGGATTCCAAACAAGAGATTATTAGTTCCTTAAGGTTTCAAAGTTTCGTTTTTTTTTTAAAAAAGAGGCTGGATGGGGAAATCCAATCAGGCAAACTGGCCCTGATCGATTTTACGCTCATGTCGGCAGGTGACGACGGCGCTGCGCCTCCAACCCAAATGTCGCTTTGAAGTTTCGCACAGATGGTCAGTACAGCACCCCCAAGGCCCCCCTATAATAATGATAACATTAACATTTCCAGATTGACCCTTCAGTCGACCCCATATATCAGTCTTGGTTTTTGTGTTGCTCTAATTACAAGACATAATTCCTCATAGTAAAAATAATTATAGGGTATGATCGTCACTTTAATTACGTCTGTGCTAATGAATCAGTGTATGGCATATAGCAACTTGTCAGCTCGTAAAGAAAGTTTAGAAAGTTTAATTACGGATTGGGATCTTCTTGGGGTCCGAGCGGCGCACGGTGTCCTGCAAGCTCTCCACGAGGACCTGGATCCGGGCGGACCTGCGCCAGATCAGTCCCGCCTGCGTCTCGATCTCCAGAAAGATGTCGCTGGCGTGCCGAGACAGGTCCGACAGCTGGTGGAGGACGCCGGCCAGCGTCCGGCAGCACACGTCGCCCAGGGACGCGTCCGGTCCGTCGCCGTTCAACCTGCACGGGTGTCGCGGCTCGACGCTCCGCGGGTGGAACGGCATTTTCCCCGCAAAACTTCGGGCGAAACTTCCTTTTCACTCCCTTACGCGAGTCTACAAAGCGCCCACGGACGCGGCGGGTCCGGTCCGCGGAGAGACGCTGGGAGGCGCAGGTCCCGCCATAATTTCCGAAGGATGCAGAAGAGGGATCCTGCGGAGACGTTGCCCCGGTGAACGGGCATCAAGTTGGCCGCAGAGCAGCGGAGGGGGCGAGCTGGAGCTGAGACGCGGACAAACTCGGCCACCTGTAGCGCTGGAACCGGAGTCGCTCCGCTCCGCTCCCGCTGAGAAGAGAGCGAAAACGCGGAGCGGATCTCTCACCAGCACGGACGCGGATTTTTTTTTTTTTTTTATCTACTCGAGACGTTTCATATCCGGCTCGACCAATTTCGATTCATAATCTAAACAGAGTATCTGGAAGGAGTTTGTAGGGGTTGTTTTTTATTTTCTCGAAAAGCTCGTCTTTTAAAAAGTTGCCCGGTTACAGAGCACAGTTTAAAACTTTGCAGTTCACACAGCGCCATCTTGTGGCGAAACAGAAAAACGTCAAACAAGTAGTTTTAAGTGATTTTTTTTTTTTTTTCTAAAATAATTGCAAATTTCAGACAACTATACAACATTCCATACGTCAAATATACCTTAATAAATCAGCGATTATTTTACACATTAATTTTTTAAGACTTGTTTCAGCATTGAGTTAATTATTTCTTACACACCTGACAACACCACCAACAGCGCAGAATAGACTATTCGTTCTTACAAATTCCCTATCATCAACTTCATTTGTAAAAATCATTGTGATCAATCTTCCTGGCATTGTTACCTGCTGAATACTTCCTGGTGACTGTAGAAATGTCCTATGTGGAATGTAAAATATTAATAAGTGTTCCTTCTATACCACTAGTCATCTCAAAATGTGTTTCTTTGCATGATATTCTTTCATGAATTGGAATAAAGTTAAAAAAAAAAAAAAAAAAAAGGAACATGATTCACAAAACATAAAATGAGACAAATGAAAAAAACTGTATTGGAGTAAATGGCAATTGTTAAATAAATAAATAAACTGCGAGTGGTACAGATGAACATAAGTTTAATCAAGATTAAATATATGCTCAAAGAGAATCAACTCATACAGATTGAATGGGTCAAAGCAATAAAAAAAAAGACGTCTTTTTTCGTCATGACCAGGTTTTGAAATGTACATAGTTAAGAGTTTTGATTGATACTTTTTCTCTGGAATAATAAAATGTACAATATCATTCAATATACAGACAGCTCCACCCTTCATTGTCCAAAGTGTCCGGCCGCACACTCTTGCAATCACAAAGGCCTGAATGCCAATTACATGCCAACTCATTGTGTGCGTTTCAAATATCTCTGCTGATGAAGAAATTCTCGTCTTACAACCAACTTCATTTGCACAGGGACCAAACTCTAGAACTTTTGGACTTCAAATGAAGCTTGTGTTGAGTACACAGTGGAACACGGGCAAGTACAACTGGGAGGGACCTTTAAACCACCGAGTTATGCTGGTATGTGGAGACGCACACACACACATAAGTCCAGACAGGCCAGCTCAAATACAACGAACAGAGCTTGTGTGTATAAAACATCACAATGGCATCAGCGTTGACATGAAGATCAGTGGGACTTCCAGAGCAAGGTTGCATAAAACTGTGTCAGACTCCGGCCCCACTCACACAACCCAAACATGCAATGGCGGGAATATATATATATATATATATTTTTTTTTTAGTGGCGGCTCATTCTGAGTGGTAATTATAGGTGTTGGAAAAATCTTTATTATGGGCTAATTAATCAAACAATATCTATGAAAAGAAAAATTCAAATGAGATACATGTACACAACATGAGCAATTTCACTAATGACTGTGTTCCAAACAAGCATGTTACATGTTTCAGTGCGACCTTCAGTGGTTACAGGCAACGGGTCAGAGAGATGCAGTAACAATGACGCAGTCTGTGCTGTTAAGACACCACGGGTATTAAAAACCAATAATACTAATAAACTCACTCCTCCACGCGTCGGCGATGGACCGCGATGTTTTAGGAAAGACCCTACTTCATTAGGGCGAGCAATAAATATATTTTTTAAATGCTGTTAAGTGCCTATATTTTATTTTGTTAGAGACAAATCTCAGCTCAGGCTCTCCTGAAAGCACTTTAACCCCCATGTTCCCCCCATTGGTTTCAGTCATCTTCAGTTATATTCTTCTGAGACTGAAGACTGCAGCCCCTTCAAAAAAAGGAAGTCCACTGGCAGGAAGGCAAGATAATGTCTGATTTACTTTGGACACCAACCCATCCCAAATGTGTCGGTCTAATCCTGGCACGAGCATCACTGAAAGGTCTGTAATCTTTCTTTCATTTTATTTTCATAAATTGTTTTACAAATTTGAATATTGTAAGTAGCTCTACGGACCACCAGGAGCTTAAGTTGGAGGCTGGATCAGTTTGGACAGAATGGACAGTAAATGTCAGCATAAAACCCTAGTGTATGCCATTTAGAGTGCAAAAAAGAGGAGGAGGAGGAAGACACTCCTCAAAAACATTAATAACCTCCCTCTTCTTCTCTTAAAATGAAACAGCATGAGAGACGCACACACAAGGTCTAGAAACACTCAGTCACACACACACACACACACACTGATCTTGTGTCCAGTCCAAGACCTTTTTCGTTTTCTTTTTCCTTCCCTCATCCACATCCATGCAAGACTTCTCCGCTCCGATCCTCCTCCTGCACCAAGACACACACAAAAAAAAAAAAAAAAAAAAGAAGAAGCAAAAAACGGCCCATCCGTGCCTGTAACCCACGCAGTCCCGCCTCCAGGCTTATCTGGTGTAGTAAACTCTGTAATAGACACTCTTGGAGCGCCATAGGGAGTAGGAGTTGTCAAACTTGAGTAGGTAGATGCCGCGCCCCGGGTACTGGTGGCTGCCGGCGTACACCTCCTCGTGACAGTCCCGCCGGTACACCGGCACGATCTCGTCCACCTGCGGCTTCCCCGCCTCCTTCTTGGCTTTCTCCTCTTCGCTCTGTGACTCGCCTGAGAGAGAAGGGTGCACACACATGCACACACACATATATTGACTACTGGTTGGACGGGATAAAGGGTAAGTAAACTGAACCTAAATAGTTCTTAAGATAGGAACAGCATATAAAGTGAATACATAAACAGACACGCAAGGGTTGTTTTTATTTACTTGGCATGGAGGGAATTTTGTCTCATTGTGTCATTATTGTAAAAACAGTCAAATATATATTTTTGAGGATTTATTTTTTTCCTGATGATTAGTAATTAACATACAGTACAGGCTGAAAGTTTGGACACACCTTCTCATTCAATGTGTTTTCTTTATTTTCGTGACCATTTACGTTGGTAGATTCTCACTGAAGGCATCAAAACTATGAATGAACACATGTGGAGTTATGTACTTAACAAAAAGTGGAGACCTGGCCTCCACAGTCACCGGACCTGAACCCAATCCAGATGGTTTGGGGTGAGCTGGACCGCAGAGTGAAGGCAAAGGTGCTTAACACCTCTGGGAACTCCTTCAAGACTGTTGGAGAACCATTTCAGGTGACGACCTCTTGAAGCTCATCGAGAGAATGCCAAGAGTGTGCAAAGCAGTAATCAGAGCAAAGAAACTAGAATATAAAACGTGTTTTCAGTTATTTCACCTTTTTTTGTTAAGTACATAACTCTACATGTGTTCATTCATAGTTTTGATGCCTTCAGTGAGAATCTACCAACTTAAATGGTGAAAATAAAGAAAACAAATCGAATGAGAAGGTCAAGCATTACTTGTCACTGTGTGCAGGGAATGCAGTGAGTAGTGGTAAGTAGGGTTTGAACCTGTGACTTATGGGCCTTCTGGTTCAAAGGGTGGTATTGTATCCACTAGGCTACTATGAACCATGTGCTATAACCAGAAAAAGCAAAGAGTCGCTCACCCTCCTCTTCGTCATCTTCGTCACTGGACTCACTAACATGCACGCTGACAGAGGCATTGGTTGTGTCGCCCCACTCAAAGAAGACACCAAAGCCAATGTCGTAGTAGTCAGTGGCAAACTCCCAGAAGAGGTAGGAACCCTCTTCATGTGTGGGTACCCGCACCGTCACCACCTCTCCCCGACCCACGGTGATCACTGAGTCCACGTCCTGCCGGATCTTCTCCTTAAAGTCCTTGATCTGTGGCCGCGTCCACATGGAAGGGGCTGCTATGACTGGAGGGGAATCTGCAAGCAGGACATGGAGGACGAAGCCCAGCAAGATGTTGAAAATGGCAACGTACGTCAAAAAATTAGTGCTGCACGATTAACCTAATCGCAATCGTAATCGCGATGTCAGTCTGTGCGATTACATGAACGCAAAAAGCTGCGATTTAAATGATTAGTACATGGATTGGATCGGCATCATATCCGATCCATTCTCTCATTCTCTCAAAGTTTGTGAGCTGACTGAAGTGTCACATGACTTTCACATTCGGTTAGCCTCCAAACAACGTTTTGGCTAAACGTAGGCATTAACTATTTAGACTGTTCTTAGCTGTTTAGTTAACTTTTCTCAAAAGAAATTCACCTCAGTTTACAAATCTTAACCTTAGCTAAGCTAGCAAAGCTATGCATCCCTGTGTTCAAGTCAGCCTCCAAACAACGTTTTGGTTAAACGTAAGAACTATAATACGGGATTTTATAGTGGCCAAATATAATCAAAACAGTTGTTTAGCCTTACCAGGGTTTGTCGTTCGACAGTAATGTAAAAGAGTTTTTTGTGATTTATTTTGTATTTTGTATTTTGAAAGCACTGGGCATTTCAGGTTGTTCTAAGTAGTTTGTATGTTTCACTTTGAAATTAAACATTTCACTATTAGTATGCGACTTTTCATTTATATACAAGCAAGTGTCCTTTATCATATCGCAATCGCATATCGCAATATTGATCTCAATAATCGCAATATGTCTTTTTCCCCAAATCGTGCAGCCCTACAAATAATTAAGACACGCGCCCTAATTCTGCTTGTTCTCACCCGTTGGTCCATTCTCTGTCACCTCCTCGGCTGGGTCCATGTCCGGATCTTTGTCCATGCTGTCAGTAGTAGACTCAGCCTGGCCATTCATCAAGTGAACTTCCTCGCCAAGAGGGGGCGCTGCAGCCTCACTGGCCTCCAGAGATGACAGCACAATTGCGTCCTCCTGCTGCTTCTGCAGGGCAGCCTGAGGATGTAGTCAGATGTACAATAAAAACGTAAAAGAATGCAATTATATAACCAAAAGTCATGAACACAAAATTGTAGCTAATGCCCTTCTTCTCCAACTTTTTTGAATTTGAATTAGGCTGCAATAAAGGATGGGCATGTTTCATTATACTCTAATAGCAAATTAACATCTAAGGCCTGAGCATGTAATGTTAATAACCATGGACCTGTGTAAGTGGTACGCCATCTCCCATGACGCCTTGCAGTACCTGTTGCTGGGCCAGCTGCACCTGGTAGAGCTGCTGCATGTACTGCTGGTAGTGCTGTTCCTGCAGCTGCCGTATGAGGACCAGCTGCTGCTCGGGGCTGTCGGGGTACTGCTGGGCCGCGTACTGCTGGAACTGCACCGCCGTCTGCGCGTTCAGCGCCGCCATGATCTGCTGTCTGCAAAGGCGTAGGGCTCGTGAAACACCAGCACACTAACTGTGTAACGGCCATGGTCAAAAAGGGAACTAGATCCCGTAAACTACACACCGATTATCTCAACATGTATAATTGGTCAATACATCCAATAGATCCATCCAGGATACATTATTACATGGTTGCATAATATTCTAGGAGAGGTAGAGACTGTAGGACATCTTAATGGGAGTTGAGGACACATGGAAAAACACAGATCCAAACACGGCCCATTGAGTGATTTACCCGATTTCCAGGAGGTGTTCCATGCACTGCCACACATAAACGTGCTGAAATGTGCTCATGCCTAAAGCGGCAGGTTATATCGGGAACTGTGGCATCGAACACTGGTTTACAAGTAGGCAGCAGTGGGTAATTATCAGAGGAACAAGATCACACGGGCCCGGCTCTACAGTGGGCTGACTGCAGGGTTCAATTTTAGGACCACTATTAAACAGTAAAAAGAAACCAAATTTGTCGATGACATCACAGTAGGAAGTGAAGCAGATAGAGAGTTGGCTACAAAACTGGATATCAGCTAAATTTGTGACAGGACTAAAACTGGCAGATGAAACGTAAGGGTGGTAGTAGCCTAGTGGGTAACACACTCGCCTATGAACCAGAAGACCCGGGTTCGAATCCCACTTACTACCATTGTGTCCCTGAGCAAGACAC
This sequence comes from Denticeps clupeoides, assembly GCF_900700375.1. NCBI lineage: Eukaryota > Metazoa > Chordata > Actinopteri > Clupeiformes > Denticipitidae > Denticeps > Denticeps clupeoides. Next base: position 12,040,336 of record NC_041720.1, on the reverse strand, counting down.
TTAACCCTAAAATTGCTCCAGGGAGACTGTCCCTGTAAGACTGACTGTAAGTCACTCTGGATAAGGGCGTCTGATAAATGCTGTAAATGTAAATGTAATATAATGCACGCAGGGAGCAGAACTATTAAGTAATGTATATTTTATGGGTTCGGCTGAAGTAATTGTTATTTCATGTCAAGTGAACTCTAGCAAGGAACTGACTGAGGGGGTAGTGCATATACCCTAGAACATACCCCTATATTCTTGCCAATATGAACTAGACAGGGTTTATATTAGTTTGACACCCTCCAAATAAGTTTGGATGAATGGCCTTGTCTTACATTTACAACATTTAGCAGACACCTAAAACTATACCCTAGGGTACCCCACTGTGGGGCCTGGCCCATCATGATATTCAACACACACCTTTATCCAGAGTGACTTACAGTCCCCCGCCTGGAGACATTCAGGGTTAAGTGTCTTGCTCAGGGACACAATGGTAGTAAGTTGGATTTGAACCTGGGTCTTCTGGTTCATGGGTGAGTGTGTTGCCCACTAGGCTAATACAAACCCTTAAAATGTCCTATATGGTGCTTTAAAACACCTCAGAGTCCCTTACTTCTAGCTATTTCTAGCAGAAAACCTGCACTATTTACATGGAAAATAACATGCTTTCATATATAAACTCACTTCTGCTGTTCCACGCGGATCCTCTGCTCCTCGGCCTGCCTCCGCTCCTCCTCTTCTCGCTTTAACCTCTCCTCTTCCTCGCGCCTCCGCCGCTCCTCCTCCTGCCGCTGGCGCTCGCGCTCCTCCTCCTCCCTGCGCTGCCGCTCCTCCTCCTCCCTCCTGTAACGGGAGGATCGGAACTGACGCAAGTCATGCGCAATTATAACTCCTACTAACTTGCAGTTGAAGTAACAAGATGGTAGTTGAACCATAAAATGTGACACTAGTGGGGAAGTGGTGGCCTAGCGGTTAAGGAAGCGGCCCCGTAATCAGAAGGTTGCCGGTTCGAATCCCGATCCGCCAAGGTGCTACTGAGGTGCCACTGAGCAAAGCACCGTCCCCACACGCCGCTCCCCGGGCGCCTGTCATGGCTGCCCACTGCTCACCACGGGTGATGGGTTAAATGCAGAGGACAAATTTCACTGTGTGCACCGTGTGCTGTGCTGCTGTGTATCACAATGACAATCATCATTTCATTTCTAGCGATGGTGTCCAATTCACCTCCTGACCCCCTAAAATGTTAGTTTCCCCATCTTTTCAAATGTTCCATGCAGTAATAACACTTCCTTGACTATGTGTCTAAAAATGTGGTCAAGTTAAAGACAGTAGCCCCCCCCACAATCACTCACCTCTTCCTCTCCTGCTCCTCCTTCTCTATTTTGTGCGATGTGACGAATGGCGCAAATAAGCTGCAGCATTTGTTCAGAATCCGGACAAACTCCAGCATGGCTTCCTCCTTCTCCATGTTGCCCAGTGAAGCCCATTCTTTCCTGCATGAAGAAACATCTGTGCAGGTTAAGGCAGCCAAGTGAGTAACATCACTGCCGCGCTCTGAGCCCCACCAGATCTGCTAGAGAAATTGTATAGATTTCACGGGTGTGACTGTGACTGTTTACAAAAGTAACTACAAGTGACATAGAAAAAATCCTGAATTCCGCCAGCCTTTTACAATGTACTCAGTCGCCACGCTCTAGGCAAACACCACAATGTAGAAGAAATCACATATGAGGCCGGGTGGTAACTGCTGAACTGCAAATAAACCCACGGAATTATTAAAGGCGTATTAAAAAAAAATTGGCATCAAATCTGTGTTTAATTGGAGCGTGATGCCGTGGAGGAAGGCCCATCAACGGCAGAGCTACATCAAAGCAGCCCATTAACCATTCGAATCTCGCCCGCAATCACTGATTTCGAAAGGAAAAAAAAAAAAAAGAAATAATTCGAATCCATTTTCTCTTCTTATCTGCTAAGACAGTGTGAACTCTGGGCCAGATCGGAACGTGTCAACAGCGCCACTGCATTCCTGCCAATTTGGCTAAAGACCTTGATAATGGCTGTTCACTTCCTTTTGTCTCACCTCATTATCTGTTTTTGGGTGATAGGGTGGAATACGCTGGTATTAAACCGGCACATTTGAAAGCTCATGGCCCTACGAGGGCGTTTAGGAGATCAGAAAACAAACACAGAAGAGAGAGAGATCCTGATGGCACAAAGCGGCGGGTGAGATTACCTCCGGTCATTTCCCAGGACATCAAAGAAGCCCACCTCAGGTGAGGCGTCTGGGTTGTAAGGGCCCTGCAACACTTGCTTGTGGAGGGCCACCAGACGCAGCTTATCCTTGTACGTTGGATGGAAGGCCTTGCCATCTTTTTCTGTAATAAAAGAAACAGGAGGAAAGGGTCACTACTCTACTCACAATTATTCACGGCACTAAAAGAGGTTTGCCCACCGGATCAGTGCAGCCTGACCAATAGAACGCACCCCCATCCACGTATATAACGTCTGGGTTACTCCACTGCTATAACGCTGATCATATGTTACAAGTCAACGCGACATCATGTACTCATATGCTTTTACAATTACTGTGGAGGAAGACATTGATCATTTTCAGAAGCCGTTTGATGTAGTCCCACAGACAACAAGTCCTGCTTGTCGTGGTGAAGGTTGCCGGTTCGAATCCCAATCCGCCGAGGTGCCACTGATGCCTGTCATGGCTGCCCACTGCTCACCAAGGGTGATGGTTAAAAGCAGAGGACACATTTCGTTGCGTCATCGTGTGCCGTGCTGCAATGCATCACAATGACAATCACTTCTCTTTCACTGCTTAAGCTTATAGCAGCAGGTCTCAAAACAATTCAAAACTTAGGGTTGTTCAGAAATGTCCCAGTTTTTGAAGTGAAATTTCTTTTGGTGCATTAAAAAGGCATCTAATGGCTCAAAACTCAAGACTGAAAAGAACTAGCTGGAAATGAGTGCTAACACACATTATCAGCAACAATTAGCCTGGAGTTCCAATGGTTTGTTAACCCAATTCTGTCACTTCACTGATTATTAGAAACCTCTTTATCAATATTTTCCCCACTTAAAACAAAGGAAATTTAAACTTTTAAACTGTATTGTATACCAGGAACTGCAGCAGCTCGGATCAAACTCGGCTCAACAGACGGGAATGGTAGTAGCCTGGTGGGTACGACACTCGCCTATGAACCAGAGGACCAGAAGTATCTCCAGGGGACTGTACCCATAACTACTGATTGTAAAATCACTCTGGATTATGGCAACTGATCAATGCCATGAATGAAAATGGGTTGAGGTACCCCAGGGTTGAGTTTTAAGACCATAAATTCATACACTCAGAAATATCGCTATTACTATATATATATCTGTGTGTGTGTGTGTGTGTGTGGGGGGGGGGGGGGGGGGGGGGTCCCTGATATGACTAACATGCATAATAATAATAATAATTGAAAAACGAGTCGATACACCATTCCAAAAGAGGAATGTTCACAACGAAATATACATTCAATCTCTGCCATCGACGCAATTTAATCTTGTAATTGCATCTGGGAAGAATGTTCCCTTTGGAACAAAACATCTCGTTTCACGTCCCAGAATTCGCAAGCTGCCCCGTCGTCGCTTGCGAATCGTCGCTTGCGAAAGAAATCTACTGAAAATCAGGGCGACGATTCCCCCGGACAGAGGCGCGTTGCGCCGGGGCACATGACCGGACATCGGCGGGCAGGGCAACGACCTGTCATGCGGGAGATCGGCGCCGAACGCCGGTAGCCCGTGGCGGCAGGCGGCGAGGGACCGCGGGGATACCTTTGAAGAATTTCAGCGCCAGTCCGTACAGCTCGAGCAGGGAGAAGCCCCATTTCCCCTCCATCGAGCCCCCGGCGCCGTCGCCCTCCTCCCCGTCCTCCGCGTCGTCGGCCCACCGCTGCTCCGCCGCGGGCTCCGCGCCCTCCACCGGGTCGTGCTCCCCCTCGGGGTCCGGGCTCAGGGTCAGGCCGTCGATGGACACCTCGAGGCGGCTGGAGTCAGCAGCGCTGAGGTCGCCGCTCCGAACCTCCGTCGCCATCGCGCAGAATGTCAGCCGGAGCAGCCACGTACTTACTTCCGCCCCGCCGCACCGGAACTTCCGGCCAGCGGCGATGTAAATAATGACGTCGGGGCTGCGTGCAACCAGGCAACGGGGCGACGTAAAATGCGTATAAATCCATCCAATTTCACCCTCAACTTTTATTCTCAAGCGATCTGTACATGGTTCGTGAATACCTGTTGTCCTCTGCACACGTTTACTATTTTATTTCTTAAATGATTTTGTAAATATTTCTATGCTTCAATTTGTATTGCCACTAAATAAGTACTTCTTTACGTATTTCTGTGTTAGTTAGTTGGTTCGTTTGTTGTCTGTTTGAATGTCTGTCTGTTGCGAGTAATTCTCGAGACTGAACATTTAAAACTATTTCAGGAGCAAGCGTGGGAAAGAGGCTCGGACGGGGAATGGTGGGGGGGGGGGGGGGGGTGACCTGCTCGTCTATTCAGTAATAAATAAATGGCTTTATAACACAAGGCAGTGAACCCGAGTCGACGCGACAAACGTTTGTTGCTTCGGGGAACCTCAATTATGAAATGTTTAGCTTTGTTTTACATTTTTGAGTTTGAATTGTCTGTGTCTACTTTTGAGGCCCAAGTAAACTCCTAAAGAATGGTGGTTTGTCCTTTTGTACAATTACGATGACATTTGATCAAAATGACTATAAAAGATGGGGACATCAAACAGCAATTTAAAAAAAAAGAAAATGAAGCTCATTTTACAGTATTCTGATTGATCTTAATGCTTCCCAGTAGCCGTTCTCTAATCTCCTGTCTCTGTAGTTATTCTAAAGGTGTGAAAGTTCCTGTCTGCCCGGGATGGCAAACATAATGATAATGGTTAATCATTAACTAAGGAATGACTTTTTTTTTTTTTTTTAAAGCTGCCCCAGCATGGATGAGAAAGCCTTCATCACATACAATTACATTCTGGCCTTCCACAAATTACCATCAAAGAAAATGCAACCAACTTGTGTCCGTGATGAGGAAACGCTTGTTAGTTTGTGGTCATGGTCATGTTCATATGGCTGGCTGTGTCCGATATCCGAGAGAGGGGGAAGTCGATACATGGATTGGTGTTCAAACGACCTCTGATGTTTCCGGAATACACAAAAAAGCATCAAGCGCACAGCAGGGCATTTTGGCTATACATCTGTAAAAACACTGTTGTTACAGCCACAGGACAGTACAGTCCAGCACTAGTGGTTTGTTTCATCCATTTGCCACTGTTCAGAGTTCTTCTACTTTGGTTACTTTTGTTATTCACCTTGGTCAGTGCAACTTTTGTTTTATGTTTTATGAATTGCTAAACAGTGGTCGCATCCACACAAGGAGAAGTCAAATTTAATTAAAGGTGGTCTAAAACGGCATCTTTCACTGGCAATTGCACGCCTGGACCTGAAATGCCCACCTACGGGTCGGATCAGAACATATTTTGCCACGTGGGGCCATTACACACATTCAAACCCCAACCAACCCATGTGGAGACAGCTCATTCAGCGTTAACTGGCCACCGTCTTTGAACTCTGCGCATTGCCAGACGCTTAGTGGTGTATAAAGGATTATGTGTGCTGAATTACAAAGTCCCAGGAAGTAAACAGAGTGTAATTATAAATGTGGGTACCACAAAAAAAAAAAAAACACACACACACACACACACATATTATGTGCAGCTTTAATAAAAATTGAATTTATTTATTTTTTAATATGTAGGTAAGACACCAATATGGCAAGAGAAGCTTGTACTACGTCCCTGGTCATGCGGTTTTAAAAAGAGGTTTTACAACACCGTGTTACAGCAAGAACATTTAAATGGTTTAGAGAAGTTTTTCAGGCCCTAGGCTTGGATTTTTAGCACTCCAGACATTTCTTAATTCACCTCTATTGTTATGCTAAGTTATTCATTTGATTCCTACTTTATGGATAATTTGAATCAATAGGTCCACCTTGTTTAGTACCCCCTAACTTTGTTTTAGAAATACACATATTATTACTAATCCAAAACTCCCATTTGACTATTTTAACTTTTAACTTTATTGTCAATTCTGCCACATGTACAGGACATACAGAGAATTGAAATTGCATTACTTTCAGACCCATGGTGCATACAAGTAACATTAAAATACAAACAGTAACATTAAATACAACAATAACATTAAATACAAAGGTATAAAAATAAGCATAATATATACAACTGGCACTTGGGATCTGTAAGAAACGTGACTAGATTTCACAGCGCCATAGGTGTCTTTAGAGCAATCGTCGCAAAAATAAATCCATACGTAGTAATAAAGCGCCGGTCTCTCTGTAGAAGGGCAAGTTCGTCCCGAACGCGTGATGCAGGTCAACTGCTTCAGGATGTCGTGTAGGCCCCAACGCCTTCGGAAAGAGCGAGATGTTTTTTCAGCCGATGTGTATTGCAGGTCGCCTACTGGTCCCATTAAAGAATCCATGAGGTGGATGCCACCAATTAGCACCCACTTCCAGGTCGACGCGCGCCGCCGCACCAGTGCCAGCCGCTGGCAATGGCCGCACATTCGCACCTCCGAGGGCCGGCTTTGATCGCCCGGGCCGGCCCGCTGGATATATGGGGGGCGCGGAGCTTCGGCCGAGCAGTGCCAGCGTGGTTCGACGCGGGATCGGAATCAGGACCAGGACCATGTCGGCCGTGCACGGAATCGGAGACATTACCCAATTTCAGCTGTTCACAGACAACGGCCACGGGAGGAGGACCAGCATGCAACGCGCAGGTATGTTATAGTCCTCATTAGAATGATTATAAATCGCTGAATTGTGTTTATAATTAGAATTATTAATAGTTATATGAAATCTTAACACATTTTCTTTTTTTTTTTAAGAATTCAATGCGGGCCTGCACGACAGGGCCAGATTTTTCCATGCGCAGAGCGCCACTGCCGCCCCCCGCTCGGACACCATAACGCTGCTGACCCACCGCAGAAAGAGAACCAACTTCACCCAGCAGCAGATCGAGGTGCTGGAGAAGGTCTATTCCGACACCAAATACCCGGACATCTACCTGCGTGAGCGCCTGGAGGCGCTGACAGGTCTGCCGGAATCCCGGATCCAGGTAAAAGCGCCCTCTCCAATTACGCACAGCAGTGCGCACGCACTTAACGTTCATTAAGACTTAAGAATAGAAAAATTCGTCTAAAGTACATACAGTACAGGCCAAAAGTTTAGACACACCTTCTCATTCAATGCGTTTTCTTTATTTTCATGACCATTTACATTGGTAGATTCTCACTGAAGGCATCACAACTATGAATGAACACATGAAAACATGTTTTATATTCTAGTTTCTTCAAAATAGCCGCCCTTTGCTCTGATTACTGCTTTGTACACTCTTGGCATTCTCTCGATGAGCTTCAAGAGTTTGTCACCTGAAATGGTTCTCCAACAGTCTTGAAGGAGTTCCCAGAGGTGTTTAGCACTTGTTGGCCCCTTTGCCTTCACTCTGCGGTCCAGATCACCCCAAACCATCTGGATTGGGTTCAGGTCCGGTGACTGTGGAGGTCAGGTCTCCACTTTTTGTTAAGTACATAACTCCACATGTGTTCATTCATAGTTTTGATGCCTTCAGTGAGAATCTACCAACGTAAATGGTCTCATTGAATGAGAAGGTGTGTCCAAACTTTTGGCCTGTACTGTATATAGTCGAAATAATAGTTGGTTTTATTAATAAGTGAATTTGAAACGCAATAGTTAAGACTATTACCAGCAAAATGAATGAATAAAAATACAACGTTGTTCCTCCAGGTGTGGTTCCAAAACCGACGCGCAAAGTCCCGCCGCCAGGTGGGAAATCCGGTCCCCACGAAGTCCAACACCGGCGGCCCTTCCGCCCCCTCCGCGGCTCTCCTCGCCCCCTTCTCGCAACTCCAGAACCGGATGGGCGCCGACCTGCAGAGGTTACCGAGCTTCCCGGTGGGCGAGGACTTCATCCCCACCCTGCTGGGCGCAGCAGAAGACGCGCAGCGCAAGCCGAAGAAGAGCGCCTACGCGCCGCCGCCGGCGGAGGAGAACCGGCGCCATTACGCCACCCGCGACGCCACCGCCGCGCAGAAGCATCTGCTGGTGGAATACGACAACTTCCCCCCGAACAAGACCATCGGGCCGGAGATGAAGGTGGTGATCCCGCCCATCCCCTCGTCGCGCAGCTTCGCCAACCGGTCTCCGCCCGAGGGCGTCCCGCACGTCGACCCGAGCCTGGACCGGTTCGGAGGGGGCGAGGCGCCCCGGGATTTCTCCGACTCGGACTCTGACTGGGACAGAGAGGTCATGTCCGGCTTTAATGGATTTCTCTGACGCTGTAGAGCCACGATCTTGTAAATATTTTTTTGGAAATGTATATAACTGCACCCAAACCCGATTGAAAAAAAAAAAAAAACATTTAAATAAAAAAAATTAACTCATTCTAATATGTGTCTGAAACAGTACTTTAATTGTAATAATACAAAAGGGAAAAAAAAAAATCCAAATGACATATATACAAATGCTTTTGTGATGTTAGGGTGAAATTAAAACAGCTGGAAAGACCACCATCGCTACCAAAATGCAGTGCATTTATAAATAAATTTGAATTAGGCTAAATGACAAGGGCCCTTCGGTAGCCTTTAATGCCCTCATTAATGTCCAGCCACTTGTTTTTAATTAAACTCAATTAGTACAACAGAAAACAGCCAATAACTGCAGTTTTACTGTGAATCATAAAGCATAAAAAAAAAAATCTCTTCCCTAATAGACAAAATTATAGCATCCTCCCATCACTGTTAAATCCAAGAACTGTACAATTATGTACAATATAGTTTAAAATGCATTTCTTTTGCCACCAAAGAGGTGAAAATTTAACAGAACAGTTTAATGAATAGGACATTAAATGTGTGAAACGATTTTTCTTCAAACTAAAAACAATAATTTAAAAAAAAAAAAAAAAAAAAAAAAAAAAAAAAAAAAAAAAAAAAAATGGACAGAAATGACAGAATAAGACAATTTACAGAATAAATCTGATGTCATATGGAGTGCAGTTTGGCACAGAACTTGCCCAACAAAAACATATAACAGAACAGTGCTGATATTGTGTTGTGGTCCTCGACTTCCTGGGACCATCATTTGCTAATAAGTGAATGAAAAATGATGATGACGATAATAAAAACCCATGCTCGGATGCACTTTGGTGCGTGAAGTATAAAAAAAAAAAAAAAAAACCCGAATGCTCGCTCAGTTGCCCTCCTGCGGGGCCAAAGAGCACAGACACGCAAAGCGAGGCGTTGTGGAAAAACCAACACTGCAGAGAACCAAAAACACTCTACACACAGCTCACATACAAGACAGATAATAACATTCATACATAAATACAACACCGCGTCATACTGAGCTAGCGCTACCACTGCCTGCAACAGACATCACGTTTGGTTGGTGTTATTGGCGGAGAAGGCGTGCAGGTTCCCCAGCTGGCTTAGGCCACTTTGGATGTGAGCTACGTGAATCTCCACGTTGTTCTGGAAGCAGCTGTAAGAGAAGAGAATTAACACACAATTTAAGACAGAGATCACATAAAGAGTGAGTAAGTGGGCCGGAGGATTTAAAAAAAAAAAAAAAAAAATCACCTGAGGTTGGAAGGATCTAGTGAATTTTTGATGTCGTTCAGAGAGTCCGTCAATGATTTGAATTCAAAGGAATTCAAGTCGCCACCTTCGGCCAAGCACTGCAAAAGAAATAAGGGAAAATATATTTCACAGTCCAATAATGAACCCAGTAGTGCAATGAATTATTAAAGCTTATTTAATATAATGCATATTTAAAACTATTACATTTTTACATATTCTCAATGGTCTCACGATTCGATTATCAATGCTTCAATATTGATGCAGCCCATACATTTTCTACATGGTCACATGTTTTCAAATACAAGAGTTAAGGTCTCGTACAACTGTGCGGATGCTTTGAATGGGGCGTACCGTGGTGTGCTGTACTCCGTTCAGACTGCCACAGTCACTACAAGGCACATCTTTTTAACGTGAATTTAAGGAGATGCATCGATTATACAACTAATTTCAACACCTTTACCCAGATATGCCTCACAGAACGAGTCAGAAAAAATAAGTCAGTCAGTCTATGTGAATGGATTTGGGAATGTTCTGACCAATACCTTGATCTGCAGTAGCAGGGCCGTGAGTCGGGTGACCAACTGTGTCAGGCTGTGATTCTGAACGCGCATCTGCCCATCAGGCAGGGTGTTGCACAATTTTGCGATCTCCTGGGCCTCGTCCTCGCTACGACGCCTCAGCTCACTGGGCTGGTCCGCTGGATGCATGCCCTGATCTGGGGCCAGCTGGGGATAGTCAAACCAAACTCACACGACGGCAGAGGAATCACGAAAGTGAACACAGTAAAAGTGAATAAGCAAACGAGTCCTCTGCTTTTAGCCGATCACCCTTGGTACTTGCTACTGATCCTCTCATCTACCGGAAAAAGACTGGACTTGTATAGTTTTTTTATTTATTTTTTGTGGGAGGGGTTACGGGACTCAAACCCGCAGCCTTCCGGTTACAAGTCTGTCACGTTAACGGTCAGACCAACACTCCCCACGAACTCTACATCCTCCTGCACTCTACGTTCTCCCCACTGCGCCCTCAAATCTGCCCTGGAAAAACGTACACATCTACAGCGTAATATGCCTGAAGCACGGCACTCCTTCTCACCTGATAGCAGAACTGTTGGACCTCATGCAACACTTTATTCAGGTCCTTATTGAGCTGCTCAAGGTCTAGTACTGTTGTGGCGTATCTTTTCTGGAAGTCCAAGCTAATGGGCAATGAATAAGATTTCTATCCAAAGACAAAAAAATATATATATATTAATAATAATAATAATCATTTCCCTTTGATATTTGATCAAAATGAATTACAATCTAATTAAAATCAGTTTCTTCTACTACATTAAATTACAATCATTTGCTATTTTAAATATGCACAATATAATTATTAATTGTAACAAGTTACACAAACGTTATAATTTATATGAATGAAAATTCAGTGGTTATATTTTTACATAAATAAATTAAGAACATACATACATATACACACACATATATACATACACACATATATATATCTCTCTCTCACCATTTTCTCAGCTTCTGTGTTCATTTCCTTTAGGTGCTTGATGTGCTCCTTCTTAATCATGAGGATTTTGGATAATCTTGTCTAGGGAAGAAGGATAGGGGGTCAGAGACACTGTTGCTGTAACACGATCATATAAAGAGGACAAAAAGACAGCAAGAGCCTGTTGAGAGCAATGACTCATACTCACTACTTGAACAAGAAACTTGACAGGGAATCCACCCAGCGTCTCCCCGTCTGCGCCAGACAGCTTACTCCGCCATGGGGACTGGCTGAACAGGGGATCGCTGTCCTGTAGTCAGAAGACAAAAACAAGACCACATATGCAATGCAAAAAGTAATGCAATTGTACAAAGATTGGGGACAAGCTGATGGTTAAATATAAATAATCAGTTTGTGTTGAAGTACCGTCAAAATAGGCTGTGTTTGGCCAGGGTAGGTATTACGAGGTGGTGTGAGAAAGTTTTGGAAACGAGAAGGTCTCTGTTTCTGAGCAAACGCAGAAATGGGCATCGTCTCATGAGGTTCATTACTCTGAAAGCAGAATGCATACACACTCAGTCACAATAAAAACAAAACCTTAACATTTATTTTACCCCCCACTCCCCAATTCATTCAAGCACCTACTCCCCTGCATATTTGAATTTGGTAAAATATTGGCACCAGATTCTATACAAATTCATTAATGGCCAATTTACAACTAATGGACTGCTGTTGATCAAGTGTGGGACTCTCTGAACCCAGCTGTGACACTGATTTGGCAGTAGGACATTGATGGGTGTGTCACAGTCAGTCAAAGAATATCTTATGGGACTTACAAGCACTTCATAGTCAGGGACAGTGTGTGTGCCCAGTCCATTCCGGTCAAAGGTCACACGGTACGTGGCAGCGCTGGTGTCCACAGCATCTATCTGCCCAGTAAACAAACCATCATGGGCTCCCCTCAGTCGAGCTACAACAAATCAAATCCAGTTTTTTAAACAGCATCTTACATTATAGTAATCTGAAAAAAAAAGTATTACAACTAAGAGTGACTTACCAGTGACTTTGGTACCTATAATTAACGGGAGGGGTATTTCATCTGGCAGGTCCTTGCACAGTGAGACATCAGTGAGTTTCCTCTGCTGCAGCAGACGCATCTTCTGTCGTTTGTGCTTAAGTGCTGTTCGCTCCTCTGCAAAGAAGGCTGAGGAACACCTGAAAGAAAAGATCGTATTATTAAGGCACATCTGCTTTAGGTAATAATCTTTTTTTTTTTTTTTTTATACGGCAGTCCATTACCGTCTGGGTTTGCCCATCAAACGCCTTATGGTTCCCCATTCAACTCTAGTGAGCTTTCGGGTTTTTAGGTTTGGAAATGACTCATTCAGACAAAGGCAGAAGTCATTGTCTCCCTCAAATAACGGTCTTAAACAAAAACAAAGAGCGATGTAAGAAATAATCAGAACACCTACAAGTCTGACTAATGATCAATGTAAAATACAAAGTATGAGTAACCATGATGAAGTCAGATTGAACCATATTACAACTTACTTATCTATATTTGAGTAGAACCACTCATAGATGCACCATTTGTGAGCTTTGGGGAGCTTGAGAAGGTTCCGTAATCGCAAACCGATCTTCTGTGATAATCTCTTATCTGGGGTTGTGATTCCAGAAAGTTTCTGTAAAACCAGCAGACCGGTTTAAAATAAATAAATAAATCCGAATTAAACTAGTTTTATAAGGCAGGCATCTGAAGGTGCAACTGGATGTGTAAATGCGGCAGGGCCACCTGAGGCACGGTGATGACTCTCTGGCTCCTCCTGGGGGACCTGGTTAAGGGTCGTTCTTCCTCCTCACATGAGAGACGACTCCTCTTTGAACTTCTTGTTGGCTGGAATGAATGATTCAATTTCACATTTCCCACAGAGCTATAAGATAAATCCCCATACCACTACATGCCATTAAAACAGTCATATAAATGCAATGAAAATGAAATTTTGCAGATAAAATGAAGAGTACAAGTGGTATTTGGATCTTTAATAGTATTAGGTATAAATATATCTAGAGACTAATCTAAATTGTATACAGTAACAAGTTGGACAAAAGGGTACATGTGTGACAACTTTGCCAAATATGAGAATATTCATTCTTACTGTTTCCATAGAGGTAAAGCAGCTCCTTCCTCTTGTGTTCTGAGACTTTTGCAAACTGTGCTTCTCGTTCAAAGTATTTGATAAACTTCCTTCTGTATAAAATAAAAGTTTAAAAGAATGACTTTCCAATTTACACCCAACGTTTGTGTCGCCATTACAGTTATCATTCTGCTTAATAATTCCTCTTATGTTAAAGAATGGTTTAACAAGTCAGTCATAATGAACATGCTACAGAGAACGATCAATTTTTTTACCCCCTCATGTCCTTTCTTTCAGCTTGTTTTCTGACATGTTCAGAAAAAAAGTGAAGATCCAAAGTAACGGACAAAAACCAAACTAAATCACTTCGACATACCTCTGAGGCTCACAAGAGCTTTCGCAGAAGAGCCTGAAAGCACAAGATATTTATTAATTGAACAGAAAAGCAAATCAATGTTCTGAAGTTTAAATATATAGGAGTTGTAATGTGAATGTATCTGGGGAAAAAAAAAAAAAAAAAAAAGATCAAAAGGGCCAAGCACCTAAAACCTGCAAATTCAAAAGTTTAGCTATTAAAAAAAAAAAGATTGCTAATAACTAATCAGAAATTAACTTACAAACATGTCCTGTCCTTTCAGTATTTAGAATAGGGGACCTGTACAAAGGTTGTTAACTCTTGCTTATGAATCTGTAAGGCCAACAATGGAGTGTTTCTGACTCCCCCCCCCACTCCCATCCCTGAGTTTTTAACAATACGGATTTCCACACCTCCCACGAACCGGCGGGCCCAGGCACGGAGGAAAACAGAACTCCGGTTAATAGCCGGCGTTTGCTATCTCCTTCAAACTGCGCGCACATCACGGCGGAACAGGCGGCGACGTGGACGTGGGGCCAGCTGGCCGGACAGGCTGCTGTCACCGCAGAGCCCGCAACTGTTGGGACGAACGCACTTGGGATGTTTTCGTGAAGAAATGAAGTTTACTTAAAACACCCCCAGACCGGGAAGCGGTGAAAGCGGCGCGCCCCGGGTCGTGTGCGGCGACCGAGGCGGCCAGCAGGCAAGGACAAGCCACGCGAAACGTTCAAAGCGCCCGGCGTCTCGCCAATTTTATTTTTAGGGAGCGAGGTTAGCCTGCTAGCCGAACTGTGCCTGGTACGACGCTAGCGATAGCCGCCTAGCCACTAGCTAGCCGAACAGCAGTTGGGAGACTTTTGTAAATCCCCTCTGCGAGCAGATCTGCGCGGGATACGCCGTGCACACAAAGGACAGCGTCGGCGCGAAGTACTTTGGGGCCGTGCGCCGCAATTTCGGCAGAGGTCGTCCCCGACTGGAAGCCTTGTTCGCTCTGCTTACTTACTCTCGTCCAACAGCTGCTCCAACTCCGCCATCTTGAATTAGCCGCGCCGCTTTTTCTCCGTGCATTGTGGGAGAAGTGCGGCTCCCCGCAGCGATCCGGATCTTCCGTTCGGTTCACCTTCAGGATCCGGTTCGCTAGGACCTCAAAACTTTGTTCAAAGTCACACGGAATAAGAATGTCAGAACATTTTACGAGTGCAAGTAAACATAACAATCAAACAGTACAAACATTTAAAATCACATACTGCTTAGAGATTTTTATTATCTATACATACGCGTGTGTTAATTGTATTTACCTTCAGGGAATAGTTAAATATAGACATAATGTATATTATAAATATTAAACATAAATTCCTATTTTCACATGGTTACATTAAGATAAAAGTAATAATAATAAAAATAAAAAAGGCAGCTGACTGAAGCGAGAACCGACTCAATGTCACCAGATTCATTAGCAGTTCAATACTGCGAACAAATCACCACTAGGTGAGGGTCATCCATAATGAACCCTGGTGGGACACTGAGCATTTTCATGTTTATATTTATAATGAAGAAACACCGTCATTCGAGTTCTGTCTTGTTTCAGTATTGATAAAATCACCAGTGACCCATTAATTCCACTGAAATCCCACAAGCGGCTCAATTTTCCTATTTAATAAAGAAAGACTTTACTCTAGTGATGCAGATCTGCTAAGTGGGGCAACTGAGGATGCTTATTACACCTTATTATTTGTACAGTTAGCCTCTTGGCACAATCCCTATAGCATTAATCAAGAAACATGCAGAGAGGAACTGGATGCATCACAGGCTACAACAACAACGCATACACAAAAGGCTGGTGCAAGCACCTCACTTTTATTAGTTTTAACACAAAAAAAAAAAAAAAAAAAGCCTGCTTGAAACTAAAACAAAAATGTACTTTAACAGTAATCATAGCAGACACCTAAAAAAAGCATGAAAAACATCTTTGCTGCCTATGAAATTACATTTTAAATCTAACAGTCTTATACCAGGTATCCTAGTAAAATTGAACTAGTCACATACGTTATTTTTCAGAATCATGAGAAACAAACATATGATTGCACTGCAAGAACCATGCAGTTAGGGACACAAATTATCTGTGGGTATTTTTAAAACCCTCAGTCTTACAAGTGTTCACACAAGTGTCTTAAAAATGGCAAATTGCACCCTTTGTTTCAAAAAGCAGTCCTGAAAATTAAAAATAAATGGAAGACATAACCATATTTTCACTGTCAAAAGTGAACCGTACAAACTCAATTCTTAATACAATACATTATCTGCGATAGCAAAAAAAAAAAAAAAAAAACAAAAAAAAAAAAAACAAAAAAACTTTTTTTACGTTCTTACTGGTACGTAAGTGGAATATGAGCAACATGAGAGTTATGTGGGCTCAGTTGGCTAGCTAAGCTCACTCAAAGCTAATTCTGTAATAAGCCTTATGCATGAGTACAGTCGAAGAGAGTGGATGTTCTCCACCCAAACAAAGCAGGTTAGAGTTTGGGTTGGTGAGCAGCTCCCAGGCCTTAAGAGTCTCTGCTGCTGATGGGAAAAGGGGCTAAGGAGTTGGACGGCCTGTATTGACCAGTGGTGCAGTCCAGGACCACAGAAACCGTTGATGGGCACGTGCAAGAGTCCCTCACCACAGAGACATCTGGTAGTTGAAACGGATCTTCAGCAGGTATTTCAGGTTTACCTGAGCAACGTCGTACACAATGTATCTGGAGGGCATATGGTTAAGGAAAACATGACAATTTCAGCAATTTTATGAAATTTGATTGATGTGATTCAGTGTATTGTTTCAAATTCAGGACAATTCCCATTTTCACTACCAATCCTACTGAAAAAACAGTCACCAAACTGCAAAAGAAAATCATATAGCAGCTACCAAGCACTTCAATCCACCAGCTAGAACCCACAGCTCTTTCTTATGCTAAAGCTCCTTGTGGCTTTTGAAAATGTACTGCATTTCGTTGCCCTGTACTTGTACATGTGTTTTTGACACTTAAAATATGAGTAACAAATTCCGTATTTGACTGCGACACTGCATGGCCGCACCCCACCAGATCTGTTAATCTGATTTTTCAATTACAGTAGCGTTTAAAAATCTGAAACCTCTTGGTGTAAGTAAACAGTTGTTTGCTATATTTAATGATTTGCACGTGATCATTTTTAAGTTGATCGGTCAGAGAAATTGAAGGATACTCGTTGTACAGCAGACTTGTGTCATCGATGTTTGTGTTGATGCCTTTTCCCAATGGAACATCAACTCCGTCTAACTTGACAGTGGCGCTTGGGTCTGGAGCAGATCTTCCCAAACCTGGCCAAGAAAGACAAGCCACATCAAGCCTCTTGCTTAGCAGATACAATAAAAATGACTAACTAAAAACCGCAGCACAATTGAGGCCTTTGTTTCTTTAAATATGCATCATTACTAATGTGGGGCAAAACAGGAAGCTTACAAAGCTTGTATAACTCTAACGTAGAAATGCATTTTCTTACCTTTAACACTGTGTTTACCCTTTGGTAACTTTGTGATGTGAGAAGCTTTCTTTAGTTCATGCCTGTGATGAAAAGTTCACATGATCAAATACATCTGTTCAAGATTGGAAAAAACTTGTTCAAGATTGGAAAAAAAAAAAAAAAACTTCACTTACATGTTTCCGAGTGCCACCTCTCCCAAAAGAATGAGGCCTACAGGATCAGCCTGAGAGGTGTGGCAGTAGTTGGCACTCTTGGACACCATGTCAGCAAAATACACACCTTTGCCAAACATATAACCTGTCTGAAAACATAAAAAAGGTATGCAAGCATTAATTCAAATACTTTTAAAAACACATATGAGAAACTGTGTGATAAAATAATACATTGATACAAGATACCAGGGTATAAACAATGTATTTTTGAAGCAGGAAAAAATTATAGTGATTTATGATAAATTCAGCAATTTATGATAGTCAACCATACCACAATATACAACAAAGGTATGCTTATTAGAATTTGTTAACAGATAAATGAGTACATACATTTTTGCAATATCCAATTAAAATATTTGAATGCAAAGAGACTGATGTAATTTAGCAAATTCATAACAAAAAACAATAAATGCAACCCATGACACTCTTCATCATGATGCTACAAAAAGCAAAGCAACCCAGAACTTACCCCCACATCTACCAAAAGTATATATTTATGGCCAAAATTTTCTTATTTTCTATTTAATACGCTGAGTACAACTGTGTCTTTAATACTCACAACAGGGGCTTCGGGCGGGGCAATTCGCAGACCCTGAGACAAGATACCAGCATAGTTGGTTGCGCGTGAACCGTGCCACAGCAGCTGTCGGTTGTGCAGGTCCTTGAATGGACGGTAACGTTGATGCTCACCCTCACGAACAATCTTAAAGACCTGCAACACAATAAGAGAGCATGAGAATGCAGCCAAGTCAACAAATGATGTTGTTCAACATTCATGCATGACTCTGGAGGGACAGGATCAAGTGACATTTCAGTGTGAGCATAATCTCACCTCTTCAACTTCAAGTGTGTAGGTGTTATGAGTTGCGGCATGTGTGTTCTTCACATATTGCAGGATGATCTGGGCTTCATGTGATGATTTATCCACCACCTAAAATAAAAAGGCAGGCAAACTGATCATGATATGCTTTTCAATATTTTATTATTCATATTTCAATTTTGTCAGACTGAAACCGAAGACACCGACGATACGTGTAAGTGGCTGCAGGACATGAAATTCCTACTACAGTGGCCGCAGGATCAGGTAGTCATAATAAAGTGGATGGAGCTGACATTCTTAATGAAGTAGGCAATTTGTTATTATGCCATAAGACAAAGTGGATAAAGGACGCAAATGTTAAAAAGGTTCAAATAGACTCGTTCAGGCAAGCAGGACAAAAGGAGACAGAGCCAAAATGAAGCACCAACTGCCAGAATGTCTTAAACAGTGGCTTCATTAGTTTCCACGTCACTTCGATCACAACCACACCATTTTGGGAAAACTGACGTAGTGAATTCTTTCCTGTAAACAATGACTTCTTGGAATTGCAATTTATCTCCATGATTTTCGCTGCCATCCTCAACTCCATTTCACTGTTTGCTAGCTTTACGCATTAAACCATTGCAATGCTTCTGTATTCCAGGGACTCAGCAGCCATGTGTCTCCCTTTAAGATTTGGTGAAAAACAGCCAAATCTCATCAATCAAGATTGCATAATTGCCCATCTAACTTCAGCAGGGCCTTGGAAAATCTTACCTCAATACCAGTTTTGAGTTTCTCATAGTTGATGTCTATGGGATCTTTCTTGTTATCCTCAGCACCACCGCGCAGCAGACTATAAGCCACCTCAATGTCAAGAAGATTATCCAGCATTTGAACTTTGGCCTGTATTTAAAAAAATAAAAAATAAAATGGCAAATTCTTCAGTCATCACAGAGCTACAGAGCTATAACAAATACAGTGCAGGGCAAGGCATCAGTAGATGGTCATTTCAGCCTAACAAAAGCACATTAAGCACATTTAAGTATGATGTACCAATAATCAGCTAGGCCACTATTTTCAAAATTGTGGCAGATTTTTAAGAAAAAAACAAAAAATCATATGTGATCTGAGAAGCAGGATCTCAAGACACTCAAAAGGCAGCATAAATGAAATTCATTATCTTATTTATGGCAAATGAAGAGATAGAGAGAAAAAAAACAAAACAAACAAGTGTCTTGATACCTGTATGTATTCAAGGTTGTTAAGTGGTGGGGGCTTCTTCATGCCAAAGTCATGAGGAATGAGGGTATAGAAACGATTGGACAGGTCAAGGATGGTCGGTTCTGAGGCACTGTCTGACACAGCCTGTGGTGAAAAGCAGAAACGGGTCACAGGAGGCAAGTTCTAAACAAAGGAGTAGAAGGTGGCAAAAACGTACCTGCTGCACTTCGCTCAGAAGAGCGTAGGCGTTCTGAATTTGTCTCTTGCTCAACTTGCCCAAAGGCATCTTCTGCAAGTCGATCTGGAAGGAGAGTTAAATATAAATACACCCCATTTCAACACTTACGTTTTGCTGTGATCATTTCACAAACAGGCAGAGACTCTCCTACCTCAAACTCCACCATGGCCTTCTTCATACTCTCCACATCAAAGATCATTCTGATGAGCTCCTGGACAGGCTTGGCCAGCAGGGACTTGGTGCCAGCACTGGCAGTAAGTTTTTTCACCGCCTCCTCGTCCTAAGCAGAGAAATGCAAAAAAATGACCCGACCTAGTCATTACCATGACAGCTGACAGCTTAATTGTATTGCTTATTATTCCTCAGTTTTCAATATGAGATTAAATTTATGCAACATATCGCTCCGACATTAGGATGTATCAAGTGCACAAAACATCCTTAAAAAACCACCTTGGTACAGTATAAAGCAACACTAACTATTAGAACGGCAAAATGCCTGTAATGCCGCTGACATTTTATACACTACCAAGTAAACAAGGCCTAAAATATTAAGAAGTTACCTGTCCATAGTCAATCTCCAGTGGGTAGAACTTGTTGGGGTACTTTGTGAAATTGCTGGAGGCCCAAGCATTGCCCGTTTTCTCTTCGTAGACAGAGTGGAAGTTTTCCATGGCAGAATTCTTGTCGTAAAACTTATCGAGTTTGTTTCCACCAATGGTGGTGCCCACTCTGCCCCAAGACCTGAAAACCCAGTACCTGAAACAAGAGAAAAGAAAAGATGTAAATATGGAAAGTTCTGTTCCATTCCTCTATCACAAAAGGCCAATATGGCTAAAAATATATAATAATAACACTTACCTTTTTTGTACATCATCCTCTAATAGTTGTAACTTATAGTATGAATTGGTTCCTCTCACAATATCCACCAGGCCAAGGGTGGCGCTGTAGATCTTGCCATTCTGATCCAACACATGAGCACAGTTCTCCAGACCTACAAGTAATTTTTTTTAAATGAAAGAATTCCATTAACTGTGCATTGTGCAAAAAACTAAAAAATGTTTTTCTTTTTTTAAATGGTAATGCAAACCAACCTGAATCAGGATCCACTGCTGCTCCTCCTTTAACGGTCAGCTTCATTTTCTTTGTTTTGGTTCCACCTAATTGATAGAACAGAATAAAAAATTTTTTTTAAGACCAATGCAGATTCAGTCCACAAATTACAAATCCAGTCCCCCTGGAGCAACCCCCAATGGTCAGAGGTTTTTTGGGTGAGGTTTACAGGACTCTAGAGTGCGACCTAATTTCTCAATGATTGGGGGGGCGAGTCACAAAATCTGAGGTCACACCAGTGAAATTTCTCTGAATTCTGTAAAACCACTCAATGTGGTTCCCACAAAAAAACACATTAGGTCCATGTCGTATTATTAACCAATCAGAGATTGTGAAGGGTGGGGTCAGCCTCTGATTGGCCGTGGTCTAGATATTCCTGTGCTGACCCGAGGCCAACAAGTACAGCTGACCCGAGGCCAACAAGAACCAGACATTATTGTGATGGTGGATGCCCACCAACATGACAGTACCAAAGTGCTTTGTGCACGTTACTAGTCATTTATACATTTTCCATGGTCATGCACAGATATTTAATTTTTTATTTTTTTTTAACCTAATTTTTGTGCCAGCAGAACTTAGAATAAAAGTCAGGCACACCACTGCCAGAAGTTAGTCTAGAGCCCTGGTTTATAATAACAAATTAGTCATTGGTCAGGTTTAGTAGTCTAGGCAAATTAGAACCAACGCTGATAAGTACAAAATCAAATAAATAAGCAAGACATTCAGACTACACACCTTCTTCCTCCTTCACCCTCCCAGAGCTCTTAGCAGATGGTGCTCCTTTAGACTTGGAGGCCCCAGATGGTGCCTGGGCTTCATCTTTGACCTCAGCCCCCCAGGGGGAGATACCGTGCAGGCAAACAAGCTCCTGAAAGGGCTTGCCAGAAGACTTAATGTCAGTCAGGAAGTCCTCAGATACCACACGCACACTGGCCTCCTTCACCTCCTCCATCTTCTTAGTCATTTTTTCCACCTCCTCTGGAGAGAGAAATAGCAGTTGTGCTTGATCAGTAAACATGAGACCAGTGTACATCAAAACTCAGTAATAGGAAGGTTTCAGTCAGGTGGTTATAATGAAGCACAATTTCTAATGTAGCATTGCTGTATTGTGCGAACCCAGTGTCTAGACTGGGAAATAAATAAAAAGATATGTTGACTCTAGACATTCAAGGCTGTTCACAAACAACTAATCACCAAAAAAAAAAGATACTCAACAACAATACCCTTACAGCCTTATGCACCTGATTTTTGCACATTTTGCACAATTTTTTTTTACTTGTGTGTCCTGTCTGAAATATCCAACATATCCAGTAACAAGTATCCTACATGACGTTGTCCAGTTATGTTCTGTTCGACCTGTTCATTATACAGAAAGGTTTTTACTTTTCTCCCATAGAAATAACATGTACAGTATTTAATATTTAGTTAGTATAGAGTGTATACTGTGTATACTGTCGTACTGACAAACTAATCTTGAATTCCCCTAGCCATGCCTCTTTTTAACATTTTACATTTATGCCAGTAGTTACAATCAGTCTTCTCCTACACTGGCTTCCGTACTGGCAGAAATTACACTTTAACCCTGTTCTTCATTAAATATATCGCTGACATTTTTCACCATGAGTCCTGTGTACCAGGCAGTTGGCCACAGTTTATAAATGTCTGTCTTACATGGGTCACTCTGTTATATTATGTGGCAATAAAAAGAGATTTGATTTTGTAACACCAATACCCAGTCCCTAACCAATGCCCAAATGGATAAGGCACTGGCCTCCTAAACCAGGGATTGTGGGTTCGAGTCTCATATGGGGTGATGAGTAGCAGAGTGGCACAGCAGAAGCATGCTGGGCCCATAAACCAGAGGTCGATGGATCGAAACCATCCCCTGCTAATGTCCTCTAGGGGCAGTGGAGCCTAGCGATTAAGGCCCCTTAATCAGAATGTTGATGGGTTAAAAGCAGGGCATATTTTGTTTTTTTAAGAAACACAAGTACTCACTACTATTGCTGACACAAATGTTGGCTTTGGAAGCAGAGCCGGTGATCTTCCCTCCGAGTTCTTCTACTGCAGCTTTCAGGTCATCTTTGTTCTTGCTCAACTTTCCAACTGCCAGAATTTTCTTGCCGGTCAGTGGCTTGTCTGCAATACGAGTCATGCATTTGTAAAATGTTAATATGCAAAATGTAAACAGATCAGACGGCAAATTGAACTTACAGGAAAAGTGATACGGGATACAGTTTCAAACAGAATAAAAAAATAGTAACGACAATAGCCTACTCATGCAGATTTACATTTCAGGCATTTGGTAAGTATCCAGAGCGACTTACAACGTGCTTTCAAGTTACCATCGATGAAGAGATCAATTCCGGTTCTCTAGGACCCCCGACTATGAATACATCTATTTTATTCACTCTGTTGTAGATTCTGTACACAAGTTTGACAATAAGAAAGTTACAAGTTAATCTAAATATTCTTTAAAGAGGAAGGTCTTGAGCTGTCGTTTGAAGGTGCTCTGTGACTGAGCTGTTCTGACCTCGAGGGGAAGTTCATTCCGCCACCGTGGGGTCAAGACAGAGAAGAGTCTAGATGAATGTTTTCCTTTTACCTTCAGAGATGGAGGGACCAGTCGAGCAGTACTGGAGGCTCGGAGTATACGAGGTGCAGTGCGAGGTGTAATAAGGGCTGTGAGGTAGGATGGTGCTACTCCATGTTTGGCTTTGTAGGCCAGCATCAGTATTTTGAACCTGATGCGTGCAGCTACTGGGAGCCAGTGGAGGGAACGTAGCAGAGGGGTGGTGTGGGAGAATTTGGGAAAGTTGAAGATTAGTCGTGCTGCTGCATTTTGTATTAGTTGTAGAGGTCGGATGGTACATAGTGGTAGACCAGCTAGAAGGGAGTTACAGTAGTCCAGTCGTGAGATTACTAAGGACTGAACCAGTAGTTGGGTGGCCTGGGTTGACAGATAAGGGCGGATTCGTCTGATATTGTACAGAAGGAATCTACATGAGCGGGAAAGATTGTTGATGTGAGTCGAGAAGGAGAGTTGGATGTCTATTGTTACTCCAAGGTTGCGGGCTGTTGTAAATAGCAAGATCCTGATGTGGTGAAGAATCTGCTGGAATGAATATTAGTTCAGTTTTGGTGGGATTGAGTTTGAGGTGATGGGCTGCCATCCAAGATGAGATGTCAGTTAGACATGCAGAGATTTTGGAAGCAGCATGTAGATCTGAGGGAGGAAAAGAGAAGATAAGTTGTGTGTCATCGGCATAGCAGTGGTAGGATAATCCATGTGAGGAAATGACTTCAAGTGATCTCATGTAGAGGGAGAAGAGGAGAGGACCTGAGCCTAGTACTGAGCCTTGAGGGACACCAGTGGAGTCTACGTGAGGCAAACGTGGATCCTTTCCAAGTCACTTGGTAAGATTGCTCATCAAGGTAGGAAGCAAACCACTGCCATGCTGAGCCCTGAATTCCAAGCCTCTTCAGGATTGACAAGAGAGTCTTGTGGTTAACGGTGTCAAATGCTGCAAAAGTGGTCGAGGAGAATAAGAACTGATGACAGTTTTGCCAGAAGGGCCGTCTCAGTAGAATGAGCTGTTCTGAAGCCAGACTGGTTAGGATCCAGGAGATTGTTCTGTGATAGATGAAGTGATAGCTGGTTGTAGACACAGCACTCTAGGATTTTGGATGGAAATGAGAGGAGGGAAACTGGTCTGTAGTTGTTGTCTGTAGGATCAGCAGTGGGTTTCATTAGGATTGGAAGAACCCTGGCTGTTTTAAAGGCAGATGGTACATGGCCAGACGACATTGAGCTGTTTATGATATAAGAAATGAAAGGGATGAGGTCAGGGGAGATGGTTTGAAGCATTGCTAAAGGGATCTAGTGGCCAGGTGGTTGGGTTGCCTGTAGATATGATCTGAATGTTTTCATCAGATGTGATCTTAGAAAATTGATTTAGAGTAGCTGTAGAATTTTCAGAGGGTAGAGTAGGATTTGTGGTGGAGAATGTCTCACAGATTTTTTCAATCTTCCCTGTGAAGAAGTTGGCAAAATCATCAGCTGTTAGGGAAGATGGGGCAGGGGGAGTCGGAGGGTTGAGTAGGGATAAGAAGATGTTGTGGAGTTTTTGAGGGTTGTGGGCAGAGGCTTCTAGTTTCGCTTTGTAGAAAGCAATTTTAGCAGCAGTGAGGTTAGTGGAGTATTTGCGCAGAAGATTCTGGTAATACAGTAGGTCTGAGTCAAGCTGAGATTTCTTGTATTTTCTCTCTGCTGCTCGAAGTACTCTTCGATTGCTGCGCAATGTATCGGAGAGCCAGGGTGCAGGGGGAGAAGTCCTTTTGGGTTTTGTTGATAGAGGACAGAGTTGATCCATGGAAAGGGAAAGTGAGGAGAGAGTTAGTAGTGGTCTCTTGTGGTAAGGAGAAGAACAAATCAGAGGTTGGGAGATGTGAAAGAATGCAGGAAGATACAGATAAAGGTGAGACAGTTTGAAGGTTGTGAGTGTGAAGGTCAGGAAGTGGTGGTCAGAGATGTGAAGGGGAGTGGAAGAAAGGTCAGAAGTTGGAGAAGGACGACTGAAGACCAGGTCCAGGACATTCCCTCCTTTGTGTGTGGGAGAGATGTTCAAATTCTAGGGGTGTTGAAATTAATTGTATAATCGATTATTTCATAATGATGTTTCTTGGTGATTTTCTGGAGGCGGTATAAAAATTCGTGATCAGAGTACAGCGCTGTTGAACTTTGACTGCTGCACGTAACATATTTGCGTACGACCAATAGAATCCAAGCGGGTGAGTTTTCTGTCTGTCACAGAAGCTGATCTTTCTCTGAGATCTACAACACAACTTACCGCATACAGTCTTCCCTGATGCCCGCGGCGAGCGCAACACGTTCGGCCTGAAACTGGCTTTAGATTTTTGTCCAATGAGCAGAAAGCCTGTCTGTGTTCAAGTCTTACCTGATGCCACGGATGTCTAAACCAGGCGTTTTTCTGACGTTTGTGGAGTCAGCAGAGTTCGGACTGAACACAGACTCTTTTTCTGCTCATTGGAGCAAAATCAAAGCGTCCACACAGGTGTAGGAGACCTACAAGGTCTACTCTTTTATGTGAAAACATCATGGGACCATGTAGAAAATTTATGGAATGCATCGTGATCCATCCTAATCGAATCATGAGACCTGTGAAGGTTCACACCTCTTACAAATTCAGTTACAATTTCAGATTGAGAGCATGCTTTAAATGGTTTAGGATGTAAAATGCAGAAATCTCATTATCTTCTCCTATTTTTGGGAACGGTGAGTTCGGTAAATATCTAGGGTAAATGCAGGAGGGCTGTCTACCTGCAGGGGCTGCTTTCGGGAAAGATTCAGTCGGAGCACTGGAAGCACTGGGTGCTGAAGCTGAAGCTGTTGGTGTGGGGAGGGCGGAAGGTTCCTCTTTGGGGAAAGCTCGATCCTGACGCTTGAATTTGAACTTTTTCAGGAAGACCAGTTCCTGAAACTCCTACAAAAGGAAGAGATGATGTATTACAATGCATATAAAACAGAACATAGAATACAGAGAGATTTTTTTTTTATGATAGATTAAGCTAAAAACACTTTCTTCTTTAATGCGATCCAAAACATTCTTTCAGTGCTCCCCCCACATTAGCATCAAGCCAGTCGCTGCTCCTCAAAGACCAACAAAGGCACTAATGCGCTGTGACTGGCTGTGCTTTCACTGGTGCAGCAACAATGCACATACTTTGGGGGTGACCCAGTCCTTCCGGTTGGGTGTCTGGGTTTTGAAGACACATTTGGTCCAGGCGGAGATGTCCCCTGTGCAGTAGTAAGCATCATTCTTGAACACCAGCTGTCCCTTGCACGTCTCGCATGGCTTCAAGGCACCGAATGCCATGCAATCGGCTAGACTGTCCACGACCTGTCAAAAGTTAAGATAGCCATAAACACAATTCCCAACAAAAGACATTAATATGCCAAACTTGAGAGACTAGAAACTCACGTTGGACTCTCCTGATGGCACTTCCTGCCCATTGGCAATAAGCAGTTCCTTCATGTCATTGATGGAGCAGTGCTTCTTCAGCTTGTCTTTGATGCCCCATATTAACTGGTTTTGCTCCTGATGTGAAAAACATCAGAATTGTCATTGCGAAACACTGCAGCACAGCACACGGTGACTACAAAATGTGTGAGCCACCATGACAGGCATCCGGACCGGCAACCTTCCGATTACAGGTCCGTTTTCCTTTCCCGCTAGGCCACCACAAGTCAATGCGAACCAACAGTTTAGATGCCACTAGAGCTCAGATCTTATCTACCTTGAGTTGTATCTCCAGCTTTTTCTTCTCCTCCTCATCCTCCTTTTTCTGCTTTTTGGAGGCAGCTTCTCCGTCCAGCTCATCACCTTTTCTCTTCCTGAAATGTGCAGATTGAATATTGACATATTCTTTCGCACCGCAATTCTCAACACTAGTCTCCTCAAAATACCTTTTTTCTTTCCAGCAGACAAAAAATTGTGAGAAAACACCAGGAAGATCAAATGTGTTTTACGGTTCAAATTGCAAAACAAGCAGATGGTATTTACTGACATTCATTCCAAAAGGCTGAAGACCATTCATTAAGAAGGTCAAGTAGTCAAGTTAAGTGTGGCACAGTCTGCTCACCAGGGACCATCATTAAAGCCTCATCACTCTGAGGAAGAGTGCCCATGGTGGCACACTGTTTGCTCCCAAGGCGCGTTAATGAGGACAAAATTAAAATCAACCACTCCCTAGAAGTGACACTGATGGGACCTGTGGCCCCCCCCAGTCACCCTCTGCACACACTGAAGAGACGGTGGACAAAGCATGTTGGCAGACACACGGGTGTAAAAACAAGACACTCTCAGGACTGAAGTGACAAAACAAACGCATTTTTCCAGCCATATAAAATGAACTGGTCTTGTTCTGGCGCAATCATTTTCAACCCAGAGCATGACTTGAAATGGCAGCACACGGCTTTCATTGAAGTGGTGAAAAATCCGGAACTGATGCAAACCCGCCTCTGCAGGTCTTCAAACATTCGGTAAGTAAATGTGCTCCAAATATATTAATTCAAAGGAATAATGAAGCATTGCATTGTGAATAGACTAGTGAATATTAAGACGAACTTGTGGTTATTTATTATCAGTCACTCTAGTGACTGATAGCTAATAATTAGTCAAGAGAAAATGACATAACTTGAGTCCAACTATCATCTTTCATTCCAGTCAATATTTGGTTGAGGCTGAATGATTAATTTATGATGAAACCTTTAACTTTGATTAACTTATTCAAAACCTTTATCTATTATAATATTTTCATATAGGAAATGATATAAAAACACACATTACTCTACATACCAAAACCTTTTTACATTTACAGCATTTATCAGACGCCCTTATCCATAGCGACTTACAATCAGTAGTTACAGGGACAGTCCCCCTGGAGCAACTGAGGGTTAAGTGTCTTGCTCAAGGACACAATGGTAGTAAGTGGGATTTGAACCTGGGTCTTCTGGTTAACAGGTGAGTGTGTTACTCACTAGGCTACTACCACCCTTTTTTCAATTAAAAGCAAAAACAAAACATTGTATTTGATGGCATCTCACTTATTGTTTTTTTTTCCCCACAATACTAAAGTATTCTTGTTTTTAGGTCGACAATTTAATTTTTCCTTTATATTTCCAAAGAGAGAATCTGCAGAGTATGGATGCCACCACTGTATTCACCACTCCACCCGAGCCTGGTGACCTCACCCCCGTCTGGGTCGCCGCCTCCTTACGTGCTGTGGACAATCTAACCAGCACAGCTGCCGCTGCCTCGGACCAGTCCAGCACCCTGAACACGCCCTACACGGTGGCCGAGCTGGCCATTGCCGCGCTCTCCACCGCAGGCAACCTCCTGGTGTGCGTGGCCGTCGGCCTCAACCGCAAGCTGCGCACGGTCACAAACTACTTCCTGGTGTCCCTGGCGGTGGCGGACATCTGCGTGGGGGCCGTGGCCATCCCGTGCGCCATCTTGACCAACTTTGGCATCCCCCGGGACAACCTGTACCTCTGCCTTTTCATGCTGTCAGTTCTGATCATGCTGACCCAGAGCTCCATCTTCAGCCTGTTGGCAGTGGCCTTGGAGAGGTACGTGGCTATCCTAATGCCCCTCCGCTACCACACCCTGGTGACCCCACGCAACGCCATCCTGGTCATCCTCGTCACCTGGCTTCTGGCCTTCCTCATTGGCCTAGTGCCCCTCATGGGCTGGCACAAAGCCCTACAGCCTGCGGGCTACTGCCTCTTCGTGGACGTGGTGCAGATGAGCTACATGGTCTACTTCAACTTCTTTGCCTGTGTGCTGGCACCACTGCTGGTGATGTTCCTCATCTACGCCCAGATTTTCATCACGGTCAAGAGGCAGATGAGGAGGATCGCGTCAGAGCGCCGGGGCATCGGGGCGGACGGGGGCGCCGGGCCAAACGCCAAGGAAGGAGCGGTGGCCCGGGCTGCCCAAATGAAGCAGGAAATGAGGACGGCCACCTCGCTCTTCCTGGTCCTCTTCCTTTTCACCGTTTGCTGGATGCCCCTGCACATCATAAACTGCTTCCTGCTGCTGTGCGCCACCTGCCCCGTCCCAATGCCCCTGCTGTCCACGGCAATCATCCTGTCCCACGCCAACTCGGCCGTCAACCCCTTCCTTTACGCCTATAAGATGAAGGCCTTCAGAGACACCTTCAAGGCGATCTTCCTTTGCGGAAGGGGCTTGAGGGCCATCCAAAGATCATGAAAGATCAACTACTGTATAGTTTGCTTTCCCCTCGCCCTACTCACCCCTCTGACTTAACAGCAGGCAGCCTCTTCTTTAGCTCCTCTTTGTCTTCAGCCCGCAGGGCAGCAAAGCCTTTGAGCTGGGCAGCGTTGTACTCGGCCCTAAAGGCCAGCTCCTCGCGACGACTAACAAAACAGCCCGTGTGATACCAGCGGTCGATGAGGCCCAGCTGGGGCTTTTCAGGATCCACCGTCTTTTTGGACACTCGAATCTGGTCCTGGCAGAGAAAGAATTTTACAATTCAGTCCATAATCGCCATACAAAATGCTAGAATAGCAGTTTGAAAGATCTTCAAAACATACATCATATATTTAAGTAAATATGAAGAAAAAAAATATTTAGCATTCATTTTTTCAGCTTTGACCAGCTTTTCGGTATAGCTGGGTTTCAGTCACATGGTTGTGATGAAGCGCAATTTCTAATGGAGGTCAGGAAATAAAAATGGAGAAAATATGGAGTTAGGCACTGTAGAGTCTGTATTGTGGGAATTTAAACCCAGTGACTAGACAGTGATACAGGAGGTTAATTTATTTAAAAAAAAAACAAAAAAAAAAAACTATTTTACATTTTTATGCGCAAATGTGCAAAGAGTGACTATAAGCTTAATGATTGCTTTTGTTGTTTGGTGTTTTTGACCCAGGGGGTGCCCCTGCGGGCGATTCTGCATGTTGTTCTGCATGCAAGCTCTTGGTGGGAACTCGCCACACTGCATATTTACCTGTTATTTGTGGAAAAGTAAACCAAACTAATTAAATTTGATATCAATTTCCTTTTAAACCCAGTTTTCCTTTTCCTGGTTCGAAAGATCGGAGCAGCCGTAAACTACACAAAACATGGGCATCTTTTCAGGAGGCAGATACACACTACTTCACTTCCTGCCCTCCATCTGAATTTTGCGCCAAAGTGTGAAGTCAAGTGAAATAAACCTATTGCCATGAACGTTACCTTTTCAATTTTCTGCTCGCAACCTTTGCAGGTGCTTCTGTTGGACTTTGCATATTCCACAGCAAAGTCGTTAAGGGTCTTCTCTCCTTTAGCCACGCCCTTTTGGTCACTTTTACCTAAATAGGCCAGACATAGCATTAACACTGTGGTGTGAATGTGAAATGCTTTACACAAAAAAAAAAAAAAAAAAAAAAAAGCAGCACCAGAAATTACCTCCAGACACTCCTCCAGTCTCGATGGCCGCCTTCACCTTCTCCTGGTCGTTCCAGCGGAGGTCTGAGTAGCCAGAGATTTCGCCGGTCGAATGCACCGATGCTTGTTGCCAGAAGCAGGAGAAATGGTGCCAGTGTGGCACTTTACCGTCAAACTTGGGTGACTGTGCAAAAACAGGAGCACGCGCACCAACGTGCAATTTAAATAACGCAACATTTACCAGCAGGTATTGTTCTGTGAAGCGAGTGACTGCCTTGCATTCAGAGTATCTATCAGAATTCATTGCATTTTTATTTTATCATTTACACTTACAGCATTTATCAAACGCCCTTATCCAGAGCGACTTACAATCAGTAGTTACGGGGACAGTCCCCCCCTGGAGCAACTAAGGGTGAAGTGTCTTGCTCAGGGACACAGTGGTAGTAAGTGGGTTTGAACCCGGGTCTTCTGGTTCATAGGCGAGCGAGTTAACTACTAGGCTACTACCACCCATCAGACTGCCATACATCCAGAGCAACTTACAAATCCGGAGTTACAGGGAGTTGAGCGTCTTGCTCAGGGACACAATGGTAGTAAGAGGGGGTTGTAACCTGTGACTTACTTTACAACTTTTTTTTTACTTCGAGAACACACAAAAGATACATATTACAAATTAAAATCAAGTGCACTTATTTATTATTTATTCGCCATCGCGCAATAAAGAGAAGATCTGTCGGGGGCGTGTAAACGCTTCCTAAGGAGGACTTATCAAGCGGCACCCCCACAGGGCCCCGTTCTTAAAACGCTTCGTTTTCTAACGAGTAAAAGAAATCACGCAGATATATGTTGGATGATAGGTAACATCATAATGTGTACATGTAGGAGTTTACTACAGGCCCGGCTAAAAGCAACAGGGGATGCGGCGCAGGGACCGCCGCACGCCCCATTCAATCCCGGAGCAGCCGTTTAAAACGCATCTTTCAGGGCGACGAGGGCCGAAAGACGGCGTCGCAACTACGAACGAGAACGATGAAAGGGAAAAGTTGGGCCGCGGCACGAAAAAAAATAACCCACAACACAACAACGGCATCATCCTACCTGCACCATAAAGGCCATGCGCAGCGAGTCCTTCGCAATGTTCTCTTTGCACTTTTTGCAGGACGCGCGTCCGCTTTTGGCGTACTCCGCTTTAAACTGCTTGTCGTCCTGAGAATCTGCCATCGCTGCGCCGGCTGGAAGTAAAAAAAAAACGAGCGGGAGAGCGGCGGTCGTTCGCAACGTGGAATTCCGCCGCCGGGAACTCACAATGTGGAGTCGGGCCGCGCGGCTACGCAGGCCAGAGCAGTCGATCACGGCGCCGCAGCCCGGATCGGTCGATCGCGGCTCTCCGCGTTCAGGCCCCTTCATCGAGCGCCGAGCGCAGCATGGCCGCCCATTTACATTTACATTTACAGCATTTTCAGACGCCCTTATCCTTACAATCAGTAGTTACAGGGACAGTCCCCCCCTGGAGACACTCAGGGTTAAGTGTCTTGCTCAGGGGAACAATGGTAGTAAGTGGGATTTGAACCTGGGCCTTCTGGTTCGTAGACGAGTGTGTTACCCACTAGGCTACTACAACCCCCATGTCAACATTCATTAAGTGGCTTTCATTGCAACGGAATCTCAGCGCTGACTGAAGACGCTTTGCAATAGAAAACTATTTAAAAGACACTCAAACAAAATGCAAAAATTTTTTTTTCCATTGTATTTAATAATTGACCCGGTCCAAGGGTCAGATTGCATGAAACGGTGAAAATTACACTGATCTATTACTTGGACATTGGTTGTCAGTTGGAAACAATGCAGCAAACATCTAGTCACAAATAGATGAAGAGCAAGTCTGGAACAAGCAGGCTTCAAATGACTCTTTTTAAGTGATTTCCTGCGATCCTCATAGTAAACATTGTAAATGACCATGAAAAAAAAAAGAAACACGATGAAGAAGGTGTGTCCAAACTATTGGCATCAGGGAGTCAAACAGTTAAAAATTGAAACATTACACTGAAATAAACATTGACTTCTGTTTCGACGTCGTATCTTGGGCACCACTTGTCTTCTGTGACAAGATTGTGTGCAGTAGAGGTCTAAACTGAACTGGTAAAAATAATGCCGGGCAACAATTAAATATTAATTTCACTGTTGTGCACATTATTCAGTAATACTTTAAAAACAATAATGCATTAACTTGCCCGGCCCTACTAAAAACATATGGAAGTCTGTTTTAACGTATTTGCCATGTTGCGATTGGCATTTTTCTCTAAATATTGATGTAAAAATAATATGATTGTGTCATTATTTTGATTGGACTACTTTTCCCCATTCTTCTTTGTAGAAGTGGCAGCAGGCTGTTGGGCTCCAGATGAAAATGAATTTTTCAGCCTGTAGATGGCAACCTTTACTGTTTTAAAGAGCCACAAATGGCATAAACATCACTTAATAATCTGCCAAGGGTAAATAAAGTAACAATTATTAACGTTTTACCAAGTGCTTGTCATTGCAAACTACTGCAGCACAGCAACACAACGAAACGAGTTCTCGGCCTGTAACCATCAGCCTTAGTGAGCAGCCATGATTGTACCCATGGGAGCAGTTTGAGGGGTTGGTGCTCGGACCAGCAGCACCCTGGCGGTTCGGGGTATGAACCCTGAAGTTGTCCGATTACGGACCCGCCTCCTTACCTGCTGAGCTACCACTGCCCCTTCATATATACAAAAACCGCCATGCTTTTACCCCTGAATAGACTTCATTTCTAACCCACACTAATCAAAAAGAAGCTTTGCAACATAGACACTAGTTTATTCAAGTTGGTACAAGAGATCACATCAGGGTCACATTGCAGGAAGCCTTGGGTGGTGGTCACATGGAAAAATTATTTATTAGGAACAGGTCGATTGGGACAGCTGGACACAACGTGGTACGAGAAGTCGATCCCAAACCTGAAAGTGGCATGTCACAACCTGGATTTGAAAGAGGGGAAGAAAACAAAATGAACAAATGCATGCCCCCCACCTTTAAACTAGGATTTGATTGCGTACCTTCGCATTTGCTGGGACTGAACAGACAGGCTTCAAGCTCGTTTTCAAACAGTTGGTTGCGGCCAACTTCACATCAAAATAATATTTCACGCCTGTATCTATAGTCATCTGCAGTAAAGAACAGACGTAGGGCAACAAATTTACTACAAAAAAGCATGGTGGGAGGACCAGTGGCAGAAGCTTCACTTGGAGGAAAGTGCGGACCTGTTTCTGAGCCTTGAGCACGGTCTGCACGGCGCTGACGTACGTGTAACTGGTCCCAAGGTTATACTGACCAACAGCGAAATCCAACTTGGTCTTCACTTCATAGACGTTGACATCTGCAGTAGTGAGACCTCCAGAAGAAGAGGAAGAGTCAGCAGCAGCCAAAGCGATCAGCAGGGCGGCAATATACCACAACAGAGCCATTTCTTAGGTACTTCTGGAAAAAAACGAAACATTATCAGCCATAAGTGGAACACGTAAAAGACGACAGTTGGAATTATAGAGGTCGATCAAACTGTTTTATTGGACTAGTGAACGAAATGACGACAAAAGAGCCATGAAAGCGCAGATAAAAGAACCACCAGGTCGTAACTGCACGACATAGTTCGGGAACAGAGAGAACAGCGTGACTGAGTAAAAGCACAAGCTACTTCTCCAGAACTCCCACCAAACTTACCGAGCAGGTAGAAGGAAGGACGACCGAGACTAGACCCAGGAGTGTGCTTATCAGCAAGATCCCGGCAGGATCCCAGGTGTGCGCTTATTAGCAAGATCCCGGCAGGATCCCAGCAGGTTCCCAGGTGCGCGCTTATTAGCAAGATCCCAGCAAGATCCCGGCAGGATCCCAGGTGCGCGCTTATTAGCAAGATCCCAGCAAGATCCCGGCAGGATCCCAGGTGCGCGCTTATTAGCAAGATCCCAGCAAGATCCCGGCAGGATCCCAGCAGGATCCCAGGTGCGCGCGCACTGACGTAAGTTCGGAATAGAAATGACGACTTGTTGTTTTATTGTTTTGGCGACGCTGTGTTTTTAAGGAGGGAAATTTTTTTAAAACAAACTGGTCGAAGTCGAGAGAACGTGAGAGGACTGCGTATTGTTATTACTGTTGCTGGTTTTATGACCATTGTTAATTTTGCAAGCACGACTTAATTATGTCAACATGATGTTAATTTGTGTATTGTTGCGTAATTATTTACATGTTCAGAATATAATTTGGATTCTATTTCCTTTCTGTAATGTATTTTCTTGACCTGTAGGTGACGCACTTTAGTTTTTTTTCTATGAAAGACGTCAGCCAAAGAGAGTTAAACTGAATAGTTATACTAATGGCATTCCTTTACTCCCTCACTATTCTTAACCACCTTTTTTCCCCTCTTACCCAGGTTTGTGGCTGATGGAGCTGATCCCAGGACGCTGGGTGCCAGGCTTGGGGTCAGCCAGGGTGTGAAGCCAGCCTGCCACAAGGCACACGTGTACACACACCTACGCAACTACGGTGGCTTTAGAGCCACCAATTCAAGTAGTGTACAGAACTTTGAATGGTGGGAGAAAAGTGGACAACCCCAAAAAAATCTGCGCCAACACGGAGAGGTCACATCACCAACCATCGCTTCACCATGCAGCCCAGCATAATTAATATTATTCATAAAATGTTCAAATATTCTACAAATTTACAATAACTACCAACACAGCGCAGGCACACATGATTTAAGAATTTATTAAGATTTATTTAAGATTCCTTAACTTGTTACAGAGATACCTGGTAGTGGGTGAAGTTAATATGGATGTTTCTTTGGCACGTGCCACCTACTGAAACAATGCTTCAAAAATGGCATGCGAGCACAGCAACAACAATTTTGAGGTGTTGACCTTCTCTCCAAACTATCCGGAATGGTAGTAAGTGGGGTTTGAACCTGGGTCTTCTGGTTCACAAAAGGCATCACTGAAGGCATCAAAACTATGAATGAACACATGTGGAGTTACGTACTTAACAAAAAGTGGAGACCTGGTCTCCACAGTCACCAGACCTGAACCCAATCCAGATGGTTTGGGGTGAGCTGGACCGCAGAGTGAAGGCAAAGGGGCCAACAAGTGCTAAACACCTCTGGGAACTCCTTCAAGACTGTTGGAGAACCATTTCAGGTGACGACCTCTTGAAGCTCATCGAGAGAATGCCAAGAGTGTGCAAAGCAGTAATCAGAGCAAAGAAACTAGAACATAAAACATGTTTTCAGTTATTTCACCTTTTTTTGTTAAGTACACAACTCCACGTGTGTTCATTCATGACCATCTACCAACGTAAATAGTCATGAAAATAAAGAAAACATGTTGGAGAAGGTGTGTCCAAACTTTTGGCATAAGGGAGTCAGACAGTTAAAAACTGAAACATTATACTGAAATAAACATTGACTTCTGTTTCGACGTCGTATCTCGGGCACCATTGACAAATCAGAGTTCCGTACTCGGAAGTATGACATTGCTAATACTTCAGATTTTTTTGTCTTCTTTGACAAGTTTGTGTGCAGTAGAAATCTAAACTGAATTGGTAAAAATAATGCCAGGCAACAATTAAATATTAATTTCACTGTTGTGCATGATATTCAGTAATGCCGTAGCGACGGGCTCCGCGAAGGGGAGAGAAGAGATGCTTGACATAGTGGAGTGGCTTAGAGAAACCTTTTATTAGCTAGCACCAACCAGGTACCAGCACAAGAGGTTAACAGCAGGGCAACAGGGGAGGCATTCACCCAAGATCATTGTATGTCCCCTGCCTGTTCCAGTTATTCCCCACTACCAGGCAACAGCCCACTAAATCCCCCAATACTCACCCTAACGGTGGGTAAACCTTGCCTCACTAACCCGAAATTCAACTGGGTCCCAGTAAAGAACGAACGATGCTATTAGACCACGACTCATGATAGAAGTGAACATTTGTTACGAGAAAAAAAAAAAAAAAAAAAAAAAAAAAAAAAAAAAAAAAAAGAAGCTTTGCAACATAGACACTAGTTTATTCAAGTTGGTACAAGAGATCACATCAGGGTCACATTGCAGGAAGCCTTGGGTGGTGGTCACATGGAAAAATTATTTATTAGGAACAGGTCGATTGAGACAGCTGGACACAACGTGGTACGAGAGCTTGATCCCAAACCTGAAAGTGGCATGTCACAACCTGGATTTGAAAGAGGGGAAGAAAACAAAATGAACAAATGCATGCCCCCCACCTTTAAACTAGGATTTGATTGCGTACCTTCGCATTTGCTGGGACTGAACAGACAGGCTTCAAGCTCGTTTTCAAACAGTTGGTTGCGGCCAACTTCACATCAAAATAATATTTCACTCCTTTATCTCCAGTCACCTGCAGTAAAGAACAGACGTAGGGCAACAAATTTACTACAAAAAGCATGGTGAGAGGACCAGTGGCAGAAGCTTCACTTGCAGGAAAGTGCGGACCTGTTTCTGAGCCTTGAGCACGGTCTGCACGGCGCTGACGTACGTGTAACTGGTCCCAAGGTTATACTGACCAACAGCGAAATCCAACTTGGTCTTCACTTCATAGACGTTGACATCTGCAGTAGTGAGACCTCCAGAAGAAGAGGAAGAGTCAGCAGCAGCCAAAGCGATCAGCAGGGCGGCAATATACCACAACAGAGCCATTTCTTAGGTACTTCTGGAAAAAAACGAAACATTATCAGCCATAAGTGGAACACGTAAAAGAAGACAGTTGGAATTATAGAGGTCGATCAAACTGTTTTATTGGACTAGTGAACGAAATGACGACAAAAGAGCCATGAAAGCGCAGATAAAAGAACCACCAGGTCGTAACTGCACGACATAGTTCGGGAACAGAGAGAACAGCGTGACGGAGTAAAAGCACAAGCAGCTACTTCTCCAGAACTCCCACCAAACTTACCGAGCAGGTAGAAGGAAGGACGACCGAGACTGGACCCAGGAGTGTGCTTATCAGCAGGATCCCAGCAGGATCCCAGGTGTGCGCCTATCAGCAAGATCCCGGCAGGATCCCAGCAGGATCCCAGGTGCGCGCTTATCAGCAAGATCCCGGCAGGATCCCAGGTGCGCGCGCACTGACGTGAATTTGGTATCGAAACGACGACTTGTTGTTTTATTGTTTTGGCGGTTCTGTGTTTTTAAGGAGGGAAAAATAAATAAAAAAAACGGGTCGAAGACGAGAGGACTTATTATTATTATTATTATTGTTGTTGTTGCTGGTTTTTATGACTTGTTAATTTTTAAACATGAGATGTTAATTTGTGTGTTGTTGCGTAATTATTTACATGTTCAGAATATAATTTGGATTCTATTTCCTTTCTGTAATGTATTTTCTTAACCTGTAGGTGACGCACTTTAGTTTTTTCTATGAAAGACGTCAGCCAAAGAGAGTTAAACTGAATAGTTATACTAATGGCATTCCTTTACTCCCTCACTATTCTTAACCACCTTTTTTCCCCTCTTACCCAGGTTTGTGGCTGATGGAGCTGATCCCAGGACGCTGGGTGCCAGGCTTGGGGTCAGCCAGGGTGTGAAGCCAGCCTGCCACAAGGCACACGTGTACACACACACACAGTCACTTTAGAGCCAAAAATTCAATTCACTTTGACTGGTGGGAGAAAAGTGGACAACCCCAAAAAAATCTGCGCCAACACGGAGAGGTCACATCGCCAACCATCGCTTCACCATGCAGCCCAGCATAATTAATATTATTCATAAAATAAAATATTCAAACATTTATACAAATTTACCATAACAACCAACCCAGCGCAGGCACATGTGAAATAAGAATTTATTAAGATTCCTTAACTTGTTACAGAGATATCTGGTAGTGGGTGAAGTTCATGTGGATGTTTTTTTGACACGTGCCACCTACTGAAACAATGCTTCAAAAATGGCATGCGAGCACAGCAACAACAATTTTGAGGTGTTGACCTTCTCTCCAAACTATCCGGAATGGTAGTAAGTGGGGTTTGAACCTGGGTCTTCTGGTTCACAAGGCGAGCATGTTACCCACTAGGCTTCTACCAGCCTAGACTGTTTGCAGCACTGTTTTTGTGTGACTGGAGGAGAATATATTGTGTGGAAACGTTTCAACTTTGACTTTAATTCATTTTGAAACTAAGGAAGGTTTGAAATGAGCTACGTTTGAAAACATAAGCTGGTGGGTCCTTTCGGATCAGGAATTGAGACTAGATGTCACCAAAATATTTATTAGGCCCTTGCTATTGTAAATGACAAATAATGTATAGTCTGCAAGTATATCTGCATCGGACAAGGTTCTGTCTCAGTGCACTGGAGTTCTGTGGGTCCGTCACTCTTTCACCAGGAAGTTTTGGACTCCAGGTTCGATGTAGTGCTGTAGAAAACTGAGGTATTCGTTGAAGATTCTGAATGAAGGCAACATATGTGTGGAGGTCCTTATTTAGCAGGAAGGATTGGCGGGGGGGGGGGCTGCTCAACACTGGAGGCTGCTGGTTGGGAGGGCGAAGCCAGCACTCACTCCCCGGCGTTTCTCCCTTTGGATGGCCTTCACCATACTGAACACCACGGACGCCAGCGTGGTCCTGCTACGGCCACCGGGGCGTCCTGATGTCCCCTCTCCCGCTGCGCCCCCGTTGCTGGCCTTCTGCCTGCGGCTGCCACCAATGAAGTAGGTGCGGACGTTGCCATGCTGCTCGCTCACACCCTTGATGAAGATCTCACCGCGTAGATCCAAGTGGAACCCCCAGCTGGCCAGGATCTGACTGGTGGCCTCGGGAACCTGGATGCGTCCGCTCACGCCGGTGGTGTCCATCCGGCTGGCAAGGTTCACTGTCATGCCCCAGATGTCGTATTGAGGCTTTGTGGCGCCAATCACTCCTGCTATAACTGGCCCGTGGGCAATTCCTGTGAATCAAGAAGAGGGAAGGAAATTCAGTAGGGGTGGAAAGTATCAGTCCACACTACATTGTGCTTCAGAGATAGTAGGTAGGTAGTAGCCTAGTGGGTAACACACTCGCCTATGAACCAGAAGACCCGGGTTCGAATCCCACTTACTACCATTGTGTCCCTGAGCAAGACACTTAACCCTAAGTTGCTCCAGGGAGACTGTCCCTGTTACTACTGATTGTAAGTCGCTCTGGATAAGGGTAATAAATGCTGTAAATGTAAATGTAAACTCCCCCCACTAATCCAGAATATAATCATCTGATTATATATAATCAATGAATTTACTCCTACGTCATTAACTCTGAGGCTAAGTAAGGCCAGGCCGGGGTGAAGGCAGTCCTGGCAGGTCGAAGTTCACGAGCATAATTGAGAAACACTCTGGTTATGTGGCATAATGTTAATGCATAGAGGGATGCCAAAGGGCATGTCCCATGTCACCTGCTACATATCTTTTTTTTTTTTTTTTTTTGTGACACGGCGTTGTTATTACCAACACGAAGCTGGAAGTTGTTGGAGGAATGCCTGTTGATTTCCTTCAGGATTTCTTGCATGGCGAGGGCGAAGAGAACGAGCTCACTGAGGTGATGCCACTCACTAGAACAGGACTGGAGAAGCAACAGCAGAGCAGCTTCAATTCGGTCTTATGAATAAATACTCCGCACAGTTAACAGGTTGCAGAACATCGGTTACCTTTTGCTGTGCTGATAACCCGGATGCTGCCATGTAGCAGCTGCCAATAGTTTTAATTTTTTCAATGTCAAGAAAATACGGCTCCTCCAGGAGCTGTATAGAAAAGAAAGACGAAACAGACGGGTGATGTGAGATACGTCTTGTCCGTCTATTAACACCGAGCTCCGTAGGGATTAGACTTCTGTGTTAGAAAATGGTGAGTAGCTCGCCAGGTCTTGTTTTTCGCACCTCATCAAAGTCGGCAATGATCTCATTGAGCAGTCGCAGGCTCTCCACACTCTCATGTTTGATCTCGTTCTGCTCATAGTAATCATTGAAGCCCGCAATGGTGGCAAACATCACCCCAACTTCTTCATATGATTGTGAATACAGCTCCTTTAAAAAATAATCATATTAATTATTACGCCACACCTACAGGTCAGCTGTGAAGTCAAGAAAAGAAGCACCGTTCAGATTCGGTAGCAAGCCAACCAATCCCCTGCCAGGTAAAGTGTATAGAGAAGGAGCATTGCTTAGGCACCTCATCGTACTTGCTCCTCTCCAGAAAGTGACGGGCAACATGGGTGGGCAGGATGTTGTTCAGCAGACACTCATTGTGTTCCCTCAGCTCCCTCATGTCCTCCACTTCCTGCTGGGCCTGCAGTCTCCACAGAAAGTCCAGCCTCGCTGTGGCTTCCCACTTGACAGGAAGCAGGTTGATAGTGTGAGACGCACCAGCTAAGCACGCAAAGCAAGAAACCCCTTCCTTCTTCAAACAGGTTCCGCTCAAAGGCCGGAAGGATCGATCATTTCAAAACCTTCACACTGTATCCCACAACTACAAACTATTTTATCCATAAGCAAGGCTTCTGAAAAAAACCATGCCTGATGCCTACCTGCCGGCCATTGTAGAACACAGCCACCACAAACATAGTGAGCAACAGGATGGAGATGCCTTTCCTTCTCAGATGCTCAGTCCTGTGCGTGTCACTGCAAGTATTTTGGGAGACACACATAGTTATATCAGCTAAATGTTCTTCACTGTTCTAATTCAAATTCAAATTTTATTTGTCACATACATAGTCATACACGGTATGATATGTAGTGAAATGCTTTTTGCGACTACTACAGACCACAGTATTGCAAATGTTGCAAGTATACAATGAACCAATATGCAAATATTGCAAACATAACCAAATATTACACTTTTATGTCTTTAACATAAAATCTGTGTAACTGGTAGGGTGAAGGTGTGCAAATGAGTGAAAGACAATGTATAAATAAAAGAGCCATAAAAAAAGAGCAGTAAAGTAAAAAGCGCAGAGTGATTTTGTGCAAGGATTCCAGAGTGATTGGAGGTGAAAGTGCATGAGTTCTATGTACTGTTGTTGAGAGCTTGGACAGCCTGCGGGAAGAAGCTCCTCTTCATTCTCTCTGTGTTGGACTTCAGGGAGCGAAAGCGCTTCCCTGATCGCAGCAGAGAGAAGAGTCCATTGTTGGGGTGGGTGAGGTCCTTCACTATCTTCCTGGCCCTGGTGCAGCACCGTTTGCTGTAGATAGATTGAAGGTCAGGGAGCTTGGTACGGATGATTCGTTCGGCTGATCGAACCACCCTCTGTAGTGCTCGCCTGTCCTGCATAGTGCTGTTCCCGAACCAGGTTGAGATTTCCCATCAGGATGCTCTCTATGGTGCAGGAGTAGAAGTTCCTGAGCACCTTGGAGGGCAGTCTGAAGTCTCTCAGGCGTCTGAGGTGGTAGAGACGCTGCCGGGCCTTTTTCACCACGGTGTTGATGTGACAGGACCATGACAGGTCCTGCGTGATGTTAACACCGAGGTAACGGAAGCTGTCCACTCTCTCCACTGGGCTCCTGTTGATGACAGGGGTCTGGTAGGTCCTCTCCTGCTTTGTACTGAAGTCCACTATTAACTCCTTTGTCTTGCTGACGTTCAGGTGGAGATTGTTCCTCTGGCACCAGTTCACCAGATTTCCAACCTCCTCCAGGTAGGCCGTCTCATCGTTGTCAGAGATCAGGCCCACTACAACGGTGTCTTCAGCAAACTTGATGATGGTGGTGGAGTTAGTAGTGGCTGTACAGTCATGGGTGTACAGGGAGTACAGCAGGGGGCTCAAAACACAGCCCTGGGGGGCTCCAGTGCTGAGGGTGATTGAGGCTGAGACATGTCCACCCATCCTTACTGCCTGTGGTCTCCCGGTAAAGAAGTTGGAGATCCACTGACAGAGAGATGAGCTGAGTCCCAAAGTGTCACAAAGTGTCACATTTTACAATGTCCCATATAAATAAACATTGATTCATTAATCAAAAGGTAGTTATGTGTGTGCATATTTTAAGTAAAGCCACGTTTTAGTGGCAGTAGTGTCTTAGGAAGTCACTTGTATTACCTCTTCATGAGCCCCATTTGGTAACACTAGTTTGGGTTGCATTGTTAAAGTACAACCCTTATTTCTCTTTTCAGTGATGTGGCATAGTGGTCGACGCTTCAAGCCAGTGCACCGATCACCTAAAACAGTATGACCACTGACAGGTGAATGAAATGAAATTTCTCATTGCTGTGGTTTGGTATTTTAGGCAGCAAGCGAGCATTTTGTCAAAACCACGCCATGGAGAGATGTAAAAAGGTGGCTTGGTGGCTCTGAATGAATCTCATGAATTGAGGGGCCCGTGTACATTTCAATCCATGGCATCTCAACAACTTTTGGGCCAGAGGTCGGCCTAACGGGTAATGAAACAGACCCGCAATCAGTTCGCAATCAGTTGTCAGTTCGAATCCTGAAACACCAAGGTGGCACTGAGCAAGTAGCGTCCCCACACACTGTCATGGCGCCTGTCATGGTGCCAGGCAAGGCTGCCCACTGCTCATTTAGGGTGATGGGTTAAATGCAGACACCACATTTCACTGTGTGCTCTGGGTGCTGTGCTGTGTAAAAGAAAGTAAGCTGGCAGAAGTATTGTTTTGCTGGGGTCGTTTCAGTCTCTCCATTCATGTGGATATGAATTAGGTCACTTCGGAATGAGTTTACAGGACTTACAGCATCTTCTGCAAACATCTTGGTGCCATAAAGCATTTCACTGCATATCATACCGTGTGTGACTGTGTACATGACAAATAAAATTTGAATGCAGTAAAATAATTTATATACCATAGCATGGGGGTGGGGATGGGGATGGGGGGGTTGCTCAGTATTAACGGATTGGCTGTAATCAGCTTGGGTGTCTGTTCTGATCACGATACCTGTGGCTCAGCATGTGGAAGTCCACCTCTAAGAGGTTGCAGTAAATGAGTAACACAAGCAGCAGCACCGTTAACTTCAGCAGGGAGCTGAGGCGCATGAACACTGCACACGTCACCATGGACACTACCCCACCCAGCACAAAGAACTGTGAAAGCATGAGTGAAAAAAGACCAGAGAAAACAGATGAGAGGATTAGTCAACAAAGGCTTCCCTGTGGCATGCTAAAAGAACCATTTG
The DNA here is from genome assembly GCF_900700375.1 of Denticeps clupeoides. Lineage (NCBI taxonomy): Eukaryota > Metazoa > Chordata > Actinopteri > Clupeiformes > Denticipitidae > Denticeps > Denticeps clupeoides. The sequence goes on along the minus strand of NC_041720.1, from coordinate 11,996,416 downwards.
TAAAAGGATTTAAACGTGATCTATGGCCAACAGATTTTTAACCTCTGGGTATGTACAGAGGTTGAGACACTGCTGTTCTGGAAATGATCCATTGTTCTCTTTGGTTGGTGGTTCTTCAACCTTCCTGATGTTACACCATACCTGACAAACAAGTTCATTGTAAGATTGCGCCACAAGTTCATTGTAAGTTTGCGCCACATATTGCGCCTTTAATAATTCTTACTATTCAAACTACAGTGGTCAACAAAATGAGTAATTTTCTATATTTAAGATTACCATGTCCATGGTGGCCATGCAGATATTGACAACAATGGTGGTTACGGTCAGAATGTTCCTCATGGTGTTGTTCTCGTGAACCCAGCAGCAGAGCTGCTGCAGAATGAGAGGACAAGACCTAAACTCCTCAGCCAGGGTTACCACCAGCAGCAGTACATAAACCAGCAGGAAGAAGCTGAACTGCACCATGGCAGGGTATACTCTACAGAAAGAAGTGACAAAATAGAGAAGGATGATTGAATGACTGATCAAAATTAAATGCAGTGTATATGCACTGAAAAAGCAATGAAGAAGAGCCAGCAGGGTCTGATTTGTATATCGATTTTCATTAATGGCACATCAGCAGCGTCCGAAAGCCAGCACAGTCACTACAATAGTACTGAAACAACCTTAAGCCAGATTGACCACAGGGCCCTGCCTACCTGGGGGCAGGGATGAGGGCCTGCACTGCCATGAGGAAGAGAAGTATAATGAAGGAGCAGACCATGTTTGTCTTGAACATTTCATCTCTCATCAAAAAGAACTGAGAAACATAGAACAAAGATTAAAAATATCTTGGAACTCATCTGTTTGCAACAACGTGAGGTGTTTTAATATAGCACTGGACCACCACAAAAACAGCTAGACCACAGTTAAGGCTAAGGATCTCAGTTTTAGAGACTCCATCAACAAATAATGGTGATGGTGCACAATAGTACCACATGCTATCATGCATGTATATACATATGTTTTGTGTGTACATATATCCCCCTAACTTCACATGTTTGCACATTTACAAAAGTTTTTTTTCTGTATCTGTTGATCTCCTCATATTTCTTTTTATCCACATGTGTTCATTCATAGTTTTGACCCCTTCAATGAGAATCTACCAATGTAAATGGTCATGAAAATAAAGAAAACACGTTGAATGAGAAAATGTGTCCAAACCTTTGGCCTGTACTGTACATTCACATTTTTAATACATTAATCCATATGTATATGTCTTCCAGATTGTTTGTATAGTGAAATTTCATACTTTACAGTTAGTCTAGTTTTTATTCTATTTATTTTGCTGCTCTCATCTTATCTTATCTGTACTGTCTTGTAGGACTAATAAAATATAATGAAAGTGATTGTCATTGTGAAACAGTGCAGCAGAGCACTTTTGTTATTATTTTCCTGCCCATACCTTGTTTTCAATGTGGGAATCCTTGAACACCATGGTAAATGGAGTGATATGCTTCTGTCTCATTAGCTCGCTGCTCCGCACCTCGATGGCATGCTCGATACGCTTGTTGATCTCTTTAGAAGTTGATCGGATTGGTGCTGAACGATTGGGCAACTGGGCAAGAGAGCCATTGGTGAAGGAGGCCAAGATCTGTGAGATAGAAACATTGCGCTCAGAGTGGCAATGCTTATGTCAAGTAATATTGCACTTTTGCTTCTACTGAGAAGTAAGCAGACCTTCTTATCTTTAAATAGTGTCTTGTAGCATGGCTGTTAACTTATGGAGATACTGAGAAGAAGGATACTTTGAGAAACAATAATTGTAGGGCGGCAGCTCACACAGTTTATGTCTATGATGTTTTTGAAGGGGACCTCTGTGCTCCATGGCTGAGTAGACTGCTGTGCCTTGGGTAGCTCTTGCTCCTGTTCTATCAGCTCTTCCACCTTGTGGCAGATAAGGAAGCTATCAATGTTGTGCTTCTTCAGGAACTCATTGCGCTCATGACCTCGTCCCTCTTCTGTTTGGTAACAACCTTCTAAGCAGTCCAGGGTGGCCCGTGAGATATGAATTCGGCTGGAAGAATAAAGTATTTGTTTGCAAAGTTTTGGACCAGGGCTAAAAGAGAAATGACTCAATGTGTGTCACATACATTCTGCTCAGAGACTTTGGGCACTAGTTTCCAACTGGTACTAAGCACAAAACTAGCTACGTCCTAAGTGTCTGGCTCTGCGGTAAAGGTCAAAGGCCTCCTCAGATAACAGAAATGATCAGGCATCTACGAGAAGGCTGGATGGTTTTAAAATAGCAATAACTGCAAAGACATTCTTTCCTTTTTCTATTCATGCAAATATTACACCCTTCAATCTAAATCATTTAATAATTTTGTCAAAGTGTCCTTCATTGTAATGATTTAGATTGAAGTGTATAACATATTGTCATTGGAAAGTTCCTTCAACCGTTGAAAGATGTGTAAAACCGATTTAGATAATCAATGAATTGATATTTTCTGACACTTCTGACAAAATGTTACAATAATGGTGGATTATGATGCCTTTTGGCATTTACCAGAGCCTTTATGCATATGTTGAACAATAGTGAGCTAAGCTTAGCGAGTTAAAACATTTGTTCTAAACTCACCCAGGGATCCCACCAGCCTCAAGCATGTTGGCAATGCCAACGTCCCAGGACCAGACATCAAATTGCCATTTCTGCAAGCCCAGAACCCCACAGAGCACTGAGCCAGAATGGATCCCAATTCTCATGTCCATTTCATGGTTCAGCTGTTTCCTGACATACCTGACAATATAAGGCAAGGAATGGTGTTGAGATGCTGTAAGGTGGGGTAAACACTTCTCCCGTTTCTGTCGCAGGTACCTGGCCAGCTTGGATTATTTTGTCCAACCACAACAAAGCATAATAAAACGAAACGACAACCAGAGACTCTGGTGTTTTTTTAAGTATCATTGATTTTATTATATTACATATATTGTTTCGAGGGGACAGCTGGAGATTGATAGTTAGAATTGCACATGTGAAGACAACGTTGTGTTGACTTGTTGACACCCACTGAAACAACATGTTCAGTGACATGATTTAGTTCATCTTATTCTGAGGCTGTACTGACCGTATTGTGCTGATCATCGCCAGGCCCATCTCCACACAGCATCTAGCATGAGCCCTCTGAGGCTCTGGTACACCCGACACACAATAATAACAGTCCCCCAAGATCTTAATCCTCATGCAGTGGTGCTCCTACATTAAAACACAAAAGATGTGCAAAATTGCACAGCAGATTGTTGATACAGGTGGAGAGTTACAAACTTTGTCTTGTGACTTAAAACATAATCCTGAGCACAATCACCTCTGCCAGATGGTCAAATCGGCCAAACAGCTCATTGAGTGTTCGCACCAGCTCCTGAGCAGACATATTCATAGACAACAGAGTGAAGCCTTTAATGTCAGCAAACAGAATGCTGCGGAGAAAGAGAAGAACCCTTACATAACAATCGTTCAGTATATCGTTCAGTAAAGTAAGCAGCCCCATTATCAGAAGATTGCTGGTTCGAATCCCGATCCGCCAAGGTGCCACTGAGCAAAGCACCGTCCCCACACATTGCTCCTCAGGCATGTCATGGCTGTCCACTGCTCACCAACAGTCATGGTTAAATGCAGAGGACACATTTCACTGTGTGCACCGTGTGCTGTGCTGCTGTGTCACAATGACATTCCATTCACTTTAATTTGATTTTAAAAATGTGAAAGTGAAGTGATTGTCATTCTGAAACACTGCAGCACAGCACACGGTGACACAACAAAACGTGTCCTCTGAATTCAACCCATCACCCTTGGTGAGCAGCCATGACAGGACCAGTGTGGTGGGACTGTCCTTTGCTCAGTGGCACCTCACCTAGGCAGTTCGGAATCTGGACCAGGAACCGCCCGATTATGGGTCTGTTTCCTTAGCCGCTAGGCCAACCACTGCCCCAACATGGCATTCCCGTCAGCTGTTGATGCATGTGGTCTTATGAATTACCTCACATCCGTGTAATGGTGGATGTAGATTTTGTGGAGCTGCTGTGGCAGAAGCTCATCGTCCATTGCATTCATGTCTGTGATCATTTCCAAGGCAACAAAGCGAGGCAGGATGGACAGAACCAGACGCTCCTGTCAGAAAAACACAACGATATATGATGATAATGACATGATGTACTTTTTTTTGAGTCACACTTGGTTAGACGTGAACAGTGCACACATCCTTGCCTGTCTCTGGTTCTCTTGTTCCAGTTTCATATGGCCCTCGACGCAGCGCCGTGTCTCCAAGAAGGCCTGCCTCTGGGCGCGGTCTGTCAAGTAGTGTATGAATAGGCCAGCAGTGTTCATGCTTGTGTAAAGTAGCGCCTTTGCAATCATCTAAAGGATGCCTCATGGCAAAAGGAAGAAATTTGAACAATGCAGGTTACATAAAAGTGAAAATGCAAGTCAAGCAAGCCTTTTTGTCTTTCATTTAGGGGTGGTAATGGTCTAGTGGGTAACACACATGCCTTTGAACCAGAACGCCACAAAGTCACAGGTCCAAACCCCACTACCACTGGATAAGGGTGTCTGATAAATGCCAGGAGTATATATGAAATGTATCTCCAACATGTGAGCTGTAGTCTTTAGTCAAATGTATAATAGCTAACTGAATATTAAACTCTATATAAACCCCACCTTTCTCAGCAGTCCTTGTTCACTGAAGTGAAGAGCAGTTTCCACCAGTAGATGCAGGGTGGATGTGAACGTGCCAGCTCCTATGGCCCACAGCAATGGCAGCGGGAGCATTGTGTACACGATGAACACCGTAAACATAACGTACCAGGACGGGTCCCTCTCTAGTCCATAGGCCAACCCGCCAAAAACCTGGGCTGTCTGGGACATCCAGCTGACCAGCCCTGCATAGTGTAGCCATCTGGGGGAATTAGCACCTTTGCATAGTATTACCAGGACACAGAGTACTGCTGCCAGCGCCATGAAGAACAACGTGAGCCAGCCTCGCAGCGGCTCATCCGGGCCTCCTGGGGTCGCGGCCAGGTAGAGTAAAATGAGGTGAAGCTTGGCGCCAACGTCGATGACATTGGCCACAACTAGAGAGGTGCGGCGTTGGTGCGAAGAATGCTGCTGGTAGAGCTTCTCTAGGTCTCTGGACTTGAAGGTGTGGCGCAGGGTGGGCAGGTAGACGCCATGCAGTGTGTGGCCCCAGCGCACGAAGAAGTCAGCATCGCTGAGGTAGTCAGAACCAGATCCAGTGCGGGTGCTGGCGGAGTGGCGCTCGTGGATGAACGGGTGGACCCGGGAGACCGAGGAGCGCCGCTTGGTCATGCCGCGAGAAACTTTGTTGCGGATCTGCTGGTTGATCTCTTCGATGTACTCGTTGGTGACATACATCTTGTGCGCTGGCTCAACACCCACCTGGCTGCTCAGGTCCCGCTGGCTAGTGATGTGCTTGACGGCGTTCTGCCACATGAGATGCTTGCGGCGCACACACGGTGACAGGGGCACCGTCAGGCAGGAGGGTGGTGGCATTTTGTGCGAGTCGGCGAAGGTCACCATGTTGACCTTTGGCACCTCTACAGATGGGATAACTGGAGATGCTGTTTGCTGTTTTCAGATCAGAAGGTTATGTTACCTGTAAATGGGATGGATAATAATAGATTTCAATACATTTCAGATGTGCCACCTTTTTGTTAATAGAGTACCTGTCCGAAAAACGATCTGGATTTAACAAAGCAAGTAGATAAGAGCCTCCCACTGAATAATTACTCCATGGATGATTGTGTTTTAGCTGTAAAGTTTTTTTAAGGCTTTTTTTAAAGCCATTTGTTGCACGATGCACTTTATGATTGCTACATGAGGAATTTATAACAATATTTATTAGGCTTTTCTGATACAAACATGCAACACATTATTATTATTATGCCCTGAATTAAAGAAATTAAAGACAGACAAGAGACAAAGATAAACACACCCACACACACGTATGTAACACATATACACACACATATACATTATTCATATACATGTAAACACACCTACCCACTTATATGCTTACAGGGAAGGGCATCCAAATATACCAAGCATCATAGTAGCACATTACTCAGCAGAGAAACAATAAGAAAAAAAATGTGTGTGGCCCCTACCCAGCCTACTCCTGTTATATTTAAACAGATTATCCAAGAATGGAAGCCAGATCATGTAGAATTATCTATCGTGTCATTCCAGACTGTCCATATATTTTTCCAAAACACAGATGAGTTCTGTTAACCAGGTTTTAAATTGATGCACAGTATCTGATTTCCAAAGCTGCAAAATCATTCTCTTGGCATCCCATACATGATTGTGTTCTGCACTGAGTGAATTTGTAGGGACAAAGAGTATCCAAAGTCTGGTTTAGTCTTCTGATCATAAATGTCAGAAAAGCATTTAAAGAAGAAAAAATGATCATTGTACTGCTTCTACAACTTGACTACTTCATCCTAAGGTGTGTCATATTCAAGAATATTTATTTTAGTAGCTATAATGCACAATACATTGCATTAATGTACTTCCTGGCTTCAATGTACTTTTTCTTGTTTAGCACTTTATTTTTTGCAATACTTATTTTTCACTGTTCATTTGCACTACAAATTTGTTGCACTTTGGTTTGGCAATCTTGGCTGATAGTTTACCTGTATATGGCTGAAATGACAATAAAGCTCACTGTGACAGACATGCAAAGTGTCACATGCTTCTGACAGGAAAGCTGGAGGTTAAAGTTAAAGATGCAGAGATTTATGTTGGGAGTGACATGGGTGGACAGTTTATTGAATCAGTGGATTGCATAGAGGGACAGTTTGAGTTAGACATTGGAGACAGGGCCAGAAAGGAGAGATTGCGTTAGTTTGGACAAACAGATGGAGACTATCCATTTTGGCATGGGAGCTACTGAAAGCAGAACAAGATTGAATCAGACCATAACTAAAGATTGCCCCAATTTGTTAGTACAAGGCATACCTTGTGTGGCTATAGACCTAAAATTTCCGTGCTTCAATATTCATGCCTGCAATCAGGCAAGAGACACAGGACCGTTTAAACCAGGACAAGACTTAAAAGCTTCTACCCTGTTGCGATCAGGGGACTCAATGGATTTAATTATCCACATGCAACTCAATTTCTTTTTCGTGTGCAATAAAGACTTCACATGCAATAAGGTTTCTAGCTCACGCTTTAATTTTATGTATATATGATAATAGTCTTTTTAAAAGACCGCTTTTACACAAAGTAGTTAAGATACCTAAACTGGATTTGTTACAGTAACAATGATAGCGATTGGGGAAGTACACAAGGAACTGAGGCTCAGACTTCCTCCTAAAATATGGTCATGAATCAATTACATTTTACCATTTCTGAGAATATGTTTGAAAACGTAACTAACAAGTGATTAAATACACAAATATGCATTTGAAGACATGAAATTGTACATTAACACCATGAATATCAGCAAACAGTTGACCTATTGTTGTGATTAATTCCATAAGATATATATTCAGACATTAATCACAAAATGTGTCTGATAAGTGCCAGTTGCAGTTCATATTTATTAGAAACCACATCCCAATACATTTGATAGGGAATCAGTTGCATGTGTTCTTTGTCAGCTGGGCCCAGCTCTCCCAACTTTTAGTCCAAACCTCAAAATTGCACGTGGAGGGCTAAATGGAGCAAAAGAAAAATCAAATTAGTTCAAAACTTCGTAGTCTCAAAGACATCATTGTGCCAAACTGCTAATCTTTTCGGAGGCTTTAAAATGTTAGTTTCCGGACATACCTTCATATTTACATTGACTGGACAGGACTTCTTCACATTACTCTTTGAGCAGGTGGTAGTTGCCAACTTCACTTCAAATGTGTATTTCATACCTGAAACTACCTATTGGTTTAAAATAAATAAATAAATAAATAATACAAATCCCATAATTATCCAAAGCTTGTAGAGAAGATTGGGGGAAGTGGCTCAGACCAAACGAAACTAAGAGAGAGACATCAGGCAGACATCTCTAGATGGTGAGCACTTCAAAGTCAAAGTGAAGTGATTGTCACATGTGACACACAGCAGCACAGCACACGGTGCACACAGTGAAATTTGTCCTCTGCATTTAACCATCACCCTGAGTGAGCAGTGGGCAGCAATGACAGGTGCCCGGGGAGCAGTGTGTGGGGACGGTGCTTTGCTCAATGGCACCTCAGTGGCACCTTGGCGGATCGGGATTCGAACCTACAACCTTCTGATTACGGGGCCGCTTCCTTAACCGCTAGGCCACCACTGCCCCTTTAACATGTGAAGTTGTACTGGTTCAAAAAACGAATTTATATACAGGAGAATATTTATGGTCCGCTTCAAATGCAGAAAAATGATTATAATATATTAAGGATTACAGATGCTTCCTCGCTCGACGGTGAAGTACTGACCTGCTGCTGAGCCTTGGTCACACTCTGCAGGACGCTGACAAAGTTGTCACTGGACAGGACATTGTGCTCGGAGACGGCAAAATTCAAAGCGGCCGTGACCACGTAGTCGTTGAGATCCGCGGCGGTCGGGCCACCGACCACGGACGCCCCCCGGGCCGCGGCCACCGCGCTCAGCAGACAGGCGACCTCCAGAAAGCGGGCCATTCCGCCACCAGCCATGTCACTCTTCCCAGGAGCGCGACAAACACACCGATCGCACAGACGCGGGCTTTAAAACCGGGCGGTACCAGCCAACCGGTTTTGCAGGAACAGCAACGACAGAAAAAAAAAAGGGTTCGGCTAAATACGCTGATTTCACGGCCACGCCCACATTGTCAGGTTCCACGCGTGGATAGTTGTGCTGATTGAGCCCGGATTACTTTGACTTACTTAACTCCCTGCCAATGGTGCGCGTTCTCGGTTCCCCGGAATGTCGTTCCTTTTGTTTCTGTCCCTCTTTTATGTGTGGAGTATTCATATTTTCCCCCGCCTTTGGTCCTGTTTTATCTTGTTTGTCATGATACACACACACACATATATATATATATATATATATGTATGTATATGCATTTATCTAAATATTATGTGGAGATGACTGAATCTATATCTAATAAAAATGTTCAGCATAAGGATTATCTCTATTCATTATGTATGTTTTTAATGAGCAAATTTGAGATACTCAAATTTGAAAATTTAAGATGTAGTAGAATGGAAGAAGGTGAAATAAAATCAGTAAACCTGATAGCAATAGATACATGTATTTAATTTGTAAATAACATGAATTTCAATGTGAAGAATCCTACATATGGATTACAATGATTGCCCATTCATAAAGCAGAATAAACTGGGAAATGTACACATGCATAAAAAGTCATTTTCTATTTCACAGAAATTACAAAAATGGTGAATGGATCTCTAAATTACTAGTAATTGAATACAATCTGTAAAGCGAAAGACAATTTGAAGTTATTATTTTGCCCAAAGTATACTGAAAACAGCATGCTTTGACCAAGGAAAGTCTTCTCCTATGGGTCATGGCCACTTGTGATGTCATAAAGTACTTGATCTGCCTTGCCAGATTTAGAGCTGAGCTCATTAAAAGAGAAGGCTAAAAACTGATATTGACATTGGAGTAAATCCATGACCTATATCAAGAGTCTTGATCCCAACCTCTTTTACAGTCACAAAATGGGCAAACATTTTAAAATAAAAATATACATAACACACTTAAACATCCAGACCCATTGATTTATTACAGTAATCTATTTTCAGGTATTCTGTAAGTCTGTACTTTTTTCAGGTATTCTGTAAGTCCTTTTAAAGTACTTTTAAATAGTGTTGACAGAGGTATATAACCCTGTGTGTAGAAAAGATAGCAATGGAATGGAACATGTATCTGCAGTTAAAAAAAACTCAAACTCTGTACTACATAAAATGTTAAAATCAAAACATTAATTTTAAACATTCTAATTTGGGTGGATAAGAAAACATATCATAGGTGTAGTTGACCGGGAAGATGGACTGGTAAACTTGAACTAACTTGAACTTGAAACTTGAACTAAGCTTCTAAACCCGTAGTCATTAAAAAGGTCTGTGTATTTTGAAAATGAATAAATAAATGAGTAAATAAAAAAAATTGTAGCTGACATAAAAACAAACACGTGGGTCACTTGCCTGCATATTGCATGGCCTCTGCGTCTGAATCCAGATTCTTGACGTATCCCAGAGTACATATCCCATGCTTTACGCCTCATCGTAACTGTGTACGCTCCGTGGAAGGTGTGGAAAGACCAAAAAACTCTTTAGACAAGCGAGGAACAAACAAGGCAGTTGCAAGTATCTCTGGAAGGACTCCATGGGCCACCGTGAACATGGCATCGGTTCCCCAAAGAGCTGCAAATACTTGCTTCAGAAAAGCAGAAGCCAATTTGCTGGCAGCAAAATAGGATTACTTGCTCAGAGACTTCAGACACACACACACACACACACACACACACAGACTTCCATCCTGCTGAAGCTTTCATCTCTGACCCGGATGTAGGGCAATGTAAGCAAACACTTATGCTAGTGCTTCTGTTTTGCATTCTGATTCATTTGACATTACAAATGATATTATCAGAATGCTAGATCTGAATATTTTATATTTCTTAAGTGTGTGTAAAGCATGGTGATCCAGGCCGGTTATCCCTGAAAAATATTAAGTGATTAAGTGAAGTGATTGTCATTGTGAAACACTGCAGCACAGCACATGGTGACACAACGAAATGTGTCCTCTACTTTTAACCATCTCCCTTGGTGAGCAGTGGGCAGCCATGACAGGCACCCAGGGAGCAGCGTGTGGGGACGGTGCTTTGCTCAGTGGCACCTTGGCGGATCGAGATTCGAACCGGCAACCTTCTGATTACAGGTCCTCTTCCTCACCGGCCAGGCCACCAAAAAATGTGGCCCGTATGGGCTGTGAGAACATTCATAAGAGTGACATTGTGAAGTGACTCAACACTTTTAAAATAATAACCTTGTCTAATCAAACACGAAAAAAACCCAAATCCATTTAGGACATTTTATCACATGAAACATTTTGAGAATAAAATAACCTTCTAAAATAACAACAATTTCACCACGAGGTTCCATTTAGCTGAGGAGGACACTTGCCTCGGTTCTGGCGGGTTAAGCTGGATGACGAACACATGGCAAAACAGATCTAATGGTGAGTCTGTCCTGAAATGACATCACAGTCGCTGGTGTACAAAACAAAAGCTTCACTCAGGCCTTGTGATGGCGGCCTTGTGAGCAAATTCAACCAGCTCACCAATCACAGTTACTTCTTAAATGTAGGTCACTCCAGGGACATTGTCCGTGTTATTAAGTATTATGAGCTGGTTTGGATAAAAAAAAAAAAGTCATAATCTAAAATTTAAATATAAGGAAACAGTTTTGTTGGACATTGCATGTCTATACTGTATACTATACTGTTCATAGGCAGGTGTGTTACCCACTAGGCTCCTACAATCATATACATTTTTACATTTATGGCATTTATCAGACACTCTTATCCAGAGCGACTTACAGTCAGTAGTTACAGGGACAGTCCCCCCTGGAGAAATTTAGGGTTAAGTGTCTTGCTCAGGGACACAATGGTAGTAAGTGGGATTTGAACCTGTGACTCTGTAGTCTTCTGGTTCATAGGCAAGTGTGTTACCCACTAGGCTACTACCATCCCCATCCCCATACTAACATTTATAGCGAGGTTTGGAGAAAGGATTTCATGCGAATGTCTGTCACACTGTCTCGGAAACCATTGCCAGGCTATGCTCATGCCTCATGGATTTGTGTGGCATTAACAACTGCAGCCTGCTGTTAATGGGATTCCCAGTCACTAATCAGCTAATTTCCACACAAGGCAGTCTACATAACATGACTATTTTTGGCCTTGGCTTTTACTTGTGCTATAAAGAGCACAGACACACAATTTTAGTGAAGCACCAGCCTTCATGCCTAGCACTCTCGATATATATATATAAAACAAGATGACAAAACAGAAAAAAATTCTCACAAGGAAGAGGCTCATTCCTGAGTCAGTGATTCAGATTTGAAGCCAGAATGGCAGGTTCCAACTGAGGTCGTGTGAAGCCAGAGTTCTCTCGTCGCCGCGCCGCGTCCACGGCACCGGCCAAGCGCCTCCGGTCCTCCTCTCCCAGTACGACGACTACTCCACCCGCTCCAAGCATGCCTGCGAATGCGTCCCCGAACTCGGCCAGTGACAATCACACATACAGGGCCAATTATGTACATCTTGTCAATTGCATGTTCTGTACTCATGGTTTCTGAACATGAACTGAGTGATGTTAATTGATGTCATGATCAACAGGGTTGATTTTTAGATTTTCTTACCTCACATAAGTAAGTGGATTGTTGATTAACAGACTGTGCGGTTGATGCAAAATGTTTCAGCCCGGCAAAATGTTTCAGCCACGCCTAAAAGTAGAGCTGTGAACCTTCCCTGGTCTCACAATTCGATTTGATTACAATTATCAATGCCCCAGGATGCATTCCATAAATTTTCTACATTCCATACATTTTTGTTCAGTCCATGCTCACCTTGTAACAGTCATATATATACAGGTAGTTCTCCTTTAAATGCTCATGGCACTATGCTGTGGGCGGAGTTAGGCATTTCCCCATTAAGCAGAGGAACCAGGCAGACTGGTCCAATGTCCTTTTTTAAATTACATAAAAGCAGTAACGTTTGGTACGTGTAAAGTGCCCATCTCATGTACAAGCGGTTACCAACATTTGACCGGTGCCCCCAGCGGTCGACCTCTCCCATGTATTAGTGTGTGTTCTTCTGGGGCTCACTAGCACCCTGATTATTCCCACCTGTTCTTCATCACAGGTAAGTGGTGGTAATGACTTCTGATCGGTGATTGGTTAGTTTAGCAGTAATGGGTCTGTCCACTCCTCTTTATAACCAGCCGGTCCCTTTAGTCCTGCGTTCGGTCTCCCTCACACAACCAGAGTTTGTTGTGGCACTGCATGCTGTCCTTAATGGCAATTGACAGTGAACCCCCCAGAAGGACTGGAACTCAACTCTCCCCTCTAGGCTCAATACAGCTCAGCCATGCCGATTCGAAGCCTGGGAAAGACAAGGGTGATCTTTGGCTCTCGCCGAGGGCCTCGCGGAAGATCCCACAACCTGACTTCTAGAGGAGAGGCGTGGCACTTCACGCAAGGACATTTCAGTTCTTTCATTTTGTTTTCAAATAAAATACGCATCTTTCATTTGAGTTCAAATAAAATACGCATTGTTATTTCCTCAACCTGCGTCCTCCATTTTTCACCTGAGCTAGAGGGGAATGTGACAATCGGGCGTGGTGGAACCGAGGTGCAGTAACAAATAGAGAGTGTGATGGAAACCCCAGCAGTGATGTGATATTCTCCTTTATGATGGGCCTCAACCCAAACCTGTTACAACCTGAAGCCACAAATGGCAGAAAAACGCCTGGTTCAGTCAGCCTTGGTGTCAGGTGAGCAAGGACTGAACACAGACCGTTTTTCTGCTTATTGGAGAAAATCTAAAGCTACTTTCAGACGGAACATTGCAGCGCTACGCTTGCCACGGGGCTTAGGCGGAAAAAAATAATGTTAATCAGCTTTTCCTCCATTCCCACTTCATGTGTGTGTGTTTCGAAGTGGCAGAAACAACACTGGCTCACTTTAATTCTATCGGCTGTGCAAAAAATACGTCAAAGGGTGTACGTTCCATACATTTCAACTTTGACTGCATTCCAAGATCAAGGCCTCCGAGGGTCACGCAGTGCGAAACTACCTTCTACCCAATAGATCACAAGGCGACAAAACAGAAAGAAGGAAGAGGCTCATTCCTGAGTCAGTGATTCAGGTTTGAAGCCAGTATGGCAGGTTCTCATCGTTTTCCGGCTCAAATTGGAACACAGGTGTGATGTTAATTGATGTCATGATCAACAGTGTGAAGACTGTTAACAGAATGTTTCAGCCCGGCTGTTAACTGGCACGCCTAAAAGTACAACCTTCCCTGGTCTCACGATTCCATTACGATTATCAATGCCTCGATACCAACGCATCACGATGCTTACCATAATATATGCCTCCTTGCAACAGTCATATATTACTGGTAGTTCTCCTGTAAATGCACACATCACTGTGCTGTGGGTGGAGTTTGGCGTTCCTCCACCAAGCAGAGGAATCCAGCAGACTGGTCCAAGCCCCTGTGTGCCACTGCCAGAAAATCACAGGGCATGTAATCGATTATGTTGTGCACTGCATCAATGCAGAATCGTCCACGCCTGCATCGCGATGAATTGATTATACGATTAATTTCAACACCCCTACCTAAAAGGGACCACATATCAGCCATATCTTCTTTAGACTGGCTCCCTATACGTTTTGGAATAGATTTAGTTTTTTTGTTGTTTAGAATAGATTTTAAGATTTTACTGTATGTGTTTAAATCCATTAAATAACTTTGCACCACCATGCCTGGTTGATCTATTAACCATGCACGCAGCAACTAGATCACTTAGATCTGCTGAACAACTAGTCCTCAGCATTCCAAACTCTGCACATCAGACCTTCACAATCTCTGCATATTTTAAGTCGAGGTCGAAAACGCATTTTTACACAGTGGCTATTAACTCTGAGTGACAGTATATATTTGTGTGCGTGTTATTTTCTTTCTTTATTTATTTTTTTCTAAATCTCATATTCTTGATTCATTTTTAAATCTTTATTGTAAAGCACTTTGGTCAGCTGCTGTTGGTTTTCTGAAGCATGCCAGTGAATACAGGAGCAGTGCTGCCCCTTCGTGGTTCGCTTTAAATGAGCTTACACTAATTCCCACTGTTAATATAATCGCCTTTAAAATGAGCACGATGGCGTTCGTCGAACGGTCGTGAACGCGGTCGGTCTGCGTGGGTTTCGCGGCACGGACGTGTCGATGCGCCGCTCGTCCTGGCGGTCTGGGGCTGGCCGGACGAGGGAGGGGAGACCCGGCAGGCAGCGGGCATCGGCGTCCGGAGTCCCACCGCAGCCCTCGGTCGTCTCAACCCGGAGAGAAAGAACGTCCCTGCGCAGATGCCCAGTGTAGGCGAGACGCCACCCTCGCCCGTCCCGTTGCGGTAATTATCAGGTCATTAACACTTAACTAACTACTTATTACCAGCAGGTTCGCTGTGCTTTATTTTCGCCGACGCAACTTTCTTTTGCAGGCGTCCATAACCCGAATATTACCGGTCAAAGTAAATCATCATTACTTCGGAGTCACTTGCTGTTCTTGTGCCGATTAATTATGGAATTATGGAAACGATTGGCTAGCTAAGTTAGCCAAACCTGCTAACTCGTATTTAAACTAGCGAGCTACACGTTCATTTACATTTTGTAACAAATGCTAACAGCATACCATGGTGTAAACCCGTAAACGCTCCGTCTTTTATCGCCTGACGCGCACTGGTCGGTTGACAGGGCGTTGCTCGGCTAAATTGCGTTAAACTCGGTTAGCGCTCTAAGCTAACTAGCCCTCGCTAACGCACGTAAGTGAAGAAGTTAGCTCAAGCTAACCCGCCAAGTCAAGTAGGAAAGATTTCGCAGCCATTTACATTTACGGCATTTATCAGTAGTTGCACGGACATTTTCCCTGGTGCAATTTAGTGTCTTGCTCAGGGACACAGGTAGTAAGTGGGGTTTGAACCTTCTTGTTTGTGGGCGAGTGTGTTAACCCACTAGGCTACTACCGCTAACACGTGCTTGTCACTCCGGCAACGGGACGCGATTATCACTACATTATAATTTTAACAAATTTTAGTCTCCACTCTTTTTTTGTTTTAAAGTGCCGGGCCTGACCGAAGCCGATTGCCGGCAGACGACCACAACGACGCCTGCTGATAAGAGGGATCATGACGGGTAAGCAGGGGTGTCTGCTGGTCAAGTCAGTAAACAGCACAGTGTGTGTGTGTGTGTGTGTGTGTGTGTGTGTGTGTGCGTGTGTGTCTGGTGCCATCCCTGAACTGACAGAGTGTTCTGCAAAGTACCCCCTTTTTTCCCCTCCACACGTTCCGGGGTCTGATGTTCTCAGTGTGTGAAAGGGCAGTACTTGGCAGACGTGCGCGACCTCCCTCCCCGCTTTCTTCTCCTTCTCAAGCTTGGGGGGTTACAAGCAGAGGAGGGCGACTGGGGGGGGCGAGATTGTGCCGGCGAGATGTTTATTGATGAGAACGGGGAGAGCTGGCGACGGGCAGCGCTTTCGCTCGCAGAGCACAGATTCGTGTTCCGTTTTTTAGTTTCGCACAATTGTTGCAATTGTTTGTGGCGGCCAGTGCCTGTATCTGTTGGAAGGGGCTCGGGTTCAAAAAAAAAAAAAAAAAAAAACTTCAGGCGTCTCGTTCTCACGTTCTGGTGCAAATCTTGGAGCCGGCATGTCGGTGGCTGCGCCTGAGCACCCGGGTTCTCGCAGGGTGCCACTGGACTGCAGCACCCTGCTGGACCACCGCGGGGGCCGTGGTAAGTGGTGCCGTCTCCGCTCCGCCTGTTCTCCATTGTCTTCGGCTCTCATGCACACACAGAAATGATTGCTGCGCTTCTTCTTTTGCCGTCATGCATCAAAAAATGGCATTGGGAGTGCGTTTAGCATTTTATTCGATACGAAAGCACTTTTTAAATGAAATAAATACCCATACAAGACACGGTGTGTTGTGTGACCCAATTTGGATCTTTTTTGGAAAGTACACGTATTCCCAAATTCCGATGGGAAGTGCTAGTTCCATTGGACGCGTTGACACTGAGGGAATCGACCTGGTTTTACTGTCAACCTGTGAAAAGAACTGAGTGTTTGTTGGTGGATTGCGTTTTAAAACCAAATATAAGGGCTTTGTTTGTGCTTGCGTGTCTCGTTACTTCTCTTCCTGTTATATTTGATTAGCAAAAACTCTATTCCTAGTAAAGCAAATGATGCGAAGTTCTGAACACCTTTAGTGTCCGTGGTCTTCTGTTCAGCTATTTCGGCCATTTCGGTGTGGTTTCTTGGTGCGCTGCCATCCTGATTGACATTGTGCAGAGGGGGCGTTTCTTCCTCTCCCACGGTGTTATGATAATCACACTCTCTGCGTCCTTCTGTCAGGAGATCTTCGTCTTAGATTTCCCTTGCCTGAAATAAACATGACTTAAATCTAATCCTAAATTATAGATTAAATCATATATATATATATATATATATGTGTGTGTGTGTGTGTGTGTGCGCGTGTGTGTGTGTGTATATATATATATATAATGTTGTTTTTGATTTAGTCCTGGAGGAACACTAATGAATAATTTTCCATATTGCATTAAAAAAACCTTAGTTGTGTTTTGTGAGCGAGTAAAGGCTGGTAATTTTGTGAGATCTGATTAGCCACAAGGTTATCTAAAAATCACAGAAACAGTAGGTAAAAATGTCTTATTTGTAATTTTTTTTGCATGGCAATGTCTGGTACAGCCTTAAAAATTGCAATACATTGCTAGTTAACTCGTAATTACGGGGTTTCCGATTGCTTGTTTAGGCGTATTCACTGGGAGAGTTCCAATGTGGGGGTTGCCAGATATGGATGCGGAAAAACAACCTGATACGTATTTTTAATAGACACCGTGACTTTCCAAAGGAAGAACAAAAAGCACGCACGTTTTATGACGGTTGGAACCACACAGCGAAAGTCCAATTGAACTAATTTATTTAGAATCTCATGCCAGTTTATTTACACGAGGAGGCGTAAATGAAACAGACATGGCAACACGCACTCCTTCAGCCAGCGGACGCGAGAGTCTCCAGACTCCAACAGCGCGAACACAACCGCAGTCCAGGAGGAAACCTCGGCGACCGATCTACCGATGTACGGTAAGGCAAGCGCTTTCGTGCGGCGGGCCTGGCTTTATTTTCCTGTCACTTTATGACAGGAGCTCTTATAGTGTCTTATAGGATTTTGACGCTTGAGGAGTTTACAGTACAGGACGTTCTTGGATCTCTAGCTTATGCATTAGCTCAGCTTACTCATTAAAGAGAAGTAATGATTTTGCTTTCCCTCATTTAGGTGTGACTATAGTTTGTAGCTTGTCTCATATTTGTGATCACGCAAAAAAAAAAGAAATTAAAATGAATTCAGTGCTGTAGCACTCTTGTTATGATTGTCTTAATTCTTTATGTAATCTCTGTATTGTTTAATTCAACTGTTAAGCCCATGTCACAGTAACATACTGTCAGTAAGTAAAGTTGCCAGGTGTATTAATGCTTGCCAGGTAAATATATTCAGATATGTAATTGCTTGTCTGGTATATGTTATTAAAGATGGGTGGGTATTGTATTGCTTGTTTGATAGAGATTAGAAGAGATATTAAAGGTCTATATCAAAAACATGCTTATCAAGTATTTATTAGTGAAGATAGTTGAATATGAAAGTTATGTAAAGACGATCTGAAGCGTTAGGGAATTTGAATGAAGACAATCTTGTATGTTAATGCTCGTTAGGAATGTATGCGTAAAAAAATAGTCACGAAATGTGCCGTTAGGATGATCACGTTCTGGACAAATCTGCATTGTGTCATGGCAACGCCGCTAATGGCTTTTCAGTCAGCTGAGCACGCCGCTACCCAAAGTCCTCCTCTCTTCACTCTGACCGCTCCTCGACAGTAAATGTGTCAGCGTTCGACACTCGACACGGCCGATGTGAACACTATTATCGGCCGTCCTCGTGACATCACACCCACCCGGGTTCTCTCTATCGGCTGGTTTTAAATAGTCTAGAATGGCGCAGGGAATTCTAAATGGAGCGAAATTGTTCCACGGCCCATGACCTTGTGCGAGAGAGCGGGAGGACGAAAGGCGCCGCAGCGGCGAGCGGCTCTGCTCTCTACTGCGTGTTTGGCTGGTGGCTAGAGCCGCTGTGTGTTCTTGCGCTTTATGTAAAAATAGAAAAATGTGGGCTGTCTGCTGTTACATAACCTCCCCGAAGGGCAACAGAGTCCCCAGCATCACAGGGGGTCTAATGACTGCAATTTGGGTCGACGTGCTCGCACCGATGTACGCATTTTGCGCCCGCTAAGACTCTCTCTCCGCGTGTTTTTATTTTTGTGGTCCGGTGGGCGTAGTATTTGTTTGGTGCGGTTGTCCATCTTGGATACATGCACACAGCTACACCATGTACATTTTAGATCACAAGACCAGCCCGCAAGACCCTTTCATGCGGCACTCCAGTCGTGTTTGATGCTGAAACATCAGCATCTCAAACATCATCTTTTTGTGGAAAATGCCTCTGCCAGGGTTTAACCAACTTGTAGAAAAACCCACAAGCTCTGTAGACCTGGGATGCTTGTGCCATGTTTTAGCAAATTAGAGTTTGTCTGGATGTAGATGGCTTCAGATCATGTTTGGTATTTAGAACCCAACCGGAAAGAAAGGGAAAGAAATGAAATTATGTGACGGCGTCAGTGTCAAGTTAGCAAGTCACGTGATCACACACGGCTGACAGACAGCTGTGTATTTATATATAACATTTTAATCAAAAAATATAATGGGCACACAGCCTCATTTCTGGCTGCTGAGATGCTCCCAGTGACTGACTGGCTTCAGCCTGCTGTACACACGTCATCTGCCCCACTGACCCCAGTGTGAGAGTTTGTCACTTTGTATTGGAAAACTGTGACATCACTGTCCCTACACTCATAATGAAACTAGTTCTCTCTGTATGAACTTCTGGGAAGTCTGACCTCTGAGGAATCGTGAGATATCAGTGGACCTCCCCCCGGTTGATAGGACATAAATATAGTAGGGTGGGCTGGTTGAGCATTTGATGTGGAAGATGAGCACTGCAGTCTGCCTGTGGTGACCCCATCATCCACCACCGGATACAAACATTCCCTGTGGCTTACTTTCACTTCCAAGGTCCTGGCATCTTTCTTATTCTCTCTAATTTACTAAACGGTAGTAAATTAATTATTTTTTATCAAGCAAAAGCCTGTGATTCTGAATCAGTGTTAGCAGCACTGTTTAACCTGTGATAAATATATTTCTCTACATTCCCAGTGCATTTTAAAAGATGACTACTTGAATGTGTTAAATCCAGGGCTGTTGATTTGGGCAGTGGTGGCCTCGTGGGTAAGGAAATGGACCCGTAATCAGAAGGTTGCCGGTCCGACTGCCTGTCATGGCTGCCCACTGCTCACCAAGGGTGATGGTTAAAAGCAGAGGACACATTTCGTTGTGTCACCGTGTGCTGTGCTGCAGTGTTTCACAATGACAATCCCTTCACTTTCACTTTAATCCACAATGAGAGAGTGCTCGCAGTCAGCTGGGGACCAAAACCACCTTCAAGACAGAAAACACCTGGTACTCATTTGAACCTGTGGCAGGCCAAGACCACTCATTTGCCACCACCGCCACAGCCTTCTCAACCATGAGTATGCATTTCCCATAACTGACCTTTAAAAAAAAAAAAAGTGAAGTGACTGTCATTGTGATACACAGCAGTACAGCACACGGTTCACACAGTGACATTTGTCCTCTGCATTGAACCCATCACCCTTGGCAGCCATGACAGGCGCCCGGGGAGCAGCGTGTGGGGACGGTGCTTTGCTCAGTGGCACCTCACTGGCACCTAGGCTCTTCAGGATTCGAACCGGCAACCTTCTGATTACGCTTCCTTAACCGCTAGGCCACCACTGCCCCAATATTTTTTCAGTGCCTTCATTTTATATAGCACCTCTGTAATATTCCCCTTATGTCAAAAAGAGAGTTTTTGTCTAGTGTGACAATATTTCTTTTGTTCTTCGGCCAGTAAAATCTAGACTGCCTTTTTATGGGATTGGTTGTGCTGAGGTTGGTCTGTAAAACAACCTGCTTTGCTTTTGACCGGCCTCATAACAATGGTAATAATCTAATGTGACAATGCCACCTCTATTAACATGCATGACATGGATACAAATGTAATTACCAACAAAATCATCCACATCAGTTGCTTCTCTCTGAGGCGTCAATGATATTTGAATGAGGTATTATAAAAGTATTGATTTGTGGTTTTTACCAAGCCGTAGTGAGAGGCAAACCCTGCTAATCTTCTTAAGATGACTGTCCTGGCTTTATCTCAACATGAATATGGAAACACGCATGTAAACCTTGCTGTGCTCCGGGGAGGGAATGGTTTCACCGAGCTGTCACACTGACTAGTGATGTCATCATGTTCCAGCACTGATTTAGCCATGATTTCGTATTTTTTGTCTCCAGAGCTGATTTCTGAGGTTATACCAACATTTCCATTGGTTGGTCAATAAGCAAGCATACATCACAATTTATGATCTCAGAACTGCAGTTAAATGTGAGGGAGCATCATTGTCCAATGTCAGGAAAATACAGTACAGTACAAGGTTCCCTTTTATGAAATGACTCTACTGTATGTATGTCACATATTTTTACTTCATTTTACATCATGGCCTTTGGAGACATTTATGAACAATTTGGGCCTGATTCCCGGCTCCATTTCCCACCTTTTATCTTTTCTCATTATACATCTTGTACAGAGAGCCTTGATCTCGGTTCTCATCATCTGTTTGCTACCAAAGCAAACATCCAAGTATATTTTCAGTGCCTTAATTGACATTCGTGAACGCTCACAATGTGCTTCAATTTATATAGCACCTCTGTAATATTCCCCTTATATCAAAAAGAGAGTTTTGTCTAGTGTGACAATATTTCTTTTGTTCTTCGGCCAGTAAAATCTAGACTGCCTTTTTAATGGGATTGTTTGTGCGGAGGTTGGTCTGTAAAACAAACTGCTTTGCCTTTGACTGCGTCTCACAATGGCCATTGTTTCTGGACCTTTACAAAGGCTCAGTAACGTGCCGCCCCGGTATTTGATGCTGGATGTACACACCCATTCTGTATTTGGCCTAATTGACATTTTCGTGTTGTTGGTCCAAGGTGTACATATAGTTCTCTCTACAGTAAGTGTGATTGCGTAACATTACCTTGAGGAGCTCAGTTTCTAAGTCCACCTAGAGCCCAGGACGCAGAGGCAAAACCCACTGCGCTTGAGAGCTACAACCGTACCGCAGCTGTCATACGAGCCACACGAGACGTTGCTTTACCCAGCCGCTCCGAGGTCATGACCCCTTCCTTTGGCATGCTTTGGACGCCTGGAGTGAGCGATACGCTGGTAAATAAACGGCTCTGATGTCAACATGCCGCCTGTCGCAGGACCATGCGATTGGTTTCAAACCGTCTTCACCTTTGGTCCATTTCCAGTCCTTTCTAGTCCCGCCATCTATGGGTTTGTTGCAATTTTTCTTGCTCACCCTCTCTGTCTCTGCTCAGCAAAGAGAACAGATTATGAGATGCGGTGTTCCCTATTCCGGAACCTGCTGTACCATCATTAATGTAATCTATCCACTCATTAATCTTTCTCCGGCACGGTGCCAGAGTGCTGAGAGCGTTGGTAAGAAGGATGAGGACGGTGGGCTCTCTGCTGATTAAAATGCTTCATTTTGGAAGAGTCTCACAACTCTGGACATCACGTACTCTGAAGTTCCTGAAATGAATCAGTGAAGCATTTGCATTAGCATTCCATTACTAGAGCATGCTGTCAATATTCAAATAATTTTAGATGAGGTGAATGAACAGGTTTAGTTTTTTTATCTGTGTGATAATGGGCTCATGGATGACTCAACGTTGCTGTGTTTTCTCAGCCAATCATCTTTTTTAGACTAAAAAAGGACTCAAGTCAAGTCAATCAAATCATTATGCTGTTGTGCTTTGGAGAGTATGCACTATTCTTCAAGAAATGACCTTCATCTAATGTTTCCTTCAAGTGTGGCACCTGCTATTATTACTTTAAAGCACCTTTGATGATTTAATTGTGCATTTTTACATGGTGCAAGTAATAAAGAAAAGTATTGAACATTGGTGAACATTTTCTGTATTATCATGCCTCTTATCATGTTTCTCTGCTGCAATTTTGTCTTATAAAGCGCGATGCATGTGTGCCAGGCAGAGTAAAAAAACAGATGCTATTTATAGAATCTGTGCGTGCGTGTGTCCCTCTCGCTGCAGGTGTGTGTGGCTGCTGTGGGGCACTGAGACCCCGGTACAAGAGGCTGGTGGACAACATCTTTCCTGAAGACCCTGATGTGAGACCACCCCCATATGCACCACATTCCGACTGCTTTAGTTAATAAAGAAAAATCTGTATATTGATGTATCTGTTTTTACTGGGGCAGTGTCCAGTTTTTGTCGACAAAAATGGACTCTCATCATAGTTGGTTTTTACGAGACCTTTGTTTTTTTTCGGCGGCAGGGTGAGGCGCTAAAAATCCAGCAGCTATTAGAACGATTTCAGGCTGACTAAAGCCAATGGGTCAGTTAAAGGGCACATTTTCTCTCTGTGTAGACTGAAGGTTCCTGTTGTTGAATTCAGATGATACGTCTCGTAGATATATCTAATTTGTTCAACATACTTTAAATGCTGTATTTGATGACAGAGAGACACTTTTCTGCCACCAGGATGGTCTTGTGAAGGCCAACATGGAAAAGCTGACATTCTACGCCTTGTCAGCTCCAGAGAAGCTGGACCGCATCGGAGCATACTTGTCAGAGAGGCTGTCTAGAGATGTAGCGCGGCATAGATTTGGGTGAGTTTATACAAATTCTTATTAATGCAAAGAGTGAATCTACATGTAATGATATAAGAAAATACATGATCATATTTGCTGGTGGTTCTCACACTGGTACACAGGCTCCCTTTAGTGGCACTTTGGGAATATCAGGGATTATTGTTCCCAGCTGCTGTGTATTTAAATGCAGTCTAGTTATTATTATTAATATCCTCAGTGTACCAGAGTTAATATCCTGACTTGCTGTATTTGCAGTATTGATGCTAGCTGACAGTCAATGATAAATAATATTGAAATTAAGAATAAAATTGCCTCCTGTTCAATAGGTCTGTGTTGCTTAACGTTGGTCATAAGATAAGATCAGAGCATAGACAATATAATGCTGTATAATATAAAAAGTTCAGAATACAATAAACAAATAAGTAGTCCTAGAAAAAACAATATAGGTACTTGGAGATAGGTATATTTCTTAGGTATATTTAATATACATATCAGTTTATAAACATTGTCCTGCAGACTTTCATTTTGCAAGTGTGTGTGTGTGTGTGTGTGTGTGTGTGTATGTGCTCAGGTATGTGTGTATCGCTATGGAAGCCCTGGATCAGCTGCTGATGGCGTGTCACTGTCAAAGCATCAACCTGTTTGTGGAGAGCTTCCTCAAGATGGTGCGCAAACTGCTGGAATCTGACAAACCCAACCTGCAGATCCTGGGCACAAACTCGGTAAGATCCCCCAAAAATGCGTACAAGCATGTACAATTATAATTTGTATAATAAATGTATCTAAAAAGGGACATAAAAAGGGTGGAGGGTACACTCGGAGATTTGGGACAGACCCCACTCATATGCACCCCACGCATGATGACAGTTCCAAAACAGACCTCTGAACCTGACCTCTGTTTCAGTCACTGTCTCTCTTTAGGCACAGTCAAAACAGGCCACTTACTATAAAGTAGGATATTTGATGTCTAATGTGATATTACATTATTGCTGTGAGAGTGAGATGTGTCTAAAATATTTTAGGGCAATAGGATGAATAGTAATTAATCATTCCCTACATGAAGCATTGTAATTATGTGGTGGGAAATGTTTGATATGTAGTTAATACATATGGGATTGGGTGCCTGGAGACAAAATGTGGCTTTGTTTTTCTAATTTGGCTCTCTTAATCAGACTAAGTATGAAGAGCACCTTGTAATATTAGGTTATTTTAGGTTCATATTAGACTTATTGGACTCTAGTATTGCATTACCAAATTTTTAAGTAACGTGTAATTAATTTATAGTGGATTTTTAAGATGTTTTCCTCTGTCTCTCACGATCACTAGTTTGTAAAGTTTGCCAACATAGAGGAGGACACCCCGTCATACCACCGCAGCTACGACTTCTTTGTGTCCCGGTTCAGTGAGATGTGCCACTCCAGCTATGAGGACCCAGACATTCGCACCAAGTAAGTTCAGTTCTGTTCTGATGTTGGCTTCTGTCTGCACCATTACCGTTCCTGTCACGGGACGAAAGATGAATTTAGAATGAGCCAATGGAGACATGATACAAACAGGTCAGCTTTATCCACATAACAGCAGGTGCACACACTCGTGAGTTAGGGAAAGACAGTTCACAATAAACTCCGGTCCAGACTTGGATCCAGAGTACCTCACAGAGTCAGTCTGTGATCGTTTCTTAGTGAAAGTGAAGTGGGCAGCCATGACAGGTTCCTGGGAATAATATACAAAATAAACAAAACAATATATACAAATAAACAAACAAAACACAAATATATAAGAAATATAAATTTCTGTATTATTGATTATTGATATTTTATGACATCAAGTTTTTTTTATGAACATTTAGCAGCAAAAATCCATACTTACACACACACACAGGAACACACACAGACACATAGTCACTCACAGCTTACCATATGTGTCTTGTCTGGGCTGCTCAGGATCCGTATGGCTGGGATTAAAGGCCTACAGGGCGTGGTAAGAAAGACGGTGAACGATGAGCTGCAGGCCAACATCTGGGACCCACAGCACATGGACAAGATCGTCCCCTCGCTCCTCTTCAACCTGCAGTCTCGAGAGGGCACAGAGAGGTGCTCTACCCCCTCCGCTTGTTCACTTCACATTTTAAAATGCTGTATTTTCACAATTCTTTCATCTCAGTACAAAACTATACTCCAGACAAACTAAATTAAATTTCAATTTGGATTTATCGACGTGGCTCATATTGAAAATCATGGTAGATGTTTCTATCATTAGCAAAAGAAGACAGAGATGGAGCAGGGGATGGAGCATCAGAGTGAGTTATAGATGGGGGCTAGGACAGAATGGAAATGGAAAATGCCATGACAGTGAGTAATAGCAAGAGGGAGTGATAAAGGGTGAAAAATGATGAAAAGAGACAGCGAGAGGTCTCTCCACAGGCTTCAGCTGGGGCTGCTTGTGTGACCTGTTAATTAAAGTTCATCCTCAGCGAGGGACCGCCAGTTAATCACTCTTCAGATGCCGCTGCCCTCGGCTCCCTCTGGGACTTTCAGCTCAGGTTCAGCTCCTGCTTTCTCAATAACAATTTAATTTTTTATTCCTAATATTGCGTAAATAGTCCAAAAGGGGCAATATATAAAGACATTAATTATGACAGCAGTTAGTTGCCTTAGTTACTGTTTGCTAATTTAATTGATCATAGTACTTGGCAGGGTTTAGGTTTTAGCACTTAGGCACAAGTAGTGGCTTTAACAGTCTCTTGGCACTGTATTGGTGGGTAGTATGGTCACATGACTGTTGCTGGTTGGTGGGTTGCTTGCAGGAGACAGACAAGGTCTAGTGGGGGAGTGTCATTAATAAATCATTCTCATGCACACAGTGGATGAACAAGCAGAAAGCGCTTTAAGAATTTATGAATTTAAATAGAGCTTGAGCCACGTTCGCGCCGTCCTAGTGGATCCCCCCCGAACAGCACGCGGACCACCACGTCCCTGCAGGGGAATCCACACTGGTCCATGTGTGTATGGATGTTATTAACCCAATTCTTCATCCACGCATCTCTCCTCCCACACACATCTCTCGCTCTTTGTCTCTGCAGCCGCTCCCCATCTCCTCTGCAGGCTTCTGAGAAGGAGCGGGAGAGTCCGGCAGAACTGACGGAGCGCTGCTTCAGGGAACTGTTGGGCCGTGCCGCCTACGGCAACATCAAGAACGCCGTCACGCCCGTGCTTATGTGAGGAAGAGCCTGTGTGTGTGTCTGTCTGCACTTGTATTTCTGTCTCTTCGTCCTTAGACCAGGCTTAGTGTTTTTGACTGTTTGTCATTATCTCAGAATTCGGTTTGTCGCTGTGTCACTCTGTGTGTCCTTTAATTATAGGACTGTTTGTTCTGAAATTGTGTGTGTTTGTCGAGTCAAATCTACTTCATCCTGCCAGTCTTATATATTGGCTTGAATTATTGGCTTAATTTATGATTGGTCTCTTTTTGTTTATCTGGGTATTACAATTTATTTATTTTTTACAGATTTTTTCCCAATTATCTGTTTTTAATCTTCTTGTGCACCACAGGCACCTCGATAGCCACTGCCTCTGGGAGGGGAAGAACTTTGCGGTTCGCTGCTTTAAAATCATCATGTATTCCATTCAGGTGAGTGGATTTTCTGCAGTGTGTGTAGCACATTCCGTACGAGTTCTTGATTAACAACAGTGTTTGCTTATATGTCCTTGTCTCCCTCCTGCAGTCCCAGCATTCTCACTTGGTGATACAGCAGCTTCTGGGCCACCTGGATGCCAACAGTAAGAACTCTGCCACAGTGCGTGCCGGGATTGTGGAGGTCCTGCTTGAGGCAGCTGCCATCGCAGCCAGTGGCTCTGTTGGTGAGTTCGTTAGAGGGAATGAAAATGGCTCCATGTAGATTCCATCATTATTATATTTATTCATGTGAATAAGTATGCATATGAATTTAATTTTAGGTAGCTTTAGATTTGGACTGGGACCTCCCACCAGTTCTCCTACTGGAAAAGGTTTTGTGTCTGTAAACAAGCATTGGCCTGGTTTTCCACTAGATGGAGCAATTCATATAAATTCAATATAAAGATTGATGACTGGAATACAGTTTTATTTATAGCTTGAAGATGCCACAACCAAACATTTTCTTACTTTTACCCTACAACTCTTAATATGGTTAATATCTTAATATTGTTTGGTTGCAGCATTTTTTAAAATGGATCATGTATGGGTAACTTTATCAAGTTAATTCAGTTTATTTTATTGCTGTTGTATGTATTTATATCATTTGTGTAGCATTTGTACATGAATATGTATGCTGCATACTGTGTAGGATGAACGCTATGGATGATAATGTTTTCTGTTCTGCAGGCCCGACAGTGCTGGAGGTGTTTAACACTTTGCTAAGACAGCTGCGTCTCAGCGTGGACTATGAGCTCACGGGCACATACGATGGCATCAGCGGTGGCAACAACATCACTAAAGACCATGAGGAGAGACAGTTGCAAGAAGCTGTCATTAGGACCATAGGTGTGGGTTTCACACTTTTTACCTTTACTGTACTAGGATTTCGTTTTAAGACTGCCTTCACTGATAGGTGGACGCAAGGGCACATCTTTTTTAACCACTCCTAACTTGAAACCTAATTTTCTTTTCTTTCTCTCTCTCTCTACATCATTAGGCTCCTTTGCCAACACGCTGCCCACATACCAGCGTTCAGAGGTCATGCTGTTTATCATGGGCAAGATTCCCATCCCAGGCCTACACCCTGCTCTGTCAGCAGCTGGCTCTGGGTGAGGCCTACAAACATGGTCTCTGTCCTTTGGAGATCTGCTGGAAACTAAAGTTTGAACCAAAACCAGAGTTGTGGTTGTACAAAAAAAAGTGAAACCTTCACATAGTTTAAAATGGTAGAAACCCACAACAATGATTGACAGCTCTCTACTTCCTCATTGTGGACAATTTAAATCCCCCTCCTGTCAATATGCATCAGTCTTCTGTTACTATGGGATGATGTATGTACATTAATGAGGGGAAAAAACTTAAATGGTTTTAGCAAATGGCTTCAATATAACAAAGAGTGAAAAATTTAAGAGGGTCTTAATACTTTCCGTACCCACTACATGCCTTCCTAGCCCCAAAATGTACATTATCATAATGTACATTAACCGTAAATGCTGTTCTGCATGTTTGGTAGTTGACGCTATTGTTGTTGGAGCTTACATGTTTGCTCTTTTTTTGCTGTAGGCCTGAAGGTAACAGGATGATCCAGGTGATGCTGTTGAAGTCATTGAGACAGGTGAGATCTCAAGGCTAAAGTGTTTTTTTTTCTGTCAATTTATGTAGTGATGTGCATGTACTTGCACTTCTCTCTTGTCTAGGTGACGTCGGGATTTCAGGCCACGAACATGCTGACAGCTCTGCCCAGCTCGTTTCTGGACCCACTGCTGTCCTTCTCTCTGTTGGAGGACGCCGAGATCCGTCTGCTCATCCTGGAGATTCTTGTCAGCCTCATAGATCGGCATGAGAACTGGCCCAAGTTCTCCTCCATCAGGTTCGAATTGTACCCATTATGTCTGTTTGTTTGTATCTGTGAACCTTATTACAGATTTTTGTCCCTCCTTACAGTATCATCTCTGATATCTCCGTGCTCAAACTGAAAGTGGATAAGTGTTCTCGCCAGGACAACCTGTTCATGAAGAAAGTACTTTATTTTTACTTCCCTATCTATCTATGTGTACAACATATCCTCATTCCTTCTTTCCTTCGTTTTATTGATGGGATTTGTGTGTTTCGGTTCTCAGCATGCCCAGCAGCTGTATAGACACATCTACCTGTCCTGTAAAGAGCAGAGCAGCGCTCAGCCACACTTTGAGACACTTTATGCCCTGCTGGCCCTCATCAGTATTGAGCTGGCTAATGAGGAGGTGGTGGTGGACCTCATCCGCCTGGCTCTGGCCCTACAGGTATGGGTTCATCATCCCTCTCTCAGAAAAAAGGCTTTTATTGTACACACCCTGTGCAGTTTGGGAGGCAGAAAGAACGCGGACCTGTAGAGAGAACACGAGGTATCAGCGGGCCCTTAAACTTGTGTCTCACTTTCATTCTCTGATGCCTGATGCAGGATCTTGCCTTGACTAATGAGGAGACACTGCCTGTGCCTAACCGGTGTGCGGTCCACGCACTCTCTGCAGCCTACCTCAACCTCATTTGCCAGCTCACCACTGTCCCAAGCTTCTGCCAGCACATACACGAGGTCAGTACCAATTGGTGTGTGTTTGTACATTGCCAAATATCCCAAAAATGTTTTTAAAAGCAACTGTCTAGTTCGGTGTACACAAACATTACACAAAGTTCACAGTGCAATGGTGCCGGTGCCCACCAGGTGGTGCCACATTCTTGTCTTGTCTGCCCGATCAGTTTATCCTGATTTGCCGCCTTTATGTCCCCCCTGCATTGTATCCAGTCCTGGTCGGTTCAACAGTGATAATACATTTTGCGATAACCCACGGCCCTTTTTTGGCCCTTATGTTTCCCCTAATACACAAAATATTGTGACACAAAAGTAATGGTTCAGTTCGCTATAGCATGTTTTCAGTACAACAGGACTAAAAGAAACCTTTGTATAGCTTGAAAACAGTGATATATATCACAATCAATAAGAAACCTGTGTTTTGTCATTCCACTACCTTTACTGCAGCGTTACAGTTCCATCTCTATTCCATTCCATTCCAATCCTGTAAAGATCTTAAAGATCTGTTTAGGCTGTGCAAGGGTGTTTCTTTATGAAATTCCCCTGGGTACATTTGGATCACTGCTTATGCACTGTAAAAACTGAACACTGGCTAAACTGATACACAGCAGCACAGCACACGGTGCACACAGTGACATTTGTCCTCTGCATTTATCCCATCACCCTGAGTGAGCAGTGGGCAGCCATGACAGGCGCCCGGGGAGCTGCGTGTGGGGACGGTGCTTTGCTCAGTGGCACCTTGGCGGATTGGGATTCGAACCGGCAACCTTCTGATTATGGGGCCGCTTCCTTAACCGCTAGGCCACCTGCCCCTAGTGCTCTGAAGATGGGGGGTCATGTTGTGAGGGGCGGAGTCGGCACGGACATGACAATGACAACTTATGTAGTACCTATTTGCCTAGTTTCACGAGTTTCTGTCTCTCCTCAGGTTATAGAGATGAGACAGAAGGAGATGCCTTTTCTACTGCCTGAGGACATATTCATTGAGAAACCAATGTAAGCTCCCTAAAACTCTACCTTAGTAAACGAGTAAAACTGCATATGAATTTTAATATAGAAACTGAATTTTAATCTAGTACATTTTGAAAAGGGAATGTTCGAGAACTGTTTTTGAGATTTTGCATGAGAATAGATCTGTGTGCTGACATATATCCTTCTTGCTAGTGATGGAGTTTCATTGATAAAGAAAACTCATTAATTATTCAGCCACTTCAAAGGCTTTCCTTTAAAGTTTAATGTCTTAGCGGACTGCTTTGATGAGACCTGACTATGACTTTGATCTGACCCCTCATTTCCTCAATATATCTTTCAGGACCCCTAAATCTCTGGATAATGTGGAGGGAGAGGTGCTCTTCCTCCAGAGTAAGATTGCAGAAGTGCTGGGAGGCAGTGGATACAACACTGAGAGGCTGGCTACGCCGTACATCCCACAGTTCACAGGTATTTCGCCAGTGTCACCCAGCAGGCTCAGCATTAAGCCTTACACGTTTACAGTAATTGGCACTTCCACACTGGAGGAACATTCCATACGTCACTGATGTTAGTTATAAGCTAAATCGGGGGCTTCCCAGGCAAGTTTTCCAAATAGCTTTGTAAGAACTGCTCAGTCCAGACGTACCATTTTACATACATTCCCAGTAGACTATTTTCATTTCTCTCTCTTGCCAGAACTGCAGATATATCACTATTTTAAGCACAGTGTGTTTTTGTAATATAGTGAAAGATAGAACATGTGGTAGTAGCCTAATGGTTAAGGGACTTACCTATGAGACCAGAAGATCCATGTTCTAACCCTACTTACTACCATTGTGTCCCTAAGTGTCTCCAGGGGACTGCCCTGTAACTACTTATGGATAAGGGCGTCTGGTAAATGCCATAAGTGTAAATGTAAATAACTTAGATTCTGCATTGTAGCTCTGCATTCAAGCAAATATGCAAGAGGGACAGTTGTCTTAGCCATTAAATGGAGATGCTCATCTCCTGCTACTATGTAAGAGAACATCTGGAAGGGCTTCTTGAACCCTATGGTATAAAAAGTGAGGGCAGGTAATATGATTTTGCCTTCTACAGATGAAGATCGGCTCTCAAAAAGGAAGAGCATAGGAGAGACCATCTCGCTGCAAGTAGAGGTGGAGTCAAGAAACAGTCCGGAGAAAGAAGAGGTGAGTGGATTGTCTGTACGCATGTACCTTGTAATTTTCATCATTATTTCTTCTCAGGGCACATAAAGTTGACATGAGTTCTTTGTATCTTTGTATGATTGAAGGTATATTCAAATGTACATATATACAAAAAAAAAGAAAAGCCCCATATCATGCCCCAAATCCATCCAGTAACATATTATCAAATTAGGAAGGAAAAGCACTCAAAAACATAAAATTACTGTTAGCATGAATCCTACATTTGTCCAAAATGTGAGAGCAGTCGAAAAATTGCATTCAAATTTATTGTCGTTGCGTGTAGTACAGGTTCTAGTACAATGAAATGCAGTTCTGCATCTAACTAAAGTGCAAAAATTAGAATAAAGTGCCTAGGATAAGGGGATTGTGATAGGTACGGTTATACAATATTAGACCATAGACCATATATGGGTATGTGTATTGTTGTATATATATTTTGTTATGTAAACATGAAACATGCACCGATGAAAAATTAAAATATTAGTATATTGGGGTGGTGAAGTGCCTGGTTAAGAGTTCAAACTGGGTTCAACATACATTATTTCCCAAATATAATGAAAGTTCAATGATCCGTTAAACCACAAGTTTGCCGTGATCACTCTCTGTTCAATGCAAACATGGTTTCTCCTATGGCTCTGATCCCTTGGCTGTTTTGATGTTGGCTTTGTAGAGAGCTCCAGCTGAGGAGATCACATTTGAGACCCTGAAGAACGCAATAGGTAAGAGCTGCATCCTCTCATTCACAGCCAACAGTGGGGATCTACATTGGTCAGACCAGAATAAAATGTGTTTTTTTTCTGAAGTGGATAGTGTAGGTGTGGAGGAACAGAAGGAGCGCAGGAGGCAGGTCGTGGAGAAGTTCCAGAAGGCCCCATTTGAGGAGTTAGCTGCCCACTGTGGTGCTCGAGTGAGGACATTTGTAACTTTCCTTTTTATTTTAGATTGGCCTTCATTTATAATTTATAATTATGTTCCCTCGTAGGCGACTATGCTGCAGAGCAAACTCAACCAGATCTTTGAGATCACAATCAGGTAGACATCTTTCTTTCTTTCTTTCTTTCTTTCTTTCTTTCTTTCTTTGTTGACTGATTTGTGCCTAATTTCAATGTGTTTTTATCTCTCTCTCAACCCAGACCCCCTCCCAGTCCCTCAGGCACCATCACTGCGGGCTACGGTCAAACACAGAGCCGCTCCATCCCCGTCTACGAGATGAAGTTCCCAGACCTGTGTGTGTATTAACTCAGGTGGGCTGAGGCTTGCTGGTACCTTCAGGTCATATTCGTTTGTGAATAAGAAAGAACATCATTTTTCCTCTCACCTCATTTTTTCTTCAGCTGGACTCTTTGTCAATGGACTCTTTGCTCTCACACCAGCTGAAGACAAAGACAAAAGGCATTTCAAATGGCAGCAGCAGGTCTGACTCCTGCTTTTCACCGGAGACCACCTTTCGGAGGTCTTGTGAGCCATCGACCAAAGGCACAGATGGTGGAAGAAAAGAGAATCAGAGTTTATTTATTTTTATAAACTCAACCTTTCAGCAACAGTGGAAACACCAGTGGTGTTCTCTCTTCTCCAGTCTTCTTTTAGATCCGTAGTTTGTCTGTGGCCACATTTAATTTCTTGTGTAACACACTAACAAAAATAGCCAATTATCGTAATTGCATAATTTATTACATGTTTATTTGACATAGTATTTATGGGTAACTTTTTATGTTTTTTTGCTCTTACAAACTGGTGCTAATTATCGATTTTGATGTGTTTTATAGGTCTACATCCGCAAATATTTCAGATTTTATCTGTGGTCGCCTTATTTGAGGGTCTATCTACAGTACAGTTTGAACGAGAGTTTTGTTGTTAGCGGCCATATGAAGTGTATGTTTGAAGGCATCTTTCACAACGCTGTAAAAGACAAAGTGCATGGTTCACCCTTATCTACCCACCCTGCCCTCCAAGTTGATGTGTAATTATTATTGTCACCCTGAGCATTAAATTTAAGTTTGCTTTTATGAACAAATATTTTTAATTGGAGTAGCCCCTAGTGATTGTTGTCCTCGTTCTGGACTATGTATACCCACCCCTGTCAATACATTATTACAGTATTATAGTCATCTTGGGACCATGACAAACCAAACATGAAGATTTTCATTTGTGCTTTTAGCATTCTGATTGTGACTTTTGGAACACTCGCCATGGGCTACGACATATGTAGCACCACAAAAATACTCTGAAGTGGTTGGCACCAACCTAGTAATGCCAATAAGTAAATGCAAAAAAGCTGTAAAATACGACTAAGGAACACTTGTTAAGTCTTAAAGGAAGCAGAGCCAGCAAGACACAGCTTCATTCTGGTAAAAAAAAAAAAACCATCTAGGATGTAGCATGGTGTTCTCACTGGTAAATGTAATACCAATGTCTGACTGCCCTAGACAAAAGAAATAAAAAAATTGAAGCTCAGAGCTTGTTCTAGCTTCCGCCTTAGAACCAAGAACTTGTTCTTTTGTGATTGTAGCCGTTGCCACGTGAAGGAGCATCCTGCAGCACTTTAGTAATTCAGTCACAGTATGAAGCCATCAGATTGGTTCAGCACATAGTGCCATAAATATCGCATTCAGGCTGTCCCATAGGTATCACAAAATCGTTTACTATCAACAGCGTAATATCAGGGATGCCTGGAAGATCACAAAACTCATAAATTGAAGCTCTGAACGTCCTGCAGCAGTATGACCTGAAGGATTGTTTGCTACTCGTGTTGCTTATAAGGCCTTACATTCTTGAGGCATTCAGAGTTCAGCGCTCGTGTTTAATGTTCAGGTCTGTTTCTTTGAACCAAGCTGGTTGCTGGAGTGTTGAGTGCATATGGTTTGTTCGCTTGTGCCATGTATGATCATGAAGTGGTTTCTGTTGACAAGTTAACACTGTCTTTGTGATGGATATTTGTTGACCTTGACATGCTGCAGTCTGAATGTTGGTCATTGTGCCTGTAGGTCTCTTGTGTTTTTTTGATGTCTTCCTCTTGACCAAACAAAATACAGTCAGTCCTGTTTTCAAATCAGCTCGAGAGTCTGTCTTTCTTTTGCAAAGACAAAAAAATGACATTGTTGTGTGTGTTTTTTGAAGTATGAAGTGCTTGTGGAAGCTTAGACTAGTGGTTATCAAAGTGGGAGGTAAGTAACTATCCTCCATGTGATTGCATGAGGCACAAGAACACAACATTTTTTTCATTTTCGAAAAACTACACAAAACAGTATAACCTAGGCTATATATCAAGAAAAGCTTGCACGTACACTACTTTTTCTCGCACATCTACATAAAAAGCTTGCACATACACTTTTCCTCACACATCTTCATAAAAAATGTGCACATACACTTTTCTGCACACATCTTCGTAATAGGCTTGCTCATACACTAGATTTTCCTTGCATATTTACATAAAAAGTTTGCACATACACTACTTTTCCTCACATATCTACATAAAAAGCTTGCACGTTTACCTCTTTTCCTCACGTATCTACATTAAAAGCTTGCACATATACCTCTTTTCCTCACACATCTGCAGATAAAGGTTGGTTGCACATACAACATTATATCCTCCAAAAATGCGATGCGTAAGCGGAAGAAGTAGTATGAGTATGGAGAAAAAGTGGTGTGTGTGTATGGTAATATTATAATGAGGAGCATGTGGAGAGCATTGCCATTGGCCAGCCCGACCAGCTCTGGACAGCACAGCGACAGCAGATTTACATTTACAGCATTTATCAGACGCCCTTATCCAGAGCGACTTACAATCGGTAGTTACAGGGGCATGAGAAATAAACATGGGGAAAACAACATCTAGGGTTTAGACTTTTTAGCGTATGGGCCATCATTTGACGAAACATTCTTTCATTTTTGATTTCATCCCAACTGTTTGCTCCTAATACTCTGGATTCCTGTCCATAAAAGTCCTCCAGTGGATCATCCTTTGCTGAATTATTCCCCCTGAATCCCACATACATTTTCCTCTGAGTTTTGGAAAAGCTTTGTTGGTGTATATCATCTTTATTTACCACAGAAACCTCAAAGACAGAATTCACTAGCAGTGCCTGAAGTTAAAATATCCGGTGTAACATTTTTGCCTTCAGCATGATCTTTATGAAGTTATGAAGGCATTGCATCCAATTATGCCTGTGACTTTTATGATTAGATTTTATTTCCAGGCCAAGGGAAATTCTGAGGTCAAAGTACTACCCAACAGACATGAAAAATGATTTTTGGAAAGAGCTACTACCTGAGCAATCTGGGCTTGTTGGAGATGTCTGCTTCAGTGCAATCCCACCCTTACGCACCTTGACGTTCGCTATCCTTGTATGGATGATTAGACACCTCAGCAGTGAGGCCAATTAGGTCACAAGTCTGCAGTTGGTCTGTTCATTGTGCGTCAGGTTGGATGTAATACCTCAACTCCCACGAGGTTCATTAGATGCAAAACCGGAAAGGCTGCAAAAGGCTGTTCCTATCAGTCCCCACTGAAATGAGTTTTTCCTTTACACGTACATGCCTGATTTCTACAATAGTAATTACATATATTATACATGTACAGCATATTATTTTTATTAGACATTTTCTCACCTCTCCCATTGTATCTTGCATCAGATTACAATTTTATTGGCCAATTAATATGATTTTCTGTTTATTTGACTCTGTTAAATCTGTTCATTAACATTCATTCTGCCTATGATAATAGTCAGTTTTGGTCAAATTATCAATGGGTGCAAAATGTATCAGCTCCAGAATTATTTCTGTACAACAATGATATTGATGAAGAGGATGATGACGATGCGGAAGATTTGTGCATTTTGGGATCATGGGGGTCATTAACTTATGGAATCACTCATCTCTCCTGGGTGCGGAATCTAAGCCTTGTTAGCACTTTTGGGACCTGTATGAGAGGACGACAACTGTCTGGGGTCAGTTACACTGACTAAACACAACCAAAAAAGGAAATGTTGTTCTATTGTATTATTATCTTTTTTCATACTTTCAGACAAATTCACCTGGATGACTGAGAATCTTCACAGACATGGGACTGTTAAGTATCTGAAGCTTTCCTCTGTGTGTCCTCATCATCCCACAGTCCTCCCTCTCATTCGCAGATACGTGTCCTGTCTCTGGCCTGCTGACCTTCATTCCTCTCTTCTCTAGAGCGTATCTGCACCTCTCCAGGGTCTCTTCCACCTACTCTCGCTACAGATTGCAAATTCAACTTGTCCATTGCCATAGCAAACCAGAAAGGAACTATATAGTTCATATGTGTGTGTGTGTGTGTGTGTGTGTGTGTGTGTGTGTGTGTGTATATATATATATATATATATATATATATATATAGTTGCCATCATGTATTTTTATGTTAGTAATGACAGACCGCTGTTATTTATGTTAGTAATGACAGACCGCTGAACATTTATTTTGCAATAAAATAATTTCCATTTAATAGTTATGCATTTACAAAATTGTACAACAAATTGCATGAACCTCTTCTCATTTTACACACCCAAGATGAGTTGACAAATTCTAGTCATTCATAAAATTCTGTTACATCAAAACATCTGTTACACACTATAATGGCACTGTTAGAATATACAATATATCACTTACTACCACTATACTGTTATAATATCATTATATTCCTCTTTTTTGACTTGCCCCAATACTCTTTCACTTCCACTCTGTTCCTACTGTATGCATCTCTACTGCCCATCCTTAATGATCACATTGCGTAGCAGTGTAAGCAGGGGCTTCTGGGATTGGTCAGACCAGGGTCTCATGAAGCCCCCATAACGTTTGCCAGCTGAGGGCCTGTTCCAGCGGAAGTGGTTGATTCTGTATGTGATGGTAGGAATGACCTTGATGTCCTTTTGGACACTTCTTGGGTGCTGGGACTGCATCACTGTTTCTGTGTCCACTTCTCCCAGGTTCTGCACTAGTGGAACAGCCTCCCCCGAATCCGCCCTCCCGTCTTCTCCATCCTGGGTCTCCTTTGGGACCCCACTATTGTACACCTTAACAGGGCGGCGTTTGCGGCCAATGGGTTTGCCCCAGCGGAAGTGCTCCATGACATAGGCCCGACGTGCAGCTCCGTGTCCCACAGGGCCCGGGGTGGAACTGGGGACAGGAGTGTTACCCTGG
The DNA here is from genome assembly GCF_900700375.1 of Denticeps clupeoides. NCBI lineage: Eukaryota > Metazoa > Chordata > Actinopteri > Clupeiformes > Denticipitidae > Denticeps > Denticeps clupeoides. The sequence continues at coordinate 11,958,166 of NC_041720.1, read as the reverse complement.
GCTGGCTCAGCTTGGACCAGGGCTGACATGAGGAGCCTCAAAGCCACCATTTTCTCTTTATCCACCTCTTCAGCTTCCTCTTCTGAGCTGGACTGGGAAGATTCAGAAAGCTCCCATTCAGGTCTGCACATCTGAAGACATTCCTGTTAAAAAAGAATCACAGTCAATGCTGAAATGGTGACAGTTTTTACTGTCTGCTGGTGAAACCTTTATACAAAGACTAAAGTTTTTAGTTTTTAAGAAATTATTTCATTGGAGAATCATTTAATTCATGACAGTAGAAAAGACAATGGTGCCAAAAGGAAGATAACACAGTGTGATGTACAGATGAAGGTGGTAATGGTGGGAAATCGTTTCACACCAGGATCGTGTCGGGTGAGCTGAGGTCTTTGCATTGGGCTCGTTCCCAGCACTGAGCATATACTGCTGGACCACATGCGTGCAGCACGGCCACAGCCAGCAGGTGACACAGCATCTTCAGTCGACCACTGCAGCTGACAGAAAAAAAAGTCCCGACATTAAGTACTTCAATAAACTGAATGGGAAGCATGACAAACTTTACCAGACTGCTGATTCCGATTTAAAAAGGTGAGTTTATGCAAAACCTTTTCCCTTTCTCCGGTTGTTCCCTGCATTCATTCAGCTAGACCTGAACATGCCCTTCGGTGCAATCGTGCTCACCCCCATTTCCTCCTGCAGCGAGCCCCCACACACTGGCAGCTGCAGCAATGACTTGGTCATCTCTTCATACAGTCATCCCACACACAGAAATATGCAAGGCATTGTATGAATGGAGCCGCTCTTCAGCTTTTGACGTACTTGTACGCATCATCTCTCAGCCTTGTGAATTTTGTTAAGATTAATGCACAAGACATGCTACAAATGCAAAACACTTTAAAAAGAAACACTTTAAACAGCTTTAAAAAAGAAAGATGCACAGACTGAATCATGAACCATTTGGTTACTAAGCATTTAGCACTGAAGAGAAATTAATTAGCTACATACAGTTACATTTATTGCTGAGCAACATATCAGCAAAAGAATAATGAATCATTAGATATAATATCTTCCACCCTTACAATGTGACCAATATTTTTATTTTATGCTCCATAACTTCTATACAAATTTGCTGTCATGTTGCATTGTGATTAGCTTAACAACAACATCAACAACAACATAAAAAAAATACAGCAATGGCAATAATCATAAAGAAAAAAAGACTGTAATAATTATGATAATGTTATTATTGTTACTAAATTAAGCACAATATCAACTATTAGACATTAGATTCATGATGGTTAACAATGTACAAATAGGGGTTCACCTGTAGTAGTGACATCATTCCCCTTTTTGCTTTTTATGCTTTGCTAATGCTAAACAGCAGAGCACATGAATTTAAATTTAAAATTTAAATTTAGGTAAAAAATAAACCATAAATGTTCATGCCACTACTATTTTACCTACCCGATGGAGAGGATTATCCTTCCTTTCTCGCCGTTCTCTACGTCTTCCACACCGCCCCGCTTTATTTCTTCCTGTGTCTTTTTTTAAATTTTTTTTTTTACGATATACTTTGCTGTTGGAATGACTCCTGTCAGCTCCGGTCTGCTGTTTGCTGCTCTTCCTTTCGGAGAGGTCTGCTGACTGCTTTATATAGTCCCAGGTGCGTGGAAACCTCCCAAGGACACCAGTCAGTGTGTTGCGTCTCCGTGTACCTGGGGGTGGGGGGCACTTGACAACAATGATATTGATGAAGAGGATGATGATGATGCGGAAGATTTGTGCATTTTGGGATCATGGGGGTCATTAACTTATGAAATGACTCATCTCTCCTGGGTGCGGAATCTAAGCCTTGTTAGCACTTTTGGGACCTGTATGAGAGGACGACAACTGTCTGGGGTCAGTTACACTGACTAAACACAACCCAAAAAAATCATGAAATAGCCCAAATCAGAGACAGAATGGAAAATGAATTAAAACAATGTAATAGATTCTGGAGCTTCTAAGCTGTCTCCGTGCCCATGTGTCAACTGCTCCATCATGTGGGAAAACATAAACGTTAATTACCAACCTCATATGATCAATTCCCAGCTCTCTAATCTGCCATAAGTGTTTTATAGGAAGTTTGTTGTGGAAACTGAAGGACTAATTGAAGCCTTTGTGAAGAGGGAGGTCCTGGGTTTGCCATTTTGTGAATTTCCATGTGACTCATGGGATTTATGTTTAGTCCACCTCGTTAGCAGAGTGTAACCATGGTAACCTTGAATACCACGCATCCATTTGGTTACATGCAATATCAAAAATAAAAGACAGTTTGTTTCCATAAAAAAAAAAAAAAAAACTGGCATAATAGGGTTCGAATATGCATCAAAGACCAAATACAGTTGTAAAACCTGTGTGCCAACTTATATGTAACTGCTTCAGAATGTTCCGTTACCTCAGACTGATTCACATGTTCAGTTAAGGTCACATGCAGTTATTTATGGGAAGATCCTAAGAAAAAGTCTACGCAAGATCCCATAAAAGGGCATGAGGCTGCGAGGTTGTGTACACACAAGAAATACACGCCAGGTTTGAAAAGAAGTTGAAATCTATAAGAGAAGAGTTATGATGTTTATCCAGCACTGGTCCAGGACCTAACAATCCAAACAGTAAAATCAGCGGTTATTAATGTTTCAGCTAGCAACTTATGTAAACGTAACTGATGCTATGAACACCTTGGCATTTCTTAAACGACCAACACATCCCAGTGTCATAGAAAAGGGCGCTCAAATTATTGGGCTGTAAATCGACTGTGTTTCCAAACTCACTTGACATAAAACTACAGCTACAATTTGCTTAAAAGCACAATGATTGGATTGTTGTTTAAAACTCCAATCCTCAACTTTTTCAACCTTTTCACTTTTGTGAAAGCCTTTTTAAAGCCAAATCAGTGGGTATTCACTAACCAGAAATTATTTTTTTTTAACTAAACTTTAAAGGCAGTAACCAGCATGAGCGTATGCTAGTAACTTCATTCTAATGAAGTACTCAGTGATCAATGGTCTTGTGTTTGTACATGGTGTGACACCTCAAATGTCCACTAATGTCCACTAATGTCCTCCAGTTCAAAGTTCAGTAAAGCTCAATTGCGGTACCGAGTGAAATACAAAAATGCAAAAAAAGGGTATGGACCTACACCTTTCCTCCCACACTTCAGTAGTGCAGATGGAACACAGTTGTCTAGTGAGAGAGCACCTACACAGCTAAATTGCCAGTGTTAATTTAACACTGCACAGAGATTATATGAGTCCACTCCAAATCAGAGTTAAATTTAACACTTTCAGTGTACAGTCTGTAACACTGACACTAATTATTGTTAAATGAGAGTGACTCCGCCCCTTCCCAGGTAACAAGCCCATATAGGTGGTACACAGGTACCAGACATGTGGTCCATATCAGCCCCATCTTAATATGAACCCAAGAACCCAGATGGGGAGCAAGCGTCCCCAGCCAACATGTTAATGGAGGGTCATATGGGTTGGAGATGGGCTGGTGTGGTCTGCAGATAATTTTGTCCAGGGGTTCCATATTATTCCCCATGTGGGCAAGCCCAGATTTACCATCTCTCATGAAAAACACTTGGACCAACATGGACCTCACTGGCTTTTCTTTCACAAGTTGTGTGTCGGTTGTTCCGCGTGTAGAACTTGCGGAACATGAAATAACGTTTGTTGATTATTTCATTACTTCTTGTTCTTCCACGGTAAAACCATCAGGGTACTTTAATGTTTCTGAGAGTTTATATTGTCAAAATTGTATTTGTAAAACTGACTTAAATTACGTTGACTCCGCCCCTCCCCAGGCAACATATGGGTGGTTCATATCAGCCCCACCTTAATTTAAACCCCTATGAGGAGCAGGATTTACCCTGATTTACCCACCATCATGTGAATGACTCGGACCAACATGGACTTCACTGGCTTTTCTGTTTTAAATGGTCCTTTGGATCTTAACTGGTAATACTACCTAATTGACCTTAGGGGTTAAGGTGACTTTTCATCATTTTAGGTGAATTCATAATTGAGGTTGTCAAATGAATATATCAAGCTAAGGTATTTATTACAGCTTGTAACAAATACACCCTTTTACCAGTGCTTAAAAAAAACTTCTCTGAGAATGGACAGTCCACCTTCAATTCAAAATCAAAATTCAAGAAGGTATTAAATCAGATTAATTACATAAACTTGCCACCAAGAAGTGATTTGGCTTCTTAAATTCTGCAAGCCAAACAGAGCCTCCAATACACAACTTTAAAATAAAAATTGCAAAGCCAATGAGGTCCATGTTGGTCAGAGTCTTTTTCATGACGGTGGGTAAATCAGGGACAACTCTTGCTCCCCATCTGGGCTCTTGGGTTCATATTAAGATGGGGCGGATATGGACCACCTGTCTCGTACCTGTGTACCACCAATATAGGCTTGTTACCTGGGAAGGGGCGGAGTCACTTACAGTCACATTTAACACTAATTAGTGTCAGTTTTACAGATTTTACTCTGAAAGTGTTAAATTTAACTCTGATTTGTAGTGAGCTCATATAATCTCTGTGCAGTGTTAAATTAACACTGGCAAGTGTGCTGTGTAGTGACCATGTTAATCTATTCATAGTAATAATTTTTTATATAGTACAGAAATGTTAAGAGAGACACTGGTAGAAATTCCATACTTCCATTGCCTGTAATAAACGGCCGGCCTGACTGATGGGAGGTTTTAATCTGGAGGATAGAGTTCTCTTGTCTCTGTCTATCGCTCCTAACAAGAAATCCTATTATTGTGGATTATGGGGATAAGATGTCCAGTGTGCAACAGTCACACTGCTCCATATCAGAAAGAAGGCAAGAGACAGAGAGAGAGAGAGAGAAAGTGAGAGAGCACTCAGCCAGAAGACATTGCACATTACCATGTGCTTTACCATGTGCCACCTGTGCAACAATAGGAAGTCCAACCAACCTGATCAAGGTAACAAATAAAATTTCTTATATAGCTGTGAGGTAAATTATGCTGTTTTCTTCCATACATTCAAAATGCCATACAGTTGGAATTAATGCATTTTTAAGTAACAATTTTTATTGCTATATAAGGGTTAGGGTTAAAATTAGGGTTAAAATTAGGGAATGTATATTTTAATTCAATAATGCTTTATTACTTTTAGTGTATTGAGGTAATGGCTGCTAAAGGAAGCATTATATGTGCAAACAAAATAGCCTAGAGGAAAGGAAATTGGCTGGAAGTACAAAACAGCCAGAAGGAGAGTCCGTCAATTTAGTTTCAATCAAAGTGTCACATGCATCCTCTGGTGAGCAATGTTCTTCACCAGAGGTCCGAATCCTAAGATATTGTTGCCCTAAGTGACTTTCTCTGGAGAGGGGATCAAGTTGGCGTTATGACAATTCAAGTCTGTAGGGGTTTTGTATTGTACTTGATGCTCATTGTTGTTGGTCCAGTAAGGAGGGGATCCATTGGTTCAAAAGTTGATTTTATGTTAGGTTTAATAGAGGCTTACATTAAGACGTTCTGTGTGTAGTCTTGTTTTATGACGTTTTTACATGCACCAGTCGTGCTCCTGACAGTGCAGTTTTACAGTAGTCTGCTATGTGTGAGGAGCAGTCATGACCTCATTACAGGACTATAAAAAGCCCTCCTTGAGAAGCTAAATACTTTCACTCATGCCTCGATGCTAAGATCAGACATCCCTGTGGCGGAGCCGTGATGCTCCTGTAAAACATAACAGCAGGTAGTTGTGGTCACTCAAGGTTTCTGAAATGTCCTATCCCCTTTACTTCTTAAATAAGACTGAAAGTCACCTGGCGATCTTGACTTTTACTGTGACCAAAACATTGTTTTATACCCACTGTGTGTTGGTATGGCATGCACTTGACATGTTTTTTTCTTCTTTCAGGATAATTTAGGGTTCTTAATGAGGGTGCTGATGTAGTTTTTGCCTAAGGAACCTCTGTGGACTGCTATGTGCAGATCCATTTCAACCGAAAACCAAGGCTGGAAAGAGGAGGCATAGCACTCTCAACAGGAGCTGCCCAAAACAGCTTGGGTGGTGGGGGTCACCGGTGGTTTGAGAGATGGGGGGACTGGGGGGGACCCTTGTTCTCACAGGCATGCTGGGGCTTTGCTCACTTGTTGGTGTGGATGCTGAAGATGGTAATGGCCGCCCTCACCGTGCGGGCGGGACAATACAGTGTGGGGAGTACAGCAACGAGGTTCAGGAGGACGGCATGTGCCGACTGGTGGCCACCTTGCCCCAGATGGAGGAGCATCGTTGCCCCGACATGTTCCGCTGCACCGACGAGGTGTCCTACTGGCTACATGAGAATGAGGAGCGCAAGCAGCAGATTCTGGCACTCCACGAGACCATCTCAGAGCTGCAGGAAGAGCTGCGCAACCACCGACACAGAGTCAAAGTGCTGGAACTTCAGGTGAGACTGCAGCTCCACAATGCAACACATAAATGTTCTGACTGGCTACGTTATAAAGCAAAAATATCGAATGGATGACAATACAGCCGTGACCTTGATGTTTATGTTGTAGGAGTGTAATATCAATGTCAGGGTAGGGAACGGTCCACCGGTCCTCCATGGAAGTCACAGGTTACCAATCGTTGAAAGTCTACAGTCACATGTGAGAGAAAGGATCTGAGGTCATAGGTGAGACAATAAGCCTGGTGTTAGAGCTAAGAGGGTGCCCTAAGACTACGATGTGTAGGTAGCAGCCAGGTAAGAAGGAACTGGTTGGTTTATAGGACAATTAGACTTGAGAGTAAGTGCAATGGTTCTAAAATCTCTGAAAATGATTACCAGCATAAAATACAGCAGCATAGGCTGCTAGAGACTGTTTTATTCCTAGTATTAATATTTTTAATACTAACTGTCATTTGCTATAAATACTGCAGTCAAACAAATAGCAAGCGATGAAAATGAACTGACATTAAGAGTGATAACAACAGTGCACTGAAGCAACTGAATATTAACAATATTCTTATACTTCCGGCCAGTATCTGTTGTACTCCAGTTGCAGTTGCAGAACTGAGGGCCCAAGTGCAAAGAGTAGCTCGAACTGAACCCTGAAAGCCATTTTAAAATGAACATGCCATAATACATCCGCTACCCCTTAATAGGTATCCCCTAGTCCATATGTGTATGTGACTCTGTGCCACGGATTTAAAAATCTGTGTTTGCCCTCTTGCTGCTGGGTTCTCCCCATAAAGTCTCCTTGACCCTGAAGGCTAACAGGATTAGCCCTGAAGCTGTTGGACTTCCCCGTGAGGCTGCACAGGCCGTCTGTGCGGCAGTAAGCCGTTCCTCGTCTGCTAAAATGCACAGTAGCCCAGTTAGTTTACAATCGAACTATTCCCTCTGCAAATTTCATGCCCCCCGCCCTAAATGCAGACATTTTGTGCGGAGGAAAAGAAGCTAGCATGTAAGCTAAAGGTAGTATAAGGTAGAATTTAGAATTAGTTTTTAAGTAAGAGGTATAAATACATCTGAATACATTACGTGTTATATAATGTATTGAGCCATCCCAGATCAGTGGAGAGTTTTAAACGTGTTTTGCTAGAAATTTGGATGAATTACTCATTCACAATTAAAATGGTGGAGGCTAACGCTCAGTAGTACATGACAGTGAAGTGATTGTGAAACACTGCAGCACAGCACATGGTGACACAACAAAATGTGTCCTCTGCTTTTAACCATCACCCTTTGCTAGCAGTGGGCATCCATGACAGGTGCCCGGGGAGCAGGGTGTGGGGACGGTGCTTTGCTCAGTGGCACCGGGATTCGAACCGGCAACCTTCTGATTACGTGGCCACTTCTTTAACTGCTAGGCCACCTCTGCCCCTAATGGGGTGAATGAGTTTAATCAATAATTTGAGAAAATCAATATTTTAATAAAAGGGCAATCATCTTAATACAACAGGCTTAACTGATTTCTTAAAAAATCTAATTTATGCTTATTCAGTCCTCTTTGCTAAATTGAATGGATGTTTGTGTGTCCTTCCACGCATCAGAATGAAGAGAAAAACCGACTGAACTCATCGCTGGAACACCGCTTCCATGAGTTAGAGGAGCACTATGCTGAGGCCACCACACTGCTGCACCTGCAGGGCTCCCTGCTGTACGACCTGCAGGGCCAGATCCAAAACCTCTCCCTGCAGGTGGAGAAGGTCAAGCGCAACCCTGGCTGCATGATCAACATCGTGCGCACCAGTCCGTTACTCAATGCACAGGAAACCCTCCATCCAGGTATTTCAGCAGATATCTTTTTTTTTATCAAAACCATTCGATTACAGTAAAAGCGTAATGGTTACCAGCAAAAGTCATAAAAGTAACTAATAAACATATTTATTTTTAATGCTATGGCACTAAATTATGTAATTCATTTTCCTTAATTTCAGCACAGTAACCAGTATCCAAAAACACCCCGATCACCAGCAACACCAGATGTTTTTTTGAACAGGATAATTTTTTGATCTCCAATTGAATTTTGGCCCATGAATTCTAGTAAAGATCTATTTAGATGGTGTCTTTTTTTGCTGGCAGGTGGATCTGTTTGATCTCTGGATGGGGCATGGACTGGTATGCTCTTCCTGACTTGAGAGCCAACATAGTTATTTTGTTTTTATTTTCTCCTGTGCAGAACAGCGGTTTGCACTAGAATGTGCCATAATCCATTGAAACTAAATAGACACCAACTAAGCTGTCAAAATGGTTCTGGTGTTGTCCACTAGAGGTTGACAAATCAATGCTGGAAAAATCCTGGCTCAGGCTCCAACAGGCCTGGCTGTCTGATCACTTATTTAGCTTCTGCAATTAAAATAACATGCTTGTAATATTGGTTGAATTCCAGAGGTGCAGCATGTGAGAAACTGCCCCATTGACTGTGCATCCATCTACTACAACGGGGTGCGGCATTCCGGGATCTACACTGTGGTGCCATCGCTGGGAGCCACACCAGTGGAGGTCTACTGTGAGATGGAGACCGATGGTAAGGAATCATCCACATGCTCATCCTCAAGCTCCATCTCAATAAGTGATCAACAGCAAGCCACTTGCATGAGCTGAAGAGTTGCATGTGTATCAAAAAGAAACATCTCAAACTCTCAGTCACATCGCAAGGCCCTTTGAACAGAGAAATTTCAACAGGAAGTGAGTTCGAAGTCCAGATTTAATGAACCTATAGTGTAGTTAGGGATCAACAGATATTTGATTTAGCTGTGATCTAATCTCCAGTCTGAGAGCTCAGCAGATTAGAACAGTGGGGTTTTGAGTGACTTATGCTGAGGATCTCAATGTTGAAGAGACACCTTTTATGGGTTGTCAGCCAAAGCCTCAGAGATGAAAAAGGTGAAGACACCTACGCACAGGTATTCTTTCATCTACATGGCAAACCAGATACTTGTTCAGTCTTTAGGATTCTCACAACTGGATTACTGTAACTCCCTTCTAGCAGGTCTACCTCTGATTGCCATCTGACCGCTACAACTAATACAGAATGCAGGAGTACGACTGGTCCTCAAACTTCCCAAATTCTCCCACACCACCCCACTGCTATGTTCCCTCCACTGGCTCGCAGTAGCTGCACGCATCACATTCAAAATACTGATACTGGCCTACCAAGCCAAACATGGGGTAGCACCATTGTACTTCACAGCCCTTATTACACCTCACACTGCACCTCGTATACTCCAAGGCTCCAGTAATGCTCGCCTGGTCCCTCCACCGCTGACGGTACGAGGAAGACACTCATCTAAACTCTTCTCTGTCTTGGCCCCTAGGTGGTGGAATGAACTTCCCCTCGAGGTCAGGACAGCACAGTCGCTGAGAATTTTCGAATGGCTGCTTAACAATTTCCTCTTTAGAGAATACTAATTTGTAACTTTCTTATAGCCTGACTTATGTAAGTCAGAGCGCATAGAATGATTGTACTCATGGTTGGAGTCCTTGTGAATGAGAACTGATTACTTCACATTGTCACTCTGGATAAGAGCCAAATGCCGTAAATATTCATATGTATTTAACTTGCAACAATATTCTCCTTCCTTCACAATAAATCAATTCTGAAGTCAATGTAGTCAAAGAAACCAGGATTTAACTCATTCAATCGATTTCCAAAAATCTCATTAACATAAGTATTGTATATAAGATACCAATTTATTTATGGGCTTATTCATGGTTGGTATCATCAGGAGGTGGGTGGACAGTGATCCAGCGTCGCCAGGACGGCTCGGTGAACTTCGACCGCAGCTGGAATGAATATAAGGATGGCTTTGGTGACCTGCACAGCGAGTACTGGCTGGGCAACTCCCACATCCATGACCTGTCCAGCCAGGGGGACTACACCCTCCGCATCGACCTGGAGGACTGGGGGGGCAAGCACAAACACGCACAGTATGAGAGCTTCAGGTGCGACCTTGACTACTTACATGCTCAGTGCCATCACCAAGATGCTTAAAGTGAAAGTGATTGGCATTGCGATACACTCCATAGCACAGCACACGGTGCACACACCGAAATCACCATCACCCTTGGTGAGCTGAATTCTTACTGTAACAATCATCACAGCATCAGAACAATTCTGTTGATTTTATTATAAAAAAAATGAACAGTCAAAATGAACAATGTCATTAGCTTCTGTTCTGCTCTGGGGCTGGGCAGTGTCGAGGACGAAGCCACACAGTACAGACTTCACATCTCTGGGTTCAGTGGGACGGCGGAGGACTCCTTCAGCTGGTACCATGACAAACAGGGCTTCAGCACTCCTGACACTGGCAACATCTGTGCTGAGATCTCCCACAGTGGCTGGTGGTACAACCAGTGCTTCTACGCCAACCTCAATGGTATTTACTACAAGGTACGCACACACCAACTGCTGGAATTCCCTTATAGGTTCACTGCTTGATAGCAGGGCATCACTGTGGAAACTATGCAAAATAATATAGACTCCAGTTAAGGGGAAGGCGTGTTTTCTCCCTGCTTTGTGAGACGTGGTGAGTTGGATATAAGCGTATGTGGCCCTGAAATATGCTTGTGACTTTTGCTGAGCAAGTAAGTATTACAATAAATGTGAACACAGGAGGTAGGGGGAGTCAGGATCTTGCATTCTGTGTTGTGTTGCCAGATTGGGTGTTAACAACCCTGCACCCACAAAAATGTGAACCACTCAAACCAGGGTTAAGTTTGTTAAGTTGTTGTGCCAATTCATTTATTTCGTGCATTCGCTGCTTTGCGCATGTGACGTATTGACAGGAACGATTTGAAATCATCCAGAATGAGAAAGTAGCCTGAGCCAAGAGTAGTCAGTAAAGTTTGTGTTCTGGGTGAAATAATGACACTTAATCAGAAAGGGCTGGGTGGGTAGTTAGTTCCTCAATTCCCCATTTCCAAGATACTGATGACGGGCAGGCAGTCCTTTCTTCTGTTTATTTCTGTAAATACTCCAGAAATTCTTGATGTCTATAGTGAACACTCACCATACGCTACAGCAACGAGGTGGCAACACATTTGTGTAAAAAATTACACTGATTAGTGGGTTAAATATTTTGCTGAGGTCCTGCATTTTCTATAGTGTTTTATGCAAGATTTCAGTTTATAAAAGGAAGTTGAGTCTGCAAGATGTGACATTTCCTGAAGCAATAGTTTCCTGGTTAACCACTTACTGGTTACATGATGTTACGTTATGTCAGCAACTTTCTGAAAATAAACCTAACATTTCATTGTTCATTTTCCACCAGGGTGGCCGCTACTCGCCAAAAAACAAGAACCCTTTGGGTCCTGACGGCATTGTGTGGTTCAGCTGGAAGGACTCGGACTATTACTCTCTCAAGAAGGTCAGCATGATGATCAGGCCTAGAACCTTCCGGCCACACTTATCCCCCTAACCAAATCCAAGGACAATGTCACTGTGCTCTGTTATGGTGTGAAGGAGGTGTTTATATATGACTGTGTGAGGCAGACTGAGATGGACCTCGCCTGCTGATTTCATTAAAAAAATTAATAAAAATGAATAAATACTCAGGGCTACACCGACTGAGACCCTGTCCACATAAGAACTTTTCTCCCTAAAACGGTAACATTTCTATCCAATTTGTTGATTCAGTCTACATCTGTGTGAATGGTGACGTCTGATACTATGTGGATGACTAATTGTCAGAAAACTGGTGAATTACATCAATCACAAAATGAGATGGGTGATTGGTGAAGTGAATATTATCTTCTTCCTTGAAGGTGATATCTTGGAAGCAGGACAAAATAGACAAGTGTAGGCATCTGAGGGACTTTGAGGCTAAAAGACTAGAACAGCAACTTTGGGTTTTCTTGGTCCAAGGGTTAAAATGGTGGTCATGAGCATTCAAGACTCCCTCATGTGGGAAGCAATGAGCTACTATATCACAATTTTGCTGAAAACCATAACACTGACCACAGAGTCATTTTGCCTGGGGAGGAGATGGCAGCATGATACACTATGGGAAGATGCTCTGGAGTTTAAAGTTTTGAACTGGTGCCTAAAGAAGTCTTGAGGAGGCCATGACTCAAAGGGACAAAGCTGTTTAGGTGGCATGAGGGAGTCCAGCATTATCTTAAGATGGTGGTTGTGTATACAAGTCAGCATGTCACAACATTTCTTGTTGAATTATCCAACGACTATTCATGTACATTCAATTTGGTTTAAATAAATAAAATAAAACTGGGCTTTAATTAAGGGAGCCCTGCGCTTATTTGATCCTCTAGAGAGTACATTCACATGCCCCTTTGGGGAGACTCTCATTCATATTCACATTTGGTCCCACACCACTGTCAGCACAGCATAAGAGCTCTACTGTGTGAAACACTGGTCCTGAAAGAGCACCATTCACTCGCTCACTCATACACACACACACATTTCTTCTGCTCCTTGAAGACCTTGTACAATAACTACATAACATACAAATGTGTAACTACCTCTATGTAATTAAATTATTGCCTCTTTCTGTTTCATTTGTTTGTTCTTTTTGGGTTAGTCTTAAACAGTTGGGGGGAAAAAAATAGTTGGGTCAATTTCCCTATCTTTTGCAGATATGTGCAATGACAAAAAAAAATCTTAAGAATGTGTAAAAATCAGTGTTTATTAAATCAGTAAATAATTTTCCATCTTTCGTGGCTTTGTTTGCAAACAAGGCTAAACACAAATATTAACAACCAAAACACATGCATTATATAAAGTATATATAAATTTGTGTGTGTGTGTAAAGACAAACTGGGCGCGTAAAGTGACTTAAGCATTGTAAGAATTGCTTGGAGGAAGAGTAAAATGTTGAAGGCTATTCAGCTGTGGGTAGAAACATTTTGCAAATTACATTTACATTGCAAAAAGCACCCACAAGTGGGCTGAAGACGACACCCGAGGTTCATTTTCCTTTTTATTCATGAAGATTTGTCAGGTTAATGGCGGTACAGAAAGTGTCACGCTGGTGGTGCAGATATATCCTCTCTTGAACAAAGAAAAAAAGTGCATGGTTGGCAGTTCATTCACAAGGCACAGCGGCACTGATAACGTAAATGCGTGTGTGCGTTTTACGCTCTGCCAGTTTTTGTGACATTCGTCTACAGAGAGCTGGAAACCGTTCTCTCGTTCACAACTAAATTTCCTCTGATTTAACTCTTCTAAACCTTGGAAGAACTTGGATCGTTTCTCACTCTTGTCAACGCTGTGCACACGTCTTGGCTGTGGCAGTGGGCCTGGAAAACGCATGAAAAGGGGCACTGTCTGCAGCCCCGCCCTCCCCCAGCAGGGTCTCAGATGGCCGTATCCACGCTTCCTGTGTGTGTGTGTGTGTGTGTGTGTGTGCGAGTGGGAACTGTAGACAGTGTGTGTACTACCGCAGCCTTCCGGCTCAGCACACTCCCGCGGCTTCCTTCTGCTGACCCTGCCTGGCTTCACATGTGCATCTTTGGCCTCAGAGAACATTATTTGACAGGTAAATAACTTGAAAGGGGTAAGACCAGAGAGGGCGGAGAGAAAGAAAGAAAGAAAAAAACAAAAAACAAAATGAAATACAACCCCCTCCCAAAAAAAAAAAAAACAAAAAAAAAAAAACATTGAAGAGACGTTTGGGGTAGAGCTGGTGTCAGCGAAGGTTCTGGCCTCACATGGTGGTAAACTGACCATGAGCATGTCTCAGCTTCTCAGCAATCTACAGAAAGAACGATAGATTAATAAATAATTATATTACTTCAAATGTTCAAATTGAAGAAAAGTCAATGCTGTACAATTTATGTTTTAAATAAAAAAAAGTAATAAAAATAATTTATTATTTTAATATTATAAATGATTCCCACACAAATACAGATCACATTGTAATATTGTAAAAAGATCTGAGTGTTATTCCACCACGTTGATAGATCAGAAGGTAGCTACAATAGCTATTGCTATTACAAAAAAAACTATTATATTTTTATTTCCTTTATGATTGTACAGAAATACTCTGAACCCATCTGCTCACGGATAGTCTCACCGTCTCATAGAACTTGATTTGCTCCTCCAGGTAGAGCTGCATCACACGGTTATAGTCATAGATGCGATTGCTGTGGAAGTGATTCATCTCAGCTGCAGACAGTGAATGCAATGTTACGACCGCTGCTGCACTTTTTATACTATATGTGCACATTTGAACACACCTACTCAGTGACTATGAAATAATACATATGAGGTTATGAGCAAAAATGCAAAAAAAGCTAAATGACCCTGAAAACCCTGAAAGCTTTTTGATTGACTCATGTTAATGGTCATCTTATGATCGCTGCTTATATTGATTACAACAGTGTACAAAGCAGTAATGAAAGTAAAGAGGGGAGACTTTGATTTTGATATTTGGTTCACGGGTTATTGGACTAAAAAACACCACCGACATGGTCTCCATAGCATCAGTGGGTGTGTCCATGATCTTTTACCTTGTAAGGCATACGACATAGTGCTCGCTCGTTTGGTCATGGTGATTTTCTCTGGTGCCGTGATTTTGCTGGCAGCGACCAGTTTGTCTCCCTCCTTCACCTTTTCTATGGCAGCCTGGGTAAGATATTTATTTTTATTTCTCTGCAATCTTGCTGGTTAAACAAACCAAGTCAGGATCGTAAGTGGAACGTCTCATACTTTGTGGACGCCGATGGTTTCAGGGAAACAGCCCAAAAGACCCTTGTACTCGTTGTTGGTCTCCATGAGGAAGTGCAAGTCTTTCTTAGGCTGGAGACGGTCAGGGAGAGCAAACACAAGGTCATGTGACATGGTCATTCAACACACTCAAACACAACGTGTGCATGAGCTCACACTGACATCAGCGTAACGGGCAGGAACCTGCAGGATCCCACATCACAGTTAAAGATTTTAATCTGACCACTGCATTATTATCCTGGCTGCAGCCATGGACAGAAGAGAAAATGAAACACAACATAAGCGCAGCCTCTACAGAGGGACAGAAAGGGAAGGGCTTTCATACCACATTTTCCTGAATCTACACTGCTGTTCCTAAACTTTAAAGTCCTTGAATCTGATATAAAACTATTGTTTTATCCATAAAAGGTAATGTGGTTAACAAATGAGGCATGACAGAGTGCATGACAGAAACGAAATGAAGGTCAGAGGGGCTCAGGGTAAAGCAGAACTACTCTGCATCTGAAGTTGCATGCTTACCAGGCGAGCTGTCCATGTGCACGCAGCTTGAACAGCAAACAGGGACTAGTTAGTTAGAGGTCAGTTGATGTATGTGTGTGTATGTGTGTTTGAGTGGTAGCCTAGCGGTTAAGGAAGCGGCCCTGTAATCAGAAGGTTGCCGGTTCGAATCCCGATCCGCCAAGGTGCCTCTGAGGTGCCACTGAGGAAAAGCACCGTCCCCACACACTGCTCCCCGGGCGCCTGTCATGGCTGCCCACTGCTCACTCAGGGTGATGGGTTAAATGCAGAGGACAAATTTCACTGTGTGCATCGTGTGCTGTGCTGCTGCTGTGACAATCACTTCACTTTCTTTATCTGCCTGTGGTGTGGTGTGCGAATTACTTTGGAGGTAAAAGCTCAGTGAAAACAATCATTAGTACAAATTATTGCTTCCTAGGTTTACATGGGAATCCTTAAGACCAAAAGAAAAACCCAAGCAGAACACCATCTAGTTCTCAACCTGGGTGGTCCATTTGTACAATGCAAGACAAGTGGATTAAGGGTAAAGGGGAGGGGTCTTCCACATTCTGCAGAGCATTAAGCCAGAATTATAGCCAGGCTGTTTATTAGATCTCAGATGTGGTGGGCAAGCAGTTAAGTAAGCGGACCCGTCATGGGAAGGTTGCCAGTTCAAATCCAGCTACGCCAAGGCGCCACTCAGCAAAGCACCGTCCCCACACACTGCTCCCCGGACGCCTGTCATGGCTGCCCACTGCTCACCGAGGGTGATGGTTAAATGTAGAGGACATTTTCGTCATGTCACCGTGTGCTGTGCTGGAGTGTTTCACAATGACAATCACTTCACTTTCAGTTCACTCATGTTTTTTCATCTGAGATCTGAATTCCACCTTATGAGGCAAAAATAACGTAATTCCTTTCTAGATGAAAGGTGGAAGAAGCCTAATGGCCCACAACAGGCTACAATCAGCTAGATAATAGTCACGAGTCCCCATGTGCATTGTGATCAACACACTTACTGACAAAGTTCACTCAAAATACCTAGAAATGGGTCTTGAAAGTATATAAATGAAACCTTTTAAGCATTAATAGCTAAACAAAATGTGTAGACGATTGGGAAGAAGAAAGTTCAAATATAAGCCAGATGATAAATGTGGACATGTTTTAACTTGAAGAAAAGGTAAGTAGGACAGAAAGAAGACGAGGAACATGACAATACACATCCAGGAAACAGAGTTAAAACAGGAAGCTTTCAGGAAACACAGCCAACAAAAGGAAAAGGATGGTGAGGGGGATGTGTGCATGCAATTTCGCTCAACACATTTGAACAGTTCATAGGGGAAAAAAAAAAGAAAAAAGATGTGACTCACAAATGACAAGCATCTAAACAGAGAAAATTGCTAATAACACACTATTTACTCCTTTCATTCAAGTAAATAGTATACAGAGTAAATACAGGGTGGTAGTAGCCTAGTGGAAAACACACTCTCCTATGAACCAGAAGACCCAGGTTCAAACCCCACTTACTACCATTGTGTCCCTGAGCAAGACACTTAATGAGACTGTCTCCAAGGGGGGACTGTCCCTGTAACTACTGACTAAGTTGCTCTGGATAATAGAGTCCGCTAAATGCCATAAATGTAAATACAGAGTAAACAAAACATTTCAGAGAAGTTATGAAATTAAAGTAGTAGCACTCGCCTATGAACCATTGTGTCCCTGAGCAAGACACTTAACCCTAAGTTGCTCCAGGGAGACTGTCCCTGTAACTACTGATTGTAAGTCGCTCTGGATAATGGCGTCTGATAAATGCTGTAAATGTAAATGTAAATTAAATAGCTAGTTGTACATGGTGTTCAAGCTGGTGTTCTAAGCTTTAAAGCTGGTGAAAGGTCATTAGCAGGATTTACATAAATATATAAAACTAAAATGACATGTCATCTGCATCTTGAAGAGAAACTAGCCACACGTTTTACTGATGTTTATTTTTAGATTTAAATGGGTGGAGCCCAATGACTGATTTCACACATGCCAATTCCTCATTATGGATTATTTGAACTCCAATCTCCAATACATAATATCATGTTTATTTCTTGTTTTATCTATTTATTTACAGAGCTCTGCAGAGATCTAGCTCTGTGCCTAAAGGAGGCGCTCTAGCTGCAGTCCATACCTGCTCTGCCACCATCTGAGCGATATCTTCATAGGTCTTTCCTGCAGCTGTCAGTGCATCTGTGAGGGTGGCTTCCCCTGCAGGAAACACACAAAACCACAGACCTTTAAAACCACAAGCCTTCAAAACCACCAGCTCTCTGGTATCTAATTTTAACAGAGGATTCAAATAGAGTACAGTTCATCGCCATTAGGAAACTGTTCGGTTTCCTACCTTCGTAGCCACTGCTGTTGAAGACGGAAGACAGGTTCTGGAAGGCCTTCCCAATACGCTGGTACTCTTTGGGCAAAGCTGAGGAGGACAGATGTGGGAACTCAAGACACCTCAACACAGACATCCCAACCTATTTCAGGGAAGGTCACTACTCTCATTCCCAACCACTTCTCCACACACACACACACAGACACAAAATCCCTACCATTACCACCCCCTTCCCCCACAACGTTTTACCCTTACTAAACAAGAATACAATTCTGTAAATTTCACTCTCATCCCGCTGCATGCGCGCTTCTCTCGCCTGCATGCTCTTGTTTGAGCAACTGAAGAGTGCCTGGAGCAGCTCAATCTTATACAGCCAAGGAAATGAATCTAAGCCGCATGCAACATGCATGAACAAGATGATGGAGCAAAGAAGTTGGTCCAGAATTCCGGGTGTGACACAAATACACTCACGTCCTGTGCATCTTTTCCAGTGCTCCTGTCCCACATTCAGAAGATCCTTCACACCATCATCCATTGCTTTGGTAAATCGACTAAACTGCTCACACTTCTGTTCTCTACACAAAAGATCAAAAAAAAGAACATGAACTTGTGCAGCCTGCATGTTGAATGCTGAGAACTGGTCCCTCTAAAGCAGTAGGTCACCAATTTTTATATATACACACACACACACACACACACACACACATATATATATATATAATGCAAGTGCACACACACGATATACAAATAAATTATGCAACAATAACAGTGATTATTGATATTTCATAATGCATAAGTAATGAGTTTTGCTATGCCACTTGGTGACATTTTAAGTTGATTAAAATCATTTATGGAAATACACAAATTAAAACATATTCCTGTAGCAACAGCAGAAATTGGGATGACTGCACTAGGGTTGTTGAACTGAAAACAAACGCTTCATTTTCCTGTGTGAACAACACAATCAGAGATCATAATCTAAACACTTATCTTCACAAACCGCGCCGAAAGGTTGAGGTGAGATAAACAAAACGGCTGATTAGATCACAATATCTTCTTCTAATAAGCACTTCCTTTTCTATTTTATAACAGGTTTTATATTTTTAAGATTTTTTAAGGTTTAAAGATTTTTTTTAGAGATTTTTTTTTTTATTACTTTCTTCAAAGTCAAAAGTTTACATACACTAAGGTTATTATGCCTTTAAACTATTTGGAAGGGAAGGAATATCAGGAAGAGAATTGTGGACCTCCACAAGACTGGTTCATCCTTGGGATCAATTTCCACATGCCTGAAGGTGCCACGTTCATCTGTTCAAACAATTATATGCAAGTATGAACAACATGGGAATGTCCAGCCATCATACCGCTCAGGAAGGAGACGGCTCCTGAGTCCAAGAGATGAACATGTCCTGGTGCGGAATGTGCATATCAATCCCAGAACAAAAGCAAAAGACCTTGTGAAGATGCTGGCTGAAGCTGGTAAGAGTGCATCACTATCCACAGTGAAACGAGTCCTGTACCGACATGGGCTATAAGGCTACTCAGCGAGGAGAAAGATATTACTCCAAAAGCAACGTAAAAAAGCCAGATTACACTTTGCAAATACGCACAGGGACAAAGACTAATTTCAGGAGACGTGTCCTGTGGCAGCATCATGTTGTGCTGCAGGTGGGACTAGTGCACTTCACAAAATATATGGCAACGAACAGCATGTTGAAATATTGAAGCAGCATCTCAAGACATCATGTCCCCTTAAAAGTCACAGCGCTAACGCAGTAAGGACTCACACTTCAAGGAGGTCCAGGTCTGGAAGAGTCTCCTCCGGCTCGATCACAGAGAACACCATCACCCCAACTGTTTCGTCCTTCTCCGCTTTTCTTTTCCCTGTTTTCCAGTCCTGTGGAGATAATAGAATAGTTGAAAAACATCCTAAAGGTCCATCTTCTCAACCTTTCGTACTGACGTTCACCCAAACAACCATTTAACAATACGCATTCCAGAGGTAGTAACCTTCTCATCCTTATAAGAGTGGAAGAGCTGGAAGACGTCACTGCTGGAAATGACAGGGTGCCTGCACATTCTGGTCATCCAGCCTTGAAGCCTCTCCATTCTCATCTTTATGAACTCTTCCTCAAAGCGCCCTGAAAATATAGAAAGAGAAAATAAAAAAAAGTCAATAGATTAACACATTTTTCACTCAGATTAAGTATATCTTGAGTTAATAACTCAGTTGGCCAACTAGGAGGATGATGTTCAGATAATGATAAACGTGTAATGAGAGATTTTTTTTACCTGTGACCTGCTTGTCTGGAAGACAGGGGATGGGGATCACAGAGCCAAACTTCTCCAAAAGCCTCTCATAAAGCCAATCAAAGTGCTTGTATCTGTGATTGACAGGTCTGTTGGTTGTCTGCAAAACAACCCAGCAAATCAGCGGCGGGAAGAGATAGTCTCTTCAGAGTCGGGCCGAATGCTGCGGATATGTGAAATACACTCACATTCGGGGTGACCTGGTACTCAATATAGCTCTTAAGACCATAGAGTTTTGAGCCCTTCTTGGGATCGGCAACGACACAGTCCAACTGGCCCTCTGGGTACAACCAAACTGGGCCAACCTCCCCCCTCTGTAAGAAATAAAGAACATACAGCACAAAGGTAAAATATCACTCAACTTTACCATGTTGTTATACTGTTATAGTGTTAATATGTAGAAACAAAACAGAAAATATTTCACAGCCGCTTCCAGTGCATCTGAACCCAAGTAACATTAACTGCAGAAAGTATTTACAAAATCCTCCAATACTGCCAAAAGGGAGGAGCAGTGTAGCCAAGGCCATTTCAAAACAGGGCGAAGGGAAACTAAAGGCTTGGGACATCTGGATGCGGCGTGATGTGTTGCGCACTACGTTTTGCATTCTGAGCTGCCGGATATTTGCCGGATAAGCAGAGGCCCAGACAGACAGCTAGTTAAGATTAGTCTACGACTTGGTCATGTGACTTACATAAATTGGTAATTTCTCTTTTCCTTTTGGACCTTGTTTTGAGAGAAGATACAAATCTGGGCCTGATTTGGAAAAGCCAGGGAACCTGAAAAAAGTGAAAGATTGCACAATATCAGAACATCAGAGCAAATTCAACAATCAACACTAGTTTGTTCAATAACTGGAATTAGTAAAAAGTGATCATATAGCTATTTAATGTATTGTACCTGGACCCAAGTGTGTACAGGAGTCTTTGTATTTTACTGAACTCCTACACAAGGGTTGTGTACCAATATTATTTTATCCATTATCAAATTATCTAAACCTTCTTTAATGCCAGCATGTTCTAGAACAACATCAGCCTCAATGGATTTTGTAACTGAACACCACAGTACTTTACTATTCCTGTAGACATTAAATAATCGTATGTTTTGCCCAACTTTATGAGATGTGGCAGTGGAAACATTCACATCCACAGTTAGTTTTACTTGTTGAGCGAGATCTTCATTGATGCGGCTCCTCTGTTTAAGCCCCCGCCCTCTCCGCCCTCTTCAGTGTACCCCCCTGTTGACTTCCCATCGTCCCATTCATCGTCCCATTCATCATCGTCCGCACCTGCAAGAGCAAGTCCACTTACACGCTTAAACATGGGACAAACAAAATTACATTTCACACACCAGCATAAGCAAATTCAGACAACGAACGAACACCACAAAAGGAAATTCAGTTGCGTTAGTAAATTAAATACATGATGCAGGTGATAATTCAGGTAGACATGCTTCTATATTAATCAGAAATAATGTTTCTGGGGAGCAGGCCTTCAAATTCAACCAACCCCTCAACTACATTTACATTTACAGCATTTATCAGACGCCCTTATCCAGAGCGACTTACAATCAGTATTAACAGGGACAGTCTCCCTGGAGCAACTTAAGGTTAAGTGTCTTGCTCAGGGACACAACTACGTGTTAAGCTGTTAAATGTCCTTGCACAAATGCAGAAAGCCAATTTCCCAACATGCTGTAGTATGTCTCACACGATCACACAAACTTTTTTTTTTTTTTTTTTTTTTTTAAACACAGTGTATACCTCTGTAGTCAATAAGACACGGATATGGATATATGTCTTCAGAAGAGAGAGAAAAGAACAGGTTTTAACAAAAAAATGTAAAAAAATCAAATGTGTCAAAGCAACCGGTTTCATGGCGACGTCAGCTTTTTTTGTCACTTCCTGAAACGTGCACAGTCACGGCCCGTCATTTGCACTGGCAACAGCAGCTGGTCGCCTACAACCTCAACCAGCCAGACGTACAGCCTCGCGGCTGCTCTGATTCTAACTGGCCAGCGCTGGGCGCGCTTTCCATACGATACGCTTCCTGAACAAAACCTTTCATTCAATTTCCAATGACATTTCTAAATCAATTTCCAGCAGCAAACATACATCGAAACATTAAGGTCCCTATTTTTAAGATGGCAATACGTGCTAAGCATGGGGCTCGTTTGTGTAAGAAAGTGGTTCTTTGGTTCTAGTTCTGTAAATTCTGCTAGTGAAGGAGCCATTTTGCAAATCCTAAATCTTTTACTCACACCTCGCGTTCATGCTGTGGGAAACCTGCACCAACAACGGGAGGGCAGGTAAACTCCGCAGAGACGAGGATTCACACTAACAGTCACCCGTTATTATTTTCCATTTTCTTTACCTGTACTTTTTTTGCAAGAAAACGTACGTGACAGAATGGCGCACGGTAGAGAAGAACGGTTTAAAACACCGCCTCGTCTGTGGAAAAGGCGGATTATAACTGGCTTGTGGGGAGGTTGCTTAACATGCAACGTCGCTGCTATTTAAGTACATTCGCGGTACTTCGGAATCTGGATTACCTGGCCCCTGGTACGCCTGTGGGTGGGACTGTACACTGGAGCTCCAGGCTTCGTGGGTGCTGGTCCTGCCCGTTTCCGTTCCCTGGGGTTGTGCCGCCCAGTTGTTGGAGAAACCCCCACTAGCATCAGTAGTGAATGCTGCCCAGGGGTCGCTGCCATTAGTCTTCTGAAAGTATCGGACGTGTAGAAGAACAACAGGGAAAAGGAAGGAAAGATTAGAAACTCTCCATAATTCAGGCCGAAAACCTCCCCTGCTCTCTAAAGCACTTTCACAATTTCGTAATGAAAAGCCAGACCGTGTCATGCAGCCGAAATAATAATAATAGTAATAATAATAAAAAAGGCAGCCTTTTAGATCCTTGATGTCATTTCCTCTCTGACACAGCCAAGGTTCTTCATGCGACCCTGAACAAGTGAAGGCCCGCTCCCAATCAATTCCCGTGTGGGCACATGCCGGCGCCACAAACACTTGGTCTAAAAGGAGAGCTATTCAATAAAAGGAAGAGGTTTTTTCCATAGGTAGGGGTGATCGTAATAGCAGGGGGATGTTTTTGACCCCTCAGCCAGACTGTGGGGGCTGAATGGAGCACTGGTCCTTTTCAGCGAGTGTTTGTGTGACAACGATGACGCACTGTTACTGGTCGAGTCTGTTGATAATGCTGGCAACCTTGAAGCCACATAATGGATTGGCTAGTGTCAAAGAACTAATGGTGGGGTCATACTGACTACACTCACACATACACAAAAAAACCTGCAATCTTCTGCCACGTCAAGCTGAGTTTCAGCCATGGCTCCCATTTCGCAATGATGACAAATTTACACACAGATCAGAATGTTAATAAATTACAAATCAACACACTTTAACACCAAAATTCTGGTGTCAAAACTACTGAAGCGAAAGGCCAGACAGATAACATTACATACATGCATTCATTCATTCATTCAAAGTGAAACTCGATCGTGCAGAGTGAGCGCTGATGCATGTTTATCTATGTGCATATTCATGTGTGTGTTTACAGCGGCCCTGTAATCAGAAGGTTGCTGGTTCGAATCCCGAGCCGGCAAGGTGCCACTGAGGTGCCACTGAGCAAAGCACCGTCCCCACACACTGCTCCCCGGGCGCTTGTCATGGCTGCCCACTGCTCACTCAGGGTGATGGGTTAAATGCAGAGGACAAATTTCACTGTGCTGCTGTGTATCACATGTGACAATCACTTCACTTTACTGTGTGTGTGTATAAATGGAGAAAGACATGACACCAACGTCTTTCCGAAGCCTAAAAACGACCTGAACAGCTGCTTCATGTAGATGCAGCGATGTCTGAAGCACGTCATCTCATCGCAGCCCTCGTGTACGTGCTGATCACTTTGAATGAATGGTGATAAATAATCGTACTTGTGCTGGTGGGGCAGATAAGATTCGATTGGAGTGACAGGGTGTGAGGTCACTTTGGGCTGGATTGCTGACTGTGTGCGATTTAGGTAAAAGGACAGTGAGAAAAGGAGAGGCGACAGGGCGGGGGATGTGGTCGGGCCGTAAGGAGCGAATCCAGGGAGGCGGCCCCATGCGTGGCCCCCCCTGGCCCCATGCTGTTGGGGAGGGGTTACCTCATCGGGAGAGGCGGTGTCTGGGGTCTCCGGCTGACCCATGTCCACCTTAAAGGAGAGAGCTGCCATCATCATAGTGCCACTGACCTCCGGTGGATGAGCGTCAGAAAATATGGACTGAGCACTTGAGCCTAAGTGATGCTAATGCTAATAATTAAGTATGATAATATTCCATTCACAGTGACAAAAAATGGCTTGGCACAATTAATTACACTTAAGAAAAACCATAAACATACCAGGTAAAATAACAGAGCAATGTAGTTTGAGGAACTAACTACTAAGAATTAGCGATTTATCGATTACGTGATCTCAGTCTGGGTAAGGAGCATTCTTATCTGAATATCACCGACCTAGAAACGTTTAATAAACATTCCGCCTTCCAAGAATAGCCTATAACCTACCAGAACGGATACTTTCTTTACAGTGGTTAAAAAAAGTTTCACTTCTTTAACTGAAGCATACAAATACATTTTTTGACGTCATGTGATATGGCACTTCTGCTTTCTAAGCTCATGCAACTGGAATGTCTGGGCCGCGTCCGCCAGTGAACAAAGGTTCAGCCTGGCTACATACAATGGCCCACGGCATGAAGAGTCACCACGGACTGCCATCCACTGACCTTAAACCTACCCTCCCGCCTGATACGTTTCATGGCCTGAGCATTTAATTAAACAAGTGCTAATAAGAATACCAAATTCATGAGATGCTGTGCTATTTGATGACTGGTCACATCCTAATGGTAATGACAATTATTTGCCAAGCCCTGGGACACAAAGAGGCAGATTAACATGATGCTATGACAGACATAGCTTATTGGGAGTGTTGTAATAATCACATGATCTTCACTGCAGTAATCTCTAGCCCATATGCTACCAAACCAGTTGTGAATCTGACTTTCACCAACAACTCCCTACATCTTATAAAGTGCCTCAAAAACATCAGTACTGGAGATGTGCAAACTGATCTGCCATCAAATACAGGATGTCAAGGGGTTTGAACAGCACAGAGTAAGAGAATCAGTTCAAAAGTGTCACTCTACCACGTGACAACGGCTTGACAAATATGCAGCTTGTGGTGGTGTGAACTTAGGTTAAGTTGCGATGTGGTCATTGTTTAAATCTTTAAAATATGTTTCGCTAAGTGTCAAAGTGCAGACAGCAGCTCATCCTGTGTGTGTGGCTGAGCCCTACCTGATGCGTTGTGCTGCTTGTTGCTGTTGATGCATGGCTGTCAAAAAACGACAGGTCCAGGGGCGGCACACTACCTCCTCCTGACTGAGAATGAATGATCTGAAGTAGACAAAAACAAAACACTGATTATTTCATGGGCTCGTACATCATATATCTCTTTACTAAAACACATTTTTCCGGAAAGGGTCGTCAATCCTAGCCAGTTCTTCAAATGGCATGAACCACCCAGGAGAAGATAAATATCAAAAAACATCCAGGCTGGGAGGCAAATCGATGCTTCCTTCCCAGAGAGACTTCTTTCTGTGAGACTTGGATCTTTTGTCTGTTAATTTATGACTGTGTGATTGCATTTGTGTGCATAGTTGAAGGAGTAATGGCAGTGCATGCAATCAGGCACATATTGCTTCAATCCAAAACCAAAGCCCAGGACACCCCCCACACCGGTGCCTCACCATAGAAGCGAAAGCGTTTAATCTTTGTGATGCAAACGGTGCACACAACAAAATGTGTCCTCTGCATTTAAGCAATCACATTGTGAGCAGTGTGCAGCCATGAAAGGCGCCTGAGGAGCAGTGCGTCTTGCTCAAGGGCACCTCAGTGGTTTGGGAGTCCACTTCCTTACCCGCTAGACCAACGCAATTTCATCTTAAAACTAAACAGCCAACTTTATAGGTTAAGGTTTAAAAAAAAAAGCAAGATTTAGACATTCGAATGTATTCTGCATTCAAATGTATTTGCCCCTGGCTCTCATGTAGCCAGTCTTTGAGAGCGTCTCTACTTTTGGATATGATAATCACGGGTCCCTGCCAAAGCTACGATCCAGACACTCCGTTTAGACTGCAGGAGGGATAAACGAGAGTTCCTCAGACAGCGTGTAAACACTGCAGGAACTTGTGCGAATGATGGCAGCCGGGAGTACAGAGAGTGGGGCACGAACGGCGGGATGCCGAACAAACACAGAAGATACGCTCTTGGTTTTTACTTAGATCGTGGCTTGCTTTCAATGTTGCACAGCGGACACATGCACGCGCACACACACCCACAACACACTATAAACATACGTGGTGCCTAAGCCCCAGGGCAGGTCGTTATAAGCAGGTTTTCTGCAGCATTTCTCCCCCCAAACCAGAAATATTGCCACATTACAGTTTCACAGATCAGGACTGTTTGCAGGCAAATGTGTTCCACTGTCTGTGTAGCAATGCATTAAAAAAGCGAGTGTAACACTATTGTAATTTAGATGTTTCTGCATTTGCCAATTTTGGATTTTCGGGAAAGAAAGAACGAGATAGATGTCAGATCCTGCCTGTCATTTGAGGATTTCTCTCCTTACCTGCACATAATCTTCCGGGACTAGTCCAACTTCCCCTCTGGAATTCTGGGCCTCAACCCAGCCTCCTCCAATGCTCTGAACAAGCATGTGCACAACAAATACATTTGAGTGTTTGTTAAAGTATAGCAAAAATACACATCCACTTGTTATTTAAAATCACCAATAATTGACATCTGTGATGCACAGAACATATTTATTGGGTTCTATTAAAGGCAAAAAAAAAAAAAAAAAAAAGAGATTGAGGGCTGACCTGGTTGGTGATTGTCACAATCTCTCCTTCATTTACTGACAACTCGTTGTTTCCTGGTTCGGCAACAAATTCATACAAAACCTTAGCCTGGAGACAGACCCCCCAAAAAAAAAAAAAAAAAAAAAAAAAAAAAAAGAAGGCAAAAACGTTAATAACATGCACAGCACAAAAACACACATCATAACCGCCGCCCTTATTGCCTAATTTGTTGCCCCTGTTCTGGAATTTGGAACAGGACAGACTAGTCCTGACTGAAACTGGGTTCTGCACGATTGCACTGCACACGTATATTGTGTGGGTGGTGCTAATTATGCCCAGAATGGGGAATAGAAAAAAAAAAAAAAGTCGACAACAGGTATCACATCTGATTAGAAACAACGGCCACCGATTCAGAAAAGTATACCCCCGGGCATCCCTTATTCTCTATACACATACACGCGGTCTGTAGTTTAAATGTAGATTGATTCAAGAAAAACCCAGTTCAGCGGTATGCCTCTGACAGACATTTACAGTGTTTATCAGACGCCCTTATCCACAGCAAAAAAAAAAAAAAAAAAAAAAAAAAAAACCCAGTTACAGGGACAGCCCCCCCAGAAACAGCTATGGGATAAATGTCTTGCTTAGGGACACAATAGTAATAAGTGGGATTAGCCTTTGTCTTTGTCTGGACTTAAAATGATACCTTCGACTATTGTCATGTATAATTTTTAATTAAACACAATGACGAGGATAACTAACAGCATCGAATTACAAGTATCATCCTTAAAACTGAACTTAATCCCATAATAGTACATATGAAATGCTTGGGGAACTGTTAAAATGTTTACACGAACTGTGTCTGTGTGTGTGTGTGTGTGTGTGGGTGTGGACTGTTCTCACTCATTTCCTTTCCACAATTACTTCCAATATTTCGGCCCGGTGACTCACTCACAATGAGCTGCACACTCAGCAATCCCTGCAGCCATTAGCCCACTTACAGAAGGAGAAGGTGCCTGATGTGTTTACAGTTACCCCAACTAAAAAAGCACAAAAGCTATTTTAAAGTCCACAGGTCTTCAGCTCGTGTGTTTTTACTTCAGCTCGTGTGATTTTAAAACACTACCAGTTCGGGATTACTAAATTCAATTTAAAAAAAATTTTATTCGTTTTTCTTTATTCCGCTCGTAAGTCATTAGCAGACTTTTTAAAGAGAAATACCGATCTGTAACTTGCAAGCCGCCATGAACTACACTTCCCGTGATGCCTTGCGCCGCGATGCCATCAGCGCTGGAAGCGTAGTAAAATGTCACAAGACACTTTTTTTTTTTTTTTTAAATGATACATATTTTCCAGGTTGAAAAGAAACGCGCCTGGGCGCGTTTTAAACGTAAACGACGCGCCTCGGACATCTCGCAATGGTCTAAATGCATGAAATATGAGAGGCTCGCGTTTAGAAAGCGGACAGTATTTATATATCTTGCCTCGCTTTCCGACTGACACCGGCCCTGGCTGTTAGTCGGGCACTTCAACGCGGACAGACCCGCAAAGTTCACTACCGGGAGAAAAGGGGATTCAAACAAACTTTACCTTAGACGCCATGGTCGCTGCTCTACTCGGTCATTACAAGCCGGCCTGGCGCGTTCGGTCGGAAAACTCCTCAGCCGGACATCGCCTCGTCCGGCCACTGCGCGAAAACAAGGCGGTTCTCCTCGGGAGAGCCGCGGGCTTTAATACATCACCAAACACACGCTGCCCTTTGAGCCGCGGCCGCCGACCGCCAGCGGGGCGAGTTCAGCCGTCCTGCCGACCAGGCTCCGCGATCCCGCCGCCAACTTCGGGCGGCCGAGCGTCCCGCACTGGAGGATTCGAACCGGAAAGGAAGTGAGCGCTCCGCGAAGAATGCATGACGACTGCATCCGACGACCGGCTATCAAGACTTTCCAATCACATAACAATCATAACCCTCGTAATAATACGTACAGATTAACTGGGAAAATGTTGCAACCTTACATTACTATACCTATGCAATACACAAAAGAATAACAAATAGATTAGGTAGATTATAATTTACTGATTTATTATTTAAGTAAATCCCACACTTGTTAAGATGGGGAAAAAAAGAAGTAACACTTTATAGTGTTTATAAGTATTCGTTATGTGAATACATTGGTCCTTTGGGGTGAGTTCGGGGGCAAATTGGAACTCACCTTCTAATAGAAGATCACGCTCGTATTTGCGCGTCCTCCGCGTACGTCGTGCCCTCCGGCGCGCCACCTCGCGGCCGAAGCCCGCAGCGCCGCGGCGTCTCCGTCTGCGGGGAACTTTGGTCCTCGAGTGTAGTAAAAGGGGAGCCAGTCACGGTTTAGCGACCCTTTTCATACTGATGGGTGATATCGTGGAGGGTAGTGGCCCTTCGGTCATTTAATTATACATTATTCATTTCTTTCCCTTTCTTCCAGGTTGGGTTCTAAATACCAAACATGATCTGAAGCCATCTACGTCCAGACAAACTCTAATTTGCTAAAACATGCCACAAGCATCCCAGGTCTACAGAGCTTGTGGGTTTTTCTACAAGTTGGTTAAACCCTGGCAGAGCCAGCACATCCAAGAGCCAGCTTGGACATTTTCCACAAAAAGATGATGTTTGAGATGCTGATGTTTCAGCATCAAACACGACTGGAGTGCCGCATGAAAGGGTCTTGCGGGCTGGTCTTGTGATCTAAAATGTACATGGTGTAGCTGTGTGCATATATCCAAGATGGACAACCGCACCAAACAAATACTACGCCCACCGGACCACAAAAATAAAAACACGCGGAGAGAGAGTCTTAGCGGGCGCAAAATGCGTACATCGGTGCGAGCACGTCGACCCAAATTGCAGTCATTAGACCCCCTGTGATGCTGGGGACTCTGTTGCCCTTCAGGGAGGTTATGTAACAGCAGACAGCCCACATTTTTCTATTTTTACAAGTATTCTTACCAAAACATCAAATGCATTAATTTATTTCTAATAATAAATTATTGCATGCTAGAAACACCTCAGAACTCCACAACTCCTTGTTCGTCCAGTTGGTGTCGGCTTTTGGGGCGCCCTCGTCTTCATAATGACCATAACTGTAAAAATGGTTTACATTTACAGCATTTGTCAGACGCCATTCTCCAGAGCGACTTACAATCAGTAGTTACAGGGACAGTCCCCCCTGGAGACACTCAGGGTTAAGTGTCACAATGGTAGTAAGTGGAATTTGAACCTGGGTCTTCAGGTTTATAGGCGAGTGTGTTACCGACTAGGCCACCACCACCCATGTCTTGCTGCTTTTGTTGAGCGGTCCACATATGGCTCAAAATCTGATTTCAGAAGAGGCAATGCTGTTCAGGTCCTGACAAGAACCCTGGCCTACTGGGAGAAAATAATATTAATAATTAGTAATGGTACCGCCGCCACGATTTTACTAATCATGATAAATATGTATGCTTTGTTGGCTAACCTTCTGTCAGCTTCTGTCTAGGAATATTTAGATCCATTAAGAAGAAAAAGTCAAATTGTATTTAATCTATATAACAATTGTTGATTCAAATTATTTGATTTAAATACTGTATGTTTTCCATAGTGGCTCAAGTCACGCGAAAAATGTTTTTATGGAGAGAGTCACCACCATGATGCTGAACATCGGAATCCCATTTTAAAGACAGAGAAGTATAAAAAAAATAAGTATCATCCTTTCATGGCAAAACTTTTCACACTCCTCCTAGACCAAAATTTATTAAAAGTGAAAAAAAACAGATTTAATAGTTTGCATATCAAAACAGCTAAATATGCATACGAATATGAGGTCAAGGCAACTTTATTTCTAAAGCACTTTAGTGCACTAGTACCAAAGTTCTGTACAGCCATAAAAGCACACACAGATACACATAATACAGTAAAATGCATTGACAGTAGAAGCAACAAATAAGGATAAAATAAATCAATAAAAATGGGGGGCTGAAGAAACTGACTTAAAATAATAATAATAGTATTAAACCTTTAAAATGTACATTTTTAAAATAATTTACATTTTTTTGGTGTAGCGGATTTTAGGGTTAGGTTTTTTTTTTTCCCTCAGGGTTCAAAATGAAACTCTTCGTCATTATGCAAATGGGTAATATTGATGGATAATAGTGTGGTTCGAGCATCGAGGCATTACAACTTTATGATCCCCGTGTTGCAGACTGAGTTCCAGACGCTCCATCGTAAACTGCGATTAAAACCGTTCAACTGAATCGACTCGGTTATCGACTCCTCTGAACAGGCGTCGCTTCACATGTCCACGGACGATTTGACTGCTCGTTTTTTGGGGACGTCGGTGCTTTTAATAATGCTCTCGGCGAACTTTGTTTGAGACTTTGTGCAAAGATGGGCTTTTCTTGTCCCATACCGTCACCAAAGCAAAAAAAAAAAAAAAAAAAAAAAAAGCATCGCGGCGCTTTCGATTCGCGTCCCGTCATGACGCCGAGTGCCGGTGGTTCGGAGGTGGGGGAAGACATGTAGCGAGCTAGCCGGCGGCTATGTCCCAATCAGAATGATATCGCAGCGGCAAAAGGGCGAACTGGCTCGATTTTATACCGTCACCGACCCCAAAAAGCACAAGAAAGGATACACGGTTTACAAAGTCACGGCGAGGGTAAGCCGCCATTGACTAGCCGGCTGACCCGCTAAACCGCCCGGACGCGCGTCGCTCCTCCGGGTTCTACGCGCGTTTCCCCGGCGCCGTCGCGCCCACCGCTTTGTTGCCGCCGTGCCAGTGAGATGTTGCGCTTGAGTCGCGCTTGGCACCCCGCGAACCGGCTCCGAATCGCCAAAAACGATGCTAGCGTGGCCGTGCTATGCTAACTGTTTATACTAGCTTAGCCTACGTAGCTGCCATAGGAGATCATATGTACGAGGGAACCTCAGTTACGTGAACGAACAGTGTAGTGCGAGGGGGCGGCGACGTGTTTACACCCAGTAGCTGCATGTTTAGCCCAGGCTAAGGTTAAGGAAGCGGCCCCGTAATCAGAAGGTTGCCGGTTCGAACCCCGATCCGCCAAGGTGCCGCTGAGCAAAGCACCGTCCCCACACACTGCTCCCCGGGCGCCTGTCATGGCTGCCCGCTGCTCACCAAGGGTGGTGGTTAAGAGCAGAGGACACACTTTTCCACTTTCAAGTTGCTCTGGATAAGAGCGCCCGCCGAATTCTGCAAATGTTAAAAGGCTCAGCATTTTGCAAGATACGAGTCTAGGTTGTGTTCAGACAGGCCAGCATATTTAGCTTGTTGGTCATAATGAAAGAACGAAGTGCCATTTTTCAGCTTTTTTGCTCGGTTTTTTGGGAATGTAAATGAAACATGACCCTTTTTTCACCCTTTTCCTAAACAATTGGCATCTAAAAGTTGTTGTGAATGTTCCCCTGTGGGGGTCCAGTCCCATGAAGGAACTGCAGTTTTTTTTTGTCTGTATATGTAGGATGACACTTTCCTCCTCCTCCTTGCTGCCAGGCCCCTAAGTAATATTGCCATTGTCCCCACAGGTCACTTTCACCCTTATTTCACTCTGCACCTGTAATAGTGGTCAGCAGAGAAGTTGATTGATTAGAATTGCTAATTCCTTTGGTAATTTAAGTTTTGTCTTTTTTTTTTTTTTCTCCATCTTTAGATAATTTCTCGGAAGAACCCAGAAGACATCCAGGAGGTAAGAAGGGACATGACGTCATTGCGTCAGACGTAGAGACCTTGCATATGGGTTTTGAATTACTTTGATTATTCAGCCTTGGTGTGGTAGATAAATAGTCTGTCTGTACTGATTAAATGACTGGCTGTTACTGTGTATTACGTGATCAGTTGCCAATCTGTATTCGTTTTGGTATGAGAGAGCATCTGACAGACAGAATCTTCATCCTTGGAAGCGAATCGCATCCAATTCTTTCCGCATGCAAGGTTATCTGAATACGACGAGGGCGACATTTTGCCAGACCATGCCAGAGTCTGGAGTCGGTCAGCTTGGCCACCGAGTGACTAATTGCAACCCTTGCTTTGAAATGATGGGAGTTGCAGACCTGGGCTGTAAATTGTGGCGTGTCGCAGAGGTGAAAACAGTGTGTGTGTTTCTCTCACACAAACACACACACTCTCCTTTGAAAGAGTTGGGGCACTAATGCACCAGGCATGATCCCAATTACCCTGTGTTGGGGCGAGGGAGATGGGAAAACACACGCCGCTATTGTTGGGTCCTGCTCTGCTCTGGGAGTGGCTCCACATTTTGTTGCATAAGGGATTCATTCTCACTGCTGGCCCAGGCTGGAGCTCTGCTTCGGAGCAGAACTCTGCCTGTCCCCGTGACCTGTGACATTGTGTGAGATAAGATGACAAGAGCAACTGAGATCGATTTGTTTGGGTGGCCCAAGTTCTTGGATTTTGGACATTTTTGGGGGATGGAGGATTTAATGCGGTACTCCAGTCTGTAACTGGTTGCCATTGATCACTGTTGCACTTCCAATTTCCACCTTAGATCACCGTCTGGAAGAGGTACAGCGATTTCCGAAAGCTTCATCGGGACCTTTGGCAGATTCATAGGAACCTTTTCCGCCATTCCGAGCTCTTTCCACCTTTTGCCAAAGCGAAAGTGTTTGGTAAGTTCAAATCGTCAGTGTCTTTAAAACTGTTAAGGTGACATCAGAGATTTGCTCTAAAATGACATCATGGTGTTATCGACACTATCTGCTGCATTATAAAAGCTGTCCAGTTAAACACGAGGTGGATTAGACTTCATGTGCTGAGCAACACCAAACATGGCCATTTATATTTGAATAATTCTATTAGATATTTTATATATATTATTTATATACAGTGTTCGGAAGGTTACTTTTAAAATGTATTTTGTTACAGATTGCAGAATACATGCTCCAAAATGTAGTTTGTAACATATTCAGTTAAGTTACTCAATGTGAGTAATGTATTCTGAATACTTTGGATTACTTAATATATTGCCATGCTTTTTACAACTACATGAATGTAGCAATCAAAGATAATAAAAAAGCCCGGTTTTTCCCCAACCATCTCTTTATTTATAAAGCTGAAAAACAGAAAATGTGCCATTGAAAAGTATTTACTGTAATGGTCACCAACATATTCCATCACTTAGTTAAAATAAAAAGTAGCCTTGCACAAGAAAAATGACCCTCTTTTTGATTAGGACCGCACCTTCCTCGAGGTATTTAAACGGTAACTGTAACTGTACAGTTACTCATATTTTGTATTCTAAATACATAATGCCGGTACATGTATTCCGTTACTCCCCAACACTGTTTATAAATTCTTTATATATATATAAAAAGAGAGAGAGAGAGATATAATATATAGCTGCTTTTCAGTGTGTTAAAATTAATGGCATGTTACATTTTGCTGTAGTAATACATTTTATTTAGATCTTTAAAATGAAACATTATACTGTGTGTGTTTTAAATATTTTTATCTGGTAACACCTGTTTTCCACTGTCTGCGCCCTGAAAAAAGACTGACCTAGAACCATCCATGTCCATCTTTATGTAGAGGGTGGGCTTCCCTGGCTAGGATGAATTTTGTATCTATGCCATGGGTCAGATCCTGCTACAGGGGATAAACACCGTCTTTTTGGTTAAGTGGCATGTACCTGAGTGTTTGATTGCAGTTGTTTTATGTGGCGGGGTTGCAGGTCGATTTGATGACTCCGTAGTCGAGGAGAGAAGACAGTGCTCTGAGGACCTGCTGCAGTTCAGCGCTAACATCCCGGCTCTTTACAGCAGCCAGCACATAGAGGACTTCTTCAAGGTAATGCCCATCAAAGCAAAAACTCTTAGGAATCTTAACTATGAGGAATTTTTGGTAGAAGACTGTGGCCCTTTCTGCCAAGACTCCCAATTAGGAAGGCTCTTGGCAGGCCTGGAATGTTTGGTTATCAACTGTATAAAGCAGATTATTCTGTTTAAGAAAAAAAAAACAGACAAAATGTGTTTTAGGGTGGAGAGGTCCAGGACGGATCGGAACTTATTGGCCCAGCGGAACCTTTCTCTGATTTTCTCTCTGACAGCTTCTCAGATTATAGCTCAGAAGGTAAGGAGGTACTGTGTGCGTCCCTCACCTCAGCCTCAATACCTCATAGTGCAGAATGTTTTTTGGAGTGCTGTGAAGGTAACCCCTGTAATTATGATGTGTAAACCTTATCAAAGCCTATCCAAAAATTCAAACTATTATTAACCATTTACAATAAACCAGACAAAAGGAATGCTTATGTAGCCACTGATGTTTTTTCTCTCTATGCGCAAGACTTTAACAAACTAGGCAATTGGCTATTTGTGTATTGTTAATATTGTAATAGTTTGGCAGAATTGATTTCTTGATTTTCATAATCAGACAAACTCCATCTATGAGAGCACATGTTTGCATGTTAGTGGTTGTACAGTAGAGGGTGCTGTAGGTTTCACATATATAAAAAAAAAAACACAGGAAATGTCAATTTATATAAAAACTTCTGAACTGCACTGTGACTGAGCCAGCCCACATGTGGGTGCTTGTTGAGCTGAATAAGACCTGCACTGCACTATTGGTTAAAATCTTTATTTGTAATTTCTTATTGTCACCCATGTACCCTACAGTCCATAAGGAAATTGGAGGGGTGGATGATTTGACTCTTACCAGTCAGTCTGAGTATGGAGGTAAGTTTTTTTTTCTGCATTGTAAACCTTTTGGAAACGTGTGTTTTAGCAGTTTGTGTGTTTGTGTGTGTGTACTGCTAGGCCCATCCTCTGATGGCGATCTAATCTCTTTACTGGTTGACGGAGATTCCTTGCCTGATCTGGACGATGGAATGGCCTCAGGTGGCGAGTCCCCCAACCGTGCAGCCCGGTGCAGCAGTCCCGTCCCTTTATCACAGAGAGAGGCCGCTTCCGCTGGGCCGGACGTAGAGACAAGTCGGGCCGGCAGGGCTGTGCTTTTCCCAGGCGGATTGAAGAAAAAGAAGGATTACCTGGAGAAGGCCAGCGAGCAGATACGACTGGCTGTGCAGAAGGAGACAGAACAAGACTTCGAGGCAGCTTTCACTTACTACCGCAGTGGGGTGGACCTGCTTCTACAGGGAGTACAAGGTACCTATTTCTAAAATGGAATGGGAACATGTCGTTGTGATACACCTCAGTACGAAATGTGTCCTCTGCTTTTATCCCACCAGGCTTAATGAGCAGTGGGCAGCCATGACAGGCGCCCGGGGAGCAGTGTGTGGGGACGGTGCTTTACTCAGTGGCACCTCAGTGACAACTTCAGATTACGGGTTAATTTCCTTACCTGCTAGGCCACCACTGCCCCACTCAAGGCAATCCTTAGCACACCAAAAGTCTACTGTTAGTGATCAGTCCCACCTCAGACCAGCACAGACTATAGTCACGGTAGATTTTCTTCATAAGTGGAGTAGAGCTGATAAACGTACTGCAACTATTTCATTTCTGCTCAGTAGAATGCTGCACTATGCATGGATGCTCAGAGCAAGGATTTGCCCTCATACCATTTCATAAACAATGTTTAAATGATTTTGTTTTTGACCTGGCACTAACCGCAAAGCATGACACATATACAGACATCATTAAAGGTCATTTTTCTTGTTTAAGCTACAGTTAGGAAAGCCAGAAAATTGAGTTTAATATTTGGTCCAGAAACCATTACAGAGGTCATACATTTCCTGTAGCCTTTGCCCCAGTCCTCCATAAAAATCTTCTCCAGCGCTGTTGCGTAGATTTCTATACATATATTTTTCTATTGGGTTCAGGTCTGGAGAATGGCCAATCTAGGACCTTGAGTTGCTTTTACAGAGTCAGTCCTTAGTTGACCTTACACTAATGAACACGTTTAGTGCAGCCTAGTGTCCAAATAGTATCCATAGTTGTCAATGAACCTGTATTACTAAAACTGATTAAAAAAACAGTACTACTGGGGATGTTGGAGCAATTCTCTTAATCTTGCAACTGCTCACATCACTTGGAATTATTTGGTTAAAGCAACTAGTGGGTAACACCTATGAATCAGAAGAGCCAGGTTCAAATCCCACTTACTACCATTGTGTCCCTGAGCAAGACATTAAACCCTAAGTTGCTCCAGGGGGGGACTGTCCCTGTAACTACTGATTGTAAGTCGCTATGGATAAGGCCTTCTGATAAATGCTGTAAATGTAAATGAGACTGAGCAACCAGCAGAGAGATCCCACAACAAATTTACAGGAATAAATGTATATGGTTCTTTCTTTTGTAGAGGTATTATACAGGACTGGGACTATGAAACCGCCCTTTGATGGTCTGTTATGGTAGAACGTAGCTATATTCATACGCCTTGGTTTTTTAAATCAGTAATGGACAAACGGAACTCTTTTCACCTGATTGGTCACATGAAATGCATTAGTCGTAAAAGAGGGCCAACAATCGCTAGTTTTCTAATTTTCACTAGTTTTGTATGTTCCCCACAATCCATGGGCCACACAAGCCATCGCTCTACTTTCAGAGCCTTGCCTTA
The DNA here is from genome assembly GCF_900700375.1 of Denticeps clupeoides. NCBI lineage: Eukaryota > Metazoa > Chordata > Actinopteri > Clupeiformes > Denticipitidae > Denticeps > Denticeps clupeoides. The sequence goes on along the minus strand of NC_041720.1, from coordinate 11,920,335 downwards.
ACGTCTGAGTAAAGCTCGGCGTACAAGGCCAACAAGCCGTGTCTGACCCTCCTGAAAACCTCTCTGAAAGCTTTTTTGGCCCAGATGCAGAAGTCGGGCTTTGTCGCCTGTTTAGCTCACTATCCTTCTACGTAGCAGCATCGGCTGGTCCTTCAGTTTGTTTATATGTTTGCAGGTTGGTTTGTCTTTGTCTCACGGATAATAGACGTCCTCTCTCTGGAGATATGGGACGTTGACGTAAATGGCGGCTATTAATGAAATGAAAGCCGTAAAAGCATTCTCGATGTTTAGTCCTCTCACCGACTATTGTCTCACATTCTTTCATCCCATCTCTCTTTTTCCTCTTTTTCTATATGAACTTAATTTGGTTTGCAGTGTTTCTGATTTTTTAAGCTCATTTAGGCCTTCTTGAATGGCATTGTGATGGTTTTTGGCACGTTTCCTCCTCGTCTGTCTGCGCATCAGGCGAGCCGAGTCCGAGCCAGAGGGAGGCGGTGAAGAGGAAGACGGCGGAGTACCTGATGCGTGCTGAGCAAATATCAAGCCAGCATCTCCGGGACGGCATGGGGCAGGGCTCAACTCAAACCGTGGTCAGAGCCTCTGCTTTTACTACTAGTCATGTGAACAGATTTCAATATACTTTTCATGCAGCAGCGTGTTTCTTTCAGAACAAAATAGTAATTGCTTTTTAATTTCATTAATTATGAATTCGAACGTTTTTTTTTACTAAGTGCAGGCTATATGTTAAACATAAAATTCACAACATGTCTCAAGTCTTTTGTGATCTGCTTCCCCAACTTTTTTTATTTTGCTGAAATAATCTTCAAAATCTCTCGTGCTGTTTGAATTTCAATGGCACTTTTATTGACTTTGCAGTCTTTTTATTTTCACTTTCATATAATGGGGATTTCTTATTTGATATTTCTGTCAGAACAGGTCCGCTTGCAGTTCATGTTGCAACCACAAGATGAGGCTAGAAGAGCATTCTTTTGTGTGTTCTTGTATCTGTTCTGCCAATTACAGAATGTGCGTTCATGTAATATGAATGTTACTTTGCACGGATGTGATAAAAGTGCTGAACCTTGTGTAATATTTGATGGTCTTCTTTCTTTTTCATGCTGTTTACTGTTAGACACTGGGCCCTCAGTGCTGCAGGCGTCTCTGGAGCCACCAGAGTCAAGCCGAGGAGCTGAAGAGCTACAGAGTAATCGGGGTCATTGACAAGGTGATTAAGTCCTTCATTATGATGTCAATGGCTGCAGATGGAGTGAGGTGTAAATATTGCGTTTGTTGTTTTTTTCCCCACCCTCTCGTTTATTTGGTAATTATGTTGTACGGCTCCACTGTGACCCGTTTGAGCGTTTGCCCAAAGCACCATTCATAACAGTTTAGGCTGCACCTGTTTGGGTTCCGCTGGGGGTTGATTCTGGGAGCACACACACACACACACACACACACACGCACATATGCTCTCTGTATTGGCAGAGAAAGTGTGTGTGCGACACACTCGTAGAATCTCAACAGTAGATAAGATTTTCCACATCCTAGGCTTCATATGTAAATGTGTTGGTATAAATAAGCAGACTGGCTCATTGGTACGTACCATTACTTGTTTGCATGTTCAAGGCTGCTCCATGTAGTCACATGAGTTACTTACTGTACAAGAAGCACAGGTATAATTTGCTCCCTTTATGGTGTCTGAAAGCTACATTATACGGAAGATCATCTGAAAGCACAGGTATTGGTGTCAAATAAAGCAAATAAAATGAAAAAAAACAAAAAAACAATGACATTTGTGACATATTCATTGTCTTTTTAACCTTGACATTTGAAATTTCCTCAGGTGCTTCTTGTGATCGATAAAAGGACTCAGGAGACTTTTATTTTAAAAGTAAGTATTTCTGTTTTGTACTACATGAAAAAATGCATTTAAATTTGTAATAAGTTTGATTAACATAGTTGTATGATAATATGGGATTGTAAGAATAATGTGCATATATATATATATAATATATGTCATTTTTTCCATCGCAAATTGCTCAAAGTTAGTACAGATGTCAGGTGATTTATTTATTTATTTATTTTTACAGAGTATTTAAGTAATGCTTTAAGTCACCTTGCCATTAATGTGAAAAATACGTGCTGTGCTCTAGTCAAGGTGCTCAGAGACACAACAGCATGTTGGGGACTGATTGTAAGGCATCAGGCCTGCGTAATTGATTCTAATGGCTGGGTCGTTGCCATTCTTCCTGCCTCCGACCACTCTGGACAGGTTCCAGATGCCATCGGATGGCAGGGGCACAGATGACGCCCTTGCCACCCCCCTCCCCTCCAAAACTGACACATTGAGTAACTCAGATGGATTAGTGTGTCTGATAAAATGGAAATGAAGGGGGCGGGATGCTCACATTGCCACCTTTTCCAATCAGGGCCTGCAGAAGAGCAGCGAGTGCGGGCGGGTGAAGAAAACGATCGTCCCTCACACCGTGCCCAATATGGTCTGTCTCAGGAAGGTCATCATCTCTGAAGATACTATTTTCCTGCTGCTGCAGTATGCTGAAGGTACAGCTGAATGTCCCTCTGTATAGATTTTCCTTTTAACCGTCAGTACAATCATTTGCTTGATTTCAATTACAGAGTTGCAGAATATGAAAGTGATATTTTCAAATTTCACACACCAAAAAAAAAAAAAAATCCATTCTGTTATGTGACCAAAAGCGCGTCCTGTAAAAGTGGGAAAAGTGTTGTCTTTTCGCAATCACCTGAAATACCACCTCAGTTGTCATGGAGATTGGTATTGCTGTCCTATATTGAGATTGGTTAATTGCTCGTTCTATAGTTCTGCTCTATGTCCCTTCCTCTCTCTCTCTCTCTCTCTCTCTCTCTATCTCTCTCTGCCGCTGTTCCAGACAGATGTTTGATAGAGAGAGACTCGTGTCACAGGTCATTATCCCAGATACCAGGTGGCGCTGTGGCTCATTAGCAATGACAACACCTGGGCCTCTTTATTTTCTTGTGTGTGTGTGTGTGTGTGTGTGTGTGTGTGAGAGAGAGAGAGAGCACGAGATGACCAGAAGGAGATGTGAGGAGGGTAAAGAGAATTAGCTTTGCACTAAACGCCACTCATTTGTGTAATACGGTTGTTGCGAAGGAACTCAAAACCCCAGTTCCCCTCTGATTGGCGGGGAACTGTTTAATTGAGAGTTTGTCACTGGCTAATTAGTGTTTTTGATCATGTGATTTAGACTAAATGGTGCATTTTTGTTTTTTGTTGCATGCCCCATTCCCCTATGCTGGGCTAATGAGGGCAATGTGAGATCCTTGTACTTGCCACAGGTGGTATTTAGAATGGATATATCCATTTAAACACAGCTTTTTAGCACGGAGCATTCGGCACCACCGCTATTAGAATGCTGGATTGTTCCAAGTGACATTCACCGCGGCTTATGGGAAAATTTGTAATTTCATATGTAATACTTTCATAAGTCTCACACCAACACTATTTTATCTTATTTTTTAGAATTCTAATGTTGAAATAAATGCTTGATTTGTCACTTGTACTTAACATATCCTTAGTCGAACATACCTTAAATATGCAGAAGGACATTTTCATGTTTCATTAGATTACAATAAGAGGGTAGTAAATAATATAGATTTTTTGGCGTACATACAAGGATGCAAAATGAGTCACGTCAATATTGAAGATACATAATCTGCATACGCATTAGTCACATTGTAAAGAATGGGAATTATTCAATAATTACATCAATACATTGCACACCACACATCATACCTCTCCTTTTTGCCTCCTCGTAGGTGGAAAATTGTGGTCTCACATCAGCAAGTACCTCCGCAGCAGTAGCCCAGAGGAGAGCTTCGACATACCTTTCATTCAGAAGTCGCACACGACCGCCGTGCGTTCGGCGGAACACTTCGGGACAGAGCTGGGAAGCTCCAGCAGTGTTGATTCTGGGCCTGGCACCGGCTTATCGCTCCTCAGGGAGGCTGATGGACTACACCATTCAATCAGAAACCGACTTAACCTAGGTGTTGGGTCCAAGGGTTCCTTGCCAGGGTCTGGAGCCACCTCAGAGGAGGAGTGCACCAATAGCTATCTAACATTGTGCAATGAGTACGAGCAGGAGAAGGTTGAGCCGGATGCTTTGGGTGAAGAGGCGGCGCAGGTGGCCGAGGAGGAGCAGGACACACTGGGGATTGAGGAAGGTGGGTTAAGTGTGGCCGCCACTATCTCTGTTGCTACGCCAATCTCTTCCAGGACACGGTCACTCCTTAGCAGCGATAGCCTCTGTTCTCCTGCCATGGCACAGGACCTGCGGTTCTTCACAGAGGATGAGGAACATGATCAGGAGCAAAGCGATGTGTTCAGCTCCTCCGGTGGTCCTCTCACAACAGACTCTTTGGACCAGTCTAAACGTTCGCCCATGGAGTTCTTTAGAATTGACAGCAAGGACAGTGCTAGTGAGGTCATGTGCCAAGACCCAAGTGACATTCGGACAAGGCCTGACTTCTCCAAAGCTTTCTTCTCCTCTTCTGACCTGGGCTCTGAGGTTCCAGAATCTCTGGTAGACCTGGTGGACGCCACAGTAAAAGGCCAAGTCTCTGACCTCTGGAAATTTGACAGTGACCAGGGGTCCAACGAGTCTGTGCCGGTCATCTCCTTTAAGGAGGCTTTGGTTGAAGAAGCTGCCTGCAACAGTGTGGATGATGGCCGACCACCTGACCTCCTGGTAAATCTTCCCGCGGTTGGCGGTATCGGAGTTCATGCTTTAGAGGAGCAAAATGTCTCTGATGGGGTTTCCATAGCAATTGAGGCCAAACCTTCACCTAAGTTTGGAACTCCAGATGTTCTGCAGCTGTCCCATGATCTCGGGGAAGAGGCAGAACCTGACTGGTCTGTAGAACAGAGTCTCCCATCTATTTCTTCCATTCAGAACTCTATCACAGTCCCTTCCAACCTAGGACTATGTGATGACTCAAGACAGGAAGGAGACGTCTTTACCTTCGGAGCCAAAATGGACCCTTTCATCTCAAATATTGTTAGAACATCCAATGCTGACGTTGCGTTTTCACAGTCACGTAGTTTGGTTCCGTTGACTTATCCGTCTGGTGCTGGTGTTGTGGTCGAGGTGGGGGCTGGAACTGAAGCAGTCGATTCTGTAGGTGACATAGAGAAATCTGACAAAAATGTATCCCAGTTATTTAAGGAACTGGACCAATTGTCTCTGGAAGCATCTCAGGCACGTATTCCAGAAGAGTTTGTCCGTTGTTGGGCCATGGAGATGGTGGTGGCCCTGGCAGCCCTGCATCAAGAAGGAATCATCTGCAGGGATCTCAACCCAAACAACGTCCTTCTCAACGACAAAGGTTAAAAATTACGATATGATTATTACATTATATTCAGAGAATTTATTTTGTTACTGTTTAATGTAGCGGTGGGATGATACAGGTAACTCACGATTCAATTCTATGGCGATATATGTGACTGAAAAAGAAAAATAAGGAAATAATAAGGAAATCTTATGCATTTATTAATGCCAATATTTCCAACATTGTGCAAGGAAATATGCATTTGCATAATAAATACTAAAATAATAAAAGCTTGTACAGCTAGACAGATAAAAGAACATGAACATTAAAAAACAACATGAACATTAATTAACGTGTAAACCATGATATTGAAACGTCAGAAGTAAGTTACTGTAACTTGGTTTGTCCTCATTATCACCGGAGAGTAGTTCACCATGATAGTGAACGAGGTGCACTTGCAGATTCGAAGTGTCTCCACACTTTAGAGTGGAAACTAGCGGGTGGGTTTTTTATTATTTTCTGCCATTCTCTGCGCATCCTCTCTGTTGTTGTTGTTATTTAACTTGTGTTCTTCACCGGCCGCTGTTTGCGCCACTTTAGAATGGTACCTATTGGGTAGTGACAGTGACACTGACAACGGGTAAATTAATCATTTTGTGTTGTAATAAAATATCGATATTGGCCGCTAGTGTATCGATTATGTATTGGGACAGAGAGTACAACAATATCGAGTTTGTTTCCCACCACTAGTTTAATGTGGCTCATGTTTTACTTTCCGTCCTTTTGCCATTCAGATCTTCTTTGTAATCAACCTTGCCATATTTGTTTCTCTCGTAATTGCCACTCTCCCCCTGTCTAAAGCCCCGTCATTGGTGTAGCTGAGCCGTAAAAGCCTGGGCATTATTCTTAATGGAACTGTTAGCAGCTAAAAAGGAATAATTACAGTAATGTTCTGTCTGGGAAGAGAGTGAGAGGATGACTGAGAACACCAGAGAAGGTTCCAGGAGAAGGGGCTGGTTTGAGGTTTGATTGGGTTAGACAGCGGTGGGTTCAGGGTTTTTTTTTTGCAACAGTTGAAATGCTTTGTCTGACTTTGTCTTGTCAAATCTTCATCATTTGTTTTGCAGGCCACGTACAGCTGACTTTCTTCTGTAGTTGGACTGATGTGGAGGACTCGTGTGATCGAGATGCTGTCGTTGGGATGTACTGTGCACCAGGTTAGGCAATTTTTTTTTACGTAGTGTAAATTTCAAGGTTGAGTGACCGAATCTGACTCGCGCCTTTCCCAACCAAAGCCTGTAGGTGTGAGTGAAAGATGTTTTTGGCAGCCTGTTTCAGTCTAGTCTTTGCGTCAAGCTGTCATATTTTCAAAATTATCCATGGTGCAAACTTTGTAAAAAAGTGAATTAAAAAAATTGAAAGTCAGTGTGAAACACCTTGCCAAGTTCTCCTGTAACTTTCTCTGTTTTATTATTACCCCCACATATTACAGACATTATCGCTCTCACAAGTGTGTATGTACCCTGACACCCTAACAGGTTGACTCGTAACCTAAAGGTTGGGGGTTCAATTCAAAAACCAAGTTGGTCCCCTTGAGCCACATACACTGCTCCCCGGACACCTATTATGGCTGCCCACTGCTCACTAAATACATAGTTCTGAAATTAAAGATGTTGGATATCGGTGGGGTGTTTATTGGAAGTGTGTTGGACCGCTGTGTTCTGCTGAAGAGACATGAGAACATGGTCGAGAGAACATACGCTTTCTCACACACACACACACACACACACACACACACACACACACACACACACACACACACACACACTTTCCCTTTGTTGTGCGTCTGCAGTACTGCTGCACGATTAATCTAATCGCAATCGTAATCGCGATGTCAGTCTGCGATTACATTAACGCAAAAAACTGCGATTTAAATGATTAGTACTTGGATTGAATCGGCAACATATCACTCATTCTCTCAAAGTTTGTGAGCTGACTGAAGTCTCACTTCAGTCGGATGTGACGTGTTTGGTCACATGACTTTCGATTCGGTTCAATGGAGACCTCAGATTCGTGACTCGCATAGACATATGGGTAGACGCCTCATGACGAGCTGCATCGTATGTCAACGTCACCACCATATTGCGATAGGCTCTGCTATGGAGAGAAGTGCATAAAAATGCCTTACTCTTGTGCTGCTTGGGGCTGTACAAACCGCTGTATGCTCCAAACCAGATCCCGGGGGATTACATTTCATAGGTAAGGCTGGACAATTGTTTTGAATATGTTTGGCAATTATAAAATCCCGTTTTATAAGTCTTAACCTTAGCTAAGCTAGGCTAAGCTAGCGAAGCTATGCATTCCTGTGTTCAAGTCAGCCTCCACCAAACAATTAACTATTAGACTGTTCTTAGCTGTTTAGTTAACTTTTCTCAAATTTTGAAGGTTTCCTAAAGAAATTCACCTCAGTTTACAAATCTTAACCTTAGCTAAGCTAGCAAAGCTATGCATCCCTGTGTTCAAGTCAGCCTCCAAACAACGTTTTGATTAAACGTAAGAACTATAATACAGGATTTTATAATGGCCAAATATAATCAAAACAGTTGTTTAGCCTTACCTGGGTTTGTTGTTCGACAGTAATGTAAAATAGTTTTTTGTGATTATTTAATTTTGTAGAATATTGTATGAAAGCACTGGGCATTTCAAGTTGTTACAAGTAGTTTGTATGTTTTTCACTTTGAAATTAAACATTTCACTATAAGTAATGCGACTGTTCATTGATATACAAGCAAGTTTCCTTTATCGTATCGCAATCGCATATCGGAACATTGATCTCAATATTTGCAATATGTCTTTTTCCCCAAATCATGCAGCCCTAGCCTGCAGGCACACCCACAGGTCAGGTTGTGCAGATGGTTGGAAGTTGCCGTGTAGACGGTTTCCTCAATTTGACTGTGTGGGTTTTTCATTATGCAAATTAGCTGCCAGGCAAGATGCTCCTCTTCTCCCAACTTGGTTTGTGGTGTTTGTGCATCCAGAATTTTTTACATGCATTTCCGTCTGTGTTGAATTAGCACACCAAACCTCCTGATCTGCAGTTAGTAAGAATGTATATGTATACACAAACATGAAAATGAAGATAGCTATGCTTTCAGTATTGTTTTATTCTTGTTGTTGCTTTTGAAGGAGGTGTAATAACTTGTCCTCTCTCGCCATGTGTTCTATTGCAGAGGTGGGCGGGATTTGTGAGGAGACTGCGGCCTGTGATTGGTGGAGTCTGGGTGCCATTCTGTTTGAGCTGCTCACTGGAAAGGTCAGTTATACTGATGAACCTTTAATGAAAACCCCAGAATTCTTCGAAGAGCATTTTTGGACTTCATTTCATCTTTAAACCTCACTGAACAGCACACTCATTATTTGCTCTCCTTCTGCTGAGGCAATTAATTGAATCTGAGTCCTATGATGAAGTGTGTGTGGCTGCCATGGGTCGTCTGCAGTGATTATGCTTTGGTTTCTACCTACTATTGGCTCCCTTTGCATGGCGTGGTCCAGCTGTGCCAGGCGTAGAAAATGGCCATCTGCTGGAGTGGGACGGGTCACCTCTCCAGTCACTGCCGTTGGAGCAGTTTCAGAGGCGGGGATAAGGCTGCGTCTCTGAGCTCCTTGGTCAGGTCACTGTTCTTGGATCAGTGGTGCGGTTGAGGAAGAGGCTTTGGCACCATCAGCCAAAGACGGTGGATTGTAGGGCCAGAAGAGGGTTTATGGCTGCAAGGTTATACACTCGCAGAAAACTTCCAAAACTGTTTAACACAGTTGTATGCGCTGTGCTGGAAGTTCTAATCAGATGTGCTTAAATCAGCTGGATGATGTACATATGTGCAAACACGCCACATCAAATACACCATGAAGGTTTGATTCTTGCACGAAAAGACGTTCACATCAAGCTTGGTTCAAATTTGACTGGGAATGGAGTAGTGCTGCAGGATTAATCTAATCGCAATCGTAATCGCGATATCAGTCTGTGCGATTATATGAACGCAAAAAGCTGCGATTTAAATGATTAGTACATGGATTGGATCGGCAACATATCCGATCCATTCTCTCATTCTCTCAAAGTTTGTGAGCTGACTGAAGTCTCACTTCAGTTGGATGTGACGTGTTTGGTCACATGACTTTCGATTCGGAGACATATGGGTGGACGCCGCATGACGCACTGCATCGTACGTGAACGTCGCCGCCATATTGCGATAGGCTCTGCTATGGAGAGAAGTGCCTAAAAATGCCTTACTCTTGTGCTGCTTGGGGCTGTACAAACTGCTGTGCGCTCCAAACCAGATCCCGGGGGATTACATTTCATAGGTAAGGCTAGACAATTGTTTTGAATATATTTGGCCATTATAAAATCCCGTTTTATAAGTCTTAACCTTCGCTAAGCTAGGCTAAGATAGCGAAGCTATGCATTCCTGTGTTCAAGTCAGCCTCCAAACAACGTTTTGGCTAAACGTAGGGATTAACTATTTAGACTGTTCTTAGCTGTTTAGTTAACTTTTCTCAAACATTGAAGGTTTCCTAAAGAAATTCACCTCAGTTTACAAATCTTAACCTTCGCTAAGCTAGCAAAGCTATGCATCCCTGTGTTCAAGTCAGCCTCCAAACAACGTTTTGGTTAAACGTAAGAACTATAATACGGGATTTTATAATGGCCAAATATAATCAAAACAGTTGTTTAGCCTTACTAGGGTTTGTCGTTCGACAGTAATGTAAAATAGTTTTTTGTGATTTATTTAATTTTGTAGAATATTTTGAAAGCACTGGGCATTTCAGGTTGTTATAACTAGTTTGTATGTTTCACTTTGAAATTAAACATTTCACTATTAGTATGCGACTGTTCATTGATCTCAATAATTGCAATATGTCTTTTTCCCTAAATCGTGCAGCCCTAGAATGGAGCCATATGTCCCACAGCGAGTGCAAATAAACCAATCTGAAAATGCATCTAAGCATGTATCAATTTTTTTAATATATAGCTGTTGCTTTTGTGTTTTGTATACCTCTGCAGTCTTTACAGCTGTGCCACCCGGCAGGAATCGGCAGACACACCTTCCTCAACATACCGGAGTTTGTGTCAGAGGAGGCCAAGTCACTTTTACAGCAGGTCAGTCATTTTTACGTGTTTCATTCCCTCATTTCTGTGGAACAAAACCCATAAGTTGTAAATATAGGTTGCAACTTTGTACCTTTAGTGTCAGTTTTAAAGACAGATATAGTCAGACATTTTAAAAGATGTTTATATTGGTGTTATGACTAAGGGACGTAACTCCACTGGCTTCCCAACACAATAGGTGGAATTACTGTTGAGCTAAATGTAGCAGGAGTGTGACCATTATTACCCATCACTCAGACTCAGTGTGCATTTGGATTAGGGATTTTTCATTGAATAGAGCTGCAGTCTTCGTCTGCACTTCAGTTAGTCTTCAGTAAGTTGTAATGTGTGGAAAGCCAAATGGAAATTGTAATATTCTTGAAATCTGCCACTTTATATGATGTTTATTGATCTTGAGGTCAAATACAAATGAAACGTGATTACAGGGTTGAATTACATTACACATTGTAGCACATATTTTGTGTGTTATATACAGAAAAGTTACTTGCATGTCTTGAGTTTGCTGTCTGTCATTTCCACTGGGTGGTAATCATAGCTGGTAATTATAAAGAGAAGATATTTCTGCATGATGTAAACGAGCAAATATATCTCATGCTGGTTTTGCCAGATACCAATTGTTTCACTGGATTTAGATTGAGGTTACATTTGAGTGTGTCTGACCGGAATTGTTTCTTATTTCTGTAATTGTACTTTGAGATTTAATTTAGTTTCATTCCTTTTTTTTTTTTAGCTCCTCCAGTTTAATCCCATGGAGAGACTGGGAGCAGGAGTCGGTGGCGTGGAGGACATCAAATCCCACCCCTTCTTCTCTCACATGTCCTGGCCTAAATAATATATTGGACTTCTGCACACATGCACGCTCTTCTCGCTGAGCTGCAAGATCAAAGGGAAAGCTACATCCTGAGCATGCTCAGCCCAGCACCTCTCCAGCATCGCTTCCAGGGATGCAGGCCATTAGTGATTGAACTGTTTAATTCCTATAGAGCATGTATGTTTTCATGCTATTACTTAATGCAATAAAACATGCAGGGTTGCACACTGAGACAGGTGGAATTGCAGAGATGCACAGTTTCATCCATTTGCCAATTGCCACTATTGCAACCATTGAGTTCCAGGGAATGAACCCTGCGGATCATCCCAGACAAGAAGCCAAAGCAAACCTTGAAGAGCATACTGTAATGAATTTTGGTTTGAAATAAGCTCATCAGATTCGCCAATTACCCTTCCTTTCTGGTTTGTGTACAGCGAAATGGCTCCTGAATGGCGGCTTTTCATCCCAACAAGAGTCAGTCCAAGTTGCAGAAGGTGCCTTTAGGTTTAATCCTGCACTAATCTCAAATCACCATGTCCTCTGCCCCCGTATGACGGTCTGTTTACCTAAACACTAACACGAGGCTGTGTTTACTGTGCTGTCTTGCGGCGGGCCAGAGTTCATCCTGAAGATGAGTTGTGAGTGTTTGTGAGTGATGGATACTCCGCTAGCAGATATAGATAGCAATGAAGTCTGAGCTGTGCTGGTGTAGTAAAAGCATTAGAAAGAGGAACTGATATACTGCACATGATTATGTGAGTGTGTGTGTGTGTGTGTGTGTGTGTGTGTGAGCGCAGTACTGTGCAATTTTTGTTAGGAGACGTTATTTAATAATATGTTGTAATTTATGACATGTACACCAGATTGGTGGTGTGAGAAAATGACCTGACACATATATATGCATACTATTGCACCGAGTTTACATTCCACAGCGATCAATACGCAACACTAACAGTTCCGGCCTCATATTTTCTATCATTCATGTCGGTACCAACCAGGATGTGCGGTCCTCTGTAAAGGCATTTCAATAAAATACAGGAGAACCAAGCCAGCCTGTTGTGTTCATTGGTACTTTCTGGTGACTGGGCATTGCATTGTCAATGGTATATTCTGTGTGTGTGTGTGTGTGTGTGTGTGTGTGTGTGTGTGTATGTGTGTAAGTGTAAGGAAAGGGTCCTATTAAAGGAAGGAGCTATTTAGGAGTGTCATGCTCCTTCTCTTCTGGGCATCGACACATACACACGTTGTAATGTCGTTGCTCACGGTCAGGACACACAATCGCTCTCTCCTTCATTCACACTGAGCAATTCTTTATACATCTCAAGTCACTTGTGTCTGAGTTGAAATGACTTAAAATAAATAGATAATTGACCTTACGAGTTACTCATTGCTAACAACATATTGTATTCATCTTAAACAAAAACTTTTTTCAGAAATGACACTCCCTTTTTTTTCTCCCTTTGCCATCCACACATTAGGTGCTACTAAGGTGCTAACACTAATGCATCATCTAATTGGGCAAGGGCCCTGCTTCTGATTCTCTCTCTATCAGACTATCAGTTCAGTAATTACCCATCTGCCTCAGCGTGGATAATGATGTTCTCAAGAGCCCTTCAGCGTGGCGGAGAGTGGCCCGGTGTCTGATGGGTATGGCAGGACCGGCGAGCGACGCTCTGAAGCCCACCTCTGCATCGGGGGACTAAAGGAACCGTTTTCCCACTCACCACTCCACGCTCGAATGCTGAAGACAGTCACATAAAAGCAAAACTGTCACACTGTCCAAATAGGTTTCTTTTTACAGTATTGTCCTGTTCAATAAGCAAATAATAATAAACTGTCACTGATCTTCTTAGCCATAAAAAATCAAATGTAACAAATAGCTTGATTGTGATATGAATTCATTGGTATTAATTACTATTAATCTTTAAAAGACAAAAACTTGTTCTAATGTTTTTTTAATGAAAGATTCTGCACAATCTGACAGTAAACACAGTAAAAATGTATGCCTGAAGGATGATTCATCTCAGTCTGCCCTAAAATTCCTTCATTCTCCATCTAGGGTTGTTTATAGCTGAATTTCGTATCTATGTCATAGGCCAGATCCTCACAGGAAGTTAACAAAAGCTGTGTTAAATGTGTCAATTTAATTAAATGCATTTTTTTAATTATAAGAAAACCCATCATAACTGCTGAATTCCATACATTGAGGATTACTTTTTTTTGCCATCCAACAATATTGTTTCATCAATCCTAGCCAGATTTTCCAGCATGCAGGCCACCATGGCATGATCAGAGCATGAAAAAGAGCATGGTAATGCTAATATGTGTGGCCTAAGAGGGACTAAGGCTGTAGATCCTTGATCCCCTCTGTTAATCTGGGTTTTTTGGGGGGCATCTTCAATCTCCCTCTCTCTCTCCCACTCTCTCTCAGGCCCTTTTGAGAGATTTGAGGGATCACTATCTGCACTGCCCTGAATTATCTTCACTTTTTGGCAAAAATCTGCCAGTTTACCAATGAAAAAAGGTTAAAGTAGGAACAGGATTAAAGTTAAATCTAGCCAAAGCTGGAGCTGGGATTCTCCAAAGGCCTCTTGGTGTTAATACTGCTTGGCGTTTTTGTTGCTGTTGGTGTCATTATGGGTCTGGAGAGGAGAAGAGCCCCAACCCTGATGGTGATTATATGATGCCTGTCTGGACAACCAGATCAAACCAGCCAAACATGGCTCCAATGAACTGCATTACACATATAACATACTACAGGTCAGAGCTTTAGGCCCACGGTCAGACACACCGCTTTTTGTTCTGTTAAGTGACTGGTAAGTGTAATTTAATGAAGGTGAGCTGGGCTGAATGTTTTGACCTCTAGTGTTAGTCTCCCACTAAAACATAACTTTTAAATACTCTTTTTATTATGCCACCATTTCAAAGCATGGAGCTTGTATGCTAGTGTAAATTCAAAAGTATCCTCTGGGTTTATATAACTTCTTCGTCTGCTCCCATTAGGACTCACCACAGCAGACCTATCGGATACCCATCCTGACGTAACCCTCTCCGTTTACCTGGGCCTGGGACTGTCTCCATGAAAAACACTGTTCCGAGCATCGCCAGTGGCTAGGTTCTCGGGATTTATAAAACTAAATGGATAAGAACAAGAAAGAAACACAGTTTCTAATGAGGTTTGCGCATGTGACATGTAAGTCTTTTGTGTGAGAGTGTCATGGCCACTGGAATTAGAACATGAGCACGTGTTGGAGGAGACAAGGAACCTCGGTGTGGTGGAACGCAAGGAGGCAGGTAAGTTCCCTCCGAGTTACTCTGACATCCTGTGTTGTTGAATGCGCTGTTCTCCAGGCATTTCGGGAGCCACAGATCATCTGACGGGCCGAAAGGGTCCCCACCTGCGGGCACCTGGTGAGTGATGATGGTGGGTTGAAAGCCATAGCAGATTTCGAAGGGACTATGGCCGGTGGCGGAGGACACCTGCAGGTTATGGGCCAGCTCCGGCCCAAAGGAGAAAACCGGGCTAGGTGCATTGATGTTCGGATGCAAAGCACTGCAGGTATTGTCCCAGCTGTTGTTTGGTTCTCTCCACCTGGCCATTGGTTTGAGGGTGGTAGCCAGAGGAGAGACTGTAGGTGGAACCAATGAGGCGGCAGAATGCCTTCCACACAGCTGAGACAAACTGGGGTCCTCGATCGGAGGACCCTGGGTAATGTCCTGGGTACGCGCTGAAGCACGATGTCAGCATTTGTAGCAGAGGACGGTAGGCCGGGCAGGGTGACCAAGTGGACCGCCTTGGAGAAGCGATCCACTATGATCAGGATGGTGGTCTTTCCATTGGCTTCTGGGAGACCGGTGATGAAGTCAAAGGTGAGGTGGGTCCAGGGGCGACGAAGAATGGGAAGAGGACGCAGGGGACCAACAGCCGGAGTGTTGGGAGTCTTGGCCCAGGCACAGATGTCGCAGGCGTCAACGTAGGCCTATACATCCCACCAGAACGCCCGGCAAATGAAGGAGAGGGTCCGTTGACGTCCTGGATGGCCTGAGAGTATGGAGGAATGGCCCCAGTGCAGCACATTGGGCACAGGCACCCTGGTGGGGTGTCAGCTGGGCCAGGGTCGGATGCCTGGGCGACCCGGACCTTAGTCTCCAGGGACCACCAGAGAGGACCCAGGATGCGGTGAGGAGAAAGAATGGGTTCGGGGTCGGACGATTGTGAATCTGGAGCGTGTTGTCGGGACACTGTGTCAGCCTTTTGATTTCTGGAACCGGGATGGTAGGAAAGCTGGAAGTTAAATTGTTCGAAAAACAGAGCCCACCTTGCCTGGCGGGGAATGAGTTGTTTGGCAGCTTTAATGGTGATGAGGTTTTGATGATCGGTCCAGATCAGAAAGGGGGTGTCACAGATTTGCAGCCAGTGCCGTCACTCCTCGAGTGCCCACCTGACTGCCAGCAGCTCACGGTCCCCCACCCCGTAACGCTGCTGCGTAGGAGTGAACTTCCACGAGAAGAAGCAACACAGGTGCAATTCCCGGTCCGGACCGCGTTGAGAGAGAACAGCACCAGCACCCACCTCTGACGCATCCACTTCTACCACAAATGGAAGTGAAGTATCTGGATGTTGAAGAATAGGAGCGGTGGTGAAACGAAGGCACAAGGACTTGAAAGCCTGAATGGCCTCAGTGGTTAGGTGAAAAGGGGGTGTCGAAGACTTGGTGAGAGCAGTAAGGGGTGCTGCGACTGTACTGTAGTCACGGATGAAGCGATGATAGAAATCGCAAACCCAAGAAACCGTTGCAGCTGTTTCAGCGTCGTGGGTAGGGGCCACGATGCAACTGCTTCCAGCTTCTTGGGCTCCATGGCCACACCCTGGGGCGAGATGGTAAAACCCAGGAACGTGGTGGAGCGCTGGTGGAAGGCACATTTTTCCAACTTACAGTACAGTCGGTGGGCAAGCAATCTCTTCAGGACTGCTCTCATATGTTGGATATGGGATTCCAGGGTGGGCGAGTAAATGAGCACGTCATCCAGGTAGGCATACACCCACCGTCCCAGCATGTCCTGGAGAGCATCATTAATGAACTGCTGAAAGACGGCGGGTGCATTGCACAGACCAAAAGGGATGACCAGGGACTCGAAGTGGCCAGTGTGGGTGATGAAGGCTGTCTTCCACTCGTCGCACTCTCGCAAATGAGGTTAAAGGCCGAGCGGAGATCCAGCTTAGTGAAGTACTTTGCCCCCCAAGAGGGCATCAAGGGCAGTGTTCTTCAGGGGCAATGGTGTTCGATTTTTGATTGTGATTTTATTGAGGCCACGATAGTCCACGCAGGGTCTCAGACCACCCTCCTTCTTGGTAATAAATAAGAACCCTGCTGCGGCCGGTGAGGTCGATGGGTGGATGGTGCCGTTCTGAAGTGCCTCCGCCACAAACTTCTCCATGGCCAATTGCTCTGCCTTCAAGAGAGAGTAAAGATATTCTCTAGGTGGAGTGGTTCCCAGTAACAGGTCAATGGCCATGTCGCCTGGCCGATGGGGAGGGAACTGGGCAGCTTTGGATGGACTGAAGATGGCGGCTAGGTCGTGGTAACAGGAAGGGATGTTTTCTAAAACAGGAAGGGTTGGCTCCGGGTTTGATGTGGCAGATGGGTAGGGCTGTTGCAGAAGACAGTGGCGATGGCAATGCGCTCCCCACGCCAACACCATGGGGTTCATGGAGAGACAGCCAGGGGAACCCGAGGAGGAGTGGTGAGGCAGCGCCCAAGCCAGGAAAATGGAGAGGCCTGGAGAGGTACGAAAGGACTGGGGTCACGTTCCTGGGCAACACTCGAGTGGTTTCTCCATTAGAACTTTGCATGCGTGTCCACAATTATGGATCTAATGAATTTGAGCTGGCGTATTGTATTAAGCGTATTCTATTGTATTAAGAGCCTGTTGCTCCTGTTCATTTTCGTCTAATCACCGCTGCAAAAAAGTGTCTTCAAAATGATTTATGTTGTCCGCCAGACCTTCAGTGAACTGATGTGCTTTAATAAGACTATTAAGCGCACACAAGCATGACCACCACTGTAATTAAGTACAGCAAATATGGTTCATTAAGGCCTTTAATTGGTGAAGAACAGGACGAGGGAGACATCCGATAACATGGTGAACGTGTAACATAACAAAGACCCGACAGC
Source organism: Denticeps clupeoides (assembly GCF_900700375.1). Taxonomy (NCBI): domain Eukaryota; kingdom Metazoa; phylum Chordata; class Actinopteri; order Clupeiformes; family Denticipitidae; genus Denticeps; species Denticeps clupeoides. The sequence continues at coordinate 11,902,856 of NC_041720.1, read as the reverse complement.
GAACAGAAACTAACAGGGCAGCTTTATACAATAGACACAGGTGAACATGGACAATTAGGCTGTGGGAAGCAGTTTAATAGGTCGCAAGAAGAGGTATTTAAGATCCCCATTCAAACCTCAAGCCAACACATCAGGCCTGCACCAGCAAGCCCTCCCTGCCAGATGAGCTGAACAACTTCTTTGCACAATTTGAGGCAGAAATCAGGGAGTTACAGAGGAAAACGACTCCCTCTCCCAACAACCAGGTTCTCTGTCTTTCCACAAAACCACCAAAACCATCCCTGTGTCAAAGAACTCAACTGTATCATGCCTCAATGACTACCGGCCCAGGGCAGTCACACCAATCATTATGAAGTGCTTTGAGAGGCTGCTTTTGAGGCACATGAAGACCCAGCTTCCACAGAATCTGGACCCACTTCAGTTCGCCTACAGGCCAAACAACTCCACAGATGATGCAATCTCGTCTGCCCTTCACACAACCCTCTCCCACCTTGACAAAAAAAGACACTTACGTCAGAATGCTGTTTATCGACTTCAGCTCAATACTGTCATCCCTGTTACATTCCGTTGTCATGTGATGTGCTGTCTGTGTTCTCTGTCTTGTTTGTGATTTCTTTTTTGTAGGAGGAGCCTGTAATTTACGGAACTCCTCCCATACCTGACTATGATTTGCGCTTCCATCGGAGTGAGGCCGTTAAAGATGGCGGGGGTCTGCTGCGACAGAAGGAAAAATGCATATGCTTCTGATCATCATGTCCAGCCATCATTCAAGATCAACTGCCTCGCCTTGTCAAACCAGCGTGACAGAATAACCTGACCAGATTTGGACACAGCCGATGCCGCCCTGCTGAAATTCAAGCAGCCGTGGTTTGCCGTGAGGATGCCACCAGCCCCCTTGACCCTGGCCAGTGTTGGCTTCATGTTCTGCAGGGTCCTGACGTGCCCAATGGGTTTTTCGGACTGCTGAGGAACCCTGCCCCACAGTCCCATGTCTGGTGGCATTGAAGGTTAGAAGCAGCCATACATCAGGGGACTGCCATAGACTGACGGCGACTGACTGAAGCAGTGGGCACCTGTGGACGGCAGACAGGGGGCCAGTCCTACACGGGCCTGAAGCCGTCGGTGCAGGACTACCGTCCCTCGTCTATTTTGTATGCGGGATCAGTCATCAGTCATTTTTCATTCGTCTCAGCTGTTCTCATCTTCATGTCATCTCTATTCATCTCCTTTCATCAGCCATTCATGTTCAAAAAAGACTCTGTGTATGGACCTCCATCCCCCCTTCGTGGACTGCTTTGGGTGGCACGCCGTGAGTCATGCCTAGGGGAGAGGGTGCAATCCGGAAGGGGCAACTCCGGGTCTGGGATTCAGACCGGAGTTTTATGTTCATCCTGTGTTAATGTTTCCTGATTGTTTTCACCTGTGTCTGATTGTATAAAGCTGCCCTGTTCGTGTCTGTTCACCATCAGGGTCGTTGTTACTGGATGTCCTCCCTGTCCTGTTCATCATGGCCAGCCATCATTCAAGATCAACTGACTCGCCATGTCAAACCAGCGTGACAGGAGGAGAGAGAGTGATGGTACTCGGAGGGAGAGTGAAGCAGAGAAGGTGAGTGGCCGGTGAGTTCTTTACCACGGTAGTTGAAGTGGGCTGGTGATAGAAGCATCTTAAGGCAGGTTGTAATCATGCTGGAGAATGGGACAATCAGAGGCTGGGCTGAATCGAGGTCAGTGGAGGGGCAAGAGTTCGGCCCCATTGGGGTCAAAACATACAACAGACAAGGGCAATCGAGTAGAAGAGTTAGGGAGGGAAATTGCTATGACTTGGTTGGATTGAGAAATATATTGAAGGGGCCAACGTAACAGGGCCCCAGCTTCTTGGTGTCCGACATCATGGGCAGGCCCCAAGTTGAGACCCACACCCTGGTTAGAGGATCAGCACCAGCTGTGGAGTTGGTCAGCCTGCAGTGCGTCAGTGTTACCGAATTCGATTTTAATATTTAATTGCTCGGGTTTATGTGACACAGAAGTTTTTTCCTATTTACAGCAACTTTACCTGTAGCGGTTGTCGTCGTCATGATTGATCTCCATGCAGCCAATGAAAGATCTGGACATGGACAGTTATGTGTTGTTCAGGGGAACAAAATGACTAACTCTGAAAGAAGAAGGGATGACTTCTGAAAAGATAAGCAGGGTCTTCCATGTAGCCCATGTATTTTCATTTAAGCAACATGAACACATCGGAAGGAGAAGAAGTGAAAGTGATTGTGAAACACAACACACAGTGACATAACGGAATGTTTCCTCTGCTTTTAACCCATCACCCTTAATGAGCAGTTGGCAGGCATGACAGGCGCCCGGGGAGCAGTGTGTGCTCAGTGGCACCTCAGTGGCACCTTGGTAGATCGGACACCTTCTGATTACAGGGTCGCTTCCTTAACGTCTAGGCCAGTAGTGGTAGGAGAAGAAGATCCCACATTAGTAGTGATATCCTTATGACCAGCCTGATCAGGATGGGTGAATCTGTGATTTTACAGACCGAACACTATACAATGTCAGGCCGAACCAAAGGAATTATCGCACAAGTACAAAATCGGCTCTAAAACCACACAGTGTATACCCAGTGGTAAAGCTGCTAAAACTGTAACTAGTTTTCCAGGTCACATAAACTTGAGCAATTAAATATTAAAATCAAATCCTGTCCAAGTTTTGTTGTTTTGATCCAAATCTAAAATTAAAAACATGAAAAATCAGGCATTTTCGTTTGTTTTTTTTGCATTCACAAAAAGCATTTTTTAATTTTTTTATTATCAATTTAAAAATAGGAAGAATAAATAATACACAGCATTTGTCAGACTGACTTCATGTTTTGGGGATTTTATTGAGTTTAGGAATTTGGGGAAATTTGGGGAAATGTGTTGTACTGGATTGTGATACATTGTGATTTTGAGCTGACGATACTGGAAAAAAAAGCAAAGCTGTGGAAATGTTGACAAGTTCCCCATTATTCTCCAGGTAGTGAAAAAAGAAAAAATATCGCCGAAGCAGGTCGTCTTCATTCTCATCCAGTTCGTCATCCTCCTGTGAAAGGAAAATGTATGAGCCTGGACTCTTCACGTGTTGTGTGACATTCACCTTTAGTCATAGAACGTCTTGGCTACTACAGCGCCAGCAGCAAAACAACTGTATCTCACTTGGTGATGTACAAGGCTGCGAAGTTTTCCAAACATAATGTGTTATGCTGCGCACAAGCTGATAACAAGAAAGATTCTGCCGCCTTTGTCCAAACCGGTCCGCTACCCTGTGTCACCCAGAGTGGTATAAATATGCTTGTAAAAGTAAATTTGACTGAACTCAGCTGACCATCTACTCTTTGCAGTTCTCAGGTGTTTCACTCCTGGAAAAGGTTTCCACAACATTCTTCATCTCGTTCATCAAGTAGTTCCAGTAACAGTGGTGAGTTGTACAGTCCCTGTATGTGTGTGTGTGTGTGTGTGTTTTTAATATATTATTCTTACAGATCATTAATAGCACCTGAATTGGTTTAGTCAGCTCAATGCTACTTATTTGAACATTTACTGTTTGTCATTGATGTCTAGTTTTCTACTCTATATGCCACACATCCTGTACTTGATTTAGTAATTATTCTTATGAACATTATTATGAACATTTTGTATGTTATTTTGGAAGTTATTGAGGCTTTATTCGATACAGAAAGGAAAAAAAGAGAAGCAGAAGAAAAGGAAGAAGAACAAGGAGATGAGGAGGGTTCTGGGCCTGTCCAAATATCCAAATGTGAATGTGAATCTTTGATGCTTTTGATATGAAATATTAGTCTTTCTGGAACTTGATTAATCATTTACAGCATTACTGCATTTTTTAGTGTTCTTTCAAATATTAATAAGTCTTTTTTATTACAGCATCTGAAAGCCAGAAAGAGAGGTTGCAAGTACAGCATGATCTCAGGGAAGAAGATAAAAATGATGACGTCCAAGAAGTCCAAGCAGGTGGTTGTTTTATGTTTGCATTGAGGAAATAGCACAGTGAATGTTCAATTTCAATGGCTTAAGAAAGAGGTCCTGCAGCTCACCATATATTTTACTCCTTGCAGATGGACAAACACCGTGCAGAACTTCTAGAGTTACTCAATTCCAAATAATGATCTTTGTGCACTGTAGATTACGGTGTCTGTTCGGATGGAAGAATTCTCCTTCTGTTAGTGAAGGTCCCTGTGTTCTAGAATCATTTGTACATGGGGGCAGAGAAATCTTGCCAGATTCTGCCTCTGTAACCCTTTTAATACATTTAAAGCTTAATGTCAAAATGTTAAAGCTTAATGTCAAAATGTTAAAATGTACAATTAAATTTTTATCACAGCACATGATGTTACTAAGTAATTTATTACAGAAACAAAAACTCATCCAATGTTAATGAATGACAGTAATAACATGCAAGCTCCAAAATAATTGTAGTATTGTTACATTATTTGACAGAATAATGTTCCATAATGCATTACCCTGTATGTAGATTGATCCTGTTGGAATCTGTTGCCGCGGAATATCGCACTCTACCTCGCTTTCATTAGTCGGCAGTTTCTCGGCCGGCTGTTTACCTGAGGAAGTTGGTGAATCCCCTTTCTTGAGTTTAGCCTTCTGCATTTCACTGCTATATAGTGGCGAGCAAACTTTCACAGTTAAAATAGAAGAAAAAAACACAAATTTGTCGAGTCTTTGAGGGAACATTCTAAATTTACGTCCACACCATGTGGTGCTCTCTAGCGCCCCCCCACGAAAGACAATATTACATCTGAATAATTCCAGTTAAGGCCACTTATGTTAAAGCACAGAGTTCATAGAGTAAACAACCCAGATATCAGAGTTCTCATTGTAGGACATCCCATTCATTTGTTCTTAAGACTGACAATTAGGAAGCACATGACACAGTGCGCAGGACACACAGGTCAGAGTCTGCAGAGACTTACTGGAGACATGTAATTTGGCATCCCAAATTCTGCTTGGCATCTAGGAAAATGTTGTCCGGCTTGAGGTCACAGTGCAGGACTCTGCTTCCCCCAGAGCTTCGGTAGCAGGCTTTCAATGGTGGTTCAATGCTGGTTGACCGGATAATGATGTATCCTCGCGATCATGATTCATCCTCCTCTTGATGGTAAAGGCCCGGTACGGTGTGCTTGGTCAACTCTAATCCGTTCAGGAAAGTTCTAGGATCAGAGATACGAAAGGGAGTTTCAGAGAGCGTCGTTTGCTGCTGAGATAAAGTCGCTTCCAGCGAGTTAAATCTGTCATTCATGATGCTACTCATAGTTTGAATCGCTGATAGAATCACAGTAGAATTTGTGGCTGTCTTCCCATCTGAAAGTTTTTGTCTTTTTAACCTGCGCTCTTCTTTTCCATGAAGCTCTACAATGAGTTCCACAGGATCCCCAATCAAAATCTACCGTTTACCTTCTTTGCTACACTGGACAAACATACAGATCAGCTGCTAAAGCTCTACAAAAAGAGGAAGACTAGGTTTCTTGATAAGAAGATGGAAGACGTTTTGATGGCTAATGAAGAACAGGTAACATTTGCTCAATGCTCTGTTGAAGTCTCCAAGGACAATAAAAAGGGAATCAGGAAATTTCCTTTCCAGGGAGGGGATCTGGTCAGCCAGCGTGCGCAGCGCGCCATTCGCGTTGGCCTGAGGAGGAATGAATCAACAGGTTTGATTCATCTGCCCCTGATTCTCCCCCCATTCTGCCTTCTCTGATGCAGTCCCTAACATCTGCTGCAGACACCTCTGTTCCACCTCAGACACCTCAATTCGCACCTCCTCTACACTCTGCTCACTGCTCCTCCGCCCCAACCACGGCATCCAGCACCCATCCAGCACATGGCTCCAGCCTGTCTCTCAACCATGCAGGTTAGGAGAGAACTGAGGAAGATGAAATCCAGGAAGGCAGCGGGTCCAGATGGTATCAGCTCAAGGGTTGTCATGTCCTGCGCAGATCAGCAGTGTGGGGTGATGGTGCACATCTTGAACCTGAGCCTGAAGCTGGGGAGAGTACCACAGCTTTGGAAAACCTCTTGTGTGGTACCAGTGCCAAAGACTCCACATCCCAAGGACCTCAACAGCTACAGGCCGGTGGCTCTGACATCCCACCTGATGAAGAGGCTGGAGCCACAATAGTAAATGGTCTGTCATACCGACAGGCCCAAATTACAATTCACATAAACAAGAATGTAGTGTCTCATGAGCAACAGCACCATGCGACGGATCAACATACGATACAGCATTCCATACACGCCCAGTTACGTCCACTCCAAACTTCAGCCATATACAACTCCAAACAAATTTATTCATAGAATTTGAAGGCTTCCGTCCTTGCAGACTTTTCATTTATTCATTGGAATGAGAGAGCGCCCTCTGCTGTTTCATTTCAAGTTCAGGATGATTTCTGCACTGAGGTCATGACAAATAAAAACATTAAAATAAAATATTACACAGAGGTAGTCAGACAGATGCATCCAGTTTAGGTGAAGAAAAGAGAACCTGGCAATCAGCTGGTTGATCAGCTTCTCAAGGAAACTAAAATCATCAAAAATCACCAAGTGACATGATTTGATTATGCATGTTTATTAAATACATGAACGCTGCAGTTGCACTGAGCATTAGGCCACAACCACACAAAATTATTATAACATTAATACGACAAGAAGAACTGACGCTTCACTTTTGTTTGCTCACAAGGGCCTCTGCAGCCTTGCTTATCTCCTTGCTACTAGGATATGCTTTGGGCTTATATATTTCAGCAGGATCATTTTTCTTTTTCTTTTGTAAAGGCAGAGTTGCCCTCTCTTAAAACATACTCCACCTCGTATGAGAAAGATGGAACCACAAAAATTTCTGGCCATCGGCAAAGGCGCTCGGGTGATTCTGTGTTATCAGACAGCAAAACTGTGTCATCTGTGCTGGTGGAACTCAAATCTGACTCAATTAATCTAACAACCGTCAGAGTGGCCTTGGATGGTTGGTCCTCTATGTTAACTAAATTGCACAAAGCGTTGTCAAACTCTGGGTCTTGAAACTGAAGGCGAACGTCATAAGGCAGGTTCATCTTATTTTTCACCTCAAACATTAAGGACTTTTACAGTTTCAGGGCGCGTTTGATTCAGCATTGATATCATCAAGGATGACACGTAGTTTCAGAACATCAGTCGCTTCTATTTACTCTGTATTAGGGAAATTGGTAACATAAAAACAAAGAGGAAATCCAGATTGAAGCTCTCTATTTTTCCTTGAGAAGCCTAGAACAACCATCAGCATACCAACTTTTACTCCAAAGTTGCAGTTTATGGACGCTTAAGTGACTTTCAACACTGTCAGGTTACTATGAAACCCAGATTCAGTACAAGTTTCAGGACACAGTATTAAATGGGGTACACAGTATCCAATGTGTAATGCGCAATGTAATGATGTTTTGTTGTTTACAGGCCATGTACTGAATGGTTTCATCTGTGAAACTATGAGATACAGCAAGCTCAACTATATCTTTTAAGTCCATCAGCACTTCCCAACATTTGTCTCCTTCTGGGACTCTAGAGCCAATGAGGACAGGTAACAATCTACAAAGTAGAGCGTGGTTCTCATGCCCATTCCCACCAACTGTTCCACGAATGGCAAAGTTATGCGGAACTGGGTGAGGACGGTCAACTTTATCAGAATGCTGCAAGGAAATTATAGTATTGCCCTATTTAGCTCTTCCAGAGTGAAATATTTCTTTGCACTCAAACCTTTCAGGCAATGGGCCAACTCCACAGGAACCTTCAAAGAGGTCATGCTGGATGTCAGGTGGAAATCCTGTGATTGGATGAAAATAAGAGAGATAGTCAGAGAGAACACAACTCTCTTTCACACCATAACTTTCTTCACTAACACTGTTCTGTATTTTGTATATGACGTCATTGTGCAGATGTTTATTTCACATCTTAAAACTACCAGTGATTGCATGTGACGTTTGTAGCTCTGTTTGTGTGACAAGGTAAAATCTGCAGAAATATTGTACACCTTGTGGTTATCAGCCACAACAGAGCAGACTGTCCCTTTGAGACATTCACCAAGTGCTTCAATGTAGACACCCTCTTCCTCTAGAGTTTTTAAGTCACCCAAGTAGAAAGCAAAATATAAAAATACAGAAGAGATGACGGTTTTACGATTTGTTTTCTTCTTTTTTTTAAACCATGTATTTTTTAGACTGTATAGACTGTGGAAAAAGTATTTGCTCTTTGATTTCTGGTGTCAACATTTGGTGTTTTTATGTGATTTACATTATTTTTAATCGGTCATTAATACTTATGTGAGAAGAATTTAATTTATGTATTATTATTATTTATTTGAGCACAATATTGTTTATAACCTGAAATAAAAATGAATTAAAAAAATGTATCCTACATAGCACTATGTCCAACAAGCAGCTGCGTGGACATAAAGTAAAGTTAGATAAAGTAGGTGAATGCAACTCACATGGATTATATGCTTCATATTTACAATGTGCCAAGAATTTAAATACACTCAAAACAACTGAGTTATTACTCCAACAATTTATTTTTAAGTTACACAAATTCATTTTAATGAGTTGCTCCAACTTTTCTTGAAGATCAAGTAATGATAATGTAGCGGTTCTTCTTCTGCGTTGTGTCATTTTTTTTATTTCTTTGCTTGAACCGTAATGACGAGCCGATACCCACGAGATTTTCCGTGCAAAGTGTATTCTGTACAAAAGCAAGGTCACGCCAGAACATCGCGTCACAACTCGCGTCTCTCTGCACCTCTCTCTCTCACAGCTCATGCCATGTGTCCAAGAGAACTAAACCGGGTCTCCAACCCACTAACCCAAGGGCACGGCCGCATCCAACCACTTTTCGGGGGGTGATCAAAGTTTTTAGAACCCACATAACTTTTTATAATAATCATAAATGGAACAAACAAAAATACAGAAACATATTTAACATAACCAGAAACATTAACACATTTTAATATTCTACAATTGAACAAACACCCTGATTGTCGTTATAATTCCCTTACCCACATCAGAATACAGGTCAACAAAATAAAAGTCTTTAGAAAATAAGAAAAAAAAGACACAAGAAAGAAGAAATACATTTATAAATCTAGTGTAACCATTTAACTCCGGCACAGTAACTTACTTCATTTATTAAGATATACAGTTAGAATTTACAATGTAGGCTTGAGGTCACAGTGCAGGACTCTGCTTCCCCCAGAGCTTCGGTGGCAGGCTCTCAATGCCAGGACCAGTCAAGGTGCCACTGAGCAAAGTACCGTCCCCACACACTGCACACCAAGGCTGATGGTTAAAAGCAGAAGACATATTTCAACGTGACACCGTGTGCTGTGCTGCAGTGTGTCACAATGACTCTTCACTTTTTTCCCCCCACTTTCAACATCCACAGCTGGAGAGCCCGGAACTGGGAACCCACCAGCAAGGAAGCCACCATGCCGACGACCAGGCCTGCTGCAGGAGCACGCACCTCTCTCTGATGCACTTCGCGATCAGACTGGCGAGGTCCACGCCCTCACAGTACTCCATCACGATGTAGAGCGTGGTGGTGGGCCGCTGCACCATGCGGTCGTAGCTTACGGAGGAGGTTTACTTCAGACACCAGCATCTGCTTCTCAGCCTTGGTCATGGCGCCGTACTTCAGTTCCTTCCACACAAGAACCTGCCAAATACCAGCAGCAGGTCAGCTTTGTGGACATCTGCAAACAACCACGAGACATGATATGTGGTCATATTAACCCAGTCCATACGGAACCTTTACAGGATTTAGCTCAGAGTCCCTCCCACTTTTTATATAGAAGTAGAAGAGAAGCGCCGTGGAGGTGGGCTTGGACTGATTCGAGCTAAACATGACATGTAGTTACTCAAGCACAGTATTATTATGACGCCAGATTACTTTAAACTCATGTACACTGGGCGGGTGTTACCTTCCCATCCGATTTCCGGAGAACGGTGCTTTGCTCCGTTGCACCTCAGTGGCACCTTGGTGGATCAGGATTCAGACCGATTTAGTGGAATTTACAGAATTCTGCCTTTTTTTCCCTCTACTAATCACAGATTGGTCACAACCATTCAGAAGTTTAGGGTCATTTAGAAACGTCATTGAGAAAGTCTGAAATAATAATGTAGTCGAACATCCGCCTGTGCACTAATTACTTTAATTAGTGAAAAGTGTTTTCTAATAATGAAAAGAGATTTTAAAGTGCAGACTTTAAACACAGTAATCCATTAGAACTGATAATGGGTAATTTCCAGCTACAACAGCCATTTACAACATGAGCAGTGTCGTTTATTTTTTTTAAATGCATCAAACTATTGGTTGTTTAAACCAACAATGGTCTCAACTCACTTTGACTGGGCACAAAAACTGGCAGCGGCAAATATAGCTGCTTCTACTTCGACATTATCGTGAGAGTCCAGGCTCTGGTGGATGCTGTGATGGGCATTCTTCCTATCGGGAATAATGGATGCCAGGCTGCCAAGCATTCTGCAAGATATCATGACACCAAGGAAAAAAGGGGTTTAATGACATGTTTCAAATCGGACCACGATCAGTTCATCTCTAGAAACAATCAGCTGTGTACCTTCACCTTAAGGACAAAGGACACTCCTTTTTGAATGAAAATGTTCAAATATTGGATAGAGAAGATAGGTGGTTTGAGAGAGGAATGAGCTTTGCATGTGCAAATCAACAAACCCTCACTTAACAGAGTGATTTTAATGCGATATCAGGCATAACATATCGTTTCTAATCAAACTTGTTGATAATCAGACAAACTCCATCTATGAGAGCACATGTCTGCATGTTAGTGGTTGTACAGTAGAGGGTGCTGTAGAATCATAGTTTTCTCCACACACACACACACACACACACACACACACACACACACACACAAAGCTGTCACCAGGAAATGATTCATCACTGCTGTTAATTTATATAAAAACTTCTGAACTGCACTGTGACTGAGCCAGCCCACATGTGGGTGCTTGTTGAGCTGAATAAGACCTGCACTGCACTATTGGTTAAAATCTTTATTTGTAATTTCTTATTGTCACCCATGTACCCTACAGTCCATAAGGAAATTGGAGGGGTGGATGATTTGACTCTTACCAGTCAGTCTGAGTATGGAGGTAATTTTATTTTATTTTTTTTCTGCATTGTAAACCTTTTGGAAACGTGTGTTTTAGCAGTTTGTGTGTGTGTACTGCTAGGCCCATCCTCTGATGGCGATCTAATCTCTTTACTGGTTGACGGAGATTCCTTGCCTGATCTGGACGATGGAATGGCCTCAGGTGGCAAGTCCCCCAACCGTGCAGCCCGGTGCAGCAGTCCCGTCCCTTTATCACAGAGAGAGGCCGCTTCCGCTGGGCCGGACGTAGAGACAAGTCGGGCCGGCAGGGCTGTGCTTTTCCCAGGCGGATTGAAGAAAAAGAAGGATTACCTGGAGAAGGCCAGCGAGCAGATACGACTGGCTGTGCAGAAGGAGACAGAACAAGACTTCGAGGCAGCTTTCACTTACTACCGCAGTGGGGTGGACCTGCTTCTACAGGGAGTACAAGGTACCTATTTCTAAAATGGAATGGGAACATGTCGTTGTGATACACCTCAGTACGAAATGTGTCCTCTGCTTTTATCCCACCAGGCTTAATGAGCAGTTGGCAGCCATGACAGGCGCCCGGGGAGCAGTGTGTGGGGACGGTGCTTTACTCAGTGGCACCTCAGTGACAACTTCAGATTACGGGTTAATTTCCTTAAAAAGTGAAGTGATTGTCACTTGTGATACACAGCAGCACAGCACACAGTACACACAGTGAAATTTGTCCTCTGCATTTAACCCATCACCCTGAGTGAGCAGTGGGCAGCCATGACAGGCGCACGGGGAGCAGTGTGTGGGGACGGTGCTTTGCTCAGTGGCACCTCAGTGGCACCTTGGCGGGTCGGGATTCGAACCGGCAACCTTCTGATTATGGGGCTACTTCCTTAACTGCTAGGCCACCTCTGCCCCACTCAATCCTTAGCACACCAAAAGTCTACTGTTAGTAATCAGTCCCACCTCAGACCAGCACAGACTATAGTCACGGTAGATTTTCTTCATAAGTGGAGTAGAGCGGATAAACGTACTGCAACCATTTCATTTCTGCTCAGTAGAATGCTGCACTATGCATGGATACTCAGAGCAAGGATTTACATTTATAGCATTTATCAGATGCCCTTATCCAGACTTACTATCAGTAGTTACAGGGACAGTCCCTGTACAGGAATAAATGTATATGGTTCTTTCTTTTGTAGAGGCATTATACAGGACTGGTACTATGAAACCGCCCTTTGATGGTCTGTTATGGTAGAACGTAGCAATATTCATACGCCTTGGTTTTTGAAATCAGTAATGGACAAACGGAACTCTTTTCACCTGATTGGTCACATGAAATGCATTAGTCGTAAAAGAGGGCCAACAATCGCAAGTTTTCTCATTTTCACTAGTTTTGTATGTTCCCCACAATCCATTGGCCACACAAGCCATCGCTCTACTTTCAGAGCCTTGCCTTAACGTCTGAGTAAAGCTCGGTGCACAAGGCCAACAAGCCGTGTCTGACCCTCCTGAAAACCTCTCTGAAAGCTTTTTTGGCCCAGATGCAGAAGTCGGGCTTTGTCGCCTGTTTAGCTCACTATCCTTCTACGTAGCAGCATCGGCTGGTCCTTCAGTTTGTTTATATGTTTGCAGGTTGGTTTGTCTTTGTCTCACGGATAATAGACGTCCTCTCTCTGGAGATATGGGATGTTGACGTAAATGGCGGCTATTAATGAAATGAAAGCCTTAAAAGCATTCTCGATGTTTAGTCCTCTCACCGACTATTGTCTCACATTCTTTCATCCCGTCTCTCTTTTTCCTCTTTTTCTATATGAACTTAATTTGGTTTGCAGTGTTTCTGATTTTTTAAGCTCATTTAGGCCTTCTTGAATGGCATTGTGATGGTTTTTGGCACGAGCCTCTGCTTTTACTACTAATCTGTTCACATGACTTCAATATACTTTTCATGCAGCAGCGTGTTTCTTTCAGAACAAAAATTGCTGTTTCATTTCATTAATTACGAATTAGAAAGTTTTTTCTATGTGCAGGCTAAATTTTAGACATAAATTCATAACATGTCTCAAGTCTTTTGTGATCTGCTTCCCCAACTTTTTTTATTTTGCTGAAATAATCTTCAAAATCTCTCGTGCTGTTTGAATTTCAATGGCACTTTTATTGACTTTGCAGTCTTTTTATTTTTCACTTTCATATAATGGGGATTTCTTATTTGATATTTCTGTCAGAACAGGTCCGCTTGCAGTTCATGTTGCAACCACAAGATGAGGCTAGAAGAGCATTCTTTTGTGTGTTCTTGTATCTGTTCTGCCAATTACAGAATGTGCGTTCATGTAATATGAATGTTACTTTGCACGGATGTGATAAAAGTGCTGAACCTTGTGTAATATTTCATGGTCTTCTTTCTTTTTCATGCTGTTTACTGTTAGACACTGGGCCCTCAGTGCTGCAGGCGTCTCTGGAGCCACCAGAGTCAAGCCGAGGAGCTGAAGAGCTACAGAGTAATCGGGGTCATTGACAAGGTGATTAAGTCCTTCATTATGATGTCAATGGCTGCAGATGGAGTGAGGTGTAAATATTGCGTTTGTTGTTTTTTTTCCCCACCCTCTCGTTTATTTGGTAATTATGTTGTACGGCTCCACTGTGACCCGTTTGAGCGTTTGCCCAAAGCACCATTCATAACAGTTTAGGCTGCACCTGTTTGGGTTCCGCTGGGGGTTGATTCTGGGAGCACACACACACACACACACACACGCACATATGCTCTCTGTATTGGCAGAGAAAGTGTGTGTGCGACACACTCGTAGAATCTCAACAGTAGATAAGATTTTCCACATCCTAGGCTTCATATGTAAATGCGTTGGTATAAATAAGCAGACTGGCTCATTGGTACGTACCATTACTTGTTTGCATGTTCAAGGCTGCTCCATGTAGTCACATGAGTTACTTACTGTACAAGAAGCACAGGTATAATTTGCTCCCTTTATGGTGTCTGAAAGCTACATTATATGGAAGATCATCTGAAAGCACAGGTATTGGTATCAAACAAACCAAAAAAAAAAACAAAAAAAATAACAATGACATTTGTGACATATTAATTGTCTTTAACCTTGTGATTCTGACATTTGAAATTTCCTCAGGTGCTTCTTGTGAGCGATAAAAGGACTCAGGAGACTTTTATTTTAAAAGTAAGTATTCCTGTTTTGTACTACATGAAAAAATGCATTTGAGCTTGTGTGTGTGTGTGTGTGTGTGTGTGTGTGTGTGTGTGTGTGTGTGTATATATATATATATATATATATATATATATATATGTAATATATATGTAATTTTTATCCATCACAAATTGCTCAAAGTTGGTACATATGTATGCATATACATATATATTTTTACAGAGTATTTAAGTAATGCTTTAAGTCACCTTGCCATATAAGTGAAAAATACGTGCTGTGCTCTAGTCAAGGTGCTCAGAGACACAACAGCATGTTGGGGACTGATTGTAAGGCATCAGGCCTGCGTAATTGATTCTAATGGCTGGGTCGTTGCCATTCTTCCCGCCTCCGACCACTCTGGACAGGCTCCAGATGCCATCGGATGGCAGGGGCACAGATGACGCCCTTGCCACCCCCTCCCCTCCAAAACTGACACATAGAGTAACTCAGATGGATTAGTGTGTCTGATAAAATGGAGGGAATGCTGAAATGAAGGGGGCGGGATGCTCACATTGCCACCTTTTCCAATCAGGGCCTGCAGAAGAGCAGTGAGTGCGGGCGGGTGAAGAAAACGATCGTCCCTCACACCGTGCCCAATATGGTCTGTCTCAGGAAGGTCATCATCTCTGAAGATACTATTTTCCTGCTGCTGCAGGAATGTCCCTCTGTATAGATTCTCCTTTTAACCGTCAGTACAATCATTGGCTCCGTTTCAATTACAGAGTTGCACAAAATGAAAGTGATATTTTCAAAATGTCACACACCAAAAAAAAAAAAAAATTCCATTCTGTGAGGTTATGTGACCAAAAGTGCGTCCTGTAAAAGCGGGAAAAGTGTTGTCTTTTCACGAAATCACCTGAAATACCACCACAGTTGTCATGGAGATTGGTATTGCTGTCCTATATTGAGATTGGTTTATTGCTCGTTCTATAGTTCTGCTCTATGTCCCTTCCTCTCTCTCTCTCTCTCTCTCTCTCTCTCTCTCTGCCGCTGTTCCAGACAGATGTTTGATAGAGAGACACTCGTGTCACAGGTCATTATCCCAGAAACCAGGTGGCGCTGTGGCTCATTAGCAATGACAACACCTGGGCCTCTTTATTTTCTTGTGTGTGTGTGTGTGTGTGTGTGTGTGTGTGAGAGAGAAAGCACGAGACGACCAGAAGGAGATGTGAGGAGGGTAAAGAGAATAAGATTTGCACTATACGCCACTAATTTGTGTAATACGGTTGTTGCGAAGGAACTCAAAACCCCAGTTCCCCTCTGATTGGCGGGGAACTGTTTAATTGAGAGTTTGTCACTGGCTAATTAGTGTTTGTGATCATGTGATTTAGACTTAATGGTGCATTTTTGTTTTTTGTTGCATGCCCCATTCCCCTATGCTGGGCTAATGAGGGCAATGTGAGATCCTTGTACTTGCCACAGGTGGTATTTAGAATGGATATATACATTTAAACACAGCTTTTTAGCACGGAGCATTCGGCACCACCGCTATTAGAATTCTGGATTGTTCCAAGTGACATTCACTGCGGCTTATGGGAAAATTTGTCTGCCCAAATTATTAGGTGGCCATGCTTTCATTATCATAGTGGTGCTGGGCCAATTCATTCTCATTGCAGAACAGATGTTCTCCCACAATTATTCAGATCACAGCTGTGTGTGTGTGAGTGTGTGTGTATCTGTCTGAATGTTTGTTAGTGGATGGATATTTTGGCTTTCAGTATATTAACGGCTCTTTGTATCCAAAATGACCTTTTAAGCAGAGCTTTGACTTTACTGGGAGTTTCCAAAGTTCAGCACAAGTTTCCTGTGTTGCTTGTCAACATTCTGGGAACATTATCATACATTTCAATGAAGGTAAAAAAATATATTTGTAATATACCACAAAAGTTCACAAAATGGTAAAAAAAAAACACTTGAAACAATTCAAAGCTACTCAGCGTTTAGGCTATTCTGAACGTCTATTATACTACATTGCTACATGTTTGAATTTATGTTTGATTTTTTTTTTTCTTTCTTTTTCTCCATAATTATTAGTGAATATATGAAACCATATTGATCCCATTCACTGGAATGTTTTTCAGACTTCTAATTAATATATAATTAGAAGTAGATATAATAAATATCAATACATTGCACACCACACATCATACCTCTCCTTTTTGCCTCCTCGTAGGTGGAAAATTGTGGTCTCACATCAGCAAGTACCTCCGCAGCAGTAGCCCAGAGGAGAGCTTCGACATACCTTTCATTCAGAAGTCGCACACGACCGCTGTGCGTTCGGCGGAACACTTCGGGACAGAGCTGGGAAGCTCCAGCAGTGTTGATTCTGGGCCTGGCACCGGCTTATCGCTCCTCAGGGAGGCTGATGGACTACACCATTCAATCAGAAACCGACTTAACCTAGGTGTTGGGTCCAAGGGTTCCTTGCCAGGGTCTGGAGCCACCTCAGAGGAGGAGTGCACCAATAGCTATCTAACATTGTGCAATGAGTACGAGCAGGAGAAGGTTGAGCCGGATGCTTTGGGTGAAGAGGCGGCGCAGGTGGCCGAGGAGGAGCAGGACACACTGGGGATTGAGGAAGGTGGGTTAAGTGTGGCCGCCACTATCTCTGTTGCTACGCCAATCTCTTCCAGGACACGGTCACTCCTTAGCAGCGATAGCCTCTGTTCTCCTGCCATGGCACAGGACCTGCGGTTCTTCACAGAGGATGAGGAACATGATCAGGAGCAAAGCGATGTGTTCAGCTCCTCCGGTGGTCCTCTCACAACAGACTCTTTGGACCAGTCTAAACGTTCGCCCATGGAGTTCTTTAGAATTGACAGCAAGGACAGTGCTAGTGAGGTCATGTGCCAAGACCCAAGTGACATTCGGACAAGGCCTGACTTCTCCAAAGCTTTCTTCTCCTCTTCTGACCTGGCCTCTGAGGTTCCAGAATCTCTGGTAGACCTGGTGGATGCCACAGTAAAAGGCCAAGTCTCTGACCTCTGGAAATTTGACAGTGACCAGGGGTCCAACGAGTCTGTGCCGGTCATCTCCTTTAAGGAGGCTTTGGTTGAAGAAGCTGCCTGCAACAGTGTGAATGCTGGCCGACCACCTGACCTCCTGGTAAATCTTCCCGAGGTTGGCGGTATCGGAGTTCATGCTTTAGAGGAGCAAAATGTCTCTGATGGGGTTTCCATAGCAATTGAGGCCAAACCTTCACCTAAGCTGTCCCATGATCTCGGGGAAGAGGCAGAACCTGACTGGTCTGTAGAACAGAGTCTCCCATCTATTTCTTCCATTCAGAACTCTATCACAGTGCCTTCCAACCTAGGACTATGTGATGACTCAAGACAGGAAGGAGACGTCTTTACCTTCGGAGCCAAAATGGACCCTTTCATCTCAAATATTGTTAGAACATCCAATGCTGATGTTTCGTTTGCACAGTAACAGTATGGATCCGTTGACTTATCCGTCTGGTGCTGGTGTTGTGGTCGAGGTGGGGGCTGGAACTGAAGCAGTCGATTCTGTAGGTGACATAGAGAAATCTGACAAAAATGTATCCCAGTTATTTAAGGAACTGTACAATTGTCTCTGGAAGCATCTCAGGCACATATTCCAGAAGAGTTTGTCCGTTGTTGGGCCATGGAGATGGTGGTGGCCCTGGCAGCCCTGCATCAAGAAGGAATCATCTGCTGGGACCAAACAACGTCCTTCTCATCGACAAAGGTTAAAAATTACGATACGATTATTACATTATAGTCAGACAATTTTTTGTTACTGTTGAATGTGGCTCATGTTTCACTTTCCGTCCTTTTGCCATTCAGATCTTCTTTGTAATCAACCTTGCCATATTTGTTTCTCTCGTAATTGCCACTCTCCCCCTGTCTAAAGCCCCGTCATTGGTGTAGCTGAGCCGTAAAAGCCTGGGCATTATTCTTAATGGAACTGTTAGCAGCTAAAAAGGAATAATTACAGTAATGTTCTGTCTGGGAAGAGAGTGAGAGGATGACTGAGAACACCAGAGAAGGTTCCAGGAGAAGGGGCTGGTTTGCAGTTAGAGTGGTGATTTTGACTGGTGTAAGTGGAATAGATTGTTTAGTCTGATAGTGAGTTGGTCTCTTTTTTTTAATTATTTTATTTCACAGCGGATGGTTCAGGGTTTTTTTTTTTTTTGCAACAGTTGAAATGCTTTGTCTGACTTTGTCTTGTCAAATTTTCAGCATTTGTTTTGCAGGCCACGTACAGCTGACTTTCTTCTGTAGCTGGACTGATGTGGAGGACTCGTGTGATCGAGATGCTGTTGTTGGGATGTACTGTGTATCAGGTTAGCCAATTTTTTTTACGTAGTGTAAATTTCAAGGTTGAGTGACCGAATCTGACTCGCGCCTTTCCCCCAACCAAAGCCTGTAGGTGTGAGTGAAAGATGGGTCCCAACCCTCTACTAAAGATGTTTTTTTGGTAGCCTGTTTTAGTCTAGTCTTTGCGTCAATCTGTCATTTTCGTTTTTATTAGTCTTAGTCACGTCCATACTCAATTTAGTCTAGTCAAGTTTCAGTTGACTTAAAACTCTGAGCATTTAGTCTTATCTTCAAAATTATCCATGATGCAAACTTTGGAAAAAAGTGAAAAAAGTCATTGTGAAACACTGCACCACAGCACACGGTGACACAACGAAACATGTCCTCTGCTTTTAACCATCACCCTTGGTGAGCACTGTGTGGAGACGGTACTTTGCTCAGTGGCACCTCAGTGGCTCCTTCTGATTAAATATTTTCCTTACCTGCCAGGCCACCACTGACCCTGGTTATGCCAGGGCAAGCTATGCATATGTTTATTAACCATTTTTCAACTGAGTCTCTTGATTCTGGTCTACATCTAGACCTGGTTTTGAGTTCTCCCAGGTAGTTTCAGATCATTCACATCTGAGTCCCAGGTGGAGGAAATTTTAGCAGTTCCTGGAGGTTGAGCCCTGCTCTTAACAGGTTTGGCACATGCTTGTCTGTTCAAGCTGTGTCCACCAGGGGTCAGCATTTACTGTCCTGCCGGCCTGATCACCGCACACAGTACTGTACTGTCTGTGCCTTGCCAAGTTCTCCTGTAACTTTCTCTGTTTTATTATTACCCCCACATATTACAGACATTATCGCTCGCACAAGTGTAATTGTACCCCGACAGGTAAGGAAGTTGACTCGTAACCTAAAGGTCCCCTTGAGCCACATACACTGCTCCCCGGACGCCTATTATGGCTGCCCACTGCTCACTAAGGCTGATGGGACACATTTTATTGTGTCACATGTGCTGTGTGTTAATCACAATGACAAAGACACTTTCACTCACTTACTGCTTTATTCGCCACAGATTTTTACTGAGGGGACATGAAGTTCTCAAATTGTCCCTCGACTCTCTTTCTATCTGTCCGATACACTCTCTCGCTCTTTAAATGCATACATGAATATTCTCCCACACTTGACCCCAGTAGCTTGTGCTGTAACCTCCCAGGTTTGTTCAAAGGGGAAAAGAAAATAAAGGCCCACAGTGTCTGAACTTCACATCTGCGGACAGATTTATGGGAGGCGAGAGGGAGAGAAACATGTTTTCAACAAAAGAAAAACAGCCAGGGCGTGCTTTCGAATGTTCCTGTTTGTTTTTCCTCCCCTTCTCGCTTCACACTTTTTACAAGTTGATTCAGAGGGGGCCTACGTCACCCCGTTGTCGCCCATGCCCGTCTGCTGTCTGTAAGCTTTTTCTCAGAAAAAAAAAAAAGACCGTACGTCACCCTGCGGCGACCGCCAAAACGTACGCTTGCGCTTCGTGAGAATTGGGTATCGTGATTCTTCAGTCTCCAGGTAGTTCTCCTCTCTTTTCGGCTACTGTGACCACATCCCCTCAGAACAATGCCTTCTGAAGTGCTTTGGGGAAGAGAGACAGTTCCTCTTGTTCCTTAGAGAAGTTCTTTGTCTTGAAGAGAGAAGGAGAAGAGCGATCGCCTTCACCTCAGAAACGGGAAGAATGTACGGCCCGTTGACGACTGATTGTCTTCAAACTGCAGCTTTACGAGAGAAAGGGGAAGAAGACCTATATGGTTGTGTTGCTCTGATCCCGTAACTTGCTGTAGGTGCGAGTGTATGGGGCGGATGAATACCTGCTCTGTGTGTGTGTGTGTGTGTGTGAGTGTGTGAGTGAGACCTCGTTTATATTTTATTTCAACTCTTCTTCTTTGACTTTGGTACGTTTTTTTTCTTTTCCCTCCCATATTCTTTGCCCTGTAGCTCAGTGGACTGGACTCCCTCTCTCCCTGCAGCTTCTTAGATGTTAATCCTTTGTGATGACCGTCGACCCTGCTGAGAGAGGTGTGTGTGTGTGTGTGTGTGTGTGCCCTCGGCCTTCGTCCCCGAATGCACGCAGGTATCGCAAGTCTGTTCAATGAAGATCTCCCAGAAGGAGCTGTCATAACACTGACTGCTCAGTTTTTCTCTGCTTTGCGTCTCCTCGGGGCGCCGGGAGAACACCAGCCCGCGTCCAGCTGCGTAACCTTGGCTGGAACAGAGCCACTCAGACCCCCTCTGGGGTCGATCTGGGGGATCTTTGCCCATCTCTCCTCAACTGATGGTGGCATCGTGCCTGAGTAACGTGCGGAGGAGCCCTGGGCATTCGCTCCGGGCCACAACAGCTCTAGTTGGCTTCTCATCTGGAGAGCAACGACATTCGTACAAAAGACACGTTGGCCATCTGGTGCCCCATGGAGCCCTGGAGCCTTGGAGCTGACTCCCCTTCTTGCTGCCTGCCCATCACACTCTCCTTCTCCTCCTCTGGTGGAGAGGACCCGCACTCTCTGGGTGCAAGCTGGACGAGTGGGTGCTTCCCGGTGACAGAAGACCCGCTTTTTATCGCCACTGGCCCAGCAGCTCACTTTCAGGCATCAAGTCCTCTATGTTTACTCAAATTTTAAAAAATTCAACTGCCATCACGGTTTGTTTTATTGAGAATATAATGAAAATAGATAATATTAGCCATTATGTTTGTAACACTAATAAGTCACAAAAAATTTCTGAAATATTGATTACATACAAACAGGAGGATCACAACATTGTTAATAAAATTTTAATCATACCAAGCAAGTCGTGTACTTCACCAAACCTTACGTCGTCCACTTTTGTATGAGACTTTTTTACTTTTAAATTGACTGAGACATTTTAAAAACATACATAGTTCTAAAATTAAAGATGTGAATGTGGGGGTGTTGGTCATTGGACCGTTGTGGTCTGCTGAAGAGACATGAGAACATGGTCGAGAGAACATACGCTTTCTCACACACACACACACACACACACACTTTCCCTTTGTTGTGCGTCTGCAGGCACACCCACAGGTCAGGTCGTGCAGATGGTTGGAAGTTGCCGTGTAGACGGTTTCCTCAATTTGACTGTGTGGGTTTTTTATTATGCAAATTAGCTGCCAGGCAAGATGCTCCTCTTCTCCCAACTTGGTGTTTGTGCATCCAGAATTTTGTACATGCATTTCCGTCTGTGTTGAATTAGCACACCAAACCTCCTGATCTGCAGTTAGTAAGAATGTATATGTATACATAAACATGAAAATGAAGATAGCTATGCTTTCAGTATTGTTTTATTCTTGTTGTTGCTTTTGAAGGAGGTGTAATAACTTGTCCTCTCTCGCCATGTGTTCTATTGCAGAGGTGGGCGGGATTTGTGAGAAGACTGCGGCCTGTGATTGGTGGAGTCTGGGTGCCATTCTGTTTGAGCTGCTCACTGGAAAGGTCAGTTATACTGATGAACCTTTAATGAAAACCCCAGAATTATTCGAAGAGCATTTTTGGACTTAATTTCATCTTCGAACCTCACTGAACAGCACACTCATTATTTGCTCTCCTTCTGCTGAGGCAATTAATTGAATCTGAGGCCCATGATGAAGTGTGTGTGGCTGCCATGGCTCGTCTGCAGTGATTATGCTTTGGTTTCTACCTACTATTGGCTCCCTTTGCATGGCGTGGTCCAGCTGTGCCAGGCGTAGAAAATGGCCAAGTTCCTCGCCGCCATCTGCTGGAGTGGGACGGGTCACCTCTCCAGTCACTGCCGTTGGAGCAGTTTCAGAGGCGGGGATAAGGCTGCGTCTCTGGGCTCCTTGGTCAGGTCACTGTTCTTGGATCAGTGGTGCGGTTGAGGAAGAGGCTTTGGCACCATCAGCCAAAGACGGTGGATTGTAGGGCCAGAAGAGGGTTTATGGCTGCAAGGTTATACACTCACAGAAAACTTCCAAAACTGTTTATGCAGTTGTATGCGCTGTGCTGGAAGTTAATCAGATGAACAAAAGAACTTGTGCAGATGCTTAAATCAGTTAGATGATGTACATATGTGCAAACACGCCACATCAAATACACCATGAAGACATGATTCTCGCACGATAAGACGTCCACATCAAGCTTGGTTCAAATTTGACTGGGAATGGAGCCATATGTCCTGCAGCAAGTGCAAACAAACCAATCTGAAAATGCATCTAACTGATCTTCTGCTGTAGCTTCGGTCGATAATCCGTGTATATTTACCCCAACAAAACCCATCAGTGATCCAGTCCTTTTTTTTTTGGTTGCTCTATCAGTTCATTGACATCGCTGACAAAAGCATGTTGTGAATTAAGCATTTTTTTTAATATATATATATATAGCTGTTGCTTTTGTGTTTTGTATACCTCTGCAGTCTTTACAGCTGTGCCACCCGGCAGGAATCGGCAGACACACCTTCCTCAACATACCGGAGTTTGTGTCAGAGGAGGCCAAGTCTCTTTTACAGCACGTCAGTCATTTTTACGTGTTTCATTCCCTCATTTCTGTGGAACAAAACCCATAAATTGTAAATATAGGTTGCAACATGGTACCATACAAAAAACACCAACTTAAATATAAGGGTGTACCAGGGTGGTAGTAGCCTAGTGGGTAAAACACTCGCCTATGAACCAGAAGACCCAGGTTCAAATCCCACCTACTACCATTGTGTCCCTGAGCAAGACACTTAACCCTGAGTGTCTCCAGGGGGGGACTGTCCCTGTAATTACTGATTGCAAGTCGCTCTGAATAAGGGCGTCTGATAAATGCTGTAAATGTTAATGTAAATGTAAATTCTTGATTTTCCTATGGTTGCTTCTTTTGGTAATTTTTCTGTATTATTTTTTATTATGAATTATAATTTTCTGTTTTATTAAATGCAAATGCACACTGAACCAGAAATCAGATCGTTTCCGTATCTAAAATCCAAGTCTTGCATTAGGTTATGACTGCCCATTGGCTGCAGGCGTTTCTGCATCAGTGCATGGAAAGTTTATATCAATGTGTTGCAATCTGAAAGACCCTCTTTTGCATATCTCCTGGTACTCTCCCTTTGACAAATGATGACAGTTGTGACGATCCTGCAGGTCTTTCATTTGGTAAAAGTAGGATTCTGGCTTTAAATTTCTGATTGAGCTTAAATGCTTTACACTCTAACTGGGGAGCTGAAAAGACATGTACATTATCTTAAAATAGGAGCCATGATTACTTAGTTGTATTGAGTGTAGACACATTACATGACCATGGACCACATATATGCTGTATAGACAATGCTAAGTCTTTTTAAATGCTTATAGAAAGAGCAGAATATCCCATGCATCTTCTACAGTAAGCCAAGCAAGATCACCCAGCACAAACTCCTTTACGCAGGCGTTCTCTTAACATTTAAAGCCCCTAATGGTACGCAGAACGTGCACACAGCACAGAGCAGGAGGATCAGCTGAGTGGGGGGGTGCACTTTAATGTCAGTCTTAAAGACAGATATAGTCAGACATTTTAAAAGATGTTTATATTGGTGTTATGACTAAGGGACGTAACTCCACTGGCTTCCCAACACAATAGGTGGAATTACTGTTGAGCTAAATGTAGCAGGAGTGTGACAGTTATTACCCATCACTCAGACTCAGTGTGCATTTGGATTAGGGCCTTTCTGTCAGTGGATTAAGATTTTTCATTGAATAGAGCTGCAGTCTTCGTCTGCACTTCAGTTAGTCTTCAGTAAGTTGTAATGTGTGGAAAGCCAAATGGAAATTGTAATATTCTTGAAATCTGCCACTTTATATGATGTTTATTGATCTTGAGGTCAAATACAAATGAAACGTGTTAAATTTGAGTGTGTCTGGAATTGTTTCTTATTTCTGTAATTGTACTTTGAGATTTAATTTAGTTTCATTCCTTTTTTTAGCTCCTCCAGTTTAATCCCATGGAGAGACTGGGAGCAGGAGTCGGTGGCGTGGAGGACATCAAATCCCACCCCTTCTTCTCTCACTTGTTCTGGCCCAACTAATATATCGGACTTCTGCACACATGCACGCTCTTCTCGCTGAGCTGCAAGATCAAAGGGAAAGCTACATCCTGAGCATGCTCAGCCCAGCACCTCTCCAGCATCGCTTCTAGGGATGCAGGCCATTAGTGATTGAACTGTTTAATTCCTATAGAGCATGTATGTTTTCATGCTATTACTTAATGCAATAGAACATGCAGGGTTGCACACTGAGACAGGTGGAATTGCAGAGATGTGCAGTTTCATCCATTTGCCAATTGCCACTATTGCAACCATTGAGTTCCAGGGAATGAACCCTGCGGATCATCCCAGACAAGAAGCCAAAGCAAACCTTGAAGAGCATACTGTAATGAATTTTGGTTTGAAATAAGCTCATCAGATTCGCCAATTACCCTTCCTTTCTGGTTTGTGTACAGCGAAATGGCTCCTGAATGGTGGCTTTTCATCCCAACAAGAGTCAGTCCAAGTTGCAGAAGGTGCCTTTAGGTTTAATCCTGCACTAATCTCAAATCACCATGTCCTCTGCCCCCGTATGACGGTCTGTTTACCTAAACACTAACACGAGGCTGTGTTTACTGTGCTGTCTTGCGGCGGGCCAGAGTTCATCCTGAAGATGAGTTGTGAGTGTTTGTTTGTGAGTGATGGATACTCCGCTAGCAGATATAGATAGCAATGAAGTCTGAGCTGTGCTGGTGTAGTAAAAGCATTAGAAAGAGGAACTGATATACTGCACATGATTGTGTGTGTGTGTGTGTGTGTGTGTGTGTGAGCGCAGTACTGTGCAATTTTTGTTAGGAGACGTTATTTAATAATATGTAATATTTATGACATGTACACCAGATTGGTGGTGTGAGAAAATGACCTGACACATATATATGCATACTATTGCACCGAGTTTACATTCCACAGCGAACAATACGCAACACTAACAGTTCCGGCCTCATATTTTCTATCATTCATGTCGGTACTAACCAGGATGTGCGGTCCTCTGTAAAGGCATTTCAATAAAATACAGGAGAACCAAGCAGGCCTGTTGTGTTCATTGGTACTTTCTGGTGACTGGGCATTGCATTGTCAATGGTATATTCTGTGTGTGTGTGTGTGTGTGTGTGTGTAAGTGTAAGTGTAAGGGAAGGGGCCTACTGGCTCTTATCAGGGCAACTGAGACACTCAGCCAGAGTGACAGGAGCTATTTAGGAGTGTCATGGCTCCTTCTCTTCTGGGCATCGACACACATACACACGTTGTAATGTCATTGCTCACGGGGTCAGGACACACAATCGCTCTCTCCTTCATTCACACTGAGAAACTGTTTAAACAACTAAAGTCACCTGGGTCTGAGTTGAAATGACTTAAAATAAATAAATAAATAAATAATAAATTGACCTTATGAGTTGCTCATTGCTAACAACATAATGTATTCAATTTGTGAAGTAAGTAATTTAAACGTTTAAATCACAGTGCTACATGATAAGAGCTGGTTGGTCTTCTTCAAGATGCAAATAACTTCCAATCATTTCTTTCTACGCTTGCTTAGTGCTGGTGTGAAAAATACCGATGTTACACAAGAAAGTGCGATCGAATCACAGCAAAGGCAGAACAATGAGACTTTAGTTCTGTAACCGAAATCAAGTGATTTAAAATGACAGAAAAGTTTAAACGACAAGCCTTACTGACACTGTGCTCGCTCCCCTGCGGTCCATGGGTGCCGATTATTGGGTCTTCCCGAGACGTAGTACGGACCAGCGTCTCATTACACATGCTAAGGGTCAGAGCTGACCTGTCAATCACCGCTCAAGTGGGCTCGAGTGTCTGACACGGGTCACATTCTGCCTGTAAGGGACTTTAATTGGTGCATACTGTGACTGCAGATGTAAATGTGTCTGAACTGCTGAAGATTTTTTTTCACCTGAAAAATACGCCATTTCTAATGTTAAACACATTAAATTAGTACTTTGGCAGTTCTGTTCTGTAATTTTCAGTACAAGAACAACACGCAGGTGTCAACTCCCACACAGATTTAGTAAATTAAAGTAAAGAAGAATTAGAATTAGATGCAGAGCAGGGTACCAGCCGACCGCGGGGTGCAGACACCATTCACATATTCACACCTATGGCCAATTTATAGTTATTAATTCACCAAGTGTACATGCCTTGTCGGCTGCGGGAGAACCTGAAGGAAACCAACTTCACACACACAAAGCCAGAGCCTTGGAAAGTGCGAGGCCACAGCATTCTTTGCAGCACAACCATGTGGCTGAATAATTATAATATTAACAAGGAAATAAAAACCAAGGGGAGCAAAAACATCTGAACTATATACAGTGTACTGGCATGAAGAAAAAAGTCCAGGAAGAGCAGAAGGTTGGTTCCCAGCACAAGCTGGGTTGCCAGATATCAAGGAATTTCTCTCCTTTCTAATATGCATCCAACTCACAGTACAGGTCAAAAGTTTGGACACACCTTCTCATTCAATGTGTTTTCTTTATTTTCATGACCATTTACATTGGTAGATTCTCACTGAAGGCATCAAAACTATGAGTGAACACATGAGAAAATGTGTCCAAACTTTTGACCGGTACTGTATACGAGTAGGGAGATTACGGCTCCTCCGGTGTCAGTTTACTACACCTTTCTAACTGTGAGGAAAGGTACAAAATCAGCAAACTGAGGTCAGTGTGTTAGGCATCATGGGACATTCTCACCTTTTGAGAAATATGCCTATAGCCGTGATCCCAGAAGCTATTTATTATGTCATTGCATCTTAAAAAGTGGTCCAAATGTGGCATGCTTTAAAAAAACGATCATTATACACTCAGTGGGGTGGCTTGTGGCATACGATTTTTTTTACAGTAGATTTACCACAGGTGGAGTATGATATTTACAGGAGTGAAGCATTCAATGACTGGCAAAAAACAATTAAAAACTAGAAAAACTGCAAGCCAGCTGCTAAAGTTGTGCAGACATGGAATTGCATTCAATGTGAAATAAACGTATTAATTTTGGAAAGTATTCCTAGGATTGTATCACATTTTACAAGTGTAGCCGTCCGTTTTTGATCTTAAAACGGTCGTGTTGAAACGCACAGAAATCCTGGACGTTCCCTGCATTGGCGCGGTTAAAATAGAGGACATTCTTTGGTAAAAAAAAAAAAATCCATTTTAATCCAGCACGCATGCAAGATGAATCCATTGTGCCAGTTCGGTAATTAACAGAGGATATTTCCCTGATGTGAAGAACGGAAAACGAAGCGTCTTTGGCTTCCTTGGTGGATGGAGCGGCGAACAAAACAAAAAAGCGCTTCCCCGGCATTACAGCAGAGCGGGCCTTTGAGCGCTGTGCACATCCTCTCCTAATTCACCGGACAATGTCATTATCCTTCCAGATTTGGCTCAGGGAGCGCTGTGTTTATGCAGACAAAAGAAAGCCATGCTAACCACGGCGCCGGGGGGAAAGGGCTGGCATGATACGGTCCCGCAAACCGTGTCTTCAGGACAGAGGAAGAAGTTGCGTGATGCACACTGACACGTCGGGCCCGAGGCCCGGCGCTCAACAGCGTCCCGGAGCAAAGGCCAGCCTTGAACCCAAGCTATTGTCGCCGAGTGCAGAGAACCCCGTTCCTCGGTGAGGCTCGGCCTCGCTCTTCTCCTCCCTCCATTGCACATCTGTCCCTGTGTTCTTTTCCTTCCGCGTTCCCTCGCACAAAACACTCTGACCTCTGTCTCATATTGCTGGTGGTCAGGATTAGTGTTTTCTCATTGTGTGTCCTTCACGCGCTCCCATGCAATCCCAAAGCTTAGGACAACAGTTCCACTGCAGAACGTCCCCGGGCATCGTCTCCAGCCTGTGAGAGGGCACCGATCTCATAAAGAGGGGACACACAAAGACTCATCCATGACCCTCTCTCAAAACAACCCCCCCCCCCTTTCATTATCAGAATTACAGCAGGCACTAACAATGGTTAAGATAAGGGAAGTGGGAATTGTAATCCTAGACCAGACGGGCCATCCGGGGTACGAGTGCAGGATTTACTGCGGCTTCAACCAGAAATGAAACATGCAGAGACGCCTCGGCGGATGGAGCGCTTGAAAAAAAAAGTGCATTTTACAGAACTGGGCCACAAAACACCTGAGCAAACACTCAGCTGCTTGGGAAACTCAACAAAGCTCTGCGAGGGATTGTAGAAGAAATTCATTCCTTAGATAGTGAATGAAGTCACACGTTTCAGGTGCGTCAGTGCCATTCAATTCAAAATGTAAAGCACAATACACTATTTAGCAAACTTATTATGCACATAATTATGAAATAAAAAGTGAATAGAATTTCTAGGTTTTATGTTAATTTTGAATACAGGATGTTAATAATGAATCTTAAGATTGTCAATAGGTGTTATATTATATTATGAGATTACACCAGTGCTGCAACAGAATAATGGAATACTACTGCTACATACATACAGTACAGGCCAAAAGTTTGGACACCTTCTCATTCAATGTGTTTTCTTTATTTTCATGACCATTTACGTTGGTAGATTCTCACTGAAGGCATCAAAACTATGAATGAACACATGTGGAGTTATGTACTTAACAA
The DNA here is from genome assembly GCF_900700375.1 of Denticeps clupeoides. Taxonomy (NCBI): domain Eukaryota; kingdom Metazoa; phylum Chordata; class Actinopteri; order Clupeiformes; family Denticipitidae; genus Denticeps; species Denticeps clupeoides. The sequence continues at coordinate 11,873,570 of NC_041720.1, read as the reverse complement.
AAAGTGGAGACCTGACCTCCACAGTCACCGGACCTGAACCCAATCGAGATGGTTTGGGGTGATCTGGACCGCAGAGTGAAGGCAAATAGGTCAACAAGTGCTAAACACCTCTGGGAACTCCTTCAAGACTGTTGGAGAAGCATTTCAGGTGACGACCTCTTGAAGCTCATCGAGAGAATGCCAAGAGTGTGCAAAGCAGTAATCAGAGCAAAGAAACTAGAATATAAAACATGTTTTCAGTTATTTCACCTTTTATATACCGGAACTATGACCGGAGGCAAACAGCCAGGGCAGGAGAAGTGTGTCTGTGTGGAACACTATGGGACAGGTTGCCAATGCAAACGATCTCATTTCTCGTTTGCGATCTCTTATAGATCTATCACCCACCCACTTCCTTTATTGTATTCCACAGACAATTAGACAATTGTTTAAATGTGGTGTAGTTAATTTTCTTAATATCCTCACTTGCTGTGTATGTGACTGCGTATTGAAAGTGGAGGACACTCATTTTTCCCCATGTGGCCCCCGTTGATGACGGTCCAACAGTTAAAATGGCAAACAGGCCATTGCGGAACTGTATTTTAATGCTGGTGATTATGGTGGCACTCGGACAGCCAGTCATTCTCGGTGGTGGTATTACATCTAACTGTATTAAATCTTTTGTGGTGGGGTTTGATGCATTAAATAAAAGATATGGGGTTATTTTCGTATCAGTTACCTGTGGTAATGGTGGGCCATTCACAGTCGCCACTGTCTGTCACAGCCTGTTGTCTTCTGGTCTGTGCGAGTGTGTGTGTCTCAGGTCTGCCCGTGGCAACTGTGTAACCGTATTAGTGCTGCAGTCATATCGATGGGCCATAGCTGTCTCAAGTGCTTCTTTCCGCTACGCCACACACACCTTCTGCGACTCGGTGTGCGTTGCTGGGCGCCGCGCTGCAGGCCCAGAAGCGGGCGGCCCGCTCGCTTTTATCGCCGCCCGCCGTCTCGCGCTCCTCGGCTTAGCCGGAAGGCACAGGGAGCACCATTAGATCACTTTTCCCTCCTCCCTCGACCTTTCTTCCCCGCTCAGCTGCCAGCGCGCCGGGTGGCCCCGAGGGAATCCCGACTTCTGTTAAGGAGTCACCGCCTGGAACGCGCTGCTAATCTGCCAGCCTCCCAGGCTCCTCAGCCCTGGCGTTGGAGGCGCGTTGTCACTGCGGGCCGGGGCCCAGACGCCAGAGCTCAGGGTTTGCGCAGGAAGGCGGTGTGGAGCTTTGGAAGAAGCCCGAGGAAAGGCGCTTCGTACGAGCTTGGCCCGGCTGCCGCGTGAAGGATTCTCTTTATGCGTGTTTGTGTACGAGCGTGCTGATATGCGCCGAGCTCCTTCTGTGGTGGATTTTTTTCTGCCTTTGAACCCCCCTCCTAGTGCTGCCTTCAGTGGAACACATGCTTCCATCCTTGGTCAAAGAGACAAAAGTGATATAATAACATTGAGGAAAAAAAAAAACATGAAAAACAGCCACAGCCGTGTAATTTAATGTAAGAGGACGGGGTGACAAAATGCTCCTCTTTTCTGGGCCACATTTCCCCTGAAGACGCGCTAAAAACCGCCATTCAAGATTCACCATTACTAACACCACTGGCACACCACGTCCATATTCAGTATATTTCACCAAAAGAGCATCCCTTTATACATCACCCGTCCATCCACCCCTCCATCAACCTGCACATCCCATCTTATTATCTTTGGAAACTCTATTTCAGAAATAGCCCGCCACACGTAGCCTACGCCGCTACGCCGGGGTCTCCTTCCATTAACGCCTGCCGAAGCACGCCCCTGGAACAGTATGTATGTCACAAATGGTGACCATTATCTCTCATTTTGTTGACAATGAGAGCTGCTGTGCCGAGGGGGATTTGGCTGAAGAGTTTCCCATATGCATAAAAGCAATTAAAGCACGGAGACGGATGCGGACAACGTGCTTCGCGATCCCAGGCCACGCAGACATGGGAATCACGTACAGGAGTATTTACTTAATGGCCAGCGTCCAGGTAGGTATTTAAATGACACATTACAATGTAATGGGATCATTTACTTAAAACAAAAAGTTGAAATGTGCCAGTATGCCCAATATTTGTTGTGTGTTTTAAACCGGAATCCGGTTTAAAAAAAAAAAAAAAAAACAAATATAAAAAAATCAAGTCCATCGTGATCGCCAGGATGAAAGCCTGTCACCTTCTTCTTTGGTTTCATTCATATATCCAAAGATCCATGTGAAGTATGTTGCCAGATGTTAACGGGCAGTGATTCAGAAGACATAAGATGATAAAATGGAAGCAGATGTGTTTTCTTGTGTGAATTATTATTCTTTTTTTGGGCAGCTCATATCCATACTACTCTCACCCGAAATTCCGTCCACATCCTGTTTTTAGAGTGGTATTATTTTTTCGTTCCATAGTTATGGTTCCATAGTTGTCACATGTGACACAGCACAGCACCCAGTGCACACAGTGTGATGAAATATGTTCCCTACATTTGACCTGTCACCTGAGAAAGCAGTGGGCAGCATTAAATGACTGATTTATGGCAATAACTGTACAAGAATACCTCAAAGAATCAAAGTGCTAGATCACATCATAATGAAATAGACAGAATGTAGACAGTGTGGTTGTAGGTCTATCTGTCTCGGGAAAACGTTTCATGTTATCTTTGGCAGACATAAGAGGACATAAATCAAAATCTATAATTGCTTGGGCTTCTACTAACAGGAGAAGTAAAGGGAGAGTCTGTCACTCATACCCAAACAGGCCGACAGAGAGGGGGAGCCTGCAGGTGGTCTGGACTTCCTGTCACGGATTACACCGTCTGACCCGAGCAGGAAGTGCTGAGGCTAATGGCGGATGTGCTGAATACACACGGATCACAGGGATCAGTGGCCCCACTTCTTCCATGTGTTTGCTTAGGCTGTGGGGCTAATTAGCCAGGCTTCAGCAAAACCATGGAGCACGGCTCTCGCTTCATAAGGCCATAATTCATTCACACGTCTGTACGTTTCTTAACGATACACTGGATCTCTTTACACCTCCAGTGAAAGGAAAGCCTGGAGATTGCTGTAAGTTGGACTGCAACTCCATTCAGAATTAAGCTTGAAATTGACTTAATTAAACAGAAACAGAATATACTGTTTCCAAGAGTGAGCAGGTTGTCAAAACATCAAAATATGTCATTTTTAACAGTGTAGTGGCTATTCTACTGCTTTTCATCATTGCTCCAGTGATTTCATATTTAAAAGGTCAGAATGTTTGTTTTCCGGTAATTAATAAAACAACGTAAGCTTTCACCTATGCATGGTGAAACCATCACGAACCGTTCTTTGTTATATGAATTTAAACTTGATAAGTTGATTTTGAACTAGACTAGAGAACTAAGGAACTGATGCCGCTGTCAAGTGCTTGCCATAAAATTCAATTTCCCAGTTCAGAAATCCTTATTATGACTTATCATACATTCAAATCTTTAATAAGGAGAATCGTAAGGACGACCTGTCCAAAACTACACTGATTGGCTGGCTGGTCAGTTAGTCTTGCCCCATAAATAATGAGAAAATAATTTTTAGAAAATAATTAAAATTAGGCTGAAATGTTTTTATATTATATTTCAGTATTTCAGAATTATTTTTCTGACGATACATGCAGACAGCATACAATTTAGGCCTATTTAGCCTATGAGAGGAGACCGTGGAAAGAAATAGTCTTGTAACGCATGTTGTGTAACAGCTTGTTAGATAAGAGTAGCTTTCTTCTCCTTCTTACCTCTCAATTTTTCCAGGCCGCTCATCCCACTCGCCCCTCCACCCTTCCCTCCTCGCTCTTTTCTCAGTCTTGCTGGTCCTCTTTGGCTCTTGGTTCCTGGGTTCTTGGCCGCGCCGCTGAGATGTGATCAGGGCTTTTGTGAGGCTGATCGGCGCAAGCGAAGCCAAGTGGCACGCAGAATGGCGGCCCCCCGACATGCAGATGGAGGCCCAGTGAAACAGCTGTGATTTCCCATTGTGCATCTGCTAGGCACTTCAAGGTGCCCATCTCTATGGCTGTCTTGGAGCCAGTCCCCTCACTGTCTCCCCTCACTGTTTAGGTCAATTGTTTGCTGATGGCAGTGAGGAAATGAGAGGGAGGGGTTATTAGGTCATGGGGAACTATTCTTGTTCAACTTTGAAAATTAGAACATATAGTTTATGTATTCTCGTCAATTAAATCTTCATATATGTATGGAGCCCCAATCACAAACTATTTCACTTTATGTGCAATGAATATAGAATACATGAAGTTTTACTTTTTAATCAATATATGAAAACAAATGACCCTTTTTTTTTTTTTATTTTGCAATGTTCACATTTTTTGAGATGTCGTTCCAGCTCAGTGTTGGCTTGATGGAAACACAACCGACCGGTTGAATAAAAATGAAAACTGCTCACTCGCTCAGAATGTTTGCCCGATGCCTAGACATACGTTAAGCAATGGATGTTCGGGGGTGAACTTCAGAGAAGACATGAAGATTGGGATTGTGACGATAAATTCCATTATTAACATTGAATGACTCTTACGATATTTGATATCTCTTGTCCATATCTTGCTAAATCTGATCCAACCATGTGTAGCTGCGTATTTTGCACACACACGCAGTTTTTCTTGGGCGTGTTTGTGTACTGCGGGCTGGACAGTGTGTATGTGTGCTGGTGTTCGGATAAATACATGTAAATACATGTAACAAACAAACAAATATATACATATATGTGTCTGTGTGTGTGTGTGTGTGTGTGTGTGTGTGTGTGTGTGTGTGTATATATATATATATATATATATACAGGAATTAGTTCCTAATAAGAACTGCTTAAGAGCTGAAAATGTTCCAGATCATCGGTAGCGGTTCCCATAGGGCGCGACGGGCCTCGTGTCACGCAAATCAGCCACTCTTCGCCCCTCTGTGCGTTTTAAAACACATAATACCCATCCCCAAAAATCCAAACGCCGCCTGGTCGCGGTGCTTAAAATGCGACTGAGCTTGTGTTTAGCTGGGGGCTTTTCGCCTACGTTTCTGGGAAGCCGTGAACACCGAGCTTCGTGTCCCTAAAGTCTGGCAGTTGTGCCCATGGCCGACGTGGGTCAAAATAAAAAAATCCTCATCTAGGACTTATTTAGAGTAAACCCTGCAACCTTTTGTCTTCCACCAGGCCGTGTCGGACAGCACAGTAAGGGCAATCCACTTAGAGTGCCAGCAGAAGGCAGATGCCTTAGCGCCCTGGCCAGCCTCCCAGACGGGCATGAAAGCTGGCGCTGGCCTGGCGCTAATCTCTAATCTGGAGATTTATTCTCTCTCTTGCTCGCTCTCTTTCTCTTTCTCCCTCCCAGTCCGTATATCTGTAAATGGACCAATCTGTATTTCAGAAATGCATTTACGCTCCCATCCAAAAAAAAATATGTTATTAAGCCTTGAAGAAAGCCTTATCAAAAAAAAAAAAAAACTGCAGATGGTCGTATAATGCACAATCACTCAGATACACAAAGAAGGCTGATTTTGGTCTGCGCGTCCTCTGGACTTTTTCCCCGCGCTTGCAGTTAAGTCATTATCTGCAGCCATTAGCCCCCGGCTTGCTTTATTGGCTTGCGTCGGCCGCACCAGAAGATTTGCTGGTGGCCGGTAATTGATACGCACCTTTCATTTCTGCAAAATTGGCGATCAGCTCGCGACTGCGGGCGGAGGCCGGCCTGCGCCGTGTGTGTATCGCCAGGAGTGGTGCACGAAATGGGCCAAAATCTGCACTTACTTGGTTGGCATGCATTAGTCCGATAGCCTTCTTGCTACGTCTCCATTCAGAAACTCAACTGAATTGACTGTGCTGGCCAACAGGAGGACAATTCGAGGCGTTCGAGGTAAAACAAAAGAACAAAAGTGTTTTTTCAATTTTTTTTTATTTTTATTTGTGCGCGTTTACTCTCGCAGACAGAAGACGTGGCCACCGAAGCCAGCGTGATGAAGACATGATATGTCATAATAATAAGCGGGCCGGACAAAGGGGCTTCTCATCAAATGCAAATTTATGCGGCCCCCAGCGCTTTCAGAACAAGCGGACCCCCACCACCACCACCGCCCCGGACTAAGCATTCAATTCATCTCCCTTTCTCGGGAATCAAAGGGCTGCCAAATGCTCGCTGACACCGACGTAGCGCAGGTCAAGAGAGGTACGGTCCTACCTAAAGCGGCCGCCCGTTTCCCCCCATTTCTCTCCCCTCTTCCCACTCCCCTCTCGGCACCTTCACCAAAACAAAGCCCCCCGTTTCGGCCGTCTCCCACAATCTCGTCCCCTCCTGCTCTTGGCCTTCGCAATAATTACTTCCAGATGCAGTCACAGGGCTTCAATGGGAGCAAGCAGGGCCTTGTTTGCTGCTCGGTGCTCATTAAAAAGGGGGGGACGAAGAAAGGAATTAATTACTTAATTGAGAAAAGAGAAAGAAAACCACGCACTCCGTGGTTGGGGGAAGAGGACGGCCCCCACCGTGCCAACCAAGAGCAGCTACGGCAGGCTCCTACTGCAGCCTGCACAGAATTGTGGGATAGCGCAGAATGTGTGGTCATGCAGGACGCAATTTGGTTGTCCTCCAGACCAGATGGTAGGTCCGTATACTGTCCATCCATTCTTGTCTTTGTCAATCGAGCAGGACAGTGTCGCGCGGCCGGCTCTACTGTGATCGAGAGCTTCTTGATGTGTTGTTCAGCTAACATGCCTCCATCTACGTCAAGCTTGATCAAGTGTTATATTCAGGACTGTGTTCGGCACCATATAGGCCCGAATATAATATAATATAACTTTTTTTTTTTTTTATCAAGGCTAATTACAATCAGGGATTAAAATAAATTTGAAAACAATTTTTTTTTACAATTAACTGAACATAACTGGAACATAAAGGGGTTTCAGTTGTTCCATAGTGCATTGTCTGTTAATAACTATTTATCATTACAATTACAACAACTGCTAAAACAACCTGGAATTGATTTTCTTTTCTACACTGAATGTTGCTTGGAAGTTTTGACCAAAAGATCCTAACTGCTTTAAAATGATTATATTATTATTATTATTATACACTATCTCATGCCTGATTTATGTCCAATACATTAAACAGTCATGCATTATATATGCTGGTATGGCGTGAATATGACAATGTAAACATCTTTGATCTGATGCCTGCTACACCCATGCTGGCGTCAGGCTTCAACCTAAAGGTATATAGGTGTATTGTTCTAAATGCTCATTAATTATCTGAGAGTTGGAATTGCAGAATGAGCCAATTTTTTATTGAAATGAAAGATGAAACCATGTATTTTGGAGAAAAAATCTTATATCTATGCCAATATAATAATGTATTGAGGAACTTTTTTTTTTTTCATTGGTTATGCCCACATTTATAACCAGGACGGCCCCTCCAAGGAAGATGTGCGTATGCTTCATGGACATGATCGCTCCATGTTGAGTCGCCATCAACACCTTTTAATTGAGAGTTGGAATTGCAGAATGAGCCAATTTTTTATTGAAATGAAAGATGAAACCATGTATTTTGGAAAAAAAAACATCTTATATCTATGCCAATATAATAATGTATTGAGGAACAATGTTTTTTTTCATTGGTTATGCCCACATTTATAACCAGGACAGCCCCTCCAAGGAAGATGTGCATATGCTTCATGGACATGATTGCTCCATGTTGGGTCGTCATCAACACCTTTTCCGAACTGAATTATTTATGTGTGCAGCAACATTTGTTATTCAAATATGATCCCATTTAGGAGTTTTCCCTGCAGGCAGTACAAACACACACTCACACACTCAGAAACACAATAACAAGACCTATAAAAACTTTTAGAGGCGAAAAGATCTGCCCGAGAAGCAAGAGATGTGGATGCTTTTTTTTTTATTTCTCTTCTGCCACTATTATGTTTAAACAACTATTCGCGTTCTCATTTGACCGTTCTCAGTTTCTCTGTTCCTCTGTTCCTGTCTCCGTCTCTTATTCCCTCGCATTCTCTCAGTAGACGTCTGAAGGGCCCTCAAGAGATAAGAGACAGATTGTCCCAGACTGGTGGAGGACCCACTGTCCAGGCCTGCAGCTTAGAAGGAAGGTCTGTATGAAAGAGGGCCCTCCTTTTTTTTTATAAGTTGGTAGGTAAGCTAGCTATATGGCTGGGTGTATTTGAGATGTTCTTAAACTCAAAGACCTTGCAAAACTGCACCTTAATCAAAGCCACATTTGTAATTAAGCTTGCATGTTATAAATGAGATATCATGTAAACCAACAGCATTTACATAAATTAGATTTTAATAATTTAGTTTATTATGTACTCTATTTTGTATGTTGTGAATAAAACCCAGCCGCTGGGGACGCATGTGACAATGTATTTCTTGTGCTGGTCCCAATCTCAGGAAAATGGGGGGGGGTTGTGGCAGGAAGGGTTAACTTAATCCACTGTGACGAGCAGCCGAAGAAAGAAGAATATTTATATTAAAGATGTAATTTGGATGTACCGTGTACCGTGGCGGATTGACCTCAAGCCAAACGCCTTAGTATACTGGTGCGTCTGGAGTTGCTTGAAGCCTATCCAAAGCATGTCAGGCCACCAAGGTCCACAAGGAGCGTCATATCTCATAAAAATAAAGCAAGGAATTGAAGTGAAGCAGGATGTATATGTGTATGTATGTGTGTGTGTGTGTGTGTGTGTATATATATATATATATATATTTTTTTACATTAAACAGATTTAATCAATGTTCACTGAAGCAGCGAGAGCAAGATATTTTTTTAATATTGTTAATTATCTCTGTTTGTCTGATAATGGGGACAATTTTAACAGCAGAACATTCTACTTATTGATCATGAATAGAGAAGTCATTATTCAAAACACTAAAATGAAATTTTGTCTTTTTTTTTGGCAAATAAAGAAGGGGGGGGGGGGTGAATTAAGCGAATTTAAATGTGCTTTCGAAGTCTCAGGTAAAACACCTCCTCTTGCGATGGAGGATACAAAGAGGCAGTAACAACAAGTGCTTCTGTTCCCGAACCACGTATCAGCATAATTATCGCTCCTACCATCCCTGCCGTAGAGCTATAATATAAAAAAGAGGGGGAAAAAAAACGTTCTCGGGTCTCATGAATATTGTTTCGCTGTGCCGTTTTCTGTTTGTTTGGGTTCATTAGCATTTTCCACACTCGGCCATAATAGCGACTTCACACTTTTTTTTCTTTTTTTTTTTTGCCCACTTGAAGGAGGAAAAAAATTCAACAAAGCCAAACAAAGTGGGAATTTGTGCCTTGCCGACGACGCCTGTGTGTATGTGTATGTGTGCAAATGTCCAAATGAGTGTCTTTTCTCTCTGTGTTTTGAAGGATTCTGACCCTTTTCGGAAATGACACTCCCTTTTTTTCTCCCTTTGCCATCCACACATTAGGTGCTCACAATAGAGAAGGGTACTAATGCATCATCTAATTGGGCAAGGGCCCTGCCTCTGATTCTCTCTCTATCAGACTATTAGTTCAGTAATTACCCATCTGCCTCAGCGTGGATAATGATGTTCTCAAGAGCCCTTCAGCGTGGCGGAGAGTGGCCCGGTGTCTGATGGGTACGGCAGGACCGCCGAGCGACGCTCTGAAGCCCACCTCTGCATCGGGGGACTAAAGGAACCGTTTTCCCACTCACCACTCCACGCTCGAATGCTGAAGACAGTCACATAAAAGCAAAACTGTCACACTGTCCAAATAGGTTTCTTTTTACAGTATTGTCCTGTTCAATAAGCAAATAATAATAAACTGTCACTGATCTTCTTAGCCATAAAAAATCTAATGTAACAAATAGCTTGATTGTGCTTCATTGGTACTAATTACTATTAATTTTTAAAAGACTAAAACTTGTTCTAATGTTCTTTTCTTAATAATAGATTCTGCACAATCTGACAGTAAACACAGCAAAAATTAATGAATGAAGGATGATTCATATGATTTTCAAGGGATGATTCAACTCAGTCTGCCCAAAAATTCCTTCACTCTCCATCTAGGGTTGTTTATAGCTGAATTTCGTATCTATGTCATAGGCCAGATCCTCACAGGAAGTTAACAAAAGCTGTGTTAAATGTGTCAATTTAATTAAATGCATTTTTTTACTTATAAGAAAACCCATCATAACTGCTGAATTCCATACATTGAGGATTACTTTTTTTTGCCATCCAACAATATTGTTTCATCAATCCTAGCCAGATTTTCCAGCATGCAGGGCACCATGGAATGATCAGAGCATGAAAAAGAGCATGGTAATGCTAATATGTGTGGCCTAAGAGGGACTAAGGCTGTAGATCCTTGATCCCCTCTGTTAATCTGGGTTTTTTGGGGGCATCTTCAATCTCCCTCTCGCTCTCAGGCCCTTTTGAGAGATTTGAGGGATCACTATCTGCACTGCCCTGAATTATCTTCACTTTTTGGCAAAAATCTGCCAGTTTTCCAATGAAATAAGGTTCAAGTAGGCATGGGATTAAAGTTAAATCTAGCCAAAGCTGGAGCTGGGATTCTCCAAAGGCCTCTTGGTGTTAATACTGCTTGGCATTTTTGTTGCTGTTGGTGTCATTATGGGTCTGGAGAGGAGGAGAGCCCCAATCCTGATGGTGATTATATGATGCCTGTCTGGACAACCAGATCAAACCAGCCAAACATGGCTCCCCTGAACTGCTCTATCAATACCATTACACATATAACATACTACATTTACATTTAAGACATTTGGCAGATGCCCTTATCCAGAACGATTTACAATGTGCTTCCATGTTACCATCAATGTGAACAATGCTGCTTTACTAGGACCCTCAACTATGAATACAATCTTATTATTCACTCTGTTGTACTTTCTATGCATGAGTCAGACAATAAGAAGGTTACAAGTTAATCTAAATATTCTCTAAAGAGGAAGGTGTTGAGCTGCCGTTTGAAAGTTGGTCAGCTGTTCCGACCTCGAGGGAAAGGGCATTCCACCACCGAGGGGCCAAGACAGAGAAGAGTCTAGATGAGTGTCTTCCTCGTACCTGCAGAGATGGAGGGACCAGGCGAGCAGTACTGGAGGCTCGGAGTATACGAGGTCAGAGCTTTATGCCCACGGTCACACACACTGCTTTTTGTTCTGTTAAGTGAATGGTACGTGTAACATAACAACATATGCTGGGTAACAAAAACACAAATGTAATTTAATGAATGTGAATGAGTTTTGTACTTCTAATGTTGTCTTGTAACTCAAATTTGAAACATCAGTCTATCTGATGGTGGGCTGAATGTTTTGACCTCTTGTGTTAGTCTCCCACTAAAACATAACTTTTAAATCCTCTTTTTATTATGCCACCATTTCAAAGAATGGAGCTTGTATGCTAAATTCAAATTCAAAAGTGTCCTCTGGATTTACTTCTTCTTCGTCTTCTCCCATTAGGACTCACCACAGCAGACCTATCGGATACCCATCCTGACGTAACCCTCTCCGTTTACCCGGGCCTGGGACTGTCTCCATGAAAAACACTGTCACGCGCATCGCCAGTGGCTGGGTTCTCGGGATTTATAAATCTAAATAGATAAGAACAAGAAAGAAACACGGTTTCTATTGCGCATGTGACGTGTAAGTCGTGTGTGAGAGCTGTCAGTCATCATGCTCCTCCCAGTTTAAATCACACAGATATATATATATTAACACCATAAACTGTGTTCTGGATAACCAGCAAAGAGGGTGATCATCTTCAAGCTACAGATATCAGCAAAAGTGCTTCTTTCTGTCACGTCTACGGACTTACGAGGGAAGGAAGCGCAGAGGTCTGACATACTGGGAAGGGGTTTTTATTATACAACAAACTCAAAGAAATACAAATAAACAATGGCGCGATGGCCAAAAACAGTTTAACATAAATCAAGAACTGAAACAAACCCGTAGGCGTGTGGCGATTGCCAGAACTCAAAACACATAAAACTAAACAAGGTCAAGTTCGTGCATAGAGTTCACGAAATGCCAGCGACCCCGAACGGGCGGAAACTTCCGGCATTTATGGGGCGTCAGGATTAAAGTCAGGTTGTGGAGGCCAGCTGCAGGCAATCCTGAGCAGAGCCCCCACTACCAAGGGCTACGTCCTCGGAGCCCCAACAGTACCATCAGTGGAGGCGGCGGGGTGGACGGCGGCAACCACAGGGCTCCTGCCCTGCTGTATCCTCCCCTTGGAGGACCCGGTCCCTCGGGCTGGCTCCCCGGCGATGGTCAGGCGTGGCGGCCCCGGTCCCTCGGGCTGGCTCCCCGGCGTGGTCAGGCGTGGCGGCCCCGGTCCCTCGGGCGGGCTCCCCGGCGTGGTAAGGCGTGGCGGCCCGGACCCTCGGGCTGGCTCCCCGGCGTGGTCAGGCGTGGCGGCCCCGGACCCTCGGCTGGCTCCCCGGCGTGGTCAGGCGTGGCGGCCCCGGTCCCTCGGGCTGGCTCCCCTGCTTGGTCAGGCGTGGCGGCCCCGGACCCTCGGGCTGGCTCCCCGGCGTGGTCAGGCGTGGCGGGCCCCGGTCCCTCGGGCTGGCTCCCCGGGTGGTCCCGCTTGGCGGCCCCGGACCCTCGGCCTGGCTCCCCGGCGTGGTCCCGCATGGCGGCCCCGGACCCTCGGCCTGGCTCCCCGGCGTGGTCCCGCATGGCGGCCCCGGACCCTCGGCCTGGCTCCCCGGCGTGGTCCCGCATGGCGGCCCCGGACCCTCGGCCTGGCTCCCCGGCGTGGTCCCGCATGGCGGCCCCGGACCCTCGGCCTGGCTCCCCGGCGTGGTCCCGCATGGCGGCCCCGGACTCCCGTACCTGCACACAATAATCAGGGCCGATCCATATGGGTACGTGTGGGCCCTGTCTCCACCTGTCCCCTCTGACACGTCTTGTGTCACCCCCTGCACCGCGCAGGGAGATTGTCCCAGAGCCTCCGGCGACTGTTCCAGGCACCCCAGGCTGGTGCCTTCTGGGACTATGCAGCCCCTCTCGCTGCACGGCCCTGGTGCCAAGGGGGGGGCATTGCCAGACCATCCGGCTAGCCCCTTCTGCGTCCGTTGGGACAAGCAGGCCCTCTTCCTGCCTGTCCCAGCTGGGTCCTCATGCCTACCTGGGGGCTCTATGGCGCTCCACCCCTCTGGAGGCAGACGCAGGCCCATGCCTGGCCCGCCCTCCTCACTGGCTACCGGAGGACCCAGCTCCATCGCTTCCCCACCTCCCCTCCCCTCAGGAGGAGTCCCCAACCCGAACTGCACCCCCCCAAAAAATTCTTTGGGGGAGCACCCCCCCCGGCTGGACTTCGGGGTACCTTGGGGCTTGTCCACCTCGCCTTGGACCGGTGCAGTCAGGTTGGGAACTCCCTCCCTGGGGTTCGGCTCTGCTGCTGGGTCACCATCTGGTGGACACAAAGAGGGGAAGTGGGGGCGACATACGGACACATATGCCACGCACACACACACAGACAGAGACAGACAGAAGAGAGGGTCGTCTAGTTCCCTCTCTGAGCACTCCGGGACCTCCTCAGGGGGCACAGCCAGGATCTCGGGAGGCGCGACCTTCTCGTCGCCCGCCAGTGCTTGGTCTTCTTGCCCTGGATCCTGACTGGCGCTGGATGTGGTGGAGGGGCAGAGTTCGATCCCTGGCTCAGGCTCTGGCCGATCAAACTCCGCCCTCAGTCTCTGCTGGAAGTCCCGAAAACTGCTGTCTGTCTCTCCCTGCTGCCAGAGGGCTGCGCTCCAGCCCCATGCTGACCCAAGCAGACACGATAGGATGGTGGTGGTCTTATCAGTGTCTGCTGCCCCACTGAAGGGTCCCGGGACAATTGGGCTGTCCCACACGGGGCTGGGCACGTCGCTGGAGATGGTGGTAGGTGTGTGGTGTGGAGGGGGGTGGACGTCTTCTCCAGCAGGTGTGGGCGCTGGTGCTGCGCTGCCATTTCGCTGGGGAACGTCTGGGCAGAGGGAAGGCGGGTCGGCGACTGGAGCAGGAATGGAGGATTCCCTGCGAGGCAGTCCCGGCAGCGCAGTTGCTGGCTGGCGACCTCCCGTCGCCCTCTTCCACCAGCTTTCCTCACACTGCTGGGAGGGACGTGGGTTTCCACGGACCTCGTGACGATCCTGGATGGGCGCGATGGGCGGAGCCATCCCGGCACCGACTGCCCAAACGGCGTCATCTTGGTCGTCGTCCGTGTCCACCTCGTACCCCCGGAAGTCACATGGGTCATCACGGACGCCGCGATGATCTCGGACGCGCACGCTGGGCGGAGCCATCCCGGCAACGACCGCCCACCGAAAATCCACGTCATCATCGCTTTCGTCATCCGTGTCCTCCCACCGGTGACTCCGAGGGTCGTCCACCCTGCGGACATCCTGGACCCATGGCGCGATAAGCTCCCATGGGCAGTACTCTGGCCATTCGGGCTGGAGGCTGCCCACCTCCTCGCTGGAGGAACGCCGCCGTTGTTGTTGCCGCTTCTCACCCCCCTGGAAGTGACATGGGTCCCCACGGACCTTGCGACGATCGCAGACTGGCGCGATGGGCGGAGCCCAACTCTCGTCTCCCGTGCTCTCGTCGTCGTCCGTGTCGTCCCAGTCCACGGGGAGCCTTGCCAGCAGAGCGCAGAGTTCTTGACTCGACATGCCGAAGATCGTGGGGGTCGCATCTTCTGCGCTCGCTGCCCACGTCACTTCCTCGCTGCTGCCGACGCCAACGTCCTCGCTCCGCCCACTCACCCGCCGACGTTGTCGCTTCCGGGTTTCGCCGAGTTTCCCGGGGGTGACGTCATCACGCGGCGCCGCGTACCACGGCTTCTCGGGGAGAAAACGCTCCACCAGAACGGGCGGCGCGTCTCTCCCCTGGCGTCCGCGTTCGCCGCGCCGGGCTGCGTCCTTCGCGGCGTTTCTTCTCCTCTGCTTTCCACCTCTGCGCTTTTGGGTGGGTCGCTGGCATTCTGTCACGACTACGGACTTACGAGGGAAGGAAGCGCAGAGGTCTGACATACTGGGAAGGGGTTTTTATTATACAACAAACTCAAAGAAATACAAATAAACAATGGCGCGATGGCCAAAAACAGTTTAACATAAATCAAGAACTGAAACAAACCCGTAGGCGTGTGGCGATTGCCAGAACTCAAAACACATAAAACTAAACAAGGTCAAGTTCGTGCATAGAGTTCACGAAAATGCCAGCGACCCCGAACGGGCGGAAACTTCCGGCATTTATGGGGCGTCAGGATTAAAGTCAGGTGTGGAGGCCAGCTGCAGGCAATCCTGACACTTTCTTGTTTTTCAATTATGTAAATCCTGAAGACATGTTTGACCACAGGTTTTGACTTCATGTCTCCTGTACTAACAGTGAACGGTTAATCGCCCGCTGAAGGAACAAGTCCCAGAGGACCTCCTGTAAAAAAACGGGCGTATGTCGGATCATCACACTTCAGACAAACGCCTGGCTGGGACTGAGGACTGGGGGAGCGCAGAGGCAGTCCTTTAGTGCAGCGCGTTTGCGAACGGCAGCGCCCAAGCCAGGAAGATGGAGAGGCCTGGAGAGGTACGGAAGGACTGGGGTCGCGTTCCAGGGCGGCACTCGAGTGGTTTCTCCATTAGAACTTTGCATGCGTGTCCACAATTATGGATCTAACCCTAATGAATTCGAGCTGGCGTAATGAGCTTGGCTCACCCTGGAACCTCTTGAAGCGGAGCCTGTCGCTCCTGTTCGTTTTCGTCTAATCACCGCTGCAAAAAAGCGTCTTCAAATTGATTTATGTTGTCCGCCAGACCTTCAGTGGACTGATGTGCTTTAATAAGACTATTAAGCGCACGCAAGCATGACCACCACCGTAACTAAGTACAGCAAATACGGTTCATTAAGGAACGTCTGAAGCTCTAATGGCCATTCTTCCTCTCTGTGACCAGGCCTTTAGTTATCTTCGACGTTGAAGAGCCTCCACGACTCGCCAGGTCAGTGCACTCACCTCAGTGCCAGAGAGCACCACACCCCCAATTCTGTTTACACGCATTCGTGATTAGACATGGTTTGCGTTATTTGAAGTGTTCCTGATTCGTCCTCTAATTAATTAAATGGGATATTTTTAAATGCCTACTGTTGAACTGATGCTGCTTGACGCTGCTTGGTTCTCCAGTGGGATGTGTGCCATTCCCTATAGGATTGACAGGTTTCCAGAGCATTCATATGAATGTCTTCCATTCATATTCTCTTCAGGTAAACTGTCAAAAAATGAAATAAGTAGAACACAAAAATGTAATCCTACAATCCTAGGAAATCATAGGAAACACAGGCAGATTGATTAGCATTGTTATTAGTATTCAGAATTCCTGACACTGAGAGGGATTTATTTAGATGGGAGCAAATGAGCGAGAGAGAGAATTCCCTCAAAATTCCATCTTCTAAATTAAAAAAGGGGGGAAGAAAACAATGAGCCTTTGAAAAAAGCGCTCTGGAGGAGGCACATCTCATGGACAATTAGGCTGTGGGAAGCAGTTTAATAGGTCGCAAGAAGCGGTATTTAAGATCCCCATTCAAACCTCATTATTCGAAACGATGTTTGTGTAATGGGGACATCGTGCTCGCCTTCGTCCGTCAAGGAAAAGGGGGACATAAATCCGTTAAGCAGATCAGCTCTTTGTGTGCGGCTGCCGGCGGAGACCACTGCCTCCCTAGACTGTTCTCAGTAGGGCCTGGTGAAAATGCCCGCTGTTCATTCATATGCACAGAGATGGAGAAAAGGGAGACAAAGGGAAAGTAACACGGCTGTTTTATTTTTTTTAAAGGCTCATCTGAGGTGACTTCGTCAACCAGTAACCACACAACAATAGTACGAACACCCCACTCGTACCTTGTGTTTTATGTTCTACCAGAGACGTAGTCCAAGCAAAGGTGCCAGATTTATTGGTTTAAAAAATATCACAAAAATGTGAAAAAAAGATCAAAGTAATTAACTAAGTAATTAGCTAAGACTTTTTACTATGCTTAAATGAGAGCTAGGTTCCTCAATACCTATTCTCAGCAAGCAATTTCTCTCAAAATAACAAATGCAAAAAGGCCCAATCTGGCAACTCTGAATGCAAAGTCTTGTTTACCTCTTGTTTCTGTCATCATAATGAAACTTGGCACCACCGGTGAACGTTGCTAAATAAAAACACACACATCTATGCTGCTTCCAATTGGTCTTTTTCCTCGAATAACTAAATACATCTTGTAAAACGACAAATGCACACCGTATGCAATGGAATGTAATGGGATCCATTGTGTTGAGGTTATTTGAATTAACCCAGATACAAAAAGAAAACATCAATAAGAAAAAACGATTTGAAGGGTTTGTTTGTTTAATTAATGCGACTTTCATTTAGTGTTGGGGAGTGACGGACAAAAACAGGTGATTATGCGCTTTTGAAATGGATTTTAATCTCTCGCTTCCCTAATATTTGTTGAGGGTGGTCCTGTGAATGCCACTGACCTCTCTGTAAAAAAGGTCCAACGACGGAAAAAAACCCTCAAAGAATCTCTGGCCTATTGAATTAATCCTAATGCTTGTTTATCAAACGACCCCACCGACGTTTATTCCTCTGACGTAGCTCTTTTTTTTTTTTTTTTTTTTAATTGTGGCCGTAAGAGATTAACAGAGGAATTAGCGGCCGCTGTTTGTGTGCGGCGTGTTATTCCTCCGAGGAGTGACGGCTCTGTTGTCTTTGGTGTAGATACAGTGTTCAGGCGTTTCACTCTGAAATGTTTACAGAACAGAGAGTAATCATTGCCAGTTAGCCAGTCCCCTGGGCGGGGATGGACAGAGGTAACCTATTTTCTTTGGCAAGGTTGTAGAGTCAGAGAGTCTTTCTCTCCCCTCTGCCTGTTGTGTGATTTTATTTCTTTGCCACTGGAATAAAAGAATAAATGAGTGTGGTTGGAGGGTCTGTTGTCTCTCTCTGTGTGTGTGTGTGTGTGTGTGTGTGTGTGTGAGAGAGAGAGAGCTTTTAAATTGGGTCATTAAAAGACACCATGACCCAACAAAGGCAAGTCATTCTCTCAGCACATTCAAAGTAAATAACTTTGGTGCAAAGCATCTCACTTTCTTCATACAGTGGGAAAAAATACAATTATTATATGGTTTATGCTGTCATATTTATTTAACTGACCAAGAGGAACCAAGATCACCACTGTTAATCAATTTGGAAATATTGCATTTCGTTAATTTTATTTATTAACTGCCAATTACACCAATTATCAATTATCATAAAAACATTCAATTAATAACATAATAGTTAAAATCTTAACCTTGGGTCATTGGCCCAATATTGCCCAAATCCTTTGCAACCAAACATAAAAACATATTTACAGGTTAGCGTAAGGCTGGGAAATACATAACAGATTGTTATGTTTATTTTATGTAATTAATGCAGCTTTTGTGTTATTAACGAATTGTTGTGTGATTTGAAAAACATTTGTTTTCACTAAATATGTACAAATTCCATAAAGATTATTCATTAGGAACAAAACAATTCAAATAAACCTTAATATCTTGTACATTTTGTAATATAACCGATACGGCAAATATCAGTGAATTCAATGAAAATCTCTGTGCCGTTTTATGTAATATTGCCCTGAGCACTCTTTGGTTAATATCCTTTGTTTACAACTCTGTTATAATCTCAAGCTTTACAGTATGTAACATTCCACAGAGCAAGCCTGTTTAGGCCTCTGTTCTGCCTAGCAATTATTTGAATAAATCATTACAGCAAAATCATTTGATTGTTTTAAGATGATGTCATTGTCCAAAAAAAGATGCAAACTAGTGGACCAGTAAAATCCTTCGTTTATGTGAACGACCTGGTCAGCCATCTTTAACTTAAACTGTACCAAACAAAATGAGTTGCCCACTAGGTAATAGATCCCACATGTTGAATTTGTAAATGGGTTTTAAAATGTGACAGCTTTCTTGTGACCGCTGTTACTGTAATATAAGTAGTGACTAAAAGTAAAGTCTAATTCAGATTTTTTAATCCAAGTACACATAAATCTAAGGCTAAAATGAAATAAATGTGTATTCTTAAATGTAAATTTGTGTTGTTGTGAATCTGATCGGACACCATGCTAACTTTTCGAAGTACTGGGAGAAAAAAAAGTTTGCAGTAATTTGACCTCGGGCCATTCAGACAGGTCATTGCCAGTCATCAACTCATGTCTGTTTTGATCATTAAGTACAGTAAATCTCAGATATACAACTACAACCATGGCCAAACCCTAATAACAAAGTACTCCAATCACAATATCTCATGAGACCTTTCAAGATGGCTTCCACTTGAGCTGGCCCAGTGGTACAGTGCAACCCCCGTCCATCTCACGGAACGTATAATGTTGTCCTTTGTGTGAACACTCTTGAAAACTCTTCTTAGAACAATGTCCCTGGAGTGCTCGTGTATTATCCCCTCTATTGTGTCTCAAGTATTCCTTTGTAATTTTCTCTAGTGTTTGTCTTTCACGTTGGCTGGGTTTGTGTTGTCACCGACGATCAACCGTCCATTGTCGAAACAATGTGTGCTAGACAACTGCGTTTCTCACCCCTACGTCAGCACACTAGACCTTGACCGCTTTCATTTAGACACATCACTCAACACATGGGTGCCACTCTTAGAACAAAAAACATCATCCCACTTTCATCACTTTGAGTGGCCCGTATATTAAAAACATAATTAATGTACCGCCTGGAAGGCATTTTAACCATTGTGGGGTGGAAATTTATATAAGAGAGAGGGAGAAATTTGTTGAATAGGAGGGATAATTACATTGGCGTGCTGGATAAATGTTGCTACTGTGTTGTCTAATTCATACACACTTACAGGCTTCTCTCTATTACCCCCTTGAGATATTATGCTAATGTGCAGAGATTGATAAAAGTTGTCAAGTTTAAAATTTCAAGTATATGATTACTTTCTTTCTCTCTATATTCTCTTGCAAATATATATCAAGATAGTTTACAGATATAGCTTCAATATATATAAAGTATATAAGGCTATTAACAACTATTGTTGTTAATAATTTAATTTTATCAATTAACAAAATCAAATCAATATGTGACCACACTTCAGAACTGCACACAGTTTTTGCATGAACTCTGCTGGTAGTTTGTTCCAAACGTCTTGTAGGACTAACCTCAGATCTTCTATGCCTGCAGGGTTCCTCAAATCCTCCTGATTCTTTTTGTGATCCCACATTGCCTGAATGATGTTGAGAACATAGCTCAAGGTAGGTTACATCATCACTTCCAGGACTCCTTGTTTTTCTTCACCCTGAAGTAATTGTCATTGTGAAACACTGCAGCACAGCACACGGTGACACAAGGAAATTTGTCCTCTGCTTTTAACCATCACCCTTGGTGAGCAGTGGGCAGCCATGACAGGCGCCCGGGGAGCAGTGTGTGGGGACGGTGCTTTGCTCAGTGGCACCTCAGTGGCACCTTGGCGGATTGGGATTCGAACCGGCAACCTTTGCAATATTTGTCTAGGATGTGCATGAACGTGGCTACTTAAAATCATTCTATATAAAGATATTGATGAAAAACATTTTCATAAATTGATTCCTACATAATAAAAAACAGATTTACACGCGAGTGGCAGTTGGCAGTGTTTCTAATAATATGTTACTGACCTCGGCTTCCCTGCTATTCCTGCATTTTGTCTGGGCCCAGCTCACATTTTATGAGTGGTCCAGTCTGTCTGGGTCACGGAGAGGATGACTTCAGAACTTCATGGGTCCTGGCTTCAGTCACTTCACCTGGCAGGAGCAGGGCAGAGAGACAGAGATAAACACATAGTTAGAGAGAAGGAGAGAGAGAGAGAGAGACTGGACATGTGGACAGTGGGCAGATTTGGCATGGTGAGAGGTTAGCCAAAGGAGAATGGACCAAGGACAGTCACAGAGAGCGAGGACGAGAGAGAGAGAAATCGCGAGTGAGACAACATGTGAGCAGATAGAGATTCAGCAGGAAATGCAAAATCCCACTGAGCAGCAGAGAGCAAGCACTAACAGCAAGCAAAAGATGGAGAAATATGGAGAAGGACAGGTGAGAAGGACTACAACGCACCTGGCTCATTCCCAAGTTCCATAGTCAGCCACAATAAAAAAACTCTCCAGGAAATCTTGCGCCATAAAAGGTGATGTATTGCCTCAATAGTGGATGTGCCCTTGTCAAGCCTCTGCGCCTAAAAATGGTGATGGATGAAGGGAGCGTGGGAGACGGTAAGGAAGGTAGAGAATGTGGGTGAAGGAGGGGAGGGGCGTGACAGTGATGTAGCACATAGTTCCACGCTCCTGCTCTCTCTGAGACAGCTGTTTTGGGGTGCTGGCGGGGAGGTCATTGTGTATTCGTGTGTGTGTCATTGGACAAATGCACAGGGTAATAGAAATATGTTTATAGAGAGAAGTGTAAGAAGTTAGATGTGGAGAGGAAAATGTCTTTTTGAAAGAAGGCAGTATCATAAACTTTTATTTAGAAAGTCAAACCATAGATCATAGAGTGCATTCATGAGTTGTCGGAATAATCGGACCACAAACTTAATTAATTCACATCAATTGCTGACATCATACATGTGGGAAACAAGCTGAATGAGAGCATGTGATCCTATTGTTGATGTAAATAAATGTGATTACATTACTGGTCTTATCCAGATCAACTTCCTTTTGCTTGTTCCAGGGACCTTCTTGTTGGAGTAACTGAAAAAAGGGGCAGCCACTTTTTGGATAGTGTTGTGTTGCTGAGATACTTTCCCATGAAGACTTGAATGTCTATCTGAAGCATTTTGATTGATTTTATTGCAACTTTTTAAGATATCAGAAAGATAACATTACCACTTAGCAACACTGGTATGTATAAAAAGCTGCTTTTTAATGAATAAATTTGCGCATCACTTTTTTTCCAGATTTTGTTATGTTAAAGCCTCATTCCAAAATGGATTCTACACGCAACACATCATAATGACAATGTCAAAAAAAGTTTACTTGATGTTTTTGCATACAGTACAGGTCAAAGGTTTGGACACAACTTCTCATTTACTGTGTGTTCTTTATTTTCATGACCATTTACGTTGGTAGATTCTCACTGAAGGCATCAAAACTATGAATGAACACATGTGGAGTTATGTACTTAACAAACAAAGGTGAAATAACTGAAAACATGTTTTATATTCTAGTTTCTTTGCTCTGATTACTGCTTTGCACACTCTTGGCATTCTCTCGATGAGCTTCAAGAGGTCGTCACCTGAAATGGTTCTCCAACAGTCTTGAAGGAGTTCCCAGAGGTGTTTAGCACTTGTTGGCCCCTTTGCCTTCACTCTGCGGTCCAGCTCACCCCAAACCATCTGGATTGGGTTCAGGTCCGGTGACTGTGGAGGTCAGGTCTCCACTTTTTGTTAAGTACATAACTCCACATGTGTTCATTCATAGTTTTGATGCCTTCATTGAGAATCTACCTGTCAACTGTGGGACCTTATATAGACAGGTGTGCCTTTCCACCTACTGTCCGGTCAAATGTTTTTTTTCCGCAGGTGGACTCCAGTTAAGCTGCAGAAACATCTCAAGGAGGATCATGGAAAACAGGAGGCACCTGAGCTTCACTTGTTCACTTGAGCTTCATGGCAAATGTTGTGAATACTTGTGTACATGTGCTTTCTCAGTTTTTTTTATTTTGAATAAATTTGCCAAAACCTCAAGTGAACTTTTTCTTGTTGTCATTATGTAGAATTCTGAGGAACAAATAATATATTTATCCATTTCGGAATAAGGCTGTGACATAGTAAAATGTGGAAAAATGAAGCGCTGAAAAGTGAATACTTTGCGGATGCATTGTATATATATATAGCTATATATGGAAAGTAGCACCCCCTGGAACCACTCAGGGTTAAATGTCATGCTCAGTGGTAGTAAGTAGGGTTTTAACCTGTGACTTTGTGGTTGTCTGGTTCATAGGCACAAGGGGGACTGTCCCTCTAACTAATGATTGGAAGTCACTGTGGATTATAGCATCTGATAAATGCTGTAAAATGTAAACATAAATGGAGGTATAAGAATAGAGGCATGAGCAGGATGGGGTCAGGTTGATGGACGGTGGCTGGAGGAGGGCACGATGGGGGAGATGCTCTTGTGATGGCGAGTTGTATTGGCAGCTGGGCCCGATGCCCCTGAGAGAAGCTCCAGACGTCAATGCCATTGATCAGCGAGTGGAGCTGAAGGCTTCTGGTCCAGACTCATATGCCTGCGGGCATGGCTCCACACACCATCTCTGTCTCCCTCGCACACAACAAATGTATACACACATTTACTTCAATAATCACACTCACACAAACCCTGATGTACACACTCATACCCTTTTCCTATGGCTACACTACACATATAAAAAAACATACACACACACACAGAAGTATATGCATGTACACTTATTCATACTCACTTAATGCACTTTTGCAGGTACATAAGCACACAACACACACACACACACCAGTCAATGGTAGGCAAATGTGAATTTATTTCCTGCTACCATTCATATCTTCACACTGTTCTAATCACTCAGATTTGGGTTCCCACAGTCACAGGTGACCCTAACATTTCTTCCCCATGGATTTGTTTCGTGTGTTCACAGGCATGTGAGACAGTGAGCTAGACACAGCAGGAGTGTGTGTGTGTGTGTGTGTGTTGTTGTATGACCTTGGTCACTACTGAGGGGACCTACTTTTCTTGCCAAACCAATCAATAAGCTAAACAGGCAGAAGATGACCGTTCAGAGCATGGGAAGCCAAACTCAAACACAGATAGGCTATCTGCCTTTCCCAGAACACACTTCTGTGCAAATATTGGACAAACGCATTTTTCACGGTGACTTGGTTTTGGTTTAAAAAAAGAGAGAGAGAGTGCATTTGGGGGTTGGATTTGGAAGTAACCTCCGCAACCATTCAGCATTCCGGAAACGTGAACCAGTAAACACAAACAAAACCACCGACGCCCAGTTAACAGCCCACTTCTACAGAACCATTCCTGAAAGCAATCCAGATCATGTTGTAATTCGTTATGATTATAAAACTTTATACAAGTTTGGCACCAAGAACTGTCCCAGATTATATTCTAAGTATTGTCTCCCAGTCTATTTCTATTATGGTTCTCTCTTAAAAGCGTTGTAATAAAACATATTTTTGAAACCAAGTACAATTTTGGAGTGGCCACCCGTGGTTATATAAGATACTTTTTATCTAAAATGTCCGATAGAATTGGGTTGCGATCTGGTATCTGAAGGTCATGTCATATGACTTAAAGAATTTTCTAAAAAGTCACCAGCCGTTCTTGTGTCCTTGCGATGGGGTTTAGAAATGGCGATCAGGACAGAAATGTGTCATCATAGGACAGAGGCGATCACTCGCAGTCAATTTGTATCGATTTTGACCCTTTAACCTTTTGACCCTTCCCTCAACTGGGACAAATGGATTTGAACCATGTGGGGATTTCTCTGCTCCACTTGTTTTTCATGCTTCTCCTTTAATGTGCCACTGTGTGTGTTTTTTACTTTCAAAATAATTTTTCTAGTTTCAGGGATTTCTGAATTCAGTAATTATCATATTAAATAAATGAATTATTGGTCTATGCATTTAGTACACTTTATGCCATGTAACAAATCTATATGTGTTTTTTTAATGACCAACAGATTTTCAGTGTGACTTAATGTGACTTAATGTGCAGAAGAAAAGCTGCTGAAACGAAGCGAAGTGTTGAAAAGCATAAGCGTTGGTGTGCAGTGTGGGATGTGGACGACAGAAGCGGCGGTGCCAGCTGTGGTCATATCAATAATGAATAAGTGACACATGCCAGCCAGCGTACCAGGATGAGGCTGGAGGGCAACCAGGCAGACAGACACTCAGCTGCAGAGCTGGGTTTTTTCCTTCTTCTTTTTTTTTTATTCTTTCCGTTTGAGTCCCCTGAGTTGTTGTGCAGTTGCATTCAAACTGATCCAATTTTAATATCAGACCAAAAGGAAGGAAAAAAAAAACAAAAGCATGGGGGGAAGGTGGGGGGAAAACTTGATCTTAGATAATTGGAAAAGCGGGATCAAAAGCGTGTCTGTGACAAGACAACAGCTGAATTAAAACAATGAGAAAGATGACCATCTGGAGCAAAATCTTCCATAAACTGCCGTCCCAAAAGTCTGCTTGCTGCACGCCACAATCCCAGACATTCTGGAGGATAAAATAGAGGAAGTCTGATGAAGCAATTCACCACTAAACTTCAATTGGTTCAAAGAAAAAAGATTGTGTGAAATGATAAGCAAGCTGGGAGTAGTTATGTTCATACAAGGGTGTTTACTGTGACTTATTACAATCTCGCATTGCTTTTGAAATGTCAATAATTATGAGAATTCTTTATATACTATCATTTCAATCAATAGCAACCAAAATGCATATAAATATATTAATATTAAGAATATAATAATGATATAAATAATATATAATATTAATATTGATAGTCAAGCTCCAAACAGAAGGCTCATAATAAAAACAGCTCAATTGTCAATTGTTCAATAATGACGTATGCATGCTCCATATCAGCTCCATCATATTTAACCATGCAGGGCACCGTTGTATATAGAGACCTACTGCAGATCACTTGCTTGCAGGTGTACAAACGTTGCCAAGTTCACCACTCGGACTGGCTAATCGGCGTGTTCTCGTCCCAGGTCTGATTAGGGCCCACTGTGAGAAGAGGCTGTGCCATCATGTTCAGGGAGGTCTGAGTAATAAGAAAATCTCGCGCTTGAACAAGACGCCTGGGCGCTACGTTCATTCATCTTGTGTAACCAAACAATATTTCTCAGTTTGTATCGCTTCCTGGTACCTGGCCACTTGTCTTCTGCTGGACCATCTGGGCAACCCCCCTTCCCAGAGCAGGCCTCGTACGCCAGGTGAACATCTGTTACTTAGCATCTTCTCTGCCGCACCGACCAGTCGAGCCAAGCAAGACAGAGAAACACCAGCAGACTTAACCCTTCTGGTTCTGTGTCCTGTAATACCCTTTCTCAGTGTGTTCTGGAGGAAATCAAAGGATCATGTCATCAAAACGCAACTTTGACTAACTGAATCACAAACTGCTTAGAATGTGATGAGGGCACCATGATACGTGGTCAGGATATGTGAGTGAAGCATCATTAAGTTCACAAACAGAATACATAAAATACTACAATATGTTCCTTACATATGTATGGTATATAGATATTTCAATTCTGTCAATGCTTGTGACCATTTTTAGTAAAGTAATATCAATGGAATAAATGTGAAAAATGGGAAATGGGAAGAATGGGAAGAAACTTACACAGACATGTACTTTTATAAATGTAATTTTGTAAGCCATTTGGAATTTTTGCTTTAATATTACTAATAATATCAATATTGCACAACCAGGACACAAAATGAAGTGTTGCTTTCAGGGTAACAAGTTAAAAAAGGATTAAAAAAAAAAAAACAACTCCAAGTGGACAGTGTAGTGCCAAGCGAATGGGCTCTCTCAATGCAGCTTATGGCTAATTATCTCTGGCTAACTGATAACACGGGGCGGGGCAGTTGGGATGGTGGGGTGGTTTCAGCTATAGGGGGACGCAGACTCTCAGGATTAATGGACTCATCCGTCCCCGGGGCCTGGCTTTCACCCTCTGTCAGTAAGTCAAGGCTTCACATCACAGTGGCCTTTTCCGCCGGGTAAGGGAGCCTGGAAGGGTTTAATCAAAAGATAAGAGTCTTAGTGGCCCAAAGGAGAGTGATCCTCGCCCAGACCGCCACCTCCTACTGCTCCGAGTGTACGGCGTGAGTGCCAGGCTTACACACTAAACGCTGGGATTAAGCCATAAACCGCTGTGGCCTTTCTTCTGTCTGTACCCTTCCATCACTTGTTCTTTCTTTTTACTGTGAAATCAATTAACAGGACATTTTATATTGCGTTTCTAGCACAATAAATAGACACATACGCTGCTTTCTAAACGTACCTCGTGGAAGTGGAAGATATTACAAAATGAAACTGAAATTTGGAAAGACAGAAAAAAGATGTCGACAAATACACGTCTGCACTAGATACCAGACTAGACACTGGACTACCGTGAGTTGAATTGCTTCTAAATCACCTGGACGAAAAGGGTTTTCTAATAACCAATGAAGCTTTTAAAGTGACAGACCTGAATTAATGAACATCCAAGCATCCATTTGACTAATAATTCTACTATATGGAAATATTCCGTCATTAAGAGACATTTCCAGTCATTTACAACATTAACCATGTTTATGGAGTTTTCAACAGTTTGATGTTTGATTGATGTTTTAGTAGTTTAGTAGTTTTCTTGATGAAACTGAGGAAACATCTAAACTTTTGAACAGTGGTCTACATGACAAATTAAACTTAAATGGAGGCGACGTTTGATGCCATGTTTCAGGTCACCGTAGACAAAAGGGTCAAATGGATTTTGATAACAATAAAAGATTTGTGTCCAAAAGACATTGGAACTTTTTTCTTAGAAAATGGCAGAAAAACCATCTAGAATGAAGATTACTAACCCTGGTCCTGAAGGGTGGTCCAAGCTAAAGAACTGGAAACAAGGCGGAAGGCTGAATCAGGGGACCCTGGACCACAAGAAAAAAGTTCTAAAGTCACATTGCTGACCCAATGCGACTGAGGTTTTCAGAGCGCTGCTCTGATTATATAAGACAATAGAGTCTGTCTCCTGTGCTGTTTGTTAGTTCAATAGTGAATGCGAGGCCTGACCTTGCGGCTGACGCGGACATTTCAAAGGACGGGGGTCTTGCTGAGTGTTGTAGTTCGACTAGACCCAAAGACACACAGACAAATATAGACAAGGGACACAGCAGAGAGTTTTTTTTTTTTTTAACTTGACTGTGAGATGTTGATTTTCAGGGTCCCTGGGCTCTTTGGAGCTTGACCACGCAATTGCCAGTGATTTCGACAGCTACGCAATTCACCATAACCCCACAAAGAGTTAGTGTCAGGGTTTTACGCGGCTTCACAGAGTCTAATGCTTTCTCAGCCCCTCCTCAATCCGACAGAGTGGGCTTTCACACACATTAAGTATGCTTTTCACTCAAGTATTTTATTCAGCACATTAGAGGATTGAAACAAATACATTAATTCAAACTGAAAGCTTTTGAAAGAAATAAAGCAAAAAAAAAAAAAAAAATCCCAAGGATACTCATTGTGCTTGTCCATTTTTGTGGTATTTATTTTGAAGAGAGATGTTTTAAAACCTTTGTGTCCCAGGAATTAAAGACATGAAAGCGGCTTAGACCATTGAAACATGACCACTGAGTCATGTAAGGAAAAAAGAAAAAACTTTGAGAGGGAGAGAGAGAGAGGCTGTGTGAGAATCGCAACCTTCACGGCTAGCAACTTATCAACTGTAGGTTTTGTGCAAAATCCACTTATGCGAAACCATAGCACGCCCCTTATTGTGTTTGCTTAAAAAAAAGTGACTTGTGCCGTGCTGCAGTCTATCACATTTTCATGGGGATTAAGGCTAAGTGCTTAAATAGTAGTAAACCCTCGGATTTGACTGCTCAGCGGCGGGAGGAGGGGACGAAAAGAAACCCTCAAAGACATTTTCGTCTCTCTCCGTCCCTCCCTCCCTCCCGCCCGGCCTCTCATTCACCCGCTGGTGTTCTCTGTACTTCTCTATAGTCCGCCACTGCATGCAGAGCAGCAGGTAACAGCAAACGCGGCCTTGAAATGCGCAAAATCTTGGGCAAACACAGATGAAACAGCTGGTCCTTAGAGCCGTAGTCGTAGATGACACCTAATCTTGGACTAAATTACACTCTTAAAGGGATTAATCTGGAAAAAATCATATTCAGTTGGTCACCTGGAACATGTGGATATGTTGCCAAATATGTAGGCTAATATGACAAAAGTCTTTTAAGAAGATATTAATAAATCTTAGACCATGTTTTATGTCAAATTTTAAGACAAATTAAGTTAAAGCCATTAGAACTGCCACACACAGGTGTCAGCAGCTTTCACCTTAAACTTTATTTTGTTACTTATCTACTATTACTAAATTTAAGAGTAAAAATTAATTATAATTCTATAACAACATATTACATTTAACCGTATTATATTTAACCTGCTTTGGCCACATTTCTTGACTCAATTGATGTATAAAGATGAAATATAGATCACATTGGTTCTTCAGATTTAAATCAGGGAATGCAAAACATTCATAGTTTTCATGACAATGAGTGCTCCAGTTAATTGTTACCCTGATCGTTTTATTTCAGATATCGGTCTGGTTAACTGTGGAATGAATACCATGCAGGCTTCCTCTGGTGGTACAAAAATGCATGAAATTTTAATTTAAAGACATGATTATGATACGAAGAAGCTGACAGAGAATTTAATGTGATTTTACAGTTGTAGCTGAGGATAACAGTCAATAATAAACAATTTTATCATCATTTTTACACCAGTCATTGTAGCAGTTCTTGGAGAGTGTGGTACCTGAGGTGGTGCTCATTGTGGAAGGTTTTACAACTTATGATTTATGACATTGCAGACACTTATCTTCTGTACAGGCTTTGGTTGTGATCTCAAAATCTCAAACTGAGATTTCAAAATGTGACTGTGGCTGCAACTCATGTCTACACAGGAACCTGTAGGAGTTTCAGCTGAAGTAATGACTCAGAATATAAGTGTAAGTAGAGGTCCAAGGTACCATTAATGTGGCCATTTTTCTTGCAGTAGGCATGTTTCTCTGATGGTCATAGCCTGTGATAACAGTACAAACATCTACAGTCCTTCTGATGCTCATTTCCCAATTTAAGTGTACCAAGTTTCCACTGAGGTCCCCACACCGTCCCCACACACTGCTCCCTGGGCACCTGTCATGGCTGCCCACTGCTCACTCAGGGTGATGGTTAAAAGCAGAGGACACATTTCGTTGTGCCACCGTGTGCTGTGCTGCTGTGTTTCACAATGACAATCACTTTCACTTTTCACTTAATTGCAGGTTTCAGAATTGTTGGACGAAATGTTTTTTGTCAGCGCAAACCTGTGATGTTGTGTCAGCTGATGTCTTCCCCACCACTGACGGCAAGAAGCAGAAAACGTATGAACCGTCCAACCGACGAATGTCAGCGGTGGGGAGCGGGACTCTCCTTGGCCCCAGGTGTCCATCCCTGCAGCTGTCTCCATGAGTAAACCCTGTGAAACACCTGCCCCCTTTGTCGCCGGTGCGCTCTCGCACAACTGTGCACACAACACCTAATACTGAGTAAAGAAGGCCTGACATACAGGAGCAGCCCTGCCCTGGCAAGGCAAACCTGGCCTATTCAGTCGCGAGCGCCCACCGTCTTTTCTCTGCCTGGCCTTGGAGCACTTGCTCATGCGGCAGCTCACTGGTTTTGCCTTACCTTTTGTTCCCGGTGTGCGTGTGCATTTGTGCGTGTTTGTGTGTGTATGCAGCGATGATTGTTTCCGTCGCCGTAGGAGCGGTCTGAGACAAGAGACGAGAGGCTGCACACAATGGGCCCTGTTTGCCTGAGAAGGGCGGCCGAAGTTCAAAGAGAGCCTTTGAATCATGTCTTCAGGCTGGTGAGAGACCATTGGCCTTTGTGTATGATTGTGTGTGTGTGTGTGTGTGTGCGCGTCTGTGAAGCTTAAACACAAGTGAAACAGGGAACTGCAACATTTGCGTGGGCAAGGTACAGCAAGCTTAGAATTTTGTAGCATGAGCACGATCATTCTGAAACTGATGACCTGTTAACATATGAGATAATCGTACCAAACATAGTCAGGGTCAGGGAAAAAAAAGTAAAAAAGCTCTAATCATGGACTCCACTAGACCAGTAGCAGATTATTTAACTCCTGCGATCTGTGAAGTGGATCAATGGATCAGACCGGTTTTTGCAACACATCTCAGAATCTGGAGGTCAAAGTCGTCGTTGTAATCTTCAGAGCAGGTCAAAAAAGAGCAACAATGTTTAGGTAGGTGGCACATGAATTCAGGGCCCAACGTTCGCCAGTGGTACGTTGTCCAAAGCATCACACTGCCTCCACCAGCTTGCCTTCATCCCGTGCCATGTCTTCCTCAGGTAAGCAACACACATGCCATCTGGCCAATCACATGATGTAAAAGAAAAGAGGAAAAGAAAAAGAAAAAAGAAAAAGAAAAGGTTTCTGACACCTTTCCATAAAAACCCGAATGCCCTGTCATTGGAGCCGCGGTTAGTGACATGGCCTCACACCTCCAAGGCTGTGACTTTGATTCCCAGTTGCATTTACATTTACAGCATTTACCAGACGCCCTTATCTAGAGCGCCTCACAATCAGTAGTTACAGGGACAGAGTTTGCATGCTCTCCCCATGTTTGTTCAAGTTTTCAACTTTGTATTGTCCGTATGTGTGTGTGTCTCCGGCAGCCACGACACTGAGTGACTGGGCTAAGCCGTGATGGAACGTGAGTGAGCGTGTGAGGTGCTACTGTAAAAAAAACTTGTCATATATGTTCGGATGACATGATTAGATGTTCCGTATAAAAATATATAGATGATAACATCTTGCTCACTGAGTTATGCTCAAGTTACCAGCGCAGATGAACGTCCTTCAAAGTGAAATGCATCATTTTTCGAGCAGCGCAAAATAATGCTGCAGCAGGTGAGAAGAAAGGGTCGTCAAGTGCCGTCTCTTGAGAGCATGACGGAGATGTGCGGTAGCCGGCTGTCTGTGCTGCTCATTGCAGCGATAAATGCGCTTTGTGAGTAAAGTGATGCAAAGAACGCACACACGCTGGTCTACTAAGCAGTGGGAAAAGAAAATGAGCCAGATGACTCACCCCCTTCCTGTTTTCAACAGGCCGCCGAGTGCCGAGCGGCGCACATTAGCCAGGATCTTCAGGCTTGAGTGCTCATTTTCCCGCGGTGAAGAGTTCTGGAGGATCTGCTGCAGCTGAAGGGGAGCATTTCGCTGTCGCCGCTTCGGTGCAGCGAACAGGTAAATGCCAGTAAATACAGGGCCACTCGTGTGTCACATTCATCACATGGTGAGCCATGGTGCCCACTGAACGGTGCGACGGCCACGAAAACGACAGAAACGGTATTCCGCCGTCGTCCCAGTGGCCAGATCTCAGGCCAAAACCTTTTCGTCAAATGACAAAACACCAGTCTATGTTCCAACGTGGTGCAGGGTCTTACTTGAAGTGTGGTGTTGTTGCATTTATGCTCAGGACACACTGTTACAACAAGCATGGAGAGCTCAAACGAAACAATTTCCTTTCCTGAAACCAGAAATTTCATTGATTACACTCATTATGTTATTACAACCCTTTATGTTCATTATATTAGTAAAAGCCTTTTGCAGCCAACTAAGTACAGATGAAAACAGTTGCACTGGAGAAAACTTAAAGTTAAAGTGAAGTGATTGTCACATGTGATACACAGCAGCACAGCACACAATGCACACAGTGAAATTTGTCCTCTGCATTTAACCCATCACCTTGAGTGAGCAGTGGGCAGCCATGACAGGCACCCGGGGAGCAGTGTGTGGGGACGGTGCTTTGCTCAGTGGCACCTCAGTGGCACCTTGGCGGATCGGGATTCGAACCGGCAGCCTTCTGATAACGGGACCGCTTCCTTAACCGCTAGGCCAAAACTGGCCCTATTCAGACTAGTTGAGAATCTGGTGCATCAACAAATGTCAATACTTTGTCAATAAATATTTCTAATGAGCGTTTCTATGTAAACTCATTCTTCATGGAATTTTTATGTTGTTTTTGAAAGTGTATGATGTGTATGATCTGGGAGGTTCCAGTTTTGGAAAATCTATATTCATTCATCTGACCACATTTAATCTATGATATCTCCAATTCCCAGACCATCAACGAGTTCAACGTTTTCACACGTCAAAGAAAAAAGAAGGTATATGTAGTTGCTGTATTAACAACAAGTGCTCACTGACTAATAAAGACCATTGCATACCAGGAGTGTGCATTCGTGCCCAAACCACCAAGGATCACAGAGCCAGTGGGACTGTCCATTACGTTTGACCTCCGATCAGTTCTCCATCATGGCAGTTGCATCACCCTCAAGCACAATCGGGAGACTCCTTCTCGTTCAGTATTCCCCGCACAACAGGGCCTAATGCACAGAAGGCAGGACAGGGAACCAGATGTTGGCTTCTGCTGTTTAAAGCCTCCACTAAGAGATGTGATCTGAAAGCGGGGGGGAGAGAGAAAGATAGGAAAGGCGCGCTCAAATGGAGACATCTGCTCCGATGGCCGCGACAGGAGTTGGCCAAGTGCATCTTAACCCTCCTCCTGCGCAACAATGTGGCCATTTTCTCAAAGTCTCTCCCCCCCCACCCCTAAGCTCCATCGGGACTTAACCGGGATAAAAGGAGATAATGGACCAGCAGGGACTGTAAGGGTGTCTGTTAAAGCTCCGTAATGGGGTAAGGATTGCTGCGGGTCTTACGAGTTCAGCAGAGTGCCTTTTGTAAACAATGGTGCAACATTAGCATGGGCGCGCGCGATAATCTCAGCATGCCTTCGCGCCCCCCCCCTTTTAAACGAAGATGCTCGGAGCATGTATCCAGCCTAGTTTCTGTTTGTAATGTGCGGACATGTCATCGCAAGTTCATGCATTAAAAGGCCTCTAATACCATTCCAGCTTTGGTTGGAGAAAAGCTGTTGCGCTAAACCAACGTCATATTGAAACACCGGACACGTCTGTGCACACGAACTGCCCCTGTGTTAAGAAACATAGGCCCTGTTTTTATAATGTCTTGACATCTCCTCTGGTGACATACATGAGCATAGCCTAAAATATTTCAAATGTCTTTATAAAATGACCATCATCAGTCAAGAGGGGGGAACATCGGTCACTGTAGAAACAGTAGAAACACTTAAAAAAAAAAAAACGTGGTTTACACAAAGATCCCACTGAGCTTTAACACCCGGCATCATACATTACCACATACAAGATTTCATTTCACATATGAATTGAAAATGTTTAACTATAAAAGGTTATTTCAAAATCTAATTCATAACCAGCTGCTAAACTCAACCTCAGTAACCAAGTAACCGTTGTTCTTTTATTTATTATTTATTTTAGTCTCACCTGGCCAAAAAGAGTCATACACAACCACGTATAACATGG
Organism: Denticeps clupeoides; assembly: GCF_900700375.1. Classification (NCBI taxonomy): domain Eukaryota; kingdom Metazoa; phylum Chordata; class Actinopteri; order Clupeiformes; family Denticipitidae; genus Denticeps; species Denticeps clupeoides. Next base: position 11,839,334 of record NC_041720.1, on the reverse strand, counting down.
AGTGGAATGTATTTTATTGGGGCTGTCTAACATGTCAGGGTAATATACTGCAGTGGAGGATCAAAGGGAGAGGAGGTGTTGTCAGCTAGGTTCCACCCTCAGTTCATGTTAAAAAAAAAACAGCCAAAACCACATGACAATGTCCACCTTTTCTGTAATTTATATTTAAAAAAATCTTTGCAGGATGCTCCAGTTCTGTGTATCAGTCCAGAGTTTGGTTTGGTTGACTGTGTGTATTCCCGATGCCCTGATTGTGTGCAGATGTTGTCCTCATTGTGTTTGGACCTCGTCGGACCATTGAGTGTATATTTGTGTGTGTGCATGGTGTAAGTACAATTTCCCAAAACCAGAATGATTGAGGTCCTTTTGCCTCTCATTACGTTACAGTAAATCACTTACTTTGCAGTATACAAAAGATCTAAAAATGCGTGCGTTTTGAGGGTGTCACCTAGCACCTATCACCATGGAAGATCAGTGGAGGTGAGCTTCTCTCTTTCCAGAACATCTGAGGAAAATCCCCAAAAGTGTTCAGGCTCTTACTAGCCAGGAGAAACTTGGTGCAGCAACACACACACACACACAGAAACCTTGGGGCAGGCTTCTGCTCCTCGTTACGTTGCATTGCAACACACAATGAAACTGAAGAGAGGAAAATGAAAGTGTTTGACAGAGGTGGTTTGTGTGTTTTTTTTTTTTCAGTATGTGTGTCACTGTACACATATTTGTGGTGGGATGAAAGACGACACTGAAGCAAGCCACCGAGGGATGACAGATATTTCCTCAATTTCACTCCAGGGATCAATAAAGTATCGCTCTATCTAGTAAATGGAACACACACACAGAATTACACCCTCACATATAAACGTCTGCACACACACACACACACACACACACACACATATGTGCCCTTTTAACATAACGTGATGACAAGTGCTACCTTCACAATGGAGGCAACTTCCCCGAAACTGGCCAAAAGGCCTCAATACAGATCCATTAGTAGAGAAGTAGGGATTAAAGCTGCCAGTTAGGCCTGTAACTACCATTTTTCTTTTAAAAAATGAAGAAGATGGAGACGAGTAAACAAGTTTAGTTAAACGGCTCCTCTGTATTGTGACCATTCTGGATTATTACTGTTATAACAACACGTCGTTAATGCAGTAAGTATATTAAAGGAACGTATCCTGTGTGAGAGGAACGGAGGTCCATGGCTTGATGAGGCCTCGGTGCGGTTTGTTTGTAATGCGACACCCGCTGTCGCAGACACGGCACAGAGCGGCAACTTGTTGCCAGGTGAATTCTTGTGTCTGCGTCGTTGTGGAGTATTTTTATCTGGGCCGTCATAAGTGTTTCCTGGGTCCGAGCCTGTGGAAATAAATACCTTCGGGTAGAAGGTTAACTATCATATGTCCATGGAGGCTTGTCTGGTGATCTCAGCTGCCGTGCTGCCCGTGTTCTTCTTGTGTACATTTCTTCCGACGCTTCCTGCCATTCCTTCGTTCCTTCACTAAGCCTTTGCTTTTGTTTCGTTTGTCCTGCAGTGGCCCTCATTAAGTGAAATCCACTGGTCTTTTTTGGGCTTATGTTGTGTTAGATTTTTACTTTATTACGTCTATCCATAAAGCCCAAGTTATGTTTAACGCATTGGAGAGGGACGCTGAGGTCCTTAGTCACTGCTTGATTTTTGTGTGCTAAACCCAAGTTGTCCAGATTGAATCCTTATTTCGTTAATTGTGTGTTTGCTAGATAAGGCGATGAGCCCATCACAGGTATGGAAACCAGCACTTGGAGTCTCTCTCTAAATTTCTAATTTGCATTAAAATTGTGTAATCTGGGTTTCTATGTCTCTCTTGTAGTCACACCCCCAGTTCTCAAGCATGAATTTCTGTCTAAAAAAAAGTATTTTCTGTATTTCTGTATAACATTTTTGGTCATTTTAAACCTGCTGGATCCAGTATGTGCTGCAGTGAGTGTGTCCACACATGTGAGCATTTTGTAATGGAGTGACACTATTATTTGGCCACTCTTTGGCGCCAGGTGCAGGTAGGGGTCACCCTGGAGATTTCGGACTGGAGCAAACAAATACTGCCCAACCCCGCCGTGTCACGCGGCTACGCCCCAAGCCCCCCAGCATCCTGTGGGCTCAGGACAGATGGTGTTTGTCAGAAAGCAACTTTTTTTCCATAGTTCCATCAGCAGCACCACCCTCGACTTCAAACGCCCAGCTCATCATGTGACCTCAAGAACCAATCACATGACTTGCATGACGTCCTTTGCATGGCTCCGTCGTTTTGAGACTTTGAGCCGCCTCGTCCTACACGGGTTTTATGGATTCGAGTGATTCATAAAGCTTCCTCTTTTCACTTTTGCCAGGTTTTTCCCATCAGGCCTTTGCCCTGTTTATGCCACACATCTCCAGACGGACACAAGGTCCCTTCAGCGAAAGGAAGTGCACAGACATAAGCAGGGGAGGGCAGTTCATGTCTGGGCCGGAATAAGGATGTGTTGCTAGGCGCTGCGATGACTGTGTCAGCACTTATTGGCCGGGACATTTCCTTACAGGTGATCTCCTGAATGGACACTGACAGATATACACTTCCTGCTATTTTTCATTTCAGAGAAAACAAGAAGAGAGGGGGGCGGAATGGTGTACAGTGTAGTCTCTGAATGAACCTTGGGCCTGGACTTCCAGTTGACCCAGCGTCACGTCGGCTTCTGTTGCTCTGTTCCAGTCTTGTGCTGCGGGGCTGCGTGACAGTCTTCTTCCCCTGGGATTGGGACTTTTTCCAGAAACTGCATGGCGAAAGTGAACATGATTTAACCTGTCAGAAGTTGCCAGAAGCTATAGTTTTAAGAGACTTAAGTTTTAACACAGCTTACAATACCTGACGTTTTGGTCAAATGCTTTTTGTGACCTGACCAGGTACGTCACCTTTGGTGGTTGACAAAACTGTGATCAAATAATTGGTGATATATGTATGATGAAACATCACCTCTGGTAAACAGGTAGCCTACTCAAAGCTTGTGTTTGTGTTGTCTAGAACCCATTCAGCAAAAAAATGTTGTCAGGTAAACCTCATTTGCTCCACGATGGTTCCAGTCATGGCCGTCAGTCACTTCACCGTAATGCAAAGTGTAATAAAAAGGAGATGAGAGAAAGACAGTGGCTGTGGTGGCCTAGGGGGTAAGGAAGCAGTCTGTCAACAGAAGGATGGTGGATTCAAATCCAAACCATCAAGGTGCCACTGAGGTCGCCTTCAGCAAGGTACCGTCCCCACACGCTGCCCCCCGGGCGCCTTACATGGCTGCCCGCTGCTCGCTAAGGGTTAAATGCAGAGGACACATTTGGCTGTGTGCACTGGGCGCCGTGCTTGCTGTGCAGTTTGTGCTGTACATCTATTTTGTAACGGAAACAGATATGAGCAGAGCTAAAAGCTGTATTGCAGTGAGCCAGGAGGGGTGCTGGACTAAAGATATGTATTTATGAATGTCGGTAAAACACAGCTGTGAAATGACACATTTTTCCGTTAATTGAAAAATAAAAAAATTGCTGTTCCATCCAGTTATACAGTGTCATGTAACCTGTAAAAAAAAGCCCAGAAACACACCGTCTTTCAAAATGAATGTGTTCCCTTAAGCACGTTTCATATTCACAACTGCAAGTTGTGCAGTTTGAGGGTTAATGCCATTCTGTTTTTCCCAGAAAGAAAACAAAGAAGTCGTGACTTCTCGAATGCCTAATTTTGACGTGTCCAGTCCGCAATAAGCAGGGCCCGAATTTGACCAGCGCTTTCTCTATCCCCAGCATGACCGGCGCCTCGGCCAGCACCAGCCATTCTTTCTCGGACCCTGCGTGTTGAGTGACAGTCAGACAGAGGAAGTGTGTGTCGGCTGCCGAGGGGACTTATCTAGGCTATCCAAAACCTGCTGCCTGCGGGTGGTGGGGTGTCCAGCGGAGACAGTGTCCCCTCCGTGCCCCTCCGCAGCTGATATGATGAGCGAACACGGACGCAAGACGGCCAAAGCCAAGGTCAGCAGCGGTCTGAGGCCTCCTCATCTGACCCATCTGCATGAGGAAGCTATCCATCAGATGAAAAGCGTTCCGCTGCCTTTGTTTTTTGGAACAGAGCGTGCGGTGCCGGTGTCAATTGCTGCATAAGGACAATAAGCCGGCAAAAAGCCGGACTACCAGCGCCTTCTGCAATAATAAAGAAAAAAAACTCCCATTAGGTTTAAACTGTACAATTGTTCTATTGTTTCTAAAAAAAAAGAAATAAGCACTTGGAACCAGAATTTCTGTCCCCCCGAACACCGTCATTCATATTTGTGTATGTTATGAATTGACGTTTGAGGTGTTGCTCTAAATGATCTGGGGTTGCCGGTTCAGAACCGGGCGCCTGTCATGGCTGCCCACTGCTCACCGAGGGTGATGGGACCACTGGCCTGCTCTCAACAGCACCTTAAACTAAAATCTCCTTTTCAAAGCAATATCGTGTAAAAAAGCTGCAAACAACTTTTAAACAGCCCCAGTCGACTGAGGGACATTACTTTCCTCGTCATGTCTCTTTAACAGAAACAGGCAACAGTAAAAAGATGTCCCCCGAGGCCACTAAAGAAGTGACAAGCAGGGAAAGCGTCTGAGGCCGGGCTGCGTCGAACTCGTCCCCCTTTTATACGTTCGTGATAGACACCATTATGGCAGCTAGCGCCATATGGGCCTCCATTGTGGCCGCCTGTTCACGTGTAAACACTGCTCGTCTTCTTTGATTGGAACAGAGGTCACTCCGGCGGCCGCGCTGAAGGAAGGAGCGGCGAGCGGGGCCGCTCCTCTGCTCTCCAGCTAACCTTGCCACAGGGCTCTTTGTCTGCACACACAGCGGCCGCTCTCCTCCCTCCCTCCCTCCCTCGCTCCCTCGCTCTCCGTTATTGAGTCGCTCCGAATCAATGGCCAATCGCTGGCACTTTTCACAGGACAGTGGCCAGGCACCGGGCCAGAACTGAACACACACACACACACACACACACACACACTCACACACCCTCTTCTGAGTGACACTTGAAAGGTGGTTTAGGACGTGGCTGTGGGCGACATTCCACGCTCTGGAAGCCTTGGTCGAGGGGAACAGCTGGTGACATCTGCAGAGAGGCCGACAAAAGGCAGTTGAAAGCGGCGTTTGTGAACACCCCCCCCACCACCACCACTCTCTCTCCTGCCCTCCCTCTTATATACTCTCTACTCACAGTTTAATACAGACATTCAGCTTCTGGCTTCCCTGTGTGTGTGTGTGTGTGTGTGTGTGTGTGTGTCCTGGTACTTCAGCAGAGAGTTTCAGGGTCCGTGTCTCCATGCCCTCCTTTCATGACCTTTGTTATATGTGTGTTTTATCGTCACACTGATGATAAAAGCAGCAGGCCCTTTAAGTGGAGCACACACACACACACACACACAGTCAGTGGTCAATCCCATTACCCATGGTGCCCCACTCTGAGAGGGCAGAGGAACGGAACGGGGTATCGACTGGAGCTGGGAGGAACGCAGAGCCTGCAGGAATGTCAGATGTCCGGTCCGTGCTTCCTGCTCTTCATTAGCCTCTTTAAATGTCACCACGAGGCCTGAATGTCAACTTTTTGTAAAATAAAACCAAAAGGTCCCATAGTGCTTTTCCATGTGTCACCCAGCAATGGCACTTAAAAAAAGGACTTTAACGTAGATTTTGCAGTCTGAACGTTACTTGTGTAATGACCTCGTGACCTCCGCGTTCGTGTATTTACGGTTTACCTCGGTTTTCCCTGCGTTTAACTGAGGGGACGAGAGGTGATCGTCCGTACACGGGTCATCAGCCACAGGTCATACGTACCGCCAGCTGATGCGCAGCAGCGTGAGGAAAACTGATTCTTGGTTCCAACGGGTTGAAGCGAGCGTGGCGGAATGGCGTCCTTGTGGAGACGGCCGGGCGTCCCGGGAGGTGCCTGTGGCGGGACGAGCCGTGCGGACAGCGCGCCCCGGGTGCACCGAGGGTCAAATGGTGAGCGATCCAGGTCACCGAGGCGGGTGTAAATATTTGAAGAGCGAGTGAAGCCCTCTTTTCAGCCCCGCGGACGCTTTGACTGAAGGCACCCCCCGGGGGGACGGTGTCTCAGCTGATGGACGAACACAAAGCAGTGGATCGGAACCAGGAGGGCTCGGCCTCGGGGACGACTCGATCCAGTTTCCATTGTGCCCTTTCAAAACCGCGGCAGGCCATCGGCGGGTGAATGACAGTGCCGTGGCTCTCGGGTTCGACCGCGTCCTCGTCTTTCAGCCTTGGAAAGGGACGAAGCAGGGACGTAGCCGAAGGGGGGGGGGACGACTGCGAGCGACGGGGGACTCGGAGCCGGTGCTGCTGCGACCGCTACTGTACGGTAACATGAAACAAGATGCCTGCCATAGATAATATTCAGTTTCAGAGGAGCCCTTGTGTTCTGGCAGCATCCTGTCTGCTCCTCTCAATGAGCCGGGGGGCTGTCTAAAACCCAAGACAAAGGACGAAGGAACCGGAGGGAGAGGGGGACAGTAACCGTAGCTCCTTGTTATTATGACATGTCGTAACATGAACTCCTTGGAGGACTTCTTCTGTCATCTCGAGCAGAGTTCGTCTTTATTCCGTGGACGGGAGAGCTGGAGGTCGTGACCCCGAGGCGATTAGCCCTGCTGACACACCGGGCGGGCACTGCTAAGATGTCTGCAGCCACAAAAAAAAAAAAAAAAAGGACGGAGGGAGGGACAAAGGGAAAAAGGAGTCGGCCAAGAAACGCACAGCGTGTGTATTATAACCCCAACCACAAGTTAACCAAGCCGACCACAAGGTGAACGCAGAACCTGAGCCCCCGCCCAAGCGGAAGTTAGGCGCGGTTTTACTTCCTTTCGGCTTTATTCGTATTTTACTGAGCAGATTTCCACACAGGAACATGCCTGCATGCAGAAGTTTTGCACTTTGGTGACATTGTCAACCACCAGTGGACACTACCAGTCAAACGTTTGGGCGCACCTACTCGTTCATAGGTCTTACATATTTTAGACTATGGAACAAAATTAAAGACACGGGACCATGAAACGACGTAAGATGAGCAAACAGGGCAAAAAGTCGATATTTGAGTCTCCGAATCAGGGAGCATTTCACACTCTGGGCTTCTATCAGCTTATCATTCTCTAACGTTGAAGCGGCCATGGATGGTATGGTTATACGTCCTATTCAGTAAAACAAAAGCTTGTTCTCATTTTAGAAAGTGAAAGTGAAGTGATTGTCACACTGTGACACGACGAAATGTGTCCTCTGCCCTTGGTGAGCAGTGGGCAGCCATGACAGGCGCCCGGGGAGCAATAACCTTCTTATTACGGGGCCGCTTCCTTAACCGCTAGGCCACCACTGCCCCCATCATATTATATCCTTACATGTGTTTAAATTTTTATCATGTTCTCATTCTAAAAAAAAACATTTCTGTTTTATGTTGATGGGTATTTTCTGCACTTTGTAGCCTGAGAAATTGTTATCTGTGAAGGTAAATTGTAGAGATACGAATTTTTCTCTGCGAAAATCAAGCAAATCGTTTTTGCTGAAAAAAAAAAGAAAAATCTTGACGTGGATTAATATGGGCACGGCATCTCACAAGTTCAAAATGCGCATGATGACAGGTCTTCAGTGTCGCAATGGGGGCGACTCAAGCCAAGAAAGTGACAGTGTGCCCCCCCCCCTCTTGTTAACGGAATAAATGAATGTGTTCTGAAAAGCCAATAAGCGGTGAGGGAACCGGAGCCAAGGATCAGTGTGTCAAAAACAAATGGGACATCCATTTAATATCCACTCTCACTCCATCTCCCTCGCTCTGCCCACACCCGCCCCTCTCTCTCTCAGTTGCTCTGCGTCTTGTCACCGGTCTGTCACACTCTCCGGAGGGGCATTACCACCACGCATGTATTATTCACCGCGTTTTGGCTTCAGAGGAACGGCGGCCTCTGAAAAACACGGTGACAGCCAAGTTAGGCCTCTCCTCCCAACACACGCTGCCACCTGTTTGATGGGGGGGGGCTCTTGATTTATATTTAATCTCATCTGCTGTCCCCGACTTTGTTGCACAGGTGGATGTGAGTCTCTCGTGTGCAAACGTCATAAAAAAAAAAAAAGGAAAAGAAAAGGGACACAGAGGAAAAGGGACGATCGGCCGCCGTGACGCTTGTTAACGTTGATGTTAGGTCCCTTGTACCTTCGCGGCGTTTGGTTCTGTGGGACCAGCGTCAGTGTTTACCAAGAGAACAACGATCGTTAGATTCCCTCACGTTGGATCATTTTCCGAGAAGACCACCCTCACCCTCGACCCGCAGAAACTATACGAACGCCGCGCAAGGGTTAATGCGGTAATGCCGGTGTGCTTGCAGGCCCTAAAAGACCTGCGAGTGTCAGCGGCCCCTCCTCCTGCCCCGGGACGGTGACGTGTGCTGCCTGAGCCGCTCATTAGGATGGCAGCTTTTTGGAGGAGGTCTGGAATAACAGTTGACGTGCTGGCACAGCGGAGCCCAGCCCCAGCTGCCTGGACCCTGTGCACATTTTCAGGCTCCTTTAAGCTCTGATTGGGCCTGTCAGGGTCTCTTTAGCCCTCCTAACCGCCGCTCCCCACCGGCCCTAATCACACGTTAATGATCTCACACAGAACCGGGCCCGCGCTCGCCACTTTCCTCCAGGTCTGCTCGCGGACGAAGGGCTCCAGGCTCAATAGGAGCGTTGCGCACGCTGTTGACTGCTAAGATCGCTGCTATCGATCGCTAATTTCCCCGTTGTTATTTGGGGGCTCGGTTCAGTCACCCTGACTTTCTGCCAAATGCCACTGGAGTCTAACGGTAAACTGCGGTCACAATGCAGCCACTGAACTGAGCCTTTCGAGCAGAAGCCAGAGCAACCGACAATAATTCCTTTGGTCATTAACTCTTTAAGCAAAACCAAAACCTAAAACCTGTGCCATTAAATTCTTTATTTATTGTTTAGTAATAAATTGTTGTAATAAATAATTCATTATTTCCCACTTTACTACTGAAGCACATGAACATAAAGAGGTATACTATGTAGAAGTAGTATATTAATTTTTTTTACTAAGTTACATAGTACTAAAAATACTTGACATGTTTTAGATGTAGATTACATTCTTGTAAATTGATTCCATGTTCTATCTTAAAGGCTGTCGCACTAGTAAAAATGAACAAAATCTTACTGAGAAATGTAATTATGAGATTCTCAGATGAAAGAGTTAGCTATCTGTAAATAATGCTGTAAATAACGCCCAGGAAACACATCACACTGCGACCAAGTTTACATTTACATTTACATTCATGGCATTTATCAGACGCCCTTATCCAGAGTGACAATCAGTAGATACAGGGGGACAGTCCCCCCCTGGAGCAACTTAGGGTTAAGTGTCTTTCTCAGGGACACAATGGTAGTAAGTGGTAGTAGATAGGAGAAGAGAAGCATATCATTACTTTACAAAAACATATTTCTGACTAGCTTCCAGAGACTTCCAAACTGGTGGCATCGTACTTATTTACCCATGCCAGTGTAATGGTCACGGTTTTGCCAATTAACACAAAGTCACGAAACGAAACATCTCAAGAATAAAGGGTATAATGAGGCGAATAGCTGTGTTTTTGTAACCATTCCAATTTGGATTGAGTCCTCTCTTTTATTGCAGTGACAATGGTTGGCAAAGGGACTTTGGTTCAGTGTCTCCTCACATTCATATCTCAGTTAATCAGGAAATCATTGATTTCAGAAAGTTCCATCCAACTTAACAACGTCCAATTCCATCTTGAAACATGCATCATTTCACATTAATAAATACAATAAATACATATATTTCTTGATGAAGGATCAGATTTATTTTTGCATGCACTCCAACAAACAACAGTTGTTTAACCGTTTTTATTCATTTTGAAAAGGGTGTGCCAATAATAGTGACATTTTATGAATGAATAGGAAAAATTGCATTCATCAAAAGTTAAAAAATAACAACATAATGTATGAATGACTGACAGTGAGCTTTGAATACGCACTTTGGCGAAATTCAGTTGCGTTTTGGCCTCAGGAGTAGCTGTTGACTGTTGACTACAAAAAAAGGTGAAATGGCTTTTCTTTGATCAGTAACTCCCCTCCACCCACCACACCAGCCTTCATCCTGGCACCAAGCGATGGCATTTCACTGTGAATATACATCCTCACGTAGCTCCTTTGAGTCTGAAACACCATTCATCTTTTATTTAAAAAATCTCTTTAATAACCGGTTGTCGCCTTGTTCTTTTGCTGGAGATGATATGTGGAAAAAAAAAACCTGCCTCCCTTTCATGAAATATTTAAAGCACATTTGTTTGCCTCTCCACCATTTGAGGTTGGAGGCTGGATGTTGGCCGCTCTTCTACGGCAAGTCTTTGAGGCCATCTGGTAGGATGGGCACCAGGGGACGGCTGCAGGAGGAGGCACCCGCTCTTAGACGGGCCAGCCCAGGAACAAGTGATGCCACTGGGACCCCCTCATCCAGTTCGGTGGGACGTTTCCCTGCTCCGAGACCCCGCAGTCCTGTCAGATCGCTGTGTGAGCTTGAAATTAAAGTGTGTAGAACCTTCTCACTTGAGGATCATCTGCCGTCGCTGTCAGGTATGCCACTCTCCACGCTCGGCATCTGAACCCCACCTTGCCAGTAGTGGCTGTCGGATTTCGAGCGGATGTCGTACACCTTTCAAGTCAGGTCAAGTGTGCCTGGAAGGACTGGTTGATATAATTGATCTGCATGGAGGTGTTTCCTAATTGAGTCCTCATGATTGCATTGGCCGCTGGACCAATCAATTACTATATGCCTCTTGAGCATGCAAAATGACTCAAGCTTTTCAGCAGAAGGGGCCTTGAACTTGAGACACCGGGAGTCATTTTTCCCGGGAAGGCGAGTCTGTGCAGGTTTCGCAGTAGCCACTCCGCATCTGTCCAGTCGAGCAGGCGGACCTCGGGCTGACCCGGCACGGCCTGCTCTGACGGCCCGCCTTGCGTGCCAGCGCTGAGTTCACTTCTGCCATATGTGGCCATATGGGGTTTAACTGCGCACCTGGGTTCAGCAGCGTCGGAACGGCTGCAGCGGCGGAAAGAAATATCAGCCATCAGCTGTTACTGCTACTGTTCTCAGCACCCCTCTCAAAATAGCAACCCGTCATTACCTGCGCCCAGGGTCTGGCTATTTTTAGTCAGCATTACATATTCTGAGGTTTATGATTCAAAGCGCTTATATGCATTTCTAGACCTTTCCAAATGTGCTGTGGCCATATCCACAAAGCCATTGTTTCCTGCGCACTTCTGTCTCTTTAATCCTAGATTATGGGTGAGGCACGGGGTACATGGAAGGTATGGCTGCAATTATGTGGGTGATGCGTGAAGGATAACAATATTAATTTTCTATATTAGAAAATAAATAGTTTATGTAATGTGAATGTTTAAATATTTTTTAAATCAATTATTCATGATCTGTTTAGTGTTTGCTTAGTACATTAATCCTTATTAACATTTTATTTTTAAGAACATTGACAGTGTTTAAATTCTACATGAAATAATGAAACATCAAAGAAAAAATATATTTATTACGAACTCTATACATTTGATACAATAGAATATATGCTGTGTTTTATTTCTTAGTTGTGGACGTGTGGGCACTATTTTTCAAGCTGTGGGCACTAATGTTCGCTAGTGTAAGGTCCAAGACATCCTCAGGATTTAGATAAAATGTGGAAGTGAGTGTGTGAGAGCTGTGAATCATCAGGCTCCTCCCATTTTAAAATCTATTAATACAATTATTTTATTTATAAAAAAGATAATCAAGATACAGATAACTATCAAGTGGTTCTTTCTTGTTTTATCTACTTATGTAAATCCTAATGGCGACTTTGACCATAATGGCGACTTTGACCATCTAATGTTGTGACAGAATGTCCGCTATCATCATGTCTACCTTCCACATACACAGCATTCTCTCCCAGAACCACATTTGCCCAGAACCTCTTCACTCCTCCAGCCAGCTTCCCATGAGCACCACTGGGTAGACTACATCTGGCATGTTCTAATTTCCCATTCATCTCCACTTTACATTTACGGCATCTATCAGACGCCCTTATCCAGAGCAACTTACAATCAGTAGTTACAGGGACAGTCCCCCCCCAGGTTAAGTGTCTTGCTCAGGGACACAATGGTAGTAAGTGGGATTTGAACCTGGGTCTTCTGGTTCATAGGCGAGTGTGTTACCCACTAGGCTACTACCACCCCACTTCCACTGTTTTAGGAACACACTGCAAATTTATTTAAACCTATAATCAAATATTAAAAAACATATATTCACATTTTACTGTATAAACCTACAGTCTAACTGAGCCACTGTGAAAGTGTAAAAGGAGATGGTTGCATCAGGCAGGGCATCCTTTTGCCAAATCGGTTATGTGGACAACCAGGTGGTCTGATCTGCTGAGGCGACCCCTAAAGCAGCGGAAGGGAGATGGATTTAAGTCTACAGTCTATGTGTTTTATTTAAAAGGAGTAATATGAGAACGCAAAATACGACCAAAAGAAGGCTTTTGTTTCCCATTTCCCCTGTTACTGAAAGCTTGGGACAAATTTGTCTTAACAAAGCTCAATCCCCGAGATGTTTTAATTTCACTTAGCCAGCCCATCAATTAAATGTATGAATGCAGAAGGGTTTAAATACAGAAACACTTAAGCTTTCCTCATCCATTTAATGTATTGTGAATGAAGAGCTCAGCCAAGGATAAGGCTTTGATCTATTTCATTATTGTGGCAAAGTAACAGAACTAAGCCATATCTTTGTGTCATTTTAATATCTATTCCATGTTTTAGAGAGAGAGCGCGGGAGTGAAGAGGGCTGGAGAGAGAGAGGGAGATATTGCCTGTTTCGGCGTCTTGATGGTTGATGAGATGTGGATGCGGTTTGCTTCGTGTATCAGTGTCCATCTAATTTAGCTTGTCCAGCTGTGACGATGAGCTCTGTTTGTTGGCCAAGCAGGTTATTAACATTTGTGTGTTCACTTGCACATTTAAGTGTGTGTGTGTGCCTATGTGTGTGTGTGTGTGTGTGTGAGCATTTTCTGCCTAATCTGTATAAAATCCTGATTCCTCAATCCCGAAGCTCAGGCAGACATTTTAAATAAAACCCACTCTAATCCAGCCAAGGGAGAGAAATGAAAATGACCGAGATTAAAAACAAGAGGCAATAGCACTCCTCTCCCTCCTGTCTTTTTAAAACTCCACCGGCTCCTCCAATGGGATCAGACCACCCAAAACCAAACCATCTCTCTCTCTCTCTCTCTCTCTCTCTCTCTCGCTCTGCGGGCGCAAAGTGGATTGCTTTCGCTCGTATGTGTGCCTTTTTACGCAGTTATGGTCTTTAAAGATTTGAGGGGCCGAGGGCACTCCTTTATGGAGTGATTATTAATGAAGGCCGAGCTCGGTGGCGGCGTCAGTAGCGGGGGCCGCACTCCCATTATGAAACGTCAGCGAGCGCCGTGGCCCGGGACTCCACATTCCCGAGTCCGGTATTAAATGGAGGGATCAGTCGTGCGTTCGCTTCGGATGGAACAGTACTTTGCCCAACGTTAATCCAATCACACTGCGGTAAATAAGGGTGACCGGTATTAAGGTTATTCGTGGGTATGTTTCTTTGCTGTTTTATGACTGGGACATTTCAACAAACTTCACTTTTGCTTTTAAAATAGTAGCACTTGGTGCCTTTTTTAATGTTGCTAACGTTCAAAAGTATTTCACAAGAAAATTGCATCAGATTTAGCACTATTAGCTGTTAGCTTGAATGCTTTTAAATAAATATTAGATTTTTGTTTTTTATTCAACAAAACTTTGTTAAAAAAAGAGTCACAGTCCGAAGACTTTAAACTGCGAGGCTTTAGCAAACATACGGAAGTCCGTGGAGCACATGCATTTTTTTTTACATTTATAATTGGTTTAAACTGATTTGGCTACTTTGAGCTACCCCGTTGTTACAGCATCATTGGTCCTCCACGAACTTCCGTACAAACATGTTCTTTTTTCTTGTTAGTGGTTAGAGGAGGAAGTTACTACTAAGTAGCTCAGTAGCTTTAGTTTAATACTTTGCGCTAAGTCATGTTTGCTATTAAAACAGAGAAATAGAGAAAATGATGTGTACCCGGACACAGCCCACGTGGCCTCTCCAGACGTTCGCTAAATTTCATTGTGCGGGGTTACCTTTATGGCCCAATGACATTTAGAAAGAACATTGGGGGAGCATTTTTTAAACATTTTGGCCACATTACTGTGTTAACGTCAGTTACATACCTTATTATTGCCGGAATTATTGGGAGTAGGAATTATCACAACACAACATTACACACATCAACAACTGACAACATTAAACCCATTGCAAGTTGTTGCAAGGACGTGCAAGATGTGACTCCTAAAATGGTATCAACCTATTTTAAAAAAAACGATGTGAACAGTTTTATTATGAGGACGACATTGGACATTTTAAATGCCACTGTTTACTGGGCCTCGAATGCTTTTAAATAATATTGCATGTCCTGATTGTGCTGATATTAGCATGGTTAAAGTGTAGTCTTTGTATTCTTTGTATTCTTCTGTATACATAAAAATAAGGTGCATATTTATGTAACACTATCATTTCTGAAATTATGCCTATAATACCTGGTTTGGACAGGTGTTCGAGCCGTTTACTGTGGACCCCTTTTTCTTGAGATTTGTATTGCTTGACATAAACTTATCAAAGTGCTGACACTGTAACAACAAAGCCGTGGCTTCACCGATCAGCCAAAACCGCCACCGACAGAGTTAATGACATGTTTTACGTCTGTTTTGACAAGTCGATCGGTGGGTGGAAAATCACTCTATCACCGAGCGCCCAGCCCTAATGAAGCCTTTTCCTTCCTGTGCCGCCCCGCTTAAAAAACGTCTTCCAGGCTTTTGTCCGGCCTCGTTCCCTAACAATATCGCCCCCACAGGCCCAGCAGGCTCGGTGGAGGTTAACACGCACCCATTGATATGCATGGTTAGAGCAGCTTTAATCTTTAATCTGGAACCCCGGACCCCCAGCACAGATCGCCTCATTATCCCCACTTAATGGAGTGTCATCTCCATTACTCATGACTCGCTGAAGCCCAAGGGGGCAGGATGCGGCCTTTTTTAGGGGCCTAAACGTTCACTGTATAGTCGCTGACTGGGCCCATTCACCTCTTAATCCTTCACTTAAAACATCTTTCAGGCCCTCCCGCTCAGCCCCCCCCCATTTACGTCCTCCTCGCAGTTCGCCCGCAGTCCTTCTTAGCTTCTTTAATGGCTTCGCCCTCGCTCTCCAAGGATAATCTCTGGCAAAGTGAGCAGCACTTGGCTGCCGGCTGGGTTCATCGCAGGGTTTTTTTCGGTCGAAATGTTGAGATTACAGGCGTGACAGAGCCACCGACCCGGGTCAAGATGTAAAGGGTCACCGCGAGGGGCCGGCGAAACGCGGACGTACGGCCAATGCCAAGGAATGTGGCGTAGGATTATATTACTGAAACAGATGGAGGGGTAGATGGCTTGCAACCTGTTTCTTCTGGTCTCTCTCAGTAATTAACCGGTTTCCCTTTTGACGCTGCCAAGTAGAAACCCCTTTTCTGGAATGAAAAAAAAGGGCAAATTAAAAAATGAAGATGAAATAGTTCTTTCTGGCCCAGAACGTACCAGCAGTTGGCAGCACGTTTGAACCACTTTCCTTTTCTGAAATTCGGAGTCCTGATAGTCCTGATCTTAATGTACAGGCATCGCAAAAAAAGGAACTGGGAATGAGTTCTTTTCGGATTACATGATTGGTTTTTAGTGATCGGGCCACATTGGCCTGGACAAACACGGGCCCTGATCTGATGCCTGTGTGAGGACGCGGCGGGGCGGGGACAGCGAGCGCGTTTTCTCAGCGTGAAAAGGGGAAGTCGCTCTGAACAAACACGCGACGTGTGCGATTCACTCCCGCGGTGACCTCACCGTGCTGAATACACAAGATCCAATCTGCACGAGGGCAGGGGCTTCCAGAAGGCCCCAGAATAAAAGAAGGCCTGAGTCAGGGGCGCTCTCGCCGCACAAAGTCCGCCGGAGTCGGACTCTCTCAGGAAGCGCAGTTGTTTGTTCCGCGTCCCAGTGTCCTCTTCGCGGGTCAGTGGCTGAAAAAAAACAACGCTGTCACTTTCCCAGTGGGATGGCACAAGGTGATGAGTTGGGGGTGCAGCACGCAACACACACACACACACACACACACACACACCCACCCTCACACACACTCCCTCATACTCTTCCTGGGTGGATATTCCCTCAGGGTCTCCTGTGTTACCGTCAAGCTAAAAGAACAAAATAAAGGGTTTCTAAATCGGTAACAAGAGTTTGGGCAAATGGGTGCTATATTTTTTAATATTTAAAAGATTTTTTTTAATATATTTTATTATAATAAACAAAAGTGACCTCTGCACATGGGCTTCATTCACACTCAAGATGTCCTTATTTGGATGTGAAATCAGAATACTATGATTTAACTTTATGAAGAATTGACTTCTTTATTTGAAGATTATGGAGCAAGAACGTCTATATGCACTTTCATGAAATTAGTTGTGGATCTGATCAGATACAACCGATTTATAAATGAGAACTGAGTCACATGTGATACCCAAAGCTGGCAGGTCAAAGAAAGAAAGAACTGGGTATTATGCCAATGCTGGCATAAAGAAGGAAAGGCAGCAGCACACCCACCCCTCACTGTCATTTTGGCATCAATCCGATCATATTCTATAAGTTACACACATTTTAAGGCACCAAAATGTTTTAAATGTGTTAAAATAGACCAGGCAGATCCACAAACCTGAGGGACCGGACACTGCAAATCTGGTCCAAGTCACTTTTCACTCTCAGGGTTGTTTCGTTCTCCTAAAGCCACCTGAACCAGTCTCACCTCCGCCAGCACTCTCATCCCTTCCCTCACCATGTATCCAGACCCTGAGGATACATGAAACTTTTATGGTTAAACACACACCCACCACACCCCATCTTTTCTGCTCCCTCCCTGCGTGGTGCTTCCTCTGCAGGGTGCACGGCTAGATCGGCCAAAAACAGCCAGGCCCTCAGGTAGCTGCCGGGCCACGCACCTGACCGAGTGCAGGCAGCAAGGCACACGACAGGAAAGTGGGTGTTCCCATCCTCCCGTTAAGTGCCAACTTCCCTCCATTTTTACACCGCGGGGCCAGGAAGTTGTTGGAATGGAAAAAAAAGAGAAGCCCTCAAAGACCTCGGGGGTACCAAGGCGCAGTTCGCCATGCTCCAAAACACGGGCACACAGAGCCCGGTGGGGGGTTGGGGAGTGGGGATGGGATGGGATGGATGGATGGAGGGAGCGCGAGCGATAGTTGTGACGCGCCCCCCTCCCCCTCCTCCCCCCTGCACCGCTGGTCCGGGGTCGGCCAAGTGCTCAGGCAGGATGTTATGTTTTGTCCAGTGTTTAATGTGGGCGCTGCGGACAAGGTGCTCGGTGCCCTCCTCCCCCCGGCGTGTCCGTGATTTATGTAGCCAGTGGCGGACGCCTACGTCCTCGGGGGTGTCGGGAGGGGGGGGGGGGGGGGGGGGGGGGTCGGTCTTTGAAAGCCGTCGGCCTGAAGGAAACAGCTTTGTGGTCCCTGTGCCTCGGGTAGCCAAAGTTCATCCGTACGAGTACAAGCTAATGACGGATGATGAGAGGGTCCTGGATGTAGATTAAAAAGCGATTAAGAGACGTTTTTAAAAGGGCAATAAAGGGGGTGGCTGTAAAGCGGCTCTGGGTGATTAATTGTAATAATGTGATTAATACCTTTATAACCTGTGTGTGTGTGTGTGTGTGTGTGTGTGTTTGTGTGTGTGCTATGTTTGGCAGGCCGGTTTTCTGGACGGCCCTGACCTCTATGTATGTAACCCATACTTATCTAAAATCCATACTGCGTCCAGACAGACGGCTGTCAGTTAAAGGAGCGCCTGGAGTTCAACACAAGGCAATACGTCATCTAGACTTCAGAAACCCCTCATCCATCCATCAGTCCATCCTTCCATTTTCTCACCCATTTATCCAGGTCAGGGTCATAGGAAACTTGTCTGTCGTACAGAAATCGTTCTTAAATCCATAGGGCACCAGTGGTCTACGCATTGTTCTCTGATGTAAGGCCACAGGATTTATCTAGATAGGAAACACAAGTAAGAAACAAGATGTTTAATGCGGTTTGCGCATGTGACGCACTGGCAAGCACGGGTTTAAATCATCCCGAAAGAGGGAAGTAGTGTGTGTGTGAGAGCTGGCCATCTTTGGCATTCTCCCATTTTATTCTCTCAGGTAAAAAAAAAAAAAAACAAAAAAACTCACAGAAACAATTACACACCGGCAATTAGTTTCTCTACAAATAACTAGCAAGCGGTTCTATCTTATTTTGTCGGTTTATGCAAATCCCGATGATTTGGGATCATCGGCCTGTACTTTGCACATAGCAGATAGGACTAAAAAGTCCATTAACCCAATGGACTGGTCCAACACATGAACTCTGGAGACACCACTCATCCAACATGGCAACGATCTGTATCTTGCTTGAAATTAAGCAATAAACTGTGGGTACAGGGGGGTCAGCGGTGCCTCCTCCTTATCTGCATGCAGGATCCTGATGAAAGCGGTTTTCGCGTGATTTTCTTTTATCTATTTTACTGCTTTTTCCGTAAGGTATTTAAAAGTAATAATAATTTTAATCACCTTGATTTTTACAGCCACAGTCTGTGTTGTTATAAGATATCTTAATGTTTCCTTGTGGTTTCTTTTTATGATGCCGAATTAATTAGATACAATACGGGCCCCTGATCCCCTGAGGGGCGAAGCCGTTTCCTCCAGCTCGGCAAACGAAATTAGCGCCGATCAGAGAAGAGAAAACAGCTCGCTGCTTATCTTTATTATTCCACTTTCTTTCTCTTTTTTTTTTGCGTGGGGGCGGCTCGCCTGTGGCCAAGATGAGGTTGAAAGAAAAAAAAAATAAAAGAAATGTTCCAACCGAGCTGAGTGGGTGTGGATAGGAAGAGTGGCCCTGCTGCTGCACCCGCACTGCCACCCGCACGCCCACACCGTCCCCACCGCCAACGTCACCCCCCCACCACCACCACCACCACCACCACCACCGCGGCTGACATCACAGGGGGCCGGGCTGAGGTTACAGGTGCTTCCCCCCATCAGCTCCTGAGCTCCTCGGGACAGGTCAGGATGTCTGATGGACAGACTGAAGGTCACGTGGCTTAATGTGCTCCTTGCATTCAGCTGAAATAATAAAAAAAAAAGATCTGGGTGCAGTTTATGGTGATCGAGGCGCTGGCGTCTGAACTTGCGGATACGTCGCCTTTTTGAAGCATGTGGATGTGACCATACGGCACTCGGCTGAAAAATAGACTACAACTCCATTCTTCCTGGTTTGTTTGCATGTGAGCACATTATAAACAAACAAACAAACAAACAAATATATATGTGTGTGTGTGTGTGTGTGTGTGTGTGTGTGTGTGTGTGTGTGTAAACAATTCCAGTACATGTGCATGCTGAAACAAAGATTAGGAAAAAAAGGCAGAATTTGACGATTTCAACCTCCATTTAACACTCTTCTTTAATGCCTTTATGCACATGGTTTTAAACAACAATTAAATCTAAAAGGTGCTGTGGATTTTTGTCACGGTCAAAGACTATTTCTCTTTTTTTTTCTTCCTTTCACTCACGTCTGAATCACACAGATAAGCAGCATCTAAACGTCTCCTCTTCTCCCGCTTTGTGTTGCTCCCTCGCTCGTTCTGTGGTAAAGCTGGAGAGGAGGTATTTGATAGGATCGGCATGAAATGAGCCTTGAAACCACCCACCAGTTACAGGGCGTAGCTGGCAGCGCGGCGTCGGACCGGGTCCAAGGCCAGTCCTGCCTCGAGGGTGACCTTTGACCTGTAGCGTGCCGCTACAGTCACCAGTAACCTTGGCAAGATTTAGCGCTGTTAAAATAATGACGGCGACTGAGCGTGTGACGTGGAGACGGCGCTGGTGATGATGATGATGAATGAAACCAAAACAGAGTGATGGTGCCTGTGATCTGCCACAGCTTCCCTGATGCGTGTGAGTCCCACGGGCCCCTCAAAACTTTCAAAGCGGCTTTCCGGGCGTCTAATTTACGGAGAGAATAATATAATGAAGCGAAGGCGGCGCAGGGATGGCACCTTGCTTCTCTCCTCCAGCAGGAGAGCAGCACAGGCACCACCACCCGGACTCTCCACCCTCTCCAGACCCTCCAGACTCCTGCTCTTCATTCATTTACCAAACGGCCTTCACCCCCCCGGCCTTCCCCCTTCCTCGTTCCCATTCCAGGCAGATCAAAAGTAAACCGCAGCAGAATCAACAGGTACACACGGCCAGTTCAGCAATCTTCACCCAAAAATAAGAAAAGGCAGACAAATAAGAAGAATAAGAGGCCATTACATGCGTTACACAGGCGACAGAATGACGAGGGGGAGACGAAAAAACGGGGTCACCGCGCACTGCTCCCTTCATAATCGCGAGGTCATTAGAAACGTCCAACCACCTCAGAACAATCATTTCACGTGGCTCATATTTTCATCCTCGACTCATTCTGGACACAGCCACGCACACACACACACACACACACACACACACACACACTCTCTCTCTCTTTATCTCTCTCTCTCTTCCTGCGCACCTCGCCAGGGTCCCTCCATCTCCAAACGCGCGTCGCTTTAACGGCGGATTTTTTTTTTTAAATTATTATTATTTTTTGAAAACGGAGCCCCCCCCCCCTACCACCACCCCTTCCCACCGGGCAAAAAGTTTGCTGACTTTGGGGCAATTTGTTCGCCCTCAACAGGCACGCCGCTTGCGGCATGGAAAAGCGGGGACGCGCCTTTCCTTTTGGCTTTTTATCTGCTGGAAAGGATTTTAGTTTTTTTTTTTTTTTTTTTTTTGCGAAAGCTGTTTATTCAACTAAATTTACAATCGCGAGAGACCCGAGGTCGCTGTGGAATCTGGGGTCATAAAAAAAAGAAATTACGAGAGCAGTTGTACAGAAAACTGCATCAAAATCAAGAGCACAAAAACACGATAATAATAATAATAATATAAGAATAATAATAATAAGAATAATAAAACTACAATAATCATAATACTTACACAAAAATAGTTGTTTTTAAGCCCAAAATTGTTAGCTCGTCTTATTATACCCCAGTTGACACGGGGTCTCAGAAATTCTGTATATTTTATATTCCCCCCCCCGTCAATTTGTACTATTTTTTCCTACGTGGTCTGTTCTACGTCGCAATGTTCTTTTCATTCGAAATGGTCCCCTGGGGTTTGATAAAAAAAAAAAACTTTTAAAAGAATTTCTCCCTGTATGAATGAGCAGAGTTTAAAATACATTAAAGCGAATTACTCGCGTTTAAAGCGCGTCGATTATTAATGCGACGTCATTTGGGCGACGGCGGGATTATTTATGGTCCTTCTCCCGTTGGGGGGGCGGGCGGATTTTTACGGCGAGTCCCGCGGTGCAGCGGCGACCGGTATCGCAAACGCGCAAACTCTCCGGGGAACGAACTTTTCGCCCCGAGTCCCTGCACCCCGAATAACGGTCCCGCCGAGGGTCCACGCAATGAAACGTACGACGGCGGCGGTGATAAATGACGACTTAAATGTCCCACATCGTGACATTCATACACGATGTCACCACCCAGCTTCCACATATATACACCTCATCACTTGTGTGTGGTTTTTTTTTAAATGACGTTATACGACACACCTTGGTGAAAAGTGATTTTTTTACGCTCCTTCCAAGTCTGTGTTTGATTGATGCAGTGATGATGATGATGATGAAGATGATGATGATGGTAAAAGGGGGGATGAGACCCTGGACCTGATCCTGATCTCTAGTTGAAGTTGAGCTGCTGCTGGTGCTGGTGGTGGTGGTGAGGGTGGTGGTGGTGGTGAGGGTGCTGGTCCTCCTCGGCCGTGCCTCGGTTCTTATTGGTAGGTGCGCGCGTTACATCACGCCGCCAGTGACGCGCCGTCTTCCTGCTTCCTTCTGCCGCGTCTTAAAGTGGATCCTTCCCGGCCGGAGAGCGGCAGCAGCTCCATCTCCAGCACGGACATCGGCGTCGGGACCCCCCGGCTTCTTCTTCTTCTTCTTCTTCCATTTAAAGCCGAGATTCGCGCTTTTATTCCGGCCCGGTCCTGCCGCGCGTCGCGCTGCTTTCCGGCGACGGCGAGCGCTCCGTGCGCCTTTTTTTTTAAATATATTTTTTTACACAGATTTCTCTTCTTCTCCCTCCGGGTCTTTCATCAACAGAAAGGAGCTCCGTTTGCGCACATTATTTTTTGCGAAGTAAGTAACCTCGATTTCTCGACCGAGATGTACTGCATATTTTAACTCGGGTTTTTCTTTTGACTGTTTTACGCGCTTTACATTCCACACTTGGCAACTTTGTAAAATAAAGTGTCAAAAAAGGTCTTTTTTTTTGCCGTGTCCCCCCGAAGGTCGTCACTTGCTTGCTCCGGGGGTTTCAATTCACCTGATCGTATTAATTAATACTATTTCTCATCCGTTATAAACACGTTATCCGCTCTTACTCGCCGCACGTAGAACGCGAGCCGTTTTTCACTACCACCCCTCCCTGCCAGTCTAATTCATAGATTTATTGTAATATTTGTAATACTTTGTAATATACTGTAATATTTGTGACCGGGTTTGGCTGCGGTTTGGACCGAAGTTGCCAGATATTGCAGAAAATTACGCAACGTGACTTTTATCGAATAACTCCGTTATTGCGCGCTGTCAAATAGCGCGCTGTCAAATACTTTGTCATCTTTGAAAAATACTTTTGAATCTTGAAATCACGGTCGAGCTTTTCCCGCTGTTGAGAACCCGAGAACCCGTGCTTTTCTCCTCTCCTTTTCCAATTCTTGCATCGCGGAGATGGGTGTGAGGTTAAGAAAATCATTTCTACTCTATTTTTTTTTTTGTGGAAAATGTCCTCGCCTCGTCCCCCCAGGCGCAGCATTGCGCATGTGCGGTGGGGGACAGGTGCGCGGTCAGGACAGGTGTGGCTTTCTGTTTTTAGCGGTTCTCTGCCTTTCAAATGCGCATATCTGTTTTTTTTTTATTTGTAAGGACGCAATATGCGACGTGCAGAGGGAACAGAAGCTTTGTGTGAATTTCAGAAGTTCTCGACCTGTTGAAGTGTGTCCAGCGTGTTTTTCTTCCAGAAATATGTGGAGGAATATTCTTTTGATGCTTGAAATCGGTATGTCAGTAGGTCTGTGGGTAATATGTGCGTAATAATAATAATAATAATAGTAATACTAGTAAAGAGGTTCGAGCTGGCCGGTTTATTCTGAGCTGTTTTCTGTGAATTTGAAGGCTCACACTTGAGAGAAGTTTTTTTTTCTGAGATTTGCAGAAGTAGCCTTTACTCTCTCTCTCTCTGTCTCTCTTCAACATTTGCATTTGCATTTAATCACATATGAACGTGTCTGCAAAACCAGATTTTTTTTTTGGACCAGATTCTGTCAATCTGTTTAGTCCAGCACTAGTAACCAGTTTATGGATTGTTTTATTATTATAATTATTATTATTGATATTTTCTCCAAAAAAAAAAGAAAAACAGTGTGGAAGTTTATGTAAAAGTTCATATCAGTGTCACCTGTCAGTGCTCCCCATAGCTGAGAAATCTCTCTCAGGCTGCGGCGGCCCGGCCCTCTTATTGTGCGTTGGAACAGTATTTCCTGTGTGAACCCAACACAGGCGATCCCAGAGGTGGGTGCCGATGCCGGCGAACCTTAAGGGACCGAGGGAGGAGCACTAAAGACATCTTTCGCCCTCGCTAAGATCCTGTTTCACGGCAAAGTTGAATTGAGAATGAGGCTGATTGTACTCTAGATGGCCTTCACGGGAACAACAACAAAAAAAAAAGTGACAGCGCTGGCAAATCTTTTCTGATGAAGCAGGAGTTATTGATTGCGATGAGATAATGATCGAATGGCCCGTTTTGAAATGACCTTTGTTTTTTTTTTTTGGCCATATTGTCACTCCTTCGGGCCCCCGTGTGTCCTTTACAGCTCCGTTCAGTCGAGTGAAAGATTTACTGTGCCGACATCGCGGCGATAACACCGGCGTAAAGCAGGGTGGAGCTGGACGTGATTACCTGCCAAAATCCCTATGTGGCCATTTTTACTTGCATGTAATCAGTGTTTATTTTCCTTTAACTGTGTTCTCATGAATAATGTACTTGGGCGAAGTGTCGGCGAAAAAAACTGTGTTGCTTGCGGATTATTTCCGTTGAGCCGATTATCGCTCTCGCTCATTCGTTTCTGCTGCTCTTTTTTTTTTTTTTGCCTTTAGATCATAAATGTGCTTTATTTTTTTGTCCCACACTTTTAACACCATGTAATTGAGGACAGAACCCAATTCATTAACATAATTTTATGCGGCCTTTTGTCTCGCAAAAGGAAACAACAATTGTCGCTCTAATTGTCTGAAGGAGGTGGGGTGGGACGTGGGACCGTGCTCCGGTATGCAAAGCCGAGGCCTAATTCCGCTCCCCTCTCTCACCGTACTGCCACCGTTCTGTCCAAAATTTAATCAAATACCCCCGCTCGCAAATGTCCGTGTCGAAGATAATCTTTTGTCCCTTTCAAGATAAATCTGTATTGTTTTAAGCGGCATAATCTACATTACAATGAAGTGGCCCGCCGCACGCTTTTCCCATGGAGACTTAGTTACCTTCATCCGTCTTTAGCAGCTTTGGAAGTAATTTCCTAAAATATGTCCGTCTGCAGAGTAAAAAAATATGTAAAGATCTTCGGTGGACTAACGTGATGTATGTTGTTGTTTTTTTTGTGTGTGTGTGTGTGTGTGTGTCTTTGGAAATTTGTCCAGGAAAATCTGAGTCCTGGAGCCGTGGTTAGAGAGAAGACTGGTGGGACATGGCCCAGTAACGGTCCCCGGGATGCCGGACCATGACCACGAGTTCCTCCTGAACAGACAGACCAAGAGAAGAAGAGTGGATATCGGCGTTAAAAGGACCGTTGGCACCTCAGCGGCGTCATCGGCAGTTTCCGGCCCGGCTTCGTCGTTTGAAATCTCCGCCAGTCGCGTCGCAAAAAACGCCGGCATCTTCGGCGCCATGAACAGCCACCACGGCTCAGACCAGGACATGCTAGACTGCGCAGGTCCACAGTTCGGGGAAGGGGGGGAGTCGAAGTCCAACGTCCTCCGGAAGCTTCTCAAAAGGGCCAACTCGTACGAGGACGCCATGGTGCCCTTCCCGGGGGCCACCATCATCTCGCAGCTCCTGAAGAACAACATGGCGAAGAGCGGGCCTGGGGCTGGCGGGGAGTCCACCTTCCCCAGCAGCGCCGTGTCCAGCACGGGGTCCGAGGCGCCCCAGGAAGACGTCTGCAGTAACTCCTCGCAGGACAGCCCTCAGGAGTGCCTCTCGCCGTTCGGCCGCGCCGCCGCGTGTCACTTTGACGTGGAGCGTCTCAACGTGAACGACGAGCACCTCAGAGCCAAGCGCGCCCGCGTTGAGAACATCATCCGCGGCATGAGCCACTCGCCCAGCGTGGTGGTCCCGCCGGGCTCGGGCGGGGCCAGGCCGGCAGAGCGGGAGCGAGAGAGGGACAGGGACCGGGAACGAGAGCGTGAACGTGAAGAGGAGGGCCATGGGGACGGGCCTCCTCCGCCTTCGAGCCCCCGCGAGAGCTTTCGCGAGAACAAGCGCAAGCAGAAGCTGCCCCAGCAGCAGCAGCAGAGCTTCCAGCAGCTGGTGTCGGCCCGCAAGGAGCAGAAGCAGGAGGAGCGTCGGCAGCTGAAGCTCCAGCTGGAGGACATGCAGAAGCAGCTACGCCAGCTCCAGGAGAAGTTCTTCCAGATCTACGACAGCACCGACTCTGAGGGCAACGACCTGGAAAACGATGGCGGGAACCTCTCTGAGGACAGCGGCCGCTCTGACGCGGGCATTGCCGATGGAGACCTGGACGGCCAGGACTCTGCGGCTGACCGCTCTGATAATGAAATGTCGGACATGGACCCAGAACACTTCCTGGACCGGGCGAGGGCCATGCTCCGTGAACAGAGTCTGCTGACGGAAGGTGGGAAGCCCAAGCGTGAGGGGCCCATGAGGGGCAAAAACCAAGGACAAGGTCCCATCTCCATGCGCGCAGAGGGCAAGCAGCTGGCAGAGACGCTGAAGCAAGAGCTCAACTCGGCCATGTCCCAGGTGGTGGACACCATAGTCAAGGTTTTTGCCAAGCCCCCACGCCCTCTTCCACAGGTCTTCCCGCCCCTCCCAACCCCTCAGGACTGCTTCACAATGAGCGGGGACAACCCCAGCGTTCACCCCGCTAGCTCCAGGCTCCACAGCTTCAGCGATGTCATCATTCCGAGTTCGATGGAGCCATTTGGTGGTGTTCCCGTGCCCAGTGCCAACGACCAGACCGAAGCGCTGCCCCTGGTGGTCCGCAAATCCAGTTCTGACCATCACCAGTCCTCGGCCGTTGGGGCCCATGGGGGGCACCACCATCCCTCCCTTCACCCTTCCTCGCTTTCAGGCAACATGGGGTTCACACCCTCTTCATTCAGGCCCCCCTTCCACTTTCCCCTCATAGGTTACCCCTTCCAGGGCCCTCTGGGTGCTCCTGCAGCAGGGTACCCAGGCAAAGACAGGGCCTCACCCGACTCCATGGACCTTTCCAGAGAGACCACCAGCTTAAGGACCAAGATGGCATCCAACCATCACCTGGGCCATCGTTCCTGCTCGCCAACCCATCCAGGGAGCACGGCCGAGGGGCTCTCGCTGTCCCTCATCAAGTCCGAGTGTGGGGACCTGCAGGACATGTCTGACATGTCGCCATATCCAGGAAGTACAATATCCTTTTTTTGTCCAAAAAGTTGTGTCCCAGCAGCCCGGCGCCTGCTCTTCCCGCTACGCCGACGCACGCGTCTCTATCATAACCCGTCTCCAAAGAAAAGTAATAATTATCCTTTCTTTTTTCTTCATTTTATAAAGATCTGTCAACAGCCCGCGGGGCCCTTTGGCTGTTGCTCGGCAGCCAAATGATCTTTTCAACCCCCCCCCCCCCCCCACCCCCACCCCCCCCCCCCCCACCCCCCCCCCCCCCCCCCCCCGCCTCCCTCCGTCCCTGCGAGGCAGACATCAGACATTAACAGGTGTTAGCGCCTCACTGTTTGTCTTTCATTACGGCGCCTCGCCTTGCCTCCTGACCCAAGAGCCTCTGCTTTCCATAATCCAGAGATTCCCCCCTCTTCCGCGCGACAGATGAATATAGAGTGAGAGCGAGAAGAGAGAGAGAAGGACACGAACACTTACAGATTTGTACCTTTTAATGACGGGTCGGGTTCTAGAAAAAAAGAGAATAAAAATAACGCAGGTGCAAACGTTCGTCTTACGTTTCATTTCGGCCAATGTTTCGTTGGGCCAGAAGAAGCCTTTAATTTTTTTAAGAGCCTATTTGGAATATAAATGGCCCGTTTTGTTTGGATTTGCCACG
The DNA here is from genome assembly GCF_900700375.1 of Denticeps clupeoides. Lineage (NCBI taxonomy): Eukaryota > Metazoa > Chordata > Actinopteri > Clupeiformes > Denticipitidae > Denticeps > Denticeps clupeoides. Next base: position 11,811,665 of record NC_041720.1, on the reverse strand, counting down.
CTGCAGCAGCGACTTATCTCAACATTGAAGAATAATGAGGCAGGACCCTTTGCAAATGAATTGGCCCTGATCAAACACCAGGTCTTTAATTCAAATAAGGACAGGGCCAACCCCCAGATGCTAAGCCTTGAGGGCCGGCCCCGTGGTCCTTGTCTTTGCAGCTCAAGACAAATGTGTTGGTTCTGTCCCCGCTCCGAGACCAAGGGCCATTTGAGCGCCGAAAGTGGCTGCTAGGCTCGGCTAGGGAGGACGCCCCAAAAAAAGAATGAAGCTGGGGGGGGGGTCATGGTTGGGTCAGGGGGTCATCCTGGGGGGGGGTCGGGGCTGCGATCCGGGAGGGCCTGTTGTTCTTGCTTTTGTCCAGCTGTGGGGGGGCGGGGTTCAGGGCAGGTGAATCCTCTTTGCGTGTTCCCCATAGATTTTATTTTATTACTATTATTATTATTATTTTTTGTTGCCAAGAGCGTGTTCTCTGACAGGAAGACAAAAAAAGGAGGGGAACGGGGACCGACCGCCACCCTGCAGTGACTGTGCTGAAGGCAGCCGCGGATTTTGTCTTTGTTCCCGGGGGGTTGTACATACAATCGGCCATTTTGGTTTGGACAAGGTCCTTTAGGGAGTGACCTTTGCACTCATTTTGCTATAGCAGCTGTCAGCTCCAAAAAAGACCGTACTCTTCTTTACGTATCCTTCATTTGTTACTTTAGCTCAGTTCAGTTCAGCGCATTTCACTTTATGACACCTTTTTTTTTTTAAAGCTATCCGCTGTAAAGCGTCATTTGGAGGGAAGGAAGTTATTTTTATTTTCTGCTGTTGTTCTGTGTATAAAAAAAAAAAAAAATTCTACGAGCGCGTCCCTTTATAAGAGAGCAGCTTGTCGCTCTTTCTCTCGCCGTGGCCATTGTGCGGGTATTGTATGAACAGATGGCGGAGGGGAGAGTGACGGGGAGAGAGGGATGCTCTTTTAGGCCCGCCCCCCCCCACGTTGAAATAATGCTGGCCGGGCACCTCTCGGTTTCCTTTCTCTCTCTCTACAAAGAGTTCAGCAACACTAACGTCCACGTGCAAAATGCAGAGCCGCACACACACACACACACACACACACACACTCACGTCACGTACGTGTGGAGGAATAGGCGCGAACTTGTGGGATTTTTCCCATATTTTTTGATGATGGCGGCTGATTGGCTGTTGTGGTGCGCGTGTGTGTGCTGCAGATGTGGCCAAAGTGTTTTGGCTGCGTTGTTTCTGTGTCTGTTGGGAAGCTCTCCTGGGATCCCGCTATCGGACAATGTGGCCCACAAATCCACCCTGTGAAGCTGGTGCCTAGTCTGGATAAAACTGGGTCAGTGTTTTAGGTGGGCTCGCCTCTCCGCTTGCTTAATGATGTGGTTCTGCGCTCGAGACCCCCTACACACAAAACATAAGAAGAACCTCCAACGAGGTGCAGGGTTCGCTCGGACGAGTGTGATTCGGTCAAGTTTAAATCGAAGAGCCACACTAATCTCCCTGCAGGCCTCTTGCAGCCCAGCACATACCGCTTTCTTTGTCAGTGATATGCAAATGTCTCTTGCTCTCTCTCTCTCTCTCTCTTTCTTTTTTGGATGGCACGGCGTGGAACAAGGGGAGGTAAAGGCGTTGCTCACTTTGACTGTGAAATGAGCTTCTTATGTAAAATTTGCCCACTGTGACATTTGTGAATGTCTCGTTTTCCATGACTCCCTGGAACTCCGAAATGATAATGATTATTGCAAGCAAATCAGGCCATCTTGCGCCGTCCCCACGAGCGGCTTGTTTTCCTTGACGTTCCGCCATATTTACATTCAGGAAGGGCTCTCTCCTAATCACCTGAAGAAGGCCAAGCTGATGTTTTTCTACACCAGGTACCCCAGCTCCAACATGCTCAAGATGTTCTTCTCGGACGTGAAGGTGAGTTTTGTGCATTTTACATTTACATTTAAAGCATTTACCAGACGCACTTTCCAGAGTGCCTTACAATCAGTAGTTACAGGGACAGTCCCCCCCTGGAGCAACTTAGAGTTAAGTGTCTTGCTCAGGGACACAATGGTACTAAGCGGGATTTGAACCCGGGTCTTCTGGTTCATAGGCGAGTGTGTTACCCACTAGGCTACTACCACCCATTTTACGCTTTGAACTCATTGTGTCAAGTGTTTGTTTCCTTTCCTTCGTCTGACTTCATGTCCTAATCTCCTCAGTGAAAGTGACTTGTCCACAGATTGTCTTTGCTTGTTCTAGTCCACCTCTGCCAGCTCAGTGCAGGAATCCAGAATGGCGGAGCTGGACGTCTGTAATCAGACCCTTAAACTTTGCTGCCGAAGCTCTGCGCCATTTGCATGTCTTATCAAGCAAATACGCCTTTGCAGCAAGCATTTCTGCACCACCGGAGCTCGTCCTGCGAGAGAGGAATTGTGGGTTGTCCGTGCTTTATGAGGTGAGGAGGATCAGCCGGATACCGCCCTGGAGCGGCACACCAAATGGTCCTACTGGTGGACTCCCGCATGGCAGAGGCGGCGGTTTCGATGGCCTCATGTCATCCGTTCGTCATTGGCGGGTCACTCCGAGCCCTTCAGAGAGCCGCGTAAAGGCATGGGAACTGGGTGAGGTGCGGTTGTAGGTGGGGTGCGGATCGTGTCTGGGCAGATTTAGGGGACCTGCAGGACAGGGGAGACGGGGGGGGGGTTAATGATCTCATCACAACACAAATGCTACACAACAGCAAAAACAAACAATGGAGGCGATTGTTTGTTATTTTCGGGCAAATTTTAGTTGTTGATGAGGCCTGTGGGGAACAGAAGGAGGATAAGGGATGTGACAGATTCAGGGCATGTTATTCAAATGAGGAGATAAAGGTTCTTCTTTCTCTCTCTCTCTCTCTCTCTCTCTCTCTCTCTCTCTTTTTTTTACCCAGCTGGCCCCTGTCCTTCAGTCTCCATAGTGACTACAAGCTCACGGTCATATGACTTGTGTTAGACACTTGTACCGGGCCCTCGCTCATGTACGGGGGCACCAATATGCATATTCCTCGGTAGGAATTGCTGTCTAAACGGGAAAAAGACATTGTCTGGCAACTACGCCGGCGCGCTGACGAAATGCTTTTCTCCGAAAAAGAACAAGCGGAAACAGAGCCAGAGAATCTCAGCGAGGGTTACAAAACCCGAGGGGGCAAAAGATGCACGAGAGGACGTGACATTGCAATAATATTTAATACGTGGCATTATTTTACATCTCGTTTTATTTAACAGACCTAAAAAAAAATTCCACTGTTCAGTGCAACTTTGTCCCCGTCTGAGACACACTACCAATGTGCCAATGTGAAGTTCATTTTCTCAGCGACCATAGGCTTCGTTTTTAGGAACAACGGCTATGTTGTGATTCTTATACGATTTCCCAGCATACATGAAAAATCTGATCGTCTTGAGAGAGTTCTTCGCTTCACATAATCCCAGCAAATTGTGTTCAAAGGGCTGTGTATAATTACGTTATATTACCCTGTGCTGAAATAAGGTCAAATAGTTAGTGGTATTATATTGGTGTGGCTTTGTTCTTGCTTGCCCTGGAAGACAATGGGATCACATGATTATGTTGTGGGGTTTTTTTTGTCTTCAGGATCAGCAAGTGCTTGTCTATGGGAATGAAGAACACGTCCCTAAATCGTCGGCTGTGAATAACTCACGAATAACAATGAGGACGGTCCCATTTAGCAACCCTCTGCGCCACTAATATGCTCCAATTATATGGATTTTTAATTAGCGTGGGAAATAAGGTCTGGCATGAAATGGGTGGGGGTGGGAGCGGTTAAGTGCAATGGCCAAAGACTTCTTGACCTTTCACCGCCGTGTCACCAAACACGCGGACTCAAGTCATGTTTGTTGTTGCTGACTTGCGAAAGCTCGGTGGCAGACGTCATCAACTGATCTTGTTACCGTGACCTCAGCAGCCAGGGACACAGAGGCCGATGGGATTTGTAGTACAAATTGCACATTTGATTCTACAAACTGTACACAAATTCTTAATTTGTAGATTTAAAAAATGGTCATTAGTGTGTGTTTGGACCTTGTGAGATGCAGAAGAGCTTATCTTTCGATGGCACTTTTCTGTCACCGTTCACAAGTGTTCAAGTGGTTCCTTGTGCTTTAGTATTACTATCACTTTTCAAGTTTCGCTGTTTCTGCTGATGGTGGAGGTTGCCGGGGGTGAGTGTGAGGCTGAAAGAAAAGCCAGCCTGGATTTGAGTTGCTGGGGTAACAATGGCATGTTTTCCAGAGTGCCAGTTGTGTACGGACTCAGTGAGTGAGATGCGAAGAGGGGAGATTATTCCCCACCCCAACCTAAAACAGGAAGTGAGGGCCACCCCCATTGACAGACAAAAGGCCATATTCTGGTTTATGCGCTGTTGTCATTGGTTGATGCCAGACCAAACCAATACACCTTCTCTCCTGTTGTATCCATATGGCGTTGTTAGCAGTAATAAGCACTAGAAATGTTTCAGAGCATACCACATAAGCCGTTAAAGATCCAAAAAAGAGGAAAGAGAGATGTGAATAACTACCACACCAATTTCTTCTTGTTTTATCTGTTTATGCAAATCTTGAGGATGCTTAACCCCACGCTTGGTGTGTAGCGCTGCATTTGGCACCAGTTTGAAAATGGTGCCCAACAAAGTGGCCTTGAGAAAGACAAAACCATGACAAAATGGTGCAAATGTTCAAACTGGCTGGCAAATAATTTGGTAGAGTTGGTAGAAAATGCATAGTGAAGTAAAGTCTCTACTAAAGTACAATAACAAAATACTTGTACCTTGTTACTTCCCATCTGTGGGTGTTGGGATTAGTTTATTTTGATGGTGTGGTTTTACTGATTTGTTTTTTAGCAAAGCAACAATCGGTATTGTCTGTACTTGTGTGCCAGCAGTTCCTTTACCAGAAAAGACTTTTGTCTCATTGGGGAAGTATTTTTTTCTGGCTGAAACCTGACGTTCTAGGCATGGGAACTGCAAATTCTGATATCAATTTGCACTGAAGGTGGTATAGATGGAACGTCTGCTTATCTGGGAGTGAAACATTAGCACTATTAAGGCTTAGCACATGTAGCGTGTTTGCTAACATGAGTTGATTTCAACGGTGCATTTTTTGCATTATCAGCAATGAAACAAAGTAAACGAGAATGTGCTGCTAGGACTGTCTTGTAGCTACGTAGGTCATATAAAAACTGGTTAACATACAAGGCTTACGAGTGGTGGCCTAGTGGATAAAGAAACGGACCCGTTAGCGGAAGGCTGCCGGTTTGGATCCCGAAACACAAAGGTGCCGCCCACTTCAATGCAGAGGACACATTTCGTTGTGCCACTTTGTGCTGTGCTGCGGTGTTTCACTTTCAGTGGGTGAGGAGCTTTTGCTAATGTCACTGCTTGATAGTTATGTGCATTTGAGGGCCTGGTGGGTTAGACTTGGGGTTCGCCAATGAACCAGACAGCCACAAAATCCCAGGTTCAAACCCCACTTACTACCACTGTGTCCCTGAGCAAGACACTTAACTCTGAGTGTCTCCAGGAGGGACTGTCCCTGTAACTACTGAAGTGACTTTGGATAAAGGAGTCTGATAAATGCCACAAATGCAAATCTTACAACTAACTACCCGCTCAGCCATTTTGGTTGTGTAATTATTTCTTATACCCAAAATTGCACTTTATTATTCCACATACACTATGTTAAAAAATGGGAAGAGTCTATTCCTCTATTCCATTCTTCCTACGTTTCTCTTCAAGATTTTATTGGAAGGCCACCGTGTGTTTGAACGGGTGATAAATTGCTGCGCGGATGCAACTGTATGCAACAAATTTGTCAGATGGTCAGCCATCAGGACGTGACACGAAAGGTCTTTGGCGTGACTAATGAGGTCGTCTTCGCAGACTTTTCATCTCTCCTTGTTGGCATCAATCAAAAATAGATACAGGTCAGCCAAGGTTTTGGGGGAATGTTGAGTAGGGGTCACGCGCTAAATGTCGATCGTCATTGATACCGCGGCCACTTTTGTTTGCGTGTTAAGGTGGGTTGTGTGTGTTTTTGTTTGAAGGCTGCGAGTCGTGCGGCTTTTCATTCACGTGTGTAACACGGTATGAGGTCAGTGTTTTTTTGTGTTCACTTGACACACACACACACACACAAAGATGACACCATCCTTAATTGCTGAATGGTCGCGTTCCAGCGGTCCACCACTCTTTTGTCGCTCACATTCTCTGGCCTTGTTGTTCTGCAAGCGCCGCAACTTTGGGCCTCCTCCTTTGTGCCGGCGCTGCCAAACAATGTCGGGCGGACTTAGCCTTTTCGCCCATCTCCATATCGTCACCCACCCTTCCCCCCACCACCATCTCCTCCTTCGAACCCCCTGTTCCGGCCCTCTTTCCTCCACCCCTACCACGCCATCTCTACCCTCTATCTCTCTATTCCCCTCCCTCCCTCCTGTGTCTTGGCCAAGCCCCAGACGAGCCTGCTCCTTATGACAATGGCCCCGGCCCCTAATCTCCATGCCAAAGCTGTATTCTGTCCCCTCAGCGTGAGGGCCGCCTATCGTTTTGTAGTTGTTGTTTTTTATCTCTTTTTTATTATTCTCTGGCAGAACGAATGCTGGGAAAAGGGAATCTGCCATCCTAGAGAAGATGGGGTAGGAGGTGCTGGGTAGACGAGGATGAGGGAAAGGAGGAGGGAGCAGTCGGGACTGTCGGATTGGGGGGTCTGAGGTGCTTAGCATGAGTGTGTGGTCCTATATATCAACGAGAAATAATGGAATATCGGAGATGGAGGATCGAGTTTTTCTCTTCTTTCTTCTTGTTCTGCACCTGCAGGATTCACTTTGTTCTGTTTGTTTTTTGTTTGTCGGTACGGCGGAGTATCGCCCGGCTCCATCTTTCACTTTCACGTCTCTCACTACTGCCCTTGTCCACCCAGTGATTATGTTATTTCTCTTGGTCTCGCTGTCACAATCCCCATCTCTCTTGCGGTGATCTGTGATATCTTCATTTGGTTTGGGTTTTTAACACTTACACACACACACACACACACACACACACACACACACACACACACACTCTGCCTCATGTATGAAAATTCATACATACTTTTGCTCAGATGTCTAAGAACACTCGTTCACCCTCATCTTCTATTTTAGTTTCTTAATTTTGTAATTCATTTTTATTACATAATTCTCAGAAAGTGTCAGGACCCTCCGTTAGAAATGTAACTATAAACAGGGGTGAAAGTAGCTTTAAATTTATGTATTTTGCCAAAATGCCCCTCTTTCCGCATCTGGTACTGTTTCGATTGGTTACTTTTGCATCTGAGGGTAAATTACATATTAATATGATATAAATATATCACTCTGAGATCACGGAGATAGAAGATCAAGCTTTGTGGAAACTGAGGTTGACAGTAACTGATGAGAACAAATGTCCCCTCTTCCCCCAGTTTAACAGATGCATCACCTCCCAGCTCATCAAGTGGTTCAGCAACTTCCGCGAGTTCTACTACATCCAGATGGAGAAGTTCGCCCGGCAGGCCATTAACGACGGCGTGACCACGCCCGAGGAGATCAGCGTGAGCCGGGACTGCGAGCTCTACCGCGCCCTCAACATGCACTACAACAAGGCCAACGACTTTGAGGTAAGTCCCCCACCACCCGCCTGCTGTAGGCCCGCGCGAGACGCGGGGGGGAACCGAGGTGGAGAGGTGGCACGGGTCACCTTTAGAACGCCGCTTGAAAATAAACAAACGCGGTTCGCCACAGCTGTGTGGTCCTATAAACCTTCTGCCCGCTTTGTGTGGGAGGTGGGAAAATCAATCTATCTGATGGTACATTCAGATATTTATTTCAAAAGAATGATTATCATAAATAAATAAATACCACCACAGTTGAAAATTGTGAAGCTATCGGTTTCTAATGGCAACATTAAACTGAACATTTCAGTTTTTATGGAATTATTTAAAAAATGTCTTTCATGGTACCTTGGGAAGGTCCTACAGTTCTCTTAGGGTTCTCAAGCTTGCTGGTCAGCACCAGCAACCACCTATTGCACATCTTCTCAGGTATTTGTACATAGGGGCTAATCATTTGCTAATGAAAACGTGTTTTAATAATGCTAGATTTATGGATCTTAATTTCTACACACTGTACCTATAGAAGAGCAAGTTGTCATTCTTGAATCGGCTCATTAGTGTATTTCAGTTGCCTCGTTCAGAACTATTAAATTAACCCACAAAGGAAGGATGACGATGATGATGATACTTTATTTGTCCCACAAGTGGGAAATTCATGTTGTCGCAGCAGAGAACCCACAGCGGCGCCAAATGCAGAGTACAGTTCATCGTTTATTACTTGTCCCACGTTCGCTTGAAGGATTTTTGGGGCTCTGTATGATTTATAGTGTAGTGTGATTTTTTTTGGTGTACTTTGCTGTTGTTGTTTCGTCCCCTGTACCTGCGAGACCCGGATTTGGATTCGGACTGAAAACAAAAAAAAAAAAAAGAACTTTTCCACTCCATGACAAACATGACAGGCTGCTGACAAACTCGTCACCGGCTGTTCACCTTGCATGGCTTCACGGGGGAATGGCTGAAATGCCGCTCCGTGACATCCTTTTGTTGTCGCCGGTGCCGCATTTGGCCTCGCCCTGCTCGCCTGGAAGGGTATTGCGGTGGCCGCGTCTGGCCGGGCCTGCTTGCGAAGCACTTCTTCTGAAAACCTCACCGCGGAGCCCGTGAAGGTTATTCGTCCCGCTGTTTCGCGAGAGAGACGCGAAAGACACCGAGAGCCGAGAGAGAGCGAGAGAGAGAGAGACAGGTGAAGGAGGGCGAGGGAGCGAGTGAGCGAGTGGATGGGGAAAGAGGAAGGTTGCCCGTGAAGGCTGGGGTGCCCTTGCTGAGGGGAAATTCTGCAGCACTGGCAGTAAAGGCCCACGGCTCTCGGCGCGGCGTATGTGTCCGCTGGGGCCCGGTGTGATCTCATCCACAAAAACTCCCCCTACACGCGGCCGGTAGGTCTTTGAAGAGGACAGGGAGGAAGGGAGCGAGATAAAACAAAAGAGAGGCGCGCTTTCCTCTTTTATACCTTTACTTTGCCGGCGGAGAGCCGCCATTCCTTCTCCAGGCACCAGGAACTTATTTCAGGACGTCAGAATCGCACCAAATTTCCATACATAAATGTGGGATTCGCAAGCGGAGAAGACAGGAGCTGAATAAGACTTGTGTTGTGCCAGAGTGGGAAGGAGCGCTGGGTGGGGTGGGCGGGGGGGGTCGTTTTGCATATTAAGGGATTTCTCGGCAGGTGTCTGCGAGATACAAGAGCTGATTACAACTACGCACAAGGAAAATTTGCCAGGCCATGCAAATTTCTCCCCAGACAAACGAACCGACTTGGCAAGAAACGTGCAAGGCTGTTTGTGTGTGTGTGTGTGTGTGTGTGTGTGTTTTTTTGTTTTGGTGCGTGTGTGGGGTGGGAGATAGAGAACGGGGTGGTACGGACAGGAAACCGTATTGCCACCGAATGCCACCCCGGCTGCTTCTTTTGCTGCTTGAAATGGGAGCTTTTGCCAGCTCAGCAGTGCTGTGGCTGGCACACACACACACACACACACACACACACACACACACACACACACACACACACAGTGCTTCATCATCATCAAAGCCCCCCCCCCTTCCACCTTCGTCACGTCTCTTTTGCAAGTGAATATGTCCTCTGTTTTCGGTGGCCTCGTCTTGTTGATGATAATCTGTGCTGTCACTTGCGCGCTTCTGACACACCGATCCGTTCCTTTGAGATCGCTTTTGTTTCCTCTCTCTCTCCCTCTGTCCTTCCCTCTCTTTTTTTTTTTTTTTTCGCTCCCCCTCTTCCTTCCTCCTGAATCTTCGCTCCTTTCATCCTCTTCAAATGAGCTCCTTCCTTGCTCGTCCGAGGCCATGGGTGCCCATTAGAAAGTTTTAATGACACATTTGTCCCGTTCCTCATGGCAGAATAAACACAATTTGCAATTAAAGGATTTTTGTTAATTATCTCCCGGACTGCCGTGCCTTCGGCTGGGGCTCAGCGGTCTCAGAGGGGTCCACTCGGAAGACCCATGTCCCTTCCTGCCGCCCCTGAGGGCCCCAGTGCTGCTGAGGGCCAGAGAAAAGCAGAGTTTTAGATTCCGAAAGAGAAAAATCACATCAAATAAGTAAAAGACTGATGTTCACACACAACATAAACGTGAATGGGGATTTATTTATATTTACTCACTTATTTTTTTTTAGCTAAACTGTAGAATAAAAAAATAAATATTTTATTGTTTTAATATATTTCCATAGTGTTCTTTTCTTTAGACTATTTAAAACACTCTATATACTGGTATTGCATTTTTTTACACCACGGATGTAAAGATTTTACCTCTTTTTTTTTTAAAGACATATTTTGAAATATTTAGTATTCAGGCCAGTTCACATGAAGCACTAGAATACAAGAGCAGACCACCTGCATCCTAACACAAAAATTGTGTTAAGAATTCCGAGTGTAAGTGTAACCTGTATAATGTAGGGTTCATGCCTGGGTCAGGCTGCCTGTGCGGCTGGATGAAAAGACACTGAAGTAATGGAAATTAATGTGCAAAAGGTACTTCATGTGAATCTGCCCTAATTGATTCCGAATTGTACATTCTGACGTCAGAAAGGGGAACAAATATTAGTTTAAAAGCCTCTAAAGTGGTCTGCAGTCGAAAAAAATCACGTTACACGGTACCGTTCACACCGTAAAAAAAGAAACCAACCCGGCCCCATTCATAAATCTTGGCTGATTACTAATTTAGTATCAATTAGGCAGCGGCCTGCCTGCTCCTGTCTTTCCTGCTCTCAGCCTCTTCTCCTGAGGCGGTCTTCGGCTCCTTCTGCCGCCGACAAAAGCGGCCCTAATCCCAGGCGGCTGCTCTGCACGACTCCCTCACCGGAGAAAAAAAAAAAAAAAAAAAAAAACAGGGCCGCTCTCCAGCGACTGCATCGCCCAGGCCAGAGCTTTCCGGGGCAACAAAAAACCCACCACTTGTTAATGGAACACAATTATCCCCCGAGGTTGGGGGAGTAGGCCTCTCCACTGGGTGGGAGGTACCCCGACTCCTCTCGGATTTCTCTGGAAGCCAACCGGCGGAGAGATGAATATTTTGGCAAGAGCGCTCCGCTGTGCGCGAAGAACCCCGGCGCCTGCTTCCGAGCTCGGTGTGACGCCGCGTCGCGTTCCGGTCCCCCCGGTACAGCTGTTGCAGCTGTCGTTTTCCGTCTCTGCTATTGTCTCCTGCTTCTCTTGCCCCGGGCCACGTGAAGGAACTCGAGAAGGAACGGCGAACGAGGCCACCGCGGTCAGGTGCTGTTTCGGCGGAGGAAGCGCTCTTTGTTTAAGGGCATTAACTTGCACAGGTCTACTGCCCCTGGCCCCGAGCGCCGACTACGGCCTAAACAGAACCCCAGCCTTAATCAGCACTCAATCTAAAGTGGCCATCGCTGCCCCCCCCCCCACCTTCCCCCTGTCAAGCGAGGACCTGCAACCAATCACGCGCAGAACAGATCAGGGACTTCTAATAGCCCCGGGCTCTCAGAGTGGCTCAGAGCAGCTGCTCTCCCGCCCGCTCTTTATCCCGCTCGGTCGTGTCTTCACTTAGCGAGACCTGGGTTTCACATATCACACCTTCACAAAGACTCCAAGGCAAGGCGACAGCGAGGGCGGCGGAGAACATGGACGTGGGACCTGTTCCTGCACTGCACTTCAGCTGCTTAAAGACGATGAGAACGTTACAATAGACAGGATTCCGCTCGGCCCGGCAAAATCTGTGTGAACACAGTCAGAGGACAGTTGTCTTTATTGGTCATCATTTCCCATGTACTTCTCGCATTTCCTTTTGTGACAGAATATTCTTTTGGAGACACAATTACGGTCGAAGGGACCGTGTGTGTAAGTGAGTAGTGTGTGACCTGCACTCTCTGTTCTTGGTGGGGAAACACACTTAAGAGTTACTAGAATCTTGTCAGACTCTGATTTAGTCTAGAGATCGATGATGTTCTCAAGGTATGGACAGGGTGATGGTTAAAAACTAAATAGATAGATAGATAGATAGATAGATAGATAGATAGATAGATAGATAGATAGATAGATAGATAGATAAGAAGAGTTTTCTTTAATCCATCGAAGAACTAGTGTTTTTCCACTAGTTTCCAACTACTTACCTACTTACCTGGGTCATTTACCCCTTTGCCTCCGTTATTTAAGGCTTTGGTAAAGTATCTTTGGAAGTTAAGGAACTATTCCTTTACCACTTCCATTGGAGTTCTTGGAGGAGATGAAAATATCCTGTCAGGGTGGTCCTCCAGCAACAAGATTGAGAACCACTGCATTCAGGCGTGAAGAGCCAAGGACAGAAGGTGACCTGAGAAGAGCCTCCCGCAGGAACGTAAGGAGAGAAGGAGGCTGGTGTCTGACCCAACTGCAGGGCCGAACCGGCTCACTCTGTCACGCTGGCAAGGTTCCTCCCCCGAGTTCACCGCACTTCTGCCTCCCTGCCAACCCGACCTCTCCTGAGGCCGGGCGGCGAAGGCCGGGCTCCGGGCGCCCCCTCCTCCCCGTCCCGTTCAGCCAGCACCCCTGGCAATCGGCGTCAACGGTGACAAACGCTCCCCTTCGCTAATTGCCCTCAAAATAGTAGCCGCTGGTTGAGGACGTACCACGGTGGTCCAGTCGATGATGCCTGGCCTGCTGGGGTGCTGCATCAGGAGGGCATTATGTTACCCCAGGATTACATCATATTAAAAAAACGCTGTAGACGAGTCTTATTCTTATGGGCAGCTCAAGGTCACCCCCAGAGCGGAATTTTTAGATGTTACGACCAAGGTAAGGAGACTAAAAGGACAAAGGATGGCGCTTTATCTGGGTCTTCGACCTCCGTCCTTGGCTTGCAGGGTAGCAGAACGTCCGCACCTTGAGAACCAAAGACGCGGTGCAATGCAGCCATTTTTCCACGTTCAGGCTTCAAAACAGAGGTGGCCGCAAGGCCATGGTGGTGTCTGAATAGCCAAAGAGCTTATTTGTGTGTGAGTGTGTGTGAGTGTGTGTGTGTGTGTGTGCGCGGCCCCTGACGGTACTTTCAAGGCTGCATAGTTCAGGAGCCTTGGTTGCAGGTCCAACCCCCCACAAGAGACATATCTGTCCAAGAGTGGGGCAGAGACCTGGGGTGCTGTTGGACTAAACACACACACACACACACACATGCTTATCAAGCCTTATCGTCTGCTTTATTGATTTGGGCTGATAGATGAGACCCTGAACATTTGTGTTTTTCGTTGGCCCGTGTTGAGTGACGTGGGAGTGTGTGGCGAGGCGCTTGAAGATACGGAGCGCTTTGAAAGGTCCGACCGAACACCTCCTGCCTTCACTGACCACTAAAAAGGAGGCCTGAAATATCAGACGCGTCATCTGTCATAAAAAAAGTCCCCTCGGATCAAGCAGCAGTGCAGACTTGGCACGTTCAGGAACTTGTGCGTGTTCCTTTCAAAAATGCCAAGGTTGGCATGGGAAGTTAACCCGTTCCCAGACCTCGGCCGGTTAGGAATTAACTCGGAGAATCCTTCAAGGCTGCCCGGCCATGTTTATCTCCCAGGGCCATTTTTGTTTGGCCAGCGCTGAGTAAATAGCGGCCGCTGCGCTCTTCCCCAGATGCGGGCGAGATTGAAAAAAAAATAAAATAATAAATAAATAAAGTGAAGTGATTGTCACATGTGATACACAGCAGCACAGCACACGGTGCACACAGTGAAATTTGTCCTCTGCATTTATCCCATCACCCTGAGTGAGCAGTGAGCAGCCATGACCGGCGCCCGGGGAGCAGTGTGTGGGGACGGTGCTTTGCTCAGTGGCACCTCAGTGGTACCTTGGCGGATCGGGATTCGAACCGGCAACCTTCTGATTACGGGTCCGCTTCCTTAACCGCTAGGCCACCACTGCCCCACCACTGAGGCGCGAGAGGGAACGCCGCCGATCGGGCGCCGTGCGGAGGGAGTCCAAGTCCTTTTCTTCTCGGGTGAAAAGTGAGGAGGTGGAAAGACAGGGGAAACACCCTCCAAACTGTCCCATGCACCCGTTTTTTTTTTTTTGAGGGGTGTCGTTGTCCCTCCTTGGTCAATATTGACTGACCAAACACGGGGTCGGAGTCAGTTTGTTCTGACTGAGTGGTGTACACAGTGAACAAATGCGAAGTTCACTCTCTCTTTCCGTCCGTCCTCCGTCCCCCTCTCCCACTTTCCTTCTCCTCCTTCTCAGGTTTCACCACAATGTCCATTTCCGCCCCCTGCTCGGCACGGTGTCCCACCTCCTTATGGCCCTTTTTAAAGGAATCCTCACCTGTCCATTAAATTTACGGCATTTATCAGACGCCCTTATCCAGTGCGACTTACAATCAGTAGTTACAGGGACAGTCCCCCCCCGGAGACACTCAGGGTTAAGCGTCTTGCTCAGGGACACAATGGTAGTAAGTGGGATTTGAACCTGGGTCTTCTGGTTCATAGGCGAGTGTGTTACCCACTAGGCCACTACCACCTGTCATGTACCAAATTCGATCTACTTTGCCTGATTAAGCGAATTTCACCTCGGAAGGTTTTCTTGGGAACTGTTGTTCTCTGTGGTGACGGTGACATTTAAACCCCCCGTGACTCACTTCTGCCGAAAAGCCCTGCTGTTCATCACGGCCTGGAATTTTACGCCGTTCGGCGTGGACACCGACTCGCCGAACCGGCGTCTCCCGGCGAGCTGCTCTGTTACCAGCCCGCGCTTCGGCTCGATTTCCATTTTTTAAAAAAGCGGCGTGCTGTTGACATTCTTCCTGCTCACGTTACGTTAGCGTTATCGGCCACGTGCTTCCATATGCAAATGGTGAAGCAGGATGTCACCTGTTGGGTCTTGTTATGTTGAAGCGGCATTTTCATATTCAGTCACACCCCGGCTTCACGCGAATTACATTCACTGGACAGAAAAGGACAGAAAAGGGTTAAAAAATATCAGCATTTCACACCATAGGTGTTGTTGAACGGAAAGCTTGGCAATATAATAAAATCTGTCACAAATGTCACCATAATGTGATTCATTATGATATCAGCTATACCCTTACATTCAAGGATCAGCAGTGGGGGCCGTATTCATTCAGAATTTTGTATTTCCGCGGCGCCTATCCAGGTTGTGAGAGAGTATGGAATTGAATTTGGTTGTTCATGCAATAATAATAACAGCGTTTGTCGAAATCCGATTTTGGTAATTGGCGCTCGGTCACCCTCGGGCCTTTTGGCTTTGCGGACTCTGCATCCCAGCCCGCTCGCCTAATGGAGGAGCTGTTGATTTGGACGCTGACGCCATATCAAATATTTATGAGACATTGTGCGAGACGTCTTTGGGCCATTCTGAGCGTCCACAGTAGATAATGTCCCACAATGCCCTGGAACAAAGGCAAGACATGGGAACAGTTATCAAACATGCATATCCATCGATCTGTCGATCTATCGATCAGTCTTTTTCTCTCATCAAGCTAGTATCTGTGTATTGCCCAGTTTTGTCTTTCTGCTTTTCCCTGCTTTACCCCCCCCCACCTTCCCTTTTTCAGTCCAGTGGGTCTAAAATACCTCCACCCTTTTCTCCTTGACATTGGCGTCTCCTCGCAGTCAGCGTTTTGCTGTCCTTTTACTGTAAAGCGTCAGGAGAAATTCCGCGCTGGGAATTATTCTTAGCGCCGCGGTGCTCCCTGCGTCTGTACCCGAGCTGTCCTGTCGTGTTCCGGCAGAGACGCCGGCGCTCTGGGGAGACGCACCGTGGGGTGCAGATATAGGAGAGACAAAGACATGTTAGTAGGGAGACACAGGTGCGATGAGCGACGCCAGAGGTCTGCTGATACAGACGGACAGACACACACACACACGCGTATAACACATATGTGATTTATCATGAGAATAAGACTACACCTACATTTCAAATCATTGACCAATGGCAGCTATTCATAAGAAAGCGGAAAACGCCCCGACTTTTACTGAAATTTGGACGTCAACAAAATACATAGGGTGTACATAGGGACACATGACAAACACACAAACACATTCATGCACATGCTTGATGGCAAGCTGTGCTGTTGATGAGGGTGTGTAGGGCGTGGGTGGAGCAGAGGCTGCCCCGTCAGGACCCTGAGCCGGGAGTCAGCACTGTCCCCGCACCTGACCCCCCAAAACTGCAGTCTGAAGAGGAAAGGAGAGGAATGCTACTACAGGGATATTGTAATTGCTTATAGATGTTATGTTGTCCTGGGTTTTAATATTTGTGTGTGTGTGTGTGTGTGTGTGAATATCTCTCAGTCGGAGGTGTCACAGTTCTTGGCCGGGCTAATTATTTCTGCAGTGTCAGTAAATAGGACTAAAGGGGTTGTCTGAGGAGCCACAGAGATCATTCCCAGCATGCATCTGGGCACGTCTACGGGGCGCTCTGAATCATCACAACAAGAGAAGCAGGCAGGGAGGGAGGGCGGGGTACAGTCACCCAGAAACAGGTCAGCGGTGACATAGTTCCCTCTTCTGCTTCGGAGAAACTCACTCATTATTCCGCTCTTAACGTAGCATCTACACTAACGACCACTCAGGGGCTCTTATTTGATTATTAAGAGTTAATATTAATTTTAGGGTGGTACCCTACCGTTTCGCCCATGCAAATGAGGCAACCCCAAACGTTGAAATATCACCTAAACGTTACCCTTCATTTTATTCCACGGGACACAAGCAACGCAGACTGTCCTGCACCCAGTAGCCCCAATAGCATGAACCCCAACATCATATACTGGTTATGAAATTTGACCTTATCTGCAGTGCCTCTATGTAAAAATAAAAAAAAAAGTGTCAATTATGTGACAATTATCATAGTAAGAGGCGGATTGTAATTATCGGTTGGTCAAAATAAACAGAAGACCAATGAAAATGGCGGACGTCATTTTAATACTACAATGTATTTCTTACTCACTGTGTGGATTTCAGATATTTACCATGGCCATGCTGAGGCTAAATCATCCTGAAACTACGTCTGACTGGATTGGTCAGGCTGACGTCGTTCCCCCTCCACACACACACACACACACACACCACTTCCCCTTTCCTACGACTCCACAGCGGTCCAGATTTTTACGATGCCAGCCTTGTCTCTACCTTCACTTCCCCATTGGCCCATAACCAGGCCCTTATCTCCCACCGACAACATGTCCTGATGAGCGTGTCTTTGTGTCTAGGTGAGACTTACAAGATTTACAAGAACTGGGAAGTCTCACGCAAGTCGGCTTTTGGGGAAGTGAGAGGGAAACAATGGGGAGATAAAAGACGCCCCCCCTTCCCCCAGACATCATAGCTCTTCCCTAATGAGGAAGGAGTTGACTACCTGATTAGATTAGGACCGCACTGAAGGTGCTTCTTCTTCTTCTTCTTTTTCTCTTAATGACCTTTCCCCCTCTCTGTTCCGCCCAGGTGCCCGAACGGTTTCTGGAGGTGGCCCAGATCACGCTGCGGGAGTTTTTCAACGCCATCGTGGCAGGCAAAGACGTGGACCCCTCCTGGAAGAAAGCCATCTACAAGGTCATCTGCAAACTGGACTCAGAGGTGCCAGAGATTTTTAAGTCTCCCAACTGTCTCCAAGAGCTTCTGCACGAGTGAAGCTCTTCCTCTTCTTCTTCTCATTTCGAACATTCTATTCAGGCTTTCTTTTTCTTTTTTTTTATTTCTCTTGACGTTTTTTTTCTTCTTCTCCCCTCCGAACGTATGATATGAGAAGTAGCATTCCCAGTTTGACGCCTCAGTTATTCCAGATTGATTTAGCTGTCTTTTTTTTTATCTGAAGAGAACTTTGAACTTTGTTGGGTTTATTCTGACTCGTTTGTTGTCTGGCCGAAGCAAATGGAAAGCACCACGAAACAAACTGTTCCTAGAACAGGGAACACCATTTTTTTTTTTTTTTTGTGCGTGTTTTTCCCCTTCAGAATAGGGCACTGCTTTTCTAGGGTGTATAGATTTAACTTTTATGATGATAATGATGTTAATGATTATTCTAATTTTATTATTGTTGTTGTTGTTATTATTAATATAATTGTTATTGCCGTTGTTGTTGTTGCTTGATCACGATTGGCACTTGGAGATTGCGTTTTTGTTCCATGACGAGGGAAAAATAAATTATTATTAAAAAAAAAAAAAAAAAAAAAACAGAGTGGAAAAAGAGAGGAGCACATATTCTCTCCGAGCAGTGGGAACCAGCGAGGTTTCTGCTATCTCCTTCTATTTCCTTACTATCTCTGTTTGCATGGGTCCAAGGTTTGCATTTTTCAGCCAATCTGATAGAAGGGGCACGCTGGGACACGGTCAGTTGCACCAGCAGGACGGGCCCGGTGGTCCAGATGCTGCGGTGCAACCAGTGACCTAACCAAGGCGGGCCGGTTTCTTGTTTGTGGACTTTAACCGGCAAGCAACCAGAGCAGAGATACGCAGAGAGGACGTAGTCACCGGTTTATGAAGGGACTACTGCACACACACACACACACACACACACACACACACTCTAGCTCTCTGGAGTGCTTAGTCAGGAACAGCGTCCACTTGGCACTTAGTCTGCAGGGAGATGTTCCATGCATTGGATTTAGGGTGGGTCATCATTCCAAGGGCAAAATACTTTCTTTCCCCAGCCAGGACGGAATATGGCATATTTATGTCCACGCGTGTCCCCTTACATCCACAGAAACCACGAGGATCTCTATATGGACGTATATCCCCCCCTTTCCTTTTAAACATTTCATTCCAGTAGAGTTACTCTGATGAGGATTCTTTTTAGTATTATTTGTTTCTTTTTTCTTGAACTCCATTTTGCTTTATGTCTCAGTATTTTGATAGTAGAGCCACGTTGAAATAAGTCAGTTTCGATCTGTTCCTTTTTCTCCCCCCCCAGGTATAACTGGTTAATATATTATTAGTCTGAAGTAAATATATCTGCTGTTAAAAATCTTAGTAAAATTCTGCACTATAATGCGATTAAGGCAAGGTTTCAGGCGCTGCCTTTAATCCAGCGAGAGTCTCAGAAACGACTATAAAATAGAAAAAAAACGCCGTGATGAGCCCTCAGCGGCCCTTCTGAAGCGCTTTCTCCAGAAACTGATGTTCCGTCGTCTCCTGTGCCATAAACACAACCATGGGCCCATACAAATTTAACACAGTTCATTCTCGGCTCAGCCAAACATCTGTAAGTAAAATAAGTTCATGACAAGCATACAACTGTTTTTTTTTTTTTTATTGGAAGTCAATGGCCACGACTGGCCGATATTCGGCAGGAAAAACGGACGTGGCCCGTGCTTTACAAGGCTCCTGAGTGAATGAGACATTATTGCAAAGAACCTTAAAAGAACCATGTAGCCCAACCCTGAAAGGTCGCACAATGTCCCGGACAATGGGTCCGGGAGAAAAGCTACACCCGTCATTATGTCGACACAGAAACTTTGTGAGACCATCCAGTCCTTTGAGGATAAAATGAATGATCTGGGTTTTCATTGTTGGAAATGTTTTCCCCATCCTAAGATCTAATTGCACCAGCTCAGGGTCTGAATAGAATCTTAAAGAAGAAAGTCTTCTCTTGTGCAAGTTCTCAGTTTGCGTGGCGTCTGCTTAGCCCGCAGAAAAATGCATTTACTGACTTTAACCCTATGTGCATCTCAGATTATATGATGTATGTATACTTTTTTCGGGGATTTTTTTTGTGATTTGAAAACACTATATAGACCACAATCCTTAGCAATTATATAGACAGAAGCCGACCAATGTGTCATTTTGATCTTCTTTCATCCCCACTTTCTAATAGTGTTTCTTTATTTTGCCCCAGTGTTCTTTAGGAATTAAATAGCGGCCACACCTTCGATGTCTCCGACCCTTTTTTTTAATTTTTACATTTAAATTGGTTTTATTTTTTTGCATTTTTGAGAAACAAGTGTGTACCTGACAGGTTTTTTTTTTTTGTTAAGTTTCTTTTTTTTAAGTGGATTTTAATGAGAGTGATTGTACTGCAGTGACTTGTGGTGTGTGCCCTTGCAAGGAAGAGGAAGAGAGAGAAAAAATATAATAGGATGACCCGCAGTTTTCCTTGCGTCGTTTTCCTGTACACTGCTTCATGCGTCAACTCGCCTCTTCTTTAGCACCTCCTTAGAATCCCCCAAATTTCCCCAGCCTGCAAAACCAGCCAGCTACAAGGCTAATGAGGCGTAAATGCTGATAATGAGGTCATAGCCTGAGAAGGGCGGCCGGTGGGATGCGTTACATCATGGCAACGTATCCAGTGCCGTTTGTGCGTCAAACTGTTATTATCAAACTAGTTCCCCACCTATACCTGGTTCATAAGGAGCGTCTCTTTTCTCAACACACTGAGCTCCAGCCTTTTCTCCAGAGGCCACTTGTTCCGATCAAACTAATTAACATCATGGATTACTGTGTGTAAGCACGGCGGAGTGTGTGTGTGTGTGTGTGTGTGTGTGTGTGTGTGTGTGTGTGTGTGTGTGTGAGCATTTAGAGGTAATTCCTCCTTAATGTTACTTCATCCTTTAATGCTCTGTCAGTGTTGCTGAACAGTTTAAAACAATCCTACTATCCTTTTTTTTTTTTTAACCTGTTTTGTAAGTATATATACTTACAAAGAAATATATATATATATAATTGTGGAACTGAAAATGAAAAAAAAATCACTGCCTTTTGGATTCTTTAGCAATATGTTGTAAATAATGTTTGTTTATGCTTTTTTTGTATTTAAATTTTATTTGACTGTAGTGCAAACATCTTGAATTTAGTTTGTCATGATTAAAAAACAAATTACAATGTCACTTATTATCCTGAAGAGTAAGTTATGAAATGATACTCCAACGGTTTTCTGGTGTTGCTGAAATCACATGATTCTTTTTTGCATAATTTATTGGTTTAATTTATCCTAATTTATTGACTTTTTTGTTGGGGGTGGGCAAGGATGTACTGTAATTTCATTGAGTTGAATCATTTGGTCTCATTACCCTCAGATTCTCATTGGTTCCTCAGTGGCACTTCGGGGCAGCTAAATTCAACACAACTGGACACGGACATATACCGATACAGACAGAAATGCGGTCATCTGGGTAAATTTATCGGCTTTTAGGGGAAGGGGGGACGCTAATATTTATTTAATCTGTACATGGTTTGAATTTTCTCTAGACGCCCCCCCCAACCTTTTTTTTCTTTGTTTCATCCCACAGATACAGTAGTTCGATTACCTTGTGTGCCTTCATCCTCTTTGAACTGAATGTATGTGCAGTATATATATATATATATATATATATGTGCATATATATATATATGTGTATGTATATATATATATATATATATGTATATGTATATATATGCAAGCTTGTGCAAAATGAAAAAAAAAGAAATAAAGATTTTTAAAAAGATGTTTTAAACTGTTCTTCGGCTTTTTTTTCTTCAGTTTTAGCTCTGTTGAAGGTGATCATATTCCTTACCTGCCACAAGTTTGGACATAACTACACCATGTGGGCTATGACCTTTCTTTTTAAAGAAGAAATGTTCCTGACTGGTCTGCATGCTTATTTCATCATCATTATTAGCTTCATGATAGGTTCGTAAAAAACGATGTAGGAAGAGCAGC
The DNA here is from genome assembly GCF_900700375.1 of Denticeps clupeoides. Taxonomy (NCBI): domain Eukaryota; kingdom Metazoa; phylum Chordata; class Actinopteri; order Clupeiformes; family Denticipitidae; genus Denticeps; species Denticeps clupeoides. The sequence continues at coordinate 11,789,918 of NC_041720.1, read as the reverse complement.
CAACAAGTTTTTTAAACTTAAGGTGGTTGACAGAAGCCAAGAGTATAGGTTCTAAAAAATGAGACAATTTGCTTTGTTTGATTTTAATTTGATGCCATAACCCCACATGTGTTATTAAATTCAGTTTTGTTCTGCATTGTGAAAATAATCAGTAAAAGAAAGGCCCACCAATGTGTGTGTGTGACGGTGTGTGTCAGTTCTGGCCATATTTTAGCCCCTTTTGGCATACATTGAAACATGGTGGGCTTTCTGTGTAATTAAAAAAACAATAATAAAGAAACACCAAATGGATAGGATTCCACGCTGCTCTGACCTTTCCCTTGACCCCGCCCTCTGTGCATTCTGAATAGGCTTTATGGCCGACTGCAGATGCTGCCTCATCAGTCTAAATCCAGGGACCCATGCTCAACACAATCCAGAGGCACACGAGCCTCCACCCCACCCAGCAGCAGAACTCGTGTAGTGGCGAGTATAATAAATAAATATAAAACGGTCAACTGCTTTATCATAGATGCTAACGGACCGCAGCGTACTTTTACAAATATGTTCCCACTCAGCTGATTCGAATCCCGACATCCTGCTGAAACGCATCTCCGTGGCTATCGCTGTCCTCTTCCTGCCCCCTCCCGTCCTTCGCTCTCCCTCCCCTCCCGCACCGCTTTTCTCCCCTCCTTTCCGGCACTGTGAGCCTTAACCGGAGGGAAGGCTCCTTGGGAAGGGCTGAAGCAGCATCTTTGGGCGACATGAACCGTCTGCTTTGCAATCAAACACCATCTGTCGTTGCATCTGAACCTACGTACACACACACACACACACACACACACACACACACACATCTGTGCCACCTGGTCTCAATAAAGCTTTTAAAACACAATTCACAATCTTTCACAGCCCGCTGAATTTTGCGAGGGTGGGCATGTCATGACACCGTGGCCCCTGTAAGGAAAGCTCGGGCCCTTTCCGGGCCCGGCTGCTTCCGAAGAGAGCGCAGTGTCTGTAGAAAAAAAAACAAAAAAACATTTTTACATTTGGAACGCTGGACTTTAATCTGGTCTGAATGGGCACGGGGCCACTTAAGCACATTAACCTCAAATTCAGAGATATTCGCGGCGCGTGCGGCCCTGGTATACAAGCCACCGCCTGCCATCCCCCAAACCTACATTTTCACATGCAGCACTGCCATTAACACTTCACAGGTCAAAGCCATCGCTGCCCTCTGGGGTGAGTACCAATGTGGGGTGGCTTTTCACCCCTTTGCGGCAGGGCCAGTATTAAGAGGGGGGAGGTGACCCCTGGTGGCAGGAATGGGTTTCATTCACGGCTGATCCCGACCCTCGGGGACGTCACGTGGGTGTGCACCCCAGTTACGGCCCTCCGCCTCCTGCAGGAGTGTACGCTAAACCGCGCCTCGGCGGTGCGGATGGTTGCGTTGGGAATTTGCAGGCTGTCCGATGTCATTCCTCACCCGTCTGTCCTTCGCTCTCTCTATACCTAACTTTTTCATATCCCTCACGATAGAATAGCAGTTAATATGATTGCTTTTCTAGATTTCTTTTTTCTACTTTTGATCATACCTGTGTGTTTTGGTCTTACGGACCACTCATGCTTAAAACCTGCAGGCTCTGAGCATGGATTTAAATTAGGTTTAGAGATGGTGGTGGCTCTTAAAATGACGCTGGTTTTTATGTGTATGTTGGGTTGTTTTGTGATGCCCTTGAAAGAGAAGCCATTTGCCTATACGCCTCATCAGAACATGTTATGAAGCCTCCTCCATTATGACTAGGCAAATGATGCCATAAACAAATCTTCACGTTCTCAAGGTAGACGTGACGCGCCGATGATGGGATCTTCATTTCAGAAACAAATTTTCTGAAAACATACATCATCGTCTTCATCATCTATGAGAATTCTATTGCTGAAGTCCTGATCAGTCACAAAATAAATCAATACATAGCAATAAATAGAAATGATTATTTTGGATCAAGTTTTAAACATTCCATTGAATCAGTTACTGAATGCATAGAAGCATCAGGTATCATGGAGTCAAGAACAATTAGATCTTACTTTATTCATTTCCACATATCTGAGCTTTTCTATTTGACTGATATAATTCAAGGTCCAGTTAGCTTTGTCCTTTGAACGGCTACTTTTTACTTTTACACCTTTACTTTCACTCTTTTTTTTCTACTTACTATTTCCACAACTACAGAGATGATTTCCAACGTTTGTATTTTACTTCATTCCTGTTTGTAACATATGCACACAGTGAACAGAACTGCTTCTTTACTTTAAAGTAGTTATATGATGTCTATATGAAGGTTCAATAGGCGCATAGGCTTTGTGTGAGAAGTATAGTCACCATCCACACAAGCTACCCGTTAGCACCACTGCTTTATGTGGAAAATAACGTAGTTGAAAGTGAAAGTGAAGTGATTGTCATTGTGATACACTGCAACACAGCACACGGTGCACACAACGAAATGTGTCAGTGACGCCTCAGCGGCACCTTGGCGGATCAGGCTTCGAACCAGCGACCTTCTGATTACGTGGCCGCTTCCTTAACCGTTAGGTAAACACAGGTATTGTCAAATGACATGTTATGACACTTTGCATTAGAAATTGGGTCTTGTCTTGTCATGTGTGATGCTTGAAGCACATCGGAGACATTATGCATCAGGCCATTAATGATATATCTCTTGAATCCATTAGTATATATAATATAATGTAATTCTTCTGAATTGAGACAAAGTATGTTGACAATCCCAGTAGAAGATGGTTCGTTCATGTACTCTCAAAGATCAAGCCGCTCATAGCTTCTGCAAATGCTCCTGTCAGCATCATATGATCCCCCAGCCCCCTCGTTCAGCAGAAAAAAAAATTTTTAAACTGTGAGCTGCTGTAATGACCCATTTGGAAACGAGTTCATATAACAAGCAGATTAATCCTTAAGCACTTTCAGCATTTCAGCTAATTCTAATCATAATAACTTTAACGAACAGGAGGTGCATGAACGACGTTAATCTCAGAAACATGGTGGCCAAAAACGGGAGAAAATCCCCGACTTTTCTTTCGCGCTTCCTTCCCTGCGCATCTACTAATGCATCAAGCCATCAGCTTATCCCAGTCAGAGTGGGTCAGAGCAAAGCTACAGTGGGATGCAAGGCAGAAAAAAAAACATTATTTGTTTTTTGGTCACTGGGCAGCCAAGTTCGACAGCAGTTATGAAACGGCACTATAGAAGATCAATCAATAAATAACTTTCAACAATAAAACGTATTGATTAATGAAGTCAGAACAACTTAACAACTTCACTCTTCCTTCATTCTTTAGTCATACAATGATGTGGCAAAAAAGAAATGTGGCTTAAACGTCTGTTGAATTGGACTGGCATGTCCATACTCACTTGAGAACTACTGGCATGTCCATACTCACTTCTGGATGGGTGCGTTGTCCTGCAGGAAGACGCCCATCAGGATCTCAAGATCGCAAGTACAATAACTTTGATTGATTGTAAACCTGTTATTTATATTGAATTACCGATGCTGGATTTCCCCTTATGTTCTGATTTTCTGATTTAACCTACCTTAAGTTTCAGCTCTTCACAATTTTTTACATTTAACAATGTGAGCACACAGAGGACACTGTCATTATCATCTACTGAAGTCAGGATCTAAACACAGCCAACGTGTTCTTCTCGACATCAAGGGAAAGAAACATCAAAATGTCAAAGGTCGGGCTCCCAAGAAAATCTTGGCAATAATTTGTCTTTTTGAACCGAGTTATGGTCTCAGCTGAACCAGCCTCAGCTGAACTGCCACTTTCGTACCACCAAAAAGCAAACTCCACAGACGCCTGTCCAGTTCTTAGCCTCTCGAGTTCAATTTTTCCTTTTTCGTGTTATTCTCTTTGCACGCTGGTTTTGAAGGTTGCCTTGCTCAGAATATTTAATTGTCTTTTCTTGCTCCATACCATCATAGTTCCTTATTGATTTTCAAATATATCCCCACCCAGATCAAAGCTAAAACACAGGCCCTCAATCGTGGGCCTGTTTTTCGTTCCAGATACAGCGAGTCATTCCGGAACGCTCTCGCTGTGGTACACTTTATCCGCGAAATTAGCCTCTGAGATCTGAGCTCGAGCCTCAAGACAAGGGGGGGGCTTGTGGAGGACAGCTGCAGGCCAGAAGGTCCAGCCCTGGCCATCAGCTCTGGAACTGGCAGGGCCGAGCCCATTGTGTCTGCCAGCGGCCCGGGGAGGAATTTCATTTGTCATGAAATGGATATGGATCCTGGTCTCAAAAAAACAAACCAGCGCTGCTCCTGGGGCTCGGCTAAAAATAAAAATGTTCATTTCCCAAGGTAACACACGTAGCCACATCTGAAGGATATTGTGTCCAGGGAGGGAAGGGGGGCAAAACGCGGTGGACGTCCATTTTTAAACAGTGGAAGGATTTTTAAATGGTCCTCTGTGACTTTGTGAGTATTGTTGCTTGCATGTAGCACGCTCGCTAACTCCATTGTTACCAAATGACCTCACATGGCAACTCTGGGACCATGCAATAAAACCGCTCGACACCAATGATGGGGATGGGGTGGTCCCTTGGTCCCCATCGTGCGTGCTCTGCTGACAGGGCCACAAAGCCTGTCCTGCATGCAAACAAAAGGAGTCATCTTGAAGGTTTGATTCACTCCGGCATCTAAAGCCTAGGGTCCTTGCTGCCAAGATAGTCCGCATAGAAGCTTCATGTAAGGCCAGGTACACGACAGCTGCTCCCCAACAATAACTAGAGAAAAATGGAAGGCACCCAGGGAAGATGCGGAATACCCTTTCAGTCACCTTGCACCAGTTGTTGCCTGGGTGACTTCGGTTGGTCTGGCTCAATCGTGGCTATTGAGGGACACCTATAATTCAAAGTGGGAGGGGGGATGCTTCCCCTTCTTCTGAGAACTGCCAGTCACTTGGCCCTGGTGCCATCAAGATGCCGTGTGACACATGCACGCCGTAAATAAGACAATGGCATGTTATTCTTTTCAAAGCAGGATTGTCTGGAGGCCTCTGTAGGTCAGCTGAAGGAGACTTTCCAGGCCAGGAGCCTGACACACACCTAGACGGACACCAGAGGACTGGAATTGGGATAGAACAGGAGCCGGAGCAAGCAAGCGCATGTAATCCAGTGAACTAGATGGATCTGGGGGTTTGAGGCCCTATCATTTGGAGGCTGGTGGCAGTATTCCACAGGTTTGGCAAGAAATCTGTGGGTCTCCACCATTAACAACTTCTCTATGAAAGCAAATCACAAAACGAGCAAACATAAGTTGTGAGATTTCACAAAATATTGAAGGGGGCGAGTGCAAAAAAAAAACAAAAAAAAAAAAAATGGGAATTAGAGGGATGGACAGATTCCTTCAAGCCGGTGGCTTGGCTTTAGGGACGCTCAGCCGGACAGAGGGGGAGATTCACCAAATCTGCTCAAGAGGGGCCTCATTAGGATATTAAACAAGATTTAATAAGTGAGAGTGATTTGATGAGATGATTATCATGGCCATTAATCAAGCAAGCTTCTGTCTCGCTGCAATATGTTCCATCTTTCATCACCAAAGCCTCTTTAGTTCCTGAGCTTCTTAAAAGGTTGACGTGGTTCTGCACCCCCACCCCACCCCACCCCACCCCCCGTTTTCTTTCCCTTTTTTTTATTTTTCATTTTGTGTCACCAATATTTTTAGACAAGCTGCATTAACATAGTCTGAACAACAAACTGGATACCCGCCTTCTAGGTCGAGCATAATGTCTTAATAGCCACTAAGAAGAAGCATCTGTTGTGCAAATGGCATAATCTAGATAGAAATGTAGGGGGGGGCTGGATCCGTGGGGATGTTTCATGTTTGCATACACGGTACTTCATCAATTGTAAATCACTTCTAAGAGAATGAGAAGAGTATCTATCTATCTATCTATCTATCTATCTATCTATGATACCTAGCTAGATCTCATAACCTACTTTTCTGTATGTATGAGTTCTTCCAAATAAAAATACATTGCAAATGAAAAGAGCCTATCAAAGAAAACACGGCCGAGTGTGTTTATGTATGATCAGTGTTCTGTGGCGACTCGCAAAAACATAACCCCGGGGCCTCCGCCTTTATGAACATGCAGCGATGCCCACGGTCATGCACGGTGCACCCAAACAAATTTAGAGTATCACTTATAATACATCCGACATTTACATGTCATTTACAAACACTCATTAGTTAGTTTCTTGTGCCTGTGCGCTGATGGGCCAGTAGAAAAACTTTCGTCTCAAGTTTTACATACAGAAGTGAAGCAAGGAGCCAGTGCAAACAAATATCGGCTTACCTTAGGGAAAAAATGCAAATGCAAAAGTTGCATTTGGCATTAAGTGCATGATAACCCAGCAATCATTGACTGCATACATACCTGGTGGCCTTCGGCATTGGAAAAACAAACTGCGTAAACATCCGAGCTCCTCTCAGGAAAGATTAAGACAGCATAGAAACATTTTAAAAGCTCAGCTCAAGAAGATTACCTTTTGGAAGGATGCCCTCGGCGAATATTAATAAAATAAGCATGCAGAAATAATATAAGGATGTTTTTTTTTTTTTTTTCTAAACTTAATCCTCAGGGATGAACCAGACTCAACCTGCGAGAATAATCCCAAGGAAGTCTCCTGGTTATCTTCGCCCACTCAATCCAATCCGTCCTCTCATATTAAATCAAAAAGATAAGCAGACAAGAGCATGTTGTCAATCAAATTTCCAGTCATGACCTCTTGGCAACAAAAGAACTGGCACCGAATGGTTTTGGAGAAAATGAAAGGGACTGATGAAGAGTGCGAGTAGCTCCTGATGTTGTTTGCCCTTCTAGCAAGCAAAAATTATTTAGACAGAATAATTCATTTAAAAGTACTGAGTTAATAGGACTTCCTTAATTATGTAAAATATAAAGGCATATAAGTAATTGCCCCATCTTCTTTTATATATTTATCTATATGGCTTCAGCTCCTGAACAGCATTAATGAAACCAGGAGGGAAACAATGCATTACTGAATTATATTTCATAAAAAAGGGAACATTCAAATGACCCCTTTCTCTTGCAAATATGGTCATTATGGCAATTTGTGCAAATTGCAGTCTTGGAGCATCTGCTGGGGAACGTATCTGTGTGCAGATGTCCAGTTCAATTTCCATTAATGCAATAATTACTGTGGTGATACTGAAAGGGGTGGCAAAATTTTCACGCCAGCGCTAAAGACGGCGTGTGTGATCTGTGCCAGTTGGTGTGAAGGCCTTGGGTGTGGCTCAGTGGTGGGATTATGGCACATCTCTAACCAGGACACTGACCATTCTCTGCAATTCCTGCCTGCAGTAAACGTTTCCCCATGGGAAAATTGGTCAATTTTGCATTATGCTAGATTGATTCCCGATAAACACGTCCGTAAATCTGAGACAAGCACCTTTCAGAATTGCCAATGTTTGAACCTCAGAGAAAACTGAGAACGACAAAAGTGCTTTGTTGCAGCTGCCATATTGGTTTTTATTACAGAATACATACTATGCACACCTCCAGACTCCACCAAGATGTGATTGATACTTCAAGAAAGAAGGGGAAAGTGGTCTGAAGGCCCCACCAACGTGAAGACTGTCTGATACCAAAACTGGGCTTTTTATCTCACATCCGACAGGTTAACACTCACTCTACAGATTTGGGCCAAGACCTTCCCTGACTGGAACAAAAATATTAGTTTAATGTTAAAGGTTCCGTATCATGAAGTTTTCACTTTGTGAGATTTTCTCCATTGATTTGGCTCGTTTCTTGAAACAGAAATGACGTTCTCAAAATAACATGGACAAATCTCCACACCACCTTGCAATTGTTCACAACAGAATGGCATTTCTCATTGATTTTGTCAAATTGCAAATGCCTTAGTACATGTCTCAAGTGTCTTAGTTCATCTTTGCAAATGGTCCTGTACAAGCAGGCTTTAGTTAGAACAATGAGCCCACATTCAGCACATTTTACAAACAAACAGATCTTGCTGATCTAAACTGATTAGTTCATTTTCAGTCTAATCGTTGTTCTCTCTAAAACATGTCAGCATGGTTTCATTGTGTAAGTCACCATATGCATTTTTCTTGGAACATTTGATAAATTCATGACAGTCAGGTGAAATTAGAACGAGGAGTTTCCCACATCTCAGATGACCAATCAAAAGGTTTCTTTATTTACCTGACAGGTATGAATGGTTGTGAATGCTGAATGCCAAACATTTATTCATACATCTTGGCCAGCGCCTGAACCATTTGCAGTATGAACATGGAGGAACCTCACCAAGTACATGAACGAGGGTAAATTCCTGCTAGAGGAGGAGGAAGAAGAAGAAGAGGTGTGCAATAACCGGATTCAGTCGTTTGTCCATCTTCACTGGATGCTCACCGATTCCTGTGCAACTTGATTTATAAGATGGTGCTAGACCACCACGTACTCTCCTATCACAAATATCTCACTCATCACACCCCATATCACACTTTATCTTGGAGAAAAAATATATAATAATATTAAATAAATAGGCATTCTGCTAACTCTTCACAACCACTGATACTATAGTAGTGATAACATCTAACCTGGACGTGGCCCTTTTGAGGTGATGCCAATGCGATGTGCCTCACCATATCACCCTCTACATTCCACTCACTTTCACATGCCAGGCTAAACTTAGGTCAAAGGAAACTATGTGTATTCTTGGCATGGCAGCTTCCTTTCTTTAATATTATAGAAGGAAAAAATGCGCGGTGCTATTTTTGAAATGGACGCAGAACGGTCATAATCAGCCGCTGACAGTAACACTTCTTGCAAGACTTTTCAGTCCTTAATAAGACAATGTATTTCCAAAGTTGGAAATGCATTGGAAATTTCTGGAAAAGTTGGGGAAAAAAACTGGGAAAGACTAACGAGCATAACTCTGAGCAGAAGACAATGCCATTCCGGCCGGAGGGGAAAATGAGGTGGTCTATTGTTGTAGCCCGATTTAGCCCCGGCAGTCATTTAGGCAACTGCTGTCACGTCTAACTTTAGCCAGCCGCGCTTCCAGCTGTCAGCTCATAAAGAGGCCGGGGTTTGAGGTGCTAAGCCTGGCAGTGAAAGCAGAGCTTAGTGCCCGGCCGGAGGGTAGGGACCCCGCGGCCGGCCGCAGCCGAACCAGAGACGAACGGATCAGCGGAGACGACGCGAGGCTCCTCTGCCAGTCTAAGATGCATTCCTTCCGAGACAATGCCGGGGTGTCACTTTGTCGTGTCGGCCTGTTGTGGCCACGTGCGGCCCAGGACGAAAAAAAAAAAAAAAAACAGCCACGGGCCTCTTTAAGGTTTAAGTTTAGGGTTAGGTTCCATCACACCAAATTCCCCGGGGGTTATGAAAGCGGCGTTCGGAGAGGAGTTGGGCCCTTACCAGCGGCCATGTGTGAGGTGACCTCACTAATACTTATCTAATGCCCCTGCCAGGTGCCACAGGATTTCACAAATGAGCAAACGACAGTCTGCACATTACAGTAAATCATTTAAAAATCAGGCGCCAAGGTCTCACAGAGCGCGAATAACATTCCGCTCGAAACAACTACATTTGGTGAATATAAAAGTGAAGTGATTGTCATTGTGATACACAGCAGCACAGCACACGGTGCACACAGTGAAGTGTGTCCTCTGCATTTAACCCATCACCCTGAGTGAGCAGTGGGCAGCCATGACAGGCGCCCGGGGAGCAGTGTGTGGGGACGGTGCTTTGCTCAGTGCCACCTCAGTGGCACCTTGGCAAATCGGGATTCGAACTGGCAACCTTCTGATTACGGGCCGCTTCCTTAACCGCTACGCCATCTGTGCCGTTATCCTGAACGGCACAGATCTACGAGCGCTTTAAAATGGACCCGTAGTACCTGGCAGCCTCCATGAATCTGACTTGTTTGCCCTCAGCACCTCCCTCGGATGCTTCTGAGGAATTTGAAGGCCGAGGTCAGCACCTTCAACTCTGTCACGTTCCTCAAGCCATTCCTGAACAGTGTGGCAGGCTGCAATGTCCTGTTGAAAGAAGCCACCGGCATCAAGGAACACTGTCACCACAAAGGGGTGAATGAGACTTACAACAATTTTTAGACACACATGATTCCACCATAGCTGCTTCACGTCTGTCATTAGAAAAGGTTCAATATGGAAATATGTTACACGTTCTTCATCTGTCTGGTTAGTGTAAATGTAGTGTTGCACATATCTGTTGCTGTGTTGCCCAAGAGTTCATAATACTGGCAACTTAGGATTTGTACCAATAATTCATTATTTAATATTTCTTATAATATCCTTCACAGAGTGCATTAATCTGCAAGAATCTAATCTTTTTTTCCCAGATCACATTTACATAAGGGCCTGTTCAATATAAAAACAAATGTTAGCAAGGCTCTTGAAAAGAAATCAAATTGATGTAATCAAGACGGGAAGATAAGAAGAAAGCAATAATCAGATAGAGGAGTGCACGTTTGCTTCAGCCTGATATTATTAAAAAGAAGAGATGAATAAATCTTTAGATTGGAAAAGATATAAAAAAAAAATGGAATTACTGTAAGTCGTGCATCTGGGGCAAGGTAGGATAAACCTCTCCAGCACAGATGTGGGCCAAGTCTTAGTATTTGTGAGAGGGAGTGAATTATAGAAAATAATAAATTTTATTATGAGCATGTACAACACCCTCTTATCTTATTGTCCCACTGTGCAGATGCTACTCTGCATGACCGAATGGAGCTTCTTTAAGAGGAAAAGCAGACTTTTCGAGTAAGGTCATGGCATCCTTGATCCCCCGCAATATATGTCAAGATGAATATGAAATATTATAATGAAGCCCTGCTCATCAACACCCTGTTACTTGTTATGTTCTTGATTCAGCCTTCTTAACCAGGATTAACTGTATAATTGTTAGCTTAATTAGCTGAGCAATTTATTGATTTTATATATACATTCTTACAATAATGTTCTGTACAGTTTATATTTAAATCAGGCTGAATATTTGCACACCCTTTCCATAAGGGGGCAGCATTGTCAAGGACAATTTCCATTCTTCTGGAAATCACAGAAGGGGTTCCTGTTATATGGTGACTCTTCGGTCCCAAAAATGCACTTATTCATATTCTCTCTAAACAGATAATAAACATTAAATGCACCCTTATTTACTGTACACACCTTTTTTGTTAATATGTGCATTGAATTTTATCATAAGCTGTAAACAAACGAATCAATCAATTTCCACAAGACAAATAAACCACAATAACCTCATATTATTTTATTGAATTCCAGACTAGACTTGTCATTGTCATCTTCTCCCACTCATCCGCCAGACTACACTCAGCTGCATCCAGTCATACTTATAAATGCAGATAAATACCGTATGTATAATTTTAGTTTTTTTAGGGAGTCATATTGGCCAAAGTTTAGATACTCCCTTATTATTAATACAATTTACACTTTTATGCATGAGTTAGAAGGTGGCAAGAAAAACATCTGACAACATAGAACCAACAGATTTAAGGACCAGCAAGCTCGGCCACATCAGGGTTAACTTCCTGGTCTCCTCCTCCTACACCAGGGTCTGGAGGTGTCAGAAGGACGGTGTCATATGAAAAAGTGTGGACCCTCCAGGCCATGCATTCCTTTAGCAGGATCACTGTTTGGACACAGAAACAATTGCATTTTGCAATTAATGGTGTGGTTCTTACAGACATCAATATTGCAATCTATTTTCATATTTTCTGCACAGATCTCCTGTCCTAAGTAGAGTTTCAGATTATAAATAAAAATTATATAAAATCATGGACTAAACACACAAAATAAAAAAAAATGAAAAAAAGCAAGTAATCCAGTCAACCCTAAATTTGGAATTCATCTTTTCCAGGTCACAGACTGAGATAATGCCAAGATGATTGGTTGATAATAAATAAATAAGCAAGCAAGCCTCTGTATTACCTGCTGTGTGTACATGTGGTGCAGTGGTGGCCTAGTAAGGAAGTGGCCCTGTAATCAGAAGGTTGCCGGTTCCCACTGAGGTGCCACTGAGCAAAGCAGCGTCCCCACACGCTGCTCCCCGGGCGCCTGTCATGGCTGCCCACTGCTCACCAAGGGTGATGGTTAAATGCAGAGTACACGATTCGTTGTGTGACCACGTGCTGTGCTGCAGTGTTTCACAATGACTATTCTTGTGCGTTCAAACATGACGTTTGGCCACTAGATGGTGCTGTTTAAAAAGAAAAACGTCTCCAAACTTGAATTTGTCACTTTATGACAAATTTACTCTATGACCAATTTATGACACATTCATAGGCGACGCTGATTGTGGTGTGTAAAGTAAGTATTTTATGTATTTCACAGTGGTGAGAAACCACAGTGCCAGAATAGTAACTCTTATTAATATGATTGCGATATAATCAGAAAAGAACATAGCACTTCAACACAGTTCATTCAGCACAATTTCATTCTTCTAAAAGGGAACAACTTTCCTGGAAAGTCTGGGCTCGTGCAGACAAGTGATCCTTTGAAGGCATCTTAAGACCGCCGTACAATCAGTAGTGACAGGGACAGTCCCCCCCCTGGAGACACTCAGAGTTAAGTGTCTTGCTCAGAGACGCAATGATAGTAGGTGGGGTTTGAACCTGTGACTTTGTGGTCTTCTGGTCCAGAAGCGAGCCTCGAACCCACCCTGGTTCCCCTGGTGTTCTGAGAAAGATTGGCTTGCGCTCCACTGAAAGGAAAACAACACAAATACCGTAGTGGGAACAATATAAAAAGTGTACTGAGAAAGGTGATTGAGATCTGCGCTCGGTGACCCCATGATCCCAGAATTTAGGACCTCCTTATGGATGTCCCAGACAGGGTCTCGTGTTTCATACGCGCTGCAAAAAAAATAAAGTCATTCATAATAAATCCCGTGTAATAACGGTAGCTGGTTTGGTGCTTTGACCAGTACAGCATCACAGCTATCCATAGCTGAAAATTGATTAGTGATCCACCAGCTTTACTGGGTTAGAACTGGTCCTGGCAGCTGTCAAGGACGGTTTGTTTCAGGATGAACCCTGACCTCTGCGCGGAGCTTTCCATTCAACTGCTGAGTCAACATTTTCAAAATATAGTCCAGGCCAAAAGTTTGGACACCTTTTCATTCAATGTGTTTTCTTTATTTCCATGACCATTTACGTTGGTAGATTCTCACTGAAGGCATCAAAACTATGAATGAACACATGTGGAGTTATGTACTTAACAAAAAGTGGAGACCTGGCCTCCACAGTCACCGGACCTGAACCCAATCCAGATGGTTTGGGGTGAGCTGGACCGCAGAGTGAAGGCAAAGGGGCCAACAAGTGCTAAACACCTCTGGGAACTCCTTCAAGACTGTTGGAAAAGCATTTCAGGTGACGACCTCTTGAAGCTCATCGAGAGAATGCCAAGAGTGTGCAAAGCAGTAATCAGAGCAAAGAAACTAGAATATAAAACATGTTTTCAGTTATTTCACATAACTCATAGTTTTGGTGCCTTCAGTGAGAATCTACCAATATAAATGGCCATGAAAATAAAGAAAACAAGATGAATGAGAAGGTGTGTCCAAACTTCTGGCCTGTACTGTAGAAAAAAAAAAAACACAATCCACCAACACACAGTTACTTTACCACAATAAAGACTGGCAGCAGCGCCACGGAATTGTTCAAAGGGCCATTTGACTATCTGCAAGAACTTTTTTTTTGCCCTGCATTTGACGTGCAGCGCAGGATCCCGCGTAACTTGGAGAGCGACCAGTAGGCGCGCTGCGTAAAGTCGCGGTGGTTGTCGCGGTGGTGGTCGCGGTGGTTGTCGCGGTGGTGGTCGCGGTGGTTGTCGCGGTGGTGGTCGCGGTGGTTGTCGCGGTGGTTGTCGCGGTGGTGGTTGTTGGGATGATTGTTGTACGGGCTGAATTCTGGGTGACACCGGATGTTACGTTTTGTGAACCTGTGTTGTTTTCAATAAAGTAGTTTTTACGCAACTGTAACAGCGTTAACCGTCCATTCTATTAAGAGTACAGAATAGAATGAAACATGGTGGCAGCGGTGCTTTGTTTTTTGAAGAAGAGCAGAGAGATTTATTAGACACAGCGCGAAACTACGTCTGACAGTTATGGTCGAGAGAGCGGAGAGTTCAGGCGCAGCGCGGATGGAAAACTCGTTGGGACTGAGACCGCCAGCAAACCTTTGCTTGGACTCAAATAATCTGGCGAAATCATGGAAAACGTGGAAAGAAGAGTTTATGCTGTATAAAGATCTCACTTTGGCGGATGCCGGCGAAAACGTGAGACTGAAAGTTTTCAGCTATCTCATTGGGGAGACGGGAAGAGAGCTTTGCGAGACCCTAATCCCTTCCTCGTCACCGGATCGGACTGTAGACCGACTGATAAGGGCTTTGGAGGAACATTGCAGTCCCAAAGTGAACGAGACAGTGGAAAGGTACCGTTTTTTTGTCAGGAATCAGTTTTCCGAAGAGAACATTGACAAATATGTAACGGACTTAAGAATGCTCGCCAGTACGTGCAATTTCGGCCAGATCAAAGACTCTCTGATCCGCGATAGAATTGTTTGTGGGATAACCAGCTCTGTTTTGAGAGAGAGACTTCTAAGAGAGCAGGATTTGACGTTGGAAAAATGTGTGCAAATCTGCAGAGCAACAGAGTTGTCAAGAGAAAACAGCAGAACAATTGAAGGACGAGTGACAGAGGAGGTGCTTGCAGTAAAGCATGCGGTGCGAAAAGATGACGGTAAGAGCACAGTAAACTGCAAGTTTTGTGGTAAAGTACATGAAAGAAGTAAAAAGAAATGTCCTGCATATGGAAAAAAGTGCAAAAAATGTGGAAAGGACAATCATTTTGCTGCGTTGTGCAAAACTAAAATGCAGAAAGAAAGGACAGTGCATACCATCACAGAGTCAGATGAGGAAAGTTACGAAGACATCTTGTGTGTAACCGTAGAAACAGTGAACACCGTGACGGAGGATAAACGAAGACCGCCCTCGAAACTTTTTGCTGCCATGCTCCTGGGAAAAGAACAGGTGAAGTTCCAGTTAGATTGTGGAGCTAGCTGTAATATAATTCCTGTCAACCTGCTAAACCCATCCACACAAATTGAAAAGACGGAGAAAGTGCTGGTGATGTACAATAGAAGCACTCTACAGCCTCTGGGAAAATGTAAAGTCAAATTGCGAAACCCTAGAAACAAGAAATTGTACAGAGTAGAATTCATGGTTGTTGATGAGGGATCTGCAGTGCCACTATTGGGCAGCAGGGCAGTACAGGCCATGAACCTGGTGAAAGTTCAGTATGAAAACATCATGGCTGTGGATAGTATTGTCACAGAGGAGACTGTGAAAGTAGAAATGTGGAGCATGGATAATATCAAGAAAACCTATGCTGATGTGTTCCAGGGAGATGGATGTTTGGAAGGTGTGTATAGGATGGAAGTAGACTCACATATAACCCCAGTGAAACTCCCAAAGAGAAGAGTTCCAGTCGCAATGATGGCACCACTAAAAGCAGAGCTGAGTGATCTTCATCAAAGAGGGATCATCACACCAGTAGACTGTAGCACAGAATGGATCAGCAGTCTTGTAATTGTCAGGAAGCCATCAGGGAATCTCAGAATATGCATAGACCCAAGGCCACTCAACAGGGCTTTGAAAAGATGTCATTTTCCATTGCCGACAATAGATGACATTCTGCCTGATCTATCGAGAGCAAAAGTATTCACGGTGTGTGACGTAAAAAATGGATTTTGGCATGTGACTCTGGATGAGGAGTCAAGCTACTTGACCACATTTGCCACACCATATGGCAGATATAGATGGCTGAGGATGCCAATGGGCATCAGTCCCGCACCAGAGGTGTTTCAGAGAAAACTCAGTCAAGCTTTGGAAGGGTTACAAGGCATCTATGTCATTGCCGATGACATCCTGATCACAGGAGAGGGGGAAACCTGGGAAAAAGCAAACCAGGACCATGACGATAAACTAAGAGCATTGTTGAATAGATGTAGAGAAAAGAGCATCAAACTGAACGTAGAAAAGTTTCAACTGAGAAGAAGTGAGGTTCCCTACATCGGGCATTTACTTACTGCAGACGGGCTCAGAGTTGACCCTGAAAAGGTACGAGCAGTCAGGGACATGCCACGTCCAGTAGATGTCAAAGGTGTCCAAAGATTTCTGGGCATGATAAACTATCTCTCAAAGTTTTGTGATCACCTATCAGATGGCTGTGAGATTTTGAGGCAGCTAACTCATGAAGACAGTATGTGGGAATGGACAGATGTGCAGGAGCAAGCATTCACAAAGCTCAAAGACGCCATCACCAAAGCTCCAATCCTCAAATATTATAATCCAGAAGAAACACTGACACTCCAGTGTGACGCATCAGAGACTGGGTTAGGAGCTGCTTTACTGCAGATGGGGGTGCCGATTGCTTATGGAAGCAGGGCATTGACTCCAACAGAAAGGGGTTATGCCCAAATAGAAAAAGAATGCTTAGCCATTGTCTACGGGATGGAAAAGTTCCATCAGTATACGTACGGTCGGAAAGTCACTGTTCATTCTGACCATAAGCCACTGGAAAATATAATAAGGAAACCCCTGCTGAATACCCCAAAACGGCTGCAAAGAATGTTACTTAGACTGCAGAGATATGACATCGAGGTCACATACATCCCGGGGAAGGACATGTTGCTTGCTGACACACTGAGCCGCTCATACTTACCTGAACATGCATCTGGGGACTCAGTAGAAATGGAGATTGAGAGCATAAACATGGTCCATCATATACATATAGCAGAAGAAAGATTCAAAGCCATCAGAGAGGAAACAAGTAGAGACAGGAAACTGCAGTCACTCATCAAAGTAATTCAAGATGGTTGGCCAATGAGCAAGAAAGACTTACCGAGGGACATTGCACATTACCACTCCTTCCAGGAAGAACTGAGTACCCAAAGTGGAGTTGTCTTCAGAGGAGAAAGAGTAGTAATCCCTGACAATCTCAGAGGTGACATTGTTCAGCGCATTCACTCCTCACATTTGGGGATAGAGGGATGTCTAAGAAGGGCTAGAGAATGTGTTTATTGGCTGGGCATGAATGATCAGATAAAGACTTTTGTAGAAAAGTGTGACATCTGCAGGTCTATGGATGTAAAACAACCAAAGGAGACTCTGTGGTCGCATGAATTACCTAGCAACCCATGGTCTAAGGTAGGAACTGACATATTCACTTTGGACAATAGAAGCTACCTAATCACTGTCGACTACCTCTCTAATTTTTGGGAGCTGGACTATTTACCTGACACAAAATCAACCACTGTCATACAGAAACTGAAAGCTCATTTTGCGAGACATGGCATCCCTGATGTTGTTGTTTCAGATAACGGCCCACAATATGCATCAGAAGATTTCAAAAAGTTTAGTAGACAGTGGGAATTCAAACACAAAACATCATCACCTGGATACCCACAGAGCAACGGGATGGCGGAATCAGCAGTGAAGACTGCAAAAAGACTACTGAAAAAGGCAAAAGCTGATGGAAAGGACCCTTACCTCAGCATGCTGGATCAGAGAAACACACCATCACAAGGGATCAAAGCAAGCCCAGCACAGAGATTGTTCAGCAGGAGAACAAGAACTCTGATGCCCATGCACGACAACCTGTTACATCCGAAGGTAGTACACACGCAACAGGGACAGATTGAAAACAGAAAACGGCAAGCTGCATACTACAACAGACATGCAAAGGATCTAGGTGCTCTGCAACAGGGAGACAGAGTCCGTATCCAGCCAGGGGAGCATACCAAAGCTTGGACAAAAGCAACAGTTGTAAAACCCGTGGACCACAGATCTTATGATGTCCAGCTTGACTCAGGAAACATTCTGAGGAGGAACCGGCGACACCTCAGAAAAGACAGAGTCACAACTGCAGAAAACACAAAGCCGGGAACGGGAAATAGTGACCCAACGATGGGAGCAAACCCAGTCAAGTATGCTCCTGTCGTGGCTGTCACAAAGTCTGGAAGAAAAGTGGTTAGACCCCACTACCTTAAAGACTATATTCAGTAATCAGTCCTCTTGGGGGAATATGGGTTCACCTAAATCTCAGTTCTAATGGGAAATAGAAGAAGAAGGAAAGGGGGCTTTATTTTGGGTAGTTTATTAAAAGCTAGAACAGTTACAGAATTGTTGAACTAGCTAACAATGCCAAGACAATACGAACTTGGGGAATGTTTAGTTGATACACAGTGAATTTGAATGCATATATGTTGTTCTGCACTACATTTTCAATTGATCAAATTGTTGTTGATGTGTTCAGTTAATTTGAAAAAAAAAAAAAAAAAAAGAGAGAGGATGTTGGGATGGTTGTTGTACGGGCTGAATTCTGGGTGACACCGGATGTTACGTTTTGTGAACCTGTGTTGTTTTCAATAAAGTAGTTTTTACGCAACTGTAACAGCGTTAACCGTCCATTCTATTAAGAGTACAGAATAGAATGAAACAGTGGTCGCGGTGGTGGTCGCGGTGGTGGTCGCGGTGGTTGTCGTGATGGTGGTCGCGGTGGTTGTCGCGGTGGTGGTCGCGGTGGTTGTCGTGATGGTTGTCGCGGTGGTGGTCGCGGTGGTTGTCGCGGTGGTTGTCGCGGTGGTGGTCGCGGTGGTTGTCGCGGTGGTTGTCGCGGTGGTGGTCGCGGTGGTTGTCGCGGTGGTGGTCGCAGTGGTGGTCGCGGGGGTCCTTCTGGTGGGGGAGGATGTAAGGAATGTCGGCGGGCGGGCATTAAGACCCCACGGAATCCCGGAGCGGCGCCTCGGACGGCCGCGCTGCCTGATGCCGCCGATGCCCCGTCCGGCGTGAACGCTCCCCCGTCTGTCCCCCGCTGTCCCCCGCTGTCCCCGGACGGTCCGCGAACGTCGCCATGAAGACCGGCGCCATCGAGGGCGTCGACAGGTTCGACAGTCCGGGCAAAGGGCGAGGGCTCAGGGTGACCAAGCGGTTCAAAGTTGGGGACCTGGTGTTCGTGTCACCCGCCTATTCGTACGTGCTGTCGGCCAACGAGAGGGGCTTTTACTGCGAATTCTGCTTCGCGAGGTGAGCGTCGTGTACGTTTTATACAAGTAAAATGTTAATATAGCCTTGTCATCACTCGGATTATGGCATTAATAAGCAATTTAGAAACGTTGCAAAGTGTGTAATTGCCATTATTTTAAACACTTCAACCTTTCTGCAGGACTATCGCCCCCCAACCCCAGTGGGTTTTCTGATTTATGGGCGCAGCCTCGTAAAAGCAAATCTATTTTTGAACAGACCAGTAGCTCAGCTTTCTTCTAATCATGAGTTATTGTGTGTGTGTGTGTGTGTGTGTGTTTTAAATAAATATCTGGCAACCAAAAGTTGTTGCGAGGGAGAAGTTCTTCCTTTTCCGAATGGATGTTGCACTTCTGTTACGGCAGGACAACACTCCTTCATTTATAGCCTGGGATTTGGACGGCTCTGGAACTGAACCCCAAAAGTCTCTGGGTCTCTTGTCTTCATTTGCATTGTCTTATTATCCTTTTGAGCAGACGTACCATGTCTTACCACGATCTGCATGTCTGCATGTCTATTCCCTTCTTTATTTCAAGGAGTGAATGTGTGGCATTTACAAAAAAAAAAAAAAAAAAAACATCAGGAACATGCACTGATGTTGGAGCTCCATCCTCTGTAAGTACGGTGCCAGAACCACATGAATATTCCCGGGAACATTTGGACTGTGAAGCCTCGCTGCTGCATTGCAGAGGCAGCCCAGATTTCCCTGCCCCGTCTGCCTGCAACGGAGCGTCATGATCACCGCGGGGCGAGGCTGCAGAACCAGAACGGAGTGCCGGCCCGCCGCAGCGCTTAATGCGCATTACGCGATGGCCTCGGCAGCCGGAATGCGTGTTCTTCTCTGTGGATTCAGATTATTTTGCACTTGCGACAGATCGCTGCCCTCCGGGAGTCTTCACATGCTCACGCGTGGAAACGCCCTGAAATGGGCCGCTTTAACGTAATTTGGTGTAACAGACGGGCCAGGGCTGTGTGGCGTAAAAACGAGAGGTCAAATCTATTTAAAGCACAGACTGTCCGGAAGCCCTGACCTCTGTTAACGCCTGGACGCCTGTTCTGATAGGACATAGCATCTGTAAGCACTGAGGGGGTTAAAACTCATAGATCTTTCTAGCATGGAAAACACAGGAGGCCGGAGAGGGAAAAAAATGACTTTGCACTTTCGTCGGGATGTTTTTTTCCCAAACCTGAGACAAGTAGGATGTCACAAGTTCCCCCATCTTTTACTTCACTGCTGAGGTCTCCTGGCGTCTGGAAGAAGGTATGATCATAGACCTTCACCAGGGAAGCTGTGAGCTCATTCGAGAGAAACGGTGTTTCCTCAGACCCCAATACATGTGATAAAAGAATTAAAGGATTAATCACAAAGTTTTAATTGCAAAAAACAGCAGTTGTAGGTTTTTTGTTCCTATTCCCCTTGTTTTATGCCACAGGCTACACAGAGTCTATATTGGAGCTGTAAACCCAAGCTGACTATTATGCTGTGTGGTGCATTTAGATGAATGTGCCATTTCCACACAGCCATGACCTCGTAAGCGACTGTAATGTTCAGCCTTTAGAAACTAAGACGGAAAGGAAATGTGCGGGTTTGAAATATAATCGGCAGCTGCTTGCCTGCTTTTCAGCATCCCTTTTCGCATCTGTCTCGTGCGATATTTAAAATGCAGCATTTGACCACGATGTCGGAGAATTGCAAGTCAAATGAACGTTTTGGTAAAACATTAACATTTGCTAAAATAAATTTACAACACGCGAAACACTTTTACCAATCAATGAATTAAACAAAGGTACTATAGAGCGGAAGTCCGTGTCTGCTGACCAACCTGATCCGAGCCTACATTTACAGCTCTAGTCTAGAGCATACAGGATTATTATATTGAGTGTGTTATTATTTTTATTCATTTTTTACATTTAATATTTACAAATATAACTTTGTTTACCACAACGCAGCTACAATTCTGCGCCGCCCCTGTTATCTCTGGCGCCCCCCAGGGGGGGTTTGTGTATTAGGACTCAGAGTCGGCCATTGCGGTCGTTTAACCACAGTCGAAGTGTTAAGATGCTCAGAGGAAGAGATGAGGACTGATCTACTGATCAGTCCAAAATAATGACTTGACGTGGGTTAAAATGAGAAGACGTGAGGCGACGCCCCAGCTTGGGCCTGTCCAGCAACAAGCAGGCTGTAAAACGATGGCCGACCAGGAAGCCGCTTTCAATGGAACGTGTTTCTCCACTACGGCAATCAGTACGTACACACAGCCACTTGACATGCACGAGGACCTGATCCCTACCATTGGTGCTACCTCCTGGCGAGTCATTGTGCTGCATAGTGGAAAATTTTAATGTTTGCGTGTGCAGAGCGAATACAAATGTGGGTGAAGACAACACACTTACAGCCAAAAAAGTGGCCAAAAGTTAGGGAAAAGTTAAGGAAAGTCGTGTGCTTCTGCTGACAGTAGCTGTCAACATAAGTTCTTCAGCTGCCTGTGCCAGCCTCTTCAGAACATGACTCACAGTCTTAACATCTGCTGGTGCAGGTTTGCTGTGTGAAGGAAAAGGAACCCAGTGCTCCCCACAAAAATGGAAAACTCGCTCAACTAAAATTGGCCAAATATGATAATATGGATTCATACCAAGGAACATCCTCCTCAGGGGCCGCAAATGCAGTGCATCATGGGACAACAATAGGTGTAGTGTAGTGGTAGCTAGGGCAGTGGTGGCCTAGCAGCTAAGGAAGCAGACCCTTAAACAGAAGGTTGTAGGTTTGAATCCCGAACCGCCGAGGTGCCACTGAGCAAAGCACCGTCCCCACACACTGCTCCCCGGGTGCCTGTCATGGCTGCCCGCTGCTCACTAAGGATGTTGGTTAAAAGCAGAGGACACAATTCGTTGTGTCACCGTGTGCTGTGCTGCAGTGTTTCACAATGACAATCACTTCACTTTTCACAAGTAAATCTTGTGTGCGTGTGTTTGAATTCAGAATTAGGTTTGAGGGTGGTTGTCACCCACAGCATCCAAATCTGAACAATAGAATACAGATATGTGGCAACATATTGTGAGAGTGTCAGTGGTTGACTCACAAGCAAACTACTGAAACATGACAGCGTGTGTGTGTGTGTGCGTGTGTGTGTGTGTGTGCCTGGGTGTCATATGTTCCTTGTATTCTGCATGGTTGCATTGGCTGTTTCTGTCTCTGTTGAAGCCTGTGTGTTTCCTGTCTTCCACAGAAAGGAGGGCCTTGCCAAGTGTGGGAAATGTAAGAGGGCATTTTACTGCAACGTGGGATGCCAGGTAAAAATCCCAATTTTCAAAGGAAAATGTCACTGATGTTCTAGCTGCATTACGATCAGGACAAAGCGAGAACATAATCTAGATATTAGTCTGTTGGAGAGGGACCTGACATTCTTGCTGTTCATCTTTGTGACGGAACAGTGTCTGTTGACTCAGGTCAAGCTAAAAAACGTATAATTACATGAAAGAGTCATATGCAGAGTCCATGGATATGTGTATTATTAGTGATGTCACAAAATACTCGATAATCAATGGTATCTACGTCCTCATATGGCACTGAATACTGATACGCCTATGTAGAGTTTGTCTACTTATTTATTTCAGAAATCATCTGGACTTTCTTCCAATTATTTATGCATGAGAAAAGGCATTTGTCCATGGCATACCTATTATCTAAGCATTTTTCTATTTTGTTCTTATTCAGCATTTTCTTTGCTGTGTATTAATAGCAGTCGTGAAGATGTAATTTAACAACGAACTGTATATTTTTACGTCTGTATTTTTTCTGGTTCTAGAAAGGAGATTGGGCCATGCATAAATTAGAGTGTTCATCTATGTGTGCCTACGGTGAGAACTGGTGTCCATCAGAGACTGTCCGATTGGTGGCCAGGATAATTGCTAAACAGGTACTAACACTGACCCAGAAGAAGAACTATGGACGGAAAAGTGTTCATTTAATGGAAACAAAAACGGGTTTTGCATAAAAGAGAATGTCTAATGGAATTTCTTATAAATTGATTGGGTTTATTGTTTTAGGAAGTGTTGGTTGACTTGGTTGAGTTATTACATTTAATCACCAAACATTGATTGATTGATTGATTTATTGATTGATATGAACCCTTTATTGCTGTTGCAATGTACTTGTCACAAGGACAAGTAATATTCAAAAATCTGGCCATCAACCCAACCATACATATACACAACACAGTACATTGGAGGGTGGGGGGTGGACAGGTCAGGAAGATATGGAATAAGATCAGAAAAGCGGGCGGCGGTTACATTAGGATAGAGGAGGAGAATAAAAAAAATAACTAAACAGAGTGTACTCCAGTGGGGGGTACCAAAAAAAGCCCCCCACCTCAGCAGCATAAGCACATAGAACATACACAACATAAGATGTAAAAGTAATTCGAAACAGGGGAGGGAAAATGGATGTAAATCCCACGTAAATGAGCATCGGTCCGGTTCTGCACCCTCTCTGTAGGAAAATGTCTCCTAACAACCCAATAAAAAAAAGAAGGCAGAGTTTGTGTTTAGCAATCTTCAGGAAGGAATATAATTATGCTGGAACCCATGAGCTGAAATAAAGGGAAAATAATAGGGAACTAATAATAGAGAGGTGAGAAGAGTGGGGCGGGAGGCAGCCAAGAAGCCTAGAAGAGCAACGTCTGCAGACGCACGTGTGTTAGCACAAGAGATGGGTGGTTGTCTTTTTCTCACAGCAATCGTCAGGATGAACGAAATTAACTAAACTTAAGTTAAGTGTCTTGCTCAGGGACACAATGGTAGTAAGCAGGATTTGAACCTGGGTCTTCTGGTTCATAGGCGAGTGTGTTACCCACTAGGCTACTACCACCACTTATACTTTCCATCCAATCAGAGTTGAAGACTCCAGACCATGGTTTAAATCTGTATAATGGACAGGTAGTCATTGCTAACAGCTTGCATTAAATTCTTCTGTCCTGTCCATGTCATTTTGTATTTGATAGAAGCAGAACTACACAAGGGTGAGATAACTGCAGCCTGGCTTTTTAAAACATCTTTATATTGCCATTTATTGAGATTTATAGATGGTTCTATTCTCAAGGTCACATTAAAATGAAGACCATTGGGGAAAAAAGATTATTTGTTTGGTTATAATAAAGCACACTGTTAAAGAACGTCAGTTGCCACCCTGTATGGTTCTGAGGCTTTCTTCGTTCTAAATCATGTGTGGTACACAAACCCCTCTTTACTGGTACTCTGAGATGAATTAATGAGAAAAAAAAAAAAGAGGACTCTTCACAGAGTATGACGTGACCGCTGTTGCTCCTCTTTGTTGTGTAGAAGACGCAGAAGGAGAGGGACCCATCCGAGAAGCTGTTGCAGGTTGAAGAACTCGAGGCCCGTAAGTACCCGGACACCTCAAACCCGGTGTCACTGTCACATCCCACCCGTCATCTCTGACTTTTTCTTTTATGTCATGTGTAACCTTAATGCAGAGGCTGATTGTATCAAGAACTGTCCATATTGTCTTTGTTTTTTTGTTTTTTTACCTTAAACAGGTAGAAGGCCTGTGTCTTCAATTCACCACTTTTGGCAAAACCAAATCTTTTTAGAAGGTTTCATTTCCGTAATGACATAGCTTCTAAGCAATGTGCCGCAGACAGCAGCATGTGATGTTGTGTCCAGGAAAGGTGTTGAGATGCCATGCAGAAACTAACAGCGTTTAATTGGTGTATTACGGACAGACAACTCATCCACTTGTGTCCTGTAGACTTTACAACTCGGGGCAGAGTTTCCTTTGGTTAATGAAGCCTCTATTTATACACGTGCACCTCTCAGTTATTCCGGCCTTTGCCGCTGACCTTCAGCTGACTGAAGCATCCAGCAGGTGCCTTTCCACCATCTGAATGTCCTCCGTAATGTAATGTGCAAATGTAAATTGAAGAGCTGGATTGGATGTGCTTATGGGATTCTTTGGTGAGGCAGGGGGATTAGTGGGGTGATCTGGCCCTGGCCTAGAGCGTCTGGGGCATGGTCCCCCCCCCCACCATGTCAGTATAATCTTACCATGCTCCCCACCGGCAGATGGGTCAGAGAGTCCTCGCCCAGAAGTTCTGTTTCTGTTTCTTCCAACCTTATTCTTCGTATTGTCAGATCTGGATAAGATGGACAACGAGAAGCATGAAATGAATGAGACCGATATTGCAGCGCTGCACCACTTCTACTCCAAGCACCTAGAGTTCCCTGACCACAACTCACTGCTCACAATCTTCTGCCAGGTACATCTTCCAACAGCGCATAGAGACTCAGTTTTGCAGATGGATTTTAATGGAATGAGGCGTTTTTATGTGGTACTACATATGGTATGGTACAGTACGGTATGGTATTGTGTAGTATGGTATGGTATGGTAGATATAAGTCCTGACTTAATATATGACACAGTCAGAATCATTATATAGTCTCATCATCGTTATATGGTCTAGTTTGTAAAATATATGTATTCCTTATATTCTTTGTTTTCCAACAGGTGAACTGCAACGGTTTCACTGTGGAAGATGAGGAGCTTTCACATCTGGGCTCTGCAGTGTACCCAGAGTAAGCAGAGATATTCTTAATTCAATCTTTACTTTAGTTTTTCAGACCAGAAGGCAGACAAGTTCATTTTATTTACTCAAAAAGTGCAATTTGCATATTAAAGCTTTGCATAGTAAAGACCAAATGAATATTAAATGCAGTGGCCTTTTGTATTACCCTTTTGTTCAGAGTAAAGGGCTGTTTTTATATTCCTCTTGGTTTCTTGCAATGACAATAACAATCCCGTATACTATTATGTCTGTGAAAGTGGTCAAGCAGTCTAGACAAGACAAACATAATACAAGGTAATGACACCTCATATTTTATATTTGGGCCAGTTACCTTGGTCATCTTGTATCTGCAACACTTAAAAACAACATAGAGTTGGGTTTCATCCGTTTAATTATGCCTACTGAGATTGATATGTTTATCACAAATCATCAGGAAATGCATCCCAACCCGGAAAGCTGCATTCAGCTGCATATCCATCTACCCTCAGCCTGGACTGTTACGTAACCTAAATTCCAAATTCCTTCAGATTGTGCAAGCAGCAAAATATGCAGAACTCACAAGAGTCAGAAGCAGCTGACAAAAGCATATATTCCCCCCAGTTCCCAGCTCACACACACACACACAAACACACCCATGTGATTAAGAGGCATTTTTCGGTGGACTGTTTGGCAGTAAATCCCTGCAGACCTCTTAGCACTGCTGTAGGCCGGCAGAGAGCGAATGTGGCTGTTATGGGGGCTATTTTCAGACCATGGGAAGCCATTATCAGGGCTGAGGCTGCAGGTTAAGGAACATTTCTAATGTCTAATATTTCTTTTTGTGCCACCCCTCCCCACACTGCCGTGGTGCTGGCCCATGGCCCAACTGCAGTTTTTGTTCGTGGAGGACAGAGTATTTATTCCTGCACTGAGCTGCTGTTAATATGTGTTGTTTCTGCAGGGCTAATGGTAATAAGAAAGGCATGTTGCCAGGTTGTGCTCAACTTCTCAGCATTGATACTTGGAAGGCTGGATTTTTTTCGTTTATGACCATAACAAGTGATTAGCATCAACCATACTGCTGCAACATGCAATTTAAGACCAAGGAATAGTAAATAATAAATAAATTGGTTTAATTTTTATCTTGCTTAATTTGAATCCTGTCATATTGCACTAGAGAAGAAAAAAAAACATCTAGCATTCCTGCATGGTATTTTCTCTCTGTCTGGTAGGGTCCACATCATCGTGGCACTGTTATCTAATCATGCCCGAGACGCGTTTCATCTCTAACTCACCCTTCGTCTGTTTTTATCTGACCAGCGTTGCCCTGATGAACCACAGCTGTTGCCCTAACGTCTTGGTAACGTACAAGGGGCACGTAGCAGAAGTTCGGGCCGTGCAGCAGATCAACCCTGGGGACGAGGTGAGTGCTGGGCTGGCTCGGGGCATTTGAATCATCTTGACTGGCCAGTCACAGTGTTGTCCTGTGGGAAACCAAAGCCAAACGTAACCCTAACAGAGGATTATTATCGTAAAAAGACCGATGTGGTGAAATCTGAACTGTATTCGGTGGAGCGCCAGCGACTAATGACATCTTACATGGAGCTCCTTTCAGAACATGATCTCTGAACTTGCATGAGCAAGATGAGCAGCGAATTCAGCCAAATGCAACATGATACACACATGGCCTCGCCTTATTAGCCACTCTGTTCTGTTAGGTTCTGTTCGCTGGCATGTGTGTTTCATGTTACCCAAAAACACTTACCAAAATTGTTGGTACCCTTCCTTTACAAAAATAAAAACCCACAATGGTCACTGAAATCAGAAATAATACATTCAAATTTACTGAAAATTATCAAATGAAAACCAGACATTGCTTTTGAATTGTGTTTCAAAATAATTACATTAAAGAACAATCTGGCCTGGACAAAAATGAAAAGACTGAAAATAATGATATAATTTAGTCAAACTTGTCCCAAATACCTAATGGAAGACACCCCTGATAAAAGCAAACCACAAAAAGCAAGACTGGAATTTGCCAAAATGCATATTGACAAACCACCAAGGTTCTAGGAGAATGTCCTTTGGACAGACGGGACAAAACTGAAGCTTTCTGGCGCGTCACATCGGTTTGTTGTTCACAGACGCAACATGGAGGAGGTTCAGTTTTTTTCTTCTGGGGCTGCTTTGGTGCGTGAGGTACAGGGAGCCTCGAAGCTGTGAAACCTCGATAATATAAAGTCATTCTGCAGCGATGGGTCCTCCAACAGGGTAATGTTCCAAAACACCCAGGCAAAAATGCCCAAGAATGGCTAAGAACAAAACATTGATCGATTCTGAAGTGGCCTTCTACGAGCCATGATCTAAATCCTGTCGAGCATCTATGGAAGGAGTTGAAATGTGCCGTCTGGAGAAAGCACCCTTCAAACCCGAGACAGCTGGAGCAGTTTGCTCACGAAGAGTGGGACAAAATTCCTGTGGAAAGGTGCAGAAGTTACAGGAAATGCTTGGTTTCAGTGATGGCAGTGAAGGTTGTGCAACAGAACCCGGTATAAATGTATTG
Source organism: Denticeps clupeoides (assembly GCF_900700375.1). Taxonomy (NCBI): domain Eukaryota; kingdom Metazoa; phylum Chordata; class Actinopteri; order Clupeiformes; family Denticipitidae; genus Denticeps; species Denticeps clupeoides. The sequence goes on along the minus strand of NC_041720.1, from coordinate 11,761,629 downwards.
TGAACCACAATTCAGAAGCAGCGTCTGATTATCATTTGTTAATGTTCAGTAATTTGTTATATATTATTTATTTTGTCAGTTTCTAAAGTGAGTGGTGGTAGTGGGGTGAGAGCAGCCTAGTGGGTAACACACTCGCCTATGAATCAGAAGAGCCAGGTTCAAATCCCACTTACTACCATTGCATCCCTGAGCAAAACACTTAACCCTGAGTGTCTCCAGGGGGACCGTCCCTGTCACTACTGATTGTAAGTCGCTCTGGATAAGGGCGTCTGATAAATGCTGTAAATGTAAATATAGTGAGTTGTGTCTGTGACCATTTTGGGTTTTTCTTTCTGCCCGTGTGTGTAAATGTGGATTCATTATGAGTTGTGGTTAAATTTAATTGTTTGGCTGTAGGTATACACAAGCTACATAGACCTGCTTTATCCAACGGAGGACAGAAACGTGAGGCTGAAGGATGCGTACTACTTTACCTGCGACTGTAAAGAGTGTGCAACAAAAGCTAAGGTTGGTATTTAATGCATATTGTGTACAGATCTGGCACATCTGCTGATTGCGCCAACAACTCACTCACACAGTGCAGGATGCCAACATTCAGTCACACACTCACACATATGGTCAATTTCAAGTCATCAATCCCCAATAGTGTACATACCTTTTGATGGCGGGAGGGAACTGGAGAACCTGGTGGGAACCCGCGCCATCACGGGAAGAGCATGTAAACTATGCAAGGCCCAAGCCGGGATTCAAACCCACAACCACGTCACTGACCGGCGCTCCGCCGTGCGGCCGTGTTAAGAAGAGGCAGCAGTTCCAAACTCATTAGATAGTCGGGTAGACCGTATCAGGATCGGAGGCGGAGGGAGCAACCGAGGTCGTAACCGCAGGCAGGGCTGGAGTGGGGGAACTGTTCGGGGGGGAAGAGCGTGAGGATGGACCGCGAGACGCGCACGGAGGGGTGAAGGCCGGGTTAGGGGAGTGTTCGGTAGAGCTGAGGTATTACCGAAGGGGGGCGCTCAGGATCAGGCGGCGGTTGGTAACGACGCATGTCGAGACAGGAGACTTGGAAGCCAGACGTGCTCTTTGAGTAGCTTGCAGCAGCGCCAGGTTGAACCATGTATGTTGAGCGGGCGAGGGTTCAAGATGGCGGCCGGGTTGACCTTGCCGGCGCCTGTTTCCAGGCTGTGGTCAGCAGGGTGCCCTCTGGAGGTGGGGAGGACTGTTCCGGCCCGTGACAGGCAGTTCTGCGTGTCTTGGCTCAGCTTTGGTTTGATTGTGGGCAGGGTGTATTGAGAGGGAGGGGCCATTTAAAATCCTCAGAACGAGGAAGTAGGGTGTATCTGAGCTGTCAGTCACAGCAATGGGTCCTCGGGTCTTTTATATGGCAGCAGTTCTCAACCACAACAACAGAGGCAAACAACCAACATAAAGTAACCAAGCAGGAGGTGTAAATGCATCGCCTTTCCAGGCTACTATGTTCTTTGCTTCTGTCTGTGCAGGACAAGGCCAAAATGAAACTCCGTAAGCTGAGCGAGCCCCCGGCACCCGAGGAACTGAGAAAAATGTTTCTCTACGGGCGCAGTATCATCGAAGACTTCAGGAGGGCCAAACATGAGAGAAATATCCTAACCCCCTTATAGTGGGGTACAGTTCGTAGCACAGAGCCTCCTGCAGTATTTGTCTTCAATCTCTTTAAATTCAAGATTGTTTCTGTGCATATTTCAGATGGTTGAACGGCCACATTTTATAATAACTGTTGTAGAGGCATCGATCCACTGTAGAAAATCTGTTCTGTAGTCTGGGGGGGGGATCCACACGACATCAGCACTTTTCAGGCTGCTAGTAGTCCTGCAGTCGTGAAGCCGAGCTTTCGCCAGTCTGCAGAACCCTTGACTTTTGAGCACCCCCTGCCGAGCTCCTGACGATGTGCGAGCTGAGCCTGGACAAGATGGGCGCAGTGTTTGATGATGCCAACGTCTACATGCTACACATGATGTACCAGTCCATGGGCGTCTGTCTTGCCTTGGAGGATTGGGACGGGGCGGCGAGCTATGGGGAGAAGATCATCAAACCCTACAGGTAATACTTGTGAAGAATAATCGCACACTATCAACATGCGAAGGCTTTTCTTGAACCAGCTTTATGCATTCAAATGATAGTCAACTGATAGTTTATGGGTGGTAGTAGACTAGTGGGTAACACACTCGACTATGAACCAGAAGACCCAGGTTCAAATCCCACTTACTACCATCATGTCCCTGAGCAAGACCCTTACCCTGGGTGTCTCCAGGAGGACACTGTCCCTGTCACTACTGATTGTAAGTCACCCTGGATAAGGGCATCTGATAAATGCTGAAAATGTAAATGTAAATGATAGTCAGTGTGTTTGGTGGAATGAGGGCACCAGGAACAAGTGCACGATTTCTGTTTTTAAAGAACAGAAACTGGCTTGAAGGCCAAACAGAACTTAATGGACTCACACATGGCAGGACACAACAGGTAGCCAACACAGATGGCCGACAAGAACTGGAGACAATAGGCAGGTATTTATATAGCTAACTTGATAGAGGTGGAACTAATATTAACACGTTGACAGGGTGGTAGTAGCCTAGTGGTTAACACACTCGCCTATGAACCAGAAGACCCAGGTTCAAAATCCCACTTACTTCCATTGTGTCCCTGAGCAAGACACTTAACCCTAAGTTGCTCCAGGGGGGGACTGTCCCTGTAACTACTCATTGTAAGTCGCTCTGGATAAGGGCGTCTGATAAATGCTGTAAATGTAAATGTTGACAATGGTGTGGCGCCATCTGGTGGGCCAGATGCAGCAGGTCACATGGGGTCAGTTTTACAACTGGCACACTGTATATTCTAGCATGAAATAAGATGGATTAGAAGTTTGTACACAGAATATAATTTTAATGTATTCAGTCAGTCTCATTATCACTCTTGGATGAACAACACATAAAGATTAAAATTGATTTATTTTTTGTTCATTTTTTCATGTCATTGTACAATGATCACAGATGATCAGTGTTCATTAAGTCCAAAATTTGAAAAGTGGATGTTGAACAAATCACTGTTAACCCCTCCAATGCTTGTATTTATTCCATATAGTTGCTGCATGAAATGTATTGCATTTATATTGAGGCTAAAATGGTAATCACTCGGTTTTTATTCTTTTTTTTCCCTCTGTAGTACCCTGTACCCAGCTTACTCTCTCAATGTGGCATCTATATGCCTAAAGCTGGGCAGACTGTACACGGCTTTGGACAGACCATCCCAAGGACTACGGTTATTAAAAAAGGTAATGAACTCGGGGCTTTGTTGCTTTGCAATGCATTTTGGTTCCTTTTGATTGACGTGTCCTTGTGTGTGATTTCGTTTGTAGGCTCTTGTGATACTGGAGGTAACGCATGGGAAGGACCACAACTGCGTTACAGATCTGAAGAAGGAGATCGTCCAGCTGAAGTGATAGATACATGATAGATATGTATCAAAATAGTGACGGAAATGTTCAATTTGGAGGACCTGAATGGAAAACAGGAAGTGACCAGATGTGGTTGATATTTTGTGTCATGGAGAACTGAATAATTAAGTTAACTGAATAATTTCGTATATATAAAATGTATATAAAGAAATTCAACAGTCACAGAACCTGGACTTGGACTAGACTGTCAATTCTCATATAAAGTGGTTAAACATTTTTTATGAAATATTTATCTGAGGCACAGAGCTGAATTTTTTTTTCATCTAAGAGAATTGATGAAGTTTTGTTTCAATTCAATTTTCTGTCTATAGACACAAAAGGCATGTTGGATTTTATTTTAGTATATATTGGACAGGGCATAATGTTGGGCGGGATCAGGTATCCATGGCGACTGCGATGTTCTGCCAGTATCCGTTTCGGTTCAGGCCTAGGGCCACAGCAACAGCTGCTCTGCAGTCTGTTGTATTGAGTGCGCCAGGTGACGAACGTGGCACCACGGCATAAATGAAATAATAATCATTTAAATAAAACGCGCCTTAATGCGTCTTCATTGTCAGGTTTCATTTGCATCACTGATGGTCTCCGCTGAACATCAGCCATTTAGAAGTGCGTCCTGCTCTGAGCAGCTGCTTGGTTAATCGTGGACTTCATTGTAGTTCCTCTTTAGGCAGCAGGAATGTGATCTTGTCATGACGGTGTGGTGATGGATGTGTCTTACTGCCAGACAGGTGCCTAGAGAGAGCCTGCATTCACAATCTTCACTACCGACCGTGTCCTTACTGGGCTGAATTCCTGTGCTAAATTTAAAAACAAACCTTGAAAGAACATATCCCAGTTTCTCAGGGGGGTTAAAGTAGCCTAGTGGCCAACACACCAAAAAGTTACGAGTTCAAACCCCACTTACTACCATTGTGTCCCTGAGCAAGACAACCCTGAGGGGGACTGTCCCTGTAACTATTGACTGTATGTTGCTCTGGACAAGGGTGTCTGATAAATGCTGTAAATGTAGGAATAGAGGAGGATTATCTTTTTTTAAATATTTTGTGAAACAGTACCTAAAAGTATTTCCTAATAATGTATTTTTAAATGTCAGAAAATCGTGCCAAAAAACTAATTATAACAAAATACCAGAGTTCACCAGCAAATAAAGAAAATAATGCTTTATTGCATAATGGCAAAGTATGACAGCTTCTTATATTTCTGAAGGGAAAAATAGATCAGATGCATTTGCAAAGCATATACAAAATATATATGTACATAATTAAGAATTCTTCTGGGATGCCAGAATGAACGTGAAACAGAAACAGCGGAATGCAATGTGAAACACAATACTGTTAGGAAGGACTATAGCAAGTGCAATGAGAATGAATGGAAACATTGGAAGTATATACAAACTGGAATACAAAAAATAATTATGCATAGTTTCATTTTACTTATGGTGAAAGCACCAAGTCAACAAGAATCATAAACTAGAAGTAAGAAATTAGGTTTTATAGAGACATAGCTGCATGTGCCAGATTCTGCATTAATGCTCAAATGAAATCGAATATGATATGGAATGCTGGGAATGCACAGAAAGTCCTTTTTAACAAAACAAGAAGAATCCTTAAATGGATCAGTGGTGTGTATCAATTTGTAGGCATTGTTATTAGTTGAAATGGTCTAGACCAGTGGTTCCCCAACCCCAATTATTGCCAATATACACACATTAAAATAATAAAATAATTCATTATTTACTTAAATATGCAGGTTATATAGAATCTATATTTGAGGTGTAATCGTCCCTATGACTTGTAGGCTTGTCCTGAGTCCGAATTAAAATGATTAAAATTGAGTATGAACTCAACTCAAATCGGGCCAAGATTTACAGCTCGAGTCTATATAGCATACAGGATTATTCAGACCCCAGGATGGGAACCAGTTGTCTAGACCCTATTCTTAACATCCTCAGTGTAGTACAGTGCAGTACACTAACTGTGTGTTCAACTGCAGTACTGACAATACAGTCAATAATAAATAATATTTCTTTTAAAAATATTATTCAGTGTAGTGTTCTGGAGAATTGAATTCGACAGGTTGATCCTTCACACAACGGCAAATGAAGTACATTGTTTTGGGCAGCATTTGAAGGAATTTAAACTTGTAACACAATCGGCCTTAGATGGCATTGAGACATGCCAAGTTTAAAGCGCTTTTATAAGGCACAGGCGTAATGCTGTCACTGCAGCTGTAGGTACTAACATTTGGCACTTTCAGTAACTCTTTGGAAGAAACTTCACTTTATTGTGAAACTTCACTTTATTTACTGGTATGAAGTCATGTTAGGGTTGCCAAATATATATAGTTTCCAACTCATAAATCTCCAGAATCGTAAGCCCAACCCCTATAGCCCATTACTACTACAAAATGCAAGACAGACAGAATTACTGCACTGGCAAAAGGAAAAGCAGGAAACAAACGAAAGCAGAAATAGTTCTGATTTAATTCTGATTTAGGTATTTCCCCAGCTATTTCCTCAGCCCACACCACGGCTCCCATCTCTCCACCGAGAGGACTGAATGATTTAAATCAGTGTTTGTCAAACCTTCTCCAACGCTACCGTAAATCTGTCCACCTTCGTCACTAGGCCGTTTAAAAGAAACCTGAGGCTGGAGGGAATACTTGCACCACTAAACAGGGATGGATAAATGAACAGACAGCACAGTGGTAAAAAAATGAAGTGTCTTAATTGTTTTTACTTTCCGCTGCTTATATTGGTATGTGAATGGCTACAATCTTGGAAATAGCTTAATGTGAAATGATGAAGTGTGAGAAGAGAAACCATTTCTCATGTGGTTGCTGACAGAAATAAATTAAACATAAAAAAGAAAACCAAAAAATATATATAATAACAATTAAATATTGAAATGCCACGACAAACCTCACTGCTTTGTTATACATTTCCTGACGGATACAGAACTCTAAAACGGACAAGAGGAGCTTCTATTTACAGTAGGTCAGCAGAAAATGGAGGAATAAAAAAAAAACACGCGCATCTGGTCTCGCATCAATTTCATATTTTGCTAATGAAGTCTGCACTCTGACAACAGATTCTCATTTACCAATTCTGGATCAGATAAGAGTTTAAGTTTGGTCCTCGACATCTACCATCTTACAGACTAGGTTATTTATTATATTATATTACTATTAAAATACCAGTTTGACCATTTTTGAATATTTGCACCATAAAGATGCTGTTTTGTTAATCACTTGAAGTTGTTCTTAATATAGTGATAGACGTTTACTCAGCTGACTGGTCATTTTTTTGCAGAGATGATTTTCAGCTTCCACAAAATTAAATTCTACAAAAAAGCTTTACAGTCTGTGCTTCTGAATGGACGCTACTGAAAGTAGCCAGTAAAACACCATCAGGTTCTAACCTCACAATTAATAAAATAAACCGAGGTAGATGACAAGGATCGAACTTGTTAACACCGACCAATAGGATCCAAGTGACCAGAGCTTTATTAAAGAGTGGAAGTTGCCCTCTTCTATACCTATTTAAAAATGTATTTATAATAAGAAGAAGAATATCTGTGAATTGAAGCAAATCATTATATTAATGTTAAGGCAACTGTGTTATCTGTAGTCAGGGCTTTAATCAATTTAAAACGACTTATTAAACTATCCCAAATTTGTGAATGGTGTGGGCTATGTAAACTTTTGGAATACTCTTGGCATTCTCCACAAAAAAAAAGAAGAAAAAAAGCAATTAAGCAAAACAAATATCCATAAAGATCTATCCATAAAGGGAAACACATTTTGGTTGATTGTTTGGAAATTAAAAAAAAAATCTCTTTATACACAACTTACTTTAACACAATAAAGACAAAACATTGGTCACTGGTGACCAGACGTATAATTATCCAACTGAAAAATATATATATTTATCTCACCACCCGCTTCAAAAGACAAAAAACCCAGAGAGAGGAGCATTAACTCACCAGCAGATACAGTAGCTGTGAATGCCAGTAGCCAGTATAGAGAATGAACTTGTTTTAAAGAATGGTTTCAGACCCACCAACTGCTATACTGGCTCTGGGCAGAGCTGGTATGGGGTTATGATCCAGTCTGACCTGTGTTTGACCTGTGTTCAGTCCTGTCCCATTAAATGAGACGCGAATTCTTGAGGAACTGAATGAGGACCTGATAGACGAACTTGTACTGTGACGCGGTCTGTACCATCAACATACGCTGCTGTCGCAACCGACTCAGCATGACGGGGACCTCGACTCTCTGAGACAAAAAGAGGAGAGAACAACAAAAACAACAGTTTAATCAAAAAGAACTTTCTGGGTTCTTACACACTTTTAGAAAATGACTTTTCGATTACTCTGAGTTCATTACCATACGTTCTATGAAATTTCTGTGCAAATCATAAAAAGTCCAATTAAACCAAAATATAGTCATTATTGTCAATATTGTCAAAATAAAGCCAGCAAAGATACTATAGACCTGCGCCAGATTTAAACGTTGTGGTTGTAAAAGTAGAAAAAATGGGAACTGTCTACTTATACATTCATGTTCAATTCAATTTCAATTACTTTTCCGTAATTTTATGTTTATTTCATATTCAGAAACTTTTCAAGGTCTGGATAATTCTCTTTTCTAATTCCATGTCTTTTCCAGGTTTTTTAATGTCTATTCTAGTGGCCCATTAAAAAATAATGAGCCCTGGTCCTTTGTCTCTCTCTCACCTCATTATGCTCCAGGCAGCAGATCATGAGCTCAGTTAGAATGACTACCCCGGTGCGTCCTACCCCGGCACTGCAGTGTACCACCACTGGCGGATTCTGGCTCTTGGATGCATCCAGCATGCTGTTGGTGTGACGCCGCACTGATTGGATCTCCTCCAGATAGGCTGAAGGAAGCAGGAGAATTGAAAAGCGTGATGAACTGAGGAGAATGGCTGAGGACAGTGAAAGCCAATCAATGGACCAGGCTTAAGGGCACCAGCAGCTGAGTAGAACTTACCCAAGAAGCCCTGTACGTATTCAGGGCAGCCGTGGTCAGGCCAGTCCGTGTACTGCAAGTGCCACACCGTACGCTCCTGGCCCGACAGCAGATGCTTGACCTTTAACCCTGTGGTGGCGTAGCAGCCCGAGTCCGTGCGGAACTTTGTGGTGACTTTGAACTTACCGTGGGTGGCGGAGTTGTGCTTTGATCCCAGTTTGGGCCAATACCGATGACTTTTAAACTTTCCACCCTCCTGAAAAAGTAATAAAAAAATTATATAAAAAAGATTAATAAATACGCACTTCAGCAAGGAAAGCAGCCTTCAACTGAGCAACTTTGCTTGCTGCTCGTTGCATCACCTTCTCACCATGACACGTCTTTACAGTGTTCCTTCAAATGTGGTCCACTTAGAATCCACTCATAGGCTAGACCAGTGTCCCCCCTGCCTGTATCCAGAACAAGTCCTAACCCAATTCCTTTCTGTATATACACATTAAAAGAATAAAATGAATAATTACAAACTTTTAATTGCAAAAAATAAAAAGCAGTTTTCGATTTGCAGGCTATATAAAGTCTATATTACAGCTGTAAGTTAGGCCGATAAATAAATAATAATAATAATAAATAAATTTAAATAAATCACACAGTCAGTGTTTTACTGCACCATATCCAAACAGCCATGACCTTGTAAACTCTTAAATTGTTTTTTTCCTTTGAATGTGTGTGAGATTAAGAAGAAATGAAATGCACAAAATATAATCGCCAGCATCCATTTCACCTTGTCATATCCATTTTTGCATCTCTCTTGCTATAGTTCAAATGCATCACCTAACAACGATGGCCAAGAATGCCAAATCAAACCAGCATTTAATTAAAAAATTTACATACAGGAAGGATAAGTTTCATACAGGAAGGATAGGTACTTTAGGGCTACCACCACACACCTAGTTTCTTCAATTTAAAACAAAACTTGTCATTATACAATTAAAAAATGTTCCGATTGGTAAAAATGGGAAATTATAATGTGAGTTTCTTTGGTCGAAGCTTCCACTGCTTGCAATTTCAGTGAAATGTTGCTGCAGAACCCACATGCATTATGCACATGCTGGGACCTCCTTTAGTAATTCTCCTTTCGGCACAACATGGGCCTTCAATAATTTACATAAGCCCATAAATTGTTTATCCAGAAAGTCGTACTCTCAAAACACTACATACCTCCTCAGCCGTAACCATGGCGATGACATTCACCCCCTGCTCCCACACCATCTGCCAGAAGTCTTGGCACGTGTTAGGCAGTGGGCCCTGCGTGGCTATGTAGTGCCAGGCCTCTCCTCGAATCGTAACCTGCACACGTACACACATATGATGCGCACACATTCACGAGAAAGGGCATAATGTCTGAACTGGGGCTGCAGGCTACACTGGATATAAATCAAAATCACACAATCAACATTTCTTTTTAAACGTTTGTAAATTTTGACATTTCTGGAGGGTTATGTATAGATCATTCAAAATAAGATCAATATACAAAATTAGTCCAAATAATCACAATTAAAATTTCTTTTAAATTGAAACTTTATCTGCTGAGATTTTTTTTATTTATATATTAAATGTAAATTATAATCCTCAACTTGCAAATAGATCCAAAAAAGTTCCAAATAATAAAAAATATCATATAAATTCAAGATTTTCAAAGCTTTGCCCACCTTGATGTGAGAAGCGTTGATGTAACCTGTGTTGTTCTCTTTGCTGGGGACCAGTTCCACCCGGTTTTCCTCATATGGAACCATGTCTCGGAAGCGGTTTCGCTCAGTGTTGTCGGGCAGTGTCGCCGTGGTGACCACACAGTCTGTCCTTTTTTTGGGGATCTGTTCATACTCTGCAAACAGTCGCTGTTCCTCCATTTTCAGTTCAAGAGATTTACACTGCAGAGAGAGACAGATTGACTGCATTACATGTGAAATAAAAAAGATACATTGCTATTTATTTCATTTAATAGGCACATATTTGCATTGCTTAATTTCAGTGTAATGGACTATGCTTGATAGTGGATTAATGTCTCATGCATTATGAAATTAATCATATTGAGAAAAAAATTGACAGATCTGAAGATTTATATTTAATAATATTTAAGTATTATGCAGGCCTTTGTCTGGGATGTGGTCTGGACAGGGGGAATTTACAGAGTCACATTCCTGAAATACCGGCTACCCTCGTGCCATTTCAAGCTGTGATGCAACATATTCCAGGATTGCACTTCTAAATGGGCTGGCCGTGCTTACAAATGGCCATAAAAACCTATAAAAAACCACTCTCATAAAGTTGTAGAACAGTGAATGCTGGGATGCAGTGACATCAAAATGTGAGCAAAGAACCATTCATCCGTTTAGTCATACCAAAGCCATGGCATTCATGATAGAGTTGACGGAAGACTTACTCGTTCATCGCTGGTCGATTTCCCTGCCCCCTCCTCCTGTGGGTTTTCTGGGACGGTCATCCTGGTGATATATAGACCATTGAGTGCGGCCATCATCAGGGGCCTCTTCACTGAATCCACTGACATCCTCTGTTTTTCCAGGGTCTTCATTAAACAGAAAGAGACAGAGACAACCATCCCTTACTGCCGAGAGAATGACAGTTTCTACTTTTGGATAGTTTTCATCCTACATCTTATCTGACATATCATGAAAATTACTGAAGCTGTTAGTAGCCTAGTGAGTAACAAACTCGCCTATGTACCAGAGGACCCAGGGACAAATTCCTGAAGTTGCTCCAAGGGGACTGTCCCTGCAACTTCTGAGTGTAAGTTGCTCTGGATAAGGGCACATTTTCAACATTTTGTACATTTGTACATTTTCAACAGGGTGGCCTGGTTTCTTAGCTGATCTCGTCTCATAGGTGTGGCATTTTAAAGACTAAATATAGTACCACTGAGTCAAATGAAATATGGATAAAACCCAGTGTGGATCTCCCTTTCCATCAAGTGGATTAAGGTGGATTTACAGGTGATCAAGAGGCTCCTAATGTTGCACGAGCCACTGAACCCCGGATTAACATTAATCAGTGGCTGTGAGAATGCGTCCACACCCCTTCAATAATATTGCACCAATTCGAATGTTCCCCAGAACTGTAGGTACATAGCGGATATCCCAAAAATGCCTCAGCAGGATACAGCTCCCTGCCCATAACCAGTCAGATACGTGAAATGGTTGCCATCAAGCCATAAGAATTTCTTACCCTCTGAGCAATCTCTCTCTCCACTATGCTGTCCTCAATGGAAAACATTTCCGATACGGGCCTCTCCTTCACGGGTTCCTTCCTCACTCGCTCTTTCACGCTGGTGAGGTCAGGCTCTGAGATGGACGGCCCCAGCATGGACCCCGGCTGCTCTCCGCGGGTCAGGGTCCCCCCCTGGCTCTGTCCGGTTTTCACGATCCGAGCCTGGGCCTCCGGGGTGGGGCGGTTCTGCTCGTGGTGGTGCTCGTGCCTCAGGGCACTGTTGCTGACACTCTTCTTAGGTCCAGGGTACTCTGGTGGAGGTTTGTTGGGGATCTTGGCCAGGGCTGCCTGGAGCTGGGCACTGATGTCCTCATTCAGGCCAGGGATCCGTACATCCAGGTCAGGAGTTTCCTCCTCCTCTTCATCCTCCTCGCTCTCACTGCTATGAATGACCATGGTGGCATTGGACAGGGTCTTGTGGTGCTGGTAATTGGTCATGTCAGGTTTCTGAGAAGCCATCGAAACGGAAACGTCTTTGGGTGGATGCTGTGGTTGGGTCTGCTGCGGGACCTGCATGGCCTGCGACGGTGGTGGTTGCGGTGGTGCCACCTGCTCCCTGAGTGTATTCCTGCGTAGCAGAGGGGGCTGAGCATTAGCACTGCTGTTAAGTCCCTTAGCCACCAGGGCGTCCAGACCTCCACGGAGACCTAGTCCAAGTCCACTCACCACTTCCATGCTGTGGCGCTTGCCTAGTTTTGCTCGGCACTTTGCTGCCGTTAGAGGCTCGCTCACCTCCTGCAGGGACTGGTGGACAACTGTGCAACTGTCTGGCTGGAAGGTCTTCACCGACAGCTGAACCTTCTGCACTTTGACCAGCTCCGGGCTGCTGCCGCCCAGGCACTTGTGCCGGTGGCTGGCCAGGTCTGGGGTGCTGGTGGCTGGCCGGAATGCCGGATAGGGAGGCGGAGGACGGGACAGGTGGTTCCTCAGCATGTGGGCGGCAGTGTTGCAGTAGCCTGGGTTACCAGTCATTGTGGCTATGCCATTGCCTCCACTGCTCTGCTGCTTTGTGTTGGCCAACTCAGGAGTGCTCACGGTGTGAGAAATGGTGCTACCAGCACCCACAGCATTTGACGGGCCAGAGGAGGGACCCATACCAGGACCTGGGTGAGCCGCATGGTGGGGCCCCATGGCATGGCCACAGCCATAGCCCAATGGGTTGCCTCCACCTCCACCCCCTCCACCATAATGGCTTGGGTAATGCCCTCCCCAGTCACGGATCTCTGGCTGGCTGTAGACCAGTGCTTCAGGTTGGCGGTAGGCATAGGCATTGCTGATATTGAGGTTGCGTAATGACTGGCTGTGGCAGTCAGATGGCTGGAGCCCATGGGCGGGGCTGACAGAAGTAGGGAGGAGCCGGCGTTTCTGCCGCATGACGGCATCATATTCAGGTGTAGGCCTATAGGATGGGGCAATGATGGCTGAGTGACGGTGGCTGGGGATATAGTCTGGGCGCATCAGCTCACTTCCTGGTATGCTGAGGTTGGAGGAGACTGGTGAAGCCTGCATGAACGTTTGAGATCGGTTCAGTGAGTTCACGCTGGGGCTACTACACATGCTCCCATTGGGCACTGTGCCATTCCGAAAGCCAAACTCCAGGTGACAATGGTCCAGGCTTGTCTCAGACTTGTAGTAGGGATCATCATGGAAGATACTATCTGTAAAGTTTAAAGACACTTTTTTTTGAAAGCATATTATAAGAAAAATATTTGGAGAAATAATGTAACACTTGTATCTATTCCATTAAGTCAATGTATTATTTGTATTTGTATCAATTACAATAATTTACTGTAAGATGAAACCTGAAACAATTATTTGCATTTATTTGATGTTTAACATGCTACAGTGGCCTAGTGAGTTAGAACTCACTTATGAAGCAGACGACCAACCAAAAGTCCCAGACTGTCCCTGTAACTACTGATTGCAAGGTGCTCTGGATAAGTAAAATGCTGTTAAATGCTGTAAATGTAAATGTTAAAAGATATTGTAACAAAGTGTGACCCAGTATTGAGCACTGGTTCATGGGAACATCGCCCATAAGGCTAAACCTCCCTCACAGCTCTGTGAGATTACAGGGTTCAGTGCATGTGAGAGAGCTGATATATTTAAGGTTCACTGAGGAAAAAAAGAAAAAAAACAGAGGAAGTGGTTCCATCATTCTCATCATTTCCACTATACTCTGGCCACAAAAATGAAAAGTGAAAAAAACAAGACTGCCGAGAAAGACAATTACAGAGAGGCGAGGCGTTGCTATCACTTGGTGGAAAAACAGCCTGCAGCAGAGAGCCATAATGAAGGGTGTTATAGAGGAACTAACAGGCTGTTTGTGTATTTAAAGAGTATTCCTAGCTGAAATACTCTTTTCATTGAATAATCCTTGGTGCATTAAAGTCAGTGTGCGCATTCATTTATGTGAATATGAGTCTACGAGATTGATGCAATATCACTGATTATACTGATTATAAGGTTAAGGATAAGGTTCATTAAGTGCATTACTGAACACAACCAACCAACAATCCTTAATCAGAATAGGCTAATTAAATAATGACTATGAATAAAACACCTGGAATGCTTTAAGGAAAATTAAACAGCTGGTAGTCAAGATTTTGGTAGATCTTACTGATCATGCAAGTGTTTACATTTTACCTTGAGAACTCTGTGTGTCTTGGTAATGTTCATACTGGGTATGCATTGGTTGCAATATACAGGACTGGGGTCTAGGCTGAGAGAGAGAAAGAGAGAGAGAGAAAATAAACAACTTTATGACCAAAGTAAAATATCATTCATGGCATTGGTCAGAAAAAAATGGCATGTTTGCATTAATTGCAAAATGAAAATGTAGAAAAACATCCTGTTCTCTAGAGGTACATTCTATCAGGGGGTAAATTAATAAGAGAGAAACTAAAAACAGGCACTAAAGCCCTAAACTACTTTCATCATTACTGACAATCTGACACCCTTCATCATAAAACCCAATGGATAAGCCAGTCCAGCAGTGCTCTGGAAAACATGCAATGCCTTGTCTGGACTAAGCCCCTACTGCGCCACATTCAGAGACGTTTGGGTAGTTAGATAAGAACAAGACAATCAGTCGGTTGAACCATCAGTGAATATCATAAATTATAATTTCTCATTTGGACAGCAATGCCCAAAAATGCTATTTTTATTTTGTGTTATAACGATTGTTAACAGTTTGGTTATTCGGTCGATCCAGTAAGCCAAAGAGGCTGGATGAGGGGACGTACCAGCTGGTTCCAGGTTGTTCTTCTCCGGATAGGAGCAGGAGAACGAGCCGGTCTGTAGAACAAAGAGTAACCTCAATGCATTAATATTTCCTCACATTAAACCTAATTTGTGTGTGTGAATGAAGTCAGCCGTCTCTATATTGTGATTTCTATGTAATGACTTTATTTTATGTTCATGTGAAGTGTCTGCATTGCTTGGCACTTCCTGCCTCTAGGGGCAGCAGCTGACAGTGAGACAGTGAACAGATGTATCCTGTGAAACTGACACTGGATGAGAATTCCCCTTTTCCAGTCTAAGTGGCTATGAGCCAACCTATGGTCAATCTCGGGCAAATCAGGACTTAGAAGCTAACCCGGAGTTTGGATGTGGTCATGAAAAAAGGGTGCAGCACAAGCTGACTCTCAGAGGCTTGGAGGGGAGAGATGGGAAACTCACTCAGCACAAATCTTATTTTGTTTGTAGAACTTGTGTCTGGCCGTGAAATGCTGTGCGATATACTTCGCCATCTCCATGTCCTCCTGACAGGCGCAAAAATAAAGCAGTGTTCTGGTTATTGATTATTCTTCACTTTTTCAAAAAACGTTAAGACAAAGAGACTCAACTTTATCCTAGACCCACATCAAAGCCAAATTGGTCTTAATCCACATATTAGCTAAACCATATTAATCATACATATCAGATGACTCACTTTTCCAAAACAAATTTAAATACTTGCTGCTCAAATGAGTAACTACTGTAAGAAGACAACTATTCCATAATAATAACACTAATATTTTACTACTAACACTATGTCTATGTAAAAGTATTCTAGCATCATTATGCCCCATATTACAAATCTTTCTGGTTAAAGGTTAAAGTGACAGACATGTTTATTATTATAATAGATATTAATAAAAAACATGAAATATTAGCAATATTACAAATTTGTTTGTGCTACAAACATAATAGCGCCTCAGTGACAAATTTGTACGGCAACCATGGAAGATCTACAGATTAATTTTTGTTGCTCAATTACCATATAATTTCACTGAAACTGGCTGGTATTGAACCATGCATTGAACAAAGCTGCTCAGCCAAGTTATCAGTTTTTTTTTGTTTTTTTTTAAATGACCTTGCAGCAGTACTGCCAATCTCCCAACCCAACATGCACCCACCCCACAGACACAACACCTACTGTGTGGAACATGATGGTGTCGTCTTTGCTGGTTATCTCCACGGTGATAGCCGACTTGTTGTGTGCAATTGTGCCAATGTCCTTCCACCTGCGACAGAGAAGGGAGGATAAGAACAAAAACAGATGGTCAAAGGTCAAACCCAAGTACGCAGAGGGATTTAACCCAGACATTTTAATGCATCTTGGATTCAGTCAATTAACCGTGCTAAATTATTACGGAGAATCGCTTCATGTCTGAATTGAACTCCACATCTGAATTGAGCTCCATGTGAATGATGACACCTGTAGGAGCTCAGATGTATAAAATGTTCTGCAGACGTGAGGTGTGAATTAATTTAGAGAACACCCACCTATGGAGCATGATGGACCTCCCATTCCTGTGTTTTACAAAAACACCGATGAATGACACACCAATGAAGATGTCGTTAGTGTAGTTGTCCTGAACACACACACACACACAATAGCATGGTTGGGATTTGCATGATTTGATGTGACAAATATGATTATGTGTATGTGAGAGTCTGTACCTTAGCAGCAAAGCTCTCCTGACCAAAGCCATCCAGCTTCTCCACATCTTTAATATAGAGCAGCTCTGCCTCTGCTGGAAGCATTCGACTAGGAACATATATACACACATACAGTAATAAACAAACTGAATATGGCCACAACTGATGGTTTGACTTCTTGAAAGGCTGGAGCCTACCAGTGACTCTTGTGCTCCTCTGCAACCTTCTGGGTCCACTCCTCCAAAAACTCGTCTACCTGAGGCCAGTTCTGCAGGACGAAGCAAAGCGAAAGGGAGGGAGAGATGAGATTGAAATCAACTGCAGCGTGACTCTTGTTTCACGGTCAGCAGCGTCTGCTTTCATGTGCATGTGGGATGTTCTCCTAGAGGCTGACGCTGGAGTGGAGAGTGTGACTGAGAGGGGGACTGAGCATATCTTCAATTTAACATCTTGATATATGTATATATATGCTCACTAAGGGTGGTGGTTAAAATCCTTCGGGATTAATATATATATATAACATCTTGATATATGTATGTATGTATGCATGCATGTATGAAGGATTTCAACCATCACCCTGAGTGAGCAGTGGGCAGCCATGACAGGCGCCCGGGGAGCAGTGTGTGGGGACGGTACTTTGCTCAGTGGCACCTGAGTGGCACCTTGGCAGCTCGGGATTTGAACCGGCAACCTTCTGATTATGGGGCCGCTTCCTTAACTGCTAGGTCATCATTGCCCCAAATATTTATTGAACTGTCTAAAACAATGTGGTGACGTTGCAGTACAGTAGGTCACAAAACTGCATTATTTTCACTAATAAACACATAAAAAAATCTCAGTGCCAAGTGACATCATGTGCTCAATGTCACCTGCAAATCCTGTGCTTTTTACACACCTGAGCTGAATTGTGTGTGTGTGTGTGTGTGTGTGTTCTCAGAGGAATCACTTACCACTGGAAACAGCACGTATTTTCGAAGGAAATCCTGAGACTTGTACTGACTAAAGTCCCCGAAATCCGCTGGGTACAAGGAATAAAATAAAATTAATAATGAAGGAATAATGAAAAATTAACACAATATTTTCTTTTACAAATTACAAGCTATGTGCTAAAAGTTGGAATTGCGGCCAATGCCCATGAACCAAGAGGAATGTTTACTTTTTGCGTCTTAACTCAAAATGACCAAAACGGAAAAAAAAAACTTTTCTCCACGAGGGGGGTCCGCTGCTCATCCCCGTTATTGCACATCTAACCCCTGGAAAGCCAGCGCCCCCTCCACAGATAAGGGGCCTTGCTGCAAGTACTAGTCTTGTAGCTGCGATAAGCATAACAGTGTTTACATTCTCCAGAGAGGAGACAGCATGGGTGGGACGGGGGTGCGAGGGCCTTCCGATATGGCCTGGAGTGGATAACTGCTTTGTCCGAATCATTCGAGTTGGGAATGAGACCCGCCACGCAAAATCCGAGAGCTCTTATCACACAGCGCAGGTGTACGACTGAAAACAACGGACTCGGAAAAAGAACAGCATTCCGAAGCCAACAGTTTTACATTAACACATTCATGTTGGCATGGGTATATTTAATTAAAAAAAAAAACTGATTTTAACCACATTACGTCGGCGTCCCCTCTGCTCACAGGATCACTCACGACCTGTTCTCAAAAGATTCGAAAGGGATTCAAGGTTACTGCCATAAACAGAAAGGAACCGTAAATAACAGCAAGCGAGCAATTTTAATTTTAGACTAAAGGCATTCAATATAACAACGGAAGCATTATTCATTTAAAAGCTAAATTATTTATTTATAGAATCATTTTTCAATTTTCAGTTGAATTTGGCGACAGATATGATTGATCTTTTGGGACTCGTGCCTGGATCAAGTGTGATATGTGTGACATGATGTCAGTGCATGGTTGGCGCTGCAGGCCAGGAAGTTTCACTTGTCTAGTTTGTTGACAGGTATGTCACTTGCATGCAAAATAACACATTTACAAAAGATAAACAAACGCGTGCGCATACACACACACACACACACACACACACACGCACCTTGCACAGCCAGGCCAGCCAGTCGGATGCCTTGTTCAACAGTGCAGTGGAGATGCCCATCCAGCACCTCCTTCTTCACCTGCAGGTAGTACTGGTACCTGCAAACACAAAGAATCACCTGATAGATTCCTCCAGAAACAGCGGCCCGGCCACCGTGGCAGTGACCGCCGTTGCTTTGGGGACTTTGTTGGAGTGGTACATGGACATGAGGAATTTCAAATCAAGATAATCGCTGTTCATACATAGATGGTTCGTCCAGAGACTTTATTAAAAGTAAAATCTGCCTTCTGTGGGATGATTCGAAGAAGACCAGATTCGGCTTCACAGCTTTCCTGTTTGTCTCCATGACGACACTGTGAGGGTTTCCAGAGCTCCGGTTGTTTCATACCATTGGTCAACTTCCTCTCTCTCTCTCACACACACACACACACACACCTCCATGTCTTTTGGATAAAGCTACCTACAAGAATAAGCTTAATCACACACACACACATTTAGACATCCCTTCCTGATGAGTCCGTCTACTGCCTTCCAAATAGGAACTGTAAATGTATACCGCAACACAACAGGACATTTCGAACTCTAACCCTACCTTTATACATTAAAAGGATAAAGTAAATGAATGTGAGGACAAGCAAATCGTCCCCATTGTTCCCGCAATATTCTTTTATAGATCCCCACTAAACACTACAGTACACGCACATACACACACACATACACACACACACACAGACACACACTGTTCAGCCCATCCAGCAAACAGAGCAATTTCACAGCTCAGGCAGCCACATCCCTCAGCGGGCCCAGACACGCCTTACTGCTTCCCTTCCAAACACACGCCTACGGAGCCGGCTCGCAGTCGTGAGCGCCGCACAACAACCCGCCGCCCGCTTCAGTGCAGTAATGTTTTACTTAGCAAACACGGCAGGGGAGGGTCATCCCCCCTAAATGGCCTTTAAATGCCAGAGCAAGGCTGAAACGGGGAGCGTCCGGCCACTGAGGGCAGCGTTTGTTGCCGCAAGACACCAGTGATTAATATGGACCCAATGGCAAGCTAATGATGGGCTAAGAGGGCTAATCCCAACACAGATCAGTCCCAAGGATCAGGGATGACATCAATAACGCTGGGATTTTTCCCTGTCCCACTTCTACAGTAATCTGCTTCCTCGTCATGCAAACGAATGATGACGTTCAACAATTGAACACATCCCCCATCAGTAATTCCGAATGTATTGCGATTTACACTGATTTCAAGCTGGTATAACCAGCGTACTTGTCTTTGGTCAAACTGGCTGATCCACCATGTTAGCCAGCTTTAAAAGTAAAGTGTAGTGATTGTCACATGTGATACACAGCAGCACAGCACACGGTGCACACAGTGAAATTTGTCCTCTGCTTTTAACCATCACCCTGAGTGAGCAGTGGGCAGCCATGACAGGCGCCCGGGGAGCAGTGTGTGGGGACGGTGCTTTGCTCAGTGGTACCTCAGTGGTACCTTGGCGGATCGGAATTCGAACCGGCAACCTTCTGATTACAGGGCCGCTTCCTTCATTCTACCTGTTTTATCTTCCTTCTTATTATTTTTCCTCTTTTATTCGCTTTGCTTTCTCAGGACCCCTCCATCCACTTCCTTTCTCTCTCTTCTTTCCCTCATTCTTTTTTCAGCTCCTGTCTGCTTAGACAGAGGTTATAATCTGGCCCCGCCCTCATGCCCAAACCTGTTATTATACTGCACGGTTCCCGAAGTAACCCTTTAATTACCAACCCCTGACCACAACCAATCGCTGAAGGAGGGAGTTAAAACTGTGGTTCCGAGGGCAGCGCTGCGTCTGAAATAACTGCTGGGTTAGCTCTGGAATGGGCCGGAGGATGTCTCAGCGTTCGCTCGGCATTTAACCTCGTCTCCGCCAATCACCGTGACATTCACAGGATGCAGATTCGTATCAGTGCACCAGCAGGGTGACAAGATATTCCCCCCATAAAGGGATTTGAGCTGAAAAGATAAGAAGAAGATTGCGTTTCTGACTAAACCTTCACCGATAACATCATTTGAATACTGTGTGATGTGAAAACAATGCAAAAGAACATGCCGTTAACTCTTCCAAATTCCTAAACGTGAAGGGTATTGTTCAGTCTCTTCTACGCCAACTTCCATCCAGCTCTAATCTACCATGCTATGCCATGGAACATTCGGTAGTGTTGTTGACATCTGGTGTCAGGTGTGAGAATGTGTTTTCAACGTGGGACTGCAGGTTCTCGTAAGTGGCTGAACGAAGCTACGATTCCAAGGATGTACGACTACCAAATGGCCCACAGGCCTGTTGTCCAGCTGCAGGCCGTCAAGCCAACAAGGTCGAACCGTCTCAGATTTACTCAGACGCATTGGAAAAAACTTACGTGTGGTAATCTGTTTTAATACTCAGAACACTGATGAAATGTGTGGTAAAATATGGACTAACTAGACACAGGCTTCAGTTCATTATAATATTACATAATAGCAATTTAGATTGTAACAATAAAAATTGAGTCCTTACATTTAAACAAATATCTGTATTATATTTGTAAGTCAAATAATCCATCAAAGTGGAATTGAACAGTAAACTGTGCAAAAACGATGATAAATACTGTGATAAATACTGTCAACCATCTTTATGCCTCGCATTAAATTGACACTGAACTCAATGCATGTCCCATACAAATTAATGTATGGGTAGGGATGTGTGTCGCATAAGCAAAACTAAGATCAAAAAATCCCCAAGCTGACGGAAATTTTGAAGATTGCACTTCATTAGGCAAAGCGTCTAGTGCCTATAAAATATGGCTTTCTGTGTGAAAATCCAAAACATGTTTCAAAAATGCTTCACCTCTGTGCTTCAATGAAATAATCTGCCCCGTAATAAAATGTAATTACGTCAACCGGGACACATTTCACTCACATTTCACATTTTGGCCGCCTTTTCTTTTCCTTGAACACGCCCTCTCTTCCTCTACCTCTGCATTTCGTGTTCTGCAGTTATAAGAGCACGCTGTGGGTTTTCACAAAACATAGACGCCCTAATTCAAGCGTAATTAAAAAACTGCTGCCGATTCGTTCGTGTTCCTGACGAAAGGTTCGAGTGAAATAGAGAGAGTGTGTTTTCAGGGCATGGGGGTGGGAGGTGGAGGAAGAGCGACAGAAATTGTATTTTGCTGTGATTAACGAACTGTGACAGCGTTCCTTATTCAGATCTTAGGCAGAGAGTCGATTGTAAACTGCACTCAATTGGGGGAGATTGTCATCAGGAAATGACACACACACACACACACACACACACACACACACACACACAGCCTCTACTTCATGAGTTTCAGATGTCCTCACAAAAATACACGTGAAATTGTGGTGAAAAGGACAACATTTCGCTACTACAACGAGAGTATTCTTGCTTAATGCAGGCATACACACTTTTTAAAATTGTTTCATGAAAAAATGTGTTTTATGATTTCTATGGACCAGTAAAAATTTGTGTTATTTTATTTTTTTTATTTTTACCATTTTAAGAGGGCACTAAGCAAACTGCCTTATTCTTAGTGACTTACAATCGGCACTTAGACATACACTCGAAGTGCACTCTCTCACACACACGAAAAAACAACACCTGGGGCCATTTTCACAGCTGGAAAAAAAAGGTTGGTTTTTACCCAAAACATGCTATACGGTTTCACATATATAAATCACACACACACACTCGCAGTTCAAAACGTGCCATTCTCCGTCTCGCACTTCTTATATCAAACGCGCGGCGTTCTAGTGCCGCCTCTAGCAAATCCCCTGCAAAACAGCAGACCAATCAAAGCAGCGTGTGACCCCATCACAGCCGGGAGACCCCAATGTGTGTGCTGCATTTCAATATTAACGAGGACCAAATATCCTCGCATTTAATCTTTTAAAAAATGGGGTCGTTTTGCTGGACCCCAAAAGGAATGTTAATCTAATATTAAGATTTTATTTTGGAATTTTGTTTTTGGATTACCAAGGCTGTGTTTACTGAAGACAGTTTGTAGGTGGGGGTTCTGGGGTGACAGCGGTAAAACTCGGCCAGCGGGACGGTGGCTGTGGCTGTGACGGCTGCAGGGTGGAAATGATCTGGATGTTGGTGCTGGACTGGCGGTGCAGACGCATTTTATTGTTATCATTACGAGTCGGAATAAAGTTTTCCAACAGTCTGACCCAGTTTGTCTGCAACATTCCTGCGCATTCACCCACAGCCCTTCTGCTTAACTCTAATCCCCACTTCTCAATGTACAGTCAAAACAGAGAGTGTGTGTGTGTGTGTGGTGTGTGTGTGTGTGTGTGTGTGTGTGTGAGAGAGAGAGAAAGAGAGTGTGTGTGTGTTAGGGTGGCTTTTCCATCAAAAACATATTCCCCCCTCTGCCATTTGTCACTTTTAACTCCTGGCGGAGGAATGGGCCCTTCTCCTATGCCTGTGTCTGTCTTTGTGTGTGTGTGTGTTCTTTCAAAGGAATGTGGCGTCCTCCTACACCACAACAGCCGTGCCAACATTCCTGTGTGACTCCTGAGTGCGGCCAGGCCTCACACACACACACACACACACACACACACACAGGGCCCTGTGTTCCTCTCTCACAGTCTGGTTCATTGTTCCTCACTCCCTGGCTATTGCCCCACACCTCACACACACACACACACACACCCCAAATACACATTGTTTGCATAAAATGTTTGTGTTGTCAGACACAAAAACATTTGTATACTTACAAAGTACAGTTTTAAAAGTCATTACTTAACTCATTAATAACATGCAAAATTTTAAAGTGACATGCATACTTGTAAGTAACTTTACATTTTAGCAAGCAATGTGTGTGTGTCTGTGTGTCTGTGTGTGTATCACTCGCTGGTCACAAAAACTCTGACCCACCGCTGACCCTTCACACATGCAGGGGAAGCCACCCGCTGATCCCAAATTCAGAAGGACCTCGCTGCCCGTCTCCTTACATCAGAGAGGGGGGAGAGAACTTCACGGCGACGTCCTGTTCCTTCAGTCCCGCCCTCCCCCACTCTCCTTCCGTCTCTCTGCCGTCTGCCCTCCTCCAGTCACACTTCTATCTATTTATTTATACAGAATCCAGAGGGACGGCTGTGACCTTACACCAGTGAACAAGCCCCGCGTTTCCAAGGCAGTTCTGCACTTAAAAATGCCCGAATGTATGGGTTCTACCGGGCTGTCGCCGATCTCTACTTAAACAGGTTCTGGTTTCATTCGCCTGTGTGCATCTGACCTGACCGATTTCACATCGATGTCAACAAACAGACAAAGACACTCCCAACTCCTCCCGAGCACAGGCTGCACAAAAAAACCCCACAAACAAGTGACACACTAACCATTGATTCGGGTGTGTATCAATTTAACGACTTCAGAGTCCCGGTGAAAATGTGCTCTTTCTCATGGGGCTGTGGTGGCCTACCCGGTAAGGAGGCGGACTCGTAAGCGAAGGGTTGCGGGTCCAAATCCCAAACCACCAAGGTGTCACTAAAGTCCCCTTCAGCAAGGCACCGTCCCCGTACACCTTTCATGGCTGGCCACTGCTCACCATAGGTGATGGGTTTAATGCACAGGACACATTTCAGTGTTCCAGGCTGGCTCACAGTGACCTTCACTTTTCTGATGGTCGAATTACTGATGGTAATCATTTCCTGTCTGGGGCCTTCTTTGAACTTCAACTCATCAGCACTGGCATTCCAGCAATGATACCCACAAAACAATGAGATGAACTTTTGAACACGTGGCTGAAAATGAAATGCTAGAAAGTAGGAAAGAACAATATTGGTGTTCAGAATATCACTCATTCAGTTCTAGTGTCCAAAGCACACTCCAGATTAATAATACGTACACACACGTCAAAAATCAGCATGTAATGATGCGTAGTGAGTCGCACAGTAAACCGCTCACCACCACTGCACTTTATGGCTCAAAATTTGACTTTTGGTATTTCGTTGTGCTAAAGTTATGGATCGTAACAGCTACTCCACTTTTCCAACTGTAACCTACATGAGATATTGTACGCTATTATAATAACTCATTGCTTGATCGACCCATGAACATATTCACTTAGATCAGGTGGTCCTCTGTTTGGTTGCAGCATCATGTTGCAGGGGGTACTATAGCAAAGCCAAGTCAAATTGTTACTGTGCTGGTACCTGGTCGCTTCGTCCTCCAGACGGGACACGCTGGGCACGTAGAACATCACCCCGAAAAAGAGTAGGGGCTCAATGCCAAACTTGTCCAGCTGCTTCTTGATTGGTTTCTCGAGTTCGACCCACCGGTGCACCTGGGCCTTTGTGTGGAACCATAGCCCAAAGTAGTGAGTCTGCAGATAAGAGAGAGGGGAGAGGATTTAGAATCTAATGTGCTTGCAACATTCTTTGTAAAAAAAAAAAAAAAAAGTTTAAAAAAGTACAAAATTAAACAGTGCTTTTAACATTTATTTTGAGAAAAAAGGTGACGCGCGCGCGATTCATTTCTTCATTCGCCCCAACAATTTAGACAGATGTCTGCTGGGAACTGTGGGCTGAGAGTACAGTAAGCCAAAATTCATTTCATTTGTTGACCTGGGCCAATCCCATATGGCGCACACACACACAGACATGCATGAACATGTCCACACACACACACACACACACATACACACAGGCTGCGCAAAATACACATTTAACACCCATTTAATACACATTAACACACATTTAACACAAGGGTATACATAACACAACACATGCTCAATCCCATGTTGGCCTTTCATGCTTTTCCTTGTGATAAACAGATATCGGGTTCCCCTCCACCACCAGTTAGATGTTGTCGTGTTTCTCGCCCAACAGTGGGCTGCCCAGCTATAACATTGATCAGTTGATCAAAGGTACAATATCTAACATCTAGAGGTAGGCTGCAGGCTATTTTAGAAACACATAATGAAAGCATTGTACGAATACCACATTCCATTTCCGCTCACAGGTCCTACAAAACGCTACACAAACGTGGAACTTTTCGCGTTTAAATAGCAAAATTTGACTTTGCTGTTATCATTTAAAAACCAAGTTAGTAATTTGAATCTATGTGTATTAGTATTCAAAATTTGAGTTAAATTGTTGCTATTTGTATTTGTAACATGCACAATCCAGCTAAGATTGCAAAAGTGGTTCCTGAGTGGCGGAATGCTGTGTAAACGTGAACACTTGTGTGTTCCGAAGCCAAAAGCCTCACTCGCAGCTCCATTAAAGCCCTGACACACTCTAGCTATCTGGCAAACGTTGGTGCAACACATCTGGTCGGGGGTTTCACACTGGGTGTAAGACGAGAGTTAATCGACCGTTGGCTGCATTCCGACCCCCGTGGTGCCAATATACTCCGGGACGCAGTCCGGAAAATCAACTAAGGGATAAACATCTTTTGAGATAACCGAACGAATTACGTGGGAACAATTTTCACTTGGGCAAAAGCACTTACTGCCGGCTTTGTGCTGGTGTTAGTGTCGCGTTACTGGCATTACCCAAAAACCCCGAGGTGTCTCAGGCCAACAGAACCCATTAGCAGCCGGGCCAGTCACAGAGCTTGGCTCGGGTAGCGATACTGTATACAAACCTCTTCCCTTTTAGGGCTCTGTTAACTCGTAAGATCACATCCCAAACATCAAGCGAAGAGTAATAAAGCGCTGGAAAACATGGAGAGCCCAAGGTCTCCGGCTACGTGCAAATCCCACACCCAGGTAAGGAAGGAGGGCACAGTCCTGGACTGTGTACATTTCCCAGGAATCCTTTCAGCCGAGGAGTCCTTCACCGGGGGGCCGGGCGCCTGGCCGCCAATATTTATGACATCTCCGACAGTCGAGATATTTCACGACATTGTGTGACTACACAGACCTCTGGGGAACTGCCCGCCATTGCACCAGAGTTGCGTCAGAGCGGGAGCGTACGAAACCCCGCATAACATACCAGCCTTCAAACAAACAAAAAAACCCCATACTGACAATAGCGAGCGCACACTGTGCTAAGCCAGACTGCTGTAGCGCGAGTAGCTGCAGCCATGCCGCAGTTTCGAGCATCAAAGTGGGTGGTATAAAAACCAATTTGGGAAACGGCGCTGAAGCCTCCCTTGATGTGCACGCTGAGAGGGAGGGCCAGAGACCACGCCACACACGTAGCGGGTTTAATGGGTTTACAGCACACGCGCTGACATCACGCAGCAATGAAATGATACTGCGGGGTACATTAGACTCTTTTACAGCTGTACATGTCCATTTAGATTAGAAATAGTTTATATCCTTGAGGCTTGTGCACGAGTTAAGGGTGAGAAAATAGAACTACTTTGGAATTACTTTTTTTAATTGGGCAGACTAATGAGCTTAAGAGTCCTCATATCTGGATTGAATGACTTCAAAGAAAACATTCAAGTGAAAGCTTACCAACACACTGTCGTAATGTGTTGTAATGTCTTGGTATCATGACTGTAACTTGGAATTTTAATTAAGGACATGACATGGAGACCTTAAGACCAACTCAACCAAAATGGTCGATCGTACATTCGTACATTGTTTTGTACTGTTGTGCTTGAGAGACACCAACGGTTGGAAACAAATTCCTTCTATGTGTTGACTCACTTACTTAACCAGATTCTGATAATAAAGCACAGGTCCGGTAAGTGCATTCTCTGATACTTGGTGTACGAAATGTTTCAAGAAAAAAAAAAAAACAAGATCCATTTTCAGTCTACCATTGGGTTTCAATTGCACTCTCCTCCAGGCATAACATGTTCCTCAGACTGCTGAACATTCAGAGCCAAGACCTAGGATGCTCAAGTTACAACACTCTGAGTTCAGAGTGCTAATAAAATAAGGGCAAAAGGTGATGTGTGACTTTTAACTAGCCATGAAGGCTAATTTAAGGGAGGGGTAGAGAGTGGCGGAGGACAGCCTGGCTCCTTCCCCCAGCCAAAGCGAGACGCGGGGTGGCGGCATGCTTCGTTAACACGAAACAAAGGTGCCACTGGTTACACCAGAGCCTACATGTGGCTCTCAGAAGGAGGCGGTGGCCTCAGAATATACAAAAGGATAACAGGAAAGAGTGAGGGTACAACTGGCTGATTAAGGGCGAATCTTTAAAAACGCTTCCATTTAGAGCCATTTCTCTCATTAACTATTGACCATAGCACCGTGATTTCAAATGTGAAGCTAAAAGGGAGATTACGAAAGGACACAAGAATATATTACCATATCAAATCCCTGCATAATTTGGCATGGAATTAAATATGATGACAAAATACTATTTAAATATGATTTCAATACTGTTTAAAAACGTATAAAACCATCCACCGGTATTGCATTTTTTTGCCTAGAACACATTAAAGCTTGTTGTAATCAAGCCAGATCTGGTAAATCCTGAATCATTAGGGGCAGGAATTGCAAATATAAGACAACCCTTCTTTTTTGTGACTAATGAAAACACTCATTGCAACATAGTATGTTAGGTGCTTTCTAATTGTATTGCATTTTATGTCTAGCCTGTCATTAATATTTTTAGAAAACATTAACGCTCTTCTGTAAAAGAGAGTTGAAACATTAGGAGTGAGAATTGCGCATACAAAAAAAAAAATCAATCAATACTGGATGTCAGTGTATCAATAACCTCACCTCTCGGAGCTCCAGTCTCTGGGCCACGGCCTCCAAACACTCCTGGCCAGTGCTCTCCACTGATAGCGTGCATTCGATCACATTGGTGTCCAGCAGGCGGATCCGTGTAACGAAGTAGTTCTTGCTCAGGACGTAGCGGCGTGTCCGCCGCAGCTTTATCCGGAACGGCATGGTGCTGGTAGCACCCCTGCCCAGCCAGGTGTTAGGGGTCAGGGGTCAGGAGTGAGGGAGTCGGTCTCCCGGACCTCGCGATGCCGCAACCCCGGCGGAAGAAGTGCAGCCTGGGAAAGGGCTGTCCCATTCCCAGATGAGCTGAAGATGCCAGACTCTGCAAACAGAGGAAATCGTACAGGCGTCAGGATTCAACAGAGATATACGTGATCAATTTTTGCGTGTCATTTGGGTGACTCGGGGCACTTTCACACCTACAGGCTTTAGAGAGCTTGAATCGTCCTGTGTAAATACCGTAATCGGAATAAAATCAACACAAGCGCACCAACACAACCGCATTTGAATCAAATGGCGAACTCTGGTGCGGTCCGCCTGGTGAGAACACGTACCGAACCAAAACAGGACCAAATGCTATCACATGATTTGAGAAGAGAGAATTATGGGTACATTTCAATGTCGTTCTCCCGCGAACCCCTGTGATGTTTTGTTATGCGCCTTTGGCGACTCCAGTACATCAGCATTTTGTTTTAAATACATTGAATCCTTTATTATCACTATACAAGTACCGCAAGATAACGTTTGGAGCAAACCGGGGTTTTCAACAAAGATAAATAGATAAATATAAAGTAAATATAAAGCGACTGGAATACTTACTATTTAAAAGTGAGCAGTGGGTTAAAGTGTAGTTAAGATGATGATTAATCAAAAAAAGAAAAGAAAAAGTAAAAGTAAAGCAGTTTTTTTTTTCAAAAGACGCTACATTTTCAACATGGTAAATGCACGTAATATGATATAAAATCAGCCAACCCACGTAAAATTTACTCCAATTTCACTTCCAAAACACTTTTGTTTACTTCTGTTGTTCCCGCGGCGATACACCTGACCAATCAGATGTATCACTGATTCGAACCAAGACAAACGAACTATGGTGGGAAAGTGCTCCTAAACTCCCTCGTAGCAGCAGTACAATTAATTATTATTGATCTATTGCTGAGGTGCCATTTTAGATTCTGTTCTTTTATGCGTATGTTTATGTACCTTGAAGAACAAGCGTTTGTAACGGCAAATAAAAGTGGGAAACCCTTCTGGCTGATACGTAAGCACATTCACATCACTTCGTGTTCACGCGAACATCAACCAGGAGCTCCTCAAAGATCCTCTCAAGCAAGAGAGGATCAGAAAAAAGCCCGGTGAAAATATTGCATTGGCTGTTCGAAATGACATGTTCACAAAACTGGAGTTCCCGTGTAAAAACGGACCTGCGGAATACAGGTAAACGAGTCGGTCTGAGTCGGAGGATTGGTAGCCTGCTCTACGATTAAAAGCGACTTCAGCCGACGGCCTTCGGATAACAAGCTGGGCTTGAACCATGGATCAAATAAAACTGTAAAAAGGTGATGATGACCAAAACCAGTGCAAGGTGTTCAAAGCAAGGGTTCAAATACCAAGCCGTGGCTCGTATCCCAAAGCACCCCAAGGCTATGTTCTTCAAACCTTTTCGAACGCACCGACAAGCTTCGTCTTCAAAGTGCTGAAAACAGCCATTAACACATCCGCGTTGATTTAGACACTTCACTCGCATTCGGCGGGATAAAAACCTGCCGTGCTTTTTCACTTCCGAAGACACTTTGAAGTTATAGTGTGTGGGGTTTGGGGATCTTTTAAGGCGCTCCCTGCTTGTCAGTGCATTCATGTCTTCCCCTCAGCAGAAACAAGTGCGATTGCTGCACGTCGCGTAAACATATCAGCTGCTCCTAACTTTCATCAGCCCCATCCTTTCATCTTCTCCGCGGGACCCGCGGCCACTTTGAAGTTCTGCACACATATCCAGTTGCTAAAATGAAGGTCTCACAAGCGGCCAATTATGAGCACAAACACCTCTTGCAGTGCCACCGACATGCTAGACAGCAATTAAATCCGACAGCATTCAACCGAGCCCGGCAAAGGCTCGATGCGGCTTCGGGGTGGCGCGGAGCTTCGAACGATCAAATTTGTGTTCGGGGTTTACGGATGTAAACAGATGTAAACAAGCAGGGACTGTTTAAAGTACAGTGAAGGGAGGGGGAAGGACCTTGCACCCTTTGTTGCCGGAATGTATGATTCGGAATTATTACTTGTTGAGACCATTTTTTTTTGGTGCATTTTTGGGATGAAACATCAGGTATCTGCCAATGTTACGTTACGAAAATCTCTATCTCATCAGTGTCTGGTAGTGATTGTTTGCCCTTATACGCTGTTCATGTTAATGCCTTACACACTAAATGGACCCGACGAAGTGATACATATAATCCTCCCAGGGCTCTAGAATGG
The DNA here is from genome assembly GCF_900700375.1 of Denticeps clupeoides. Lineage (NCBI taxonomy): Eukaryota > Metazoa > Chordata > Actinopteri > Clupeiformes > Denticipitidae > Denticeps > Denticeps clupeoides. The sequence goes on along the minus strand of NC_041720.1, from coordinate 11,730,734 downwards.
CCGATGACGCCAGCCACATAGTTCGACAGTGTTTCTCTGGAGCAGAAGCAAGTGTACGATGCCTGATTTAATTAGCAGAGCCACCAAAACACCCCCCCCCCCCCCCCCCCCCCCCCCCCTCCAGGAAGGGGGCTGTAACCCCTCACCAAAAAAAAAAAAAACTAAACAAAGAGAATTCTGAAAGCCCTGGCAGTCCCCAGCGCCGCGGGAGGAATAATGTAAACAAGACTCTGGCCGGAGGAAGAGAAAGGGATAGAGGGATGGAGGGCGGGAGGAGGGAGGAGCAAACACACACACACACACACACACACACACACACACACAGAATGTGTTGCTTCTTGTCTGGGTTGTAGCGGCAGGGTGCTGATAGCCTCTCTGGAATCAGACCAAGATTCCTCTCACCCGGCCTGGAACAACAGAGCACACCTGACTTCTGTATGAGTGAGGGAGAAAACAGCGTCCCAAACAACGCAGGATCCTGTGGCCACACTACTGTTTGCATATAGTTAACACAAAAATACTTTATGGACATAATTGAGTTGGACCAAAGGAATGAATCAATTCTACTACACAGAAATGTAATAATATGCAATGTTCAGACAGCTGTCAGCAGAAATTATACAGTATCAAATTGTATTACATGTGATTCATGAATACAGAAATTAGCATATTGAAATAATTAGATATTTATGCCTGTGATTGTAGCTATTCTGGACTATTCTTTCAACAGTCATTTGACAGCACAGCAATGTGTGATGTCGATTCCTTCTCTCCACGTAATCAGGAATCTGTCTTCCATGCATCGTCCTTCGGGTCGGCAAATCATTGTCAAAACTCACATTCTCAGCGGAGCACAAGATAAGCAGACCTAAACTCGACTGAATGCACAAAGGAAGATGCTCAGGGGTCAGCAGAAGCTCAGGCAACTGGTTACTGAGGCACACAGCTAGCAATTAAGCGCATTGTTTGCTTCAGGCAAAGCGACTCCCAGGCCAACAATAGGCCTGGACAAAACCCTCTATTTCATTTAGAGGTCAAGGTTTTTTTTTTTTTAAACTGTTAAAACATTACTTCAAGGCTGCTAAAATGTTCTTCTGCGGCAGAGTTTATTTCAAGCATGTACAAACAAGTGTATAAATTTGCACTTTATAATTTTGCGGCACAGAAAATGCACGGGTGGTGAGCTTCAGCGAGGAGAAGGGTGACGGAGACGTCTGTTTTTGTCTTCTCCCATGCAGCAAAGGTTTTCCTGGAGCGTCACTGCTGCACTTTCCCTCTCCCACTCCCTTATTCTCCCACTTGGAAAAGTTCCAGTGGGATTTGGAAAGCAGCTGTTCCTCCAAAAGTACGGTCTTAATGCCAGAGGGAGAGCGCCCATCAAAGTAAATAAATGAGTGGACCTCCTCCCATTTAAAGGGCCACCTCTTTAGACTTTAGACCTCTTACGGAATGCTTAATTTTTTGGAATGTTCAAATTTATTTTAAACAAATTTGTCTTAAATGTTATTTATTTTTTTTATTAATTCTTATTTGGCTGGATAGAAACTGGTGGTGTCTTGGTGTTGGTACATTCACATTTATTAAATCAGAAATTTGATAAAGGTGTCAGACCAGTAATTTGTTGACAATTTGCCTGAAGAGAAATTGAACCCTTCAGCTGTGTTATTCCGTAAAATACAATGCCGTTTTAGGGCCACTGATTAAAAAAAAAATAAAATAAAATAATGTATTTCAAGGAGAGAGTCATATAATTACAAGATTAAAGCTGTAATATTACGAGAATAAAGTCGTAACGTTATGAGATGTATTACACGAGTCCATAAGCCATATTGCATTGGGTGATCGATTTTTTGTACTGGGAATCGTGCGCGTTGGAGTTCTTCTGATTCTGGCTCAATCTGGAGAGATGACACGACCTCTTTGAATGGCACATAGCTGTAACCAGCTGCATTCTTCTGCAAGATATTTTAATGGACTGATGCTGTGGGCTATAGTCTTAGCCTTTTATTTTGAAGGATTGTAAACTGCAAGGAAGCGCACTTTTGGAAGTGCGTGGGTAAGGTGAATGAAGTTGTGGCTCCGGCCACCTCATTTCTAACAGTTCCGTGATACCGTTTTATTTCCTCGGTTACATTTCTAAAGGGCCACTGCCTGCAAGATCATTTGCAATTGGTTCTTCCTCCTGCATGAACGATGACTAATGATGACATGGTGCTGAGGTGACATCATATTAATATTTCTTTGTTTGCAAATCCAATACAAAAGTATATTAACTTGAGTCTTTTATGATGATAACAAAGCATGCTCTAAAGTAACAGTATTACTTGTATTACTTATTCTTGTAATATAATGACTTTATTCTCATAATATTCCGACTTTTATCTTGTAATTGTACGACTTCTCAAAATCCATTATTTTTGTATTTTCCATGAGTGGCCCTAAAACGTTGTCGTATGTAACAGAATAACAGAATAATAAGTCAGATTACCTGTCTGGCACATCTGGCAATTTCTGATTAGTAAAACTAAATGCTACTCGGAAGGCCACACATCAGTAAATCACCTTTTAGAGATTTACACCTTTATGCTTCTCCGGGGGAAACATTTCTTTTGTTGTAGATAGTGGTTATCTCATTATGGACACCAAGATTTTTGTTGGAAATGTATATGCTTGATCACTTAAAAGTCTAATTGTTTGGAATGTCATACGCTCTGCATGTTTAGTGTTAAGTGTTTTCATACTAAAGCACTTTGGACCACATTTGTTAAAGTCAGGAAGAAGTTCTGTCAATAATCAATTGTGTCAACTGAAAATGATTTCACTCTATCAACATATTGCACTACCACAATACGATTTCACACAGCATCCTGTTATGTGTTCTGAAAAGTGTAATGAGTACAGCAATTCATAGACAGCAATAGGTCTACAAAAATGTACACATTGGTCAATTTTAAGACAACCACCTTGGTTCAAGTCTAAAATGTCTTAAATCAACCTCAATATAATGCAAATGTGACTGAACTGTCATTTTAAGTGCTGTCTAACTCTCTAACTGTATTAGTTTGCTGCCAACACATTTAACCTGGTCATATTAGACCAATGAAATTACCAAACAGGTCACAATGGACCAAAGAAACTGTTTCTGTTTTGGAAAACTAAAAGGACTGAAACAAATCTCACACGTTAATAGAGTCCAACTCTTTCAGTGATTCATAAAGACAACTGACTCAGGACAAAAAGCTTCTCCATTTCCAAGTTTATCCAAGCACATCACCTTACACCATTTGTGCAGATGTATTGCATGACAGGGTGAAGAGTCCTAACAAGACTGTGAGACAAGATGACACGGCCCCCCTATGGAGAGCAGCATGGGATTTTTGCTGTCTGGACAGTTTGGACAGTGCTAATATGAGTACATTGAAGTTCTTGGCTTTGAGAGTACCAAACATGTCATAATCAAGTCTGCCTTGCAAACAAACATCCTGCCACTATCCGCATCTGTCTGTATATATATATAGACAGATACATATACATTTACATATATACACACACACACACACACACACACACTGCAAATACATTAGGACTGTTAAGATCCGGAGTGCACACACAGTGAGAACCATGACAATTTGGAATGTTACTAGTGTGATAACTCGCCTTACTACACATATTTCTAATTGCACAACCATCACCATTCTGTTAATATTGATAAGACCATCGGTCTTTTCCACAATTAAAAGCACTAAAATGCATGCCTTTTTTGACCTCCAACCCCCAAGACCACAGAAAACCATTTGAAATCTGCATGCAAATAGTACACAGGGGACTGCGGTGCGGACTGAAACATGGCCCTCTGCATTCTGTTAAACCCAGTCTGACCGTTCAAGATAAAAGCGTGCATGGAAAACAGCATTAAGGACCCGCAATCAAAATACTCCACTTTCTTCTGTCTTTTCTTTGTCTTTCTTATCACGTTTTGCCAGTTGGAAAACCCAAGGCCTTGTGGGAGAAGGTCAGTGTGGAGTGAAAACAGCGAGGGTGGTGATACTCCCATAGGTCTACATTTTTCCATGCTTGATAACCCCTCGCAAACACAGACTGAACTTCTATTCAAACAAATCCTCCAAAGACAAATAAAAAGCATGTTATTATGACCCAGCATAACCACAGACCGCAGACATACTGCGCATACACAAAGAATCACCACAAAATGGGCAATAGGAATTATATCAGCCACTCAGAACCAAAACCTACCCACACACATCTGTGTCTGGAAAAATTTGTATTTACAGGCTAGCTGTGACTAAGATATTCCTAGACATTTCAACAACCTTTTCAGTAAGGTTGGACTGGACCATAAAAAAAAACATGATTTAAAAAAAAAATAATTAAAGTAACACTATGTAAGAGTTACTTCATTAGAATCCTGAATCCCTGTCTGGAATGTAAAAGTGGATTTCCTCCTTGCAGATGAATGCTGACTTGGCAGATAAAAAAATCTAAATACAAGTAGACACATAGATACAATTTTGCTTTAAAATACCCTAAATACCATAACATCATATAATTAAACAATCGCTTATAATACTAGCCACAAACACCTGGACTGTTATAAAAAACACCACACATATAAATGTACACTACCAGTCATGTTAGCAGATTAAAATGACTAAAAGCCTGTGCTATACTCGCCACATATATGCACATATATAGACTGATAGATAGATTGATAGATAGATAGTAGTGGCCTAGTGGGTATCACAATCGCCTATGAACTAGGAAACCCAGGTTCAAATCCAACTTACTACCATCGTGTCCCTGAGCAAGACACTTAACACTTAGTTGCTCCAGGGGGGGACTGTCCCTGTAACTACTGATTGTAAGTCCCTCTGAAATAAGGGTGTCTGATAAATGCTGTAAATGTAAATCAAAAGCCACTTCGTGAGATGCTCATTTATATGAGTGAATGATCAAAAAAGTGCTCAGCATGAACCTTCAGGACTAAATCAGATTCAGATTGTAATTCATTTTGGTCTTTGTGCACTGCCGCATGCGTTTAAGCAGTATTATGCAATATCACACGAGTCCAAACATGGCCATCGGTATATGTCAACCTCAAATATTCTACTAAAGGTTTTTTTCAATATGGTTTTTGTTGCTAAGCAAAGTGAGCAGCAGTCTTGTGACTGTCACATGCTTGTTACTTTCCATTGCAACCATAAAAGCAGATTTATAGAGATGCAGTCATGATACAGTGCAGTTGCAAAACAAGGCCACCGCTCGCGGCGCTACAGCGGCGTAATTACGTCTGCGTACGGGATTCACAGACCGCGCCGGTGAGACAGAAGGGTGTTTTGAATCTGTCTGTCACCAGACTGTGTGCAACCAATAATCCAGGAGAGCTGTAGGCTGACGGGCGGCGGCAACACCTGCCTGATGCCTGGGAAGAGCAGCGCAAGTCAAAACACATCGCTGGCTGTGTTGCCGTTCCAAGTATGTGTGTTCAGATAAAGTGTCAGATAAGATTAAAGGGTGCCCCCCCCCCGGCCCCCTCCCCCACCCCTAATATTCCCTCGATCCATACAACCCACTTGTCTACGAAGCTGAACTTTGGTAAATACTCGACTTTTTTTTTTTTTTTTAAACATCGCATTTCACTTAGCCTACACAAAACTGTGAAAAATACCTAGCATGCTGGAACAAGACGGTCCTGTAGGATCTGGCTTGCTCTGGTTTTTGTCTTATGGTGTCCTGCCCAATAGTTTCCTATTGTGCTCGCTAAAAGTCTTGCTCTCTGCAAGAGCGGTGTTTTGCCAGGTCACACTGCAAACGGACTACGCTATGAAAAAAAAAAAGTTGGAAAAACTTAAAGGCAAGTGGCTGCGATTTATAAGCTCCCCATGTAGTTGTGGCATGGGCGTGAAGTTGACAGTGTTTTTAAAGTGTATTTCAAACTGAAAAAAAAATTGTTAATTTGACACCTTTTAAAAATTGATAGGTCACTAGTCTTTTTGCATTGAGTCTACTAGATGTGTGAACCCTCACTGGTCTCACGATTTGATTAGATTCTGATTATCAATACCTTGATATTAATGTATTCCCATTAATTACTTGCATTGTCAAATGATGTTTTCAAATACAAGTTGCTACAATGAGCCGTTCAGTCCACGCTCACCAGTCGTAACAGTCGTATATACAGGTAGTTCTCCTTTATTTGCACGCATCACTACGCTGTGGGTGGTCCTGATGCAGATCGACTCTCCACCAATCAGAGGAAGCAGACGGGTTCAAGCTCCTGTGGTCCCTTCATTATTTCATTTTGTAAGCATAATATATAGAGAGCGTGACGGAAACCCCAGCAGCGGTGTGAGATTCTCTTTCTTTCCGACGGGCCCCCTTTCTCCGCATCCGAGTTTCCTCCACTACACACCAACCCAGACCCGTTACAACCTGAAGCCACAAACAGCAGAAAAATGCCTGGTGGGCGTGGACTGAACACAGACTGTTGTTCTGCTCATTGGAGAAACTCGAAGGCCGCTTTCAGCCCGAACATTGCAGCGCTGCTGGGAAGACCATAATGTGGTGTTGTAGATCTCTGGACACTCAGAGACTGTTACCATCAGCGTTTCCTCCACTCCCACTTCGTGTGTGTGTTTCGAAGTGGCAGAAAAAAAACGCTTTCATTCTATTGGTCGCGTGAAAATACGCCACGGCGCACAGCCAGAAAAACCAAGCAACCTAATTATGATATAATCAATAATGTTTTGCGCTGCATCGATGCAGAATCTGCCAACGAGTGCATCGCGATGCATCCATTTAATTAACATTTTTTCAACAAAAAATTAAATCTTGGAATCCTGGAGGGTCTGCATGATAAAATTTGAACAAGCGTGGTGTTAATTAAATATTGTCTGGCAATATTTTTAACTAAAATTTGATATAATCACTTGCATCATACAAATACCTGGTATTTCACTGGCCTTCACTGACAGAAAGTAGGATTGCCCAGATGTTGTTTTATCTGATATATACGGTTATTTCGCGTGACCAATAGAATCTAGGCGGACAAGTGTTTTTTCTGCCACTTCGAAACACACATGAATTGGGAATGGAGGAAAAGCTGATGATACGTCTACCGTCTATGGTTCAATTTAGATCGTACTATGAATTTTGCACCATATCACACAGCCTGTGTTCCTGTGTTCCGCCCCCTATAGTATCGAAAATAGTATCGAGTACCATCGGAATTGGTATCGGAATCAAGTTTGATATGGTGAAGAGCCTAGATTAATGTACCATATCCTAGACCATGGGTGGAATTAGAATAACTTGTTTATATGAGTTATATGTGTTCTTTGTGTATTTACTGTTGTATTGTATTGAACTGTACTGTATTTTTCTTAGTCTAGCACCTAACAATCTCTGAGCATGCTCTTCACTGACAAGTCTAAGCCTTATCAGGGCTCTTAGTTTGTAAACTCGATATTCTATAGAAATCGAACGAGAATTGCTGGTGTCTTCCTCTTGTAAGTCGCTTTGGATAAAAGCGTCTGCTAAATAAAGTAAAGTAAAGTAAAGTACTGAAATTGCTAAAATAAATGACATTTAGAGTCATCACCACCTCTAGTGTACATACCTTTGAAACCCTTGTCGACACAGCGAGAGGCACACACAAAAGGTCAGAGGTCACGTCACTAACAGTAGTTTAATAGTCGTTCTGTATCAATAAAAAAAAAAAAGACCACTGTTCATCGTTCCGTCACACGAACAGGAGCACATCAGCTTCGGATGGTTCCTCTAATGTTCGCCACCGCGTGACATTTGACAGCCGCCCGACGCCTCCTCTGCCCCCGCCCTCTCACTGTAAACTACCGGCCGCACAGCAGGCCTGTAAAAGCCGGAATGCGCCCCTTTCTTTCCTTCTTCCCATTCTTTCTTTCTCTCTTTCTTTCTTTCCTTCCTTTTTTTTCCTTTCTCCCTCCAGAAAAACAGATGTGGCGAGCTGAGGAAAGCTGCCGACTGGCTGCCAAGCGCCCATCAATCACCCAGAATGCAATTCAGCACAGAGCGCAGCGAGGACGGAGCGGACCTCTCCGCATCTCGGAGGGTTTAACCCCGCACGTTCTCACAACGGTGTGGCAACGTGTCACATCGCCCCGACGGCGCCGTGTTCCACAGCAGCCCAGCACACACCACAGAGTCCCGGGTTCAAACCCCGCCCACTACCATCGTGTCCCTGAGCAAGACCCTTCGCCCTGAGCGTCTCCGGGGGGGGGACTGTCCCCGTAACTACTGACCGTAAGTCGCTCAGATGTAAACGCTGTAAATGAGCACTGAGCCTGAGCCCGGGCCGAGTGGAATTTCGGCGAACGCCGCTGAGGTTACCAGATGTGGGATGTCCCCCGCCGTCCTGTTCAGTTCCTGGACCGCGGAGGCGCGAGGTTGCGAGTCTCAACAAATCCCCTCCGCACACCAGTCTAAACAAGGCCAGCCGGAGGACAGAATCGGTGTCACGGAGGTCTAAATGACAAACAGGGGGCGAGGGTGACGGAGCGGCCTCTCCGGCTCCAGATGTTCGGGAGAGATCCGTCACCGGGGCCACCGCCGTGCAGGACGTCCCCCTGTCCTGCGGCGTTATCGGCTGTGGCTCAATGGAAGTTCTAAGCTAAGCCTGGAGCACAGGGGTAAGAAAGGAAGAAAGAAAAGTCCGGAAAACGAAGGAAAGTTATGATGCCAAAATATAATAATTAGTAAGCCCGCACTGGCTGGCACTTGTGTAAGTAACGAGCCACCAGTAAAAGGAAGAAGAAGAACAGAGATGTGCGTTTCTACGTCGGGCCCGCGCTGCATCACAAACATTAAACGGCGACATTTTTGCAAAGTCTGAGGCGAAGAGCGGGACAGGACGGGACGGGACAGGAACGAGGCGAGAGAGCCCGAGGAAAGTCACCCACCGTCGGCGCCGTCACATGCCGGCCTCCCCACGGAAGGTCTCCACAGGCTCCGCGAACTAGTCGGTAATCCGCGGACGAGTCCCGTCCCCCCGCGCCATGGAGCGGAGTCCCGGGTCCCGTGACGTCCCTTCCGAAAGATGCGGAGGAGGATCCTCCGGCGTCTCCCTTCTTCTTTTTCCGGGCTGGGGAGCGAGAAGCGCACGGCGGCTCTCCCGGCCGCGGACCCGCCAATCCGCTGCGCGTCCCTGAGAATGCGCGCACACGGCGCGCCGCCGAGGCTCGGGGACGCGCGGCGGCGGCGGAGGAGGAAGAGGAGGAAGAGGAGGAGGAGGCCCGGCCCTCCTGACATCAGACCGGAGGAATGCGGGGAATGCGGGGCTGAGACCGCACTTCAGATATATTATATATATTATTCATTTATACATCGTCCTTCATTCAGCATTACACATTCATTAAATTGGCAAATAAATTAAAGTTACTGTGTCAAATTGTATTCGTTTTCCATTCAGAAACATAACCTGGGACTAAAAATCATGTTTTTTTTTTTATGTACTGCAATATTGATTATCAATAATAATGATCAAGAATCACTGTTACTGTCCCCAATGTGAATGGTAAACACTATTTTATTATAATAGTTAATAACACTGTATTTTATTTTCAAGAAATAAAACCATACTTAAGTTCATTTTTAATGGTGCCAATTTCAGAAAACATTTATTAGCTGAGTAACTATTGGCTGTTTTCTGATTAAAACAGTTGGACAACATATTCATTGCAAATAAATTTTGAACTGAAGAATCAAGCAGTAAAGCAGAAACATTACACGGGTTTTAAACCCGCACTGAAGCACAGATTTTCTGTGCTTCTGTTTATGAATGTTATGTGGGAGTGACTTCCACGGTTTTGGTGCCAAAACATTAAATGTCCTATGGCCTGTCACCACCACAGTTTACACATTACACAGTGTGACCGGCTTCTCCAAGTACTGACATGTCATCTGAAATGGCAACGAAGGGAAAATGAAAATTTGAGGTGGAGCTCCTGTTTTGGGGGAGGGGGGGGATTGGACTCCAGTTCCACAGTCCGGTCCGGAGTTTTGTCCTGTCCATGTTCTGTGCCTGATTGTCCTGATTGTGTGCAGCTGTTTCGAGTGTATAAATGTTTACCCCTCGTGTCACGTCCTCGTCGGGTCCTAAATGTTGTGTATTGTGTGTGCTGTATGTCCTGTCCCATGTAACCATGTGTGCTTTGTTCTATAAGTCCATCTTTGTGTGTACGAGTCGAGCGATCGTGTCCTCCGTGTCCACGTCGGCGCCGGTCTCCATGACATAGTAGCGCAGTGCGTGACATACTCGCCTATCAGAGTCACAGGTTCAAAACCCCACTTAATACCACTGTGTCCCTGAGCAAGACACTTAACCCTGAGTGTCTCCAGGGGGAACTGTCCCTGTAACTACTAATTGTAAATTGCTCTGGATGAGGGCATCTGATAAATCTTGTGACCTGAGCATTAGCCAAGTCAGCTATAATGGCGAAGTCACAAAAAGACATTTTAATGGGGGCATCCTGTAAACGTGGATTTGCATTTGCAAGGCATTGTAAGCACAGTGATTCTTGTCTCTGACCTCTGTTCTCTAAAGCTCACGAGGAATCAAGAATCTCAGAAAGAGACATTTGGCCTTTCTCCATGAGGCAATACTCTGCAATCTTGATGTGGACTTCTACAAGTCTGACTGGGATTAAATACAGAAGAAACTACTTTTGGGCGTGGCTATTTAGGAGCATCTTTCCGGAACCTTGCCCAAAAGTTACACCAAAAGGTTAATTTACTGCATTGTCCCAGCCAAAGCCCAGACCTCAATCCAATTAAGCCTCTGTGGAATGTCTGTTCAGAGACGTTCCTCATCCTGCTTGGAGGAGCTTAAGCAATTTTGGCAAGGAGCAAGGGCGAGAAATTCCAACGTTAGCATGCGCAATGCTAATGCGAGACTCATCCACCGGGAATCACACCTCAAAACGTTCGGTTTTACATGCTTTACTTTCTGCTCTCGTGATTGTTATTGCTCTGTTCGGTTCCAGAGAGTCAACACCCGTTATACCGTTGTGGATGGTTAGCTTTGACAAAAACCTCTCCACCTTACCGCAAACCAAAGAAATAGCATTTAGCACGCCATCTGCTTGCTTTTATGGATCACGCCATAACACAACGGTGCAGCTAGTGAGATATATAACATGCCCGTTGGCCGATTACTATGATTTTCTGCATCATGTTTGCTCCCTTTGTCTGTTATGGCCTAAAATATTGAAAAGCAGGGAGTGTCACGGCACTGTATTGAAGTGAAGTGATTGTCACATGTGATACACAGCAGCACAGCACATGGTGCACAGTGAAATTTGTCCTCTGCATTTAACCCATCACCCTGAGTGAGCAGTGGGCAGCCATGACAGGCACCCGGGGAGCAGTGTGTGGGGACGGCGCTTTGCTCAGTGGCACCTTGGCGGATCGGGATTCAAACCGGCAACCTTCTGATTACGGGGCCGCTACCTTAACCGCTAGGCCACCACTGCCCCGTATTTTCCGTCAGGCCTGCAGCGTTTGTTCTTCATGCTGCTCTCACAGGAGCACGGGCAACGCTAAATCCGCGGCTTTCCATGGCAACAAAATGAAAATGACAAAAGGGCAATAACACGTACAGGAACTACGGTTTCGGCGATTGTTGCACAGAACACAATGGTGGTTAATTCTAAGTGGCAGGAGCCTGATGATGGACAGCACTCAGGTACGCCCATCAAAATCTATATATTTTTATGTACAAACATTATTATTGTGCCTCTTTTTATTATTGTGTCTTACTATTATTGTGTCTTTTTATTAATATAAATCCCGATCACGCTAGTGACCTCACACTACCTGTACATATGTGACATTTGGCTGATGGCAAAGCATATAGTGCCAGTTTAAAAAAATAGCGGATTTTGACACAGAGGCAAAATAGCAATGATGTCCCATCATTGGCGAGACAGAGGAATAAAGGTACAAAATTCCTGTCTTGAACAGGTTGTGTTAAAAGGGCTAGGAGGTTATTCGTATAAACAGCCTTTATAACCTCCTTCAGTGGGTTTTTTTGGTTGTCACGAAGAGGGTATGTTCCTAAATGAAACTGTAGAAGACCCCTTGGGACTTCATCTGCAATGTGAAAGCAAATCTCTGCCGGAGACTGGATCCAAAATCTTTCCAGGCAGGTTTTTCCCAGGTTTGTGATCTATCTCCCTGCCATCTGATCCCACACACCACCAGATGGGGATCGATGGCCAGAGCAGCACTTCTTTTCACCCAGCTGTTCAGAACAAATGGCCTCAGGTTTGATGGAACCATCTCCTCTGCAGTCCTGTACAGTGATTTGCTGTAATCTGTGTGGTTACCATAGCAATAATAATATCGTATTACCACCATGTCCCCAATCACCGTAACCCTGTTTAAATGATGGCCCACCTGCTTCTTGGACACATAGGAAGAGAGTGGGAAATGGAAAATTGATCTTGCATAGTGGTTTTATTGACACAAAACAAACCAAAAAATGTAAATACAAATTTAACCCAGACAAATGACATACTTTTTGAAAATACGTTTTAAAAAGATTAAGTTTCAATCTCAGGGGAACTACGCCACCTAGTGATGATTTGGACTGTGTCCATGCCCACGTTTGTGGCATCTGGCTACCAGTAGAGGGTGACACGACGCTTCAAATATTCCTCTGATGCTTCTGCAATCTGTCAATTTAATAAAATGTACAGTTTTAAGATATTTCAAGTCTAATTCGTAATAAAAAAATATTTTTTCTGTTGATTGAATGAATTAGGATATAATATAAATTTATTGTAACATTAGATTTTCACTGCTGGTCACATTATGGTGCTTTCAGGCTTTTCAGATTATACTCCTGTAATGATCATGCTCTGTGTGCTGAACAACGTTTTGCCGACTGAAGATGAATACGCCGTGGACGTTTCGGCATTCCACGTTGTTTCAGAAGGACAGTAGGTCACTGCTAGAGAACTGCTGTGTACTAAAACCTCGTCTGTGTTTTATAGCGGAGAAGCAAGAGAAACGCTGCATGCATGTGTGATGTCTGCTGGTAATAAATTATTTCTGCAAAGGAGGATGGGTGAGGTGGGCAGGGAGAGAGACGGATGAGAGGAAAGAACGCTGTGGACCTTTTCAGAGAACCAAGCTCCGACACCGATTAAAACTGTCAAGCAGGATTTTTGGAAATGTGAGATGTGTTAAATTCAGGCAGTGGTGGACAAGCGGTTGAGGAAGAGGCCCCGTAATCAGAAGGTTGCCGGTTCGAATCCCGATCCGCCAAGGTGCCACTGAGGTGCCACTGAGCAAAAACTGAGCTGTCATGGCTGCCCACTGCTCACCAAGGGTGATTGTTAAAAGCAGAGGACACATTTTGTTGTGTCACCGTGTGCTGTGCTGCAGTGTTTCCCAATCACTTCACTTTCACTTCACTCTCCTTTAACCCCCCCCCAATTCGACTATTGGAGCGGCTCCATGAAGACCTGGTCGTGGTTTCCTCAAGTACTTTTCAACTTTCTGGTTTGCCTGTATGTCGGTTGTGAGACTCATTCTGTCTCATGCAAAATGTGCTTTGGAGAATCCATAATCGGGGACTGCATTATGTGGTCAGAAGATTTATTTCAGTTGTGGCTGGAATGACCTGAAACCAACACTTTCCCATGTGACTGACGCATTCGCATGAATGTGTTTCATGCGAGTGTAATGAATTGATTCATTCGGACGTGATATCCCACTGCAGACGGCTGAACAATCGTAGTCTGATTGAGCGAAAAGAAAAAGGTGGCAGGGGCGCTTGATGAGTTATTCAACAGAAGAATGTCCCTCTCTGCCACTATCTTCACTATTAGCGCGTGATGAGTGTAACTCGTACTGCAGTTCAATTTACAGCACATTTGCAACACAGCACATAGGCCCACATGTAGGTAAGAGGTTTCTGTTATACAGTGACATTTTTGTTCCTTGTATTTTCCTCTCAAAATATCTTTATAGACCAGTTTGATCTGCCTCTAATCATACATTTAAGTACAATTTTCTGTATTTAATGTGCATCTCTGAAATGATGTTCCACTCTGTCATTTTTAGTTGACTGGTGCAAAGTGACGTAAGTCTGTCACACCTATTTGTGCTTATTAAACCAGAAAATCTGGAAGCAGATTTCAGTCTTATGGAAATGTAAAAAAATGTGTTTCTGAACCCCACTATAGCTATTAGCTTGATCACATTTCATGCTTGATCATGCCTGCTGTTTGCTTGCTTGATCATCGGCGTCCTCCAGGTGACGTAAACACTAACAAACGATCTCAAATGGGTAAACCGGCTGGAAGTGGCTTTGGTTTGTCCACCCTGTTTGTTCTTCCAGCTCTGCCGGGAACATGCCCGCCGCTGATCTAATGAGGAGAACGTCCACAGCTGCCTCGCACAACGTCTCCGGCGCTGTGACTTCCAGCATCTGCTGCCCAGCAGCACATTCAGTGAAATGCCACTGGATAAACACAGAACGACAGGACCATTAGGGTGTAATGGGCCATCGTCTCCTCTGAACACAGACAAGGCCGAGGTGGAAAGGTACAAATAGCTGATCTGAGTTTTAAGCGGTTAACAAGGACAAATGTTTTCGCACGTTCTACCCATGGGGCCATTTGGTAAACTAGACGATTTTTAAATGTTCAAGGGAACATGTGCTGAATGTGGTCTTCAAACACGAAACTGGAAGTCTCAGCCGAATCAGCTCACATTCATGCTCCCTGACGTTTGCAGGAGCTGACTGGCACTGACTGTGTCACTGCGGTTGGCTCATGAGGACACATGTAGGACATGGCGAGAGCCGGACGAAAGTTCTTTCTTTTGCCCTTACTCTTAAATTGCCAAGTTTTTCTGGTCTGTCTGTTCCCTTCCAGGTACATTAGGATTAGCACATTTTAAAATACATCTTGACTGGTTAATAAATGTCATGACTTTACCTGTTAAACAGCACTGTACCATATCCGGTATATCCGGTATGCAGTGGGCGCGCTGTTTGAGAGGATGTGGAGAAATGAAGTTTTAATATACTCTCACTGTAAAAAAGACCAAACTTGCAAAAAGTTTGTTTAATTCATGTTATTGAGAGGTGTAAATTTGGCAAATCAATCAATACAAGTTTGTTCAATTCAACAAAACTGGGCAGTGATGTCCTAGTGGTTAAGGAAGCGACCCCGTAATCAGAAGCTTGCCGGTTCGAATCCCAAGCCGCCAATGTGCCACTGAGTAAAGCACCGTCCCCACACACTGCTCCCCGGGTGCCGGCTCACCAAGGGTGATGGAGGACACATTTCGTTGTGTCACCGTGTGGTGTGATGTGTATCACAATGACAATCACTTCACTTATTAAACATGCATTGTTTTGTTGATTTTGCTTAAACGTTTTAGAGTAAAGCTGCAGGGACCCATTTTAAGGCCTTCTGTCCACTTTACAAAAGATAACAAGTTAGAGAGCATCCCAGAATGCTCCAGGGCAAGGCTACACAATTTAAAATCATGGAATACAGGGTCTGTTCTGATGGTGGAGTTTCAAGGCTGTTGCAACCGTCTAGTACAAGACTCTTTTTTGTTCATCTTACTGGCGTATTTGCTGCTCTGCATTTCAAAGTATGAAGGTAAAGATTGACATTTACATTTACAGCATTTATCAGACGCTCTTATCCAGAGTGACTTACAATCATTACTTACAGGGACAGTCCCCCCTGGAGCAATTTAGGGTTAAGTGTCTTGCTCAGGGACACAATGGTAGTAAGTGGGATTTGAACCTGGGTCTTCTGGTTCATAGGTGAGTGTATTACCCACTAGGCTACTACCACCCTTGACTGACATAATAAGATTGACATAAATTTAACTTAAGTTCAATGCTCTTTTAATTTCAAGAAGTCAATACGTTGAGTTTATTGGACTGGGCTAACATCTGGCCGCCATCTTGGTCGTGGCTAACTTATCGCCGTGATTCTGTCCCTGCCGTAAGCTGTTTTTTCTTGTTGTGATTATTGCCTGTCGCCCCAACCGTTCATTTCCAGGTACATTAGGATCAGCCCATTTTAAAATAAAACTTGATTAATAAATGTCATGACTTTACCTGTTAAGCAGCACTGTACCGCTGACGACGATTCTACCTCTGACCAGCCCTGTTCTCCACCCCGATTCAACTCTCCGGGCATACCAGCCACCGCCGCACGGTCACCTTCTCTGCTCGCTCGCTCACCTCCGGCCAACGTGTTAAATCACTCCTTCTTCTCCCCGCTCTTCTGCTTCCTCAATGAAGACTGTATCCAGGTCGGGAATGCCTGTGAGTGTGCCTTTGGACCAGTCCCATGGCAAGTGATCACAACTGAATTAGTTTTGTTTACTTGATTTATTAAACTCTAGTGAAATCATTATTTTTAGTTGACACAACTGTTTTTTTAAACAGTGCTGTACCGTCTTCTAATATATTGTATGTGAGCAATGCAGCACAGATGAGAAGAAATTAAGGAGTCAGTTCCTACATTCTGTCAGAGTCCTCAGACATCCCCTGAATCTTCTAAATGTACCAGCCAGCATCTGCTGACATCACTTACAGTCTACATCAAAAATGTTAATAGAATCTGGTGGAAAAATGTATTTGCATCAGCAGCAATGAGGCTGTCAATGATTATTTTTTGATTAACTGTAGATAAAAAAAAAAAACAAGAAAAGCATTCATTTCCATACATAACCAAATCTTTAGAAAGTGCACAAACATCTTGCTCCTTGAACTTTTATAATAGTAACATAAAATAAAAATGGACTAACACAAAAAAAACATACACGTGTATGCTTTACATCTGCCAAATATAAAGTGCCACCTTAGCTGCCAGAACAATAAATAATTTACAAAAAAAACTAAGAACAATACAAATCAGAAAATTTAACAGGATTTGTTTGAATGTCAGACACTAGACTGCTGACACACACACTTATTCTCTCTCACTGCCTTTGTTCAGACACTTTGCATTGCAATGCCAAAACGGCAAAAATGAGCGTGTCAACACGCTCCCGGCTCAGGCTCGCTCTTTTCTTTTGAGGCCACGTTGCCTGCTGCGGAAAACAGCCGCTCAGATGGTGTTGATGTGGCAGGGATGAAGGTAAGAAGTGAAGTGATTGTCATTGTGAAACACTGCAGCACAGCACACGGTGGCACAATGAAATGTGTCCTCTGCTTTAAACCGTCACCCTTGGCGAAACACAGTGAGAAAAGGGAGCAGTTCCGTTGTCCCGTGGGCTGACGAGCTCGCTGCTTTGTCGTGGGAGGAGAAATGGGCGGGGCAGACCAGACGTCTGCTAAAACAGACCACGCGGTGGACCAGGCGTATCCCGTGGTCTGTTTTAGTGCATGAAGCACATGTAACGCATGGTTGTGCTGATCACGTGCACAGAGCACTGCTTGCTGCGTCAGGCAACAGGTATTATAAACGCCTGTCAAAGCGTTTTTTAGTGTAAAACCACGTGTTTTATGGCGAATTATGGCCCATACGGCCTTGTGTCTTTCATCTACTCGTTTTTTTTTTTATATTCAGTGCCCTGTCTATGAGGTGCCGAACTCTGCAGGCATCAGTGCGCGAGAGAGACCGAGCATGTTCACTCTGCTCCACGCTCAACTAAAGTTTTTTAATAACGAAAATGTAAACTGGTTTGTGACATTTGTGACATGCCTGGCTTTGCTATGATAAATTATATGTACTGATAATGCTGTTCAATAGATTTTTCAGTTACCATGATGGGTAAATTCTGGGGTGGTAGTAGCCAAGTGGTAACACACTCGCCTATGATCCAGAAGACCCAGGTTCAAATCCCACTTACTACCATTGTGTCCCTGAGCAAGACACTTAATCCTAAATTGCTCCAGGGGGGGGGACTGTCCCTGTCACTACTGATTGTAAGTCACTCTGGGTAAGGGCATCTGATAAATGCTCTAAATGTAAATGTAAATGATATACACACACACACACACACACACACAGACATGTGACATACAGCAACATGTGACATCAAGCACATCTTGCCATTAGCTGGAGGATTCGCCACATAGCTGTGAGAAACGCAGCGGTATCAGCGAGCCCGTCTGCGGCACTGGGATTCTGGGTAATGATGGATAATAAACAGCTCTGATGGACCAGACAGGGGGTGTCCCTCAGGAGCCTAGCTGTAAATATAGGATGATTCATCCCATTGGCATTTACATACGGTATAACAGTGGGACAAAAAGTGCACAATTGTAATAAATGTAATAATAAAGCTTTTACCTGCTATTACCTGCTACCTTGTATTGGACCCATAGACTTATTTTTGCTGATAATTATATTTACAGGTAATCAGTTCCTTAACAGCCATTTCCAGCTACCGCAGTCATTTTCACTATTTATCAATGTCTGGCCAGGAGTTTTAGTAAAATCTAAACATGGAAAAAACTAATTAGACATTTAACCAATTACACAAATTAAATTGGTAAAATATATTAGTGGTTAAACACTTAAATTCTATTCCACGGAATGTTATTACTCCTTGACCCTGTTAATAGTGTCGTGATATTCCTCACCTGGAACAGAATATCCATGCAGTTAGATTAAAAAGTGGCTGAACTGGAAATGGTACAAAACGAAGTGTAACAGATCTTTTACAGTTCCCACATAAACACAACAACAACAATAGCATCCGAGGTGTGGATCGGGTTGAGAATGTTCTGTCATGAGTCTGTTTCCTGATTGCTGTTTGGTGGTGGCCCAACAAATCCGTTATATTACATTCAGCAGCAGACATGCGGCATGTTCATTATGCGAAGAACTAATAAGATGGCGGGCACAAAAATCATGTAAAAAAAAAAAGGGCTTCTGAGCATAATTGGATGTCACATTTTCAGCACCCCAACATTATTCTCACTTCTAGAGCCTAGTCCTAGAACAATTACAGACTTGGCCACAGGAAACTTGGTGACAAAATGTCAACCACTGAGAGGCACCGCAAAACCACAGACTCGTGACAAGCCCTCGCAGTGTCACGGCCGGTAAACAATCCAGAGGCCGCATTTAACACGGGCGCTAAAAAGTAATTGCTCCTTTCGGACGTGAGCAATCTGATAAGCCATACTTTCAGTGGTCACCGCGGGAAAAAAAGGCGGGGGCTGAGAGGCGTCGCGTACGTCCCGGGAAAAACGAGTGGGCGTCAAATGGTTTCTGGAACAAAGAGCTAAACTGGGAATGGGTTTTCACTCCTGCAAAACAATGACAGCGGTGCTGGTGAGTTAAAAACTGAGGCGAGTGCTTTGAATAAATCGGCCTGCCAACAGAATTTTGCCGACAGATAAATATTACATTTTTCCTTTTCAATTTTTTGCCTAATCAGTCTTGTCTAATAAGATAAGATAAGATAAGATAAGATAAGATAAGATAAACCTTTATTAGTCCCACCAGTGGGAAATTTGCATTGTCACGGCAGAAAGTGGATAGAACAAAAAAAATTAAAAAACAATAGAACAGAATAAAAACCTATACAACAATTAAGTATTAAATGTACACTATACAATCTAGAATGTGCTTTTTACATTACGTAGTGACACTGCATGAGGTGTCAGTCGTAATTACACAGGGAAGACGTCAGAAGCTTGTCATGTCCTTACAAGCCAGGGACAGGGGACGGTTTCTAGCTATTGTGCAATATGGGACAGACACCATTTGTGTTCGTCACAGTAGGATCAGCCATTGCCATGATTTTCTACGAAAACTTTATTTTTCCATAACTGCGTGTTTAGGAACCCCTGACTCCAGCGACATTTAAATTTTATTCACTGAAAGGCGATCAATGTATAGATGTGGTCAGAAATTTTATTCCATTCACTGTGACAATTAACGGCACAGCTTCATTGGAGTGACAAAGACATTCGTGTTCGCGATGAGCCTCGGTGAACTTCTGACCTCAGATGTATTATTTAATGTGACAGTACATGTGGAAACCGGTGGTTGATGGGCTCTGAAGGCATCGAAAGTACAAATTTCTAATGGCCAGTCGGCTTCTCAGAATAATCTGCACCTTTTACTTACAGCCTCTACGTGACTGAAATCGATCGTCCAGTCACTGTCGTGGGACACTATCTGCCGTAGGGTGCACTTCACCCTGGATAAGTGCAGGTGGCTCCGGTGCCTATTGCTTCAGGAAGAGAACAGGAACACATGGACACATCTTGCCGCTGTGACTCCTCGTACCCCCACTTCGCTAGTATGTACTCTTCTTTCTTGTGAAGCGTAACGCACGTTGGCGTTTTTGTGAGCCTCTGCAGGAGAAGGCTCAGCAGCAGGAGCGGCGAGCGCCGCGATGCAGCCAGGCTGTGCTTTAATGAATGTTTCATGATGGCAGCGCCTTCGCCCTCCACGTCAGGCAGGGCGGCGTTTCCGTCCGTTCCCACTGGACGTGATTCTTTACACGCTTCGCTTCTTCGGAACACGGTGATAAGATTTGCATGTCTGCGTGCCAGGGCCAGGCATTACTGGTAGCCACGCCTCATCAGTTTAACAACGTTCACCCTGTAACCGAGGACGATGGACTTTGCTGTCCATCGAGGACTTTGCAGGCCTCCTTCCCCCATGAAACAGATATGAACAGACACGAGAGTTGGTAAATGTCAAACAGGGAATGGGTGTGGCAGATCGGACACGCAGGAACGTGAAGGGTAAAGGGGTGTGGCCTGGCCGCGCCTGACCATCACCACCGGTTTGCGCTTGTCACTTCTGTCGAGGTTCTCTTTGAAAGGCAGGATGAATTGGCTGTTATGGTTAAACGCTGACAGCTGTTCGACAGACCCAGTGAGACTGCAGCAAGGACTTGTCCCACCGTCCAACCATCGAGGGACGGAATCACAGAACATCAAAAAGTTGAACATTTGCGACCCTCCACAGCTTTTGCTGAGATGGCAACATTTCACACTCTTGTCGTCTATCTACCACTAATGGATTTAGTACATTTTTACATTTATTCTGTATTTAGTATACAGGTTTCCTACTTTTATCGATCATTTATTCGCCGTTTCTGTTTTTTTCCATGGAATAATGGTTTTCTTGCAAGGCCAAGCTCTGCTAAGCAATGTGTCCACTAGACATGCTGCTCCAGTCATTTGGCCTTGAGATCCACACAGCAGATAGGAAGGTACAAGAACCCGGTGAGTGAGTGGGAGTGCAGCGGTGCTTAATGAGGAGTTTGAGAGAGACACTGAGACACTTCTCAATAAACTCTGCTTAAAAAAAAAGAATCGCCCAGCCTCATTCCAATTGAACTTTGGATTTCAGCCCAAGAATCAAGCACCACCTTTCAATTTTCAACGGTTTTCCAAAGGTTTTGAAGCAGCCATGAAGGTGAAAATAGGCAACTCCGACAAAACTGATTCATCAAACATACTTCGCTTTCAACTACTACAAAAATACTAAATATGTTCCTTGTACTGGATTCTTCAAAATGGCTCCATCTTTGTCTCCAAAACCACCACAGAGTAGGGGACAATTTAAAAAATGTAAAAGCGACTTAGTTTTACAACTAAGCACTTAAATTGACAGAAATTGACAGCAGGGGCTGTGCAGGGCGTCACAGTTAAAAACAGCCTTGCGAATGAATGGAGTATCTGCATGAAGGCAGGGATTGTCTGCAACAATTAGCCCAATAATTCACTTTAAAAGCTTCATTGATTATATGAAATGCTGAATGATAAATTGCACTGATTATAGAAGCAATATAACTGGCCTTCTTTCCACTAGATGAGTATCTGGTGCATCCGCAAATGTTGGGTCGTCTACTTTATTAATTCTGTCTTTGTCTGTGACTTTTTCTTATTCAGTTTGTAATATTTTCTGTTCAATTTTATGGATTAAGGGGAATAAAAATCAGTTATTATTTAACAAGAGTGGGAGTGGGAAAATATTTTCTTATCCATCCCGTTCTTTCTTCATTATTTGCAATGTGTTTTATTTAGCAGTGATAAAGTTAAGCTTGTGCTATTGGTTCATGAGCAAGCGCATTTGCATCAGTATTTGAGGCTTGTAGAACTGTGGAAAACTGAAGGCGTGCGAAATGTTACAGGCTCACAAAACGTCACTGTTCCTGTCTGTAAGCAGCTGATCAACCGAAAGCAAACCCACGTGCGGTGACAATGGATGACTGCTGATGATAAAAGGTGCATCAGGAGGAGCCCTGAGCCCCCAGAGAAGACAGAAGATGGGAGAAACCTAGAAAAAGTTTTTTTTTTTTTTTTTTTTTAAAAGGTCTAAAGACACGTACGTACGTTGATGGAAACAAATGTAGTGGAAGGATAATCCACGAAGGACTGTGAATTTACTGCTTGCCACTTAACACGTTCAGTCTGCTGCCCTAGCCTGCCACCCACTCAGCACAGACAATATGCATATGAGAGCCCATGAACTGAGAATTAGGCCATGCAGACACTGCAAGGTTTCGTAAATTGTGCTGTCAAGGCCTGCGGTTTACGTGCTCCCTCTGTACAGCCTGACTGATCTGATCCACTGCACATTTCTACCGAGTAAGCTGTGTCTGTTGTGTAGCCAATAAATCAAACCCCCCTGTAACACTGCAAGGCAAAAGCTGGCGAAAGGTAAATTCAGGCCAAAAGCAGTTGCTGCGTGTTCATTTGGGCATGTAAAACCAGGGTTAAATGGGACAGAGTCTGTGTAGCCTCAAAAAAGAAGGTCATTTTTAAGGTATGTTTGTGTTTTGTGCAGAAAGGAAAGTTTGGATGCACCTGCTCATGCACCTGCTAATCGTAATGCGTCTTGCATGTTTCTCATTATAGAACAAAACTGAAGACACAGGACTATGAAATAACACAGATGATGTTACGTAATAAACAGACAAAAAGTTGCGTCCACATTCGAGTCTCCAAATCAGGGAGCTCCTGCTGTGATGGCAGCATTTCACACTCTTGGCGACAACAGGGACGGTTTCCAACAGTCCTGAAGGTTTATGCTGAGCACTTTCTGATCATTCACTCAGTAGTTTCTGACGCACAGATTTAAAGTTTTATGATACATACAACAAGCACTACACACCAGTTTATTTATAATGGGTCATCAGAAGGATGTGTATTACCTGTCAGTCATATGTATGTAGAACGGTTGTGGTATTGTGGATGTTTGAGAATCACTTACTGTTCTTGACATTAATAGAAGCACACACTGAGCTGATCCTGAACTGTTCTCATCAGCAAAATTATAATGCATTTATTGATTGTCTTCAACATACCAAATGACCTGCAATGCTTGGCAATTCTGTATTGTGACATTGGTCCAAACGCTGCTCTGGTACTCTGGTACCAGAGCGTGGACACATTTTCCTTCATCTGTAACTGAAATGACTCCAAGTGCCAGCAGCAATTTCATTTCTGAGCTCTGTCTCTGGGGGGCGGTGAAGGAGAGGGGAGCCGCTGGCCTTTGGAACATCACAGGGGTTGATGTTGGAAATGGAAATGGGGGAATGTTTGAGAGGGACCCCAACAGAAACTCCAACGTGAGCATGGTGAATATCCATGAAAATCCAAATCCAGGTCCAGTGGGAGGTTCAGTGCCCTTAATCCGACTTTTTTTTGCCAGTAAAGAGTAAAACTTTTCAATTAAAAGCAACAATTTACAACAATATACTACACATACGATATTGTATAAGAAGTCCTTGCTCCCTGAATGGATTGGACATTGGAATGGACATTGAGGGTGGCAGGCACTGAAGCGCACCGCACCCTGATTTTGGGTGAATAGGCCTCAGCTGTGAGGAGGACAGGACATGGGATGACTTTACTGATTGTTACTCCCCTAACAGGGTCGGTAAGAGAAGGGGCGGCGGGAGGTGAGTTATGTCACCGTCCATCATGAGCCGCCTGCGTTGAGGAGTAATGTCATTTAAGGTGCTGATGGCAGCGGGGAGGTGAAGGAGTGGAAGTGTGCCGAGGCAAGGAGAGGAGCGGCTACGTCGTTTGTGCTGTTTGCCCGAGGCTACTCACCAGGCGACGTAAACCGCGTCTCCACCTTCTGTTTACCACTCTAGTCATCAGTCCTTTTCATAGCAGCATGTCACCACCAGGAAATGGACACATATGGAGAATATAGCTCATTTCAATGAGGAAAATAATGGAGGCGAAATGTAGTCAGGAAGACACACTCCTCATGCCGCTCACCAATAAATCCAAATGTGCGTAACACAAAATCGGCCGTCAATGTTCAGAGTGAAGTTCGAAGTGTACAGTAAAAGCACAGGGAGATATTCCAAAAACTGCAGTCTAGACCCAGAAAGAAGGTACATTGAGTGTTAGGTGAGTAGCGCTGTGGGAAATCTTTGAGGCTGCTTTTAACAGGCAGTACACTGTGGTGGGAAATTTCCCGTCTGGGGAGCTGCAATAAAGGAAGTCAATTGAATTGATTATCCAAGTGATTGTCACATGTGATACACAGCAGCACAGCACACAGTGAAATTTGTCCTCTGCATTTATCCCATCACCCGGAGTGAGCAGTGGGCAGCCCTGACAGGCGCCCGGGGAGCGGTGTGTGGGGACGGTGCTATGCTCAGGCCATCACTGCCCATGGTAAGGGGCTCCCCCCCTTAGTAAGTTCACAAGCATATTTATACCACCATGGCTGTTCCATGACCAAAGGTGAAACACGTGGAGTGTCTGGGCCTACGGATTCTACAACACCATGTTGGATAAGAGAGCGCGACATATTTGGAATTTGAGCTGGAATTTGTTCTTTAAGAAAACATCCTGGTATGGATCCTGCCTACATTCAACCCAGGCCAACAGCCCTGCTCTCAAAAACAAGCGCTTTCTCAACAGCATGATTGACAGCCTCATGGATTGGACGAGACTGGGATTGGGCCGGATGCCCAAACGAACCTTCCCACAGGTCAGGGTAAAACGTCTGTGTAAATTGGGTTCTTGCTGTTTTTATAATGCATTGGTGTTGTGTTATAATTGCATGTAACCCATGTGGTCTCACTTATAAGCAACAATTTTACATGCTTCTTCTGTTAAAGTGCTTCCTGTTTGCAGTTGTTATCCACCTCCATTTCTGCCATTGTGCATGTGTCCTTTGTCAAAATGTCCAAGGTTAAAACCAGGGGAAGGATGTCTGTTATCTCCACTTCTACTCATGTTCATGTGTAGTCACGGGAAAGCTCCTTTCTGTGAATGCTCCACAAAGTCGTGACTCCCTCATTATTTAAGCCTCACTGGGGGTGAGAGTTTTCGCAATTACAAAACGGAAGAACATGAAGGTTGTAGGTGGCAGCAGCTCAATCGCAGTCCATTAAATCCTGTACCCTTATAGGTGCAGTAAGTATTTCTAATCCAATACAAATGGGGGGAAAGGGGCAGTGTAAGAACGAGATGATAATCTGGTGCACAATGAGGCAGAAATGAGCGTGAGAGGTGCACATAGAACGAACAGCTAGAAGACCTGTGCTAAATTTCACTAAAAGTGTATTAGATTAGAACAGCATTATGCAACATTACATTACCTCAGCACAGACATAGGCATTAATATCACCCTCGATTTAGTCATAGACTTCAATGTTCATGTTTTTTTTTTTAGGTTTCTGTCCAGCTGATATTTTCAAGGTCTGCCTCAGAAGTCTTTCAATAATAGCAAGTACATTAAGGGTGCAATCACTGTCAACACAAAAAGACATGGCCTTTCAAAATAGCAAATAATAGCTGACAGGAAAAAGCACAGTAAGAAGGCACAGAGCAGGGTGGCAGAAAGAGCACAAAGCTGAGCCGAAAAACACTGAACCCCACGAGGCTAAGGCTGGACAACTGGACACATTTCAGCATCCCCCTTTATACTGAGTGAACCACCAGTCTGATCTACTTACACAAATTCTAGGGTAGCTTCCTCTGCTCAAACAGGGAGGCACAATTCGGCTGACAAACGCTGTCTCCTAACTAGGGTGGTGACCGTGTCCATGCCAGGGCGGACACTTTAAGCTAGGACAGAATTTGTAGGACTCTGGGAGGTCAGTTAGTTATAGTCATTATTAAAGGAGTTATAATAAAGTAAAATGAAGTGATTGTCACATGTGATACGCAGCAGCACAGCACACGGTGCACACAGTGAAATGTGTCCTCTGCATTTAACCCATCACCCTTGGTGAGCAGTGGGCAGCCATGACAGGCGCCCAGGGAGCAGTGTGTGGGGACTGTGCTTTCCTCAGTGGCACCTTCTGATTATGGGGCGGCTTCCTTAACCACTAGGCTACCACCAGTTTGGTCTAACACCAAACTACTGAGGTAACGATGCTAAACTTAACGATGCTAAACCTTTCGGCATTGCATAAGCACTCAAAAAGCCTTTGCCCCTTCCGGGTCAAACACCTACCCACAACATTGAGTTT
Organism: Denticeps clupeoides; assembly: GCF_900700375.1. Lineage (NCBI taxonomy): Eukaryota > Metazoa > Chordata > Actinopteri > Clupeiformes > Denticipitidae > Denticeps > Denticeps clupeoides. The sequence continues at coordinate 11,704,274 of NC_041720.1, read as the reverse complement.
GCTACCTTTACACCTGAAACAACTGCATGCGCCACCCAGTGTTCCACATAGGACATTACAACATTTAACAGACAGCAACATTTGCCGCTTACAGTCACCATGCTCAAAACAGTGGGCATACTAGGACATGCATATAGGTATATGCACCTGAGACAGGGAGTGAGGAAGCACTGGAGCTTCAATAAGAAAGTAATTTTAAATAATTAATTACATGTAATGCCACAGCAGAGGAGTGGTGATGCAGGACATGAGGGTGTAGGAGAATCTAACAAATAAAATTGGTTCTAATCACCCACATCGAACAAGCGGACCCTTGATTAGAACCCTTGCGTGCATGCGTTCGGCAGCACATGCATAACACAGGACTAACTAGGCATCACAGTACACATAAGGATGGAAATTAAGAAGACAAGAAGGGCCACAAGGACAGGTAGATATTAGATGTACAATATCTGCTGCACACATGCATTACAATAATAAGTTCAATGTACATATGTATTCCTAACTCATTAAGATTGTGTGCAGTCACATTTGAGGTATCAGGGTATTTATTTCTGACCTCAGGGTACGTCACACTGGAGTAAAAATAGCCGGAGGCACAAGTGCATGACATACTGAGGTTTAATAAAGATGAACAGAAGTTAAAACAGTGTGGGTCCAATATAAATAAAGCAGAACAGTGGTCTAAACTGTGAACAGCACAAGACCGAGCAGATGAGTGACAAACGAATGAGGAAAGAAAAGGCATATATATCGGGAACACTGAATTCATGTGAAAGGGGTGATCTATGGAAAACTCAACAGTAAGCTGGTGTCACCTGGTGGGCCAGGGGCATCCTAGCATTTCATAACTTCCCCACTAAAGGACCGAACTAAAGTGTTCAGCTAAAGAACCAAAGCATGACATCCATGGAACATCCAGGGTCTAGGTGTCGCAATGTAGACCCCAGCATTTCAGCAGCCAGCCCCACTGAGGCCAGGATGATGGAAGAATGCCAGGGCGGCGGGATTGGAGGAAGCTGGTGGTGAGTGATGGCTGTGGCATCAGGTGAGGTGTTGGAGAAGGCACTGGAACAGAAGACGATGCAGGTTCTGGCTACGGAGATGTCAGAATGCCAAAGCCCAACTTCAGTGTAACTGAAGACTGGGATGATTACATTGAATTTCTATAGCCAGTTGATAAAATGTAAAATAATTTGTTGGGGCCCCATAGATATAGATGTTAATGTCGTAAAAGGGGCATCAAGGGCCACAGAATGAATTATAATAATGATGAAACCAACAAACACCTTGCTGCATTTTAACAGGTTGGACAAAATCAGTGTAGGTTAAAAAAAAACAGTAGTGCACAATTCACATCTGTGCACATCTGTGGGATTTGCAAAACCAATCACACAGCAGTACATGTAGTGGTACTAGCAGAGGTGTGGACTCGGGTTACATGACTTGGACTCGAGTCAGACTAGAGTCATTAATTTGATGACTTTAGACTCGACTTGACAAAATGTAAAGAGACTTGCAACTCGACTTGGACTTTAACATCATTGACTCGTGACTTCACTTGGATTTGAGCCTTTTGACTTGACAAGACTTGCTGTTTCCCAGAAAACCCAAAGATTAAAACGTATGTTATTACCGAACGCTCTGTATCTTTCAATGTCTGTGTACATGTGCGTCTGTGCGCGTATTTGCTGTCGGCAAGACATCCAATCAAATTAGATCCACGTTGTTTTGAGCCAACAGCATCCATCCAATCAAATTACAGGACAGCCAATGCAGTGGAACTCTCAAATAACGCGCCAGTTAGACAAAATGATACCAAAGATAGTTTCGTTCGGATATAAAAACTACGAGGTGGTCAACAAAAAACGAATAGCAGTATGCAAAACATGCGGGTCGAAGATTACAGACGGAGATGCAACAACTTCCAACTTCGTTCGACATTTGAAGTTGCACAAAGAACCGTAAGTTCTGAGTAAATGCTAACGCTTATTTGCTAACTTTTCTTTGCTGTGTAGTTAAATCAGTGAGGCTGTAAACTCGCTGTTAACGTCGCAAACTGGTAATCTGTCCACTGCGAGTTCACTCCCTTAATTCGTACACTTATTAAAGTGATTTTTTTTAAACCTGGTAGGATGAGGTACTTATACATAACATTAGCCAATGTACAGTATCGCACACAGTAGACGGAGGTCAGCAGCAACGTGTATTTTAGCCACCAACAAAGACATACAACACATACATATTAGTGGTGGGCTGTTATCGGCGTTAACGTGCTGTGTGAGACTCTTATCGGGCGATAAAAACGTGCTGCATTAACGTGAGACTCTTATCGGCCGCTAAAAAAATATCGCCATTAATCTATTCACAAAGTTGGGTTGGGGGCTGAGTCTATACTACGCAAGCTATTGTGCCAGAGTTAAATGGTTAGATTTATAAGTATATTTCTTATTTCTTGTGTCTTTTATGTTCTTGTGTCTCTTATTTCCTAAAGACTTTTATTTTGTTTTTGAGACCCGGTTCAGGTCTCTTGGACACATGGCGTGAGTTGTGAGGTGCGTCGGGTTTGTGTGCATTTTATTTTTCATTTTAATTTATGTACATATTAGGAATATTTTGCATGTGTGTTATTTTGTGAATATTTTTTTTATGTTCTTTTAATACTGTATATTGTAGAGAGAGGTGCAGAAAGACGCGATGTTCTGACGCAACCTTGCTTTTTGTACAGGAATGCAGTATTGTAAATTGTGAATGCTTTATGTTAATGTTCAGTTCTCTTGGACACATGGCGTGAGTAGAGCGAGAGAGAGGTGCAGAAAGACGCGATGTGTGGCGCGATGTTCTGACGCGACCTTGCTTTTTGTACAGAATACACTTTGCACAGAAAATCTCTTTGGTGTCAGCTCATCATTTGTGGTTCAAGAAACGAAATCAAAAAGTTACACAACGCAGAAGAAGAACTGCTACACTATGATGACTTTCACCTTGATATTTTAGCGCGGATGTATACCTAGCCGAACTGCACTGTAGGGGGCGAGAACGAGTCTTCGAACTGTGAAATTACCACATCAAACGTGACGTGGTAACATGGATGCAGCTATATAACTGAATAAACAGTTGGTAAACACAAGTACATCTTATTTTCCACTTCCCGCGGTTAAGTCTGTTATGTTCATTTATTTGTTACAGGACCGGACAAACTGCTGTGGAACTAATTGAAATGCAATATGTCATGGAAATACAATGTTACCACTTTTTGTTCGAATAATTACAGTTGCACTTGTTTTTTCAGATGCGTTTATTCTGCAAAGCAGTGGTTTAAAATGAAGAATATTCTTTAAAAAATAGGAGTTAAATGTTAAAAATGAAGTTAATATTGCAATGTCAGCACTATTTATTTCTGCAGTTTCAATTGCACTTGTTTTAATAAAACAATAGATTTTAAAAGCATACACGATCGGTGAAAATATATTATATTCTGCGGTTGAAAAGACTTGAAAGGACTCGAAACTCAAACTGCAGGACTTAGGACTTGACTTGAGACTTATCAGTCTTGACTTTGGACTTGACTCGACACTTGCCTGTCTTGACTTGGGACTTGAGGGCAAAGACTTGAGACTTACATGTGACTTGAAAAGCAATGCCTTTGTCCCACTTCTGGGTACTAGCAGTCAGAGGTGGGACCAAGTCATTGCTTTGCAAATCAAAAGTAAGTCTTTCCCCTCAAGTTCTGAGTCGAGTCCCGAGTCGATTCCAAAGTCAAGACTGCCAAGCCTCAACTCCTAAGTCCTGCAATTTGATTTTGAGTCCTTACAACCGCAGAGTAATAATATATTTGCACCAATCATGTGTGATTTTAAAATCTGTATTTATTAAAACAAGTCCAATTGAAATTGCAGAAAAGGGCTGACAATGCACTATTAACCAGTTGTTTTTAACATTTAACTTCTATTTTGTGAGAATATTCTTCATTTTAAACCACTCCTGTACAGAATTAACACATTCAAAAAAACAAGTGCAACTGTAATTATTTGAACGAATAGTGCCAACATTGTATTTACAAGGCATATTGCATTTCAACTAGTTCCGCAGCAGTTTGTCCTGTCCTGTGCTTATCTCATTTTGTCTTTATGTGTTTTAATTGGATTTATGTGTGTGTGTTTTTTTTTCTTTGTGAGAAACGTAATAAATACAGGACTGTGCTTTTTATTAATTGGTGCCACCATGGCTGAAAACTGGAGCACTGAAGGCAGGCACTGCCAAGACTCTGATGGTCAGAGTCTTTGTGTTCAATGCCCACAACAAAAGGGCATTCTGTCCTTCGGCAATGTCAAGGTTCTGACCTTATCCCAGCATCCTGCAGAAAACAGCCCTTCTCCTACTTGGAATTGTTTGAATGCACAGGCTCCTCAGTCTGTGCAACATCTTGCAGGATCAATTCTGGCAAAACATGTCAAAACAATCCCAGAAACAATAGAGTCCTTATTACCATTTGTGTTGGTGTTGCAGTGTGTTAGACTGAAATACTTAATTATCGTTGCAGTCAATTAGATCAGATTACGAAGAAAAAAAGTTAGAATCTGTAACGTTTACCTTTAACTTGTTGTGCCACCTGTGCCTTGGTGTCACAATTGACCAGGACATGGGGCTCCACCCACAATAGGAAAAGGCTGGATCCAAGGGAGATGCTTTGAGGTAGACTGGATGTGAAAATGGAGCAGTGACCCCATCTTGTGACCTGACCATTTTCACATTGATAAAGATTCCAAGAAATCTTCTGTTCTGAAGATGTTTGACCAGGCCGCTCAGGAAACAGACTTGTGGCTTCAGCTTCTCAAGGTGGTGGTTGAGGGACAAGACGGATGGAACAACAGCACTGATTGTGACGACCCTCTCCCCCCAGTGTCAAATCAGTTGCTTCTCCAAATGGCTTCAAGATGTCCACCAACTCCTTCAGCAGATTCCACTCCCATGCTGTGAATGACAACAGCCTGTGCCCAGCCTTTTCCAGAATAGCACTAAGCATTAGATGATTGCACTGGAGAACCGCCTTTACTTGCCTCAGTGTTGAGTTCCATCTTGTGTTGACTGCACCAGGGATGCCTTTCTGTTCCCAAAATTCCGCATCCAACTCACCTTCGAATGTTGTGCTTGTGTGCAGCAGTGATAACTCTGAAAGAGAAGGAGATACCACTTTCGTCTCCGGAGAGAATTGCATTGGTGATAGCTTGTCAAGGAATTGCGAGATTGTATGCTGTTGTGGTTCATTTGTGATGATTTTGTTCAACTGGTTCTCTTTAAATTTGTAAGAGGTTCGCATATTAAACAAATGTCAGAAAATCCCTTATAGCAACAAGTTTATTGTATTGAAACTAGGGCTGTGTGGTATGAATGTGATATGAATTTGGCCAACGGGAAAGATTTTGATTATACAGGTGTTACACCTGTATTCTGTGACTGTGTATTTTGTGACCCTAGGGGGGTCGTTGATTTTTTTTTTTTTCTTTGATTTGATCAGATAATTGTTCACACTTTTTACGTAGCACATTTACTTTTACAGCATTTATCAGACGCCCTTATCCATAGCGACTTACAATCAGTAGTTACAGGGACAGTCCCCCTGGAGTAATTTAGGGTTAAGTGTTAAGCTCAGGGACACAATGGTAGTAAGTGAGGTTTGGACCTGGGTCTTCTGGCGAGTGTGTTACCCACTAGGCTACTACCACCCACTTGCTAATCACTTGCTATCTGAGTATTTGAAATGTTATATCCACACCCAGTGTTGGGGAGTAACGGAATACATGTTCGGGCGTTACGTATTTAGAATACAAAATATGAGTAACTGTATTTTTTTACAGTTACCGTTTAAATGAGTGATAATCAGAATAAAATTAATGGATTACACGGCGGTCTTTTCCTGTTTCATATGTGAGGCTATCCCCTCTCTAGCTCCTCTCTAATTTTGGTAATTCCACGCTGCGTGGACCACGCATAACACAGGTGTTCTGTCAGAACATGCTACCTATCGAGTTGTGCTACCTAGCGGATCTGCGCATGCGCAGTCCCTCATGGATTGGACGAGACCGGGTTTGGGCCGGATGCCCAAACGAACCTTCCCACAGGTCAAATAAATAGGCCCATAAATCCATGCTACCCCTGAAATTGTAAATAAATATGATTTAATTCACTATTACACCATGCTCTTTATACTCTTACAGTGCACATGGACTGAGTGTGTGTGTAAGGTGACAGGCCATCACCCGGTTTAACCTCGGCACGCGGAACAGAGACGGCTGTAATTGGCTGCGAGGAAGGTGCGGTCGTAATCAAAAAGAGGGTCATTTTTCTTGTGCAAGGCTACTTTTTATTTTAACTAAGTGATGAAATATGTTGGTGACCATAACAGTAAATACTTTTCAATGGCATATTTTATGTTTCTCTTCCACTTTTCAGTTTTATAAATAAAGAAATTGTTAGGGAAAAACAGGGTCTTTTTATTATCTGTGATTGCAAAAATGTAAAAAGCATGACAACATATTAAGTAATCCAAAGTATTCAGAATACATTACTCACATTGAGTAACTTAATATGTTACAAACTACATTTTGGGGCATGTATTCTGTAATCTGTGATGGAATACATTTTAAAAGTAACCTTCCCAACACTGTCCACACCATGCATGTTGTTTTAGGGTAGTAGAATATATTAATAATTATGTATTTGGTTAAACAACAATAAACAATGAAATTCAATAAAATTGACTTAAACTTATTTCTCCACACCACCCTTCTCTTCACAAGTGTCTACATGTGCTCTCATTGGTTCTTATCTTTCACTGTAATGCTATGTTCATGATGGCGCAACTGCAAATACTCTGTTTTACTTTACATAATAATATATGTCATTAAGGATTCTGATCTGTACATGGCCTCGATGCTTTATTTTTGACATTAAACTGCCATCACCCATGAAGAGAACTGCATAAAAACACTCTTCACTTCAGTCACTCTATTATTTTTGTCAGTTGGCTCATGGGGCAAGGAATACGTGGTAATGGATAGTGAGAGAGTGAGTAATTTATGGGGCCTGGAGGAGTTCAAGGGAAAGCATCTTGAAAGCTGCTGTTTAGTGCTGAGCTTTTACGGTGGCAGCCGGTACCGACTGTATTTAGAAGCTGTCTTCGTGCTGTGTGTGGAATGTAAACTTGTTCAGGTTTATCTAGTCTTTGGGCAAAATGGAACTGAATACATCAGAATAAATGGCAATAACATTTGTATTATGTTACAGCACATCAAACGTAACATATATGTTACTATATACATATATCGACAAACAACAAAAGAAGTCTCATGTGGGGTATCAGCATGAATATCACCATCACCCATATCACATCCAATATTTGAAACTTTATAAAAAACACAATTCTAAATGTTGCCTTAAAAATAAATGTGGACTTATTACAACATTTTTTTTTGTGTTCTGGATATGCAACTTTTTGTTGGTGTGTAATAATTTTTTTCACCCCAATGTAATCTTTAACAGGAGTATAAAGCAAGATGAACCCGGTGTCTAACAGCTCTCTTGAGTGCTACTTCCTCTGGAGAATTTAAACCCACGCTGTCAATATGAGACATACAAAAACATAATACATTTTCTTTTAAAAAAATATGTTTATTTATGTAGATCCTGAGGATGTATTTGGCACCAGTTAGAAAAAACTGTCCTTACAGTCATATTTTTCCACGGCTTTACTCAGAAGACTAATAGGTCTAATAATTAACAAATTGACTAATTCCAACAAATTTTTTAAAAGTAGTCCAAATATGTTTAGACGTTTAAGGTGCTGTTCTTAAACCTTTGTAAAGTCAAATAATCTCACTGCTTTTGTAATAAATTCTGCCTGTCCATGTAATAAGCATGTGGCAACAAACAATTATCTGCAATTAGAATCTGGTAGGTGCCTTGTGGGTCTATTACTCTCTGCAAAAGACCGACTGCCTCAGTTGCGCCAGTGCAAACATAACTTCAAACCCATTAAATGGAACAGTTCTCATGATGTACCTCAGAGCTTTGGGAACATGGGAGTTTTTTTTTCTCTGGAAGCATCCACGGATGAAAACAGCCCCAGAACATCATCAATGTACTCAGGAAATGGCTAATTTGGACGCAATGTCCCTGAACTGATCTACTTAGAGACACAGGCACAGTCAAGCAGTGAAAGCTCTTCATTATAATGTACAGGACTAAATGAATGATGGGCTTCACATTAACATTCAAACAATTCCAGGTAATGCCTGTGATGAGTTGTGGGTAGGGTGTTTGTATGTATATATATATATATATATATATATATATATATATATATATATATATATATATATTACTTAGTAAAATAAATCCTTTATCACTCATAATTATGTGAAAGGCAGATTCCCTTCAAAGATGTCTGAACAAATAAAGCAACCATCTTTATTATTTTGTTCACTCAACCTGTTTACTGTGAATTCTACTCACACGGCGGCACAGGGCAGGGAGGATGGAAATGCTTGACTACAAGCAGGGGTTTAATGAACAAGACAGCGGCAGAGCAAACACACCGGGTGACAGTAAAAATGCTTGTATGCAGACTCAAAACCTTCTGGAATGTGACAGGTAATCAGGAACACAAAGGTCACGGAACACCAGGAAAACCTTGTCCAGTGTGCCAGGTAAAGTTTGGGCCATGACAGTTACATAAATTCTAAGGCAGTAGCCCAACCATAACCAAACATTTATCATCTGTTCAAAAAGAGGACCTTAGGTCTAGTATGTGAATACACATGGAAACAGATTATTAGTTTTTTTATTAAATAATCATTTGGACATGCAGCTAGCATATTATTTTACAACTATGGACTCCCAGTACACCATGGCAAAAGCACAATTGATTTTCACTCCTAAGAACAATGGATATTGTGGGAAATTGTGTCCGATTAATCATCCAGAGAGCTGCTCTAACTCATGAACATCCATTATGTGCGTGATTTTGCGTTCTTGTTCAGTACTGTCATCACTTTGGTCTGTGCTGTGCCTTTTGTTTTTTCCTTTTCTTTTAGTCCTTATGAAATATTGCTTACTGAGAAAGCAGCCCGGTTTCCCAGTAGCCACCAGCCCAGAGCCCCAGGTCACCTGACACAGCTGATCAAGTGCTCGGCTGAATTTGCCATGACAGCACTGTGGGCTGCAGTAAATGCAACTGGAGGTCTCTATGGGATTGGATTGAATTTGCTTGCTTTCACTTGATCTATCAGTTGCAAAGCCAGTAGGCCCGTGGGACGAGGGTTTAATGACTGATCATTTCATTCTAATGTGACAATGTCATCCTTCAAAGCATGGCTTCATGCAGATGGATGTTGTTTCCATAAATACACAAGAACAGAATCAACAATACAATACAAAAAAGTATTGAAGATTGAAGATGATGTTCTGGAGGCAGGAGAGTTAGCAATGTAATGCACATTTTGCGATTCTTAAGCCTCTGTTGCAGCTGCATGCAGGGTAGTGCATGGGATTAAAATATAAAGACTGGTTATCACAGTAGAATAGGAGGGATACATGACAATAATGTAAATTAGTCTTGTGAGGCAAAAGACACAAATCACTCTGTATTTATTGCCAAATATCACAACACTATACAAGAATATACAAACTCATACAATACAGTGGAGTGATAATGCAAATAGATCTTATTGTGCTGAGTGGGAGTGGGAGTGGGAGTCAAGGCTCATCCGTCTGGCCCGATCCCACAGAGAAGCTACTGAAGCAGAAATCATTCATTCTGATTGCAATTGAAAGGTGTCAGAACCCACAGTGAGACTGCATAATCGCAGATCACACCAAAGATTAAATACACACCAAGTCCGCCCAAACATTATGACTACTTGACTTGTTTTTTTTTTTACAAAGCAGCTTGAATCTGTCGAGACGTGGACTCCCACTAGACCTCTGAAAGTATGTTGTGGTATCTGGCCCCAAGCTGTCAGCCGAAGATCCTTTTTAGACGTTAAAGTTAGATAAGGACTGTGGATAAGGACTGAGTTAAACATCTGTGTTCCTCAAGCCATTCATGGGAACATGCCCTGGCTGAAATGTGACAAAGTTCTGAGGGAAATCTTAATTCTCAATACTTGACCTGGTTTTCTTTTCTGTGCCACCACTAATGATTTTTTATCGTGAATATCAACTAGTGCCCTCACATATCTTTCCTTTTTAACAGTGTACAAACATAGTTTTCCCTGAGGAAAAAATGCACATGGTGCAAGATGTAAAACAAGATGACAGGAATCTGGCGGTTTCCCGTGTGGCAAGCCTGTCATTTTGCTGTCATTTTTATCCTCAAAGCTTATTTTTCAACATGCTTTGTTTTTTTTGGGAAGATTTTTTTGCACAAATGTTTCAAGGCAGTAACCTGGTTAATATTTGTCATCAAATATGTTAACAAGAGATGCTATTAAATGAGCAAAAACGAATTAAATGAACACTAATTAAACATCACGGTCAGATTCAGATTGTCGCAGGTCCCAGGTAAAATAAGAAGTAAGAAATGATAGTTATTATTGAATATATATATATACTTGTAAGAAATGATAGTTTTGAATATATATATATATATATATGTACTTGTAAGACTTGTAAGAAATGATAGTTATTGTTATTATTGAATATATATATATATATATTCAATAATAACTATCATTTCTTACAAGTTTCATTCCATATATTCGGGTTTCATTCCATATATTCAGACTTCATTCCATATATTCAGTTCCCTGTCATTTGAATTTCATAACACAGAGCTGTACCAAATTGTAATCTCACCATAAAAAGCCCTTTTCATAACTGTAATTTAATCAGTATAAACATCACCATTGATGTGTGTCTCACTGCAGTCATTTCATTTAATTTCCAGCTCCAAAAACATTTTAGAGTGGAGTACAAGTAAAACCAATTAGGATTCGATTGGTTGTGCATTCAAACAAGAGCTTCCTTGCTGAAGATGCTTTAAGACATGACCTTCAGTCCCGCAAAAGCTTTTTATCGGATCATGTTGAAGCTCCACGCTGTGCACCCTGACTGTCCAGACCTGTTCTGAGAGAACAGAAAACATCGCCACCGAGGACTGCAGGAATACAGTCCTGCATACAGTTACTAGGCAACCTGGACTGGCACAGTATTTTTCCTTTAAGGTGAAGATGTTTCCTGCTGGGATACTAGCATAAAGCCCCTGAACTGAATCCCTGTTTTCAGTAAAACGCAAACTTTTCTGCAAGAATGCGTCCCCATTGATTCTACGTGCGTAAGCAGCAAAACAATGATTTAATTTACAAAATCTTTTATGAAATCTCTGGAAGCGTGTTGGATTGAGACTGTTGAGATATGCTGTTCTTCTGAGCAGACTGTAATGCATAAAGAAAGCTTCTTCTGTCCTACACACTAGGGTCAATAACAAGACACATTTCTGGAGGCTTCCTATTGTCCTTTGGAAAACTATAATATAGAAAGGACCTTATAGATTTCAATACATCCTCAAGCTATTGACCAACAGACACCGTGTGAAAGGGATCTTAAGTGAGGAACTGAGTGCAAACGGCATACATATGTCCACATGGTCATGGAGTCAGGGAGTTTCAGGAAGAAGCCTATTATATAATGGTGCCATATTCCATATGACATCACTAAATTAAGTTGCATTCAGACACACAACTCATAATCAATTGTCTCCTAGTCTCGGAGGTCACTCATACTATGCCTTCATTGATCACGCCTAATTTGATGCACTTTATGTCATTGTCTGGTGGGCACGCAAGTCAAATAGCAACGGGGGAGAGGCTCTCCACCCATGAACCTTTGACCCAGATTGTGTTCACCTGTGTATACGCCTGCTTTGCACCTTGTCTTTGCTCAGTCACTTGTCTGCACCAGTCAGAGCACCAGCCCTGCACATATAACGTCCCTGATTCAGCCTCTGTCCTTGTTACCTCCCGGCTAGTAGAATCAGATGTGGTGGAACATGGAGAACTGGAAACTAAAGTTGTGCAGGGCTGATGAACACTTGGCTGCACCGTCTCCACAATTGAAGGTTTGTGAGCATTGTGTGAGCGTTGTCGGCATTATTTCTTGGATTTTGCAGTCCTTGAATTGATGTTTGGCGAATAAAAACTAGCTTGTTCACCAATACCAAGCGAATGTACTGCAAAAAACTAATTTAAACACATAATACACTGTCAAATTTTAACATATTACTGAATATATATATACACACACACACACACACACACACGCACACACATATTACTGAATATATATATACACACACACACACACACACACACACATACACACACACATATATATATGCATGAGCTGGAGAAAAGAATACAGCACACACTGTCTTTCTTTCCTTCCTGGGTGGCAAAAGCGCAGCAGCATTTGTCTGAGTGGCATCATTAAGATGTAATTCAGACACTGTGAAACTGCTTATGTGTCTGCTGCAGCAGCACAAAAAAGAAATGAAATTTCTCCACATGAAAGCATGTGGGTGAAAGTACTGAAAAGGACGACTTTCAACTCCAATAACCAGAAAATGACCTACAACAAGGAATAAAATATGCAAGCTATCATATATAAAGCCATCCTTCCATCCATATCCATGGGTAAGAAGGTACAAATCCATGACTCTCTCACATGCAATAAAACAGTGCAGTAGTTTATCAAAAGTATCAGCGTTTTGGAATCCGCAAGAACAGTTTTTTGGGATGTGGGGGCCAAGTGGTACCCAGATCCCATTTGCTAGTGTAGCCCACCTAAGTTGCATATACTGTATGTTTAATACAAAGACATTGCTAAATATAGACATAACAATATAAACATGCTAATAGGAATATTGAATTAAGTCATTTAAACATTCTGCATCAAAGCGAAGAAAAATGTTAAGATTTTGCATTAACATGAATTGGATTGACGCCCCGAAAACATCATAATTTCTGCTGTGCAAGGATAGCAGGTTGAATAGGATATAAGGACTGCTCCCAGGACAATGTGGTACAGGTTCACACATTGTTCACACACTGTCTTTCTGCACATACTGCGACCTTTTTTGTGTACCCGACTGTTGTTGTCCTATCTGTTTACGCTGCACTTGCGCCATCTTTTTCGCTTGCAGTGTCAAACACTGTTTACAGCCCCCATTCTGTCTGTAAGTTGCGCTGTGCTCAATGGAGAACATTGTTCCACAGCAAGGTGAAAATGTGGCGTCCCCATTCGTCTTCCAGTTCCCTGGCAGCACCACATCTCGCAGCTTGCCAGAAATAAAGGTGCTGCTTTTGTAATTACTTACTGCATGCCATGCCTGAAATAGATTCCATTTCTGCAGCTGTAATGATGCAGAACATTGGCCTCGGGTCGACGAAGGAGTAGCAGGATTATCCTGAGGAACGTTCCACGTGAAAAAAAAGCCAGCACGATGCACGGTGGCCACCCATAAAGGGCCTTTGAAATGTTTCAACTTTCGTCAGGCCGCTGTGGAGGTGGATTTCCATTACCTCGTAAAAAACAATGTTGCCCTGGTAACAGTGGCAGTGACAACAAACGGATTGTTCCAGCGAGGGGTAATGCTGAATAATGCTGAATAAATGGAACGCAGCCCTCCTTAAAAGCCGAGTGTGACGTAAAAACGGAAACAAAACAGTGTGGTAACGTCTGTGAACCTGTAGTGTAGGCCTGTCCTATCAGTTAAAAAACCCGCCAATACAACAAAACACTTTTATCTGGAGTGAAAAAGCAGAATAAAACATGGAATGTTTCTGTGTTCATGCATATGTTAGAATTCCTGCAAAAGGTGGCCTCCTTCGCTCAGACGTACCTAAGAAAGGGAAGGCCGGCAGAGAGGGCGTGAGGGAGGGAAGAGGCCAGAGACAGACTGCGTGGGTGAGTGGAACAGCTGTGCTCTTTAGAGGCAGCAGACATGACTTAACCTCAGACATGCCACCTGATTAGCATAACGCCAGAAGGGAAATTGGCTCACGCTGATGCACTATGTGGGTTGTTATAGCCAAGTGTCATTCTACCGTATTTTATCAAATACGAATACATTTCAAAATCATTTTTTTCCCTACAATCCCACAAACCTTTTTTTTTTTTTTGCATGGACCCTGAACGTGAAATGGCGTGAAAAAACAATTTACAACTGGTACAGTAGTTCAATGGTTGCCCTAGCTAATGGTACCCTAGCTAGGACAGCATAACTGCGGTGAAATGAACACTACCTGTGTTTTGAACGGGACGTGAAAAGCAGCGTTTACGGAATGCCGGAGTAAATAGATGAAATTTTCAGTTTAGATTTAAACACAGAGACTCCAGTCATGAACACTGACCAGCAGACCCTTCTTCAACTGAAGAGCTTTTTCTGCTTCCAGATTTCGTTATTTTGGGTACCAGCAGGGAGCCCGCATCCTACGATCGCAGGGGACATGATGCATCATAAACAACCACTTCACTCAGATACCGCAGGGCGTAACCATTTAGTGCTTGAGAAAGCATGAGAAAGGGGTGGTAACCTTTCCTTGTATGACTACATAAGAGGATAAATTCTCACCGTATGAGCTGCCACTCTCTGAACAGTGAAGCAGAATAGCCAAAGCACTCTTTATACATATATATTCCATTTCTAGCCACTGCAGGACAATAGACAGGCTAAAGGAAATAGTATTAATGTTACATTTTCACAATGTCCACAACCTGATACCAGTGATACCTGGTGCACAAATCAAAATGTGTCCTCTGCATCACCCCTCTACAGTGTGCAGCCACGACAGGCGCCTGGGGAGCGGTGTGTGGAGATGGTACTTTGCTCAGTGGCACCTTAATGGTTCTGGACTCGAACTGGCAACCTTCTGCCCGGTAGTAATGCAATCATAGTCTAGTAGGTAACTGTATTGTTGATGTTGTGTTCCTGTTTGCCCTGATTGTTCACAGTTGTTTAGTTTGTATAAATGTTTGCCTCTTGTATAAAATCCTTGTTGGGTCCTGGGATGTTGTCCTGTCTTGGTAACGTGATAACTATTAAATCTTCGATTTTTTCAAAATCGTTTAAACGCATCTTATTTACCTCATACCACAATTATTCACAAAATCAACAAATTTTGCAGAATTAGTTTCAGGTCACGCTGGATCACAGTGCCAGATAAATTAACCAAATATCAGTCCACCTTGTGTATGAAACAAGGAGCAATAATTCTTCTCGCTTGTGCTGTGCTTTGAATAAAAAACAATCTATAATCCATTGTGTTTAAGAACGACTTTGCACAATTAATTTTTATTGCTTCTGAAACATCCAGAATGTTCACTGCAAGTCTGAGCTGGAACAGTTCAATCTTTGATGGTGGAGGTTTAATAATTGAAGGGCTATGTTGACACTGATGATCTTTTTTTCAGAGCCTGGAGTTACTCAGGATTTCAAGCACACATTCAACAAACTCAGTTTCTTGCAGACTATTGATTTGACTGTCTTACCCAGTTGTGGTATTTTGTGTAAAATGAGTTGGTCAGCTGAGACACAAACTCGAACTGGAACTCAGTGTTTTCCTCTTTGTGAGGCCTGTTTGTGATATTTGTACAGTGCAAAACATTCATTCATTTATATATTTTGCTCTAATTTATGAGACCTGGGAGACCTCACGTTTAGCTGCTCAAAGGCGTGCAGTTTACGTGAACTGATGAACACCATCCTTAGTAAGTGTGTGTTCAGACTGGGGTCTTAGTCCTACCCAGGGTTTGGTCAAGCCTGTCCATGTGTCTGTATATTGCTGAACCCCCTTTTCAACCTTCCCACAACCCAGATCTTCATGAGCATTTGTTGAGGATATATATTTACAACCGGCCTGAACTGCGGTACGGTGGTTACCAATGTGGCATCACACCTCCAAGGTTCGAATCCTGGCACACAAGTTGCGTGTGCACAAGTTGCATTGCATGCTCACCACATGTTGGCTCGGTTTTCCTCCAGGTTCTCCAGCTTGGGCTCCGTCAGCTGCGACCCTGAGTATGACTAAGGCCCCGTCCACATGTGAACACTTTTGTCTATAATGGTTTTTCGGTTTCTGACACATCCACGCGGAGACGCAGAGAAGGACCCGAAGGCTGTTTTAACCCCCCCAACCCCCCTCCACGCTTGTTTGTATGTGGCGCTGTAACTCTGCAAAGTGCTCTCCTTGTTTCATGTCTGGCTCTTCTCTGCGGCGTTACACATCTGGGACACGTCACTGTTGTCCAGTCTTGTCTTTTCATTTGAAATGTGCAACGTAGAAAGGAGTTGCTTTATGAGGTTCTGCAGATGCTGCAGCACAACCACAATCGTGTTATCCACCTTTGTTGTATGTATGATGTGTTTGGGGTTATAGGTCAAGTTAATGCATCTCTGTGTTTTCACACAAAAAAATCACTTTGAAAACTCATCAAATGATCCTGAAGCTTTCAGCACTTTTACAAATGAAAAGCTTTTACTTTGTTGTTGCAATATTCAGTCAAGGGGAACCAAGATGCAGCACATATTTAGCATTTCCACATTGTGCTGAGTTTCGTGTACAAAATGATGAAATACATGATACATTTGGAAATTGTGATGTTTTTTTTTTTTGCTTACAAATGCATTTGTGCATGGAAGACATTTAAATGAATCAGTTAATGAAAGGAACATTTGCCAAGGAGCATACATTAACAATAAGGCAAACAAAGCCAGATGAGTGCCTGTGCCAACGGAGGCTCGCTGCAGAATGCAGTTCTGGAACGATTCATGGCCATGATTTTCATACTCCGCGGTCAATTAGGACCTGGCTGCTATCTGGACAGGGGCCATGGACAAGATCCTACAACGTGGACCTGATAATCTGGTAGGGGGTATTACAATGTGCCCATGCACTGGAACTTTAGAGAAGAGAGTGAGATTTGAATGGCGTTCTGTACAGGTTGTGGGGATCATTTTAAACCAAACATTGGGGCAGAATTTTTATCCAAATTTTTTTTTTTTGGCAGAATATCTACATATTTCTGTCTATTGCAGTCACAAAAAAAAGAATTATTTATGTGTGTGTGAACAGTCATGGAAGTCAAATACTTATCAGATCGTTTTTGCAGTTTTGTGTGTTTAATTGAATTTTTGGATTATTGTGGGCTAAAACCTTGGGGGATCTAATCAGGCAATACTGCTTACGTGTGACATATGATTTGGAGTGTGTTTAAATGAGGTCCAGAATGATACTCTCCTTATAACATATGTTCATTACGACAAAAATAATTATGCTAAATTTGAGAAGTTGCTTGATGTTTGGTCATTTTTACTCTATACAGATGAACTAGATGAAGCAGTCTGATGATTTCTGTACTTTCTGTCAATATAGATGATATGACTGTGGTGAACACTCCCCCAGCACTATATTTTATAATTTGGGGGCAGTGCACCTTGTTTGTTACACCACAGATGTTCCTTATTCTTCTGTCCCTCATTTATTTCTGTTTGACAGGATGTTCTTTTGGCAAGTGTTCAATTTTAATAATGTTGTGTTCTGACAGAATCTATATGGTTCATTACCAAAAAATGAACATATCATTATTCGAAGTTACATTTAGTCGTCAGGCTTAGAAACTTAGACAAAGGCCCCCAGCTCTGAAGATTGGTCTAATGACTCCATTAAATGAACACTCGCGTGTCTCCTGGTCTCCGTTGCAGTAATGGCATTCATTATCTTCCCCCAGCTGCTGCACCCCCCACCTGCAGTGAAATCTACCGGCAAACATCACCTTCATCAGCTCTTTGCCTGGATGGGTGTTATGGGACCGACTCAATGGGAAACGCAGTGCCAGGGATTGAAGAAAACCAGAGCACTGGAAGCACAGGACCGGACTCAGACCACAACACAGTCCCAATCACAAGCTCCGAGACTGAGGAATGAGGATGAAGATTAACCACCGGCAATGTCAAGCACCGCCGCACCCAAGCGCATCCCAGATAGTGATTAACACACCAGTTCAGACAAAATGTGCTATACAGGGAGGGCATTTAACGGAATTATCATGAGCATACTGTACATTTGGCATGCATCAATGTCACCTTTACAGCATGAATAATGCATGAAGCGCAGTCTGTGACTGCTTATGTGGAAAATATGCATAAAGCAACTTTTTGCTGACCAGGAGGGTTCTGATTTATAATGATTTGGTATACCAAATAAATGGTGGGTAATCAATCAGCAATAATAAAAAGCCAAGTACAAAAGATACAAGTGAACAGAGCTTAAAAAAAAAAAAAAAACACTGTAAAAAAGGCCATTATTGGGGCATGGATTCAGTAGCAGCTGCTGTTGGCGCAGCTGAAGCCCCAATGAAAAGCTTATTAAGAAATGCTGCGCTGCGTGCAATACTTCTCATAATATTTAAACGCATTATTGTCATATTATAAGTGGACACATGAGATATTGAGAAGGAAATTAAGCTCTCAGGATGGAGCTTGAAAGATAGATTCAATAAGTCAACGCCCACTGGCAGACTGCAGGACATTTCTCTTGATACCCTTTGGTAAAGGTTGGCTGCTCGCTCAATGAGAAGCTTCAGCACTCCAGATAGGTCCCCCTTTTTATCTGGGCCCTCCACATAACCTGAATGGCCGTTAAGTTAGATTGTCAATAAATGCTGAGGATGGAGAAGGGCCCTTGGCCACCTGATGCTTCTCGGACTGAAAAGTAAAAAAAGAACTAAGAACCAATCGGAAACACAACATATTTTATATTAAAATGTTAAACTATGGCCATAGTATTTTCTAATTCAATAAACATTCAAATATGGTTTATTCATCGCTAGCTCTTCAGGGGATCTTCATTTAGCAAAAAATTATATTTTATGTTAATGATATTGTACTATTATGTCAGATATTGAACTACAACATTTACATTACATTTACAGCATTTATCAGACGCCCTTATCCAGAGCGACTTACAATCAGTAGTTACAGGGACGGTCCCCCTGGAGCAACTTAGGGTTAAGTGTCTTGCTCAGGGACACAATGGTAGTAAGTGGGATTCGAACCCGGGTCTTCTGGTTCATAGGCGAGTGTGTTACCCACTAGGCTACTACCACCCTACAACAGAAAATATAGAAACTTTACAGCCTCCAGATTCCTGAAAATCAGAGTGCTTTCAAGCAGTTGCTACCTCATTCATCTCACGATCTGTTGGCTTGTGTTTCACATTGTGTATGTTGTCTCTCTGATTTCCTGATTGTGTGCATCTGTGTTCATGTGTATAAATGTATGGCTGCTGTGTCATGTCCTCGTCCGGTCATTGGTCGTTTTTCAGTGTCTCTTTACGTACCTTGTGTTTTGTTTGAAATTCCCTTGGTGCGACTGTGTTCATTTTTCCCCTGCCATGCCTTGTGATCGTGACATGTGATACATGTAGGAGGAGGTGTGTGCTAAAGCGTTTTAGTGCGTGATGTAGAGCTCAGTGTGCTAGCAGAGTTGATCATTGGTGCTGATCTCAAGGTCAAGACAAAAATGAATCCAAACTCTCTAGAGATTGTATAGATTTTTTGTCAGACATCTGTTACATGCTAAATAATGAGCGAGAGAGACCCAAATGATTACAAATGCATTCATCCTTAAAATCTGGTACATGGTTTCCTGTAGAGTTACTGTTCAGGATTATTAATATTCACAGCTGCTGTGTGTTTAAATGCAGTGTAGTGATTATTCCTCTTATCCTGAGTATAGTACAGTTAATACCCACACGAGCTGTGTGTAATGTGCCAGTATTGTGCCAGTCAATAATAAATAATATTCATATTATAATATGATATTTTCAAATCATATTGGCTTCTATGAAGTTTTAAATAGCCCTACTCTACCTTGTTTTCATCCAGAATTTAATATGATGGAAAATATATGGGTTTATGTTCTCACAGTAATTCACTTTCCATAACTGCTTAGTTCTGCTATGCAGGTTCATGGCTGCCAGGGCCCATCCCAGGACACTGGGCGCAGGGTGGAGACTCACCCACCCACCACAAGGTGCACGCACACACACACACACACACACCATTCATCTGCACACACTCACACCTATGGAGAATTCAGAGTTGCCAGTTCACTTAGGGAAACCCGGAGAAAAACGACATACAATATCTTTTATAGAATGTGTATATTTTTATACATTATGTATTCAGTTTGGGCTTTTATATGCACGTATGAACAAGGATGTGCAAGAAGGGAGACGCTTTCTCGCACCAACACTGTACGCTAATACACAACACATCTGTGGGAAGCAATGACACTGGCACAAAATGACAACACTGCGCCTTCGCAAAATTCACACCATCTAAAAAATGCAATTTGTCTTAAAGCAGCTTTCAATTTACAGCCATGCATCGGACATGGAAGGAAATCTCCAGCTTTAAAAATGCAGTAATGTTGTGGTGGCCTAGCGGTTAAGGAAGACCCATGATCAGAAGGTTGCCGGTTCGAATCCCGAGGCACCAAGGTGCCACTGAGCAATGCACCATCCCCACACACTGCTCCCCTGTCACGGCTGCCTGCTGCTCACCAAGGGTGATGGTTAAAAGCAGAGGACACATTTCGTTGTGTCACCGTGTGCTGTGCTGCAGTGTTTCACAATGACAATCACTTCACTTTCACACTAACCAAACCTACTATAAAAAAATCTATATGTTCAAATGCACATAGTTTCAATGCTTTGTTACTCAAAATGGATGACATTTGCTGGGGCTGCAAGTTTACATAATCGTAATGACAATTTTCATTCACAAAGGTCCAGAGACATCTCCTCATAAACACTTGTTCCCGGCACCATAACGCACCTGTAATTTACACCTCAACCTGCTTCCCACCGAAGAACATATCCATTACCAGGAAGAACCCTCCACCTCACTCACAAAGCCCTCAACAATCTCACACATCCCCACTTTCCCGCCTTCTCGCCTCACATCATCCGCTGCAGGCCTTCTTGAAATATCCGCTGTCCAGCAGCCATTACGACTTTTTGCTTCAAGGATTTTGTTTCCTTTCCCTTATGAGTCACTGCTGGTGCCCCATTGCAATCACACACCATCTTCTCTGTTTGACACAGTTTTTTTTGTTGGGGGGGGGCTTGTCTTATTTATTTATTTCCACCACCCTACACCTTCCACCCTGACATGTGAGAAGAATATAACGGAAGCAGAGTTAATTCCATGAAACAGTTTTATATTAAATGACGCATCTTTTTTTCGGGCACGGCTTATGATTATAGTTTGAATGTAGTGCTGCCCCAAAGGGGTAGCCGGCACAATAACTTTGTGTAAGGCCACCAACCGAGGTCTGGTGATTTGTGACGGAGGAATGTTCCTAATTAAAATCTTTTATTAAACAGGTTGAATAATGTATTCATCCTCCTTCTTTCCAGCCGTTCTCTTCCAGCAGCACGTGGGTCGGACTTCTCCAGCACACCCTTTTCTCCCACACCGCGCCTTAAAGGCACTATACGCTGACTGCATTTCTCGTAAAGGTTATTATGATGACAACTGTCATGCACAAAGCAATGATGAAGGTAAAGAAAGGCGACACAATCTGATTCATTCATTTTTTCCCCCTACTTTAAAAAAAAAAAGTTTCCTGCATTAGATTCTTCTTCTTCCTCATCAAAAAAGAAGCATCCACAGGGTCGGTGTGTTCAGCCTTTTCACACTGCCCATCAGCTCTTCATCTACTGAAGGGAACTTCTTTTTACATCAGAATAATAATAACGTTTTGTGTGTAATTCTTGCTTTCGGAGTGCCTCAATACATAACCAAGCATTCCTACTATACATAAGATAAGCTACTTCCATCCATTTTTCATGACAACATATTGATTTGTTGCCCATGACCGCAATGCTTGATACTTTATAGTTCTCTAGGATGAGTCTACTTTCAGTATTTCACCTTAAACTTTGGCGCATTGATATTGGCTACCAGAGCATCAATCATGCATCACGATGTATTGCTGTATTGATTTTTCTTCCATCCCGCACCTACTCACAGTGAGAATACACACACACACACACACACACACACGGCCAACAGGGCCAACGCTGGACTGGATTTAGATTCCTCTCCGTTTTAGAAGAGCAGCAGGAAAACGTTCTGCTACGGAACGGAGTGTGGTGAACGGCGTGGCGTAGAACACGCTCTCCTGCTGTCACCCACTCGCCACTGCGCTGAGATTCTCAATCTCGGTGGGACCCAGATGGGAGGAGCAGAAGAAAATTCGATTTCGGCTGCAGATGCACCAGATGCAGCAGGTGCGCAGCGCAGCCGGAGTCAATGTTCTTCTTCGACGTCCTTAAATAGATGTCCTGAAAGACATTTTAACTCACACACACAATGCAAGTCTCATTCTTATTCATTCAGTAGTCGCTCTCATGAAGATCAAAGCAGATAAAAAAAAAAAAAAAACCTGCATTAAGCTCTTTCTGTGTTTTTTCTTCATTATTATTATTAGGTTTTACTAATAACCTCAACAAAAATCTTTTACTATTGTGGCTAATGTATTATAGAAGCTACATTGACTAGCTGGCTAGCCAGCTAACCATGCTGCTGTAAATTCCGTCCACTTATTTACTAAGAATAACCTTGCAACTGCTGCATATGAAACAAACTAGGTTACAAGGTGCTGCTAAATATACATATTCCTCGCAATGACTTTAAATAACCTATTTAATTGTCTCACTGCTTTTTAGCACTTTTAACAGAACATATTTTTTATTCTTGTCTTCTTTTTGCAGTTGTCATTCATGTAACCGAATATAAACTTTATTGTAATTCGTAAAGATGAATTGATTTGAGGTAAATATAAACCTCGTGGCGACGTGATGTGGCCGGTGCTGTCCTCTGTCGCGGATGACTTATTCAGCGTGATAATGAATAATAATTATCGCCGGACATGGCGGGTATGTTGCCGTTTTATTGGTCCCCCAGACTCATTAAGTCGATTAAAATGTCCTTCAAATGTCTATTTCTCCATTTAAATTCATAAAAAAGAGGCACATTTCTCCAAACTAAGAAGTGTGATTTGATCATAGGGACGCACTCGATGTGCCGTGCATCACATTAAATAGGTTCCAAGCTATTGATTATTTTCACGAGTAAAATACCTAAAGCAAACTGTAACGGGTGGTATGATTTATAAAGAGGTCTTGGTTTTATGGCGTAATTTTGTTTGCACTAGACTGGGTAGAAGTTGAGTAATTGCGCATTCACTTGCGTGCGTCGGTTTGCACTTTGTAGACGCTCCCTCGACTCTCTGCAGCCGGGCTCCTGCACGTCGGATCCACTGCAATTTACCGACTTCGGGACGGAAAACGGAATGTATCTCGTTATCTACGGCGCCACTGTTGGACAGAGCCGTCCTTTGCGCTGGCACGACGCGCCGTGACGGGTTTGTTGAACCGAGTCTGCCGATTTCTAGCCAACTTTACCCAAGTGCCGTACTTGGAGGAGCGCAGGCGCGCACGGGTTCGAACGGACCGTGCTGGCAAATATCGCAGTAAACACGGGCCACGGCAGGGAGGGTCGAGGAGGAGGATGCTGGATGGTGGTGATGAGGAGGAGGAGGATGCTGGATGGTGGTGATGAGGAGGAGGAGGATGCTGGCTGGTGGTGATGAGGAGGAGGAGGATGCTGGATGGTGGTGAGGAGGAGGAGGAGGGTGCTGGGTGATGGCGAGGAGGAGGAGGAAGAGGAGGAGACAGGTGCGCGAGTGGAGGAATCGGAGACGCCGGAGCGCTCAGAGCCACTGGCGCCCGTGAGGAGCTCAGACCACCTTCCTCAAAGACGATCGCAAATCTCCGCCGATGAGGAACAGCAAGGAAACGGCACTTGGCAGAGACGTAAGAAAGATCTATGATATAAATATATATATATATATATATATATATATATATATATATATATATATATATATATATATATATATATATATATATATATATATATATATATATATATATATATATATATATATATATATATATATGACCATTTTATTGATACCTGCACGCGTAACGTCCTTCTTCGCGACCCATATCTCAACTGAACGATTGAACATCAAAACATTCAGCCATCGTTCTTTTGTCTCTGCGATGATTTCTAGTCTTCTAGGTGCAGAAAATGATATACTTGCACGGCGGGTTATGTAATGATATAATATTTAGCGTCATTTTGTATTAATAGTTGACAGATGACAAAGGAGAGGTTGCTGTGGAGATGCCAGTCGAGGTCGCATATTTATTTATTCGTTTGTTAATAATAATGTGCTTTGTTTATTTTGTTTAATTATTATTATTATATAAATATATACTTTTTTTACAATAATGGAACAGCTAGCAGGATGCCTGGAACTAATATTTATGTCAGATTTTTTCATCACTCCTTTATAGCCCGAGCTCTTCACGTGGTATATGTTACTCATTAGTTTTAACGGAGATCATTTAAAAAGTTTTTTCCTTTTAATTGCGTGTGGGTAGATGCTTGTGAAGGGTTCTTGGCAGATGCCGGGTGGAGTTCTGGTTATTTCATCCCTCAGCCTTCTGATGCATAGATACAGACTGAAGTAGAGCTGTTGTCAGGGGATCCGTGACCTAACCTGAGAACCTTGTGTGAAACTCTGTGGTGGTCTACAGAAGGACTGGCCTGTGAGACCAAAACAAAATGACATCTGTCCTGTCGGTGGCCACACCTGACCTTCTGGACCCGAAATCAGCCGCCCTCAACGCCAAGCCCCGCCTCTCCTTCTCGGCAAAGCCGGTGGTGGTGAACACGCCCGACGACTTCGACACCGCCCGAGTCACCGTGATGCGCTGGAAGACCGTGTCGGCCATCTTCCTGCTGGTGGTGCTGTACCTCATCATTGGGGCCACCGTCTTCAAGACCCTGGAGCAGCCCCGCGAGACCTCCCAGAAGGTGCTCATCCTGATGGAGAAGATGAACTTCTTGGCCGAGCACCCCTGTGTTAACTCCTCAGAGCTGGAGAAACTGGTTAAGGTACCGCTCTAACCTTTCCGGCTAACACATGCTATGCCTCCACCAAGCGGCCACTTTTTTAATGCCCAGCGTCCACTTTAACTGCCAATGAGACGCTTTTGTTGTTACGTGGTGTCCACCAGGCTCTGGAATTCCCTCCCGAGTAGTTACTGAATCTTATTGACCGTAGAGGCTTCACACCTGGAAAATATGGCAGAACTTCTGGACCTCGAGGTGAAGATCCCTGGTGTTAAGCCATGACCAGTCAGCTCCAGCCCTTTTTCGGTTTCGGTTGTTCCGGCGCGTCACCCAGGAAGCGTTTAACCTTTAGTAGCAGCTGTGACCATTACAGATGATGACATTTTGCTCTCGGGGGTCTGTCACCTACTGAGGAAGCCCTGACCCCTGCACCACAAACAAAATAAATAAGTAAAACAGGCCACATTGGAATTAGGTGCGGTGCAGATTTGGCCGGTGTTTGAACCTGACCCCCTTGTGTCGGGCCGCGGGGCGAGAGGCGGGGCCGGGGGCAGACGCTCTGTGATGATTTATTAATGCCCGGGTGCCTTTTCTGTCTCTCCCACGTACACACACACACACACACGCCCGTTCATCGCAGAGCTTCCGCCCCGGCGTCCCTTTATCGTCCCGCTATCACGAGCGGCAGGAGCTGGAGGAGGACATTAATGTCCAGCTCTCTGTGGGGCTGTAAAAGTGTTCAGGGGTATTTATTAGTTGCGGAACTTAATCTGTGCCGCGGTGGCGGGTTTCTGCTCGTTCCTGATTTTTCCGGTGCGTGCTGCGTCCCCCCCTCTCGTCCCCCGCCCCTCACTCAGGCACATGACACGTCCCTGCTGCCAGAGACAGCTGTGGGAAGGAAAGCGGAGTGTGCTGTCGCTGTTGTGGTGTGCTCGGTGAGGCCAGGGGGGTCTCAGCCTCTGCTGACCTGGATTGGGGTTAGTGAGTTTGCGCGTCAGACGTGCTGATGAGTGGCCGTTGCATCGTGAATAGGATTTCAGCCCATCTAGTAGTTCATGGAGTTGTTATTCACTGTGGTTTCACGGGTAAAGGAACAACGGGGCCGGGACCGTGAGGGAAAGTTAAACTTGGAATGTTTTGCTTTGCATTGACGGGAAATGTCAACCCTGCAATGTCTTTGGTTGGAGATATCACCTAAACCTGACCAATCTCCTGAAGAAACTTTTTAATAGAAAAGTTTAAGTTAAGTTACAGTGGGTTCTTCACTCTTTGTTATATTGCAGCCATTTGCTAAAATCATTTCAGTTCATTTTTTCCTCATTAATGTACACAGCACAACAGATATGTTGACATTTATTAACAAAGAAAAACTGAAATATCACATGGTCCTAAGTGTTAAGACTCTCTCCACAGATGCTTTTTGGGTGTAAGTCAGTGCTCTGGCTGGGCCATTCAAGAACAGTCACAGAGCTGTTGTGTTTTCATCCAGGATATCCCTGTACTTGGCTGCATTCATCTTTCCCTCGATTGCAACCAGTCGTCCTGTCCCTGCAGCTGCAAAACACCCCCACAGCATGATGCTGCCACCACCATGCTTCACTGTTGGGACTGTATTGGACAGGTGATGAGCAGTGAGCAGTTCTCCACACATACCGCTTAAAATTAAGGCCAAAAAGTTCCATCTTGGTCTCATCCGACCAGAAAATCTTATTTCTCACCATCTTGGAGTCCTTCAGGTGTTTTATAGCAAACTCCATGGAGGCTTGTATGTGTCTTGCACTGAGGAGAGGCTTCTGTCAGGCCACTCTGCCATAAAGCCCTGACTGGTGGAGGGCTGCAGTGATGGTTGCCCCCCCCCCCCCCCCCCCCCCCTACAGCATCTCTTGAGCTCAGCCACAGTGATCTTTGGGTTCTTCTTTACGTCTCTCACCAAGACTGTTCTCCCTCTATTGCTCGGTTTGGCTGGACTGCCAGCTCTAGGAAGGGTTCTGGTCATCCCAAATGTCTTCCATTTAAGGATTATGGAGGCCAATGTGCTCTTAGGAAACTTAAGTGCAGCAAAAAAAATGTCTACAATTCTGTGTTTTTCTGTCAATATGGGGTGCTGTGTGTACATTAATGAAGAAATAACTTTGATTATTTTAGCACATGGCTGCAACATAACAAAGCAAAAAAGGTTCTGAATACTTTTCGTACCCACTGTACATTAACTCATTGTTGACAGAAAAGACAATAGTTATGGTTATGGCCATAGTGATTCAGTCTGTGTTTGGTGTTTAGTTTGGCAATATCATAAAAAATTAAACGGATTGGAAAATTGACCCAGACCTAGTACATGGCTATTTTTATAATGTTTCACAGTTCACATCTGTATCAAATTGTCTACCAATACCAGGTGTGGTAAAATGTGCATGCTGTACACAAGGCATGTTTCAAACAAAGGGGCTTTTATTGAACCAACGTATCGAGCCAGTGACATGTGCGTCGTACTGGACTGTGACATTCACTAGCTTGCATCCTGCAGGAGAGATTACTTCACCTCTCCTGACCTCAGTCATGTAACTCAGTTTTCGATGGGGCTCTGCTGACGCGTTCGGCTGGTCTCTGGAGGCGGGTCGGGAAGGGTTAGTGGAACAGATTCGCTGCTGTCGTGGACTGGCGTTTTCACGTCAGGCGATGGGTGATGGTGCACCAGCACGGGTACTGTGTGTGCCTCCGATTAGCACTCGCTGCAGCCTGGAAATGTTCAGCACAACGGCCAGCTGCTGTGTACTTGTACAAATCTTACTCACTCACTCCATTTCTAGAACTGCCCAGTCCTACTCAGTGACACCAGCCCGCTGCAGGGAATCCACTCACACCTTTTTTGAATTCTTAACCTAGGAGGCACTAACTCTTGCAGTGAGCTTTATAACTGAGCTTTATATTGATAGAAGGAGGAGATGATATAGATTTACACACAGAGCCCATGTCCAGATTCTTCAAGCAATGCGGGAACTGAAAAAAAAAACAGGCCAAATGACCACTGGCAGTGAAATGCATGTGTGCACTGAGTCAAAAATCCTACCTAGGCAACCTCAGGCTGTATTTTCCACTACTCCAGCGATGGGCGACGAGTGAATCGCTCAACACCAAAAAGAGTGAACGCTAGCGGTTAAGGAAGCGGCCCCGTAATCAGAAGGTTGCCGGTTCGAATCCCGATCTGCCAAGGTGCCACTGAGGTGCCACTGAGCAAAGCACCGTCCCCACACACTGCTCCCCGGGCGCCTGTCATGGCTGCCCACTGCTCACTCAGGGTGATGGGTTAAACGCAGAGGACAAATTTCACTGTGTGCACCGTGTGCTGTGCTGCTGTGTATCACATGTGACAATCACTTCACTTTATATTACTTTATTTATAAAAAAAAGGTAAACTTTTTTTTTTTTAAAGTAGATAAAACATTTATTAAAACTAAGATGTCTAATTTATGTCTATGAGTAAATGGCTTTTTTTGGTTTATTCACATTACGGGAATGCTAAAATATTAGGTGTGACTGATTACTTAAAGTTTAGCCAGTGTTCACTCTTTTCAGTGCCCCTAAGTTGGTCCAACTCATCTGAATATCCTCAATTTGGTCTCCATTTTCTTTCAGTTTTTCAGACTGGGAAGAGCTGATTTCCCTCCTGTGCTCGGTCCCGTCAGTGTGGGTTTGCGAGTGCCAGGGTGCCTTTGATCAAGTGTTGGTTTGGGTTCTTCTTAATTAACTCCACGGGTTCTTCACTTCTGTCTCCTGCGTTTGCAGTATAGCCTTCGTACAGCACATGCAAATTAGCACTTTTTTATATCCAGATGCAATTACAATACCAGGGTTTAATTAGATATGTAATGGTCATGTATTTTATGACAGGTTGTCAATACTAAACACTCACCACACTAAAAAGTGAACACTGGCTAAACTTAAAAAAATGTAATTAACCTGTCACACGTAATATTTTCGTATTAACATATTGTAAATAAACCAGATAACAGCAGGTTTGTTTACACTACAACAATGCAGTACCATCTCAGGGCATGTGTAAGTATTATACGCCTCAAAAAAGGCGCAATAGAAATAAGTGCATGGTAGCTGTTACCAGCTATTTAACTGGCAAAGCACAGAGTTAAAGCTCAGCGGTGATTATTCACCTCAGCAGGGCCCTCCCAACACGAGCCCCATTAGAGCCTCGCAGCATTTGATGGCTGCAGTTATTGAGCGACTGTAGAGCTGTCGTCTCGGGGACTGAGTCAAACGCACAGTCACGACAGAGGGCTTTAGTGGACCCAAGTGAATATGGCGTGTCTTCGTGAGCGTGTCTGTCTGTCTCGGTGGTTGATCCAAGCAAGGGCTTTAAGGGGCCGGAATCGCAGCCCAACCCCTTTCCATTAGAATTGAAAATTGTATTGGGAGTTGCAGGCCAGATTTGGTTGGTTTTATAATGTATCCAGTACGCCACAGAAAGGTAATTTTAATTTCTCTAAACTAAGCTGCATAATTTATGCTTATGTGTATTTTTTTACTTTGAGTTTTACTGGTTTGTTTGGGTTGTTTACATTGTGTTAATGCTAAATTATTAGGCGTGACAGATTACTTCCAAGTTGAGCCAGTGTTTTGTCAGTGTAGCCTTTAAAAGAAATGTGATGATTCTTTGACATTAAGGTCATAGTAGTAGTAACAGTAGTAGTAGCATGGTAGGGACTGTCAAAGTTTCACCCCCAGAGGTGCTAAAAACCAATGAAATTTTTCTGTCACTTAAGCACACACCGTGTCAGATAAGCACTAAGATGTGGCTAATGAAGCTCACACTGCTGGTGACAGGTTTCCTGTCAGAATTAGACCGACTTTTCCATACTCCACTGGGCCGACCTCCTCTATTTATCTGCTAATTGACCATTTTCTGTTTCCCCGATGCTGCTGAAAGCTCTGGATCCTCTGCATCGAATACCTCTGGATGCCGGTCGGGCCGTTAATTGGTTTCATTTTACCTGATTGTGGTTCAGATCCCTTGGGAAACAAACACCATTACGTTCCAAATCTTTATTCCATATTGTAACATAATTGGTCCCAAGTGAATAATGTCAGATGAGCTGTTCTCAACTACTGAGAGCTTTCTATAAAGCCTAAACAATAATTGCCTGTAAACATTAATGCATTTACTTTAGCTGAGTATTAATGCATCTTTTTGGAAATGCTTGTGGATGTGTAAATTCAGTGTATTTATGCTGTTTTCCCTAAACCACAGCAAGTGGTAATAGCTTTGAAAGCTGGAGTGAACCCGATGGGGGACCCGCCTAACCAGACCAGCCTCTGGGACCTCAGTAGCTCATTCTTCTTTGCTGGCACTGTCATCACAACGATAGGTGAGTTCTGACTGAACCTACATTTGCACTCCAGGGATATTTTCAGCACTTTATGAGGCACCAGTTCACACAAACATGACATTTTCCTGTCCTGCTTATCATGGGACCTTGGAAGAACCTTGTTAACAGAGGAAGAGACCAGCCAGCGGAACACATTACACTGGATGTGAAGAACATAAGTAGAAACTTATATACAGTACAGGCCAAAAGTTTGGACACACCTTCTCATTCAATGTGTTTTCTTTATTTTCATGACCATTAACTAGCTGGACCACCAGTCATATGGTTTCTACCATTGCAGTCATTTGTACCTCTCTACACAGGGAAGAGTTAAAGGTGAATGGTGTATAGACCTTACCATTTTGACAGAACTGTGTCTAACATACACAAGGACTCCCTTTTCTGACTGGATGGATTTTCAGTTAGGGTTTGATCCGTACTGTGGGCCAGTAAGACACGAGTCACTGGAGCTGAATGATACTGAGAGTTTATTATTGTCACCATACCGCAGTTTAGAAATACTGGACACTATTTTCAAACTGGCTTTAAGTACAGGGCCATGCAGGAGGTGTGAGGCTTGTTCGCTAGTTTACTGTCAGACACATTCTCAGCATTGACAAGAATAAAGAGATAAAAGAAGAAAGAATCACAATCTTTAATGATCTATGCTCATGTGATGTATTGACGGGGCAGGTCTAAATCATCCAGGATGGAGAAATAGCATGCACAAGAGCTGTCAATCACTGGACTCCTCCCATTTACATCACTGTTTAAAAAAACAAAGACTGTTCTGGATGGCAAAAATAATGAGAGAATAGTGGGTGGTTAATTCCTCTTCATCTAGATACAGACACTTGGCACCCGTTTGAGAAAAAAATTGTCTTTATTTATCAGAAACTTTTCCTTCCATTTACAGTTATTATTAAAATCAGACAGTGGTCAAATATGCAAAATACACTAACCTGAGACACATAAAAAAATGTGACTTGTTTCTCATTGATATTTTTATCATTCTTGTGGTGAGTGCTCAAGCAATCTCTCAAAGGCCTTTAACCAAGACAAAGCTGCAGACTAGAGATACGGAAAACATCAGAGGACAGGTGATCCAGCATCGTTCAGCTAATATCAGCGAGGTCAGCCATTGAGGGAGGAGAGATAATTGAGGACAACACGGCGGTTCTTTCCGAGTAGACTCGAGGGGGAAATCCTCGCGCTATTGACTATTGGGCCCATTGTAATACTGTAAGTCATTAGCGCTCTAGCGTGGTGGGTTTTTTACCGGATCTGTGCGCACAGTACGTTTTTTTATGTACAGGCCGGAGAATAATGGTGTGACAAATGCGTCCTTATCAGGTGACTTTGTCAGCAATCCAACATCCAGCGATGGACCGGTTCGTTACGTAACTCTCCTGGTCTCGCATCCATCCCTGTCCGCGCATAACTCGTTTTTATAGCCATCTCTCCGCTCGCTTCGCTCCGATTTAATTAGAGCGACTCCGACATCGGCCGTCATGACAGATTGCCCTTGTTAGTTAATAGGAGGAGGTTGTGGAGTGTTCGGGGGGCTAATTGGACGGAGGCGCGTCCCCCCGCGCCCTGGGCTGATTAAATCGTAGCCACGAGCTGAAGCCTCCCCAACCCCCCCCCGGAAAACCCCCGGGGCCCTCGGCTGCAGCTGGGAGACAAATTGGCCGGATGGATCACAGGGCGCAATGCCCACGCCTTGTGCTCCTCTCATGCGGTCACTGGCGCTCGCCGGCGCTCGCCGGCTCCCTCCTTCCGGTTCCACTGAGCCGTAATGCGAGCTGCGGGGAGCCGGCTTAGCACCTTTCATTCATACTGCGCTTGCTGATCCTACGCAGTGGAAACATTTCATTTTCGGGGGTATTTTGTATTAGCCTGTTCGCATGCAGGCAATTAATATAGAGGCTAAATATCGGAAATTAGCCCTTTACCGTTTACGTTCGAATGATGCCGATTTATGCATGGTTTAGTTCAAAAGCGTCTCCTGAGTTCAGTTTGTTTGACCATTTCGATCAGTTTCATGAAAAAGCAACGCACAGACTGAGAGGAAAACGACAGCGGCTGGTTCTTTTAGATCATGAATGTGAACCATGAACATGAACGAGTACTTTTCCCGCGTGAACACTGACCTCGGGCAGCCTAAAGATATTCTGGCTCAAAAATGCACAAAAATGGCGACCCTCGTGTCCCGTAGCCACGCTGCAGCTGCGGCTGCTGTTTCAGAGGCCGGCGGCATGCGGGGTTACCGCGGCGACGCTGCGTTACGCGCCTGTCGGGAAATCGGAGCTTCGTTTGCGTTTGGCGGTCTCGTCAAGAGTTGTTCGAGGTGCAGTTCAGGCCGGAGCACCGACCGCGGCCGCATAATTGCAGTTACGCAACCGCCCTTTAAATTGGGCCTCACTCCAACGCCCCGTGTCAGGAAGACCTCGCACGCTTTTCCCTCCTTTCCGTGTAATTCCGGAATACGATCAGGTGTCCCTGCTCATCCTGCCCCTCGACGGTAACCGAGCGACGTCCCAGGCGAAGAGGAGTGTGGAGGTTCCGGATTATTAATGGTGCACGCCCGGTTGGAACCTACCATCACAGCGCATCGGAGGGTTTTATCTGCCTCTTCCACACACACACACACAAAAAAAAAAAGAATTTGGCTGTTGTTGCGTTTGAATGCCAAGAAGATGCGTTTTGTGTGTTTTGTGTGTGCCTGGGGACGGTAATGTTCTTCTTTTATTATACATTGCAGCGTTCTGCACGGGGACCAGAGCGAATTGAAAAAGAAAAAAACTGTGCAGGGACGTTATAATGGCTTTCTCTGCTACCAGTGGCCGTCATTTTTTATTTCTCACCCTTTGCTAGGTTTCGGGAACATCTCTCCTCACACCCAAGGAGGTCGGATCTTCTGCATCATCTACGCCCTGCTTGGGATCCCGCTCTTCGGCTTCCTCCTGGCTGGAGTGGGAGACCAGCTGGGGACTATTTTCGGGAAGGGGATTGCCAAAGTGGAAAAGATGATTGTTGTGAGTGTTTCTGATTTCCCTCGGTTGCCTGTGGAGGCTACAGATGTTCTGTGTAGATGTCCTGATGAAGAGCTTGACCCCCTCACCAATAACACCCATAAGCAATACCACCCATTACTGAATAATCAAAGCATTTTACACAATCAGAAGGATTTTATTGTCGTTCCATCCGTCTGAATGACGGAAAAGTAATACTGCCGTCTGGAGCATTAACGTTACATTCAACGTCAACATTTTTGGTAGTTACGTGATGTTATTGGACACAAATCAATCTTCCATACTTTATTCCAAGATTTTTTTTCCAGAGATACGACTTGACATTTTGTTTTGCAGTCATCTCATAATGTCTCTTTCAAATGTCATGCCACCATATTACATCAGTTTCATAGGCGCAGTTGTTGAAGAACTTCATTGTAGAAGCTAAATCTAAAGCTCCCAATATGTTTCTTAATTGAGACATCATCCAGTAATAACTATAAATACATTTTAGCAGTTTGTGATCCACTGCAGACTGCTGATTTGATTTTTGTCCATTGCTGCTGCTTTTTCCTGTGTCCATATGCTTCCTAAATCTATTGTTGGGGAACAGACTCCAAAACAGAGAAAGACCTTTAGGAAACATGTTTCCATGTCAACCACTCATGGATTAATACCAAGAAATGGCAAATGCATCCGCTCTGTGCAAACCGGTGCTCAGTTTGACCTTGAACCCTCCCTCCAAGCGTCTTAGGTAGATCTATCTCTGGGGACTGTTTGTTCCTGAAGCTAAAACCAGACATAATGGCTTTAACTGGCAAAGCACAAGCCGCAGAGCAGCCGCTGTATTCCACAGAGAGAGCAGGGTTATGACAAGATCATAACTGATTTGTTGCCATTATCCATAAGCAGACTGTAGATATATTTACAGTATATATTTTGCATTGTAGGTATTTTCCATTCTGACGGTTTTTGTTGAACTAAAATAACTTTCTGTCCAGAAAGTTAATGTATTAAATGACTCTGGTTGCTGCAAATGGCTGAAAATGAAGGGAATATCGTGGATATGTGGAAAAGCCCATTATCAGCAACAATTAGTCTTGTTTTCCAGTGGATGCTGGATGATCGCTAATGCAAGTCTGTCACTTTCATTGTTAGTGAAGTTTGATTGTAGTTACCTGGTGACTCAGCGAATGCGAGTTCAACTGCATCATTATTTCTAACTTTTGTTTTGTTTTTTTTTTACAATATTTTTAATGATTAAAAACTTTTGGCCCCTACTAGGCCCTAGGAGACATAGACAAAAGAAAAGGGATGACAGGGTGACTAAACTACTCTTATAAAAATGTCTCAATGCAAAAATATTTGTTTTGTAGGAAATAAACAGTGGGGAAATACGGTTCCTACATATGGTTCTTAAAAGATGAACCAAACAAGCCCAATCTTGCCAAGCCAAAGAAGGAATGAGTCACTGAAAAGGAAGAAAACAGTCATTACGTGTATAATGGATCTGTGATAGGCCCCTGTCCTTTAAATAAACCAAAATAAGGTTATGCTTTTTTCGTCCATCCTCCTACTAAGAGGCAATGTGGGCCATCAGGACTTCCCGTTTGTTTGTTCCTCGTTTTGTGCGGCAGTCTTGAACGAAGACGGCTCTTTGTCACTGGAGACTGGCTGTACGTTTTAATCCGAGGCTCATTCTCCATTCGGCCGCGCTCGCTTGGCCCGATGCAGCTCCGACCGCCGAGCAGAGCAGCAGTCGGCCCATAAACATCCATAAAACCCTCACGGTGAAATATACATGATGAAGCGCAGAGCAGTGTGGACCTTTTCTTCCTTCCTTCCTTCCTTGGAAGTCAACATGCTCTTCCACCTCCAATTCAGCTCAATCGTGGCATCCACATCCAACAAGAATTACTTTACTTTACTTTACTTTACTTAGCAGACACTTGTATCCAAAGTGACTTACAAGAGAAAGACACCAGCAGCAATTATTTAACATCTTACTATATATGAACACAATTAATGGATATGTCCTTTGTTTACTTCCTGTGTGGGTCTGACCTATGACATGGATGCAAAATTCATCCTAGACAGAGACAATCCCTACATAAAGATGGAGACCAAACAGTGAAGGAGTTTTAGGGCCGATTCAACTCAGATCTGAACACACTTAATGATTTATTCCACATCTAAGAATTTCCCACACCTTTCTCTGTCGTGTTTTAAAATCTGCATTATATCAGTCTTAAGAATGGACTTTATGAACTTCTCCAGTCAGTAACCAGTTGGAGCAACACAAAATGCAGTAATTCATTTTAAAAAATCATTAAAATGGTTAAAAATGACAGATTACGTGCACCAGGTTGCAGGAGAGACTGTTTACTGTTACTTGGGAGGAGAAGGGAGTGGGAGGAAACTGCCTGATTCAAGCCTCGCT
Organism: Denticeps clupeoides; assembly: GCF_900700375.1. Taxonomy (NCBI): domain Eukaryota; kingdom Metazoa; phylum Chordata; class Actinopteri; order Clupeiformes; family Denticipitidae; genus Denticeps; species Denticeps clupeoides. The sequence goes on along the minus strand of NC_041720.1, from coordinate 11,668,386 downwards.
TCGATGCTTGAAGTGAACAGACGATCTCTATGACCTGAAAATCCAAGCAGGTCCATAGACATTTAAACCAGTGACCATTTTTCCATGAAATGTTGTTCTGAAGTGAGCCTATTCTCCCTAGTAATGGGAACACTGCAAGTCTCTCTGGAAATGTAGTTAGGGGACTTTAAATGTGCCCTGAACTGCACCTCATTGCATGTATCTTCCGTAATTGGAAGGTTGCCGGTTCGAACTCCGAACCGCCATGGTGCCACTGAGCAAAGTACCGTCCCCACACACTGCTCCCCGTTTCACAATAACCTCACCTTCTTTTTTCAGGTGGTGGACCAATGTCTCTGTCTGATAGTAACAAAAATGTTACGTATTAATACCTTTTACATGTTTATAATGTGTTATTGCAATATTTAATTTTACCTTAATTTTAAGTTTGGGTCTTAATATGAGCATTTATTAGGCATGTCAGAGTTAACATAGTTAGATTAATATAAAATTATGCCATTTATGAGTCCCAGCTCAGTGCATGGATAGAGAAAGCTTGCTTTTCTGTGCCCGAGCCGGTGTCTGTAAAACCTGAATAATTACTTTATGAACAAGAACGTCTCTATGTTCCTGGGTCTATATACCTGCAAAAGTAAAAGCCTAAACTATTTATTAAATATCTCACCTGTAAGTCACTTTGGATGTCTATGTCTGTGCAATTAACATCATGTATTGTAATTTGATTTAATGTAGCCTGTGTGCAAATAAGCAACTTTGGCAGTCCTGAAACAAGCTTTCTCTTCTCATAAGTTCTATTGAGGGCCAACACAATTCCCCTCACTTTCACTAAATCTTAACTATGATTACAAGAACATGCAGTTGTTGTTATCAAAGTGTTTTCCTGCTTGAAAGCAAGCTCCTGTTCAACCCTTACAAAAAAGAAAAACTATAGAGGCTTCTAGTGCTTTTTGATCATTTATTCACTCGGAATTTCACCCCAGAAGTGGAACGTCAGTCAGACGAAGATCCGTGTGATATCCACCGTCCTCTTCATCCTGTTCGGGTGCCTCCTCTTCGTCACCCTGCCAGCTATCATCTTCCAGTACATTGAAGACTGGGATACTCTGGACTCTATCTACTTTGTGGTCATCACCCTAACCACCATTGGCTTTGGTGATTTTGTGGCAGGTAAAATTGTCTGTGTGTGTTGATTTTTTGACTCACAAAGGTGCTCAATGTGCATCTACAACATTCCATTAGAAATCCATAATAGATATAAGCTGCAGTTCATGCAGCTGTTGTTTGGTTAAAGGGAGTGAAAAATTGATGATCCCTTCTATTTGGCGAGAACTCGGATTTAAATGCTGCTTCATTGAGAATAACAATAGTGCGCGTGGTGTTCAAAAAACTAACAAAACCACATGCAAAGTTGTATTCCATTCAGTTCAGGCGGATGTCTTTAGAAAAATTGAAAAACCAAAGGGACGTAATTTGCTAGACTAAATATTTAAAGTGTGCTGCAGGATGATTGCATCGGTTCCCAGAATGCTGTGCTTCTCCCTTTTCAGGTGGTTCTGAGATTGAGTATCAGGACTACTATAAACCGGTGGTGTGGTTCTGGATCCTGGTTGGCCTGGCCTATTTCGCTGCGGTTCTCAGCATGATTGGAGACTGGTTCCGGGTCATATCTAAGAAGACTAAAGAGGAGGTAAGATCTTCTGACAACCACTATGATTGGATAAAAAAAAAAAAAAAAGTTTCAGTTTCCATTTGTGGCCACTGTTTTTGAGGCGAAAGGTGGGATTAAAGTGTCAGTTAACCCGTCTCCACCTCCACACGGCAGAGCAGCTCTTCATAATCGCGTGTTTGATCAAGATGGAGTCGTTTCCCCCTGGGGGCCGTCAGTTTTTATTGGATTGAAGCGTAGCGGGCAGGACTGTCGCCTGTTAAAATTTATCAGCTATCTCATCTCTGGCTCCCTGAAGAGTTATTGCTTTAAAAAAAAAAAAAAAAAGGTGAACTGCGGCAGTGAAAAAAAAAATCGATGCTGAACACGCACTCTGAGGGGAGCGGAATAGAATAGAGCGCTTAGCCGACGTCCCAGCAACGGCAACCCTCTGCCCTCCTCAGTCTTATACAAACCCATTAATCACGTCTCAGTGTGCGCACTGTTACTGCTCGTGAATAATCGGCCCGCTAACTGTGCCGTCCTGCTCATTAGTTCTGCTCCAGTAACGGAACGACTCTCAGGGAGCGTCCGCGCAAACAAACACTTCCAAATGGCCGCAAACCGACACCACGCGGCCTTCGGTAAGAAGCGACTCTTCGGGCACTATTTTCAGTCTGGCGCCAGGCGCAGAGCAGTGTGCTAAGTGTGGTGGTGCCGAGCCGGTAGGTGTAAGCAAAGGTTAAAGGTTGGTTGCACCTCACACTTCCTCAGGTGGGGGAATTCCGGGCCCATGCGGCGGAGTGGACAGCCAACGTCTCGGCGGAGTTCAAGGAGACCAGGCGCCGGCTCAGCGTCGACATCTACGACAAGTTTCAGCGCGCCGCCTCCATAAAGCGCAAGCTGTCAGCCGAGCTGGGCCTCAACCCCACCAATCAGGAGATCACGGCCGGAAAGAGGACGCTGTCCGTCAACCTCTGCGAAGAACGAGAAGCCTACCCCGCCATGGGCCTCACCCGAAATGGCAGCCTGTACCTCAACGGCCTGAGCCCCGACTACTGCGACCGCCGGGACATCGCCGTCATCGAGCACCTCAAATGACAGCGAAAGAAACCCAATCAGGGGGAGGCGGTGGAGGCAACTACGTCAGAGCAGAGAAGGAGTGTGTAGAGGGCGTGTCTCAGATCGATTGGACCTCTCAGCACAAGCAGCACGAGAATCTCTTGGACTCCTGAAAGAGCCTCTGGGAGAAGTACTGACCCACCTCACTGAACGCTGAGGCCCCAACGTCTGCATCAGATAACATGGCTCTTCGTGACAGTAAGTCGTATCATCAAAGATGAACCTGTGCGCTTTCTCCTTTCTACTGGCCAATGTTTCTATTCTCCTACGAAACGTTTCACTTTTGTTCTTGGGGACGTGGGAGGATTTGAAAGTCCGTTTTTTTCCACACTTTGTGTTCTCGGTGTGAATTCGCACCTTACAATATTTTCTACTAAAGAGACTGTTAAACCGTGAAATTCGCAGAGCAAAAGGAGAGCATCTGGTCTGAGTGCTTCGTTCGCAGGGGGACATGTAGCTTTTTACCTAAGGAAAAATGCCAGTGCCTTAAACGCGCAAAGAAAAAAAACACTTTCAAATCAAAATGCATGTTTGGACCAGAAAACATTTGTCTGATTGTCAACAGCTAATTTATTCACTATTCACCTTAAGATGAAGGATGTTTTAGGCTCCACTTCAATTATGGATGCCTCAGAGGTGCAATGGAAACTGGAAAACGTTGGGCGGCTTCTTCTTTTTTTTTTTTTTTAATTGGTACGCAGGACTCTGCATGTTGAATTTTGTAGCTGTTTAGTCTGGTTCCTTCCAATGTATAAATGCGAATTAGAGACAATTTTCTCAACCATTCCCACATTCCCAACACATTTAAAAGCAAGAATGTATGATGTGAATTTGAACATTTATGCAAAGAGAAAATGTTCGTGCAATATATAAATAATAATGTTAAACTATTGGAAGGTTTACAGAGAATTTATGCTGTTCGCTAACAGTAATTTATTGCAAAGTGGAATTTAAACAATTACATCGATTCGTTCATAAATGTATATATTTTCTTCACATCGCTGAAAACCCCAGTGTAAAATTTTATACTCTACTGGCTTGAGTATCAGATGATTCTCCATTTAACATATTTGGCAACATACATCGGTATTTTGTTTTTTGTCAAGATCCACATTTTTCAGACATATTTCAATGGAAATTCGCCTTTTATTCAATACAGTGCATTTTTTCCTGAAAAAATATCATGATGCAGCTCATCAGCATTGACTAGCAGGCACAACTCTCTTGTTTATAATGAATCACTGGCCCGCCATTGCCAATTCATTATAGGACACATCTGCTTCAGATTTACACTCATTAGCTGAGAAAGTTTGTGTGTGTGTGTGCGCGTGTGTGTGTGCGCGTGTGTGTGTGCGCGTGTGTGTGTGCGCGCGTGTGTGTGCGCGCGTGTGTGTGCGCGCGTGTGTGTGCGCGCGTGTGTGTGTGTGTGTGTGTTAAACTGAAAGCTGGCACTGAAGTAGTCTGCAGTGTACAGAAAATGTTAACAATGTTAACCCATATTACTGTTATTTGGCCTTAAATACCCCTTTTTGTTATGCAGCCATTATTGATTATTACTGTGATACAGTCTTGTTTATGAAAAAAGGCTTCATGATAAATGATAGAGGCTACAGGTGAATTAAAAAAGAATTACTTCTACTTGGTAGATGTATATCTAGCTGTCAGATAAAGTATAAAATGAGCTTTAAAGAGGAAGCAATGACATGATAAAAGTGGGCCTTGAACCATAACACTCAGCCAGTAATGCACTGGAAATATCACCAGTAGCCACCATATTCAAAATATATTATTATGGTCTTTTGTCAGTCATACATTACATTCAAACTGTAAAGAAAAAAATATTCTTTCCAAGCACATAATGTTTCCTTGAAAAGCCATTTAAAGCATTTTCTGTGTCAGCAAATGCGTATGGTGGCAGTTTCTTTATGCCGCTGTCCCCAGTCACTCCATGAATCGCCAGTTCAATAGAGCATGATACTTTTTCAGTGCTTTTTGCATCTGCATAGGAATGATGCTTTGTTAGTTAGCGCCACAAGAGTGAATCTCCATTGACATCAATGTACTGGCCTAGTGTGTGTAAGATGTGTTTGGGTCTGTTGGCCCTATTTTTTGACCTGGCGCTGATCACAGTGCTATGCATAAAGTGTGAGGCTTGTTAAAGGCGTCCTCAAGATTTGCATAAGCAGATGTAACAAGAATAAACCGTCTTGTCACTATCCAGTTATTGAAGCAGAGAAACTAACTGCACGTGTTAAACTTGTTTGTGCAAATGCCCGTTTGAAAGTAACGCCCTGCGTCTTGAACATAATATCCTGACTCGTTTCTGTTGGCCATAAAACCGGCAGTCATACAGGATAGGGAAGCGATTCGGTGTCCACCTGCTCAGTAGATGCCACGAATGTATAGCAAACAACCCCTGAAAAAAAAAGTGACCTCAGACCCCACATGAATGTACGCATGCCGGTGGTGATTGACTAAAAGTCACATAGATCCATATTCCAATGAGCTGTGTTTTGCTTCAGTAGCAATTAATTTTTTTTTCTTAATAAAATGTAATAAAGTCACATTGTCACACTGAGAAAAATTTTATATGTTCACAGACGCTTGTGTGATGTCACATTTAAGCTTTATTACCAGGAATACTTGGATGCCGAGGTAGGTTTTTACGAATGTGTACCCAGAATGTATGCAGTAGTGAAAGTCTTCTCTCTTGTGTAAAACAAAGACTTGCAAACACCGAATTGTCAAGAGGAATGGTGGCTGTGGATGAATTGATTGTTTGCATGTAGGCCTGTATGTAAAATTGCTTCTTTTTTTTTATTATTGTATCAGATGCCTCCTATGATGAGAGATTAAGTCAGGGGTCTCCAACTCCAGTCCTGGTTCAGGAACCATGCACATTTCCTTGGTTTCCTTTTTTTATCAAGCATGACTCAAATTCTCTGCTGAATATCACCCAGTTCTTCAGGCTGCTGGAGCAGGGAGGTTGCTCAGATCTTCTATAGGACAAGGTTTGGAGGCCCCCCGACTGTAAGTTCATTTCAGTTGGTGTAGCATTTCACCGTGACAACTGAACAACATAAAATTGTTTCAGAAAATAAACAATAAAGCTTTCCTTTAAAATGTATGCTGTGTAAATAATTGTTTTCAAGTTAAAAATTAATGATGTGTTGCCCTGAACATGCAATATATATTTCGCAATATATAGGCATGAGATCAGTGACAGTTACTGTCCAATTAAATATTAAATTACTGTCTAAGTTCAAAAAAGTTGGAAAAAATGGATAAATTAATGCCTTTCTATTTCTGTGGCAGCCATCATTTGTTGAATTTCAGCACCAACAATTTTCAGCTCAACGCATCATCAGTTGTGAATGAATCCTATGTAGATTTTGGTCTGTATAAACCATTTGTTTTTTTATATAAACCAGAGCAATTTAATAACACACTGCATTAGTATTCGCTGTATGTGACCCAGTCCCCTGAAGAAGTTTTGTATTTTGACATGCTGTACTGTAATGGTATCTGACAGCTTATTTTAATTACCCTAAAGATAGCTTCCAAGGTTCTGGAGACCCCGACCTGCTTGACAGAAGGAGTCAAAATCATTGGAGGTTCCTCAGCTTCTAAATGTTGGGGGCTGGTTTCCTACTGCCTCTGCCTTTCAAAGGAGGAATAATCAGCTGCGTATGTCATGCTCTCCCGGGAGGCTGATGGTTCCTGAAACGCAGGGGCCAGAGAAAAGGTCTCATGTAGGCAATTAAACTGGCTAAAATGATGGTGTTAGATATCCTATTACTATGTGCGCTTGCATGAGAAGCACATCATCTGTTCATGCAATCATTTATTGTAAGTATGCAACGTATGTCTCCAGTGCCCATTACTGCAATCCATTCTTTTTTCCCAGAATGCAAATGTAAGTAACCCTTTGCTACTGACAATCACCAGTGAATATATAGTCACCAGATAGCTGTGAGATAGCTGCTTGTATTTAATGTACAATGGTGGACATCATCACATCCATAATTCCTTTAAAGTCATCCTTTGGTTTTCTTTTTTTTTTTGTACTGTACTGATTTCTTAGGTCTCAAGGCCTTTTTGATGTGGTGTGTGTGTGTGTGTGTGTGTGTGTGTGTGTGTGTGTGTGTGTGTGTGTGTGTGCATTTGGTACTGAATGAGAGAGAATGCATACATGAGATGAGGTTACATAAGAGCTCAAGATTCATCTTATATTCTCTGCCCCTCCCCCTCTCACACATAGACATTTACACACACTACATTTAAGAGGGAAACAAAAAGAAAGAGAAAGCATTGTTTTAATCTTTCTAATGACCGATCGGTGGGATGATATAATCCTTGAAGTATAAGAAAGAAGAAAAAATATCAGAAATGCTTGTAGAGAAGAACCTATTGTTCTTGGGTGATCTGATTTCTGAATTCTAGTGGGAGCTACTCAAATCACCAATTGCTTTGTCTGATGTTCAGAAGTGCTCCTGGGTGTAAAGAGTAGAGATGCCACTGAGTGCTGGGAAGCTTCTTACTGACTGTGATTTAGCTGGAACAGGGTTTTTCAGATGATTTGAGCATATTTGTCCTACAGAGTGAAATAAACCCTCCTTTAGGCAGGGGAGGTCAACAGAATAGCTGTATTTGGCTTCACATGAGTATATATGCCTAAAAATCTCTTTAAATATACACCGTTCTTTAATGAAATTTAAAGTTTTGAATAGTTACTCAAGGGTTTCAATGCTCAAAAGTGAATTTCTTGTTATTTCTTACAGATATTTCTGTCCATCATATAAGGAGGTTGATAGGATATGATAAACAGCAAGACCCCCTCTGTGCATTTACCCCCTACCTCAGTGTTGAATCTGTGTAATGTGCACATAAATCAGTTTCATTCTTTAGGGTAAGTGCCTGAAAATAATGCATTTCAAGAATGAAATTGTAACAGTACAGGACTAAATTATTATTAGTACATATTTTTTTACATTACTCCAACCTCTATGTTTATGTGTCATGTAAGGAAGCATCAAAGGATGAAACCTGTGTGATGGTAACTTGAGTTTTTTTAAATCTCTATTCAGATTGTATTTGTGTCTTATGTTGATTCCTCACATAGAATTTTCTGAACAAGGCAGGCAATGAGGCTGTAATATATGGAGAACAACGGCAGCTCAGCCTGTAACTAACTTAGACACTGATACACACATCGATAAAGAGAGTTATTTGCGTCGTTCAGTTCTTTATGGGCACTAAAATCTCCTCGTACAAAACATCTCTTCATCCAAACCCTCGGTGGTGCTCTAATAGCACATTAACTCTTTTTACATTAACATGAACTCTTTTTTTACATTAACATTTACAGTATTTATCAGACTGAGGATGAGGATGAATGCAAACATAAGTTATGAAAAATCGATGGGGGTGTGGGCTGAGGCGGATGCCCAGCGATGCGCCGTTGACCTTTCCACGACTTTGGAAAGCGCTGTGCAGGTGGTGCCAGTCGCAAGCGCCTCTGCTCCCCTCTTTTATGTAAGCGTGTCACCTGCGGCACAGATGAATGTAGATATGACCTTTTACTGGTCCAAAGTCTGTCAGCACTAACACACACGGATTTTGAAAAAGTTTATTTAGACAGGGTGATGCTCCGGATCAGATATTAGATACTATGGAACAGTGTTTTTTTTTTGTTTTTTTTTATTTTTTTATTCCATTTGGAATTCAGATGATCTGGTGGCAAATCTGTTCTCACAATGCAATCAGAAAGTATTCAGGCCGGCTTCAAAGGAAATCTTTTACACACAAAGGGATTTTTACATGGCCCTTTTTTCTATTACAGGATGCTTCAGGGTCAAATTCAAGTATTTACATGATTCAACACAAAACCATATTTTAGAATGATGTATTTGCAACACACATAGTCTATACAGCAATATAAAATAACATTCTGTCAGTTTCTGTAAAGACATGCGATAGTGCAAATAACCACACACTGCATGGCAGATGTTGTGGTTTTTACAAGAATAAATCAATGTGGCACAGGGCTCAATAACACTGTTATACAATTATGAGCTATATAGTGGATGTAAGGAGGTTAGAGTGCAAGTGCACTAGTTTTTGCATTGTGTTTGATATTTGTTAGTTTTCAGAAAAACATGCAATACATTTTGAAGTTGAACTTTCTTGTCATTTCAGCTATATACGTGTTAGACAGTACATAGTGAACCGGTGCTACGTGTAACATTTAAACAATGAAACATAGTTACATACTGACATAAAGTGCACGTGTGCGACACATACAAACTGGGCTACATAACGTGCAAACTAGTGAAATGAATAATAAATGTGCAAAGTGAAATAGTGCAAATATTGCTGGGCTAAATGGAATGGTACATTAATAGATAATACAGAGGTAGCATCTGTGTGTGTGGGGGGGGAGTCCCCTGTGGAAAGAAGCTATTGCAGAGTCTGGAAGTGAGGGCCTGAATGCTTCAGTACCTTTTTTCCGGATGGTAGGAGGGTGAAGAGTGCATGTGAGGGGTGTGTAGAGTGACTTTCCAGATGCAGTGCATGTTGTAAATGTCCGTTATGGAATCAAAAAGGATTCCGATGATCTTCTCAGCTGTCCTCACTATCCGTTGTAGGGTCTTGTGGTCCTGTTTGGTGCAGTTCCCAAACCAGACAGTGATGCAGCTGTCCAGAATGCTCTCAATAGTTCCTCTATAGAAGGTGGTGAGGATGGGTGGGGGGAGATGGGCTTTCCTCAGCCTCCGCAGGAAGTAAAGACGCAAGAAGTAAAGAGACTAGATTCCAAGACAACATTCACATGCAGTACAGTCCAAACTAGACGGCTGTAACTCACTCCTGCCTGGTCTTCCTCTTAGCACCACTCAACCTCTCCAGCTGATCCAGAACACTGCAGCACGACTTGTTTTCAACCTTTTCAAATTCTCCCACACCACTCCACTGCTGTGTTCCCTCCTCTGGCTTCCTGTAGCTGCCCACATCAGATTCAAAAGGATCTTCCTCCTTCCTCAGATTTCTCATCACTCCTCGCTCCGCACCTCGAGCTGTCCAATTCTCCACTGGTACCACCATCTCTCATGGTACTAGGAAAGCATTCATCTAGACTTTTCTCTGTCCTGGCTTCTAGGTGGTGGATTGAAGTTTCACTAGATGTTTGAACAGCTGAGTCACTTTTGTTATTTTTCAATTTAAGGATTCATGGACTGCACTCAATGTGGCGAGGAGGTTGCTATAGAAACAGCGTGTAGGGTTCTGCGTATGATATTCAGCGAGATTTTTGTGCTCTTCTCCCAGTTTGAATTTCCTCAGCACAGTGGTGATACTTTTGAAAGCTTTTAAAACTCCTTCTCAAGTGTTGGTGTAATATTTGATTTTAGTTCTTGTACCTTCAGATAATGTTCAAATAAAGCATGAAAAAAACACAATTTGTATGTAATTTGGTTTCATTTAAGTCACCAATGTCCTACAGATCATCTGAGGTTTCAATTAAATGCCAACAGAGCCTGTAGAAACCAAAAATATATGTCCAATACATTTCTGTACTTGATGAACATGTACAACATGAAAATGTTCAGGAAAAACTGCAAAATGTTTACAACATGAATTACTGCAGCATCATTATAGGTAATGCGTAGGTTGATGTTTTTAATATGTTGTGAACTATGATAAAATCATGTTATTCTCATTGGTTTTATGTTTGTCTTATCTTCTTGGAGAGTTTCTTTCAAGTTAATTTTTTGAGGCCATCTTTAGGTTCACATTTGGTTCATATTTGTGTTAAATTTTCATGACGTCATGTTTGACAACAAAAAAAAATGTAAGAACATTAAAAACACATGCAATGGGAATTCAAAGCTTGTGTAAGTGCATGAAAAATCATATTTAAAACACACCATATACTGTTTGTCTGCTACTATAAAATCTTACTGCAGTGCAATGAAAGAATGTAGAATATTGTTAATGGTTTTCACAAATTCTTACAGAAATACTGTTTTTCACAAAGTTTGCTGCTTCTGTTTTATGCCAATTTGTATATACTCCAGAATGTTATGAAGAGTGATCTGATGAATTGCAAAGTCCCTCTTTGCCATGAAAATAAACTTAATAAACTTAAACTTAAATGATTTTCCAGAGAAGAAAAGGTGAGCGCTACCATCAGTCCTGTCTCATGCCAACAGTAAAGCATCTTGAGACCAGGATGCTGTTTTTGTCGGAGTGCAGGACATGCTGTTTAGGTGGGTGTAGCTTTATTCAAATGAGGAGGAGATAGGCGGGACGAGGAGGAAAGCGCCCTATAGAAGTGAGCAGGACACGTTCACCAGCCACGTGGCGCAGTTTTTTCAGAAAAGAGTCTCACCTGACAGAACTAAAAAATACATTTGTGCTCACATTTGAGCAACTGCAATGCTTTACATGTTTTCAAGCCATGATGGTCGGTGGAGTTACTCTTTTTGGGGAGGGGTGGGAAATTCTCTGGCCAAACAAATCATGAGAAAGGGGGGGTAACCTTTCCCCTTATGACAACGTAAGGGGAGAAATTCCAGATCCGACCGTCTGAGCTGCCGCTCTCTGAACCGTGAAGCAGAATGACCGAAGCACTCCATAAAAAAAGCCACTACAGCACCACAGACAGGCGCGGGGAACTAGTATTAGTGTTAAAATAATCTCACAATGTGAAATTTTCATGATAGGGGATCTTTAAATCTCTGAGGAGAGTGAGAAGAGGGTTTCTACCCCTGATGTGTCTGACTGTTGATTGACAGGATCAAGCTGTATGATCTTCAGTGTCTTGAAAAAAAAAATTCACTGGTCAAGGGAGGACAACCAGTTTAAGGATACCTTCGAGAAACCAACGGTTTGAGGGCCATGCTACATTTATATTTACAGCATTTATCAGATGCCCTTATCCACTGCGACTTACAATCAGTAGTTACAGGGACAGTCCCCCCCTGGAGACACTGAGGGTTAATTGTCTTGCTCAGGGACTTGATGGTAGTAAGTGGGATTTGAACCTGGGACTTCTGGTTCATAGGCAAGTGTGTTGCCCACTAGGCTACTACCACCCAGGCTCTGTGCAGTGAAATCTTGTGTCAAGTGGATGTACATACCCCCTTCCTCAAGATTATTGCAGACCTTGTACGCTCCATGTTGCCCGAAGTCCCTGGATTTCTTTCTGTGGGATGTGCTGTGAAACCCTAAACAATGCGACACTGAATGCTTCGGAAAATGAAGTGTAACATCTGTCGTTCCACCGCCAAGCCCCCAGGGGGCGCACAACCCAACCCCTCTGCAATTGCACCCCAGGTCCAGCCCAAGTTCCTGATATGAAGTGAACATCAAACATGTGGTGTAGTGCAGATTCAGATTCCCTGACGATATTGAGAAGTGTGTATCAGATGTAATGGATAGAAAGTAGTGACAAAGGTGCAGTCATATACAAGGAACATTACTCAAGAAACTCAAAAGCACACCACACAGACAAGCAATGTACTCCCTTATTTTAACATCATCTTTTATTAATGGCAGGAAACAAAATGAAAAACTATTGTACCCAACAGAGGGCAAACAAGGAAGAATTCAGAAGTCTTGGTCCCATCCTGAGAATTCTGGGTCTGCTTGGGTTTTGTCGAAAGGAAAGCGGTCAAAGTTGATGTAGCATGGACCCTACAGAGCGAGCAGAGAACGCAAACAGTCATATGTTCACACGTGCAGACCCACCATGCTCCGAAACCAGCCTTTTCCTCAGCTCTAACCATTCCAACCTGCTCATTAATGTTGCCCCGTACGCCCCCGACGCCAGCAGAACTGACCTTTCGGATGAGTTTCACTGTCGGAGCATCCATCTGCCTCATTCGCAGCTTGTGCCAGTTTATACTGCTAAACCACCTGCACAGAACGGGAATGGGCAGGACATCAGCCTGCCTTTGCATGCTTGCGGATGCTAAATATTCCGTATACAGCATCACTTGTTGTATACAGTGAGCGGCTTTCATGGTTACCTGTGGTGTCGGACGTCTTTGATTCCATTCTTGGTGTTCCCCAACCTCTGGCCAGGTCGCTGTCTGCCAGTAAAAGGGAAAAAACATTAATTTAACCCCTAAACACTGCCACTTATGTTATTACACCTTTGTCACGTTTAAGGGGTAAAAAGGAGCCACTGCATTTGTAAATCATATAAATATACATACATACATACATACATATATATATATATATATACATATGGATTTATTTTACTGCTCCCACCTGCAGAGTTTGCTGATAAGTGACTTGGCTCCTTCATTCATGTTAGGGGGGAACTTCAGGACTCCATCCAAAATCTTCGAATAGATTTTCTGGGGCTCTGAGCTGGAGAACGGGGGGCTGGAAAACAAGACCAAGGTTATCATTAAAGCAACGCAGCACGTACACGTCTGCTTACCAGACCCACGGGTCTAAATCAAACAGCATACTCGGTGCATATTGACTGCAAGCAATATTGAGGGCTCACTACGCCCCCTGTTGACTAATGTTCATAACACAATCTGACTTGACATTCGTGACATTTTAGGGGTCTTCTAAAGAGCAAAGAAGAACTTGAAGATCAACAAAAAGTGTTATATACTTCACTAACATTTCTGAATCTTTCAAGAACTCTTTGCATGTTTCAAATTTCTGAACACTGAAGCCTTCCTACCTGCCCACTAGAAGCTCATATGCCAGAACCCCCAACGCCCAGAAATCTGCAGCAAAGTCGTGACCCTGGTTCTGAATGATCTCTGGGGCCATGTACTCAGGAGTGCCACAGAACGAATACGTCTTCGACCCCTTGGCCAGCTCCTTTGCAAATCCAAAATCCACCTGCAAATCAGATACCCAAAGCATGAAGGAGATGGAGTTGAAGTATAATGAACGGAAATATGAGAAAAATACGGCCAGAGTGGTGACTCAGATGAGGATGAAGGGCAATGTTCTCCATTGGGAAACGAGGATAAAAAGTTATATTGAGTGGATCCACTTTGAACAATAACTAATGACACTTCAAATTAATCTGCACGCCCACCAGCTTGACATAACCACGATGGTCCAGAACCAGGTTCTCTGGCTTTAGGTCCCTGTAGATGATGCTCTTCTTATGGAGGTAAGCATAGGCCTCCACCACGCAGGCGGTGCAGAATACAGCGACGGGCTCCTCAAAGCGGCCCCTGCCAAAACAGACAAATTTATTTCATGATTTAATGCTTCAGGTCCAAAACTGTGAAAAACATAAAAGCCAGGCATTAAAGTCTCACATTTCCTTCAGTTTGCTCCAGATCTCCCCTCCAGAGCAGAATTCCATGACCATGTAAATATAGCTGCTGTCTTTGAATGCAGCATGCAGCCTGCACGGGGACAATACAGCAGAGGTCAGATGCTGAAGAATTTCAGTCATTTCAATGCAGTCTGTTTGTTAACAAGCCCGGCAGAATAAAAGGGCCACTATCACAGCACCTCTGACTCCAGAGAATTAAAAACGCCGTTGTGTCTTCATCTCAGACAGAAACCTTTTCATTTCTCCAGGAATCAGGCCATTTTTATTTAGGTGGTGAAGATGTGGCCCAGTGCTGAACACACCCCTACCTACCTGACAATGAAGTCACACTGAAGGGACTGCATGATCCTCCGCTCAAACAGGACATGCTCCTGCTGTCGCTTGGAAACTATGAGCTTCTTGCTGACTTTCTTCATGGCAAAGTATTTCCCATGGTGCAATGTGGTTACCTTCAGTGCAAATAACAAACAAAATAAAACTGTGGTTCAGCTTTTTATACTCAGGGTTGAGCAAAATACTTGTAATGTATGCAGTATATTAGATTTTAAAATAAATGAATTAGGCATGTCACTTCAGCATTGCACTGCATATTTAACTAAATACACAAAGTGTTTAGGGTCATTTAGACATGTCCTTATTTTTTAAGGAGAATTTTTTCTTTTTATAAAAATTTGTCCAGACACTGTTCATGTAGTAAAAGACTCTGGTGGCTGTTAACAAACTGAATATCTTTATATTGAAAAAGTATTCTTTTTTATTATGTTTTATTAAAATGCAATTGTATTCTAAATTCTATACACCCAGTTAGGCAGTGGTGACCTGGCGGGTAAGAAATCACACCCGTAATCAGAAGGTTGCCACTGAGCAAAGCACCGTCCCCACACACTGCTCCCCGGGCACCTGTCATGGCTGCTCACCGAGGGTGATGGTTAAATACAGAGGACACGTTTCGTTGTGTCACCGTGTGCTGTGCTGCAGTGTTTCACAATCTCTTCACTTTCACTCAATACAGATGCTTATTTTTGTATGCTGAATCTCTATGACCGTCACTGCATTATTTAACACTACTTGACCACGATAATTTAATTCCAAGTGTGCCTGAACTCACCATTTTAGGTTTTTACAGGCAGGAGCAATTACATTTAGAGGCCAAAAAGATTTTGAAAGCTTCGCTGTAATCTGGATTTATGGTTTAGCATGTTAGCATGTTTCATGTGTGTATATTTTGAAGACAGTGAATAAAATGTCTTATAAAAATTGAATATAAACTATTGTATGTAAATGTAATAAGCATTAAGCTGTTTATTATTAATGTGCTTTTTTAATATGTTTTGCCTCTTATGTCTTTTTAGGTAAATAAACTCATAAAATAGAGTTCTTCCAAACATTTGCCCAGCTATAGTACTGTTCAGAATACACACCAGTTGAACACTTCCAAAGCCCCCTACACCCAGGGTGACGGGCTCCCCCTGATAGCGTCCTTCCTGGTACAGCACAGGGATGAGATCTTTCAGCTGAAGTGTGGTGCCAGGCCTGGGCCACAGGAAACATACAGGACATGTGGACCAAAGCTTGTCACCTACTTAATGATCATTTCGATGACAAAATCTAGGTGTAAGTTTCTTACTGGATCCTTTCTGGTTCTGATTCGTCCTCCAGAACACTTTGCCTGCTTAAAACAATGAGATAAAAGTAACACGAAGATGCTAACAGTGTCAAAATCATATAGTTTTAAACTTAATGCAATTAAACTTGCCATCAGTAGTTACAGGGACAGTCCTGCAGGAGCAAATCAGGGCCACGTGCCTTGCTCAGTCTGAGACTTTGTTGTCCTTCGCTTTATTTGTGTACCCACTAGGCTACAACCACCCTTTATTAGAGACATTTTTCACTGACATTGCCACCCCTAAGCCACTTAGTCGGGGCATCTATCTCAAAGACACATTTTAGTGACCATTGTCTGAATAATTGACCGTGGCAGTATGGGACTATGCTGGTTGTTGGGTTATTAATAGTTATGTGAACAATCTGGTTTCCTCAGTTCCGAAATCGATACTAAATCCTGGAGTATGGATATTGGCCCATCCCATTATTTAATGACACTGTCCTATTCTCTTACTTTTAAGAAAACTTGAGACCTAATTGTATTAAATACAAATTTCTATACTTGTAAGAAAATATAACAATTACATAAACTTATGCGTACACCTATTAAATACACAATATTAAAATAACAAAAACATATGTGTACCAGCTTTTCTGATTACAACATTAAAAATTTACAGGTCTTACAATTCCAGTACTAGAAAAAGTGGAAAATATGTCAGGAATTCAAATGTAATCAAACTATAAAAATTCAACAACAAACTATCGCAAACAAACATGATGAGTCCAAATGCAAAGTGATTATATAAACAAAATCAAGAATCAATTATTGCTTAGTGCAAAAAGGATCAGCAAATATCGATGTGAGACTCGAAGGGGGTTAGTAAGGTAGGCGTGGCTAACTCTGTCGCCGAGCACCACCCTTGCGATCGAACCACGTGATAACTATAACGCACTATTTCAGCACACAGACGGAAAAGTAGGTCTATAGGTATCACGTGCTGTTTCTACACTGCTGACGACAAGCTTAACATGCTAGCGGAGATATCTTGTCTAGAACTTTGATTCCCGCTGTCATTCGCAGGAATAACATCCTAGACCCAAACATGTCTACAGTGTAGTCTTTAACTCTGTGGCATGCAAGGTGGTAGTAGGGTGGTAGTAGCCTAGTGGGTAACACACTCGTCTATGAACCAGAGGACCCAGGTTCAAATCCCGCTTACTACCATTGTGTCCCTGAGCGAGACACTTAACCCTAAGTTTGTCCCTGTTACTCTGGATAAGGGCGTCTGATAAATGCTGTAAATGTAAATGCATGCTAGCAGCCACCCAGGCAAGGTTAACGACAGCAATATGCAATATGTTTGGAGGGAGCATGGGGCAAAAAATGATTGCCACTGGAGACCAGTGTCACTCGATTAGAGGTCCTAACACCTTTAAAGGGGATCTTTGAGTTTCTAAAGTGCCCAATAATCGCAAAGCCTTAACACAGATAATGAACTTACTCGTCATAAAGCTCCAGATTCTCAATTGGGATGGTTTCTTCAAAAACTCTGTTGGAATGGAGTAAAACAATATGAGATGACAGATTTGTCCTGGTCCAGGTGTTACAGCAGCTTTAAGACAAGATACAGTACAGGCCAAACATTTGGACACACCTTCTCATTCAATGTGTTTTGAATGAGAAGGTGTGAGGGGAGGGGGGGTTGTGTCCTTAAACCAATCACAGCTAATTATGCTGCTTGATGTATTTATCTGGTTCCAACAGAATGTACCGTAATGTTCTTTCTTATTATGTATGTGCTGCATAGTAAGTAGAACACTCACTCTTTGTCGATGCAGAAGCAAGTGACAGGACCCACTGCAGTGCATGTAGCTGTTCTCAGGATTTCACTGATGGGAAGTCAGAGCTTTTTAATTATCATGTGCTTCAAAAGAACATCAGGAGGTATTTAGCAGACATGCTGTATGGAGATCCAAGTGTCAGGTACTTATATCCACGCTGCATTTTGTCTATAGTAAAATATCCTTTTACATTTTTTACAGAAAAGAAATTATTCAAAATCAAAATTTCTTTTTTTTTTTTTTTTGCACCAAACTGACATGAGCATCCGCCATTTAGTGGACAGAATCTGTACTGTAAATCCACGAAAATTAAATTTGTCCACACAATGCATGTTGCTAATGTAAGAATGTAAAATACATAAAATGTATTTTGACATTTTTCTTCATACAATACAGATTCTGTGCACAATTAATTAATTTGGTGCCACAGATTGTTTTTGGTGCACGTAAATAAGCACTTGACACTTGGTCCCCAAAAGCACCAGGAATTGCCTGTAGTTACCGTATGAGAGCCAGCTCTCCAAAATGTTCACCCTGACCCAGTTTGCGGATGGGTTTCTGTTGCCCGTTCATTCTTTTAGTCACAAGGACCTGGACAACAAGGAGACCAGGACTTACTGTGTCAACTGTGTTCATTCAGAAAGCCTTTTGAATACAGTTTTGTCCTTTGCATATTCAAAATAACACTAGACCGACACCAGAATAACATTGGAAATCCATTGTAGCAGACAGATGGTTACCGGGTGACCCTGTATTGGATTCTGTGGATGGTTGTATGTATATAAGCAGTATCGACCCTCACCTCTCCCTTGAGGATGATGTAAAATGAGTTGCCCTCCTCTCCCTCCCGTACTATTACCTCACTGTCCTGGAATTTCACCTGCAGAACGAAGAATCAAACCATGAGATTATGAGACACGTTTATTTTTTCTCAGACTAGTACACTGACGTTCATTTCATTATATAAAAAATGTAGATTAAAAACACATAATTATTTTCTGTATGACATATTCAGACTTATAGTAATATAGATGTTGTTCATGATAATAGATGAAAGGTACATTGACAAACGTGATCATTGATCATTTTTGTTCTCAGTGCTTAAGATCCACCCTCCTCTTGTTTTTCAAACTGCTATTAAGATTATTCTTAACGACTTAATAAAGTGCCTGACCAAATATATATATATATATTTTATCAAGAAGACTAAATAGGCAAATAGAACATTAATTAGTAGATTAATTATTGATCACATAACTCACCTCCTCCATAGAGTCAATGATTTTAGAAAGCTGCAGGTCATTTAGGGCTTTCAGGGTCTGAGCCCTAGAATAGAACGGTAGGACTTTAGTGTATAAAATCATATATGTTTTCAGAGCACAATCTGTGACCCTCACTTAGCTAATGGTCAAGCTAATTTCCTTAAAACATCTACCAGACCACACCTCCCAGTTACCATTAGTATTTTTCTGTCCCTAATTAGAAGTAGTGTAAAAGTTACCTTGCGTGGCATGTAAAACGCATGTACTCCATTGTTCATGTGCAATAAGGCCATAAGTACAAATTACATTGGTCGCACAGATTATTCATCAAAGCAGGTAAATCACAATGGAAAGTAATGAACTGACCTAAAATATAGCGTCCAACGGGCAATCCATTTTCCAGGCCCATTGAAACCTATCTGAGAAGTGGCTACCCGTGTACACAATGAAATAATCATTTCATTAAAAATGATTGTTCTATTATTATCCTATAAAAATAGAAAGGTTGCTTGACTACAGTAAAGGATAGTATAAACCATGTTGGATAAACCATATTGTGTCCTTATACATATTATACATATTCATATTATATGTAGTCCTTATACTGTAGAGTGACCGATAGTTTGCATGTTTTCAGTGAGTCCTGAATGACAGGTGTAAATGTGTAAATTTCACTTGTTTTGAGTCAAATATCTTCCAACTGTTGCAAAGTCTCTCTTGTTTACTATTGTTAACCTCCCTTTATCTTTAATGTATTATGACCTCTCTGAGAGTCAAGCCAATATCTGTACTGTACGTTTAGTCATGGCTCTGCACTAATCCCACTCAGACTCCCACAAGGATAAAAGTCAATTGCTGACATTTTTCAAGACAACAATTTGCTTCCCATCTGCATGGGCATGCCGTGACTCACGTCTTTAAGAAGCCCAGCAGCTGTTCTCGTCTTTTCTTGGACTTGTTGGTCATGATGGCTCGGTATGTTTGCCTCTCGATGCACCATAACTTGACTGGGGTGACAGCTGCACAGATATGGAAGCTTTACAGTCATATAATAAGTGAAAGTGAAGTAATTGTCTTCGTGAAACACTGCAGCACAGCACACGGTGACCCAATGGACTGTGTCCTCTGCATTTAACCACCACCCTTGGTGAGCAGTGGGCAGCCATGACAGGCGCCCAGGGAGCAGTGTGTGGGGACGGTGCTTTGCTCAGTGGCACCTCAGTGGCACCTTCACTGCATGGCCTCACACCGCCAAGGTGGAGCTCTTGTATTGTACACTTGCGCAATCAATGGAAACACTCTCCCAACGGTGGGCGGAAATTAGTCTTTTTCAATACAACGCCGCTGTGTGCATTCTGTGACTTGGTAAAACGCATACATTTAGTAAACAAAATGAGTTTATGTTTTTTGATGCAATTCATTCTGAAGAGTTTTTATGAGATTTTGGCAATGAAATGATTTTCTATTCTTCATACAATACAGATTCTGTCCACAAAATGGCAGCTGCACAAAATGAATCACCACTTCTAACGAAATATAGTGATGACTTGGTTTTGTGTACAAAATGTGAGGGGGTTTCTCTTTCTGTGGAGGAAATGCCGCAAGGCGTAAGTTGATTTTGCCATTACATCAGTCATTTTGTGCACAGACACCATATGCACTTCAGACCCCATAAAGCACATGCTGTAACATGTCTTCCTGAAAAAATCATGCTGAGCCTCACCCCTGACAGATGCAGTTCGCTTGCAGTTGTAAAGAATTGCCAGCTCTCCGAACACATCTCCAGACGTCAGAGTTCTCAGGTCTCGTCCAGCCTGTGAGACCTTAAGTTCCCCAGCTAGAAGCAGCATTCAAAAGAAAGAGGAGGTTTCATGGTCACAGAAGCGCTCATGGAACCTGATATTGGGGTGTTAGGACACAAACCTGACACAATGTACATGCTGTCCCCTTCACTGCCTTCCACAATGATCTCATCCCCAGGAGCCCTGTCCAAAGTCACCAAGAGCTCCACCATCATGGTTATCTGCTCCTCATCCAGTCTCCGGAGGAAGTCGTTCCTCTGGATGGATCTCTTTATCTGCTCTGTCTCTCTGAGGGCACGGAGAAGACGCATCAAGAATAAGACCAACGGGCATTGGAGGGAGGTAAGAGCTGCATTGGTCAGTCAGTTACCCAGCGGTCTTTTTGACCCTGGTGACCTCCAAGATGTCTGGGATGGGCTCCGGCGCCATGACAGCGGCACGAATTTGCTGTACCTCCGGCACACTCTCATTGCTGCTTCTCTGGGAATTACTTTCTGGAGTTGCTACACAGCAAAAGTCAAGCTTTGACCCTTTTTTTTTTTTAACTCTTCAACTTTTTCAAAAAAAAGTAGAAGTTCTCAACTCTTACCAAGTTCATCAAAGTGGCTCTGCAGCTCCTGCACGAGCTTCTCCTTCTCCTGCAGTCGTCTCTCTGGAGAGAAGAAGATTAAAATCTCCCATGCACATCTCACATTTTAATTGCACCGACGTGGTACAACAAACGTACAAATGGAAGTAATTTCTGGCAGGTTGCTATAGCAATGACAAGGCAGACAAGGTCTCAGTGGCCAACTTACCAAGTTCTTGGTTATGGTTCTGGAGGTCCTTGTTCAGCTGGCATTGCTTTTTCAGTTTCTTCCTCAGTTTCTCCAGCTCAGCCTCCATGACTGGGAATCAGAGATGGCAAAAGAGCAAACAAACAAGAAAAAAAATGTTATGCACAAGGTGCCACAATTCAACGCATGGGCATTCAAATATTAACACGCTGGAGAGCTGAAAGGGGAGGCTTCAAGAAAAAGACAGACGCAGTTAGAGAGGAGTTAATGATTGGACGATATCAGAGAGTGTGGATCCTGCTGCGAATCGGAGCCCAGTAGGTCTCCAGCTGCCCAATGAATTATAAATGCGATTGACTGCAGGGGGCGCTACACTCATCAATTCCCTCTTTCAAGGCAGCCTCCACAGCGGGCCTACCTTCACCACACAAAAAAAAACAGATCTGTTCATATCCTCCACTTATTCTTATTTAATCATGTTCAGGCCTTCAGAATGCTGAAATTAATGTTCCATCCATTCCATCGATTATTATTTATTCTGGATAAGTAAAAATGTATTTTCCATTTTAATTAGGCCTATTGACTGGTAAAGGGGTAATGCATGCATGACACATGCCTTCAGAACAAACGCAGAAGCATAATCTCTTCCTTCCAAAACACTGTGCCACATCTGTGGCCGAGTCACATTTGTACAATGTGCTACTATGTTTTGGGACACGTGAAGCTAATTATGGGCCCTTCACCCTGGACATTGAACAGGGCTCGTGATTAGACAGTGGCGTGATGGTGATTGCTCTGCGGCCAGCGCAACTTCTATATGAATAGAACTGAGGGACTGGCACATGCACACATACACACACACTTATTAAAAAACAGTGGCTTAAACTATGGATTTGCACCAGTGCAATGCAAAAACTATTATTAAGTTATTTAAAAATAATGATGGACTTTATCATAATAATAACTTATCATCTGAAAAAAGTCTATTAGTGTCTTGAATTGTTGAATTAGTTAACAAACTTGAATTAGTGTCTCCAGATAATCATTCTGTGTAATGTAATTTATTGTCATGATAATGTGAATCTTTCTTAAAATAATGGTTTATTATCTCAAAATAGTCAGTTTGTATGTTGAAATAACAACTTAATTATTTAAATATGACTTATTGTCTCGAAATAATGACTTAATGGCAAACTACACAGTTATCACAGCATGCATTTAATTTTCTCAATATATTTTTATGTATAATATTATGTAAATATACAGTTAATTTCTCCTGGAATAAAATATTTTAAGAAATATTATAGTAGCCTAGTGGGTAAGGCTATGAACCAGAAGACCACAAAGTCACAGGTTCAAACCCCACGTACGACCATTGTGTCCTAGAGCAAGACATTTAACCCTTAGTGTCTCCCTGTAATAGTTGAAGAATATATATTATTTACATTTATCAGACGCCCTTATCCAGAGCGACTTACAATCAGTATTTTACAGGGACAGTCTCCCTGGAGCAACTTAGGGTTAAGTGTCTTGCTCAGGGACACAATGGTAGTAAGTGGGATTCGAACCCGGGTCTTCTGGTTCATAGGCGAGTGTGTTACCCACTAGGCTACTAACACATATATTATATGTGTATTACAGAACAGTCTTTAATTTGAAAAGCAAAGTGATTATTCTAAGAAAGTCTTAATCGTTGTCTTCCACAGTGGCGGAAATGGGTTTCCATATCAAACATAATCACACAAACCAATTGTGTCCATTTCACCAGTAGCACCTTTACAGCCCCTGCATTGCGGTAATCAAAGTGTCAAAGTGGAACATCTCAATGACTCTATGTAAACATTTGACTTCAATCTGTACAGCCACACATTATGTACCATGTTCTATATTATATTACAGCACCCAGACAACCTTAAAAATCATTTGGAATTTAAACATACCTGTATGAACTGATCCTTATACGGACAAAACAGAGTTCCTGCTAGAACTTCATGAGTTTTCACGACCATGTGCCAGTCCAGATATATGTGAGTGTGGGCTTTTGCGTTGGGTGTGAGAGACACAGTACTGACGCCTTGTGTGTCCCCTGTGGACTGAGAATCCCACACTTCGGCCGAGTTGTCAGCTGCCTGGCCCAGGTTCGTCCCTTTGGAATTGTCACCTCTTGAGTTCTGGTCTCTTAATCTCCTCCTGCTTGAGTCCAGCTCTGCTCGCGCTCGGTATTTTCATGTCTAGCTTCCTTGGTCATCCCAACCCACCTGCTGTGGCACTCGTCCTCTCTTTTCCTTATCAGCCAGTTTCACTGGCACAGATCATTAACCCTAGGTCCCTCCTTCTCAAAAAGAGAGAGAAGGTGTGAAAATGATAGCTGTTGCACAAAATTACAGGTCAACAGAGGTCAAGGACTCAACTTCCCTAAATAAACAAGGGAGTATGTGAACAGGTCCTCATACCATTTAATATTCGCTCATTTCTCCCACTTTTTATCTACACCAGTCCTGGTTTCAAATGACAAATGACTAGGATATCAGGGGAATATTTACTGTTTAGCAAGCTAGCAGCTTTCCAATTATTCCTGTAACACCACTGTGGACCTCAAAATCTACCATCGTTCCTGGTAGTTCCTGGATTGGTAGTGACTACTATAAAAACTTTTCAATGCCCTGTAAACGTCAGTGGTCATTACTGTCCAGGATTACCTGGGAGAGGGGCGTTGTTTCAGTGCCTTCGGTGGACACAGCCATGGTACTTCAGGGCAGGGAATATTATAAATATTAAAATCATTGAATACTTAGTGGTTTTCACAATATTTCGAAATTGAAATTGGGGCTGAATAATTAATAACTATTGTGTGGTAAGATCCCAGCACTATTTGAGGCTCCTTAAAAAATGTTTAATTTAATCAGAAAAAAAAAATCTATTGTAAGTGTATTGATTGCAAACAAACTGTAAAACTATGGACGAGGTCCAAGTTGTGCACTTCTGGAAAAATTCCTTGGAAGTGATTCCTTGGAAAAGTGTTGCAATATTTAGATATATTTATGTTTACAAGGTAAATTTGGAATATTCCTAAAATACCAAGGTGTACGCAATAAGCTGCATCTGTTCCTCCTATTTGCTATTTTCTTTTCTAAGAAAACCTGTATACTTACACCCAAAAACACCATTTTTTTGCAATTCCTATTGTTTTGTATCCATCTGAGTACCAGTTTAGTATTTTTGTCTTTTTAATGTCTGTTTCGTGTATTTTAGCCCTATATTTTCAAAAGAAAAATGCTTACATATATCTGAATTTAAGGCACACATCACACAAATTCATTCCCTCTTTCTATACTAAATAATAATTAAAAATAAGTATGTTCTCAGTGTGTTGTTTTACCATCCAACAGTCAGAATGCAGACAGGACAGAAAATGTAAATGTTATTTTAATAAATATGCATTCTAAAATACTTTACCATCGATGGTACATGAAGTGGCTCATTAACCCTGATTGAACAAATAAAAAAAAATTACAGCTCACCATTTTTCTAATTGGTTACCTCAGTAGACCTTCATCGTCACAGAAGAACCAATACCTTAGGGCTCAGAAAGAGACTGGGTTAATGTTTAAAACCCTAGCAGTTAATCAATATCCAGCTAAATGAACTTTATGATGGCTTGAGATCATATAAAATTGTTCTCTGTGGGTATGTTGCGGATTACAGGTCTACAGAAACAAGAAGTAATAAAAAGGTCATGGGGCAGTAAAATAAGATGTACAAAAAACTGGTGTAGGGAGTACACCACCACATCTGAGGAAAAGGAAACCACACCCATGGAACACCTATTTTTAGTCTTTTATTACAGACTTCGTTTTCTCAATGCGAGTCAATATGGGTAGAGACGATGAGAGACAAAATAAGGCCTGATAGTTATAAAGGAAATATGAAAAACAAAAAATTTAATTATACTGCCAGCATTTCCATCACCTTAATGTGTACAACAAATCTAGTTTAAAAATAAGACCCTGGATTAATTCAGATGCAATTCAGATGCAATGTTTCAGAACATGAATTACAACAACATAAAATACATTTCATCATCTTACACTATGATTTTATATCAGTGCCATCTAGTGTCTTCATTGCTCTTAAAACTGAAAGTGACAACAGAACACAGGTAATGCAGAACCGGTCAGGATGAAAATTCTAACAATTCCTAAAAATCCCGCTCTAACAATAACCTTTAAATATATGCACTGAGTTCCTGTGTTGAATGGCCCTTTTACAAATAAATAAATAAAATATAAAATGCTGCTGACAAAACCCCCCACCTTCATTATAATAGAAAATTATAATGAAGAATAGAATAGAATAGATTATCATCTGAGAAAGTGTTTTTTGCCACATTGACTCATTTCTCTACTACAGCAAATATAAGTGTAGATAACAAAAATATTTTTTCAGTTCAAAACACATAACAAGATAAAAAGGCACAATCAACTCAAATCATACCATGCAGCAAGCCAATTATTTTCAAGAAAATGTTATTACCACTGATAATGAAAAATGCCTTACTGGCCCATGAGGGCAGTGAGGCCATTTGAAAAATAAAACATGCTATCATCATTATCACATTTAATTAGATATTTTTAAAAAGTTCCTTTGAATGTCCAAGCACCCCATCCAGCATTCAGAGCTTTAAAGGAAGGAAGAAACACAACTCCAGGCCGAGAGTGATTTGTAGTGTGAACGACTTGGCTTTTTTTTTAGGTTCTTTCAAGTGTGTAGTTTCCATTCATAATACATTACCTGATCTACCTTAATGTTATACATAGTTTATACAAAGATTGAGACATTTGACACATTATTATTTGTGGGGGGAAAGCAGAGCACAAATTTCTTCATTTGGGGTTTTCTCCTCAACCCCTTCCTTTTCTACTCATCAAAGGGATGTGCTAGCTTTTGCCAAGTTGCTTAACTTAGGGGTTCCCTTAAGATATACTGAACATGTTGGGGTCCCCTTTGGTACAGAGTAAGATCCTGTGTGAGCTTGTTTTTCTGTATTATTGTTGTTCATTTAGGTATTATTTGAATATATATATTTTTTCTCCATTGGGTTTCGGGTATGTTTTTTTGACCCTGTCCTCATTACCACAGGCTGCCCTCAGGTCTGCAGCATGCTCAATGCCGCCTGAATGAACGGGCCAAACAGGCGCTCCATGTATCCCTCGCCACGGTGGAAGAGGGCTTCCAGAAAGCCCATGTGACCACCAAGTGATGTCCCCAATAGGGCCACGTTAGGCAGGCAGAGCTGGAAACAAAGTGCACACAAATAACTTTGTCTAATCGTTCAAATGCTACATGTACCAGGTTCCAGGTTCCGAAGAAACTTTATTTCATTCACTATGTACTGTCTAACACGTATATAGCTGAAATGACAATAACTTCAACCTCAACTTCAACAAATCTCATTTTACCCTGCAATAATTATATATCAACAAGACAGGTGAGGAAACACCTATTTGGAATGTACCATGTTTAGGAGAGAAGGGGTCTGCATTGTCATCAGCTGTCATCAGCTGCACTGAGGCAGAGATCAAGGACGGTGGAGCCTGGCAGCTTGTAGCCAGGGCCGACCGCCTGGTAGTATTCCATGCAGGACATGTAACCAAACATCACAGAGGTGTAGTGCTCGTCAAACTCTCGAACGGTGCGAGACTGGATTATGACAAGCATTTCATTCTCAGCGCTCTTGACTGGAGATGCAAACAGTGGACAATAACAGCCTTGTGTACAGTAATAAAAGATGGGAATTTCATGACCTTTCAGGAGATTAAACAAAAATACACATTATGTAACCAGGAACATAGAATTATGAGGTTTTTATGAGGGAAAGTAAAACCTAATGTTGAGTTTACAACACAAAGAAATATAGAACATTATATTTAAACATTATATTTAATAAAGAATTTAAATATTTTGGAAGAAGAATGGTTGAGTATTTGGAAACTTCAACAATCTACAACATAATCACGTATTTGGAGAGAGCTCTGTTGGAAAAATGTAGTAAGAATGTACGATGCTGTTTTTTAGTGATGTGACAATAATAATAAAAAAGTTATCAGGAAAAAATATATCAGGAAGATATAAAAGAAATGGCAGAATTAGCAAAAACAACGTTTCTTCTATATCCGAAGGCCTGATTTGGGAACCATGGCTTGGATTGGAAAGAACCAGACAGAGGGTAAACAATGGTGTAACCCACCTTCAGTACATGGACCACATCTATTACAGTCTCCAGCATCTTCCTGTACCTGTCAGATAAAGAGAAAAGATACAAGATTCATTTACTGTAGATTCAAGTACAATAGGATGTTGTATGGAGCAAGAGTATAATAAAATGGTAATGATAGGTTTGCTGTGTCTGTCAGTGTAGTGTCCAGAGCATGAAGGCGCTACCAGGAGACAGGCCAGAACATCAGGAGACGTGGAGGAGGCCATAGGAGGGCAACAACCCAGCAGCAGGACCCTACCTCCATCTTTGTACAAGGAGGATCAAGAGGAGGAGAGCCAGAGCCCTGCAAAATGACCTCCAGCAGGCTACAAAGGTGCATGTCTCTGCTCAAACAGTCAGAAACCGGCTCCATGAGTGCCCAGTATCCACAGGATGGGGTTGTGCTTACAGATGAATTTCGTCACTTTCACAGATGAAAACAGGTTCACACTGTCACTGAGCACATGTGACAGATGTAACAGAGTCCGGAGACACTGTGGAGAACGTTCTGCTGTCTGCAACATCCTCCAGCATGACCGCTTTGGAAGTGGGTCAGTAATGGTGTGGTGTGGCATTTCTTTGGGAGGAGATCCCTCAGGAGACCTCATCAGAAGCAAGCCCAGTCGTTGTAGGGAGTTCATACAGGAACGTGGAGACCACACACACTACTGAACCTCATTTTGGGGCAGTGGTGGCCTAGCGGTTAAGGAAGCGCCGTCCCTACACACTGCTCCCCGGGCGCCTGTCATGGCTGCCCACTGCTCACTCAGGGTGATGGGTTAAATGCAGAGGACAAATTTCACTGTGTGCATCGTGTGCTGTGCTGCTGTGTATCACATGTGGCAATCACTTCACTTTATTTTATTACTATTATTATTTTTGACTTGTTTTAAGGACATTACATCAAAGTTGGATCAGCCAAGTTCTATTTTGAGTGTGACTCCAAATCCAGACCTCCATGGGTTGATAAATTTGATTTCCATTAATAATTTTTGTGTGATTTTGTTGTCAGAACATTCAACTACGTAAAGAACAAAGTATTTACTATGAATATTTCAATCATTCAGATCTAGGATGTTTTATTTTAGTGTTTTCTTTATTTGAGCAGTGTACATTGTTATCTACACTTAAATCTAGATCTGGGCTGTAAAATGAAAATTATCACAAAATTGCTTTAGTTTGATAGTCTGAATAGACTCATTCAGTCTACCTTTGATTACACGAGAAGCCAATGAAATAGTGCTGAACCGTACTGAACCAATCACACAGTTGGAAAAGTTGCTGTTGACGTCAGTTAGGTTGACTGACAGAGCTGCCACACCAGTCATGTTGTTGCCTTTCTTGCCTCGCGGTGCCTCCACTCTGTGGGATGGAGAGCAGGGCAATATCAACTCATGGTGCACGCCATCTATGCAGGTCCGGAAAACAAATCAGCCGGGACGAGATCAGAACTAAGTATTTATTTATAGAGCAGACCTGCCCTAAAACCCTTCTTCCTGTCTAGACACACACAATCAACGTGTCCTGCCCCCAAAACATCTCAATCTCCCACAATGCCACCCACACTTGGCAAGAAGAGGCAATGGGCTCCTCTTCTAACAGTGTGGTGGGAAAAGAGTTACAGCTCACATCAGTTAAGTAAGCGTAGCTTTACACCTGCTAAAGCATGTACAACAAATAGTACGACAAGCAATATGGTTACAGAATCATACAGGGAGTGCAGAATTATTAGGTAAGTTGTATTTTTGAGGAATAATTTTATTATTGAACAACAACCATGTTCTCAATGAACCCAAAAAACTCATTAATATCAAAGCTGAATGTTTTTGGAAGTAGTTTTTAGTTTGTTTTTATTTTTAGCTATTTTAGGGGGATATCTGTGTGTGCAGGTGACTATTACTGTGCATAATTATTAGGCAACTTAACAAAAAAACAAATATATACCCATTTCAATTTATTTATTTTTACCAGTGAAACCAATATAACATCTCCACATTCACAAATATACATTTCTGACATTCAAAAACAAAACAAAAACAAATCAGCAACCAATATAGCCACCTTTCTTTGCAAGGACACTCAAAAGCCTGCCATCCATGGATTCTGTCAGTGTTTTGATCTGTTCACCATCAACATTGCGTGCAGCAGCAACCACAGCCTCCCAGACACTGTTCAGAGAGGTGTACTGTTTTCCCTCCTTGTAAATCTCACATTTGATGATGGACCACAGGTTCTCAATGGGGTTCAGATCAGGTGAACAAGGAGGCCATGTCATTAGTTTTTCTTCTTTTATACCCTTTCTTGCCAGCCACGCTGTGGAGTACTTGGACGCGTGTGATGGAGCATTGTCCTGCATGAAAATCAGGTTTTTCTTGAAGGATGCAGACCACTGCTTGAAGAAGGTGTCTTCCAGAAACTGGCAGTAGGACTGGGAGTTGAGCTTGACTCCATCCTCAACCCGAAAAGGCCCCACAAGCTCATCTTTGATGATACCAGCCCAAACCAGTACTCCACCTCCATCTTGCTGGCGTCTGAGTCGGACTGGAGCTTACTGCCCTTTACCAATCCAGCCACGGGCCCATCCATCTGGCCCATCAAGACTCACTCTCATTTCATCAGTCCATAAAACCTTAGAAAAATCAGTATTGAGATATTTCTTGGCCCAGTCTTGATGTTTCAGCTTGTGTGTCTTGTTCAGTGGTGGTCGTCTTTCAGCCTTTCTTACCTTGGCCATGTCTCTGAGTATTGCACACCTTGTGCTTTTGGGCACTCCAGTGATGTTGCAGCTCTGAAATATGGCCAAACTGGTGGCAAGTGGCATCTTGGCAGCTGCACGCTTGACTTTTCTCAGTTCATGGGCAGTTATTTTGCGCCTTGGTTTTTCCACACACTTCTTGCGACCCTGTTGACTATTTTGAATGAAACGCTTGATTGTTCGATGATCACGCTTCAGAAGCTTTGCAATTTTAAAGAGTGCTGCATCCCTCTGCAAGATATCTCACTATTTTTGACTTTTCTGAGCCTGTCAAGTCCTTCTTTTGACCCATTTTGCCAAAGGAAAGGAAGTTGCCTAATAATTATGCACACCTGATATAGGGTGTTGATGTCATTAGACCACACCCCTTCTCATTACAGAGATGCACATCACCTAATATGCTTAATTGGTAGTAGGCTTTCGAGCCTATACAGCTTGGAGTAAGACAATATGCATGAAGAGGATGATGTGGACAAAATACTCATTTGCCTAATAATTCTGCACTCCCTATATAGCTTGGACACTGTTCAAGGCTCAAATGACATTGCAGGTTCGATGGATTCCATAGCTTGGAAATGTTTTGTCTACTTAAATTACTTTCAAAAAAGAAAAAGAAAATACCTTTGTACCAGCACCCTGGCTATAATTTTCTTTATTGCAGTGGTCCACATTCTGACAGTAAATAATACAAATAATATGAAAGATGTTGTCATATCTCTGTTAGAAAAAAATATTGTGATCTATATCAATATTGACTGATATGAAAATAGATTTTTTCTCCATGTTTTCCATATTCCATTTTGCCCAGTTCTACCTATATCTACCACTATTACACAGTAGGAGATCAGTAATTACACAGCAATTTATGTGCCTTGTGTTGTCTCTCTCTAGCATTTAACATTCTTGTTTTTTTACCTTGCATTTCTGAATATACTAAATGAATATCACATTTCTCAAAAAAAGGAGACATAGTGTATTTCTGGGCATTATTTACTCACCACTTTACAGTGTTGCACAAGTTCCTGGTCAGGTGGGGCAGTGGTGGCCTAGTGGGTAAGAAAGCGGACCCGTAATCAGAAGGTTCCACTGAGGTTCCAATGACCTTCCTCTTTGAAGAAGAGGCAAGCTGTCCTGCATTTAGCAGTAAAATCCTTTTTAAAAAGCAATGAAAACAAACTAAAACTTGATGAGATGAGATCTCATCAAGCATTCTAACAGTCCACATAAGGAATAAGGCTTACCCTCCACAGGACATGCCACTGCCAAGTAGAGGGGCTTGTGGGAAAAGGTCCTTTATGTGGCTGACCACCTGCTCTAGGTCAGAGGTGTCTGCAGCACAGAGCGTAACATGGGTCTACAATGTGCAGAAAAAATGGACCATTGGACACACTCACTTTCTTTCAATAACCATACTAGTCTTGTCACTCAGGGTCGTGGGTGACGGAGCCCATCCCGGGACACTGGGCGCAGGATGGGGACTCACCAGCACATCACATGGCACAAATGGACATTGTTCCTTTAAGACCTTTTACTAGAATCAGACTATTGTGTCTGTAAAATCCCTGCTTCATGGACAAATTAAAGAGCGTGTGTCCTTTCTTCTGTAGTGTTTGGGAACATCTGAGATTAGATCTCAGCACATCACCTGCTGTCTTTAATCTGATTTAAGGTGTGTCTCTGTTGTTTTGGGTGCCCACCTGGCAGTAAAACATCTGTGTTATCTCTCTTATCTCAGTAGTTCACGCTACAGACTCCAGGAAAATTAGCCTCAGATTTCTTAATACTTTAAATTAATTGATTAATTTTTACCCTGCAGTTCTCATCCAGCATGGTTTGTTTCATTCAGTTAAACATAAATTACATGTTCATTTTACAAATCCTGTTTTCTGCATCTGTCTTGCTTATCATCCAATTAAAACCTTTGGCATAAAGGCATCCCAACATGCACCTATACAGGTTCATTTAGGTGAAAACCTTTCAAACAGTCAAATATGGTTACACTAGCCTGACCATTTACAGGTGTAAGCAAATATGGTTATACTTACCAGTAACTCCTTCCCTTCCAAATCCTCTGTTATTGAAGACCACACACAATGAAAGAAAAAACAAAAATAAAAAAAAATTTTCAAGAATTTTCTGTACATTAAAACACAAAATGTAAACCTCACTATGTTATACTTTCATTTGAAAGTGGGAGTGAAGTGATTGCAGCACAGCACACGGTGACACAACGAAATGTGCCCTCTGTTTTTAACCATCACCCTGAGGGGACAGTGCTTTGCTCAGTGGCACCTCAGTGGCACCTTGGCAGATCGGGATTCGAACCGGCATTCTTCTGATTACGGGGCCACCGCTAGGCCACCATTGCCCCATTTTCCTTTGAGAAAAATACAATTTCCTGAGTATGATATAATAATCCATGTCCACCTATAACCGCTGCGTTGAGCCTGATCGACTGCATGGAGGACGTTGGTCTGCTGGCTGCTTCCAGTCATTCCCGGCAGAATGAGTGACAGTAAGTTCACTGTAAGAGTGAACTCTGAGTAAGAATAAGTTTACCAAGAAAGACACAGCATTGCACATTTAGAATGTTCTCTCCCGTGTCTGTCTGTGTTCGTTTTAACATGGAAAACTGCTTTTGCACAGTTTCTATAAGTGAGTCCTGGTACATGCATTACCGACAAGGGCAGGTGCTTCATAGAAAAAGGAACCTCTAACTTAGAAAGTCCAAGAGGAAAATACGAGGAAATATTTAGGAATGTAAATTTCACCAGGATAATTCTACAGAGCATTTTACAGGGTGTAAAAACACAACACAATCTTTATTGGCAGAAGAATGAAGTCCATAAAAAATCTGGTTAAATTTACAGTTGTAGAACTTTGTCCGAGAAATACAAAGTGAACAGTGTAGTTCGGATTACGGATCTCATAAAAACTCAATTCATCCTTTAGCGATACAAAATGTGTGTGTGTGTGTGTGTGTGTATGTGTTGGGGGGCAGATCTCATGATATGGAGGGAGATAGGGGGGTTAAGTTAGGGGGCTAAGTTAACCTCAGCTCGCGCCCAATGCACCATACATGGTGGAAACCCTACTGCTAACGGGGATGGAGAAAACATCCCAGACAGACAGTTTAAAGAGGAAACACAATGAACATGTGAATTCTAACACTGTCCACTGTAAAAACGTAACCTCTCCATGTCCCCTGTGGTACGAAAAGTACTTTTGTTCAATGAGCTCCGGCCTAAAGCAACATGTGGCACCAGCTGTTACTTTCTGTAGGTGATGGTCGGATCGGACTTGACGAAGATATAAATCAGCATCTAAAGGCGTCCGCAGCCAGCACCACGGTGTAGCGCAAAAACTCTCTGTCACCACCGGTTAAATCCACAGAAACGTACACAGCAAGATAAAAAGCAGCGGACATAAATCACACACTCTGCTATAATTAAGTAACACACAAAGATTAACAGCAGTGACGTTTTTGCCATTTAGTGCTACAAGAAGGAGAATTGGACAGGGGTGTTGCTGGTCTCAAGCAGAAATACATTAATATTCAAAGGTTTAAGTCATTTTAGACATGAAAACACACCTGAAAAGAAAAGAAAAATGATACAAAAAGCATAAATTAAAAAAAATGTAAAATAATGAATTATAGTTGAACTCGCACCTGTTGATGTGCTAGATACCGTACCACTGAGAATTTGGCCAGTTTTATTGCTTCTTAGATCTGTTTTGAGCTGTACTACGATTATTGAAAAACTGTTCTAATAATGAATGAAGCTTTTACAAACATATCATGTTACTGGATCTCAAGATGAATTGTTACATATGTGAAAAAAATAATTACCAGACATTTCCAGGTTCCAGAGTAATTTACAATATATACAATGTCTGGAATGGCATTTAATGTCAAACAAAAACAAGAGACTTTCCTAAATGAGCCATAAACTGTTCATCGTCAGCGTACAGCACATTACTGGGATAAAAAAAAGAATCTGCAAACACCAAGGATTTTCACATGTTTCCAAAGAAAACGGCAGAACTACGTCTGCGGGAGTTTCGAAGTACGTAATCGGATAGAGGAGCAGAAGTAGAAGTGGCTGCAGGGCAATGGGACTGTCCTGACCTGTATCTACCCATTTTGTGGTATGTAATTATGTCTATCACATTATGCCTAATTATGTCTATCACATCTATCACATAATGGGAGGAGTGTTTTTATTGAAATACTCATTCTCAATTATTTAATCTCAAGCCCCTCAATACAATATGCAGTCACATTGTATAAGAATCGTTGTATCGTTTTTTTTTTTTTTTTTATAAGAGTGTAAATCCTATGGACACCCTCTGACCTTACACTAGGGTTAGGGTTAGGGTTAGGGTTAGGGTGGTTTATGCTCACCTTACTCCCTACTCCCATCACACTCCCACATCTGTGAAAAAGTAATGACAAACATGTTTGAAAGCTTTGATTTTGTAAATCATATATAAGGTGTGAAATAATTAGAAATTCACTCAGACAGGCAGAATAAAATACATACGTTTATTTGTGATTGAGCGCAGGCCACGCCCCCCTGATTCTCTACAGTTAATTCCTTCGCTTTATAAGGTTGCCCGCACTGGTGTGTCAGGTTCTGGTATTGCACTGCGAACCGAACAGTCGCCTTAAACACTGTTTGCTCTTAAGACGCTTGCGTTCCCTCGTCATAGTCAAGGTTGAGTGGGACATTCTGGTTTAGGTGCTGTTGCTGTGTTTTTGACCTCAGGTCCTTTTCTGGCCCTTGGAATCCTAGCCGGACTGTGAAAGTGTGTTTGTTCTCACCTTCCCTCCCCTTGTATCCACATTCTTCTGATAATGAAGAACAGATCTTGTATATTTGTTAGTTTTTTTGAGTTATTTAATAAATGTGGTGGAAATAAAGGTCTCGACCTTGTGCAACAACCTTGTGTGTGATATCACGTCCCATAAAACCTTATCACTAGTGGATTAATTTGTGTTGATTTGGCATCACATTTAACTAAATGTGTATATACATGTATGCTTTACTAAACATCAACCTAAACGTCAACCTAAAATCTTATCAAATGTTTAAACAAATCCATTGGTACATTTTGGACTTCTGTATCTTTGTTGATGAGGCTGGTCAGCAGGTAACAGTGACTGGCTGAAGGCATCTTTAAACTTTCGGCATACCAGCCACAATCTCCGACTCAATTCCGCATTCATCATTTCCCCTCAGGATTTTAAAGTAACCTGGAGTTCAAAACAATGAGACAGAAAGACACAAAGGCAATCAAGTGACACACTTAAGGTTCCTTATTTGGGTACTATGGTAATTATTGTGGTTAATTCAGATTTCAGTGGTTTCCTCATGTTTCAGACACAATTTATTTGGCGACTGTTCATTATTCATTCCTCAATTCATTTATATTATGTTATTACTACATTTTTCAAGTTATTTTTAGGCATTTTTAGTAGCTTTTAGTAACTAAAGCTAATGGAAAGGTTTAAAATTGTTGTAAGTATTCTTGAAATGGTGAGCTTAACACTATTAACCTTGGAATGGAAGCTCCTGGAGAAGAAGGGAAGCACAATCTCATTCTCCAAGATCATTAACTGCATTGTTGAAGCGATTGTTCTAAATATATTTAGAATTTCATTTTTCTCAAACTATATCTGAAAATATGATGTTATCCTACATTCTCATCTAGACAAAAACTCAATGCCACCAAAAGCCAAGGTGGGCAGTATTGGCCTAGCAGTTAAGGAAGCAGCCCCGTAATTTGAAGTTCAAATCTCAAACCGCCAAGGTGCCACTGAGGTGCCACTGAATAAAGCACCGTCCCCACACACTGTTCCCCGGGCGCCTGTCATGGCTGCCCATGGCTGTCATGGTTAAACGCAGAGGACACATTTCGTTGTGTCACCGTGTGCTGTGGTGCAGTGTTTCACAATGACAATCACTTCACTCACTTAAAAAACTGGGTGAAAAAAATGGTGTTTTTAAACTGAGTTTCTAACAATTTTTTGATAATGCGTAGGGGCCTATAGTTGAAGAACCTTATCACAGCATATTTTTTCAAAACAATGAACAATTCTGTCATGCACAAATGAACTCACCATTGTTTCCCCAGTCAGTGTTCCAGGAGTTTGCAGCCAGCCAGTAGGGAGTGCCATTCTCCACACCCCAGCCTAGGATCTTAATGGCATGGCCACCCAGTACCTCACCAGTAACATGCTGGTACACACCTGATAATCAGCACAACAGACATCAACAGACTTCACTAAATAAAAACGTAGGCTTCCATCTGTAATCTGTACAAATGTGATGGTTACGCCGAGCAACAAGCTCCTTGTCCCATTTTTTCTTGTGTCCAGGGTGGGTGTACCTGTTTTGTACTGCAGGAAATCTGCATAGACGGTGAAGGCAGCCTCCACTGGGCCGTTCTTAAAGATCTCTGTCATGATTTGATCTGGGTCTGAAGGTACACTGTATGAGGTCTTACCTAAGAACAGACAACACAGAGCTCAGCAATCAGACTATAATTTTATTGCATGATCATTTTTATTAGTTTAAAATGAAAATAGTACCAAAATATTTGTCCTCCTTGTAGGTGGGACTGTATCCAGTCACACATTCCTTTACACACTTTGGTGTGTCCTGCTCCCCAGAGCAGGGTGGTCTTGAGCCATTCACGTGATGCTCACAGGGCGGGATGGTGTAAGGCCTGCAGCCTGCACCAGAAACATCCAATCAGACAAGATGATCGTCCTCACGTCACCAATTCTGCCAAAACCAGTTGCATTATTAATGCTCACCAACATTGGAGTCATACAGGCCGCCTGTAACCAAACCATTTTCATTCCAGTAGTCCCAGGCAGCAGATGGGAAACCTCCAAAACACCTTTAAAATGAAACACCCCACGTTAAAGAGCCATTATTGCCAGTTTTTGCCGTATATAAATTATATTTAATTGCAAGCTATTGTTAAATGTATTAAACAGTGTAAACACTGAAGAATGAACCCTAATGCTAAGGTGTAGTAGTAGCCTACAAGCAAATTTTAACAAGAATTACTCATTCTCGAAATGTTCAACAGATTCAAATACCCCATGCCACATCCGTCACAGCACGACAGAAGGTCCTCGGCAGAGATCTCAACCAAGATCTTTCCGTTACTGTGGATACAGTACCGATCAGACATGGCCTCTACAGCACCAAAGGCCTGTGGGGGAACAAGTGCCAGTCGCTCAGGAACCAAAGACATCCATAGGCATTGCATTTTACCTAAACTTTAATCATGTTGGCATGGCTATCATGCTACTTTTCTCATGTAACTCAGCATAAATGTTCGCTGTTATTACTTTTACTCCTTTAGATTTTTCGTTTATGCTTTTATTTATTTTTATTAATGCTTATTTATTTATGCTTCACTACAACATGCAAAATAATGGTTATAACAAAATATATATTAATACGATATTTATAGTATTTTAGTGTAGTATAGTTTAATAAAATATCAGAGAATAGCATTGTATTGTATAGCCTACTGTTCAAAAGTCTAGGGTCATTTAGAAATTTCTTTTTTTTTTTTAGAGAAAACAATAGTTTGTTTCAAATTAACATCAAATTGATGAAAAATCCAGTCCAGGCATAGTTGATTTAGGTGATTTAAAGAAACAATAAAACTGGAGAAATTCAGAATAGTGTGCATCAGCACATATGGGTATGACAACATCATTATTTCTAACTCTGTCAGTCAGTATTTCTCACAAGTATTCTCTCATTCATTTCTCCATTTCTAAATGACCCTAATGCTATGGTGCCGAAGCAAAGCCTGCAGTACCCAGCAGGAACCACAGGAGCCTTGGTCCCGAATCTCCTGGATGGTGGGGCACTTGGGCCACTGTTGCCTTGCATCAAACTGATCAGGCAGGGTGAAGCTCTTGGGAAAGGCTTTCCTACACACCAAAAGCATTTCAATTTATCTTTTCTTTTGCGTTAGTGACATTTCTCTTTGTCACTGATTTACTCACATCTGAGGCTGCTTTGGTCCCCTGAGGATCGTCCCACAAAGACTCTTCAAGTAGGCCAGAGGGACATTCTGAAAGTTGTGTCCTGCCTGGAGGGGATTGGCAGACAGTGAGCAAGACCCTTTTTCTCCCGAACAGAAATGTCCAAATCTGAACTGAGGATAAGTCCATTCCCACCTCATTCGTCATCAGAACAATTTGCATTGCGCATAAAAGAATATAGCACTACCTTCCATGTTGTCTTGGCGCTGTTGATGTACTTGATCATGTCGTCTGAAAGCGGACGGGGGCTCGGTTTGGCCCAGATGCCTGGCAGTCCGCAGAGCAGACACAGGAGTGTGATGCGCAGCATGCTGAAGTGCTGGACATAAAGCATCGTTGGAAGAATTGGTCGACATTACTTGCACAATTTTACCAATACGCCAACAAACGCATGGAAAGAAACCGCGGATCAGCGTTAAAGAGCGAAGCCAGCCTCCCCTGAAAAAGAACGGGAAAACGTATTTACCTGGAAATGTACCTGTGTCTGTGTCTTGGTTTCTGGTCTTGTGCACTGAACTGAACGTCGTGAATCAGCTTTTAAACCGCGATGAAGTGTCATTTTGTCACACGGCAGTCAGCTGATTCAGTAATCTATTGCAAGAGAAGCATTTTTGAAGTGCACTTTCCTTGCATCACAATAACTTCTAGATAATATAATTGATTATGTTTTAAGAAGGTATATATTTTTGATACCTTGCATGCCTGAGCTGTGTTTGCGTTCAAATGTTTAAAAGGAACGGCGATGAATCAAGGCGTGTTTTATTCGGGTCAGAGTTCATTCGAATGCAGTTGACTTTGCAAATGAAGCGCGCACATGATACGTTCAATCACTGCTGTTTTTTTTTTTTTTACGGCAGAAAGCGCATGACATGCAACACATTTACTCCTAAATTTGTGCGACTCAGTGTGAGCTGGTTTGAGGAGGAGGATGATTGTAAAGTCACAATGACAAGTCATGCTTGAATCGTGACTGCTTCATGTGCATCAGCTTATACAGATGCAGGTGTGCGTAGGGGAGGGGGGGGGGGAGGGGTTGGTCACCATAAAAAATATCCCCAACAATGATGCCCTTGTCCAGAGCAACTATCAAGTAGTAGTAACAGGGACAGTCCTCATGAGTCGGTGTTGGTTTTACATGTTTTTGTGGTTGACGGATATTCTGTGCTACACAGACCCAGAGTACATGTTTCCTTATCAAATTTTCTTTTTGAATCCATATTTGGTTGACAGGTTGTATGGTTTTCATTGGAGATTGTGCAATACTACACCCAAAAATGTACCAAACACATAAACAATTTCCTGTTGAAAATATATCGGTATTATGGCCATCCTAAGTCAGGTACATGAATTAACAGATAAAAGTAAATTTCTTACAATTTCTGTGTTCTATAAATAGAGAAAAAGCTTTAGTCAATGCAGTCTTGAAAACAAAATTTAAAAAAGCATTAAATTCTATATCTTGCTATATCTATAAATGCTATATACATCAGTCCGTAGAGCAGGAATAGAAGTATCAGAAGCTTGTTGAATGTGTGTATTTAAGCTGAATTAAAAATGTTAATAATAATAAAAATAATAAAAGATGAAACACAAAACTAACAAAACCCTATGCAGAGTATTCTAAGAAATAACAAAGAAAAATGGTGCTTGAGACTCAAGTCCCTGTGACACGGGTGAATAATTAATGGCTGGGTCTCAGAGGGTTAAAATAACTGTTGACACGAATACGTCTGTGAAGATTCTGTCATCCAGGTGAATTTGTCTGAAACTCGAATCATGGCAACCAGACTTTCTCTCTTTAATGTAGAGACGTTTCATTCTGCATCCACAGAACGAAGTGTTGAACTGCTGGTTTGTGGGGACTTGAACTTATTTTGCACACACACACAAGCACCACATCTGAGAAGACTTACGAATTCCATCCTCTGACATTTATTTTTTTCTGTCTGCAATTATATACACACCGTAAAGTCACATTACATAGCAATGTTACAAATATCAGCTTTGGTTATGTACAAAAGGTCCAGTCTGCCCACCCATTAACCCAAGGAAGCTCTACAATAAGGACACTTAACAGCGCACGGCTGCAGGCCCTCTACCCATTTCAGACATAAAATCTCTTCTGTTAGAGGACGTGTAATCAGCGATCAGTGAATGAATTGAATGATTTGAGCTTTCTGAACATTAAACCCAATCCAGCATACATACATACCAACATGTAAAAACAATCATTTGTATGGCATCTGAGGCCAAATGTAGGTAGGTGATCACAGAAACAAATGCGACCAGGTGGGGCATTCCCGGGTCAAGCGGGTTCTCAGCAGGGAAGGAGGGGGTTTTAGTGGCCCTGCATGTCTGTGGTGCTCATTGGCTGCCCTGTGCTAGCACTCAGGTACTGCCAGCTGAGGGCGGCCAGGAGCATAGCGGCAGAGAGGTAGACGGGGGAGAGGTGGTGAATGCGTGACGGAAGGGTATCCTGGGACCGGGTTTTCTCCCTGATCAGGTCCAGGATGAGAAGGGTCTTATCCCGGGATGGATCTGTGAGGGACATCCTCTGAAGAATCTGGTGCACATATTAAAGACAGATTCAATTATTGAGGCTTCATTAATTTAGTCGACTTAACCTAAAACAACAATTTTCATTCAAGGATGACAAAAAGAAACATTTTTGCTTCAAACTTTGAGATTTTCACTGTAGACACGACGTTCTAACACATTTGACGCATGATCATTTTGAGCTACATGCTAGCTATAAGTCCATTGCAGTTATATATTCTCTCATGCTTTTCTTCAACTTGAGGAAAGTCAGGAATTTAAACCAACATGTTAAAGGCCTCAATTTTCTACCCCCCATGGCAGCAACACCAAAATGTCTAGACATCCAAACTGTTCTTTCCAACCAAACCCATGGCTCCGACACTCCACATGGACTCACCTCCTGGCAATACTGCGCTATGATGCACTGAACGGCCCTCATGCTGGTGGCCTGCATCATCAGAGTGACGGCCTGGCCCTTACGGATCTTCACTACACCCTGGAAAACCTGTGGGTTGTTGTAGCAGGCTGAGAGCGTAGCGATCGCCATCACCTGGACAAAGGAGGAAACGCATCCGGCCTTTAAGATTCGGGTTAAAATTGAACTTAAATAGTCAAAAACAAAATATTAAATTAATTTAAACTCATCAAAAGATCATGCAGTTTTACTGAATGGATATATTCATCAGAACCATATTATTTTGCTGATATCGTATAGTCATAGCCTGGCATTGAATTGGTTACATTTGTTAACAGACAACTTTTTGTAGAGATAAAAGTTTTAAATTGCAATAATCAGCGAATACATTTGTTTTCTCTTTTTTTTTTGCACCAAGTGATCCTCACCTGTGGGATAGCACAAAAATTGAAGACGCTCTGGTTACGAAGACGGGACAGGTAACTGATAACATCGGGGACATGGCGGAGGGCATCAGTCACCAGCACGTTGAGGCAGGCGAGGGCTGAGTTGAGATTCTGAGGCTGGGCAAAGTCCTCTAGCCGTGCAGCAAACTGGCTCCAGGCCTGTGGCACAGTGAGAAATGAGTGTCATGTATTAAAATCATTAAAAACTCGCCAGTAGCACCATGGCAACGTATGGCAACAACTCTCATCACACCGAGCAAGAAACAGCCGATTGCACTCGTCTGCATGACCTCTTTTACACAATCTGAGCATTCGTCACAAATACAGTCTCTGTTGCAATCATCTGAGGACCACGCCCACTATCATGCCAGACTAGATTGGCAATCTTGAGAACATAACATTCATGAACACTCCCCGTATGCTACTGTGGCAGAAAAACATTTACGGCATTTAGTTACAGGGACGGTCTCCCTGGAGACACTATGTCTTGCTCGGGGACACAATAGTAGTAAGTGGGGTTTGAACCAGTGACTTTACGGCCTTCTGGTTCACATGTGTGTGTGTGTGTGTGTGTGTTACCCACTAGGCTATTACACAAAAATAAACTTGTTTCATCAACTGTCAA
The DNA here is from genome assembly GCF_900700375.1 of Denticeps clupeoides. Classification (NCBI taxonomy): domain Eukaryota; kingdom Metazoa; phylum Chordata; class Actinopteri; order Clupeiformes; family Denticipitidae; genus Denticeps; species Denticeps clupeoides. The sequence continues at coordinate 11,625,894 of NC_041720.1, read as the reverse complement.
AAATGACATTTTATACTTTCAAATATATTGATGGTTTCTTAGTCTGATTATTCTACTGATTCATTTTAAATATTTTTTTTCACCAAATAAATAAAAAGATGCTCTCTCTGTAAACTATAAAAGAGCAATTGGATACCTCCTGAGGCCAGAAAGCACGACCTTCCTGCTGGTCCTCCAGATAGTCTCTGATGATGTTGGTCTTCTGCAGGAACAACCCCATAGAGTTCGCCAGCTCTGTGTCCCGTCCCACCTCCGGGTCCTCCAGCTGAGAGGCCGAAAAGAGTCGGGAGAGTCCCACGCCCACCAGGCCCGCCACATAGTGACAATACTGGGGAGAGCGACGGCATTTTCAGAATCAGAATTAGCTTCCCGCAACACGCTGCTGACTGTGAAGGACTGCGGGTGGTACCTTGTCCCACTCCTTCATGGAGCCAACTTTCTTCTCCAGAAACTCTGCCATTCCGACCCCCATCCGATGGCAGATGTCTGCAATCACATCCCGGTACTCCTGGCCTAGCTTTCGGAATTCCACTGATATCTGTGGGAATAATATACAGAAGGAAGCTATTTGTTCTGAAGCATTTTAACTACAGTGCACATTAGCTGGACTTCATTCATTTATAATTGACAGCAAGTTTCATCTTTAAATATCACTGTACCAAACAACTCTACTGGCCTTACGTTCATGGTCGCCATGTCCTCTTGTGTAACACTTAAACATGTTAAAATGTGATCTATCAGAGTTTACTTAGGTGTGGAACAATTTTCAACATACCAACATAAACTAAACTATCCAGCCAGCAGAAGACCTGCAGTGGGGCAACTGCTCTGCAGAAGAGCCATCAAGTGGCTCTCGTGGCACCACTAACCGTGGGGAAGTTTTCCAGGACCTGCCTGTCCTTCTCTCGGCTCTCGGTGAAGCACCACTCAGGCTGGTAGAGGAAGGTGTGGAAGTCGTGCAGCAGCGGCACCTTCTTGTCAAATGGGATGGTCATGTCATCCTCCACCGTGTCCAGAGCCCTCAGCACCAGGTAGAAGATGCAGACGGCATGCCTGGGGTCGGGGGGTTGGACCAGGAGCGTGATTTATCCCAACATTTTCAGGATTCCGGAAACACCACTGATAAGCGGTCTAGTGTTCTGACATTTCTGCATACTCCTGGTTAATAATCATTTCATTCTACTGCAGGATAAAGGTAACTAATTGTACGAACAAATACTCCGTATTTGATATTTTTTATGATATGATTTTTTAAAATCATACATTTTAATCATACAAGACACACACACACCAAAAAGAAAACTACCCCACCTCACCCCAGAGGTCACCTTGGAAAAAATTAGTCTGTTGGAGCCAAACAGGATACCACATCCTGGAGAAACAGTCCGAGAAGTCAACTTCTCTGATAATTCACTTCATTTGCATTTGAGATAATAACATGATACATTTTCAAGCCAGAAAAAAAAAAAAAACCTAAAATACCAAGCAGGGACTTAGTGTCACCATCATACAAATGGCCACATGAAAACCACTCCAAATACGGTACGCTATTTTGATAAAGTATGTTGAACCGATAGATACAGCTATCAGTTGGCACTACAAGTACGCTACTCTGACCACGCATGCTGATCTCTTCCGACTTGTCAAATATTGATTTTTTTTTTTTTTTTTTTTATCTGTTCTGGGTGAAACTTTTCACACTTGCACGACTACGTTTTTTTTCCTTCACATTTACTTTAAGCTGCAGTCGACTTGTGTGAACAAAACGGCAGCTTTTTGCACACAACTTTTGGAGGTGAAAAGGGTGACACAAAACTGACCTTTCTCTCGTTTACTGTGGGCTGGAATAAAACTCGTGTACAGTTAGCAGTGGGTTCAGTATTCGACAGACATTCACAGAACTTCGCTGGATTTTCTCTCACTCATAAAAACTAGAAGTTGGCACTTCCACAAAGCCATTTTTTTTTTAATTGCTGCAACAGATACATTGTGAAAATGTGCAGCGTTCCAAACTAAAACCCTAATCCTTACACCGTTATCTACGGCTTACACAAGTGTGAAGGGGCCTGGTGTGCACTGATTTACACGTGTAGTTAAACCCTGAGATGAAAGGCACGATATTAATGTAAATTCGACCGTTCCCACCAGTCCAGTTATTGTCCTGTTCACTGTACAGAAAAAGTTGTACTTTTCTCCTTTAGAGATAACGTGTACAGTGTTTAAGTTTTAGTTAGTATAGTGCATATATACATATATTTTTTCGTCTTTCTTTTATGATTGCACTATGGGGGGTTCTGTGTGAAACATTATTTCAATACATGGTGTACCGTGTCTACTGTTGCACTGACAATAAGCCAATCTCGAATCTTGAATATTTTCATTAGGAACTTTTATTTTGAAAAACTTTTATTTTGAAAAACTTTTATTTTGATTTCGATTTTTCATAATTAATCGGCCGCAGCGATTAAAAATCGTGCCTTGGTGGAAGTGGACATTTCTGGCTCTCTGCGTGCGAACGTCCGAGTTCTCACCGTAACTCCCCGTCCAGGGCCTGGATGACGGCGGCGAAGCTCCGGCTGGTCTGGTTCAGGTAGACGTAGCAGGTCCGCAGGCTTTCGCTCATCGCCTCCTGGCAGAAGGAGCACGGGAAGACGGAGGGGTCACGCCGGGAGCCGCGCGGCCTGGGCCAGCCGGGCCGAGCGGCCCACCGTGCCTCCTGCGCGCCGCGCTCCCCGAGCCGCCCGCCGGGGAAGAGCGGCCGAGGAGGCGAGGGCGCGGGGGTCCGCGGGGTGACGGACAGGGAGCGCTTGAACACGAGGAGAGACGCGGCGCCCTTGCAGCAACTTCCAGCCATGCGAGTCGCGGCGACGTTCGCGTGCGGCCACCCGATCGCCGCGACGCAAGGGGCGTAGCTGTCAGGCGGCGGGGAGGGGGCCGTGCGCACAGGCGTAAAGTTTGCGGCACCGCGTCCAGAACTGGAGCGGAAAGCGGCGGTCATTCCCGAAAAGCGAACCCCCCTCCCCCGAACACTATTTTTCCTTTCTAAACTTATTTTAGTTAATAACTTTTTCTGTAATTAACAAACTTAACAACGAACGAAAACAAAGTAGCGCCACTTGCTTCAAGCGGAGCGACAGCGGCCCCTCGTGGCAGAAACTGGTATAACGCTGCACGCGTTTTTTACTACCACCCTATTTAAAAAAAAAAAAAAAAAAAAAAGTGAAGTGATTGTCACATGTGATACACAGCAGCACAGCACACGGTGCACACAGTGAAATTTGTCCTCTGCATTTAACCCATCACCCTGAGTGAGCAGTGGGCAGCCATGACCGGCGCCCGGGGAGCAGAGTGTGGGGACGGTGCTTTGCTCAGTGCACCTCAGTGGTACCTTGGCGGATCGGGATTCGAACCAGCAACCTTCTGATTACGGGGCCGCTTCTTTAACCGCTAGGCCACCACTGCCCTTTTATTCCCAGGGGGCAATGAAAAAAAAGAGAGCTGTTTTGGTAAGTGCACCTGTACACCATTTTAATACACAACGATGTAAATAGACCATATCAGAAAGAAAACAGAAAGAAACACGTGGTGGTAGTGGCCTAGTGGGTAACACACTCGCCTATGAACCAGAAGACCCAGGTTCAAATCCCACTTACTACCATTGTGTCCCTGAGCAAGACACTTAACCCTGAGTGTCTCCAGGGGGGACTGTCCCTGTAACTACTGATTGTAAGTCGCTCTGGATAAGGGCGTCTGATAAATGCCAGAAATGTATATGTAACACAAACAGCCTGCAATGTTGCTCTCTGAAGTTTTGCAGAGATTCGGCCACCGACGTGGAAGCGTTTGCACCGTCGGCGTTAAAATATTTAACTCGGTGTCACAGCCGTGGATTAGTCGCCACGGCGTCCCCTCCTCGACTGAACCGTCAAAGCTCATTACATAAGGCGGAGGTCAGAGGTGGTCCGGTTCCATCCATGGGAACCTGCTGTTGATCGAATAAATCCGGTCCAGGTCCATTACAATTCGAACACCATGCGGGAAAACGCGTGCAATACTTTTTTTTTTAATTAAGGTGCAGATTACGGCGCGTTCATCGACAGGTTTGAATTATCTTGATGATTTGTTTAAGGGAAGCGGGGGATGAATGATGACGAGGGGACCGCTGCATCTTACGCGCCTTACTTACGTAGTCCAGTTTGGGCATGACGCTTCGACAGCCGCCCATCTTGTACTTGACGAGGTTGTACATTTCCTCGGGATGCCCCAGAGACTTCAGGACGTCCATGTCCGCGCTGCACCCCTGTGGCGGCCGGGAAGGGTTCTCGGCGGTAATAACCTGTCCATTCGGGCGCCGCGACGCGGCGAACTGCCCCCCGACGCCGCGCACACAATCCCCTCGAATCAGGCGGATGGTCAGATCGACTGACTCGTCTGATTGGCCCCGAGCCATGGGCTCAGCGGCCGCGGGCCAATCAGCGGAGACCGCGCCTGGCGTGACGCCCGCCCCCTTTTTCATAGCGCAGGGCTCTAATTGGCTGCAGCTCGGGCGACGTAATAAGGGGTTTAAAACGCTTTTAGGTGTCGATTAAAACGCAGCGTGTCTTTTCCCCAGAGCTGGACCCTTCTACAGGTGGCTTTCACAAACGCATAAGGAAAAACATCAACCGTTCACATATTGCTTAATGTAGATATGTTGTTTGTTTTTTTTGGAGTTTGCAGGGAATGTTATTGCGTGTGAAAGTGGAACGTTCTTGAGGAGGGTACCGATCTGTACATCCTAATCCCTCTGCTTTGCTACTAATGACAAGATTTACACCAGGGGCCCACATCCTTACCACATTACATAAGCATGCGTGTTCATTGAATTACACAAATCTTCGACTTAATAAAAAAAAAAACGTATTAATGTGCATCAGATGCAACCAAACATTAGAGACACGCGTTTCAATGCAGCTAGATAATAAAAGGGACACAGGTTTTGATTGTAACCTGCTGACTGAATGAATAATCCCTTTTATATCTTTTCATCTTGGATGATTAAAATAATTGCCACATGCATTAAAAAAACCAGTTGAATATGCTTACAAATTATATCAAATGTTTTTCCCCCACCAAAGTCATTTAAATTGACTATTTAATGCTACTCATCGGTCAAAATGCTTATTATAAAGGACATTAGTGCTGATCCAACCTGCCTTCATTGTTCACAAGACATTATAATGGAGTGAGATATTTATTTTGTACAAAAATGCACAAATTGCCAATAATGACTTGACCTCGAAACTAGGGTCAAGGTCAAAACTCAAGAAGACACATTGCCCTAAATACTCTTCAAAAAGTTCTTCAAAAAAGCAAATTAGTACAACTCACTCAAGAAAAAGGGATAGTGGATATGACAAAAATATTAACATGAAACCATTTTTTTAAACATTTAAGCAAAGCCTTAGGCATTGTTACATTTCTCTTAGGTTCATTTTTCCCCCCAAAATCCCATATTTATAGCAGCTACTAAAAATATCTAATCAGATGTCTTTAGTCGGTTTGTACTAAGATAAGGCACAGAGGTAAATATTCAAATGCAGCGGAAACAAAGCACTGCTCCCGCGGGTGCTTCGATAAGGATATGAGAATATCTGGAACAGGCCACGTTTTTTCCATGTTGGATGGAGCCGCTTCTCGCGAGCTCCATGGTTCTAACGTGTGGGGAGTGCTTTGAATGTGCCGTGGGCGTATTTGCCCTTTGACCGCTGGTCCGCCCTGAAAAGCCTAGGCTGCTGGAGTGCGGAACTGTTCTCCAGACATGCGGGATTCAGGATTCAAAATGTGGAAAAGACAACAAGAGCAACAATTCTATTGTGAAAAACAAAGTCAAGCTGGCTTCACTTTGGAGGTGCGTTAAATAAAGAAGAACATTATTTTGTCTCCTCTGGTCAGTCTTCGAGGCCTTCAGAGAAACGTGTCAGAGAAACGTAAGTATCAATAATAAAAGTCTGTCCATCTGTCAGGCTTAGCTTAAGCTGAGTTAAGGTCCTTTGGTGGCTCATCCTGTGTTCGTGGGCTTCTGAGTGATGCTTCCAGGCCCAGGGATGTGCGTCCTGGTGCTCCTACACTGGAGTCTGACCGAGTCTGGGAAATGTGGGATGTGAGATGGGATCCTAAGCCAGGATGAGGCTGTTCCATGGCTCATTTTTGGAGCTGGTGGATCCCAGATGCCCTCCAGGAGAGAGCTTTATGGTGCTGGCCCCACTTGGAGTGCCCATGTAGGCAGGAAGAGCTGAGACCTAGGATGAGCAGATCATTTATTATATCTAATGTTATGTTTGTGAGTGTATTTGGATGCTGTGAATGGGCGTGTGTGCGTGTTTTAATGTCACCTGTGTGTGTATGCTATGATGTGAGTAGAGCCCGTGGGTCTCTGGCTCGGTTTTGATTGGCCGGTGCTCCTCTGCTGTGCTGCTGGAGCTGGGAGTGCTGGAGGGGGTGTGGCCTTCAGCGCCAGGAGTTCCTGTTACACCAGAATTAATTATTTTAAAGCATCATTAATGATGTTACTACTATTGTATGCATTATTCTAATATGTATATACACAAACAAAATATTGTTTTGAAATCAAGATTCTAAAAATATCTTTTAAGCTGCCTTTTGAAAATAAGAGCTGCTATGATTCACACATTTGCAACGCAGTTCCACCTGACCCACATAAGTGTGAAGCCCACTCTTTGTAATCCAATTTAGAGCCCGGTGTGTCCTTGTCCAACACACACAACTGCAGGGGGGTGGGACTGATGGATAAGAGCATCAGCTTCATTACTACATATAATGTAAGCAGAGTGAATACTAAGAGATGTGGGGTCTCAGGTGTAGTGTGGGATGAAGGCTGTGGGAGAAATGCGTTTGCCTTCATAGATTTGGTTCTTGGCGCTCAGCGCCAGCGGGTGGTAGTAGCCTAGTGGGTAAAACACTCGCCTTTCAACCAGAAGACCCAGGTTCAAATCCGACTGACTACCATTGTGTCCCTGAGCAAGACACTTAGCCCTGAGTGTCTCCAGGGGGGGACTGTCCGTACAACTACTGATTGTATGTTGCTCTGGAAAATGCTCTAAATGTAAATGTATGTAAATGTGTTGAGCATCTCACCAGATTTGGACTTGTTGAGGTTCTTGGGCTTGCGCTTGCGTGTCTGGATGCCTTCTTTCTTCATTGCGAGAGGGCGAGGCACCTTAGAGGGAGCGAGGTGGATTTCAGATTTGCAAAAACAGCCTCTCTGCCACTCTTAGCACAACTATAACTGTGATCAGACAAAGGCTGCTGGCTTCCTCTTTCCTGAGGCGACAGTGGCTAAAAGTGGCACAGCGCACAGAGCTACAACACACGCACACAGATAAATATAGATCTAGATGCCAGCATGATCTGTGCTACTGCCGATTGTGCTTCTTTCGTTCTTTAGTGAATGATTTGCTTACCCCATGTAGCTTCATGTAGAGGCCGCAGGCGTTGCACACTGGCTCTCCCTCGGCGTTGCGCCTCCACAGCGTGGTGGTGGTGGTGTGGCAGTTGGTGCATGACAGGCCCACCCTTCTGGAGGCGGACTGCAACACAGACGGACAGCGGTGCGAGAGTGAGAAGAGGAGGGACGCGCGAAAAACAAGGGTTGTACAGAGTTCAGCCTCATCCCAAGAACTATTGTAAGGCCCAGTGGTGAACGTGTTTAACCTGTAGGGGGCGCACAGAGTCACAAAATGCGAATAGCCTACAACTAAGGCTAAAAAAATCGAGATGAAATCGTTCTGACTTTATGCTGATTTATACCCTTCATAAATCATATATCTGCTGCAGTTACCCACACCTAATGGTTTTACGTTTGTCCATTAATTTTCCCATTTTGTTTGATTACAATATCATTATAACGTTGTGTACTGCACACATGGAAACAACCTGTATATTTATTCTGTTTTGTTTTTTCCACATAGATGCACCAGCTTGCTCTTCATTCTTTCTATTCTGCTTAAAATAATTGTTATTCTCAATCAATTGCTTATTATCATGGGATGTGCCTGACAAGAATTATTATCTGTATTAATGCATGGTCTCCAAAAGCGTTTTAGTTAATGCCTGCCTGCTCTGTTTTTAATCTGTTTTATTCTATTTGTATTATTTCACTGTTTGGGGTTGGCGGGTTGGGGGAGGGGGTCTGCAGACAGAAGAAGCTGCATCTCACCAGGCGTCTCTGTGGCTTGATGAGTGGACGGTTGATGCCGTTCATCTTGTGGTAGAGTCCACAGGCATTGCACAGGTAGTGTCCCGTCCCGTCCCTTCTCCACAGCGGGGTGGACATGGCTCCGCAGTTGACACATTCCCGGCCCTCCGCAAAGTCATCAAACAATTCTGCGACGGAAAGTGAGTAATTGTTTGAGTATTTTGTCTTTTCCCATAAAAGTAGTGGTGAATAAATGAGAATAATCTGGACAGCAATGACCAGAGAGGTGCATTTTAAGACAAGACGGTGGATCGGTCACACGTTATGGAGAGGAAACAGGCCACACATCGAGAATCATCTAATAGGGTGGTAGTAGCCTAGTGGATAACACACTCGCCTATGAACCTGAAGACCCAGGTTCAAATCCCACTTACTACCATTGTGTCCCTGAGCAAGACACTTAACCCTAAGTTGCTCCAGGGGGACTGTCCCTGTAACTACTGATTGTAAGTCGCTCTGGATAAGGGCGTCTGATAAATGCCGTAAATGTAAATATGAGAGCTCAGACGATAGTGAGCTCTCTCTCTCTCTTTCTATATATATATATATATGTGTGTGTGTGTGTGTTGTAGTTGTTTAAAAGTGTTTGATTTTAATAAATCGTGGCATGGCCTCCCACCTCCAGGGTTGGACCTTGTATGTGATGAGGATGCATGCCTTCCCTGTGTTTCCGCTGATTTCCTGCGGGTTCAACTCTACCAAGTGGCCTGGAGACTCTGAATTGTCCATAACACTGAGTGTGCGAGAGTGAATGGTGTGTGTGTGTGTGTGCTCTACGCTGGTCTGGTGTCCTGGATGAGACCCCACCCTGTGCCAGTGTCCCGGGATGGGCTGAGTAACAGGACAGTGAGTGCGTGAGTGAGTGACAGAAGGTATTGTTCATGTTCACCAACAGGTGGTGCTATTTATCCAGAAATGGGTTGAAGCTCTCTGGGGGGGTCTGGACTGTCTCTGGATCTGACAGGTCCTCCTTTGATAAGAAGCCGTTCTGTAAATAGAGCTGGAATTGAGCTCATCTTTAAAAATGGAAAGAGCCGCTTGTCTGTTCCCTGAGGGGCCCTTAAAGCGAAAGTGTCAGTAATCCAGTCCATTAATACAGGCTTTTGTTTGCATTTGATGTGCTGGTGTAAAGTGGAAAAATATATATTTCACATCAGTAAAAAGTGAATGGATGTATTTATTTCTCACAGTTTTCAGTAATAAATCCGAACAATATATTTAAATTGTGTATTAAATTGTGTGTAGGCTCTAATTATGCCTTCAGGAACTTTGTTCATCTTTTGTCGTTCCACAGCAATGTTACATTAAACTGTTAGATTAAACTGTGCTAGTTATCTGTTTAATAAAACTTCCCACCCAGCCATTATTGTGCCATTATTTCTTTCACTTTAATTCCGCTTTAATTCTGTTCAACATGGCCACGATTGACATCTCTCACGTACCGTACTTCCTCATTCTGCACAATTTTATACTCATCAAGATGTGCTGCCGGATACATGATTGTTTCAGCCCACAATCATGCCAAAGATGCACATAAAATTAGCTCACATATTCTTTTTTTTTTTTTTTTTTTAAGTAACCTTTTTTACCTCGGATACAAATTTCACTGTGTGCACCGTGTGCTGTGTATCACGTGTGACAATCACTTCACTTTAATCACAAAACTGCACAATCTGGCAACGGTCTTCCCCTCCTCCTGCGTCCTATTTTGTTTTACTGTCTGAAACGCCACTCGTTCACATTATAGTTTTCTCGCGACCACACCCACTGCAGAGAGATTATCAGCACTCTTAATCTGGAAATTGGACTGGTGAACAAATGAATCTTACTTTCCTAAATGTTCCCAAAGAACTACACACACTGGCAGAAAAAAAAAACGTTTCAATGCTGAAAGGAATAAAATGAGATTATGCAAAAATGTGTGCTTCGTGTCTTTCGAAATATTAGAAAAAAATGTTGTCTGTCTGTGGTTCTTAACAGAAATTTAATCTATCAGTGCAGACTTTGCATGACCAAGCGTTACACACACCCACACACCCACAGTCTTCCCAGGTGTGTGAGGGCTTCTCGCAGCTGTGGAGTGGGGAGGAGAGATGCAGTGCAGTGTTTTTATCTCCCCGTGCTGCAGAAACAAGCACCTTTAATGAGCAGAATAACTGCAGGCGTGGAATATCTGGCAACCCTGGAGGACAGAAAAACCCAAGTGACACCGCAGAGAACACAAGACGTCATTGTGGCTCCAAAGAAGCAATCTATTCACATCACATCTTCATACTAAAAAATCTAATAATAACAATAATAATTATCAATTCATTATCATTATTATATATAGAAAATATTACACATACAAGCCCTGATTATCTATACTAAGGAAACAAGAAATAGTCTAAAGGTATAAAACTACAAACATTGAATTATAAGTCATTGTCATTTATTATTACTATTATTATTTGCAAAATGACATTTTTATGTATGTATGTTTTGCTGATAGAAAGTACAGCAGGAATTCACAGGTTTCTTTGTGTTTCCAGACTCACGTTCTCACTGGCGAGAAAGCATCCGAGTCCCACTGCCTCCATGAAACTGACCTCATCCCACAGTGGAAATCGCTGCACATGCCTCGCCCTGCTGCAAAGGTCACGCCAGGCCGATATTTTAGGTGAAAGTCTGCTCCCACGAGCGTGGCTACGTGTCTCGTGGAAATTTACATTTGCATTTACAGTATTTGCAGTGACTTATAATCAGTAGTTTCAGAGACAGTCCCCCCCTGGAGACACTTAGGGTTAAGTGTCTTGCTCAGGGATGCAATGGTAGTAAGTGGGATTTGAACCTGGGTCTTCTGGTTCACAGGCGAGTGTGTTACCCACTAGGCCACTACCACGTCCCAAATCCACCAACCCTGCTCTGCCAACAAACATGGAAGCATTTCTTATAGTTTCCAGTGGTTCTTATTTCTGTGTCCAGGGATTATTATGTATATTTATGTCCTCACAATATCTGAAGAGATTTAATCAAAAAAACGAATCCATCTGCATGGAAAGATATTTACTGAACTTCCTCTTTTATTAAAGTCGCGTATTGTAGAAATAACATTCTCACGACGGACCTAGTATTTTTTTAATCCTTCCTTGTGTTAAAATTTTCATGAAGCGCTTTTAAACCTCAAGGTTTTATAATCATTTCATCCAAGTCATATTCAGCAATGAAGTGCAACGAAACAACACAATAATTCAGAATACATTTATCTCGCTGCGGTTTAATGAGCAGAATAATCATATTCCTCGAAACGAAACTAAAATAATTACTTGATACTTACATAATCTGTTGTTTCTTATAAATATAATTTTGCAATAAAATTGCGGTTAAATACTTAAAATGCGTCTATTTTTTATATATAAGCTAATTATGCCAGTTGGTTTGTTTTTTAATTAGATCGCTTCTGCTGCGTGTAATGATGGTTTAGAAAGAAAAAAAATAAAGTAAGTGCGATAAAGTAAAGTAATTCACACGACGAACGTCATATTCTGTGATTTATTTTTAGTGAACTGATATCATACTTCTAAGAAGTAATTTAATTATTAATGTATTATAATTGTATTTCTATGAAATCGACGGTCATCATTGGGATTCGGATTGGGGAAAAACGGAATTTTCACTTTTCACTTGAACTTTTCTTGGAGAAAAAAGGATTTGGTTTCATTTCTTTTTTTAACAACAGATAGCAGCGACTGGATTCATTTTCCACAATTTTGCTAATTACAGCGACGGTTTCGCTGATATTGTCCTGAAGCCCTCGGACCAAATACTTTTACGACACACGAGACGTTCGAGCAGCTTGGAACGTCTTTCTCTGATTCTCGTGTTTTTACCACGACCCCCCACAGCAGGTAAACCGAACCCTCAAAAGTACCAACAGAAAATACATCCATACGATATATTCACAGAATAACGATCAGTCACCAAATATTCTCCAGTCAAAACCGTTCATTCTTACAGACATCGGGAATATTTAACCATTTTTAAATATATATATATATATATATATATATATATATATATTTAAAAGCCTCTGAAACGATCACTGACTTTTTTTAATCGGTTTGCGCGCAGTGTGTGTCATTTTTGCCTTTGAATAATTTCACTAAAAGTGAAATTTCAATTAAAGCCCGGACCACCAGTAAGAAAAACCCGTGGAATGAACTCGCGGCGCCGAAAGCGGGGCTCTCACCTAAAGTCGGGTGCCGCGCGGCGGCCCCCGGGGCCCCGGACTGCAGGCCGTGCAGCACGGAGCCGTCGAACGGCGACGCGGACCAGGGGCTCCCCACGCTCGGGCTGACGTAGGCCGGGTACGGGCTGTGGTAGGAGCCGCCGAGGCCCCGGGCCCCGTAGTGGGGGCTCGTGTAGGTGGGCGTCTCGCGCGCCGGGGCCACGCCGGAGCTGAGCGGGGGCGTCGCGGTGGAGAAGTGGGCGTAGGCGGGCCCGGGCTCCGCGCCCTGCTGGCCCCACGCCGCGCCTCCCTGCTGCGGGTACGGGAGCGCGGGGATCATGGCGGGCACGCGCGTGGTGGGCACGTAGACCGGCGAGGCCGCGGCGGGGTTGTGGAGGAAGCCGGGCTCGTAGGACTGGGGTCCGGGGTTGGACGTCATGGTGATGCCCTGGTACATGTCCGCGGCGCGTCACGTGGGAACCATCCGGAGGGTCCCGGACACCAGGAGGACTCGAGCAAACTCCGCGGCGGGGATGGAGCGCTGCCTGCTTTTCCTCCCTCCTTCTCTCCTCCTCTCCCTCCCTCCGCCTTCTCCACTCCTCTTTTCCTGCTCGCCAGCTCCAGGGACTCGGGTCACGTGGATCGTAATATTACAATCAATAATGGCCCCCAAACGTCAATTTATAAAATCATTTTTAAAAATTATTATTTCTGATGATAAATCAATAAATGTAGACTTATTATTCCTGTCACCTAATCTGCATCATCATCTGCAAACACAAATATTACATTTTAAACCTGAATTAGCAAAAGTGGTTTGGTTTTGGCTCCCTCTCAAGATCCCACATCGGCCATAGTGAGAAACCGAATTGTCCAGGCCAAATAAATCCTTTCTGTGCTTCTGTTCATTGTTAATATCCCTGTAATATGGTGTAATAGTGTAACCAGTGGTGGGTCCGATTGAGGTTTCTTATAATACCCAATATATTCCTACAAATCTGTGTACTAATATATTAATTTTACAGTTTAATGGCCTTTAATTATATTATATTATATTATATTATATTATATTATATTATATTATATTATATTATATTATATTATATTATATTATATTATACCCTAAGTTCCAGAATAGTCATCATTGGTGCATAAGAGCAGAGCAGAAAGTAGAGAGTGTGTCTTGATAAGATGCGCAGTTCTTGCTTTGTACTTCTGCTGCTTGGTCTATTGACAGGCAGGGATGTCTTCCTGTGTCTATTGTCTTCATTTCGGTCAATATTTTTCTTTGTCTGGAGATCTGTCGCAACCTGTCAATCTCAGCATCCCAGCACTCTGGGCAAACAGGATGCTGAGGCTGTCGCCATGGCTACCGGCTGTCAGGAGGTGGCCAAAATAACCAGATGTCGCTCCTGTATCAGTGAGAGTTTCCTCTCCGAACTGGTGGCATTACTGGGGTCCTGCTGCCTGCTGGAGCTCGTGGGTGGGCTGACTTCACGGTGCCTGATGAGAATGTTTCCGGAGACGCGGCTCGATCCCAGAACCAGATCCCAGCCTTGTCTCTGTCCCATTCCATTTTACTCTAGATTAGCTTGCATCGTCCAGTCAGTCAGTATTATTCTATTCTGTTCTATTTTATTCGAGTTTGGTCGGGTCTAGCCTATAGTCAGTTCTATTTTGGTTTAGTCTAGTCTAACCTTGTCTCATTAATCCCATTCCATTTTATCATTCTTTTCTAGTTTTGGCTTGCCTGGTTTCTCATGTTCAGTAATATTTTTCTATTCTATTCTATTTGGCATTAGACAATTTGGAAATGTGATTAAATTCAACATATTTACAAAACGATTTTTTCACATTTTTTATGTATTGACAGGATTCAGAATATTAATTTAGACTTTAGTCATCAAAAAAACAAAATGAATTCATGTTTTCATGTTTGACACTATTTGTCTTTCAAACTTTGTCATCAAACTTTACTCTCAGAATGAATGACAAGAGCTGCTCTAAAACACTTCAAGTATTGATTTACTGCCCTTGACCCATCAGAAGATTGGCTCAATGCCACTCCCGAAGAAACAGAAATATTATTAATGTGTAACTGTTTCTGTGCTGATAATCCTGAAATTGGCACTAATAATGAGCCGTGTATCTCTGTGGAAAAGTGCGTAGACAGCAGCACCTCTGGATGGCTGCGGACTTTGATAAATGTCTGTCCTGGGCCTTATACACCCTATGCAGCTCCAGTGAATGAGTGTGTTGATGTTAATGTGTGTGTGTGTGTGTGTCTTCATTATACTCACCGCCAGAAGAGCACCACTGTCAGCAGGTGACGGAGCACAGAGCTCTCGGTGGATCTTCTGGCCCCGGGTGTGAGCTCAGTCACTGCTGCCCAGTACCTGCTTAATGCCACTTGGTCTGGCTACTGTCAGTGTGTGTGTCTGAATGAGGTGTTTTTTTGGGGGGTGGTGGACCGATCAGAGGGAGGAAGAAAAAAAAAAGAAAGTGGAGAGGAGCGGAGGAGTGGGGATGTGGGATGTGAGGGGGGTTTGATATCTTTGTAATAACAGGTGTGGTAGTAGCTCAGCAGTAAATAAACTCAACCACGCCCTCCCGCGCTTTTCCAAAAAGCTTAACATTTACCTTTACATTCACGCCATTTATCCAGACCGACTTACAATCGGTATCCTGGAGACACTCAGGGTGTCTTAATCAGGGACACGATGGCAGTAAATGGGGTTTGAACCTGGGTCTTCTGGTTCATAGGCCAGTGTGTTACCCACTAAAGACTTTCAATGTTGACAAGTTATGGTTAAAAGCCGGCAGCAACGCTATACCGGTCGACGTTTATATGATGGTTCAGAGTTGCTGCTCCGCACATCATAAGATGACCATTAACATGTGTGGAAAAAAGCAGCAACAAATTCTCGACATAGGAAGTCATTCAGGACTTTGGGGAAATTCATCCCCATTGACCGTCTTCCAGGACTGCAGAATGCTGTCACAACCGCAAAACTATGCTGCTTGGAAGGTTTTGATGCATTACTTTCTGCATTATTTCTTTTGCTTTCTGTGAAACCTGACGTGTTATTTCCAGTTGTCCGTTTTTTTGTTATACATTGTAAGAATTCAGAAAGAGAAAAAGTGCAATAAAATCAACCCAAACCCATAGCTTAGATAGAATTATTTAATAGATTGATTAGTTCATCATTATTATCAGTCCAAAACTTGGATAAACAAATGTTGGTTGCTAGTTCAGATGAAGCAGGATGTTTTTGAGGTTATTGGTTGTGTGTGTGTGTGTGTGTGTGTGTGTGTCTGTTTGTGTGTAATGATCAAGTCTTCATCCCCAGAAAACACTGCCGGAAGCTTCTGCATCCAGCCGCGAGCAGACAACCAGTCGCTGGGGGGGTCATTAGCCACCGTGGCCCCTCTTCCTCTGGGGCCAGACCCCTGGCAGAGCCCAGTGGCTCCAGGAAGACCACTTCAAATGGGACATGTGGGAGGAACAGAGCAAGGAAAACATTGTCAGAGACGACCTGGAAAATGAGGGTAAAGGCCTGACAAATGAGAAGGGCGACCCTTCAGGCCGGGGCGCCACAAAAACACGGTGAGACGCCACTGCACACTGATTAATGTGGGGATGTCGGCTGTGATGGGAGAAATGTTTGCGGCACATATTTCTAATTGTGTTTACACTTTCCTTTTCTTTTATTAAGATTTCTATTCACATGAATAGGTTAACAACACATGAATGCGTTCGTATTCATTTAAATTCCTCCTGTGTAAGTCTGACCTACGAAACAGATATGAAACTCATCCTAGCCAATCCATACTGGGCCAATGATATTCTCCATGTCACATTTACATAACGTTCATAATGGAGACACGAAGCGCACCCACACCACTGAGCTTCTTTACCACACTTGTCTCAGTCACAATTTTGAACATCCACAGTACTAAGCTTTAGTCTAAAGAAATAATTATTATTAATTTTGACATTGCAAGACATTGCAAAGTCCCTAACTGATCCAAAAAAACAATAATGTCATGATATTAACGATCCCCAGTATTGTGAATTTAGCGATTTTGACTTGTCTTTGACTAAGATCACAATATGTATAACTGAGTAATAATAACATCTGTGCATTTTTAATAATAAAAAAGCTGAATTATATATTATAACTGTCTTTTTTTAATAAAAGCTGTCATATTGGTGCGTTAGAAGTAATTTCGTTTTTCTGCGAGCTGTAAATACAGATCAGATTGCAATCATTCCATGAATATATAAGGACAATAATGCATGACGTGCTAAAGCATTTGCCCCACTGATTTATTGTGGCACAGCGATAAACACTGTAGCAGGATGGGCAGAAGTGTATACATATGAAAGCAACAGAACACATATGTATTTTATTTCGTTATCAATAGGACTTTCTGCACATCGCTAATGGGAGATAACAGTGGTTCGGGATGATAAACCACTATATTGACACATCGTGTACTGCCCTATTAGCCCCTCAGTGGTCTAGTTTGTTGACTACTAGGCTACTGCCAGCGATTTTTTTTCTTTTCTTATCTTGTTCATTGCTTAGCAGTTACATCGTCTCCCGAGGGTCGGAACTGTTGATGTTGTTTGTTCCGCGCTCGCCCCATTGATCCGAGCGCATGATGAAACAGTGGCAATCAATGGAGGGAAAGACAGGGGGCTTGTGTGCGACGAGGGGAGAGGTGTTGTGCGTTTACTTGCGTTATCTTGACGTTTAATCAGCGACCCCCCACCCCGCAGGACCACCGCGCTCCAAGTTCCCCAGAAGTCTGTGTGAAGAATTGCGCTCAGTTTGTCGCTGTTTAATGGTTTGATCAGTGCTGGTCACGGCTGGGGGTCTTTGATCCCATCAGCTGAGTGGCTGGAGAATTGGCTCTATTCTCGCTGGACAACCTGTGGTGTCTGGACACTCAAGAAATAAAACCTAAGCATGAAAGCATCATGGAGACCAAAAGGTTCGGTCATGGTTCAACACAGGTCCAGTGTCTAAATCTCCACACAGAAAAGGTATGAAATGAAGACATTCCCAAGGTCTGTGGGATTGAAGCATTTTGTCGTCTTAGGTCAGTGGTGGCCAAACCTTTCCTGCAGGTCCTCTATTTTGCACCGTGTAAGGGCATGGCAACAAGTTTGTTGCATTAAAAG
Organism: Denticeps clupeoides; assembly: GCF_900700375.1. Classification (NCBI taxonomy): domain Eukaryota; kingdom Metazoa; phylum Chordata; class Actinopteri; order Clupeiformes; family Denticipitidae; genus Denticeps; species Denticeps clupeoides. The sequence continues at coordinate 11,608,239 of NC_041720.1, read as the reverse complement.
CAATTCAAAGGCTCTTCATGTGAATAAGCCCTAACAGCATTTATTGCTTTCAACATTTTTTTCATGCTCCCCCTGCAGCAATGCCACAATTACATAGCAAAAAAGACCAAGATTAAGTGTGTGGACCAACGGGATGTATCTGGGTTTAATATATTATATGGCAGCTCTATCCCACAATGGCAGATCATTTAGCCTCAATCATTTTTAATACCTCAAACGTGTGAAGGCTCCCACAGGTTGTGATTTATGTGCGTGTTTGGGGGGGGCTGGGCTGTTTTAAGGTCTTCCATTGTTGTTTTTTTCTTATTATTTACTCTGCATGTTTTAAACAGGGTGAAGTAAAGGTGGAATAGCCCTAACCCTGGGAACACCTGGATGCTCCCCAAACACACACACACAAACACACACACACAAACACAGGTAGTGATTTCACCGTGGCCCATCATGCACCCGTTTTCAGTCGCATTTCCCAAACATTTGTCCTTTCCTGAATAATTAACTGGTCTTTACTCTCAGTTGAAGCTTTGAAGTGTCAAGTCAGACCTCTTTTGAATGAGGCCTTCTCAACCGCAACGCAGATCCCTTTTGTGCACGTAATGTATTGATCATTTATGTTGGCAGCAATAAAAAAAAAAAAAAACTAATCAGAGTTCAAAAGATCAGAATCACAGAGGTTCATTGTTTGGAAGAATAGACACGCACGTAAAAACCACAACGCATGCAAGCACACGCTAAACAACAGCGATTAATTGCACGTGAGCAAGCAATTATTATTGTTTCCCCATAAATGCAAAGTCTGATAGTCAACGCGCTATCTTATTTACACACCCCTTGCTGATATAGATTGATATAGAGCACAGGCTGATATACCGAAAACAGTCACCTGGTCTAGGATGGGAAGTGTGAAGCCACGCCCATTTCATACCTGTGGAAAGCCAATTGGCAGCCAATCGGTGCTCTCCAACAGTGTCCTATGGGTCCCTGCTGGTGATGCAGCAAGGGTTACGTGTTGCGACTGCCTTATGGGTGACTTTATCGACTTGTGTATATATTTAGCGGCCCCAGAGGCAGAAATCCCAGGACCTCTCCCTGAGATAAGGGTCGGCCAAAGTCCTCTGGCCCGAACCAGGAGAGCAAATAGCGCAGCCGTGGCCAACCGGGGCCCTGATTACACCATGCCGGGGCTCCCTAGTGACAAGGGCCCATCAATGGGCAACCACTAGTGGGCAGACGTTGTGCCTAATGAATGAAGGGGGTGGGCACTCTAAAACTATTTACATTCTACATGCTATACTGTCCATTAGTCTTTTCATCAAAAATCGAATACAACTTGTTCAAGGGAGAGTAAAACCGCTCTGTTTTTAACAGTCATTTTTGTGGGCAAGATGAGATATTCATGTCTCATCTATGGCTGATAGCTGCCTGATCTGTGTGTGTATTTGTAGAGTGCTGGTGAATTTATGGTGACGTGCGATTGCATGATGCTCATCTATAATTTAACCATAATTTTATTAAACGTTGTGTTAATTGTTCTGATATCAATATTGCAAATTGACAGCTGGGGTGTGTAAGTTATAATATTATAATACGTTTCTAAAAAGTACCACAGTGCTCAATGACCTACCTTTCTACAATCAGAAAAAGTCTTTACTCATGTCAGTCACTGTCTCACGCCGGTCAAAAAACCCACAGAGGAGAAGAAGCACGCCCAATGAAAGGAAATAATAGGAGAGAGGACTGTCAGGAGAGAGGGTTGAAAAAAATGTTGCGATAAGAGTGAATATTCCTGTATGGGGTGAAAGAACGTGAAGCACACATTAACACATTTCCACATATATTTTTGAATAACCAAGGCCAACATCTGGCTCATAAACATCATTACATTGCATACAATCTATTTTACGGAGGTTAGATCACACAATTAATAACAATACTATTATTTTCACATTCTTTTCCTTTTTTGGATTTTGTTGTAAAGTAGATTTTTTTTTTGTGAACAGTTACACCAGGCTGGTAAAGTAAATGTCTACAGTAAAGTAAACTGTCATGGGTATTTAATGCTATATTTATTTATTTTATGTTTAATTTTAATCTCCCAACATGTGGTACTCTACCATGTAATGTGTGCAATTAAATTGAGACATATCAAGTTTAGTTTTTGGTTAAATCATTTTATGATTTAATATTGTCCCCACTAATATATACATTTGTATACAACACATTTATGGCGTTTATCAGATGCCCTTATCCAGCGCGACTTACAATCAGTAGTTACAGGGACAGTTTCCCTGGAGACACTCAGGGTTAAGTGTCTTGCTCAGAGACACAATAGTAGTAAGTGGGGTTTGAACCTGTGACTTTGTGATCTTTTGGTTCATAGACGGCTGTGTTACTCACTAGGCTCCTATCACCCCACAGACTACACACAGACACAAATTTCATCAGTTAGGGACAGAAGCACAGACACACATAGATGTCCCTACACACGCCACTGAGACACGCATACAAACACTACCAAATGAACATGCACACACACACAAGACACAAGACATATACAGTTACATACACACACACACACAAAGGCACACACTGTCAAAGTGTGAGAAGAGGAGCTCCTGGAGGGGCTTGTGGAACAATAGGGCTCCAGAGCCTGAGTTCTTATCAGTCTCTGGCCTTATCCAGGGCTGTCTCTGTTAGTGTAACTCCCCCCACCCACACACACACACACACAACACAACACACAGACACACACCCCCAGGACCCAGCTCCACAGCAACCCCCTTTCACCCTCACCGGACCCCGTTATCAGGGCCCGCTGACGTCAGGGCTGCTGGGCGGAATGTCGGAGCCGGACCCTGATAGCGCTGGGCTTGGCTGGTCTGTGGGAACGCCGGCCTGGACCTGGCCCGGCCCAGTGGCTGTGCACGTCCACTGGCCCCAACATAAAATGGACATCCAGGAGGACAGGGGCGACTCTCAGGAGATGTATGAAGATCGGTGTGGTGCTTCAGGCTGCAAAAACCACATAACGAATGTTATTTGATAATTTATTAGAATTTTATTATCAGTACCTAAACAGTTTTCATAAAAGACGAAAGCCCTGCATCCACACTTCCCATGAAAATGAACAGTTAATGTTATCATTTACATTACATTTACATTTACAGCATTTACCAGACGCCCTTATCCAGAGCGTCTTACAGTCAGTAGTCACAGGGACAGTCCCCCCTGGAGACACTTTTAAGTGTCTTGCTCAGGGACACAATGGAAGTAAGTGGGATTTGAACCTGGGTCTTCTAGTTCCTAGACAAGTGTTTTTTCATATTTTATCAATAAACATATATAAGTGCAAAATCAAAATAAAATGAAGGGAAATGTTGTCCACATATTGAAAAAATAATTATTTCGTATATTTTTACATTGCAGCGTTCACATTTTTTTAATATATTTAGAAAAACATTATTCATCTTTATGCACTGAAAAAAGTGAACATTGGCTAAACCTAAAAATGATGTAATCTGTCAAACTTAATTTTTTTTAGCATTAATGTAAATAAACCAACCAAACCTGCTAGGACCCTGTTTATTTACATCACATCAATGCTAAAATATAAGATGTGACAGATTGCATATTTTAAGTTTAGCCAGTGTTCACTTGTCAAACAGGGCAACAACATCAACAACGTCCAAGTTCATTTTCTTTTAAGTTTTTTTATATGGCAAAATGCCTACTAAGGATTTTTTTCCTCTGCCTATGTGCATTTCAAACGGTCGTAAATGTCTGGGTTAAGGAGGTACTTAACACAGGGGTATGGTTATTGTCAAATTAGGAAATTACAAGTGTGGAATGAGGGAGGGTGTGAGCAGGTGTGAAGTGGGAAACCGGCTGGACGGGAGGTGGGTCTGTTGCCGGCGGTGCCGGTCGAGGGTGTCCAAGGCCCTGAACTGTATGCACAGGTGCTGATGTCTTCCCAGCAGGAAATTTGCCCCGAGTCAGCGCTGGAAATTTCCGTGTGCCTCGACCAGAGGAGCCGAACACGGCGACTAGCCTTGCTCTGGGCCTCGCCACCGGGATCCGGCCGGTGAAGGACCTGCTAAGACGGATTATTCAGGACGAGGACACATACATAGCTATCTCTTATTGTTGTTCTTATTCTTTCTTTCTCTCTCTTTTTTTTGGGGCGGGGGGCGGCACTGCAGATAAGCGGGAAAGATTTGTAACAGTTGCGTCGTTGTGCGGTATCAGCGGTGACCTTTCGGCGGCTTCAGGAGGAGGGCGGGATGAGCGGCCTTGAAATGCAGGCAGTGAAGAGGGGAGTTGTGTCTTTCCAGGCCATCATTTCCTTTCTTTCACTCCTCTCTCTTTCTTTCTCCGTCTTTTTGGCCCACACTCCCTAATTTTTTTTTGTAGTGGCCACCTCGTCCTTGGGTGTATATAATTTTGAAAAACGTGAGAGGAGAACAAGGTGGAGAGGTGTGCTGGATAGCAAAATAAATCATTTTGTGGAGGCCTTCTGTCTGTTGTATTTTTTCTCTGTTAAATCTTAGGTCCGATTGGCCTTTATGTCCCAAAGTCCACCTTAAGACCCAATTCAGACTGCATGAATGAATCCTGAAATCCCTCATGGGGATCACCAACTCTTCACAGACACGCAAATATCCGGAACAATGGGAATCCTCAACAGTCTCTGTAAAACAGACAATCCAATCTGCCCACATGTTCCATAATCATGCAACTCTGGAGACTGAACGAAGTTCAGGAAGATATGAATATTGGGTTTTTCCTCATTTCTCACCTGCCCAAAGATGCAGAACTGGAAAATGAAAAAGGGAAAAGATTAGATTTCTTAATATGTCATTTTTATGTACAATTATTACTTTTTAATGACCTTTGTTTTTATTTAATATGTGACTATGAATCTATGAACATTTGTGTGTGTGGTACCATGGCTTCTTGTTTTAATTCTAATCATAAGAAATTAACAATACATTACTGAAGTCAAATTTTCATTCTAAAATGATTACATTTACAATGATTTGCATTTGGCAGACAAACGATCAGTCGACTGATCATTTTCTAATAAATAATTCTTCCGTTAAACTAATTTCATAGTTCATCAGCTCAGGCTGATAGGAGCTGATAACGTCTCAGTGTGTCAGTGTCAACAAGAGCAGACTTGAGGAGTGGCGACTGGGCACTCGGACTCTCCGGGCGGGAGGAGAGTGGACCACTAGGAAACATGAAAGCGCGCCCTCCCTGCTCCTGGCCAAAACCCCCCAGAACCACCGACAGCACTTGCGGTGATAAGAGCATGCCCCATCAGTCTTTTTAATTGGTCAGAAATACTTCAGGCCAGTTGCCTTGTTTTCGTGGCGGGTCAAGCTCACGGCTGGCCTGGTGCCAGGCGAGTGTAAACTGACATGGCGGAAACACTGCACAGAATATTGGGGAGGGATTAAGGCCGGGGGGCTGGCAGGCTGAATTACAGATCAGCACATCAGAACGGCTTTAGTGCTGCGCACTTAAGTTGGAGGCAGTACCGGAGTCAACCTGTCCGGAAAAGGTTGCGGAAAAATGAAATGAGAAAAAAACTGTAGAGGTTACAACATATGACAGGGCTAGTCCAGATGAAACAATGAATGCTTCCAGAATGTTGCATGACAATTAACAACGTCATTATAGGAACGTTTCATGTACTTGGTGACAATGACCATTACACTATGGATATAAAAACAATTCCAGTCACTTGGAACAATTGTTATAAGGTTTTAGTCTAACATTCTAAAAGCATTTGCGCTGACCTCCAAATTTCCCTCACCTGATGCATGAAATAGTTCCTACAGTACAGGTCAATGGCTGCAGTACCCAACATTGCGTTTAGTTGTTCAATGTACAGGGTGGGCCATTTATATGGATACACCTTAATAAAATGGGAATGGTTGGTGATATTAATGTCCTGTTTGTGGCACATTAGCATATGTGAGGGGGCAAACTTTTCAAGATGGATGGTGACCATAGTGGCCATCTTGGATCCAACTTTTGTTTCTTCAATAGGAAGAGGGTCATGTGACACATGGTTTTAACGTAACTTTATTCTTTCATGAGTTATTTACAAGTTCCTGACCACTTATAAAAGTGGTCAGGAGATATGCGTTCCTATAATGACGTTGTTAATTGTCATGCAACATTCTGGAAGCATTCATTGTTTCATCTGGACTAGCCCTGTCATATGTTGTAACCTCTACTGGGTGGTAGTAGCCTAGTGGTTAACACACTCGCCTATGAACCAGAAGAACCGGGTTTGAATCCCCCTTACTACCATTGTGTCCCTGAGCAGGACACTTAACCCTAAGTTGCTCCAGGGAGACTGTCCCTGTAACTACTGGTTGTAAGTCGCTCTGGATAAGGGCGTCTGAAAAATGCTGTAAATGTAAATGTAAATAAAATGTGTTCAATGTCACCAACCATTCCCATTTTATTAAGGTGTATCCATATAAATGGCCCACCCTGTAGATGTACAATTTACTCTCTCTCTCATACACACACACACACTACATGTGGCTTAGCACTTCCCATCCCAGGCCGATATACTATGAGTACTTTACTATAATAATAATGATCACACTTTAGAAAGGATTGTTTTGTGTAAAATTCCCTTAAACAACTCATTGATTCAGCAACGGCGGTCATCCTCAACATACGTCACAATTATGCACATTAACATTTCCTCAGCCTGAAGGTAATCTCACTGGAGTAGAAGTAGAAGTTGATCTCATATTCTGCATGGTTAGTGATGGAGATTCTGGCTCACGCTTTGTAGGGTGCAATGGAAGTTGTAAGGGGTGTTTGCATGACGGCCTAGACCTACCTGTGAACTCTTGGCAGTTTGATAACCTTCCTTCTTCCTATACTCACACACACACACACACTCACACACCTACACACAGCTCCCTCCCTAATGAGAATATCCCTGGTGAGCTATGAGGTGATTTGCACTTATCTCTGCTAATTCTGAAGTGCCCTCTATTGTGCGCAGCGAGGGAAGAGGTGGTGGGATGGGGAGAGGGGTGCTATATACCTCACGAGGGATCCATCATACCTTATCAATGTAAGTAAACATGACACGCTGGCTGGACAAAACGTCTTGTGCTACAGCAGCCCCGCTATCTATCTCTCTAAACGCATATCTCCGATGATGGAGTGATGTGGCGCTAGGATTAAAAACCAGAGACTGACCGTTTTCTCCTCCCACATCTCTCGCTTCCCCCCCCCCCCCCAACACACACCGACAAAACTTTAGCATTCTAGTGACCCCTTGAATTCCACTCTTTCATACAACACTCTGAAAAGAATGATGCACTAATAACGGCGTGGCGTAAAGAAAATTGTTTCGTTTTTTTTTTACGCCGTCATAAATTCAAACTCATATGAACTTCTCAAGCAGGCGCTGCTCGGCTGGATTTTATGGCCGTGATTTACTGAGGTCTTTGTACGCGGGTTCATTCTTATTTTAATGGAAAGCAAGTCTGCAGAACTGGCCTTTTTAAGATTAGGCCTAAAACAGGTTGGGAGCAGGCTGGTTGCATGACGCAGTCTTGAATTGCTGCAAACAGAAACAGTCTGTTTAGGGCACAGGCTTTACGTGTGGGAGGGGCTAAAAAGAGGTGTAAGAGGTGTAAACATGATATGACTCCTGATGTTCATGGATTATCTAATGAGAAGTGAGTATCATCCCTTTTAGGATCATTGGTACTAACATTTTAAGATGAATTGTAAAGTGGGTACCTGCTAGTCAAACTATTTGAAATCTGACAACAATTTTTTTCACCATAAAAAGTGAAATAATGACTAATTTACCTTGTATATATGCACAATAAACTGCTGTTCAAAAGTAAGGAAACACCGATGTGATCAAAACTCATGTCCTAACATTGTTAATGATGTAAATGTGGTATCTGGAAATAGCTGTCGGAATACAGTACAGGCCAAAAGTTTGGACACACCCTCATATTCAATTGGTAGATTCTCACTGAAGGCATCAAAACTATGAATGAACACATGGGGAGTTATGTGAAATAACTGAAAACATGTTTTATATTCTAGTTTCTTTGCTCTGATTACTGCTTTGTACACTCTTGGCATTCTCTCGATGAGCTTCAAGAGGTCGTCACCTGAAATGGTTTTCCAACAGTCTTGAAGGAGTTCCCAGAGGTGTTTAGCACTTGTTGGCCCCTTTGCCTTCACTCTGCGGTCCAGATCACCCCAAACCATCTCGATTGGGTTCAGGTCCGGTGACTGTGGAGGCCAGGTCTCCACTTTTTGTTAAGTACATAACTCCACATTTGTTCATTCATAGTTTTGATGCCTTCAGTGAGAATTTACCAACGTAAATGGTCATGAAAATAAAGAAAACGTGTGTGTCCAAACTTTTGACCTGTACTGTATACTCATAGAGAGGGCTATTATCAGCAGCAATTAGTCTTGAATTTACTTAAAAGGTTTATTTATTATTAAAATTACCTCAACAAATTAACACCTACAATCGTTGTTTCTCACTTTACCAATGACTATATGGGTGGTAGTAGCCTAGTGGGTAACACACTCGCCTGTGAACCAGAAGACCCAGGTTCAAATCCCATACACTACCATTGTGTCCCTGAGCAAGACACTTAACCTTAAGTAACTACTGATTGTAAGTCTTTCTGGATAAGGGCATCTGGTAAATGTAAAAATGTTAAATGTATTTCCCATTAATATTGAAAAAGCTTGAATACAAATCTATTTGTTTTTCTTTTAGCCATAGAAATCAAGGAAATGTAGGTCTATGTAAATGACCTGCAGCATGTTGCTCTGCAGATTTTTTTTTTCCACTGTTCCAGACGACATGTCAGTGTAGCCTATTGCCATTGTTGTCATGTGCTGCAAAACGGGATTATGAAAAATATGCAAAGAAAGTATTGCAGACTCCATGCCAATTACGTTAGATGCCTGCAAGAAGCACCCTCGTTAATAATGATGCGACAGATGGGATTTAGCATGTAGCTCGAATGTGGCCGTGCCAAGTGGGAAGTAGCTGTTAAGCTTGGCGAAGCCGTGTTCGCCGTGGTACAGAAGTCCAGTACGCGCCAGCCGGGGCCACGCCCTGCTCGCTCTCGCTCTGCCACGGCTCGGCACAGGGGTCAGTCCGTGTCCCTCAGCTTGTTACAACACCAGCGATAAGCAGGGTAAACAGCGGGCCAGTGTTTGCTCATGCACCATCATGTGACCTCAAATGAGAATGCGAGCGGATTCCTGGCCGAGTTGGGAGAAGTGTGAGCGTGTAACCGGGTGTTTTGGGCTTGATGAGTTTATGTGTGTGTGCATGAATTAGCCAGTTTGTGCAAATTGCGTGAAATACAATTCCCGTTCACACACCTGCTTATTTAGGTTTCTTTTTTCCTGATGATCTTTACATTGTGGAACAAAACTGAACTCTTAAAACTTTGAAATAGTAGAATATTGTGAGAATAGTTTCTTCATAGCTCTTCAGAGCAGTGCTGTGATGGACAAAGTTGGACAATGCGGATGAGAGAGTTCCTTTGTTGAACGCTTCTTCACTCAATTTAATGCTAGATTATAACAGTGTGCAAATCTGTTATGAAGGTTAAGAGAGCCGTCTAAAAGCAATCTGATTAATCAAAACTGCATATACTTCTGACAAAAATATATATATATTCAATTCTTCAAAATACTTGATAAGGTGTGTTGGCCTGTTCATAGGTGCGTTCAAAAATTCTGGAAATAAAAATTATTTACTGTACATTTACATTTACATTTACAGCATTTATCAGACGCCCTTATCCAGAGCGACTTACAACCAGTAGTTACAGGGACAGTCTCCCTGGAGCAACTTAGGGTTAAGTGTCTTGCTCAGGGACACAATGGTAGTAAGGGGGATTCGAACCTGGGTCTTCTGGTTCAGAGGCGAGTGTGTTACCCACTAGGCTACTACCACCCTACCACTGTAAGATACAGACCATTAATTTATGGAGCCTTGTCTCTACAGATCAGTACTAAGTGATTAAGTCCTTTATGTCCTGATGTGCGGGAGGTGATAGGCTGGTGATGCCCCATCCATCGGACATGAATGGCTGACGAGGATGGAAATCATAAGATTTAACTCTTAAGTCTTGAGATCCAGAGACTCTGGAGCTACGTCTTAGACAGCGTTTCAAACAAAATCACCTGAACTCATTCCCTCCTCTGAAAATAGTCCTTTGTCTCAAGGTGCCCAACACCTTGTGTTATGTTCTATGTCTGCTATTTCTGTATTTTTTTTATGAAATCTGGGCTAGATTGTGCATTTTTTCTCCTGATTGTCCCCTGTAATTGAGGGAGATGGGGTTCACTGACCTCATCTGTACAATGAATATTCTTCCTGTCTTTCTCTGTGAGGGAGATCATATAAGACCACCCACCACTACCAGCTTTCTGTCTGTCCCCTCACTGTCTTCACCAGAATCTCTCTATCATTTCCATTCCGTCCCTTTTATCCTTTACTCTCCTTCTCAGCCATTCTTTCTCTCTCTGACACTGTCAATGTCTCACCCTTCCCATCACAAACCCATGCCTTTGGTTTGTCTTTCCCGACGACTGAAATTTCTGATTTGCTTTTTGCTTAAGTTTCATTTTGGGGGGCATTCACCATTTTAACACTACAAATGTACACTTACATTCGGGGGAAGAAACATAATCAAGAGGCATGGAGTAGATATACATACAGGGTACAAAGTAGTGTCCAATACACGTGAGCACTGCCAAATTTAATAAATGTGGGCCAGTTGCCGTTCCCAGTCGGCTGCATAATATCTAATTGATCTTTAATTACAGCAGTTCTATGGCCTGTTAACGTTAGCAAATATGGTTAATAAAAAGTTAACTATACACCATGTAACTGTATGTAATATACTGAGTAACAACAGAACAATACAATGGCTTTGAATAGAGTGGATGAAAGTAACAGAGGTTTAGTTCTCCAAAATCCACCATCACTGAATAGGTTCTGCAGCATTTAAAAACTCATCATTAGGTAATAAGAAAAAAGTGAAAAAAGTAAAATTATAATTTTTTTTGTTTCCATACTCTTTGTACATGCATTTTCGTATTACGTATTCTTTGATCTTGTTTAGATTTAAATGCCACAGTGTACTTGCCTTTATCAGTGACTGTAGTCTAAGCTTTGCTGCTGTGACGTCTATGCAAAATGACTTTAAAGCGTCCTCAAGGCTGAATATTCTCAAAACTTTACTATCTAGACCCAAGATTCACACAAAGATGTCTTTGAGCGTAAGTCAAGGGTCGAGGAGTTTTTCCACAGTAAACGTGGGGTCAGTCTGCTGTTTTGTCTTTCTCTTTCTGTTGTTGAAGGTGCCTACTTAAGTGAAAAGCATACAAGCACATTACAAACCTCAGTCCACCCTCCAAATTTCTTTCCACAGGTTGAGGATTCTAGTATAAATAATAACAGTGATAATTTATATAATTTATTTGTGTACTTACATTCTTACAATGTCATTAAATATTATATATTACGGTGCCTAAAATATATATATATATAATTTCTGTCTGATTAAAAGAAAGTCAGTCTGTATGACAGAAAGTAATTTTGTCTACAGAATCAACAAGAGAAATCTATTTAATCTAAATGCATGTTCTTTGTTCACAGAATGTCTTTTGTCAGACAGAAAATAATTAGTGTCTTCATCTAAAAGTCAGTTTGGTCACAAAAATGCAACCACAGAATGCTTGTTGCCAAAGACAAAAAGTTATTTTGTTCACATAATGCATTTAGTCAAGGGCGGAAAATTATTTTGTCCACAATATACAATTGGGGAACAACAGAAATTCATTTGTTCACACAATGCATTTTGTCATAAACAGAAATATATTTTGTCTTCAGAAGGAATTTTGCCAAGGACAAAATGTCCTTTTGTTCACAGAATGCCTTTTGTTAAGGACATAAGTCATTTTGTGCACATAATAAAGAGTCAATAATTTCACCGGCTTCATAGCCCCAGGTTGCAACAAGCAAAATCCCTTGTAAGGTTCAGCTAAATGATGCAGAAAATTTGGCTATGAATTTAGTACAGTTCCGTGCAGGAACATTTTCATTTTCACTTACTGGACCTTTCACTGAGTGAAGATGAGACGTGGAAGTGGAAGCCCCTGCACTAGGTCCCTATGGTCAATAGTTTGAGAGAACAGACCAGGCCGTGCGAAGGGAAGCATGTGACGGCGAGTGCCGAACAATACTGAACACATCTTGAAGGTATTATTGTGCCGAGGAGTCAAAAGTTCAAAGAGAATTATTCTTTGCAATATTGCTTGTCGTGTCAGCGAGCTGCAGCACACACGCGTAAGTGTTTGCCTACACTCACGCACAAACTTGCACTCTGTCAAATGTCCCTTTATCTTAATGTAGACATGGCTCTGGAGTGTCTCTTGCTGTCAGGTGTGTCTGTCCAGGTTTGTTGGAATGAATCAGTGAAATATGGCTGCGGAGAGTACAGGCTAATTGAGCAAATGCATATTAGCCAACAGGGAAAGTGATAGAAGGATTCAAAGGCAAAAGAAGAGGATAAAAAGGAGGAAGGCTCGGAAGGGTGTGGACAGATTTTGGGGGGGTTTGAGGGGGGATGGCAGACTACGATGTTGCACAGAACCCTGGGGTCTTGCCAATACAAACCCTGTTTCCCCACAAACCAACCTGGGATGGATGTCTGACCGGGGGAGGGGAGCCCTGGCGCCATGTCGATTCCTTAGACATCTTATCTTCCCTGTCAGTGATAATGCTGTCAAAATAACTGCCAAGATACATAGTGGAGCAGAACTGGTTAAAACCTGTGGTAGATGCTTGTCGGCCCACCATTTATAAAGAGACTTTACTTTTGCATGATCTGGCCAGTGAGCCCCACCTGTCCGGTTCAGGTCAGTGGGGTCTTGCATAAAATCCACCAAAAAGATCAATTTTTTACTGTGTATTTTACTGTGACGCTTAACTCGCTTAAAATCAAAGATTAAGAAATCCACTTGATATCGTATTAATTCCATTCGGACACTGATTGGCTGTCTCCTGACATTGCTGCCATGTAAGTGCAACCTAACCTAGTCGTATTGTCACAAGAAAAGCTTCAGCCGCAGCACACGTCTTGTATATAACTGCTCGTGTATGCTGAATAGTTCTGCCACGTGCACAGTTATGTACAGGACACAACTGCAGAATGATCTGTGTGTCCTGAGCTTTGTCCTCTGAACCCCCGGAGGCCACAGCTCAAGAGATAAAAAAAAAAAAACATGCATACAACGTCACCTAGTGGTAAAAAATAAAAATGACCACAATTATAAATGTAATCTAAAGACAGTGTTCCTCATTCTTCTCGTTTGGCCTATTTAATTAACAGTATTTGTGTGAATATTATGTGCAATTGACTTTACTCCACTGAGTGAAGCACCTATCAATGGTGCATATATTTTTATCCTCCATAATAAAATCTCAGAGACTTATAAAGTGAAGTGATTGTCACATGTGATACACAGCAGCACAGCACACGGTGCACACAGTGAAATTTGTCCTCTGCATTTAACCCATCACCCTGAGTGAGCAGTGGGCAGCCATGACAGGCGCCCGGGGAGCAGGGTGTGGGGACGGTGCTTTGCTCGGTGGCACCTCAGTGGCACCTTGGCGGATCAGGATTCGAACCAGCAACCTTCTGATTACGAGGCCGCTTCCTTAACCGCTGCGCCACCACTGCCCTTTCAAGTGTGCCCCAATATCGTACCGCTGTAAACATTACACAATACGACATTTCCAATATATATGCATACAAACTTGAGTGACACGGCAATTTAACCATTCATTACAAACAAATTACAACCGGGAATCAAAAGTGGGGCTAATATTAACTCCCGAGGTCTCAAGTCAAGCGCTAAGTGGTCCTGGTTTATAGTCATATCTCCATTTCTCTCTTCAATGCTGGATCCTGGATGCCGGACCTTGGGTGCTGGAGGAACCATTGTTTTTTAACTCATTCAAGCTTCGCTGCGCTCTCGGTTGGTGGCAGCTGGCTGTGTTGAATTGTTCCCCCAATGGCTGTTGCCAGACACCGAGACCTGTACATGAGAGATTGTACATGGGGCCACAGCGACAGACATGTGGTGCACCTTGACCCTTGACCCTTTTGTCAGGCAGATGATACCCGTTGTACTTGCTACAGCTGCACATATGCTAAAATTGGATTGAAACAGAGCAGATATAGAGCCCACTGCTCACCAAGGGTGATGGGTAAATACAGAGGACACATTTCGTTGTGTCACCGTGTGCTGTGCTGCAGTGTTTCACAATCACTTCACTTTCACTTCCTCATTTGTTTATTTCGTGTCCCAGGCTGGGGGATCTTTTCTCGCTGTTGTCTCAGTGGTTTCATTTTTGGGCCAAAATACAAAATAGGCCAAGCGAAAGGATAGTGTTATTATATTTTCTGTCAAGAAGACCCAGGTTCAAACCTCACTTACTTCCATTGTGTCCCTGAGCAAGACACTTAACCCTAAGTTTCTCCAGGGGGGGACTGTCCCTGTAACTACTGACTGTAAGTTAAATGCTGTAAATGTAAATTTGGAGAACACGGAAAAGTAAAAGGATTGGTCAGGGCGCAACCCTAACCACTGCAGCGGTTAAGGGGTTAGTGGCAGTACAGCCACTACAAGTTGGTGGGGAGACTGACTGTGTTTATGGAGAATTGGGGGGCGCAAAGGGTTTTGTGCATTCTTAACGAAATGATGAGCTCTTTTGAGCTTTTGAAACTGACCGCATCATGGACTGTGTGTATAGTTTATCGTCGTCTTACCTGCGTTTACTTTGGGTTTTTGTTTGATTGACTGATTTTCTTTGACTTCTGTCTTTGGTAACATGCTCTGTAATAAAGGTGAGTCCCCCCCCTCCCTCCCTCTCTCTCTCTCTCTCTCCCTCTACCCCCCCCTCTCTCTCTCACATACGCACACGCTGCCTCTGACGTCACAAAAGGAGGTGGAGCCCGTGCAGCTCCAGGCTCCGGGACCAAATCCGAAAGCGGCGTTCAGGAGAGCGCGTGTTGTTGTTGTTTTTGTTGTTCTTTTTTTTTTTACAGTCATTTTGCATCGCTTTGTTACACGTTTAACGGGTGTGCTTCTCAATCGCGAGGAAGTACCAGTAAAAAAAAAACAACAGCAACCAGAAGGCAGGGATGCGCCGTGCGTCGTGTAGCGTGGAGCTCTGACGGGCTGCGCGTCTCACCGAGGACCGGATAATAAACCCCCCATCTCCGCGCCGCTCGGCCTGCCGGATCCACGATGTAGCTGGCGAGGTGGGTTCCGCGGCACCGGGACGCTGGACGCCGATCGCGCGTCTCCGGCCCGCGTTTCGGTTGGAATCGGGCTTTTTGTTGCCGTCGTTGGCCCCGAAAGACGCGGCGCGTTGCTAATAACAGGGCGTGTGCGCGGTGCCCGTTCGGTCCTGACGTTCTGCGGCGCAGGTGTGGACGCCTGAAGGAAAAAACGCCGAAATCCGATTTGGATCGTGTGTTCGTGCAGCCTATTTTTTTTCCCCAAAACGGGATTTCTCTGTTACATATATTATATGTATAATAATATAGCCATTAGCTGGCCTTATTAGCCATTATTAGTCCCCCGAACGCCAGCGATGCACCGTCGACGTCATGTGCTGCCGTCGCACGACTCGCATGTGTGTTTGGTGGCCTTAAGCGGGGCGGTGGGGGTGGGTTTTGTCGCCAGTTTTGCACGTTTTTGTGGCACCGATTTTTGATCGCTCGCCTTTCTCCAGCCGGCCCGAGCAGCGACGTTCTGATACGTCACCTCGACCCAATGGACCCGGTCCGGCGCAGTTAACTCGCCTGCCGAGATCGTTTATGTCACGTACGTGTTTTATTCTATCGCGAGTATGGGCGCGATGCCCATGTAGGCGTTTTGGGGCCACGCCCCGATTGCTTCTTGTGCCATTTTACCTTTTTTTTTTTTTTTTTTTTTCTAATTTTTTTTAATAATTGACTTTTTTTTTTACGGCTTTGCTGGTCTCCACTGTGTGCTGAAGGGAAACTGCTGCCGTGCGCCGCCGTGACCCGGACGGAGCGGGGTCCCCCTCCACCTCACCTCCTGCTCCCGGCCCCTCTTACCCAACATGGAGAAGAAGGAGAAGCGGCCCGGCTACTTCGCCAGGTCAGTGGTGTTCACCGACAGAACGTGCCGCCGGAGCTGCGAGCGGTGGCCCGGCGGTGGCCCGGTGGCCCCGGAACGGAGGACAATGCCAGCGTCTCCCGTGATCGGCCCCTGCAAGACGAGATTAGACACACGATGCGGCTGGAGGGTTCAGCCTTTTACGCGTAATTACAGTGTGCCGGATGGGACCGGGTGGGCTTGACGTCACATGCCCGTGCCACGCCCGTCCTACCTGCACAGGCACGCTCCGTGGTGCAGAAAAGGAGAATTTACGTGTAAGCAGCTCTTCAACCTCACGCTCACGCGTTCGTCAGCTGTCTCAGACAAATATTTACAGGCGCCTTGGTTCTCGGACGTTTCGTTCCCCCAATCGTCGACTTTGTATTATGATGACGGTTATATCACAGCGTTACTCCCCACGCTGAACCCTGGCGAGCAATATTTGTTCATGAAATTGCCGTGTTGTTAACCCTTGCGTGTCACATTTGAGACGTGCAATTCTGAGACCCATTGCATTACCATTATGAATAAATCTTATTCATAATGTAGATGGTTCATTATATTCATAATGTTGATTGTTAAAAGGAAGTCCACTAATTGCTAGATGGCAATTTGAGCAACTTGGAGGTCCTTGTGGAGACAGATCACAAAGTGGAAGATATTGACAATTCTTAAGTTCTCTGGATGCAGAACGAAACGTCTCTACCGTAAAGAAAGAAAGTCCGGTTGCCATGACTCGACTTTCAGACAAATTCCCCTGGATGACTGAGAATCTTCAGACAAAGTGGAAGATAGGAGTTGGACTCCTAATGCAGAGCATGATGATTAAAGTTATTGTATCAAATAAAGTATCAAATATGATCCAAATATGCTCTTTTTTTTTTTTTTTGTTAAAGGGTGTAATAAAAACTAAAGATAAAAATATAATTATCTGTCCATTATTAATATCCAACAAATCAGTTTATTGCGAAGTGGAACATGCTACGGTCTGCAGTTCACCGATCTCAAGCCAGGAGCGTGGCCCGGTGTGTGTAGTGACCAACGTGTAGGGCCCTGTTTTCATGCCGTTATAACCGACGTGGCCAGGACGCCATCGAGGGACACTGCGCTTTGCTGGCGGGAGGTGGGAAATCTGATGACCGTGCACTCAGCCTGTTTGTTTTAAGCTTGCCGTGGTTAAGGTGCCGATTTCGAAGGGCCTTATTCAGATTTTGCCCGAGCAAGTTGGTTGTCGAGGGCGCCAGTGTGATAGATGGACGACGTTAACACCATGACCGGTTGAGGTCCCAGGTGCATGAAAGTGTGCGGTTTAGTACGAAAGTGTCAAGTTTATTTTAGCTCGTTCGCTAACGGTGGAGAGGCGTTGCAAAAGGGGAAGTGAAAGTGAACGCGCCCACACGTGCGCCCTGTACCAAGCCGTACGTTACTGTAATGTGTGGTTGTGAGCGCCGAACGGACCTTGTCGGGCGGCCCACGGCTCTTTGTTTTTCCGCGTTTGCCGTTCTCTCTGTATCGTGGAGGCCCCTGACAGACTGAAAGGAAATGATGTCGAACGCATCGCACGCGGTCATTTCATGTGTGTTCAGCTCGTTGGGTGGCGCTGTCCTTTTCGCCCACGTTTGTTTAGTTCGCCCCTGAGGAAAGCGGGGTGCAGAGCTCACGTGTTTCCTGCCTGGAGGAAGTGGGAAGCGGGAGGAAGTCAGGCTGTGGAATGCTGAAGCCCTGCTGCATAAGCAGATGTGTGATGCGTACCTAGGCTGGGCAATTTATGGGGGCGAAGTGATTTGTCGTTGTGAAACGCTGCAGCACAGCACATGGTGACACAGCGAAATGTGTCCTCTGCTTTTAACCATCAGCCTTGGTGAGCAGCGGGCAGCCATGACAGGCGTCCAGGCGACAGGCGGGGAGAAGCGTGTGGGGACGGTGCTTTACTATGTGGCGCCTTGGCGGTTTGGGATTCGAACAGACAACCTTCTGATTACGGGTCCGATTCCTTAACTGCTAGGCCACCCCGTTTTACTTTTTAGTGTTTACCGCGCATTTACTGCCTGAGTAAAACGATAGAAATTAAACACTGAAAAAGCACAGTGCATCAATATAACACAGTACATGCAGTGATATGTGTACTGGCCTTTCAGCAACAGGCAGCAGCAAACAGATCATCAGGCCGAGGTGATCATCACGTTCAAGCCCTTAGAACACTTACACTTTTAATTTCGATTTTTATTTTTATTCAGCTCAGTGAAGCACTTTAAGCACCAACACATTTTCAGTAACTTACTTTTTTTTTCATAGAATTGTGCTTCAAATCTAGAACGTTGTTAACCAGATTGATATTTAATCATTTACAGCTCAAATGTCCCTATATGCACTGCAAACCTGTAAAACCGTGTCATTAAATGCAATGTATTAAAAATTCCGGGTAAATTTGACCTTTTGTGTCATTTACACTTTCAGCTGGAAAGGTTCGGGCAACTATAGATGCTTGTTTTGCCATGAAGTAGCATTGTGTTGTAGAGCCACTAGGCTGCTGGAAATGCTTTTGTCTCCTGTGATATTGATCTTCAGTTCTCCGATTCCATTATAGGAATCACTCTCTTTCTTAATTCTGAACTGTCTAACGCATTAAATCAGGAGCATTATTCCTGCTCCCATACAAGGAAGAAACAGAAAGGAGTTTTGGTAGAGTTGCTGTGCATGTTCAATTATTACTCTGCTAGTAATGCAGTAGTTTACGAATCCACAGTTCGTACATTGGGACGTGTCCTGGACATTTGACATTTTAGTTTTCCATTTGGAAAAAGATGATCATTTGCTGGATAATCTTTTGCCCAGAAAGAGGAAGTGAGAGCAAAGAGCAACTTTCTGCAGTGGAAGAGGGACGTGATCTTATTTCAGCCGTTTTCCTGCCTCTCAATGAGCAAACGCCACACTGTGCGATGAATGATTAATCAGCATGATGGGAATTGCTGACTGCATGGGAGTGTGTGGGTGTGTTCACCATTAAACAGAAAAGGCCAGCTGACAGGTGGCCAAATGTTGCATCGTGTCTTTCCAGACGGCCTGTAATTGGAGGTTTAATTATGTATGGGGGGGGGGGAAGGGACGTTTTTAAACTGTAATCTTCGGACAGGCTGAAGAAGAGGCGGCAGCTGAAGCAGAGCCAACCAGAGAAGCTGGCGAGCGAGCAGGACCAGTCGAGCCCGAGCTTGAAGGCAGCCATCATCTCGGAACACGGCCCCGCTGGAGAGCTGCAGGAGAAGGGCCAGAAGGAGGAGCGGGAAAAAGGAAGCCAGAGCCGCAACGGGGACTCCCGCACGGGTACGCCGATAGAAATGCCGCACGTGTGTCCTGTGACATTAACGCATTACCCGGTTACGTGAAGAGCGATGGAATCACGCAAGGGATATTTCATGGATTTTTGGAGAGAGAAAATGAACATATAAAGGCAGGGCTCTAGAGTGCGACTTAAAAAAAAAAGGTAAAAATCGGAGGTTACACCGGTGTGAGCGTTTTCCAAAGCGACATAGGAGGAAACTGCAATGCTGACCATTCGAAGACCATATGGTGCCACCAATAAGCACATGCCAGATGCGATCGGGCTGATCAACTTTGGATTAGGGACGAGCGTATGTAAATAGAGCACATAAAAATACATTAAACGTGTGCAACGTAAAAGATTTTTGTTTTAAAATATATATATATAAAAAAAAAATATTCTAAATAAATAAATTCACAAACACCTTTATTGTGTCTAGGGCTGAGAATCATTCAATTTGATACAAATAATACAAACATACATTAAATATTACATATTTTTTGCTCAGTGGGGAGTTTAAAGCTGTTTAATAACTTTTTCTCTTGGCATCTTTTGTGAATATGCAACCAGTGCTAAATTAGTCCCAACATACGATCATAATGCACAAATGTGACCAGGTAATATTTTAACTTTTGCGCTCTCAGTTTTGGACTTCTGCATGTGTCTCAAGGTCTCTTTTCATGAGACCTTGTTAAGATAAATACCCAGCGAGTTTACAGTCACATAATTTGGCACTAAAGGATAATTAATGTTTCAATACTAGTTAATATTGGAACGTTTGGAAAAAGTACTACATAAATACCTGTAGCCATCCCTAAATTGTATTTTGTGACCTCTACAACTCATACAAAATGCAGCAGCACAACTGATCTTCAACCTTCCCAAATTCTCCCACACCGCCCCTCTGCTACATTCCCTCCACTGGCTCCCAGTAGCTGCACGCATCAGGTTCAAAATACTGATGCTGGCCTACAAAGCCAAACATGGAGTAGCACCATCCTACCTCACAGCCCTTATTACACCTCGCACTGCACCTCGTTTACTCCGAGCCTCCAGTACTGCTCGCCTGGTCCCTCCATCTCTGAAGGTAAAAGGAAAACATTCATCTAGACTCTTCTCCGTCTTGGCCCCTCGGGGGTGGAATGAACTTCCCCTCGAGGTCAGAACAGCGTGGTCTTTTTCAAACGGCAGCATAAAACATTCCTCTTTAGAGAATACTTAGACTAACTTTTAACTTTCTTATAGTCTAACCTATGTTAGAAAAACTACAACCAAGTGAATAAAATGATTTGTATTCATGGTTTGAGTCCTAGTGAACCAGAACTGATTGCTTTATTGATGGTAACATGAAAGCACGTTGTAAGTTGCTGTGGATAAGGCCGTCCGCCAAACGCCATTAAATGTAAAAATGGAAATGTGAATGGCAAGGTACGGAATGCATTATCAACATGCTAAGTACTGTATAAGGCCAGCTTTCTCATGCTTCACGTCTCAGGACAGGCATCTTGCTTTGTCACATCAGCAGTTTTTTTTTTTTTTTTTTTCCTACCACATTGCTTGATTTTTATAATTTTTTTCCTGCCACCTAGTATTTTTCTACTTTGTGACCCCTAGGGGGATATGTAGAAAGGCAATGGTGGTACACCAAAATAAAAATAAAAAAATTGCTTACTAGGAGTCACACAAAGTCCTGTTTCTTAAATGTTTTTAGTGATATACTAGCCCCTGTCTTATTCCTGGAGAAAATGCTACAGGTTTTCACCTTCTATCTTTAGATCAGGTGACCGAGCCCATTTCTGAAATATCTTATGCCGACATCTCCACAACCCAATAATTTTACTATTCACAATCAGACATCGGGAACCATGTAAAAAAAAAAAAAAAACTCTGCACGTAATGAGGTTTTGAAGAAAAAAGAAAGGAAAAAATAAGGTGGGGGTGAATGACATGGGGACATAGTGAAGGAAGGAAGCACTGACCATGACAGCAGGTCATTGCTTGTGCAAATCTTGTTTATGAAGGAAATTGTGTCCGGAAATTGCCCCCTGAAGCTTATTGTCCAGCTTTTTTTTGGTAGAGTTGCTGAATTTGTACCCTGGGAACAACAATAAGACGTTATTGCGTTATTATGCCTGGAGGAAATGCATAGATAAGCTGAACTAAAATGGCAATACATTTTAGAGGGAAATATCCGGAATCACGTTTTTTTTTACACGTTTTGTTACGTTACAGCCTCATTCCAAAATTGATGAAATGTGTGTTTATTTATTTATTACAAAATTTGCCAAAACCTCAAGTGAACTTTTTTTTCACATTGCCATTATAGGGTGTTGTGTGTAGAATTCTGAGGAAAAAAGTAAATCCACGTTGGAATAAGGCTGGAAATCCTTTTTTTGATGCACCGTGTGTGTGTGTATTTTTTTTTTTCTTCTCACATTGACTTCTTGGAAGAATGGCGTGTTCATGAACGGCAACAGAAGGAATAGGCGTCTCTGTATGTTTGTTGACGCGTTCCCCTGCCACAGCGGCGCCTGTTTGCATGCTGCTGACATCTCGCGCATTATCTCCGGCCTGCCCGGCAGCACGGGCTGTTATCTGTCAGCTGTTAAAAAGCCTGTTATTGAGCGCCGCAGTGTTTAAACACAAACATGACCGTGAACTGTGCTGCGGGAAGTTCTTTTTCTTTTTTCAGTAAGAGGCAGAAATGGCAGTTTTATCGGTAAACTGAAAGTGCAGTTTATGACTTATGGTTTAAAAGATCACGTATTACAGTGTAGGGGTTGGGACTGAAATATGGTGCAATCACAAAACGTCACACACAGTAGCAGTAATATCACAACCCTGGTGATTCATTGATAAGAAAAGAAAATTCACTTCACCTTAAAAATAAGGCCGCAATAATATTAATCCTGGACGTTAACAGATGAAAAATGGATATAATATTATGCTGTTGTTTTTGGGTTTATTACTTTCCAGTGGAATTATTCCTGCTTGTACGGGTTCTTCTGATGCAATTTCCTGTACTTGTACAATTCTTGGCAGACTAATTTTCTACCTTCTCATTCTTATTATTATACTTTGCTGACTCTCTTTTGATTCAAGCACAGGGTTTTGTAAATGGTGGACTCATCAATTAAGCATTCAAGGATTTCCTGGAATGTTTGGTGTTTGGCTAATATATTTAGTCTTTCTGCAATTAAATTCTTCCAGATGACCGCTGCAACAGCCAAGCGAAGCGAGAGAAAAAGAGACCCCCATGCACTGTGGAATACACGGTGAGTAAATCATAGTGACGGAGGAGTTATAGCGTATAACTTACACTCGTGTAAATCTGACTGCCTAGTTGCTCAACTCAGCCGAGGTTGCAAAGTAGGTTGTTTCACAGAAATATTTCATCTTCGAAAGACCTGCTAAAAATGTATGCATCATTCTTATGCCCTAAAACATGAGTCTACCCACAATGCTATTTCGCCTGTGTCTAGGTGAAACCCCAGGACACCCTGAACAGCATCGCTCTGAAGTTCAACATCACCCCAAATAAACTGGTGCAGCTCAACTGCCTGTTCTCTCGCAGTGTAGTCACTGGACAGGTGAGGCCAGGACCACGTCCACCTCTCTCACTTCTAAACGCCCCGTTGTCCACATCCACTTGTTCATGCATTTTTAAGTCGGGTTTCGTAAAAACCTCGTCGTCTTGCAGTTGTTTGACCAGGGTCTGACCATATTAAAATTTCATCTCCTGATTTAATTTTTCTGAATAATTCTGTAGAAGCTGTTTGTGCCAGATGGTGCCCAATCAGAAACCGGTAGCCAAGTCAATAGGTCTGCTGGCCGAGAGTCAAATGAGAAAGAGAAGGTTGGTCAATTTGTCAGTTGTTGAATTTGTAGTGTGTATACTTTTCATATACGTTTTGTAGGGGTGTTTGAAAATATTGTTATAGCAATATAATGTGATATTTTACGTGGTGACATTGTATCGATACAGGGATATCAAATATTTTTGTACACAAATTTTGTCCAAAAATCATTTCTGAGTTATGTTGTTTTGACTGAATCATTAATGTAGTATTATCCACACAGATCGTACACAGCATTTTGTATATCAGCTTTGTTTTACATTTTTCACTGAACTGTAGAATATTGCAGTACAGTATCACAATATATCATGAAATAATCGTATATATTTTGTGACCTTTGTTGGCAGAGCTGCTTAACTGTGCCTGTTCATTTCTGTGTGGCCCTGTGTTATCAGGATGGCGAGTCAGCAGGCAGAGCAGGGAAACCACTTCGCAGGGAGTTGTCCCCACCATCAGAGGACGAGAGCCCAGCTACTGTCAAGTTCATCAAGATGAGCTGCAAGTACTTCACTGATGGCATGGTGGGTGGCGAAATCTGAATTCAAAGCTGCCTGCACAGGAAAAAAAAACATGAACATTGATTATTGTAGATCACTTGTCCCCGCATGTCATATTGATTGGCTCTTTCAAAACATTTATTTATAACCGTATATATATCATTTACAGCATTTATCAGACGCCCTTATCAGTGACTTACAATCAGTAGTTACAAGGACAGTCCCCCTGGAGACACTCAGGGTTAAGTGTCTTACTCAGGGACACAATAGTAGTAAGTGGGGTTTGAACTTGGGTCTTCTGGTTCTTAAGGGAATGTATTACCCACTGGGCTACTACCACCCATATATCACATCCAGTATATGTAATATACTTTTTAGCCACTAGTTGTGTTTCATCGCTGTTCCTTGTTTCAACTTTTAATGCAAAGACTGCTGTGTTTATGCTGCAGGTTACACAGAATAGTCATTTTATGCTAAATGTTTGAATAAGATTTACTTTTTGGAAAGAAACATGAACATTTTTTTTTATTTAATTCCTACTATTTCCGAAAATTTGCATGCATTTTAGAAAAGATGACATGGCCAAAAGACAAATTTTAATTAAATTTAATGACTTAATATTCAATAAGGTTCTTTTTTGAATAATACTATTGACTTGAAAGATGCAACAAAGATTTGGTAACAACCTAGCAAAAATAGTATGGGACACATCCACTTTTGAACAGACCTACCGTGGCACTTTGGCCCAAAAAATGGTGGTATGGCCCATTCTGTGCGATTCCTGGACCCCTATTGTTGTCTGTATTCACTGGAAAACTTTCTAAGCAATATGATTTTTTTTTTTTAGTGACCACTGGAAATTGCTGATCGCAAGATTATTGTTATAGATAATCTTTTTGCCTGATGTTGCCTGGAGATGCAGCCCTAATGGTGTCTGGTTTGATTGTTTTCTACAGGGAGTGGTGGGCGGGGTGATGATTGTGACCCCAAATAACATCATGTTTGACCCACACAAGTCTGACCCGCTGGTGATTGAGAATGGCTGTGAGGAATACGGCCTGATCTGCCCCATGGAGGAAGTGGTCTCGGTGGCCCTGTATGATGACGTGTCCCGCATGAAGCTGAAGGATGCTCTGCCCTCGTAAGCTTATCACCTGATTCTGACCGACCCCCCCCCCATCTCGCTGCTCCTTTTCTGTCTTTTTCCTATTCTTGTGTAACCTCTTGGCCCTACTCTGTTTCCCCCCCCACTGGCGTCTTCAGGGTTTTATGGCTCTGACTTCTGAAATGTCTCACCTGGCTCTTCTTCTTTTCTCCTACCTGCTCCTCTTTGTTCTTCTAGTTACCTTTACCTCTAATTCCCTGATTGGTTAAACTGATCACACAGGATTTCCCAGAGCAGTGCTGTAAGCCATTATCACCCATTTTCACTTTATACCCCATTGTGCATGTTCTCTCCAGAATTTCTTATTTATTCATTTATTATTATTATTATTATTATTATTATTATTTGTGTTTGCTGTGTTTTGTAATATCAGTTTGAATTTGGTTCAGTTTTTTTTTTTTGTTCAGTTTTTTTTTTTTTCTTCCTTCATCTCTCCATCCTCCTCTTCCTCTGGTGACTCCACCCCCTCCCAGCGATATTCCCCAGGATCTGTGTCCGTTGTACAGGCCCGGAGAGTGGGAGGAGCTGCCATCCGAGAGGGACCTCAACCCCTTCAGCCGCTACGAGGCCATGAACCCGGTGAAAAGGCCCATCGTGCTGGACGACATGAAGCCGGGCATCTGCAGCGTGGGCGACAAGTCGTCGCCTTCAGACGAGGGCTTCACCGAACTGGAGCCAGTGCTGAGCGAGATGGATTTCCAGCAGGAGCTTGCTGAAATGGTCAGTCCCAAGGAGCAATGGGGTACCGATGAAGAAAAGGACGCACTGGTTGAGTCAGAGACAAGCAAAGAAAACAATGAAGATGTTGGACTTCGCTCTGCATTCAGTGAAGGGACTTCTAGTGCTCTAGTGGTCTCCAGTGATACTAGTACCAAACCATCGCAACGTGAAGATGCTGATTCCACTGAGTCACAACAGGCCAAAGAAAACCATGTCAGTGTCTTGAGCTCTTCAGAAGGTGAGTCGTTTGTGATGCTCACCGAAGTATTAGAGGACCAAAACGGAAAGTCTGTCCACGATGGAACGAAGGGGGATTCAGATCAGTCCAGTTCCCTGGGACCAGTGGACGACAGGACTGTGCTGACAAACCAAAAATCAAACTGTGAAGAAAGGAAACTTTCTGCAGAGGAGCGACGCAAGCAGAACAGCGAGGACGAGATGAAGTCGTGGCTGCTGAGCAAAATTCAGGGACCAATAGAAAGTGAGTGACAGAAGCATGAAGTTGGGCATCATTTGCATATATGAGAAATCGGGCCAATGTTTGCATCTTTTCCACAGGTATGCTGCTTTCCTCGGAGGAGAAGAGCAAGACTCCACCCATGTTCCTTTGTTTTAAAGTGGGCAGGCCTATGAGGAAGTCTTTCATCACAGCTCGTACCTCGAGCCCTGTTCACTCTTTTGGGGGCCGGGTGAAGCAACTGGAGTACTGGTTTGCTGTTCCACAGGAAAGGTAAGTGGGCTTTTTATACTCTTTTATACTCTGATGCAGGGACATGAAATATTGATATTTTTGTATACACTAGGATGGTAGTAGCCTAGTGGGTAACAAACTCGCCTATGAACTAGAAGACCCAGGTTCAAATTCCTGAGCAAGACACTTAACCGGGGGGGGACTGTCCCTGTAACTACTGATTTGTAAGTCGCTCTGGATAAGGGCGTCTGATAAATGCTGTAAATGTATACAGATTTAGTCCACCGGGTGGTGCTGTCGAGCGTTTTCTTTAGTGAGGTCAGCTGAGATGAGAAGCTCCACTCGTATAGATGGCGCTGTACAGTTGGGTACTTTGAATTACTGCCTGGCATTTCAGGCAGAGTGAAATTTCACAACATGACAGACCGATCACAGCATCTTATATATCAGTTCAGTGAACTGTAGAATATCACAATGTGTATAGTATCACAATATGTCCCATGTATCGTATCATGACACACCCCTGTTGACCAATACTTGCAAATTGTTTGGGACCTGTCTGTCTCTTTCAGCATTTAATTATTTTTATTGGGGAAATGCAATTTGAATTATTGCAAGATCTTGTCTCACCCCTACATGGAGCACAGACAGTATTTACGTTCATTGCCTTCTGGTCTAGGTTTAAGACAATAGTTGCCAAAAATATTTAACATTAATATTAACTTTATTTGAAAACCATAGCCTTTGGATGCATGTGAAGTCCTAACATAGAGCTTTCTTACAATGAACGCTCTGTGATGGTTTTTTTTTTTTTTTTTTTTTTTTAGGGTGGATCACCTGTATTCCTTCTTCATCCAGTGGTCACCAGACGTATACGGTAAAGATGCCCGAGAGCAGGGCTTTGTTGTGGTGGAGAAGGATGAACTCAACATGATTGACAACTTCTTCAGTGATCCTGGATCTCGCAGCTGGGAGGTGAGTCTGGTGGGGTTTTAAAAATTTATTTTATTTAATAACATTTTTTTTATGTAATTATTATGCTTATCATCAAATTGCCCTTCCACACAGTGCTATGGTGCACGCCCCATAGACCTTTCTACACATATGTAAATATGCAGATTCAATTTTTACAACTATTCTCAGCTGCAATAGAATACTTTTTATATTATATAAACATATATTCTTTTTAAAAATATTTTAGATTTTTATACTTCGCTATTGGTTTAGACATTAATGGCTGTGTGTTTAGAGGAACGGTCAAGCTTTCCTGGTCTCA
The DNA here is from genome assembly GCF_900700375.1 of Denticeps clupeoides. Taxonomy (NCBI): domain Eukaryota; kingdom Metazoa; phylum Chordata; class Actinopteri; order Clupeiformes; family Denticipitidae; genus Denticeps; species Denticeps clupeoides. Next base: position 11,580,469 of record NC_041720.1, on the reverse strand, counting down.
CAATTCAATTAGATTACAATTACAGGGAGTGCAGAATTATTAGGCAAGTTGTATTTTTGAGGAATAATTTTATTATTGAACAACAACCATGTTCTCAATGAACCCAAAAAACTCATTAATATCAAAGCTGAATGTTTTTGGAAGTAGTTTTTAGTTTGTTTTTATTTTTAGCTATTTTAGGGGGATATCTGTGTGTGCAGGTGACTATTACTGTGCATAATTATTAGGCAACTTAACAAAAAACAAATAGATACCCATTTCAATTATTTATTTTTACCAGTGAAACCAATATAACATCTCCACATTCACAAATATACATTTCTGACATTCAAAAACAAAACAAAAACAAATCAGCGACCAATATAGCCACCTTTCTTTGCAAGGACACTCAAAAGCCTGCCATCCATGGATTCTGTCAGTGTTTTGATCTGTTCACCATCAACATTGCGTGCAGCAGCAACCACAGCCTCCCAGACACTGTTCAGACGCTTGATTGTTCGATGATCACGCTTCAGAAGCTTTGCAATTTTAAGGGTGCTGCATCCCTCTGCAAGATATCTCACTATTTTTGACTTTTCTGAGCCTGTCAAGTCCTTCTTTTGACCCATTTTGCCAAAGGAAATGAAGTTGCCTAATAATTATGCACACCTGATATAGGGTGTTGATGTCATTAGACCACACCCCTTCTCATTACAGAGATGCACATCACCTAATATGCTTAATTGGTAGTAGGCTTTCGAGCCTATACAGCTTGGAGTAAGACAACATGCATGAAGAGGATGATGTGGACAAAATACTAATTTGCCTAATAATTCTGCACTCCCTATATAAGAGAATGTGAAGTGATTGTGAAACACTGCAGCACAGCACACTGTGACAATGAAAAGTGTCCTCTGTTTTTAACCATCACCCTTGGTGAGCAGCGGGCAGCCATGACAGGTGGCCGGGGACCAGTGTGTGGGGATGGTGCTTTGCTCAGTGGCACCTTGGCGGATTGGGATTCGAACCTTCTGATTAACCTTCTGATTACGGGGACGCTTCCTTAACCGCTAGGCCACCACTGCCCGTTATAATAAATAACGTTGCATGCAGTGCTTTTCTTGGCAAATGTTAAACGCCATCAAGTGCACGTCAATGAAACTGCAATCGGACACAGCTACACTCGTAAAAGAACGCGTATGGTGTTCAGAGGGCGTTCATTTCAAATGTCCATGTGGACGAGGGCTTACTGCTACCCTGAGCAGCGCTTTAATCCAATCAGGCAGCCACAGTCACAACCTGTACTACTTTATAACTAGACTTTTTACACCACCATCAGAAAAACACCAAGGAACTTCATTACGATATAATCAATTATGTCGTATGCATTGAATTTTTTTTTTTTTTACAAATTATGTGAGGGGTTTACTCACTTTTGTGAGATACTGTATGTATAGTTGGAACCATATACAGATGGGTGACATTATACATCTCACTAACATTTGTGGTTCTTAGGCAAGTACTTGTGTAGGAGTGTCACTAATCATTGCTGACTTCTTTTGTTGTAGTACATTTTGTTTATTTATGCCAGATTATGGCATCATTGCTCACCACCCAAATGCGGTGTGGCTTTTCCGATAAAACCCTTATGCTCATCATTGTTATTGTGGTTGCAGTTTCGTAACATTCAGTGTTTGATTCATCACTTTCAGATAATCACCATTAACGAGGCCAAGAGGAGGCAGAGTTTTGGGAGCTTTGAGGACGAGGAGCCTCTCGATCTGCTTCCTGTACTCAGCGACTCCAGTGCACTTATGGAGGACACACATATTGAAAAGGTATGTACAGTGTTATTATAAATATTCAAACGTCTTTAATATTTCACATTTTCTCACAATCACACTGGACATTGCCTTACACAGCTTGCTGCTCGACTGCCTGCCCGTGCCCAGGGCTACCCATGGCGACTGGCGTACAGCACGGTGGTCCATGGCACCAGCCTGAAGACTCTGTACCGGAACTTGGCAGACTTGGACTGCCCAGTGCTGCTGGTCATCAAAGACAAGGACAATCAGGTAGGTGTAACTTCCACCAAAATATCAACACATTTTGATTATTGCTTGCAAAATATATCACAGGAGATTATTCGGTTTTTTTTTTTGCCAACCTATCTGGAATCTAAACCCTGATGGGTCCGCCTATTACATGCAGTGTTTGTGAAATGTTTTGTACCCCTTTTCCACTGTTCTGGTTTCCAAAAATTTGGAACCAGTGCTACAGACTCAGTAATATCCTGTTCAACCCACCCATGATGATTATTTGTACCATCCTGCTATTTTCACCAATCACATTTTATTTGTTGAAATGGCAATGGACCCAAAGCTAAGGAAGTGGCCCCGTAATCAGTTCAAATCCCGATCCGCCAAGGTGCCACTGAGGTGCCACTGAGCAAAGCTCCGTCCCCACACACTGCTCCCCGGGCGCCTGTCATGGCTGCCCACTACTCACCAAGGGTAATGGTTAAAAGCAGAGGACATATTTCACTGTGTGAACCGTGTGCTGTGCTGCTGTGTATCACAATGACAATCACTTCACTTTGTTGATGAGTAGAACTTGATCCATTGCTCTTTCATGTCAAGAAATGCCTCTGCTTCACATGGTCACACCCCCTGCCTAAGCTCCTCCCATCCCCTCCCTTTCAGCCAACAGTCAGCTGCTCTTTAAGCAGCTCTCACATTTGTGCAGATAGGATCAGCGCTGTTGGTACAAGTCACAATTTTTATAGCTCCTCTAGATGAATATGGTCTTTTGTTATTCACGCTGAAACCCATAATAGCCATGCGTATCTCGAGTGCTGAAAAAAACAAATAAACTGATCTGTTACTGTAAGTTCTGCTGTGAGTTTCTCTCAGAGCTAATTGCTGTGTTCGTCCAGGTGTTTGGTGCGTTCTCCACCCACCCATTCAGAGTCAGTGAGCATTTCTATGGGACAGGAGAGACGTTCCTCTACAGCTTCTGCCCAGAGATTAAGGTGTGTCAGCCTCTTCTTTGCTATGGTGGCCTCGGTGCAGTGCTGCCAATTATAAAAAACAGGAATAAATTTCCTTTTTTTAGGAATTAAGTTCCCAGAACCTTGGGCAAATGGGCATTAGAGCCAGAAATTGTGCTACAAACAAAATGTTGCTTTCTTTGATGCTTGTTCCCACCGCAAATTTGTCCTTACTGCCCATTACACATGCTTGCACAGCACAGTATCTCTGTGTGTCTTGAATTTGTTGTGCAGGTTTTCCGCTGGACTGGTGACAACTCATATTTTGTCAAAGGCAATACGGACTCCCTTCAGATGGGAGGAGGCAGGTAAGCATCATTTGCTGCATTATGTGCGTTATCGTGAAGAGATAACATAGAATTACATAGACTGAGGGTCTTTATTAATATTTCAATGAGGCACATTGTACATAGATATTAGCGGTGTGTATTTGCAAGGATCTCACGATGCGAAACGACTATATCATGATCTATTGTGATACTGTACATATTGCATTAGTCTATAGTTCGCTGAAAATGTAAAAACAGAGCTGATATATAAGATGCTGTGCACGATCTCGTTGGATCATATTAATAGTTTAGCCAAAACAACAAAACTCAGAACTATTGATATTTGACGTAAATATTTTATAGAACCACGTAAAATATCACTCTATATTTTCTAACACCCCTAACATATGTAGTATACTATAATATAAACTCCCATCATGTTTGCAGTGGTCACTTTGGTCTGTGGCTGGATGCAGACCTTTATCACGGCACCACCTCCACCTGCTCCACCTTCAACAACCAACCCCTCTCTGCCCAGCAAGACTTCATAATCCAGAGTCTGGAGGTCTGGGCCTTTGAATGAACCCACCAAGCTCTCCTCAACACTGCAGAATATGATATTAAAAATCCATTATAATCAGCTCACAGCGTGCATGAGTGTGGTAAGTTCACGCGCTGCACGTGGCGGTTTTTACACGGTATGACTGATGGAAGCTGGTACTTCCTGTCGTTTTGAGGGCATGGGATGGGTACAAAAGGGACTGCTTTACGCTTCCAGCGGCCAGCTTGGTCCTTCTCCAGCATGCAGCCTGGCCCTTGATGCACCACTGGGCCTGACCGCAGACCTTCACAGCCACAGCGTATACCGAAGCGTATTGGCCATGTTCAGGTGGAATGTCAGAAAGGTCAGAGGACAATGTTGCCGACCTCTGATTGAGATCTTTGCTGGACTAAGTGAATGAATTGTATTAAAGGAATTTTGTTGGTTTATGTTACTTGTTTCAGTGTTTTAGAGCTTTTCACGACCCTGTAGCTAAATAGAAATGTGACAAGAATAGGACATGAAGATCCGTTGACTGAATCATTTTTAGGTCATTTGTTTATGTTCTCGGCCCTGTGAATTTAGTTGAAATTGGAATGTTTTTTTTATGTAGTTTTACATGTTTTTTTTTTTTTTAAGCTGAAAGGAAAATTTTTGGAAGTTTTTTTTTTTTTATATAAATTAATACATTTCCATCATGTTTCTGTTTTATAGTTATGAACGTTTTTCTGTAATTACAGAAGAGACTGAAAGCAGCGCTTTGTTTGCACACTTTGCAGCGTATTCGTATTAATCTGTAGTTACGTCACTGCTCGCACACTATTTGCGATGAATGCATTGACCACTTTCATCGTACAAGTGATATATATGTGCACACACGCTGGTTGTATACGGTAACCGGTCTGTTTCTTGTCCTGTTGTTTTTCCCCACTGTGACTTATACATCTGAATGACTGAGGGCATTCTGAATTTTAAGCGTCTCATATTTAACATTTCACCGTACAGGACGGCCGTTTTCAGGAGCATCCCTGTGCTTTTGCTTGGTCTCGTCTGTTCAAAATATCTTTCCCGAGGGCTGCATTCGTTGTCAGAAACATATTTATGAAGTACTCCCTCATGTGAACTGTGAACCTGTGATCCATAATGCAGGAATGTGCCACCATGTAACCTTGTGCTCTGTTCACTCTCAGAAACTGAATATAATATTCAAGCTTTGGTGTGTGTAATACATGTGATGTTCTTCCAAAGTATGACATGCGCCATCCCCCCCCCCCCACACTCATTCCCCTGGGTCTTCCCCGTTTACAGTGTTCCATAATCCTGTGGTTCCACTTGTATTTATTGTATTATTCCATGTTAAGTGATATGTAATAAAGAAATTCACAATGTTTCAGTGAAATCATTCTTAGCATTCGTTATTTTGACTGCTGGTTATGTTTGTTAATTTTGACGACTGATTTAACACAGAGGAGATTCTCAGGAAGTGCCATCAGCGACAATACCACCTTCGGAAGCTCAATTCCTTTGGAGTCAGGAAAGACATTTTTACTTCTCCTTCATAGAGAGTGTCATGTCATTCTCCATCATCTGCTGGTTCAATTCCACCAGCGTGCAGCACAGAAACTGCTTGCAGAGCACTGTCATCGTGTGCTGTAACATTATTGGACATGCGTGTGAGATCCAGCAGGCTGGCACTCAAGATCATCCGAGACGCCTCACACCCGCCGAACTCTGCCTGAACACCAGCTCCGATGTCCCTAAAGCTGTCCTCCTTTTGAAGTCCTGACATCCCCCCCAAAACAACCATTATCACCTCTCACACTCCCACCCCCCAACCCAGATCTACTCATTTTTCCACTTGAACCTGACACCTGACTGCATCTGTTGTGTACGGTTCTTCATCATTGCGTATAGTGCAATGCACAGAAAGTTGTTTTTTTGTCATCTGTTGTGTCTAAAAATGTAAATATTGTGAATGGGGGGCAGTGGTGGCCTAGTAATCGGAAGGTTGCCGGTTCGAATCCCGATCTGCCGAGGTGCCACTGAGGTGCCACTGAGCAAAGCACCGTCCCCAAACACTGCTCCCCGGGCACCTGTCATGGCTGCCCACTGCTCACTCAGGATGATGGGTTAAAGGCAGAGGACACATTTCACTGTGTGCTGTGCTTCACTTTCACTAATGTACATATAACAACGGTTGTATGTGTGCGCTGCTCCACTATGCCGATTAAATTGCCCCTCGGCGACAAATAACGTTTTTTGAATCGACAATTCGAGCAATTAGGCTTGTCACGTAAATGTTTTTTTTTTTTAAATTTAACACGATACTGTGTGCTGATCAAGTTATAACCAAAGTTATGACGTTCACATCTTTCGTCATAGAAATAGGGTTTGATGGTCACTCTGTGACTATTTCTAGGGCCAGGCGTTTGGTTTACGTTTTCCTGGTTTACACGTTGCCACGTATGGACATTATTAAGTGTATTATAGAGACCTCGTAAACTGCAGTTTCTGAGCTAATTTACGACTGTCGTCGATCAAAACTCTTCTCTCAGTCATAAGCGTGAATTACATTATATCATAACTTCATAAAAAAACATGTAGAGCCTGATTGTTTTCATCGCGGAACTGGCAACCCAGTCAAGAAACGTCCCGTCCCGGAAGGTTGCCGCCCTGTTTCGCCCTGAGCTTCTCGTTTCCCGTCACTTTCCGCCGGCCGCTGGGCGCCTTAAATATGCTGCAGGATGACTCGACCCCAGCAAAGTCAATGGGCTCATTAATGATAACCGGCGCGTGTTCGAAACCCGCAGGTTACGACCCTTCCTGTATCTTCTGCTGCATTGCCCGCGACGAGGATCCGAACACTGTAATCCTGGGACAGGTAAACATGACAACTGCCTGTTTACAAGTACATTTACAGCACCTTCTCATTCAATGTGTTTTCTTTATTTTCATGACCATTTACATTGGTAGATTCTTACTGAAGGCATCAAAACTATGAATGAACACATGTGGAATTACGTACTTAACAAAAAGAGGTGAAATAACTGAAAACATGTTTTATATTTTGTAAGGCTGCAACTAACGATTATTTTAATAATCGATTAATCTGTCTTATTTTTTTTATTAATCATAGAATCGGATAAAAAAAAAAAAACAGAAAAGCATTCATTTCCAACCCTTTATTCAAAAACAGAACCAAAATCTTTAGAAAGTGCACAAACATGTTGCTCCTTGAGCTGTTATAATAATAATAAAATAAAAGTGGACTAACACAAAAAACATACACATGTATGCTTTACATCTGCCAAATATAGACTTTTTTTAAATAAAGTGCCACCTGAGCTGCCAGAAAGATAAATAAAATAAAAATTAAGAACAATACAAATCAGGATTTGCTTGAATGTCAGAACTTGTTCTCTACACTACACTGCAGGTGCACACTCGCAGATGCACACACTCACAAACTCTCACACATACACACACACACACACACACACACACACACACTCTCTCTCTCTCTCTTTAAGCTCACTTAAAGCATATTCATTAAATTATTACCATCAGTGTAGTAAGTGCAAGGTTCATTTATACACCACATTTACCAAGTGCTATAAAATAACTTTAAAATTAAATTAAAAAGTACAACACACACATATATTTAGATATTTGGACTGGAAACGAGACAAAATTACAAGGTAAGAAAAGCTTTTTTTGCAGTGTAGCTATACATGACAACAGATTGAAAAATTAATGGTCCAAAAAAGGCTAGTGAATAAAAACATGTCTTTAGTCTTTTAATGCAAAGTGCAAAGTAACTATAGCACCCCTGCTTTACTACTGTTATTAACGCGCTAACGCTAACTTGTCATGCTTGTCAAGCTGGATAATGAGTAAACACCAGCACCAGGGACATTACGTTCCTCACTTCACAGCGGATCAAAAGTAGGATTCTGTAGTGACTTCCCCTGCTGCTGAACTCCCTTCCTCCTCATCAAACACGCGTTTCAGATGCTGGATCATTGCCGTGGTGCTCCCGTGCCGTGCCATGTCGCTTTTGCATATTTTCGCGCAGATTTCTCTGCCTCCGCCATGTATCTGTCCTCTACCTCCGCTCGTTTTTTTTTTTATTTTTGCTTCGCGCTGTCTACGAGGCGGCAAACTCTGCTAGCATCTGTGCGCGAGAGAGACCGAGTGTGTTCACTCCGCTCCGCGCTCAAATAAAGTTTGGTTTTTTTATGTCTCCGCGTCGCGCGACACAACGAATCGATTAGGAAATTCGTTGCCAACTCTTTTAGTAATCGATTTTTATCCATTCAATCGATGCGTTGTTGCAGCCCTACTGCTTTGCACACTCTTGGCATTCTCTCGATGAGCTTCAAGAGGTCGTCACCTGAAATGGTTCTCCAACAGTCTTGAAGGAGTTCCCAGAGGTGTTTAGCACTTGTTGGACTGTGGAGGCCAGGTCACCACTTTTTCGTTACGTCAGTGCCGGCCCTAACAAATTCAAAGCCCTATAACAAATTTGCATTGCAATAAATTCCACTGCTAGTGTAGATTTACTCACAAGAAACATAATAGCTTTGCCTTGGACATTCTTTTATTTAAATAAACCTATTGCAAATACTTGAAATAAACTCCAATTGACTCGACATTGCCACTCATAAACGTAGGACTTGAGCACCCAAAGGCATGTACACAAGGTGAACTGGCGACTCCGAATTGTCTGTAGGTCAGTGGAGGGTGAGTAGGACTAAGCGGATATGGAAAGCGGGTGAGCTAGTGAAGATTATTACTATCAGCATTACCAAGTTTAATTCTGGGGATGTGGTTGAACACAATCACCATTTCATGATTCGGTTTGTTCATTTTGAAGCGAGTAAGTGAAATGCAGTGTGATTTTTTTTTAAACGGCTTATTAAATGCACACCACTCTGCCCTCACTGTCTGTGTGTGTTTTGCAGGATGACGAGGTCCTGTGCTTTAAAGACATCAGCCCTGGAGCCGAGCATCATTACCTGGTCGTACCGCGAGACCATATAAAGGACTGCACATATCTACAAAAAAGCCAGGCAAATCTAGGAATGTTTTATTTATTATAAACACATGGAAAAACTCACAATAAGTGTGATTCCTTTAAAATATATATATATTTAACCTACTATTTGCAGTTGTCAGCATGGCAAACATGGGATTAAAAGTACTACATGAAAATAACTTCACTGACATGAATGACGCCAGGTATGTTGTATATGAATTTGAGCTCCTTACCAGCTTCTTACCCACTTATTTGACCTTGTTTATGCTTTAGGGTAATTTGTTCATGTTAATTCAGGTTACCTCCTGGTCCGCTTTGGTGTGAGGTCTTGTGTCATATTCCTCTCTCGGGTGGCTGTTTTTTGCAAGCTGCTCAGTTAAGTGTGCGCGGTCCAGCCAGTGTAAGAAATGTTCAAATTGGTTTAAAACCATTAAGGTTAATTTGTACTGGAGCGAAACCATTATGTCTTGCACTGGTCCTTCAAAGTGGTCCCATATTTACATTTTAATAACCTAGAACGTGCAGAGTATTGCATGTGGCAGTAGACCTGGCAGTGACAGTAGCATCCTAATGTTGTTAGTAGCCTAGTGAATAACGCACTTGCCTATGAACCAGAAGACCCAGGTTCAAACCCCACTTACTTCCATTGTGTCCCTGAGCAAGACACATAACCCTGAGTGACTTCGGGGGGGGCGACTGTCCCTGTAACTACTGATTGTAAGTCACTCCGGATATGGGCGTCTGATAAATGTAAATGTAATCCTTCCTTTTATGCATATTGCCATCGTCAGCCATGGCAAGGCAGAGATCCATCATAAAAAAAGTGTTTCTACTGGTCGTTTACGTCAGTCTAATACGGTTTAATCTGGAAACACAATCTGATACGCGGAAATAAAACACACAAATTCACTGTGTTGCAGCAGGGTGGATGTCACGTTCTTGTCTAGGGGGAAGGAAAAGGGTGGACAGTGTAAAGGAGGAACACTCGAACCAAACCAAAGTGCAATAAATGTGCATTTATTACGGTGCGAGAACCAAACCAACCAGTGCAACGTACACCAGCACAAAACCCTAAAACCGAACACACCGAGACACACCGGTCTGGGTTTGGTCCCCTATCATGAAAATTTCACTTTGTGATATTATTTAACATTAATACGAATTCCCCTGACCTGTCTATGGTCCTGCAGTGGCCAGAAATGGTGATAGGTGTAAAGAGTGCTTTGGCCATTGTGTCACGACTGAAGGCGGACACAGGCCCATGCCTGGCGCGCCCTCCTCACTGGCTACCGGAGGACCCAGCTCCATCGCTTCCCCACCTACCCTCCCCTCAGGAGGAGCCCCCAACCCGAACTGCACCCCCCCAAAAAATTCTTTAGGGGAGCACCCCCCCGGCTGGACTTAGGGGTACCTTGGAGCTCCTCCACCTCGTCTTGGACCAGTGCAGTCAGGTTGGGAACTCCCTCCCTGAGTTTCGGCTCCGCTGCTGGGTCGCCATCTGGTGGACACAAAGAGGGGAAGTGGGGGCGACATACGGACACAAATACTATGCACACACACAGAGACAGAGACAAACAGAAGAGAGGGTCGTCTGGCTCCCTCTCTGGGGTCTCCGGGACCTCCTCAGGGGGCACAGCCAGGATCTCGGGAGGCGCGACCTTCTCCTCACCCGCCAGTGCTGAGTCTTCTTGCCCCAGATCCTGACTGGCGCTGGATGTGGTGGAGGGGCAGAGTTCGATCCCTGGCTCAGGCTCTGGCCGATCAAACTCCGCCCTCAGTCTCTGCAGGAAGTCCCGAAAACTCCTTCTGCCTGTCTCTCCCTGCTGCCAGAGGGCTGCGCCCCAGCCCCATGCTGAGCCAGTCAGACATGCGAGGATGGTGGTGATCTCATCAGTGTCTGCTGTCCCACTGAAGGGTCCCGGGACCATTGGGCTGTCCCACACGGGGCTGGGCTCGTTGGTGGAGATGGTGGTGGGCGTGGGGGGTGGTGGACGTCTTCTCCAGCATGCGGGGGCGCTGGTGATGCGCTGCCGTTCAGCTGGGGAACGTCGATTGGAGCTGGGAAGGTGTCTTCCCTGCGAGGCAGTTCCGGCAGTGCAGTTGCTGGCTGGCGACCTCCTGTCGCCCTCTTCCACCAGCTTACCCCCGCATCGCCGTCTTCCTCCTCGCTGTTGTCGCACCTCTGGGAGTGACATGGGTCTCCACGGACCTCGCGATGATCCTAGATGGGCACGATGGGCGGAGCCATCCCGGCACCGACCGCCCAATCGGCGTCAGCCTCGTCGTAGTCCGTGTCGACCTTGTACCCTCGGAAGTCACGTCGGTCTTCACGGATGTCGCGACAATCTCAGATGCGCGTGCTGGGTGGAGCCATCCCGGCCCAGACTGCCCAACGAAAATCCACGTCATTGTCGCTTACGTCATACGTGTCCACCCACCGGTGACTCCGAGGGTCGTCCACCCTGCTGGCATTGTGGACCCAGGGTGCGATCAACTCCCATGGGCAGTACTCTGGCCATACGGGCTGGAGCCTGCCCACCTCCTCGCCGGAGGGACGCCGCCGTTGTCGCTTCTCACCCCCCTGGAAGTGACGTGGGTCCCCACGGACCTCGCAACGATCGCGGACTGGCGTGATGGGCAGAGCCCAACTTGCGTCCCCATCGCTTTCGTCGTCGTCATCCGTGTCGCCCCAGTCCACGGGGAGTTCCTGGCTCGACATAGCGAAGATCGTGGGGGTCACATACTCTGCGCTCGCTGGCCACGTCACTTCCTCGCTGCTGTCGACGCCAACGTCTTTGCTCCGCCCACTCACCCGCCGACGTTGTCGCTTCTGGGTTTCTCCTGGGGGTGACGTCATCACGCGCCGCCGCGTACCATGGCTTATCGGGGAGAAAGTGCTGCGTCTCTCCTCTGGCGTCCGCGTTCGTCGCGCCGGGCTGCGTCCTTTGCGGCGTTTCTTCTCCTCTGCCTTTTTCCTCTGCGCTTTTGTCGGGAGGGACGACATTCTGTCACAACTGCATGCTTACGGGGGAGAGAAGCTCAGAAGCAGGACATGCTGGAAGGGGAGTTTATTAACAAATAAATACAAATAAACCATGGCGCGGTGGCCACTAACAGGGAATCAACAAAAACTAGCCCGCAGGCGTGTGGTGATTGCCAGAACTCAAAATACAGCACAGAAACTCAAGTTTGTGCACCAAGTCCACGAAAATGTCGTCCCTCCTGAAGGGGCGGAAATCTCTGGCTTTTATGCGCATCCTGGGGAAATCTCATTTTGTGACTGGTGCAAAGTGGCTGTAATTCTGAATTTTGGAAAGGGACTTAGGGGATAACTAAGACCAATATAAAAGCAAAAACTATTTTCATGTGGGACAATTAAATGTTGACATCATTTTTGTTTTTTAAAAAACTTAGTCTTCAACCAAAAGAGCTTCTTTTGCTCGAAGTAGGCCTCAAAGCGACTCTGGGCATATTCCAGGTATCCAAACTTAGTTGTGTAAATCTTGGCCTGGATAATGGACCACAGTCCCCAGAAGAAATGGGAGGCCAGAGCAAACCGGCGGGCTTCCAGGAGAAGTTTCTCCTCTACCTGGGAGCAGTCTCCCTTGTGACCGTACCCGCCACTCTCAGATAGGTAGTTCCGGATGAAATGCAACTGTTACTGCTGGTTGGGGTAGTGGTCCAGATTAGCTTTGAAGAAGGGCCGCTGGTCATATGTATAGTCATAAATCCACTCACAGAAGTGATTCCCGATATCAAAGCCCCTGTAGTTGTAGCTGCTGTACTCATAGTCTGTAAACATTACGTTGTAGGTGGACTCCTTATCACAGCCATCCAGCATGAGAATGTTCCTTTCCTGAAGATTATTGTGACAAAACACCACAGGAGATGGCGTCGTTGCTAGCAGTGACCTGAGACTCTCTAGCTCGGCAGGGAGGTCGTACTTCATGAGCTTCTTGAACTTCACCTTTTAAGCCTTCTTAACGAACTTGAGCGTTTTTATCTGATCCATGTATTTGTCGATGTGGCCAAACAACCACTTGGGCTCCTTATTGAAGGGCACGACCATTTGGTGTAAATGCGCCATTTTGGTGGCAATCTCGGCAGAAAGCTCCGGAATGCCGAGCTGATCTGTGCGCAGGGGTTTACCAGGCAGGTACTGCTCCAGTCGTCCTTCATCGAATAGCCCATAGAGCTGTGGTCCGAGCGCTTGCTCTGATAGCATAGCAAACATCACACTCTCTAGCAGCATAGACTCCACATCCGGACGCGTGGCCCCGTACATCCGCAGTAGCACCCGAGGCGGCTCATCACCGACTGGGTGTACGTGGTTTGGCAAACGGCACAGGTAGAACTGGTGCCGGAGATCCACTCTGAAGACGTGGATCTGGAAGTCCGCCGCGCTGATGCTCTTCCACGACCCGGAGAGAAAGTCTTTGCACCAGGCCAAGGCCCGTTCGCGCAACTCCGAGTTGACCACATCTTTTCTCTTGTCCTGGAGGGACTTCCGTGACGCGCGCGAGGCATCACGTCCATCACGGCGGGACAAGATCCTACCTGACCTCAACTCCATACTTTTGTTTTTTTACTTCTTGAACTAAATTTGATTCTTTTGCTTAAATATATTAAATAGCCTGTAACTATCAAAAGACCAGATGGCTCCGCCCACACAGACAGAAGTTCTTTAATGTAGTTTATGTTTAATGTTTATTCTGTGTTCTTTATGTTTCTTATTCTTTAACTATTGGTTATTTACCATTTTTTTTATCCAAAAGATTCTTACGTAATTATTTTTGACTAATCTAATACTGATACGCAATAATAGGCTACGCAGCTCCTCGTCCAGGCAATGGTCATCTCCAAACTCGACTACTGTAACTCTCTCCTGGCTGGAGCCTCTGCAGTCACCATAAAACCACTCCAGATGATCCAAAATATGGCAGCCCGTCTCATTTTCAATCAGCCAAAATACACCCATGTTACTCCTCTTCTTACCTCCCTCCACTGGCTCCCGGTAGCTGCTCGCATTGAGTTCAAATCCTTGATGCTTGCCTACAGGGCTGTAAATGGAACTGCGCCCTCCTACATCAATACAATACTACCTAGCTACACTCCTGCACGCTCTCTCAGATCCGCAAACGAAAGGAGACTAAAAATTCCTTCACGGGGTCTCCGATTCCAATCATCTCTGTTCTCCGTTGTTGTCCCTGGCTGGTGGGACAACCTGCCCTCCTCCACACGACTAGACAAGACTATCACCACTTTTAAGAAGCAGGTGAAAACCCTCTTATTCCAAAAATATTACAGACAAATCTAACACTTACACACGCACATGCGTACACATTGCACAAACAATACAAAAATATATAAATACATTATAATTTTTCTTTGTCTAGCACCTAACAATCTCTGAGCATGCTCATCACTGACAAGTTTGAGCCTTATCAGGGCTCTTAGTTTGTAAACTCAATATTCTATAGAAATCGAACGAGAATTGCTGGTGTCTTCCTCTTGTAAGTCGCTTTGGATAAAAGCGTCTGCTAAATAAAGTAAAGTAAAGTAAAGTGATATACTTGGCTTCGGAATGCCAAGTTAGCTGATCTGAGCGCAGGGGTTTACAAGATAGTGAAAGTGAAGTGATTGTGAAACACTGCAGCGCAACACACGGTGCACATACTGAAATGTGTCCTCTGCGTTTAACCCATCACCGTTGGTCAGACATGAAAGGCATCGGGACAGCACTTCGCTCAGTGGCACTTGAGAAAAGAAAGTTCTTTCATGTAGTTCTTTGTTATTCTGTCTTCTTTAACCTGCCGATTCTTCCCTACATTAAACACTGGTGTTTTGGCAGGTTTTGGCAGGTTTAGAGATTTCAGGTAAAATTGCTGGTCAAGTATATGTACTGAGGAACCCATTGCTTATGAACCTGAAACCTTGCCAGCTGTCCTCTTCAATTGGTGTGCTGCCATGAGCATGATCCATGAAGGGGTGGTAGTAGCCTAGTGGGTAACACACTCACCTATGAACCAGAAGACCTGGATTCAAATCCCTGAGCAAGACACTTAACCCTGAGTGTCTCCAGGGGGACTGTCCCTGTAACCACTGATCGTAAGTCTAGGCAAGAGCGTCTGGTAAATGACCTGATTTCAGAAGTGAACAGGGCCTTGGGTCATGTTTTGCTCGGGACACTTTTAATGGCTGTTTTAAGAGCAGACATGGGAATGATTTGACTATATTCATGTGAGTAAGGTAATGGAATTGTTGGATTCCCATGACGTGATGAATGTTAAGCAGCAAGGTTTAAGGCAATTCTAAAAACCCCGCCGGACAGTTTTCAGGTCTCAGAACATTTACATTTACGGCATTTATCAGATGCCTTTCTCCAGAGCGATTTACCATCAGTAGTTACAGGAACAGAGTCCCTGGAGTATGTGGGACTTGAACCTGGGTCCTCTGGTTTTGGCAAGTGTCTTACCCACTAGGCTACTGCCACCCTACTAAAACAAAGGACATGTACAGGGAAGAGATGTTGCCTGTTATCAACTTTCCTTGTTCCAAATTCCGTGTTTCTTAATATACTCAGTGAGGTGTAGTTCATATCCTCACTTACCGTGTGTTTGACTGCAGCACTGATAATAATAAATAATATTTATTTCAGGGAAAAAAATTTGCCTCTTGCATAAAACAGTGAAATAGTCCCACGCATCTTAATAATTTTATTCCACTGTATTTGTTTGCATTCTTCTGCACAGCTTTGGCTTCCACTTGCCTCCGTACACCTCTGTTGATCATCTGCATTTGCACGTCCTTGCACCTGCAAGTCAGCTGTACATTTGTTCAAAGTACAAATACACTCCCAATCATTATCGGTTTATAACAGTAAGTACAAACATCTCTCTCTTCTCTCCTGCATGTCCACAGGGTTCTGAATACGTTCCCACTGCAAGCGTACATACCATAATAATATTATCAATGTAAGAGAATGGGAAATTTATGAGGGAAAATTTTTACTAAAATATTGACATCATAGGCAAACATACAAATGCATATTAATGACGATGATTTTTCAAAACTTTGAATGCATATAAAAAATAAATGTATATACATGTATATGTATTTTTATATGCATTCAAAGTTTTGAAAAATCATTGTCATTAACATTTTGTGGATAGCTGTTGTGTGGATAGCAAAACTTCTTAGGCTTTTGTGAAAACACTTATTGAAACAAATATAGAATTTTCCATATAAACTGTTATCATGTTACTCTCAGTGTATTCAGATGTAGTTTATGTTGTTCATAGGCTATTCATAATGTGCAGCTTTTAATAATTTTTTAAAAAGTTAAAGAATGTAAAAGAAAGAAAAAATGGGGCAGTGGTGGCCTAGCGGGTAAGGAAACTGACCCGTAATCGGAACAACCCCAAACCGCTAAGGTGCCGCTGAGCAAAGCACCGTCCCCACACACTGCTCCCTGGGCGCCTGTCATGGCTGCCCACTGCTCATTAAGCCTGGTGGGATAAAAGCAGAGGACACATTTCGTTGTGTCACCGTGTGCTGTGCTGCATTGTTTCACAATGACAATCACTTCACTGTCACTTTTTTCTTTTCAATTATAATTGTTTTCCCCCAACAGGTAGCAGAGTTTCTCCACAAGCTGAAGCATAGTGACCCCTTGTGGTCACCAGAAAGCACATCAAGCAGAAACACGCCTTCGATTTTAAATGACCTCTAACAGATCGTATTTAGAGACACTGCAACACGTCTGTTTTGTTTAATTCAGTGCCTTAAGTAAAGTCTGCATATTTATAAATGTGTCATGTACATTAAGACATGTAAACATAAGGAAATATGAAATAAATATAAAACTTGTGTTTTCGTGTCATCAAAACCTTGAGAGTACAATTAACCATAATAAAAGTGTGCTTGATTCAGATAAGCCCAAAACAATATAATTAGCCTGTGTCCTTCCTGTAGATTTTTATATCTACAGTATATATGTACATATCTGCACTGACACTTATTTAACCATTTAACCATTTCTTGTCCCTACTCAAAAAATTTATAGAAAAACAAATCAGTATCGTTATCAGTGCACCAGGAAGCGAAATTCTTCTACTCCAAATGACCTTAACGATGGCACAACATGGAACTTGTGAAATGAGGAAACGTCCTCTACCTCATCCGCTCAGCTCAAACAAGATTCTGGCACTGTTGGAGGTTCCGAACGAGGGATCAAATGAATCTCAACGTGCCTGATGAATGGACGGATGGTTGGTTGGTTGGAGGAGGAATGTTCTAGTAGCTTCTAGTTCCTCATTCTAACGAGGACGTATAAGCATCTTGTACATGTACGCAGCTGGATGGTTCACAGATTCCCAGACGCTAAAATAGTTCCTGATAAAACCAATACCGTTCTAAAAACGTAGGTACAAAGGCGAGGATTAAATATCTATATCAGTGAGTCATGTTTTATGCACAAACTGAGCAAAGCTTTGTTTATTTTATTTATTAATATTAAACAGGGTAAATGTATCTTTTAAAAAGTGGCTTAAATTATGGCATGATTATTGAAATTTATAAAATACAATTCAAGTATGTATTAAAGGATACACATGTTGAGCTGTAACTCGTTTGCATGTAGAATATTCGCACGTCTCATGCAAAACCCTACAAAGAAACAACTGGTGCAGCTAACAGTGGGCCTGAGATTCTGATAAACCCGTCTTCAGTCAATCATTTTCTGCCTCTTCCCACCGAAAAAATCCTTCATTTTACACACGGGAAGCAGCCACAGAACATCTTCTTGAAAGGGTTGTTACTGTCATGTTTCTTGGCCTTTCCCAGTTTGATCAGGGCCCCTGCAAGCTCTGCGTCCGTCTTCTGAACGTTGGCCTGGATGGTGTTGATCATGGGACCCTGCTCTTCCACCAGCATGGCCACGTCCAGGAACACCTCGTGGACGCTCTTTATTCGGCTCTCCAGGTCCAGCAGGTCCTGGTGGCGGCTCTCGATCTGACTGAGCGCGGAGCGCGCCGTCTTCCCCTCAGACAGGATGTTCTCGGTGAAGACGTTCCACCTCCCGGCCTCCATCATCTCCTCCATCTCCTCGCCCGTCACCTCCTGGCCGACGATCTCCAGCTGTCGCTGGATGTGAGCCTTGCAGGTGTCTCTGTGGCTCATCTCCGCCTCGTTGTAGTCCATCATGGCGTCTCGGAAGTTGTTGCTGAGACAGGCGTACTGCGTTCGGGCCACCCGGGCCACCGCCGAGTTGACCCCATGTTCTTCCTCCAGGTCTTTGGCCTCGGTGTCCATTTTATGGAGACGCGTCAGCATCTCTTCTCCGCGGGTCTTGATGTCAGTGGCAATGGCATTGGAGTCTCGCTTGATGGTGGACGTGCGCGTGGGCTCGCTCAGGAGGCGCGAGTTCTGCTCGCGCAGCCGCTTCACGTCCAGCTGGATCAACTGGATCTCGCGCCGCGTTTCCTGGGCCGAGTCCAGCACGGCATCCATGTCGTCGCTGCTGTGGAAGATGACGGCCTGCTGCTGGAAGTCCTCCAGGTCAATGTTGCTGAAGGTGTCCGAGGCCGACTCGGCATATTCGATTCTCTCCAGCTCATCCAGGTGGCTGCTGGACTCAGAGAGAGCCTGCAGGTGGCTTAGTCTGTCCCGCATGGCTGTCTGGGGGGACAAATTCACAGACATGGACACATTGGACACAGCTTGTAGGAAACAATTCAAATGGGTTTCTGTTTGTGAAAACAGGTGGTAGTAGCCTAGTGGGTAACACACTCGCCTATGAACCAGAAGACCCAGGTTCAAATCCCACTTACTACCATTGTGTCCCTGAGCAAGACACTTAACCCTGAGTGTCTCCAGGGGGGACTGTCCCTGTAACTACTGATTGTAAGTCGCTCTGGATAAGGGCGTCTGATAAATGAAATGAAATTAATGAAAACCACCAGGGCCACGTATGAAAAGCCCCATACGGGTCCCACGTAGCCAAACCCATTTAGGGGCCACTGAGATGCCCCACTGTCTGATGGGTATGGAAGCCGAACTTGCAGGTGAGAAAGTACACCGACGTGTCTTGGGCCCCTGGCGAAAACACCCGAAAACTAAAGAGACACACGTTTGACAAGTTTTGACCCTTGGTATTTGTAGGAGGCGTATCTCACCAAACGAGTTTTCGTGAATTATCCGACTCTACTGTTAACCATTTGAAAGTTGCATTGGGGAAAAAAAAGAAGAAAATAAAATCATTATAATTACGATTGCATGACTTGAAGAGCAATGAAAATTCAATGAAAGTATAGCCAAACGTACCATTATTCCAAGCACTCGTTTTTGCCCTGTGAGTGTGGTATTCATATTTTACGTAAACCGAGCGCTTAGGGAAAGATTTGTGGTCGTTTTGAAACAGGTTGGCCGAAAAAGTGCCGTTTCTTCTTCCCTAACTGATTCATTCTGCTATGCAACATTAGACATATTTTAGTTTTATAATCTGTGGACACTTGATTAGAATTTGAAAAGGAAAAAAAAAAGAATCTTTTTTACGGTATTAAGGAACAGCGCCTTACCTTATTTTTTAAGTCGGTGTCAGTCACTATTCGTCCTTCCTGGTGACGCCAGGCTGTGGCGGAGTCATCCTCTCCGCGGTTCTGAGCTCGGTGTCAGGTGAGGGTGTGTGGCAGGAATGTCCTCACCTGGGCGTAGCGTCTCCCTCAACTTTTGTCTTATGAATAGTCGGCGTCGAGGCGCGGGCTGCGCGATAGCAGTGAAGGTATGAGACGAGTCGGACCGCTTCAGACGCCGTGGGACATGGAATGACAGCGAAGCGGCATGCTTCTACAGTTCTACAGGCCAAGAACCGGATCTACTACTGTCAGAACTTTACGGTTCTGGTCTTAAACTGCTAAAGTAGAACCTAATACACTGAGGCCAATTTATGAGTGAATGTACTTGTGATGTGATTGTCACAGTGAAATGTGTCCTCTGCATTTAACCCATCACCCTTGGTGAGCAGTGGGCAGCCATGACAGGCGCCCGGGGAGCAGCGTGTGGGACCTCAGTGGCACCTTGGCGGATCGGGATTCGGACCGGCAACCTTCTGATTACGGGGCCGCTTGGGGCACCACTGCCCCAAAAAAAATGGGACGCTTCACGAATGTGCGCGTATCATCCTTGCGCAGGGGCCATGCTAATCTTCTCTCTATCGTTCCAATTTCAGTATGCGTGCTGCCGAAGCAATTACATCCTCCAGGACCAAGGTGCACTTCAGACAGGTCACAGCAGGATTAATATACGTATAAACGCACTATATCATTACATCAACCCTGACAATGTAAAGCATTTTGTGACATTTTGCAGCTCTCGCGGCTGCATTGGCTTCTTCTGCAATGCATGATGGGTGTATTACAGGACAGGATGGTGTCAGTTTCACCATCGTTGGACGTCGACGTAGTGAAGACTGCGCATTACAGATACGTGCAGCTTTCGAACTCGGCACATTTGAAGAAAGTGGGAATGCTTAAATAGACAAAGAAACCAAATCTGTCTAAGGAGGCAAAATGTTATCTTTTTTTTTATTATTTATTGTCAAACATATATATATATATTTTTTTAAAGAAAAAATAAGCCTTTTAACATGCAAAGTACCACTGTGTGCATCCATGAGGATGGACCTTAAAAGGTGAAAGGGTAAGGTATTTATTTGATTATTTCTTTTTTGAAAAATTAGTGTACATCTATTATACGAAGCCTTCTTCCGTATGAATTGCAGTCACTGCAAGTGTTAAAGTGTATTTTGACCTTTTCAACAAATGTGTGTGACATTTTAAAGAATTGCACATACCAATCCTGCCCAATCAGAATAACACTAATAATAATAATAATTACACTTGATTTATTGAATGGATGAATAAATAGACAATAACAACAAGTACAAAAGAAGAACAAAGACGCTGTCATCGCACTTATGAAGACTAATGAAGGCAACGCTTGATTTCTACAATCTGCCCACAATCCAACGTATTTTATGGGATGCCATGAAAAGAAAAGATGGAGGAGATTTCAATCTTCCGTTTAACGCTTCCAGAAGAATAGCTTCTTGAAGGGATGGTTCCTGTCGTGTTTTTTCGCAGCGTTCATTTTGCCCAGCGCTTCACTAGAC
Organism: Denticeps clupeoides; assembly: GCF_900700375.1. Taxonomy (NCBI): domain Eukaryota; kingdom Metazoa; phylum Chordata; class Actinopteri; order Clupeiformes; family Denticipitidae; genus Denticeps; species Denticeps clupeoides. The sequence goes on along the minus strand of NC_041720.1, from coordinate 11,559,424 downwards.
GCAACCTCTGCTTTCTGAACGTTGGCCTGGATGGTGTTGATCATGGGACCCTGCTCTTCCACCAGCATGGCCACGTCCAGGAACACCTCGCGGACGCTCTTTATTCGGCTCTCCAGGTCCAGCAGGTCCTGGTGGCGGCTCTCGATCTGACTGAGCGCGGAGCGCGCCGTCTTCCCCTCAGACAGGATGTTCTCGGTGAAGACGTTCCACCTCCCGGCCTCCATCATCTCCTCCATCTCCTCGCCCGTCACCTCCTGGCCGACGATCTCCAGCTGTCGCTGGATGTGAGCCTTGCAGGTGTCTCTGTGGCTCATCTCCGCCTCGTTGTAGTCCATCATGGCGTCTCGGAAGTTGTTGCTGAGACAGGCGTACTGCGTTCGGGCGATGCGCGCCACCGCCGAGTCCCCGCCGCGCTCCTGCTCCAGCTCCCTGACGCGGACGTCCATGTCGCGAAGCTGTCCCAGCATGCGCTCCCCCCGCGTCTTCACGTCGGAACTGATGGCGTCTCCCGGGGAGGACGGGTCGCCGAGGACGCGGGAGTTCCGCTCGCGCAGGCGCCCCACCTCCAGCCGGAGTAGCTGGATCTCGCGGTGCGCGTCCTGAGCGGAGGACAATACCACCTCCACGTCACTGCTGGCCCCACCAGGCGTGGGAAGGTCGAGCTCGTCGTCCGCTTCAGACGACAGAGCCTGCAGGTGGCCTAGCCTATCTCGCATGGCTTCCTGGAGGGATCTTTAGCAGGAAATCATAGATATTTCATTCATTCACTTGGGCAATGCACACATTATTCAACAAATAAAATGAATAGAAATGGACCTAAAACAGGATCACTTTCGGAGACACTTTTATTATTATTATGGGCTGTATTGTCACCAAAGTCATTCTGTAAAAGGGGGGTGTGCTGGCAAGGATCACGATACACGCGTCACAATATGATTATATCACGATATATTGTACATATTGCGATATTCTACACTGAAATGGTAAAAACAGGGCTGAAACACAAGATGCTGCGATCGGTCGGTCATGTTTTGCGAGTTTACTCAAAAGTCATTCAAAGTACCAAGCTGTACAGCGCCACCTACAGGAGCGGAGGTTCTCGTCTCTGCTGACCTCACTAAAGAAAACGCTCGACAGCACCACCCGGTGGACACAATCTGTGTACAAAAATATCGATAAACGATGTCCCTGCACCAGTACAACATCACCACGTAAAACAGCGCGACATATTGCTGTATAGATATTTTTTTAAACGTCCCTGTTCAGTAGTAATACGTTGTTCTTAATATCCAACGAAATAACAGTCTGATGTGTAAACATTACTGATTAATAAATATTAATGTCTACTCACAACCTATTATCTGGATTTTTGATTATTTTCTTTAAATGTTCGACATGCTAATTTTATAACGCAAGTGAAATTCACACAACAACAAAAAAAAAACTACTGCGAAAAGTTACTTTAAGAACACACGAAGGAACCTGAACACAGCACATGTAGCACACTCGCCTGTGAACCAGAAGACCCAGGTTCGAATCCCACTTGCTACCATCGTGTCCCTGAGCAAGACACGTAACCACGAGTGTCTCCAGGGGGGGACTGTCCCTGTAACTACTGACTGTAAGTCCCTCTGGATGAGGGCGTCTGGTGGAACGTCAGGTCTGACCGGCGTTCGCCCCGCGACCCGAGCTGCCTCGCCCGGTTCTATTCAACCACGCGAAGGATGCCGAGTAAATGCGGGAGAAATCATCTCGTTTTGCAGCGTTTTTTTTTTTCTTTCTTTACGCACCTGTCCCTCCAAACCGAAAGTGTTCCCGAAGGTTCCGGCGTCGTGCAGCGAGGCGTCCGCGGCCTGGTGCTTCTGGGTAAAGAGGAAGATGACGTCACCTGGACACGCGTGGACAGAAACCTGCTGGGCCGGACCAGGGTCTCCGCCGTGCTCGTTTTACGTGTTTACATCATTTACAATCGTTTGCAAAGTACGCAAATGCAAACAGAGGTAGAACACACGGGTTTCGCTGAGTGACACGGTGAAACGTGTCCTCTGCTTTTTAACCATCACCCGTGACGGCCATTGCTTTACTTTACTTTACTTTACTTTACTTTATTTAGCAGACGCTTTTATCCAAAGCGACTTACAAGAGGAAGACGCCAGCAATTCAGAAATTCTCGTTCATTGCTCAGTGGCACCCCGGCGGATCGGGATTCGAACCGGCAACCTTCTGATTACGGGGCCGCTTCCTTTAAGCCCCATGTTGGGGACTAACCAAAATGGGAGAAACTGCACGAAGTAAATTTACGCAGGAGACCCGGGTTCAAACCCCGAGTAAGACGCTTGACCCCGAGTGTCTCCAGGGGGACTGTCCCTGTAAATATTGATCGTAAGGCGCTCTGGATGAAGGCGTCTGATAAATGCCCTGAATGCATATAACGTCGTAGTATTGCGGCATTTTTGTGACGTTAATAAGAGTTGTCCACTGTGCGAAAACGTGGTGGCCGCTATGCGCCATTGATGTCACTAGATGGCGCCAAAAACACCCATTCTGGCCAACATGGAGGGCTATGAGCGCCGTACATAAAATACAAAAAATGCAATTAACTATTAGAAAAAAATGTCATAAACTGTTAGAAATAGAAAATGAAAACATCCATAATTCCTCCAGTTTTATATGGGTGACTTTAAAATAGATATTGGTCAGGAAGTGCCGAAATCTATCCAACTACGTCAATAAATTCCGGTTTTGCCCACTACGTGTTCAGGTTCAGCACCCCCTGCTTCCATGCAGTCCTAGAGACATTGCAATCACCCATGTCTTGACCACGTACTTTGATGTACTTTATTTGCTTTGCAAATTGTTCAAATTGTGCTAATAGAAAAAAATGCTAGTAAATGTCCCAAAATAAGAAATAAATGTTGACATCAGTTGATTGTGGAAAGACCAATGAATAAAGAGAAAATGCACACATAAATTCAGTTCACTGTTCAGTCGTGAACTTGCTCGTGACCTAAATGTGACCAAACCAAGACTCCAGTGACTCAAATTATTCCTCCTCCTTCACAGCCGTCCTTCTGTTCTCAAATGCATTCAGAGAAGGGCATGGGCCTAAATTTAATTTCATTGAAATGTACAAAGTGTATGGTTTAACTCTCTGTACAATTCAAAGATTTAATATTATTTACTTATTTTTTAGTTTTTACAAACTGCAACCTCAAATTGTGTTTAGTTTAGCAACTTGTTGGACATGTGCGGGAATGAATATGCATTGCTGGTGCTACTAAACCAAACAAACAGTACAACCCTGTTATAACATGAAATGCGAGACTCTATTTACAGCAGTGGGAGCCAGTGGTTAAGGAAGTGGACTCGTAATCAGAACGTTGTCGGTTCGAATCCTGAACCGCAAGGTGCCACTGAGAAAAGTACCGTCCCCACACACTGTTCCCCAAGGGTGATGGTTAAAAGCAGAGGACATATTCTGCCTGTTTACAGGGCATTAAAGTGAAGCGATTGTCATTGTGAAACACTGCAGCACAGCACACGGTGACACAATGAAATGTGTCCTCTGCTTTTACCCATCACCCTTGGTGAGCAGTGGGCAGCCATGACAGGTCCCGGGGGAGCAGTGTGTGGGGACGGAGCCTTGCTCAGTGGCACCTTAGCGTCTCGGGATTCGGCAACCTTCTGATTACGAGTCCGCTTCCTTAACCACTAGGCTCCTACCACGAATGAAGGGTGAATCAAGAGAGAAAGTGAGAGGGATTGCTGGACCCCATAACCATTACTGTGTCGTTTTGCGGTCTAAGAAGAAGCAAGTAAACCAACAGCCGCTTCAGTGGAATGAGTGTGGGCCAATGAATCGTGAGCCTTTGTCACCTAACTAAATAAATCCTGTCAAAAGTTCTTATGCATAAAAAAAACCAAGGCAGCTGACGTTCTTGAAACGTTGTATAATGGTTGTCAGTGAAGGAGTCTTAGATGCAAACGGTTAAGAACGTTATTGCAACGTTCCACTCCCCCCCCCCCGCGTGCACGCGCCTGTCCGCTCCGGATATAGCTCTGAACCGCCAGGCGCGCTCCCGCCCCGTCTGACTCTCCATCCCGAGACCGGCGCCGCCTCGCCTCCCGACCGCTGACCCGCCCGCCATGAGGCCGTCCGCCCTCCTCCGCAGCGCCTGCAGGCACCTCTCGGCCGCCGCGTCCGGCCACGCAGCGCGGCCCACGCCGCCGCCGGGCTGCCGGCTGCCGGCGCGCCGGTCCAGCTCGACCGGCGGCCCCGCGTCCGAGGCGACGCCGAAGCTGAGCCGCCAGAACGCCGAGGGACCCGCGTACGAACACGCGACCAGGTGACGGAACGCACCCGCTCGGGATTCATTCATTTCCGATGAATTTGTGGCCGCGTTTCGCGGCGCGGCGACTTCCGGGTTCTCGGCCCAACGCGCCACGTGCCGCGCGTAGTTACGGCGGACGAGCCAGCTGATGTAACGCTGACGTGGAATTTCGCGTTTCCCACGCACATTGCGTCATCCCCCGCTTCTTCGGGTTCGAATTAAGAACGTACAAATGAATGTTGCATAATATGTTGTATAATAGGTTGTAGTATAATATGCATATGTTGTGCACGTTGGGTAAAGATCTGCATCCCAGGTATATAGGTCAGTGTTACACCACATGGACTCAAATGACCTCTCTGGCTCCGCCCACCCCACGCCGGTTCCACGCGTGGACGCCCCTCCTCCATCCATATGCGTTACGCCTGATTGGTCGAAAATCAATGGGAGGCGGAGCCCGCATTCAAAAACTGTTTAATTGAGAATATTAGCGAAGTTCCATGCGACTAAAGCACACAACCTCACCTTGAAAAACCGACAATAGTCACGGAATAAACATTCATTTCTTTTTAATGAATATGTTTTTATGAAGAAGTTAAGGGGCAGCGGTGACCTAGCGGTTCAGGAAGCGGCCCCGTAATCAGAAGGTTACTGGTTCAAATCCTGATCCGCCAAGGTGCCACTAAGCAAAGCACCGTCCCCACACACTGCTCCCAGGACGCCTGTCATGGCTGCCCACTGCTCAGAGGACACATTTTGTTGTGTCACCATGTGCTGTGCTGTGCTGCAGTGTTTCACAATGACAATCACTTCACTTTCACTCAGCGTGGCAGTTTTACACATGCATTATATATCACAAGATGCATTATAGATCATAACATTAATGTAAAGCGTGCTATTTTGATTGTACTTTTTTCCTTCTCCATATCCATACAATTGTTTTAAACCCAAAAATGACGAGATGGTAATCAGTTATGTTCTTCCAGTGAGATTGTCCGAAGAAGTCGTGAAGATTTGGCCTCTTTGCATGAACAGCACCCCGGAATCCAGCCTGTTCTTGCGATCGTGCAGGTAACTTCCGAGCAACATTTAATTTTGTCTTCTAATTAAAACAATTATAAATGTAGTTATAAAACGTAAACAATCTTTAATACCTACCGAGAAAAAGGTGACCGTTGGTGCCACAGCTTGTTTTTGACGTTAAGTAGTACTCATTGACGCGCTTTTGTTCTTAAGGCAGGTGAAGATGACGCCCTGCTGGAGATCAACAAGAAGATGGCTGTGAAAGTAATACACTATGGCGCCTCCGACTCCGCATCTCTTCCAGTCGGTTTATTTCACATTACAGACAAGCTGGGTGTTTTCCATTATTTTAACAGGTCGGGCTGAACGTTATGCAGATCTGTCTTCCGAGTGAATTCACAGAAGATGAGGTTGGTGTCCATGCCTGAGACACAAAGTGAAATATATACGTTGGAACGCTGTCCGTCTCTCGATTTTACGGTAACCGTGTTCACACTTTGCAGCTGGTAGAGGAACTTCTTCGGCTGAACGGCGACCCCGGGGTTCACGGCGTGTTCCTGCACCTGCCCCCTTCCTCCCTCAGTAGCCGAGTGCTCAACAGCATCCAGCCAGAGAAGGATGTGGACGGGTGTGTCCTTGTTTCTTTCTGTGGCCCCTGTGTTGAATGGGCATAGCAGATAAGAAGATAATAATCACGAGGGAGAAACTGAAAAAACAGGCAGAAGAAATACTTCCAAAAACAATAAAATTTCTTTTGTTGTAAATCTTACATAATTACGTATTTTTGTTCTTCAATAGTTTGCTGGGACCTTCTCTGGCCCGGTTCTAATTCATGAGCTCTGCGTGCCGTTTCAAAATAGTCTTAATTCCGAATCTGCTGTTGCCCATTCCTAGCAGTGAAGTGCAACCCCTGACCCGATCGATTTCCCCCTGTGTGTTAGGAGGTCGGACGTGAATGTGGGGAGGCTGGTCTGCGGGGGTCTGACGGCGGGCTTCACCCCACCAGCTGCCAGCGCCGTGGTGGAGTTTCTGGCCAGACATGGTGAACTAATGAGATTTTCCCCCTTCATAACACTTACTGTTGCTTTTAAATGCAGTTTCATTTTGGGGCAGTGGTGGTTAAGGAAGCGGCCCTGTAATCAGAAGGTTGGAGGTTCGATTCCCGACCCGCCGAGGTGCCACTGAACAAAGCACCGTCCCCACACACTGGTAGTAGCCTAGTGGGTAACACACTCGCCTATGAACCAGAAGACCCGGGTTCGAATCCCACTTACTACCATTGTGTCCCTGAGCAAGACACTTAACCCTGAGTTGCTCCAGGGGGGGACTGTCCCTGTAACTACAGATTGTAAGTCGCTCTGGATAAGGGCGTCTGATGTAAGGGCGTCTGTAAATGTAAATGTAACACTGCACACGCCTGTCATTGCTGCCCACTGCTCACCAAGCGTGGTGGTTAAAAGTAGAGGACACATTTCGTTGTGTCATCGTGTGCTGTGCTGCAGTGTTTCACAATGACAATCACTTCACTTTCACTTACCATCTGTGCATCACACTCTCGATTTTGTATTATTATGTACAAGTATACATAGATTTCACTCTCCAAATTATGCTTTTGCAGCAAATTTTTAATTTCTGATTTATTCTGTTTTTTTTTTTGCAATCAGATACTTGTCTGGAGGGGAAGACTGTTCTGATGATAGGATGGGAAGGACCTCTTGGGGTGGCTCTGCAGTGCCTGATGCAAAAAAATGGGATGCTGGTGTTGAATAGTCAGTGGAGCTCAGCCAATCTGCAGAATCAGGTTCAGCGTCTCTTGCCACGCTAGAAAAATACATGTTTTCTGCATTTGCTTCTTTAACAATCCATTGTTTTTTCATGATTCCCTTTTTAGCCAATAGGTGGCACTCTTGTTTTAACTATTTGCACAGAGTTGGTTTACCGCGTGAAAATAATTTGTTCAGTCCTGTGACTGTCATAGGTTCGTTGTAAGGACAGGGCATGAGATGCCAGACGTGACCCCACCCCATATGGGGCTATGATTAAAATGACTTTTGTTAAATCGCGTCACTGTAAACTGGGTGTGAAGTTGGTGGTCTGGATCTACGCAGGTCATGCAGGCAGATGTCGCGGTTTTGGTTGGGGACGCGCACCGGGGCTTACCGCCCATGTGGCTGAAGTCGGGAGCCACGGTCATTAACTGTGGCCCAGTCCTAAAACCAGGTATGACCTGAAGCAGTTCCATTCCTGCATTTGCGCATGATTCAATGAACCGTAGAGCTTGATCGATATGTTATAAACCATCGTGCTGACTGCGTGTTATTATTGGAATTCTCCAGAGGTCGCAGCTGAGGGGCTTAAGGACATGGAGGCACGGCCACTGTCTGAAATCGAGTCACTAACCGCAGCTCTCAGGATGCAGGTGAGCCTGCGGCCCACTCTGTTTATCACCGTTTCGGTGGGAGGTGTCTGCTGATATTTATGTGGTGTCCAATCAGAATGTGGTTCGAAGCAGCAGCTTGTGGGTCCGGCAGCAGCAATATCTCCCGTGGAAGCTACGCACTCTCAAGCTGCAGCCGCTGTCACCTGTCCCCAGGTAGGACATGAGCGAGTACGGCCCGTTCTGCTCCCACCTAATCACGCTCAAGCCTCTTTTGGTTGGCTGTCAGTGTGTAAACTCTATTGGGCTGTGTAAAATGTTATTTAAAATAGTTTGTAAGTTTGCCCACTAACAAAGATATGATCAGTCTAATATTTACATTTATAGCATTTATCAGATGGCCTTATCCAGAGCGACTTACAGTCAGTAGTTACAGGGACCCTGTAGCAACGGTCCCCTTGGAGTGTCTTGCTCAGGGGCACAATGGTAGTAAGTGGGGTTTGAACCTGGGTCTTCTGGTTCATAGGCGAGTGTGTTACCCAGAATATTAACAAAAAAATGCATTTTCGAAAAATTAATTAATTATTTTGCGCTGTCATGAATGAAAAATGTATTTGATTCTGCTGCTGTACTCCTACCAGTGCAATAGCACCCACTGAAAACAATCATAAATAATACATTTCATTTATTATTTGATATAATAAATTACATATATTTTTGTTTTGCAGTGATATAGAGATTTCCCGTTCCCAGACGCCCAAAGCCATTGACCAGCTGGCCCAGGAGATCGGACTTCTCCCGGAGGAGCTGGAGGCTTATGGCCGAACCAAGGCCAAGGTCCGGCTGTCTCTGCTGGACCGTCTGAAGGAGCAGCCTGATGGAAAATACGTTCTAGTTGCAGGGTACGGCTTTTTTTTTCTTTATTGATCTTTTCCAATTATACACAAGCAGAAACTCAGTTGGGCACTTTTGATTCCACTTTAAAAGTTTGCTGATTTGAAATGAGTAAAACAAAGAGCCCTCCTCCACTCACCTGCTCCTATCTAACAAAAGGCGCAGAAGTCTCAGGAGTGTCCGGAGAGCCAAGATCCTCACATGAGCCTGCGTGCTGACGGGTTTGCCATCTCGTGATTATCAATGGGCATTCCCTGGTGACCCCTGACCTCCAGAAAACAGCTGACGGGGGTGACACTGATACGGTTATGGTATGTCGGCAGGAGTTGCTTCGTGCGTAGCAGCGTAGGTGGGATTTTTTTTTTTTTCTCCCCTCGTGTCGATGTCACTACGAGGTAGGGAGCGGGTCACCATCCGAAAATATCCAGCCAGCAGCCACCGTGAGGTCGGACAAAGATGGTGTTGGTTACCACGGGTTGCATTTTTCTAATGAAGTGGCAGTTGTTGTGGACGCCTCAGAATGGAGGTCCAGTCCCCACGTGTAACAGGGTGTTGGACACGTGGGAGGCGGCAGGAGTTCAAAACTTACCAAGTTGTGGGTTTTACTGTTACTATTCATACCAAAACAGGTGCTCCATACATGGTTTATACCGTAGTTACTCCTTTACTGTAATGGTAGTAGGCATGTTGAGGTATTTTTGCTTTTTGAGGCATTTCATTTTGTTTTGAAAGGGGTTATTTCACACGGTTCCGCATTTATAATACATATAGTTATTACCCTAGAACAGCACCTTTCACTCATGAAACCTGTTAATAGATCAGGTAAATGGATCGCTCAGGCCCCGGGTGAAGGATCTGCCGAGTTCATATTGAACATGCAACGTGCAGCATTCCACGATGCGACTCATGCGTCCGATTGAGGCATTTTTCACGGCGACAGCGCTCATATTTCAGTATCATTTCAGACTCCAGTAATACCTGCTGCTGGTGAAGTGGTGGCTGGGACGTGTCGAAGACGGTAACGGACTGGATGGATGGATGAAATCCCCGGTTAACTTTTATTGTTTGGTTGACGTTAGCACCCATCATCATAACAACACCACTTTCAGTGTGTGTGGGAAGGGAGTAAAATGTGTGTGTGTGTGTTTTTAAAGTTATCAAATTCCTTAAAAAAAAAAAAAAAAAAAGAATGCGAGCCGAAAGGGTGACCGTGGCCGCAGGGTCTTATCTGGCCTGGGTCTTGAGGGGCCCTCGGGGGTCTCGCTTTCATCTGGGCGTGTGAAGCGTCGCTCTGGGCGCTTTCATGTGTTTGGGGAATGTGCGGACCCCTCCCTGTCGCCCACCCCCTCCACCTTAAGTACAGCTCGGCCCTTTGTTCCTCCCTCCTCAGAACCTCCGTGGCCCCCAACCCCGTCCACATTAGTGTCAGCGGTGGACAGGCCTTTAAAACGCTGCCAAGTCAGGAGAAAGGATGGAGGCAGGAGAGAAGAAATGGAGGAGAGTGAGGGATTGAGCATGGAGAGACAAACATTGCCTCCCTTTTATATATATATATATATAAATAAAATTGTTTTATTTATATTTGTATTATTTCATATATATTTTATACATGTATATTTAAGTAGAGGTGGTAGTAGCCAGGTGGGTAACACACTCGCCTATGAACCAGAAGACCCAGGTTCAAATCACACTTACTGCCATTGTGTCCCTGAGCAAGACACTTAACCATGAGTGTCTCCCGGGGGGGGGGACTGTCCCTGTAACTACTGATTGTAAGTCGCTCTGGATAAGGGCGTCTGATAAATGCCGCAAATTCTGTGAAGTAAGGTGGTGGTATACGCTGTGAGTGTGTGTGCATTCGTTTGTTAACGTTCTATATCTGACGCCGCAGTGTCCTCTCCAAGCCATTTTCTGAGGGAATGGGGTTCTCATGGAAGATTTGACTGGACATGGTCCGTCCTGTCGTCAGCAGGATTTCAGTCTTGCACAGCGTAGTGTGTTACTCTTTTCTTGGTCACTATGGTCCCAGCTGCCTTGAGATCATTGACAAGTTCCTCTCGAGTCGTTCTGGGCTGGTTCCACACCGTTCTTATTATCATTGAAACTCCAGAGGAGCTCCAGACCAAGAGATACTGAGTTATTTCATGGTTCTTCCATTTCTGCATGGTCGCACAGAAGGAAGGAACACCTTCTCACCCATCTCGTCCCTGTCATCCTCTTTGGTCTGGATAGATTGATTGCTTCTATGTACCGGTGTCTTTTATACAGGTAACGAGGTGAGAAGGTCCCAATGTCGGCTCCTTACCTGTATAAAATACAACTGGGGGCCAGAAATCCTGCTGATTGATAAGGGATCAAATACTTTCATTTATGAAAATGCAAGTGAATGTATAACTTGTATGTATGATGTGTGAATAACACGAGTCTCTCTTAAAGAGGTGTTTGTGTGTTCGTGTTCTGTACGTATTACTGTAAAAAGTAATCGGATGTCGCTTTCTACAGTTCCTGTGTTCTCCAGGTTTTACAGGAACACACCTGTTCTGGTAATATGTAGTTTTTGTGTGTTGCCCTCAGAATTACGCCCACACCTCTGGGGGAGGGGAAGAGCACCGTGACCATCGGGCTGGTCCAGGCCCTCTCCGCCCATCTAAAACTCAACTCCGTTGCCTGTCTACGGCAGCCCTCCCAAGGCCCGACGTTCGGCGTCAAAGGTACTTTGTATGTACATACAGGCCAAAGGTTTGGACACACCTTCTCATTCAATGTGACCATTTACGTTGGTAGATTCACACGGAAGGCATCAAAACTATGAATGAACACATGTGGAGTTATGTGAAATAACTGAAAACATGTTTTATATTCTAGTTTCTTTGCTCTGATTACTGCTTTGTACACTCTTGGCATTCTCTCGATGAGCTTCAAGAGGTCGTCACCTGAAATGCTTTTCCAACAGTCTTGAAGGAGTTCCCAGAGGTGTTTAGCACTTGTTGGACCAGCTCACCCCAAACCATCTGGACTGGGTTCAGGTCTGGTGACTGTGGAGGTCAGGTCTCCACTTTTTGTTAAGTACATAACTCCACATGTGTTCATTCATAGTTTTGATGCCGTCAGTGAGAATCTACCAATGCAAATGGTCATGAAAATAAAGAAAACACATTGAATGAAAACCTTTGGCCTGTACTGTATGTTTGTTGAAGTTATCACTGAAATTATTTGTTTAGTTGCAGTTTTGCTTTCATCCCCTCTCCATGTTGAACTGTCGAGAGCCCTTTACACCTCATATTTACTCCAGAAAAGCCAAATTTTTGTGGTGTACAAATTAAACTGCAATAAATTATTTCACCTTACTGGATCCCACAGCTGGACCTTGTGGAAGTGTTTATTCCTCATTTTTTCCACCCCTCCTCTCTCGGCTGCAGGGGGCGCTGCAGGAGGGGGATATGCGCAGGTCATCCCTATGGAGGAGGTGAGTGTCGGACGCGGGCGGCCTTCAAAAGCCAAAACTCCCCGCTGTGCTTCAGCACAACATCCTTTCTCAGTCAGCTGCTGCGCTGTGAGCGGCTGGACTTCAAAGTCTCTCACGCTCACGCACACTTGTTCTCTCTCACACACACAGACATTGTTTCTGGTCAGTCTCCTTATGTGTGAACAATGAAGTGAGGTCATTTCTCTTGTGGCCCTTTACATGCTCTTTTTGCTTACACCATTGTGTGTGGGTGCAGGCAGAAATAGACAAGAACTTGAAAAATGCTCTTTGTAACTAAAGACATGATAGTAGATAGTTGATTAAGTACACAATGTATTAATTAAATTAATTAATTCTTATAATTTAGGTGCATACCTGTCATTTGGACTGTAGTGAAAGTGAAGTTATTGTCATTGTGAAACACTGCAGCACAACACATGGTGACACAATGAAATGTGTCCTCGGCATTTAACAATCGCAGTGGGCAGCCATGACAGGCACCCAGGGAGCAGTGTGTGGGGACGGTGCTTTGCTCAATTGCACCTTGGCGCCTGTATGGGGTAGGGCTAGTAGCCTAGTGGGTAACACATTCACCCATGAAGCAGAAGGCCGCAAAGTCAAAGGTTCAAACCCCACTTACTGCCATTGTGTTCGCGAGCAAGACACAAGTGTCTCCATGGGGACTGTCCCTAGTTCTGATACTGATTGTAAGTCGCTCTGGATAAGGGCGTCTGATAAATGCCACAAATGAGAAATGAACTATTCAATAAAGCGTAATTTCTCTTTTCAGTTTAATCTCCACCTCACTGGTGACATCCACGCCATCACCGCAGCCAACAACCTGGTGGCAGCTGCAATCGACGCTCGAATTCTTCACGAGTCCACCCAGTCAGACAAGGTAGCTGGATAAACTTCATAATGGTCTCTACTGAGAATCGTACCGCCGGCATCACCATCTATTTCTGACCAGCAGTTGGTTAATTAGAGGTTGGGAAATGAACACCAACTTACATCACAATATCCCCTAAAAATGACCTTGCAAATTCAAAATTGATTGGATAAGAAAGTGAAGTCAAAATATTAAATTTGTGAAGATATGAGAGGTTTAAGTCCAACCTTTTAACTCTTCTGCAGGCTTTATACAACAGACTGGTGCCTTCTGTTAATGGAATGAGGCGCTTCTCTCCAATCCAGTTGGCCAGACTGCACGTAAGTTTTATTATACCAGTTATGACCTTGGGGGGGGGGAAAATGAGCCATTTGTTTATTTAAACTTGTTTAAGGTTAAGCTCATATTTATTCAGATCATTTAATGAAGTGTTGCCATAACGAGCAAATTGTGTTGTACCACTAGTCGCCATTAGGTGGCCACAGCATGATGGTCTTTGCTGTGCACTAGTTAAAAGTTAAGTGATTTGTTATTGTGAAACACGGCAGCACAGCACACGGTGACACAACAAAATGTGTTCTCTGCATTTAACCATCACCCTCGGTGATCCGTGGGCAGCCATGACAGGCACCCGGGGAGCAGTGTGTGGGGACGGTGCTTTGCTCAGTGGGAACTTGGCGGATCGGGATTCAAACCAGCAACCTTTCGGGTCCACTTCCTTACCGACTATTAATATTTGTCTCATAGTAATACAACTGAATGTTAATCACATGCAAAAACATGCACACACACACACATCATGCTATTAAAGACGTTGCAAGTTGAGGACAGTTGTGAATGTACTAATGTAAAAGTGCTGATAATGTATCTGCATGTTTGGTTGGTTAGTGGCCGTTGTCCTGAGATGTTTGTGTTATCCACTGATGACACTGGGAACACGAGACCTAACAAGTTATCATTAGCAAATGAAATGAAGGGGAGCAGCGTTCGCCGGTTTTAAATGTGATATGTGATCAAAATCAGGCAGCACTGGTTGTGCTACTTCTTTTGAGTGACTTGTTGACAGGAGCCTTGAAATAGTCCAGAACGATGTGTGTGTCACGGAATATAAAGCCATATGTCATAAACCAACATGCCCAGAGCACTTGGTCTATTATAGCAGAGTTTAGAGACAAGTTTAACTTGTCAGTGTTCATTTGCAGATCTAAAATCTGACTGCATATCAGTTTCAGTATCTTCAGTACATGTGTACTCTAGTGTGCTGGTCACTTTTTCTTAATCCGATTCCTTCTGCTCCCCCCCTCTCTCCCCCTGTTTCCCCCCCAGCGTCTTGGAATCAGCAAGTCTGACCCTGGTGCCCTCACTCCAGAGGAAGCGAAGACATTCGTACGCCTTGACCTCGACCCTGAAAAGGTTACGTGGCAAAGAGGTAGGTCCACCGCTTTTTAATGAACTTTTGCATGGCTGCTTTCCTGACAGGTCTGGTCTGTGGGCATGTGGGAGGGGCTTGTGTTGAGTTTTGTAGGTGGGTAATGGAGACTTTAATGGATAATTTGGGCCCTCCTGAGTGCTGAGTTAAAAAAACTGAGGCACGCCGCTCTCAACAAGTGGGAGCATATGATGGCTGTTATCTCGTTTTCCTCCCTGCTGTTTGTCATCATGCTCCATCTTACCCATGAGCCTGGTCTCCGCCTACCTGGAGTGTATGTGTATAGTGTTCTGGGACTGTACTGGGAATAACCAAGCTCTCCGCAAGGACTGATGGGGATATTTACTCACAGGGCTCAAAAGTTTGCACTGAGGACAGAGGGGTCATGACCATTAGAACCAGCTCTTTGCGTTGATGTCTGCTGAGGAGCGTTCCAATGACATTGGATGTCAGAGCTGGGAATGACTTTTATGTACCTTTCATGTGTAACTTTTCAAATTTTAGGTATGCCCCTAGCTGTAATTACTGCTGCCACCAAACCTTTTTTTTTTTTATAATGTCTAATTGATGTATCATCCCACACGTAGAAACAGCATGAGAATAAAGTAGTAATATCCGTTCTCTACTCCAACATTGATGCATAGAGAGTGTTTAAATTTAAATCGCAGACTAGGAGTAGGTCAGATTTAAAACACTGCAAAATATGAAAGCCTTTCTTCTTCTTTAGGCCCTGTCAATTTGACCCTTTGTGTTTATAAATCCAAAACCGCAAAAATAAGTTAACTTCTTAGTCAGTTCTAACATGACACATTTAAGTTTGACAAAAATGTGCAGAATATGTCACTTGCAGCTTCTAAATGACTTCAGAAAAAAACACAAGTCCAGGGATGAGATGGAGATTTCAAATAACATGCTGAAATAACCAGAAAAAAAAAATTCATCTGTGTTGTTTTCCCTATTTTTCATTTCATGTGGGGACAAAAACACGTCTATTTGTTCGTACAGTTCCAGAACGAAAAACTGTATTTCACAATTTGTATTATTTTTTCATTCTTGGCTTATGGCTCTACGTAGAGAAAGCAGCTGGTCCCGACTCCGCTCCAACAATCAGCATGTTTACCAGCACAAAAGCGATGAATTGCACTTGATTTTTATCTGGAATGATACAATTTATTAATAATGCCACACAGGATATTCTGGTCAGATGTAGTCTGTGTTGCTGGACTTGAGTATTTTTAGCAGGAACTGGGATTTATGGGAAAATGGGAGTTGGGGTGGGGTGGGGGCTCGGGGCCTTCTCAGCAGGCTGACCCCACCCTCTGCATTCCCACAGCCTCCAACACATGTCCATCGCTGTGTTTACATCATCTGTCCGAACGCGTTACGCTGCACGCTGCCCAAGCTCGGACTAACGCAGACCCTAGCGGGCGAGGGTCACCAACTTTTCCAGACCCAACATGGCTTTGAGTGTGTTGTTGTTGGATTAGACACCAGTCAAAATATGCAGCTGCACCATGTTTGAACCCTGCAAAGTTATGCATTATGAATTTAGCTTCTGAGGCTGCGTGCTTGATAGCCAGAGCGCTTGTGTTTTTATATAGAAAGGCCTGGACGGACATAAGTGTTACAGGAGAAATTCACATAAAAACCAGAAAAATCAAGTAGATTACAATATTAATAATAAAATATGTATATATTTGTCCTGTTATTGATATACATTTTGTGAATTAGTAAAAAGTTGTATAAATAATAAAATGAACTATATAAATGTATCAGGGGTTTTGAGGTCATGGAATTTGAAGAGAGAATTTCCAGCGCTTGAAATGTTTTGTAATATGAATTAAACTTATAAAGTTATGGAAAAGTCATTGACACATGAATGTGTAACATGAAGAACATAGTTACCCTTTTTTTTTCCTCCTACGTTTACAACTACAACGTTTAAAACTGGCGCAGGTCTATAGTATCTTTGCTGGCTTTGCGTAGTGAACCATGTCACCTGGTACTACGTGCGTTTCTTCTATATTCCACCCTGGGCACTGTTGCTGTGCAAACTTTGAGGAAGAAACACTTTACAGGGTTGTCACAAGTTTAGTTTAACAATTTTCTGGTAAATTTGACATTTTTGTGAATTTTAAAAAAAAAAAAAAAAATTTCTCTCTTTTCCCCACATTAGCGCAGAAATTTCAGAAGTAATGAAATTTACTTTGTAAAAATGTAAGAACCCTGATGTATATAAAATGCCTGCATAATGTGTACATTAAGTCACATTGTTCCATTTAAATGTAGATGGTCCCACACTCAGAAAATCGATATCCTTTTACAAAGACAGGTTATCATAAAGTTATTGCTGTTGGCAGGAATGATGTTCTGCAGCGTTCCTTGTTACAGTGTGATGAAGGCGTAGTAAAATATTGGTACTGTGTGTGGGTTACTGCGTGAAGCCGCATTTCCAGAAAATGACTATCTCCCCGTGTCTCTGCCAGTTATTGACACCAACGATCGCTTCCTGAGGAAGATCACTGTCGGTCAAGCCAACACAGAAAAAGGCCACAGCCGTCAGGTATGCATAAAAGATTCTTAAATGTCAGTCCGTAAATTTGATATGGGTTATGTGTGTGTGTGTGTGTGTGTGTGTGTGTGTGTGTATATCACAGCTGTCGTCACTACTGCCATTCTGCAGGAAATGTGACACTTTTGCTACTATGCATGGACCTGAAGGAAAGTAGTTGATCTTGTAACCATACAATAACATGTGATAATGTACATATGCTTTATAATGTATTAAAACTGTAATCTAAAGGTGCAATTGTACATACTGTATATGCTCCGACTGATTCATATGGTGCCAAAAACTGAACTGCGTACAATGCTGTGATCACAATGACTAGAATGTGACAGAATGTTACCGTAAAAAACTACTTCATACGACTGTTGTATTCTTACTGGATCATGTTTGACTGCAGAAAGGCTTTTTAATGCTGGTCGTAATTATACATTTATTAGAGGTGGCGTTTATCGTGGGAAGTTTGAGAACGCAAAAATGGGAAGCAATGAATATTTTTTTTAATGACACACACACACACACACACAGAGAGACAAACAAACAATATATACTTGTGCCAATTCCTTAAATCTTGTTAAATACTGTCGTATTTCCCGGACTGTCACTAGTAATGGCCGCTAAACCAAACCATGCAAATAAACACCGCACCTCAGTGGGAAATCGGCTAAGCAAAAGCAAATGTTTCCACCCCTCCCTCCCTCCCCAGAAAAAGAGGGCTTCCTGACTGCCTGCCAAGCATGTGCTTACATTTCAGGCCGCTCTCGTCTCCATCACGTTTCTCTCATAACGATCCTCGTACCATTTTATAAATCCTGTTCCTGCTTTTTCCCCCCTCGATATTCTTTCGCTCTCTTTAGAGGGCTTCCTCATAAACAGCGCAGATGGGTGACTTCTGAAAGCTCTTCCCATATTTGCTGTTTTGAAGATCTAAAATCGGAAATGTTCCTCATGTGTTCAGTTTGGTTTAGAACTAAAGGTGACCATTCCTTTGCATCTTGTGGATTAATGTCTTCTTGGAAGACACCACGCCCATCTCATTTCTTCACTGTACAATTACCAGAAAGGACTGACCCAAAATCCCCCTGAAAACACCCACCCTGAACTCCTCAGATCATGACTCAACCGTCAGATGGTACCCAGGCCTCCCACCCTGCATCGTTCCGGCATTACCCATCCTCCTCTGCTGCGGCTGGTTAGACAGGCCGCCACACCCCGAAACGCTGAGCCCCATGGCTCGTCCCGGCCTTCCGGGGATGAACGCCGCTTGTTTATTGGCTGAGGAACTAACCCGGGACGGGCTGGACGGGCTCCAGCGGGGGGGGGTTCTGGACATGTGCGATAAGGGGGCCTCCATCTGACTGCTCTCCTACGTGAAGGCTCTGCGTCGGCCTGCAGTCGTCTGATGATATCTGAACACTTGAGGTGGGGCTGAGCAGAAAAACCTCTGGCACGTCCTGTGATCTTCCGCTAGATCTTTTTGGTACCCATAATATTGTTGTGTTTAAGGGGGAAAAAAACTCTTATAAACCCTTCAGATCCTTTCCTTCGTTCTTTCTTCTTAGCGACAGAATACGGATTTTATTTTAATTCCAAGCAGAAAAACTGAGGTTTTCATGTTACCAGTGAAGCTGCGTTTTTCAGGAATGGACGTCCCCGCCGGTTTCTCCCAAATAACAGCCTCAGAGGCAGCACCAAATGACAAGAAGTGTGTGTCCTGCCATTGTTGCTTTGCGCAGTAGGCGTGGAGGCCGCTGTGTTGTCATTTGGCCCTTGCTGGGCTCTGAAATGGCTTGAGGGGCAGGCCAGTCCCTGTCTGTTTCAATTTCAGCACCGCTGGCATCGCTGTGGGGGGAAAAAAGGCCTAAACGTGAGGTCACCGTGCAAAAGGGTGCACTCATCAGCATGCTCATGAAGCGGCATTGTCCGGCCTTTTAGTGAAATGCGTGTGTGTGTCACTTTCGCAGACCCAGTTTGATATTGCAGTCGCCAGTGAGATCATGGCCATCCTGGCCCTGTCTGACGGGCTGGCCGACATGAAGCAGCGGCTCGGCCGAATGGTGGTTGGCAGCAGTCGGAGTGGACAGCCAGTCACAGCTGATGACCTGGTGAGTGTGTGTGTTTGCTTTCATATAGTTTAACACGGTGAAATATGGGCCCACCGTTACATTTAAAAGAAATTGGTTGGTTTTTCTTTATTTGCATATTTCAGTATTTTTAGAGGTACCTAATCTAAAAACTTTCGGTCGATCTGTAGTAACAGATTTTTTTCGCAACAAGGCCTTGAACTATTGGTTATTGAACATGCCAAAATCGGGTGTGTCTTTACAACATTGACATTGAGTCTGCATGCTGAAAAAGGTGCTGCGATGAATTGGACACAAGTTATTTCCGGAAATGCGTGGAATGAACGATCGAGACTGTGGTTTGTCTGTAGATCCTCAGTTCTTCACATCCTGAGGGTTTTTAATACGTCATTTATTAGCAGCTTGACATCATTAAACATTACAGGGACTGTATGGGACCTGTTGGTGAGGAGGATCCCAGATCAGTTCATCACAGCATACCATAATATTTTAATATCATTGCCAATGGTGAACAGGGTTTAGATATTTTTTTAATTTACTTTACTTCTCAGTGATCACTGATCTCTCTCTCTCTCTGTGTGTGTGATTTTTATATTCATTATCTCATCCAGTCGGGTTTATTCATTGCTGCGCTCTGGTCTTCATCACTCAGGGAGTGACTGGTGCACTTGCAGTGCTGATGAAGGACGCCATCAAACCCACCCTGATGCAGACGCTGGAGGTGAGCTGCTAGAGTTCCTGCCATTCCTGCTTACAGTCAGCAGTTACTCAGTGTATCGGGGGGGTGAACCTGATGAGCATGTTACCCACAAGGCTAGGTTTTGGGAACGTTTTTGGCTGAAACGAGGCAGAAAGTTTCCTGTGTGTTTGGTGTGTTTTGTGAGGAAATGTGGAAGGGGCTGTTTTGTGGAACTTTTCCTGCCCGGGTTCCTGTGTTTCTTTTGTGCGGGGAGTTGTATCGTCACTGAAGGGGTCCATGGGAAATTTCCGTCCAACCAGGCCCTCTGTGCCCCTCTGTGTGGTACTTTCTATACTTGTGTGTGTGTGTGTGTGTGTGTTTTAGGTAGTTCATGCAGGGTGTAGGTCCTTGTTTTCACAGATGGACCCAAGTTGGAGCAATTGTCTGGAGGCTGCTTCCTCCCTGCCTTTTTAACACACACATACACAAAAGTCACACACACTCACACTACAGTTTTTGTCTTGGACCAGCACAATGACATCACCCCTCCACCCATCTCCAGCGCCGTTATCTCCGAACGACCTCCTTGCATCTGTTTCTCCTCACGGGTCTTTCTCTTCTTTTATTTGAGGTTCTTCAGCGCCTCATCACTGTAAACGTCTCTCTTGGTGAAGAAACTGTGTTTAGATAAAACACCCACCACACCGTGATCCATAAACGGATACAGGTTCGACCTGGCAAGGCAAAATGCCATTTATAAAGTGCATTTAAAAAAACAGTGGATAGTGGTGTACAAAATCCTATTTAAGACCTAAGAAATGTCTAAAACATGTAAATGGGGGGTTTTACCATTTGAGAAAAGTGAATTTTAGGGGTAGGAGGACTTAAAATAAAATGACTATCTGTTCTTGGGTACTGAGTCTTGGATAGAAGGCAGATTTTCCTTTGACCATTGAGACTACAGTTTAATGGCTTTGGATGTGGGGAGCAGACGAAAGAGGTGCTGACCCTTGCCTTAAAAGTCCTTAAAAGATTAACAAATTAACAAGCTTTAACACAATTTTCAAATGGCTCTAAACTAGAAGAAACTACATCTCACTACCGGGTGTCACAAGTTTATTTCAAGACCAAATCTGCTCACATGAATGAGAAAAAAATTTACCGGCCACTTCGTTTCCTGTTACGCACAATATAATATTGTGTTGAAATGTTGTGTTTAAATGATTTTGTACCATGGTATTCAATGCTTTGTGTGTGATTTGTGTTGTCTTGGTTCAATTCAAGTGCTGAAAAAATTATGTATGAACGCAGATCCCCCCTATGTGAAATTCTTTCAGATATTTTACTTTATGACTGCTTTGTGCATTATTGTCATCCTTAAACACGTGAAGGAGCAACAAATGCTGAACATGCTCAACTCTACCGGGACTGTTGGAAAACCATCCCCACATAAGTGTCAAATGTTTTAATCACTGATTTAAAGAGCCTGCAAGTTTACATTTCTTTTTCATTTACTGCATAACCTCGCATGTGTTGGTTCACATGAAGATGTGAGTCTTCAGTTTTGATCAACAATGTAAAATTATATGAACCAGAAGACCGGGTTCATATCCCGCTTACTACCATTGTGTCCCTGAGCAAGACACTTAACCCTAAGTTGCTCCAGGGGGAGACTGTCCCTGTAACTACTGATTGGAAGTCGCTCTGGATAAGGGCGTCTGATAAATGCCGCAAATGTAAATGCAAATACCCAAAATTTGGTTTGTGACCATTGCCTGAAGAAAAGGAAAAAATGCCTTTATCTTCCCTGACTCTCGGGGAAAAATGGACAGAGGGGTGAAACCTTTTATCTTTCCTGTTTTTTTTTATTTTTTTTTTTGGGCTTAATTCTTTGGCATGATATGCAATCACTTCCCATCTGGTCATGAGCAACCGGTTTTGTGTCCTGTCGATTTGACCCTGACAAGGTCATCTTTTCCCAACCTCGGATGTACACAGAAACGCACATAGAACGAATGGATGCAGACTTCCCAAATGGATCGGTTCCATTTGCGGACATGTCAGAAGAACTACTTTTTTTTTTTTACCAGTTTCGCCAAGGTTTGCAATAAACATTTGTCTGTAATTTGCATGCAAATATTAATCCTTAGGATTTTTTTTTTTTTTTTTACTTTACACCAGGAATCAAGCCCCAGTTCCACATTAGTGCTCTTACACTTTTAATCTTTAAGCAGACACCTCTGGGCTAACTTCTAAATGAGCTCTCAGCCCTCTGCCCCTGCAGAACCTTATTTTTTAACAACTTTATATAACTCAAAAGAGGACCTCTTGACAGCCTGCAGAGGGTCTTTGTTAAGGAAGCGAGTTAAAAATGGCGAGAAGTGCCTGCAGACAAGCGGCAGCATTGTTCAGCTGCTCTGGAAGGTCCAGTCCGGTCTTTTGCCCGAAAACAAAGTGTAGCATACATCCCTGCTGTTTTTATTATCCCATCACACAGGACTGGAATTCTCTCTTCCTGCTCCCCTTTTTCTGTCATGAGATTCTAAAGACTGCAACTGTGCACCCTCTCACATGATTCCTCATTTGCTGCATGTTTTGCCATGTGTTCTTTCATGCTCCATGGTACTTTCCCATTCAGTGGCATATGATCAAGGCCCATGCTACAATACGAAATAACGATCGAGTCAAACGATTACAAAAAAAATAGCATTCTGCGATTAATGAATCATAAATAAATGCGAAAAAAGTGCTTTTCATTGTCAAGCACAGCAACACAGCACTCAGTGACTCAATGAAATGTGTCCTCTGCTTTTAACCATCACCCTTGGTGAGCAGTGGGAAGCCATGACAGGCACCCGGGGAGCAGTGTGTGGGGACAGTGCTTTGCCCAGTGGCACCTAGGTGTGACACCTTGGCGGTTGTGGATTCGAACAGACAACCCTCCAACCATGGGACCACTTCCTTAACCGCTAAGCCCATCATTCATACGGTGTCCCATGGTACTGTGTGCGTCTGATTTCCACTCTCTGTGCCTGACACATGAGCGCTGCTCATTTGATCGGCCATGTGGAAGTAAACATGCACATAAATTGTCCATTCTCCATTTTTATCTAGGGACAAAATGCAGCTGTGTTAATGAATTGTGTATTTACAAATTAGTCACAAATACTGTCCACTGCAATGACTGTAGGGCATGAGTTGATTTTGTTATTTTTTTGTATTATGTTTGCTAGTGTGTCACGATGCAATGATCTTAACTAGGAATTTTGCGTGTGTTGCAGGGAACACCGGTCTTTGTTCACGCCGGACCTTTTGCCAACATTGCCCATGGCAACTCATCTGTCCTGGCAGACAAATTGGCTCTCAAACTGGTTGGAGAGGATGGATATGTGGGTTAGTGACTTAAAATCTGCACACTTGCACATGCTTCACTTTTGTAATATAAGACGTTATAGGTAAAAAAATAAAAATAAATAATATATATATATATATATGTATGTATGTATGTATGTATGTATGTATGTATGTATGTATGTATGTATGTATGTATGTATGTATGTATGTATGTATGTATGTATGTATGTATGTATGTATGTATGTATGTATGTATGTATGTATGTATGTATGTATGTATGTATGTATGTATGTATGTATGTATGTATGTATGTATGTATGTATGTATGTATGTATGTATGTATGTATGTATGTATGTATATATATATATAGGCTGAATGTGGTATTCAAATCCGTTTGTTAAATATATGTATATATATATTTAATTATGATTGACTGAGTGCCTCTCATCAATACCTTTTGGGCATTTGTCTATCAATTGTAAAAATTGATTCCCTGGTAAAATTGATTTTCAGAAATCGTATTGGGTCAAAGTGTGTAGATCTGACTGTTTAAATCAGATCTGTCGTACTGGATCCTGTACGGTGTACCATTATCTGTTCAATATTATTAATTTATTTACTCAGTTTAGAAACCTGCTCCAAATGTGATGTTTTGATCCCCACTAGGAAAACCAGCAAAACTACGTACTCACCTCTACCTATCAATACCAAATATGTACTCTCACTCAAAAAGGATTGGTTGGCACTGATTGTGGGATCGGGCTCGCGGCATCTGTTTCCTGTGGAATCTGTAGTCGCTTGCGTCCCCTCACAGACTCATCGGAGATTGATTGGCTCGATACGGTCGTATCCTGCTTCACACCACCACATTTCGACGACCTCTCCTCCTGTGTCATTTAACACACTTTTTCCATCTCTGTCACAGAAGTGTCATGTTTCCCAATATCGGTAATAAAAACACAGGACTGAGCTGGAGGGCACGCTGCCTTCCTGGCCTGGAGCATGAACCTTCTAGGAAAAAGGGACTAAGAAGCATGGTGTGTGTGTGTGTGTGTGTGTGTATGGAAACAGGTCCTTTATCTTAAAACCCTTTGGAATTTCATTTGGAATGCAAGTCGTCTTTATTTCACACACACCCCTCATTTTCCTTTATCCCTCACTCAGAGTTGTCTGCACCTCTGATGGAATGTAGGGAACGAGAATAAGGCTGGGAGGCCGAGGAATGCCAGATGATAGGAGAGGAGGGAATCGGCTTGACTTGAAGGACACTTTCCAGAAAACGACGCAGGAAAACAATCACGGGAGGGGTGGACAGTGTAGGGGTGGCTCGACCTCGGTGCAGACGTCCGGGATGTTTTAGGGAGGATGCAGGAGCACCTGACCAGATAAACGCGGTTTTGTGGGGATGACGTTACTGCAACATTAATGTTTTTGCACCGCGTGCCCACCAAATCACGTGAATTGCGTAAATGACATATTTGACATTTTCACCTTAATGTCATCATGCTGAAATATTAGAAATTACACAGATCCTGAATACATTTCGTGCAAGAAATTGATTTGAAATTTCATAAACAAATCTAGGATAATTTTGCTTCCATGTCTGCATGGAATCATAATGTTTCCCTCGATTTGTCATGTGGAAGACAGTGACGGTCCCTGAGTAAGAAAAATAAGTGAAAGGCCACTCGACCTTGACCTCATTTGGAATAGAGACTATTAGTTCGAAGCTGTGAGATGTGTCCTCTTTAGAAATGCATGTTGGCACAGAAGGTTCGAACTGTTCACTTTTACGTACTCGTGGCCTGGAGCCTCTAAATGAAGGCGGGGGTCCTTCAAAATGCCAGTCAGGGATCCTGACTGTAGAAATGTGCGTGGGAAAGTTTTTCTCTTCTGTACTCTCATCCTGAGCACATCGTTAACAGAGATTCTTAATTTGACACGTTGGTTGCATGTGCATGGGTGTGTACGCAGCCCTGACCATAGTCCCTGCGGCCGAGGGGAGGAATTCTGGTGGTCTGTGGATGACACTGTAGGAATGTGGCCTGTTTTTTAAAAATTTCACCCTTAGTAGAGCAGGGGTTTGTGAGCTACCTGACCCTGAGGAATGGGAGTCATGCGGCAGGCTCCGCTTTCTCTCTGTGTTTTTGTGTTTTCGGAGACGCGGGGAGTGAGGTCTCCTCCCCACGCGTTGATATTAACACCAAGGTCACGGTGAACGTGGCGGTTGCACTAACTGCGATGTAGTTTGACACAGAGGCTGATGGGAAAGGGAGAACCTGCACACCCTCTCTTCCAGTTCTTACTGTTTCTGTCCTTAAATGTTTGTCTTTAGTCTTTGTTTTGCGCATTGGGATTCTTTCTTCTCATAGTTGCACTCACTTTTAGAACAATACTATATTGGAAACACATCATGTCTCCATTTACCCATCATTGCATGTCCCACGAAGAGCGTAATCTCTGTGATGGTCATGCTTATTTAATATTCACTTATTTTAGTATTGGAAAATATTTTTGTTGATTTCGTAATGATGAAAGTGAATTTTGATTTAAACCCACAACCTTCCAGCTACTGGTCCGCTTCCTTCACCGCTAGGCCACCGCTGCCCCCAATTATTTATGTTGTGCATGTTTTTTGCTGTAATGTTTTTCTTCCTATTAATATAGCTACAACATTTACTGCATAGCATTCAGTTGTCATCAAAACAGTCTACAGGCAAAAATGTGTATAAAAATATACTTTTATTCGTTAAAAGCGAGTCAGCCAGCTATCAACGATATCAATGCTATCAATATAAAATGTGAACAAACAAAACAAAATCTCTGTGTAAAAACCAGCATAACAACTGAAGCCATCAGAGGTTCTCCGGGCTCTATGTCCACTTCTGCAAGTGATCGAGAAGTAGTCAGTGCTTTACAATAAATATTTAAAAACGATTACGAATTTAAGATTTAAAGAAAGAAAGCTAATGTATAAAAATGTGTTTTTAGCTTTGACTTGAGACATTCTAACCTGGATCCGCAATGCGTCACTTCCAATCCAAATCCAATCCATTTATTTGTTTGTTGTCAGCGCCTCTTCGGTGAACAGGGAAATCTGACCCATTGGTCACCACGTAAACGGCCAATTTTGAGCTTCTCTTACATCTTTCAGTCGATTGTGTAAACGTTTTAAACACGGGTGCTGCGTCGCTTCCTCCCCCTCGGTCCGTTTTTGAATTCCTTGGTTGCTTTTTGGAAATCAACATATCAGTGGTGTCCTAATGGGTTTCCTGAAGGCGTGTTCCGGTTTGGCCCGAGGAGAGAGCCGGCCTTGTTCAAAACAAATGATCAGCTTTCATTATTCAGAATCACGTTCGTAAAAGTCCCATGACAGTTTTTCCGTTTTTTTTTTTTTTTTTTTTTTTTTTTTTTGCTTTTATATAGGTCTTAATGGTCCTTAAGACTCTTTCCGAAATTCAGCCTTGGTGCAGAATTTCAGCCACAATTATATTTTCTCAGGACGCACTGATAAGGGGGAGTTCACGGAAATTACGTCATCAACACCATTCACTAACCACAATGTTCGGCGCAGACAGGAATTAACTAATTAATAGCGTGAATGAACAAAAATTTGCATTTCTTTGCAGGTTTGGAAGCCATGACGGTCTGTGGAGATCATGTTTTTTTTTTTTTCACTCTGAACGGTGAAGCAGAATGGCCAAAAACAGTCTTTATACATATCTCCATTTTACATTTACATTTGTGGAATTTATCAGACGCCCTTATCCAGAGCGACTTACAATCAGTAGTTACAGGGACAGTCCCCCCCCCTGGAGACACTCAGGGTTAAGCGTCTTGCTCAGGGACACAATGGTAGTAAGTTTGATTTGAACCTGGTTCTTCTGGTCCATAGGCGAGTGTGTTACCCACTAGGCTTCTACCACCCTACTATTTCTAGCCACTGCAGGACCGTAAACAGGCTAGGGGAACTCGTATTGATGTGACATAATCTCACAAAGTAAAATTTTCATGATAGGGGACCTTCAATGTCAACTCACTGAAAGGAGCATGACTCTGTGTGGTTTTGCTTAGCGTTAATTGAGCCCCGGTCCAGCTGGACAACTGGTGTGGAGGGTGATGTAATGCCGCTTTAATGTTGCCTGATTGCTTTTTCCCATAGAAACCGTCCTCTTCCAGTAAACCTGCTTGGTTTCAGCCTTACGCTACTCTGTGGTTGGTCTGCATTTTTCTATGGGGGCTCTCAAGTTCAAGAACGCAGCCGACCAAGCTTTTCTTTGTCATCCAGAAACAGATTAGCAGTTTCGCGTATGGTTGCACTTGTTTCCATGTGGATAAAATCTTGTGAAAAAGGAAACAAATGTGACCGTTTTGGCTGGGAAAAAAAAAATTGCCTCAAGCCTTGGCTACAAAAACTCATTTCTTTTCCAAAAGAAGTCCAAGAGCCCAAGGTCGCCCTTTGTTAGTTTGGCAGAAGTGAATGTTATTGAGTTTGGGATCCCAAACATGCTTTTTGCTGTTCGCACACCAGCCCGGGAAGGCATGCCAGCACCTTGGGGGAGGAACGTGGGCCTAATAGTCGCCACGCCTACATTCTTGATCTCTGCGTCTGGGAAACGGCAGCCCCAGAGAGAAGGAGTGAGAGAGAGAAAAGATACAGGACCCTCCTCCCTCCTGCGCCGTGGGCCTCGCGCCCAAGTTCTGCTATAATGCGGGGGATTGGCGCAGCATCGGGACCTTCAGATCAGTACAGACCCCCTGAGCTCGCCGGGACCTGTGTTGTAAGCAGAGTGCTTTTTTTCTGCCAGAGCCCTTTTCTTTTGCCTTGGCAGGGAATAAATTGATTCGGTGCGGTCACTGCCAGGTTGTCCTGCCACACACACCGTTTGAGTAACATGCAAAGTCACAAGATACTCCAAGACAGCCATAATATTACAACCACGTGGCCAATATATACCTGGCGCTCAGAACGGTTGTGACATTCACGTGATGTGAATGGTGAAAGTGATTTCGTATGCGACACACCACAGCACAGCATCCAGTGCCCACAACAAAATGTCAAGGCACCGCAGAGATTTGGTTGTTGCGGGCAGTTGTAGAAGGAGAGAGCTGCGAGTTGTTCAGGTACATCGCAAGATCCTGGTGTGGTGAAGCATCTGATGTAATGTACATTAGTTGGGCTGTGGTGAGATTGAGCTTTTAGATGATGGGCCATCCAAGATGAAGTGTCAGTTAGACATTTATGGAACATATACAGGTAATTTTTGCATAAGGTGATCTTGAATATAAGACCAATTAAAATTTTAATCAAAACAATCATTTCAAAATATCCTTTGGGCCAATACAGTAAATATCAGAATGGTGATTCCCTGTTCACCTTTTTATCCAAGAAGGTATCAGCATGCAGCCGTTATTAAATGTTTTTCTTGCTTAAAACCCTCATACTTGTTGCTCTGTGCCTGCACCTTGACTTTCCTGTAGTGGGATCCAGAGGAAGGGCTATCTTTACAGTGCTGTCATTTCAGCTGGAAAATTTGCTTTTCTTGGCTGGCCTTCTGCAGGATGAGTGGTGACCCAATCACACGGGCATTGACCTGCTCGTATAGCCTTTGGCCTCAACCTCAACAACAGGCCTGGCCTGGATAACAAAATGGAGCCCATGGCACTGAGAAGGGAACATAAGCATTTTTTGTGCAATAGCAATACTTTGCTGTAAAACACGTCCTTTTGTTTTCTAGTGACTGAGGCTGGATTTGGAGCTGACATTGGGATGGAGAAGTTCTTTAATATAAAGTGTCGGGCATCTGGGCTGAAACCCAACGTGGTGGTGCTGGTGGCCACAGTACGAGCTCTGAAGATGCATGGTGGAGGACCTAATGTGAGTTTTATCGACCGTATGACCATTTCTCTTCTCATTCCTCCCTCCAGCCCATCCCTTCCACGTCAATCTTCTATAACAACTGTCACTCCATTCGTCTGAAGCTGTACATCTCAATATGTCCATCTATTCATAAGCGATGTATTCTTGTTGTAGGTCTCAGCTGGAGCACCGCTTCCCAAAGAATATATTATGGAGGTAAGAAAGAAATGATTCAAGAGTCCTTTTATCATCAGTAGCATATTAAAGTGTCTTACAGTATAGAAAATAGGTATATTACGCTGTGTGTGTGTGTGTGTGTGTGTGTGTGTGTGTGTGTGTGTGTGTGTATGAAGTGGAATGACCTGCACTCCCCAACTGCCTCCTTGCTTCCTCTGCCAAACATGGTTTTGTGTCATTATTTGATTAACAGGGGCAGAGTAGCCGATCTTTTCTCTGGCCCTGAGAGGACCATTGAGGGAATTGTAGTTTAAATACCTGCGCCTGCTTTCAATCAGCCTTCCAAAGCAGTGTCAGCAGAGCAAATAATTAAAGAGGTTAGGCTAATCGTGCGGGTTTCTAATGAGAACCAGAACACACAAATATGCGCTCTCCTGGGTGCCGGCCGCTGGCTGTTGTTTGTAGAGCGGCCGCGGAACTACTATACAGACCAACCGGAACCATCTAGACATGTAGCATTCTTGAGGAACCAGCTGGAGGCTTTTAATTAAAACCTGACATCAAGTACCATACAATTGAGGTTTGTGAGGTTTGTGATTCCAGGTTGCCGTCCGGCCTTTTTTGTGGCTCTCATGGTGACTGTGCCTCCCCGCAGCCCCAGTGATTTTCTAAAAGGGCATGGCTCCTAATGGTTCCTTAATGAAATCACCCACCCTTATCCCTCCCAGCTCCCCACCCCACCCTTACATGAGAAACTCGGCTGGCCATAGGTTATTACTCAACCCTGACATAGCTAATGAAATCTGGCTTTGAGTCCAGTCATAGGAAACTACAAATTTGGGGCCTGGAGAAGGGATGACACACATGTGGCCAGAGCCCTTCATATAATGCTTCAGGCTATTTATAGATTATTCAATCTATATTTTTGCAAACATCCTTTTTTTTTTACATTTGTGAAGAATACAAATTATGTACAGCTCCAAATGGGAAATTGCTTTCATTCCATTTCTCAACAGAATCTGAAGCTGGTTGCCGACGGCTGCAGTAATCTGAAGAAGCAGATCCAGATCGCCCACCTGTTTGGGGTTCCTGTGGTAGTGGCCCTCAATGTGTTTCAGTAAGCAGGGTTCTGCCAAGCCTCTTGAAAGTGGTGTATATTCAGCCTGTAACAGTGTTATGACAAAAAGTCAACAATGTGATCCATTTACATTACATGTACATTTAATGCCATTTATCAGACGCCCTTATCCAGAGTGTCTTACATTCAGTAGTTACAGGGACAGTCCCCCCCTGGAGACACTGAGGGTTAAGTGTTTTGCTCAGGGACACAACGGTAGTAAGTGGGGTTTGAACCTGGGTCTTCTGGTTTATTGCCGAGTGTGTTACCACAATACCACCATCGTGTTCTCTTGCATCGCAATACACAAAATGCAACAGTAGTGATTTTGATCATTAATGTTATCGCAGTTATTTGTCAGTGCAGGGTTAGTGTAATTAACTGGGCTATCAGATGATCTGTATGGATTTAGGTCCTTGATGAAGAGTTTTAGTGACTCAGTAGAGAAGAAGGATGTCCTAGAATGCTTCTGCAGATCTGAAGGTCCTGTAGGTTCGAGGGTTAGTGCTAATCCAATACAGCTGCCTGAAATGCCCTGATGTCCCTGAAAGCATTGATGAGTGAGTGTTTGGTGTCGTAGACAGTAGATCAGCAGGTTTACTAGGACTTAGTCAACTCGACTGTCCTGAAAAAAAATGTGAATTTGCCTCTGATAGACTGCTGTGGATGCATTTCTGCTTTATGGGCTGTTTTTTTTTTTTTTTTTTTTTTATTCTGGTGGATAGGAAACATTCCGTTTGGTTAGTTTTGGCTGCTGGTGTCAACACTTCACAAACAATTCTTCTAGGCAAAAAAAAACAGTTTTTCTTTGGAAATATAAATCTCTGCATGTGCTGTGTGT
The DNA here is from genome assembly GCF_900700375.1 of Denticeps clupeoides. Classification (NCBI taxonomy): domain Eukaryota; kingdom Metazoa; phylum Chordata; class Actinopteri; order Clupeiformes; family Denticipitidae; genus Denticeps; species Denticeps clupeoides. The sequence goes on along the minus strand of NC_041720.1, from coordinate 11,528,335 downwards.
GTGTTTTCCTGACAACTTCATTTTGGCTGGATGATCGTTGACCACAGAATATTAATGTCATGCTCTGGAACCTACAATTATCGTTGCTGGGTTGAAGACAAACTTTTAAATACAAGATGGGTTTCACTGGATATGGCTGGAAGGTGCAACACTCTGTGGCAATGCAAGCAATCAATGAGCAGTTGAGAAAATGTACACAAAACTTTCATAATTGTATGAAATGGTGACAGAGACTAGAAATGAGGGTCCTGGTCCAAGACTAAGGAGAATTCTAATGAATTAATCCCAAATTCCATCTGACATGAACTCAAATAGCTGACTGCTGTGTCTGCATGTTAAAGTATCCAGTGTTTACAGCAGCTCTCCCAAATTCTCTTCCCATAACAGGACCGACACCCAGGCAGAGATTGACCTTGTGTGCCGCATTGCTGAGAAAACTGGGGCGACTGCAGCAGTGCCCTGCCATCACTGGTCTCGTGGGGGTCGTGGCTCAGTAGATCTGGCCCATGCTGTGAAGGAAGCGGCCAGGCAGAAGAACAACTTTCAATTCCTATATGACCTGCAGGTGAGGGATTTTGATAAAAATTAAGAAATTCTCTCAGGTTGCTCTTAACTCATTACAATTTTCTACAGTGCATCCGGAAAGTATTCACAGCTCACTTTTCCACATTTTGCTATGTTACAGCCTTATTCCTAAATGGATAAAAACAAAATCCTCAGAATTCTATATACAACACCTCATAATGACGACATGAACAAAGTTTACTTGATGTTTTGGCAAATTTATTTAAAACAAAAACTGAGAAAGCACATAAGTATTCACAGCCTTTTCCATGAAACACAAAATTGAGCTCAGGTGCCTCCTGTTTCCTCTGATCCTCCTTGAGATGTTTCTGCAGCTTAAGTGGAGTCCATCCGTGGAAAAACAGTTGCTTGGACCTGATTTGCACACGCCTGTCTATATAAGGTCCCACAGTATACAGTTCATGTCAGAGCACAAACCAAGCATGAAGTCAAAGGAATTGTGGGACAGGGTTGTCTCAAGGCAACCTGGTGAAGGTTACAGAAACATTTGAAGCTGCTTTGAAGGTCCCAATGAACGCAGTGACCTCAATCACCTGTAAGTGGAAGAAGTTCAAAACCACCAGTACTCTACCTAGAGCTGGCTGGCCACCTAAACTGAGCAATCAACGGAGACGGGCCTTGGTCAGGGAGGTGACCAAGAACCAGATGGCCACTCTGTCAGAGCTCCAGAGATCCTCTGTGAACAGAGGAGAACCTTCTAGAGGTCTGAGGTCTGTATGGTAGAGTGGCCAGAGGGACACCACTCCTTAGTAAAAGGCACATGGCAACCTGCCTGGAGTTTGCCAAAAGGCACCTGAAGTACATTCTCTGGACTGATGAGGCAAAGATTGAACTATTTGGTGTGAATGTCAATCATCACATTTGGAGGAAACCAGGCAACACTCACCAGGCCAATACTGGGGCGACGGTTCATCAGCAGGACAACAGCCCTAAGCACACAGCCAAGCTATCAAAGGAGTGGCTTCAGGGCAACTCCGTGAATGTCCTGGAGTGGCCCAGCCAGGACACAGTAGAATCCAATTAAACGTCTCTGATGAGATCTTAACATGGCTGCACTGACTCTTCCCATCCAACCTGACTGAGCTTGAAAGGTGCTGCAAAGAAGAATGGGTGGAACTGGACAAGAATAGGTATGCCAGGCTTGTGGCATCATATTCAAAGAGACTTGAGGCTGTAATGGCTGCCAAAGACATCGACAAAGCATTGAGCAAAGGCTGTGAATACTTATATAATTTCAAAATTTTTTTGACTACATTTGCCAAAACCTGAAGTAAACTTTTTTCATGTTGTCATTATGGCTCGAGAGTGTACTGGTTCAAGTGCAGCACTAATACATTTTAATGCCATGCCATTTTGCAAGGGTTAAACAGGGTAAAAGTATACAGTTAATTACCCATAAAGAAAACTACAACGACCAACCGTGAGACTATTTACATTTCAATCAGCCTCCAAACAAGTTTCTTTTTTAAGACAATGGCTGATATCGAAAATGAGGGGGGTCTCTACCTCAATTAAACTATGAATCGATTGTGTTGTCTCCTACAATTGAGTTAGGAGATTATGGGATTAAATTATCACCACTGCCCTACTCATTATTTTGTCTGTTAGGAGACTGGGCTGGCTCCCTTCTGTCTGTGGGCAGTCGGTGGATTTTTCTTTCTGCACTGGGTGCTGCGTGATCGTGGAGTGTCTGTTTTGGTGCGTGTTTGTAATAGTGTTCTCTAAAATAAGATCATTTGCTTCATAATTGTGTTAATTGACATTGATGTCAAGAATTTTCACACAATGTATGAAACGGCACATTCATACAGAATTTTAGCAAGTTACACACAATTTTACCTTTTTTATTTTCATGTGTTAAGCATCGGTCCTTCTAGCTAGTATCTGGTCAAAAGTGTCTTCAGGATTTACATAAATAGATAATCTTGACTAGTAATTCTTAAATGCTTATAAATTCCCGATCATTATGTATTGTTTTCTTTTGCTCACATATTGTAATTTGATATTTAATTAATTTGCAGTTTGATAGTACATTACATTGCATGTCACTAAACCTCCAGTACTGGGTTGTCATTGTTAATGTAGGTAAAAGATTGTGTGATTTCCACCTCTGGTCTATCCTAGGTTGTGAAATAACAAAAAAAAAAAAAAACACTCTGTTGGTGTGAAATGAGCCACTTTTCCCATTCTTTTAGTTCTTTCTCTCTCTCGTTCTCTCTGATTTAATGAGGCATTTTAAATGGGGGCTTTGGAATGTGGCAGTAGTGGTTGAACTGCAAGGTGTCGTGGCAGAGCAGCGGTCTCTGCATAGTGAGGCGTCCTCTCCGCTCTGAGCTGGCTCAGACTCGTCAGAAGCAGCGCGGGCCAGAGCACCCTGTCCAAAACTCCCTTAGTCCATTCGGCATTTAGCATTATTTGCAGTGGTGTTCTTGTTTCTAGCTGATTTAATATGCTTGTGTGTTATTGGTGTGTTTCTCACTCCATTCAGCGTCCATTCAGAACTACAGAGGGCTTGACTAATCCATAAAACAGGGCTTCTGAAGTGAAGTGAAGTGATTGTCATTGTGAAACACTGCAGCACAGCACACGGTGACCCAACGAAATATGTCCTCAGGGGAGCAGTGTGTGGGGACGGTGCCTTCTTGGTACCATTGGGATGGTACTTCTTATCAAATCGTAAATTTGTCTTCTCCGCTAATTTTTGTTCATTTGTGTGTTTTACTTGAATTAGATTCATTGCAAAAATGTGATGGGAAGTGATTTTCTTGTTAGACGCTTATTAAATGTACCTTGGTTGGTGTCTACAGTATGTTTGCTCATCACGAGGGAGTGCACCTCAGTTCAAGTTAACACTGCACTGCGCTGCTTTTTAAACTTTGGTGAGAGATCAGCATTGTCTTCCTGACAAAAAGTCTAAATAAGATAAAACGTTTGGTGTGAGGGTGGGTTTAGGATTTAAAGCTCTGAATAAATCTCGTTTTACATCAAAAATGCTAGTCTTCTATAAAATGGTCTTCCTAATCTTGCTCAAACTTGTGTGTGTGTGTGTGTGTGTGGGATGGGTGGCTGAGCTCAAAACATCAGCTGCTTTGAGTTAGTGTGTTTGGGGGAAGTTGTGAGTTTCATTAACCGTTGCCATTAAATTCAGGACAGTCAAAGCTGTATGTGTAGGCCTGTGTGTTTATGTGTGTGTCCTCTTTCATGTGCCTCATCCAGTTAGCGTTCCGGACTCTTTCTGTGTCCTCAAATGTCTGAGATTTAACAGCCTCATTTAAAAAAGGTATTTGGTTCTGAACACACCAGTGGCACCAGTTGGTAGCCACACATGGTAGCCCAGTTGTGCATGCGATGACCTCAGTTTCCGAACATTTATTAATATTTTTATTTAATGCATGCTTCTCCGTGCTCCACAGATGCCCATACATGAGAAAATCCGAACCATCGCGCAGAAGGTGTATGGGGCTGAAGATATCGATCTGTCCCCAGAGGCCCAGGCCAAGATCGAGTACTACACCCAGCAGGTGAGACAGCCACTGTTTATACAGAACAATAACCCGTTCTGTTTATTATTAAATATTTATAATCTCTGTACGATAGGATGCATATAACTGTAAAGATCAGTATAAATTATTGAAATTTGAATAATTTAGTCCTCATCTATTTATCATCTGATAGAACTCCTTTAAAGAAATAATGTAAGTCTTTTTATGCCCTTTTTGTATGTTTAATTCCACAGGGGTACAACACACTGCCAATCTGTATGGCAAAGACCCACCTATCCTTGTCCCACATGCCTGAGAAGAAAGGTGTGCCTACTGGCTTCGTGCTGCCAATCAGAGATGTCCGAGCCAGCATCGGGGCAGGATTTATCTATCCCCTGGTTGGAAGTGTGAGTGGAACCTTTCGTGTCTCCCTCTCGAGTTCTGTTGTCCTTTTTCCATCATGAATCAGGTGCTAGTCCTGGACCGGAGGGCGCTAGTGCAGGTTCAACGACTGTTCTACTGTATAACCACAGCCTGAAGAGCCACCATAGACAGATGTGCAGCAATCTGACGTATACAGTCAGGAGCATACTAGTAAACTAACATCCAGGTCACATCATATGGGATCTTCTCATTTTTCTTAATTGCTTTGGTTTCTTCTGAACTCTACTCGGTGTTGTAGGATTTGGTTGCATTACCCTTATCAGACTAGCACTTCCTTTTGACTTGCATCTTCTTGTCTGTGTTCTCATATGTGTTTTTTTTTTTTGTTTGTTTTTTTTTTATTACATCTCTGTCTGCACCATTCCTGGTCCTGACAATATGATTATGTGTTCAGGTTTCCAGATCATTTTCCCAACATTGATGGCATCCCACAATTTCACATGTGTGGCTTAGACACTCGCCTATGAACCAGAAGACCCAGGTTCAAATCCCACTCACTACCTTTGTGTCCCTGAGCAAGACACTTAATCCTAAATTGCTCCAGGATGACTGTCCCTGTAACTACTGATTGTAAGTCGCTCTGTATAAGGGCGTCTGATAAATGCTGTAAATTTAAATGTAACAAAACCCTGGGTTCTGTATTGTTATTTTGTCCCCTTCTAGCTCTGTTCCTTCGAAATGTCCCAGCTTGTCTGTATAAAATTCCTGCCACTTGACTTCCTTACATAAGCGGTTCTTGATTCTAGATAAGCAACGTGTTGATGCTGCCTGTTGAACCAGCTGTCCTGCTGCAGAGACATTTCTTCATCTGTTGAAACATAAGGACCTGGTTTCAGACTATCGACTTGGTGCCTTGGTGGAAAAAAACGAGTGCATGTCGCCCTCCTGAAAACTGAGGATTGATGAATGCATTAGAGGATTGAAGAATCCATTAGAACTGTCCCAGAGTTCGAACTGAATCTGAGAAAATTCAATGCCGGGGGTATTACAGAAAGCAGGAGTTCGCGGTTCTCTTGATCCTTTATGCTGAAGGGTCATTCTGACTACCCCACAGGTTTCAGAAATCCCTGCACAACACAGCCAGAACCTATACAGGCCCAGACCAGCAGTTCCACCAGTACTAGTCCTGTTTTGCTTGACGTTTGAGAGGACAGAGCAAAGGACAAAATCCAGGCTAGTTTCACTCTGCCAAATGGCATTAGAGCTCAAAATTGTCTCCGAATCGAATTAGAGCACGAAAACGGTTCTTTTGCCAGCTGTTTCACTTCCTCCTTTAATATCCGCCCATCCCTTATCAAGGACAAACAGCACATCTCTGTCATTACAGCCATTCCATGAATTCAATTAGTATGCAGCCGTAGATAAACATCAGACTTTTCATATTTGTCTTGCTGATTGGCACTGCTGTTTGGCCTGAGGCGGCATCGATCCTGTGGGTCCGACTGGACCCCGTCTCAAGTTCGCGCAACGTGTCTTTAATAAAAGCCAAAAGGGGCTCTGCGCAGTGAAATGATTAAAAACAAGCAAAAAGATGTCAGTAGGGCTCAGTATCGAAAATGGCGGGGTCAGTTGGTCTTTAGACCCCAGCATGCGGCGAACAAATTCTTGTCCTTAGCATGGTTTTCATTACACATTCCTGACCCCGTGTGCTGCGTGCTTTCATGCAGCTGCATCACCTAAGGCGTCATTGCGAGTTGTAAATAAGCCTGTTGCATGTTTGGGAGAATAAAGGCGCTGTACACTAGCCATGTATAAGGGCTATTAAACGTTAATGATGGGCAGTCTTCCCAGAAAATCATATCGCAGTCTGATTTGGGACTTTTCTTTCCAAATTTGCATTCTTTACTTCTTCAGAAACTCGTATGCATTTGCTATGCATATTTCCAAAATACCTTAGTGCTAAAGGATCATATTAGGAAAGACCTAATAAGGAAAAGAAACTATTGCAAATCTCAAGAATCCGCCAGTTTTTTTTAACCCCATAATGGTGCCTAGTGGGTGACACACTCACCTATGAACCAGAAGACCCAGGTTCAAATCCCACTTATTACCATTGTGTCCCTGACCAAGACTCTTAACCCTAAGTTGCTCCAGGGAGACCGTCCCTGTAACTACTGATTGTAAGTCGCTCTGGATAAGTAACCTGTAACCTGTCTAAGCCGTGTAACCTCTCCAAAAAGCTGTCTGCCTGTCTCCACCAGAAGCGCTCTCCTCCACCCGGAATGCGTTTTCTGGTTCCTTTCGTGCCGTGGCCCAGATCTCCCTTATCTCGCCAGCACTTCCTGGTGTCACCCTCACTACTCCATTCCGGCCCCAGAGTCCCTGGGGCAGGAAAGCCAGGCGGAAGGAGGGAGGAGGCTTCCTGAGGCTGGAGCCCAAAAATCAGCCATCCACAGATAGACTCGACAGACCGGTGGCGTCCTGGGAGCAGGATGCTGCGTTTAACCCATCCAGGAGTCTGCTTGACCGCACCGTTACTGCCCTTTGATCTGAGGCACCCCGAGGAGAGTGAAACGCAGTCAAAAAATTTTACAACCTGTAAAACTGAACATTTAAGGCCCTCTGGCCCCATTTTCCTTTCATGCTATTAACTGAGTTAACCTCTGGGGCAGAAGTCCTCATTTAAGTGGACAAATTTATTCTCTAATGTTTTGTTTATGCTTTTATTTTTCCCCAGTGTAATGAACCAGAGTTTTTCACAAGTCGATTCAGATCATCTACATACTGCTGACTGCCTGATGTTAGGCAGGACCCCAAAACTCCCAGCTCAGAAGTATATTTAGGAACCCTCAGAACATGGCATGACAACAAAACATTCAGATGAATAAATGTCAGACTGCTGATATTCATTGGTAACAAGCTATAGAAGCTGTGTTCCTATTATCTGGGAATAAAGTATGTATTGTTTTACAAATATAGTTCGTGAAAAGATGTGCCTGCTCGCTACTTTGTCTATTGTCTTACGTTTTTTTTTCATAGCAAAGTTGGTACCACGGAATCATCATAAACAATGCAGCAACACAACTAATGACTGCATGACTTAAAAGTATAAATGTTATTTTGACGCGTAGTAGATGCCGTACAGCTCTACTGTGGTAAATTAGATCAACAAGACCTTCAGTGTCCTGTGTGAAGTGTGAAGAAAGCGCCGGGGTAGAAAAAGTCTCTATTTATGACCCGAGGATTTTAATTAGCGCGGTGGCGTCTGCTGTGCCATGTCAGTGTGACTGTGGCCCTGACATCAGGCTGGAGGTGCAGGTGAACATATCGGAGTAGCTTCCAGACCCCCGGGAGGCCTGCGAGAGGAACCAGAAAGAGAAGGACGTTGATGTCATACTCCAGACATGTGAGGGAGGGGTCACCGTTAGAACAATGGAATCCCGAGGAGTCTGACTTCCTTACAATTCCCAAGCCCCAAAAAAAAGAAGAAAAAAAAAGTCGGTCCAGCTACTTGACATCATGTCCAATCCATCATGTTGACTGCCGTGATGCCTGCTGATTTTTGACCCCGTTTAGGACAATGGGACCATTCAGCAATGAAATATTCTAAATGGTGTCATTATTACGTATATACATAACTTGACCATGTTGCATGTGTTTCCAATTGTTTCCCACAGTAAGATTATGAATCTCATGTTAAATGTGAAGTGCAAATCTCAGTAACAGACGCAAGGCTTAACTTAGGTTTGAAAGAGAGACAGTGAGAAAGTGAAGTGATACACAGCAGCATAGCACACGGTGCACACAGTGAAATTTGTCCTCTGCATTTAACCAATCACCCTTGGTGAGCAGTGGGCAGCCATGAAAGGCGCCCAGGGAGCAGTGTGTGGGGACGGTGCGTGGGGCACCTTGGCGGATCAGGATTCGAACCGGCAACCTTCTGATTACGAGGCCACTTCCTTAACCGCTAGGCCCCCACTTCCCCAAAGTTAGGTAGGTTTGTGTAAATGAAAAAACGACATCAGTGGACTTACTGTCTCATAGCTGCCAAATTCATTTAGAATGGTGATTCTAGGACCGCAGATTGAATATTGAATATATGTTTTTATTTGAATATATATATATATTACGATATATAGAATCCCTCTGGTCTTTAATTTTTAACCGAATCTGCATATGACTGCTGTGTTTACCTGCTTCTGCCGGTGATGTGGCATTAACCATCTGCTCGTTAGGCCCCTGTTTTTTACAGGCCGCTCAGAAAGCTCCGCTTCCCCCGACAGGAAATTGGCATTGGCCCGTACACCGTCGCCTTTTCCCTCCCCCTCCTTCTCAGATCATCTCATAAACTGGCCATGGGTCAGCAGCAGGGAGGCATGTGTGGAATCTGTCCCTTTTAATGTGGTAACATCCATTAAGGAACCTTTTATTTTTTAAGGGTTCAAATGGCGATCTGTGTTGTGATAAAGGAAAAGAAGAGGGACGCTCCGACCAGAGGGTGATGATTGATTGTATGGGACCATGTGCAATGCTGCCCTTTTCAATTAAATTAGACCAGACATGCACATGTACATTGCAGAAAAATAACTCGTCATAAAATGATGTGCATTTGCACCATTGCGGATGACTTATTGGATTATTGAGATATATATTGATGTGTTGATCACGAGACCTTTGCTAACTTTTTTCTGACCGTCCATGTCAAGGTAGACGATTTAAAAGCATGCCCCCTTTTTTGACTAGTGGTTTTAAAATGGGACATAACCACAGTAGAGCTCTTTCCTGTTTACTTGGCAGCTGAGGGAGCTGCTCCATGCCTCCCCGGACTTGTTTACTGAACTCGTGATGCACGGTTCACATGCGCTCTCAAACCTTTAAATGTCCAAATTTCATTAAGATAATTCTCTGTTTCACTCCCCATTAACATTTTGCCAGTCAGTTGATTTTCATTTAGGCTTTTTTGAAAAAGATCTCCTGCCTTTCAGCTTGTTTTTGTACCGTTACTGTCGCTCTGCTTGAAATATGATGGAAGTCTGTGAGGCCATCTTTTGTTCAGGGCTGGTTTCAGGATATGTCACAGTTTCATTTTCATCTTGAGGTGCCACAATTTTTTAACCCGGTTTATTTTTTCGTCCCGCCCTCCCTCTCTGCCTTGGCCTTCCTTCCTTCCTGTGTCAACTTTCACCTCTCCATCCTGCTGGAGGTCAATGTGTCTGTGCACTTTGTGAAGCAGCTGACATAATGGCAACTTTTTATGCTCTTTGGTTTTCTTCTTCGTATACTCCGTTGACATTGCATGCCCTTTACAGTATCACCATTTCATCACTGCTCTTCTGAAGCTTCTGTAGACATCCAGCATATTGCAGTGAATTGAACATGGGCCATATGCTCATATTAGTAGCCTAGTGGGTAGCACACACGCCTATGAACCAGAAGACTACCATTGTGTCCCTGAGAAAGACACTTAACCCTAAGTTGCTCCAGGGGGGACTGTCCCTGTAACTACTGATTGTAAGTCTCTCTGGATAAGGGCGTCTGATAAATGCTGTAAATGTAAATATTAGGATTACGATCATGTCTTGGAATTTGAATCTTGTATGGATCCTCTTCTGACTTAAAGTTGTGCAGATAATGTACACATTTGTGTGTTGAGTTGATTAATCAAAATAATTTAACACTCATTACATTTTGTAACAGTCAGTTGATGTCCCAGCTAATGATAGCTAATGAACACAGTTCACTATATATGCTGTGCTCAGTACATCAATACCAGGACACTTTATACAAAATCTGGCATAATTCTGCATTAATATAGGATTTCTATCGTGTCTGTAGTTTGACCACAGGTACTGGGCCGAGTGTATTCAGACCTCCGTCTCGCTGTAGTTTTAACAAGAAGGTGGTGGTGTGTGTTTCTAAAGACTTGGGCATGACGTCCAGGTTTTTTCCAGCACATGATGTTGGTCTGGAAACAAGGAGATGGGACTTTTTCTCAGAAGGCAGTAAGGCATCATGCAGTGAGTCCATTGACAGCTGACCTTTTGTGCATTGATAAAAGCCCAGTCTGTTTTCATCTGTTTTCTTGTCACAATAGTCTTCTACTTCTACTAGATTGTTTGCCTCATGGCTTGCTTTTTTTTTTTTAAGCCTGTTTGCTAAAAAGGTTCTCTGGTTTTCTAAAAAATGGTGCAATGGTGGCCTAGCTGGTAAGGAAACGGTTCGAATCCCGAGCCGCCAAGGTGCCACTGAGCAAAGCACCGTCCCCTGTCATGGCTGCCCACTGTTCACCAAGGTTGATGGTTAAAAGCAGAGGACACATTTAGTTTGAGTTACTGTGTGCTGTGCTGCAGTGTTTCGCTTTCATTTTCAGGGGCAAAATTTTTGCTGAACTAGAGCAGAACAAGAAGGACTGCTTGCCAGTTTCCTGCATTTTGGAGAGGGGGAACTAATTAGTTACCCAGCGCTTTTTGTTTCTGTGAGATTATTTTCATGTATCTTTACACTCCTTTAAAGATTGTATGACAGTAGTAGGAGGGCAGTTACTTTTTTTTAGCTTGTTTTTTTTTTTTTTTTTTTTTTCTTCTTCTATTCTGAATTTCTAAATGACCGATAAAGGGGGGAAAAAATTGTAATAATTGAAAAATATTAATTGTTCTTTAAAGATGTCTTACTAGAGAAATCAGCTGTCATCATTGTTTCTTGTTGCTACTCTGTGTGTCTCTCGCAGATGAGTACCATGCCTGGTCTGCCTACACGGCCCTGTTTCTACGACATTGACCTTGACCCAGTGACGGAGGAGATAACTGGGCTCTTCTGAGCGTGACTCATGGTGAGACACCCATTGTCCACTAGAGCCTTTAAAACAATATATATTTTACACACTTTCATTAGGGCATGTGGTGTGTGTGCTTTTTTTTTTCTGGACCGTTATTTAAAGGTAATCCCTGTGTCTCTCTCTCTCTCTATCTCTCTCTTTCTTTTGCTTGCAGGTTGTCCACCGAGATTTGCTACATCAAATGAATACCTGAATTTGCTACAAACTGAATACCTTGCCTCCTGCATGCCTGCTGATTGAGATTTACAGGATGCATCCAATCCTGTTGTCAAGAGCAAATTATTGTTTCATTTTATTCACCTTCTCGGCATCTCACTTTCTTGACCAGTAAATGACCAATAAGGTTGATAAAGAAATACTTGAAATATAATTTGAAGTGATTGTAACAGTACTTCCAAATACTGGAACGCAGGTTCAGATTATGCTGTCACAGGATATCCACTGACCAAAAGTGATCATTTTCCCCACTCATATTATCATTTATACAAGCGGAATTCACTCTTTATTCAGGCTGGTTTTAACCCAATAGCCAACAATTCTTCCATTCCAACCCAACCAGCTTTCAACCTGCCATTTTTCTTGGTTTACGTTTTATTGCACACCAGGTAGTTTGTACTGAGCAACATTTGAGATTTTCTTTTGTCTGGAAGTCCTTAATAAATATCTGTTACTATTATTTTTACTTTACTATTATTCATAGAAATATTGTATTGTTTGCATAGCAATGTGACTTGTGCAATGAGTGTCATAGTCAGTACACAACTAATAGCCATACTTCTGAATGTCTTCATTTTAAGCCAAAGATTTTTTTTTTTTTTTTTTTTTTAGAAGGTGTGTGTGTGTGCTTTCTTTTCTATTATTATTATTATTATTTTTTTGCAGCATTTAGATGGGATTTTATAGATTTCACATTGCTGCTAGAATAACATTAGCCTGCTGGAAAAAATCTCTAAATAAAGGCATTGTTCAGTCAACATTTAAAAAAAAATTTCTGCTGGTAAATAACAATGTTTTCTATTTATGAATGCAATTTGTGACACATTTTACATTTTATCTCTATTTAAAATGTTTTGTTTTTTTTATACGGCATGCATTTCTAACACATTTCTAAGTATTTTTGAGTACTGTGGTGTTGCGTGTGTAACCTCATTCATGTTTCCAAGTCATGGTGATTAAATTGCTTAAAGGCTATGCTGCCTCTGCCCTTTTTGTTATATTAATCTTGTTTTATTTTTATTTTGCACAATTCATGAATGAACCGACTCATCCCAACATCTGTTCAATCCGTTATGACGATCCGCTGGAAGCGACAAGCGGGACGCTCTCCCAGAAACGTGTCTTGTTATTTTGAGACTATTGTCGATGAGTGCGCAGCCCCTGCATCCTCTTTACTGCACCCCAGGGGGTGGATTTCAGTGGGAGAACGAGACGCCTGCTGTGTCTCACTGCTGGACATTGCTTCTTGTGTTTGAGAGAAAATGAGTGCTTGTGATGCAGTGGATGCAAAACGTGACCACCAACCTGCTGACCCTTAAAGTCACAGGTTCAAATGTCACGTACTACCTGACTTTTGTTGTCTTTATAAGCAGGATGTGTAACCCTGAGTTGTGTGAACTTGCTGCCTGGAGTGGCCAAAACCGTTGTAACCAAATATAAGAAGGAAAATGGCCGTCAATCCCTGCTGCTTCAGGAAAACTGAGCGGTCAGAGAAGCACCCTGAGGGCAGCTCTTTACCACCCACCCTCTTTCCTAAAAAAACACGCTGCCACTTTTACTAAGCGTACAACTAATTTACATTTACAGCATTTATCAGGCGCCCTTATATAGAGCGACTGACAATCAGTAGTTACAGGGACAGTCCCCCCCTGGAGCAACTCAGGTTTAAGTGTCTTGCTCAGGGACACAATGGCTGTAAGTGGGGTTTGAACCTGGGTCTTCTGGTTCATAGGTGAGTGTGTTACCCACTAGGCTACTACTACTATATATATATATATTGCTCAAAAAAATAATCAGAAGGTTGCTGGTTCCAGTCCCCATCTGCCAAGGCACAGTGTGAGCAGTGTGTGTGGGGAACACACACTACTGAGCCTCATTTTGACTTGTTTTAAGGACATTACGTCAAAGTTGGATCAGCCTGTAGTGTGTTTTTCCACTTTATGAGTTTGACTCCAAATCCAAATCTCCATGGGTTTATAAATTTGATTTCCATGGATAGTTGAATGCGCTGACAAAAACTATGTAAAGAGCAATGTTTTTATTAAGAATATTTCATTCAGATCTGGGATGTCTTATTTTTGTGCTCCCTTTAGGTTTTTTGAGCAGTGTAATATACATCACACATTATAAGAACAACCTAAATTTACACTGTGTACACCAAGAATCTTTTAAGTTTGCACATTTTCATTGTAAATATTACGTCATTTCTGTTGTGTCTAATCATTATGAACAGCCAGTCTTTGTTAGGTGATTGGGTACACAGTAGGCGCATTTCAATAACGTTATCAGTGCACATTTAGTCATAACTGAAATGTCTAAATATATATTTTATGTGCCAATAAATAGTCACCAAAATAACTAATTAACCAAATGCACTGGAAAATGTCCATCCCCCTCAATTGTCCATTAACCCCAAGAGGGCAAACTCAATTTGGATGATCAGTTGAAAAGCCATGATTTTTTCACGATTTCCTTGATCAGGAGCGATGACATTTCACTGGGCAAGATAATGAAAGTGCACAACAGTCCCACGTAACAGAACGCTTTCACCACTTTTGTCCTCGTTAATGGACAGAATCAGGTAACAGAGTTCTCCAAGGTTCGTCCAAAGTTCATTTCCAGGACCATCAACAGCACTGATTCTTATCATTGCTGTCATCATGGTGGACATCAGTGGGTTGACACCCCAGGTCTTTCCTTCAAGTATCTAAACACAGTTTCAAAATAGGCCTGTGTCCATAGTGGGGGGGCGCAGATCTAGCAATTTTATTATTCTTATTTTCCATAAAGGATATTGGCTACATTTGGTAACATTTTCTGATCTTAAGATAACCAGGTGGAAACTCATGAACTTTGCACACACAAGGTCCAGACTGGCATTCAAACTGAGTCCATGTGAGTCCATATTGGTAACCGCCACACCGCCCTGCAACCCTGGACAAGATTCCGCCAATGTTAAATTATCAGTTCAAGTGCGCTTGATGGGCTTCCTCTTGTTATTAAGTTGTTGTTTGACATGTAGGACTGGTGGGTCCTGTCTTGGTACACATGTCTTGAAACTGCAAACTTCAAAGAGTCATGGCAAGAACGGGCCGTACGGTAAGTTCTGCCTCTATTATCTTTTCAAAAGGCGAGCACTGAAGCCAAAGCGAGACGGTGCAACTCATCTTAATGACTTCAAAGTAGAAATGCACTGGTTGGCTCGGACAGGAGACCGGGCTGGAGGAGGCTCAGGCTGTGTGAGCTCCATGGAGGCTGAACTGTGGCTGTCCTGTAATTTGAGCATCCAGAGATTCCAAACAAAATGCAGTGGACAGCGGCCAAACCGGCAATTATGCCTGCTAGTCACACACACACACACACACACACACACACACACATACATACAGGCATTCATTTCTGAATCTTTTGATTCTATTTTCACTTCAAATGCTTTGGATGCTTCTCCTTTTTTCACTATAGAGACATAAAACATGGTTCCTGCTGAAACAACACGCTCACACACGGCAATCTTTTTACATTATTTTTCTATTCAGCATTTGAATACATAAAGGGGCCACATGGGATCAGGACAAGTGCGACAACCGACACACACACACACACACTGATGAGGTGCGACCTGCCCCGTTAACCACGTGTCCTCTCCCCATATAGGCCGAGGTGTGTTTGTGCTGCGTGACCCTTAATTAGACATTTCCTCGCGTCGCATAACAGAGACCCCCAAACCGGCCCGAGCCGAGCCTCTCACCATCTTTGCTGGCACCGAGACAGTAAAAAAAAAAAAAAGAAAGAAGGTTCTATGCTCATGTTCTGAGCTGCATGCGTGTGGGACATTTTTAATGTCTCGATGCTGACATCAAGGCGTGCCGGTGCGTCCTCCGTGTGATCGGGAGGGGAGGAGGGCTCCTAAAAAGAGTTTACCGGCGGCCGCGCACCGACCACACTCCCCCGGCGCGCACTGCGGACGCCGCACCGGCTGCTGGATACACCTCCACCGGCCACATCTAACCTCCGAACCACCTTTATACCTTTTATTTTTTTTTCCGGGACGCGGAAAAAAAGAAGAAGAGAGAGAAGCGACAGGAGGGGAACGCACACGCGTGAGATATGGGAGCGACGACGTCCGCGCAACGGGACGCGGTGAGCCCGGAGGACGCGGTGGCGCAGGAGCAGGACGCGCGCCAGGGTCCGGAGGAGCAAGACGCCGACGCCAAGGTAACGCGGGACGGGCCCGGTGTCGCTTGGACCGTGAGACCCGATAAGGCGCCTGATAACGGGCCGAGGAGGCGAGACGGGACGCGCGCTCGCCGCGCCCCCGTCCCCCCGAAACGGGACATTATCACACCTCCACGCCGCGTCCCGTCTCATTTATTTTTATTTTTTTTACTCTGGTCGCATTTTTCTGCTGAGTAACGCGCTGCGGCGTGCGGGAGATCGCGGGAATAAAACGCGCAACGTCACTCCTCATACCATATTATATTATACATATTATAACGTAACAGATTAAATAATAAGAACAACGTTTTTACCCATTTGTATAATGTGGATATAATCGTTGCTAGCAATTAATATGCACGCTTAATGTGTTCGCTGTCTAAAAAATTACAATAGTGCTTCAACACTGTTTATCACATGACAGCAGAGTAGGCCACATTTCTACTTATACATTAATGCATCATTTTACCTTTACATCATTTATCATTTATCACATGCCCTTATCCAGAGAAACATGCTGAACTGAATGGGTGTGGAGTGAACCCTAAACCTGCTGAGAACCTTGATATTCAAGACACTCGGGTTTAGGTAACTTGCTCAGTGACACAGTGGTAGTACGTGGGGTTTGAACCTGTGACGTTCTGATTCATATGCGAGTACTTTGCCCACTAGGCTCCTATCGCGCTCATGTAAATCCCTTCAAAACTGCCTGTGGCCAGTTCACTCCATTCTCAGGTCCGTGTATAAGTGGCATGTATGTGCCATATTCAGGGCCATTTCACGCCGCTTTGGGGGCCCCAGGCGATAGGGATCATGAGGGCCTGACTCCAGCACGCGGTGACACAACGAAACGTGTCCTCTGCTTTTAACCATCACCCTTGGTGAGCAGTGGGCAGCCATGACAGGTGCCCGGGGAGCAGCGTGTGGGGATGACGCTTTGCTCAGTGGCACCTCAGTGGCACCTTGGCGGCTCCGGATTCGAACCGGCAACCTTTCAATCACGGGTCCACTTCCTCACCCGCTAGCCCCTATTACTTAATATTTATAGTCTATTGAAGTTGGTTTAATGCCACATGATCACATGATGGATCTATTTGACTTCTTAGGCAGTGATCTGTATAACAAGCCTTTGGTATGTAAGATATATTCTTATGGGTCAATGACAATGGGTGGGATATTTTTTTAATGATTTGCATATTATTGAATTAATTCTGTAATATTTTAATCATTTCTGTAATATTTTTTTTTTTACAATGAACCTCAACTAGAACATAATTTGATGAGTTCCTTTCTCTCTGTACAATATTTAGTACATATTTAGCCCTTCTCAGCCATTTCAGCTCGAGCCCCCTGGCAGCTGCTTGGTTGGCCCTGGTCGTACTGGCTTGACAGGTCAGTGCTGCCGGGATCAGTGGGATCCTGACCCCGGGGTCAGTGGCGGTCCAGCCTGTCAACGTTGTGGATGCCTTTCTTTTTTTTTTTTTTCCAGCAGCTTCTTTCTGGTCCAAGACTATGCGGGTTTAAACAGGGTATTCCCACGATTTGTGTTTTATTTGAGTGTGTGTCTGATTATCTTTGTCGTTATAGATATTATTATGAAGCAGGAACTTCATGGACTCATTTTACTGGTCTATT
This sequence comes from Denticeps clupeoides, assembly GCF_900700375.1. Classification (NCBI taxonomy): domain Eukaryota; kingdom Metazoa; phylum Chordata; class Actinopteri; order Clupeiformes; family Denticipitidae; genus Denticeps; species Denticeps clupeoides. Next base: position 11,510,983 of record NC_041720.1, on the reverse strand, counting down.
TCTCATACAAAGCAAGCCTAAGGAAGATGCTTGGTCAGTGAGAAGGGTTTGGGGGTGATGGTCTTCACGCAGTCCAACCAGGGAAATGATTCCTAAGTGGTTTAGTGTTTTTTCTTTTTCTTTTTCACCAGCACTACGGTGCTTTTGAATAAAAGGGCTTCAGGGTATTAATCTGATAGTGGTCATGCTTTCGCTATAACCTGAATTACATTTTTGTTAGCAGACCAGCTCTTCTGAATTTGACTCGGGGATATATGACAAGCCACTTCCCTGTCTATTATCTATTTTGTGGGTGTCAAGCTAGCAATGTATTGAAAGTGAAAGCGATACACAGCACAGCACATGCTGCACACAACAAAATGTGACCAAAATTACGAGTCCGCTTCCTTACTCGCTGGGCCACCACGGCCCCGGCTAGTTGCGTTACTATATGTATTTTTTTTTTCTGGATCGAAGTTTAAAGGGTCACTCGTGCTTCTCTTACATACAAACATAAGGTCATACAATTCAAACGTTGCAGACAACATAGTTCACATACTTATGTACCTCATGGTCAATTCATCCACTGATGAACAGTTCAACGTCCAAAGTTTAAAGCTAAAAGTTGTACATCGGTCATACACATGCACAGTGTACTGTTCAGAAAGGCAGAATCAATATTATAATGGAATTATTGTGTTATGTGTTGTCTATATATGGATAGTTTCTCTTATTGATTCCAACGCCTACCTGAACTACAGCTAAGTTCGCAGTAAATGCGGCTTTCCCGTGTCCTTCAGTAAGCTCTTCCAGAAGTCAGTTGTACCTGAACAGGTGTGGCCTCGGTGCCTCAGTGGAATTGAGACAGATGGTCCATTCAGAAGAGAACCTTTCTCACTGTGTGAGGGAGCTACTTTAACGCCCATTTCTCTTAAAAACCTCCAGTCCTTCTTGGCAGTTGTGTGTCCCCCAGTTGGAGATTGGAATCAGATTTCCATTGACCCAGACGTTCTCTGACCCTTGAGGAGGTGTGTGTGTGCACATTTGTGTGACCTGTTGATCACAGTGTGTATTCACGATGATGTCTGTTTCTGTGTTTGGCTGATGGCTGCCATGCCGCTGGAGATGTGGTTGATAAACATCCTCTCTGCATGCACAGGAATTTTAGCAATGCTTCATCCCTCCCTCCCTGTTGCAGAATTGGGTCAGGGATGTTGGAGGGGGATCTTGATACGTTTTCGGCACCAGATCTGATCGCGTCGCTTAAAATCTTCATAAAAAAAAAAACAAGGATGCTTTCTGTTGAAAATACTGCCCTTGGTTGCGTTTACAAAGGTCTTGCTCTATTGCTCTATTGGAGGCCCATGTCTGGACTGTATCTACAGCAATCAGCTACAAACCACCTACATTATATTATCCTATGACAAAAGCTCCACAAGACATGTGGCATGAAGGATACCTTCATGGCACATTGATGGGCCTTTATGGATTGTTGCCCAGACCATGCCTGAAGACTCATTTCATCTTCGCGCTTGTTTTCTGTCCATGACTGTGCATTACAAAAAATAATTGCTTGCTAGCTATCTTGGAGTGGAAAAACGAACAACTCACCCAGCCGTTTTTACTGGTGTGGATCGCAACCAACAGCACTTTAGATTTGCTAGCATCAAACTAGTGTACGTGATATTCACAATGCAATATGTCTTGTATAGTCTTGAAAACATCCTCCATAGTGAGTCATTGGTAGAATCGTCATTGGTGTCCCTTGCGATGGAAACCACGTTCTGAATGTAGATGTGAGTGTAGATTGGTGGTATTTCGGCAGACAGTAAATATTTGTCATGTAGCATGAGGTTCTACAAAACACTTTGCAGTGTGTACAGTACAGTGAAAAAGTAGTGAAATTCATTGAATTAGTAACAGTAAGATGTTCATGAAGGGACCATCTAAAAGTGTCAAACACACAAATAATAATAATAATGATTAAAAAGTAAAAAAAAAAAACTGTTGATATCTAGAGATGTGCTATAAGAACTGCGGGTACCGTAACAAAACCGTATTGCTGCACATACACAACATGTCATTGTTTCATTTAAATAAGGAAACTCTGCAGTAAACCATTTAGGTAAATCAAAATCTGATCAGTGTTTGACATAATGTTTTTTTTTTTTTTGCTACGTAAGAATGTGCTTGCAGCAGATAAACCGTGTTTTTTGTCACTGGTTTGTATTAGTTTAACTGGTTTGTACAGTGTGTTTGGGTCTGTATGTGGCATGTTGTTGGCTTGTCGCAAGAAGTGTGTGTCACAGGATGAAATTACAGCGAAAAGTTGTGTGTTTAGCAGGGCAAAGAATGCATGCGCAAGCACGGGTGGTGCATGCACGTACATGCAGGTGCACAAAAGCGTGCACTGGTATAAGTGAGCCAAGTGCACTCGCATTTGAGCGTGACTGTCCAGTGCTGAGCTCGTGTTCTTCTTTATTTTTCAGCAATTTCAGCACTCACCATGAGTTATGCACCCCAATGGAGTTTAGTGAGAGAGAAGCGTCACTCTGTATCAGTGGCCTTAAGTAAAAAAAATACTATTAACAAATTGCTCACAATTTGCTGAGCGAGGCTTCGATGGATATTCTCTTCATCTGGGTGTAACCTTGCATACCTCCTCCTGAATCTCAGCATTATTTTTTGCATAGGCACATTTATTACTGAAATGTTGCCGGAAATATTTGAGAGTTTCTTTGATATTTATTTTTCATAGTAAACAGTATTGAACCCAAATTGTCACTGCTCTCATAATGCCAAGTGTATATATCAGGCATCACATGTATTCCACGAATGTCTCAAATTAAACCAAAAAAAAATTATGGCTTAAGTCAGAAATGTTCAGAAATGTTGGCCAATCCACAAACAGCCGACAACTTCATGGACAACCTGAAACAGGGAATCATGATAAGTGCAAAATTCAACATAGAGCATCGCAGGAAGCAAAGAATGGGTTTTATTCACTTCCTTTAACCCTGAGTATCTCATGAGGAAGTAGGAAGGATAGCTTTGATGGTTATTGGTCCACAACAAGGTGATATTTTGGGACCAGATCTAATGTGAGAGCCATTGTGAGTACCGCCCTCATGAGGGCTAAGTGCTGGAAATGGAGGTTGGCATCAATACCACTTCATTAGAGGCCCATCACAAATAGGGAATCATTGTCCGGCGCTTCTGCCGGTGTCCCTTGTTCACAGACAAAAGGCCCTCACTAGCAACGACCTAGCGCAGGCTGCCATCTCTCCAACACAGCTCTTCATTGTAGTCTGGAGAGGTCCCCTCGGCGCGGATTTTCACGAAAATGAACATCCAGTGGGGCACGAATTAACCAGGAAGTACACAGGAGACGCGCGGCGTAAACACATGGTGTGAATTATGCTACGGTTCTGAGGCGTAACAGAGAGGACTCCAGGCATATTATAAAACAGCGCGTTATAATTAATATCGGCCCTTTTTTCCTCTCACCGCATGACTCGGGTACATATGGTTCTGACTTGTATTGGCACTGGATGTGTTGATTTAGTTGAATTTGTTGTTTCGGATCTGCGCCACCATGTTGTTAGCTTGTTGTTCTGTCTGTAATTCATTAATGGGGTGCATGGTTGCACTTTTTCCTTACGTCAGAAGTACAGTAGAGCGATGACGCATGTATGGTTTATGTATGTAGCATACACTAGGCCATTTTAAGTAGCACTAGCGGTTCTTTCCCACCGGACATGGGAACATTGTCTATACAAACAGAGGAAAAACAACAAACAGGGCAAACTGGACTGGATCCATTTTCACTTGGAGAAATGACAGTGGGGAGTTCAGTGCTAGCTTGGCTTTGTTATTGATTTTATGGTCAAGGAAGACATTAACCCGTTAATAGCATCATATTTGAATGCCGGTGTGGCTTAAGATGACTGCACCTCTTATTATGGCATTCTGTACATACAAAATATATGCACTACACCAGTGGTTCTCAACCTACGGTTGGCACCAGAGATTGCAGGGTGTTGAATCAACGCTGAGGTTAAGATTATAAAGTGTATGTCAACATTAGATTCAGTTTTTTTACGTTTTACATATCCAAAACGAATGAAAAAGAACACAAAATTGGTCTCATACAGGTAAAGCAAGAATAACAAAAGACTATAATCATGTATGAGTACAAAAGAATTGATTTATGTCATGATCCGGTCCGGAAGGGGTTTCTCTGGGTCCGGGATCCGGACCGGAGTTTCATGTTCGTCCTGTGTAATGTTTCCTGATCGTGTTCACCTGTGTAAGATCGTATAAAGCTGCCCTGTTTGTGGTCATTGTTAAGTGTTACTTGTTACTGGATGTCTCCCCTGTCCGGTTCATCATATATTAAACCCCTGACGTTGTGCGAATGCGCCCTTCTTCCTTGTCATGTCCAGTCATCGTTCCATATCACCTGCCTCGCCATGCCAAACGAGTGTGACACTGTAAAAGAAATGTATACACAAAGAAGGCCTATGTCTTGTGATACATACAGCGTGTCTGTTATATAATGTATGTTCCACATTTCCCTACACTAGGCAATACCCTACCCTGTCCAATACAGCTTAAGATACACACAAAACAAATACCATGCATACTGTATATTATAACTTGTTCCTGTTCTCCACATTTATCAGTTTCCCACCATCTGACTCAGTTGGGGGCAGTTGGAATCTCCCACTGCGGCTGAATTGATTATTGCACACATGATGAGCTCAGTCATGAAAGTGTGGTAGATTGACACATGCAACCGGTGCTCCCCAGAGATCCATACCATTGACCCCAGCATGTGGCTTTCAGGAAGCTCCTTGGTTGTTAGCCTCCCTTTTATGGTTCATTTAATTACAACCTAGCATTTTTTTTCCCACTAATTATAGTGACAGGAGGAAAGGGTCAGTTATCTGCTGTGACTTTACAGATAATAATCAATCAACATAAATAATAAAAATAGGGATGTTGGGCAGGCTACCAGAGAAGACAAGAAAGGGCACCTGTGCAATACCTGTCTAATGTTAACGTTACCCTCTAAATAAACAGTAAGCATTATTATATAGTGTGAACAGTTTAACACAGAGATTTATAATCACTATGTGATTTAGAATATGTATATATCACTATAATATAATATATATCACTAAAATATATATCACTATAATCCCACTATAGTGATATTATATTTAACTTTATTATATATATTATTGTCATGGCCAACGCGCCTCCAGCCCGCTAGAGGGCACCTCACCAGCCTGGGAGACGACGACCCGGAAGAGGAAATGGAAGCGGGCGGTGGCAAGTATAAAAGTGAGGTAACCCCAAGGAGACACGCCCGCTCTTTGTATGAGTTGTATGAGTTTACTCGCCAGAGACGCTAGATCTCTCACCCCTGACCTAAGATAATTGTACCTTCCTGAAATACGACGACGACTTCGAGAATTGCCTGACCCCCTGAAAACCACGAAAGGAACCCCGACCGGAACTTCCTGGCTACAACCTCTACCTGCCCCTGACCTTGAACCTACCTGACCCATCGGTTAAGACGGGATTCCATGCTCCCCTAACTTCCTGCCGCCCAAGACCTACTCCCGTCCAGTCCAAGATCCCGGACCATCCTGAAACCCGCCGTCTTCCGGTTCTCCTCCACCCCGGTCCTTCCCAAAGATCCCGAACTGACTCCCTGCTGCGTTGCAGCGCGTCCATTGCTTCCTCGTTCCTCGCCGGCCAGGCGTCCCCGGTCCTGCTGCCCCGCTTGCCCAGTGTCCTCTACCGGTACGACGGCTTATCCCCACACCCAAAGTATGTCTGCAAGTACGTCATCGAATTCCCCCTGCGACAATTATTCATTATATATATATTATATATATTATACATAATGTGATTTATAATATGAGCCCTTAATGAAATCATATATTTGAAGCTAAAATAGGGATGTGGGATGTTCAAAGTCAAAATCTACATTATTGTCATCTTACCACATACAAGTACACAGAGAGAGACGAGATTGTGAAGCTTCAGGAATTCACAGTGTGCAAGACTGTAAACACCTTATAATGATAATTAAAAGAATCCTGGAAATTAAAGTACCACAAAAGAATTTAAATATACTAGCAAACAAAGATCCCTGCATGTCTAACTGGCATTTAATCTTGATGATGGCAGCCCATCATCTAAAACTCAATCCCACCAAATCAATTTATATTCCAGCAGATTCTTCACATCATCAGGGCATTGCTATCTACATTTACAGCATTTATCAAGACGCCCTTATCCAGAGCGACGTACAATCAGTAGTGACAGGGACGGACAGTCCCCCTGGAGCAACTTAAGGTTAAGAGACATCAATGGTAGTAAGTGGGGTTTGAACCTGGGTCTTCTGGTTCATAGGCGAGAGTGTTACCCACTAGGCTACTACCACCCTGAACAACCTGAACAACTCTCTACAACTAATACAGAATGCAGCAGCAAGACTGGTTTTCAAACTTCATTAATTCTCCCACTCCACCCCACCGCTGCGCTCCCTCCACTGGCTCCCAGTAGCTGGACCCCCTGCATCATATTCAAAATACTGATGCAGGTCTACAAAGACAAACATGGACTAGCACCATCCTACCTCACAGCCCTTATTACACCTCGCACTGCACCTCGCATTCTCCGACCCTCCAGTACTGCTCGCCTGGTCCCTCCACCGCTGAAGGTACGAGGAAGACTCAGTAGTCTGACCTCATTTCATAAAGTTTTACAGTGAAAGTCCAGTTTGTGTTAGCGCGTCCGTCCCGAGTAGTGACAAGCAAGAGTAGCGTTTTTTGCAGAGCACTAACCCTGTTCTCCTAATGCGGTACAGGATAACTATGCTAAATACTCAAAAACAAGTAAGGCACTTCTATAGCATGAATTCTGCATATTTGCTGCATAGAGAGAGAGAACTAATAGTGGAATTGAGTGTTAATTAAATTAAATCTTTAGTGCATCAAGGCTAAGCACAGGCTCAAATCCTGAATCATATTTTCACCATTTGAATGTTGTGCTGAAGAGACATCACATTCCATACATTCCGTACATAATGTCGGTATTACAGTGAAATAGAGGGTCTTGGCAGAAGATGTGTTTTTGAGATGTTTTCATTCTTTTTTGCCTCTCTCCCTCATTCTCACTCGGTGTGCAGTCTCTGCTGGCTCGTAGTCTGTCTGAAATGGAACAGAAACAGACAGACACCCGTAGCGCCTTGTCCCATACTGTAAGTCCCATCTAGAGGCATGCAGATTTTATGGGTCTGAGTGTAGATGCTGCTTTGCAGTACTGCAGGGTGGTGAAGGTGAAAGAAGCCCTCCTGCTGAAGGACACTGCATCCTAAGTCTCTCTCTGCTGGGCGGTGTGAGTGCTGAAGGATTGTGGGAATTGTGGAAGTGGGGGCAGGGGTAGGTTTTGATACATACTGCATTAAAACTTCAGCCGCTTCAGGCTGATGTAGCGTCCGTTTATTGATCCAGAGATCAGCCTATCAGTGGAAATGCTCCCTAAGGGACTGTCTGTGTAATTTGCAGAAACTCGTAAAGTGTAGAGTCCATTGTGAGTCCAGATGATGTGAAGGTTCTCTTACTTACAAACAGTTCCTGCTGATAAAATAATTCAGCTGCCTGTCAGTAATGGAGCCTGGCCTGCTATGTTGGTGATATTTGAGATGAGACATTTTTAGGGCAACATTACAAGGATTGCTCCTTTTTATAGTTGAGCCAAACAATATAGTTATTTCCATTGTTTGAGGCAGTACATATCCCCCAAACCTCTGAATTGAGCATGCAGTTTTTTGTCCCTAGATGATATTTCAACACCTATACCAGTATTCAGTTACCCGTAATCACTGTATGTGACATCAAGAGTGTAGATTTGCTTGTCTGTATCAGTATCCCATTCTGAAGATCAATACTTAATATAATAATATACATGAAATTACATGGTGTGCAGGAAAAAACATAAACATTGCATTCCATGCATAATTTATGCGTGAAAAAGCTTGAAAATATGTAATAGATTATACAGTGGGTAAGGAAAGTATTCAGACCCCCTTAAATGTTTTTCTCTTTTTTTATATTGCAGCCTTTTGCTAAAATCATTTAAGTAATTTTTTTTCTTATTAATGTACACACAGCACCCCATATTGACAGAAAAACGCAGAGTTGTTGACATTTTTGAAGATTTATTAACAAAGAAAAACTGAAATATCACATTGTCAGATCCTTTGCTGTGACACTCAAATGTCTATTTCTTCTGATCATCCTTGAGATGGTTCTACACTTTCATTTAAGTCCCGCTGTGTTTGATTATACTGATTGGAGTTGATCAGGAAAGCCACACCCCTGTCTATATAAGACCTTACAGCTCACAATATAGGTCAGAGCAAATGAGAATCATGAGGTCAAAGGAACTGCCTGAAGAGCTCAGAGATTGAGGCAAGTCACAGATCTGGCCAAGGTAACAAAATAGTTCGGCTGCACTTAACGTTCCTAACAGTGGTCTCCATAATCCTTAAATGGAAGACGTTTGAGATTACCAGAATTCTTCCTAGCGCTGGCCGTCCAGCCAAACTGAGCTATCGGGGGAGAAGAGCCTTGGTGAGAGAGGTAAAGAAGAACCCAAAGATCACTGAGCTCCAGAGATACAGTCGGGAGGTGGGAGTAAGTTGTAGAAAGTCAACCATCACTGCAGCCCCCTGCCAGTCAGGGCTTTATGGCAGAGACATAAAAAGCCACATGAAAGTTTGCTTTCATGGAGTTTGCTAAAAAAACACCCGAAGGACTGCAAGATGGTGAGAAATAAGATTCTCTGGTCTGATGAGACCAAGATATAACTTTTTTTCCCTTAATTTTAAGTGGTATGTGTTGAGAAAACCCAGCACCGCTCATCACCTGTACAATACAGTCCCAACAGTGAAGCATGGTGGTGGCAGCATCATGCTGTGGGGGTGTTTTGCAGCTACGGCTGATTGCAGTTGAGGGAAAGATGAATGCGGCCAAGTACAGGGATAATCTGGATGAAAACCAGGACCTCAGATTGGGCCAAAGGCTTAACTTCCAATAAGACAATGACCCTAAGCACATAGGTAAAATAACAAAGAAGTGGCTTCACAACAACTGTGACTGTTCTTTAATGGCCCAGCCAGAGCCCTGATTTAAACCTAATTGAGCATCTCTGGAGAGACCTAAAAATGGCTGTCCAACAACGTTTACCATCCAACCTGCCAGAATTGGAGAGGATCTGCAAGGAGGAATGGCAGAAGATCCAGGTGTGAAAAAATTAAAAAGGGGGCTTCTACTAAATACTGAGCAATGGTCTGAATACTTAGAACCATGTGATATTTCAGTTTTCTTTGTTAATGAATCAGCAAAAATGTCAACAATGTCAATATTGGGTGCTGTGTGTACATTAATGAGGGAAACAAAATTAACTAGCAAATGGCTGCAATATAACAAAGAGTGAAACATTTAAGGGGGTCTGAATACTTTCTGTACCCACTGTATATTTTACACATAAACTAACTTCACTCTAACTTCACTAAATTCTTAATTTATCTATGATGAATTGTTACCTGTTTCTGATCCAGTAGTGTCTTATGTATATGTCAACATTGTGTTGGTAGCTTAATTTTGTGTTGGTAGAATAGTCTTGGTATGTACAATAGTCTTGTGAAAGATTTTCCTCTTAGAATCTCATGGTGCCATCTATAGATTACCATAAGATGTTTTGACTAACTCTGGTGTTTCCTGTTTATGTGACCCTGTTACCTGACGTATGAAGTTCCTCAGTAGTGAGCTCCATGGCTTCTGCGTTATTCTGTAAAGCGGTATTGAAGATTTCATCAGACAAATCTTTATTGACTAGTTAGGAGGTTGACGTTTTTCAGAGACCAACACTTTTTTTTTTTCAAATGTCAGATGACATTTTTGTTATAGTTCCTTAAATTAAAAGCGTTTTGTGGAGCAGCTGGTTTGTGCACGTGTTTTTCATTCCTCTTCCATGCATGCGGTCCCTAATAGTTTCACGTGTTTCATATTTGTAGGGAGAGGCTCAATCACACGGTGATATCATCATTTTATTCATCAAACCGACTTTGAATGAGAAAAAGCAGAAAGCTATGGCGAGCTGGACAATTAGATTACACTAATGGTCTTCCTCTGGTTATCACCCCCCTGTCCAGAAAAAAACATAAAAGCAGTAAATAGATGCAACTTGTATTTACCTATAAGGTGGTGAGTGAAAGTGAGTAAAGGGAGATGTTTTTCCAAATTCAGGTCCGAAAGGAAGAACATATTAAATTTATTGGGTTTTTTTTCCCCCAATGAACCAGTCAAACAGTCCTGGGCCAGGCCGTTTCAGGGGACCTTGACGGACACTAGCTGATTAAATGTTTGAAATGATTAATGGATTTATGACTATGGATTTAATTACTTCTTAGCAGTAAAATGTACATAAAACATACAAAATCAGTATTTCTGATTGAAATAAGATACTCATGAGATATTAGTGTGGCCATATGATACTTGGTTTGACCCGACAATATATTCATTTTTGTGAAGCTTGGACCCCTGGCAATTGGCTGCTTTGTCTGGTACATTCTTGCATTTGCCCTGATTGTGGGTCCACTACTCAGTTTGTTGGTTAGAGCTAAATCCTGTTCTGGAATTTACCTTCTGATCCAGAAATGCCTGCTTCTTCTAAGATCTGGAGAACTGGCAGAAGGATGTGGAGGTTTCTGTGGAGGTGAATGTCTGGTGACTGTCACTGCCATTCCCAAAATTGAATTAGTTAATGCTAATTTTCATGACAAAGGCCATGGCCCTCCCAATCCACACACCTGCCCAGTTTCCACTTACAGCTGGGGTTCCGAGTGCAATCCTTCTGCTTTCCCTCCCAGTCCACAGTTTTGTGTAATCTCGTGTCTTTCATTACACTGTTTTAATGACCAGCATAGGCCTATTGACCAGTTTTTATCCCTAATATGAATATTCTTTATTACTTCAGTGTCATGATCTGGACCGGCAGGGGTTGACTCCAGATCCGGGGTCCGGACTGGAGTTTCATGTTTGTCTCATGTAATGTTCCCTGATCGTGTTCACCTGCTGTCTATTTATATAATTGTATAAAGCTATCCTGTTCGTGTCTGTTTGCCGTCGGGTCATTGTGTGTGTTAATGTTCCCTTGTCTCGTGTGTAGTTTGTATTAAACCCCTGTTCTGTGATCGTGCGAATGCGTCCTCCTTCACCGCCATGACCAGCCCACCCGTGACAGAATGACCCGACCATGTGGATGCAGCTGATCTACGCCCCGCTGAGATCCAGGGAACCGTGGATGGTCGGGAGGACGTCTGCCCCACAGATCCATGTTCAAGGTTCCATGTATGGACGTCCCCCGACGCCGCCGTCTCGTCCGGATTCCAGCGACGCACCTCCGGTAATCGCCAGTGCCCTGCCCAAGATCCAGTCCATGTTTTTAAAGTTTCCCCAAGCGTGGCAGACTCTCGGCGGCCTACGAAAGCTACCGTGGGGTCGAGAGGATCTGTCACGCGGTCCATGTTCCCCCTGGCGATTCCGGAGGCGGGGAGTACCGACGAATCCGTGCGACCGGACCTCGATGGCCTACGAAAGCTACTGTGGGGTCGAGGAGACCGGTCGCGCAGTTCAGGTGCTCCCGGCGTTAACCGAGACGAGGGAGGCGACGAACTTTCCGGCGGGGCGTACCGGAGACTGACCGGAGTGACGGTGCCTGCGGACTGCGGACAGGATCCCGGTCCCCCACGGACGAGCTGTGCTTTGGCCCGGGCCTGACGCCGCCGGTGCAGGACAACCGCCACTCGTCCTTATGGACTTCTCCCCCCTTTCATGGACCGTTTTGTGGGCACTCCCAGGTTGTAGTGCTTTTAAGGGGGGAGTACTGTCATGATCCGGACCGGCAGGGGTTGACTCCGGATCCGGGGTCCGGACCGGAGTTTCATGTTCGTCTCGTGTAATGTTCCCTGATCGTGTTCACCTGCTGTCTATTTATATAATTGTATAAAGCTATCCTGTTCGTGTCTGTTCGCCGTCGGGTCATTGTGCGTGTTAATGTTCCCTTGTCTCGTGTGTAGTTTGTATTAAACCCCTGTCCTGTGATCGTGCGAATGCGTCCTCCTTCACCGCCATGTCCAGCCCACCCGTGACATTCAGTCAAAGACATATTTAACTGTACTACAGCAATGATATTAAGAATAATAACTACAACATATAAAAACACACAGCAGCTGTAAATGTTAACCACCATCTCAGAGATTCCCAACCACTACCGCTAGGTGGAGCCTGTGTACCACAGCGTACTACAATCTGAGAACAAAGGTGCAAGAATGTTTTCATTCAAAACCTTCTGTTGGTTGTTCCTTTGCAACAGAAATAAAATGTTCATATGTTTTTTTTGCAGTCTTATGAAATATTTGTAGTATTACAAATTGATTGTTCTGTGTAGTTATTTTAGCCTGAATTCATGAGGGTGTAGAGTGGAATAACACATAAAATTCAATTTATCTAAATGGAATCTTGATTCTGCAGGGGTGCTGAAATTTTGAAGGCCCATGACTGTGAAACCATGCTAGAAAGCTGTTGCCTCAACCACAGACACTCAGCTGTGACTGAGGAAATTGGATGGCAGTGCTGGGACCTTTTGCTGATGAAAAGTACCATTGTTCTTTCAACACACACACACACACACACACACACACACATACACACACTCTTTTTTTTGTTGTAAAACTTTAGCATGACTAATTGATTACTGCTTCAAACCTGTGATGCCTTTATCGGAAGGAATGAAGGTCCATATTTAGAATGCAGCAATAGTTCGGTTTAATCGACTGCACTCTTCTTCTCAGAAGTCATTCAAATGTCACCCAGTAACATTGTTAAGTTGGGATGCAAAAATAGCCATGGGGTCCCTTTGTCTGCAGAGATGCTGTGTCTGTTTTTGGCTGGAAATTGAATCATGGGAGCAGCGGCGGTGTTGGGGAGGGCAGTGCCCACACACTTATCTAATGTTCTCACATTATGTACTGAGTACGCCTCTCAAGCTACAATGAAGAATTGTCTGTTGGACACATTTATTGCTCTGCCCATTTTTTTTTTAAATGATAAAGGAGAGTGTGTGATGACAGCAAGGGAAAGAAATGTGCTAAACAAGGATTGGCGAGTATTGGGGTGGAACATACCAAACATTTCGCCTAATATAATTAAAATCAGGAAAGAAAAAATTGGTTGTAGAATGTAATTAAATTGCATGATCTGTGTTTTTTTCCCTACGACACAACTATAACATTAAGATTTATTCGATTTATTACGATTTATTTTTGTGTAATTGTAAATGGCTTGTTAAATATACTTAGATAATCTAATTTGTTTAGTCCAATTGCTATTATTAACGTCAAAGGATTGACTAGCTAGTTTAACCGTTTTTTTTGCTATATTCTGCACAGCTAACAGCAAAGTAGGCTAATCATTTATTTTCCTTTCGTAGCTACTGCTGACATGCTAGTTGGTCATTTCTTTGCAAATGTTTTTCTTTCATTGGAAAAATGTAGAGAGGAATTTTATTAGCAACAATTAGTCTTGAGCTCCAGGGGATGTTGTGTTTGTCTGATGATTTCTGATGATTGCCGTTTATTCATTTCGTAATGTTATGCAAGTTTCGCACCAGTCATACCCGCTAAGACCAGCCAGGATTGACCTGCTTATGTTGGTCGCTAAGACCATCTGAAACCAGTCACCAGCATTGTGCTGCTTATTTCGGCCAGGGTGTGTGTAATATTTATTCTCTGATTCTCCGACATTGCTGCTTCATCATATCCTGTTTCAAATGATTACATATTTTTATGTCGCCAGTGCATTTCGTTTTGTCAGCAATATGTCTCCAAGGGAAAGTGCAACAATCTGGTTGTCTTATTGCCAGGCTCTGTCCAGACCGCGCCCCTCCCCAGTGCTGCTCTGGGCTGAAAGCGGAGCTGGTGAGAGGCCTGGGGGAGCGGGGAAGGGATGGAGGAAGGAGGGGCGAGGTTTATTGTTTCTGCCCGTGATGAGAGGTTGGACTCTGGGGCCGAGGCCCAGACGGCTCGGAGTGTCTCTGCTCCAGGCTCGGGGAGGTCCTCTGGTGTCCCACTGCTGTTTGTTCCTGAGCAGCGTGGGGGACGTGTTCCCGCCGCGAGCCTGTCCTGGAATAGGGAGAGCTTCTCCCACACACAGATACAAACACGGATACACAGAGAAATGTCTGACATCTTTGGAGGCAGACAAAACCTCACTCCCTTCCTTCTCCAGTAAATCTCCGAAGAAAGGGGGTCTCTTGTCTCAGACTGCACAGCAGAAAACTATTCAAACTCTATAAAATATGTCTGAAGTCAACAACAGCGTGAATGCCACAATTAGTCAAACTGATTAAATCAACGTGTTATTTTTTGGGTGCGACCACAATTTTTGGGGCTGATTGATGAGAGTCTTAGATAGGAAACCATGGTGAAGACGTCAGACTGAAGCCTTGCATCTCTGTTCCAGACGAGTCTCCTGCAGCGCGTCGGATGTCTTGCAGTTAAAAGGGGTGTTCTCTGTTTCAGCACATTCAGCTGCGTTCAGTCAGATTCGGACCATCCGGCAGCAGGGTGCTGATGTGTCTTTTTTTCCCCGAAAGTGGCCAAAGCTGCGCTTTGAACAGCTGTGTGCATCTGTGTTAGTGGAGTTGATGTATGTGGGCTCTCCTGGGGTGGAGCAGCAGACTCCCATATATGCGATAATTCTTTTTTAATTGTTAAATATAGTTATCCAGTCTAAATACTTAATGGATACCATTTTTACACCAATATAATTTACCTTTGGTATAAACCCTTTGATATAACCCATTGGTATTTTAGATTATATTGTAACAATACATATATTACAAATATTATATTGTAATAAATTTGCTAAATAATAAATAAGGTCTTTATCATCTGTTGTACATATTTAGATGGGTGTGGTGATAAAAGTTTTTTTTTTTTTTTTATCAATTTTAGGGATATTAATGACATTTACATTTGTGTTGAATATGTGGGTGAGTGTTGTCTTAGTGGGAATAAACTCTGTGTTCACTCTGTGTGTGAAAGTGTATATACACTTTTTATGAGTGTGCCCTCTTTGTTCACTATATATGTGTGAGTGTGTCTACACTGGATGAGTAAGGCCCTGTCTGTCTATTTCAGGGTGCTTAAATCTAACTGGAGTTAATTGGCCTCTGACTTGGAGAACATATGAAATACTGAGCAGCTTGTTTCTCTCCTCGGTCTCAAAGTGCTCGCCTGTTTCAGAGCCTAAAGGACAACAAGCCAGCATTGATAAAGCGATCAGACCAAACAGGCGAGAGCTGAAACAGAGCTGTCGCTGACGTCTGTTGCTTTAAATGGGACTAAACAAACAGGAGCTCCACCAGGCTCCTCTCTCCCCTTCTCTTCCCAGCGGACCGTCACGTTCCTTATTCTTGGTTTGCCATATTTCCCGTTCATTTGATGTCCGTGGCTGTAACAATTTCCTTTTTGTCCCTCATGAGGCAGAAGGCAAAATTGGTTTATTTGTGACCACACACAGTCACAACCACAGAGAGACTTCTGTTCTGTTGTCTGTAATTGTCACTTCTGTTACTTTATGTCAGGAATGTTATGTTTGGCATGGCTTGGTTTTTTGTTAATTGTTTTAGTTAATAGGTGCTACATTGGCAAATATTTACACTTTGTGCCAATTTTCATACTACAGCAAAGTTAAAATAATACCGTATCATTTTCAGACAATTTGAGGATGACAATATCTGTCAGGATATTGACAATAAAACACAATTTAACAGTGACATTTAACAATTATTTAACTATTAATAAATAGCAAGTGACAGGTATAATAATCCATTATTAATAAATAATTTTTACAAAAACTTTTAATTATTAAACAAAAACAAGAACACTATATATTTAATATAAAATATATTATTTACTGTGTATACTGTGATCCATTTGTTAAAAGAAATGAGATTTTAGAAAATTAAAACGATCAGTATTGCTCATTCAGTCAGGCTGCTGAAGCGTCCATCATTTTCAAGGCCACTTTGGATTGCAGGTGCTGCTCAGAGCTTCCGGTACAGCTTCATCGCAGGCACCAGATTTCATCTATCAGTGCTCGTAAAAGTCATTCTCACACCAGTGAGACAGAACCAAACACATAAACTAACTCTGACACCTGCAATTTTAAAGATTTACATCAGCAAGAGTTATAAACATAGTTGGGGCAAAGGTTTACCTTATACACACACACACACACACACACATATAAACATATATATATATATATATATACACACACACACACACACACACACACACACACATATATATATATACATATGTGTGTGTGTGTGTGTGTGTGTGTGTGTGTGTGTATAAGGTGAACATATAAGGTGTGCGTACATGAGCATATATGAGCAGTCTGTAATGTTTGTTGTTGGAGTTAGAGCCCACTGCACCAGAACACATGTAGATATTTCATAATTTTCTAGTGCAAGACCAACATTAAGTAAAATTATCACATTTAGGAGGTGACCTTGTGGTCATCAAGTACATCAAGTACATCTTTGCAACATCAAGAGTCATATTAGTGCATAAAAAGGAAAAACCGGACACCCAAAGTAAGCTGGTAAGAAATATACAAATTCGTTTAAAGTAACAGTAAAATAACAACTCAGAGATAAACCAGTTTAAAGTGTCAGTACAGTGCAGATGTTCTCTGTGGGGCTGTGATTAGATATAACACTGTGGGTCCGTATTTGGGAGGCTCAGATCTGGCCTCCTCCTCTCCTTTCTTTGAAGGGATGAGCAGACCTGAGCCCTCTGGCTGCCAGATGCGTGTAGTTAGTCTGACATAATACAGATTCTCTTCATTCATTGTTTAGCCTTGGCACCATTTATGTAAATGTTGTAAATGTGTATATGTTTAAAATCAT
Source organism: Denticeps clupeoides (assembly GCF_900700375.1). Lineage (NCBI taxonomy): Eukaryota > Metazoa > Chordata > Actinopteri > Clupeiformes > Denticipitidae > Denticeps > Denticeps clupeoides. The sequence continues at coordinate 11,493,937 of NC_041720.1, read as the reverse complement.
CAGTCATCGTTTTTCTTTTTGCCTTATCATTCTTTTGTATATATTTGTGCATATTCCTGGTAAACAACATTTACATTGGGTGGGATTTGGGAAATATGGGACATAATTGCAACTGCTGTCTCGTACTTTAAGAAGCCATAACTTTATACAGTGGGTTTGGCTTCACATTAGTTGTGTAAGATTCAAACATTTCAAGTTTTACTAAAGGTGTACAATCATCTCTGTGTATGTGTTGGTGTGTGTGTGTGTGTGTGACTTTTCAGGGGTTACTTTAACACAGGTGTGTAAACAAATTGCATTGCTTTCACCACACACAGAGTTTAGTCTCCTGTCTGTCTCTGGGTGTCTCTCTGGCTGCTGTAAATCAGACTGCGGCCAGTTGGGAGGACAGATCGTACATCTGCTGGGACGGGGAAGAACCAGACTCCCCGATGCAGCCGGGTGGGGCGGTCAGAGAATGAAGAAGAGGACGATGCCGATCCATCAAGTGACAAGAGAGGGAGAGAAAAACAATGGAGCGATGAAGTCAGGATAGAGGAGAACAAGCCGGTCCGACGACACAAGGCACTTATGTTTCTAGTGTGTGGCGGTGTGTACACTGCAGAGTAAACACACACAACCACAGTCATCCCCAGCTAAACATCAACCTCAAGTCGCACCTCCATGTAATTCTGTCCATCGGCCTGGCTCGGGGCTGTAAATGTGGACGCCACCGTTTACGTTGGTTAAGCCCCGAGGAGAAAGAAACTCTCCCTCTTTAACCAGGGGACAAAAGGAGCCCCGAACAAAGAAAAGAAAAAGTCAGATTTGGAGTGGCTCAGCAGCGATTTGCATGTTTGCTTTGCTAATGGACGGATTGTATGCACAGGTCTAATGACTCCCTGAGTCCTTGGGGGGGATGGGGGGGGGGGTCTTTCTACACATTGTGGCCCCAGCGGCCCGCGGACAGCAGGAAGGTGATTAATGATGGGGTTGGTCGTCTTTTGTGTTCCGCTGCTCAGCTGCCTACAGTAAATACTTTGCCTCTTAAAATGGCCCTCGGCTTTGGCTGTTTATTTGCTTTCTGCCCGGAGGGTGGGCCCTCGGCAGGCGGTTTACAGTGGGAAAAGACCCCCTCTTTAAAATGCCGTCTCTGTGTGGTAATTAGAAGGGGGAGTCTATGAAAACACAAAAGAGAGAGACTTTTTTTTTTTCTTAACGACGCATTTATCTGAAAGCAACTTTCTCAGACCAATGTGACTAATGTGTGAATAGAATCAGCCAAAAATGGGGGATGCTTGTCTGTACATTCAATTAAAAATGAAACACTATCACAAATTCCATGTTAATTCATTTGATTAAATAAGATTTTGTTCAGTAACTGTCATGGTAACTGACCCATCAAAAGACATAGTGTTTGGACCTGATACAAAATTCTTAGGGATGTTAAATGCTCAACACAAAAAAGTCCACGTTGAAAAGTTGAAAAGTGAATGGATAGAGGGTTGTGGAGTAAGGATAAGGATCAGCATGTTACACATATGAAGAATTTGCCTTGGTGTATGATTTACATTATTGATATGTGACACAAGCTGGGCAGGTAGTTCACACATACACCTAAACAGTATGTTACAGAGTCATATGTATTTGTACACCGAGTAATGCTGGATTTTGTGAATGAGATAGGAGGATGGATGGATGGATGGATGTGTGAAACAGATAGAAATCATTCCATAGCACGTCATAAACACAGCTATCTGCTCCGTTCTATCAATCATCTCCTCATCTCTAGTGTGTGCTAAAGAAGCTGTTGGCTGACAGAGATCGCCTCAAATGAGGGTAGAAAAGCAGCACGACCTCTGACCTCTGTATCTAATCTCCCTAGTCTCTCTGTCCACTGTCCTCCCTCTGGCCTGCATCAGTGTCTCCAGCTGTAATTAAGGCAAGAATGACATAGTTGTGTGTTTAGTATGTATGTGTGTGTGTGTGTGCAGTTCTTCATTCTTTCTTTTTCATGGGTCTTTTTCTGTCATTTTGTCAATAGATAAATTGATGTGTGCTTTACTGCAAAAAGGGTGTGGGACACATTATGGCGGTGGGCCTGTGGGGGGTCACTTTGGTCGCCTGCTGGAATTCTGGGAAGTTGGTATGGAATGTAGGGAATGAAACTCATGTGACTGGCAAGGCCTGAGGTCGCTTGAGGTCAAAAGGACACCTGCTGGCCCATTCCTTGTATGTGTGTGTGTGTGTGTGTGTGTGTGTGTGTGTGTGTGTGTGTGTGTGTGTGTGTGTGTGTGTGTGTGTTTCTGTACTGGAATTTGAGAAATTTTGAATGCCTTTCATGTTTTACAGAACGTCAGTGTGGTGATTCCACCCGTAAACACCATGTTTCCTAACGCCCTTAAGCCCATAAAAGTCACCCAGAAGCCCTGGTTCAGATTTACATTTCTTTCTCGGAAACAGATTTCTCCTCTTTTCTGCCAACCATCAAGGCAGCGCTGATCTTCGTGATATGAGAATTGTTGAACTTTTTTTCAAGGCCATTAATCACACACATTTGCCTCTGCTCTTATGCTGGGATTTTTCAGCGTTTGATTGCTGTTGTGTGCATGGGCCGAAAATCAATCATCATAGTTGCGGGGGACATTAGACAGTAACATTTTCAGGGGTAATTCCTGAGGGGGACATAAAAAAAGTTTTTTTCATGTGCTGCTGACCCTTTCTTAAATGTCTCATATAATATTAAATAATATCTGTTGACCTCCATCAGTGGCCCTGATTCTGAACAGTCTGCCTCCTAGAATAGACAAAATATGTTAGTTTAAGTAGTTTAAAGACAGAATTCTCCTTAATTCATGACACTAACCAAAACCTCAAATCTCAAACTCAAATCTCTTTTTGTCCAGCTCTGTACTCTGTACCTAATGATACGATACCATTATTAAACATTTCCAAGAACAAATCATTCCTTTATGTGGACACTTTTAACAAACTGCCTCAATATTATTAGAATCTTTCAACTTACTTGGCATTTTGGTGAACTGAAAAGCGACCGGATGTCTTTCATTTGTCGTTTCTCTGCCATTTTGACCTGACTAGAAGTCTTTCCATGTAAACCTTTCACTTGTTAGAACTTTCAAACAGTGTGTTTTTAAGTAGCACAATTTGTATAGTGCGTCCAACAAACATGAATATATTGTTCAAATAAAAAAATATGGGGTTTTGTGGGGGGACACATTTATGTCATCCTCCGGGATTTTCGCCTATGGTTGTGTGTTTTTCCAGTTCCTTATGTTTCCTTTTCCTCCGACTCAAGTCGAATGAAATCAGCTCTCTGTGCATGTTAATGAGTCCTGGCGCTCAGTAAAATGACCAAAGACTCTTCTTCAGGAAAGCCGAACCATCCGAAAGCAGTTTCTTGGAAAGCGCTGTGCCACTGGGACTTTGCCTGATCCATTTGTTTGATTAAAGACTGCAGTGGTGGACCAGGCCAGTGATGACGCACACACACAAGAACACACACAAACACACGCACATGCGGATTCCCTGTGCAGTTTCTGCAGAAAACGTTTTGTTTGTTTGCAAAAGCATATAAGTCCAGCAAGAACTCCATATGTAAAATACCCCTAAACTGTGACAGCCTCTCTTGAGAAAATTGCTCCATAGCTGCTAGAAACAGATGTTGATTGGATTCGACTCTGTCTAATGTTCTTGAGAACATTTTCATTCTGCTGATGTGACATGACACCTCAAATGAAATGCTTCAAAATGGCTCCTTCTTAGTCTTTATAACCACCACAGAGTTGGGGGGGTACAAACTTTTGTCTCAGAGTGTATTTCAAAATGTAAACATGTCTGAGTAGGCTTGTGACATTTTGAAATGCTGGGATGCAGGATGTACCATGTATTATGCCAATTTCTCACCAGGTTATGTCAAATTTTTTTCCATAATTACAAAGTGATCCTGTTTACTGGCCATAAGCGGTAGTGGTGGCCGGTTCGAATCCCAATGCACCAAGGTTCCACTGAGGTGCCACTGAGCAAAGCACCGTCCCCACACACTGCTCCCCGGGTGCCTGTCATGGCTGCTCACTGCTCACCAAGGCTGATGGTTAAAACCAGAGGACACATCATGTCACTGTGTGATCACGATAACTTGACTTTCACTTTAATGTTTCTGGGGTGTTTTTTTTAATAGTAATGGTTCTAAATAGTAGAATTTCATGTTTCAGGTCCTGCAGAAGAATGGACAGATCTCCATATCCAGTCTGGACGGAAAGTCAGATGGTCAGACTGAACTGGACCACTCAGAGGAGAACACGCTGGCTGAAGGTGAGTCTGTGAGTGTGTGTGCATGTGAGTAGCGTCCCATTGCGCTGTTTGGACGTGCGCTGGTGAGTGAAATGGTGACAGACACTAAGAGTTTACGACCGCCCACGTTCCCATGTGTGAGTAGTGAGGTAATTGTCCTCAGCTTGGCATTTCGGGTCCGTCCTGATCCAGGCAGTAATCCCTCCGACAACAATGGCGGAACACCAACAGAGTCTCTAAGGCCATCCAATCATGGGGCACCCATGGAGGTCTGCCCAGCAATGGCGTCCCTTTCAGGGGTTAGAATCACAAACTCCGATCTGATTAGATGTGAAACTGTGTGTGTTCCCCGCGACTTGCTGACAGCAGACAGCTTAGCACCCCCACACAATGAGAAAAAAAAAATTAAATGTCCATAACATGTTCATTTGAAGATTCTTTTTGTGTCAAACATCTATTGAGGTTTATTTACATTTGGCTTTTTTTTGCTTGGAATACTTATTATAATCACACCTCCTAATTAGTTTTGGTCATGTGCTTCTGGAGTGTATGTTTCGGTTTTGACCTTGTTCAATTTCTTTGTGTTCCTCATGATATGACCCCAGCATTTGTTTCAACCAAGACTGTATGTGTGTGCCTGTATTTATTTTTGCTTTGCTTTTTCAAAGGTTAAGGACCACCGGGATGCTTCCCTCCAAAAATATTTAGCAGGCTATGACCTCGGCTGTGACCAAAGGGTCTGTACGGCTTTTTAATAAAGCTGGCAGTGTGTGGGCAGAAACCCTACCCTACATTAAACAGCCTGAGATGTACCATCAGACAAGCGAGTGTACATCTACATGGTGAGAACTGAAAGAGGTCACACTGTTATCAATCATGGATGTTAACAGAGTAGCAAAACCGATGCGCTGTGTTTTGATGTAGAGCGGTTAATTATGAGGGGGATCTGTGCCTCGTCTCAATATCATGTAGGCCATTTTTTGGCCATCCAAACTACACAAACTTATACCTTTTGTCCCCAGTCAAGTCTGAATGGTTTTGGAATGGTTTTTAGGGTGGTAGCAGCCTAGTGGGTAGCACATTCGCCTATAAACCCGAAAACAACAGGTTCAAACCCCACTTACTACCATTGTGTCCCTGAGCAAGACACTTAACACCGAGTGTCTCCTGGGGGGGGACTGTCCCCTGTAACTACTGATTGTAGGTCGCTCTGGATAAGGGCGTCTGATAAAAATGCCAAAAATGTAAATGTAATGTAAATGTATTGGGACAGGTCTGGATATACCTGTTCACCTGCACTGCTTTGGGTTGGCTGAGAATCTGGAATTCTCAAAGGAAGAGGCAATAATGTCAACTAATGTATATTAGAAAGGCATTGTGAAATTAAAAGATGCAGGCTGAACTACGATATTCTGGGATACTTAATAATGTTGGGGTGATGTCACCCATAATCTGCTTTTTCCTCCATGCTGTCCTGACGTGACCTCATGACCTCTGAGGTGTAATTGGGGCAGGTTCATGTGTGTTGGGACACCTGATTGAAAGTGAAGTGACTGTCATTGTTTAAACACTGCAGCACAGCACACAGTGACACAACTCAATGTGTCCTTTGCTTTCAACCATCACCCTTAGTGAGCAGTGGGCAGCCATGACAGCCGCCCCAGGAGCAGTGTGTGGGGACGGTACCTTTCTCAGTGTCCTTATCCACTAGGCCAACCAGGGCCCCATCATTTAGTGTTTTCTGGAAGCTTTGTAGTTCTGTGATTCTCCTGATCTGGATTTAAAGATTGTCAGGCTCTGGGGGATGGGTGCCGAGGTTCTCTGGGAGGAGGGTTGGCCACTCAGGAGGTGGTCTGGCAGTCTGGCTCCTCTCCTCTGAGGACCAGATAAACCCCGGCAGGGAGAGCCTCTGAAGAAGCCAGGTCAGGAATGACTCCAATAACACCACATCCAGACGTGCCCAAACACAAAGTCAAACCAGCGGCTGATATAACAACATGAAGCTCACCAGTACATCAATGTCCAGAACATGGATGAAAAACTAAAAATGAAATCATAATAAAACAGCTAATAATAAGAGAGAACAAACTGTTATGATTAGTACTGGTATATTCAAATAATCAAGAAGGTCTCAGTTCTGCTAGTCAAAGCAGAGGAGCCTGATAGGAAGGATGGAGAGATGAGAGTCTGAACAGGATCTGAACTCCAAACTCCGTCACTTCCCTAAAATCCTCTGTTTATATGTTTACATTAGTTTTAGGTTTAGTTGGTTTACCCTGTGACTTTTTATTCTTTTTATAACAGATGTTTTTTTTTTACAAAAGTTTTAATTCAGTTAAACTTTAAGTCATGAAATATAAGAGCAGTTTCTGTTAGAAAGAGCACTTTCTGGGGCAGGTCAGACCTTTTCAACCACTAATGGGCTATATCACATCAGACTTTTGGAACGACCACATTATGAAATTGTAAACTTGTGTTATTGAACGAGTTCCTTGAGTTCTTAAGAAATCGTATACTTCTCACACAATGGGTGTTACTTTGGATTGCATAATGGTTTTCTGTTTCTATTGTGTTTTTCTGTCGACATTACTTTTTTGTTGCGTTTTATAATGGGGAATACTACCAGAGGTTGTGGTAGCCTATTGGGTAACACAATTGCCTATGAACTAGACAACCACAAAGTCATCGGTTCAAAACCCACTTACTGTCATTGTGTCCCTGAACAAGACACTTACTCCTGGGGGACTGTCCCTGTAGCTACTGATTGTAAGTCGCTCTGTAATTCATTGCATTTAACCTCACAAAATATTTTGAATTACAAATCGCCCATTTCACACCTCAGAACCTCAGCTCAGAAGACTACCAGGTGGTAACAAATTATTTGATGTTGCAGGGAAGCATCTTAATTTTGCCTTTTTTTTCAATTCATGGACTTGACAAGCACCCTGTAGCTATTACACCATGCACAATACATGGAAGGCATTTTGTCAGGTGTGGTTTTAAATCTCAAACATCTCTAAAACACCAAACGAATTGGTGAATCACAGTTCCCAACACAAATGTCTTATGTTGGATTTGGTTTATAAGCCGTTGGTATAAGCCATTTGTCACGTCCATGCGGGTGTACGGAGAGCAGGACGAAGAGTGACGGAGACGAGGAATGAAGGACGCTTTCACCTGACATCACGAAACCGGGGTTTAATGGTGAATCACAGGACAGGGGAGACATCCGAGACGTTGACACTGGTGAACACGGAACATAACATTAAAGACCTGACAGCGAACAGAAACGAACAGGGCAGCTTTATACAATTAACACAGGTGAGAACATTACACATGACAACAATGAAACTCCGGTCCGGATCCCGGACTGGAGTAACCCCTTTTCGGACCGGATCGTGACACCATTAGTATAAGCCATTGGTTAGCTTGAGGAGTTACATGCTTTAGAAGGATAAATGTTATGTGCCTTGGGCATTTTCTAAAACACATGCAGGGTTCTTCAATCAATTAGAAATCCCAGCACAGCTTTTTGGATCAGAAATGGACTGACACAATACAGCCCACACATTCCAGTCAAGTGACACCAGTGAGTACGACCATAATCCCTCCAGCATCCCCTTGTAAAGGGATGAAACTGAGGCCCAAATGTCTCAGGCGAGAGGGAGGAACACAGCTGTGCCTAAACTTGAGCCAACACACACCACAGTGCTGAGAGATCTCTGACTGCAGATTAGCCCCCTTTACACTCTGGTACAATACTGTATCGTACCATGCCACACTGCTGTACTGTAGCTTTTTTAGCCTACTGCTGGGGCAAGAAGGACTTACTGAATAGGAACCAAAAGATGGAGCTGAATCCCATGAAAAATACTGAATGAGAACATGAAACACCAGGAGGAGGGATAAGAAGCTTCAACCTTATCAAATACTACTAAGTTCTTGCATGGTGATAATGTGTCTACAGCACATTTTATGTGATGCTTACTTCACCTATATTAGCCAAAGTCTATAAGTTTATAGACTTTGCATTACTGTGCATTACTGGATTTAATGTTGGTGTTTTCTCTTTGTGTGTGTGTGTGAGTGTGCCTGTGTTCACATACATACAAGTGTTTGGATATAAGAAAATATAAATGGCGTTATGTATGTTTTATATGTATGGATACAAATTAATGTACAGTGGTGTTTGTGTGCATGCATACAAATATTGTGTGAGACTTTGTGTGTCAGCACTAGCCCTGGACGATTTACATTATGAGTAGGGGGGTGTCAGAGACGGTCCCTCATTTAGTAGCCTCCATCCAAAATGGCGGGTCACTCTCTGCTGGGCAGCCCAGGGTTTGCACAACTGGAATGGGGAGGAAGGAGTTGAATAAATATTACATACTACAGTCCTGCCAAAAATTCAGCTCTGCATTGTGCAACGCTGGTCGTGAAATTAACCTGCAGGGGGAAACAGTGCCCTTGATACTGAAAAGAGGCATTTATTTGCAGCATTTATCAGATGCACTTATCCTGAGTCACTTGCGATCAGTAGTTACATGGACAGTCCCCCTGGAGACACCCAGGGTTAAGTGTCTTGCTCAGAGACAGTAAGTGGGGTTTGAACCTGTTTTTTTTTTACCAGATTTCTGCTAATCAGGCACGCTTTGGAAACTAAACCACGCTGATGCCCTTTCAAATTGCAACAACAAAGCAATTGCATTCGACAAAGCAACAAACAACTCTATCTAAGCCTGATACAGGCCTACGTTATGAACACAGTGTGGATTTTGGACACGGCCAGCTGAGAGAAACTCCTCTGAACACACATATGCTGATGCAAGCACACACACAGAGGCACTGGGGGTCAGCTTGCTGTTCAGTGGGAGAACCGGGGCTCTGAGAATGAGTTCATGCCTGATCTCACTCACTGGACAGACTCCCCTCCCAGACACTTGGCAGGGAGAGACAAGCGAGGAGGGGACCTAACTGAGGTGTTCTTCTGTGTGTGTGTTTTTCACATAACGTGTGCTCCTACCTGATGAACTTGTTGAGTAAATTATATTACAGCACACACTGTGTATGACACATCAGCATGCCCATAGCCTTCCATTGATGACACAGAGGCCATGTTCTCTTTTTCCATAAAATTTCATTTCATTTATTCATGAATAGATAATTATCTGTGAATTAACCCTGCAGGTTGGCTATATTTGACCTAAAATTATTCAAATGATTTATTACAAAGTAAATTGCAAAATGATGTCATATATAAAACTGTGGCCGCACAAATGAAAGGCCAGTGTAAAAAGTGCAGTCTTTTTACTTGTCAGATAGTTTCAGCAGTTTTGTGTGCATTTTGGAAGATTATGGGATGAAACAATCAGGCTCCATGGGCTCTTTCATCACAGTTCGTCTTCTGGGTGACAGGAATCATGACAGAATTAGTCCATTCTTGTTTTTGTTTATTTCTATAAATCCTGAAGACATACATGATGTGACAATAGTGAACACGCCCCAAGGCCTACATCTAATATAGCGCTTTAAAAACAGGACAGATGTGACATGCCTCCAAATGTATGAAGGTGCTGTGGATATTATTCAAGAACCATTGGAACAGCGTTGCTACTTTACTATTAATTTAATGCTAAAATAATATTATTAAAATTGCCCTGTGATCCCTTGTGATTTTTTGCCATTCCTTTTTGGAAGCCCTCATTTGTGAATCCTTCTCATCCTGTAAAATGAAGCAAAGACAGATAATAATTTACACCGGCGTAACACTGCATTCACTTCACGCAGAGAAATGTAACTGATCATGACAGTGGAGTCTGCTTTTGCGTTTTTATTGCACTATATGGTTTATAAAGTCGGATTCACACACAATAGGGCCAGAGAACGTATCTCCTGTCATGTACCCACCTTCTGACTAAACTAATTTGTCACACCTAATAGTTTAGCTTTGTGGAAATGTTAATAAACCAACCAAACCTGCTGTAACCTGGTTTATTTGCATTACACCAATGCTAAAATATTAGGTGTGACAGATTACTTAATTTTTAACCATGTTTAACCATGTGTTCACTTTTTACAGTTCCATGCTGGCACACAAGGAATGATCCCGGAATGTGGGGGGGGAACCCTGCCCCCACGATTCCTGCATTCTCTCATTCACAGCCTGTATCAGCCGTTAATGGGCCTGTCTGTGAGCTCAAGTGGGGAGGCTGAGAGAGTGAGAAGTGAGAGGAGATTTGCGTGGCGAGAGAGGGAGAGAGAGAGAGAGGAGACAGAGAGGGCGTGTTGGTGGCCATTAAGAGGACTGAGATTTCGGATACATGATGTGATCTAGTAAAAGCTCTTAGGCCTTTCAGACAGGACAGGAATGTCTGAGAATTCTGGGGTGGGGTGAGACAGGGGGAGAGAAGAGAGGAAAGAGATGTTTTCTAGACCTCCAACCTCCAATGTTACATTCAGAAGTGTCTGTGAGGGTCTGTGTGCTTTTGTTTTGCCACAACCTTCCACATGCATCCATCTCCCAGCTATTCTCGCTCACTTTACCTACATCTCAAACTGGACTCCAAAACCAGAACCATTTTCTTTGTCCATCATTACTTTACATAATTTAATTCGATTTATGTAATTGAATTCATATACCCTTTAGCCCAAGTGCTGACTGTATAAATGAATTCTGACAATTCGTGATACTTGATTTACTTGATTTGTGATACTTGATCCATCTAATCATCAATATTAAAAACAATGTATTGAATATAGCACAGATGTAACCTTACCCTTTAAAGTACACTATACAAGTTCTTTTTGACTTTTGGCTTTGACTTGTGTCTGTCAATTTTTGTTTTCATTCTCCAAATTCTTTTGAAAACCCTCCCTGAATTGCAATCTGATTTCATTGTAAAAAAATGGTTGCGGGTAGTTGCATCAGACGAAAGCATCTAAAACATTGTTGCCAGCGCAGGCATCTAAGCACAGCGGCCCCAGAATTCATCAGTCACCACTCAGGATAAACATTTCTGCGGAATTACGCAGCGTGCGGGGCGGGGCGACTCTTTCTGGTTTGGTCACGTCGTGCGGAACATGGACAGCTCACCAGACGGCTGCGCGTGAACTGCTGGCCGGTGGGGAACAGCGGAAGCGGCAGAAAGAGCGTGCGGTGAGAGGGTTGCTGTGTACCTCGAGGAAATGGGAGAGGAAGCTGTGATGTCAAATAGTGACTGTGTTTCCTGTCCTTTCACATTCCGAGCCATGTCGAGCCATTGAAGAGAAAGTGGAAGGCTGGGGTACATGTGGACAGAAAGAGCTCTGTCTGATCCTCGCTAGATATGTGCAGAATGCTCATTTCCTTCTTCCTCCCATTATTTCAACGTTGTCTTCCTGGCTCTAGGAACGCACATACTGCTGTTCTGTGGGTGGGGGGAGCATAACGTCATAACGACCCCGTTCAGACCCTAAAAATCCGCCCCCCACCCTCTTCCCAGCTCCACCCTGGCTTGCATTCCTGTGCTCTGGCACGTCTTCAGATGGTGGAGATATGCCGGACCTCTCCGAACACTATGGGCTGTCAGCGAGATCGATTCTGGGCCACGCTACTCTAAGCTGCGCATAGCTGTCCAGGTCAAAAGGGAAAGGGAAGTTCACTGTGGAGACCATTCCAAAAAGTCAAATCAGCAGGGAACAAGTGCTGCCAGCTCATTCTGCGGAATTTTCATTAGATGGAAGCTTCTGTGTCACATCGGCCCAGTAAGCATCATGTACTCTCTGTATCCTGTACATTCCTGTCCGGCCAGTCACTGCCAGATACAGTTCTGTTGCAGGTGTCACATCCTTTCTTTGGCCCTGTAGCATTTGAGTGTTTTTTTGACTGGTTATTACGACTATACACTATGAGTCAAGAGTTGTAACACACCCACTTTAAGGAGGAAATCTCTTTTTTTTTACACTTATGAGTCCGCTTCATGAGAGCTTGAACCATTGTCTATCTACCAAGTGTGTGAAATGTTGTCACAACCGCAAAACATTTGCTGCCTAAAATATGAAACATTTAGTTTGATACATAATATGTCCGTTATGGTTTTATAAAGAAATTATTACAGTATTAAAATTGCCAATAGACCCTGAAGTCATTGGTTTAAGACATAATCTTTAGTCACTGAGGAAAATGGTTAACCCTGAGTTTTTTCTAGTTAGAATGCAGTAGCCTAGTGGGTGACCTGAATGGCAGCAAAGTCATAGGTTCAAACCCTATTAACTACAATTGCTTCCCTGAGTTGCTGCAGGGGAGTTGTAACTGATGATAGTGCATTGTCGCTTTAACATTGTCACTTTGAACTCCTTGTGAATATAAGACTGTGACCTAAACACAATTTTGTAATACCATTATATCCTCTCTGGCAGTAAGCCTAGCTGATAGGATCTAAAATCATCTCACCATATTTGCTTCTGTCTATTAGAGGTTGCTCTTATTGTTATGTAATTAACCAGTAAGTAATAGTTAATGGGGGTAGTGACCATACTCCAAAATATGATGGGAATTAAAGCTGTACTAGTATGAATTATGCTACTTTTGGTTTCACTCAAAAAACCAAGCAAAAGTTCTTTATTCATTTAGCATGTAGCCTGCTGTTTTGTTCCTCTATGAAGTGGTCTGGGAAAAAAGATAATTTCTTTAATAAAAGCTCTCATCTAGGCCTATTTGCTTCCCTTCATCAGCATTAACTGTGGATAAAAATAGTCTGTATATGTAATGAATTGTATTTTTGCCAAGAATTGGATTGTTTCTGAACTGTTCAACCTGAGCAACGTCCTCTTGCTGTGCCTGGGGATGGGGGCAGGGGTGTTGGGTGGGCTCCGAACCACTCTGGATTTGGGCTGTTATCACCTGTTTGGGAACATTCGGCATGGAATTCACACATTCCAGTGGGACAATGCAAAGGTGTTACCGGCCTCAAAGACCCCTGTTTACCTGAAGGATTCCTCGGAGCCCCTTCTCCCACTAAATATGGGAACTGTTTTAAATTCAAATGAGTAGACCGGGCTCTTTCCTTACAGACGTATGGGCCATGTTTCAATATGGTACGCGAATGTGAATTAGGGAACAACAGGGTTGTCGGTATTTGGCCAAAAGATAGTTTGGCTGCTAGGCTTGAGGATTCATTTCCTCATTAGGCAATTGTAGCACACAGCCTCGCTCCTGTGTTGGGCCTATCAGAGGTAGCATTCCTGTAGCCTTGGACTCATAAGATACGAGAGGAGAAGTTTAGGTTTTTGGCGAGGTGGTATAAAAAGGGAGTGAGAGGAACACAGAGCGGGGGAGGACCAAAGATTTTTGAGGAGGAGAGAGAAGAAGAATTTGCGAAACACAATGAAGTGGAAGGGGTGAAGTTAGCCGGTAACAGAGTAGGGAGGGGATCTCCCCCAAACCACCCCACCCGAAGATCTGTCACTCTGCATTCAGGTCAGTAGTAAAAAAGAGGGTTGGACGAGCATTCTTAGCTGACACTGAATTCTACAGCAGTGATGAGGGGGGAATGGGCCGAACTAGAAACGGACTAGGAGCAGGAAGGAGGGGTGGAGACCAAACTCATTGAGAAGAGGGGCTCACAGCTGAAGAGTAGTTGCGTAGGAGGAGGAGGCAAGCGGGGGAGGTGGTGAGGAACTGGGAGAGGAGGAGGAGGAGTTGGAGGCAGGGGTGGTCCCACATAAGAGTGGTGTCGGGGGTCTCTTGAAAAAGCATGTGAAAGAGCCTGCTCAGTTTTGACCGAGAACAGATTCGGGAGGAGAGACGCACTCCGGCCCCCGCACACAGCACGGCGAGGGACACCGACTGGAGACCAGCCAGAGACACACCCTTTTAACTTATTTTGTTCAATTTTTTTGTCCTTTTTGCCTTGAGTATCTATCTTGAGGGATCATTTTCCCCAATGCTTGGAACAATAACTCTAACAGGTGAGTTGAAACTCAAATTCATGTGTTTCTGTACGTCCCTTGGGTTGTGATGTGTATAGCTCAGGGCATTGTTGCACTGTGGGTGTGGTTGCATTTGCGGTTAAATCTTCTCTATCACATCACAGACGTTCCATTTGCATTTGTCTGGCTCATCTTCAGGGTTTCAATAATGTCACTTTAATGGGGATTTTGCTTGGATGAGATCAGTGGGTTGATTTATAATACTAAATGCAGTATATTTATAATTAACCATGTATGATGCATATGATTCCTGGGGATGAGCAGCAGCCCTGACCAACTTGGAGTGTAGTTTGGTGTGAATACTTCTTTGCTGCTTGGACAGCGGTTTGGGAGTAAACTTTTTTATTTTAGAAACACCCACAGCTGCTGTCTGAGCTGCTTCGTGAAGATTGTAAAAAATCGTACTGGTGGCTGCGTTTCGATTTGCCCTGAGGGTTGGGGATGGCACACAGGCTCTGTTACATGCTAGTAGGGTTTGTGTTAGAGAACTCTTGGCAGAAAGAACATGTGTTTTTAGGGTGAAATTTTATGGCATTGTTGTAGCTTTAGAAGCATGTATGACATTTTGTTGTAATTTTTTTTTGTAGTAAACAAAACCGGGATGTTTTATTCCAGCCCTACCTTAATCGGAGTCAGATTATCCTTATTAAGCAAACAATGAATGTGGCAGGCTGAAAGTAGTTTAGGTTTCAATGAAAACCTTCTAGCTGGGGTCGTTCGGGATCAGATCTGAGTTCCTCGTATTTTGTGGAACCTGGCAAAGACTTACATTTCAACATGTGTGCTTCTTTTTTATTACTTTGGCAGCTTTGTAACAAAACCTTGATCAGTAAGGGCGTGTATGTGTTTAGTGGGGGGTGGTCAGTGGAGATGGGGTATCTGGGTTAAAAGGGGGAGGGGGGTTGCCACCCCTTAGACTCAACCTTGATTTTTTTTCACAGCCTCTTCTGTGTAATTTAGAGGTTGTATTTGCACACATCTGCTGGCCAAATTTAGCAAACACTACAAGATGAGCAAAAAGCTACCTTTCACCCACCAGTCCACTTTGGACCATGTTTCACAAGGAGAAAGCCACACAGAGAGTATCGCTGCTCAAGTTTCTCCCATAGGAAATACTCGCAAACAATGGGAGATGTAGGGCAACGGATGACCTCAGCCAGCTCACACACTTGCACACACACGAATTCTAGAAGCACAGAGATCGCTATTGCTTGTCTATGTGGATGGGGGGCACGGAAAGACTGCAGTTTGGTTTGCGTCTTTTTTCCTCATTTAGGGGCCGTGTTAACTGTGTGAGTTCTGACTCGGGATGCAATGGACCACTGGCGCCAACATGTCATGAATTTTTCATGTTTGAGTAGCTCGCACTCATTAGCTCATACAGCACACATCAAGGCATATATAGGAAATGCATATTATTCTTGTGGATACACAGGCTTGAGTTTCCTTTACCAAAATTATATCATGCATACATTTACAAATTGACAAATGACATATTTTTCTATATATTGCTATATATTGGTTTGGTTTCACCCAGAAACAAATGTGAGACATATTGGCGAACCGATCCGGAAGTAAGTGGTTCTTTTTAATGGTCGTTTGCCTTCTACCTCATCAATATTTACAGTAATTGTTTTCCAACATTACATTTGAAATGCATTACATAGGAAGTTTATAACCATAGCTGCTCAAAATGGAAGTTTAACCATTAGGTCTACAAGGAGGTACAATAGCATAGCTGGGCCCCCCTGGGCATTCAAATTCTGGTGTAGAAGGAGCCAGTAGTCCATTGTGTAAGGAGGATGGAATACAAAGAGCTCTTAGCTGTGGTGTGATGGAATTTGGGTTGGTAGGGGGATGGATGGAGTGCTGTGCTACAGAGAGAAGTGGGGGATACTTATAAGTGTTTTGCTGTCTGTAAGTCACGTAGAATGTTAATCTGCTACTCCCATGGAGCCTTGCGTGTTTTGGTCTTGAGGCCAAAATTTATTGCATGTTCTTTACCACTAATCTGTTAATATAATTAAACTTTGGAAAAGGGTGTCCAACTGTGTTCTTTAGTCAGTAGTTGCAGGGATGTGAAGGGGTGCTGGGGTTATTACGGTAGGGTGGTAAATTACAGGGAACAGAGTAGACAACAATGGGTTGCATAATTAATTTGAGTGAAATAGCAGATCATAATTTACTGTGTAAATTTGATTTGCGATGCCTTCTTCTACTAAGGTTATTCACAAGTGTGAACTTACCTATCCACATGATTGATAGCTCTTCATTTGAAGGATTTTGGATTATTTAGACTTAGTTTTTATAATACGCTCAGTAGACATAATATTTACAACAGGATTTTTTTTACTACTGGTATATTTATTGTATTAAACCCAAAACATCTCACTGAGAGACTTTTTCATATGCAGTCCAGTCTCGATTTAAATAAATCCAGTTAGACGGTACAAGCGGAGCTGTCCATGGTTATTTAAGGGATTTTAAGAGGTTAATGTATTTTCTGAACTGATTGGCTATGTTAAAACAAACACTATGGTGATGCAGTTGGAGTGCTCACAGTAAGGTTTGACTCACTCCAATTTAGTGTGTTATATCTGAGGTGAGTAAGGTGATATCTAGGCATTAAAACATTGGGATTTTGTTTTGAAAGTCACAGGGTGGGTTCAGGACCCCCAGAGAGAAGGCAAGCAGTGCCAGATGTGAGCATTTCCCTGCCAAAGGACAGAGAGTCTTAAAGGCCAGTGAAGCCATATAAACTCAGAACCACTTCCCCCTCATGCCCTCTATCGACTCCCCGCTCCTGTTAAAACACAGATAGATATGAATGGAATTTCAGGCATTGTTGGTGTGTGTGTGTGTGAGAGAGAGAGAATCCAGAAACTGTCGCTGCATGTGACAGTCTTTCGTGGTGCCAGTCACAAAACTGCGTCAGGAAGGGCATATGGAGTAAAATCAATTATGCGGACTCACAGACTGGGTGATCCACTGTCCGACCCCTGACAGGAGCAGCTGAAGAGAGACAATGTTGTGTGTGTGTGTTTCGTTTGTTTTTAAGTGTGTGTGCATGCCTTTCTTTTCCACACCTGTCACTGTGAGTTGACACATTTTGGCTGACCAAGACCACAGTTCAGCTCATGGAACAGAAGAACTTTATCACACCATGTCTCTTGGACATGAATTGGTAAATGTGGAATTGATGTTGTTATAACGAATCAAACAAATTTACTGGTGGGGTTCCATGTGTGCTAACATATTCCTCAAAACATGATTTCACAACAGGGGACACTTAAAACAGTGTACAGTACCCCACTTTCATTTCCAGTGAATTTCCCATTGTGCACAGGCTCAGTATATAACTTTCAATACAGTGCAGCCCAAAACCCTAATGTGTGATGATCATCCTTTATCTTTGATCCCATTTTGTTAATCGATTTGGACTTACTCTTTTGCAGTTGGCCAAACAGATGCTGTATCTCAGAAGGAGGACAGCCCTGCTAGAATGGAAATGATCCAGGATGAGACTGCACCTCAGGTAAATGGAGAAAACGAAGAGAACAAGTTGGCTGATGCTGATGAGATTACAACCACAGAAGAGGAAAAGGCTGCTGAAGACAAGCCAACTGAGACTAATGAGGTGGGATTCAAGAAGATCTTCCGCTTTGTTGGGTTTAAATTCACTTTGAAAAAGGACAAGAATGAAAAGTCCGAGCCTGTGCAGCTGCTGACTGTCAAGAAAGAAGAAGATGCTGAAATGGGTGTTTCTGACGATGCCAAAGAGGAGTCTGCTGCAGAAGAAGCTGCACATGCAGAAGGAGTCAAAGAAACTGAGGCAGAGACCATCACAGTAGAACCAGGTGATGACACGGCTGAGACATCAGTAACTGAGCCTGACAAAACTGAGGCACCAGATGAGGAAGCTGAAGCTACTGAACCTGCAGATGAGAAAGCAGAAGCTACAGAACCGGCCACTGAAGCAGAGGCAATGCTGACACCAGAAAAAGAGTCTGAGATTGTGCCATCTGATTCACCTGTTACTCAGGAGACACCTTCTGCTTTCAAGAGGTTTTTCACACAGGGTATTTTCTCAAACCTAAGAAAGAAGACCAGTTTCAAAAAGACCAAAGATGAAGAGCCATCAAAGGATAAAACTGCTGAAGAAGACATCAAAGAAGCTGAAGAAAATGCTGATGCAGAGGCTCCAGCAGAAGGGGGTGAGAAAACAACAGAAGAGGGTGAAAAGGTCATAGAAGAGCCCAAGGAAGATGCAGACATTAAAGAAGAAGAGCAACCAGCAACACCTGAAAAGACCAATGAAGAACCTACTGTAGACATAACTGCCACAGTCACAGAAGAACCTAAACAAGATGAGATAGAAGCTCCAAGTGAACCACTGTCTAAAGATAAAACTGAGAAAGACGAGGTCTCAGAAATTGAAACCACTGACAGTGCCAAAACTACCAAGGAAGATGCTGAAGATGCCTCAGAGAGACAGCCAGGCCAGGACAAGGCTCCTGCTGAAGCTGCTGCAGAGTCTGAACTTGTTTCATCACAAGAGAAAGCAAAGGTCCAGGGAAGTCCATTGAAAAAACTCTTCACAGGTGCAGGTTTGAAGAAACTGTCTTCCAAAAAGCAAAAGGGTAAGAAAGAAGCTGAGACAAAGCTGACAGAATCTGGAGAAGCAGCCTGTGAACAAATTCAGTCATCCACAGAATCTGCAGAGGGCCAGAGACCAGACAGCAGCCCATCATCTCCTGAAGAGTCTGGGGAACACGTTCTTGGGGAGGTTCCCTCAGCTGACGCAAGTCCAGAGGCAGAGGCGGAAGCATCCACTTCTGATGGAGAACGTAAAAAGGATGGAATTCTGCCGTGGGCTTCCTTCAAAAAACTTGTAACTCCAAAGAAGCGAGTGAAAAGACCTTCTGAGAGTGAGGATGAGTCTGCCCCTGTTGACAAAAACAAATCTGCCACACTGTCCTCCACAGAAAGTGCTGTGTCTGCAGAAAAAACAGAAGAACCTAAACCAAGTGATGAAAAACCAGAAGAGCCTAAAGCAAGTGAACAGAAAGTAGAGAAGTTAGAATCTTCTACTGAAGAACCCAAAAAGAAAATGGACACTTCTGTGTCATGGGAAGCTTTGATATGTGTGGGTTCATCCAAAAAGAGGGCCAGAAAGACATCAGACTCTGATGATGAAGAGACCAAGATAGAAGAGACAGCACAGCAGTCTGCAGAGGAGAAGGTTAAGACTGGTGAATCTGCTCTTGGGAGCTCACAGGAGGCAGACCATGAGAATTTGGCATCTTCTCCTGAGCCAGAGGGAGAACTGGTCTCTACTTGGGAATCCCTTAAAAGGCTTGTTACTCACCGTAAGAAGAAACCTGATGACAAAACTGAGGACACATCAGGAGCTGAACAAACAACGTCTGACAGTGAAATACCCAAAGAGGAGTCAACATTCTCCCTGAAGAAACTGATCCCTGGACGCAGGAAGAAGAAGTCTGAGGGAAAACAAGAACAAGTTTCCTCTGATGTAGGCTCAGCAGAAGAAGACTCTGACACGCCTGCCGTTGTGCCCCTGTCTGAATATGACAATGATCAGACTCAAACAACCACAGAAGACTCCAAAACAGAGGAAACCAAGCCAGAGGCTGCTCTCTCAGCCACTCCGGGCAAAGTCTCTGCTGAGGACAGGGCACCATCTTGGATCTCAGCCACTGTGGAGGATGTTGAGGAAGAGGGAAAGCAACTAAGTGACATTCCAGAAGAAGGAGACACTGCTGCCACCCCCAAGTCCACAGACAACTCAATTGCTGAAGATATTGTGGAATTAACCTCAGAAGCAGTTACTGCCCTAGAGCAGCCACTGGTTTCTGTTGTTGAGGAAACGGAAATGGTCTCTGCCGTCTCAAGGATTACTGCATCACCTGTAACCTCAGGAGAAACCACCCCAGTTCCACGAGACGGTGAGATAAAGGAGACTGAAGTGGTTCTACAGGAAGTGGTGGAAACTGTGACTGTTATTAAAGGTACCATGTCAGTAACATTAACTGAAGACCAAAAAGAAGTTGCAGCAGTCTCCACTGAACCTCATCAAATTGAGTCTGCCACTCTAGAAGATAAGGTGGTGTATGTGGCCCATGAAAAAACAGAGGCCACTTCTATCTGCACAGGGTTGGTGACTCAGGAAATTGAGAGTTTTGAAATGGAGACCACTGTCTCCTCTGTGCAGCCTATCATTACTGTCACGGAAACAGTCGCCACAGAGGTAGTTGTGGAGGACAAGACAGAGACCACTGTCTTCTCTATGCAGCCTCTCACTACTGTCACTGAAACGGTCGCCACAGAGGTTGTTGTTGAGGACAAGGCTGAAAAATGTGAAAACGCATGTGTAACAGAGGATAGAGTTCATGAAGCCGAGGTGCAGATTACCGAAGTCCTTATGCCACTGGAAAATGCCATTGAAATGCACATGGAAGAAATTAAAGAGGACCCCGCAGCAAGTGAAATCCAAGAACCAACAGCGGTCAAGATCGCAACCATCAATGCTGTTCCAGTGGAGGCTGAGGTCTTGGAGGAGCCTGTGATGGTAGAAAACTCTCCTAAAGTAGAGACAGTGGGTCCCATTGAACCTACCATTGAGGAGTCTCTCAGTACACAGACAGCTGAAGTCACAGAAGTTGCTGTTGCAGAGGCTGAAAAGGTTCAAGAACTTGATAGTGTGGATGAAATGGTGGCCAAAGCCGAGTTAACAAAAGTGGAAGAGGTTTTTGAGGCTGTGACACAGGAATTTGCAACATCCCTATTGGCTGAACCAGCTAAGACAACTGAGGCAAAGGAGGTTCCTGACGCGGTCAATGCTCACGCTGATGATTTTACACTTGTCAAAGAAACCGTCTGTATCTCTGCTGCAGAGGCTGCAGTTGAGACGGTTGCCATTGAGACCACGGATGACCATGAAATCGAGGGGGAAGTAGTCAATGTTGTTGCATCAGAAACCGTTGAACAGCCCAGCAGCGAGTCTGTGTCCGAAGTCAGTGCCATAGTCCAAGAGGTGTGTGAGAAGGTACCGGATCTTCCAGAGGGAACACAAGCCGAGCATGTTAAAGAGGAAGAAATCATTGAAGAAAAGAGTACAGTACTTGTTCAGACTGTCATTCAAAATGTCGTGGAGAACCTGTCTGTGGGAACAGAGCAAGCAGAAAGTGGAATGGAGCCAGAGGAGAATTTGGCTAGTATGGCTGAACAAGAGGTGCTACTGAAGTCTGAGCCAGAGCCAACAAAACCCAAGACAAAACTTGATGATAATCTGGTATCCGAAGCGCCTGCTGTTAAAGTGTCAGGAGAGGAAGTTTTAGAACAGCCAGCTGTGCCAGAAGCCACGGACAAAGGAGAGGACATCACACCAGATCTTACAGAAATACACCCAACAACAATTATCAAAGCCATTTCAGTAACAGAGACCCTTCCGGTTTGCGTTCTGCGTGAAATTGAAGCCGTGGACGAAGAGGTCGCTGTATTGACTGTAGATGGTACACAGGAGAGTCAGGAGGAGACAAAAGTTGATTTCAAGCAAGCTGAAGAAGAGGTCAAAGTTAGTCTAGAGGAAGAGAAAGTAGGATCCAAGGACACAGTTCAGA
Organism: Denticeps clupeoides; assembly: GCF_900700375.1. Lineage (NCBI taxonomy): Eukaryota > Metazoa > Chordata > Actinopteri > Clupeiformes > Denticipitidae > Denticeps > Denticeps clupeoides. The sequence goes on along the minus strand of NC_041720.1, from coordinate 11,472,038 downwards.
CCAAGGAAGCAGAGATGGAAATGGACGTTCAGAGCAAAGTACAGGCTGAGCAGGTGACAGAAGTACAACCTGAAAAACAACCCACCACAGAGGAACCTGAGACAACTGCTGTTGTAGCAGAACCAGTGATATGTGTCTTTAGATTGGCCGAAATGTCAGATCAAGGGAATTCCCAAGTTCTCTCAGAAACCTCAGTACAAACAGAAGAAAAGAGTCAAGTGGAAACAACAACAGATGTGGAAGCAGAGCAACCAGTGGACGCTGCTGACAGCTTGAACCAGCCTGAGATTGTGGTGGAACTGTGCCAGACAGTGCAGCAGATAGAGATCGAGAAGGCAGAGGAATTCACCGACAGTGTTGAGAACGCAGAGGGTGCCGGAGATGGAGTGGCCCAAGAAATCACTGCTGAAACGAACATGAAAGACGACGGCGCCGCGGGTCAGGAACTAACACCAGACAGCCTTCAAGCACCCCTGGAAGAGCCTCAAAAGGAGGCTTCAACACAGGAGACGCCAAGCCAAGAGGAAGCCACAAATGCAAAAGAAAATGCCACCTGTCAAAATGCAGATGCTAAGGACACAGCTGTGGAAGCCAAACCCAAGGTAGAGAAGACGGCGAATGCTGTAGCTGCAGAGGTGGTGGAGGAGGTCATTGAAGAGGCAGTGAAGGAGATTGAGCCAGTTTCCAATGAAATTGCTACAGTATCATGAGCAGGTTAGTCATAATTTATATCAATTACCCTTTAACTGTTATTTAGCTATCGTCCCATAAAATAGCCAGAAAAGTTAATATATGAAGACCCCGAGCACTGTGTGAATGTATTGAGTACCCAAAGGAGGAAAAAAAAGAACATGTAATTTTCAAATTCCTTCAGCATCCCATCTCATAATCTTCATGTGGTGCTTTTAAGGCATCAATGGGCCCTAATTTTGTAAGGGGTGGATTTGGCCGGCATGATGAAAAAGCTTTTGTTCCACGCACAGGTAACCAAGGGACCTTCGATATCAAAGCAAGAATGCTACGGGTTGCCCCAGTGCTTTGTAGGGCCGAGTTCTTCAGCGGAAGCTGTGTGAAGGGGAGATGAACTTGTGCTGACAGACTGATTATTATTCTGACCTCCGCAGATCAGGCTCTGTCCTTCAACCCTCCCATTAAATCATTCCCACACTGTACAGTTTAGGACAAAGGGCCGCATAATTAATAAGCTTTATCTTTATGTCATAATGTCAGCAAACACAGCATTTGGAACTCACCTTTTGGATCTAGGACATTTAAAAACAGAAGATTGAACTGAAGTTGAAGATGTGTAAAAGATAGATGAGGAGGAACAGCTGGGCGGGACCGAGATACATTTTTAATGAGCTCTAATGCAGCACTGCAATGGTGCAGCCCGTAGAGAAATACGGCAGAATGACAGCCTGTGGTATAGGGCTCTCCTCCCTCTGCCTGTGTCTGCACTTCTGCAGCACATCCCAGCCGAGTAATAAAAACTGCACTGGGGAGCTGGGTAAACCAAGACAGCAAAGGCTAGTACAAAACTATTTATCTGGGTTCTATTTACCCTTTGCTGATCGAATAAATATATCCATAAAAAAGGAATTTCTTAATTTGCATTGTTGTTGAGTGGTGACACAAATCTCTGATTAATTAAAATTATTTTGATGTCATCGTGAAAAATGACAGAACATTTTCCCACCTTATGTCACAGCCTGCAGATGTGAGGAGAGTGTGAGAGTGGGGCCTAGAAGATCCTGAGACCTGGGACACTGAGGTTCCTCTGGCAAATCCGCTGAGACTGAACTTTATCACACCTGCCAGAGGAGCACCATCCCCTTCCCCCTAATTCTGGATGTCCTTAATTCTCTAATCAAACGCAACCTCTTACACAACCACCTTTACAGAAATCCTGTATACACAGGTCAACAAACTCAAAACACAAATACACACGTTCTTGTCCTGCTTGTTATTCATTTGATGTATGCTTCCAGTTACAGTTGCATCCAATCACACTCCACTTCATTGTAGAGTGCTATCCAATATGAAAGTGTGTATGCACCTGTCTGAGGTATTGTTGGTGTGTGTGTGTCTGCGACCTGAAACCTGTCAAGAGGGTTATTACCTTGTATATTTTTATTTATAACTAATTATTATTTTCGCTTTGCTTCATGTTGTTTTTAAAGCTTATTGTACAAAGGCAGTCACCACATTTTAAGTATGGTACAGATTTACTGTCAATTTATGTTCAGATCAAAACTTTTGATTCATGTAGTAATGTGAACAGAGTGGGACAAGTTCAATCGTATAATTTAAACTTAATTTCTCACAGTACGGTCTATCCAAGCCTTAACATTAATAAAGATAAGTTAATTTACTTTAGTAGATAAGATGTCACTGACTGGTTGTGAAATTGCAAATCATGTAAAGATATGACTTTGATATGTGAACAAAAAGTATTTTTGGACTTGAGGTATACTTTGCATACAGGTGATCAATGGATTGTTGCATTTGTGACACATTTGCATGCTTAGAGAGGGTTGGTGCTTAACATCAGCACACATAAATGCTGTAGTGAGACGCATGGGAGAAATGTATTGATCTCCTAGTGACAGCCACTTGGGGCCACCTTATGGCCACCAGGAGTAAAGGCCTAAACAATGTGCTCTGAGGCCGTGGCCTTTTCCCAGACTAGTCACAGGCTTATATTCAGTTTGGTGAGGCCGTGGCCTTTTCCCAGACTAGTCACAGGCTTATATTCAGTTTGGTGATTGTTTATAATCTGTAAATTCAGGACCTTTCGTGTTTTTCTTTCTTTTTTAACATTCAATTGTTTAATAACATAAAGCTAAATTTTATGTGCTGTGGCACAAACCATAATTCCTGTGTTTTGTAACAAGACAAGTTGTCAAGAGGATTTACACATTGTTAGTTGTAGGCTTTGGTTAAAATGGCTGTAAATGAAAAGAACTGTAAGATCCTGGTAAACTACCACCATTTTCAGGGATCGATTCACTAAATGTAAACTTAATTTACATACAGTTCATACATACAGTTCAACTAAACATAACTGCATCTCTTCATCTATTCAAGCTTTTTTAGTAACACAATCTAACTGTGAACTGCATAACATTTGTACAAATTGTATACCTATGTACTTTAGACATATTGTAATAATAATACCCTGCAAAAGCAAAATATGCATCTGTAGCACGACATCATTCTACCTTTTTATATATTAAAAGCTGTTAATAGTATGAATACAAATTCATGTCTATATTTCATTCAAATAAAGCTAGCACTATAAAACCATAAACATGTGTGGCTGCGTCTGTTGGACTGTAATGTTTGTTAGTAATGCAAGTCCATATGTCTCGTTGGGGCATTCTGGAGGATGCACCAGGGCAGATGGAGGTCACATGAGCTCTGATGCAATGAAGAGCGAAAGAAAGGGTGACATCTAAGGGAGGGGAGACAAAGTTGTTGTGAACCATGGTGTCCACAGTGATGAAATAGTGGCAGGATGCTGGGAAGTCCTCAAAGCTGACATGGGGAAAGTACCCTCTTGGACTTCCTCCAGCACCTAATCATTCTCAGCAGACTCCCACCAGTCCTCACCCTCGTCCCCCAGGTCCCTAACATTATTATCCTCCAACTCCAGTCAGTTATCCCAGGAGGGTATTTTATATCGAAGTGATCGTGAGCCGGGGAAGTGCACGCCTAGTGGTTAGGGGATCCCGATCCGCCATGGTGTCACTGAGGTGCCACTGAGCAAAGCACTGTCCCCACACACTGCTCCCCGGGCGCCTGTCATTGCTGCCCACTGCTCACCAGCACACCGTCTGCTGTGCTGCAGTGTTTTACAATGACAATCACTTCACTTTCAGGTAATGTGGTCATAGTGTCAATATAGAGATACAAAACCAAAGTGCATTCAAATGATAGAACTAGCTTTAAGATACAAAATTATAGGAAATTATAACACCAAGAAATGTTTAAAGAGAAAAAACCTCTTAAAGAGGTGGGTTTTAAGCAGATTCTTAAATACTGCCAGGAAGTTTGGCCAAGTGAAAAGATGGAAGCATGTTCCACCAGCAAGGCACAACCTGGGAAAAAGAGTCAGGATTGAGATCAGTCACTCTTCAATGTTGGGAAGATTACTTTGGAAATGTAATTCGTCACCCTATTTAACGTGTAATAGTAGTGTAACTAATTATAATATAAAAGTTATCTAACTAATTCTATTTGATTACTTTTGTAAATTACAAATGAATAATCTTAAGCTCTTTTTTGTTTGGCTCTCATTTCTAAAAAAAAAAAAAACATTCTAATAAACACACAAAACTGTGCTATTATACAGGCTATTTGTCACGACTACGGACTTACGAGGGAAGGAAGCGCAGAGGTTTGACATACTGGGAAGGGGGTTTTATTATAACAAACAATAAAGAAATACAAATAAACAATGGCGCGGTGGCCGAAAACAATTTAACTTAAATTACGAACATAAACTAACCCGTAGGCGTGTGGCGATTGCCAGAACTCAAAACACATGAAACTAAAGGTCAAGTTCGTGCAGAGAGTTCACGAAAATGCCAGCGACCCCGAACGGGCGGAAACTTCCGGCATTTATGGGGCGTCAGGATTGGATTCCGGTGTGGAGCCCAGCTGCAGGCAATCCTGACAGAGCCCCCCCTCCAAGGGCTACGTCCTCGGAGCCCCAACAGTACCATCAGTGGAGGCGGCGGGGCGGACGGCGGCAACCACAGGGCTCCTGCCCTGCTGTATCCTCCCCTTGGAGGACCCGGTCCCTCGGGCTGGCTCCCCGGCGTGGTCAGGCGTGGCGGCCCCGGTCCCTCGGGCTGGCTCCCCGGCGTGGTCAGGCGTGGCGGCCCCGGTCCCTCGGGCTGGCTCCCCGGCGTGGTCAGGCGTGGCGGCCCCGGTCCCTCGGGCTGGCTCCCCGGCGTGGTCAGGCGTGGCGGCCCCGGTCCCTCGGGCTGGCTCCCCGGCGTGGTCAGGCGTTGGCGGCCCCGGTCCCTCGGGCTGGCTCCCCGGCGTGGTCAGGCGTGGCGGCCCCGGTCCCTCGGGCTGGCTCCCCGGCGTGGTCAGGCGTGGGCGGCCCCGGTCCCTCGGCTTGGCTCCCCGGCGTGGTCCCGCTTGGCGGCCCCGGACCCTCGGCCTGGCTCCCCGGCGTGGTCCCGCTTCGCGGCCCCGGACCCTCGGCCTGGCTCCCCGGCGTGGTCCCGCTTGGCGGCCCCGGACCCTCGGCCTGGCTCCCCGGCGTGGTCCCGCTTGGCGGCCCCGGACCCTCGGCCTGGCTCCCCGGCGTGGTCCCGCTTGGCGGCCCCGGACCCTCGGCCTGGCTCCCCGGCGTGGTCCCGCTTGGCGGCCCCGGACCCTCGGCCTGGCTCCCCGGCATGGTCCCGCTTGGCGGCCCCGGACCCTCGGCCTGGCTCCCCGGCATGGTCCCGCATGGCGGCCCCGGACCCTCGGCCTGGCTCCCCGGCGTGGTCCCGCATGGTGGCCCCGGACCCTCGGTCTGGCTCCCCGGCGTGGTCCCGCATGGCGGCCCCGGACCCTCGGCCTGGCTCCCCGACGTGGTCCCGCATGGCGGCCCCGGACTCCCGTACCTGCACACAATAATCAGGGCCGATCCATCTGGGTACGTGTGGGCCCTGTCTCCACATGTCCCCTCTGACACGTCTTGTGTCACCCCCTGCACCGCGCAGGGAGATTGTCCCAGAGTCTCCGGCGACTGTTCCAGGCACCCCAGGCTGGTGCCTTCTGGGACTATGCAGCCCCTCTCGCTGCACGGCCCTGGTGCCAAGGGGGGGGCATTGCCAGACCATCCGGCTAGCCCCTTCTGCGTCCGTTGGGACAAGCAGGCCCTCTTCCTGCCTGTCCCAGCTGGGTCCTCATGCCTACCCGGGGGCTCTATGGCGCTCCACCCCTCTGGAGGCAGACGCAGGCCCATGCCTGGCCCGCCCTCCTCACTGGCTACCGGAGGACCCAGCTCCATCGCTTCCCCACCTCCCCTCCCCTCAGGAGGAGTCCCCAACCCGAACTGCACCCCCCCAAAAAATTCTTTGGGGGAGCACCCCCCCCGGCTGGACTTAGGGGTACCTTGGGGCTTGTCCACCTCGCCTTGGACCAGCACATTCGGGTCAGGAACCTCCTCCCTGGGGTTCGGCTCCGCGGCTGGGTCGCCATCTGGTGGACACAAAGAGGGGAAGTGGGGGCGACATACGGACACATATGCCACACAGACACACACAGACAGAGACAGACAGAAGAGAGGGTCGTCTGGCTCCCTCTCTGGGCTCTCCGGGACCTCCTCAGGGGGCACAGCCAGGATCTCGGGAGGAGCGACCTTCTCGTCGCCCACCAGTGCTGGGTCTTCTTGCCCCGGATCCTGACTGGCACTGGATGTGGTGGAGGGGCAGAGTTCGATCCCTGGCTCAGGCCGATCAAACTCCGCCCTCAGTCTCTGTTGGAAGTCCCGAAAACTCCTGTCTGTCTCTCCCTGCTGCCAGAGGGTTGTGCTCCAGCCCCATGCTGATCCAGTCAGACACGTGAGGATGGTAGTGATCTCGTCTGTGTCTGCTGCCCCACTGAAGGGTCCCGGGACAATTGGGCTGTCCCACACGGGGCTGGGCACGTCGCTGGAGATGGTGGTAGGTGTGTGGTGTGGAGGGGGGTGGACGTCTTCTCCAGCAGGTGTGGACGCTGGTGCTGCGCTGCCATTTCGCTGGGGAACGTCCGGGCAGAGGGAAGGCGGGTCGGCGACTGGAGCAGGAATGGAGGATTCCCTGCGAGGCAGTCCCGGCAGCGCAGTTGCTGGCTGGCGACCTCCCGTCGCCCTCTTCCACCAGCTTTCCTCACACTGCTGGGAGGGACGTGGGTCTCCACGGACCTCGTGACGATCCTGGATGGGCGCGATGGGCGGAGCCATCCCGGCACCGACTGCCCAAACGGCGTCATCCTGGTCGTCGTCCGTGTCAACCTCGTACCCCCGGAAGTCACATGGGTCATCACGGACGCCGCGATGATCTCGGACGCGCACGCTGGGCGGAGCCATCCCGGCACCGACCGCCCACCGAAAATCCACGTCATCATCGCTTTCGTCATCCGTGTCCTCCCACCGGTGACTCCAAGGGTCGTCCACCCTGCGGACATCCTGGACCCATGGCGCGATAAGCTCCCATGGGCAGTACCCATTCGGGCTCCCCACGGACCTTGCGACGATCGCAGACTGGCGCGATGGGCGGAGCCCAACTCTCGTCTCCCGTGCTCTCGTCGTCGTCCGTGTCGTCCACGGGGAGCCTTGCCAGCAGAGCGCAGAGTTCTTGGCTCGACATGGCAAAGATCGTGGGGGTCGCATCTTCTGCGCTCGCTGCCCACGTCACTTCCTCGCTGCTGCCGACGCCAACGTCCTCGCTCCGCCCACTCACCCGCCGACGTTGTCGCTTCCGGGTTTCGCGGAGTTTCCCGGGGGTGACGTCATCACGCGGCGCCGCGTACCACGGCTTCTCGGGGAGAAAACGCTCCACCAGAACGGGCGGCGCGTCTCTCCCCTGCCGTCCGCGTTCGCCGCGCCGGGCTGCGTCTTTCGCGGCGTTTCTTCTCCTCTGCTTTCCACCTCTGCGCTTTTGGGTGGGTCGCTGGCATTCTGTCACGACTACGGACTTACGAGGGAAGGAAGCGCAGAGGTTTGACATACTGGGAAGGGGGTTTTATTATAACAAACAATAAAGAAATACAAATAAACAATGGCGCAGTGGCCGAAAACAATTTAACTTAAATTACGAACATAAACTAACCCGTAGGCGTGTGGCGATTGCCAGAACTCAAAACACATGAAACTAAAGGTCAAGTTCGTGCAGAGAGTTCACGAAAATGCCAGCGACCCCGAACGGGCGGAAACTTCCGGCATTTATGGGGCGTCAGGATTGGATTCCGGTGTGGAGCCCAGCTGCAGGCAATCCTGACACTATTTCTTAAAACAAAAAAAGAAAAGTAGAATACGTATGTTTATATATGTAGTTACCATATCGTTTGATTTCCAACAGTGTGCCACAAAGAGTTTGGACCCATAACCTGATAAGATCGTTGCCATGGTTGCTGCACCTCAGCCCCTCGAGGATTTATTCCTAGCATGCTGGCTCAAGCTCTCCTCCTCTGTACGCGAAATCCTTGTGCACGCAGTGATGCTCTCACAGCCTCTGCAAAGGGTAGAATCTGACAGGTCTGCATACAGGGAAGCCGAGGTAAGGTGGAACGGTCTGAAGCTCCTTCAGTGGCAGGCACCTACATCCACAATGAAGAAATTCAAAAGGTCCTTCATTCCTACAGCTGTCAGCTGTCAATAAAGTCCTTGTAACAGACTACACATACATACAGTCCCTGACAAAAGTCTTGTCGCTTGTGTACAAATTGACCTCAAGTGCCGCTTAAATATATTTCTGATCAAGATTTTTTTTTACAAGAAATGGCTCATTTTATTCCCAACAGCTTTTGTAACAATTTTTCAGTGCAAAACGAAACAGTCAAAAAGTATTCTAATAGTCAAAGCTTGTAAAGCCCATTGAGTCAATTTTTGCAAAGACATAAGTGTTGTCACTTTGTCATAAGAGCTTCACTGTGACTAATAATGGATCAATTAGGTCTCAGGTGTATAAAAAGAAGCCCAGAACACTAGACCTTCACATCAACTGCAACTAGACCTCTACAAACATGCCCGAGATTCACCCTGAGACTAAAGTGTTGATTATGAAGAGGCTGAAGACCAGATCCACTGCTGATGTGGAAGACACCTTCAGTCTGTCTCAGCGTCAAGTACATAGGATAAAAAAAAGATTTAAAGAGACGAGAAGTTTTTGACAAGCTCAGGTCATGCAGACCCCGCAGGACAAATGCTCGAGAGGACCATTTGTTGGCTCAAAAATCCTGGTTACCTGAAGTCCCTGTGTCAACCAGAACAGTATGTCGGATTCTGTCTCGAAATGGCCTCCATGGTCTAATCAGTGCCCAGAAGCCAGCACTAAACAAAAGACAATTGAAAAACCGTGTGGCATCTGCCAAGGCCCCACAGCCTGGATGCTGGAAAAGTGGCAGAAGGTGGATTTTTCAGATGAATCTTCTGTTGAATTACACCACAGTCACCGTAAATATTTCAGGAGACCTACTGCAGCCGCATGGAGCCGAGATTCACACAGAAAACAGTGAAGTTTGGTGGCAGAAAAATCATGGTCTGAGGTTACATCCAATATGGAGGTGTGTGAGAGATCTGCAGGCTGGAAGGCAACATCAATAGTCTGAAATAGCAAGAAATCTTAGCTACCTTTTATATTCCCAACCATAAAAGAGACCACATTCTGCAGCAGGATGGTGCTCCATCACATACTTCCATCTCCACATCAAAGTTTCTCAAGGCGAAGAAGATGAAGATGTTCAAGGATTGGCCAGCCCAGTCACCAGACATGACAGCATGGGGGAAGCATGAAAGACGAAACCAAAGAATATTGATGAACTCTGGGAGGCGTGCAAGACTGCCTTCTTTGCCATTCCTGATGACTTCATCAATAAATTGTAAGAATCCTTGCCAAACCACATGGATGCAGTCCTTCATAGAAGACATACAAGATATTAAATTTGGATCTCACAGCACCATTACTTATATTTTTTTCACATATTTTGACATATTTTTTATTTATATTTGTGGAGATGACGGTGGACTTCAGGAGACATCCCTCAACATATCAGACAGCCCGTTGTCTATTGTGGAGACCTTCAAGTTCCTGGGCACCACCAATGTCCCACGACCTGAAGTGGGAGACCAACACCTCCACCATCCTCAAAAAGACCCAGCAGAGGATGTACTTCCTGAGGCAACTGGGGAAGTACAGTCTTCCACATGAGCTGCTGATCCTGTTCTACACTGCGGTCATTGAGTCTGTCTTGTGCTCCTCCATTACCAGCTGGTATGGAGCAGCCACTAAAAGAGACAGGATCAGACTGCAGCGGACTGTACGGACAGCATAAAGGATCACCGGTGCCCCCCTGCTCTCCATCAAGGATCTGTAGCTCTCAATATCCAGGAAAAGGGCAGGGAAAATCATCTCAGACCCCTCACACCCTGGACACAGACTTTTGACCTGCTGCCCTCTGGCAGACGTTATAGAAATGCAGACCAGGACCAGCCAACACAGGAACAGCTTCTTCCCCCTCGCCATCTCCGTCCTAAACAGCTGAACTGTCACACTGCAAATCACCTTAAGCATTGCAGTGCACTTTATGTACACTCTGTATAAAGGATTTATTTTATGCCTATTTATTTATAGACCTATGTACATTTTTACATACATTTATTTATAGTCAGTATATATAGTTATTTATAAACAGAACAAACAAATTCCACAGCTTGTACAATAACACTTACACACATCCTTGCACATTGTTGTTGTTGTTTTTTACACTGTACTTGAGAGACACCATCTACTGGAATCAAATTCCTTGTATGTGCTTGCACTTACTTGGCCAATAAATACGATTCTGATTCTGATTCTGTCAAGCCTCCAGACCCGATACAAACACAAGAACAGGTTTTTTTCCCTTGCGGTTGAACAGTTACAACTCACAATTGCACTTTATGTACATCTGTATTATCTTAGGAATCTGTTATATTTGTAGTTTATATATATAGGATTTGATTATAATGTATATTGTCTTTCTTTTTATACTTTTTTTGTATGTGTTCACTCACATACTTGGCCAATAAACATGATTCTGATTTATCAGATGCTCTTATCCAGAGCGAAAGTCCCCTTGGAACCACGCAGGGTTAAGTGTCCTGCTCAGGTACACAATGGTAGTAAGTGGCGTTTGAACCTGTGACTTTGTGTGTTACACACTAGACTACTAGTGCCGTTGATATAGTTTTGATTCTTGTCTTGTACTATCCACATTCTGCCATAAACTTCCCTCTTGTAAGACTAATAAAGAATTATTTTATAAATATAACAAATACACCTTGTGTTATTTATTAGACAATGATCTTTGTTAAAGAATAAAAATTCTTTAGATTTTTATAACATTTTTTTAGTTTATTTTCACACCTGCCTAAAACATTTGCACAGTACTTTGTACTAGGTGCAAGTAAAATTCCTTTTGTGCTTCATGGTCACATTGGAATAAAAAGTTTGCGATATATGCATTTTGTGTATTTTTACAAGTTCAAAGGAATAAAAATGCATGCATGAAATACAGCCTCTTTCCATCAGATATTAACCACCTTATGGATTTAAGTGCTAAAACAATAAGCCGTGATATTGTCTAACTGCTGAATTGCTGAGAGGAACAAAACAAAAACTGAGTGCATCCCTTTGTTCAGGGTACCCACACATAAAAACACGAGTATTGTACCAACAACCGTGGTGCAGCGTAGGAGATCTTGGCTGGACTGGTGTGTGTCTGACGTTCTTGATTGGGTCGAGTTACTGATTGGGTCCTGACAGTTCAACTTTATTGGTTGTGTCCAGGGTGGAGATCATTATAATACACTTCACGCTGTAAACCTGTCCAGCGAATTTCAGAACAAAATTCTTGTATCCAAACACCAGGCTGTCTGTGTTGACATGCCAGTTTTTTATAGTTTCCCCCTAACCTCCCATTGCCTGTCATTAGGTTAATACGGGGGTACAGCCAAGATCGTAATGATTCAAAAATCTGCCTTACACTGTCAGTTTGGGTTATCTGTGTATTTATACTGTGAGCTGTAAAAGAGGCGGAACGTGGATTTTGGATTTTAGTTCCTAGTCAGATAAATTAAGCGTTTAGGGACTCTCAGAAATTGAGTACAAAGACTTACAAGAATTACACCTCTATATAGAGGATTATCCTGGGTATCCTGGGTTCTGGGTGTGGATCAACATTGGGTGTGTTTTTAGGATTTTATACATATTTCGTGTTTACGAACATCATTTTGGTAACTTCAGCGCAGATACAATTGTGACTATTCTGGATTGGGAACCACTTGACAGATGTTAAAATTGACAGATATCTACAGGTACTAAAAGAAATAAAAAATTCCCAACTATCAAAGACTTCTCATCAAGACGGGCCTTCACTATCTATGGCACGTCCATGTTTAATCGAATGTATTGTAGCGAGGCCCTGATCTAGGGAGCAGAAGTGAATTTGTTAGTGACAGCCCGCCTTGATGAGCGGTCTGACAGTTTGCAAAAGGACTTACAAAACAAACTTCAATTCAGTGATTTGTTAATATATTTATTATTTAAAACATTTTAATTAAAAGAGGCACATTGAATTGCCAATTGCAAAATGTAATATCAAATTACATGGTGAGATGGAATATTGAATTGACAATTGCATGTTCTGAATTGCTTTATTTAATATTTGTGATTAATATCTTCCATTGGGCAGCAGAGACGTAATTACAAGTAAGCAGTGCAAGAAATTCAGCTTTGTTTTGTATAAACAGGTATGTTGTCTGATACTGATACTGTTTTTATGCATTAATATGTGTTGTGTCATATTATTTTACCTGCTGGACCTTTATGTCAGCCTGCATGCCCTGAGACGTAAATTCTCTCATCTGAATCTACACTTGATATGTCCAGATTTAATTCTGAATCACTTTGGGGCGTGGCTTTTAAATTTTGCTCTTGCAGCAAGTGTGTAAAATCTTCCACATTCTTGTTGTGCTCCTCGTTGATTGAAATTTGTAGACTCTCCAGGGCTTTACTAATATTAGATTTATTAATCTCATATTTCTTCAGAACCTTTTGCATTTTACACCTCGACATGATCTGTTCTTCCTGCAGCTGCTTCTGGAGACATATGACCTCTTGCTTGTATGTCCTCTCCATATCCTCTTTTTCCTTTATCTGCAAGAGCAAACTATTAACCTCGTGCTGATACTTCTTATTAAGGTCTTTAGTCAAACTGTTTTCCTTTGTTAAACTGTCAATCGTTTCCATCAGAATGGAATTGTTTTTTAAAGCTTTGTCCAGAGATTCCCACTTTTCTTTAGCATTTTTCTCATTCTCTTCCATCAGCATTTTGTTGTTTTTTTCAGATTGTTGGAGTGTATTTTTCAAACTTGCATTTGTCTGTTGGAGAGAGAGTATTTCTTGTTATTTGCTGCTTTCTATTTCATCAATTAGCTTTTTCATGTGATTTTTATCTTCTCTCCATTTTGTTTGCTTTCTTACAAAATTTTTACTGGACCATTCTTCCTTTTCGGCATGTTTTCTAAGGTAATCATCCAATTTAACTGAGTGGTCAAGTTTCAGACCTTCAGTCTTTTCCTCCATTGCTTTGATCTGCTTTTTCAAAGATGTAAGGACATCCAAATTTTATGTCAGCTCAGTTCTGAGGCCTTCATTCTATATTTCTTGGCACTCCTTAGCCAACTCAGTTAAACTCAATTTGTTGTTCAGGAATTGTGTTACATGGAGCAGATATTCCAGGGTGAGCTGGGCCATTCTGAATGCATTGATCAACCCAACATCTATAGGGCGATAGCAATTTTTGCACCATTCACCTTACAGGTGGCAGTAAGTTACCATGTTAAAATGCTCCACAAGTGCTGAAATGTCCTTTTCCTATTCTATATGGTTTACATCAAGCTGTGCGAATCTAGACCTTTCAAACTCTTTATAACGTGGCTGAAAAATGGATGCGGGAAGATCTATTTCTGCTACATCAGGTATAGGCCATGATGTGAACCCTGTGGTATACTTGTCCTCGATTCCGGTGTAATTATGTGTCGTGTATATTTTAGGATGGGATGAACCAAAATTTCCTAAAGATCTATTATATTCCATTATAAATTCCTTAAGATTTTTTTTAATTGCCTTTAAATAGTTGTGTTTTGGTTATTGGCAAGAATAATTTAATGATAATGATGTCAACAATTTCAGGGCAGGGTGGTTGATCACAATAGTGATATTGATAGTGTTACAACTACCTGGCTAATGGTGGCTGCAACATAAAATAGGGTTTGCAGAGGCATGGCACAATAGAGGTTAAAAATGAACAGTTTCTAATTTATAAACACCGGTAAATAATTATTGTAGTTACATGTGAATATTGAATGTAAAAAGGTACCAAGGTTGCAGAGAAAATAAACATGAGAAGAAAGAGTAAAGAGGGAGAAGAGAAAGAGAGGGGGAGATAAAGTCTCAGAAGCCTTCCGGCTTCTGAGGCAAACCCCCCAGAGCAAGAAGCTCAGAGGTCCCTTTTTCCACATGTGAGCAGACTTTTATACCCCTGGCCTACAGGAAGTTGTCACTGGCCTACAGGAAGTTGTCACTGACCAATCAGAACCTGTTGTTTCTGATGTCACGCCCCCCGGTGCCTCCCATTTGGGGAAGACAAAGAGGGTGGGCGGTCCTGACGGCTGATACTTCACACGTTGACGTTGGACAAAAGGCATGTAAAAACCGGGGTGTCGAATCTTCACCCACAACCGTCGACACAGGAATGTCACACCTCCCCCTGCAGACATCTGTTATGCAAGACAAAAGCAGGCTCCCGTGATGTCCATTCTTACAATATGAAAAGAACATGCTAACATGAATTTACCGGGTTAGCAAAACCTATTAAAAAATAGAAGTAATAATAATAACGATGCCTAACTTTCATATCAGGCCACCGCAGTCCACACCAACCCCCTCCTCTGTAAACAGGGCTCTCTTTACTCTGAAATAAGTGCGCCTAAAGCCTGCCCCTACTGGCCTAGACAACTGGCAATCAGAAAAATAGCAGTATGATATCTAAAATGCAACACATCACCATCAACCAACAATGAAAAGGCCTACTGAATTCTTTGCCTTATTCTGCTACTTCTAACGAACATTCCAAAACTTTTGTTGACCCCATTCATAGGAGCTTCAAGAGAAGATTCAAGCACAGAGTACGTCATTTTCTGTTTTAATGTTTCAACATATTCACAACTTGTTTGACACAAATAATGTTAACTTGACTGGTGTTGGAGAATGTTGCCCAGATAATTAGCATCAATTGTCAGTGTCTGTTGCCTAAACTTTTACAGTCATTGTCCTTAACTCAAAAATGCTACATCACTTCACAATACACAACAGCACTGCAATAACCTTTATATGCCATATTTCCTGGTAATCTAGTGCTGACCAGAGGACAATGGGTTCTGATAGAAAAGTTATGTATCATTATTGGGTCTGTCAGGAAGACAGACCATTTATTATTGTGCTGAGAATGGCAAAAAAGAACATTAAAGAGCGTTAAAGACCGCCACGCGAAGACCGTCAAACGTAAAGAAACAACGGATTTGTAAAATAAAACTTCTTTGAAGTGATACTGCAGTACCACAGTAAAGAAGCCCCATTTTACAAATCCCATGCCCGCAGCTGTGACCAATGCCCGGACAGACCCATCACACGATGATATATTTTTTGTTTTTGTAGGTCGTACGGCCCGGCCACAAATCGAGTTAAAACGTGTAAAAAGTACCGTTTACCATCGTGCCGGGAACGCGTTTTTGGCTCCCTGGGGCTAACCGTTGAAGCTAGCGACCCGAAAATCGAGGCGAGGCCAAAGGCCTCGCCGAGTCTTACGATCCGACGTATGGGACGAGTCGGTGGCACCAACGGGGGTTTGGAAAACCCGGAAAAAGCCGGAAAACCGGGAAAAAGGCAATAAAAGGACACGTCTTACGTCCAAGGCCGCCACGATAAGACCGTGAAACGCACAGAAACAACGGAGTGTTTTGTTTTGGTAGGTCGCAAGGCCCGTCCACAAATCGGGTTCAAAGCGTAAAAAGTGTGGTTTACTGTTGCGCAGAGGAAGAGGTTTTCAGCTCCCTGTGACCAGCCGTAAAAGCTAGAGACACGGGAGTCGAGGCGAGGCCAAAGGCCTCGCCGAGACACACGATCTGACATATTGGACGTGTTGCTACCGCCAACAGTGGTCAGGAAAACATGAGAAATAGGGAAGAAGGCCAAAAAGGCCATGTCTCGCATTTGTGGCTGCCACGCTAAGGCCGTGAGACGCACAAAAAAAACGGAGAGGTCAGGCCGAAGGCCTGACCTCTCCACACACAATGACGTATTGGTTGCTTCTTTGGGGATTACAGGAGGGCCACAAATCACGTCCAAAACATTAAAAGTGTGAAAAAATCTGGTTTCCAAGAATTTGCGATGAAACGCTTCACAGCACACACACGAATCTCATATCAAATCGTGCGGCTTGTCGTTACGCACGGTTTGACGTATGGCTCGGCTCGGCCGGATTTACGGTCCGCGCGCAATTAGCCAAAAAGCGTTTTCGGAACGCGTTTATTATTCTAGCCCAAAATTGGACTTTTTTGGAGTTTGTGTCCAGACGGTTTGACATACAAAGAAGATATTGATGTCGTCTCGTAGATCTCGCCATGGCCGACGATTTGACGTATGGTTTATCTCCGTCTTACGGATCATGCACAAACTTGGGAAAACAAAAAAGTGTAAATGGGCGAGAAAAAAAATATTTATTTATTATTATTTATTTCAGCCTTTTTTCGGCAATTAATGCGGGTCGTACCGAAGCACGCACACTCGCGTGCTATATATCAAAAATTAGAACTTTGTTGTGTGAGGTGTGCTATTACTTTTATAAGCGATCGGACTGGGCCTGGCCGAGCTATTAACGCTGAAACAGGGTCATTTCCCATTGGAATGTATTGATCGCTAATTTTAGCATTGGTAGCATTTGTAAAAGAAAACTTCTTTGAAGTGATACTGCAGTACCACTGTAAAGAATTCCCATTTTACAAATAACATGCCCGCGGCTGTGACCAATGCCCGGACAGACCCATCAAAATTTCCCCTGGGGATTTTGGCTTCTAGTTGGGTCTGTCAGGAAGACAGACCATTTATTATTGTGCTATGAATGGCAAAAAAGAACATGTCTTACGTTAAAGACCGCCACGCGAAGACCGTCAAACGTAAAGAAACAACGGATTTGTAAAATAAAACTTCTTTGAAGTGATACTGCAGTACCACAGTAAAGAAGCCCCATTTTACAAATCCCATGCCCGCAGCTGTGACCAATGCCCGGACAGACCCATCAAAATTTCCCCTGGAATTTTGGCTTCTAGTTATTATTATTATTACTACTTGTAAAGGAAAAAAAATCCATTAATGCAATTCTGCCCACCAGAAATGTCACAGCAATCCAGTGCTCCATATATAGTCTGCACTCCCAAGCCCTCCCCAAAAATCAGGAGCTACCAGCCTCAGCCAGGGCTTCACAAATGGCAATTGCGACCTGCGGGTTTTTTTTATGTTCTTTCCTTTTGTTTCTCCTGTTTTCGGCCCTCACGCCGGTTTGGTTATTGTTATCTTATAGTAATAAATCTTGTTTCCATTATGTCCTGCCTCTGCGCTTCTTTCCCCCCGTCAGTTCTCGGACGTGACAGAATGTCGCAGCCCAAACCTAAAGTGCAGAGTGAAAAGGCAGAGGACAACTATGAGGAAGAACTCAGACAGGTGGTAAGTGGTAGTAGCCTAGTGGGTAAGATACTCACCTATGAACCAGAAGACCCGGGTTCAAATCCCACTTACTACCATTGTGTCCCTGAGCAAGACTCTTAACCTTAAGTTGCTCCAGGGGGACTGTCCCTGTAAATACTGATTGTAAGTCGCTCTGGATAAGGGCGTCTGATAAATAGTGTAAATGTAAAATGTAAAAGACAGGGTGTCAGCGGGGGGTGCTGGAGGATTGCCCGTGGGGTCTGGGAGTTCCGTGGGGAGACGCGCCAGGACCGGGATTTCTATGTACAATCACCCCTCCCCTCTCCATAAAAGGTGATTATGTGGAGAGAGTGTCCTCCTTCAAGTTCCTCGGGATCTCCGAGGATCTTTCTTGGTCTACAAACACAACCACCCTAGTGAAGAAAGCCCAGCAGCTTGGAAAAGGGATGGAACAGGGTGCAAACCGACCTGTGTCCTTCTACGGAGTCACAATCGAGAGTGTGCTGGTGCACGGTATCCCCGTGTGGTACGCTGGTTGTACATTAGAAGAGACTCCAGAGGGTCACCAGAACAGCAGAGAAGGTGATCGGCTGCCCACTCCCCTCCCTGGTCTCCATTGCCAGCTCTTGATGTCTCTCCAGAGACCATCTCCATCCTAACCACCACCTATTCAACATACTGCCCTCTGGTAAAAGGTTCAGATCCATCAAGTGCTAAACCAACAGACAAAAGAATAGCTCCTACACAAGGGCAGTCAGAACTCTCACAGTGTGTGTGTGTGTGTGTGTGTGTGCAGATTTCTTCTGTACAGTCGTCTCACTGCTGCTATTGACTATGGCCCTGCGCAATATCTTGGCAATGTGCAATTACCAATTTACCCAATAGTTTCACTTATTTCTACTGACCAAAGCCATTATAGAAATTTGACTTTATGAGATTTAACATTAATACAGGTTCCCCTAGCCTGTCTATGATCCTGCAGTGGCTTGAAATAGTGATACAGAGAAATAATGATAGTGAGTACAGAGAGAAACAGTGGGTACAGAGAGTATTCAGGCCAAACTGAGCTGTTGGGGGAGAAGAGCCTTGGTGAGAGACGTAAAGAAGAACCAGAAGATCACTGTGGCTTAGCTCCAGTGATACAGTCAGGAGATGGGAGTAAGTTGTAGAAAGTCAACCATCACTGCAGCCCCCCGCCAGTCAGGGTGTCACGCCGGAGTCTTGTTTGGGAAAAATGACGGATGGCAGGGTGACAAGGGGAAAACAGTTTATTTTTCAAAAACTAAAATACGTCAGGGAAAAAGAAAGGTCAAAAGTCCAAAGAACAAAACCACGGCGCCTTGCGCTGAACCGGGGGAAGGGGCGGAGTCCCACTCGACCCTCAGGCTGGTGCGGCGCTCGCCGGCGGGGTCCTCCTCACGAGCGCTCCTGCACAAACTGTTACGAACCGGTCTAGGGGCTCCGGCCCGTAACAAAAGAAAGGACACAAACGTAAACCTACTAAGACGAAACGGATAATTTTAACAAGTATTTTATTAACTACTAAATATATAAATAAAGAAGAAATACATACAAAACGAATTACAACGAATAACGGCAAACAAAACAGGAAAACAGAGAAAAACAGACAAACACCGAAGCAGGCCGACACAACAAGTTGCGTCGCCTCCTAGGGGAAGCGCAGGGGAAACCGGAAGTGATGTCAAAGGGAAAGGGTAGGAAGGCGGGTGGGTGGATGGCACGGCAAGCGCAGCCCCCGAAAAAGGAGACTGAGGCTCCTTTTATTCTGTCTGTCCCACAGCAGGTACAGGTGGGCTCAATTTACAAATCACCAGGCACCTGCAAACAACACAAAACACAGAACAGAAACACACCCCAAAATACCAGGACGTAACAAAACGACCAGGCAGGTTCGTGAGAATCCGCAGGGGTCTGGGGCGTTCGTACACACAACCACACTTGACAGACACAAAGGGGCTCAGACTCCAGTAGTCACGTTGGAGAATCGCTCTGTAGACTCTGGATCACACGGGTCTTTTATAATGAGGCGGATTAGACTAAACCAGCCGCACCTGACGCTCGTTAGCCCGTGAGGATCACTAGCCGTGCCGAAGGAGCCTGGAGAGGGAATGTGTTGAGGAACCCACGACCCAGGACTGTGATAAGGGACACGCCCCATGCACACTAGGGAATTGGGACTTACCCGGGCACCCGCGGCTACACGACATGACACGGACACACAGTCTAATACTCTGGGGAGGGTGAGCGTGTTGGGGGGGGCGGAGCCGGCACGGACGTGACAGTACTCCCCTCTCCAGGCACGCTTCCGACCCGGAAGCGACGCCCTCTCACTGATCCTGGCCGTGGGCGCGAGGACTGTGATGAACCGGGAGGTTGGCCCCTCGGCCGCGTGGCTGGGCGGCCGGGCCGGGCTCGATGGAATTCTTCCACCAATCCCGGATCCAGCACATCCCCGGCCGGTACCCAACTCCTTTCCTCCGGACCATAACCTTCCCAGTCCACCAAGTACTGCAAGACCCCTCCCCGCCTCCGAGAATTTAGGAGCCTCCGGACCTTGTAGGCAGGGGCACCATCCACCTCTACTGCCACTGGGGGAGTCACGTCCGCGTCGTCCGAGTGCAAGGGTCCCCTCGTGACTGGCCTAAGTAGGGAAACATGGAACACAGGATGAATGCGAAGATCTGAGGGGAGTTTCAGTTTAAATGTTACTGGGTTTACTTGGGACACAACAAGGAAGGGGCCGATAAATCGCGAGGTGAGTTTGGTGCAGGGGAGTTTGAGGCGCAGGTCCCTCGTGGAGAGCCAGACCCGGTCACCTTCTCTGATAACAGGCGCAGTCCGCCGCCGACGGTCAGCTTGGACTTTGAAGCGCTGAACCGCTGACCGCAAGGCAGTATGTGCTCCTTCCCAGACCTGCTCAGCCCGCCGAAACCACTCATCCACTCGAGCCACCCCAGACTGTTCCCCATCCCAGGGACACAGAGGAGGCTGGTGCCCAAGCAGGCACTGGAAAGGAGTCAGGCCCGTGGCTGAGTGACGCAGGGAGTTCTGGGCGTATTCTGCCCACACGAGGTACTCTGCCCAATCGTGTTGGTTGTACTGGCAGTACGCCCTTAAAAACCTGCTTAACTCCTGCACCATCCTCTCTGCCTGTCCGTTGGACTGTGGGTGATACCCCGAGGTGAGGCTCACCGCAACCCCCAGCCTCCTAAAGAATGCCTTCCACACCCGGGAGGTGAATTGGGGGCCTCGGTCAGAGAGGATGTCCTCCGGGATGCCATAGACTCGAAAGAGATGTTCGAAAAGAGCCTCGGCCACCTGGAGGGCAGAAGGGAGGGATTGAAATGGTATAAATTTACACCCCTTCGAGAATCGATCCACGACCACCAGAACCGTAGTGTAGCCTTTCGAAACCGGCAGATCCGTCACGAAATCCACTGCTATGTGGGACCACGGTCTTTCCGGTATGGGAAGAGGCACTAATTTCCCGGCGGGTAGGCTACGTGGACTCTTTGTGGTGGCACAAACAGTACAGGAGGAGACACTGGTCTGCACATCTTTCTGTAACGAGGGCCACCAATACTTCCTGGCCACCACTTCTCCCGTTCTGCGAATGCCCGGATGGCCAGTAGCTGGTGTCGTATGGGCCCATTCTATCACCCTCCCACGAAAGTGCTCCGGTACATATGTTCGCTCTGGAGGACATCCAGGAGGAGCCGGGTGATTCCGGGTCTCCCGAATGATCTCCTCGTCAAGGTCCCACATGACCGGGGCAACAATCATGGAAGGGGGCAGAATGGGGGCAGGTTCTTTAGGGACCTCGCCTGCAGAATACTGCCGGGAGAGTGCGTCCGCTCTCCCGTTTAGCTTCCCGGGCCGGTAGGTAATTTTAAATGAGAAACGGGAGAAAAACAAAGTCCACCGAGCCTGACGAGAGTTCATGCGTTTCGCCTGCCGGATGTATTCCAGGTTCCGGTGATCAGTAATAACTTCGAAGGGATGTTGCGCTCCTTCAAGCAGGTGGCGCCACTCCCCCAACGCTGCCCGTACGGCCAACAGTTCCCGGATTCCCACATCATAGTTAATTTCGTCCTCCGTCAATCTTCGCGAATAGAAGGCGCACGGGTGAAGCTTCCCGGGGTTACCATGATACTGTGACAGTACCGCCCCCAATCCCACCTCCGAGGCATCCACCTCCACGACGAATGGCTTCGTCGGGTCGGGAATTTGTAGAACCGGTGCTGTGACGAACCGCTCCTTCAGGGCGCAGAACGCCTCTTTTGCAGCACCGGTCCACTGTAGCGTCTTTGGATGCCCCTGGAGGAGGGATGTGAGCGGCGCTGCCACAGTACTGTAATTTCTGATGAATCGACGATAGTAATTGGCAAACCCCAGAAAGCGCTGCAGCCCTTTGATAGACGTGGGCTCCGACCACTCAGTCACCGCCGTTACCTTAGGTTCCTCCATAGCGATTCCCGCTGAGCTTATGTGATACCCCAGAAATGTCACCTCCTTCATGAAGAAGGAGCATTTCTCAGCCTTCACATACAACTGATGCGTACGCAAGCGGGAGAGGACCGCCCTCACATGCTGGAGGTGTTCCTTACGGGTTTTGGAGAACACCAAGATGTCATCAATATACACTACTACAAACCTATCCAGCATGTCTCGGAGGACGTCGTTCACGAACCCCTGGAAAACGGCCGGAGCATTCGCAAGTCCGTAGGGCATCACCCTATACTCGTAATGCCCCGACGTGGTGCTGAATGCCGTTTTCCATTCGTCTCCCGCTCGAACACGCACCAGATTGTAGGCACTCCGGAGGTCGAGCTTCGTGAAGAAGGTCGCCCCCCCGGAGCCGCTCGATGGTAACGGGGATCAGTGGAAGAGGGTAAGAATACATACTTGTGATCTCATTAAGCCCCCGGTAGTCAATGCATGGGCGCAGACCCCCGTCCTTCTTCTTCACAAAAAAGAAACTGGCGGAGGCGGGAGAGCGTGAACGCCTAATATAACCCTGACGCAGGGCCTCGGCAACATATTCCTCCATTGCCCGCTGCTCAGGTTCAGACAATGAGTAAATACGGGACCGAGGAGGGTTTTTCCCTGGCAGGAGGTCGATTGCGCAATCCCACGGACGGTGCGGCGGTAGACACATCGCCTTATCAACAGAGAAGGCCTCGTGCAAATCCTGAAATTCGGGGGGAATGGCGTGCGCTTCCTGTGCCCGCGGGCTTTCGACCGTCGTCGCGTGCACAGGTGTGGGTGGAACAAAACACCGGGACGTACATGTAGGGGACCATGACAAAATGGTGTGAGTGTTCCAGTGTTACGTCCCCGGTCTAGGGTCAGGGACATAACAAATGGGACATATGAGTATAAACTCCAAAACGACGCAACAACACTTAACGCTAATCTTTTATTACAAACGAAGACATTTAAACAACAACAGAAACACAAAACAGGTCTGGGCAGTCTAAGGCCTATCTTCTCGTCCTGATACTTCACTTCACCAACAACAGTCTATCTTCCTCAAACACTCTCCTCCTCTTTTCACCAACTCTCCTCTTCTTCACCAAAGCAGCCACCATTTTGAATCCTCTTCCCGATTACAGCCCACCAATCACAGCAGGAAGTGGGAGGAGTCCAATCATGGGCTGATGAGGAGCCACCCTGCAACATTACACAGAAAGAAAGAGAGAGACACACACACACAAACACAACAGAAAACACCCATAGTCTGTCACGGGACATCACACCCCCACCACCAAAAATCAACGTACTATGTTGATTCACCCCAAAAAAAAACTAAAAGGCCCGTGACAAGGCATCAGCCAAAACGTTGTCCGTCCCACGTTTGTATTTAATTTCTAAATTGAACCCGTGCAAAACCAAGGACCAGCGCATAATACGCTGATTTGTGTTTTTCATCCGAGATAAAAACACCAGGGGATTGTGGTCAGTAAAAACTAAAACAGGTTGTGCGGTAGACCCAATGTATACTTCGAAATGTTGCAATGCTAAAATCAGTGCTAGCGCCTCCTTTTCAATGGTGCTGTAGTTCACCTGATGTTTTAAGAACTTTTTTGAGAAGAAGCAGATGGGATGATCAACTCCATCCGCATCTTCCTGTAACAGCACAGCCCCAGCTCCAACCGCACTGGCATCCACCTCCAGTTTGAAAGGGCGCTGGAAGTCAGGAGCAGCAAGAACAGGGGTACTGCAAAGAAGGGTTTTCACAGACATAAAAGCATTCTGGCATTCATCGTTCCAACTAAACTGTACTCTGCCTCGCAGCAGTTCAGTCAACGGACACACTACCTCCGAAAAGTTTTTACAAAAAGCCCGGTAGTATCCAGCCATTCCCAAAAATCGGCGCAGTTCCCTTTTCGATGTGGGAACTGGGAAGGCAAGAATGACCTGAATCTTAGCAATCACAGGTTTTACCTGGCCTTGACCCACCTCTTTACCTAGGTAAGTCACAGTGGCTTTGCCGAACTCACACTTTGCCAAGTTCAAAGTCAGCGATGCATCCTGCAGCCGCTTGAACACAGCTGTCAGAGTGTGGATATGCTCGGACCAAGTGGACGAATAGACAATAATGTCATCTAAATAAGCGTCGCAGTTTTTAATTCCACAAAGCACTTTAGCCATTAGACGCTGAAAAGTCGCTGGTGCATTACGTAACCCAAAAGGCATAACCTTATATTCTAAGAAATTATCCGGTGTGACGAAAGCAGAAATTTCAGAAGCTCGGGGAGTCAACGGAACTTGCCAATAACCACGAAGCAAGTCTAATTTACTGACAATACGAGCCGAACCAACCCTATCAACACAATCTTCCATTCGGGGCAATGGAAATGAATCGGGTCTAGTTACTGCATTTACTTTTCTGTAATCAGTACAGAAACGAACTGTACCATCAGGCTTAGGTACTAACAGACAGGGACTACTCCATGGACTACAGCTTGGCACGGAGAACCCATGTTCCAACAAATAATCAACCTCAGACTGCATTACCGTACGCTTAGTGGGATTTAGTCTGTACGGGTGCTGTCTGATTGGGGCATGTTCACCAACATCAATGTCATGCTTTAATACTGTAGTACATGACGGAACATCACCAAACAATGTCTTATATGTCCGAATTAAAATCATAACCTGCTCCCGTTCGTTAAGAGGCAAATGTGACAGATGTGCATCTAAGTTTTGTAAGATCACACTGTTGTGTAATCTGGGCGAAGACACAGGAACATTTCCTAGATGTAACCCATCCTCCTCGGGAGAATATGCATCCAGCACGGGCATAGAAGCCACGGACAACACAGCAGCTCCTTTACCTGGTGGATCTACATTGTCCTGTGTTGCATCACTGTCTCTCATAACGTATTTCTTGAGCATGTTCACATGACATACACGCATTTTACGTTTACGGTCAGGAGTGCGAACAACGTAATCAGTGTCACTTAACTGGGACTCAACCACATAAGGACCTGAGAATTTTGCTTGGAGAGCAGACCCCATTAGTGGTAATAAAACCAGAACTCTGTCACCCGGCTGAAAAGATCGAGAGACTGCTTTCTGATCATATCGGGCTTTCATAGACCCTTGTGCATGTTGTAAGGAAGCTCGAGCAGTAGCACAAGCATTATGAAGCCGTTCCCGAAAGGAACTGACATGATCCAGCACATTAGTCTCTGTCAATGGTTCAGCTACCCAGGCTTCTTTAAGAAGCTTGAGTGGACCACGCACGGTGTGACCGAATACAAGGTCAGCAGGACTGAATCCCAAAGACTCCTGAACAGTTTCACGAATGGCAAACAACAATAGTGGGAGACCCTCATCCCACTCTTTAGCCGAGGCTAAGCAATAAGTACGGAGCATGGACTTCAGAGTTTGGTGAAAACGTTCCAATGCTCCTTGCGACTGGGGATGGTAAGCACTTGATACCAGATGCTTTATTTGTAATTCCTCCAAAACTTGCTTAAAAAGGCGAGACAGGAAATTCGAACCTTGGTCCGTTTGGACCAATTTTGGAAGTCCAAAAGTAGAAAAGAACTTCACTAAGGCTCTCACTATATTCTTAGCCTTTAGTGAGCGTAACGGAACTGCTTCCGGGAAACGTGTGGCACTACACATTATCGTCAGCAAGTATTTAAAACCTGTTTTGGTACGAGGAAGTGGACCAACACAATCTAAAATTATCTTCGAAAATGGTTCGGTGAGGACAGGCACAGGACAGAGTGGCGCGGGTGGAATTGACTGGTTCGGTTTACCAGCCAACTGACAAACGTGACACGATCGACAATATTGAGCAACATCGGATTTCAACCCAGGCCAAAAGAAATGGCGCAAAATCCTGTTATATGTTTTTGTTACTCCCAAGTGTCCAGACATCACGTTGTCATGCCCTAAACACAGCACCTGAGACCGAAATTTAAGAGGAACCACCACTTGATATACTGAATTCCAACCTACGTCATCAGCAGTTGGAGGATTCCACTTCCTCATCAAGATCCCTTTATCCCAGAAAAAGGCTACCGAATTTGCAGTTATGTTGGCCTTGTCAACAACAGCCGAACGACACTGCGTTAAAGTAGAGTCTTTTCGCTGCTCCTGGGATATAAGCGTTTTACTTACAGGCAGCGACATTGTCTCATCACCATGGACATTAACAGCACGCATCCGCGGCGCTCCCTCTACCACTCCGCCGTCTGATGGCGCTGCACGGGAGACCAGAGGGTCAGAAACAGCCATAAACGTATCATACAAATCATCCGTACTCTGCCGGCGTGCCTGCGCTCGGGTGACTGCACAAGCAGGGAAAACTGACTCATAACCCGGCACCACTGAAGAGGGTGGAACCGCAGGGTTATCAATGACCTCCGGAAGGGGAAGAACTTTCCCTCCAGCCAAATCGTTCCCAAGAATAAAATCGATTCCCTGCATAGGCAGTTCGGGGCGCACTGCGACTTTGCACGAACCTGAAAATAAAGCACAGTGCAGGTTTACAACGTGCAGTGGCACTTTAACGATGCCTAATTCAATACCCCGCACCAGTACATAAGAGCCACAGAACGTGTCATCAGAAAAGGGCCAGACATTCGCTAAAACAAAAGACTGCGCAGCACCGGTGTCTCGTAAAATGCGCACTGGCACTGTACTACTGTTTCCAGCAGCTGCGGAAACTGTACCAGCAAGCACAAAAGGTTCATAGACAGGATCAATAATAGTGGGGACACTCACAGCAGACTGAACAAACCCAACCCCTTTTGGTGAGGATTTAGGAGGTGAACCGTGCTTCTTTAAGAGTTTTGGGCATTTAGCGATGAGGTGGCCGGTCTCGTGACAATAAAAACATGCGCGACCATCACTAAAGGAAACGGGCGAAGATCGAAATACGTTCCGATCCCGTCGGAAACTCACATCCCGATCTGGTTTTCGTGAGACTGAATAAAACACAACTTTATGAGTAAGCACGAATTCATCTGCGCAGACGGCTGCCTGCGCCAGCGTTGACACTTTCTGGTCGTTCAGATGAGTGGCAACAGCTTCCGGGACGCAGTTTTTAAATTCCTCCAAAAGGATTAATTCACGAAGCTGTTCCCACGTACTGACCTTACTGGAAACACACCACCGGTTAAACAAAGCTTCTTTCTCTCTGGCAAACTCCACATACGTAAGTTGCTCACCCTTCCTAGACTTCCGGAATCTTTGACGGTACGCTTCCGGGACAAGTTCGTACGCGTTCAGAATTGAAGTCTTTACCACATCATAGTCAGAACTCTGCTGCAAAGAAAGTGAAGAGTAAACTTCCTGAGCCTTGCCCACAAGAACACACTGCAGTAGCAGCGTCCAAACAACTTTAGGCCACTGTAAAGTTGTTGCTACTCGTTCAAAGTGACTAAAATATTTTTCCACCTCGTCCTCAGAAAATGGAGGCACCAGTCTAATATGTCGGCTGACATCGAAAACAGGGGTTTGCAACTCGACAGACAGGCCAGACTTGGAAGCTAATTCAAGTTCGAGACGCTTTAATTCTAGGTCTCGTTCTTGACGTTCACGCTCAAACTGGCGTTCGCGATCACGTTCTTCCAACTCCATTTGCTTAAGGTGCAACTGGCGTTCGCGATCATGTTCTTCCAGTTCCAATTGCTTGAGTTGTAGCTGATGCGCTAGCTCCTTTTCACGCAGCCCACGAGCTTCTCGGTCAGCCCGCAGTTTTGCTGCTTCAAGCTGCATCTGCTTCTCTTGCAGTGACATTTCCTTTAACCGAATTTCACTAGAGAAACTCTCGCCGGACTCTTCCAAGCCCTCAGCAGAAAGTGGACTACCAGATTTAACACATGGTACCCCCTTTTCCACCAACCCGACTTTTAACGCTGTTACTAATAAGTCTTTCAACTTTCTATCGGCGCTGGCAATGGGTATGCCATAAAAGTCAGCTACACCCAATAGCTGCTCCTTGGTTAACTCTGCTAACATCTCATCGGAAGGGAACTCAACAAAACCCTCAAAACCTTTTTCCATAGTGACCTGTAATTCTAATCTCACAACAAAATATAAATTGAATTACTTGGTGAACCCACCAAAACAAGGAGAAACTACACAGACCCAACCACGGCTCACTGGGATGTATACCAGAGTCAGTCTGCTCCTGTGGGATTCTAGGAACTCCAGCTCCTAATCTACCTAACCAGCCAGCTACCTAAGATCTAGCTAGTCTTCAGGGAAGTTACCAGTTTTAGGCACCTTTAAACGCAAGCTCGCAACATTTCCAGTCTCTGACTGAGACAGAAATGCTCGACGCGTACCTCCCCCTGGATTTTTCCCCAAAAATAATAAACCAAAACAACAAACAAACATAACAAACAGCGTCCGTTGGAAGGACCCGCTCAAGGCAGAACCCAGCTGGACAGCTCTACCTATCCAGAGTTCACCAGAAAACCCACATAAACAGAAAAAACTCAAACTTACCCAGATGAGAACAGTTGCCAAGGTCCACACAATATCCTACCTACGCGATAGGAAATCCCG
Organism: Denticeps clupeoides; assembly: GCF_900700375.1. Classification (NCBI taxonomy): domain Eukaryota; kingdom Metazoa; phylum Chordata; class Actinopteri; order Clupeiformes; family Denticipitidae; genus Denticeps; species Denticeps clupeoides. The sequence continues at coordinate 11,443,473 of NC_041720.1, read as the reverse complement.
GACGAGCCCCCAAAATTTGTTACGTCCCCGGTCTAGGGTCAGGGACATAACAAATGGGACATATGAGTATAAACTCCAAAACGACGCAACAACACTTAACGCTAATCTTTTATTACAAACGAAGACATTTAAACAACAACAGAAACACAAAACAGGTCTGGGCAGTCTAAGGCCTATCTTCTCGTCCTGATACTTCACTTCACCAACAACAGTCTATCTTCCTCAAACACTCTCCTCCTCTTTTCACCAACTCTCCTCTTCTTCACCAAAGCAGCCACCATTTTGAATCCTCTTCCCGATTACAGCCCACCAATCACAGCAGGAAGTGGGAGGAGTCCAATCATGGGCTGATGAGGAGCCACCCTGCAACATTACACAGAAAGAAAGAGAGAGACACACACACACAAACACAACAGAAAACACCCATAGTCTGTCACGGGACGTCACATCCAGTTTATGTGAGGGTTGTGTGTACGTAACCAGGGCAGACCTAATATTAGTTGGTGGGGGGACTGGGGTAGAACCATAAATGACATTTTCTCTAAATGAAACGGGGGAATGGAAACAAAAAGGGGGTCAGTCGCTATGGATAAGGGTTCGTCCCCTAACGGTCGCCCGTCCAGGGCTTGTACCGAAACAGGGGACTGCAGAGGATGGGTAGGGATATGACAAGTAGACACAACAGACCGTGCGATGAAATTACCCGCTGATCCGGAGTCTACAAGAGCAGGGAGAGAAACACAAGGATGGTCAGGAACACACACAGACACTTGTATAAGAAATTGTCCATTGTCATTGGGGGAGAGAACCTTTCTTGCTTGCCCCTCTGATCGGGGGCGCTGTGGGCAGCTGTCCCTCCAGTGAGCTGGACTCCCCCCTGACACGCCCCTGTCCAGAGACGCCGCCTCCTCTCCTCCCGCTCCACACTGGCCGTGGCGACCTGCATCGCCTCCGGGGATGGTGAACGCCTGTCACCCCTTGTCGCTCCGACCCGGAGCCTGACTGTGCCCTCCTCCCGGACCACTGCAGTCCTTGGAGCACGCTGGGGGGAGCGCCTTGGGCGCCTCTCACAAAGGTGGGCGTCCAGGTTGATGGCGAGGTCTATAACTTCATCCAGGCCCCGCCCAGCGTCCCGACACGCCATCTCTAGTTGGATCTCGGGCGCCAGGCCGGCCCGGAACATGGTCAGCAGCGCGTCCTCCCCCCAACCACTCTCTGCTGCCAGGACCCGGAATCGGAGAGCATATTCTCTCGCGGTAGACCTGCCCTGCTGGATGGTGTGGAGGCGCTGTCCCACGGACCGCCCCTGCTCCGACTGATCAAACACCACCTTAAAGTGGTGTATAAAATTTGCATAAGTCCTCACCTCTTCGCCCCCCTTTCTCCAGAGGGCCCCGCCCCAATCCAGAGCCGGTCCGGATAGTCTTTGCAGCATGGTACTAATCTTTTGTTGGTCCGTGAGCCCGGTGACGTCCGCAAAGTATAAATCACACCCCAATAAAAAGTTCTTACACTCTGCGGGGTCACCGGAGTATCGCTCTGGAAGACTAGCGACCCGGCGAAGGGGGGGCTCTGGAACCCGAGGGCCTTCTCCTGGAAGGTGGGGGGTGGGAGCTAAGGGGGGGGCCGCTCCGCTGGGGGGCTGGGCCAGCAGCTGCTGGACTGCTGTGGTGAGCGCCGCGATCTGATCCCGCTGTGCCACCACTTCTGCCAGGGAGTGGGTTAGCCTACCCAACTGGTGGTGATGTGCGGCCACCACTTCCTCCAGGGTGGTGGGGGGGTGATCCGGGGGCAGGGGCACTGATGAGCCATCCATCAAGAGAGAGAGAGAGCGATTCTTCTGTCACGCCGGAGTCTTGTTTGGGAAAAATGACGGATGGCAGGGTGACAAGGGGAAAACAGTTTATTTACAAAAACTAAAATACGTCAGGGAAAAAGAAAGGTCAAAAGTCCAAAGAACAAAACCACGGCGCCTTGCGCTGAACCGGGGGAAGGGGCGGAGTCCCACTCGACCCTCAGGCTGGTGCGGTGCTCGCCGGCGGGGTCCTCCTCACGAGCGCTCCTGCACAAACGACCAGGAAGGTTCGTGAGACTGGCACCCGCGGCTACACGACATGACACGGACACACAGTCTAATACTCTGGGGAGGGTGAGCGTGTTGGGGGGGGCGGAGCCGGCACGGACGTGACACAGGGCTTTATGACAGAGTGGCCCGACGGAAGTCTATCCTCAGTGGAAGACACATGAAAGCCTACATGGAGTTTGCTAAAAACACCTGAAGGACTCCAAGATGGGAAAAATAAAAATCTCTGGTCTGATGAGACCAAGATGTAACTGTTTGGCATTCATTCTAAGCGGTATGTGTGGAGAAAACCAGGTACTACTCATCACCTGTCCAATCTGAGTCCCAACAGAAAAGCATGGTGGTCGCAGCATCATGCGGTGGGGGTGTTTTGCAGCTGCAGGGACAGAACGACTAGTTGCAATTGGTCAAAGTTTCCAACCAGAGCTCATATATATGATTATTGGTTTATTGTGATTGACAAAAGGATCCACAAAACTAGCAGATCTGTATTGCACAGCCATCATTGGTGCTGCTGGGATACAAAGCGTTTCCTGTCTCCTGGCAGAAACCCCAGTTTCAGGCACATCACTTAAGTGTTTTGAATTTGTGCATGTTTTACTTGAATTGAGCTGAATTGAAGGCTGACTCTTGAATTCCTCATGGATTCTGTTTTTATTACCTACTAAAACATTTTTTAATTCTTTGCATCAGTGGCAAGTGTTTTGGTTACTGTGTGGTGCTGCAGTCATTCGTGCTATCAGTCTGCATGGCCTGAGAGGTATAAAGAACTTCCTCATCTGAATCTTGACTTGATATGACCTGATTAATTTGTGAATCAAACTGCTGAACTTTGGAGATGGTTTTTTGATTTTTCCTCCTGCAGCCAGTGAGTAAACTGCTCCACACTGTTCTCCTGCTGCTCGTTGAGTGATGTTTTTAGACAATTCAGGGCTTCATTGATCTTAGATGTCTTCATCTTATTTTTTCGGAGAACTTTTTGCATTTTACAATTCCACCCTCTCTCTTGCTTACATAGCTACTTCTGGAGACATAGCAACTCTTCTTTATATGTTCTCTGTGTTGTGTGCCTTGTGTGTGATGAAGGTGCTATTGGCAAATATTGGCGATTCTGATTATAATACACTTGTTACACTTGACACCGTTAATCTGTCCAGCGAATTTCAGATCAAATTCTTGTATTCAAAACCAGGCTGTCTGTGTTGACGTGACCAATGGACGGCACTTGTGTACCTGTGCTGCCTTCTAAGGCATCCTTTGAGTGCAACTTTATTTTGAAAGGTTCAAAGTTAGAGACTTTTAGCGAGTGCTTTTATTTTGTACAGGAAGTTGTTATGGGTCATATCCTGTTTCCTTATAATTCGTCAAGACCACACTAGAATTCAGTTGTGTGTAATCTGGGTCCATCGCATGTAATCCACACTGTAATCACCACAGATGCAATGTTGTGAGTACATAATTTCATAAATTAAAGTGTTAGGTTAATGTTAAAGGCATTATTTGTTTAAGAAAAGAAACGTAAATGTATGTTACAAAGACAATTTATTTATGATTGTTAAACACATACAGGATGGTTAATTTATGTTTTCCTGTGTTATAGTTTTCACTCTGTCTCTGTAAATAAATGAAGAGTCACAGTAAATGGCTTAAAAGAAAACTTACGACGACTCAAGCCATTATTGGCTCCACCTACTGGTCCCAGATGTCTGAAGCGTCAACGGCTCCCAGATGTCTTGCGACAACGGCTCACCACAATCCTATTAAATCGGCATGCAAAGTTAGTTACAATCTCTTGGTTGAAATCATACTTATCTTACGCATTCACTTTGTATGACTGAGCGATGACTACTCTGCCAAAACCAAAGTGAAATACAGGATTCAGTACCGGACCGCTTGTTATTTGTTTCATAGGCGAGCACCTCTCCGTCAGCTGGAAAACTGTGTAACGGATGACCCGCAACTTCCTTATGCTCAACTCGGATAAAACTGAGGTTTTGGTCATCGGTCTTAAATGTGCAAAAACAGAATATAGATTGGAGTGTGCTGGTTTCTCGAGTGTTACTATTTTATCACTGAAATATTTGGGTTTGACCAGTGATTTTTGACCATTATATTCAAAATAATTCCAGAAGCGTGTACTTCCACCTTAGAAATATTGCTAGGGTTAGGATGTTTCTATCCAACGCTGATGCATAGTACATTAGTACATTTATGACATCTAGAGTAGAATACTTGAACTCTGTTTTCTGGCTGCTCTGCTGTTTCCCTAAATAAGCTCAAACTTGTGCAAAACCCTGCAGCCAGGGTTCTTACATGCAGAGCTGGCCCGTGCCATTAGGCAGCAGAGGCAAATGCTAAGGACTGCATACATCCAGGCAAACAAACAAAACATTCCATTATTCTTAGAACTAACTAGTATTAATGTGTCTTAATATGAAAAGAACATGCTAACATGAATTTACCGGGTTAGCAAAGCCTATTAAAAAATAGAAGTAATAAATAATGATGCCTAACTTTCATATCAGGCCACCGCAGTCCACACCAACCCCCTCCTCTGTAAACAGGGCTCTCTTTACTCTGAAATAAGTGCGCCTAAAGCCTGCCCCTACTGGCCTAGACAACTGGCAATCAGAAAAATAGCAGTATGATATCTAAAATGCAACACATCACCATCAACCAACAATGAAAAGGCCTACTGAATTCTTTGCCTTATTCTGCTACTTCTAACGAACATTCCAAAACTTTTGTTGACCCCATTCATAGGAGCTTCAAGAGAAGATTCAAGCACAGAGTACGTCATTTTCTGTTTTAATGTTTCAACATATTCACAACTTGTTTGACACAAATAATGTTAACTTGACTGGTGTTGGAGAATGTTGCCCAGATAATTAGCATCAATTGTCAGTGTCTGTTGCCTAAACTTTTACAGTCATTGTCCTTTACTCAAAAATGCTACATCACTTCACAATACACAACAGGACTGCAATAACCTTTATATGCCATATTTCCTGGTAATCTAGTGCTGACCAGAGGACAATGGGTTCTGATAGAAAAGTTATGTATCATCATTATTATTATTATTACTACTTGTAAAGGAAAAAAAATCCATTAATGCAATTCTGCCCACCAGAAATGTCACAGCAATCCAGTGCTCCATATATAGTCTGCACTCCCAAGCCCTCCCCAAAAATCAGGAGCTACCAGCCTCAGCCAGGGCTTCACAAATGGCAATTGCGACCTGCGGGGTTTTTTTATGTTCTTTCCTTTTGTTTCTCCTGTTTTCGGCCCTCACGCCGGTTTGGTTATTGTTATCTTATAGTAATAAATCTTGTTTCCATTATGTCCTGCCTCTGCGCTTCTTTCCCCCCGTCAGTTCTCGGACGTGACAGAATGTCGCAGCCCAAACCTAAAGTGCAGAGTGAAAAGGCAGAGGACAACTATGAGGAAGAACTCAGACAGGTGGTAAGTGGTAGTAGCCTAGTGGGTAAGATACTCACCTATGAACCAGAAGACCCGGGTTCAAATCCCACTTACTACCATTGTGTCCCTGAGCAAGACTCTTAACCTTAAGTTGCTCCAGGGGGACTGTCCCTGTAAATACTGATTGTAAGTCGCTCTGGATAAGGGCGTCTGATAAATAGTGTAAATGTAAAATGTAAAAGACAGGGTGTCAGCGGGGGGTGCTGGAGGATTGCCCGTGGGGTCTGGGAGTTCCGTGGGGAGACGCGCCAGGACCGGGATTTCTATGTACAATCACCCCTCCCCTCTCCATAAAAGGTGATTATGTGGAGAGAGTGTCCTCCTTCAAGTTCCTCGGGATCTCCGAGGATCTTTCTTGGTCTACAAACACAACCACCCTAGTGAAGAAAGCCCAGCAGCTTGGAAAAGGGATGGAACAGGGTGCAAACCGACCTGTGTCCTTCTACGGAGTCACAATCGAGAGTGTGCTGGTGCACGGTATCCCCGTGTGGTACGCTGGTTGTACATTAGAAGAGACTCCAGAGGGTCACCAGAACAGCAGAGAAGGTGATCGGCTGCCCACTCCCCTCCCTGGTCTCCATTGCCAGCTCTTGATGTCTCTCCAGAGACCATCTCCATCCTAACCACCACCTATTCAACATACTGCCCTCTGGTAAAAGGTTCAGATCCATCAAGTGCTAAACCAACAGACAAAAGAATAGCTCCTACACAAGGGCAGTCAGAACTCTCACAGTGTGTGTGTGTGTGTGTGTGTGTGTGCAGATTTCTTCTGTACAGTCGTCTCACTGCTGCTATTGACTATGGCCCTGCGCAATATCTTGGCAATGTGCAATTACCAATTTACCCAATAGTTTCACTTATTTCTACTGACCAAAGCCATTATAGAAATTTGACTTTATGAGATTTAACATTAATACAGGTTCCCCTAGCCTGTCTATGATCCTGCAGTGGCTTGAAATAGTGATACAGAGAAATAATGATAGTGAGTACAGAGAGAAACAGTGGGTACAGAGAGTATTCAGGCCAAACTGAGCTGTTGGGGGAGAAGAGCCTTGGTGAGAGACGTAAAGAAGAACCAGAAGATCACTGTGGCTTAGCTCCAGTGATACAGTCAGGAGATGGGAGTAAGTTGTAGAAAGTCAACCATCACTGCTGCCCCCCGCCAGTCAGGGCTTTATGACAGAGTGGCCCAACGGAAGTCTATCCTCAGTGGAAGACACATGAAAGCCTACATGGAGTTTGCTAAAAACACCTGAAGGACTCCCAAGATGGGAAAAATAAAAATCTCTGATTTGATGAGACCAAGATGTAACTGTTTGCCATTCATTCTAAGCGGTATGTGTGGAGAAAACCAGGTACTACTCATCACCTGTCCATTAGAGTCCCAACAGAAAAGCATGGTGGTCGCAGCATCATGCGGTGGGGGTGTTTTGCAGCTGCAGGGACAGAACGACTAGTTGCAATTGGTCAAAGTTTCCAACCAGAGCTCATATATATGATTATTGGTTTATTGTGATTGACAAAAGGATCCACAAAACTAGCAGATCTGTATTGCACAGCCATCATTGGTGCTGCTGAGATACAAAGCGTTTCCTGTCTCCACAGTCATAATAGTTTTGGATTTCTCATTAGTTTATAGTTTTTATTTCGTTTAGATTTTTTTTTTTAAATTCAGTTAGTTTTAATTAGTTTTTAGAGGCAGATTTACTAGTTTTTATTAGTTTTGATATTTTGAAATTGCTTAGTTTTAGTTTAGTTTTTATTAGTTACAGTGTTAGTGTTATTTTTTTTTTTTTGTAAATTAGGATATTTGTCAGGTGCATGAATCAAAATCACCAGAATAGCCTTATCCATCTTAGCTCCGATAAGGTTCCTTTCCCATGATACCTGGCCTGGCTATCGCTTCTCTTTCGGGGGAGGGCGGGCGAGAGGCTAGCTTGTTCAGGTACTCTTGGTTCGCCTTTTTGTGTGAGCTTTTCAAATGGACTTTCAGATTCGTGGGGTTTTTCCCCTTGAGAAGTATTCCACATATTGTATCACCTGCTTCTACAACAAGGCACTTACTTTTATTTTTGCCACTGTCATAATCAAAGAAATCCCAAATAGGACTTTTTCTTCCGCTTTCTTCCGACTTTCGCTGCAGCCATCACGCTAGCCGGCGGCGTCACGGACAGACTATGGACACGTGACGTCACACACCACGTGTTACCATAATGGTCAAAAACCTGGCTTAAAACTGGCAGCGTGAAGTAAATAGATTTTAATTCATCCCTAAAGGCTTATTACAAAGACGAAAACGAAGGGCGTTTTTGCTATAATATTAGTTCGTTTAAGTTCGTTTTGTATACACACAAAACAGTTTCAGTTAGTTTTCGTATTTTTTTTCGTCTTTATTTCAGTTAACGAAAATGCTTTTTCAATTCTAGTTTTAGTTTTATCGTTCGTTTTCGTTAACTATAATAACCTTGCCTGTCTCCTGGCAGAAACCCCAGTTTCAGGCACATCACTTAAGTGTTTTGAATTTGTGCATGTTTTACTTGAATTGAGCTGAATTGAAGGCTGACTCTTGAATTCCTCATGGATTCTGTTTTTATTACCTACTAAAACATTTTTTAATTCTTTGCATCAGTGGCAAGTGTTTTGGTTACTGTGTGGTGCTGCAGTCATTCGTGCTATCAGTCTGCATGGCCTGAGAGGTATAAAGAACTTCCTCATCTGAATCTTGACTTGATATGACCTGATTAATTTGTGAATCAATCTGCTGAACTTTGGAGATGGTTTTTTGATTTTTCTCCTGCAGCCAGTGAGTAAACTGCTCCACACTGTTCTCCTGCTGCTCGTTGAGTGATGTTTTTAGACAATTCAGGGCTTCATTGATCTTAGATGTCTTCATCTTATATTTTCGGAGAACTTTTTGCATTTTACAATTCCACCCTCTCTCTTGCTTACATAGCTACTTCTGGAGACATAGCAACTCTTCTTTATATGTTGTTTCCATAGCTTCTTGTTGCTTTATCCTTGAGAGCAAACTATGATTCTGCATTTGAGTTATTCTCTTTTTCTTTGTTAACCAGGCAATCTCTTCTATAAGCATGTCATTGTTCTCCAAAGCTTTTATCTTCTTCTCATAATCCTCCACTTGCTCTTTTGCAAGGGACATCACTGTTTGAAGGTTCTCAATCACTTTCATCACCATGTTTCCGTCCTGCTCAGCTTGGTCGAGTTGCTTATTCAAGCTTGCAATTTTGTTTTTGTGACACTGTGACATTTCTTTCTGGTAGCTGCAACTTGGGGTTTCATCAGTTACCTCTTTTAGACAGTTTAGCTCCTCTCTCAATTTCTTTTTTTTATTTGTTGTAGCCTCCTTGAACAATTGCTTTTGATCTTCCGTTGTTTCTTCCAGTTTGCTAATCTGTTTCTTTAGAGATGTAATGACAGCCTGACCTTTCAACTCATCTCTGAGGTCTTCTAATGATTTTGTTTGGTGCTCCTAAAGTGACCTCAATTTGTTGTTCAGAAAGTATGTTTTATGGTGCAGGTATTCCGCTGTGAGCTGGGCCATCCTGAATGCATTAACGAACCCATTATCTAGGGGTTTGAAACAAAGTCCGCACAATTCACCTTCCATTTAGCAGTATGTTACCATATTAAAATGCTCCATAAGAGCTTTAATGTCCTTTTCAGACGCTATACAGTTTACATTCAGACATGTGAATTTACATTTATCAAACATCTCAGAACGTGGCTTAAAAATGGATACTGGAAGATCTAATACTTCTGCCCAATCAGTACACCATGATGTGGATGGCTGGTCCTCCATGTCAGATGAATCATTTCCATTGGAAATCATTTCCATTACTCTTTACTCGTACTGTGCATAGTCTTAAATAGTTTTTTTTTCTTTAAGAATAATTTAATGATTTAATCTGTTCTTTAGTATACAGAAACTTTTTTTGCTTTTGCATTAGACTATGCTAATCATCTGTAAGAAACATTTCTGTGGTGTAATGGAATGATTTGTTTGAATATTGTTCAATAATTCTACAGTTGTGGTGTGATTCATTCTGATTGCCTGCTGAATGGATGTACTTGCATGGGACGCACAGTAAAAACACATATAAAAAGTACATTTTGATTTCTAACTTATAATTTTGGAACATGTTCGCGTACAAAGAATTTCCTGAGGTTTGGGGCCAGTGAGTCAGTCTCAGGGCTGATAGCATTGAGGGAGCCACGCCGGATCTCCGGCGTTCTGACATGGCTGCAAAAATAAATCAATGAAACACAGGTTGGCCACCTGATCTGACAGCTTTCACTTTAAACCACACCAACAATAGACATGGCAGCCCGGGAATGGTTAAACTTTTTAGCTCAGAAGTCACAGTCATGGATAGATGTCCTAAACGGCAAAGTAATCATCTTTTTGTACTTCATTGTTCACACTGGAATAAAATGTTTGAGATACTGTATCTACGTTTTGTGTATTTGAAGTACGAACGTTTAATGATTTCATTGATTTTATATGTTTTAGTTAGTGGTGGGCGTTATCGGCGTTAACGTGCTGCATTAACGCGAGACTCTTATTGCGCAATTAAAAACGTGCTGCGTTAATGTGAGACTTTTTTATCGGCGATAAAATAATATCGGCGTTAATCTATTCACAAAGTTGGGTTGGGAGCTGGGTCTATACTACGCAAGCTATTATGCCGGAGTTAAATAGTTACATTAGATTAATAAGTATATTTCTTCTTTCTTGTGTCTTTTAGTTTCTTATTTCCTAAAGACTTTTATTTTGTTTTTGAGACCCGGTTCAGGTCTCTTGGACACATGGCGTTATTTCATTATTTCTTTCATTTTAATTTATGTACATATTAGGAATATTTTGTATCTTTGCGGGTGCCGCGCTGCTGCCGGGTGTCGACCAATCGGTGATGATAAATGATCCCTCGTGCCAAACCCAGACCAATCACTGTTCCGTTCACGCCCCCCTCCCCTTCCCTTCTGTTCTCTGTGTTGTGTGCCTTGTGTGTGATGAAGGTGCTATTGGCAAATGTAACGCAAGTAACTAGCTCGGGAAAACTGTAATAATATTACAATTTTCAGACGAGTAATGCCTTACACTACTAGTTACTGAAAAAAAAAATATTATTACAGCGTTACACCCAACACTGGTTATTGGGTCTGTCAGGAAGACAGACCATTTATTATTGTGCTATTAATGGCAAAAAAGAACATGTCTCACGTTAAAGACCGCCACGCGAAGACCGTCAAACGTAAAGAAACAACGGAGTGGTCAGGCCGAAGGCCTGACCACTCCGCACACGATGATATATTTTTTGCTTTGGTAGGTCGTACGGCCCGGCCACAAATCGGGTTAAAACGTGTAAAAAGTACCGTTTACCATCGTGCCGGGAACGCGTTTTTGGCTCCCTGAGGCTAACCGTTGAAGCTAGCGACCCGAAAATCGAGGCGGGGCCGAAGGCCTCGCCGAGTCTTACGATCCGACGTATGGGACGAGTCGGTGGCACCAACGGGGGTTTGGAAAACCCGGAAAAAGCCGGAAAACCGGGAAAAAGGCAATAAAAGGACACGTCTTACGTCCAAGGCCGCCACGATAAGACCGTGAAACGCACAGAAACAACGGAGTGGTCAGGCCGAAGGCCTATTGGTTGCTTCTTTGGGGATTACAGGAGGGCCACAAATCACGTCCAAAACATTAAAAGTGTGAAAAAATCTGGTTTCCAAGAATTTGCGATGAAACGCTTCACAGCACACACACGACTCTGATATCAAATCGTGCGGCTTGTCGTTACGCACGGTTTGACGTATGGCTCGGCTCGGCCGGATTTACGGTCCGCGCGCAATTAGCCAAAAAGCGTTTTCGGAACGCGTTTATTATTCTAGCCCAAAATTGGACTTTTTTGGAGTTTGTGTCCAGACGGTTTGACATACAAAGAAGATATTGATGTCGTCTCGTAGATCTCGCCAAGGCCGACGATTTGACGTATGGTTTATCGCCGTCTGACTTACGGATCATGCACAAATTTGGGAAAACAAAAAAGTGTAAATGGGCGAAAAAAAATTATTTATTTATTATTTATTATTTCAGCCTTTTTTCGGCAATTAATGCGGGTCGTACCGAAGCACGCACACCCGCGTGTTATATATCAAAAATTAGAGCTTTGTTGTGTGAGGTGTGCTATTACTTTTATAAGCGATCGGACTGGGCCTGGCCGAGCTATTAACGCTGAAACAGGGTCATTTCCCATTGGAATGTATTGATCGCTAGTTTTAGCATTGGTAGCATTTGTAAAAAAAAACTTCTTTGAAGTGATACTGCAGTACCACTGTAAAGAATTCCCATTTTACAAATTACATGCCCGCAGCTGTGACCAATGCCCGGACAGACCCATCAAAATTTCCCCTGGGGATTTTTGTTTCTAGTTATGTATGTTGTAGTAGCATGTAGTGTGTAATGGTATGGTATGTTATTAGCAACTTTCTCATGTCTTTTCGCAGTGGCAGTTTTTTATAGTTTCCCCCTAACCTCTGGTTCGGGATCATAATGATTCAAAAATCTTGCGTAGCTGTAACTGAATTACACTATCAGTTTGAGTTATCAGTGTATTTATGCTGTGAGCTGTAAAAGAGGCGAAACCTTCTGATGTGTATTTTAGTTCCTAGCCAGTTAAATTAAGCGTTTCAGGCGCTCATCTCAACGTCAGCGCATGCGGGATAGCAGTATAGAAGATAATTGGTAATGCAGTATTCAATCAGAGCATGCAATGGTCAATTCAATATTTAATCTGAGCATGTAATTTGATATTACATTTTGCAATTAGCAATTCAATGTGCAAAGTGCTGATGCAATCCTTAGTTCATTCCAAAGTATTTTGAATAAAAAAATAGAACAACAATTCACTGAATTGCATTGTTTGTTTTGCGAATTGTTTTGCAAAGTGTCAGAATCAAGGCGAGCCATTATTAACAACAGTAAAACTGTGGAAATTAATAAAAAAAACTCTCTCTCTGGAAGTTGCCACAGACCAATCAGAATTTGTTTGGCAGACAGACAAAGGCAGGGTGGGGATCTCAAAACAAATGGCTGGCATTTCACACCCCTTGCCATTTGAAAAGATATGGAAAACGGAGTTGATGAACCTCTACGCAAAACAAAGGTGCAGAAACGTCATGGCCCTGCAACGTCCCATCTTACACAACGTTACTTCCTTCCTGATCAAGGGAGCAGAAGTGAATTTGTTAGTGACAGCCCGCCTTGATGAGCGGTCTGACAGTTTGCAAAAGGAATTGCAATTCAGTGATTTGTTTATCTATTTATTATTTTAAAACAATACATAGATAATATTAGATAAATAATAAATAGATATAAATAGATATTATTTTGAACATTAAAATCTTCCATTGGGAGCAGAGCCATTATTACAAGTAGTGCAAGAAATTCAGCTTTGTTTTGTATAAACAGGTATGTTGTCTTAAGATACTGTTTTTATGCATTAATATGTGTTGTGTCATATTATTTTACCTGCTGGACCTTTATGTCAGCCTGCATGTCCTGAGACATAAATTTCTGAATCTGAATCTACACTTGATATGTCCAGATTAAATTCTGAATCACTTCGGGGCGTGGCTTTTAAATTTTGCTCTTGCAGCAAGTGTGTAAAATCTTCCACATTCTTGTTGTGCTCCTCGTTGATTGAAATTTGTAGACTCTCCAGGGCTTTACTAATATTAGATTTATTAATCTCATATTTCTTCAGAACCTTTTGCATTTTACACCTCGACATGATCTGTTCTTCCTGCAGCTGCTTCTGGAGACATATGACCTCTTGCTTGTATGTCCTCTCCATATCCTCTTTTTCCTTTATCTGCAAGAGCAAACTATTAACCTCGTGCTGATACTTCTTATTAAGGTCTTTAGTCAAACTGTTTTCCTTTGTTAAACTGTCAATTGTTTCCATCAGAATGGAATTGTTTTTTAAAGCTTTGTCCAGAGATTCCCACTTTTCTTTAGCATTTTTCTCATTCTCTACCATCAGCATTTTGTTGTTTTTTTCAGATTGTTGGAGTGTATTTTTCAAACTTGCATTTGTCTGTTGGAGAGAGAGTATTTCTTGTTATTTGCTGCTTTCTGTTTCATCAATCAGTTCTTTCATGTGATTTTTATCTTCTCTCCATTTTGTTCGCTTTCTTACAAAATTTTTAGTGGACCATTCTTCCTTTTCGGCATGTTTTCTAAGGTAATCATCCAATTTAACTGAGTGGTCAAGTTTCAGCTCTTCAGTCTTTTCCTCTATTGCCTTGATCTGCTTTTTCAAAGATGTAAGGACATCCAAATTTTATGTCAGCTCAGTTCTGAGGCCTTCATTCTATATTTCTTGGCACTCCTTAGCCAACTCAGTTAAACTCAATTTGTTGTTCAGGAATTGTGTTACATGGAGCAGATATTCCAGGGTGAGCTGGGCCATTCTGAATGCATTGATCAACCCAACATCTATAGGGCGATAGCAATTTTTGCACCATTCACCTTACAGGTGGCAGTAAGTTACCATGTTAAAATGCTCCACAAGTGCTGAAATGTCCTTTTCCTATTCTATATGGTTTACATCAAGCTGTGCGAATCTAGACCTTTCAAACTCTTTATAACGTGGCTGAAAAATGGATGCGGGAAGATCTATTTCTGCTACATCAGGTATAGGCCATGATGTTAACCCTGTGGTATACTTGTCCTCGATTCCGGTGTAATTATGTGTCGTGTACATTTCAGGATGGGATGAACCAAAATTTCCTAAAGACCTATTATATTCCATTATAAATTACTTAAGATTTTTTTTTATTGACTTTAAATAGTTGTGTTTTGGTTATTGGCAAGAATAATTTAATGATAATGATGTCAACAATTTCAGGGCAGGGTGGTTGATCACAATAGTGATATTGATAGTGTTACAACTACCTGGCTAATGGTGGCTGCAACATAAAATAGGGTTTGCAGTTATTCTGCAATAACGAAATATGACTTAGACTACTTGTTCTGAACAGGTGTTTTCAGTGAGCAGTCTGTAAAAGTTGTTTCATTTTGAGACACTGTTGTAAGGCGGTCTGAGAAATATTGGGCATGACACTTGAAAGTGTGAAGGAGGATTCCAGCAGTGACTTTGTAAAACTCAACGTCAGAATTAATTAATGAACTCATTACAGAAATGTTTATAGGCATTCTCTGTCTCACAGAAACACACCTATATAACTGCGGACAGCCTCTTTAACTGGTTCTAAATGTTGCCATTGTAACTGAAAACCAGATTGTCCATCCTCCTGTTCCAGTTGTCTCAGACCACCTCTTAATTACACTTAATGTGAGCATTTTAATGTTGTCCATGGTTTAACAACCATATTAGCCAACTGAAGCAGGACAGGCGCAGATTCGAACGGAAATTGCGTAGCCCGAAACTGGAAATATTCAGACAAGCCTGGAAGGACAGTCTTGTCAGATATTGAAAAGCTCTTTCCTCTGCTAAGTCTGCATATCTGTCTTACATTTACAGCATTTATCAGACGCCCTTATCCAGAGCGACTTGCAATCAGAAGTTACAGGGACAGTCCCCCTGGAGTTACAGGGACAGTCCCCCTGGAGCAACATAGGGTTAAGTGTCTTGCTCAGGGACACAATGGCAGTAAGCGGGATTTGAACCTGGGTCTTCTGGTTCATAGGCGAGTGTGTTACCCCTACTACCACCCCTGTCTTTTTTGATAGAAGAAAAAGATCACAATCCTTGGTGTTTATTTGACACCATTGCTAAATTTACCAGAACTAATGATAGTTCCAAAGAGCCTACAAATGTACTAAGGAGCAGCACTTACATTGGTTACTTCGACACTAAGATAAATCAGATGTGACAGAGCATTTTAGTAAATACCCATGCTGATGAAGATGACTATACTTATGTTTTTGAAAGCGTAACCGATGACTCTGTAACATTTGATTTATTTTCTCCAATTACACTTTCTGAACTTTCCTCAGCTAAGCCATCAACCTATATCCTCGACCCAGTACCTGCTAAAATACTCAAAGAGGTGTTATGAACATAGCTATGAGCAATGGATGAGTGAACTAAGCCCAAAAGCTCTGTGCTAGTTCTCTAAGACCGTAACATCTACTTCTAACAAACATTCCAAAAATTGTTGACCCCATTCATAGGAGCTTCAAGAGAAGATTCAAGCACAGAGTACGTCATTTTCTTTTTTAATGTTACAACATATTCACAACTTGTTTGACACAAATAATGCTAACTTGACTGGTGTTAGAGAATGTTGCCCAGATAATTAGCGTCAATGGTCAGTGTCTGTTGCCTAAACTTTTACAGCCACAGGATGACTGACATATTCTCACATTATAATCATGTTTCTCTCCAAAGCTGGATATGTCTATTTATCTGATCGCTTTAGATAACTTAATACTAACACCCTTCTCTCTTCATTATCACTCACTTCTATAATCTATAAATCCTTTAATAAATGTGAAGTGATCACATGGCATCGCCGACCCTTGTGAATTTCCCATCTGCCATCTGCTGATCCCTCCTGATAGTGGCACAAGCCCTAAGGACAGCGTGTGTGCACAGGTCTTACAAATATGACTGTTGACATGTGTATGTGGGTTGTGGACATGTAAATAGGGGAATTTACATTTAGTGTGTGTGGGAACCATGGAGACACCACAGGACACCATGGAGTAGATGTGCAGAACCCACTTCCCTGCATTCCCATTGTCTGTTGGCTCCACCTACTGGTCCCAGATGTCTGAAGCGTCAACGGCTCCCAGATGTCTTGCGACAACGGCTCACCACAATCCTATTAAATCGGCATGCAAAGTCTCACAGTCTCTTGGTTGAAATCATACTTATCTTACACATTCACTTTGTATGACTGAGAGATGACTACTCTGTCAAAACCAAAGTGAAATACAGGATTCAGTACCGGACCGCTTGTTATTTGTTTCATAGGCGAGCACCTCTCCGTCAGCTGGAAAACTGTAACGGATGACCCGCAACTTCCTTATGCTCAACTCGGATAAAACTGAGGTTTTGGTCATCGGTCTTAAATGTGCAAAAACAGAATATAGATTGGAGTGTGCTGGTTTCTCGAGTGTTACTATTTTATCACTGAAATATTTGGGTTTGACAAGTGATTTTTGACCATTATATTCAAAATATTTCCAGAAGCGTGTACTTCCACCTTAGAAATATTGCTAGGGTTAGGATGTTTCTATCCATCGCTGATGCATAGTACTCTGAAATAAGTGCGCCTAAAGCCTGCCCCTACTGGCCTAGACAACTGGCAATCAGAAAAATAGCAGTATGATATCTAAAATGCAACACATCACCATCAACCAACAATGAAAAGGCCTACTGAATTCTTTGCCTTATTCTGCTACTTCTAACGAACATTCCAAAACCTTTGTTGACCCCATTCATAGGAGCTTCAAAAGAAGATTCAAGCACAGAGTACGTCATTTTCTGTTTTAATGTTTCAACATATTCACAACTTGTTTGACACAAATAATGTTAACTTGACTGGTGTTGGAGAATGTTGCCCAGATAATTAGCATCAATTGTCAGTGTCTGTTGCCTAAACTTTTACAGTCATTGTCCTTAACTCAAAAATGCTACATGACTTCACAGTACACAACAGGACTGCAATAACCTTTATATGCCATATTTCCTGGTAATCTAGTGCTGACCAGAGGACAATGGGTTCTGATAGAAAAGTTATGTATCATTATTATTATTATTATTACTACTTGTAAAGGAAAAAAAATCCATTAATGCAATTCTGCCCACCAGAAATGTCACAGCAATCCAGTGCTCCATATATAGTCTGCACTCCCAAGCCCTCCCCAAAAATCAGGAGCTACCAGCCTCAGCCAGGGCTTCACAAATGGCAATTGTGAAGTCGCTCTGGATAAGGGCGTCTGATAAATACTGTAAATGTAAATGTAAAAGACAGGGTGTCAGCGGGGGGTGCTGGAGGATTGCCCGTGGGGTCTGGGAGTTCCGTGGGGAGACGCGCCAGGACCGGGATTTCTATGTACAATCACCCCTCCCCTCTCCATAAAAGGTGATTATTTACTTTACTTTACTTTACTTTATTTGGCAGACGCTTTTATCTAAAGCGACTTGGGAAGACACCAGCAATTCTCGTTCGATTTCTATAGAATATCAAGTATACAAACTAAGAGCCCTGATAAGGCTTAGACTTGTCATTGAAGAACATGCTCGGAGAGTGTTGGGTGCTAGACTAAGAAAAATTATAATGTATTTATACATTTTGTATTTGTTTGTTCAATGTGTATGCATGTGTATGTGTTAAATTTGTCTGTAATATTTTTGGAATAAGAGGGTTTTCACCTTCTTCTTAAAAGTGGTGATAGTCTCGGCTAGTCGTGTGGAGGAGGGCAGGTTGTTCCACCAGCCAGGGACAACAACGGAGAACAGACATGATTGGAATCGGAGACCCCGTGAAGAAGGAATTTTTAGTCTCCTTTCGTTTGCCGATCTGAGAGAGCGTGTAGGAGTGTATCTAGGTAGTAGTGTGTTGATGTAGGAGGGCGCAGTTCCATTTACAGCCCTGTAGGCAAGCATCAAGGATTTGAACTCAATGCGAGCAGCTACCGGGAGCCAGTGGAGGGAGGTAAGAAGAGGTGTAACATGGGTGTATTTTGGCTGATTGAAAATGAGACGGGCTGCCATATTTTGGATCATCTGGAGTGGTTTTATGGTGACTGCAGAGGCTCCAGCCAGGAGAGAGTTACAGTAGTCGAGTTTGGAGATGAAGAGAGAGTTGGAGAGTTTGGAGAGAGTGTCCTCCCTCAAGTTCCTCGGGATCTCCGAGGATCTTTCTTGGTCTACAAACACAACCACCCTAGTGAAGAAAGCCCAGCAGCTTGGAACAGGGATGGAACAGGGTGCAAACCGACCTGTGTCCTTCTACGGAGTAACAATCGAGAGTGTGCTGGTGCACGGTATCCCTGTGTGGTACGCTGGTTGTACATTAGAAGAGACTCCAGAGGGTCACCAGAACAGCAGAGAAGGTGATCGGCTGCCCACTCCCCTCCCTGGTCTCCATTGCCAGCTCTTGATGTCTCTCCAGAGCCAGGGCGATCATAAAAGACCATCTCCATCCTAACCACCACCTATTCAACATACTGCCCTCTGGTAAAAGGTTCAGATCCATCAAGTGCTAAACCAACAGACAAAAGAATAGCTTCTACACAAGGGCAGTCAGAACTCTCACAGTGTGTGTGTGTGTGTGTGTGTGTGTGTGTGTGTGTGTGTGTGCGTGCGTGCGTGCGTGCGTGCAGATTTCTTCTGTACAGTCGTCTCACTGCTGCTATTGACTATGGCCCTGCGCAATATCTTGGCAATGTGCAATTACCAATTTACCCAGTAGTTTCACTTATTTCTACTGACCAAAGCCATTATAGAAATTTGACTGTATGAGATTTAACATTAATACAGGTTCCCCTAGCCTGTCTATGATCCTGCAGTGGCTTGAAATAGTGATACAGAGAAATAATGATAGTGAGTACAGAGAGAAACAGTGGGTACAGAGAGTATTCAGGCCAAATTGAGCTGTTGGGGGAGAAGAGCCTTGGTGAGAGACGTAAAGAAGAACCAGAAGATCACTGTGGCTTAGCTCCAGTGATACAGTCAGGAGATGGGAGTAAGTTGTAGAAAGTCAACCATCACTGCAGCCCCCCGCCAGTCAGGGCTTTATGACAGAGTGGCCCGACGGAAGTCTATCCTCAGTGGAAGACACATGAAAGCCTACATGGAGTTTGCTAAAAACTCCAAGATGGGAAAAATAAAAATCTCTGGTTTGATGAGACCAAGATGTAACTGTTTGGCATTCATTCTAAGCGGTATGTGTGGAGAAAACCAGGTACTACTCATCACCTGTCCATTAGAGTCCCAACAGAAAAGCATGGTGGTCGCAGCATCATGCGGTGGGGGTGTTTTGCAGCTGCAGGGACAGAACGACTAGTTGCAATTGGTCAAAGTTTCCAACCAGAGCTCATATATATGATTATTGGTTTATTGTGATTGACAAAAGGATCCACAAAACAAAGCGTTTCCTGTCTCCACAGTCATAATAGTTTTGGATTTCTCATTAGTTTTAGTTTTTATTTCGTTTAGATTTTTTTTTTCAAATTCAGTTAGTTTTAATTAGTTTTTAGAGGCAGATTTACTAGTTTTTATTAGTTTTGATATTTTGAAATTGCTTAGTTTTAGTTTAGTTTTTATTAGTTACAGTGTTAGCTTTAGTTTTTTTTTTTTGTAAATTAGGATATTTGTCAGGTGCATGAATCAAAATCACCAGAATAGCCTTATCCATCTTAGCTCCGATAAGGTTATTGACTCTTGCAGCTCCGGGTGTTTTGAATTTTGGTTCGAGTGAAGTGGTGAACTTTTTGAAGGTAATCGAGTCACACAGTCGTGTAGACATTCCAGTCTTAATAAACATATTTACCAATGCTTCTTCTCATTTGTGGTGTTCCTGCATATTTACTAGCCAGCAGCTACTTGGTCGGCGGTGGAAGCAGTCCATTATGGATGCTGTCGTATCACGTTCCTTTCCCATGTTACCTGGCCTGGCTACCGCTTCTCTTTCGGGGGAGGGCGGGTGAGAGGCTCGCTTGTTCAGGTACTCTTGGTTCGCCTTTTTGTGTGAGCTTTTCAAATGGACTTTCAGATTCGTGGGGTTTTTCCCCTTGAGAAGTATTCCACATATTGTATCACCTGCTTCTACAACAAGGCACTTACTTTTATTTTTGCCACTGTCATAATCAAAGAAATCCCAAATAGGACTTTTTCTTCCGCTTTCTTCCGACTTTCGCTGCAGCCATCACGCTAGCCGGCGGCGTCACGGACAGACTATGGACACGTGACGTCACAGACCACGTGTTACCATAATGGTCAAAAACCTGGCTTAAAACTGGCAGCGTGAAGTAAATAGATTTTAATTCAACCCAAAAGGCTTATTACAAAGACGAAAACGAAGGACGTTTTTGCTATAATATTAGTTCGTTTAAGTTCGTTTTGTATACACACAAAACAGTTTCAGTTAATTTTCGTTTTTTTTTTTAACTCTTTATTTCAGTTAACGAAAATGCTTTTTCAATTCTAGTTTTAGTTTTATCGTTCGTTTTCGTTAACTATAATAACCTTGCCTGTCTCCTGGCAGAAACCCCAGTTTCAGGCACATCACTTAAGTGTTTTGAATTTGTGCAAGTTTTACTTGAATTGAGCTGAATTGAAGGCTGACTCTTGAATTCCTCATGCATTCTGTTTTTATTACCTACTAAAACATTTTTTAATTCTTTGCATCAGTGGCAAGTGTTTTGGTTACTGTGTGGTGCTGCAGTCATTCGTGCTATCAGTCTGCATGGCCTGAGAGGTATAAAGAACTTCCTCATCTGAATCTTGACTTGATATGACCTGATTAATTTGTGAATCAATCTGCTGAACTTTGGAGATGGTTTTTTGATTTTTCTCCTGCAGCCAGTGAGTAAACTGCTCCACACTGTTCTCCTGCTGCTCGTTGAGTGATGTTTTTAGACAATTCAGGGCTTCATTGATCTTTGATGTCTTCATCTTATATTTTCGGAGAACTTTTTGCATTTTACAATTCCACCCTCTCTCTTGCTTACATAGCTACTTCTGGAGACATAGCAACTCTTCTTTATATGTTGTTTCCATAGCTTCTTGTTGCTTTATCCTTGAGAGCAAACTATGATTCTGCATTTGAGTTATTCTCTTTTTCTTTGTTAACCAGGCAATCTCTTCTATAAGCATGTCATTGTTCTCCAAAGCTTTTATCTTCTTCTCATAATCCTCCACTTGCTCTTTTGCAAGGGACATCACTGTTTGAAGGTTCTCAATCACTTTCATCACCATGATTCCGTCCTGCTCAGCTTGGTCGAGTTGCTTATTCAAGCTTGCAATTTAGTTTTTGTGACACTGTGACATTTCTTTCTGGTAGCTGCAACTTGGGGTTTCATCAGTTACCTCTTTTAGACAATTTAGCTCCTCTCTCAATTTCTTTTTTTTATTTGTTGTAGCCTCCTTGAACAATTGCTTTTGATCTTCCGTTGTTTCTTCCAGTTTGCTAATCTGTTTCTTTAGAGATGTAATGACGGCCTGACCTTTCAACTCATCTCTGAGGTCTTCTAATGATTTTGTTTGGTGCTCCTAAAGTGACCTCAATTTGTTGTTCAGAAAGTATGTTTTATGGTGCAGGTATTCCGCTGTGAGCTGGGCCATCCTGAATGCATTAACGAACCCATTATCTAGGGGTTTGAAACAAAGTCCGCACAATTCACCTTCCATTTAGCAGTATGTTACCATATTAAAATGCTCCATAAGAGCTTTAATGTCCTTTTCAGACGCTATACAGTTTACATTCAGACGTGTGAATTTACATTTATCAAACATCTCAGAACGTGGCTTAAAAATGGATACTGGAAGATCTAATACTTCTGCCCAATCAGTACACCATGATGTGGATGGCTGGTCCTCCATGTCAGATGAATCATGTCCATTGCAAGTTTCTTGACCATATTACATCATAGAATTGTTTCTGTTTACTCTTTACTCGTATTGTGCATAGTCTTAAATAGTTTTTTTTTCTTTAAGAATAATTTAATGATTTAATCTGTTCTTTAGTATACAGAAACTTTTTTTGCTTTTGCATTAGACTATGCTAATCATCTGTAAGAAACATTTCTATGGTGTAATGGAATTTTTTGTTTGAATATTGTTCAATAATTCTACAGTTGTGGTGTGATTCATTCTGATTGCCTGCTGGATGGATGTACTTGCATGGGACACACAGTAAAAACACATATAAAAAGTACATTTTGATTTCTAACTTATAATTTTGGAACATGTTCGCATACAAAGAATTTCCTGAGGTTTGGGGCCAGTGAGTCAGTCTCAGGGCTGATAGCATTGAGGGAGCCACGCCGGATCTCCGGCGTTCTGACATGGCTGCAAAAATAAATCAATGAAACACAGGTTGGCCACCTGATCTGACAGCTTTCACTTTAAACCACACCAACAATAGACATGGCAGCCCGGGAATGGTTAAACTTTTTAGCTCAGAAGTCACAGTCATCGATAGATGTCCTAAACGGCAAAGTAATCATCTTTTTGTACTTCATTGTTCACACTGGAATAAAATGTTTGAGATACTGTATCTACGTTTTGTGTATTTGAAGTACGAACGTTTAATGATTTCATTGATTTTATATTTTTTAGTTAGTGGTGGGCCGTTATCGGCGTTAACGTGCTGCATTAACGCGAGACTCTTATCGCGCAATTAAAAACGTGCTGCGCTAATGTGAGACTTTTATCGGCGATAAAAAAAATATCGCCGTTAATCTATTCACAAAGTTGGGTTGGGAGCTGGGTCTATACTACGCAAGCTATTGTGCCGGCGTTAAATGGTTACACTAGATTAATAAGTATATTTCTTCTTTCTTGTGTCTTTTAGTTTCTTATTTCCTAAAGACTTTTATTTTGTTTTCGAGACCCGGTTCAGGTCTCTTGGACACATGGCGTGAGTTGTGAGAGGTGCGTGGGGTTTGTGTGCAAAACGTTATTTCTTTCATTTTAATTTATGTACATATTAGGTATATTTTGCATGTGTGTTTTTTTGTGAATATTTTTTTGTTCTCTTAATACTGTATATTGTAGACAGAGGTGCAGAAAGACGCAATGTGTGACGCGATGCTCTGACGCGACCTTGCTTTTTGTACAGAATACACTTTGCACAGAAAATCTCTTGGGTGTCAGCTCATCATTTGTGGTTCAAGAAACGAAATCAAAAAGTTACACAACGCAGAAGAAGAACTGCTACACTATGATGACTTTCACCTTGATATTTTAGCGCGGATGTATACCTAGCCGAATTGCACTGTAGGGGGCGAGAATGAGTCTTCGAACTGTGAAATTACCACATCAAACGTGACGTGGTAATATGGATGCAGCTATATAACTGAATAAACAGTTGGTAAACACAAGTCTTATTGAACATAATTTATTTTCATCACCAATTATCATAGTAGAACAGCTTTCTCAAGCAGTTTGTGATGCACTTTGGAAACAGGAGATGAGCCCCTGGTCTAATGCGCCACCCGGCTTGAGAAACCCGTTCTCAAAGACTTACTTTTAGTCATTATTTGGGTAGCGCACATATTCTGAATGCCTTCGGCAGAATTCAAATGAGCCATTTTAATCTAGATTAATGTAGATTAATTTAAAATATAGATTCATCTAGATTAATTTAGATTACTGTGAGATTAATCTAGATTAATTCCAAGATTACAGTAATATTAATCTAGATTAAGAAAATTAATCTATGCCAACCTCTAGTTTTAGTACAATGGAATGAAAATGCATGTATAAAATAGAGACTTTTTCCATCACAAAATAAGTATATGTACCACCTAGTGAACGTCACTAAAGGTGAAAAGAACTAAAAAAAAAATTTCATGATATTGACTAATTTCTGGATTGTTAAAGAGAAGAAATCATGTGTATCCCTTTGTTCAGGCAACCGCTTAAAAACAGGACTATTGTATCAGCTGGGTGCAGTCAGTGGCAGCAGTCCTTGACTGGTGTGGCAACCTATAAAAATGCATAATTTACCTGGATATTATTGGCCCTGACTGCTTGCCATACATGACTGCTCATTTACCGCGCAAGTAAAAACCTGTTTGGTTCAGGCAAAGATCTTCAGCCCTATCTGTGGTTAATGGGTCACCTGGTTTAACTCTAGGCATTACAGGAAAACTCTTCTCCTTGAACAGTCACCTTATCGTGGTGGAGGAGATTGAGAGCCTTATTGATCCTAGGAGCTATGTTGTCTGTGGCACGTGGTGCCCCTGGTAGGGTCTCCCATGACAAATTGGTCTTAGGTAAAGGGCGAGGCGGGAGCTTTGGTGGTCCGATCCCCGTACCAGCAAACTGGCTATTGGGACATGGAATGTCTCCCCTCTGGTGGGGAAGGAGCTGGATCTTGTGGAAGAGTTTGAGCGGTACCGGCTAGATATAGTCAGACTCACCACGACACATAGCATTGGCTCTGGAACCAAAGTCCTTGAGAGAGGTTGGACACTCTCCTTTGCTGGAGTTGCTCCGAGTGCGAGGCGGAGGGCTGGGGTTGGCTTTTTTTTAGCCCCAAGACTCTCAGCTTGTTTGTCAAAGGCACTACCTCCAACGGTCCATGAAAGGGGGGAGGAAGTCCATAAGGACGAGTGGCAGTTGTCCTGCACTGGCGGCATCAGGCCCGGGCCAAAGCACGGCTTGTCTGTGGGGGACCGGCATCCTGTCCGCCGTCCGCAGGTACCCGTCACTCCGGTCCGTCTCCGGCAAGCCCCGCTAGAAAGTTCGCTGCCTCCCTCATCTTGGTTAACGCCGGGAGCACCTGAACTGCGCTACCAGTCTCCTCGACAAGGATTCGTCGGTACTACCCGCCTACGGAATCGCCAGGGGGAACATGGACAGCGTGACAGATCCTCTCGACCCCATGGTAGTTTTGTAGGCTGCCGAGAGTCTGTCACGCTTGGGGAACCGATTAAAAACATGACTTGGATCATGGCGGGGAACTGGCGATTACCAGGTGCTTCGCTGAAATCCGGACGAGACGGCGGCGTCGGGGGACGTCCATACATGGAACCTTGAACATGAAACTGTGGAGCAGACGTCCTCCCGACCAACCACGGATCCCTGGATCTCAGCGGGGCATAGATCGTCTGCGTCCACATGGTCAGGTCATTCTGTCACGGGTGGGCTGGACATGGCGATGAAGGAGGACGCATTCGCACGATTTCACACAAAAGGGGTTTAATACAAACTGCATGAGACAAGGGAACATAAACGCACAATGAACCGACGGCGAACAGACATGAACAGGATAGTTTTATACAATTATACGAATATACACCAGGTGAACACGATCAGGGAACATTACACAAGACGAACATGAAACTCCGGTCCGGACTCCGGATCCGGAGTAACCCCTGCCGGTCCGGATCATGACAAGCTCAAAATACCCACCCTTTTTGGAGTCCCTGGGACGAGTGCTAGATAGTGCTCCAACTGGGGACTGCATTGTCCTGCTGGGGGACTTCAACGCTCACGTGGTCAATGTATAACCTGGAGGGGCGTGATATGGAGGAACGGCCTGTCTGATCTGAACTCGAGTGGTGTGTCATTATTGGACTTCTGTGCAAGCCGCAGTTTGGCCATAACAAACACCATGTTCAAACATAAGGATGCCCATCTGTAAATTTGGTTTTCGCCCATGGGGCCCGGCCGGGCCCGGCTGAACTGGATACATGGGCTCATCCAACTGTGGACCCACCACCCAAAGAAGGGTGTAATGTGGATCAGGTGGCGGTTTTCAAGAAAGGACAGAGTCGGCTTTTCCTGCTGAGGCGGCCCAGGTCTTTCAACGTTAGTAGGAAAATGCTGACCATGTTCTATCACTCTGTGGTAGAGAGTGCTGTGCTCTTTGCAGCTGTGTGCTGGGGCAGTGGGGTGAAGACAGCTGATGCAAATAGGCTGAACAAGCTGATTAAAAAGGCTGGTTCTGTCCTGGGTGTCAGACTGGAGACCCTGATTAAAGTATATGAGACAAGAATGCTGAAAAAGCTTCTCGTTATCATGGACACTCACACTCACCCCATGCATGCCTCCACGATGGCCCATCGGAGCACAAGAAGCAAAAGACTCATAGCCACTAAATGCAGAACTGACCGCCACAGGAAATTCTTCCTACCTGTAGCTATCAGATTGTATAACTCTTCCTTGCTCTGTAGGTGATTTTTTAGGCTATTCAAACACAAATGTTTTTTCACTCAGATGGTGCAATACTGCTCACCTGTATGTCTTTGAATGTTGCTGCTACTACCTTTTACTCTTACTCATTGCATAATCATTGTCACTTAGCACTATCTCTGGCATTTCACTGGATATAGTAATATCATTATTGTTATTGAGTCTTAAGCTATTTTTGATATTTGCACTATTGTACTATTTTTTGTACATATAATTTATTCCTCTTGTTCCTCCTACTGCATTGAGCATGTTGTCGACCAAAGAATTTCCCTCAGGATAAATAAAGTTCTTCTTATCTTATCTTATCTTATGTTATAGTCTTATCATCTGACCTGCTGCCATATGTTTTGGACACTCGGGTGAAGAGAGGAGCGGAGCTGTCAACTGATCACCAACTGGTGGTGAGTTGGATCAAATGGCAGGAGAAGATGCCACGGAGACTGGAAAACCCAAACGTATAGTGAGGTTCTGCTGGGAACACCTGGCAGAAGAATCTGTCAAGATGGTCTTTAATTCAAACCTCTGGCAGAGCTTTGACCACGTCCTGAGACCAGTGGGGGACACTCAGTCTGAATGTGTTGTGGCGGCTGTTGCTAGCTGTGGTCGCAAGGTGGCTGGTGCCAGTCGTGCTGGTAACCCCCGGACCCGTTGGTGGACACCAGAGGTTAGGAGTGTCGTCAGGTGGAAGAAGGAGGCCTATGGGGCATGGCTGGTCTGTGGGTCTCCAGAAGTAGCAGCCAGGTACTGGATGGCCAAGTGGGGTGCAGAAGTGGCATTGGAGGGGTTTGGTGAGGCCAGGGAGAAAGTCTACCGATTGGCTCCAAAGAGGTTCTGGCAAACATCGGCGCCTCAGTAGAGGAAGGCAGCAACTCGCTCATACAGTTTACAGTGGGGATGGGGAGCTGCTGACATCAACTGGGGCTATTGTTGGGCCGTGCAAGAAATACTTTGAGGAGTTTCTCAATCCCACCGACTCTCATTCCGATGAGGAACCTGAGCTGGGATGCCTGGGTATGGACTGTCCAATCTCAGGGGCAGAAGTTGCTGATGTAGTTAAAAAGCCCCGGGGGTGGATAAGATCCGTCCTGGGTATCTCATGGCTATGGATGTTGTAGGGCTGTCATGGTTGACACGTCTCTGCAATATTGCATGGACATCGGGGCATCCGGTGGAGTGGCTGACTGGGGTGGTGGTCCCTGTTTTTAAGAAGGGGGACCAGAGGGTGTGTTCCACTTCTCAGTCTACCTGGAAAGGTCTACTCCAAGGTAGTAGTAGAGTAGTAGAGAGGAGGGTACGGTCGATAGTTGAGTCTCGGATTGAGGAGGAGCAATGTGGTTTTTATCCTGGCTGTGGAACTGTCAGGACTAACTCTTTACCCATGCTAGGGTGATGGAGGGGGCCTGGGAGTTTGCCCAACCAATCCACATGTGTTTTGGAGAAGGCTTATGACTGTGTCCCCAGGGGCACCCTATGGTGGGGGGGCGCTCCAGGAGTATGAGGTGGATGGCCATTTGTTAAGGGCCATTCAGTCCCTGTACCAGAGGAGCGTTAGTTTGGTCTGCATATAGCTGGCAGTAAATCGGACCTGTTCTCGGTGAGGGTTGGACTCCACCAGGGCTGCCCTTTGTCACCGTTTCTGTTCATAACCTATATGGACAGAATATCTAGGCGCAGCCGTGGTGTGGAGCGTGTTGAGTTTGGAGCATCTTGTCTCTGCTTTTTGCAGATGATGTGGTCCTCCTAGTTTCATCAGGCTCTGACCTTCAGCTCTTGCTGGGTATGTTTGCAGCTGAGTGTGAAGCAGCTGGGATGAGGATCAGCACCTACAAATCTGAGACCATGGTTCTCGACCGGAAAAGGGTGGCTTGCCAACTCCGGGTCGGGAGAGAGGTCCTGCCTCAAGTGGAGGAGTTTAAGTATCTCTGGGTCTTGTTCATGAGTGAGGAAGAAGGGTGCAGGAGATCAACAGGCGGATTGGGGCATCACTGCGGACGCTGAACTGATCTGTCGTGGTGAAGAGGGAGCTGAGCCAGTCGATCTACATCCCAATCCTCACCTATTGTCATGAGCTTTGGGTATAGACCGAAAGAACGAGATCGCAGATACAAGCGGCCGAAATGAGTTTCCTCTTTAGGGCGTTTGGAGCTCAGACATTCGGGAGGGACTCAAGTGTAGAACCGCTTCTCCTCCACATCGAAAGGAGCCAGTTGAGGTTGTCTACTACTTGGGATGCTACCACCGCGAACCGGACCCTGATAAGTGGAGGAAGACGAGGATTACAGGAAAACTAATTATTTTTTAATTATGGGCAATAATTTGAGAAATTCAGATCCAATCTACGGCGGGCCAGATTAAAAAGGCCAATGGTCCAGATGTGGCCTGTAGGATGTAGTTTGCCCACCCCTGTACTAGCCAATAAGCCAATCAGACATAGGCAAGGCTGGACCTTTGGTCTTGACCAAACAGACTGACCAAACAGACCTAGTGGTTAAGGAAGCAACCTTCTGATTACGGGGCTGCAGGTTCGACTTCTGTTCCACCAGGGTGCAACTGAGCAAAGCACCATCCCCACAAACTGCCCCCCCGGGTGCCTGTCATGACTGCCCACTGCTCACTAAGGGTGATGTTTAAAAGCAGAGGACACATTTCGTTGTGTCACCGTGTGCTCTGCTGCAGTGTTTCACAATGACAATTACTTCAATTTCACTTCAATTCACTTTCACTTAAAGATTCAGTAGCCAATCCATGTCCGAATCTGTTTTGCATGCTGGCAACACAAACTGTAAGTCATGGACAGCACGGTTATAAAGCCAGAGGAGGAGACTAAATATGTCAATAAAGGTTGCAGCCAGTGGTGGTGGCCTAGTGGTTAAGGAAGCGGCCCCGTAATCAGAAGGTTGCTGGTTCTAATCCCGATCTGCCAAGGTACCACTGAGGTGCCACTGAGCAAAGCACCGTCCCCACACACTGCTCCCCGGGTGCCTGTCATGGCTGCCCACTGCTCACTCAGGGTGATGGGTTAAATGCAGAGGACAAATTTCACTGTGTGCACTGTGTGCTGTGCTGCTGTGTATCACGTGTGACAATCACTTCACTTTCACTTCAAAAGCTACCAGGAGGATGCTTTTGCACTTTTTGCTCAAAGAAGCTCCTATATGGAACCTTTGATGTTGTGGAAATGAGACAAGATGTCATGTAAATGTTTGTTATGTGACGGTAACTATAACATAATATATCATGTAGTATTGTTGACAAATAAAAAGTAGACTAAATATGGCTTACAAAATGAAGCACGTTAACCAGTTTTGTCGAAAATTTGACAATTTACTTTTTTTTTTAAGATGAGTTCGCAGCAACATGAGCACGTTAACCAGTGTATTTAAAGAACCATCTTGTCTTCAGATGAGCAAAGAGGACCCTCAACCTCAGGGAAGGGGATCTTTAAACCCAGGGCCTTAAAGTCAATACTTTATGTACAGTGTAGGCTGGATACTGGTCAAGACCTCCACAAACTTGTGCTTAGCCCAGGGTAAATAATAGTTCATTTTTTATTGTATTTTTTTTTTGCCTGTGTTTTTTTTTCTTCTTCTGCTTGCTTTGTTATTTATTGTGCAATTACAATAAATTTGTTTATGTAGTGAGATGATGTTCAAGCACTATTTTTTATTTTAAAAAAAAGAGGTGGAAAGTAACAAATTACATTTACTCACATTACTGTAATTGAGTAGTTTTGTAAGTAATTTGTTTTTAAAATAGGTAATTTTACCTTTACTCAAGTACATTTTTACCCAAGTATTTTACTTCACTACATAGCATGCTGATGGTCTTTCTCCAGAGACCTTCAATCGGATTCAAGTCTGGGCACTTACTGAGTCATGTAAAACTGTGGAGAACAGAGTAAAAACTCTCGACACACAAAAGTATTGTATTCAAACCACTTCAACTTGATGTTACCTGGCAGAAAGAGGCATGGCACAATAGAGGTTAAAAGGATGAACAGTTT
The DNA here is from genome assembly GCF_900700375.1 of Denticeps clupeoides. Classification (NCBI taxonomy): domain Eukaryota; kingdom Metazoa; phylum Chordata; class Actinopteri; order Clupeiformes; family Denticipitidae; genus Denticeps; species Denticeps clupeoides. The sequence goes on along the minus strand of NC_041720.1, from coordinate 11,412,989 downwards.
CTTAATTTATTAACACCTCATTATTATTGCAGTTACATGTGAATATTGTATGTAAAAGGGTACCAATGTTACACAGAAAACCAAAATGAAAAGAAAGAGAAAAGGGAGAGAAAGAGAGAGAAAAGCCATGAGAAAAATAGATAAAATAGGAAAGACTCAGGTACTGTTCCCCTCAGCTCCCGATGGAAAACAAAATGGAAGATCCCCCAAAACACAAGTGAACATTCTTTATACATTTGACTCACAGGAAGTTGCTACAGACCAATCGGAATTTGTTGTTTCTGTCGTCACGCCCTCAGAGTCTCCCATCTGGGGAAGACAAAGAGAGCAGGCGATCTCAGAAAACATGGCTGGCGCTTCACACCTATTATTTACCAAATGGTCGCAAGAACAAAGCACAGGAGACCGACCCCCACGGACCATCACCACAAAGAGGTGTTTGCCTCTTCAAAAGGCAAAGTTGCATAAGTATCGTGGTCCTGCAGAATGCCCATCTTACAGACGGCCATTTGATCCCCTGCGACACTGATGAAACACTAATCAGGGTCCATGGGGATCACGATTGGTTCATGATTGTGCATCTGCTTGTTCGTTCTGCTCCTTCCTGGTCAGTTGGGAATTCAAATGTAGCCAGTGGTGGTGGTTCTGTGTCCTTTACGATCTTCAGGCATCTGAGATCACACTTGCAGGGAAACCTGCCTTCTTGACGGAGATCAAAAACAGCAGCAACAGTGGTTGGAAAAATAAATACAAATAAAAAGTCCCGCTTGTTGCCATGTGATTAGAGAATTACACCTTTATCACTAAACGTTACTATTTGAGATTATAGCATTGTTGAGGTGTTCAGAGGGAAAAACAGTTTCACATAAATATACATTCTGATCCTAAACATGATCATACTGAACATGAACATGAATATTTTAACTGTGCAATTTCCAATCCCTGATCAGTTATTATCAAATTGTTCACCGTGGGACATGTTCAATGTAATACCGGTAATCTAAAATGTTACAAATCTTGGTTATTACTGCTTACAGTTTGGTTTGTGAGTTCCTATATTGTGCCAGCTATATCTAAATGCCACATTGTAAGTGATACAGTCTTTAGTCCATGTTCATTTTATACCTTGTCGGAGTGGCTCTGGATTTAGAAATGCCTTGGTTTCTATGGTCCCGGGCGTTTTAGGATATGTAGATTCTTTTTATTTAAATGAAAGAACAGAGATTCTATTCTTCGCTATACAGTAAAATTCAGATAAAAAAAGAATTACGGTCGCAGATCCACATCCGAACAAAGGTATCACGTCGGGGTCACCATTTGTAAAACTGTGAAGAATAGAGTAAAAACTCTCTACACACAAAAGCACTGTTGTCAAACCACTTCAACTTGATGTTGATGAACATTTTACATTTGACTCACAGGAAGTTAAGAATTTGTTGTTTCTGTCATCACACCCTCAGAGTCTCTCATCTGGGGAAGACAAAGAGAGCAGGCAATCTCAAAAAACATGGCTGGCGGTTCACACCTATTATTTACCAAATGGTTGCAAGAACAAAGAGGTGTTTGCCTCTCCACAAGGCAAAGTTGCAGAAGTATCATGGTCCTGCAGAATGCCCCATCTTACAGTCACTCAAGGACATTCACAGAGTTATTCTGAAGTCACTCATTTGAGATCTTGGCTGTGTGCTTAGGGTCGTTGTCCTGATGAAAGATGAACTGTCGCCCCAGCCTCAGTTCAAGAGCGCTGTGGATTAGGTTTTCATCCAGGATGTCTCTGTACATTGCTGCAGCAATCTTTCCTTCTATCCTGACTAGTCGCCCAGTTTCTGTAGGTGAAAAACATCAGCAATGATGCTGCCACTACCATTCTTCACTCTAGAGATGGTATTGGCCTGATGTTGAGTGGTGCCTGGTTTCCTTGACCTGATGCCTGGCATTCATACCAAATACCAGAGAATTTTTGGTCTGAGAGTCCATTCAGGTGGCTTTTGGAAAACTCCAGGCAGGCTTCCATGTGCCTTTTATTAATGTCCCCATATTATAAAAATTTGACTTTGTGAGATTTAACATTAATACAAGTTCCCCTAGCCTGTCTATGATCCTGCAGCGGCTTGAAATGATGATACAGTACGTACAGAAAATATTCAGACCCACTTAAAATTTTCACTGTTTGTTATATTGTAGCCATTTGCTAAAATCATTCAAATCAATGTACACACAACACCCGATATTGACAGATTTTTTTTGTTGCAGATAGAAAAACTGAAATATCACTAAGAATTCCTAAGAATCCTAGGAATTCAAGCCACACGACTGTCTATATAAGACTTTACAGCTCACAATGCAGGTCAGAGCAAATGAGAATCATGGAACTGCCCAGAATCAAGGAACTGCCCAAAGAGCTCGGAGACAGAATTGGGGCCAGGCACAGATCTGGCCAAAGGAACAAAAAAATGATTCTGATGAGCACAGTGGCCTCCATAATCCTTAAATGGAAGATGTTTGGGATGACCAGAACCCTTCCTAGAGCTGGCAGTCCAGCTAAACTGAAATATCAGGCGAGAAGAGCCTTGGTGAGAGATGAAAAGAAGATCCCAAAGCTCAAGAGATGCAGTTGGGAGTCAACCATCACTGCAGCCCTCCATTTGCCAAAACCTCAAGTAAACTCTTTTTTTTTTCCACATTGTCATTATGGGGTGTTGTGTATAGAAATCTGAGGGAAAAAATGAATGTAATCAATTTTGGAATAAGGCTGCAACTTAACAAAATGTGGAAAACGTGATGTGCTGTCAATACTTTCTGAGTGAACTGTATATGCTTTTTGCCTGTGTATTCCATACACTGCATTGCTGAAACTGAACAAGAGCTTTATAGTCTAATTCCGTAGCATTCTGTGGGGCAGGACGCCTTTATTTCATTTCTTATATCAGCAGTCAGTGTGCTCATCTGTCAGTTTAGACAACTGATATATTTATGTTTACTATAGAAAGCACAAAAAGAACAGTTTGTTAATAAGGAATTGTTGAACATTTTCATAGTTTTGGATACTTAGATTTTGGCTTTATTTTCTATTTTTTAATGTTTGATTTGGACCTCAGTAAATTCTGCACTCACCGACAGTGTCAAGTCTCGAGGTCAGAAGGGCAAAGAGACGCAGATATGGGACATTTTGGGAACAAAAGGAATTTACTATAAATACATTTACATTTTACATTTACAGCATTTATCAGACGCCCTTATCCAGAGCGACTTACAATCAGTATTACAGGGACAGTCTCCCTGGAGCAATTTAGGGTTAAGTGTCTTGCTCAGGGACACAATGGTAGTAAGTGGGATTCGAACCTGGGTCTTCTGGTTCATAGGCGAGTGTGTTACCCACTAGGCTACTACCACCCCGGGTTCAAAACCGGCATTAGGGCCAAAACAAAAGGGAACAAAGGATAAAGAAACTGGGTGCTGCCTCACGGTTCTTGTTCATCAACCCTAAGTGGTTTCAGTTGAGACTGATCAGGACTCCAAAGTCAGAACCTGCTGTGATTGCCACATTGGCCCCTGGCCAATACAGGCGGACTTGTTCTCCTGTTATTATAAAAAAAATTTTTATGATATTATTGGAATAATTAGGAGGGTGAAAAGTAAGTTCCTGCATCAATTATTTTCAATTAACCTTCAATCTATCAGTAATCCATCTATTAGAATATATTTTATGAAAAATAAAATTCTTGGCTCTCAATGGTTTACCAAAAATTGTTTTGGATGTAGATTATTGGGATAGGGATTTATCACACCATTTTATTCTGCATTTTAAGATGCACAATTTTATTCCTCTCAATTTGAATTTATTAAGATTTTATTATTTATTGGGCTTTTTTATTCTCTGCCTCGGTTGTAATGATGTTGATTTCCATCCCTGAAGATTTTTTTTTTTTTTTTTTACAACATGCTCTCTAGACTTTAAATGGAAGAAATAGATAACACACCTTTTGGTTCGCAGTCATGGTCAATGATCATTTAAAATCCCTGCTTTTGTAAATTACCTGTGGGTCTGATAAAGCTTCTTATCTTACGACAAATGACATGCTCAGAAACATTTCTGAATTTTAAGACACTTTATTTACAACCTAATAATTAAGATACATTACACATACACATTTTTACAGGATCCAAATATATAGTTCACTTTTGGATGCACAGTCAAAGGCAAGCTAACTGAACATCATCCATCAAAACCCACTTGACATAAATCCCTGGTTGTCACTCTCTCCTGCATTCTGAAGATTTTTAAAACACTTTTTACTTAACAGCGTTGAGGCATGAAAAAGTACAATCTATTGCTGGATATTTTAGAAGGATTTTTCACTTAAATAAAATTAGAGCATTTTTGCCCAAAATACATAGGGTAACGTAGGGTTTGAACCCACGACCCTGAGATTAAGAGTCTCATGCTCTACTGACTGAACGTGCTGGGTGCACTTCCATTTACAGCCCTATAGGCGAGCATCAAGTTTTAAACTCAATCCGAGCAGCTACCAATAGAGCCAGTGGAGGTAGGGGAGAAGAGGCTTGACATGGGTGTGTTTCGGCTGATTGAAATTGAAAATGGAAAGATCAGAATCTCAGTTTTGGATAAGTTCAATTGGAGGTGTTGCTCAGACATCCATGCCGATATGTCCGCGAGACATTTTTGCTGCAATAGTGGTATCGTCTGGTGGGAAAGACAAATAGAGCTGGGTGTCATCAGCGTAGGAGTGATAGGAAAAGCCGTATGTTTGCATGATGTGACCAGGTGAGCGAGTGTATATTGAGAATAGAAGGGGGCCAAGGACAGAACCTTGTGGAACCTCCCCATGTTACCATGAAGGACCTGTCTTGAATATTAAAGGTGAACCAATTTAGTGCAGCTCTTTCAATAATTTTTTTAAAGAAAAGGAAGGTTGGAGACTGGGTGGTAGCTGTCCAGTACAGATGGGTTTAGTGTGGGTTTTTTGAGCAGGGGAGCAATGACAGCCTTTTTGAAAGCAGTGGGAAATGTTCCTGTTGTGAGTGAAGAATTTAAGACGTGTGTCAGAGCAGGTTATATGGACTGTAGGTCATATAGACTGAAGGAGGTGTGAGGGGATGGGATCCAGGGAGCAGGTGGTGGGGTGACTTGACTGGAGAAGTTTAGACACGTCCGATTCAGAGAGCGGAGTGAAGGAAGACAGTGTTCTGGTTTCAGAGGCAATGGCGGGATGAGGTCTGGGGTTAGGGGGTGAGATTTGTTTGCTAATGGCAGCCACCTTCCCTGTGAAGAAGGTAGCAAAGTCTTCAGATGAGAGAGAAGTGAAGGGGGGAGGTGGTGGAGGATTCAGGAGGTGGTTAATAGTAGAGAATAGTTTGCGAGAGTCTTTGCAGTTACTTACCTTGTCCTGGAAGTATCTAGTGTTTGCTGTAGTGACAGCAGCAGAGAAGAATGTTAGGAGAGATTGATACCTAAGTTGAACCAGGCACTTGGATTTCTTCCACTGCCTGTCAGCTGCTCTAAGATGAGTCCTGTGGCAGCGAACCTCATCAGGGATCCACAGCGAGAGTGGAGTCGCAAGTGTCGGTTTTGAGGTGAGAGGGCAGAGTCTCTCAAGGCAAGAGGTTAGTGTGGAGCAGAGGATGTCTGTGGCACAGTTAGGGTCCTGAATAGAGAGGACGTCTAGGGGGGGGAAAGCTCAGAGGAAACAACATTTGTTAAGTGTGATGTGGGTGGGGTGCATGCCAGGGGGGATAGTCTGAAATTAATAAAAGAGTGATCAGATACATGTAGAGGAATGACAAGTGTGTTGACTGTGGAGCAGTTGCATGTAAGTATGAGATCTAGTTCCAGCTCTGTGTGTTGCTGGCATGCTGAGAAGTGTGAGGTTTTCCTTGGAAATGAGCAAGTCTGTGCCCCCTCCCCTACCAGTGGGGCGGGGGGTATGAGAGAAGTAGAAGTCTGTGGAAAGGGCTGAGTCGTGGAGGTGGTACTTGGAGTTTGCATTCTGTTGTAAAAGCGTTAATGAAGTCAGCTTTGTTCTGTTGTATTCTGTTGGTTTTGTGCAATATCAAAGTGGCACCTCCTAATTTTTCTACATACCAAAAACCAAAGCATGATGCAGATCCTTCTTTCACGATAACCTTTTTACATTTACGGCATTTGGCAGACGCCCTTATCCAGAGCGACTTACAACGTGCTTCAGTTACCATCGATGAAGAGATCAATTCCGGTTCACTAGGACCCCAACTATGAATAAATCAATTTTTTATTCACTGTTGTAGATTCTGTACGCAAGTTCGACAACAAGAAAATTACAATTTAATCTAAATATTCTTTAAAGAGGAAGGTCTTGAGCTGTCGTTTGAAGGTGCTCAGTGACTGAGCTGTTCTGACCTTGAGGGGAAGTTCATTCCACCACCGAAGGGCCAAGACAGAGAAGAGTCTAGATGAATGTTTTCCTTTTACCTTCAGAGATGGACCAGGCAAGCTTGGAGTATACGAGGTGTAGTGTGAGGTGTAATAAGGGCTGTGAGGTAGGATGGTGCTACTCCATGTTTGGCTTTGTAGGCCAGCATCAGTATTTTGAACCTGATGCGTGCAGCTACTGGGAGCCAGTGGAGGGAACGTAGCAGAGGGGTGGTATGGGAGAATTTGGGAAGGTTGAAGATCAGTCGTGCTGCTGCATTTTGTATGAGTTGTAGAGGTCGGATGGTACATAGAGGTAGACCAGCTAGAAGGGAGTTGCAGTAGTCCAGTTGTGAGATTACTAAGGACTGAACCAGTAGTTGGGTGGCCTGGGTTGACAGATAAGGGCGGATTTGTCTGATATTGTAGAGAAGGAATCTACATGAGCAGGAAAGATTGCAGATGTGAGTTGAGAAGGAGAGTTGGTTGTCTATTGTTACTCCAAGGTTGCAGGCTGTTGCAGAAGGAGAGAGCTGCGAGTTGTCTAGGTAAATAGCAAGATCCCGATGTGGTGAAGAATCTGCTGGAATGAATATTAGTTCAGTTTTGGTGGGATTGAGTTTGAGGTGATGGGCTGCCATCCAAGATGAGATGTCGGTTAGACATGCAGAGATTTTAGAAGCAGCATGTAGATCAGAGGAAAGGAGAAGAGGAGTTGTGTGTCGTCAGCATAGCAATGGTATAATAATCCATGTGAGGAAATTACCTCACCAAGTGATCTCGTGTAGAGGGAGAAAACGTGAGGTAGAGGTGGATCCTTTCCAAGTCACTTGGTAAGATCGCTCATCAAGGTAGGAAGCAAACCACTGCCATGCTGAGCCCTGAATTCCAAGCCTCTTCAGGATTGACAAGAGAGTCTTGTGGTTAACTGTGTCAAATGCTGCAGAGAGGTCGAGGAGAATAAGCACAGATGACAGTTTTGCCAGAAGGGCCGTCTCAGTAGAATGAGCTGTTCTGAAGCCAGACTGGTTAGGATCCAGGAGGTTGTTCTGTGTTAGATGGAGTGATAGCTGGTTGTAGACACAGCGCTCATGCATTAGTACTGTAAACAGTCCAAGGGTAAGTACATGGGTCCATGAAATTAATTTTCAAATTTAAATGTGGCCCATACGGGGGTCAAACTTGCAACCTTGGCGTTATTAGCACCACACTCTTAACCAGCTGAGCTAACCAGCCTTGACCGTACTGTAAAGATTGAGCCTCTTTAAGGATATGTGTTAGAAATTAAGTTTCTATTTGGTTAAATTGAAATGTTTAAAGTGCGCTGTCCAGATGTTTGAGAATTATACACAATGAAAATCACTTTACAGCACTCCTTTCAGTTTTCAGCTGAGACAAGATCAAAGCACATGAGATTTCACGTTCAGATGATGTTCTTAGCTGTTTCACAGTGCTGCAATGTGATATGCTCATGGGAAAAGTGTTGCTTTAGAGAAATTTATTGTTGTCACATCTGTTACAGATAATTAATTTTTATTAATGTTGATTGAAAAAAATATATATTCAAGTAAGATTTTTATATCACCCAGTCCTACATATACATACTTTTCATGTTCATATGAATTGCAATGTAAGCGTTGTGTTCATGTTTGAAATAAATAACCAGGCACTGATTATTATCATTAGATCATTCATTAATTCATGACAGCAAAGTGGCCCTTGCAAAGGTAAATACTTAAAATACAGTTAATACTTACCATTTTAAAAAACGTTTTGATCGCAGAGGAATTATGAACTGGGTACATTTACATAGCTCAGAAGTGAATCAGGAACATTTTATGCATATACGCTCAGTTTTTTTTATGGGCCAAGCATTGCACAGATCAAGTTCAACAGCTTGTCCTGACGTTCACGTCACATGCATATGCCCTGGTTTACATCATCCTTTTATACAGATATGATAAATTGGAAGCATGGTTTAAAAAATACACTTTATTACAGATTTTTTTTCCAGAAAATGTTCCTGAGAACACAAAGATCACAGTAGATGCTTGACTTGCTTTGGAGTGGAGATTTGTGCATACAGGGGCAAGAGAGTAATCATCTCGGGCCCCCCTTTCCCTGTAAGGCCTAAAAGCTTGATCAGCATTGAAGTCACTTACATGAACAGCCACTTACATAAACTCCACAAAGAGGTTTATTTGTCCTTTGATCTTCCCTCATAGGAGTTACTCTCATCAGGTTTTGTGTCAGTAGTACTTCTCACAATGGCTTACAATAGCATATCCACACAGATTACTGATTGTTTAAATGGTTTCCACAACTATTGTTGTGATCTTCTTTTTCCTCAAAAAGGTATAACTAACACAAAATAAGTCGCAAATTCTACGCCAACATTGTTCCTAATCAAAATTTTGTTTTCTGATGACAAATAATTTGTTTTCCTGTAAGCCACCAGATAATAAGATACCCACAGCCATACATACTACATGTTTTGAAATTCTGGGTCAGAAAAAACATTTCTGAACCATGTTCATTGGGCTCCAAAAAAACAACATGCTAAATCGCACAACTGTCTGTTGTGCACACGTGAAGTGTGGGTGCAAACCCTGCCACGCAGCTTGAAACCCCTTTAGTGCTTTGCACGCTGAATAGCAGCCCACAGGCACAAACTGGCTCCTCCATTATGCAGAATGGAGAACGGGTTCACAAAGAACAGTAGATCACAAAGAAAATCAACATTTGTTCATCAACAACTTTGTATATTATGGAATGACAAATACATATACCTAGGCTATATCTCTACAACTGGCTACATGTATTGCAAGTAGCAATATACAAAGTTTTTTTTTTCTGATAAAAATATTCTTTGTAAATATAAGACTGTATATAAAATTAGAAAGGCTTATCAAAACAAAAAAAATAAGGGCTTTAAGCACAAATTCAAGCAAATGATCAATTGGCAGATTAACATGGTAAAAGAAACTCCCTTCATAATATACACAATTAAAAGTTATATCAACAGGATAGGAACAACGACATATGCACACATAGTAACAGTTCAGTTCAATCCAACAGTATTAAAACAACAACAAATGGCACAGCTGTAAACATGTCTGTTGAAACAAAATAATAAAAAAATTAAAAGGCAAAATTATTCCTGCTCTCGTCTAGAGGTGTCTGTTGTATAAAACACATTTTTTACCCACCTATACAACTAATATTGTAACAGTGTTCGAGAAGTTAATTGGCATCAAAAACTAAATTACTAGATCAGTATAGCTGTGTGTTTGCATAGTTTAAAGAATTTGCATTAAAATTGAAGGATTGTTAATTTAGGCTTAATTATACGAGTCTTCCTCAGAAATTTACATTTGTTTTTCTAACACATGTACATAATAGCACGAAACTGTTGAATAAAATTTTGCTCTTACTCAGAGCGCCCTCTAGGACACGACACGCGGTGTATATTCATTAAATAGTACAAGCACGTCCCTCCTATCAGAAACACTGAACAGGAAACTAATAGCTCTGGTCGTCTGTCCAGGGTAATGGTTGTACCTCACATCTCTACGACCATAAGGCATGTCTGCCTCTTATCTGAGATGGGACCTTTTTTTTTTTTTTTCCCCACCTCAACTTCCTCTTCCTGTCTTGATCTGCCGTTTAAAAGGAAAAAGGACCTCAACCGCAATATACGGAGGGACGAAAAAAAAAAACAAAAAAAAAAAAAAAAACAGACAAACAATACTTTAAGGTCTGAAGCACACTTTACATGTGCATCTGGATGGTTGGTTCAGGCAGAACATTTTTCAGTCTGTTCCGAGCTCAATTTCCCTGTTTCTGCCTTGCAAGAGTGCATAAATAACAATAAAAAAAAAAAAAAAAAAAAAAAAAACCTACAAAATATTCCTGCCTACTTATGCATCTCTCTAACATTTCTTTATAGCTTACACTACAGAACATAATTTACAAAAAAAGGTCTTCGCACTAGTCTACTAAGACCTCTTCAGTTTTAATGGATGTGATCATAGGGCCACCGCTGGATGAATCAGAGCCCTCATCCTTGCCCAGCTCGTCCCCATGTAGCCTGGGAATGCCCACTCCTAGCACCCCTACTGCAGAGTATGCGCCCTGGGTAAAACAGAGGTGCTTGATGACCTCGTTGGGGGTGGAAAAGGTCATCTCGCACACGTTGCACTTGTAAGGTCGCCCCGAGGGGCCCATGAACAAGGAATCTAAATGGCTGCCATCTTCAGCTGCGCAAAGTTCCATGCTCTGGCGATCCACCATGGTGTACGAGGCCTCGGCACCCTGGCTCACGCAGACGTGCCGGGCTGCTTGGTTGGCTCGGCAGAAGCTCTTGCCACATGCGCTGCAGCGGTAGGGTTTGCCCGTGTGGATGTACATGTGCTCGCGCCAGTGGCTCTTCTGGATGAACTTGCGGCCGCACGTGGAGCATTCATACTTGCGTCTCTTCACCTCGCGCTCCACGTCAACCACACCTTCTAGGTTGTCGATGTCTGCAATGTCCGACGGGGGAGGCGTATCGGCCTGGGACTGCCCAAGACTCGCTGATGTATTTCCTGGCATTATCAATTCGGAGTTGGGTGATTCTTTGGCTTTTTGCTGCTCTCCATCACTAAGTTCCACTAGCAAGGAAGAAGAAGCTGTGGCAGCAGACCCTGTTCCACTTCCGCCTCTTAGCACTTCTTCACCTTCTGACGTGGAAGGTTCAGCAGGGATCATGGGAGAAGATGTGCCACTGGACTCCCCCACCAACGGGAGGAGTGCTTGAGTATGATGGAGCAGGTGCTCCCGCAGTGCGGCCCTCTGAATGAAATGGCTGCCGCATATGTGGCACGAGTAGTGCTTCCGGAAGGAGTTCCTCTTTCTCATAATGCTTGGCTTGACGTGGAGGATGGTGGTGGCATTGACTGAATACGGAGACGTGTCGACTAGGGCCGCATCCATTTGGGAGTCCTCTACACTTGGAAGTATGCAACTGGTTGAGGCCTCAGCCTCTGTGTCCAAAAGCAACTGAGCGCTTTTAGATCTCTGGCCTCGGGGAGATTTAGCATCAGAGCCAACCACGTCCGAATCAAAAGTTGGCGTCGGCTGCCTTGGAGCTGAGAGGCACCCAGAGAGAGTGCCTTGCTGGTCAGATATCTGAATGCCATAGAGCGAGTTTGACAGGGCCAGGCTGGGCTCGGACTGGCCGTAGGTGGGCTGGCTGGCGAGGCTGGCCTCTTGAATGAGAGGGTAGGCGTGCAGGAACTTCACACCTTGCTCCAGTCGGGCCGGGTCTATGAGCTGTGGCGCCAGTTTCCCAGTGTACATCATGTTGAGGAGGTAGCTGAAGATATCCGGCTGAATGTCCACAGGCTTCAATCGAACACAGTCACTACGACACAGGAGTACATCAATTATAAGAGCATGTCTCATGACATCTAGACTGGATTCGTTTCTCAAAAGCACAGTTTACACTCATTGGATTTATTCTACAAATATATGTTTAAAATAACATGTCATGCTCTCAGAAATAGGATGACTGGAACATTTTAAAACTACGTGTGGTGGTTCTTGGAAACCAACACCACAGTCAGACAGGCACCGGTGTGGTCGCACGCTTACCTATCCTGGTGAATAAACAGCATTCTGAAGTAGTTAGAGAAGGCTGCGAGGACAGCCTTGTGAGCTTTGAAGAAGACATCTCCGATCGCAACCGTGCAGTCGCACAGGAAACCAAACTCCCTCTGCGCATTGAGCTGCTGCAGAAGGATAAGCCCATGGTTGGCTAGCTCCATTCTTCCACCTACGAAGACAAAAAGGACAGAGACCGAAATCTGCTTAGCGTGCAGTTGACCACAAGGGGTCCCTAAAAATGCCGCCCTTCAGATGCACAAGTAAAAATGCCGCCCACTTGAATAGAGAAATTATACACGGATGTCGGTATTGCAATAGTTTTGTTTCGAATTTGCCAAAAAAAATACAGTAGACACCCAGATAAAACAAAACAAATAAAATAAAATAAAAGCAAGATGACATTCTGGTGCACAGCTAGCAGAACAGCAAACTGGCTACACAAATCGAACCCTCTCAGGTCGCTCAGGGGCACGAAACACAATTAACGCAGACTGAATGAAAACACTAATTCTATTGCAATACATGAATCGAACATGACATCTAGTGTACCATCAGATCTATGTGACTATACAATCCATACTAAATTACAATCTGACTGCAAAAAAATAATTCAAACGTCAATACTGAACTATGACCAGAATCTTTTGTCAATGAAATACGAGTTTGATCATATTGAAGGAAGGATCATCAAAGGCAAAGCAAAGTGGCCGGCCAGCACGGACAACGGAACGAGCCGCAGTTTCAGGATGTCGGCTTTTGATGAGAGGAGAGAATGGTGGGTGGTTTTCTTATTGACTTCTTGGCTGCAGTTTCCGGAACTCTCCCCACAACTCAACCGTTTATCTCAGGGGAATACAAGAGGAAAGGGGGAGGTGTATTTTTAGAAAATGCTTTTAAAAAAGCGCACGCTCACACACACAAAAAAAATATATATATAGGGGGACATTAGAGGGTGCATGTGGTGTGGATCCCGGTAAAAACTCACAAAAACAACTTTAGTGACTTTCAAACCGTTGTAGTGACTTAATAACCCAAAGCCGTAGGCCAGAGTAACCTTGCCCTTCTACATAATTGCCATACAAAACTCTCGATGTTCGGAAACACCGCCTACAGAGTTATATATATTTGCGGCAGTGGTGGCCTAGTGGGCGAGAAAATGGAGGCGTGATCGGGAGGTCACCGGCAAGTTGGACGCCTGTCATGGATGCCCAGTGCTCACCAAGGGTGACACGCACACAAAAGGGCAGCAGACATCAGAGGACGACACAGTTCGTTCCCTGTGATCTTCACAATCCCATTTTTTTTTTTTTTTTTTTTAAACATGCCACTAGCATTCTGCAGGCAGCCAAGAATGCCTATACACACACACACACACACACACACACGATGTAATAATAACAGAATATTCACCCTAGCCTGTAGTTAATTAGTCTTATCAAAAAAGCACTGTGCAAATCCTGCAAAATAATACGCTGTAATTAATACGTTATATAGTATATGATGGAAGCGACAGAAAAAGTGCTCACAGCAATAGGCGCCAGTGAGGCAGCTGTCCCGCTGTAGCTCCGCCCACACCGTAGACACGTGGACCGGACAGCTCTCCCGCAGAGCCGAGCCACTTCCGCACTAGCTTTCCTCTCGGCCAGGGTGGGGGGGGGGGAATTTAAAAAAAAAAAAAAAAAAAAAAAAGTCCCCCCGAAGCCCGTATCGTGCGCGGCCCGACACGCCGCCGTCCCGCCAGTAAGTCCCGAACGCGAGCCGCCGATCAAACACGACGAGGCCGCCGCGTCCGCGACCTCCGGGCGCAGCGCGACGCGACGCGAAAATGAACGGCGCCTCGCGAGACGGACGCGCGGGGAAGGGGTGGTGGTGGCGGCGGCGGCGGCGGGGTCACCGAATAAATAAATACACGAAACTTTGGTCGCGGCGGAAACGCGACGGAGCGGCTGTGCGGCGGCGCGTTACCTGTTTCCGCGGCGCGGTGGCTCGGTTACCGGGGGCTCGTTGTCCGTCGGGCTCGCGGCTGCTCTGTTCCTCTCGAGCAGCAGCATCGGCGGCGACGGTCGTCGGTGTTTTCCGGTCGGGTTACGTTACAAATCACATGACTCCCCCCCCCCCCCGAAAGCGCCTAAAAACAGCGGTTGGGAGAGAGAGAGAGAGAGAGAGAGAGGGAGGGAGAGAGAGAGAGGGAGGGAACCCGCCGGCCGGGTCGCCGAGCAGTGAAGCGGACGGACTCTCGCTCCGCTCTCGGACGTTGGTCGTGACGGCGCCGCAGGTCACCCTCCCCCACGCGGGCAGCCGCGGATTTGCATATTCGGTTGGCGCGGCGCGGCGCGGCCCGGGACGGTTATAAGGCGCCATGTGTTCATGCGGCGCGTCGGCGGGAGGCTTTTATGCGCAGCCGCGTGGGGACAGACGGGAATTTTTATTTTTTTTTTGTAGTCGTTTACGGTCACAACAAATCTATATTCAGGAAAGCGCCAACAAACTTGTTTTAATACATTGTTCGTGAATGCACAATATAAATATTACCAAGAAATGAAGTCATTATTTGATTATGGGTGTATATCACATATAATATATCACACGGTGTGAACAATGTCATAATTTAACATATTAATATAAATGTAATAGGACGTGTTATTACATTGGGTTAAATTAATATAGACATTGTTAGTCCTCAATGACCTTTTTTCTTCCACCTAAATAGAGAAAAAAAAGGAAAAGTTGATCAAGGGCAATTAATTATGGTGAATATAATGGCTTTGGAGCCCAAGGCGTTTCACTGGGGAGAAAAAAAAACTGCCTAACTCAATTGCTTCCTGGGTTTGAGCTGAAGCCAGGGGAACAGGATGTGCGCTTTCTTGACCGGGAGGAAAACGAACATTCTGCCTGCCAGAAGAGTCAGGAAGTGTGGGACAAACCACACGAACAGACACGTTCGCATGCATTGTGGCAACATTTCCCTATGTCAATCTCTAACGTGCAGTTGCGTACGACAGTTCGCTTATAGCCATTCAGGTATTAAGTGTGTGTACAATTGTGACCGTGACTGGTGGTAATGTAAGGGTGGCAGTAGGTTCAAATCCCACTTACTACCATTGTGTCCCTGAGCAAGACACTTAACCCTAAGTTGCTCCAGGGGGGGACTGTCCCTGTAACTACCTCATCACTGATACTTGACAAATTCCAAAAGTAAAACGCGAGTGGAATACGATAAGCTGTTTTTAATTAATAAATGAAAACTATCATGTCCACTTCCCAGTTATAGAAGTTCAGGTTAAATAAGAGCAGAGAAACAAAATGGAAAGCTGGTCGTACTTTGAGCGAAGAAGAACAGTAGAGCTATTGAAGGTGGAGTGAGAAAGCGGGTGTGATTGGATTATTTGTTTGGCCAGGAGAGAAGCAAACTCAGGGCAGCGGTTGTTTTAAGCAGCTAATGATTACTGGTCAGTGTGATTCAATCGATGTTGCTTCGATCAGATTTAGACGAAAAACACAGTTGCACAGTCGTGCTGGGAATTTAGCCGCCTTGCATCAAAAATTTCTATGTATTCGTGAGATTAGTGAAGGTGAAGTGAATGTGATTGTCATACATTGCAACACAGCACACGGTGACACAATGAAATGTGTCCTCTGCATTTAACCATCACCCTTGGTGAGCAGTGGGCAGCCATGAGAGGCGCCTGGGGAGCAGTGGGCGGGGACGGTGCTTTGCTCAATGCACCTTGGTAGATCACCACAGTATTGTAGCACACCATGTAAACCCATAATTTTACAATAATGGGATAAGTTTGTAAATTAATCAGTGTTGTTCGAATATTGAAGTCAAAAACAATGAATGTAATGGAGCATAAATATAGCGACATTATATGAAAACATAACTCGGAACTAGAGATTGTTATTCTTTTTTGAGATTTATTTGGATATCTCGAAATAAATCAAGCTGTTTTCCTGTCTAGCATGACCAGGTTAGAGGCACTGAAATGAATTCAGATTATTTTATATTAAACATACAGATTTTGTGTTCCATGCGAAATGATTAATGTATTAGCTGAACACAACTGCTCTGGGGTGGAATCCATAAATGGTTTGGTTTTTGCCTTTGGTACTCAACAATAGGAAATGGTTTACAGGCAGCCAATGCAGACTAGTTGACGAAGTAAACTTAGGACAATTCTCTCTAACCACTGTGTAAAACGAGTTTGGCTCACTTGTGTGCATTACTGTAACCTTATCCCCCCTAGCTTCCTGTGGGCCACCCCAGTGATCGGCTTAGCGCCTCGATGTCAATAAAAAGCCCCCTGACTTGGATCTCTGATGGTGTGACATTACAGGCTGAAGCCTGAACCGATTCTAAACTGAAAGCCAAATGTCAGTTGAGAAACTGGCGCATGCAGCTTCCTGCTTCTTTGTTTCAGGACACCAACAATGGGCTGGCTGCTCTTGCTTTAACCTAGACGCTTTTAATCTCTGGCAAGAAGTGCATACACAGCAGGGGTAAAGCAACAGTGTCTCCGAGAGCTGGCGATGGGAATGTTTTGGTAATAATTAAGGTAATAATACATGATAATACTCGATCCAAATGCATGCATGAAGCCATGCCTGTATGCCCTCTGTCTGCAATATCATCAAAGAGTTGTCCTTTATTTTTGTATTTCTTTTTAATCATGCAAAATAACAGTAAGATTATTTATAGCGGCAAATTTCGAGTTTTTAATATAGCCAGTAGAGGGCGACGTACTTCTTCAGTGTAACCGTGTGCTGTGTTGCCAAGTCTTCTAATAACAAGCGACCCGTGGCTTTGTATTTTACTTATATCTATTAATGCCTTTCACGTAGAATGAGGCTGTCAAAATACTAAATTGTCCATAAAACTTAGAATAAGCAAATGTTGGCTCAAAAATGCGAAACGGGTGGTCTATGGGTTTTTATTTATGTGTATTTCTATGTACATATCTGGCCACATTGGGACGGGAGCAGACAGCTATGTGCAATATATATATATAAAAAAAATAGTAGCAGACCTGGGCTGTTTTTAAGTACATCTTAGAAGAAAATGCACAATGAATTCGAAAGCTTCTCAATTTTCAACGGCAAGGCATTCGTTTGCGTCAATCAACAAATAAAGTTTTATTTGAATGACGTCAGTCCGACTTCCTTGTTTCAAACATGGAGGCTCGTCCAGTGCCGTTCCCAGAGGTTCCACCGTCCCTTTCAGCCAGATTTGAGGGGTAGGTGCATTCAATACTTCTCGCCTCACGCCGTGCCAGTTCCGCGGGGGCGAAATGCTCGATCGTTCCTCCACGGCGGCCAGCTTGTGAAAAGAACGAAGTGCTGGGTGTACGAGGAGGCATTAAAACGTGCTGGAGCTCCAGCAGCACACTCACACGCGTGTTCACAGAATACGCGTCCTTTCTTCACGCAGGTCCTTCGCGTATCTGACGATACGGGACAGACTCCCCACCATCCTGACAAGAGCCATCGACACCATCCATCGCAACAAGAACAAGTTTTTTGAGGAGTATGGCGAGGTAAGGTGGTCGTAATGATGCGCTGATGGCTGTTTGCAAGCTCTTGTCCATTTAACCAACTCATGACCTTCTCATTGACTTAAGGTACAATGAGCCACGATAAAAGCTTCTCTTTTTTTTCTTTTTCTAGGAAGGGACTCAGGCGGAGAAGGCAGCCATTTCCTTCCTGTCCAAGCTCAGGAACGAGCTCCAGACGGACAAGCCGGTGCTGCCGCTGGCCGACGGCCTGGTGGACGTGGACGCGTGGAACCGGTACCTGCAGCGGCAGCAGGCGCTGCGGGTCGACCGGGAGCCTGTGAGCTGGTTCAAGTCGGCCTGGCTCTACATGGAGTGCTACATGTATCGCAGGATACAGGAGGCTCTGTGTCTGAAGTGAGCGCGCTGTATCTGCACCCGGTCGTCTGTCTCGCCACAGTTTGTTAAAAGTTAAACTGGCTCAAAGCTCCACACTTAAGCCGTGTAAGATAAGATATACTCAGGGTTCATATAAATAAATAGGTAAAGCAAGCACAAAAAAAACATGATTTGATGGTGCTATGTACATGATATGTGACTTATTAACAGACATGAGTTTAAATCATACAATTCGGCTCCTCCCATTTTTATGTTTTAATAATTACACACCAAAAAAAAAAACTTCTTGCAGTAGAGGCCACCATCATTACATTACATCATCGAACAAGCTCCACGTTCAGCGCACAGCACTGCAAGGTGCCAGTTTGAAAATGTGGCCACAGTGTTTATTAAAAGTACAGTGTAAATCTGGTCGGACAAAAATAGTAGTATAGAATATACTACAAAATACTTTCATGTGCACTCTTTGCATGTTTTAACTGACAGCAGAGTTGATTTTTTTTGTTTGTTTTTCAGTCCTCCTATGAATGATTTTGATGTGTTCGCGGAGGGGAAAACGCAGAGCTTCTTCGACTCTCAGCAGGCCATTATAGCCATCTGCACACATGTGCAGGAAGTAAAGAAGAACCTGAAGCCAATGTCAGAGGCGCTGCTAATGGAAGAGTTTTTGAAACTTCTACAGGTGACTACAGATGAACACATTTGTCTATAGATACCTGCACACAGTAACACTTCCATAACTCCTAGGGTTGTAGTCTCATAGAATGCAAATAATTAAAGATTTCTGTCATTCAGGCTTATAATCAAAACTTGCTTGACTTAAACTTATTTTGGAAATGCAATTAGTTACCATTACAAATTTATAATGTAATAGTAGTGTAACTATTTCAATTACCACATGAAAGCATTTTCTTTGATTATTTTTAGATGACATTTTGTCCTCTATTATAAGTTCCAAAATTCAGCAGTGGTGCAGAATTACAGCCTCTTTTGATAAGTCACACAATGAGATTTCCCCAGGACGCGCCATTTTGGTGTCTGTAGCTTTAAATGATAATGAGGTGGAGAGAGGCGGGACTAGTAGGAGAGCGGCCTATTGAGGTGAATGGGCATTTGTGGAAATGATGTCATGAACACTTCCAGTTTGGCGCAGACAGGAAGTCGTGTCCATGTTTTTCCAGAAAATGTTCATTTTTACATCCAATCACCGAGCATCTGCAATGCTTTTACAAGTTGTGTGTTTTTGCATGATGATCGGTGGAGAATTTTTTAGGGAAGGGGTGGAAAATTCTCTGGGTGAACAAAGCATGAGAAAGGGAAGGTAACCTTTCCACTTATGATTACATAAGGGGACAAATTCCAGATCTGACCGACTGAGCTGCCGCTTTTTGGAAGGTGAAGCAGAATGACCAAAACACTCCATAAAAAAAGCCACTGCAGGACCCTAGACAGGCTGAAGGAACTAGTATTAGAGGTAACAAAGTGAAATTTTCATAATAAGGCACCTTTAAGCATTTTGAAATTGTGCGACCTGGCAGTGTTTACCTTACAGCAGTACTAAACATTGAATACTGTTACTCTCCTTTCAATAAATTAATGAACTTGATTTTAAGGTCACCACGAGGTCAGACTCCATGTCTGTGGTGTGTAGCATCCAACATTTTTCTCCATCATACCACCTTCCTTGCTGTGTCATGGTAATCTGGCATGGTTGAATTGAATCATTATAATAAACATAAACACTGCTGATTATGATCCTCTCCATCAGAGTTGCTTCAATGGTTTATTTCTATTGGTCACGTGAATGCATAACAGCGTGCAAAGGTCAAACTGAACTGAACCAGAAGCCCCCCCAAATCGTGCAGCCCTGAAATAAGAAACCAAAAATATTGGTGGCTTGCTGCACTACAGGTAATATGAGTGTGGTAACATTGACAAAGGCTAATAAATAACAAAAATATGGAAGGAAAATAAATACATCAAATAATAAAATAATACTTAACATAAAATGCAATTAATATTGTATTTAGAATACAGTGTCACTGTCACCTCGATGAAGGGTCTTAAATTTGATGAAAGTGGACTTAGAAGGTCTTTAAGTCTTAAAACTGTCTTCCTTAAACCTGCAGAATCCCTGAACTAACAATGTCCCCCTCACAGAGATTTTTAAATAACATGTAAGGTTTTGTATACAATATTAAGATGTAACTAAAATTGCAATTATGTGATTGATTACAATGATTTTTTTTGTAATTGAATTACGTAACGCTCTGTATGTGTAAATCTATATGTGTGTAGATAATTATAGTTTTTGATTTGTTTTTTTTGCTTAAATCCTTGTAGTGGCTGTGTAACTAATAATATTTTTTTTCATACTCAGTGAAAGGCTTATTCTGTTACCTATTTTATTGTATGCGTTGCATTAGTAATTTTTTATTTTTTTTTGGTCATGTAATTCAGACGAATTGAAGAAAGTACTTGACATGGCAGATAACTACAGCCATTTAAAGTGAAATAACATAATTTTCACCTGAAATGACTTTGCCAAGTAGTGAAGGCAATATAATAACAGTCATTTTCAGCCGCCTGGCAAAATCTAATGTAGTCTGCAGTGCTGATGAAAGTGAAAATGCTCAAGGATTGAAAGAAATGTCTTCCCGTCACCTTATATAGCATTATAACAATTATAATATGTATATATATTTTTTTCCCCTCCAGGTTTCATTGTGGGGAAACAAGTGTGATCTATCGATCTCCGCAGGTCAGGAGAATTCTCAGAAGTCCAGTCCACTGGATTCGCTGGAAGCTCTAAAACCATTTATTCTGGTGGATGACTCCAGAATGGTCTGGTCCAGCTTGGTGCCTGCTCATCAGTTTAATGGAGAGGAGAAAACCTCTAAAAGAGTGGACATTATTTTGGACAATGCTGGCTTTGAGCTCATGACTGACCTGGTCCTTGCTGACTTCCTCATCTCTGCTGGCCTTGCCAAGGAGGTTCACTTCCATGGGAAGTCCATGCCGTGGTTTGTGTCTGATGTCACTTCCCGGGACTTTGAGTGGACGATAAGGCAGTTGACCGCTGCCAATCACAAGTGGATGTCCATGTGTGGTGGCCAGTGGAAGCGTAATCTGAAAGAGGGCATGTGGTCCTACCATGACCACCCTTTCTGGACACTTCCTCATGAATACTGTGACATGGCGTCCGATGCGCCAGATTTATATTCAACCCTGCAAGCTTCAGATCTGATCCTTTTCAAAGGGGACCTGAATTATCGTAAGCTGACCAGTGACCGGGACTGGGCCCACACTGTGGAGTTTGATCAAGCTCTAAGGGGCTTCCAGCCAGCTCCTCTCTGCTCCCTCAGAACACTGAAAGCCAATGTACAGGTGGGCCTGCAGCCAAATCAAGGGGAGAACCTGACTGCCCAGGAGCCTGACTGGATGACCAGTGGCAAATATGCTGTGGTTCAGTTCTCCAGCCCTCACAGGAAGTGAAAGGAAGTCTGTTCAATGTCCAAATTGCTGCTTTTTCATGCCATGTTTACTCTATGACTACTGATTTACATCTTGTGTCTATCCACTCAATTCTGTTCACTAGTTAATTCATACACTATTGATTTTATTATGTTTAAACGTGTTACATTTCAAGTGTCTGTGTTCGTTCTGGCTACATATCTTATACGATCTTGGTTAAATGACCTTAAATGATCCTGGTTAAAGTCTCTGAACAGTTGCTAGGCATAGATTAAGAAGGAGAAACATTCTTTAAAGATGTTTGCACGTTTAAATCCTATTTTAGTCCTGTACTTAGACATAATTAAAGAACATGTTCTGGTCGACAAATAATTCTACAATATTATAATTACCAGCAATAATGAGTACACAATTGTCAATTATTTTCTTGAGAATTCTTACAATTGTGAACTTGTACTGCACTTAGTGGCAGTTTGAAAATAGTGCCCTTTTTTCTAATTAATGCTTCAAAAATCTATAATTTCAAAAAAATCTGAAAAAAAAAAAAATCTAAGGAATATATGAAAATTAAAAATATAT
Organism: Denticeps clupeoides; assembly: GCF_900700375.1. Taxonomy (NCBI): domain Eukaryota; kingdom Metazoa; phylum Chordata; class Actinopteri; order Clupeiformes; family Denticipitidae; genus Denticeps; species Denticeps clupeoides. The sequence continues at coordinate 11,390,993 of NC_041720.1, read as the reverse complement.
AGCACTTTGAATGCAGAAAGAAACAATTGTCTGCTAAATATGTGAATAATTGTAATGTCCTGTTTACTAGTATGATGTTTACTATTAAAAAGCATGCTTGGGAGTGGTTGCCTGACCTCTGCAGCTCAAATCAGGTTTACTTTTTCAACAAAGCGTACAGTTGTAATGTAAAAAAAATTAAACTATTTCATTAAACCAGTGTGTTATATATGATTCTCATTCGTATGTTTTGCAGAAGGAGTTGGATTGTGAATAGTAATTTTATTTAGAGGAGCGCTGCTGAGTGCTTGACCTACATGCTGGTGTGATTTTGTGATTCACCCTTAGCCTCCTTTTAACCCACCTCAGTGGCCTGTTTTTGTGAAAAGCCATGACGCTTCATGAGATGAGTGTTACCGTGAGAGCCTGCTTGACCTGACATTTTTGAATAATGACTGTTTATAGTAGGAAGACCTTATACAGCGTGGGTGGACAAGGTGATCTCCATCTGTTGTTTTACTGAACCTTTGACCATGAGCTTACTTCAGTCATTATTAAAGAAAATTATGTAACCCTATTAGCCGTTTGTGTTATTGGACTTTATAAGCAGAATGTGAATCGTGAATGCTTTTACAGCAGCCTCCGTGGGCACACCTCTCCTCCATAGAACATCCTTCACTTCCCAAATGAGTTTGTCGCCAGCTCAACAACATCCCTTTCTTTAGGTACGAACCATTGCGTTTAGGGAACATTACACAAGATCTGCTGTTGTGAAGTCGTTCTGACCAAGATATCACGCTTCACAGTTTGGTCATTGTCAGAAGTACTCGGATTCTGAAACCTGACCATTTTTCTTGCATCGCTTACATCCACCTCTTGACAGCTGCCCCTGTAACCACGTACTCGGTCTTCTTCACTTCACCTGCCAGAGGTTTTTAATGTTGTGGCCACTCTGACATGATTTGTTCCTGATTACACAATACACCAAAGTGTGGTGAACCTAACCTGACTGAGAAAGTCTTCAGAAAAACATTCTCATACGGCCATTTAGCTTTGAATTTCAAAAAGATTGAAACGTGGTTGACTTTGTTGACATTTCTTGGAGTTTATACTGGCTTTTACTTTTTACATTAAATTTTTTATTTCCGCCAGTCAGTACTGGAGTTTTGGTCAATCTGGTTTCTCTCCCTCCCTCCCTCTTTATCTTTGTACTTTGATTCCAGGGCAAAATGTTGCAGAATTATTCTAGTGTCCTGTTATTTAATACTTACAATTTAAATGCATTTTAGGTTGCCAGACCTCAGCAGCTCTAATCAGGTGAAAATTCTCTGAAAGGTGCACAGATTTTGTGTATTTCAAAAACAAAACATTGAAACATATGCAGGCTTCAACATAATGTGGGTCCATTGACCCGTGCTACTGTTAATAGTGACCTCTATAGTTACAGACTTCCCGTTTTTAATTGCTCTTGTCACCAGTCAGTACTGGAGTTGGTTTGTCATATTTTGATTCTTTTTCACACACAGACATCAAAAAGTCAGAGAAATGTGTACATATAAAACAGAAATTGGTTATTGCTCCCATCTGAACAATCGGCAAATAATTCATTTTATACATTTTTTTCATTCAAAATGTCTTCGAAAAATCTATTTCCTATATATAATTTCCACTGTAATCATATTCCAGGTACTCTAAAATAAGCAGTGACTCAGATGTGCATTTCATGGTTTCCTTTTGCTTGGACAGATTTGGCAGGAGGGGATTTTTTTTTTTTTTGACCTCCCACTTTTGTTTACCTGGTTACTGTGACCTCCCCAGATACAGCATCTATATCGATCCAGTCTTGTCTTTAATTTGTTTATCTCCCTTTTTTCCTTTTTTTTTTTGGACCGTGCTGTTGTGATAGCTTTTCATGAAGAACACCTGCCAGGATGGTAGAAAGCGCAGAGAGACAGAGGCACAAAAAGAGTGAGAGCTTCTCTTCTCACAAACGACAGCAAGGACACAGAGAGAATGAGGGGAACTGAAAGGGTTTGGTAAGCTTGCTTTTTATATATGTAAAAAAATATATATATATATGTGTGTGTGTGTGTGTGTATATATAAATTCTATTTTTAACAAAATATAATTTATGCCCCTGTATTGAAATTTTTCATTTATTATTTACATTTATATCCATTATTCATATTTGCATGCTACTTTTTTTAAATGTTTGCAAATGTCTCCGGTTCTCACTTCCTTACTTTTTCAGCATGATCCCTAATCATACTCAGGGATCTACCGTGTTTTGGTTGGTTTGGTAAGTTTGCGTCTGTAAGAGTGAAATAGAACAGTTGGAGTGGTGTGAGAGAGTCACCCCCCCAACCAAATGCACAAGTGTGTGAAAAACTGCATGCGGACTATTGAAAATGAGGGCCGTGAGGTAGGAGGAGTGTTCTTCCTAAGAAGGGGGGCGGTGGGCAGAGCCGCTGGGCGGAAATGATTGAGGGAGGAGGGAAAAAAAAAAAAGGAGAAAAGACTTTTTCTATCAGTACTGGCCCTGGCACTGGAGTAAATAATGCTGGTTATCTGTCTGTCTCCACTGTGATGCACGGGAAGCAGACGTCTGCGGCCGAGACGACCCACGTGCCGCCCAGACGACGGGTTGCCCAGAGAGACGGAGTTGTGGAGGGACACGGCACCTCCTCCACGGGACCCTCACCCCATTGCAGCGCCGCGGCAAGCATGTACCCAGAAGAGGAGTGTTTGAGGACAGGCACGGGTGGGGGCATCTCGACCAACCCAGACTACCTGGATGAGGGATATGACTACAGCACCCCGGCCCCAGCTCCCGTGTACAGCACCTCCCCGAGCGGGCCCCCGGCCGTGGGGTACTACCCAGCCCCTCCAGACTCCCACGGCCTGTCTGCTGAGACCAGCCACCAGGCCAGTGGTCCCTCCAGCCCTCTGGTGTTTGTGCCTTCCAGCCCCCAGCTGTCCCCATTTCACTACCATCCTGCATACCATGCCTCCCAGCAGGTGCCCTTCTACCTGGAGAGCAACACTGCCTACAGGTGAGCAGCCCGGTTACGTTTGTTTTAGAGATATTAAATATTTCAAATAGGGTGCAACGGTGTCTGCGTAACAAATGATCTTAATTGTGAATTTCTTACTAATTTTTTACTCCGATTATACAATAAATGATCTTCAGCTCTCTTATCTGTTCCCCTGCCCTTATTTTAGTGACTGTTTGCTGAGCTTTGTTTCCTAAATCCCCATTTTAGTCCTTGAGATGAGAACAGTAAATCAAAACCCGGTGAAGAACACTTTGCTTTCTTCACATCATATGGGGAAAATGGAACCATCGTAGTTTAATCTTCTTGTCACTGTAATATGTTAAAAATCATGGGGAGGTGATGCGTTGTGAAATACCCCGTTTTACAAGTAGGGTTAATGAAGGGAAATGGCAGAAAGGCTCCTGCTGGCTGCATTTTGCTCTTAGTGTTTGTCACTGTGTACCAGAACACGATTAGAACAAACATTTACAAAATCTCAAGAACGTCGGGTCATCAGAAAACAGTAGCGTGCCTTTAATTTTCTGGATTTTTCATAGACATCTGCTTCTTAAATATAATGTAATTCATGTAATTAGTCGTTAATAAATGAAAAAATCCAAATCTAACTGAAAGGGACAATTCAACTCATAATGGCGTTTGTTATCACACAAAAGGAATTTGGTTCTGGCCAGTTGTTTCTCTCAAGCAACACAATACAACATATCCTATATAAAAAAAAACAGTACAATAAAAAAGCACTATAAAATCCAGATATTTTTCAATAAACAGTCTATGGATTATAAACAACACAATATGCATAAAGTTCAACTGGCCATGGAGAGTAAAAATAAGAGTTATAATTTCTCTATAGCGACACTTTAATGACAAGGTGGGGCTGTGGGAAATGTTCTTGGGATTCCCATCGGTCAGAGTGTAGGAATTTTATCAATACGCAAAAATATTCACAATGACCAACAGGGACCAATGGCCCCATAATCAGAAGGTTGCTGGTTCGAATCCCGAGCCACTGAGGTGCCACTGAGCAAAGCACCGTCCCCACACACTGCTCCCTGGGCGCCTGTCATGGCTGCCCACTGCTCACCAAGGGTGATGGTTAAAAGCAGAGGACACATTTCATTGTGTGCACCGTGTGCTGTGCTGTGTATCACAATGACAATCATTTCACTTTAATTTAGGTGGCAGGAAAAAAAAAACATTTACATTTTACATTTACAGCATTTATCAGACCCCCTTATCCAGAGTGACTTACAATCAGAAGTTACAGGGACAGTCCCCCCCTGGAGACACTTAGGGTTAAGTTTCTTGTTCAGAGACACAGTGGTAGTTGTGGGATTTGAACCTGGGTCTTCTGGTTCATAGGCGAGTTGTTGTTTGAAACAAGTTAATTGTGAATTTGTTTCTGTGAGCTAATCATAGTCCCACAATGTGACAATCGGGTTGTTTAGCGTTCATTTTTAAAAATAAATGTGTATCAGGCTACAGTCTGTAAGAGGACATGGTCAACACTGTGCAACAAAAGAGACAGTGATCTTGGCTGTGCGGTCTGTGGGGGTGGTAGTAGCCTAGTGGGTAACACACTCGCCTATGAACCAGAAGACCCAGGTTCAAATCCCACTTACCTCCATTGTGTCCCTGAGCAAGACACTTAACCCTAAGAGCCTCCAGGGGGGGACTGTCCCCGCAACTACTGATTGTCAGTCGCTCTGGATAAGGGCGTCTGATAAATGCTGCAAATGTCAATGTCTAAACCTGCCTATAGGCCATGATCTCCTTTTAGACATAGCACTCCCGGTAAACAGCAGATAACAAAGCTGTGTCAGCACACAAATACCCCAGTTAGAGAAAAAACGGGGGTCGACACACACTAACATGGGCATGTCCCCATAGAACACAACCAGCAGGTAAAGGCGCAGCAGGATCTCCCCAAAACAAGCTTAATTGCTTGTTGGCCTGTATGTGGCATAGTGGGTCCTACCGGTGCTTTTTAATAATACTGACTTAATCATTCATTAGTTGCACAAAACCTAGAAATTCTGTAGCAAACACTGTTCTAATGTGGTTTCTTGATTTAGAAATTCATTTGTTTGCTGTTTATGTAAATGTTCTGCTAATTTGAAGTGAAGTGATTGTCATTGTGAGCTTTTGACCCATCAGAACCCATCAGCCTTGGTGAGCAGTCTGCAGCCATGACAGGCGCCCAGGGAGTCATGTATTGTAAGATGTAGGGTAACCCCCTCGCCAATGAACCAGTCCCAGGTTCGAACCACACGTACTACCATGGGTAATACCCTTAACCCTGAGCGTCTCCAGGGGGGACTGTCCCAGTCACTACTCCAGATAAGGGCCGTAATTGTAGTGACACTATTACGTCCCCCGGCCACATTAACCCCAAAATCTCACTCCAGGGTTTTTGGAAAAGTTGGCAGCCCTTTTCCTTGTGACGCCACCTCACCTACTTCCGTATAAGAGCGCGTCATACATGCGCCGGCGTGACGCAGACAACCAGCGCTGGATCATGGACAAGTGCAGCGCAAGCAACTATGTTACGTGCAACATTACCACTGCTTGAAACATATCGCTATAAAACGCGCAATAAACGCGCTGTTTATTAATAAACCGGCCTACGGCTCCCCCTTCAGAAGCTGGTGCGTATCTTCACAGAACAACAACTTTCTGAGAAAGCGCTGCTCCTGCGACGTTCGTGGGCATCGCTGATGCGCGCCGGCGTGTTACTTCGCTGTCGCGTCCGCGGCTCTGACGTCATGAGGTTTGGGGCGTGGACCTCGACTGTGATTGGCTGATGGCCTCACACTCCTTCCCGCCTTCGCGCTGCACCTGGACGCCTCGTGGCCGCTTATAGGCTCTGCAATAAACCCATCAGATTTCAGCTAACAAGGATTAAAATGCTCAAGTTGGGTTTTTTACGACTCCGATGGGTAAAATATGCACGAACGTTGAGGTTGTAGTTTTCTTAAATTGTGTATTTATGGAGTAAGAATTCCTTTAACACATTTTTACGACTGCTTGTATCTGTAAATGATCGGGAAGACACCACAACCTCATTTTCAGTCACGTAAAACCACAAAAGTGCAAATGTTTCTTATTTTTAAACCTTTTTTTAGGGTTATTGTGGCTCTCAAGTGATTCTCAAACTTGTCACAATGAGTATCATCTGTCCAAGTACTGACACTATGACCAGCATTTAAAACAGTTTAACTAGTTTACACAGGAGAAAATCTAATTCTTAATATGAATAATTAATTATTGACTGTCATCCACTGTCAACACTGCAAACACCCATGTGAGGGAACTACACTGTTCAGCACTGTAGATATGAAGAATAAAGACTAGACTGCAAACCTCACACTCTGGGTACCCCGTGTACCAAAGTTTATGAACAAAGGAAGTTGAGTCCTGTTTTCCCTCCAACCCTTCCTTAACAAGGCTCAGATGTTGGTTAATGGGTTAATCTTATTCAGTGAAACGTTTCAGAACGGGTGTTGGCTGCGACCAGCAGCACAGAAATAAAGATGTCCATAAAACCTGTTATTCCTTGGTGTTCGGCCAACAATTACAGAACATTCAAAAATTAACTGGCTCCAGATGAGACATCGGTCAACATGTCTGTTGCAAGCTTTGTCTTTGTTCCTCATGCTGGGCTGCAGATTTGGTGCCTTAACTTGCTACCTTTCATTTTCCAGTAGGTCAGCTATGCCCGTCAATCAGGAAGCTGCTGTGGGGTCTCACGAGAATCTCTGCAGCCCCGCCGACAGGCAGGAGCCTTTGACTGCAGGGCAGTCAGGAGCTTTAGATATGGTGAAGGAGACCCGCTACTGTGCAGTTTGCAGTGACTACGCCTCAGGGTACCACTACGGGGTGTGGTCCTGTGAGGGATGCAAAGCATTCTTCAAAAGAAGCATTCAAGGTAGCGTGATGAACATTAACTCTTCCACTCCAAACAGAATGCCTATGCTTACTGACAGTAAAACAAAATGAATAAAATAAAAGCAATAGTCATAGTAATGAACTGATTGTAGTTGCTTTTTTTCAGTGAAATATGGATTTATCCTTATGTATTCTGATGTCTATGATAGTTATTGACACCCTGAAACAATATGAAAAATGCAGAGAACGTGGCATTCTGGCTGGCGTTTGAGGCTTGCAATTGTCATTTGCTTGTTATTCAAGAACAGAATGTTCCTTATCCCGTTAATGTGTGGAGCCCTGCTGGAAATAAGATGGATAGAACATTCTCACTCTCTCTTGCTCTCTGTCCAACCATAGGTCACAATGACTACATGTGCCCAGCAACCAATCAGTGCACGATTGACCGAAACCGCAGAAAAAGCTGCCAGGCGTGCCGACTGAGAAAGTGCTATGAGGTTGGCATGATGAAAGGAGGTAAGAACAGCCTTTCTACTAGTTTCTGCTATGTCACATTTAAATGTTACATTTTTTTACAGAATTAATATAACGTGTGTGTGTTTGTGTATATACAGACACACATGTGGTAGAAATGTATTGTAAAGTTTGAAAGTTCTGCTTTGCAATTGAAATTGAAAGAATTCTGCATGATTCTCTGTAATTACCATCCAATATACACACTGTATGGTATGAAACTGAAAATTCACTGAAAGTCTTTGCTAACTTGCTAAGAAAGCAAGCACTTTGTGAAGCTGGCTTTAAATTACTAATTACTAATTAGTCTTAGTCATGTAATTTTGAAAGAAGAGCCGTTCCCTGTTTTTTAACAGGCTTCCGTAAAGAGCGTGGCAGCAGGGCCCTGAGGTATGAGAAACGCCGAAATCTACCTCGAGAGCGGGAGCGAGCCACCAGTGAGCTTCAGACGAATGATGAGATTAGAGCAGCGCTCCAAGAGGATGGGAGGAGGAACTGCGGCGGGCTAAGCGTGTCCCCTGATCAGGTGCTCCACATCCTGCTGGGAGCGGAGCCCCCAACCCTGTGTTCACGGCAGAAGCACAGCCGGCCTTACACCGAGGTCACAATGATGACCTTACTCACCAGTATGGCTGACAAGGAGCTGGTCCACATGATCGCCTGGGCCAAAAAAGTTCCAGGTGTAGTAAATCTATACATTACTACAAATAAAAACTTATAGTATTATTCCTCCCCAGTAATTGCTTTTATATAATACTCTAAAATAAATAGATCTAAATTTTATCACTTTGTACGTTTTTTTTTTTGTTTGTTTATTTAGTCCTGAGTCTTTACATGTCTTCTAACTTTATGCATGTATCTCACTACGCACGCCTTGTATCCTAGACAACAGCCTTGCTTAACTACCTTGGTCTTTCTGTGTCCGTGGCGACAGAGTCTGCATGGCAGAACTTCATGGCAGCAGTCCAGGCTGGGAGACCTGGCTCGTAGCTAGAATAAAATTACTATAGTCATCTTCAGGGTTGTAAATAGGACATTGCCCAACTGGACAATGATCAGTTGTATTTGATCGAAACGTTTTCACAATGCTACATACAATATATTTTTGTAGCTTGACAAAAGAGTCTGCTATAAAGACTTTGCTATAAAGACTGGAGTACCTGCCATAGGACCACAATACAACGTACACTCCAGAATAGCTGGGCTTTATGGAAGAGTGGTCAGAAAAAAGCCATTACTCAGTGTTAAAAATAAGGAGGCACGTCTTGAGTTTGCCAAAAGGCATGTGGGTGACTCCCCAAGTGTATGAAGGGAGGTGCTCCAGTGAGATGAGAGTAAAATCTATTTTCTTGGTAACCAAGGAAAGCCAATGTTTGGCGCAAAACACAACACATCCCATCACCCCAAGAACACAATCACCACAGTGAAACATGGTGGTGGCAGCATCATGCTGTGGGGATGTTTCACAGCAGCAGGGAGAGGGAAACTGGTCTGAGTCGAAGGAAGGATATTCCTAAATACATGGATATTCTTGAGTAAAACCTGTGTCAGTCTATCTGTGATTTGAGACTTAGACAGAGGTCCACCTTCCAGCAGGACAATGACCCAAAGCATACTGCTAAAGACACCCTCCAGTGGTTTAAGAGGAAACATATAAATGTCAAAGTTCAGACCTTAATCCAATTGAGAATCTGTGGTCAGGTTTGCTGTTCTCAAGTGAAAGTCATCCAACCAACATGAAGGAGCTGGAGCAGTTTTGTATTGTAAATGTAAATGAATCCTCACTAACTATTTTTGGAGTATCCTAAATGGTAGCCTTTGATTCGTCAGACATGTAGGTAATGGAGAAAAGGTGGCTGGAATCTCACAGTTTTCTTTACAAACTTCAGGCTTCCAGGACCTTGTGCTTCATGACCAGGTCCAGTTGCTAGAGAGCTCCTGGCTTGAGGTTCTCATGATTGGCCTCATCTGGAGGTCTATCCACAGCCCTGGGAAACTCATCTTTGCCCAGGACCTTATCTTGGACAGGTAATTAGCAGTTCTAAACAAGGTTGTTCCTTTGGAGTAGGACTGGAGCTAACTACTCTGTATTTGCTGATGTACTACTCCCAAAGTGAAGAAGTAAGTTTGGCCCACTTTGGCTTTGATTACAGCATTTATTCATTTCCATGTCATTAGTTAGATAAACGTTTGCAATGTCACAACATTCATAGATGTACTATTTATTCTGTGTTGAGGATGGGAGAGTTAACACTGTGTAAAAATCTCCCTAAGTTTAACAAGTTGACCGATATGTGAAAATCACATTTCATGCTGTTCCCAATCAGTTCCTGGTGAACCCCAGAATTCCTATTTTAAAATAACGTGACTGGTTCTTATAGTCAGGAAGTCAGCAAACTGTAAAGTAAAGCTGCTGAAGCCGCTCCGGATCCTAACACAGCCTCAGGCTTGTACAATGGGGCTCCCTTATGCTGATGTGCCCATCCCTCTGGAACAGGATCATTGATCGAGAGTCCAACCTTCCTAGAAACCTTCTTGTCCTACCTAGCAAATTAAAGACTCTTTTTCTGACAAGCCTCACTAACAAGTGTCCACACAGATGTTTAGTCCCAGTTCTCTAGGTTCTCATTGCATTGTGTGTGAAAGTGCTTTTACTTTCGCTATTAAACCGAGCTTAATATGATTTATGCTGTCCATTTCCGACTATTTTACTTAATCCAACGTTTAAGCAATGTCCTGTCGCAACCATTCAATTCACTGGACCGATCATAATCCAATATTAATAAGTTTAGCAATCTCCTTTGTTGCTTTTCTTTGCTTGATGTAGGCCATTAATTTGACCCTTTTGAGATACACAACCATGTCTGACCACAGATCACAGGTTCAAAAGCCACTTACTACCATTGTGTCCCTGAGCAAGAAACTTAACCCTAAGTGTCTCCAGGGGGACTGTACCTGTAACTACTGATTGTAAGTTACTCTGGATAAGGGTGTCTGATAAATGCCTTAAATGTACAGTGCATCCATAAAGAATTCACAGAGCATCAGATTTTGTTATGTTACAGCCTTATTCGAAAATTGATTTTCCTCAGAATTCTACACACAGCACCCCATAATGACCATGTCAAGTTTACTTGAGGTTTTGGCAAATTTATTAAAAATAAAAAAAGCAGAGAAATCCCATGTACATAAGTTTTCACAGCCTTTGCTCAATTCTTTGTTGATTAACCTTTGGCAGAAAATACAGCCTCAAGTCTTTGAATGTGATGTCACAAGCTTGGTACACGATCCTTGTCCAGTTTCACCCATTCCTCTTAGCAGCACCTTTCTAGCTCCATCAGGTTGAATGGGAAGCGTTGGTGCAGCCATTTTTAGATCTCCAGAGATGTTCAATTTGATTCAAGTCTGGCCTCTGGCTGAGCCACTCAAGGACATTCACAGAGTTGTCCTGAAGACACTCCTTTGACATCTTGGCTGTGTGCATAGGGCTGTTGTCCTGCTGAAAGATGAACGGTCGCCCTCTGGAGCAGGTGCAGGATGTCTCTGTACATTGCTGCAGTCATCTTTCCCTCTATCCTGACTAGTCTCCCAGTTCCCCACAGCATGATGCTGCCACCACCATGCTTCCCTGTAGGCATGGTAATGGCCTGGTGTTGAGCGGTGCCTGGTTTCCTCCAAACGTGATGACTGATATTCACACCAAAGAGTTCAATCTTTGTCTCATCAAACTAGAGAATTCTACTTCTCATGGTCTGAGAGTCATTCAGGTGCCTTTTGGCAAACTACAGGCAGGCTGCCATGTGCTTTTTACTAAGAAGTGGCTTCCGTCTGGCCACTCTTCCATACAGGCCTGACTGGTGGATTACTACAGAGATGATTGTCTTTCTAGAAGCTTCTCCTCTGTCCACAGAGGACATCTGGAGCCCTGACAGAATGACCACCTGGTTCTTGGTCACCTCCCTGACTAAGACCCTTCTAACTTCTACCACTTGATGACAGAGGCCACTGTGCTCATTGGAAACTTTAAAGCAGCAGAACTGAACTTTTCTGTAACCTTCCCCATATTTGTGCCTCAAGACAATCCTGTCTCGGAGGTCTACAGACAATTAATTTGACATCATGCGCTTTGACATGAACTGTAGGACCTTATATAGACAGGCGTGTTCCTTTCCAAATCAGGTCCAATAAACTTTTTTCCCCAGGTGGACTCCAATTAAGATGCAGAAACATCTCAGGAGGATCAGGGGAAACAGGAGGCACCTGAGCTCAATTTTGAGCTTCACAGCAAAGGCTGTGGTTTGCTTATGTACATGTGCTTCTGTCAGTTTTTATTTTTAATAAATTTGCCAGAACCTCATTCCAGTCTTATTCCATTTTGGAATAAGGCTGCAACAAAACAAAATGTGGGAAAAGCTGTGAACACGGATGCACCATGAATGTAAATGGCTTTTGCCTATGCTCATTCAAATTCAGATTACAACACTTTTTTTTGTTGATCTCTGCTGTTCATTTATGCAACTGTAATAAGATAACAGAAGACTTTATATACTTTTCATCTTTCATAAAAAATATTCTCTTGAAATAGGACAAAGTAATTATTAAAAAAAAAAAGTTGATTAGAATAAAGCCTGCTATTTGCCGAGGAGCGTCAGTGCTCTTTCAGAAAGGCCATGTCACAGGTGGGAGCTAATTTCGGTGGCCCCTGAGGGAACAGGGCCTGAATTGGCTTCCGAGGCTCTCCATCATTTCCCAAGCTGGGAGGAGTGAATTTAATCAAAACCATCAGCCTTAAGAGAGCGGAGGCAGGAGAGTGTCAGAGGGAGGCGAGGGTAGACGCAATTTACAGGTACTGCCTGTACCCTCCTGCTGGAAGTAAACAGTGGGCTCCAAGCCAGGATCCTTCTCCCAGGGAGAAAGAGACTGGAAAAAAAAAGTTTTTTTGGTAGAAAAAGCAAAAAACTGACCACAGACGTACAAACACCGCCACACTGTAAATTTGCTTTTTCGACGATGATCAATTGACATAATTGTGTTCCCTCCGCAGGAGCGAGGGTGAGTGCGTTGAGGGCATGGCTGAAATCTTTGACATGCTACTGGCCACGGTGTCACGCTTTCGAGCGCTGAAACTGAAGTCGGAGGAGTTTGTGTGCCTCAAGGCCATCATACTTCTCAACTCTGGTACGTTTTCTCTGGAATGTGAGACCCATTCAGGTGCCTTTTTAAGAATTCCAAAGATTGTCTTTAGCTGCTTAGGGTGTGTTTCAGTTTGGTTTATTGATCCTTCTCTTATAGAGGCCTTCAGTCTAGCCTGTATTAGCATCACAAATCGACTAAATATACAGAACAGGCCAAAAGTTTGGACACACCTCATTCATGTGTTTTCTTTATTTTCATGACCATTTACGTTGGTAGATTCTCACTGAAGACATCAGTGAGCACAACTGTGAATGAACACATGTGGAGTTATGTACTTAACAAAAAAGTAACTGAAAACATGTTTTATATTCTAGTTTCTTCAAAATAGCCGCCCTTTGCTCTGATTACTGCTTTGCACACTCTTGGCATTCTCTCGATGAGCTTCAAGAGGTCGTCACCTGAAATGGTTTTCCAACAGTCTTGAAGGAGTTCCCAGAGGTGTTTAGCACTTGTTGGCCCCTTTGCCTTCACTCTGTGGTCCAGCTCACCCCAAACCATCTCGATTGGGTTCAGGTCCGGTGACTGTGGAGGTCAGGTCTCCACTTTTTGTTAAGTACATAACTCCACATGTGTTCATTCATACAGGGAGTGCAAGTTGTATTTTTGAGGAATAATTTTATTATTGAACAACAACCATCTCAATGAACCCAAAAACTCATAAATATCAAAGCTGAATGTTTTTGGAAGTAGTTTTTAGTTTGTTTTTATTTTTAGCTATTTTAGGGGGATATCTGTGTGTGCAGGTGACTATTACTGTGCATAATTATTAGACAACTTAACAAAAAACAAATATACCAGTGAAACCAATATAACATCTCCACATTCACAAATATACATTTCTGACATTCAAAAACAAATCAGCGACCAATATAGCCACCTTTCTTTGCAAGGACACTCAAAAGCCTGCCATCCATGGATTCTGTCAGTGTTTTGATCTGTTCACCATCAACATTGCGAGCAGCAGCAACCACAGCCCCCCTAGACACTGTTCAGAGAGGTGTACTGTTTTCCCTCCTTGTAAATCTCACATTTGATGATGGACCACAGGTTCTCAATGGCGTTCAGATCAGGTGAACAAGGATGTCATTAGTTTTTCTTCTTTTATACCCTTTCTTGCCAGCCACGCTGTGGAGTACTTGGACGCGTGTGATGGAGCATTGTCCTGCATGAAAATCATGTTTTTCTTGAAGGATGCAGACTTCTTCCTGTACCAGAAACTGGCAGTAGGACTGGGAGTTGAGCTTGACTCCATCCTCAACGCAAAAAGGCCCCACAAGCTCATCTTTGATGATACCAGCCCAAACCAGTACTCCACCTCCACCTTGCTGGCGTCTGAGTCGCACTGGAGCTCTCTGCCCTTTACCAATTCAGCCACGGGCCCATCTACGGGCCCATCAAGACTCACTCTCATTTCATCAGTCCATAAAACCTTAGAAAAATCAGTCTTGAGATATTTCTTGATGTTTCAGCTTGTGTGTCTTGTTCAGTGGTGGTCGTCTTTCAGCCTTTCTTACCTTGGCCATGTCTCTGAGTATTGCACACCTTGTGCTTTTGGGCACTCCAGTGATGTTGCAGCTCTGAAATATGGCCAAACTGGTGGCAAGTGGCATCTTGGCAGCTGCACGCTTGACTTTTCTCAGTTCAGGGGCAGTTATTTTGCACCTTTGTTTTTCCACACGCTTCTTGCGACCCTGTTGACTATTTTGAATGAAACGCTTGATTGTTCGATGATCACGCTTCAGAAGCTTTGCAATTTTAAGAGTGCTGCATCTCTCTGCAAGATATCTCACTATTTTTGACTTTTCTGAGCCTGTCAAGTCCTTCTTTTGACCCATTTTGCCAAAGGAAAGGAAGTTGCCTAATAATTATGCACACCTGATATAGGGTGTTGATGTCATTAGACCACACCCCTTCTCATTACAGAGATGCACATCACCTAATATGCTTAATTGGTAGTAGGCTTTCGAGCCTATACAGCTTGGAGTAAGACAACATGCATGAAGAGGATAATGTGGACAAAATACTAATTTGCCTAATAATTCTGCACTCCCTGTAGTTTTGATGCCTTCAGTGAGAATCTACCAATGTAGATGGTCATGAAAATAAAGGAAACACATTGAATGAGAAGGTGTGTCCAAACATTGGCCGGTACTGTATATACATTTAAATGCAATCTTTTTTTTTGTAAGGAACCCACAATTTACATTTAAAATGTTTACACATCAGCCGACTTTGCATTAGTGGACCACATTTGAAGGACTCTATGCCATATCGATAGTAGAAAACTCTGTAGAGTTGGCGAGGAGCTTACCAAAACCACCTTGTTCATTTGGAGAGCAATGGCTAATTGGCAGGTCCCACAGTGTATTACAAAAAATGTCATGCACTTAATTCCTGTGCCAACAGGAAGTGGCAAGTAATATGGACTTTTGGAGTCCATCTTGGCAGATGCTACATGAAGTTATGTTTTAACTCATTGTTCCTGTTACATACCTGCACTTTGCATGTGTGATCTTGATGACAGTCACTAGCTGAATTAGTAAGGATGCTGTGTTGGGGATGCGAATTTCCCCACAGGTGCCTTCTCATTCTGCTCCAGCCATGTTGTGCCGCTGCGGGACAGCAACAATGTGCAGCGCATGCTGGACAACATCACAGATGCCCTCATCCACTTCATCAGCGTATCAGGGATCTCGGCACAGATGCAGTCACGCCGGCAGGCACAGCTCCTGCTGCTGCTCTCGCACATCCGGCACATGAGGTCAGGAAACATCACTTTTCTTTCGGCTATTAAAATAAGCGCTAGACATTCCTCAATCCATGAGATCCATCAATCCTCAATCCATCAATCCTGCTGAATTTTGGTTATTATCGCTGACCTCCCGTAGCAACAAAGGAATGGAACACCTTTACAGCGTGAAATGCAAGAACAAAGTGCCGCTGTACGACTTGCTGCTGGAAATGCTGGATGCTCATCGGCTCCACACCCCCGGCAGACAAGCTTGGTCACCGGGCGAGAGAGCGCACCCTACATCCACATCAAACCTGTCCACCGACTCTGCACCAAGCCCTGTGCCTGACTCGTAAAACCAGCTGGAACAAGTCGTGGAACCCATCCATGTCCATTTGGTAGCGGTATAACTTGGAAAGTGGATTTCATGCCTTGTATAATCCTGCCAGAACAAAAGTCGAATTTTATTTACTGGATGACAAGAAATCACGTTGGCAGTTTTTTCCCCCCAGACATTCCAAAGTCACCATTTCTGTAAAAATAACAATGATTAAGATCAGACATGGATGTTTATCTAGTATCATATTCATACTGTGCACTCCCATGGGATTTGATTTAGCCTCTTTTAAATAATGAACATTGCTAATTGCTCATAATTTGGTCATGAATGCTTTTCCCTGCAGAGTTTGTTACTCAATGGTTCAATTGTGTTGCACATTAAAAATGTTGCACATCCATAGCAAATATCACATATTTTGCTTTTAATAAAATAATGTATTTTAAACGTATGTAAAATAATAGAATTATTAAAAAAGTGACATGGAGACTTGATTTCATTTGATTAAGCATTCTAAGGATTGCGGTCGAATTTGGTTAGTGTTTTTAAAAGAACTGCCTAAAACTGTACAGGGTATTTATTTTTGTCTGGTACTGTTTTGGGTGTTGAACCGGCGACTAGCTTTTACTGTTAATTTCTGATGTCGGATCCATCAGTCGTTAAATTGCCGGCTTCGTGTTACTACGGCTTGTGTTTGTGAAGTGAAGAATGCTATAATAAAATAATTGGTATCATGTAAATGGTACAGAATTGACCTTCTTTGTTATCTATGTTTATATGCACTGCTACAGAAATAAAGAACAATTTCTTCAACTTTGAATACGTGGGTCATTCTTTTGCCTCAAATAAAGTAGGCAAAGTAAAGAGGGGTATCAATATTATCATATTCTGTACCAATTATTTTCTACTATTTGTGAAAGCAAGCACTTAACTTGTTAGATAGCTAGAACAAATTATCTAATAATTATTTTATAAACGGCAATTATTTTTTTTACCAATTTTATAAACGGCAATTATTTTATTTACCAATTCCTACAAAGAAGCAGCTGCAGCAATGCATTTGGAAATGCAAATGTCCTTTGTTTAATGTATTTAGCAAACTGTACATACATAAATAATGGCTTACATGAAGCGAATGTCATCAATATTTCTTTACAATTTCATCACATGAACACCCCAGTAATTATGATCTACCCTCCCAGCATGTTTTACACTGAGCCTATTAACATCGATCAGTGATTGCCATGTTTCATGAACAAGGACTGTGACCACATGCCAAAAAATATCCAATTAAATTAAAGCTAAATAAAAAAATAATTGCCATACAATGAGGCATCTGAAAGTTTAATTTACAAAAAAGAAAGAAAAAAAAACACATGAAAGTTACGTGTGTGTGTGTCTTCATTCTATTAATTGAATACCGAAAACGGAAATAAAATACTCTTCTTGGCCTAAAGGACGGTACCTGTAAGAACAGCTTGTGTTCGTTCGTGAGGTTTGCTCTGTGGCCGTTTGCTCTGCTTAGTGCTTTATCTCTCCCCGCATCGAACTGACAGCTATGCCAATTAAGTAGTTTTAACTTTCAATGAAGCAGCAACACTGAAATGTAAAGACGCGCGGTACAGTCACCTTTGGCTACCGATGTAGTAAAACACTGTCCTTTCACAAAATATCTTTATAATAAAAAAACATCAACATAAATAAAATAAAGGTTTCTTTTCTTTGTAACAAGTCTGTTTGTGTGGGAAGGGGAGGTGCAGGTCAGACAGGAGGGGGGCCGTTGGTGTATCGCAGCATGGGGTGAAAGGAGCGGGCGAAGTTGTTGGCGTGGGCACAGCTGTAGTCCTCCTCGGTCATGGGCACCAGGCAGGTCAGGCCCACCAGCAGCAGCAGCAGCAGCTGCAGGGGCAGCGCCGCCCTCAGCACGCGCAGCACGAAGGGCTGCGCCCTCGGCCCTCTAGCGCCACCCGGCGTCTGGGGGGACTCAGAACGGGAGCGAGCGGAGGCAGAGCAGACAGGTGACCTGGGAGGAGACAAAGCGGCCCACAGCGCGTTAACTCGCATGCCGCCAATGCAGCTTTACCCTCTATTTACCACAGGTATACCACAATCTGTAAACGTGCGTGATAGCAGGCACGGCGCTCTCTCCTTCCTTCTCTTATTTATTCTGTGCTCTTTGTACTGTCAAAGTTCAATGTCATCACTCGAGTTTTTTTTTTTTTTCCCCTCCAAGATGACTAGGAAACTGGAACACGGCGTTCCCGCTCGGCTACTGCTCCCTGCCTGATGTCCATTCCTCCTTCGTTCAGCTACATCCGTTTCCCTCCCTCTTTTAAACATGTTTTAACCCTGTGCAGCCCTGCCATCTCGTCACGCCATTCTACTTGATTTTAGATTTCAGATTGCAGTGTCCAGTGATTCCACTCTGTAATTCTGAATGGAATTAACACTCGTGTCTATGCATGTCTATGCATTGCAGCAATTGTTCATTTCCGCACTTCTGTAAATTCTTATCCATGATCAGAATACTATTGCACTTTTATACTCTTTATATTTGTTGCTACTGCAGCCTGTGTTACATATTATTATATATCATTCTACATTCTACTCTATTTATTGTCGTTTTATTGTTTTGCTGCTTATACCAGGTCCTGAGGAAGCTCGTCACGGAGAACAACCTGACATCTGGTGGCAAGCAATGGAGTGTGCAGCAGAATAAAGCAGCAGAGCCAATGAAAGCCCAGTAAAGAAACACCTTTCATTGCTGCCACAAGAATTTTGCAGCAATCCTCAACATGAAAGGATTACTTAATTCTTGCTGAATGTTTTTTTTTTTCAGGGCTGCTCAGCTGGGCTTTGACTTCGTTGAGAATGAAATGTCAACCCCAGCAGCCACCAGGGAGGGCTAGAACCAATAATAATGGTCAAAACGGAGTGTCCCTACGATGATCCCTACGATGATGCAAGCAAACGTGGGTTCCACCATGTTCCCCAGTGTTCTAAAATCCAGGAGAGAGGTACCTGCGGTGTGGAAGACTCGCTGGACGTCCTGCCTGAGAGGAACTACTTTTGCCACGGGACTGTGGTGCAATGAGCAGGGAGGGAAGGGGGGGGTGGGGTAAAAGAAAGAATAGAATGTTTCAGTACAGGCAAATAAAGACATAATAAAGCTTCAGATGACAGGAAAAACAAACAGCCAGGCATTCCGGAACGGGGGAAACAAACAAAAGGGGGGCATGGCAGGACAATCAAATACCAGTGATTCAATGAAAGGACCTAGGAAACCTGGCTTTTCAAGATCACAATGATAAAATTCAGTAAAATGTACCGTTCGCAACTAGAATGGAGAAAAGCCAGCCTTTCTTTATCTGAAGCAAAAAAAAAATGATGAATGATGCAAAAAAATGTTCTTTTCAAAAGAAATGAAAAGAAGCTGGGAACATGGGGTTGGTATACGAGCTAATCTATTGTAACATTAATGTCTGTATGTAGCGTTATTGGTTCCTGTTCATCTTTCAGCAATGGTTCTGTGAAGCATAAAGCTCAGAAGAAGAAAGCGTGAAGGGAATCAGGTTACCGATCGCAGACGACTGGCCACACTGAGCTCGGGGGCTACAGCGGCGTCTCCCTCTAGCGCTCTCTCCAGCAGCTCCAGGTCTGCAGCCACCTGCTTCAGGAGGAGCTTCAGCCGGTTCCCGATGACGTGCACTCTCTCCTGGGCCTCCAGACAGTCGCTGCCCTGCGCCTGAACCAGCAGCTGCTGGGAGAGTTCCTGCAGGGAGGATACCTTCGGCTGGGAGTCCTGAAGCTCCTGCTGGATTTGCTGGAGGCCCACAAGACCGAAGGATCGTGAGTAATGGCAGGGAACAAGGCCATGCTTTGTAAGGTTTAGGCTTGGCTAGTCTATATACGGCAGGATCTCTTTTCAGTCAACTGCAAAATACATTTATTTACAGTAACTATATTAAAAGGTTATCGTTTCCAGCATTAAAAAGAACAGGAGATGAAAGATCTACACTTTTCTGTTTTATCCATTTCTACATTGTTTGACAAAGAATAAAAAATGTTGCTATTGTTTCACTAACAGAGCTGAGAAACAATCCTACAGTATTATCCCGCAACCACAGACTTTGTTTTCACATTTTTTTCTCAAGTGCCCACCACTTTCCCTATGGGTTTCATCCCACTGATGAACTAGAATGTTTTAAAATGATAACAAATCACATTCAATCAGGAATAATGTAATTATTGGTATTCAGTTTTGTGGGTTTAAAGGCATACCGTGAGAGTCTGATGATTGGTGCGCAGCGTTTCACGGGCGAGGCCTTCTGCAAAGGGGATGACCTGGTCCCTCCGCCGGTCGATGTTCTCCAGCCACAGTAGCAGCCCATGACTCAGCTCATGGAATTCCTGAGACACAGACATTCCATTTGAAACACTTGGACTACATTCATACTGGAAACACCTTGTTTAAAGTGAATAGGATGCAACAAAGACAGAATTATTTCTAACAGGAAATGTTACTTTTTAACTGTAAAAGCAGGATTGGTGACAAAAATATATATGTCCCATAATCAACTAACGCTATTTTCTGCCCAACCCTGTCTATGAGCGTTCATCGCAGACTGTGATTTTTGCCGATTATGCGTGTACCTGACTCTGCATGAGCGCCTCCTGTAGAGATGTTCTCCACTCCTCCAGTGAGGCGCCCAGCCGGTCCCATCGAGTGTTCATATCCTTCAGCCTCCCCTTGAGTTCCTGACTTTCCTCTGAAGCTGACTGGAGGAACTCCATGCCTCTCAGGTTGATGGACAAGACTGCAGACTTATGGGTGTCCACAGCCTTTTGCAGATGCTGTGGGGGTGGGGATGAGTGTGTAAACATTGACAGTAGTGTATCTTAACCATGTGGCTGCACTGGCAGTTTAAAAATAAACCTGAAGTAGACAGGCTGGTAACTTGTCTACTGGTCTATATTTATAGTGCGGTAGGAACCCCTGACATACAAGTTGCATCCAAAAAATACCCACATTTTCACACTTTGAGATTCAAGAACCTTCAAAACTCAAAAAATCTCATGCAGACACACCCACCTTAAGCTTCCTGATCCTCTGCTCAATAGAGTGTATGTTGGTGCTGACATCACATCCCTTCAGCTGGCCTATCTCTGCCTCGGCCTCGCACAGCCAAGACTCTATGGCCTCCAGGTCAGTGGTCAGTTGTTGCCAAAGCTGCAGGTCCTGTTTCTGCCCAAGCTCGTTCCTGAGAGACTGAGCCTGGATCAGCTCCCATCTCTCAATCACTCCTGGTGCATGCACACACACAGGGACCTTCAGAGTGCACTCTTACAACATTTGCACGCCAGTTTAATAGAAATAATCTACATTACATTTTTGTTGATTTTACTTATTTTAAAACTATTGAGTGAAAGTAACATTTGGTCTACGTGGATTAATGCTTCATCACTCTCAAGACAACCGTAATCCATATTATTCACATACACAATAAATTGATGATGAGTAATTTGTTGCTTCCCTGGGTTTTCAGTAATATTACTTTTCTACTGTGATTATCTCTATCAGATTCTAAAAAACTGCCTTAAAAATGGCAAAATTAATTAAAAGGTGTATTTAGGTGTATTTGTAGATTTGTCTTGCTTCTTTTCTAGTGCTATTTCATTTAGAAGCGGTGATTAAATGTGACACTGAATCATTTCAGATGATCATTCCTAATCGAGATTAGCTAATTTGTTTACTATTCATCCTGTGGGGGATAATTTGTGGCTCTATGTATTGTTCTCCAGTCAGAATGTTTGAATTAAAGCCGAGTGAAAATTTGTTCCACTGACCTGTGCTCTGGCTCTCAGAGCTGTCAGGGTTGACAAGACCGGAAATGCCTTCTTCATAATCCTCCAACGATTCCTCAGCCCTCTTCACGGCATCAATGCTACCACGGCAATCTCCCAAAAGCTTCATCTTCATGGAAAAAGAGACACCGCTGTACTGTTATCCTTGTCCAGTCTACAGTCTAAACCAACTCTTTGTACGCATGCCAGTACCATTCTACTTGATCTAAACTAAGCGTCGCCCATGGACTGCATTACTTCTTTAGGCTACCTGGCTCAGATCAGGTACTCACATAGCCCATGTAGGAGGATTCCAGCTCTGGGGTGGAGGTGCTCTGCCTGCTCTGTTGAATCCGATACCTGTTGGCATCCAAAGCCTTGTCCAGCTGCTTCAGGTGGGCCTCTAGGTGCCCGGGTTCCCCTGTGTGGGTGGGTAGCAGTTAGATGAACAGGGTCTACATCTATTGCTTTTGATGATAACGAATTAAGAAAAAAATGTAAATCAAAACAAGCATGTGAAACAAAACAGACAAATGAGACGCATGCAATCAATGGAGTTCTGTGGTGAGTGCGGCTGCAAAACGAATGAGTTCACATAAAACGGTGCTTAGGGTGAGTCTATGAAAAAATACATTTTTGATTCATTTAGAAACAGCCCACTGGAGTGGAATGGACACACCAGTAGTTAAGTGGTTCTGAGTCCTGTTACAGCTTCTTATCAAACTAATACATTTAGACACATCTGAATTTTAGATGATGCTTTTACAGGAAAAATCTGAGTTTAATATGAAGAGTCTCAATTTGAAGAAAAGGAATGAGAACCACTGATGCCATCCTATGTCTACAGAATATATTCCCATAATGTTCTCAGTTTACTGGTACTTCCAAGGCTTGTATTCACAAAGCAACTGATATGGGATCAGGTCTTTCATTTTCCATAAGCAAAGTTAATTAAATAACTAAAGACATTTCTTCTCTGAGATCATCCCTGTGTCTGTGAATACAGACCCTGGTCTCGGTGATTAAATGTGAAAGGTTAGCGTGCGGTTCCCCAGCAGTTCCCGGTACTTTAGCATGCAGAAATGGTATTAGCATGCTGTGGCACATAGCCTACCAGAGGAAGACCTCAGAGTGTTTTCAGTGAGTCTTATATAGGCCTCAGGGCTCTCGGGAATCACTACATCTGTAGAGAGAAGGGTAAACGCATGAAGTATGACATTCATCACATGCTTGACTGGGATCTGGCCCACAAAGCTGATCTGCCGAATCCTGTTAGACTGTGTCAGTTGTCTGTTCTCTTTTATTCTAATGTAGTATGGTCTTGGTTAAGTCGATTCAATTGTTTCTGCCTATTGCTGAATTGCTGTTTCCTGACGGCTCCCATTCATTAGGCAAGAGCAGAATCCCCCTTTTTTCTAGGCTGCATTTCATATTCCAGGTACCCCATTTCATGTGTTTGGATTCCATTTCTATTCTGACCTAAATGCCTGTTTTTGGCATCTGCATTTGCTTTTAGATACCTTGTGTGTGAGAGTATTTAATTTCTAGTTTTGAAGAGATCTAGGAGGACTGCAGACTGACCTGACAGGGCTGCAGTAGCACTGCGAAGGATCTCTTCCTCGTCCTCTTCCTCATGGGTCTGCCTTCCCTTGTGAGAACCAATGGTCCGGCCCATAGGCTCCAGGTCGTAGTCATGATCCCACTCAAGTGGTATGGAGTCCACACTGGCGGGTGTACCAGAGCGGTCTGCACGTGCGGGGCAATTGGTTGCAGAGGTGGGTCGACTGGAGGCCTGAGGAAGGTGACCCTCACTCCAGGGCAGGTCGGAGAGGTCTGTGGACTCGTCCAGGTCCAGCTCACGGTCTGAAGCTTCCAGCTCATCATCATGCAGCTAAGAAGGAGAAATGTGGGCAAATGTTTTAGATCTCAAAGCTGTAAATCAATGAAGTCAAGACAAATCTACATACATGTAGAACATATATGAACACTTTTTTTGGTAATTCAATTTACATAAAAACAATTAAAATTTTCATAATTTCATGAGGTATATCTTATATTCATTATATTAATGTGAAAATATTGTCACAGATCCCATTCGCCCACCACGAATGCACAGCTGGTCACCACGGAGGTAGGACAGCATAAATCGCTGCTACCCGCCAGTTCATTGTTTATGCCTCACGACGCTGCTACTAGCTGTTTTCTTCCCTGAACCATGACCTTGACTCTGGTCCCCTGGGTTTATCCTTCTGATGACTTTGACCTGCTGTGTTTGACCTTTGCCCATCCCTTGTTCACAATTTTTCCCCAACGATACTGTCGGACTGCCCTTGCTGTTGCCAAACCCTCGTTGCCTGACTACGTCTTTCAGCTCACGCCTGCGGTTCAAGCAGGTTTGGCCCACCTCTCCCCCACCCACCATATCTGCGCATGCTACCTCCATCCATGCTCCTGACAAATATATTTTTTAACCCTTGTGTGGTGCTCACATATTTAGTAGATCCAGTGGAGAAGGGTGTACAGAACCAAAAGTCAAGGTATCTCAGGTTTAAATTATATTAATTTGCATTATTTGTCTTTTGTTGAATATATATTCACATATTTGGGTTTACATATCCTACTGCATATTAATTTACATATTCAAATGTTTGCACGTTCAGTTTTGCAATACTTTGTGCTACTTCTAGGCAACTACCTGAAACCTGTATACATCAAATTCACACACACTTTTAATTAAAAAACTGGTGAATTGATTTTATTTTCTTTTGAAATACCAAAACCAAATTCCTAGTGAGTAAATGTGTAGGCTTTGGACTTATGTGTTACGTCCCACTGAAATGAGTGTAAAGAGCTGTGATGGCCTAGCGTTTAAGGAAGCAGCCCCGTAATCAGAAGGTTGCCGGTTCGAATCACGATCCGCCAAGGTACGGGTGCCACTGAGCAAAGCACCGTCCCCACACACTGCTCCCCGAGCGCCTGTCACCAAGGGTGACGTTTTTTTTGTTTTTTTTTCACTTTCAGGAAGAAGAAGAAAGAAATTTGGTGGGGCCTCACCGGCAGGCGTGTGAGCTTCATGTAGTATCGCTCGATTCTGCCAAACACCTCTTGACAATAACGCTGTAGCTCCTCCAGCTCTTCCTCGATAACAGCAGCATCGAGGGGCTCGCTCTTTCCGATCAGAGCCTCACCCTGCCGGAATACATGCCCCATCTTCCCCGAGTTCAGAGCGATCTCCTGCTGGAACGCCTGGGTCATTGAGAGAGAGGCTCTTACATTCTCCTTCACAGTGATCTCACAAGAACATGGGCATGTAGATGAAGCAGACAAATGAGACAGAAATCCTCTCCTCACCCGGAGTTGTTTGATCTTGGCCTGAACATCACACTCTGAGAAGTGCTCAATATTGGTGAGCTGAAGGTCCATTTCAGTCAGCCACACTAGAATACTGTCTCTGGCTGTTTCAAACTCCTCCCTCTGGCCAATAAAGTGCTGAGGAACAAATATTAAAAAAAAATGTTGTTTTTGATCAAATTTGACGTAAAAGGATCTGTAACAAACTTACCTTGAGTCGCCGCAAAATAGACGCCACCCTCTTCTGCAGATTGTCCCACCGCCGGTTCCCATCATGCACCATTTCCCGCAGGCGACAGGAGGAGTCAGTGCGATTTTCTCGGGCCAACCGGCGGTACTGTTTATTTATCAGCTCTAGTTGGGTCAGACACTCTTGCACCTGACGCTGGAATGCCTGTAACAAACAAAAAAAACACACACACTTTGTATTAGTATTATGCTGCATTTCAAGTGAAGTTGCTTAAGTAAATAATGTGCAAACAAACACAAACACAATATTACAAACACAAACAAATCAGCATTGATATTAATATCAAATCATTAACTATAATAATATCACTTAAATTCTGGTTCTAAAACCAGTGTGGTGTTGAGCCACACTCAGAGCCACATTAAAACCATCAATAGTCCCATGAATTACGTGTTTTATGCTGATATGTAACCTGTTACCAATCTTGTACCAATATAAATATTAATAAATGAAACAATTTTGTGTCCAATGAATCTGCTGATGGTTACAAAAAAGGTCAACGAGTCGCTCGAGATTTGAAAACAACAGTCCTTGACAAATGAAGACCTCACTCACTCACTGTCCATAAAAGCTGAATCCTATTCAGAGTCACAGCTGCCGGAGCCCATCCCAGGACATTGGGCACAGTGCAAGCCCACTCAGGCCATGCACATACACACAGGTTACTCACACACTTGTACCTATGGCCAATTTAGACTTACCGAACCACCCAGTGTACAGGCCTTTGGACAGCGGGAGGAAACCGTAGAACTTAAGAGGGCATGCAAACTCATCATGATGCCCCACAATGCACAGTCAATGCACAAATTATTTTTATATAATAAAACATAGACTCTTTAACCTGTCAGTGAATGATATACAACACTGTATAAACAGGAATGACCTTACTGCCCTTTTCTCCACTGACCTGGCAGTGAAGGACACGTGCACGTGCAGCTGGTATCTGGGTCTGACCAGCAGAGTCTGGTCTAGGTAATACGATCCTCTTTTCCTCCCTCTCTTTCTCTCTGGCCAGTGTCCACTGCAACAGTTGTCAAGTATCAACTGTGCCGCCCTACCCCCCCACCCTGATCTTTCTCTCCTAACTCCTTCCCTCTGTTCAGGATGTACCTCGAACTTCTTCAACTCCTCTTTTGCAATTGTGTAAAGGACACCAGAAGAGTTGGGCAGGGCGGCTGTCCTCTCAGAGGCCTTCAGCCACTCCTCAAAGCGTGAGTAGTCATCCAAAAACTTCTGCCACAGCCTCCACGTCTCCTCGATCCTGATGTTACAGGAAACAGAAAAATAAAAAAATGTTTCATTATTTCTTTCTACATTTACTTTGGACTGTGTCTATCATCAGAACCCTGTCCATGTGTAGCATGGTCACTTGTACACAAGAACAGGTCTGAAATGGAACATTTACAGTTCTAGCCTGTACAACGTGGAGCGGCAAGTTTTTTTAATAAAGTGACCATTGAGAGTATATAAAGTATATAATAACACCTCACTATGATTTTCATATTACATAAGTTATACTGAAATGATCAAATCAACAAAGAACCAGTTTGATCTACCAGTATTACCATATCCTCACTCCCACGCAACTTACTTCAGCCTCCTCTCCATGGCGATGGCGCAGATGTTCCTCCATCGGCGGTCCAGGCCGCGTGTCGCCTGCTGGATGGAGTCGCATTCTGTCTCCGTGGCGCAGGCATCACAGTCGTGCAGCAGCACCTCACATAGGTTCAGAACAGAGGCCACGCCCGTGCTGTGCTTCTCAATGTCCCTCTGCAGGTCCTGAGAGACAGAAAACACCTGGAATTGGCTGCGCTCTATTCAGAATTTATTGAGCAAAATCATAAATGAGCACATAATCCTACATCCATGTAGATGTTCAACACTAGGCCTTCACCAACTCCTACAGTATGAATGTTCAGGGGTATCAGGCGGCGTCTGCCTGATAATGGTAATGTACATTGTATTGCAAACAAGATTCACAAGTCAGTAGTCAGACGAAATCTAATCAATATTCAAATGCCATTACACAAACGTGTGCACCGTTACACACTATGCAGAATATCCACTACCCTGCCAATATAAGAGGCAGACTATTATTGAAGATACAGTTGTTAATAGACATTTAAGAGCAGACCATACAAACTAGGTTTCTGAAAACACGAGGCAAACACCAGGTCTGGTTTCATTTTAGTCAGATGTAAACTGTATTGGGATATTCTGTGGTGCCTGTATCGCCATCTCCATATAGTGTAAAAAGTGTGTGTGTGTGTGTGTGTTGTACCTGCTGCTGGTGAAGTTTGCGCTGGATCTCCTGGCCATCACATGCCTCGTACACGATGGGTCTGGACAGCTCGGTCTCGATGTGGGCCAACCAGGAGCGCAGGCTGCTCATGTTCTTATCCAGCTGTTGGACAGCTACCAGTGTCTCCCTCAACTTCTTTACCCTGAAGAGACAGAGAGAGGGAGTAAGAACGTTATTCAAATTATGGACATTGACCTTCAATCAAAAGTTCAGCTTGAACACACACATCTGTCACATCTGTACTGTTCTACTACAATCAGTCCTAACAAACAGTCCCTCAGGGTTAAGTGTCTTAAGTGTCAGGGACATGATTATAATAAGTTAGGTCACTAGCCCACTATTTACCCAAAATGTTAATGTTAGCAATTTAACACTATTTAAATTATGATTTATTCAGTAAGGAAATTGATAAAGCATCTTGGTTTTGATGATAGAAATTAATAAGTAAAATAAAAGTGATACTGGAGCATGGAGTTGAGTACACAGATGTTTGCACACTGTGACTTGAGAAGGAAGGACAGGAGAAGGAAGGACAGAAGCGTGACTTTTTCAAAAGGGAAGGATTTTATCAAATACAAAATAAACAGGGACGAGGGCCGACAAGGAAACAGAAAGTAACCCAAAGGCGTGTCAGAAAGAAATTTTATAATATGGAGCTGCAGTGCTGCCCAGGCTCTTCTGTGCAGCAGTTGGAGCCCAAATCCAAGTTCTTATGCTAAGGGTGTTTTAAGAAAACCTGGACTTCGCTTCACCCAAACAGGCTGAACAGACAGCAGCACAATGCAAAAACAAAAAACTCAAGAGAGAGAAGCAAAGTAGACAAGAGATCAGTATGTCTGATCTCAGATACACTCTACGTGCCTCTCCTCGCTCAAGAATTCAGGAGGTGATAACCAAGATCCATGCAGATGCAAAACAAATAGATTTTCAACCCTCCTATAAATGCACTCTGACGACAACAACATCCACCTTCCTGAGTTCCGATCTTACCTACTGCCCAAGCATGCTGGCATGACAACGTTAGGGAATTCTGCCATATATGTCTAACAACTTGGTTCTCTGCCATTCTTATTCAACAGGAACGTAGATGATAGTTGGAAAAAACACTGACATGGGAAGCAGACTCTAATGACCTTGTGAACTGCAGGAAAACAACAAGCCCATTGTGACTATTTGCTTAAGTGTGTCCAAAGAGAAAATGACCATTTCCAAACCTCCAGCCGCAACAGCTGATTTCCCCATGCAGTGTTAACACTGCGATTTCAACTCGCTTATCAACACTACTATATTGTACATCTCAATAAATCATTAACACTGTAATTACAACCACTGAACCACAAGTTTCTGAGTTGAGAATATCCTGCCTGTTGACATCGCAGTCACATTCCGGAAGATCCAAGTCCTCATTGGGGCATCCTGCCATGTTATCTGTTCCGAAATCCAGCACCATCGAGCTCGAAACCTCGAGAAAATCCAAAGACGGGGGGGGGGGGTACGACAAGCTCCCTTCACTCTCGCCTGAGCGCAAAATAGTGGCTGAACTTTCGCTCTGCCCACCCTTGTTTCGGGCCAGAAAGGAGGGGTCAGAGGAGTGACTTGTCAACTGCTCTCAAAAAAAGGAGAGCGAGAGGGAGAGTCCCACTAAACACGTGTGACCCAAGAGGCGCCTGAGAGTGACAAGTGCTGCTGCTGCTAAAATAGACTCTTACAGTCATTAGCATGTGCCAGCAAGGGAGCTGGAATTTCTGTGTGTGTGTGTGTGTGTGTGTGTGTGTGTGTGTGCATAAGGGTGCTTTTTTCCAGTGGACACAATTCTGAAAATCCGACAAATAACCACAAATAACCACAAAAAACCTATTCCATAATTTTTCCATTAAAAAAAACAAAACAAAAGAGGACCCGTGGGTTAGAAAACAGTTGTCTGTGTGAGGTCATCATGAAATGTGTCATGAAACCATCACATGAAGTTCTCTGTCCTAAGTCATGTCACATGACCTCTAGACGGTCCAAAATGATAAACTGCTCTGCTTTAGTCACGTCTGCAGACCCCGCTTGTCAAAGAATGACAGTGGAACCATCCTGTGTGATCAGGGTAACATTTTAGGAACATTATTACTAATATTACCCATGTTGCTTTTCAACAAAACTCCTAACAATTAAAACTATTGGTAAATATAAGAAGAGGATTAAGATCTTGTTCATGTTTTATATATAATCTCTGGATTGAGAAGTATTTAAACAAAACTATTAAGAATAACATGAACAAAAATTCAAACCAGGGTTGGTTGACTGAAGACAGACTAATGCACGCAACTACGAAAATGTTCTAAAATTTTCTAAGCACTGTACACAATGTTGACAAATGTCACATTGTAACAGTCGTCACATGTATGTGACTTTAAGGTCCTCTCGCGAGAGGATAAAGATGGTTGTAGCCCATTCTCCTCGAAGATCCTCTCTCCCAGATCCTGCTAGTAACACTGTGTGTGTGTACTTATGTCTTGTAACCATGTGTATGCATGTTCGGTTTGTGTGCTAAATAAATGTGCCTGCCTCTGCCTCCCCATCCCGGCTCAGGAAGTGCACTTACAACATGTCAGTTCTTTTCTGTACTGATCTCTTCCGGGCTCATCACTTTGGACTTGCTTACTAAAACCACTACTGTTCGCCGAGACGGCACTCGCTGTACCACACGTTTATATTTATAGCTTACTTTCACTTTTGTCTGTGCTTAGAACAACGCACTGATTACATGCTTAATGGTATGGCTTGGAGAATAATTGTACAGTTGTACCGTTATGGCAGCAAACCTGGAATCCGTGCTCTGAGGAGACTCACCTGGCGGCGATGAGGTCGAGCAGGTGCTGCCAGCGTTCGCTGACTTTGCCGAGTTTGTATTGGATGTCGGAGGCCTTGCTCTCATGGCTGGCCCTGGCCAGCCGCTCCCCCATCTGCTGCAGCTGCTGTTTGTTCTCCTGGGCCACTGCGATCTCCTCCTGGTAGTCCTGATCACCAAAGTAGAACCGTCAAAGATTCAGAGTGACGCACCAAACACTGATAATGACAGAAACCTTGAATATTTTTAAATGAGAAAGTGCTTCAGAGCAACTATGAGATGAAACTATAATCTTGCATTTCCTGTTTCCTGCTGCACTTTATATGTGTGTATGTGTGTGTTTGTGGGAAAGTGTGTGAAGACAAATGCGAGTGTGTGCTCACCTTGCAGAGTTTCTCAATCATCTCCTCTATGCTGATCTCACCATTCTGGGAAACTCTGCTCTCCATGAGTGTGAGCCACTCACAAAGTTCTTTATTCTTCTCGCTGAACACGGCCCATTCATTCAGCTTCTCGCTCACCTGTTGTCTCCGGAGGGACAGCTATGAGGAAGGAAATTGTGACAGGAAACGTTTAGTTCACACAAATGAAGACAAAAAGTACGTGCAAGTACATATCTGCTTAAGACTTTTTATGCAGATGCTGCACCTCTCTAGATTGTTGTGTCTATTGAACAGATTCAACCCCTCCACAAAACAACTCAATGTTAATATTCACTGTGATCTTATAATAAGGATATGGTCCTGTTAGGTCTTATTGTCCCTGTCCTTGGTTGAGAAAATCTGAGATTAAATGTACTTTACAAAACGCATCACCCACGTCTCTTCCACACCCATAATTGAAAACACATCCGTTCTCTCTGTTTGAAAGTTTAAGGACTTAAACATTTGATATGGTGGTGCGAGAACAACCACTTGCTGCTGGTTGTCTGTCTCTGCTAACTTTTGGGTTAAAGTCATCTCCTTTAATGCATATGAAGCAAGACTTACATATCTTCTTACATATATGCTTAAATATGCTGCATATGTATTCTTCACAAAAGCATAAAACAAACATGTATATGCACGTGATTGTGTGTGTGTGTGTGTCCTGTATACCTGATGGCAGATCTCCTCCCACTGTCGACTGAGCAGCTCGAGTCGTTCCTGCAGCATACAGAGGTCATCGGTGCTCAGCACAACAGAGAGCGAGTCTCTCAGTTCTGCCAGCTGGGCCACGTCCTCCGTCCATCCCTCTATACTGCCCTCTAACTCCTGACACAAGAACACAGAAATAGTAATTCATCCATATGCTACACTCATGATAAAATACATACAGAAGCACACAACACAGAATAACTCCGCCAACTTAATCAACAGGGGCTTTGGAAAATAAATAATAATAATTTAATTTTAATTTTTTAAGGTGCTTTCTCTTTTGTGAAAAACAGGTCTAAATGGCTTTTTGAGGGTTAAAGGTTGCCAACTCCCGATCTAGATACACTGAAGTGCCTAAAGAGAGAATCGAAGTATGGTAATGGGAAGAAATGCCTTCCACACACCATGCAGCCCTTCTCTCAAACAACATATACTAAATTTTTTTTTTTAAAAAGGCATGATAATGAGGACAATGTCGAGTTGCAGTAGATGGTGCTCTATAATGCCAGGGAATCAGTGGATTTAGGCTAAACACTTCAGTCCTCAGATGCACATGTGTATGTTGAAGGTTTGACTTTGGGGGGGGATCACCTTTCACCATGTGAACACGGCCCATTCAACTGTTCGTTCAATTGTGTGGTTTCAATACATATTTTACATTCAAGTCATATCTGGTCACAAAGTGCAAACTATTTTAGGCTGCAAATTGGCATCAACTTTCAATACCAATCAGGCAACACTTGATCTAGTTTCAGGATTACAAAACAAAGCTATTTATGCACCTTCAATTAAAAAGGTAAGAGTAAACCTGCTCAGGCTATAACTACAAAACATGATATGGTTGTGCCATTGCCTGTCCCTCCCAGTCTTTTCTCAGCGCAGCTTGATTCCAGATGGACACTCATCTGAGCACTCGGAGCAACCGCATGCATGTTCTCATATAATCCGCACAGCTATATGCTTTTTCTTTGAAATCCATTTAAATCCACTGCATACAGCTCTGGAAATAACCAAACATTTCAACAGCAACAGACCTTCTTCAACATAATAAGCTGCTGATAATGAATTTTATTTCACCTATTAATTGGAATTTGATTCAAATGAATTTATATAACGTGCCCATCAATTGAAAAACAAGTAAATTGTTACATACATGGCACATAAAAACAATTTTTCTGTCAAAGGCCATATTTAATAAGTCCAATTCCATGCCTGACTGTATCTTTAATGAATAAAATGTGTTGAATGAGAGGTCTGTATGTGTGAATCTGTGGTAACAAGCAGAAGTGAAGACAGCAAGAGAGGTGTAAACCTTGCAGCGGATCTGCTCTGTGTGGAGCTCTTCGTTGTGGTCCGGCAGGGGCAGGGAAAGCTTCCGTTTGAATGCCCGCAGCTTCTCGTGAGACACCGCAATGCCCTTCTCACACCTCTCCCAGTCCTACACGCACACACACATAAAAAATAGAACCATTCATTAAAGCAAATTTACAGTATGCTTTTTTTCTGTTGCAGTCACATTAGCACCACCACTCAGGAGTGCTGCACAAATCTCTGCCTCTCTGAAGGGTAATGTGTGCTCTGAAGCCACAGGGTGCCAGCTGCAATGTATGCGCTTTTGCTTGTCTCACAGAAAGGCAGGTGATGTTCAAGCACCACATTTTCACCTGCTCAAGCTGGATACACAGTATCCTGTGCATGCAATCTGCGGCAAGAGTTATATAGCAGCAAGGTCAGTCAAGGCTATGCATGCAGAGCAGACACCATCATGAACAGAGTTGCAGCAAATTTATATACACTAGACTACATCTACTGCATGACATATGATATAAATATGAAAACCTCTGCAGTATTCTATAAGATGTAAAATATCATAATAAAGCATGCACAGAGGAAGCAGGTAAGCCCTATTTATAATCTGATAAACTGCAAACAAGTCAATACAGACAAATCGAGATCTTGACAAACTAGAGACATTACCACTGCCAAACAGGGTTGGTATAGAAACATGAAGTCAAACATATCAATGAAAGCCATTAATTCCCTTACAGAATCAATGCAAAGACTACAACATGCAAGCTATTATAAAAATGTATGTTTATAGTACCCTTGCTGTAAATACCCATTGACAGCCAGTTTATCAGAAATGAGAAAGAAAGCCGTTTGGAGAGAAGAGCCATCTTCTCCCTTGGAAGAAAATACGATGGATGCTCCTTCAGCTTGCTGCGTCAAACTAACAGAGCTGAGCCTCTCTCTCTCTCTCCTCCCTCCCTCCCTCCCTCCCTCCCTCCTTCTAACACACACACTCACATATACACACCTCACCCCTGAGTCAGCCGCATTCAATCTGCTCCTTCCCTGACACTCGCCACTGCCTCACATCTCAGCAGCATGTTGTTTTAAGCAGACCACATGATTCAAGCATGTACTCTGTCCGACATCAGTTGAGACTGCACTCCAATGGCGAAGTATTGCAAGACAAAATACTAGTGAACAATCTTGGCCTACCTTCCAATTAGGGTGGTAGCGGCCTAGTAGGTTAGACAGTCGCCTATGAACCAAAAGACCACAAGGTGGTCACAAAGGTTCAAACCCCACATACTACCATTATGTCCCTGAGCAAGACACTTAACCCTGGTCGTCTCCAGGGAGACTGTCCCAGTAACTAAAGATTATAAGTCACTCTGGATAAATGTAAATGTGACTTTTCACTAATATACAATTTTCATATTCTCAAACTCACTTTCAGTCCAACAGGACACAAATTTCTGTATAAAATCATATAATTCTATTCAAAATTAAGATCCGAGCAACTTTAAGAGGATAAAATCACCCATGGAATACTCATACAAAACCTTAACAAACAAGGCAGATCACATGCATGACAACCTAAACATTAAACATGAGTTAAGACGGATGACAAAATAACAGAATCCATTTTTAAAGACAAAAAATTAGAAAAGTGATCTGGCCTCACCTTAAGAACGTTAAGCAGCTCCTTCTTGCTCTCATCAAGTCTCATTATGGCGCTGTGCCAGCTCTCTTGTACCTCTGTGAGTTCAGCCTGAAGTGTGGCCTCCGCCCAGGCATCAGCAGAGAGTAAAAGTTGCCGGCCAGCCTCGATGGTGAGGATGTAGCTGCCCTGCTGCCTCTGCAGCACCTGTTCCTTCAGCTACAGGTGTAGAAAACATACAGAAAAATGGGGTAGGCGGTCATTTCTCATGACCATAATGTCATATTGCTCATTTTTAGTAGATGCTTAAGTAAGCCCCCTTCACATCTGTGGACTCAGAACCACTGCTTCCAAGAAAATCCGTCATCACTAATGTACAAGATTTCTATCAAGCTAGCAACTAGCAGTCAATACAGTTGCACAATGATTGACAGGCAGGAAATGTGTGTGACTGGTTTCCACTGACCATAACTTTAACAATTACTATGCAAAATATAAAATGATGGGCGGGATAAAAACATTACCTGTATCTTGTCCAGTGTGCTGCGGACCTGCTGCAGAGACAGGCTGGTCCCCTGCTGGCAACCCTCAGGCTTGAGTGACACCTCCCGCAGCCAGTGCTTGAACTTCATGAACAGCTCCCTGTAGCGCTGCCACTGGTGGACCAGGCCATCGATGATTCCTCGCCTCTGTTGAGCTCGCCTGACCACTCCTTGCCACTGGTTACTTAAAAGAGCCAGCTTCAGGCTGAACTCATCTCTGCAAATGTGATTGAGATTGGCAGGAATTAATAATAATAATCAGCATCATATTTTATATTTTAGGAAAGCATGTGGTCTAACCAAAAAACACAATAAGAATACAAATACATATATCTAATTCATTAATTTTTAGAGATGGTTGCGAATTTTTGAGTTACCTGTCGTCCACCTGACCCTGATCCAGCAGAAGGTGACCATCACTGATAATCGAGTTGAGGATCTGCTGTTGGCTGAGCATCTCTGCCTGAAACAGCTAAACAGGACAAAAAGACAGCAACACAGGGGCATTAGGGACACACCTCTTTTAGAAAAGGGGTCAGGGCATTTAATGATTTCATTAAGTATTTCTAATTTAATTTAATGCAAGTTTATACTAATGCATTGTCGAATAGTCAATAAAAATAGGCCAGTTGGATGTACACGAAGCTCCTTAAAAGCTTGATTTACATTGAAATCAATCAGGAAATTGACTCAATGGTATTTGGACACCTACTGGTGATTTGCAGTCGTGTAAATGTGTTGTTCTCACACTCACCTCGTGCTCTCGCTGCTGTTTCAGCAGACTCTGGTAATTCCCAGAAATCTCCCTGGCCAACTTTTCCTCAGTCTCCCCCAGGAAGCTCAGCCAGGTCTCACACTTCTCCAGGAAACTCTGCTGCTGAAGCTGGATGGCCTGAAGCTTGCTGCACAAACAAGACATGACAAAGTCATTAGGACATTGATGCAAAGCAGGAGGTCTGCCTACATTAGTATATACTGCAATATGTGTATAAGTGCTAATACATTTACATTTACACATTGATCAGACATGTCATGCTCAGGGAGTAAGTGGGGTTTGCGCCTGTGACTTTGAGGTCTTCTGGTTCATAGGTGAGTGTCTTACCCACTAGGCCATTATCAGCCATAGTATGGGAATATTTTTATTTGCATGTCGGTTCTTAGTATACTCTATATACAGAAGATCTCATTATGATGTATATGCTATAGAGTCATATGATTATGATAATTAATTATAATTACTATAATGACCACTGAAACAAATGTGTCACCTGACTGGGGTCTTAAAATTGCTTGTGGAGGTATCAAGGAAGCAAGGAAGTATGCTACGGTAAGTAGCTGCAGCAGATAAATACTTGTGTGAGAGCTGGCAGTCTTTTGGACATTTGACTATTGCATGTGTTAAATGTTTTCCTGTTAAACACAAAGATGGCATTTA
The DNA here is from genome assembly GCF_900700375.1 of Denticeps clupeoides. Taxonomy (NCBI): domain Eukaryota; kingdom Metazoa; phylum Chordata; class Actinopteri; order Clupeiformes; family Denticipitidae; genus Denticeps; species Denticeps clupeoides. The sequence continues at coordinate 11,354,650 of NC_041720.1, read as the reverse complement.
ACTAAACAAACTAATCACATTTCAGGTTCTACAGGTAAAATACTACAGCAAGCCAGTTAAGGAGGAAAAACTTTGGGAAAAAAAAGGGAAAAAAATGAGGGAAAAAAACGACTCCACGTGGGTGATTTTTATGCTGAAAGAGCTTGATTAAGTCCTTGTTTTGCCATGTGCTATATTTGTATGAAATACAAATATGTGTGGTAGTAGTGGGTAACACGCACACCTATGAACCAGAAGACCCAGGTTCAAATCCCACTTACTACCATTGTGTCCCTGAACAAGACACTTAACCCTAAGTTGCTCCAGGGGGGGACTGTCCCTGTAACTACTGATTGTAAGTCGCTCTGATAAGGGCGTCTGATAAATGCTGTAAATGTAAATGTAAATAATTAGTACTTGGTACAAAAGTTTAGTTTTTTATTTACCTAAAAGTATTCTAATAAAATATGGCACAAGACTGTAAATGACAACGTTGTACCTAAAACGTTCTATAATGTGGGCAGAGTTTGAAGACCAGCTCCTGTTGAGGCTCTGCATCCGTTTGATTTCCTTATCACTGAGAGGCAGCCTGTAACCCAGCTCATTCAAACGCTCCAGGTCAGGTGACAGGCTGCTGAGCTTCAGCATCTGATCCTACAAAAACAGAGAAGTTATGTTTTTACTAAAACTTTCATTTATGAAGACTGGAGTCATTAATCCAGAAAATGGTTCCTTTCTGGTACCTTCAGTTTCTCCATGCGTTCATGGATGGATGAAAGGTCTGAAGATCCCCCAGGATCCGGTTCCTTCAGAACCTGGTCTGCCTCAGCACACTGCTGTGTCAGTGATTCCAACTGCTCCATGAAGCTTTCATACTCCTGCACAGCAGCCTTGAAAGAGATTTAAATAATATTAATCTTCTCAGTTTCCAACCCTAAATTCTATTAAACATCATGATACAAATCTTGCTGAATTTGGCTTTTATATTGCCTTTTTCTTGCAGATATTGTTTATGGCCAAAAAATTGTTTTCATTTTTGTCGTATTACCTGCAGGGCTGACTGCTGTTTACACAGCGCTTGCTCCACTGTTACAAGGCGCTGTGTGAGTGACAGGTGGTCTGACTGGAAGGTTGCCACTGCAGACGGGTCCACCTGCTTCTTCAGCTGCTCCCCGACGTCATGTAACTGATGGACAGTTGACTGCACGGATTCTTGTGTCTTCAAAACATCCTGAAAATCAAATGCAACACAAGTTACCGGTAAGTGTAGTCACCACACCATGAGAAGAAGTCAGAACTACCAGGGTTAATCTACGAGAAAAAGGCTTCTGAGGAAATAAAATATACCAAAAATGCAGTAAAGGTCTATGACAAAAGAGCTTTCATTTGACTTAAAGCATGAACTTTTAGTCTTGCCAAACGTGCAAAGTTTATTGTCATGTATTCACCTATACATACAAGTCAGATCAAGTCAAGAGTCAGATTCATTCATCAAAATGAATCTTTTATTGTTAGAGCAAGCATGTTTCATGAAACAAAGTATTATGTACATAATATGTACATGTTTTTTTAATGACATGTTTTGCATATTTCTCCTACACTCACACTGCAGTCCTCGATCCAGGTGGTCACCTCATCTGCAGCAATGTCCCTCTCAATGGTGCTCTTGAGCAGCCGCTCGGCTTTCTCCTCCAGCTTTTGGACGCTGCTTCTGCTTTGGTCTTGAAGGTCTTGGTAATGCTGCCACATCTGCAGCAGTGCCTTGCTGCTCCTCAGCTGTTCGGAGATCTGCTCCATCAGCCCATTCCACCTGAAAAGCAGTCACACAAGTTCACTGACCCGACAATGACTGGGAAAATGTTTACATTTACAGTATTACATAGGGCAACAAAATGTATGGGAAACAGCCCACCTCAGGCTCACATCACACAGAGCGTTGTTGAGCGACTCAGCCACACTCGGATGACACTCTTTGAGCAGCTGGTGTGTGATGGAGCCAAACTTACGCAGACTGCTCTCCTGTTTGTCCAATTCTTCCTGCAAGGCCTGAGAGCACAGGACACATTCATGGCTCAATTCTCTTCCACAATCAAGACAATTAGAACGTTACTACTCTACCCTAATTAATATTACAAAGGAGTCAGCAGTGAGGCAGGCATCAGATGCTTGTGACCTTATACTGTGACAGGTAAATAATGCAAATATGGCTTATTTTATGTTCAAATGCAGATAAGAAAATTAAGTTAAGCTAATATAATTTAATTGTAAAAATAAATATTATAAGTACATTATTAAACGAATATGTTTATTTATTAAATGTATTATTTTAAAATAATGTTGTGAATAAATACAATCCTATTTATGTGGGTATATTTGAGTTTAAATAATGACAGACAATAAAGCTCTTATGTGGTGCAAAGTTTCTGCTTTAATTATTGCTAAATTAAAAATAAACTCATTTTGATAAAGTACCTCCAGGCTCTCCACCTGGGCCTGCACAGCCTCCAGGGATCCGGTAACAAGGCACAGGCGTGACACAGAATAACGACCCTCCATCAGGTACCCATTAATTTCTTCAGAAGCCCGTTTGTATAGGGTCCACTGTTCCAGTACCGCCTTCAGGCTCACCTTCATCTGCCCAATCTGACATCAGATAAATACCACATGATAGGAGAAATTTTAACAACAGAATCCCTTTATGGGGAGATTCCAGTTTGAACTGAAGAACTGACAGATGGGAACCCACCATGTGGTCCAGATTGGTCCAGGACTGGTTGAGGCCTTTAAGGGTCTCCTTGACAACTGTACAAGCATCTCCCTTCTTATCCTGAATAAGCACAGAGTCCCGTTCTTCAAATTTCTCGAGTTCCTTCTCTTTCTCCTTCATCAGTTCCTCCAACTCCTAAGAAAGAGAAAAAGGAGCAACTTTAAATCACGTCCTGCTTTTTTTTTTAATCATAGTAGCTCAAAAATGCTCTACTTGACAATTTACCTGACAGTCCTTAAGAATGTTCTGTACAGACGCGACATCCTCAATCCTGCACTTCCTCTTCAGCTTCTCCTCCTGCATGCTAAACCAAGTTTTCAAAGCCTGGACGCCATTCTCATGCTCTGACCAAGCTTCACGCAGCCCCTCCAAAACCTGGATCTACAAAAAAAAGGCAGAAGGCTCAGAAAAGCAGGAAACATTCCTGAGAATGTGGGTTATAAGAGCAATACAACTACCGAAGGAACTAGAGATAAAATAAATGTGATGTTTAAGGTGAACAGAACCTTTTCTGTGATGAGTCCTTGCAGTATCTGCCAGCGGCGGTTCATGGCACCCAGACGCTCAGCAAAATCAGTTTTGTCGCTGCGCTTTCCCTCCACATCCTGACTGCTCATCTGCAGGACTGACTGGTTCACGAAGTCAACAGTCAGCTGCTTACAGATCAAGTCTATTCGGAAACCCTAAAAGGAGAAAGGAATTATTGCAATTATGACTGAATGAATGTGTCCGACATGTTTCTAGCAAACTCTGTATTTGCTTCCCACCTTGTACTTCTGGAGATAGTTCTGGATGGTCTCAGAATCCACCGCTTCCAAGATCTTCTGTTGATCCTCGCTGATTACGTTCTCCATGAGAGTGATCCAGCTCATCAGTTCGGTAATGGCATGCCGGGATGCCAGCTTCTCCATCTGTAGCTGTGGGTGGTAAAAAACGAGTTCAGTGAACAAAACTAAACTAGACAAAAAAAATCTAATTAATTCGAAGCTCTGTAATTAATTAATCTTGTAAATTTTCGCAAGTTAATAAATTCCAAGCATGAGAAATGCCATGGGTGGCGTGTGAGTGTGTGAAATGCGTGTGTTATACACTCAATGTTTGAGATCTGATCAATCGTTAATCGGACTATGAGGAAATCGGGCACTGACAAAAGTTCCCATTTTCTTGTAATAAAAAAAGTGTGATTTAATTCATTATTTTTTATTATTTGTTTTCTAATTAATTGCAATTAATGTGTTTAATTCCACCCCTATTTAAAATATATACACAAAATATTTCACAGTGTATATAACAGTGTATATTTAAGACACATTGTATGTTCTCACATCAACATATTTAAAAGCCATCATCTTTGTTAGCTATGTACTCTGCCACCTGACTTGTTGAGACATCTGACCTGGTGAAGCTTCTCCTGGACCACCGGGATGCGTGTCAGCAACTCAGCCCACTGGTTCTCCACCTGAGCCATCTGTGACCTGAGGGCGGCCGTATCCGCCTTCTTCAGCCTCATCAACTGGTTTCCTGTGCTCAGGACAGAGGAACGCAAAGACGACTTTGCATCCACCTCTTTAGAGAAGTCCTGAGGAACATGAAATGCAGAGTGAAACTCCTAGCATGAAGGAGTTTAGAACAAACCATAAGGGACTGTCTGTCATTATTGCTCACCAGAAAGGCGTACAGGTGGTCTCTGACGGTCTCAAGCTCCTGAGGGACAGTGACGGACTGAGTGTTCCAGAACTCTAGCCTCTCCAAAGCGGAATGGAGCCACTGGCTCAGCTCAGCAGACTCAGTCTGGTACCTGAGAAGAGGGACATCAGTAACATTAGTTTTCAGCTCATGGTTTTCAGCATATTGTGTAAATGCAAACGAGACTAGAGATTTAAAACATTCTGGGAAAGTTTCCCATTTATGGATCATAGCCAGAACTTTTTGCTGACCTGCTCCAGTGTTTGAGGGTGGAGTCAAGTCGGTGCAGCTCCTTGTTGATCTTGGTGGTGCAGCTGAGCCAGTGTTCCCCCAGCTGGGTCAGCTGGTTCTGCAGGTCAGGGCAGCACACACACAGCAGTAGCCGCTTCCCGTCCTCCAGCAGCTGGTAGAGCTGCTGCTGTCCATCCATCAGACTAGCCTTCAGATTCTGGAGTAAGGAAAATCCTCAGCAAACACTAACCATCACCTAGGTACACACTGAATATTTAGATAATCAGGGCTGTGGTACCTGATAAAGTCCAATCCTCTCGTTCAGCCTGTCCTCTGTCTCCTCCACCAGTCCCACAGCAGGGATTTTGCACTCCACCATCTCCAGCTGCCTGTACAACTCCTGGTAGCTCTCCACCAGCTGACTCCACGACTAGGATGGAGAATCCAGAAACAAAAATGATTACAAACCAACGATTGGCACACAAGTAACCATCCAAACAGATCCCACCTCAAGGATACCCTCGAGCTCCACCCCTCTCTTGTGGGCCTGCTTCAAAATGGACTGAGCCTGAGTCACCATGTCCTCCTGGGCTTGCACCTCTCTCTGAACCAGCACCCCGCTCACCTTCCTGAAAAGGGACTCTGTCAAAACGAGATGAGTCTCCAGACCCTGGAAAAACTCCTGCAGAAACAGAAAAAAATGGACATTTATTGGAAAAAACTAAGCTAAAGCTAAAACTTAACAGCCAAAAAGAAACCAAAACCTTACTTTGTGCTTGTCCAGGAGGATCTGCACTTCAATAACAGAGCCAACGCTCATTTTCTGGTCGGCAGCGATTTTGTCCTGAGCTGTGTCCACCAAATCTGCCAGGTCTTGGAGGGTCCTCTCATACTGGGCTTTCAGTGCCAGGTTCTGGTTCAGTCCACTTCTCCGAGAGCCCACCATCTGAACCAGTTCCTCATAGGCATCCTACAGGCAGAGATTAACACAGAAATGATATCCCAGGTCAATTTGTATTGGCGAGGACTTGACAAGTATCCCCGTGGCTTCAAACGTTTAACATAATGCATCAATTTCCCACTTGTGGGACTAATAAAGGATCATCTTATCTTATCTTACTTAAAATGAAATGTTCTCATATCATGGCAAATTCATGCCTGACAGAAAATACAGATAAGGAAACAGTTTTTTACTTTCTGCTCGTCTCCACATGCTGAAGGGTGTTTCTGTGCTAAGGTAAAGATTGCGTGAGTGGTTTGTGACCACATCACCCTTATGTGAGCACATTACCCTTAGATGAAGCACTTACCTGCAGTTTAAGCAGCTCCTGTGAGGTGACCTGGTCCAGATTCAGTGTCTCGCCTCTGTTCCTTAGCTCCAGAACCTTCTGTTCAATCTCCTTGAGACTGTCTTCAGCCTCAAACACAGTCTGCATGGCATCACAGAAGCAAAACATTTTTCTCAGACATGTCACAAATCCTGTGTTGATGTACAGTCACAACTACAATATTATTGGAAACAGACTATTAGTAGCCTGTACAATCTTGTTGTTAACTGGATCTCACCTCTGCCTGTTTGGAAGCACATCGGTCCAGAGTACTGCAAATCTTTTGCTGCAGCTGGAATTTATTGTCACTGAGAGCTACAGACAGCAACCTGAGGTCAGCCTGAAGACAGGAGTACAACAATCAATATGGAGAATATTTAATACTCCAAATGTAATGTTTAGATAAAACATTTAAATGACTGTAAATCATTTTTTTGTCAGGACCAACCTGAACTGGTCACATGCTTATTCAAAATAATATACACAAACAGTATTCACTTTTTAGAGTAAATCTAAAAGTAGAAATATGCATCTTTTGGACAAACACATACCTGGAAGGCTGCAAGCTCCTGCAATCGGTCTTTTAGAGCCTCACATCGATGCTCCAATGTAGAGTCCAGCAGCTTTAATCTGTTTTCCAGGCCATCTAGGGTCGCCCCCATCATGTCCTCATCTCCTTGCCAGGACTCCTCTTCTGTTCTCAACACCTCCCTACAGTGTTGCACTTCTTCAGTCACCTCCTTCACTTCCTTAGCCAGAGCCTGTAGAGCAGAAATCAACAGAAAACTGACACAATGATAGTAGAAGAATCTGAAAAAACCTGTGATAAAACCTGTGTTGATGAATTCTATAATCTGTTCATTTTCATCTGAGCAGTCCAGTAATTCTATAGTATAGAGAAGACAAAAGATAACAGGCTTCTGAACTTTTGACCTCAACAGAGGATGGTTAATTTGAGCTCTGTACCGAATTGTATGCAGACAATACAGCATTATCTGGATTTCATGATCTCAATGTTAAAAACTGCCACCAGGGGGATGGTCTATACAAATGGGGTCTCACCTCTAGGTGGCAGAGGTGGCTCTCTGTGTCCTCAGACAGAAGCATGGGTCCCCTCAGCAGCTCGTTCTCAGCCCTGTCCAGCCAGGATGAGGCTGCAGACACGGCAGCACACAATTCCTCCTGCCTTTCCAGCATTTGTTTTCTATCAGTCTGTGAACATGTGTAACACACATCAGTTGTATTAGAATAGACAAATCAGAAATACAAGTATACAAAATCAGCTGAGCTCCTATGCAGAGAGCCCCCTTTCAGGATTATTAATATCTCTCTCTCTCTCTCTCTCTCACACCTCTTTGGATCTCTCCTCCAAAGCCATACTGAATGTCTCAAAAAGAGCCCTGGGAGACGGGCAGTCCTGGGTCAGAGGCTCACCCCGGAACAAGCCTCCCGGGCTGGACACCCGCAGGCAGTGGTAAAGCTGAAAAAGCAGGAGAACCTAGCTTGTTATATTGTTGTACTATTATATTTCTGTGAAAACCATTGGCATTTGTAGGTTATTTTTTTTAGGAAAGAAAAATGAGAATTACCGGGCTCTGCTGTTCCTGCTGCAATGTGTTGAAAGATAGTTTGAGTTTTACACTGAGGTCCTTGTTAAGAGTCTCCCATCTCTGTCTTATCACCTCCTGTGGGCTCAACACTTCCAGCTGGGCTGCTCCAGTCTCTGGTTCCCCTGGGCTGTCAAGATGAAGTGGGATTTAAATGAAAGTAGAGCAATAAAGCAATAAAAAAGCATGAATGAAATCAAGCAAGCAAGACAGAAACAAAAGCAGTAACGGCATCACACTAAACACATTTTCCACTATACTGTTGCAGGTACTGCTGCTGTTCCTAAGCCGATTCCCAATTTGGAATCTATGCCATGTTTTCCCACTGAAAAAATAAAAGACAACAGAACTTTCCAGTCCCAAGACCAGAGATGTGGGTCGAGTTAGACAAAGAATTTGCAGAAAGTGGCCTATTGAACAAATGAAAAGAAATGTATGTGTTCTGCCATAATTTCTACGTTTAGTAAGTGTGGTTCGTGACATGTTAGTGTTATCTCTTTATTTTTCATCGCAGCTTAACAGCCCAACAATGCCACATTCGTCTGCCAAAAACTGAGCAATTAGATGCCCCTGTTTGTGACAATAAAAACAAACATGGTCCCAAGGAGGGGAACCAAGAGACTTTGGACACAAGACACTAGGGGAAACATTTTGCACAGAAACCCTACCTGGAAAACGGTGTACGGATTTGTGTATTCATCAGCCAACTCTGCTAGCGACAAAACCTTATGCTCGTTTCCATACAGAGTAAGACGAGCTGGGAACACAATTCCTGAACTCCTCTAGGAGCATCAACTAAAACTGGCCCATTTAATAGTGGAACACCATTTATCAAAGAAAACCTCCTTCTCCCGTGCAAACCCAACATAAGGATGGCTAGTGTGTTTCCTGGCGCATTGGCGGTACGCCTCCGGAACCAATTTATATGCACGAACGATAGCACGTTTGACAGAATTGTAGTCAAGCCCATCACACAGCGGCACAGAGCATGCAGAGGACACCTCCTGTGCTCTTCCCACTAGCTTGCATTGCAGCAAAAGAGACCACACCTCCCACGGCGAGTGTAACACAGTCGCAATGCGTTCAAACGTGCAAAAATAAGTATCCACCTCCGCCTCTCTTGAAGGTGGTACTAGAGCAATGTGCTTACTTACATCACACACGAGTGATGAACATGGTAATGGGTCAGTACTTGCATTCGGGGGGCGGGCCTTAGGAGCAGACGCAGCCGCAGGATGCAAAATGTCTGTACCGACAGCTGCAGCCCATGCAATCTTCATTGCACGTAAAGGTTGGCTCCCAACTTCAGCGCAGAATAACCACCAGCACCAACACCAACAGCAGTGCAGTGGAAAAGGGACATGATAGAAAGGGTGAAACGTGGACATACGCATCATCAGTGGGTGTTGTTTGTTTACTCAGAAGCTCCTCCCCTCGACTAGCAACAGACTGCAGCAGCTTCTTCTGCTCTGCCAACTGCTCTTCCAGCTCCTATACAAAAAAAAGTCAATAAATAAATAAGCACTCTACATTTTCTATTATAAATAAGAATAACAGAGACTCTATGTATCTGTACATGCCTTCAACCATAATAAATTTACACAATAATAAAAACACACTGTATTTAAGAAAACACAGAGTCGAAAACACAGAGCGTACTGGGGAGGATTCAGAATGCAGAGGTGCTACACACCTTTTGTCTTTGTATGTGGTCTTGGTGCTGTTGGCTCCTGGTGGAGCGCGCCTGGCTCAGCCAGTCCTGCACATTTGGGCTCTGAGACAGGGAGGAGTCTGGTTCACCGTCATCTTGCTCCTGCAAGGAGCCCTGTGGGATGGAGGAAAATACAAAAAACAAATAGCAGTCAACGGTGAACTTCTATTAAGTTCTACCACATACAAATGGCACTTAAAAATACATAAATAAACAGAAATAACTGGATTGAACATTGTGAACTTGCAAGTGTTTTTTGCACTAGCCCCACTGTAGTGATCACTGGCTAAAATGACTTACGTAGTGTACACGGGTTAAAAAAAGCGATGACAGAGGGTTCACATTACAAATGCTTTGTTGACAGCCATTACACGCTTGTGAAAATCCTCTCTTCAGTCCTGACCCTCCACGTGGACTGGAACTGCCTACAATGGCACGTAGTGCGACAAGAGCCCATCAGAGCTTGTGCCATCCCTGGACAGGCTTTCAACCATTTGCGAGTATGTCCCGCATACTGGGACTCCCTTGTAGAAATCTCTTTGTTCACAAGAAGACGTTGCTGTCATGGGCTACAGAAAGCCTTGGAAAAGGCCGACAGGCAAAACAATAGTCCAGCTGTCTAGGGGTTGGAATGGACTCTTTGTCTCCCTACATAATAAAACAGCTCTTTGAGGGATGCGAGCAACACAGAAAAGCAACATTTTGCCTAATTTTCCCGGGCCAACGTAAGTCTTCTGTATTTGCTAAATAAACAGACCGAAGCAAGTAAGGACTGCTTTGCTAGTTATATCTTGGAGAGATGAAACTGACCACCCAGCCCTTTCAGTTGGTGTGTAATTACACCCTGAAGACAAACATTAATTATGTTTAGTGCATGAGAGCGTCAAGGGACATCAGAAAGGGGACAACAACTGGATAATCAAAACTGCCATTCAAGCATTCTGATGGGTAAACTGGTAAATGTGACATTAGTGAAACACTCCCCATGCGATAGATCTTGGAAAAATGGTTCTCCATCACTCCCTGTCTGTTATAGGGAGTGATGGAGAGGAGTAGCAGGGATGACTTCTCTGACCTGGATGTGGACCTGTTTGTCCTGTAGGATGCGCTGCAGCTCCAGCAGGCTTGCCTTCAGGCCTTGTAGTTTTTGGGCGAGCTGTTCAGCGTCGCCCCTGGTCCCCATACGGCCTTCGAGCAGCAGACTCTCGCTGTGGACACTGAGCTCCGACAGGCACACAACCTTCTGCTCGATCTCCAGAAGCATTTTCTGGGGAATGAATCGAATTTCATTGAAATATGTAACGGAGGTATATTACATCAATATAAGCTTATACCAAATATTTTAAGCATTGCTGCATGCTTAAAAAAGGCTGATAAATAGCTGTAAATACAGGGCATCGCTCTCAGATTTTATTCTCATTCTTTTATTTTAAATTTCTCCTCTTGGACAGATCCCTTTACTTTTATCTCAATTGAAATATTGAGAATCTTCTTCTGGTGTATGAGGGTTCTTCTAAATGCCCAAGACCAAGGGTGGTAATCTCTTTCAAGACGTTTCACCCTAAAAGGGCTCCTCTCAAGAATGATTCCCCATCTCTATTCAGAGCCTCACCACGACATTCAGAGAGGATTTGAAAAGACCTTCCTCCCTCAATTCCCTCCCACATTCCTGCCACGAACGATTTCCCCTCCCATGCTCTACGACTCAAATTGTCTACAATAGTCAACCACAAGTACCATGGTTAGGACCAGCCTACATCTTAGTTTCATCTCGAAGTGATCTGGTGATTGAGTATCAACTAGAAAACATAACTAGACATTTTACATCATAGCATAAAGGTGATTAATTAAAGTTATTGATCTGAAGTGTCCTGAGTCACTTTTCTGTTTTATTTCCCTCTATCTTATCCTAGCATAATAGTGTATCAGTGTGCACTTGAAGTATGAAGTATGGTAAACAAAATGGCCCATTTAATTTAGTACACTACACACTCAAATGTGATATGTCACTTGTGTTCAGCAAACCCTAAACATACTGACATGGTGGGAAAGGGGGAATATAAAATTCTGAAAACATCCTAATCTGAACATGAGCCATTCTTCAAGACTAGACAAATGGGGGCAGTGTGGTTTCATCTTTTTAATGTGCCATACGTCTCCCCTAGTGACACAAGGCAGTGGAGCAGACCTCTGCCCTGTGGGGGGTGTCTGTGCACTGTCATAGTAATCGTCTTTAACTGCATCTACATGGGCTCCCATGGTCGGGCAAAAGAGGCTAGGCACCAATATGGCTTCCAACTGCAGAGCTCACCTCAGATAAGACAGGATAAGGTATGCAGCAACTGTGGACTGCTTCTTCAGGAGATAATGATTACTGATTCCTTTATTTTTTCCATAATGAATAATAGTAACTGTGCATAATATTTTAGGATTTAAAATGTAAAAAAAAGTATTAACATAAATTAACTGATATGTCAACCAACATCCAGAGAATAAGGAGCTAGCAGCAGGTCTGCTACCTACTGAATGGCTCACTCTGAGGTCAGGGGTCACCCTTCCCCTTAATCTGAACACAGAAGCACCAATCTGAACATTAGTTTTCCCATGACAACAGAACGTGTGGGACGTGAGGCTGCGGCTCAAAGAGGAATGCAGGCAGGCAGCAGGGCACCTAAGACTGTAGTCCTCTAATCCCATCAGCCAATAGGATGTAAGAAAAAACACTCTTAATCAGATTTAGTGCCCATCTGACAGGCTAACTGCAGCAACACTGCAAAGGGCCAATATAAACAGATGGAGGAGTTCAACTGTGTATGTTAGTGGTTAAAAGTCGTGCACTTTTAAGAATTAATGAATTTTTTACGTAATGTTAAGTATACATCATTTAAAACAAACGTCAAGACTTCCTAATTTGGAGAATTTGATGACGGGTCTCTTACCTGGCAGTCGAGGAGCTGCTCTTCCATGTCCATATCTTGTGGGTGTGGCTCCAGGGCGGAGCTGAGGGTGGCACGGGTACTGAGCAGCCAGTGGTCCAACTCATCAGCTTCGCTGTGATAACGCTGCAGTGCCTGCTCCTGACGCTGCTCTTCGAGTTGCTCACTAAGACGCTCCTGAGGAAGGTGTCACGGAGGAAGGTGCAGGCACACGCACATGCACGCACACACACACACACACACACACACACACACACACACACACAAACAGGCAGACACACATATACGTCATACATCATCAACGATGAAAACAGAGGCACAACATTCTAAATTAAATCCAAGACACAAAACTACTAATTCAACAAAAAATGATTCTGCACATCACACTTTTCTCTCACATTATTTGGGATCGAAATCATTTGACTCAAATCCCTCTGCTATTTCCTGCACCATGTAGCCGTTTAACCGTTAAAGAGTTTACACAGCACCTCTCTGAGAGCTCATTAGCACTCAAAACTAATAACGTCTAAATCATATTTATTTAGAATTACTGTGATCATATGACCCTCATGTAGGAACATTTATTTTAGGACAGTTGTAATTAGCAATTATTGAACAAGCATACTTTAAATAAAGTATGATGCACACTCCTAAGTGTACTCACCACAACCCAAAAAGATTTGCAAGCTAATTAGCAACCTTTCATACTAAAACACAAACTGCAAATAGTAACAGCTGTGCACAATACAGCCCAACACCAATGTGTTCTGTATAGTGAAAGCTGTACAGAACACATATACACACACAATATAGTGAAAGCTGTTACAAGCACATTTGTAAATGTAATAAAAAAATGACATTTCAGATATTAATCAAATATTGATTTTCCTAAACAGTCAATTGTCTGAATGGCAAATGACATTCTATGACATTCTACACATAGAGAAAGAGATTAATGTCTCCAAAGCTTCAGGTTTGATTATATGAGGTTTTTACAAATCAACAGTGCTTTTGATATAAAAATATAATTATTGTTACTTTCACATTTATTATGCGTGTCTTTTCAGTGCTACTATTAGGGAGTTTCCAAACAATTTCAACAAAGTATTTCAATACTTTTTGCTCAGTGTTGTAGTTGCAGCTATTTGGAAGGTATTCCCAATAAAGTGGCCAATTTCCTCTGGAGGAGCATGTGGGGCTATCAGAGGCTTTTTACCTCCAGAAGCTGCCGTTTGCCCGAGGCCTGCATGCGGATGGTGGACATGCGCTCCCCCAGCACGGTCAGGGTGGACTGGAGGGCCAGCTGGTCAGCAGCGTCGGAGTCCAGGCTGTCAGTGAACAGCTCCTCACTGAAGCAGGACTGCAGGTCGTTAATCTCGTCCTGCAGCATCAGGATCTCATCCATCAGAGCCTTTCAAGAAGAGAAGTGAAATGGTGTTCCAAACAGGTTAAATGTGATATTTGCCATTTTAGTAATTGTCACAAATAAGCATCCTAAGCATCATAAAATCATATAAATGTGTAAAAAAGTAATGTATTGCATTAACAGAGAGCTCTGGTGTCATGGAAGTATGCTGTAGAACTGGATAGGACAAAAATGTATTTCCATTGTCCTCTAGCCAACCCCGTCTTGTTCCCACCCCCAATGTTTCTTCTCCTCTCTCTTCTCCTTTACCTGATGTGCAGCCATCTGGCTCTCTGGGCTCTTGCCTGGCTCTAGACCCTCGTTGAGTGCTGCTTCGATGGACTCCATCTTGGTGGAGATGGACTGCAGGGCCTCCTGGTAGTGCTGCTGGCGCTCCAAAGCCTCATATAGACTCTTCTGCTTCTCGCTTATCTAGAAACGTCGGGAAATACAGAAAGAGAGAGTTTTAAAACGTTTTTCCTCTCTGCCTATTTACATAACATAATGTCATAAACCATAAACCAATAAACCAACAATTAATACTATCACAGACATTCGACAGGAAGCTAAAGGCTAAAGTTTCGGTGCTGCACTAGTACTGTTAATGTGTGACAGCCTGTGTAAACACCAACCACGTTCTTCAGCGTTTCCCATGAGCGCTGCAGGTCGTCCAGGTTCGACGAAGCACACAATTCCATCGTCGGGTCATACAGCTCCTGCAGAGGAGCCCGGCACAGAGGGGCCCGACCCTACGAGAAAGAGACACTGTATATAAAAGCAGGATACAGAGAAGTGATTTGAATAACATTTTAATAAAATTTTGTGGCAGTTTTGACTAGGCAAAAAAGGATGAAAATTCCACATATCTCTAGATTTCTCATATTCACATTAGCGCACCAACCAGTTCTGCGCCAATGCTGAAGCAGTAAGTAGACTGTTCTGCAGTGCAGATGGTGCTTGGGAAGATCCAGGCTCCTGGTAGCACGCCCAGCGTGAAAACGCCCCAGACTAAAATCATGCATCCTGGTTGCATTTTACGGCACGTCGGCCTATCATGGTGCCACATAAACGTTCACAAGATACACACACAGCTGCACAGGCTGCTGATTGGTCCACCTTCACTTTTATCACCTTCAGCTACTGAAACCACAAACTTAAATATCGGCCTCTGTGTGAAAAAGTAATATGCGCTTCATTTAACCGGTGATGTGTTGTCAGTTCATCCTAAACAGAACTTTTTGCCTCGCTCACACACACACACACACACACACACACACACACACTGAGCGTTTACGCCAGAGGCTGCAGGGCGAGCCGCGAGAGCAGCTGCCATGTTCTTTGTTTCGTCTCACGTTGTCTCCAGCTCGCCTCTCTCTGCTTCAGCTGTCTCACTCGCTCGACTCGCGGCTGTTTCTGTGGTGGACGGTCTCTCGGGTCACTACCCCGGTGACTCATATCTGCAACGCTCTCCTTCCATCTCTCCCGCTCACGCTCCCCATAGGCCCCTGTTGTTTTTCTGCATTATGAAATCTTGTGCTATAAAAAGGCCCATGCAGCTTTTCTCACAAATACCACACTATCAAATTACGGCACCTAGTAATGGTCAAACTCTTTCTAATTTAATCCATCGACATCATCGTCATCTCTGGGGATCAAGCGACTGTAACTATGAATATAGACAACAATGCCACATACGTCCTCTTAACTCCTTATCCATTTGAGATGATAATGTCACTCTGAACTGTAACGTATGCATGCCTGTTGAAATTGCCGAAATAAAACTAAGCTCAGCTTTAGGGTTTTATGTTCCTGCTAATACGATTGAGAACGTTGAGGAATCACGATTCCAGATCGTGAGACTCTATGAACGTGATTACTTGCAGCTCGACGTGACCCTTCTGCTGCTAACAGGCTGGTTTATTTAGATTGGGAGATGGGGAGAGGGACAGAGGTGTCGCAGATGGGGACTGAGGTTAGGGTGGTGTGCAGCAGCGGACGTGAGTGGAGGCAGGGTGGAGGGGGTAATACCTGGTTAAGGGGGGCTTCAGCGTTAGGCACCGGTGAAGGGGAGCGGCAGGCAGGGGGGGAAGAGACCTCACTGTTGGTGCCCTCCTCGCCCGACTCTTCTGTGACGGGGGATAGCAGTGTGTGACAGCGTCCGGCTGTCATCTGGTCATGCAGTGCACACGCACATATACACACACACACACACACACACACACACACAAATAAACCCAATAAAAAAGAGAAGAAAAGAAAATATTTGAGGCGTGCAAAATAATTGTTTTGGTTCTCAGAATCCTTGAACTCTACCACAGTATCATGTTTTATTCTTTGTGGAAGCTTAAACTCAGTCTGACACTTGCGCACTGACACAGAAGTGTCAGAAGTGTTTAGAAGTGTGTGTGAATGTTGGATTTGAACAAGAGAAACGTAACATTTACATTTTACATTTAGACGCCCTTATCCAGAGCAACTTACAATCAGTAGTTACAGGGACAGTCCCCCTCTGGAGAAACTTAGGGTTAAGTTTCTTGCTCAGGGACACAATGGTAGTAAGTGGGGTTTGAACCTGGGTCTTCTGGTTCATTAGGCAAGTGTGTTACCCACTAGGCTACTACCACCCAATTCACCCAGATGACAGATTAACAGATTCTGTCATCTGTCTAGTCATTCTACCAATCAAGGGATGCCAACTCAGATTCATCCTTCGCTCTCTGTCTTATGTCTAATGCTGGTTTAATGTGTTTTTCTGCTATACATATGGACATATATACATATATACATACACATTGGAGTTTTGAAGCTTGTTAGAAAGACTTAAAAATAGTCTTTCTAAACATACACTTTAAGTGAAAGTTGAATGAAGTGATGTTTTCCTTTTTATTCTCAGACCCTTCAATCTGACAGGAAGTAATGAATCAGGTTGAGGCCCAGCATAACCTCACAATGTGCCGCAATGAGATTAGAGGAAGCAGCGCAGCCTGGAGTCATTCATCTAACTGCAGCGCAGCCGTGACTAAGAGTTTTATAAGCGCAGCTTAAGAGAAAAGGAATGGTCATGGCTGCACGCGTTCAGTCGCTCTCATGCACACACATACCACAAAGCCAAACCAGTCAGGGCAGGCGAAACACACCGAGTTAAGCGCGCTCTGCATTTAATGGCAGTTTAATATTCTTCCCTACAGCAGCATGCTAAAAATAGACCTCATTTTCAACAAAAGCCACTGCAGAGTCTCACATACACACACAAACACACACACGGAGCCGCTTTCTCTGCTCCTCATCTAACAGGAGTCACTGCATGCGCTTCACAAATGATAATATGCAACTTGGCTGTTTTTTTTTTTTTTTTGTCGGGGTCCATTTCTCATGATGCAACTCGGAGCAACCTAATACAGGAGACGGCTGGAGCGTTTTTTATGCTGCAGCAGAGAGGTTTGCTGCAACTAAACAATGATGCAGTCAGGGCTGGCGAACACCCTCATCCTGTTTCCTGGCTCTCTGAGGCAAACAACAACAGCACATGAGGAGATCTACTCTACTAGAGGAGAATATGTCCATGGAAAGAAGTAACAAGAATGGAGCTACAAATGGAGTCAAGAGAAGAGGGAGAGATATGGGGCATGACTTCAAATGATAGAGATGCCTGCTATTCGCAGCATGTGCTGATCGCTCACCATGACAACGGAGGGGTGTGCCGAGGGATGTTTGGCCATCTCCTCTTCTTCCTCCTCGTCCTCCTCCTCCAGCTCCTCCAGGCCATCAGAGAGTCCCTCCACCTCGCTGACGGACAGCAGCATGGTGGCATGCTTCGCCTTCACCGTCAGCATCTTGCACTTGGTGTTGAGGGATGAGATCTGCTCCTGGTAGCCTTTGATCTTCTGGGCCAGCTCCTGTCACAAAACATCGCCGGCACAGAAACCCCCCCCCAACAAACACTGCGTTTGGTACAATCCACAGACAACAGGAGGCAAATTAGTCCATGAGGGGGAGCGCAGGGGTTAATGCGGCACAGAGAGGTACCGGCACGCGCTCATCAGACCCATCGCTCTCGCTCTCTGTTAGAGAGAGAAAATGCACAAGGCCCGGCCGCTGCGTCAGGGAGTCTCTGAGCTTTTAGCCAATCACAGCCCAGCAGTGGCGGGGAGGGGTTGTGTGAGAAAGACAGGGTGACGGGCCAATCACAGCCTTCTCTGTACCGGCACACAAACACACTAGCAATAGCCTGCTGCATTACAGGAAGTGACCTCATCATGCCTGGCCGCTAGTCCTTCCCGCCATGTTTCCTTCCTGCTTTCTCCAACCAATCTGTGCCTGGCAGGTTCCTTCCAACAAAACAGTCAGCCAGTCGGCCGGAAGAATGAGGAGTTCAAATTACAGCCGCCTTGAAACCCCTCCCGCCACTCCTCGCTCGCTCACCCCTCCCATTCCCTGTCCCAGATGGGCCTGGCTCTGCTAAAGAGGTCATGTGACAATGTGGGGCAGGGGGGAAATGCAGCTATAAGCTCTGCGGGAAAAAACACGAGATACAGCACAGCTTAAATGGAGGCTGTTCATTCATACTCCCCTCTACTGCGTTTTTTGCACATGTCAGACACTAAAGGCCAGTGATATTACTGAAAATAATATTAATTTGTGCAAAGAAAATCTAACGTATCTAATTCAGAAATTTGGGGGATTTACATAGAGAACCTCCCATTCTGTTTATTTCCTTTCAATTGTGCTATTTGGGAGACAGAGGTGAACTGAAATAACTGAGATCAACTTTATAACTACAGTTATAACTATAACTAATGACCCCATATACTATGAAAGGGTATTTTACATATCATCTGAGTTCCTGCAGTTAAAATATTGTTTTTCATAATCAGACTAAAGACAGCATTTTTTATGAAGGGTTAAAATAAGGCACTAAACAGGACATCCTCAGCATCAGTGCTGATAATATGGTGCTCCTCCCAAATTGAATTCTGTTTGGCTGAGAACGATTTGTAAAGTACAGAACTGTATTACCGCCATGCAAGAATGAGAAAAGATGGAACAGTATCAGTACCAGTAACGTTTTGCTAACATTTATGTGTACAACCCAACACATTTTAAACCTCTTGTTAACTAATTTCAAATTGTGTAAATGAGTTTCACGCTATAGCCTAAAAAGACAAAGATTCATTTTCATGTTTTATGCAACAGCAACTTTATAATAAGCTAAGAATATATTATTATGGAAGAAAAAAACATGCTTTCATATTAAAATATGAAAAAGCATCTTGTTATAATAATAAAATTGTTATTACATGATAATGATTTGTTTTTCTTATTATGGCATGACAGTAATACGCTTCTGTAGCTCTACCCTCTGTAGAATTTGATTTCTGCAACAGGCCCTCACCTCGTGGTGGTGAATTTGAGCTTGGAGCTCCTGAATGTTGCTGGTGGAAACTGGTCGGCCCTGGATGACCCGGTGAGCCTCCTCGATCAGCCTCTGCAGGTTCCGTACTTCCTGTTCATACTGCTCATGCTGCACCACTGCCTCCTGGGTAAAAACAACACACTCTTTGTTTTAACATTAACAATCAACTGAACAGAACCCCTTTATTCTTGTTAAGAACTTAACAACATTAGCATGTACACTGAAAAAAAAGTAAACCGTTGCTGTTCTTTGTTTAATGTTTTTCATGCTATAGTAGTAAAAAAACATTATTATGCTCTTTTAAACTAAGCTGTCTAATTTTTTCCTTTTTACTATAATACTACACAGCAGTTTTTTTTATTTAGCCTGTGGTCACTTTTTAAGGTGTAGGCCTCTAAGAAATCTTAATGGTTTTTGAGCCAATAGGCATGCTTATTAGCATAAAGTAGAAAAGGAGAGTAAAGTTAAGACTGCTTAGACCCCAATCCTACCTCAATCCTGGCTCATTATTGTGGCATGTGTATTGTGACAACTCCACAGTAATAGCCATGTGAGAGTGTTTAGAGCTAATGCAAACATTTTACATTTTCAACTGTATTAGAGTCTCGGATTTAAGCCCCTGTACAAATAATTATTTGACCCCCTGATGATTTGTAAGTTTGTAAAAAATGATCATTCTCTAATTTCAATGGAAGGACAGTGAGAGTCCGCACATTAGAAAAAAGTTATACATTCATTTATAAATCAGAAGGCTCCCAGTTGTATTTTCTACAAGTAAGGAGCTGACATTGGGACCTTCTCAACTCGTTACCTGTATAAAAGAGTACATAGAAGTAATCAATCTATCCAGAATCCAACACCATGGCCAAGACCAAAGAGCTTTCCAAGGATGTCAAGGACAAGATTGTGGACCTTGAATGGGCTACAAGACCATTGCAAAGCAGCTGGGTGAGATGTGACAACAGAGGAACCATAAAATAACTCCCTCACTCCCACTCTCTTTGTCTTCCCCAGATGGGTGGCACCGGGGGCGTGACATCAGAAACAACAGGTTCTGATTGGTCTGTGACAACTTCCTGTTGGCCAGGGGTATAAAGGTCTGCTCACATGTGGGGAAGGGACTCACTTTTTCTTTTCTTTTCTTTTCCCAGCTGTCTTTCCATCGAAACCGGATCTTCTGGTTTTGAGTCTGCTCTATCATCTTATTTCTTCCCATGGCTCTGCCTCTTTTCCTCTATCTCTCCCCCTTTACTCTTTCTTCTCATTTTTATTTTCTCTTTAACCTTGGTACCTTTTTACATTCAATATTCACATGTAACTACAATAATTATTTACCGGTGTTAATAAATTAGAAACTGTTCATTTTTAACCATTGTGCCATGCCTCTTTCTGCCAGGTAACATCAAGTTGGAGTGGTTTGAATACAGTGGTTTTGTGTGGAGGGAGAAAGAGTTTTTTCTACGCTCTCTTCTCCCACACCACATGGTCTTTTTTACAGCTCCATGGCTCATTCCAACAGCAAATACATTTTTTGGTTTGTTAGTGTTCTGTCTCTCACTGTTCAAATAAACCTATGATTTAAATTCTATTCTGTATATACATATATTTCCCCGACGGTAGGAGAATATGTGCACTTTAACACATAAGCACACAACGAAATGTGCCCTCTGCTTTTAACCATCACCCTTGGTGAGCAGTGGGCAGCCATGACAGGCGCCCGGGGAGCAGGGTGTGGGGACGGTGCTTTGCTCAGTGGCACCTCAGTGGCAACTTGGCAGATGGGGATTCAAACCGGCAACCTTCCGTGGCCACTGCTGCCCCTGAAAAGGCCACCACTGCCCCTGACTAGGCCACCACTGCCACTGGGAGGGGATTACAACACCTTCAAGAATATATAAGAGGCCACAGGATGTTTTGGATGTTATGATACATGCATGTTTTATCACTGACCTGTAAGATGTTGCACTGCTGGATGATGGTGTGCTGAAGCTGGCTGGTCTCCTGCTGCAGGCCCTGGGCCGTGTGGCAGATTGGCAGGCTGGCCACTGCCTCCTCTGGTAGCCGCAGGGCGCTCTGACACTGTTGCATAGTCTCGACTTGACGCTTGAAATGCTCCATTTCGGTTAAAAGTTGCTGGAAAGCCAAAGTCAGGGCAAATATTAGATCACGAAGGTTCTTCACTTTCTGAGCCTAATCCTGTAACTATTCAGACATATACTGTATCTGAAAACAAATTAGTGTTTTGAATTCCTTGAGAAACAAACAAAAATGTTGTTTATGATCACAAATCATCTCAAATGTTACCTTGTAGGAATGTAGGACAGTCTGTTCAGCCATGCTCAGGATTTTAAAGTATGGGGTAAGATAGGGGCCTGTGTGAAGTCAATGGATATCTGATTTGGATCAAGATTTTTCACAGAGCTGTGAGATTACCTGTCTTTGTGCCAGCTGTTCCCGGAGGCTCATGCGGGCCAGATCTGGGGAGGTGAGGGTTAGCTGGGCCCTCTCCAGGGAAGTGTGCAGGGCTTTCACTTTACTTTCCAGTCGGCCCACATCCTGGAGACAAAGATGTAGGGTGCAACGATCAGGCTTCCAATACTTTCTTATAATCTAGATGTTAAAAATGTCACTTCTAAATGAATAAGAATTCAATTTTGTTTTTGATATATTTGGATAAATATAGAGAATTACACATGAAGTGCTTTCAAGTAAAAGTTTTAGAGATGAGTCAACTGATGAAACTGAAATCAGAAATAGTTCACTCTGACCTGTGCAAATAATGTAGTATAGACATGTTTTTTCTCTAAAACCATTCTCCTATGGATAAAGCCTGGATGTAAGATGCTTCGTTTTCAACGCAGACCCTCCACTAAGAGCAACCCCACCAAGCTCAGGTGATCAGCTGCTGATTTGGAATTGGATAGAATTTGTTCAAATTGCTCCAAAAGTTACATTTATCGTTGTCCTTTGTCCTATTATGTCTCTTTCATAAGGGGAGCAGCAAAGGGAGTGGAATACTACTGTCACTGGACTGTGCACACTGTTAGACTATTAATGATCACCTGAGCCTCTTTAAGGTAGGGTTGTAATGAACACATTTTGGCAGGGGTTCTGCATTAGACTTTACAGATTGTACTACTTCCACATTACCTCTAGATGGCACTGTGTGTCTGTTCAAAACAGTGCACAGCATCCGACACACACACACACACACACACACAGACAGAAACCTGTATGACGTGCCACCTAGGCTATATATCAAGAAAAGCTTGCACATACATCACTTTCTCAAGCATCTCCATAAAAACCTCGCACATACACCACTTTTCCTCAAGCATCTCCATAAAAACTCGCACACACACCACTTTTCCTCATGCATCTCCATAAAAACCATACGCATACACCACTTTTCCTCACGCATCCGCATACATTTTTTGCACATACACTACTTTTTCCTCAAGTATCTACACAAAAAGCTCGCACATACACTGAAAATGCAGTGTTTTATTATTAGCAAAATAAAAGATGGTAACTTTGGTTTGTTTTAAAAACAGCAAATACGGAAATATTACCTTAGCTGCATCCTGCATGCTGTCTAGTCTTTTCTTGGCCTTGTCCTGTAGCTCCTCAGTGTGGTGACTCAGATCTGCCACCTGCTGGACCATGACATCTGTCTGAAGCACCTCAGAAACCAGCCCCACCTTCTCCACCATTCCTTCAATGTCTCCCTGGAGGTCCTGCCACTCACGAATCAGTGACTGTGCACACAGACACAAGTAAGCAAGGACGTCATACACACGAGGAACTGGTTTTGTGATAGGCTGCCACCACTTTGCATCCAATTCAACCTACCTGATAAGCTCTGATTTGCTCATGAAGCTGAGCAGCGGGACTCCAGATGATGGTGCAGGTCGTGACAGCCTCTGCTTTCTGAACCCAATTCTTCACAAAGCCATGCAAGTCCTTATACTCTTCCAAGTGTTCTTCCGCCTGCAACAGTCAGCAGACATGAAAAAGAGAACAAAGCAGCATCTTAGATACTTTCATTAAAGTATCTTTCACAATTGAAATATTGTGATTATTTCATCAGAAGACATTTCGAAACAAACTAAATCCATCATTCATGAAAGACACCACTTTTTAGGCACGGCTAAGCTGTATGCTTGGGTATATAAGCTTACCTTTCGGAGGCGAGCAGACCAGCTCTCTCCCAAGTGTACGGCATTGCTCTGGGCATCGGCTACTTTAGCTAAACTGGAGCACAAGTGCTTGGAAAGAAGTGGGTTCTGCTCCCCAAACTCCTTAACTGCCCCGTCCAGCCCAACCAGAGTGCGAGCACAAGCGTCCAGCTCCTCACAGAGACACTATGGACGGAAAGACATGCAAAACAGGGGACGGATGAGATTTCTTGTCAAAGCTTCCACTTTCTTATTGTGAGTGCCTATGGTATAAAAAAACCTTTGTCTCTTCTTTGGCTACATCCATGTCTCTGCTCTTTGTTTTCAGCTTTGTGGAGATGAGGTTAATTTTCTCAGACAGGTCCTGAATCTGAGAGTTAAAGTCGTCTCTGATGTCTCTGGTTTGCTGCACCTCCCTCTCTCTGGCCTGAACCTATACAGAAAATGCTTTTTAATACTGTACATTATGACTTTGTTGAAATGTCCCTCTACAATCCATTACCTGATCCTCAGTAGACCCCAGTGCTAAGTTAAGCTCTGCCAACTGAGTGCTGATTTCAGAGGGGACTGCAGTCTGCAGGTCCTGATATTTGGCATGCTGGCGCTCTGCAATCTGCTCCACTGTGTGTCGATGGGACGCCACATCACTGTGAGCCGCCTGGAAGAGAAAGAGGGTCTCAATAATATGCTTCTGAAGTAACTTGTTATTCCACATTAGCCTATTAACAAAAGTGTACAATACATAAAAAATATTAAATTGTATTAATACCTCCAGGTCCAATAGCAGCATGTCAAGGTCGGCAGAAGGGCTGAGCAGCAGACCCCGTGTGTCCTGAATCCAGCCTTTCACCAGCCCCAACTCCCTCTCCACCTCCTCCCGTTCCCCCAGTTCTGCCTGCACCTGCGACCGGCTCACCCGTACCCTCTGAAGAAGGCTGGTGGGACAAATACATACATGTCTTAAGCTTAGAGCTACATATCTATTAAATATTGTCCAGTAAAACTGGATCATAAGTGTTTGGCTTTCAGATAAAAAGATCAAATCATCTTTTGTGATGGACAATTTTTAATGAAAGTGAAGTAGATTATAAGTAGTGTTAAACAAGGTTAAAAGCTATGGAGAATTACTTAAACGATCAAAATATATTTTATTTTATCTATACATTGGCTTGGAATGGCAGTGCTCTGGCCTTCCAGAAATTTCACAATGCTTGGAAAGTAAGATTCATATAGAAATTATCGTATTAATTATACACATATACACGAAGGCAGTAGTCTACCTGTCATAGCTCTGCTGGATACTACTGATCTCCTGCAAGCAGAGGGAGGGGTACGGCTTGGCCTCTGCGTCTGTCTCGGAGAGCAGACCGAACGCCTGCTGGCGCAGGAGGGTCAAGGTGGTGTTCTCTCGCTCAACCTCATGGCTAAAAGAGTCGTGGTACTCCAGTAGACTCTGCAATGCCACCCTAGAGGTGGCTTTCTCTGCCACGCTGTCTGGGATCCGGCTTTGCAGATCATCTGAGGTAGACCGAACCTTCGCCATCTAAAAGGAAAAGTCACTGAATCATTCATGTGTATTTTGCTTTTAAAACTCAAATTATTTTATATATATATATATATATATATATATATATATATATACACACACACACACACACACACACACACACACACACACACACACACACACACACACACACACATTCATTGCCAACGGTTTTGAGAATTACACAAATACTGGTTTTCACAAAGTTAGCTGCTTCAGTGTTTTTAGATCTTTTTGTCATTGTTAGACTGAATCAACTTCTGGGCCAAATCCTGACTGATGGCTACCCATTCTTTCATAATCAGTGCTTGGAGTTTGTCAGAATTTGTGGGTTTTTGTTTGTGCACCCGCCTCTTGAGGATTGACCACAAGTTCTCAATTGGTTTAAGATCCGAGGAGTTTCCTGACCAAGGACCCAAAATTTCAATGTTTTATTCCCCTAGTCAAATAGAGAAAGAGAGAGATAGCGAGATAGAGAGAGAGAGAGAGAGAGAGAGAGAGAGAGAGAGCGAGACCAGCAGAGGGCCACAGTGAGACATGAATACCAACCACTATCACAAGCTCGAGGTTGCATAGCAAATTAGTGGGTCAGGCAACCAGCTGACCCACAAAGTCATGGGTTCAAACACCACTTACTGTCACAGTGTCTCAAACTGTGGAATGAACCTGTGATTACCGAATTAGCAAATATCTAGTCTGCTCATTGTTTTAAACAAAATCTTATTCCAGTTCTAGGTTTTGGTAAAGCTGAAAAGGGTGCCAGTTCTTCACAGTGCAATGAAATAACTTCATTGGCCCCACAAACATTTGGACTCCTGTACCATCAGCCATCATCCAATCTGGAAATGTCTTCCAATATTGAAACCTTTCAATGTTTTTAATTGATTTGTTTAGTTGATTAATAAAATTAATAAAATGCTTTTGGTGTAGTTTATTTTGGTGTAGTTTCTTTTTCAGTAAACCTCTAGCCCCAAGTGATGTCACGTCCTCAGCTGGACAATAAAACCATTGAGACTGTTTGCTGACTTCCTGCCACATGATCTAATTTCCTTTGACCTACAGTAAGTAATAGGTCATTGCAGCACTGCTGAGCTGCCATTACATTTCCTCTGCTCTGCTGGTCTGATTATGGCAGGCCACTGGGAGTGAGCCCAAAATTACATCACAGACTTAACTAGACCACTGCTCTACTTAACAGTGACCTTGTTTCCTTATCTAAGAGTGACCTTATTTTTCAAACATATCTGCAATGTCCACCCGTTGGCTATTTTTATAGACCCAGTGTAACATATAGACTATAATCCAGCAACTGTGATGCAGAAATATTCAGGCCAAATAAATGGCAAACCAAAAATAGCCACTTTTGGGTATTCTCTTCACAGCAGTGCTACCGACACATCAGTGCTGCTGCACCTGGTGCCCTCCAACCAACTCAACAAAAACATGCCACTACTTTGTCAATGTCATTGAATGGGTCCCGGGCAGGCTGTGCATGTGCAGAGGGTGCCATATGTTAACACCACTCAAGTTTATCATGAGTTTTGTGATTAAAAATGACTACCGAAGCACTACCTTTTCACCAAAACTCCTCCACTCCTGAGCAGTGACCTCCAGTGCCCTCTCCTGGGACTGCAGCACTCCACACAGTCGGGTCAAACGTTGCCACGGAACTGTGGAAGAAAAGTCTGTGCCAGTAGAGATGCCAACCTGCTCCAGCTCAGCTGCTTGTTTTTTGAGCAAAGCCAGTTTGTCCTCAAGGCCCTCAACCACTAATACAACAGACTGATATATAACAGAGTGAAGAGAGAACAAAAGAGACATAAAAATACAATTAAAAATCAGTATCAGGAGCATGTGTTTTATGTGACAGGAAAAATAATGGCACAATGATTTAAAAAGTCACAATAAATTTACTCTATGGTTTTGGAGCTTGTCTTCTGAATCCTGAAGCGAAGCTGCTTTAGGTGTGGTGAAACTGGTCATTGTCTTCTCAACTTCATTCAACTGGCCAACAACCTGTTCTCTCATCTCAAGAAAGGAACTTTGCTGAGCAATGCACCTAAGAGCGAACGAAACAAAACCACACATTGTATACAGCAGTAATATTCTACAATCATTCCAAGCTAACGGTGAAGGATCAGCCATGTTACACTGAAAAAAGAAAACAATGTCTCAATTTAAGTAAAAAATTAAGTAATCTGTCCAAACTAATATTTTATAATTTGACGTAATGTGAATAAACCAACAAACATACCTCAGTAACATTATAGTAATGTAAAAAAAAAAACAATTCACCCATAAGCATAAATTAGTCATCTTAGTTTAAAAAAGCATACTAATATTTTTTTAATTACCATAATGAGAAAACAGATGACATTACACATTAAACAGATGACAGCTACAGTTTACGTTTTTCAGCGTAGAGGGACTGGATGAGCCAATAAAAAACTATAATCAAATTAACTATAATCTTGACCTACACTGTGGACCTGGATGAACCACAACCTGTCTGTAATCTCAAGGACAGTAGTCTAGAGAAATTTTAATAAAGAAGAATTTAAGATTTTTTCTATTTTAATTATGTCATACTCCACCTCTGAAAGATTTCCTGATGATTCTTTAGTTTCTCTCTGACCTCAGAACCATTATGACTCATGGCCTTCACATCATTTCTCAGAGTTTCCATGGCCCCAGGGCCCACTAAAGCCTCCAGATTGGAGCCCAGGGCCTTGATTTCTTGCATCCAAACCATGAAGGTCTGCTCTTGTCCTTGGATATCATTCAGTTCTCTTAATTTCTCCTCCATGTTCTCAAAATCCTCTTGTGGGTTGTCTTCAATGAAAGCTGTTGCCTTGTCTAGCCATTGCTGTGCTGATGTGACGATAGGGTGATAAACCTGGAGCAGAGATAAGAGCTGCCTAAGGTACATCTGCAGTAAAAGAGAAGTGAGAAGTGAGAACAGTAAATGCCAGTAACCCGAACAAATTGAAACACAGAGAGGTTTTAATGAAATTTACCTGTTTTGAGGCAAGCGTTTGCTGCACCTCTGATTCTAGTTTCATAATCTCCTCAACACTGGCGTTACAATCTTCAGGCCACTGTTCATCATGGTCGATGAATCTTTGTCTTTTGTTTTTACTTATTGCACCAACAATCCTCAACCTGGATTTAATCTCTTCCTGCATAGTTTGTGTCCTCCTCAGCTTGTCCTCAACTCTTTCTGCTGTCAACTCTGATGCATCTAAAGAACAGCTGAGGTTATCGCTTAATTTCTGAAAGAAGACCAAAGTCTTTGCGATCTCATTCTGGGGGGCGTCATTATGTACGACGTTACGCTCACAAGCAGCAATTTGCTCTTTCACCTCGGACTGAAGGCCTAAAATCTCTTTTTGCAATGCAGACACCTGGGTCTGGAGAAATGTTGTTTGTGGGTAAGGGCTAAGATCAGTCAGCTTCTTGAGACGGGATTCAACCACCTCCAGCGAGTCGACTTGAGCGTAAAGGCTGCCTAAACTCTCAGTAGTGCTGAGTTGTGAATCCTTTAGTTGAACCACCTCCTCCTTGACAGTCTTCAACTCAGTATCAAGCCTTTCCACCATTGTTTTTTGACCAGCCAAGGTTGATAGAGTTTTGTCCAGCTCAATAACTTTTTGTTTAATATGGTGCTTTAATCTACTGTGGAGGTTCACCACCCGGTCCACAACCTCAGTTTTGCAAGGTTGACCTATACTATGCGTCTTATCTGCCCTTAATCTCAGATCTTTCAAAGCTGAGTCTAAGTTTTCAAGGCCTGTGAGGAGATCTTGGAACTCACATTGCAGTCTTTGAGCATCTTCAGTTTTGCTGACATTCTGCTTCTCTAATTCTTCAGACTGCTCTTGCAGTTCCCACACTGCCTTCTTTGTCATCTCAATAAAGCAATCGTAGTTTCGACGTTCCAACATTATCTGCTGCACCCTATCACATTTCTCTTTGGCTAACACCAAAATGCCATTGTATTGCTGTGGAAGTGCATTGAGCTTCTCATCCAGGTAGCAATGGTCCACCTCATTTAAAGTGGGCAGTATCTCTTGCCCAGCCCTTTGCACAATAAGCAATAGGTTCTCATATTCTGAAGCCTGCTCTAACACTTGCTGGTACCTTCTCAAAAATGTCTGCAGCATTGCTTCATTTGCAGTCAGATCAATTTCAGGAAACGTGACTGATTCTGTCTGCTTCAGCCAATTGCATGTCTTGTCTAAATCCATCTTGAAGTACTTCCTGGCCACCAGTGCCTTCTCAAGTTCCTGTAAGCGCTGTGTGCACCTCTGGAAAGCATTCTCAAAAGTGCCTTGGAGCTCTTGGAGTATGCTGAGAGTCTCAGCCTTTTCCTCTTCTGTGGTGTCTTTCACTAAATCTCTTCCCTGTGCCCAGAGGGAGGTCAGCTCTCCTTGATAAGCCTTCAGGCTGCCGAGTATATTCCTGCATGTCCATACCTGCTTAGAGAGGTCATCTGGGAGGAGTGCTATATGCTTATGCATCAGCACCTTACCCTCTTGCTGTTGGATCCATTCAACTGCCCTGCTAAGAGCCTGGAGGAAAAGTGCCCGCTCTGTGAAAGCCTTGCTAAGGTACTTCCGCCGCTGGGTCACCTTGGACCCCAGAGCCTCCACCTCAGCTTGGGCTTCTTGAATGAGAGCTTGCAGCTTCCTTCTCTCACTAAGGCCCAGTCGTGGGGCCATGTCATCTGCCTCACTCACAACTTGCGTCAGGAGCAACTGCTTGGCTTCCAGCTCAGCACAAATAGTTAAATGATCAAACAAGAAACTCTGGGCAATGTCAGGTGGAGGACTGGTCTTCAGGGCTTCACTGAAAATAGGCTGCTTCTCTTCTGCCCACTCTTGAGCCTCTTTCAGACGATCTACAACACTGTATAGCTCTTTAATAGTACGAGAAGAATCCTGGATTTTCTGCTGGATCACTGCCTCCAGCTGGGTCCAGCGATTCTCCAGTTGGCCCATCTGCTCCTTCACCAGTTCCTTGTCCTCTAGGCTCAGTCGAGGCAAGACCAGCTGCTTCTGTTCCTTTAGGTCTTCCAGGGTACCTCGTTGCTCCTGCAGGTCAGCTGCCAACTTCTTCAAATCTGCCAAGTGCTCAGAAGTGCTCTCGCTGTCAGCCCTGTATAAACAAACAGATAATATCTGATGTGTGAAGCTCCATCAACCAATTCCTGCATTTATTTCAGAATTGTTCTACAACAAAGAAAATTTATGGCAGAATATGTTATGTACTACTTTTACCATTAAAAATGTGATTTTACTTCTTTTACACTTTTCTTTCATTTGCTGCTACCTATTTTCTTCCCGAATCTAAAGCAAATTATATTTATGATGGTTTAAAAATGGTCAATGAACAAATGTATATCATCTACACGCACAAAAGGGTTGTTTGTACTAGGTGTTATTTTAATAATAAATCCTATTGATTTTTTGAATATGAACAACACAGTGTATCCATGTCAAAGTTACAAAAGGAAATGTGTCTTTGCATGTGGAATTAATTCGAGAACAGCAAGGCACAATTCACCAAAAATGAGAAACTGAAGAAAAAAACCCTCCAAAATAATTCAAAGCTGTTTAATTGTTTTTATCTATGTACCTGACTAGGGAGTCCCATTCTCGGGACACCTGGAGAAACAACTCCTCTACAATGGCAACACAATCGTGGTAATCCCCACTCCTCTGCAGATCTTCCTCTCTTTGTCCAACTAGTTCTGCAGCCTTACGCCCAAGCTCCAGCCAGGCCCGACAAAGTCGACCAACCTCCGTCAGTTCTGGGGACTCTTGGCCCAGTGTCAATCTTCTAATGTTTTCCCTCAGTTGGGTCAAGTCTGCCTGCCGGGCTTCAAGCTCTTGGATGAATTCCTTTTTTTGGAAAGACAAGAGGAGTTTATCACTACACTATGTTACCCTTTTGTTTGCATATTGACGTGATGCCAAAGGCAATTGGCAAATGACAGATTATTAGTAAGTGACAAAATGCAAGTACTGGCATAATTCAGGGAATATGTAAATTGGATTTTCACTCAGTTGCATGTTTAGGGGTCATACTGAAGCGCAACAGCATGCAGTAAGCCATGTAATTATGAAAATGGACAGATCAATTCTCAAGACCGTAATTACTGAGACTCAAACAAATTGACTGGGCAAATCATAATTAAATGAACAAGACCTTATAATAAGACATGGAAAAAGCATGCAATCAATGTTTTATTCCTTAAATAGACAACTTTTTTAACACTCCCATCCTTCTATCCAAGTACATCAAGTAGTAATTTTCAATCAAGTACAGTGGTTACAGTGGTTTAAAAAAGTGTAAACATAGTTTACCTGAGACTGATCCAGGATGTTTTGAGCAACTTTGGTCTCCAATTCAGCAGGTCGTCTGGACAGATTCTGAAGGTATTGCTCAGCTTCCTGGAGAGAAACCTCCAGGCCAATCCTCAGGCCCAACATTTCCTTCCAGCTATTCGCTAACTCCTGGGAGCTCAGTAACTTCTCCTCAACCTGGATTTTTTAAAGAGATTTGTCTGAGAACATCTGCTTTAAGATTTTTTCTTTTGCTGCTTGGTTATCTTAAAGTAATATGAATTTAATACATGGTCACATTATCAACATGTTGAAAGAAAGTTGACATGATGGTATATTTGTGAACCACATTGTATGATTGTGGACGTTTGTGGCCTGCGCAAAGTATGACCCTTCACACAGTTACAGTCTGAACTTCATGTGCACTCTCAATGAGATCATACACTCACACACGAACACCTGTCAACCAAGGCTTGAGATGAACTGAGATAAGACTAGCAGGGCCCAGTAAGGCCTAAAAAATTATGCGGAGGTTCGGAATGCCCCTGAACAAGGCCCGACTGTCATAGCTGGATGCACAATGCTTAATTGTAGACTGCTTATAACCACTGCTAACTCAAAAGGCATATGCAGCCTGAAAAAGAATTACATTAAATGTGATTACATTCAGTGAACTCACACACTTAAACTCTATGGGTTTAACTTGTGTATGCATGAAGGAGCACAGATAAATAAGATATTTGATGGAGACGTATATAACACTATAGCACTATACATATATGCATGTTGAATGTTTTAATCTTGAATCTTGTAATCTTGAACACTTATTTGTATGCTGAAGTTATTGAAATACATTATGAATTGATCATTGTTGTATGCCTAAGCACACAAATGCACATAGAAGATACAGGGCTTGTCCTTGAGGCACTCAGAGTGGTGACATGTGACCAAAGATAAGAGAAATGTATAAAAATGAAAGCCCTGATGTGCTGCGGGGCAATTGTCTACAATGATTTCCTGTTGCTTCAATTTATTGATTGAATCTTCAGCAATTACTCCACCACAACATCATCCGTGATCCAGTGACGTACCTGGAGCTTGACATGTTGGATCTCAGTGGCCGACTCTCTCACTGCATTTTCTGAAAGGTCATATGTGGAGCACACCAACTGCAGGTAAGTGCTGGCCTGTTCTTGTAGGGTCCTGTTCTGCTTTACCTACACAGTAGCATGTACGAAGAGAAACTGTATTTTTAAAAAGGCTTTTGAAATTGTTGTAAAGATTTTCTTAGGCAAATATTACAAGTCACCAATATTGACAAGTGGATCATTGATGTTGAAAGATGTAAATGCACACATGTAATCATAAAATAATGCTACACAGACTGCTACATGTCAATCAATGATTTATCTGGACATTTGCTTGGGACTGCACCTGTTTGAGAGATTCCTCCAGAGTGAGAGGTGGATGTTGAGCAGGCTGCAGTTTCTCTTGTACTGTAGAGAGCCAGGCCTGGCACTGCTGCAGGGTGTCCTGAAGACATACATGCCTCTGGAGTTCTCGGTCCAGGCTCTGGTAGACCTGGTGAAAATTTTTTTTTTATGTTTAACATTTCTGTTCATTTAAATCGGGATACTAATATAGTGACTTTAGTATATTTAAATAGTAGTGTTACTGTAAAAAAATTTAAGCAAATTACCCACTTCAAAATATCCCAACCTATCCAAAACTTGGCTTAGTTCCATATCTAATAAAAAGGCCAATTTGACAGGTGTTGAATGTTGTGGCATTCTTAATCCATGCAGAAGGAAAATGGCAGACACTGACTGACATTCTTAATACAAAAGCTCTAGAGGCGGTGGACAGGCAATGACGGGAGAGTCTTGGCAGAGGGCTTGTCAGGTTGGCAGAGTCAGACACTTTGCTGGCACTTCAGACTGGGCAGCAAGGTGGCTGGATTAAGAGGCTGGCGCTACTATGGCAAAACCAGACAATGTTCCCTGAGGGGGGCTGGGCCCTTGTCGGGGGAGCACTATGAATGTACAGGACTGTGCTGAGTGAAATAGTTTGTTTAGTGACTCTGGGTTCAAAGAGTCTATTCACTGCTCTTTTGTACATCTGCAATGGCTAGTTGGCAGGATTAGAAGGGCGGTGCTGAGCTGGTGGGACCAAGCTGAATAGCAAAGGTGTGATTACTTGGCTGCATTCAATGGAATGAGAGTTGGGTTTTCTTTAATACAAAATGGAGCTGACGCAATCCAGCCTGTTTTTTGTGAATAGGTTGTTTAGCAGGTATCAAATATGCAGGGTCATTAAAAAAGAAAAGATCTTGGCACATAATGTTACTTTTGGGATTTTAGAGCAGAAGTGAAAACTGGCATAGTCTGCTGAATGGCAGTATACTGAAAAGAAGCATTAGGGTGGCATGTTAGACCTGAATTGGCAGAAAATGGGAAAGCTGGCAAACAGGGCATTACTGGCAGTGTTTGTGCGTGGGTTGATGCAGTGGCTGGGTTGGTACTCACGCGCTGGGCCGTGCTGCAGATGGCAGAATAACTGTCCCTGGTGCCCTGCTGGTGGCTGTGGACCTGCTGACGAAGCCGAGACTGGACCCGCTCGCTGCAGCCCGAAACAAGGGCATCTCCACTCTCCTTCAGCCTAGCCAGACGCTCCTCAAAACCGGCAATCTCTTCCATGATCGCCTATGATGAATCAAAATAATTATAATCTGTCAATTATTCTTAAAGAATGTTAGTAAATATAGTAGTAAGATGCCTGACTTTTATAGACATGCATGATGCCCATGTGCCTGATTTCAAACTTATCACACACATAGCTACCTTAAAAACACTGGAAAAGCATGCATAAAGGAGGTCATGTGAATCATCCCTAACAGCATTTATTGCTTTCATCATATATCATGGCCCCACTGCAATACCTGCCCACTTAGGGAACCACTGTGATGACCACACTGGGTACCTTGTGTCTGGCCACCTGCTGAGTGGCTGCCTCCAGGCTGCCCCCCTGCAAGGGGTCAGGGGTCACCATTCTGCTCGACATTTGCAACAGCCACCGTTCAACGTCCTGCAGCTCCTTAAAATACACTTCCTGTTCTTTAACCTGCTCCTCCACCTTTTGCACATTGACCTTGAAAACAGACATATCCATTTAGTGCATTTGTGTTAGAGTTTTTTTTAACCATAGTATTGCAAACTGTGGTTGATTCTCACCTTAGCAGCACTGCAAAGGTCTTTGTAGTCGGTCTGTAGTCTCTCTATGTTTTGTCGGATGGAAGGGCATTGAAAAGCATCTTGCAGGGATTGTCCCTTCTCCACCACTGACCTCACAGCTGATGCCCGGGAGAGTGCAGTCTGCTGCAGAGACTTTGAGAGAAGTCAGTTAAAGGTGTGTTTCAATGTCCATTATGTCAGAGGAAATACACAACATTTATTTGTATCTGATCCAACTTTTTCGTGATTCAATACAGAAAGGTCATAGTGGAAATCAGATCTCAGAGTGATAAAATGTTTTTAAATGTTTAATAAAGAACTGAATACAATTGCACTGCTTCATAAAAAACGTAAGTGTGATATGTTAGACATTGGTCTACCTTGTACTTGGCCAGCTGGGCCTTACGCTGGTAGAGTTCAGATTTCGGCTCTACGGAGGTGCTTAGCAGTGCCTTGGTGTCCTCCACCCACTGGGCCTGAGCCTTGTACCTGTCGTGAAATTCCTTATGGAGCAGCACACTCTTCTCCAGAGCACTGTGCTCAGCTCTCAGAGCGACTGTTAGCTCCTCGAGTTGGGCTATCCGGGACTCCACCTCCCCTTCTAGTCTTTCGGCTCCATGTGCATCGAGGAAGGCTGCAGCTCTTTCTGCACGCTCACGAAGGGCTTTCAGGAGGGCATGACCCTGGTCCATGTCACTTTGGAGTGTCTGGAAGACAAAAATATCTCATCAGATTATCACACACTAAAATAAGTGTTTCATTAAGGCCACCATGAGCTTTGGAATAGCATGATATAGCATGAATATAACCAATTATTGTATAAATATTTGTTTATTTTTTGATGTGCACCAGTACGTCCCAATTCACTTGCAATGAAATATTAGTGTTACTACTGCAGTAACATTTGCCAGTAACATTTCATCCAGGTATACATCATGGATGCCACAGCAGGACTAGACACTGAATTTGGAAAAAGGTAAAAAAAGTGGACCATTTTTAGAGTTCACTCTAAACATCTCATGGAAGCCTTTTCATGAATGGTGAGCTGGCAATAGCTCCCCCATAATTTAAAATATGGCAATAAAAAACAAAATGTAATGTTTGTATTTAGACTGCCATCACATAACCCTGTACCAAGGGTTTCTAAACTAAATAGATACCTTGTTTTTTACTTTTGTGAAGACCTTTGTCATCTGACAGTTACAGACAGCACTTTCTAATCATTTGAATTTGGCCAATAAAGGGTCTTGCAGGTTGTGAAAACACAACAAAAGAGGTGCACCAAACTCAGGCTTAAATCACTTTCCCTTCATGCTGAGCTTGCTTTTATTTTCGGGTTCTGTAACCTTCTCTACACACTGACCACCTGAGGCTTTTGGAGAGGGAAGTTCTTTGGCAAGGATCTCTTTGAAACCTGTCGGGTCCGCTGACACCTGCGCTGAGAGGTGCCTGGCCAGGCGGCACGAGCTGTGTGAAAGCAGATCCCAATTACTGTCTCCCATAAATGGGTCTGCAGCAGCGGGGTTTCCCAGGAAACAGGCGCTCGGCCCCCACCTTCCACGCGTGTGGTTCCTCTATATGCTATTGGCCACCTTTCATCTAACCATTGTTTCAGGAACGGAGGGAACATAATGACTCTGGGCTCTGCCATGTCTGCGGCTACCAGATCGCTAACTGCCTCGGTGCACAGTGTGATCCGACTCTACGCAACGTTAATAACCACCCATGCAGACAAAGGGGGAGTGACTGGGGTACAGTATATAGTGTGTCAGTATTCAGTAGGACATTGTGTCACAGCCTGTTCCTCTGGAAAAGCAATATCTGCAGCCTGATCCTTTTAAAGCTATCATTTCAATATTTCCATTATCCCGCTGTTAAGAATGCACTTTGGGGATTGCATTTATTGCAGCCATGAATTTGTTTTCTGTATTGTGCTTAGGGCTATGGATGTATTTGCTAGGACAGGACAACACATTAATGAAGTTGTAAATAGATTTTCATAATAATAATTATAATATTTAACACAATTAAAACTATGCACTATAAACAGGATTTACAAATAGTTGTAGAGCAAGTCTTTTAATAATTTGCACATAAAACACAATCTTCATGATGAATCCTCATGATAACGAAATTTATATGAAACTTCATATGTAAACATGATATTTTGAATGTGTGTGGACGTGCATCTGTGCCCGTACTTGTGCACAGACGGTCTTTCACCCACAGCGTCTGTGCACAGACATTGATCCCCAAAAACTGGATTATGGTAAAGCCTGGGCAGATGTGTGTTTGTGTGTGTGTGTGTGTGTGTGTGTGTGTATGATGGAGAGAAACTGAAAGAAACATGAGTCTATGAGAGAAAAAGAGTTTGTGTGTGCATAATATGAGAGTGTGTAATGGTGAGCGGCAAGGGCATAGCATCAATTACAGCGTCTGTCCCAGCAGGTTGCGGAGGCTCGGCAGTTCTTCATCCACCCGCTCGCTGTGGGGAGGCTGATTGGACGGGGAGGGAGAAAGTGAGAGGGGGAGGGACGGGGGGCTCAATCCAGAGAACTGCCTCCAGAGTGGCCGCCGCTTTGTCTTCATAAAGATTCGATCGATACTCCCGCTTCACACCTCCCTACTCGGACAACTCGCGGCCGGCCAAGTCATCCCAACACAGAGAAACTGTGCCAAATCTACTGAGGCAAATTATATTTACAACACTGTATGTGTGTGTGTGTGTGTGTGTGTGATGGCCAATATATTGTCAGCTTATGTGTTTTACTTGGCTCGCAAAAGTGAGCAATGGAAGATGAAATTAGGGTGTTAATTTAATCAACCTGATTTGTTTAATTTATGAATCTTTATTCTTCATTAATCACGTACAATACTTGTATACTTGTATAAATACTTGTAAATCGATATAGGTTAATTGCATGTCGCAATTATTCTATTATCTATTATCTATAAAATTCTAATATGTTTGCAGACAGCGAGTTTAAAAAAATTGCATCACCAATCTAGTAAGATAATTAAGCCTGATAATTTACTTGATGGTCTGCAATCACGCACCTCTATTTTCTTCATGTTTTTCTCCAGGGCAACACTGTCCAGTCCTTCACTGGTCACTGTGGCAGCAGCAAAGTTCTTCTGTGAAGTGTTCAGCCAGGTTGAAAAGACAGCACAAGCGACCTCAGCCTCTTCAATGCTACTGACTTCTTCTTCAAGCTGCTTGATGGTCTCCTTCACAAAGCACACAGAGTTGAATACATGAATACACACATGAGAGTAAGATCTGCCATATATCACATATATGAAATCCCAAACCCCATAATTTTCCCATAGTTTGTAAAAGGTTAATTAATATAGTTCAATTTTTGTTATAGTACAGGCAACAGTGCAATTTGCTAACTTCACAAACATCCCTATGTCAAATGTTAATAAAGTATTGATTTACTGATTGATTTAGTGTTTGTGCAGAATTTGCAGAATTTAATTACATGTATAGTAAAAAATACAGAAAGTCTACACAGCTTTGTTATCCTTTTGTTCTTTGAGCTCCAATCCAATATTGTTTTCCATCTGCAGACTTTGCTTATAGGGGGTCATTAATATGTTTACAGAGGTGTGTAAATCCAACGTCCTGAAGCAGAACTCCAAAAGTAAAAAAAATACAGCGTTACCACAGTGGTATATAGTACCTTATATAGTAAGTTTCTATACCTTTCTGGTCCTTACATACAGAAGATGTATCATTGTTACAAACAGACATTAGAGAAATACTTTTATTCTGGCTCAAGTCTATGATCTGGCCCAAAAGGAGCCAATATTGTAAAACATCTATTATGGGGAAAAATGAAAAGCAGAGTCCATTACACACTTGACTGTAATCCTAAATCCCATGTCCATTCAAATTCCGGGTGAGGATCCCCCCCCTCCCTTTCACATCGCGGCGTTTTGAGCCATCGCTCACTTGACATGCATATCCCAGAGCGGGCGGCTCCAATTAACGTTTGTGCTGAGTGCACACCTCTGCAGTAGGGCCCGAGCTGTGGTGCGGTAACAGCTCTTGACTGCGGCACATATGGCGGCCTGTCATTTTCCCACAGAATAATTACACACATCTCGCGGGATCGGGATGCACGTGAGGAGAGGTGTTAGAGCAGGTGTAAAAATCAATCCCTCCGTTGCCAAGGCAGCAGCGGCTCATGCCAGGCGAAAGATCGGCTCTCGTACCTTTTAATTACAAGCCTAAGCCTCAGCCTGAAGCGGCCATTGATTTCTCTCATGTTAGGTCTTCACACCAGGATGTAGGAAATGAAGAGGCTCAGTTTGACTGGGCTGAACTGTTTTCAAAAGGGAAATTAGGCTCATCTCTGTTTGGCAGGGGAGCAGCACAGTTTACAGAAAACAAAATTAACGGGAAAACTGACGACCATAAAAATAAACTATGACAGATGAAGGCTGACATGGGAGCAGGGATGAGATATGATTTGGAGATGGAATTTCACACGGCATAACAAAGTAGAACAACAATGCATTCAGTGTTTCCGGCACAAAAACAATGTTTTAGAAGGCAATTAACCAGGTAATTAAAATCTATTATTTAGAATATGGACCCATCAATCATGTTTCTAAAATGGCTTTTTCATTGAACACACACACAAATTCAAAACACCAAACAGTGTTTCAGAGTGTAATTAACCATGATGAGAAAGTAACTTGTTTGTAAGTATTTCTGTTATAAATGGGAGGAGCTCATTAGAATGATAGTCATGCTATAAGGGGTTTCTCACCATCAGCTGCAAGAGAAGGCTGTGG
Organism: Denticeps clupeoides; assembly: GCF_900700375.1. Taxonomy (NCBI): domain Eukaryota; kingdom Metazoa; phylum Chordata; class Actinopteri; order Clupeiformes; family Denticipitidae; genus Denticeps; species Denticeps clupeoides. The sequence goes on along the minus strand of NC_041720.1, from coordinate 11,315,480 downwards.
TAACGTGTAGTGAGCTGGGTGACTCTGATGCTGATCTGCCCGTTGATGTGGGTCTCTTCCAGGACCTGTTGGCCAAGTAGACCAAGGTTGTCGACCTCAGCCTGGTAGCGCAGAGCCTCTGCCTGAAACCGCTACACAGACAGAGAAAACAGTTTTGCTGCTATTCATGGTGCTCATGATATCACATGATCTCGCCTATAAAACCATACCTTTATCTGCTGTAGCTGAAGCTCTTTGGTAGCTCGGTCAGACCGCCTGTGTTTGCGCAGGTTGGTTTTTGACTCTATGTCCAGCAGCCACTCATCCAGGCACTGAAACCTCAGCTCCATCTGCCTCAGCTTGCTCAAGGCGGTGTCCAGTTGGGCCTTGGTCTCACTCAGACGGGTCTGGTATCCTTGCCACTCCCGCTGCACGGTCTCCAGAGCCCGGTCCTCGATCTGTGGGCTGCCCCATGGAATGACCCTCTCTCGGCTGGCCAGCACAGTGTTGAGCATCATCTGTCCCTGAGAGCAGTGGCTGCGTAGCTCCTGGAGGCAAATTGGTTTAGTTTACTTTACTTTACTTTACTTTACTTTACTTTATTTAGCAGACGCTTTTATCCAAAGCGACTTACAAGAGGAAGACACCAGCAATTCTCGTTCGATTTCTATAGAATATTGAGTTTACAAACTAAGAGCCCTGATAAGGCTCAGACTTGTCAGTGAAGAGCATGCTCAGAGATTGTTAGGTGCTAGACGAAGAAAAATTATAATGTATTTATACATTTTTGTAAGACAAATATCAAATAAAGGGTAAATAAATAAATAATTTCTTTTTTTAAAAGCTGTTTCCTTAGTGGTAATTAATATAACATATGTACAAGCAACATTACAAGCTGACAAAAACATTGTCGTTGTCAACCATTTCAACGTTATCCTTGTATTGACAATAAATATTTGATTCTGCTTTGTGAGTAATTACACACCCAGATGTACTTCAATACATAGAGCGATAATCCTTTAAAATCTTTACTCAGCAGTCAGCACCAACAAAAAAAAAAACAATTCTTCTTCTAGAATTGACCTGCAACTCCTTCAGTGTGTCCTCCAGAGCCGTTGTGTCCCCCTCCGAGTGAGAGATGCACCCCAGACTCTCCTGTTCCTGCTCCAGCCAGTCTTCAAACATGTGCAGACCCCGTTGGTACTCTTGGTGGGCCAAAACTAACTCCTCCGCCTTGCAAACAGCATCCTGAAACACGAGAAGAGTGCATCACTAAACACAAAATGCAAACATTTAATCTGTATAACAATATATACGCTCACACACACATATGTATGAATTACAGGAGGAATATTTGGGTAATTACCTTGACCTTGTCTTTGATAGCCACATATTGTACCTTTAACTTCAGGACTTCTGCCTGAGTTACAGCGTGCTCTGCCATGCTAGAGCCTTTAGAGGCGATGGTCTCCAAAGGACTGCTGTGACTCAAGACTTCTTCGTAGAGAAGCTACATGAGCCGGAGCAGATTGAAAACTCATTACCACCACACAAAAACTCATTACCACTCTCACTGCAGGTTTCTACCTGTTTTCAGCGAGACAATTATCCAAATTTAGGCCCTCACTGTGACATCAACCCAACCCCCAGCATCAATCCAGAAGGGCAGAGAAAAACAGTCCTATATAGTAATTTTTTAATATATGGATCATGCACCATTATTAAAAAAAGACTTGAGCTAAAAATATCTTTAATTAGGACACAACCCAAAGACCTACCACAGGGGAAAAAATGGAATATTAGTAGACAATATGAGATACTGGCAGCATACCTTTGCTTTAGCCAGATTTGCAGTCTTGTCTCTCATCTCTGAATACTGCCTGTCTGTGTTCGACAAAATCTCATCTACCCGTTCCATCCAGCTGACAAACTGGGACACGTCCTCTTGGTAACTGGTCCAGTGGGAGAGGGCGTCTTCCAGCCGGCTGTAGTCACAGAAAATGGTAGGGTTTCAGTTTCCCCTGGAGGGGGACTGTTCCTGGCTTATTTTTTTAACCCTCTGATGAATGGACTCACACCTCTTTTGATTTATCTGCTGCAGTTAGTGTCTAATGTCTGACCTTTTACACTGGATGGAAGCAGAGAGAATGGAGTCCCAGGAATCTTTGAGATCCTGGATCTGCTTGCGGACTCCGGGTACCCCTTCGGTGGAGGTGTTTCGCTGGACAGATTCTCCTCTTGTTATCAGCATCTTCAGTTCAATTTCTTTGACCTGACGTGTTGCAAGCAGGGCCTAGGGACATCACATGAAAAAATAAAAGATGGAAGAGGGCGATATGTCTGGGTTTCATTAGCAGACTAGCTCAGAAGGATTTATGACTGCAGAGAGGTGGGCACCAGCACCTCTAACTGCACCATCCTCTGGTCGAGAATGCTCTTGTCGCCCGAGGGAGCGTTGCAGATCTGCAGGACACGCTCTGCTTCCGAAACCCAGCTCTGCAGCTCGCACAGGCCCAGGGAAAACAGCTGGTGTTCCGTAACCACTCTGTCAATCCGCGAGGCTTTCTCCTAAAGAAGCAGAGAGGAGGATACCTACATGAACTGGCTGACCAACTGGCGGGTGTTGCAGTTCGCAACTTTTTAATTACTTGGCTACGTCTAGTCCACATGTTTAATTAACAGCTCCAGGTGGTAATTCCACACATAATGGGTCTTCGTACGGAAAGGGCGATCCAGGAATAAGCGTGAACTGAAAAATAAATGATCACCATGTATCATCTCTCGGAACTGTCATAGTCATTTAGAATGCGAAATGCCAGTGTCGCTGCCCATTGTACTGCTTTGCTGGCCACAAGCTGCCATTAATCACAGAGGATGCATCGAACAATGAGTGTACAGATTAGACGAAGGTCATTTACATCGTTAGGGGCAAATGGTTCAGAAACTATGGTGCGTGATGTCGAGGAAATTCCCATATTTCTTCTTCTCTGGATAAAAGTACTGTGAAGAGTCAATTAGGCTTGTGTTTATTTTTCTGCTCTATTCATATCAGACCCTAGACATAAGACCAATTAGACTGTAGCAAGAAGTAGTTAATGAGCTTTTTGCATGTTCTTAAGGGTGCATGGGTAATCTTGCAATCTTTAGAAATGTATTTATGTAAATCCTGAGCAAATACTTGACCTGATATTTAGTGACCCACGTGTTACGTCTATCATTGTGTGTTAGATTACTAAATTAACAGGAAATAAAATGCCCTTTAACCAGTCATCCTAACTTACATAGCGAATAAAATCAGTGTCAGAAAACTTCGCTGCAGTGTTCTGTATATTTCCATGGGAACTACAAACCAACAAGGACATTGAAATCATGAAATGGTATACAGCACACACTGAGGTGAGGTGTGGTCTGTTGAGTTGATGTAGGTGGGCTGGTTTACCTTGGTGAGGTTGCTCAGAGCCAGGTACTGTGCAGCGAGCTGGGAGACCTGGTGAACAAAGCCCTTCCCCGCTGCCTGGCCCTCCCAGAGCTGCTGGGCCCTGTCCCTGAGACTGCTCAACTCTGCCTCACGAGAGCCCAACTCTTCCAGCACCGACTGGGGTGAAAGGTCAGGGGTTTGGGTTGCATAAATGACAGGTATACAAAATGCCAAACAGCCAAATATCTAACACAAAACCAGTCACACCACACAGCAATAAAGAGTAGTTAGCATCGGTTATTTTAGACATGGAAGGGTTAAAATGATAAATAAGATGAGGAGATGCAGTTAGGGATGATGGATGCTGAGAGGAAGGCCAACGAGAGAGGAAGAGGTGTGGGGACAGAGAATGGGGGAGGACTGTGGGTTACGTGGGCTGAAACACATTTCAGGTGAGCCAGAGGGAATGTAATTGCTTGCAGCGTAGACAAAAGACCGGCAAAGGAGCTCTCACATTATAAACATAAAAAAAATGTGATTAGTTTGATAGATTTCCTTTTAGGTGTTATCTTTCTAATATTCCAACGCGTTTGTTATCTGTTTTTAGAGGCTTCAGCTGTTATCTTGTCCGTTAGAGCTTGGCTACAGCCCCACAGGAACCCAGCTCTCACAGAAGAGGAAATTAATTAGAAATAAGACAAAATCCACTAACTATTGTGTCAAAGTGCTGAATGGTCTGACTTAGCCAAAGAAATGTGCTTATTTGTCAAATTTCTCTCTATGCCTGCACCACTCCAGAGATTCATAGTAATACAATGCAGGTCAATGTTGCGCCCAAATTCAAGTCACCACATGCCTGTGCTTTATCTGATTTAATTATTATGGTCTTATATGTTGTATGTTGCTCATGAAAGTAATTTAAAATATTATTAATAAATCAAAATATCTATAATCTCGATTAATTCAGAATATATGAAATACCCAATAATAATAATAATAATATTTGGGAAAAATCCGTCCTCAAAGAAGGGTAAATCATAGATGCAGATAGGATTTTAGTGTGGTGTTGCAGTGCAGTTATTACCTGCAATTTGCGAAGCTCTAGTTTCTTGGCTGAGAGGTCATGGAGCCGAGCACTGCTCTCTTGGACTGTAATCGCTGTCGCAGACAGCCAATCCTGCAGAGGCTCAACACTCCCTTCAAAATCCCTCATCCGAGTCTGCAGGTTCTACCAGACAAAAACCCACACGTCGTGCACAACATAATAATCATGCTATTTAAAAAAGCATTCAACATTTAAAATGCTTTGTTCACAGTAAGCACAGTAAGCAGTTATTCGATAGCCTGTGTCCACAGTGCTGTACACCAAAGTTAAATTCTAGGACCATTTTTATTCTTAATTACTTATTATAATCTTAATTTGTTGATGACACCAAGGTCGCAGGTATAGCAGACAAGTTAGCAACAGTGACACTCGGCCGATAATTGCCAGGTCTACTTCACAGGAAAGAAAAAACTAAAAACAAAATCTCACATTTCAGTGCCATTTGATTATTACTCATTAACTTTAAAAATGGATTCAAAGCATCATCCAAACATCCCAGCGATAAAAGACACTGGTGAGAAAATGTGTTTACCTGTAGGGCAGTCTCTCTTTTCTGGAGATCAGACATCAGACTCTCCCAGTCCTCCCTTGCACCAGTGGCTTTGGCCTTGATCGTCTCAGCTCTGTTTGTGTCCACCACCCGACCTAGCTGCTCTGTGTGAGTGAGGACAGCGTTCAGCCGGGCGCGGCCCTGCTCCTCATCTCGCAGGAGCTCCTATGGTTAAAAAAAAACAAAAAAACAACGCACAGACCGTCGCATCACATCACAGGCCACTAACTGCAAGTCTGTGATTCTGGACCACGTGGGGGAAAGGGGAGCAAAAAGCCAACATCATGTCCAGACAGACACAGCCACACCACAAAGACAGCTAACCATCTGTCCACTGGGGACATCCTTTCTTTCTTTTTTTCACCCGACTGAGCTTGAACCCGACATTGACATGGTATAGATGCAATTAACTGTGACAAAGCATGTCAACGGCCATATTGGAGGCTGGTGGGGTCAGCCACGTGGAAACATTGTTCCACATTTACAGTATGCAGGAGGTGTAAATAAATCATGAATCTCTCTTCCTCAAACCTAAAAAAACACTGTGTTTTTTAACCATATATTAAAGCACTGAATAATTTAATCCGGAAGTCACCCTGTGATGCATATTTGTTAAACAAATGTGTCAGTTGTATATTCAGCCCTGTTTTTATCTAAAATAATAACAAAGGTTATGTAAAAAATCTTTTGTGTAATAAATGAAATGTATTTCACAGTGAAATACATCTTATTAAATAGCAGCACATTCATTTTTTAAATAAAGAACATAACAATATTTTCTGGTCGCTTTTGACAGGTATTTGAGCCAGCTCAATATGCAGTGCATGGCACTGAAACAGCAATATTCAGGAATATTCAATATTAACATTTATTATTGTTCAATATTTACATTTATTTTTTAGAACAGTTATAAGTCCTGTCTTTTGCACTATAGGACATATAAATGCAGGTCATTGAGAATCACACGATATTGTACATTGAAAAAGAACGCACAGTGAATTATTAAGCACAGAAACTCCAAAGACCCTAACTCTATTCTTCTTGTCTATAACAGAGAAAAACAGAATGAGTGGTGCAATATGGTTGCCAGTGTTCTGACTCTAAAACTAGCCTGTTGTTTTGCTTGCCAAAGCTCTTCTGATAACCTGCTGTGGGCCCATCACTCAACCTTTGGCTACAGTCCAGTCCTCCCGCCACCCTCTGACTCGGTTGTACCCAGCAGAGGATGAGGCCTCGGCAGGCCTGACGGACGGGCGGGAGCCTCTGCGCCAGGGCGGTTCTTACCTGGATCCTCTGGAGTGCGCTGGAGGCCTCCTGGACGCTCTGGGGGGCGTCAAAGCATTTGGCAGTGCTGACCTTGGCGTTCACCAGCCACTGCTGGAAGTCGCGGAGAGAGGAGCGAAAGCGCTGCTCCAGCAGCTTCTCCTTGTTCTGACACTCCCTGGAGGCACGCAGACTAAGACTGTGCGAAAAAAGAGAGGGGGGTGCGGTGTAAGTAAAGTTGCAATTCCACCATTTCATCTGGAAAGTGAAATGAAAATTTGCTAGAACCGGAGTTAAGCAGGAACAAGAAAAACCTCAAAAGAGAATACCAGATGAAATAACCCAAAAGAAGAGAGGAGTGCAGGTGGGATGAAGAACAAATGGTGAGAAAACGAATTTAAGAGGCCAGTGAAGGTCAGGCAGCTGCGGAGAGTTAAAGAGGAAGAGGCTGAGAGTCGCAGCGAGAGATCAGGGTTCAAGATAAGCATCCCAAGACAGGGCACAGCCGCTTCGCTGTCATGGATTTTCACTGGAGTATAGCGTGTTGGTGTATAAACATCTGATAACAACAGACGAAACACACACACACACACACACAGAAATTCTAATGAAGCTGCGGTAATATTTGTTTTTTGCTGTGACAGACAGAAATGCTAACAAGGGTGCAAGATGCTGCGCTGTCTGCTTCTTTGCTGATGGCTAATTTAACTTAGAAAAATTGTTTGACAAAGGCATGATCTATATTACACAATTAAACAAAACAACATGGCAGTTAATTACTGTCCAATTATTAATAATTCTCCAATTTCATCAGTTTTTTTTTTTCGTTTGTTTTCAGTTCGTTTCTATGAAACTATGAAACTACAGTTTTTACAGTAAGAAACTACAGTTCTTAACAATAAGATAAATTGTTTTATGAAATGAGACATCGGAGTAATCACATTTTGTCACTACTTTTAATTTAATGACAAATTCTATCAATCAGCGGAGCACAGGGGCAACAACAATAAATGAGACAGCATATTAACAGAATAGTAATGAAAAGCACATAACCAATTCAATCATAAAACCTTTATGCTTTATGCTGTACCAGATGGAATTGCAGTGACTACAAACACTATCAGGCCTAATAAGTAACACAAACATTGAAGTTGAGTGAGAAATCCTAATACGATTTTGAATATCCTCCAAAACATGTATAAATGCTGCTCTGAGATGCACAGACTGCTGTGTTATTTGCATCATGGATCATGGAGTCTGGGGTTCACTTCATGTATAAAATACTGATTTAAAATCATGGCTAATTTAAAAATGGAATTAAGTTTATAGAAAATCATGCAAAAGATGAAATGAAATGGAACTGAAGTGAAAATGTAAGGAGTAAAAGTGTCTCAAACAAATACAAACACATTCCATAACCAAACCCCTAAAGGGGGCTGGCCTCTAAATATCTGGTTTCCTCCTCTTCACATCTCAGTGTTCCTCTTAACCCCGACCTCTGACCCTCTAAACTGACGTGCCTCACCTGTTGTGCTGCTTGATGAGGGAGCTGACCCTGTCCGACTGCGGGCCCACATCTCTGGAGAAGGCGCACAGTTCGTTCAGCTGGGTCTTCAGCTTCTCCGCCATGGGCTCGGCCCCGAGCAGAAACTCTAGAATATCCTGTCGCGTGTTCACACACACACACACACACACACACAGATGCGACACAGTCACCTTCCCGATAACGGTCCACAACACCGTTAGTCATACACGCTCTCCCGCTCCCCTGGTCACTATAAAAGCAGTTCTGTTCCACACAGGCGAGAGCAGGAAGCAGCTCAGAAATGTTCCCGCTTCTCCAGGCATGCTTGACATTCTGCACGGCCAATCGTGCCTCTCCCCCTCCTCCGCCTCAGAGGGAGAGAGAGAGTGAGAGAGAAACGACGCTCATTTCTGACCTTGCTTCTGGTAGCACTTTTTTCTGTGCTGTATACCCTTCTCCTCTCTCTCTCTCTCTCTCTCTCTCTCTCTACGTCTGTCTCTTCCCTCTCTCACACTCCGACTCGTCCACTAATCTTCTTCTCCTCCGCTCGGCACAATCTCCTCCCTCTCTCTGCTTGCTCCAGCTCTGCCCTCCCTCTCTACCTCCCCTCCCTCCCTCCCTCCCTCCCTCTGTCAGATGCTGAGCGGTTGGAGACGCGCAAACAAGCGCGTAACACAAACAAGCCTGGGCGCAGGAAGCACAGGAAGAGGAGGAGGCGGAGTGTAACTGAGGGGCAACCACATTCTCCTGAATGACCCTTATTCAAAACCACTACGCCCACAAAAGTCACTATGACGTGCTGTGCATAATGTTGAGGACATCCCCAAGCCTTTATTTTTAGGACATGTGTGCTACACGTGCGGCTGCGGGAAGAAAGACGGATGCGAGAAGAGGTGAAACTTCCCGGCTGCGGGATGACAGACTAGAGCGCAGTTTAGCGTGTGAGAAAGAGGGAGGCAGAGAGAGAAGACAGGCAAAAGCTGCTGGTGCTGCCAGACTCCTTAAAGCTGCTTTACTGACTTAATCTGAGTCTGTGTCTGGATCCACACACTTTCGATGGATGTGACAGTGTGTGTGTGTGTGTGTGTGTGTGTGAATGAACTCTGTGCACTTTCATTTTATAACAGATTTACAACAGGAACAGTACATACACATATTCACAAATGTACCATCAAGTACAAATTCAGGATTTGTAGTAATAAATAGATGCAAAACAAGAAAGGACTAGTTATCTGTATCTTGGGGAGGTGGAACTAAAAACACTCACAGCCCTTTTATTTTGGTTCAATTATTTCTGACACCCAGAAGATGAATTGTAATCATTCTGTGAGTACGTGCAGAGTAGCACATGGGCCATCAGCACGTTACAAACGTGATCTCTGGAACAATCATCTAAGGACCACATCCATTACCAAGCTGAACATGCGGACGCATGATCAACACTTTAATTCATTGTGATAGGTTTGTGAACGTTCCAAATGTTCACTGCTGTAATGAAGTTTAAATTGTCACCACACAATGTCAAAAACAGATTGTTTTAGTCAACCTTTAACACTGTTGGAAATCACCCATCTGGATATTTAATGTTTTATTTTATGCTTATGGCTACGGAGCTGATCTCAACATGTCATCGTGGCACCTTTCTCTCCGTGTCTCTCGTTCACTCTGTTACCTTAGCGTTGCTCCATCCCTCCACCGCCTCCAGTTCGCTGTTCCTCCTCTCAGCGTCGGCCAGCCCCTCCCTCCACGCGTACAGCAGAGCTTCCAGCTGCTCCATCTCCTGGTCCAGCTGCGCCACCAGACGCTCCTGCTCCCGCTCCGAGCCCATTGCCGCGGCGACAGCGCCCTCCAGCCTGTCCCGCGCCCGCAGTGCCGCCCCCTCCCACTGCTCCAGTGCCCGGGTGAGGGTGCCCGCCTCCCGGTCCATCACCTCGCAGCCCGCGGCGGCCGTGTGCGCCCCGGCTCGCTCCGCTCCTCGCCGCACCGCACGCAGCTTCTCCCGGCCCTCCAGCACGCCGCGCTCCAGCAGCTCCTGCGGGTGACAGGGAGGGAAGCCAAAACTGGCGTGAAAAAACCGGGGAAGGGGACTGCGTGGAGCGTGCGAGTGGTGGGGGTCGGGGGAGGAGTTGCTACGGTAACTGCGGCGTCAGTCGCCGCCTGCCGTTACTATTTACGGCAGCAGAGCGCAGTCGGTGCCTCGTTGGACCTCGCCATCAGTCCAGGATGCACTTGTTCACCCCCCTCACCTCCCTATTTTCCATCCTCCTGTATTATTCGGCCCATAATCTGCCTGCTTCACACCTTCTAGCTTCCTTTCCATATCATTGCCTGCCCCTCCTCGCCCAACCTGTTTTTTTCACCTCGGTTTTTCACTGTTTACATCACTCCTCTCCCTGCCTCTATTTTCACCCTCTTCTCGCTCCACTCTCCCGCCTCCATGCAAGAAGAGGTGTTGCTAAGGAAGTGGAGGAGTGTGAAAAGTGCACGTGAGAGAGCGTCTCACCAGCAACAACAAGAAGTAAATTACAGGGTAGGGATGACTTGGGAAACACCTTGGTGTGTCCACACAAATTGGCTGAAGTGCCCATGTAATTATCTACCCGTTACAGGCACAAATACACCAAAAATTTTAAAATGCTCACCCAACACATTTTTAAAAGTGCGAATCGAGAGGAAATTGATATTTTCTCACATTTCCTCACATGTGCTGACACGTGTAGAAATCAAGATGAAGAAATAATGTATAAAAAACTAAGAATTCAAAGACCAAAAAAAAGGAAAACCTGATTTTTATTGGTGATTTAACAAGTGATTTGCTCCGAGGCAAAATTTGATTTGGATGGGCAGGGAGGCGGTTTTGAGCCACGGTGGATGAGAGCCCCTCCGCCAGCTCATTAGTATGGTAAGGCAGAGTATGTGATGGGCTTAGTTTGTGCCAATTGCTGGGATTAATTTAGCTTAATTGAACTATTACTTCCAGCAAATCCATAGGGAGAGAGAGTGAGAAAAAAAATCTTCCCATCAACCACTGTCAGTACAGCTTGCATTAATTAACTATTTTAGTTATAGTGCGGTAGATTAATAAATTCACAAATGACATTCATAAAACGAAAAAGTAAGAAATACATATTATATATATAGTAAACAGTAAACATACGGAACAGAACATACATTGTGTTTCAAAATTATAATTATGCTGAATAAGTTCCCAAGGGAGCAAGACAGTGAGACCTTGCATTCCTTCCTCACCCGAACTTTGGACAGCTTCTTCTTCACAGAGGCGGAGTCTCCAGATGAATCTGACCAGCACTGAAGCTCCTCCCTTGCCAGCATCAGCCAATCAGTGAGCTCCCTCACTGCCTGTAGATACTGCTCATGCTCAGTCATCACAGTGTCTGTCAACTTGACCCTTGCCTAAGGATGTCATGCAGACACAGCAATTTTAGCAACATTTATATCAATTAAAAACTATAATTACATAACACTATGTTAATGATATCACCTCCACAGCCACTGTGACATCATCAAAACGCGCCCTTAGCCGAGCCCGCTCTGCCTCACTGAAAGAGGGGTCTGCAGTGGTCTTGAGCAATTCAGCTGCATGCTGCTCCAGCCGTGACAAAGTCTCCTCATGGCCCCTCATCTCTTCTAAAAGAGATCGCAGTCGGTCCCGCTGAAAGACCTTTTCCTTCAGCCCAAGCTGAGGCACCAGGGGCGCCTTTACTTCCTTTTCCAGCCCCTCCAGCCACTGCAGCAGCTGGGTGCAGCCCTCCTGGTACTGATCCCACTGCGTCACTGTCCACTCCAGCTGGCTTTGAAAGGCAACAACACAAACGGGACTTTATAGTAACAGAACATCCAGATCTGGTAATACTTTAAAATAACCATAATTCGTAATTATGTATTTATCGTGTAGTTAATCTTTTTACAGATTAACAGTTTGGCCCAAATATACAAAAACCCAGAATAAACGATGACCCCACCTAATAAAAAATTCAAATTATGAAATAACGACATTGACTGGTATTGCTTTTTCTAGAGGTGTTGATTGCAAGACTTTTTCAGACATAAATCTGAGATATTTGGTGCACATTCTGATTTTCTAGGCTAAAAACTACTAAGTTGAGCATGTGTGCATTTGAATGTACACAATGCCAGATTAGTGCATGAACAGAATTAGAATATTTAACCCTTTAGCAGCTATTAGAAAAAGTATAATTATTCATTTGATAACAATTGTATTTTTAAACATTTCCTATGAAATGTATTAAAAACATTAAAAATGTATTATTTTCTGTATCCATTGGGGTGTAAGTTCTTCTTTGACTGACCATTGCATACGTACTAGCCCCAGGCAGAACAAGTATACACATATAACTCAATCTGCAAACACACACTGTGAATTCACACGTATTGCCCTGTCCTGCAGGTCATATTGCATAAATTCACCAATTAGATCCCATTCATCACATAGACAAACCCTATTAGTCAGCAGGATAAATATACCCTCATTATACTCTTGACCTGATTGAAACTAATAGCGCTGTGGGCTAACGGAGTTGTGACTCTGGTAATGAGTTATAATGGGGCTGTTCTGGGGGAAGCCCAGGTGGTTTTGCAATGGCTCATCACACAGACACACACAAACCGTCACCTGCAGCTCATTCCAGCCAGATGTGCAGTGCAGACTAATGCATGACTACTCTTTCATATCCAGCATAGATGCATGGGTGATACATTCTGTTCTAATTGTTTTACTATGATGCCATTGGGATAGTCTGATGGTGCATTATAAAATGCTTAGTGTAAATATGAATCTTTTTTTTTTCTATGACTATTTTTTCAGTTTTATCTTGTACTTGTACTATCTTATCTAATTATAGACATTTATGGCATTTGGCAGACACCCATATCCAGAGCGACTTACAACGTCATTAAAAACAGTGAATGTTGGATAATGTTGGAGAAAACTAACCATCACACCAACCCAGTACATGCAAACTCCAGTTAAAGAGTTAAGCATAGCAACACTGAATTTTGCAAGATCTACCCCTGGTACCTCAGACCGGTCATTAAAATTCAACTGCTGGATTGCGCGGCTCATTAATCTAAAAGCAAGGCAAAGCACTTGCGGGATGACTGTGGTCATGGGGTCACAGTACCTGTGGTATCTCATTGCCGTCATTAGCAGGGTGCCCCATGAATCCTCTACATTCTGTATCTGAGACGATATTGCTTCCCGTCCCGCCTTGCCGCCACTCTTCATCACAAGTTCACCCTTCCCCACAGCCATGTTTAACTTGACCTCGCCTTCACCCTTCAGCAGCAATACATCCTGTAAAGAGAGTAAACTACTGTTCATAGTACTAAAAATCAGACCTGGACAACAGAAATACCTCAGGTCAAACAATGAAATTATAATAAATTATGATAATTATATATCTGTGTGTGTGTATAGTTAAATGCTAACTGGTTTTATAGTGAAAAAATGACAAATACATTTATTTGCAATATTTGTTATACCAGTTTCACAAATACCAGAGAGTGATCTTCATCAGTCATTTATGAGGCTTATACTCTGCTATGTTAGGTAATACACAAGTTGGTAATAGCTATTGTGATATAACCAGCTAAGGTAAATGAAAAAGATTGTTTTCGTCATTGTGATACGTAGCACAGCAAACAGTTCACAAATGTGTCCTCTGCATTTAATCCAGTGTGTGAGGACGGTACCTTGCTCAAGGGGATCTCAGTGGCACCTTAGTGGTTCAAGATTTGAACTTACAAGCCTTCTTACACGCTAGGCCACTACTGCCAGTTCGGTATTTTATTTTCATACATTACACAACATTTCACACAGTAAACACTGTGCATAGCATTAATGACAGATAAATCAACCCACCTGTACACATTCTAGTCGCTCTTCCAGCTCTTGCTTACTGCCAACTGTGTTATCCAGGGGCGTCAGTCTGTCCCGCACTTCCTCTATCCAAACCCACAGGCCACACAGTGTCTCCTCAAAGGCCTGGATCTCCTGGAGGCAGTGCAGACGTTCTCTCACCCCAGTTAGAAGAGTGTGATAGGTGGACTGCACACGGTCTTTCACTCTGCACTCCTCACCAGAGCCACGGGCCCCTTCACCCAGGATGAATGAGTCATGACAGATGTGATCCAATGAGTTCCTACACAAGAAACACCTTTTTACTTTATAATATTTACAGATGTTAAATATTAAATGTTAAACATTTATCTTGCATTTTGGGTGGCTTGAGGAATCAGTGCACCTCAATACACACTCAAGACAAACAGACACACCTCCTCATGATAATCTCTCTGTGGAGCTCCTCCATTCTATCCAGCTCTGCACTTCTGTCAGGAGGTCCCTGTTGGCTGTCTCCCCACAGTGGTGGCTCAGTGTGCAGCCGCTCCTCCATCTGCTTCATCCAATTCTGAAGCCTCTCAACGCGGTCCTCAAACCTGCAGCACAAACAACCAACAAATAAATAAATAAAAAGTCACACAATACACAACTGATCGTTGTTTAACTTAGATTAACAGACCATTTCAAGATTCAAGATTCAAGATTGATTTATTGTTAGTACAACAGTATACATGGTATACCGTTTATTGAAATAGACCCCCCATAGTGCAATCATAAAAGAAAGAAAAATATATTAGTATATATATTTATATAGACACTAAACTAAACTATACTAACTAAAACTTTTGTGATCAGCCTTATGTGAATACTATGAAATGTGTGAATCACATTTTCTCTGTCAGTGTACCCATGTATGGCAATAGCAGTGGGCAAAAGTGCTATACAACATAACAACAACATGAAATATACACACAAACACAAAAAAGCAATGTGCATTTTAAATCCAATTCATATTTTAAATTGGACTGGACTGGACAGTTAGATGAATTAATTCAAACATGTAAAAAATCAAGAATACTGCAAAAATCAATGCAAACCAACGTTCAAGTATACATCACTTATGCCCTCACCCCTGGTGCAGCAAATGTGAATTAATTAATTAATCAATCAATTAATTAATTATTGGGCCAATGAACTCCATAAAATGCATCAAATGCATTTATAATATTGAAATAGAAAGGAAACAGAAAAGACAACAGAAATAAAAATGTAAACATTTATATTGTTATATGTTAATTAAATTGTAATTCAAACCAGATCACTCTAGATTTGCTTAATCTGTTACTAAGGGCAATGCTTCTTCTACTCTATTTCCTCACCCATTGAGCAGAGCTGCACTCTCTTCCAGACAGTGCTGGTTCTGTCGGCTCGCCTCCACAAAGCCTTCCCACGCTCGCTGACAGGAAGCCAGCTGATCCTTTACCTGGCCTGCCCCTATCCTTGGCAGATGGAGCACGAGCCGCTCACCCTTGTCCACCACCTGAGCCAGGCGTTGTTCCCCTTCTGTAACATGCTCCAGCACCCTCTACAAATAAATAGCATTAATAAATGCATGGGGCACAATGGGTTTTCATTTCTGGGTGTTAGGCCATGAATACCTTTAGCCTCTGTAGCTGATCAGCCATGACAGCAGCATCTCCTGATTGGTCAGAACAGCTTCTTACACTTACAGTCAACTCTGAGAGCCAGAAGTGGAAATCCTGAATCTGTTCTGCTCAGGGAATGGATAAGAGCATAACACATAACAGAGAGAGAGAGAAAATGTAGAAATGAATAAATGATTTTACATACTAACATTATGATTATGGAGCCAGATGGGCTGTGTGGGTGTGTCTACTAAGGACAGCTCTTAGTTGCCTTGGAAACCTGCACAAACAATCCTCCTGGGAATCGCTGGGCCACTGGGAAACTACAGCACAGGTGTGATTGTGAAATATCTGTGTACTTACAAGCACACAGTTAAGCCAAAAATACAATTCCATGGATGGGTGTTCTTTATCTTATAAGTGCCACTGGAATTGACCTGTGCATCAGTTCAGTTACAAATCTGTGACATAAGTTCATGCATAATGCAGCATTTGTGCGGGGTAAATTGGGTATATAGTCAAATCCACAACCAGGAATAAGGCTTTGATTTTACTGTTCAGACTACAGCCAGGATAAAAATAACAGCACTTTATTGTCTATTGTATTTAAAATATTCTACTATAATTTACTTATTATACTTTTTATACAATATAATAGTATAACTATAATAATGCATTGTGTTTGTTCTGTTTATTAAATACTAGCCTCTCTGTTTATAATACTGTATTATACTATTCTTATAATACTTACCATACTTACTAATACATTACCATTATATGTATGATTTATGTATGTATAAATTATCATATTGCTTGCTTTTTATTCAAATTTATGTAATAACTTCAACCACGCTTATTCATGATGCATCTTACTGACAGTCTTAATTGTGACTGGGACCAGAGAAGGTACTTTTTACTACATATTTCATATTGCAAATATATAGGAATTGTGGAAGGCACCCCTCCCACTCACCACTGAAGTGGTGCTGCAATGTCTCCTGTAGTGAGTTCATGGCACGGACACAGTAGTGTGCAGCTCTTTCGCTCCTCTTGACCAAGTCGGTGAGGTCTCTGCAGAGGTAACTAAGCTCTTGGGATGGGTATGACCTACAGAGCATGTTCAGAGTCTCCTGGGAAGATTCTAGACCAAGCTGGTGCTGTTTCAGTTCCTTCTGGACCTCCTGTGGACAAAAGAGTATCTTACTACACAATCTCTTTCATCCAGCATTTTATAAGACTAAAGGATTTGATCTATCCTAAAAGTGTTCACAGAGAGAGAGGGTGATTTCACAAAGTGAAAAAAACAGTGTGTGAATATGTATAAATGCATATTAATAACCAAAAAAAAAGGAGCATTGCAAATTTTATTCAAATGGAGCCATAGTTAAACCAATAAACAATATCCAGGTTGAAACTGGGCTAATGCAGTAAGTGATACCAGTGCTGCTCAAAAAATGTGAAAAATGGCCATAGTAAAAAAAAAAGTGTTTGTTATTCTATCTACTCTAGTCTGAGGCCATGTTTAGAGGAACGCTTTTGAGGCAGAACTGTGTTATGCTTGCAATAAGATTTGACAACATGAAAGAGGCTAACTTTCAGCCTGCTGAAATCCTCTGGGTCAGACGTCTGAGACAGTTCTGACAGGACGTCATCTGTGCTCTTCAGATGTGCAGCAGTCTGGGAAATGAAGTATTCCAGCTGCTGCTTCTGAGACCTGTAGTCCGCCAGGGACCTCCTTAACTGGGCATACAGCTCACGCACATGAGAGAGTTTCTTCTGCAGGTTGCACTCAATAACCTGTGGAGACAAACAAATGCTGAAATTGGTGGAGTAGGTATTTTATATTTTGCAGGGGTGCACAAATTATAGACCTTCAGTAAATATTTTATTATGAAAGGAATTTTCAGCATGCAGCTGATTTTACAAATGGCCACTTGCTTCATGCTTTTCGGAAAGCTTGAAAGAAACCATATATTAGTAATGCTAGAAGAAAATAGCCTAGATTGTTATATTGTGTAAGTACCTGTATATCACTGGGCATCTGTTTGTCACTTGCCAGCTGTGTAATTTCGCTTGCTTTCACCTGTAATGTCTCTATCTGCTGGTCCTTATCGTCCATCTCCTCCTGCTCAAGTAGGATGGTCATTAGTTTGAAAAAGAATTATAGGGCCATGCACACCAGTAAAAGGAAACAATCAATAACATTCAATCGAGCCTGACCTTAAACGTTGGTAACCACTCCTCTGTGCTCAGGCTAATCGCTCCTTCAGTAAGCTTAGCAATAGCAGAAGACGCCCACTGTTCAATATCTTCCTCGATATTGAGAATGTCCCTCCACAAGGCCATGGCATGCTTCAGCACATCAATGTTAGCATTTATTTTTTCAGACACCTAGATCGAGAAAATGTTAGTAGACATAAATATGTATTAACATGGTTGTTGTAAGAGAAATGTTTCGTTTTGTAAGAACTAATTATATGAAGGCTGGGAATTTATCTCAGGGTATCTGGAAGAGCAAAATAACACAATAGGAGTTCAAAATTGACCTATTAAATATAAATGAGCTGCTCTGCATTCTCATATTAGAAATATATGTCAGTATTTATTAAACTTTTAATAAAACAATATCCAAATCAGAATCCCATTTTGGGACTGACTGTCAGTGAATTTGACCAGCCAATGTAGTATTTGACCTGTCTGGATGATGTTATGGATCCCTGGCCATCACTAGTAATCTTACATCCAGCCAACGGTCCAGCACATCTTCCATTTCTGTCCCAAATACATGGGACGGACTCTCCGGAAGCTTTGCCATCTCATTCTGCAGCTGATTCCCTTTGGTGGTGAAGTGCACAAGTTCATCATCAGCTTGCAGCATTTTTGTCTTCATTGCCTCGTGCTATAAACAAATGAGGAGAACGGTCAGAAGACAAGCCCCCACATTGCCAAAACAAACTGATCTTTGAACAATCATTTTTAGCAGCTAATTCTACAGTTTCTCATTCAGGCACATTTCAAAACTCTTATTCGCATCTCCCCATCTTTCAGAGGACTGTATAAGGTACAGGTAAATATTATTTAATGTAATCAAAACATTTATACATTTATGAAAATTTTAACATTAGATTAATTAAATAAAAGCAAGTATTTACTACAAAATCTTATTAAATAAAAGCCAAATACTGAACACCAATTAAACCACACCACAGTTTAAAAATAATACATCTGGCATGGAATGGACTAGAAGCTCTAACCTGAGAGAGAGATTTTCTGATGACATCCAGGTTCTGAGCTTCCACCTTACATGCACCCACCAGCTCTGCCCGTTCCACCACAGTGCTGATACTGCAGCGCAGCATCTGGTACTCTTTAAAAAGCTCCATCAGCAAGCTGCAGCAGTCCTGACTGTTCACAAACAGACACATTTATCATAGTCAGCAGCAGATAATACTCTTAGTATTACCAATTCTACCAGCTGTAAGTACCCAGTTGTGCACCGCATACTGTATGTGTGTGGGGTGTAAATACTGTATCAATAGGCTTTATTCCAAATGGTCCTCTAGATTACGTATTTCATCTGATTATCTGATTATCTCCATATAACCATAAAGGCAATTACAATAATGAATTATTTGTTAAGAAAAAAACTGTAAATCAAAACTGTAAAATGATATCAGTAGTGGATTAATGGGATGGGTATAAAGCTTTAGCACCTAAATCATCTCCAGTGATCTTTAAACAGCAGGGCACTGAAGACCAATGGAAATAGATGGCAAGAGTGCAACAGTAAACTGACCTATGGCTGATGAGCTTCCTCACTTGCTCCCAAGTTGTCTCAATCTGGACCACCTCCCTCTGGGCCTCCCTGGACAGTTCTGAGTCTTTCTCGACCAGTTGGGCTCCTTTCTCTCCCAGCCAGTGCTGGATGTGCTGCAGAGCCTGGAGCTCGTCGTCCAGCTGATTGAAGAAGTGCAGCCTGAACAACAAGAACACTTATGAATGCAGTAAACAACATCAATCAGTGGCAAGCAGTAAGCATCACTGAGGTTATGCACCTATTAGCGTTGTATGTGTAATGATCCTCGCTCAGAGAGAGATTGCTGGTCCCGGGGCACTGATGCAGGCCCCGCCCCTTCCCGATTCCCTACAACTGGTTTCCCTCCGTTAAAGGAGTACCTGCACCAGTATTCTGGGTCAGGTACTGTTGGTCTGTCCCTCGCTGTGTGTGCTTCTGTGAACATGGTCGATGGGTTGTCGCAGCTGCAGGGTAGACCCTGAGCGGCCTCGCCCACCTGTCTTGTCGGAGTCAGTGTGACTCTGGAGTGTCGGATACGTGTAGATAAACTGGTCTTTGTTTAAGCACATGCACATGGGTCCTCCCCTTCCTTCACAGTATTACAACTATTTATTACTAACAAATGCGTGGACAGCATAACCAGTGCACGACCGGGTAATAGAATTTCAAATTTTTCTGAGCTGCTAGTGCACTCTAGAACCAGCAAGATCAGCAGGATGAAAGAGACAACAAGACCGTGGCATGGTGGGATCAAGCTCAAAATATTATCTAGAAAAATGAATGCCTGCTCACCTCTGTTGTAGAACAGGCATGCTGACCTCTTTGACACTCTGGCCCTTTTTGGCCCTCTCTTCCAGCTCTCCTAGATTTTTGATTAGCTGCTCCTTTCGCTGTCTGAAGGACTCCCACAGGGCACTTAGGGCTTCTGCCTTGCTCCATCTACATCCGACCGCCCTCTCCAGAGCCTCTAGCTCTTCACTCAGAACATTGACCAGTGCCCTGCAGGATGTTCTTGGCCAAGAAGGTCCATGCAGGTGTAGATGGGCTTTGCTGAGGCTGCCATCGAGGCACACAGACTGCACCTCCAGGTTGGACACATTTTGCGTTGCTTCTCTAAGAACCTTCTGCACATGCTCAGCCTTTGCACGGTCCCAGGTCCCTCTGCTTTCTTCAGTTTCACGAATTTTGTTGATCAAGCCCTGGATGCTTCTGTGGTTGTCCATGAAGTTGTGGAGCTCAAGCAGAGATTTGTCTCTCCACTGGATCAGACTCAGGGCTTTGTTGAAGGGATTCAGGCAGTCATCCATTCTGGCCTGGAATTGCTGAAGGTCTTCTGGTGCACAGTTAGAACAGAACACATTCACCCGCTTCTGTATGTCATCCCTAACTGTTGCCTGGGCCTGAAGAGACACTCCGTTTTCCTGAAACAATACTGGTTATTATAATACAGTTAATATCCTCTCTTGCTATGTCTGAATATACATAAAAACAGATACCTTAATCTGGTCAGTTGCTGACTGAAGGTCACTGACATCAACCTGAGACAAGTACTGAACTTCATTTAAAAAGTTCTCTGTCCATTTTGTGAGGTTCAGGAGATCCTCCTCAAATTGCTCCAGCTTACTGTAGTGAACCTGAAACTGCTCTAGCCTTTATAAAAAAAACAGACACATAATAATTAAAAACAACTTCACCCCAACTAAATATATGCTGGTGTCCATTGGACACATTAAATGCACACTACTAAATTTCAGAAATGCTAATGACAGTTGCAGGCAAACAAAAGAGTTCAGGGAGTTTTTTTCACACCTGCATTGTACATTTTTACTCAGCCAACTGAATCGTTTCTCAAGCTCCTGAAGGTCTTCTGTCAGGTGTGTAACATAAGCCTCTGATGCTGTGGAGCACAACGATGCCTGCATGGTCTCCAAATCATGAAGTACTGACTCATTGGAAGGCAACTCCAAAAGCAGGTCCTAACAAAACAAACAAATGAATGGTGTGGAAATGCACACATAGAGCCACATGCCACATACAGAGCACTCTTGTATTAAGAGTATCCTGTTTATGTTTTATGTTTCCATATAGGTAAAGGTTTCTCATTTTACCTCCAGAGTTCGGAGTTCATTTAGCAACTTGGTCTTGTCAGTAGACATGCACAGACTGTGGGGACTGCAGACAGACTCAGATCTGTCCATCCAACCCAAGAGAGTAGAGCGGTTTCTCTCATACCTAAACATCATTCTGCATGTCAGTTTGAGAATTACAGGCATGACAAATCATATTGGTGTGTAATTTTTAGTTAGATGAATACAAAATAAACACAGCATATCATTGTAATATAGTATTTGTACAACTGCGGTAAAGCAGTAGATTGGATTGAAGACTACAGACACACACACACACACACACACACACACACAATCACTGACTACAAATCTGTCCCCTGCTGATTTAATCGACTTGGTTCATGTATGACTGAATGGCCCTCACTATCTTTGTAGAGCTCAAAATGGAATCCTTAATCGACACCACTATTGGACAAAGGAGAACACTCAGACACACAACACACGTTTAAATACAAACTTACATTTGCCACAATGCCAGTAAATCTTCCAGCATAGTGACTCTCTCAGCAGCCAGTGCTGTGTGTTGTTCATGGGCCTGCTGCATGTCTGCAACCCGTTTCTCTGCCTGGGATTTTTCAGTCAGCCTCCTCAAACCCACACACAGACACAGCAGCCGTGGTTGCAGCTGCTGCAGCTCCTGACTGATTTCCTAGAAGTGAAGCAAGGATGTGTAATTGCAAATCATCACAATTACGTCTAATCTAATTTACTATATATATATATATATATATAGTCCAAATGTAGTTACTAGATCTAAAGGGACAGGACTCTAGACTAATTTTTCACACTGGTTATACTGTGTGAAAATTTTAGCAGGTTCTCTTTATGTTCTTTTTAAATCGCTGTGAACATACGCAATATTGACTTGTAAATGATTACATATCAGTCTGGTTAACAAAGTATTTGAAGCACAATTCTACAAGAAAAGTAACGTACTGAAATGTGTTAGTGCTTAAAGTGCTTCACTGAGCTGAAATTAAAACAAAATCAATGAAAAAAAAAAAAACTAAATTAAATGTGTAAGTGTTCTAAGGGCTTCAACTTTATTTTGTCTCTGCCTGCCTGTTTGCTGCTGCCTGTTGCTTCAAGGTAGTTGGGAGAATGAACACTTATGAGTATATGACTCATAACATGTGCACCATTGTCATACAGATCTCTGATTGGTTTAGAATGCAAAACATACTTAATATGTGTGGATTTGAACGTTTCCACCGAATGGCTGGGAAATTATTTTTAAAGTGAAAGTGAAAATGAAGTAATCGTGAAACACTGCAGCACAGCACATGGTGACAAAACGAAATGTGTCTTCTGCTTTTAACCATCACTCTTAGGGAGCAGTGGGCAGCCATGAAAGGCACCCAGGGAGCAGTGTGTGGGGACGGTACTTTGCTCAGTGGTACCTCAGTGGCACCTTGGCAGTTCGGGGATTCGGACCAGCTACCTTCTGATTACGTGGCCGCTTCCTGAACTGCTAGGCCACCACTGCCCCATCATTAGTCACATAATTTAAAAAGTAAGTCGTATGTGACCAAATTGGTCACACTCTAGAGCCCCCAGGCAAACCATTTTTGCTAAAATATTGTTTAATTGTTAATTTTATGGAATAATGTGAAAGAGATGCACTTAGGCTGGAAGAGACACAAACTATATTTCTCAAAAAAGATATTTCAAGATACCTTACCATATACTCATGAAGAACTTTGTAAGTCTCAGACGCTGAATCACAGTGGATGATCTGTTGGCTCAGTTTAATTTTCATCTCTTGCATACCCTTTTCCACCTTTTTTTATTTTACAAAAAAATGCTTTAGTTTGGAATATTCAGTAGTACATTCTAAAAAGGAAACAAGGATTGTCATTACCTCTTCCAGGTCACTGTCAAATTTCTTCTTGTGGGTGACATTATTATGCAGCTGCCCACCACGCAGCTCTACACCCTCCTTAAGGTCCTGCCAATACCTGCCAATCTGTGCCAGACGAGCTCTGATTCGCTCTGACTCACTGGGTGTAACAAACTGGGCAAGAGCTTCAGACTCCACCTCCAAACAGGTCAAAACACCCACCCTTTCCTCTAACTGTGCTCTCATAGTCTGAAAAGCACAGAAAGAGAAAACAAAAATTGTATACCAAAACTTTGGAGATGGCTTTGAGATTAAAATGAACCAAACTGAGTAAACCAACAAATTTTTCTATGACTTCACCTCCACTATTTTGACCTGTGTTTCCAGTGAAGAGGAGTCTCCAGCCTCCAGCTCTTTCTCTCGCTCACAAATCCAGGAGCTGAAGGTCTCAGACTCACTGCTGAAACGCTGCCACCACAACCGCATAACCTCCAGCTCCTCAGCTCTGAAGAGTTTGAACCACATCCATGTATTATTAAGCATAAGAATTACATTGACCTCATAATAATAATTACAATAACTAAGAGTGTTATTTACTTTTTCTTAATCCTGCTCTCTATTTGCTGGACTTGCTCTTTCACAGACTGGGATTGTTCTTGCAGTAAGTTCTGGTTTTGGCAACCCAACTGAATATCCAGAGCCATCCTCAGCAGAACATCCGCCTTAACATCAAATTCTCCGATCTGATTTTCCAGCACCTTAGCACAGTCAAGAGAGATAAGAGAACATTCTGGTTAGGGCTGCACGATTTGGGGAAAAAGACATATTGCGATTATTGAGATCAATATTGCGATATGCGATATGATAAAGGCCACTTGCTTGTATATCAATGAAAAGTCGCAAACTAATAGTGAAATGTTTAATTTCAAAGTGAAACATACAAACTACTTATAACAACCTGAACTGCCCAGTGCTTTCAAAATAATCACAAAAAACTCTTTACATTATTGTCGAACGACAAACCCTGGTAAGGCTAAACAACTGTTTTGATTATATTTGGCCATTATAAAATCCCGTATTATAGTTCTTACGTTTAACCAAAACGTTGTTTGGAGGCTGACTTGAACACAGGAATGCATAGCTTTGCTAGCTTAGCTAAGGTTAAGATTTGTAAACTGAGGTGAATTTCTTTAGAAAACCTTCAAAGTTTGAAAAAAGTTAACTAAACAGCTAAGAACAGTCTAAATAGTTAATGCCTACGTTTAGCCAAAACGTTGTTTGGAGGCTGACTTGAACACAGGAATGCATAGCTTCGCTAGCTTAGCCTAGCTTAGCTAAGGTTAAGACTTATAAAACGGGATTTTATAATGGCCAAATATATTCAAAACAATTGTCCCGCTTTACCTATGAAATGTAATCCCCCGGGATCTGGTTTGGAGCTTACAGCGGTTTGTATAGCCCCAAGCAGCACAAGAGTGATGCATTTTTTGCACTTCTCTCCATAGATATGTATATGCTTCACGCCACTGCAGAGCCTATCGCAATATGGCGGTGACGTTGACGTACGATGCAGCTCGTCATGCGCCGTCTACCCATTTGTCTCCGAATCGAAAGTCATGTGACCAAACACGTTACATCCGACTGAGATGTGAGACGTGAGATGTGAGACGTTCATGTAATCGCACAGACTGACATCGCGATTACGATTGCGATTAGATTAATCGTGCAGCACTAATTCTGGTCCTGGTTTATTATGAAATTGACTTTCCTTTGGTTTGTTACCTTGATGTGCTCCTGTTCAGCAGTGAGGCTCTCCAGGCTGCTAAACGTGAGTTCCTTCTGCATGACAGACTGCAAACTACAGAGATGCTGCCACAGTGCCTCACGTTCATCCTCAAAGTCTTGCCATGCAGACACAGTCACCTAAAACATAATTTGTAGTGACTCTCTGCTCCAGCATAATTTTTTTTGTCCTATTAACTGAATGCCTTTTTGGTTTCAATAAATGCCCATTAATGTTGACCTAATGGAACCCTGAGAACTAATTGTTCTCATTAGGGACCTACATAGAGTCACATACCTGCAGGTTCTCCTGCTGTACCAAAGCAGTATTCTCCATATCTCTGAGCACACTGTGTACTTTGTCCAGAATTGAAGGATCCTGACTCTGTGACCTCTGCTGCTCCTCTCTTTTTCTCTTGGCCTGCAGACGCTTTAATTTTTGCTAGTCACAAGTGGATAGAAAACCATTAACCGAGAGAACTTAAAAACAGTAATGGATTAAAAAAATCATGGTTCAGACTATTTATCAGACTATTCATTAGCTTAATTTGGTGACTTAGACATGAAACACTGGACTGTGTGGCTGATTTTGACTGATATATCATCCACGGTAGTATCTAAGCGGAATTAATACATTTATTCACTAGTTCAGAGGGCACCAACCTGGTGAATGAGCAGCAGCTGTTTGGCTTCTTCTACATTTTCGGCATTAAGAATCCTGGATATTTGCTCTTCAACCTCCCTCTGTTCATCAAGAGCCCTGCTCACTTCTTTTCTCAGCTCCTCATGATCATGTAACCCTGGCTCAGCTTTCTCCACCTGAGGTATGCAGAGAAAATGATGATTGTGCATTACACAGGACTATGCCTTTTATTATGTATTATGCCTTTTATGTAAATGTAAATAATTTATATACAGCTACATTAACAGTGTCCTTCACAGAAATGCACTATAAATAAAGAGACTACATGAAGCTCAACCCTTAATTTTATCTGAAAATCTCAGAATACACACACTCACCAGGGGCAGGGAGGAAAGCAGAGCTTTGAATTCACTACTGAGCTCATTCAAAGAAGCTCTCTTTCTCTCAGTTTCGCTCTTGGGACAAACGTCAGACAGCACCTCTAGGCGTGACCTCAACCACACCAGCGTCTCTCCCTGAGCTTTTGCTGCACCTCGTAGCACCTGTAGATAAGAGGGTGGATTTGGACAACCAGAAGAAATGTCATAAATGAAGGAACACTGTGAGCTATTGGTTTCAAGTGGGATAAATCAAGATCTTCCAAATAATCCAGATCTGAAAGGATTATTGAGGTTTGGGCCTTAATTATTGATTCTGAATGGCCACAGAGACTAATTTAACATACTGGGAATTACATAGACCTTCACAACAGTCATTTGAAAGCCACTGATTCACTTGGTTGGAGCAGCACTCCTCCGATTCTTTACATATGTAGCTCACCTGCACAGTAGCATTTAGCTGCTCGCTGTGGGCAGAGTCTCGAGCACTGTCTCTCAAATGCATAGCCTGCTGCTTCTGTGATGAGAGCCAATCAGAAAGCTCAGAGAACCTGGAAGCATAGAACCCAATATTAAAGTTAATAGAATGAAGTCAATTAGTGTGTAAGAAAGTAGACTCGTAACCAAAGGGTTGCGGGTTTAAATCCCGAACTGCCAAGGTGCCACAGCTTGAGCAAGGTACCATCCCAACACACTTGTCACTTTTACATGGGTGATACAAATCAAATCAAGAGAAAAATAATTCAGCAGGTTTTAACATCTCTCACCTAGACTGCCATTCACTCCACTTGTCAGGGTGCTGGAGAAGTTTGTGGTATGTGTTCTCCACCTGCTGTTTGACCTTAGATAGGCACGTGCTGGTATCCTCTAGGGTTTGGTGGGCAGAGTCATCCTCTGGAAGTTTCCTACAAAGTTCTTCCATGGTTTTCAGCCTGTGTTCACATGTTGAAAGATGACCTTTACCCTGGAAGAAGGCCTGGAAAACATAAATGCAATTTTACTGAGGCATGCGTAAAGGAATGCATAATTTTCTAGGTCTCTTCCGATTTTTACGTCTTTCTCACCTTGTGCTCTTTGATCACTTTTTCACTGCTGGCCAGTGACAAGGCTTTGTCTTCTCTCTGAAGCTCTGATCGGCAGTCATGAAGAAGAACCATCATCCGGCGCTGCTCTGACTCAACCCTCAGCCGCAGAAGATGCAGGGGTGCCTCTGTCTGTATATCCTGAAGGATCATTTGATCAGATTATTAGTAACTATATTAAATGATTACATTAGCCAAACACTTTCTTAATATTTGGTCATTTTACAATATCAGACTGCATTCATCAATTATTTAACTTGCCACTAATGATTCTGGGATCTTGTGCCATTCTTAAACTGTACACTTTTGAAAGTAAACTGTAAGTGTAGTATGTTAACATTTACATTTACAGCATTTATCAGACACCCTTATCCAGAGCGACTTACAATCAGTAGTTACAGGGACAGTCCCCCCCTGGAGCAACTTAGGGTTAAGTGTCTTGCTCAGGGACACAATGGTAGTAAGTGGAATTTGAACCTGGGTCTTCTGGTTCATAGGCGAGTGTGTTACCCACTAGGCTACTACCACCAATATAGTATAGAAGTATAGTATAGTATAGTATAGAAGATGCAGTTGGTGACTAAATTGACAATTTGGAAGATGGTATTGGTTGTGTGAATGTTCTTTCTTTGTTTGTTTAAGGCCTGGTGCAGACTGGCATACCTTCCAATGCTTGTGCAGTTTCCTCACAGTCTCCTGCAGGGCCTGCTGGTCCTCTTCAGGGAGGATATCAGTAAGATCATCACATGCCTTCAGAAACACACTCAGGACGTGCTGATCCAGCCTGCCAAAGAACTCCTTAAGACACAGAAACACACACACAAGAAATAAAGTATTAAAAATGTATTAAAATAAAAATATCAGAATAAATAATTAATAATAAAAAAGTGGGTACATATTCAATTTACCTGGTACAGAAGCTCAAGGTTTCTCTACAAATTTAATTACATCTAACTAAAAAATGTATGACATTGCTTATGTTTATAATTATGAACTAAATATGAATTTCACATAAACTATGGTTCAATATTACAGAGAGTGAGTGGTGCATTAATGTATGAGGCCATTTACAGCATGTTTTCTGTGCAGCTCCTCTGGATGTCCTCTCTCTCTTAGGCAAGCATGGGCGATGCGCAGGGCTTTCTCCAGCTCAGCTTGGGACTCCTCAAACCTCCGCATAAGGGTGCTGTTAGCCTCCGCAATCCTTCTCCACTCACCAGCTTCCTTCATCACTGCCTGCAAACAACAACCAAGACAGCGTCACTTAACACAAAATATATTTTTTATCCCATACAGAAATAAGTAGTAATACAATGTCATTCAGGATTTCTGTGAAAGTCAAGCATTTGAATAATCTGGGAAACTCAATCCCACATTTACTGATGTATGTAAAAACAAAGGTCAATGGAGCCCCTTTACAAAGGGAAAACATTTTAGAATTAGGCATTAATTCTTGTTTGATATAGTATAAGTACTACACTCCCCGTTAGTAAAATATTTCCTCTTTATGAATGTTAATGATAGATGACAGACCTGTGCAGTAGCCTGCAGTTCACCCACTCTCGTTGTTAGGAGGGACTGGTCAAAGTTCCTCAGGGCTTTGCTGGATCCATGTAGTCGGCGGATGGAGTAGTGGCTGCGCTCCACTGCCGACAAACACCGCCTACAAGACTGCTGCATGGACAGAAGCTCCTGCGGGAGCGCACACAAAACATAAAATTGACATATACATTGAACATCTGTTCAATCCCTAATCTAATTTCCCATAATTATCAACCATGCTTCTTTATTGTGTCCCTAATCCCTAATCTAATTTCCCATAATTATCAACCACACTTCTTTACTGCATCTTCCTCTTTGCTCCTGTAAACATATCTGTAATTGATCAACCTATGGTTCTTTGGTTCTTGTCTCTTTGAATGTTAAAGGTTGCTGACCCGTGGCATAGAGGATGCTAACTCCATGTTGCCATGGTATTTCTCCATTGTAGCTTTCAAACACTAATACCCAATGTGTGGTTCAATGCAACACTAACCTGATTCCTGAGTTTGTCATGTTTGGTGGAGGTGATGCTGCCGGCTTGCTCTACATGGTGGTAAAATGCTGTGATGTGCTTCTCCATATCTTCCAGCAGGGGGAGCAGCACTTGAGATTCTGTCACAACCTGTGCACACCTCTCCTTTATCTAGGTAGAACAATGAACAAGTATTAATCTAAATATTATATCATAAAGATTCTTGGATGTAGAAATTGCAATCGGGAAAGAGTTCATTACCATATTATGCATGAAATTACTACAATACAATGATGTAAGATGCTACAGTACAATTTTGTATTTGTGTGGGATATGTGAGAATGATACACACCTTGCTGAACCGCCCTTTGAGTGTAGTTGAAGTGGGATGACTGTATGACCTCTGTTCCTGAGAAGTATCCCTGGTGATGGAGTCAGCACCAGAGGCCAGTAATTTACTTTGAGCCTCCATAGCTGGGAACTGACGCGTTATGTCCTGTTAGTAAAATGCACGTTGAAAATGACATTAAATACGAGATACATAGATACAAACAAGTGTCAATATCATCACGGACAAAATAAGAATTCAAGGGCTAAGAACAAATACTATTACCTCAACATCCTGAATGAAAGTTCTAACGCTTAGGAAGGATACTTGGATGGGTGTGTTCAGCTTAGCTTCTGAACTGTCCAGAAACTCCTTCAGGGTCATGGCCACCTCCTGTTGCTTCTCATCTCTTTGCTCCATCTCATCAATGCAGGCGTACTGTCAGACAGCATGAAAGCATAAAACATACAAATGAATTGAACACTGGTACATTTAATTGCTATTTTATCACCAGAGAGCCTCAAAATGCCTGAATGATCTGAACTGGTTCTTTTTCGAGGTTAATATCCACTTTGAATAAGTGTCCCACAAGATGCCCACCAACCATGTCTGGATCTACATTTTTGTTGAATCTGGATTAGATTTATGCACGCAAATTCATGATATTTGCAGCTTGCTACGTGCTGATTGCCAAAAATGGACTAGATGGCCACCCTAATAGCATTGACATAATTAAGCAACAATCAAGTAAATACAAAGAATTAGTCTTAGAAAAATGGTCGGATCATGATCAAATGCGGTAGTAGCTTATTGGATTAGACACTCACATATGAACCAGAAGACTCAGTAACCCCACGTACTACCATTGAGCAACTCACTTAACCCTGGGTCTCTCCTGGGGGACTGTCCCTGTAACTACTGACTGTATGTCACTCTGGATAAGAGTGTCTGATAAATGCTGTAAATGTCAATGACTGCTCTTCCTATTTCTTGCATATAAAAACAATCTATGTAATAAACTTTGCCACAGCACACAGATTGCTTTGAATTGTGGAATTCTTTATACTATTACATCCATTTAAGTCATAATAACTAGCCATACAAATAAATAATGAGTAAAATTCAAAAATAATCACAGCAGACTATATGAAAATGTACCAAGACAGTGTTGTATTATAACACCTCAGTCAACCTGTTATGGTCTTTCACTCATGGGAATTACTTCATTACCTGCTTGACTTTGACAAACAGCTTCCTCCACCTCCCATTAAGCAGCAGCAGCTGTTGTCTAAGGTCCTTCACCACCGTATCATCACAGGTCTCAATCAGGAAGTTTCCTGCATCATTCATGGCTGCATGTTGCTCAATCCAATGTGGCAGGTTATGGAAAAACTCCTGAAAGAGAAGAGGAACAAGGTAAAATATGTGGAATTGTGCTAAATGTCCAAAATTCTGAACAGTGCTTACCCATCTGGTGTTTACTGGCAGGGTCAGTGTGTTCTGAGCATCCTCCAGCCAGGCCTGGAGACAGCTGACCGTGCTGCTGTAGCGCTCCCAGTTACACTGCACCTCATCCAGCATGCTCTTCAGACTGCGCACCTCCACTGACACACTACGCCACTGGCCATCAACTTCATTCACGAAGCGCCGCACTTCCACTTCAGCTGAAACACATACAAGCACGCATACACATGCAAACAAATAAATTTAATACTACAAACGAATGCAACTTGCACACCTTAGAGCATATATTAAAGATAGTGTATCTATTGCCATGTATTTAGTGCAATTACCTTATTACATATTAGTGATTAAAAGTCATCAGAACGTATGATAAAAAAGGCGTGTTTATGTTTCTACCATGGAGAACAGAGTCTAATCAACTGTGCTACCACAATGCCCTACACTTCATCAGTGCTGGAATGGCAAAAGCAATCACTGTAAAATAGGTGGAAAATCCATTTTGCAATCACACAGAAAAGATTTTTCTCAACGCCTTAAGATAAAACCTGCAACTGACCAATGGGAGCACGGAACACAGGCCAAAGAGCTTTGCCTAATTTGCAACTGTACTTCGGCTTTCAGAAACCCCATTGTGCTACCTACTATGTAGCCTGAAGCCTGCAATGAAAAGCAACAAGCTACATTTGCAGGCACCAGCGTCTAGAGACCAGCAAAGTAGAACATCTCCACTAATGGCCTGGGATTCCCTGCTGAATTCAGAGCATGGAAAACCTCATTTGCCCATTGCCTGAAGTGCGAGAGCGAGAAAGAGATAGGGAAAAGACCCCATAGAGGCAGGCTGATTGACTACCCGGCCCCATAAGGTTAGAACTGGCTTGGGGGGGCAGTGGGGGATCCAGAAGGTGAGGCAGGGTGTGGTATTTACCACGGTTCCACCCCCAGAACAGATCACACATACTGACAAAGAATTGAATATTTTGAACCTTTTTCATGCAGCGGTTATAAATACACAAAGAAGAAGTCTGAATTTATTTGTGTATATTCTGATGACATTTTTAAGACAATTGGGGAAAATATTAAACATTCAAAGCTATTATTTTTAATGCACACTCTTCATCCAAATAGCTAAAACCGTCTGTTTTTTTATTACAATCATGCACCATCTCTCCATTGATAGAAATTGTGTAAACTCTTACCGGAACCGTCTAACATTACATAAGCCTCAGCGGTCTGTTTCAATGTCTGGTGCAACGTCTTGTACTTCTCAAAAAAACACTGTTCTTCAACAAAAGTCTGAAATAATAACAAACAATATAGTTCATAGAAATTTTGCAGAGTAACAACCAGAACAATTACAGAATTGATCAGTACATACAACACAAGTAACTATACACATAAACTATACTACAATATATTACATGAATTAGCTGTGTTTCATGTAACAATGTTATGATAGTCTGTTATGATAGTCTAGCATGTTTGTGCATCAGCGTGGCAGATTTTATTGTAAGGATGTACATTGGTGTAGGATTTACCAACAAAAATTTTGCTAGCAGATCAGCCCCCTGTACATTATAGCATACAGGGAGTGCAGAATTATTAGGCAAGTTGTATTTTTGAGGAATAATTTTATTATTGAACAACAACCATGTTCTCAATGAACCCAAAAAACTCCTTAATATCAAAGCTGAATGTTTTTGGAAGTAGTTTTTAGTTTGTTTTTATTTTGAGCTATTTTAGGGGGATATCTGTGTGTGCAGGTGACTATTACTGTGCATAATTATTAGGCAACTTAACAAAAAACAAATAAATACCCATTTCAATTTATTTATTTTTACCAGTGAAACCAATATAACATCTCCACATTCACAAATATACATTTCTGACATTCAAAAACAAAACAAAAACAAATCAGCGACCAATATAGCCACATTTCTTTGCAAGGACACTCAAAAGCCTGCCATCCATGGATTCTGTCAGTGTTTTGATCTGTTCACCATCAACATTGCGTGCAGCAGCAACCACAGCCTCCCAGACACTGTTCAGAGAGGTGTACTGTTTTCCCTCCTTGTAAATCTCACATTTGATGATGGACCACAGGTTCTCAATGGGGTTTAGATCAGGGGAACAAGGAGGCCATGTCATTAGTTTTTCTTCTTTTATACCCTTTCTTGCCAGCCACGCTGTGGAGTACTTGGAGGCGTGTGATGGAGCATTGTCCTGCATGAAAATCATGTTTTTCTTGAAGGATGCTGACATCTTCCTGTACCACTGCTTGAAGAAGGTGACTTCCAGAAACTGGCAGTAGGACTGGGAGTTGAGCTTGACTCCATCCTCAACCCGAAAAGGCCCCACAAGCTCATCTTTGATGATACCAGCCCAAACCAGTACTCCACCTCCACCTTGCTGGCGTCTGAGTCGGACTGGAGCTCTCTGCCCTTTACCAATCCAGCCACGGGCCCATCCATCTGGCCCATCAAGACTCTCATTTCATCAGTCCATAAAACCTTAGAAAAATGAGTATTGAGATATTTCTTGGCCCAGTCTTGACGTTTCAGCTTGTGTGTCTTGTTCAGTGGTGGTCGTCTTTCAGCCTTTCTTACCTTGGCCATGTCTCTGAGTATTGCACACCTTGTGCTTTTGGGCACTCCAGTGATGTTGCAGCTCTGAAATATGGCCAAACTGGTGGCAAGTGGCATCTTGGCAGCTGCACGCTTGACTTTTCTCAGTTCATGGGCA
Source organism: Denticeps clupeoides (assembly GCF_900700375.1). NCBI lineage: Eukaryota > Metazoa > Chordata > Actinopteri > Clupeiformes > Denticipitidae > Denticeps > Denticeps clupeoides. The sequence continues at coordinate 11,281,919 of NC_041720.1, read as the reverse complement.
GTTATTTTGCGCCTTGGTTTTTCCACACGCTTCTTGCGACCCTGTTGACTATTTTGAATGAAACGCTTGATTGTTCGATGATCACACTTCAGAAGCTTTGCAATTTTAAGGGTGCTGCATCCCTCTGCAAGATATCTCACTATTTTTGACTTTTCTGAGCCTGTCAAGTCCTTCTTTTGACCCATTTTGCCAAAGGAAAGGAAGTTGCCTAATAATTATGCACACCTGATATAGGTTGATGTCATTAGACCACACCCCTTCTCGTTACAGAGATGCACATCACCTAATTTGCTTAATTGGTAGTAGGCTTTCGAGCCTATACAGCTTGGAGTAAGATAACATGCATGAAGAGGATGATGTGGACAAAATACTCATTTGCCTAATAATTCTGCTCTCCCTGTATTTACAAAATCCATTGTAACTCATTTTTAATCAGTGGCTCAAATGTCATTGTACTACATAAAATGTTGTATTATATTTATCCTATTTAACAGATCAGTGTTTTTCAGTGTTGTGGCAGTCTCACTCACAATATAACTCTTTAGCAGCAGTTCCACAGAATCTCGCTGGCCATATTTGATGATCCAGGACTTCAGCTTGGACTCGGCCAGCTGGAGGAAAGCCAGCGTGCGGTGCTTCACCTCACAGAACTCAAGTTTACTCAAGTGAATGTGTACTGCAGCAGACACTTGGTTAAACCTGAATCACACACAAAATACAAAAAATAAAATAAGCGGTGGGCTTTTGATTTTGTTAGTAAAGTAAGCATTAAGACTGTGTGGTGTGCCAGAGTGTTGTGCTGAGAGGGGATGTGATATTTCTGACCTCTCAGCCATGTCTTGGAGCTGTTCTGGAGAAACTGGGGCTCCATTAACTGAACCATCCCTGTGGATCACCTGGAAGGTCTGTTTGTGTTCCTCCAGACCCATCAGAAGCTCCTTATTGAAACAATTTCAGAACTTAATAAGAGAAAAGCCATGTCTCATTCAGTCTCTTTTCATCGCCGTTCACAGAGAACTTTGTACTGCACCTGGTGCTGATGGCGTTTGCAGTTCAGTAAGTTTGCCGTCTCTTCATGTGAAAGATGTATGGGCATCTCCTCCCGCAAAGCCCCCTCAGCCTGGTGCAGCCATTTGCCCACCATACCCAACGCACCTGGCAATGCCCGATCCAGCTGAAGGTGCCAGTCTAACAGCTGAAGGGTAAAAATGAAAGACCTGTTTTAGTATGAGAGTCGCACAAAAAAAGATTTTTTTTTTCTTTGATTTAAAACGATATCTTCAAGATGCCCTTAAGGTGTTGGAATGGCACAGTCACCTAATTACACACTGTACAATGCATGACTGCACCCATGATTCGTTATTGGGGAAAGTCTAACATTTCTGCAGTATGCAGTGATGTTATTGTAATTCCGGCAGTTTTGCGTCGAATGAAAATGGGGGGTGGGGGTGGGGAGTCAAATATGTTTTATCACAAAAGCACAAAGTCAAGATGTGGCACAGCAAACATACTTAATACTCATGAGAAAGCACACCCACCCCCCTGCTGCCTGCCAGGCACAATCTCTGAGCATAATTATCAAGTGCGGGCATATTTAACACAGATGATTGAAGAGATGTTATTTGATCGTGGTTTCAGATAATGCAAAAAAAAAGACAAGGGCTGGGAATTTTCTCTTAGACAGATCCTTTTTGTCTACTTTGTCTCCTGTTTTTATGCAACTATCAGTTGTACTGCAAAATTGTGCTGAATTAAAGCAATACATTTTTGTTTGTTGACCACATATGGCATTTATTTTTGTCTCACTCTGTTGGACACTCGCTCCCATGCTTGCTTGAGCAAGGCCTGGTCAACAGTCAGCATCCCATCCCTCTGCGTAGACTGGAGCGCAGCCAATATGTGTTTCTTCCTCAGCTCATACTGGACACGCTGCTGCTTAAAAGACTACGAGACAGACAGAAGACAACAGAAAGAAAACATTTTAAGGGGTGAAGGACAATTGAGTTTATAACTGTGCTTCCTGGATGAAGAACAAAGTCCATGTATGATGTCTGATTTATATAAATAGCAAATAAATAAATAAAATAACAAGAACAAGTCACTTGCAATTTGTATCTACCCTTTTTGTTAGTGTCTAAAAATTTCTGAACATGCAATTTAATTAACTTTATATTGAAAGAGTTTAAATAGCAATGTTTGACAGCTTGAATGCATATTACTCTCTCATTTTATTTGACATAAACACACTCCTAGTCTCACATAGCGCAAACAGTGTTGCCAGATATCTGATCATTTCAGCACGCAATCGTCCAAAAAAAACACCACCAAACCCGAACAAAACTATCTGATCCTACTAAACGTGCTTAAATAAAAATTGGTTTCCACACATTTACCAAAATATCAAATCCAAAACCACCCAATCAGGCAACAATCTGAAGTCTCCTACCTCCTCTGTGGTTTACCTCTGGTATATCTGGTATCCCCTAATTAAACCTCACAAAACTTCATAGCACCGCCATGTCTTCTACCAAACTGAGCTTAGTGTTGAAGGTGTTAAAATATGCTGACTCCTGTCTCTCCTCTCTCTGACCTGGTACTGCTGACTGAATCCGCCCTCAGCCGCTTGGGCCCGTGCCGAGTCCCTCTCCAGCTGATCCAGCCAGGCCTTCAGCTCCCTCAGCCCTTTTCGCTTCTCCCTCTGCACAAAGGACGCAAACAAGGTGGATCAGCAATGCAGATGAACATGGGAGAGACACAACGTGATGCACAATACAATAATTAACAATAAATGTATCAAGTTGCATGGCATTTTGACCATTGTACAAACATCTACCTCAAAACCACATCCCAATGTTTAATGCCATTTAAACTGCCTCCTAAGTGATTACACAGCTCAGATATGCCTTTCTGATAACACATTAATTCACACAGCCTACAGCTACACTGCCAGCTCAGTTGGATTTGGAGAGGCGTCCCTGCTGGGGGGTGAGATTCTACCCTCTTTCAAAGAGAGATTCCATCCAAACGCTCTACAAGAGAGCAGAAAATCGGTCACAAAAGCTCTTCATGTGGGAGTTCCTAATCATTTTACACGCCCCGTATTAACCATTAACAAATGTCGATTGCTTTATAAGACTAAATGTATGCAACAGGGCCAATTCCCTTGACTGTACTCAGGACTTTTTCATATTTTCACTGATGTTTCTACCTTAGGGTAGATGGAAATTTTGTTAAAAACTGTCTTTCATCTATTACTTCTCATTTTTTTAAAGAAGTATTTTAAGATTGACATTATCAGTCAATTAGCGCAGACAATTTGGGATTTATTTTTTTTTAATGCTACTAATTAAACTAATACTGTCACACCATAATAAATCTTAGACCAGGCAAGGAGGCACCAACATTTCATACCTGCTGGGCTTAAATGTATCAAGGCAGCATCCTAGTAACCAAATTAAATCCAGAATCCTTTTTTTAAGTAGAAAATACAAAATCTTTTCCTCACCAGAGGCTGTCATTACCATGCAAATGGTTCCCAAGCAGTTGTTAGACTAATAGAAACAGTGAAAATGTAATATGATAGAGACACCCACCCCCAGTGTCAAAAGCTAAAATTGTCTTCCAGGGAAATTCCTTTCATAGATAATGATAAAGCAAACGACCCTGGCAAGTGCATTAATCCAGAGGAATTGGGAGATAATGGATAATGTTGGAAGAATGAAATGTACACGATTAGGAGCAAACAGATCAAATAAAACATGGGAAGTACATAACCAAAGGTGCTATGAGGACAAATCTAAAATGTAAATAAATGTAAATATTGTTAAGGTTGAAATGCATTTCAGCTATGCAAATACCTGGTTATTAAGGTAAGGTAAGAAATCATAGAAACATCCCATAACTTGCTTTATTTAATTCGTCAGAAAAAAACTTTTAACAGAACCGGCTGGTTTTCCCATCAATAACTGTGTTATTAACTATAATCTGAAAATTATTTATGAATAGTATTTTATTTCCACACCTGTAATCCATATATTAAAATCCCTAATATGACTAACCAATGGTTACTTACTTTGGGCTATTAACATACCTCTAACATTTCCTCAATGTCTCGAGGAGCAAGAGCAAGCTGCAGTTAACAGGAAGGCACGGTGACAAAATAGACACACACACACCAAATGAAAAGACATCAGTGAACAAAGAGAAGGTGTGGCATACTAGAACAGACAAAGAGAGCACATCCAAGTTATCACACCACAATACAGGCATGCACAAGAGCAGACAAGAAACAGGCTTTTAAAGTGATGGTTGATGTGATGAAGGATTGCTCTTTAAGGGTATTTTTTCCATCCCTTTACCTCAAATAGTTGTATATGAAATAAAAGCTTAATAATGAAAATTCTGAAGGGGGAAGTACAAAAGAATGCTAATGTGACAAATTATGTTATTTTAATTAGCACCCAAATTAGACTGATGAACAAAGTTAACACCAAAAAAACAAAAAGTTTTGCAATGCCAATCTTGAAGGATTATGATACCAGCTTGATCCTGGTGTAAAAGTAGAGGTTACAAGAATGAACATTCTCTGTAAGATTCTTGTTTGGTAAGAGCCCTACAGAGATTAGTGAGAGAAGAAACACAATTTGGTAGAAAACCTGCAAAATAAGAGAGCTTATATATATTGTCAAAATATATATTGAGTCCATTCAATACTTTTTTTGTTACTTTGAACCTGAGCAACATAAATACATTTGATATTCATTGTACAAGATAATATCCAGCATGTCAACATGTGTTCTCATTTGCATAACAATAAACATTTAAAACCACTAACCAATAATGCTCATTACAATATTTATCACTCTAATTAACCCAATCCCACAGCTACCAGTGCAAATATCAGTGTACACTCTTATTGCCAGACAGGAGAAGAAAAAAGATTATTAAATACTAATAACATATAATGGGGTGTGAACAAAACGCTGTTACCTCTTCTTTCTGTTCCTCAGTGTGCGCCTGTCGCTGATCAGGGTGATGTTTCAAAAACTGGGCCACATACGTCATTATGGACTTCTCGTCTGGCTTGTCCATGTCTACGTCTGTTAAACATGAAAAAAATGTTTTAAACAGTATAAAGCAAAAAAGTACATTAACAGGTTCCATCTGTCTAGAAATGTGGCACAATCATGTAGTGTTTGATTTTCATCAAGTATATAGAGATAAATACATGAAAATAATGCAAGGCACTACAACTGGGCTAGCTCCTGCACCAGCTTCCAGTTTAACCCCTTTAAAACCTCAGAAATCAGCACCACCAACCGCTCCTCTTGTTGTTGTCCGTTCACTAAAACTTAATGTAGTCCCCATATGCAATGACTACACGGAATGGGTTTTTGGGAGAGCTTGGTGGGGTTAAAAAAAACTTGCATATTAAACCAGACAACAGTCTGGTGCTAATAGCTGCTGGGCAAAGCTGTCCACAAGGCATCGGGGGAAGCCTTGATGGATGGTTGTGACCACACTGCCTGGAACCACATTGTTTTGCAGCGGTTCCATCTGACTTACAAGAAACCTGCTCATGTCTGCGACAAATTCCCGCATTTCGTTCTGAATTTCACTTGCATTTTGCGCAACATACTTTTGCTGGCACTGAGCATTACACTATGCGATGCCCATCTAATTATTAAAATGTCAACCTTCATTTGTCAGGCCTCATTGTGTGAAGGACTGCTAAGCCACGGCTGCTGCCATGTGGTTGGTTCCCAATAGAAATCACAGTAATTAGGAATTCACTGCGATTCCATGTGTAAGCGTAACACAGAGGTGATTATACAGACACCTCCAGGATTACTGGCATGGTTAATGAAGAAAAATGGTGATAAAAAAGAGGGTAAATGCAAATATAAATGTCTCCTATAGTTAATTCACCTTTGCTGCTGTTTATTCAAGGGTACCCTAGATTCTGGAGGTGAGTGTGTATCAAGTTCATTAAATATCCCAGGCACTCCAAAAACTGAAGAGCAATTTTCATTCATTTTGTACCTTTTGGGTCGAGCAGAGGTGGGATTCCAAGCTCTCTCTCTGCCAATAGGAAGGCCTCTTCCAGGTTCTTCTGGTTGCTTCTCTTCCATACCTGATCCATGTTGACCACGTGTGGTCTGAGAGTGGAGATGATTGCATGGAAAGCAACACCACTGCGCCAGCTGGGGCCAAAGTCCTTGACCTCAATACCTAATGGCCTGTAAATGTCATTTTAGAAACTGAATGTAACAGCACAGAGAAGACATAGCTAGTACCTGACCTTAGACATACAAATTACATACACAATTTACCCTTTAATTTCCTAATTAACATCACAAACGCCTCCCATAGCTTGTTAACAGTAGGTCTTTAAGAAAAATATTTATACTTAAGTACGGTGATACTATTTTGTGATATTATATAGATTTCCGAAAACATAACATACTATTCTGTATGTAATTTGTGGTTTACTGGAGCCTTATGGGACACTAATGCAGTCTTAATTTTTGACCAAAACAAAATCTTTAAAAGCAATCCTTATTTAAGCTATCATATTTTTTTGCTTTAATCTTACAAGTATGTCTCCCTGTGTACAGTATCCCAATATATCATAATATAATGAATTATAACCCCTGTAATGTTGCATCAGATAACGAGACCAAATTGATCAATTTACAGATTAATTAGAGTGACATCCAGAAATTGTACAAATTGAGTTGTTTTGGGGTCTAAGAAGTTGCTAGCTGCACTGCTCACAAATCAAATGATAACATTAGTAAGAAATCTTATTTACTTGGTCACTACAGCTTGGACCCATTTGAGCAGAGCTCTCTTGGCTCCACCCTGGAAGGACAGGCGTGGCTTCCTCTTGGCTGGAGAGCTTCCAGTATCCATGTGGGAACTGTCCATGGAGGAAGAGCTACTGCACTGAGCCTGCAGAGCTGGCAGTGTGCTGGTCAGCTCCTCTATCTGTGGTGAGAGGGGATTATAATAAAACCATACATGAAGTAATGCAGGTTACATTAAGACATTAGTTTAGTTTATTGAATTGAGCAATTTTTACCTGAAAGTAAAGTATAATGGTCCACACAAGTCCCAGAACTATGGATGGGCGACCATCAACAATATCTGTTGAATTGATGTTGACCAATTTGATCTGCCAACATATAATAACACGGATATTGTTTACAAACAAGGAAAAATTCTCACAGTTCTCACAACAATTTTCCAACACCCAAATACTAACTTTATAGAACCATAACCTACAAACACCCCTCAGGTACAGTAACTCAATACATCCATAACTATTGCTGTCAAGTGGCTTAGGGACTGTGATTTACATTTACCATTACCTACCAGCGACACTGTTTTAAATTAGCAGCATTTGAAATGCAGAAACAGGAGCAGTTGCATCATCTTCACTGCAACTGAAGATACGCTTTTGAAAGGACATTACATCCTTTTGAATAAGCAGGCTGTCACTTCCTCTTCTGGACGATAGAATAGCTAATGCTTTCCCCTCGTCATTTTGAGGCATCAAGCTCTGTGGCCAATATAGCATTGGCAGTCCAGATTTTTAATTTGTTAATTTACGTTTAAGAGGAGCTATTTATTGTTATTTATTCCTATTTGAGATGCAGATATAATATGATTAACTGTGTTTAGTACATTTAGTACACATGCAACATAGAAGCACAAGGAAGACATTTGGTGAAATGCTGTAGGCCATACTAACCGGGGATCCTCTATAGGCACTCTGGGAAAGGCATGTAAAAAAAGGAGAGATAACAGGCTTTAAAGAGACAGGTGGGATTGAAGGAGCATGTCTCGCAGATGAAAAACGTGTCTCACCACAGAGATAACCTCACAGTGACAAGCAGATTCATATCACTCACCCACACTGCAGCGTCCATCTACACACACACATATTTAAAGCATAGTCTGGGGTTGTAGACATATTAAAATACTACACATGAACATACACACACACACACACACACACACACACACACACACACACGTTGCTGTAAGCCCGTAAGTTCGGGGAGCCACTATAACGAAACAGCCTTTAAGCCCTGCAGAAAGGTTGAGGCTCATGGAGAGAGAGGCAGGCCTCTGCTTCCCACCCCCCATTGCCAGGACGGGAAGGCGCGTATAGATAAGACCACATGATTCACAGATACAGAACCATGAAACCCTAGAAATGAATCCCGCTGGAGTAGAGCGGCACAGAGACAGACGGGTTAAACCGACAGCATTATCCACACTTCTGAAGAAGGTAGGGATATGATTATGGGCTAGAGTGGGACATAAAAATAAGCCTAAGTACTCTAATACTATGTAATTTATGCCTTTGAGAGTATGGATGAGACAGAAGCAGACAATTGCAGATAAAATCCCTAATAAGTCGGAAATCTTGTACACATCTTTGTGCAGAGAGCATAATCAGGTTAGAGATGATACACACAGAGGAAACCTGGTTTGTGGGTGAATGCTATAAATCTCTACCTGTCCACCAAAACAAACATGATGTATGTCAATTTTATGTTAATGTACTTCTATACACAAACATGAGGAATAGTGTAAAATGTAGTGATGTGATCAACTTTTAACTTAAATTAAGTCAGAATTTCCCAAAAATATCAGGCTGCTACAGTTATACCACTCTTTTTTTTATCTTTACTGTTGCAAAATACATTTGTGAATATTAACAGTTTGAGTTATTATTCAAATAGTAGCTTAAATGTATCTGTACACAATATTAAGAGTATATTAACAGTATATTAACAGTTTGTCATATTATTCATATAGGAGTTTAAATTTATGTATAAAATATTACTAGTTATATATTAACAGTAACAGTTATATTAACAGTATATTAACAGTTTATGATATTATTCATATAGGAGTTTAAATGTATCTGTATAAAATATTACCAGTTATATATTAACAGTAACAGTTATATTAACAGTATATATTAACAGTATATTAACAGTTTATGATATTTTTCATATAGGAGTTTAAATGTATCTGTCAGTAACTGGAGACCGTAATGAGGCAGTGGTGGTCTTTCGAGTAAGGAAGCGGATCCGTAATTAGAAGATTGCTGGTTTGAATCCCGATCTGCAAAGGTGCCACAAAGCAAAGCACCGTCCCCACACGCTACTCCCCGGGCGCCTGTCATGGCTGTTCACCAAGGGTGATGGTTAAATCCAGCGGACACATTTCGTTGTGTCACTGTGTGCTGCGGTGCAGTGTATCATAGCCACTTCACTTTCACTTTTTTCACTTCCAACATTCAAAGCTGATGGACAATTGTGAGGAAAATGTATGTGAGGAAAGAGAATCAACATGGATTTGCTTCATTATTAATAAATATAAACAACAGAAACAACACATTTTGAGTAGAAAGTGATTTTGTTTCCTAGACAAAAGGTATAGCCTCAACACAGCTTGTTCTGCATTGGGTTGCACACAACAAAAGCACCCCCCCCCCCCCTCTCTCTCTCTCTCTCTCTCTCTCAAGGGATAAGGAAGCATAAAGGAAACATCAGACATAGACAGAGACAGAGATGGGAGGCAGGGAAATAAAGGTCATATGGGGTCGCACACAGTTGCTCTGACCTGAAGCCCTGCACCTGAGCTAAGCACCATGGGATTTTTGAGCTCACCCGTCTGCCTTCCAGGAAGTTTAGCGCCGTGCCCACGTTGGCGACCCAGTGGATCCGCTGCAGCTTGCGGCCCCGCTCACACGGCTGAGGGAACCCGGAATGCAAAAAAAAAGCACAGAACAGAAAAGGAATTGACCTTTTTAAAAATACACAACAACTATAAATAAATAAAAAGTGAATGAATAAATAAACCAAAAATAAAAATGAATGAATTAATAAACAAATATATGTTTAAATAAATCATTTTCCTCCAGTGACTCCCTCCACTGTCACATGCATATATTATGGATTTGGGATTTTTAATCAGAATATTAATAGAGAGAAAGTGCGAGTGTGTGTGTGTGTGAGAGAGAGAGAGAGAGAGAGAGAGAGAGGACAATACATCAGGACAGAGATCATACATGTTCTAGAGACAATAGAAGCTGGAACAATAAAGAACAGTTGGGAGAAGAAGAGAAGTAAAGAACACAGAAATCTGTAGTTGGACACTGATCAATACAACATTGCAAAAGAAAAGTCGCACCTCAGGCACTAAAGACCTTGCGGGACCTCCTACCTCATGGTATCTTTGTGTATGTGTGTGTGTGAGAGAGAGAGAGAGAGAGAGAGAGAGAGAAAAGGTGTGTCTTTTCTCCTCTGTTACCATTTACCTCAGCAAAAAAAAGTCATTATGCTCCAAAAATTTCCTCTTAAAATAATAATGTGTTTCATGTACAACATAATTTCTGCAAAAAATCCTAATTTGTACCCTGGGTGAAGCTGGTTTCTGCCCCCGACTGCCTCTCCTCATCCTTCTTCTGCCATCCAGAAAATTGAGCTTACCAGTTTCTGTCCAGACAGCACTTCCAGCAGAGCCAGCAGCATCACACCATCTTTTATGTCCTCAAACAGGTCAGCCACTGACAGAGGGGGCGTGCACTACAGAAGACAAGCAGCAATCATTTGTGGTTCTTCTTCTCATATCAAGTATTGATGCATCAAGTTTCATCTTTAAATAAGTGTTCTATAGCTGTTTAACAATATTTTTGATAAGTTGAATTTGTACTTATGCTACAATACTTACAATATTTTCTGAAAAAATATAGCAGTTTGGACTAAAATATAATGGAAATGGAAAAAGAAGATAATACAGACTTTACATGGACAGAGGTTCATGTATAATGCGAAAGAAAAAAATATTTAAATATATTATATTTAAACATTTACATACATATTTTGAAAAGAACATTGTATTTTTCTTGGTCAAAATTATTTATACTGAATAATGTCTTTTCAGCCTCATAGTTTTCAAAGATTGCAAGCTAATCGCTAAGACTTCAAGGATTTTTTTTTTCTTTTTTTCTGAGCAACGGCCCATTATCTGTGCTAAGAAGCACAAGCGAGAGCTTAAAAGGGGTCCCCAAATCCCAAAAATACGCTGATTCTGCGAAGCAGAGACCTTCCTCTGTTACTGCTGTACTGACCCAGTATGGACTGTTCATCCCAAAAAAATCCACACACCTCACATGTTCACCATGTCTGGATATCAAGGATTTCGCTCAAGACATGGTCACGTGACTGTGCTAAAAGGGGTTTTGGGGGGGAAAAGCTGCAAATGGGCAGTCATTTCAATCTACTTCTCAAGGAGATTAATGGAAAGAAAAGAACAGAAAGGAGAGAGAGAGGAAGTATATAAAAAAGGCTAAAAAGAAAGTAGAACAGGGACAGCCATGCGCACAGAAACTCAAAATGAAAAGACATAAAAAGAACTTAAGGAGCTAAACGCAGGAAAAAATGTTAAAAGAAGCTTACTTTTATTTTTTGATGAAGTTTATTCATACAATAGTTGTATTCATGTAATTTGTCAATCACTTTTTAATCTCTTGAGTTTCACTGTGCTAAGAGTGAGAACAATTTTAATTAGTATTAAAAAATTCATGTGCTAATTGAAGTCAAATTCACCTATTAGTTGGTTTGAATCCAAAATGTAATGAGGCTTTTTGGACTAATTACATGACCGGAAAATAAGGAAATAATATCCGCGCACTTAACACAGATGCAGGAGTCAAGAATAATAAATCAAAGGATTATCCAACTAATTACATGTGAGTGTTGGAGTGTAATAGAATGAACGTGTGGCTGCAGCTGCAGCCTGCTCTAATTCCCATACCGCAGAGTTATGTATCTGTGTGATGTTATGAATGGTCGTCTCATGTCCTATTTTACTTGGCTGTCCCTGTTCAGCCTGTATTCTTATTGCTGTCTGGAACAGCCAGTCTCTGATGGCTGGGCAATATGTGGAAAATCACCAGCACTGCGACACAAACATTAATCTCGTAACCAATTTAAATAGTGTGAATAAGGTGAAATAGCCTATAATAGCAATAATAACAGCATCTCTTAGACAATCCTGACATTTCATATACAGTATATACAATGAAAGTTCATACTATACAATCACTGTGAACACAGGATATTTGTGTCTATGTCTATATATACTGTATGTATAGTGTCTATACATTATATATTTAAGTAAAATCCAAAATTTCCCACCGTTCTGTTAAAAGTCATGTATGGCAGCAATTTAAGACAGTTTCTCATTATTATCCAGATTTGGTTACTTGAATGCAAGTAATAATTTGTCTGCAACACACAATGTGTCTTGGATTTTGGTCTAGATACGTAAAATACTAAGCACAATGTAACCCAAATTATGAGCCAATGTTTTAACCTGTGTCGACATGGTCTAGTCCCGACAAATTGGGGTAAATTTCTAAGGATGTTTGTGAGATTGAATTATTTGGGTTTTGGAGCTGTCGGTAATCTCTGAGTGTCCGGATACTGGCAGCCACCATCCGGTACCCTCACGCTGCAGCTGTCATGAGATCCCTTTAATATTGGGCCTACTATAATTAAGCTCTAACCCTGTCTGAGAGGATTTGTCAAAATTGTAATAGAGGTCTTCCTTGTTCATTCTCACCCCCCTCTTTTTTGACTGTTCTGCACGTATGGAATTTTACCACCGCATTGTGGTATATTATTTTTTTAGTAAAATAAGTGCATTTCATGTTTTATGACTCGCTAGACTAAAAATGCTGAAACATAGTCATTAGCAGTATAGTCACAGCAGTCATTTATACAGCAGCTACATATAACACACTATTTACAACACAAATTAAATCCACACCCTATTTGAAAGGTGTCAATGGTTGTCGGCAGGATATGTGTCCATAAAAATTCTAACAAAATTCAGCAGTGGCCTGTCTAAAATGGAAAATGCAGCTTTTAATTATTTCAGTTTTCAGAATGTAAAATCAACGCAACTGAGAGAATTCGGTAACACGAATCTTTAACAGAACTCATGTTTTTTGTCACACATGATAATGCGGATGTGAGAATGGCTTCCTCCCTCAGTATCTTAACAGTGCAACTGATTAGCATCGTATCTTCAGGAATGTTTAGCCAAGTATAAAAAAAAAAATGAAAACGGTTCTTTAAAAATCTTTTTATGTACAAATTTGTTTGTTAATTATTAGACTGCACTACATGAGATGTAATATTAAAGGCACTAATCCATGCCGCTGTAATCTCGTACGAGATGTGCCTTCCGCGCTCAACATGGCCCTAGGAAGCACATGTTGATCCTCAGCTCGGCGTGTCATGCTGTCAACCCGCCGTCACCATGGCAACGATGGCTTTGAAGAGAAAAAGGGTATCATGGTGGCAAGCTGGGTGGTGGGTTGGGGGGGCATCTTTTTAATCGGAGTTAAGGGATAGGAGAAAAAAAAAATCCAAGCAATTACCTTAAGAAGTGAAGTGCCTAAGTCGGTGTGCTGCCGCTAAAAGCTATTAAATTAAAGATAACCTTATTTTACAGAGAGTGCCCATATCCTTTCACTTAGAGGCACAGTCAGACACTCGAGCTGAGGCAGGGAAAAATTATATTCAGTCAGATTATATTCAGTCTTTGAGTAAACTGTCAGTCATTTATGCTGCATGTGTATTCTTTAGTTCTAAACAAACCATGAAATAAAAATGTTGGACGGATTTAAATGACAGAATGTGTTTAATTAAATATTACATATTTTATTCTAGATTAATTTTGTTCCATATTTTTTTAAATAATAAAATAACATTTCTAATACAGTTTTTAGCTCCAGACATGGCTTATTTCCTGTAGACAGCAACTTAAAATGAATGTTCTGCTCCATGTCACCAAGGATGAACGCAGCCACGACTGAAGTAATCAAATCAATGAAAAAAAAAATGCTTTGTGGCAGCCGGAAAGAAATGCCACCTGATCGGGCAGCAGGAGAGGGTCGTGCGCTCTTCACACACTAATGGGTTAAAGTGGGGAGAGGCTAATGCGCTTTAATACCATAATTACACACACATGACATCCCCGGGCATGCACTCCCATCCTGAATAAATGGTTAAATCAAGATGACTCCGGTGAATTTCATAATAAAACCAGGAGTATCTGCAAGTGTGATATTCTGCTCCACACTAATTACAGATTACACCGACTTGCTCAGTTCTGTTTTAGTGAATGAGGAAAAATAAAATATTTCTATTCATATGAGGGGAATGTTAATTGTGAAATTGGAAAAGTTGTTTTATTTTTTGGTTGAGGATAAATTCCTCTGTGAGGGGGTTACTCTGTCCAGTACGCAAGAGGCTTAGCCTGTGATGAAAATGGTTTTGAGCTGGAGAGTCCCAGCCAGTCTCATGACCAGCTAATGCTGCAGGAATCCAGCCGACCAATCCACAAAAGATGCGAGACTGGAGTAAAGTGGAGATAACAGGGAGAATTGTTAAATGAAGTGGCTTGTTTTTTGCTTCTTGCATGTTCTGTGTTGCTACTGCCGTGTCACCATGCATCCAAACCCATTAGAGTTTAACAGAACCCCTGTGTTTTCCTACCTTTGCCAAATGGGAATTGATCCATTTTGTAAACGTCCTCTTTTGCACAGCCTCTTGCTCATCTAGGGCAGAAGTTAAAGAAAATGCCACTCAGTACATGCCTGTTATGACAGGATTTATGCTGTAGATGAATAGATAACAATGTTTTTAATCATGACATGTATATATCAGTTTCACCAACTTACTTTATTCTCTTCTCAAGCAAAACGTAGATACTGTATCCTTTTAAAAACATGACATGACATCATCTGTATGGGTTGTAACTAAACACTCAAGAAATGTATTGAATATAATATTCATAATTATACTAGTAGGCGTGTCAAATATTAATACCCTGATATGGATATGACACAGTATAAAATTATAAAAATTATAATTATAAATAGTTTTGATGCATTATTAACAGGCACTCTTCATAGACATGATCATCATACCTGTCACTGGAATCTTATTAATTATTGAAACAGTCTTGATCACCATATTCAGAAATTTTAATGAAGCGAAATAACACAGACAAAAATGTTTTCCACATTATTGTTACCTGTTTTTTTTTTTCTTTTCAGTGATGTACTTGACTGAGCCTTGGTAAATATGCAGCATTTGAGGTCATCCATCATTAAAATACAGCCTGAGGCTTGTACCATGTCATATTGTTTTCTACAGACAAGCTAAATATGTGCATTGCATTGCTGTTTTACTGGGTTTTAAGCAAAACAAATCAGTGATAAATGTGTGAGACCACACATCAGAAAAAGCATACAGTCAACAAACTGGATTTGACGTCAAACGGAGGAGACCTATATGTTCATTAGTCAACCTAGTCAATCATTCTCAAAGCAGAGCTCAAATACGTCCCTTGATCAATACAGAGCCGGTATTGGATTGCCCAAGAAATTGCATCTCAACCCAAGCTCTAGCACTTGTTAAATTGATGAACGTAACACTCATCTGACTGGGTACACGGCAACTTTCCATTTCAGAGTTGTAGAGCACTTGTTTTTGAATTTAATTCTTCATCTATTTTCTTTGTTGCATGTATTTACCATATTTGCATTGAACGGGAATGCATAAGGTATATGAATAAGTGACGCGAAGCCATTTTACATTGTGAAAAGCTGCCCTCTAAGTGCACTGACACTCAGAAATCTGTAACCATAACTGCTCTTTTTAATATGCTGACCCCCCCACCCAAAATGTCCTTGAACTCTGACTCCAGCAGCAGCAATTTCCCTGAGATATCACGTTTGACACGGTATTTTACGCAGCCCTAACGACAACCAGTGACTGATGGATTACGTGGAAGTCGGTCACTGTGCCACACACTAATGTCGACAGACAGTGCGAGCGAGTGAGAGAGAGAGAGCGAGAGAGAGAAAGAGCGTGTGTGCAGTGATGGGGGGGGGGTCTGCGTAGTGCATTATGCAGTCTGCAGTCACACGCCCCACACGTTACCCACCACATCCAAATTTTTGTGAATTAATCGTCCCGATTGAGGCGGTTATGAGGAGAGGGGATCAAATATTGATAAGGCCAGGCAACAGAAATCCTGCTGCAGTGTGTGTGTGTGTGTGTGTATGCATGGTGGTAGACTCAGTGTGAAGGGGACAGGGTGACTTACAGCAGAAAACATTCATGCAAACACACATATTCAGAAACACACACTCCTCCCCAATTCCTGATTAAACCATCTCCAAAAATAACCACTGGGATTAATCAAGCCAAAAATCCTCTAAACACCCCCCCTGCCCGCAAACACACTCACACTCACACTCACACTCAGGGGTCTCGACTGTGGCATTAGATCCGCAATGCCGGCGAAACGCTGAGCTTCGGCAGCCGCACCTTCTGCTGCCGCGTCGAGCCCAACGTCCTACAGATGTCCCCCGGCCGGCCGGCCGCATCCCATCACCCCCCACACCGATTACACCGCTTGCACGGCCACAGAAACTCACGTCGCGCCGCATCCGCACGTCATCAATCTATTTCCGTCCCCCGCAGATGCTTACCGCGAAGGTGCTGGAAGAACCCCGTCATCAAGTTCAGGGCGGAAGCGCGCTCCCGTCGTCGAGCCATCAGTTACTCTTCGCTTTTCCCGTCCGTAGCCCTTCTGCTCATCTGACCGCAGGGAACGGACCTACCCGGTGAGGCTCAAAGTCGAATATAGTCTCCCCCAAGGGTGCAGACCCCCAAGATCGGTTGCTCCCTGCTGCAAGGATGAAGGTTTATGCCTTCCTCTTCATCCCTCAAATTTTCCACTTCCACGTCTTCACACCTCTCTGGCTTGTGAGTGTCAAGTGTGCGTCAGTGTGTGTACAGGGGCGTGTGTGTGTGTGTGTGTAGCACCGGCTCTCCTACTTTCTCTCTCTCTCTCTCTCTCTCTCTCTCTCTCTCACCCTCTCTCTCTCTTTCTCGCTGCTGCGTCTCCCTCTGGCTGCGGGAGAAATCCATTTCCCTCCCTTTGACCCACCAATCAGATTCTGTGGGAAAGGGTGACGTCACTACAGTCCTGCGAATTTAAGGGGGCGTGTGTGTGTGTGTGTGTGTGCCCAACCACTAAATCCTGCCCGCTGTAGCTTAAACTGATGTGCTGGAATTCCCTTAGATCAGCTGCAACTCCTCTCTCTCTCTCGCTCTCTCCTCTACATACCCGTGTCTTTTTTCCTCATGATCAGTGACGTGTCTTATTCCTGCACTGTCTGTCCCTCTTCTGGCTAATGTGCTTTATCGGAGGTCCTGTTTCTGACATAGCTGCCTGGTTTTTGGATTTACAGTTGTCTGGACCTAAACCTAGAAACCAATACTGAATCCCCATTCAGGCTATCAGGTCCTACAGATGAGAAAGCCCATTCATCATGTCACAGATTTTCTGTTTTATTATAGAGGCTCCCGAAAAAGGGGTTTTTAATGATGAAAGTCATTAATAACAAATGACACCTCTCATAAGCTATCTGTCTGCTGGTAATATCTCTTTTTCCAATCACAGGCTCCTATATTTGGTTTCCTCTGTGGAAGCCATTAAATGAAATCTTGATTATATTCTTGTCAGCCTCTGTGTTTGAGTGTGTGTGCATGTTAGAAACATATATTACAATATTAAATAAAACAATATGAAGTAATTGAAACTGAGTAGAATATAAAAGTGGGTAAACCACTCTTTACTCTAAATCCGAGATCATTTTTTCAAATTCATGGAACAAAAAAACAGGAATCGTGCAAGAAGTAAATGTATAAGGCTGGGCCGCTACTGTCCATGGTGCTGAACCAATCAGCACTGACAGCATGGATAATACAATTCTACCGTTCCTTTCATTTCTGGCATTTTCTTGAAAATAATCATTTAAAATAATGTTTTGATCTTCACAGCAAAGTAGAAAATCAAGCCTTAAGACTGAAGGACAGGAGAACAGTGAAAACCTGCCTCTTTAGGCACACTTGACTACATTATGTGTTTTGTGCAATCATTCGCGGTGCTAATGAGATGTACGTCAGGATGTGGAGTCCTTCACTGAAAAGCAACACAGTGACACCTAATGGTAAATAAAAACTAGGAAATTATTGAATAATAAAATTAAAACAGACATTTTAGTATTTCAACGCGGTTGCCTAATCACAAATGAATTTTTACATCTTTAGCACACAGCACTAGAAGAGGGGCAGCAGATCCATTTTACCTTTATGAGTTCCCTAAGGACACAGCTTTCCATTTGAGCATCCCTGATCCCTATCTGCTCCTCAGTATCCCATAATGACTTCACTATATATCAGTGCTAATGAATGCCTGGCAGGAACAAACAGGTGCTGGGAGAGAGCGAGAGGGAGGGATGGTCATACTTGGACGCGACCCCCCCCCATCAAACACACCAAAAACGGCATTTAATTCCTGCAAATGCTGTTACAGCCATGCACAAGTGCCGGATATATTTATACACCGCCTTAATGCATGTGGCTATTATGTCACACGGTGGCATCTATCAGAGGTCCGGAACTGAAGAGCACTTATACACCCTTCTGCACCCCCAAACCCCGCCCCACCCTTACAGACTTCCGCCGAAGCGGGGGATCTTACAAATGTAACACATCATCCACAAAGAGCAGCTCCAAATGAATCCATATTAGCATACCTAATTACACTGAATTGATAATAAGACAGACTGAATACGTTTTTTAGGGGGGAGGGGGACAAAAAAAGCATAATTACCCAAATGTTAACTTCTTTTTAGGAATACGGTTCCCCTTCATCAAGCAGATGTGGCATACAGCTGTTTCCAGAATGCCGCTCTGCTGTAGGTAGAGGGTCATTTTGTGAATTTTAGCAGCCAGATCAAGTACTGACTAATATCCACACACTGATCCCCCTTGCAAAGGCCACACTGTGGGTGTATGTAGCAGAGATTTCAACACAACAGAAGGAACCTAGTGGCTTAAAATACCAGTGCAGAAACAAAGATGCTTGTAGGCAACTCCAGACCATACAAGGGGACCTTTGCTGCAGATCACATAGGAAATATATAATATATTTTTTATATAAAATGGAAATATTATAAGTAAACCATTTAACAGCCTGTAAACTGTTGTAAGGAATGGACCAATTCAAGGCAAGATGATTATTATTCCTCTCACAATAACAGACCTTCAGGTCATGAATAGACTTTCATCAAACCACCAAATCATCCTCAGACTTTGTTGTCAAACCAGACACAAATTTAGAAAAGTAAAACAAAGAATATAAAGGCAGAAACATGTAGCATTTAACATTTAAGCAGCCTCTTCCATGTTGCATGGAAAATTCTTCCCAATTCACAGTTTCCTTGAAGAAATCTAATTATCTCAATTAAACTAATTAGGTTTTCCTCACAGACTGTAATTGAGCTGCATTCAGAGCAAACAATGAGCACATGATTCTGACATCTCAGCAAATCAAAAGCTCTGCACGTGCCTTCGCTGGCCTGCTGCCGGTTGTGGCATGTTCGCGGTGTCAGGTGGCCTTGCGCAGATGTTTCAGATGAACAGATTGAACAAAAGTAGGACCCAAGATTGGAGTATATTGTCCGATGACAATTGCAATGCTTGGAAGACCAGCAACGAGTCAATCAGAAGCTAATCGGCTGCAAAGGCCCGTGCAAATACAACCAACAAGTCCAATGAGGAAATAAAAGAAATCCAAAACACACCAGTGAAGGTTAACACCTCTGTACAGAGTTCTGTGTAATTTTACTGATTTCCTTGTGACAAGAAGAAGCGTTCTGCCATGGATGGTTACTCCAACAATCCCATTCGTGACCACTTTTAGTCACCATCCTATTATGTTACGTCCTTTCCCAGTTGTAGCATTCGGGCAAAAGATGAATTTGCATTTCAGCCAATAATCTGGAAATTGTGAAGAGGCTTCGGGGCAAACACTTCATTGTCATCAGCAATTGATATACAGTGCAAAAGTATTCACAATGCATCTGTCATGATCCAGTCCGGAAGGGGTTGCTCCGTTCCGGGATTCGGACCGGAGTTTCACGTTAGTCCTGTGTAAGACACATTTTCACCTGTATCTTATTGTATAAATATACTGTTTGTTTCTGTTCTGGTCTTTGTTATGTTACATGTTCACCAAGTATTCGGATATCTCCCCTGTAATGTTCTTCACAAATTAAACCCCAGTGTCGTGTGACGTCGTGTGAATGCGTCCTTCTTCCTCATTTTCTCCGTTCACCTGCCTCATCATGCCACCATGGTTGTGACTGCAGCCATGTTAAGATCTCTCCAGATTCTAGTCTGGTCTCTGGCTGGGACACTCAAAGGCATTCATAGAGTTGTCCTGAAGCCACTCCTTTGATATCTTGGCTGTGTGTTTAGGGCCATTGTCCATCTGAAAGCTGAATCGTAGCCCCAGTCTGAGTTCAAGAGCACTCTGGAGCAGGTTTTCATCCAGGATGTTTCTGTACATTGCTGCAGTCATCTTTCCCTCTATCCTGACAAGTCTCTCAATTTCTGCAGCTGAGAAACATCCCCACAGTATGATTCTGCCACCACCACGCATCAGTGTAGGTATGGTTTTGGCCTGGTGATGAGTGATGCCTGGTTTCCTTGTGACACCTGGTATTCACACCAAAGAGTTAAATTTTGCTTCGTCAGACCAGAGACTCTTGTTTCTCACAGTCTGAGAATCCTTCGGGTGCCTTTTGGCAAACTCAATGCCAAGAGTATTTTACTAAGAAGTGGCTTCCATCTGGCTACTCTACCTGGTCTGGTTGGAGGATTGCTGTCTATAGAGGACCTCTGGAGCTCTGACAGAGTGACCACCAGGTTCTTGGCCACCTCACTAACTAAGACCCTTCTCTCTTGATCGCTCAGTTTAGATGGCCGGTCAGGTCTGAGAAGTGTCCTGGTGGTTTTGAACTTATTTCTCTTATGCATGATGGATCACTGTGCTCATTGGGACCTTAAAAGCAGCAGAATGTGTTTATACCCTTCCCCACATTTGTACAGGGTGGTAGTAGCCTAGTGGGTAACACACTCGCCTATGAACCAGAAGACCCGGGTTCGAATCCCACTTGTGTCCCTGAGAAAGACACTTAACCCTAAATTGCTCCAGGGAGACTGTCCCTGTAATACTGATTGTAAGTCGCTCTGGATAAGGGCGTCTGATAAATGCTGTAAATGTAATGTAAATGTACCTGGTCTATAGACAATTCTTTTGACTTCATGCTTGGTTTGTGTTCTGACATGAACTGTCAACTGTGGGACCTTATATAGACAGGTATGTGCCTTTCCTAGTAATGTCTGCTCAACTGTATTTTCCACTGGTGGATGAATAAGCTGCAGAAACATCTCAAGCATTATCAGGGGAAACAGGAGGCACCTGAGCTAAATTTTGAGCTTCATGGCAAAGACTTTAAATACTTATATACATGTGCCTCAAGTAAACATTTTTCATGTTTTCATTATGGGGTGTTGTGTGTAAAATTCTGAGGGTAAAAATAAATTAATCAGTTATTGAATAAGGCTGTAACATAAATGTGGGAAAAGTGATGCGCTGTGAGTGCTTTCCTGGATGGACTGAAACCACTGTAATATGAATTTTCAGCACCTCCTACTGAAAGAGTCAAAAGTTCTTAACTGATATCAGTATATTGGTTGATGCATATCCCCTGGCTTATGAAAAATCATGGGTTTCCTCATGGATTGATAAAATAAAGATGAGGCATCATTCCAACCAAGTCATTAATAATTTATCAAAATATATTGTACAGTAGGCGTCACTAAATCATTCCTGTTCTCCAGTTGAAAGTCTACCATTTTGTTGTTTTCACCAAATACACATAAAAAAGGAAAGCTTGATGAGTTTACCTTGGGTCATATGTTAAATGAAATGGTTCTCATTAAGAAGGAACTAAATAAGTCCTTCAATTAAAATCTATAAGGCCTTGGGTGTCATGGGCAGTAGGATGTATATCCCATCTTGAGATCAAATAGAGTAGGATCAAAGCGCTGTGGGATCTATACATCAGCGCCGGCATCCCAGAGATGCGTGGACGCAGAGGAGCAACGTCGAGCCTGGGGCCAGGTCAGAGTTCATCCAAGCACACACTCTTTTGATCTAAACTACAAGGTCAACTAATGACACACCAGCCATTCCACAGCCTATGGATGTCAGTTCCAATACCACAGGCTATAAAGCCCCATGAAAATCTGTTTCAGCATGATAAGCAAGGGAGGTCCCTTTTAAATTAACTCTTATTAACAATGAAGTACTAACGATCTCTTGATGGAGCTGTGGCATGGCAATTAAAATAAAAAAGAAAATCTCACAATCAGTCAGGAGGTGACTGCACATGACGGAGCTCCTGGCACCAACAAAAGTCTAAAAGACTTTTCTGATCCCGATATTGGACGTTCAGCCATTTTCATTTTGGCATCTGTTAGCAGGAAAATGAAAACCAACAGAGGCTTTATTTACTTGTTTATTTATTAGGCAAGTTTGCTTTTTAGTTAAATTCCAAATGCTCATCTAAACAAATGATTTCCAGGGGCAAGCTGAATTGTAAAAAAAAAAACTATATCAACTAGGAATCAAGGTATAAATTGTAAATGTTATGCTGGTCTTTGCAAAACTGCTTTTCAGAATCAAAGCATGATTTGAAAAATCTTTATTTTACAGAACTTGTAAACGTAGCTAATATTTACATTGTATACACACAATGTCACATTTCGTTACATGTATCATTTGACAATAGCAGTAACATAAATTGTATGTTCCTATTTAACAACATGCGATTCCTGTATTGCGCTGGGACACTGGGGTTGCCCCATGGAAAGGTCACACCTAAATGAATAAAGTGATTTGATTGACAGCTCCACAACCGCACCATTACTGTGGCCTGAGCTATTATCACAACGCCCATCCAGTCGACATTGTTTGGGTGGGACCCCCATTGGGATTTTTCGTTCACTGATATGCCACCCTGACTGGCACTTGAATAGAGACAGGAATCGAGCTGTGCAAGCTTTAACAGTGAGACAAGTCACACCATCATGCAAAGTCACTCACGAAACACTGTGGGCTTCAGCAGCCGACACCCTGTCTAACAAAGCAAAGAGCTTTCATGTCTGTGGACATGTGACTGGTAATGGACTGAATACTACATATTTTCATTTGCATCCCAAAAGATATAATAATAGTCATGAGGCTGCACGCACTTTCACTACGACAAAACAGATTGTGTCAAGTCCTCTGAATTGCTACCAGCCACTGATCAGTGCACAGTTTACTATGCAAAGTGCATTGCACAATGCAGATAAAATGCATTGTGCAATACTTTCAGATTTGCTACTGAAATACAATTTGTCCATTATGAACACAGCGGAATTTTCACAAAAAGGACTAAAATTTTGCAACTGTTTATTTGCAAACGTAATTTTTCACATCATTAAGGTGAAGAAAAAACTCCAATGTGTTAATTTAGTCTACTTAAGTAGCCTACTTAATTTAACATCACACTGGTGATGCATTAAAGAGCCAACCACTTCAGATCACAAAGTCTCCATTGTTAGCGCTGAGCACAGGGAATAAAAGCCGACTTGATGGTTCAAGTGGCTGGTTACACTGGTACCGTTTTGGCTCAGTAGCGGCCACTAGCATGCATTACCTTTTGCACCGGAGTGCCATTTTGGGAATGGCAGCAAATTCAGGGAAGGTCAAGGTGACCGTCTGTTCTGGTCAGGGGATGGACAGGCCCCTGCCATCCCTGGCAGATGATTTTATGCTGGCATAATGGCAGGGAGCCAAACAAGAGCCCTCTATCAGGGCAGCGTGCCAGGGATCTGATGCAATGAGGTTCTCCCGAAGACTGCGTGACCTCCTTAAATTCAGCTTCACACCCAGATTCCCCTCCATTCAGACAAACACATTTTTTAGGTCCAAGTCAATTGGTATTTTCATTGTTGCCAGATTGGGAGGCTTTCAGTTTGGTAGCTTGTTGAAAGTAGATACTGATGAACTAAATTCTTATTCGAATATGTTGAGTAATCACTGCAATTAATTATTTATCAGAGAGTTTGGCTGATTTTTGCATGTGGGCTGCAGCATGTATCTGGCAACACTGCTTATGAATGTGAACTGAGTCTCAGAGCTAAAACAATAGGATGTACAGCAGATAACAAAATGTCTTTGTTAATTTGAATTCATTTCTAGAGGGAAATTATGATCCCCAGTTATTAAACCTGTGACACAGAGGGTTTCTTAACTGAAATTGAAGCAAGATACAAACATACCTGTGGGGAGCACAGTCAGTGGTTCATCTAATATGAATTAATCATAATCACCTCTATAATAATTACCTTTTGCCAAGACTTTGCATGATGTAATAAATATTGCACAATGTTATTGTTATCATCAGAAGGTAACTGCGAGATACCCTTCACCCTGAGTGAGAAATTCCCCATGTGAAAATACCATGACTGTATCTTCATAGCACCCTCTGGAATGCAGGGACACACATATACATATCTTTTTTCGAGTAATGAGAAACAATAAATGCTCAAATTCCTCAGCATATGGATGAGTTCAGCCTGGAAGACCTACAAAGTAGACTGGCCATTTTATGCCATATGGCACCGCTAATTGCTGCTTTTTCCCCTCTTTTTTTTTTTTTAAGTGAGGTGTGAGGTACCCTAAAAACTAGGACAAAGTGTTGCCACTCATTCGTGCCAAAGGAATGAAAGAAGCCGAACACTTTTTCTTGTTAGTTTACATTCACCCTTTGATGAACTATGTCCAGTTACAGGGACATATGGTATAAATTGGGTTTGAACCTGTGTCTTACCTGACTAGACTGCTGTTCCTTTTTGTTGCACAGATTTCATATTTGTATTGAACACAACTATCCTACAATATAACGAGTATTGCAGAATCGGCGTTATTCTGATAAGACCATCATGGCTGAAAATGTTTTGTGATTGTATTGAACTGCATTGTATGCAAATGCATTCGATACTTGACTGGGAATGCATCACATTAGCACATCAGACCCCCGAATTTACCAAATAAGTCTGAACCATCCAACAGGGAGTGGAGCACACATACGTACATATTTCAGGGGCACAGGTGTCTCTAAAAGAAAGCCTTTCATTTGCTATGGTCATTATCATATCAAACCGCATATCCATGTCGATCGCAAACTCTCCATGATGATGGAAAGGCCTTTCATTTCAGACCCCCCGGGACAAAGGAGAGGGACAGCTGACCAATCACGGTTATCAAACAAAGCGAAGCAATTAAAAATGCCGACATATTTATTACTACAGACTCAATATGGACGCATTTGCCAGTTATAAAGAATGCATCATGTGCCTATAATCCAACCAAAACATTCAACTAAATGAAGAGGGAGGCCTCCAGAAGAGAATCCAATTTTTTTCGTACATCCACACAATTCCTTATCATATGTTCAAATGAATATAAAAACTTATAGCTGCCGTTGAGAAAGAAGGACATTTTCTTTGCAGCAACATCTAAAAAGAAAAATCTCCTATATGTCTATTTTAAGAAGTACCCGCGGTGCTGTTGTGACAATCACGTTACAATTATAAGTGCCTCCTTGTTTGCAGAGTCTGCTTGCAACAATGGCTGCCTTTGTTGGCTGTCAGGTCCATCCCTGTAGCAGATGAGACACAATAAAATGCCTGTCTGCTGATGATTTTTTTTTTAAACTGCGATAACTACAGAAGAATTTAAGGAATTTCAGTCAGATGCTGGGAATAACAAAAACCAAGCCACATGCACCAAAAAAAAAACCTGTACCTGCATAAGCAGATATGTTTAGGCACCGTGTGACGATGTTGAACGATGGCTGCATTTAATGGCCCCCTCGTCTGAACAGCATCTTTTTAATTGCTGGTAAATATAAAATTAGACTCACCATGAAAACACACAGACAAATCAGTGTCTTAAAATATTCATAATGTCCCCCTTATGCTCCTTCTCTCTCTGATCCCCCCTGACGTAAGGAATGACAGGTTCCTGGGGTTTTCTCTCTTTTGATCATCGATATCGCTTTCTTTTCCAGGGGTTTGGTGCAAAAAAAAAAAAAAAAAACAATTATGCCAATTTGGACAATACTGTAAATGTAAACATGCTTAGGCTCATTAAATTCATGGAACCAACAAAAGTGTGTGTGAGTCTATAAGGGAGCGTATGCATTTTTCCCTACCAGCACATGTACGCACCAGCGTCCAGTCATTAAAAGACTCATCTGCTGCAGGGAACATGTCGCGGCCCTCTGATAGACAAGAGGGAGCGTTTATCCGAACGCTGTCAGCTATTTAACAGATTAGTTGTCCTCCACGGTGCCTCAATCCTCTCCCTCCCTTCCACTCTCTCCCAGCCTCCATCCGTGACGTCCTTCCTCAAGTCTCACAGTCTCCTGCCATTTAGCACCAACGTCTCGGGTTCAGCTGGTCCGATTGCTTTTATTTCGTGACATAACTTCTGCACACATAACTCTCGGGGACCACCAGCCATTTCTGAAGGGCATCTGACCTGCTGTCACTGCGCAGCTCCAGATAGATAATGCACCAGCTTACCCACAGTGCTATTTCACAGATAATGCTGAGTGTACAGCATGTACATGTAATGCTATATGAAAATAACTGTGCGTATATATATATATATATATACTGCGGTGTATATATTGCAGTGAAATGTGCATCACAGATTTGCTGTGTCATCCTATGACTGCCATCTAGGTCACCTTTTCAGAACGACTTGAATAAGCACCTACCCTGCAAGCGCTGCCCCTCATTGGCTATATCCTTCTGCGTACATCCATAGTACAGAGATGATGCCATGCTCCTGATCTGAGGTCAGCCTGGCGCTGATGCTCTGCACTCATCCGGGGCTTAAGTAGGTCTGGGCTCAGCGTCGGCTCTGGAGCCTCTTCATCGTGTGGCATCCTCGGTTGCACTGCATTTCTGAATGTTCCAGGTGTCTTCTGAAAGTCACAGGCTTCCTCGGGCTGAAGACGACAGAATCTCTGTCCATCTCTTCCTCTCGCCCCCTCCTTCCCTTCCTCTCTCATCCGTTAGATGCTGACGGATTACAACCAATCGAGGAGAAGCTCTCGCCGAACCCTCACCAGCTCCTGGCCAATGACAGCGCTTGTTACATATCCTGCACTGCCACAGTATGGCGTGTGTTCTGAATGAGAAATTAAATTCATCCCAACTCTGAAACAACATAGACAGTAACGCACTGAACCGGCAAATATATATGCATAAACAACAGGGTATGAAATATTTATTTCACCATTGATATAAGGTGACAAGGAAATTTAGGGTGGTAGTAGCCTAGTGGGTAACACACTTGCCTATGAACCAGAAGACCCGGGTTCGAATCCCACTTACTACCATTGTGTCCCTGAGCAAGACACTTAACCCTAAGTTGCTCCAGGGGGACTGTCCCTGTAACTACTGATTGTAAGTCGCTCTGGATAAGGGCGTCTGGTAAATGCTGTAAATGTAAATGTAAATCATTGATACAAATGTACATAGATTTCCATATTTGACTAATACCTGTACATTTTCTTACCAAGTTGCATTAAGAATGCATCTAGAATGTACTCTCAAAAGTGTCTTAAAGTGCCTACACTGAAAAAAGTGAACACCGGCTAAATATTAGTCAGTGTTCACTTTTTACAGTGTCTGTGTACCTTTCTGGGGGCCAAATGCTATTGCCTTAAGAAATAAAAGATGATCGATAATGCTCACTGGCTGAACTTAAAAAAAGATTTAAGTAATCTGTCACACCGAGTATTTTAGCATTGGTGTAATGCAAATAAACCAGGTTACAGCAGGTTTGGTTGGTTTATTTACAATGCTAAAATATTATGTGTGACAGATTATTTCGAAATTTTTAAGTTTAGCCAGTGTTCAATGCATTACAGTGCATTGCAGTGCATTTCTAATAATGAACTTATTAGAAAACAGGTATTACCCCCTTTTTTGTAGGTGTTGTGGGACATACAGTACAGGCCAAGAGCTTGGACACAGCTTCTCATTCGATGTGTTTTCTTTATACTCTTGACCATTTACGTTGGTAGATTCTCACTGAAGGCATCAAAACTATGAATAAACACATGTGGAGTTATGTACTTAACAAAAAAAGGTGAAATAAGTGAAAACATGTTTTATATTCTAGTTTCTTTGCTCTGATTACTGCTTTGCACACTCTTGGCATTCTCTCGATGAGCTTCAAGAGGTCGTCACCTGAAATGGTTCTCCAACAGTCTTGAAGGAGTTCCCAGAGGTGTTTAGCACTTGTTGGCCCCTTTACCTTCACTCTGCGGTCCAGCTCACCCCAAACCATCTCGACTGGGTTCAGGTCCAATCTACCAACGCAAATGGTCATGAAAATTAAGAAAACGTCGAATGAGAGGGTGTGTCCAAACGTTTGGCCTGTACTGTATTTTGTTACACGTAACAAATTACACTTACCCTCGCAAAAAAAACCGCATACGTTATTCAGGAGAGCGCGAATTCTAACTGAGGAGATAAAAAATTGCTCCGCTGACTCAGGCCGTTCGCTGCGGCGACGCTCCGCGGTGACCTCTGCGTGAGGACCACGGGAGAGAAGCGCCGAGGCGTGGAGGGATGCTGGATGGAAGGCGCTGCGGGGTTGTTCCTTGAATAAAACCGACGCGTCCTTCCCTTATCTCGCCGGCGCATGAAGCCCGGTGTGCGCGGTGCGTGTATTTCCCGCGCTTTAATCGCGCCCGTCCCAGTCAGCGCTTTTCTGCAATGCAGTCAATAAATTATTATCTACATGGCCGAGCTACGGGACCCATTATATATAAATATATATAAATATAAATCCTACAGTGAAGAAACCAGAGAAAATAAGATGCGGTTTGTTACAGTGCTGATTAAAAAAAAAAAAAAAAGTGTCATTGTTGCCAGATGGAGATTAAAAAACGCGAACACCGTGTGTTGACCTTGACCGTATGGCCGTATGTTCGAAAGTATGTATTGGGACTGTGCAACACTTATAAATCAAAATTTTATTGAGCCTATTTATTTACTGAAGCAAGTTAAATATCGTATTTTTATCATATATATAGTATAATAATAGATATTAAGTGTACATATAGCTCACCAACAACGAGTCGCTAGCAAGAACTATTGCGCCAAATTTTACATTGAATCAAATTTAAATCCGTGTATTAATTTATTCCTATAGTTTGTTATTTATTTCCACATGCAATAGTTTTTTAAAATAATAAACTGCTACTTAAAACCTTGCCCTGTTAAACTAACTCTTTACAACATTGCCATCTGGTGTTTAGATAAGAGAATACACTTCGACGTAAAATGAGCAAATTTATACCAAGACAAGGTTTACACGTGCCTTCAATAAACATTTTATGTGTTAGTAGTTATGTAGATATGCTATGTATTTATTTATTAATTAAATATCCATGTATTGATTTGAACATGAATTTGTTTTTATGTTTAAAGGTGTCTCAAATTCAATTAATTCAAAGGAATTCAATAGTACAATATTATTATATTAAAAATTACTTAATGAATGTTTGAGAGCATTGGTCTATTGCTGCTATCCCAATGTTTGCATATTACTGTGTAATACATATTATTACTGTGTAATGCTTCGATAAAGTTCACGTCAGCTTCATTCTCACAGCATATGAAACACCCAGGGCAACAATCACAGGAAGTTCCAGTCATGATTTCTGCTCCTCCAGTGCGTCTGGAGCCTGCAGCTACTCAAGATGTCATTTATCTTACCGACACTGTTTCTCTGTTACTGATATCATGCAGAATTCACAGGGGTCTTGGATGCGGCTTGACGTCTAGAGGTCCTGTGTTTTTTGCAGAGCTTCTGGGTTCTTATCATGGCCAACTGTTTGTACTGGACCACTGTGAACCAGGATGCGACCTGGGCTGGGATAACATAGGCACCAGAGACCTGAAAGGGGAGCAGATCCCTGGAAAGGTTACAGGGCTGGTGTGATAGACCAGAAGGCATCAGCATATCAGTGTTACATTTTTTTTAAATAATTAAAGTAAGCTGCATCTATTATCCAGCTTTTGAAAGTCACAAAAGTTCTGTGAAAGGTTTCACTTGTGTCGCTGTAAATTAAGTAGGAAAAGAATGTCAGGTGTCAATAATGTGGAGGTTTATGGAAAAAAAGTCATTTTTATGGGGAGGTTAACATTGTGCACCACTAATTAGGGCACAGGAGCGAAAAACGATGGTGAGAGGAAATGATTTTGCGCACCCTGCTCCCCCTCCTCCCCGCCCCAGGAACACTGTCCGGCCAAGATAAGAGCAGCCCACTGCTAATTTTAAGCAGAAAGACAGGAAACGTGACAGCGAAGCCCCCCCCTCCACAAACAACATAGCCGCGAGCCTGGCCTTGGAGGGGATCCTGTGTGGAGCAGGGCTGATCCGCCTCACAGCCCGAGAGAGGGACGGCAAGGAAGGAAGAGAAGGCTGCAACCGAGGGAGGGAGCGAGCGGTGAGGAATTCGGCAAAGGTAAGGAACAAACTCAGAATGGGAGGCAAGATTTTTTTATTTTTGGTGGGGAAAGTGACCGGGACCAGAAGTGTGGATGTGAACTGATGCCACTTCATCTCCCTCTTTCTTGGAACAGGGCGAGCTATGGCTGAAAACAACACCGATCCAGTGCTGGAATTGCTGAAGTCGTTTGATTTAAGTGAGATAATTTTTTTTTTCTCTTTTTATTTAGTCTCTCTCTCTCTTGCACACACAAGCACGTAGACACACACATACACACAATCCTGTGGGTTTATGCTGAAGCTTGTTTGTCTGTTTAATGCTTGAGGCATTACTGTTGAGGGGGGAAAAAAATCACGGTTTGCTGGCCAAAGAGCAACATCTAGCAGTGCCGTGGCAAAAACTGTCACTAAAATATCTAAAAAAAAAGAAACGATGATGACTATCTGCGTTTTTTTTCTTCCTCCCGTTTCCATCCAAAAAAATTCCAAATGTCTTTTCCAGATGAATCTGTTTTTCCTTCTTTCCCCTCAAAGAGCTCTGGGTAGCAAAACAATGGGGTTTAAAACTAAATGTTACGCTAACAATTTGCTTCAATTGTTGGAAACTCCAGGGACGACCAATCTAATTTTAATGCATTACACTATAAAATATGATAAAATACAACTCAAATTACCAGAAAATTCTTTATAATAAATGTCCAGGAAGCTTGTGTCCTCAAAATTCACATAATGAATTATCACACAGACCAGTGTGGCATGGAAAATATTGTGTTTACGGTTCTAGGGGTGGTAGTGGCCTAGAGGGTGAGACACCCGCCTATGAACCAGAAGACCCAGGTTCAAATCCCACGTACTACCATTGTGTCTTGAGCAAGACACTTAACCCTGAGTGTCCCTGAGTGTCTCCCTGTAACTACTGATTGTAAGTCGCTCTGAATAAGGGCGCCTGATAAATGCCATTAATGTAACCATAAGTTGTCCTTAGAACAACTATAGAACAACTCCATTTATGTGTATTTTATCAAGTATTTTATCAAAGTTATACAAAAGCTAATTCTGTATTAATATGCAAAAAGGCTCTTTTTCTCATATCAGTATGGTATTAAAGTAGTAAAGTATTAAAATATTCATAATCAATAAAAGAATGGACACTGTATGCTACACGATGACAGTTTGAAGATTGCTGCGTTTCCTAGAATAGTAACTTCTGCAGTTACTCTTATTCTGCTTTTAGAAAAAAGATTTTAAAACATTTGTTTTTTTTTAAGTATTAATATTTTAATTACCCTGTGTTTTTTTAGAGGACCTGATATTGGCTTTCTGCCTGTCTATCATTGTTGGTCTGTTCCTGGGAGCTCTGGTCTACGTGGTCATGACCTGGTTGTCCCGCCGCAGGGCATCAGCCAATATCACGCGCCTGCCAGCTCGGTCATCCCGCTCCACCACTCGCTCAGCCTCTCCCCGCACCCGCCCTGGCTTCAACCGGAGCGGCAGCAGCGCCTTCGACCGCCGCAGCAACAACAGCCTGGCCAGCGCGGCCTTCAGCATCCACCGCCAGGCCTCGTCCTCCCCGGACCAGATAGACAGTCTGGGACGCAAGTCGAGCTTCCGGGCCTCCACTTTTCACCCTCTGATCCAGTGCAGCCAGATCGCTCGAGATGCTGAGGAGGGGAGCCAGACCACCCTGCCTACAACCTCTGCCAGTACGGATTCAACCATCACAATCCGCCCCACAGTCACCCCACCCCGATCCCGACCCAGACCAGAGTCTTTCTGGAGTAACAGCAACCTGAGGGGCTTCCATGTCACACAGACGCCACCTCCAGCATATGAGAGCGTTATACGGGCCTACCAGGAGACGTGTACATGAGCCAGGAGCTGCTGCACTGCCACCACACCCAGAGGGCCTTCTTTTCCCATCAAGACCAAAGATAATAACTTTAAATAATACCAAAACTATGGTATTAGGCCGTGAAGATAATGATTTTTTATGGGCATTTATGTATGAAATGATGTCAGAGCGACCTGTGCTCTTTTAACATGTTTTAATAATCTGTTTTTATGTAAATTAATGTCAGAATAAATTGTGCACCGTGCATTTAAATTGTTTTTTTAGCAGAAAATCCAGATTTGCCATGGGTTTTTCAATATTTCAATTTTATGTAGTGTTCTAGACATGACATTTAGCCCTGAACAGCCCGTCTGTTCTTATATTAGAATGCAATTTCGCCCGAATGTAGGTTAATCTGGGATGTTAGGGGTCGCGTCTACTTGGCGATTTACGGTATAAAAAACGCGGTTGTAGTTCTATGTGAATTACGGCAAGAGCGTGACGTGCGATGCGTGGGATCGGGCATTTCCGTGTCATTTCGTACCGCATAGCGCAGTGAGTCAATGGAGGCTACGCGTTTTAAGAAAACCAACCCTGTCAGTAAAGGCGTCGTAGCTTAGCCGTATCCTAAGAGGAAGGTAACTGCGGCGGAGTCACGGCCGCGTTGGTCGTTTTTATG
Organism: Denticeps clupeoides; assembly: GCF_900700375.1. Lineage (NCBI taxonomy): Eukaryota > Metazoa > Chordata > Actinopteri > Clupeiformes > Denticipitidae > Denticeps > Denticeps clupeoides. The sequence goes on along the minus strand of NC_041720.1, from coordinate 11,248,788 downwards.
CTGCCAGCACGGGCGACGAGGAGCAATGTTGTTAGCCGCGGCTAATTTGGGCGAAAACTTTTTAACAACAACCCCAACAAAACGTCCAAAATGTGTCATTTGCGTTCTAATCTTTAATCGGATCCAATCTGCTAAAATCCAGTGTGTCACATCTGAACTGTCTCTTTTGTAAAAAGTTACACCAATAAATACAGAGCTACAGGGATATTTATTATGTAATTTCGTAGTAATCGGTAATTATAGTCGACAACATTAATCCACGTTGGTCTAAAGATGTCCCATGCCTGCATCTCATGAACAAATTGTAACAGGCTCCTGTGGTTTTGCGGCAGTTTAATCGCAGGAATAGATTTATGCTGAATGCATAAAATGTGATCAGAGTGGTGTAGGACAAATGAAATAATTCACCCCACATTCCACAAGTTACCATTAGACACTTTACTCTTACACCAAAGCCTGTCAGTACTGTGACCTGCAGTGCGACTTTTGGCATTCCCAGATGTCTGCTGCGGCCTGGCACATGATCCGCTGCCGCAAGCTGAGTACAGCGAGCCCGGGTGTAAAGAGGGCGCTTCTGAGGAGCAGCTTGAGTAAGTTTTCAGATGGACCCGGGACCCCTGTCTTCGCTTGCATGCGCCATCAGTGAAAGCGAAGTTTCGCTCTGCAGAAGGCACGACGTAACCTGTGATGCTCTCGTGTCTCTCTTTGATTTCCAGGAAAGTTTGCGAAAGTGACCGGGACTATTGTGTTGGGGTAAGTGATTGTGTCTTGCTGGCCAGGCTGTAAATTCAAATTCAAATTTTATTTGTCACATACACAGTCATACATGGTATGATGTGCAGTGAAATGCTTTCTGCAACTGCTACAGACCACAGTATTGCAAATGTTGCAAGTAAACAGTGAACCAATATGCAAATATTGCAAACATAACCAAGTATTACACTTTTACGTCTTTGACATAAAATATGTGTAACTGGTAGGGTGAAGGTGTGCAAATGAGTTACAGTTTTTACAATGTTTAAGAAAGAAGAAAGAGCCATAAAAGAAAGAGCAGTAAGGACCTAAAAAGCGCAGAGTCATTTTGTGCAAGTGATTATGTGCAAAGTGGTTTTGTGCAAAAGAGTCCGGAGTGATTGGAGGTGAAAGTGCAGATTGGAGGTGAAAGTGCAAGTGTGCAAGGTGTATGTTGTTCAAGCATTTTGGTCCAAATTTAGAAGATGCTGTAACCCAGAAAACCCGCTCGGTTTTCATTTTAGAGCAGTCAGTAGGGACAGGGACAGCTTGTGTCCTCATAATTCACATATGAATTATCACACAGACCAGTGTGGCATGGAAAATATTGTGTTTACAGTTAGAGTTCTAGTGGTGGTAGTGGGTGAGACACTCACCTATGAACCAGAAGACCCAGGTTCAAACCCCACTTACAACCATTGTGTCTTGAGCAAGACCCTTAACCCTGAGTGTCTCCAGGTATGACTCCCTGTAACTACTGATTGTAAGTCGCTTTGGATAAGGGCACCTGATAAATGCCATTAATGTAAACATAAGTTGTCCCCCCTGGAGACACTCAGGGTTAAGTGTCTTGCTCAGTGATCCTGGGACTTTGTGGTCTTCTGGTTCATAGTCGAGTGTGATTCAAATGCAGTGCAAAATGTTGTTGGAACCCTGGTGCAGTGAAGCGCTCTTTGTGTCTGTAGGGGCTGTGTTTTCATCGCGTACGAGGTGGTCTCCTTGAACAAAGCCCTCACCATCGACACCCAGGTCATTCTGCAGGAGAAGCACAAATCCTACATCTACTTGACCCCCTCTTCTTACAGGGATCAGGAGAACATTGCTGCTGGTACTTTCACTGCTTTTCGTTCTTCCAAGTTAAAAATGCTAGTGAGTAACGGGACTGTACCCCATTTCTAAGGGGGCTTAGTTGCTTATTTATTGTACATGTACATGATAACATGATCAAATCAGTGTCCTTAGCATCATTAATCCAGTTAACAGCACAGGAATTACATTCACATTCAAATTTTATAGCATTTATCAGCCGCCATTATCCAAAGCGACTTACAATCAGTAGTTACAGGGACAGTAATAAATTTGGGATTCAGTAAGGAATGTAGGAATCAGTCACTGGGTTGATGAAGCCCACTGGTAAAAAGTGCAGAACGTTACATGGTTTATAAAAAATAAAAAAAAATCCAAAGTTCATAAATGGGGCGATGGTGGATGCTCTTTGAATACCCTGCACTTCAGTGCATCTGGCCATCTGTGTGTACAAGGTCTCACTCCAGCGCGCCATGCATCATAGCGGGAAATGCCGTATGAGATCCCATTGGCCTGCGCATGGCGTCCAGGTTGCAGATCATGTCGCTTTTCCTCTCCCTCTTTCCTGGCTGCTCTGTGCAGTTCAGGGTTGTGTTCGCTGCTCTCACTTCCACCGGTCAAGGATGCGGTGTGCTTTCACATTGACGTTCATTGAGGAAGCATATGCCACCCTGTCCGGAAATTGATGTTCGAGCTTCTTTTTTTTCTTTTTTTTTAGTGGCCATACATTTAATATGATGTGTTTGCATTAATGCATTGCCTCTAATAATTTTCTACTGATAATATATACTGTTCACTGCTGCTGTTGAAAGAAATACATAGAATTTGTAAACTGGCACTAGTCCACGTGTTTAAGTTGACAGAAGAATAACTCACATCTTCTCTTGTTTAGGTCTGACTTATAAGGCCAGGAAAGAGCTGCACAAAGCAGCGAGAAGATTTCTGGAAATTTCCTCGCGAGTTCTGCTTCAGCCACTTGATGGTGAGATTTAACATGCGCATGTAGCACATTTTATATACTGGATTATGTTTAGAAACCAGTCATTTATGTGTTTTGTTTGTTTGGATTTTATAGCCACGCACCTGAGGAGTTCAGGTCTGCAGCCAAAAAATACAATAGTTCTAGAAGCTTGGAAGACATGAGTAGAGCTAAAACCTTTTTAGACTGTGAAATCGGTTTCTCTGTGCATGCGTGTGTCCAACAACGTCTGTGGTCATGTTTCGGTGTTCTGTTTTCTTACCTCAGAGCATTTAAGTCATGTGGACGCAGATCCCCATGAATGTGCACTATGGGTGCTGCTAAAGAGAACCCGCTCACCCAATCAGGCCGTGAGGCTGCGGGCCGTCCAGGAACTGGCGCACAACCTGCACTGGCATGGTAGGCGTCTGCCACCCCCTTATGTTATAAGGAGACTGTGAGAAGGAACATGGCAGAGGAACGCAGAGTCCCCTACGTATTTACAAACGTGGCTAGAATGCTCAACAAATGTGTCCATTTATCAGTTCCCTGGTATTTCTGCAAATCCTTAAAACATATTAATATCTTGGAATACATCAATTCCAACTTAACATATGAACGATAATAATGAAAATGAAGTGACCCATGATTCCAGCATTAGAAATCATATAGAATTTGGTGTATTTAGATATGTTTGGCTTTTTTTTTTTGTATGACAGATTATCAGTTTCGGACAGCAGCTCAGGCTGTAGACCAGCGCACAGTGGTGGGTCTGGCGCGAACCCCTCAAGTGGACCTGCGCTTCTTCCTGTCCCCACCAGCCCTGCCTGAGCTAGAGGATGTGGGTATTATGGCCACGTGTCTGTGAAGGTGTGTGTGTGTCTCTCTTATTTTATTTTGTCTTGTTGCAGGGCATATCTGTAGAAGATGAGCTTCGCCACCTTCTTGCGTCTCTGCCCCAGTCGGAGGTGGACCAGTGTGTTCAGTACTTCACCTCCCTTGCCTTGAGAGAGAGCAGCCAATCACTAGCCGCACAGAGGGTAGGACACAACACACTCCAGACCCTAATCTGTTGACACTTGTTTACAACATGTACCTTTTCCTCATCAGTCTTCTCTTCATCATGTTTTTCTGGTTTAATAACAGGGGGGTCTGTGGTGTTTTGGGGGGAATGGGTTGCCTTACGCCCAAAGTCTGACCTCCATCCCATCGGAGAAAGTAGAGTCATTCTGCCTGCAAGCCCTGGTGCAGCACTCCAGGGTGAGGTCACCTTCTTCATATGGTCCTAAGTGTGTACATATGTTTTATATGTATTGCATTTTTTTAACCCTCTGTCCAGGTCCCAAGTCACTGTGATTACATAGTGGCAAATGGCGGCCTGCAGCTCCTGCAGAGGGTCTACCAGCTTCGCAAGAATTCCATGAAGATTCAGAGGAACATTGTTCGCGTCATTGGAAACCTGGCACTCAACGAGAATAATCATGCAGCCATAGTGCAGTCAGGTGACCATAATCCAAGTGCTGTGCCGACTTGATTCAGCACAGCCCGGGCCAGCCTATAGCTGCTGCATCTGATGTTTCCCTCTGGTAGGTTGGGTGTCAGTTTTGGCTGAGATGATGCAGTCGCCCCACATAATGCAGGCATCACATGCTGCACGAGCCTTGACAAATTTAGACCGGGATGTCGTGCAGGAGAAGTACCAGGATGGAGTCTACGTCTTACACCCACAGTGTCGCACAAGGTACAGACCTGTGCATTTGTGTCAGTGCCATGACAGAAAAATTGACAACTTTTTTTTTTGTGCCTAATGCTTGGTTTGCTATACAAGGTACTGCAAAGCATGTTCATTCGTTGTGAGAAAATAAGCATGACTACGTTCATTTTATGCTCATTGTTCCACCATTCATCTGCTTAGAACTCGTAATTACGACATTTCTGGTTTCTCATTAGGGTTGTTCAGGTGCAGAGTGGAATTACAAGACAGTGCAGCCACTGCTAGCTGCTTAGCATGCTCACTTGCAAAAATGTCTTTGCAACACAGAAGGTTGATGTCTTGGATGTAATGTCAAATCTGTTATCTCTTCACATTCTGGTTTTTAATGTTTTTTTTAATATGGACTGTCAGAACACATTCACCTTTACAATTCATAGTAAATAGCAGATGTGTTAAAATAGATGAATGGCAAGTTTTATTGGCTGCACACTCACATGTAGGTGTCTGCAACAACATAGCCGTATAAATTGTGGAAATGGTCCATGCTCCATGCTTGTAAAGTGACAGACCCACAATTCAATTGTGCATGATTCACCATGGCACCATTGAACGTGAAAGTGAAGTGATTGGCATTGTGATACACAGCACATAGTGACACAACGAAATGTGTCCTCTGCATTTAACCATCACCCTTGGTGAGCAGTGGGCAGCCATGACAGGCGCCCGGGGAGCAGTGTGTGGGGGCGGTGCTTTGCTCAGTGGCACCCCTGATTGTGGGGCCGCTTCCTTAACCACTAGGCCACCCCTGCCCCTAAACACCTCCACGTTACAGTTCATTTTTTATTGATTGACCTCCCTATTTTAAACACTCTTCTAATAAGAGTTGGTGGTGTCCTTCCTCCTGTTTTGTGAAATGCCGCCCCAGCCAGCCAATCAAAGCAGATGTGCTTTTTGTCCACGGACTCCTGGGAGCTGCTTTTAAAACATGGAGGCAGAAAGATTTATCCGAAGATGACAAACCATCCGCGGCACGGGAGGATTATACCGAATGCTGGCCCAAGGTATACAGGCCTCTGTCTGTGGCTGGGTTTATGTGATGTCCTTCTACACCTTTTCCCATTGATCCTCTGTTCTTTATCTACTCAGACATGGTTGGCCGCCGATTGTCCCTATATCCGAGTTCTGTCTGTTGAATATGATACTCATTTGAGTGACTGGAGAGCCAAGTGTCCAGCTGAAAACCAGAGGTCAGTTCTTAGACACACACACACACACACACACACACACATAAATCTATATTACAGTACCTTTTTCAAATGTGTGCTTGTGTGTTTGCTCAGAAAGTTGTTACGGTTTTGTTAAGCGCAGTTACAGCCCAGCTCAGCCCTTTTTGTGTTCTACAGGAAGTCCTTGGCATACAGGAGTCGTGAGTTGCTGGCGAAACTGAAAACAGCTGGAGTTGGGGACAGGCCAGTTGTCTGGGTTGCACACAGCATGGGAGGTTAGTGAGTCAACTTTTCACACATAATGTTTGCCCATCTGTTAATCGACTGTTTTCACTAGTTCAGCTCTTTTATAAGACAACAGTTTCTCACTCTGAATGATCTTTTTTTTTATTAAACTTCACAAAGAAATGTGAATGCCTTTGTCAGGACTGTTGGTGAAAAGGATGCTGGCAGATGCATCAGAGGATCCAGATCTGAAGTCTCTGCTAAAGAACACCAAAGGCGTTGTGTTTTACAGTGTCCCCCACCGTGGTACCTTCATGGCTGAGTACTCAGTCAGTGTCAGATACCTCCTCTTTCCGTCCATAGAAGTCAGAGAACTCTGCAGAGGTGATTTAAGACTTCATGAGATGCATCATTCTTCACCTGAGCTGTTTTGCTATACATTGTATTTTATGTACGTTTTATTCACAACAGATTCACCCGCCCTACGGGACCTGAATGAGAACTTCCTGAACATTGCCAAAGACAGAGACTTTAAAGTCCTCAGCTTTGTGGAAACTCTTCCCACAACTGTTGGGCCTATGATCAAAATACTGGTTGTTCCAGCACAGTCAGCAGGTGAGGTTTTTTTACAGGTTTAAAGGGGGTGGCCTAGTGGGTTAGACAACTGAACCAGAAGACCCAGGTTCAAATCCCACCTACTACCATTGTGTCCCTGAGCAAGACACTTAACCTTAAGTTGCTCCAGGGGGACTGTCCCTGTAACTACTGATTGTAAGTCGCTCTGGATAATGGCGTCTGATAAATGCTGTAAATTTCTTTTCTTTTACAACTGCATGTGAACCAGGCAACCACCATGTCACAGATTCAAACCCCACCTACTCCAATTGTGTCCCTGAGCAAGACACTTGACCCAGGGCATATCTGTCTCTATACTCCTGTTTAACTACTCTTTCCACCCATTTAATATGTCTTCTGTAGATCTTGGCATTGGGGACCTCATCCAAGTGGATATGGACCACCTCAACATCTGCAAACCAGAGAAGAAGGACTCGTTTTTGTACAAGCGCAGTTTGCAGTTCATCCAGGAGGCTCTGAGAGGCTTTGCACATTAACCCAGAGCAGCCACTTTGAGATGGTGCCACATAAACATTTCTATTTTTTAAATGTATCTGTAATTTAACTATGGTGCTAGCTAATAATATCACCCCTTCCTTATTACCGTGTAATGTCTACTACATGACTACTGGACAGGGATTTACCTTTATTTAATAGTTTTTTCTCCCACATATAACTGTTTACAGTATTAAACAATGTTTTTGTCTTGCTTTCTCATCAAATCTGACCTCTTCAAACCACTGTGTCCCAGATGTTTACTTGCAGTTTCCCACCATGCCACTTGCCTAAAATTAGAAGCACTTGCTGGTTTTATTTATGCTACTTTAACCATTGAACGCCTTGTTCGACCCCCTACCTCAGGTGCACATCAATGTATTGTTGTTTAGAATGGGGTGGTGTTTGTGTTTCAACAGTATTGTCTGTATAAAGATATGTTTTACTTCTACTGACGTGTGCAGTCGATGGATGCTCACTGCCAACAACTTAAATAAAGTAGCCGAATAACTTTTTTTTTTTTTTGCATATTTAATCGTTGAATGTGGATGACACATGTCTAATTAGGAATTTATATCGCTAATCCCGAAGCTATCCAATGTGCGATGCAGCAGAGCGTCGTGGGTCAAGGGACAGCGCTTTTCCTCCGCGCCGGTAGGTGGCGATAACGCATCTCCCGTCCCTCAAATCCCCGGTTCTCCACAACCGGAGGCGACCAGCGGCTGCGCGTCGACCTGAATGCACGGGATTTTGTCGCATCGTGTCATTTTGCGAGCTTCGCACCAAACTTTCGTTGCAGCCCTCGCGTAGAGAAAATGGTGAATGTGCTGAAAGGAGTGCTTGTGGAATGGTAGGTTGAATAATAAACGTTCCTCCGGTAGCGTGGCGAAGTGGGGACAGGGGTGACAGCTTAAATGCCACAAATTTAAGCGCAATCACCTCTCCGTGTCGTGTACAGTAATGAAAATCCGATTGTCGGCGGCTCCGTCATCGCCGCCGCGAGCCAGTTCTGTTCGTATTTCGTGGCTGCGGTGGGTGACGTTGTGATGACGTTGTGTTGACGTTCGGCTGCTGGTCGCTCTCTGCGTCCCACAGCGACCCCGCCATGAAGCAGTTCCTCCTGTACCTGGACGAGACGTGTGCGCTGGGGAAGAAGTTCATCATCCACGACCTGGACGACACGCACGTCTTCATCCTCGGAGAGGTGGTGCAGATTCTCCAGGAGAGAGTTGGGGAGCTGATGGACCAGAATTCCTTCCCCATCACGCAGAAATAAGGAGCCAGATTTAAGTTTTCTGCAGATACATAAGGATCTGACTCTGTACATTACTAAATGTGCTGTTGGTATTGACTGCATGTGATGAGCATGTTTTTTCTTTTGTGCACTTGCGAGCATTAAACTGTCAACAATAATATTCTGAATTGAAAATACAGATGTATGAGGTTTTTTTTGTTCCATTTGGGGGGGTTGGTAAAAGGTCTCTGCATTTAATAAGAAAACTCGTAATGAGTGAAAAGTGTGCTACGTTCAGTACAGGCCAAAAGTTTGGACACACCTCATTCAATGTGTTTTCTTTATTTTCATGACCATTTACGTTGGTAGATTCTCACTGAAGGCATCAAAACTATGAATGAACACATGTGGAGTTATGTACTTAACAAAAAGTGGAGACCTGGACTCCACAGTCACCGGACCTGAACCCAGTCCAGATGGTTTGGGGTGAGCTGGAACGCAGAGTGAAGGTAAAGGGGCCAACAAGTGCTAAACACCTCTGGGAACTCCTTCAAGACTGTTGGAGAAGCATTTCAGGTGACGACATCTTGAAGCTCATCGAGAGAATGAAGAGTGCAAAGCAGTAATCAGAGCAAAGAAACTAGAATATAAAACATGTATACTCTCCTTGCAAGGTGGCCAATGTAATAGCTTAACAGCGATGAGCTGAAATGTTCGTTAATTTTAATGATTCAAAATGGTTCATTGTTTAATGGTTCAAATGTTCAAAATTTCAATGGTTGTCCTGGTGACCACTGGTCGTAAGCCGCTCTGGACGAGGGCGTCAGCTAAATGGCACAAACTTAAATGCACTCAGGTCCCCATGTTGTTCACGAGAGTGGGCTGCAAAGTAAACGAACAGCTTCGAATGTGCAGATCCTTGTATTATTTCCAGCGCCTAATACCGGGACTTCGCATTGAAGCCCGAAGCCTCCTGTTAAAACAGCCTAGAACTGCATTTCTTTGCTTGCACAGAAGGGGGCGCTGCTTGCCTGCCACATGGAGTATATATGATGCATGCACGACGAGGCTGTTCATTGACGCGAATTATAGATTTGTATGACGGGGATCGGAGAGTTATCTGCCTCGGTCTTATTGTGGACCTAGGCTGAGTTTATCGGGGCCTCCAAGAACGGAAGAAATCTGCAAAGGGCTTTTTCTCCAGAAAAAAAACGTTTCTATTCCGATCTGACGATTCGTGTCCGTCCAGATTTTTTCTGTAAATCCCTTTTTATTTCAATTGATTTCCTTTGTCCGTTCATTTTAAACGCATTTCACGGAACGAGCGGGTGCTCCTCCTCGATCATGCGCTAGATGGCGCAACGCCCTTAAATTGTAAAGTTATCGGCATGAAGAACGCCGGCGAGCATCTTAACGCAGACTACAAGTTCACTGTACAGTTTAACTCGTATCCTTAACACGCACTGGTCTTCGGGGTTTAATCCAAGTGAATGAAGTTTTATTCTCGTGCGTGTATTAATATATACACACACACACACACACACACACATATATATATACATACACACACTACAGAACTGTGTTTATTTCCCATCGTTGCGTGATCGAGAATTAGTCTTTGAATATTTGTATGTATACTGAATGTTAGAAAAGAAGAATGTTCTTGAAATATTTGAAATTTTAGTTTTGAAATATCTGGAAAGTTGAACTTTGTTCTTTTCTGACATTAAATTGGCCGTAAGACAACCAGGGTCCGACTTGTGTGAAAGTTGGTCGGGAACCGCGGTGACGTAGAGAATCAGGTGACGAACTTTTTTTTTTTTTTTTCCTCCAAACTTTTTTTCTTTCTTTTTTTTTTTTTTGCGTCTGCGCGCATGAAGACTCTTATAAGCGGCGCAAGTTTGACAAGTGGGGCTCAGTTTTCTCCCCGGTCCCGAACCTGGATTCCAACGGAGCGGGCTGACTGCTGCGGAGAAAGGGGTGCCGGAGAAAGTCCGTGCCGGACTCTCCTCGAACTTCTCACGGACTTTCAGGTAAGGAGACGCGGGCAAACTTATTATTCCTAAGAGGTTAGGGGGAAAAAAAAACACAAATACGCGTCAAGATAAAAAAAAAAAGTTTCCCATCAATTCGAGTTATTAATATAAAATATTACATCTTGAGGTGAGAAAAAGTGAACTTACATCGACAAAAAAATCTAATTACGCTTTATAAGAACATAACACTTATTTAAAACAAGCTCTGTGGAAGAAAACTTTATTGACTTCTTTAATTAAACTGTCGATTCTCCGTGATTTTTTATATATGTATATACACACACTAAAATCGACTTACGTCGCGTACAAAACGTTTACTTATTGACTGCACAGGGAAATTTTTAGCCCAAAGTAACTCCCATCCCAGTGAAGATCCCTCACTTGCAGAGGTCACAGGGCACGTCCACCGTTTAAAGGACCAAAAGCAAACGACACGAAGTGACACTTGATGTTACTTCAAAAACTTCAATGTGTTTAAGTGTTCATTTCTAAGCATGCACTTTAATAAAATAATATATATATATATATACACACACACACACTGGGAGAAAGAATCCTGCAGTACAGATTTGGCCCAGTATGGGGCTTGCCAGGGACAGCGGGCAGATCCACCGGGTCTTACTGAGGCTCGTGGGGACTCAGGCGTCTCGGTGCAGGTGGGGATGTCCCGTGTGCGACATGCGGGCCAAACTCCCCGAGAAGGAATGAGAACCATCTTTCCTCAGATGGACGCGAAGTTTGGCACCGTCGTGGCCCTTCGGGTCCGAAGCCCGGCCTGGCGTTTACAGCCACGCAGGCCCCTGAGCCCCCGCCACGGCTCTCCCGCGCTAAGCTGTGGATTTCATTATCGCCTTCTCAGGCGCTCGGAGAGAGCTGCGAGCCCTGGACCGAGGCTCGATGCTGGTCGAGTGAGGGTGATGTGCGAACAAAGAGCCGAGTGAATCACGGTCGGCCTCCCTGGTGGGGAAGACTTGTAAAAAAAAAAAAAAAAAAAACCTCCTGCGCTTTTGTTCTTTTTTCTCTTCCTCTCTCTCTCTGTCTTTTTCATACACATCTTGCATTTTATTGATTCTGCCCTGTTGTTTTCCAAAACGCCGCGAGCTTGTCTCTTGTCTGATAGTCCACATCGAGCGATCAAGCAGAATTCACTGGTTCCGTGCCGCTTACCTGGAGCCGGCAGCGTTTAATGGAAATGCATGAGCCGTGATCTGACTACCATTACTTGTGGCAACATGACCTCTTTTTTTTTTTTTTTCTTGCAAGAATGGCTCTTTTATGTTTATAGGAATGTTCAAGCGGACTGCTGTGATGAGAAGCAGATCTGGAGAAGGAATCGAACGTTTTTGGCATCTTGGGCCCAAACCATAACTACCTGCATTAGTTTTGCCCTTTTTTCCCTAAACAACAGACTTTCAGAGTGATCAGGTCTCAGTTCGACTGATCGGCGAAGGTGGGTCACAGACCACGAGACCCTCCATTAAACCCGCTGTGGTGGATTAGGGTATGGGAGACACGGCCAGTTCCACTAGGCGGCATCTTGCCATGAGCGCTTCAGCTGCCGCACGAGCAACACGAGCACGTTGGAGCCAGAAGACGAAGAAGCGATGCTGAACGCAGTGAAATTTACATTTACAGCATTTACCAGACGCCCTTATCCAGAGCGACTTACAATCAGTAGTTACAGGGACAGTCCCCCCCTGGAGACACTCAGGGTTAGGTGTCTTGCTCAGGGACACAATGGTGGTAAGCGGGATTTGAACCTGGGTCTTCTGGTTCACAGGCAAGTGTGTTACCCACTAGGCCACTACCACCCACTGTTGAAATGCGCTGTTCCGGTCATGATAAGTGGGCGAGGCAACGTTAAAAAGGCTTGAGCGTGTTAATACTGCCACAGCTCAATGCTCTGAGCCTAGCCAGTTCACACGTGTGCAGGTGACAAATTTCAAAAAAGGTCATTTACACTATATGACGCATGATGCGTCAATCAAGCTGTGATTCGGCCCAGAATCCATGCTAATTATCTAGTTAAGCCAATGACAATGCAATAAGAATACACAGAATACACTGAATGACATGTTGGGGACCTTCAAATCATGTCGTTAGGCCATTAGGGCATTGGGGGCCTAGCGATTAAGGAAGCGGACCCGTAATCAGAAGGTTGCCGGTTCAAATCCCGATCTGCCAAGGTGCCACTGAGGTGCCACTGAGCAAAGCACCGTCCCCACACACTGCTCCCCGGGCGCCTGTCATGGCTGCCTACTGCTCACCAAGGGTGATGGTTAAATACAGAGGACAAATTTCACTGTGTGCACCGTGTGCTGTGCTGCTGTGTATGTATCACATGTGACAATCACTACACTTTATTTTATTTATTCACTTGCATTCAAATTAGTATTTTTTTAAGTTTCTGTCAAATGTCCAGTCGCCTGGACGTTTCTGTACGTAAATGTGTTTATTTTGTGTGTGATGAAGTTAAGACTTTCGAATTATCTGATTGCAGCTAGTTCTCCCCCAAGATGGGTGACTGGAGTGCTTTGGGGAGACTCCTGGACAAGGTACAGGCCTACTCGACTGCGGGCGGGAAGGTCTGGCTCTCCGTCCTCTTCATCTTCCGAATCCTCGTGCTCGGGACCGCGGTGGAGTCGGCGTGGGGCGACGAGCAGTCGGCCTTCAAGTGCAACACGCAGCAGCCAGGTTGCGAGAACGTCTGCTACGACAAGTCCTTCCCCATTTCCCACGTGCGCTTCTGGGTCCTGCAGATCATCTTCGTGTCCACGCCGACGCTGCTCTACCTGGCCCACGTCTTCTACCTGATGCGGAAGGAGGAGAAGCTCAACCGCAAGGAGGAGGAGCTGAAGGCGGTGGCCAACGACGGTGGGGACGTGGAGATCCCGCTGAAGAAGATCGAGATGAAGAAGCTGAAGCACGGCCTGCAGGAGCACGGAAAGGTGCAGATGAAGGGCGCCCTCCTGCGCACCTACATCGTCAGCATCTTCTTCAAGTCGGTGTTCGAGGTGGGCTTCCTGGTCATCCAGTGGTACATGTACGGCTTCACGCTGGACACGGTGTACAGATGTGAGCGCCTGCCCTGCCCGCACGTGGTGGACTGCTTCCTGTCCCGACCCACGGAGAAAACGGTCTTCATCATCTTCATGCTGGTCGTGTCCCTGGTGTCGCTGCTGCTCAACGTGATCGAACTCTTCTACGTCTTCTTTAAGAGGATCAAGGACCGCGTGAAGGGCAAGCAGAACCTTTACCCTGCCGGAGGCACGCTGACCAACACGTCCAAGGACCTGTCCACTTCCAAGTACGCCTACTACAACGGCTGCTCGTCACCCACAGCTCCGCTGTCCCCCATGTCCCCGCCGGGGTACAAGCTTGCGACAGGAGAGAGGACAAACTCCTGCCGCAACTACAACAAGCAGGCCAACGAGCAAAACTGGGCCAACTACAGCACGGAGCAGAACCGGCTGGGCCAGAACGGCAGCACCATCTCCAATTCCCACGCGCAGGCCTTCGACTACCCCGACGACACCCACGAGCACAAGAAGCACCCGGCGGCGGGCCACGAGATGCAGCCCCTCGCCCTCATCGACGCGCGGCCCTGCAGCCGGGCCAGCAGCCGCATCAGCAGCCGGGCGCGGCCGGACGACCTGGACGTCTGACCTGACCTCCCGAGGCAGGGTGGGAGTCGGGGTGGGGGGTGGGGGCGGGGTCACGGCGCCGGAAAAGCAGAGAGCGGAAAAGCACAAAGAGCTGACCTCAAGTGCTAAGGGCCAGATGGGGGTTGGGATGGGGGAGGGGCCATTTCCACCTCTCCCCGTTCCCGTTCACTGTCCTCACTAGAGACTCTAGTCGACACAGACACTTAAAAAAAAAACAAAAAAAAAAATGAAATAACAGTGCTGGAGGTACTATCCATTAATGATGACACTGAAACTAGTGGAGCTACCAAGCCTTAACAACAGAACATCATCACCGGGGTGGCTTTGCCAACTCCACGACCCCTCATTTCGCACTGTGCCTTGGTGGAGTATTTGGTTCGGTCACACACACACACACACACACACACACACACACACACACACACACACACACCCACACACAATCATAAACAGTGATTTTGAAAACATTCTGCACTTCTTTAATTAACAGTACAGCTCATTTAGTTTTGACTTCTGCCCCCCCCCCAGCCCCGGTCACGTAACTCTTCTCAATGGCCTCAAACCAGTCTTCTTAAACAGGGTTTGTGGGTAGGCTACTACTAACGATCGTGGATTAATATTTATTTATTACTAAAAGTGTGCAGGACATCCACCACTAAATGATGATTAACTACTGCCCATTGCCGTTTCCACACCAGTAGTATTTAATGTAACTAAACCCTGCATATTTATTGACAGTAATCCAAATTACAATTACAACAGTACACTTCTCAAAACTGTAAGAGGTTTTTGTTCAGTGTGGACTTTCATTTCCTGATAAACTTTGAATTTATGTGGTGTCAGTCGTGTAACTTTTTTTTGTTTTTTTTTGGATTTGGGCAGACATTTTTGGTGTCTGGATTAAAGCTGCTGTCCAATACACAGCTTTTTTTTTTTGCTTAATTGTTAGGCTCTTGTTTTTTTCTCGTTTGAAAGATTTTTTTTTATGTGGGGAGAAGTTAAAGTGAGTATTTTGTTGTTTTTTTTGTGCGTGTGAGTGAATGTGTTTTTTTTTTTTTCTCAATTCAGTGTAATCTTTTGCTGCTTGAGAAATAGAATTTTTTAGTACTGTAAATCAAGCTAACTGCATCACCAATGTGAGTTTTTAGAAGACTGCTTATAGTGCTGGACTAATATTTAGTCAAATATATATTAAAACAAGGTATGCCAGTGTAGCATCTTACCAACCCTTACTACATCAATTTACAATTGGACAGTTCTTCTTAACTTTGCATCATAGAATTTTGGTACTCAAACCACACCAGTTAAATTTTTATGATTTTTTTTTCCATCTAGAAAGGTGTTTGCACTGAACTCAGAACTTGGCTAGAGTGTAATATGATGCAAAAGACAGAGACAAATAATAAGCATGGTAATTATACTAATTTATTTTTACCACACACCGGGCGAAACAAGACAACTACAAAAAAAAAAAAATACACTCACACGGAACTTTTATATGACCCAAATTTCTTGGGCCCTGAAATGGTCAAGGATAAACACTTGTATTCGAATGAGTCCGATTTAGTTTGTATATCTGTTGGGTGAAGTGTGATGAGGAATTAACATTCCATACAGATCCACTGTTGTACAGTGTGCAAGTGCATGATAGCAAAAAAAAAAATATTTCCAGAAAAAAAATTGTTATTAATCATGTCTGTGGGGGAAAAAAAAAAAAAAAGCTATTTTAACCAATAAAGATTTTTTCCTTTCTTAATCTCTTTGTTGGTTGTTCATTCATGGATGCAGTTGCATTGAGCAACTAACGGAAACTAGAAGGCGGAAGGCGGGTGTTGGGTGCTGTAGCAAAACCCGCCATTAATTTTTTCAGTTTATTGAGAATAAATACTGTCCAATGTTTCAACACCAGCCTCCAAGAAGAGAAAAATCCGTAGTGGCCCTGTCTACTCTGAGATCTGCTCCGTGGAGCACGTGGGATAAGCCACACAGCCTGGAGCTGAACTTCTGGCGGACGGCCTGCGGCAGGGCCAACGTGAAGCCATGCCAGGGTGTCGTTAGGATCCTGAAGTCTGATAAGGTTCACATTTATGTTTTAAAATGCCCCAGAAACGTAGAAAAATTTTTACCATATAAAAAGAATCTGCGCTTTCTCCCTTATCCAAGTTTCCTATTTAACCTTTCCACATGGCTAAATAAAACCATATGCTTGGGCTGAAGCTGCAGACCACATGTAGCCGGAGCTGAAAGAAAAAAAAAAAAAGCGCAAAACAAAACACAAAACAAATATTACTTTGATGCAGCGCTTATTAATCCACGTTTAAAATTCTCCATAACTCTTTTATTGGGACTATAACAAGTACTTATTCCAGAGACAGGAACATGTAATTATAGTGTAATAAAAGTGATTAATTAGCTTGTGTTCTACAAATTATTGTCGGGGTGGTAATAACTTTCACCATCTGAAAAATACAAAAAAAGAAAATCACTTGATAACACATTTAGTCACTTTTATGTATCTAATAAGCCCATGAGGTGAAGCGGGCTGAACTCGTAGGTTGTGCAGTATCCACGGATTCTAGTTTCTAGGAAGGATCCAGACCGGCCCCGCTGCCTGTGTATGTTCAGACGGCAGAGAGGTGCGGGCGCATGTTTCATTGTTTATTTTTGGAAGGAGCGAGGACAGCTTTACTGCGCAGACGCCTCGACCGCAGCTCCAGGGTGGTGCAGCGAGTCCGCCGTTTAAAAAAGCTGCGAACTTTGACTAAAAATGGCAAATCATCTTTTCGCTCTGACGTCGGCCTAATAAAAACAGCTGCTGGGCCGGCTGACAGCCGCCAGGCCCCCGCCAGCAAATGAGTTCTGAATTTTTCTAAGTGACATTTTTCTAAGTGATGCTGATGCTCTTGCGCTGACAGAACACGGTGTGGTGGAAGGAGCTCAGACGCGTTACACTTTACCTAAAACTGTAACCATTCCTATCAAATGTGACACCATAACAGTCCGATGGTGGTGTGCTGTTCTCCCCTTACCTGAATCCTGTATGAATCCGGCTCTCAATTGGAGGCCACATCCTTCTTAGGTTGCGTTTGAAGGCCGAATGCATCACAGTGACATGACAAGGATCTCTGAATTCAGAAGCTCCTTCAGACATGGTGCACAAAAAAAGGGGTTCTTCTGCCGGGCCTAGAACCTTCGGAATGAATGAAAGCTGTTTGCAATGTGCTCCAGTAGGGGTTGTCTGGTTAAACAGGACAAAACACTTTCCTATTTCCACAGATTATATCCTGCTGAAAAAAAATGACCAAGTGTAGGTGGCCAAGCAGTTAATGAAGCAGACTGTCAATCGGAAGGTTGCGGGTTCAAATCCCAAGCCACCAAGGTGCCACACACTGCTCCCCAAGGCACCCCTCCAACCCCTTTAAAGGGAGAATGGTGACAGGTACAAATCCTGGTGTGGAATGACCAACCAACCAAACAGAACCTTCCTGTTTACATCTCAATGGTCTTTCAAGTCATAAGCTGATACCTGTTTTGAAGTCACTCCTATACCACATCGATGGACTGTAAACCTGGACACTGCCTCCTTCTCAATTTCCCGGCAATCCTTGGGCGCAACTCACACTGCACTGCGTCTGTGACCTGACATGAACAACCCAGTGCTGACCTCAAAAGCTCTTTACAAATCAAGATCGATTGAAATTAAAGTAGGCCAGGTAGACATGACACATGTGGCAGGCTTTCATACATGCAGGTCAACACCATCAGGCCAAAAAACAAGGTACAGGTGTAAACAAATCCGGGTCAAAGGTTCATGCGGGTGCGGGGTCGACAAAAAAAGATTAGCTTTTATCCGTTCTGTTATTAAAGTTAGGTTTTGGTTCTTTAAGGATTCCATCAGCATGTGTCATTATTGTCAATATCAGTATTACCAGTCCAAAATTAGCTCACTTGCAATGAATGTGCAAATTAAAGGTGCTTTTTGCAAGAGGCAAAGGGAATCAGGAAGTAAATCATAAAAGTTTATTATATTTTGGCAATGAATAATTGGACAACACTGTAATTTGTGCAACATGCTTAAGTTCAAGGGATGATGCTGGCCTCTGAGCAATTACATCAAAGATATCAGGAGCTGGGGGAGTAAGCAAGTAGCCCTCTATCATGACCTGATCTGGTTTTAAATTTGCATTAAGATGCTAAACCTTCTGTAAGTGATCATTATATGGCACTTTTATGAGGCATCAGACAAGCAGTAATGCAATTGGGGAAAAAAAACGCTAACATGTAGGGTTACCTCAGTCCACTCCTGTACATTAAATGCAAATTTCTTGTAGCAAATGATCTTCCAGGGGTCAGTTTTGATCAGCCAGAGTGCAAACCCAGTCTTTGCACATAACCTGTAGGAAGAGGTGAAAAGTTTCCATGTTTTGTCAGAGGTGAATGGTATTTGTGTGTGTGTGTCAGTGGTGGGCAGCTCTGGACAGGCTGTTTTTGGCTTGTGCCACAGCGTGCGGATATCATGCACAGTCATGTTTCCTGAAAGATCCACACACACTCGCAGCTGTTTATATAAGCATAAGTAAAGGAAAACAAGAGGATGCTTCCAATTCTTAAACGGCAAGAGTGGCTGATCTCAAATGATGTCTCAGCTTTCGCTGTGGTTAAAAACTGGCTCCAGATCCAATCCACTTTCTTTCTGGGGAGGGGGGAGAAATTTTCCACTGCTGGATTCAGACTCTTCGGGTAGGAGAGGAAGAAGGGGCCGCGGCTTTATCAAAGAGGCTCCCAAGATGTTTAATGAGCTGAAGAACAGACGTGGGGCAGGAAGGAGTGGTGGGGGCGTTGAGGTGGTGGTGGGTGCTGATCCCCTGTTGCTGTGAGAGTGCTGTGCGCTGCAGAATCGGAGGAGAGTAGGGGCCGTAGCGGTGGAGCAAGTCACAATAAAACAAATAAAGCGCAGGGTTCATACAGTGTCACAAAAGGCCCTTTACATGTACATGTGTATCTCTTTCAGATCCTGCCGCGTCAGCAGGATGCACGCTGTAACGCAACAGAAGGGCCTGCGGTGCGTCCCAAGGCCCCCCGTTTCCTTCCTTTGAAAAAGGCACAAAAACCACAGGAGGTGAACGTTGTCCTGCTCCAGCCGTACGGACAGCTGTTCCGGCTGCCAGCATCTGAAAAGTATGCAGCTGACAAGACAAGGGATGCCTGTAAAGTAATAATATGAGTAAGTTAGATATTCATTTCCATGCCTGTCATATAATCACTATTGTTCTTTTGCTATCAGCCATCATTATAGACAGTCGCCTTTCATTGGGTCTCTCTCTCTCTCTATTTCCTGTTGGTGTCTCTCTCTCTCAGACAGACGTCTGCGCGCGCACGCACAAAATATATCATATTTTGTGTGCCTTCATTTCAAGGCACATAAACCACTGATTGCTAAAAGCTGCATCCCACGCGAGGCCTTTGAAGTCTAAGAACAGCACATGACATGGTTGGAGGGGCACATCTGCTGCTCCCAGTGCCACATGAAAGACGGAAGAGCCAGAGGACGGGACACCAGGCGAGAGAGAGGGACCAGTGCGAGATCCAAGATCCTCGGCTGACAGCCGTCCGTCGAAAGTCGCCGGTGAATCACGGGTGGTCAGGCTCACTGCTCACATCTAAAAGCATAGAAGGCGCCGGGTGTCAGGCCAATATGAGTAAACACAAGAAATTGAAAGCTTACGTAAGACATGAAGACATGACGCTGACGCGATCCACACACTCAGACAAGGGCAGGGAAATGCAGTGACGCGTACTGCCGCTCAAAACGGCAAAAAAAGCCTCCGACATGTGGGATGCATTAACTTGTGGTCCTGCCACTGTCCTCCCACTACTGAATTACCCCTTCTGACCTCTGGTTTCATAGTAATTACACACACACACGCCATTTTTCAGCTGTGTCCGAAGCATCAAGGTCATTAAAATATTTGTGATGGCAGACACACCACCATCTGCCTGAAGGATTCAGCACCGACCCGTATGACAACAACACTTGATGTAGGGTATATTCAGTAGTTAGATGAGGAGGCAGATGCGGTTTCAAGTGTTGGGTAAAATTATACCATTTGTTCAGAGGAACGTTCAGAGCAACAGTCCAACGTCAATAGCTGTTTGTGTTGGCATAGGCTAATCATTCCCACACTTGCGCTCAAAGACGAAGAACTGAATGCCTTTCTGACACTACCCCATCAGAGTAGGTTTTTTTTCATTCATCCAGATGAGACCATCTTTTCCACAGCAGGGTCCAAATCTGGTTAAAAAATATGACAGAAATTCTAAGAATCGCAAAAAGAAACCGCCATGGCTAATTGAAACCATTGTTTACTCAAAATATGCTGGAGATTTAATAACCTTTGGCAAACATGGTTATTTCAGGGTGAGCAAGGCTCGCTGTTAGTTATGAGGTGAGGAACTGGACGTAACCCCGTTTAGCATTTTAACCAGTCTGTTGAGGCTGCCACCACCCTACCAGATAACATTTCATGCAAATCTCATTATGAATAGCATTGTGTAGTTTTCTTGGTCTTTATTTTTATTCTTGATGCTTGATTTTGGGTCCTCCTTCAGTGGACCATATATGCTTGTTTACATACACTAAATCGTATACACACCTTTATACAATTTTCCAATTTATTCCAAACCACTACAGACATAGCCACAACCTGGACTGGGGCAGTGATGGCTTGGCAGGTAATGAAGTGGACACATAACCGAAGGTTCAAATCGCAACAAGGTGCCACTGTGGTCCTCTTAAGCAAGGTCCACTTTTCTCACTTTCATAGCCGCACCCTCAGAGCTGACCAATGGCAGCTTAAGCAGAATTATTTGGTTGCATTGGTGGCAGTGTGATGTCATTTAACGTCAACAACACCATGCTTGTTCATATGTATATAAACTGTGTGTTTACACACAGTTCCTCTTGTGGAGGATCTCTGTGCTTTATGTGTGGTTCAGCCAATCGGTGAACACTTATGTCACTGGTACAGCCTAGTTTGGCAGTTTAGGCCCTACACTGAAATAGAAGCAAAATATGCGTTCCTAGAACTACAGTCTTTGCTGGTTTCAGCTGTGCAAACTCACCAAAAACAGGAACGTATGCCCTAATAGTACTGAGGCCTTATGTCTTCTACATTTACATTTACATTTACAGCATTTATCAGACGCCCTTATCCAGAGCGACTCCATTTGTTCAGAAATATGTCATCACTTACAATCAACAAAATGAGACAACAATCAGGCATATGTTTAGAAATGTTCAGTTCAGGAAGGATGCAAACGCACAATTCCAAACTAAAACTACATTTATTTCTTATATAGCCCAATGGACTTTTACAAGGCCTATAATTGACTCCCCCCACACTTTTCTGAACCTTTCTGCACACAAGGAAAAACGCTGTCAGAGAGGAAGCCCCTTCTATGTGTCAGTGCAGGGTTAGTAATGATTTGTCCAAGAAAAAATAGTCCAAAAGGTGTAGTATGTTTGGAGGTACTGGACAGAGTAGATTTTAGTCCAGTGTCATTGTGTACACTGCATGTCAATTATAAAGCTACTGGTCTATTTGAAGATCCATGAGGCTTCAGGTGTTAGGGTGTTGGTGGCTGTGATGACCTTCTGGTACATTTAATGCTTGTACATCTCATCAGCAGCTCAATGCCAGGAACCAGGATCTAGAGTAACTCAAGGATTTAATGACATGACAGGAAACAGGCAGGGAACACTCGCCGGGTGACAAGACTCATACATGCATGAAGACTACAGACATTTGGGAAAATGTATACTAATACAACAGGTTATAACACTCAGGGGCAATCAGGCACATAATGGACACAAAAGAGAAGGAAAACCTGGCCCGGAGTCCCAGGACCAGTTCGGGTCATGACAGTACCACCCCCCTGAGGAAGGGGGTGGGGCATATCCAGAGGGAGAAATGTCAGGGGCATCCAGGGGACCACAGTGCTCAAAACCAACGTCCAGCTATTCTTGCACTCCCGACATCTTCCCCAGCCACCCTATGTCACAGGACCCCGCAGGGCAGACCAGTCTGCTGCTCCATGGACACCACAAGCTGGGACCGGAAGGTGAGCGTCGGGACCTTGCCAGGAACCGGTGGGCTTCTGCATCATCGACCTCCATCAGGACTGTACGCGACCGTGGCACAGAACATTAAAACCGAGAGCCCGTCACAAAGCCTGGATGGGAGTACTGACTGGTCCTCTGGAGTGGAGGGAAAACCGGAAGTCTCCCTGCAGGGTGGAATTGCCTGCATCCTAGGGATGGTTCCTGCATTCTGTCACGCCCTGCAAAGGACGCAAACACAGAATTCCAATCATTTAATGATGTGAAAGGAAACAGGCAGGGAACACTCACCGGGTCATGAGATTAACACAGGCACAAAGATTTGAGACATTCAGGATACATTCATACTAATACAACTGCTCCTCGGGCGCCTGCATGGCTGCCCACTGCTCACCAAGGGTGATGGGTTAAAAGCAGAGGACACATTTCGTTGTGTATCAGTGTATCACAGTGTATCACAATGACAATCACTCCACTTTTTCACTTTCACTATAACACCAAGAGGCAATTAGGCACACAATGGACACAAAAACAGAAGGAATCCTGGCCCCGAGTCCCAGGACCAGTTCAGGTCGTGACAACCCCACTCCCATAACACACCGTTGAAGTCTGCTTTCGTGTTGATAAATTTAACGTTACTTAAGATGGACGATTTACGCACATATTAGCAGCTCTGGATTTGCAGTAGTAACGTTGATAACGTCAGATATACTTCAGTGCTGAGGAACAGCAGAAACACTGCGAAGTGGAGCTTCCCTCAGTGGCTGCCAGCATAATCACTGCACTCTGCAAGCATGACACAGTACCTCTTTAAACCCCACAGACACATTCAACAAACAAAGCTGAAGTATATGTCCACAAATTTCAAACCAAGCTTGTTTTTCTTTTCTTTTTCTCCTCCCTTTCCTGTAGCGAAAAAACAACAAGAGCGCCCTTCCAATGCCTGTGATATCAACTTGGCTGATGATTATTGAAACAGACGAGGGTTGACCGCGTGTTGGGGTGTTTGGTAAACTCCCATTGAGCGCCACAGGATATTAATCTGTTTCAGTTGATGAATAGTTGTTTAAAATAAATGGCCATGCTTGAAATGCCATGGAATTGCCATGAGGTTTTCTCATCTATCAGAACCCGTTGCTTTGGTGAAAATCCACCACGTGAAAATCCACGTTGTCACTCTCTTATCTTCTGGTATAGACCTTAGTCCCAAAATATGCAGAAGTGGCATCATATTATGGCCTGGCCTCTCCCTTCATGGGTATCCTACCATAATCCCAATCCCATGTAGAATGAAGTAGTCAACCGATGATCCTTCATCACACTTGGTTTTGTGCTGTGATTGCAGAGATGGTCTTAGGCGTCCCTGTGACTCTGTCAGTAGCCTTGGAAAATGGATGGGTGAAATAATATCTAAACAGGAACATATTTGCATCCAATAGCAAAGAGTGCGGCCCCTTCGGCTTTCAGACGGAGGGGAGTTTTTAGAGACTTTAGGTGGCGTTTGAATACTAATGAGCCCAAGCAGCGGTGAGTGCACTGTTTTTCCCATCAGGACATCAGCTCACGTTGCTGGGGCCTGGGCATGCAGCCAGTCAGAGACGAAAGAAAACAGAAAGTGAGGAGAAAACCTGGAAGCCCCTCATGCAAAGAAGACACTGTCTGGCGAGGAAACTGAGCAGGAAGTGGATGGCGAACGTGTTTCCCAACAATAACTAAAGAGTCTTTCTACGTAAAAGTGGCGGATGTAGACGCTGTTAGATCCTGGCAACTCTACCAACATTGCTAAGTGCTCTTTGAAACAACAAAGCTTTATAATGTTGCTAAGACCACCATTATAATCTCCAAATGAACTTCTTGCAAGGCTGTCGCAAACATGTGGGCAAAGTAGGCAACTGCCTAAGGTGCCCAAGATGAAAGGTGGCCCTTGAGAGCTAATATTCTACAGTAAACTATGTGTTATGCATTTATGTGTGTTATACATTATACACCACTGGAATACGTGTCTTCACTACTCAGTAAGGGACAATATACAAACTCCTGGAAGCAGTCTGTATTATCTAAAAGGCAGTTCATTCGAAAACACCAACATCACAGAAAGACGGAAATACACGATATGCTGATATGTTGATTTTGGTTTGCTTTCTGCTAAAAATGGTTAAAAATTGTAATAGATTCTTTGATATCTTCAAAATGCTAATGACAAGGTCTCATATGACCAAATAATTATCTTTCTAATAACACAAGACATACTCTCTTTGAATCCAAATACATTAAATAAATCAGTCTCTTAAATCTGGTGGTTTTAAACCAAATTTAATTAACAGAAATATACAGAAAGATCCCACAAATAGCAATCCTAACCCTCAACAACATTAATGTTATTTGTCACCAAGGAAAGAAAGGACCCAAGCGTAGGTGCTTTTACATAAACCAGATTTATAAATACAGGACGAACAAACACATAGGATTCTGCTTGGTTAAAAGGAGTGAGAAATGGAGAACGTTAAGGCTTAGTCACATGGGAAAGGCTCACTAACATTCAGCTCATGTACAACACCCGAAAAACACGACACTCCAAACCATATACACATTCACAAGACCCTCCAGAGTCCCACCGACTCTGATACGATATTGTGGCCGATGTCTGCACATGGTCTGCCCGGTGGCCCTGCCAGTCCACTGACCAGACACTGTAGCCCGCTCGGGGTCCGCACCAGCCCATCAGACACACGCACACAACTCACTCTCACACCACGCGCACACACAGTGATGGACAGACCAGCAATACCGGACCCAGAACACTGGTGCAGGGACTTCTATAAAGGAGAGAAACCAGGTGTAAGGAATCAGGACGGGCGGGGCCTGCACCCAGTGCCCGGGACTGGCTATCACGGCCAGCTCACGCTGGATGCCTTGGAGGATCGTTACATTATTAAAGCCCTAATTGCATGGAATTAATATGTGATCATATGTCTGGATAGTGTCAGTTAATGGGTTAAAATGTAAAAAGTGCATGAATTAAAGTTCAGATGTGATCATAACACAAGGCTGGGGCCGTTCACATACTGATGTTTCTACAAATACAAATGAAAAGCAGACACTTGGTGTTTTTGTTTTTTAATTCTTTACCGTTCTACCTTGGGCCAAGTTCAGTGAGTTCTGAAAACAGTCGTGAGGTTATAGAGCTACTGTCCAAATGTGCCTCAGAAATCTATTCATGTTCGGCCAGCCAAATGGAATCATCAGCCATTGTTTTCTGTCGGTTTGTTTTCCATAACCAACTCCAAGATATTTTCACAATGGTCATGGTGATCTTCTGAACCCTGCCCTGATGGGCACTGGACATTGCTGCAGCTTTGTTTTACCACCAAGCGCTCCACATATCTGCATAATCCCTGTTTAAACAAAAAAAAGTCCTAGCCTATAATAAACAAGGCATGACCAACATCATATGCTTTCCTCCTTTCGACTTTGCAAATGTGGAAAGGCAGCACCGCGTCACAATATGGGGAAAGACATCAGCAAATCCAGGCCGGCAAGAAGAAGCCTAGGAGCCATGCCAGACCTGAGCAACAAACGACAAACAACAGACTGGGCGCTAATTTGCAATCAGCTCACCGAGAGCTCTTTTTAAGCTTGGAAACAGCACAACATCTTGCTAAGCAGAATGGACTTTGCCTTCTCTGAAATAAGGCCCTCAGACAGCCTCGACAGGCACTGTGGTACAAAGTGATAGACAACTGAGGAAGAAGAACGCGATAAACGCAGAATGTGTGTTAGCAGATGAAACTTCAGATTGTCTCGTTTTTGTACAGTTTGGATGGACAGTTAATGGCTTGTCACCGTGTACAGCGCTTGGCATCTGCACGAACATGCTCCAGGATTAGAGTCTGAGGCAATGTCGGACGCAGAGAAGGATTGGGAACGCGGTAACGTGCACACACTGAACGCAATCCCCCGCTAATGATGGTGGATGAAGAGGTTGCTACAACAGACCTGCGTTCAACCAGCAACGGCTGAAAATCTTATCCAATCCTGCTTTTGTTCTTAACCCAGCATGCATTGCACCTTGGCCTGAAAAACACATTTCTCAATCCGAATGGTAAGCAACCATTTATGGTTTATCGGGGATATTTCGGAGGCACCGTGTAGCTCGCAAAGTGTGGGCAGTTGTTGCGACGTCATATTCACCAGTTCACCAATTTCCAAAAAGTTTACGTTTAGTTAGTTAGTGGATGTGGTATCGGAATGAATATGTTTGTGTTGTCTGCTGATGGCTCATGAACACAGTAACTCACAAGCAAAGGCGGGGCTATGAATGAACATTGCCACTATTGGCTCCTCCCATTTGAAACTTTGTTTTAAAAAAAAGACCAAAAAATGTACATACCGACAAAAAGAACTGGTTTGGTGGTCAACGTATTAAACCAAACCATATTTTAAAATTTCTAAACGTGCCTGTAAAAGTGGTGCTGTCTTACATTTGTGGTGTAGACATGAAACCACAAACCAGTAGACGGCACCCAAATTCAATATTTATCGTTTTAATAATGTCTGGAAAAAGACTAGGAAAAGGGGTCATCTTGTGTTGGCGGCCCTCTGCCTGTTTGTGTCTTGTTGATATCACAGTAGCCCTGTACGCTCCTGCTGTCCGATTCAGCCGCTTCTCCCTGCCCACCTCCTCTCTCCTGACCCGCGTGCTTTAAAGGGATTGCCAAGATCTGGTCCGTTTTAGGAACGGGGGGGATTTCAAAGGAACACATTGAAATCTAGAGGCATGCATGTCATCAGAGGTGCTTACTTATCCTGCCTCGTCCCCCGAAGTCCAGCAGTTATCTCCACAATCTTCTGAAAACCCCAATGACATAAAAGGCCGGTCAGCTGGCCAACACTGCGCGAGTGAACAACGGTTGAAGTAGTAAGTGCCTGGTGTGCGGATGGTCCGTCACTCTGCCGCAGCACTCTCCTGTGGTCTCCAGGTCTCCTGTGTATACGCTCTGCAAGTCACTAAAATGTGCAAAGTGTGGTAACCATAGCAAAGTTAAGCGTCAACAGACAAGTTGTTTAATTTGGCTGTCTTCTTTTTCTTCCAGTGTTATGCTCTTCCTTCCTGTCTGTAAAAGTCTTTTTCTAGCAGTGCATCGATGCGCCTGCAGTCTTGACCCGGACTTCAGAAACGGCCATCTCTCAGGTCACCGGTGCTTTAATCATGGTGTAATGACATCGCGCACTTTGGAAACAATGGTGGCGGCTGAAGCTGGCAGAAGCTGCCTGGCGAGGCTACATACAACATCGTGTGATCCCGGCATGCAGCGAGATCTGGTATCAATTAGAGTGGAAGGGTTTACACCTATGGTGTAATTATCTAAAATTTCAATCCCACATGAAAGCTCAGCTCTCCGCAGTTCAATATTTGTTTAAACATGAATAAAAATGACAATCATAAGGATAACCAGCAACAACAATGTGCTG
Source organism: Denticeps clupeoides (assembly GCF_900700375.1). Lineage (NCBI taxonomy): Eukaryota > Metazoa > Chordata > Actinopteri > Clupeiformes > Denticipitidae > Denticeps > Denticeps clupeoides. The sequence goes on along the minus strand of NC_041720.1, from coordinate 11,221,211 downwards.
TTGAATTATTCAGTGCTGTGCAGTTATGAGAAAATAAATTTCACTTTAATGTTATTACATTTCTTTTAATTACTTTGCGAGACAGAATGTCGATAAAAAGTCATTGAATTCACACATGACCTTTGACTTTTCTTTCAAAAAGCCTGCAATAGATAACAGGTCAATTTGCAACAGAATCAGAGCTTGAATTGTCTTAGTTCTGTGTTTCTTTCTAAGCCACGTGTGAACACTTGCATGCGGCCTCTTAATAAGGTCACAAACAGTTAATCTGACAAATCGGTGGGGAGACCATTTCTGTGATTTGCATACCAAGGTATTTGTCAATTTGTACAAATAACATCTTTCCTTTTTGCTAGCCTCAGCAATAAATAATGAAATGCAAGGGGGTTGAGCATTTATAAGCTGTAATTACTGAACTGCTTAGACTCCGTCGCTCAGACGTAGACATGGGCTAATAACCCTTTGCATGCGTTTTACTGCCCACAAAACAGCTTAATAAATGGTAGCTGCCTGTATCACCTGCTGCGAGAGCTTGGCCCAGCGCAGAGCCGTCCTGAAGGGAGTCAAGAACACATCTCGAGAGCAGAGCTCACCAGGGCTGTGCAGATGTCCCCCTCCCGTGGGTTTACAGTATTATTTCTGCTTTATTGGTCACATACACCTGGGTGATTATACACGTGTTTATGGTACAGCTGCGTTGCTGTCTTTAAAAATGAGCTAATGCTGAGTCATGATGGAAAGCAGTAATATTCGATGTTAGCCACAGGATATAAATAAGGTTTATTTGTCAGAAGGAAATTTTTTTTGAGTGTAGCAAAATGTGAAACATAGCTGTATGACTGGTCCAATACAATGTCAAATACAATGATTATTGACATAGATCTCAGCATAAATATATATTCATATTATTATTGTTATTAATAATATGTTTCATTATTATTGTTGTTATTATGCACAACTATGCACAGGTCAGAGCAGTGTGAGCTGTGTCCCCACTTTTATGTCAATGTCACTTTGACATGTACCACCTTCCTAAAGATAGTTACAGATCACATAAGTAAGATAAGATAAGATGATCCTTTATTAGTCCCACAAGTGGGAAATTTACATTGTCCTGACAGGAGGTGGACAGTACAAGATAAGAGCAGCAAAAGACAACTGCACAGACACTATGTCGCCAATATATAAAAGTTGTACAAATAAGCAAATAAATAGTCCTAGAATAGCAAAATAAAACAGTGAATGTGAGTTGTAAAAACAAATAAAAATTAATATGTCGGTATATACATTGATATCGACCCCTAGACACATAAACCCCTTCATGGCAGCATAGTGGCATCTTTCAGTAGTGCAATGTGCCCTGCAAAAATGCAAAAATGCAAATAAATAACAGGAAACAAAAAAACTGTGCATCCCTCCAAATCAGGGAGCTGTTCCTGAAGGTTTATGCTGAACTCTTTCTTATCAGTCACTCAGGTTAATGAGCATCTCACGAAGTGGCTTTTGATGGTGACATCACTCAACAAGCCTATTCAAGGCAGGATTGAGGTTAAAAGTAACCTGGAGGACTATTATCCAACTTCCCTTCGATTGAGAAAGTTCTGTGGATGCAGAAAGAAACGTATCTACCTTAAAGAAAGAAGTCCAGTTGCCATGACTCAACTTTCAGACAACACATGGATGACTGAGAATCTTCACAGACAATAATGAACAAAACAATCATGAAGATTTTTTTGTTATCATGAATATGTTTTTTGCACTGGATTCTTCAAAACGGCCTCCATCTTACTCAAGTTCTTAGTCAAGTTCTTGACTGGTAGTGTTTTTATAAAAAGAAGACGTTAATCTAATTAACACTTTGTAATTAACATCATGACTACTCACCTGATTCAAGAATGAAGGCAAGATTCATTTTCTCAGTATTGCATTTTCTCTCCACTCTAGTAAAGGGTAAGGCTTTAAGTAGTGATGGTTAATTAAAACCATTTGTCATGCCCTCTCACAAGGACAAAACGTGGACTAAACGTTTTTAGGGGCTTCGAAAATTCAAATATTGCAGTAAAGATACATTTTTAGCCTTAATTAATCTGAGAATTGAATTTAATGAAACACAATCGATGCAGGGGAGCATTGCCTCACAGAGGCTGTAAACCTCAATGCACGTCCACGGCCACATTCACCCCTTCCTGAATTGTAAATTCTGTCTACTGTGTTTTAATTAAGTGTCATGTGGGCGAACGTTATGGGGTTTTAAATTGGTGGTTAACCAGCATGGCGGCACTTTCTTTCCATTGTCCTTAAATGTATTGTCTGCTCCTGCTGTGGGATATATGCAGATCTTCAGCAAGCAGGATGACAACTTGTTACATCATCGCACAGCAAAAACCAGAAGCTGGAAGCTAGACTGTGAAACCACGCTGTGCCATGCTGCGCCACATAATTCACACAATCAGTTTTCCCTGATAAGGGATGTTCCAAGTTTTTAACATGAAAGCCCCAGTCACAGATCATCAGCGGACACCACAAACACAATCTCTGACATATCCGCTACCAAACCAGCCATACAGATCGATTATCAGCACTTTTTCTCATTGGAGATTCAATGAATATGACACATGCTACATCCCCCAAATCAATGGAAATCAATGAAAAATGCCTACACCACTTCACCTAGCCTTTTGGTTTGCTATCATAATATCTTACTCAACAATTGTCAGATTATGAACTAAAAATGTTCAATAAAAAAACACAGTTGCGTTTACAGCATTTATCAGACGCCCTTATCCAGAGCGACTTACAGTCCCCCCCGGAGACACTCAGGGTTAAGTGTCTTGCTCAGGGACATGATGGTAGTAAGTGGGATTTTAACCTGGGTCTTTTGGTTCAAAGGCGAGTGTGTTACCCACTAGGCTACTACTACCCTACAATGCAGTAGTGTAACAGGCTACGCAAAATCTACAAAAAGCAGACAATCAAGGTTTAATGATGCATCTTTTTGCATCCCTTGCATAGGGTGGTTGTAGCCTAGTGGGTAACACACTCGCCTATGAACCAGAAGACCCAGGTTCAAATCCCACTTACTACCATTGTGTCCCTGAGCAAGACACTTAACCCCGAGTGTCTCCGGTGGGGACTGTCCCTGTAACCACTGACTGTAAGTCGCTCTGGATAAGGGCATCTGATAAATGCTATAAATGTAATGTCAATGATCTTCTTCCAGTGAGTGGATTTGATTGAGGTTCTAGCCTTTTTTAACGTTGATGACAATGATTTTTATTTTTTATTTTCGTCGGTCAGGACAAACAGTAGAGCGCTCACGAATGGACAAAGCAATCAGCCTTTGATTGCCTGAGTCATCCAGGCACTTATAAGAGCAAATTGCGGTAATGTCGCACACTGCTGGCAAATCTTAAGGCCGAATCTTGTCTCACACAGACTCAGGGAAATAACACAAGAAAGGTAATTAATCATTTTGCTGTGACACACGGTTTGATTTGTCTGCGTTATGGATGAAACAGTCCACGTTTTACGAAAGCGTTGACTGTATGGCATTGACAGTGTTTCGCTGAGTAGCTTGTGGTGATGGCGATCTCCTCCACTCAGTCCTGCGTGCCTTTAGACTAAATGCTACATACAGCGGATGTCGTAGTTTCCAAACAGATTCCAGTTCTTTTGTGATCTTTTGTTTTCCGCGGATGCAGTCATTATGGGACAAATTCAAAAGAAATGATCCCTTTTACGCTAAATGCTTCTGTCTGTTGTGCCAGCCACTGACCTTCTCTGGTGTTTGAGGAAGCCCTTCTCAGGAAAAGCGGACCATCCATCATCCTGACAGTGATATTATCACTGGGCCCTTTTTTCCCTGCTAGGATTTGTTTGCTTTGCTTGTGAAGAAGGATCTCTGATCTGTTTCCTCAACAGTGGGGAACCCAGCGTGATTCATTTCGAGACTCCTGACATCATAACACATCTAAAATGTATTATGCATTTGATTATCAGCTTTTCCAGCGTACTGGATGAGTATCCTCACCTCAGCCAATCTTGGGACTGGGTGGCATAGCTCTGCCTGAAAAACAGATCTTTTTCATTTTCAGTAAACTCCCAGATCTAGATCTATACTGGAAGCCGTTTATTTTAGCCTTATTCGTCGCTTCTACCATCAATGTATTTAACTGTATTCTTCTTATGTACAGTACAGGCCAAAGGTTCTCATTCAATGTGTTTTCTTTATTTTCATGACCATTTACTATGAATGAACACATGTGGAGTTATGTACTTAACAAAAAGTGGAGACCTGACCTCCACAGTCACCGGACCTGAACCCAATCCAGATAGTTTGGGGTGAGCTGGACCACAGAGTGAAGGCAAAGGGGCCAACGAGTGCTAAACACCTCTGGGAACTCCTTCAAGACTGTTGGAAAACCATTTCAGGTGACGACCTCTTGAAGCTCATCGAGAGAATGAAGAGTGTGCAAAGCAGTAATCAGAGTAAAGGGCGGCTATTTTGAAGAAACTAGAATAAAAAACATGTTTTCAGTTATTTCACCTTTTTTTGTTAAGTACATAACTCCACATGTGTTCATTCATAGTTTTGTTGCCTTCAGTGAGAATCTACCAACGTACATTTACATTTTACATTTACAGCATTTATCAGACGCCCTTATCCAGAGCGACTTACAATCAGTAGTTACAGGGACAGTCTCCCTGGAGCAACTCAGGGTTAAGTGTCTTGCTCAGGGACACAATGGTAGTAAGTGGGATTCGAACCCGGGTCTTCTGGTTCATAGGCGAGTGTGTTACCCACTAGGCTACTACCACCCTGTAAATGGTCATGAAAATAAAGAAAACACATTGAATGAGAAGGTGTCCAAACTTTTGGCCTGTACTGTATATCTGTTTGTCCTTTTATGCCTGTACAGCACTTTGGTGCAGTGGAACTGCTGTTAAAGTGCTTTAGAAAAGTTAACTTGACTTGACATGCCTGCACCTCTGGGGTGGATACTGCGTCCAGCAGGAAACTTTGCACATGACCTGCTTCCAGCTCTGTAAACATGTTACATAAGGAAATGTGTACTCATCAAGCGACGTGCTACAAAAGGCATTGCTGTAATGTTGCAGTAATGTTGTTTATTGTTATATGATTCTACGATATTGCCGTTGATGTACTGAACACAGTGATGCACAGTGTTAATCACTACTATACAAGAATATGCAAATTAAGACAAAGGTGTGTAAATAGAGTTTAGAAGCAGATCTAACAAATTTATTATGTTTAATGATGCGGGATGTCTGTGTGATAGATGTTGATGGTGCTACGGGCATGTTCAGGAAGCAAACAGGCTGCTGTGTATCTGACTAGCCCACTAGTTAATGCTAGGTAACGTGGTTAAACCAGTTCTTCTCTCTGTCAAATGCTAATGTGCCTAAAGATAATGCAAATAGGGGAACGTCCTCTCAAATTCTGTAGTCCCAAAACTACCCAAAGGCTACAAAATTCTTCAAATGTCAGGCAGCAATATCACAATTATGAGTTCTAGTCACTTGTACTTTACTGTTTACTACCTGGAAATTAGATTTCTCTTATGGTAGCCGTACGGGTTAGTGAGTGATGGAGTAAAACTGGGTAACTGGGTTGCAGCTTGTTTTAGGTGTGGTCTTACCTGGCATAAAACCAACCCTCTTGACAAAACTGGTTTTAGGTGATATGACCTGCATGAAAATATACCTTACACTTGACACCCCCGCTGTTCCACCAACTTAACAAGCCCGTCAACAGTGTAATCATGCATTTTTTTTGGTTTTTAAAAAGGGCTGTCAGTTTGATTTTATTGTGCATCAGCAGTTTCCATTTAAATAGTGCAGTAATCACCTTTGGACCACTCTGTTTATGGCTGCCTCACAGCTTTGTTTGTGGAGGAGGAGATCATGGACTGTGGATTAATCCTGAACCTCTTTTTACAACGTCTAGACTAAACTCATGCAATCCGCTGACGTTGGTCTAGTTACTAACCACAGTCTGCCTGATCACCTCTAATAACAAACTGCCATAAACACCTCCCACACAGCTTCTCCATGACCATAAAAAATGTCCTTCAGGTGATTTCTGTACGCAGCACTTCAAAACTCCAATGGATGGATGTCACAAATACTCCTTTGTTGCATAAATACGTAATTATTCATTCTCTTGCAACATTTGCGACAATGCAGCAATACATTGTTGCAAAATAGGCCTCAGTGAACATGAACATCGTCTCAGAAGATTCCTCAGGTACCTTCCAGCATTAAATGTTTCAAAGATAAAACTAAGTCCGTGAAGAGCCATTGACAATGCACTGGCCATTTACGGTGCTTGAGTAGGTGGAGATCTATGGGGCTTCTGACATCTCGAGGGGGATCGCTGAATGTTTTCACTGTGTGGAAATGAATTTGTGTTCAAACACATAACACCGCTAATCCTTACTCCAAACATCCACGCTTGCTCTCTGAGTGGTGGGGCTTTACGGCTGGCATAGCGCATGCTTGGAACATTTGCTTTCTCCAGATATACAAATTCAGAGTGTGGGATGGCCTTAAGAATTGGGCACTCTGCGCTCGGGGTAATAGTACTAGCAAGTTGTGTGCTTCACCTAATATCTTAATCACATAGACGTCCATGTTATTATTCCATTCAGTTGCTCATCCAATTTTAGAGGAATCATCGGGTGCAAGGCATTTCAAGAGAACATTCAAAGAGTTTGGAGAACCCAGGCCAGGACCCATCAAAGGAATAATTAATTGTTGCAAGATCATCACAGCAACCATGCAGTTTACAAAGCACCATGCTGTCCACTGTGCTTTACACTCTAGCCAAATGCTTACTGTTCTACACGACCGACATATGCTGGGGTAAAATAGACCATGCCTTTGGGCTCACATGGTCATTTTTTCACAGTAAATAGGTCATCACCATCGGGTAATAGAATGCCTCAGGCTTTTTTCAGAAAAACTACAGTGCGGACACAATGCATCCTTTTTATGTAGTCAAATGTCTTGCACTAATGACTGATCACCGTCATCAGGACATAACATGTGCACTTTAAGGAACTTGTACATGAATATTTATTGGTTTTCTCAGACAAACATTTGTACCTTGAGCAGAGGGAATAGACATGGGGCAGGATGACTCATTTCGAACTGGTGCAATATACTACTCTAGTTAGCTAGTGCCAGGTACCAAAATTGAAGTAAATTTGTGCCATGCTGATAGGCATGGGTTAAATCATCCAGAAGGAGGAAGTAGTGTGCTTCATTGGGTGCCTCCTTTTTTATCCTCTTGTTTAAAAAAAAAACAATTATGAAAGATAGGTGATAGAAATAATTACTCATAGAAGAAACTGATAGTTGTTTCGCTTTTTTAGACACAGACAACCATCACTGTAAATCTCAAAGACTCCTGACCTTACACTGGAAAACTATATATAAGTATAATGCCTCACTTATCACCAGGCCAAAAATGGTACCAAGGTGCCCTGAGCAAAATATCCACACTTTGTCCTCTCTGTCTTCCATGCATGGAAGATTTAAAATTGACATTTTGTGGATAAAAGGCAAATTGTTACGCCTTCATATTCATTCACTGCATAACTGCATGCACTGACAGCTAAAGAAAAATCAAAGTGACGGCCCATTCACTGTCCCTGCGAGACGGTGAAGGATGGTATTAGGTTCTGTGTTATTTTATATCAAGGACATTGCTATGGTTAAATAAAACCATGAAAGACCTAAAGTTATTGATGCTTGTTTCATGGTCCAAAAGTGGCGGAACGGGGAGGCAGAAACCACTTCAAACACAGCAAACTATGCCTGCATCTTGTAATTATGTTTGAAATGTGGTGAGTAGAAACTGAGATTTCCAATAATTTGCAAAGTCTTCTGAGATACAAGTCAGCTTCACATGGTTCCACTTTACAAGCTTCAAGAGAAACAAACAAATTGCACCTCATTTGGTCCACCGGGGTTTATTTTTTAACTGCCTCTGGCCTCCGCTAAGGCGCTGCCGGATCAATAGAGCACGTTCAGACTAATGATAAGACAAAAACCCATTGCTAATTCACCCAGCCGTTTTGTCAGCAGTATGGCAAACGTTTATAGGGGATGGAAGAGAGAAAGAGGAGGGGGGTGACAGAGGAAAAAAAAAGGGTTCGTTAAGAAGCATATTTGAGGATGACTGCCTGAGAACAATGAGAAACCCCATGAAGCTGAAGAAGACAATCTTTGCCTTTGCCCTCCTTCAGAGAATAAGGGGTGGGGGGCACTGACCTATACGCAGACATATGGGTCATCTCACATGTACAGTAGAGCGGAGGCTTTTTACAGGATGCGACTGGGGGGAGGGGAGTGAAGTCAGTGTATGAGTATTGTTCCCCACGGAGGGATGTGATGTGTGGGATTTCAGAGGGAGCTGGGTTCGGTCCCATGGCTCTGAAGCACTCTTTCATACTGGCCCTTTTATAATTCGGTATAGAGTGCTGTTTGTTCGGCTGTTCCTCACATGCGGAGCCAAGCAGGCTGGATGGAGGGCACCCATAAAAGGCTGACTGGGGCCTGGCAGCAGGCTCTCTCCCTGTAATTGGTCACTCTTAACAGGAGGCTACGGCTCAAAGTGAAAAGACTTTTGGACGGTCGCTCTCCAAGCCCCCTGCTGGCCCCCATACTGCATCTCTCAGATACAGAGGGAGAGAGAAACCCCCAAGGAGCTAAACACTGCACTGCAGTCAGACTGTGGTCACGTTAAACACCTACAAATGAAAATTTGCCCTTGATTCATGCATGCTGTACTACCATCTCAATGTCTTCTGGTAAACTGCACCGCCATATCTCATTTGTACTTTATATCCTGTACTGTACCTTCGAATGTTACACTGTTTAATCAGTTTTAGCTATTCAATAATACCGTCAGAAAAAGGCACATTTGCATGCAAATATGAATAATAATAATAGATTTTCCAGAACTCCCAGGGGCTGGGCTCACCCTAATCGCTCTCACTTGATGCTCGCTGAGCAGGGGCAATTAGGCCCTATTGAGTACAGAGAGCAGCCGCAGGATGAGGCAGCTGCATTAATGTGGAAATTTGTCTTACCTGAGTTCGTTGCTTTTGTTCCTGTCACCTTGCTCCCTTTTCGGCCATCATGCCTGTTTCTTTTGCGTTCGAATACATCCCTTTTGCGCAGATGTCTCTGTGCTTCCTTTCCCCTTCAGCTCTCAGTCGTGACATAAACATTCAGTGAGAATCACGGCAGATCTTTCCTTGCTTGAACATTCAGAAAATACGTAACACAATGGCTGTCAAAAGAGGTAAAAATTTCTTTACTCTTCTTCAGCTACATTATGAATGTATTAAAGGCCGTAACTAACAATGCGTTGCACTGCTACAAAGTTTATTGCCTTTACACAAGCAATGGCCATGTCATGCTGAAAGTTTCTGTGAAATCATAAGGAGATGTCCACCTCTCCTCTCGAGTAAAAGCTATTCTGAAGGCGCTGGTGTGAGATGGGGCGGCGGGTGTGATGGATGGAGGAGTCTGTGAGTAGGTGATGCTTTGAGCGCTTTATCCGTCTTTGAAAGTAAACTGACCATAAGTCTTTCTCCTCTGTAATGGCCACTTCAGGTCTCCCTCCATGGCTTTCCAGCCCCTTGAGAAAGTTCCTTTGTAAACTGTGGCCTCCACACCGAAGAGTCACGGGGAGCTTCATTAGTGAAAAAAAGGCAGCAAAGGGAAAGGCAGGGTATTCCCACAAGAAGTCAAATGCCTTCTTCAGTTTTCGAACTAATCCAGTCTAATTAACACGTGATTTCTGCACGTGATTGAGAAAAGAGATGGAGTTTAAAAAAAAACAAAAAAACAGAAAAGACATTCATCTCATTTCTGTTTGTTCTGTTTGAATTTGCAATGTGCCTGTGGCACAGTAGGCATAATATTAAGATTTCACTATTTCTAATATCCTTACACAGTATACTGTATAAGGATCACAACTTTCCTTTTAAGAAAATATTCTGATGGTTATATATTTAAAAAATGATTGGGTACTGAGTTATTAAAATAACAGTAATAGCCTGGTTAGTAGTGAAACAATTGAGGGATTTCTATGATGGATGTTTCAAAGCACTTGTATAAATCGCTCTGGATAACAACGTCTGCCAAACGTAAATTTATACACTAATCAGCCATAAAATTATTATATGTTATACAGATAAAGAAAATGTGCCTTAACAGGACATAACAGATTCTCTTTCATGGACACATTTTGTTAGGTCCTGATCACCATAAACCAGGAACATCCCACAAGAACAGAGCTTTTGGGATGCAGTGACCCAGCCATCTATCCAACCCATTTTGGCACTTGCATAAATCTGACATATACAGTTTAATATCTTGTAGGAGAGAAGAAGGAAGACAAACATGAAGTTCTTCATGTCAGAAGAACAGCTGGACTGAGTAGCTAAGCTGGGGTAGACATTGGGAGAGACTGATTGGTCCCTGCTGCCAACTGCTGCTATAATTACTTGAAAGGGGACACAAACATTTTATAGGCATGTCCCAAAGTGTTAACAATTCTCTAAAAAAGAGATTTTTTGTGACCATTTGGGGAAATCAAAACTGTTTGCTCTCTTAGCACATGTCAGGAAAAGCCGCTGTGAAATGTTTAAGGAGAAAAAACGGCTTTGAAAAAAGACACTCATTTCATAAATTCATCATGGCAATATTGCGTCATGGGTGCATTGTTCAATGCTGGTGTGGTCTAGTGTTATTTGAGGGGGTTGTTTGGTTGCTGATGCTCTCCCAGCAAGTGAATGAGGGAACATGGCTGTCAACAGGGACTATCCCAAAGTTTAGGAGAACTTGTGGCTGTGCACGTCCACCCAACAGCCACGTCCTTGGCAGGAATGCTAATGTCACACATGCTGTGGTGTGTTGGCCAATAACTGAACACCAAGGGTGCAGAAAAGATTGATGTGATGAAAAACAGGGTGAAGTTTAAGAACAGGGATATAGCACAATAAGCACATGTTACATTTAATGCATTTTCATGGAGACTTATTAAAGATTGTTTTTACAGCTACAGATCTGAAACCTTTCCCACATTATGGTCATTAATATCTCACACAGCGTCTCCACCACCAAACAAGAGATTGGCTTTTGGAAAAACAGAGTCTGTCCCAGTGGCATTAACAACATGGTCTCTCATGGTCTTGGACCGTGTGTGGAGTTTGCATCCTCTCCCCTTGTTGGTATGGGTTTCCTTTGAGTTCTTTGGTTTCCTCCCACCACCTAAAAGTGAAGTGAATGTCACTTGTGATACACAGCAGCACAGCACACGGCGCACACAGTGAAATTTGTCCTCTGCATTTAACCCATCACCCTGAGTGAGCAGTGGGCAGCCATGACAGGCGCCCGGGGAGCAGTGTGTGGGGACGGTGCTTTGCTCGGTGGCACCTCAGTGGCACCTTGGCGGATCGGGATTCGAACTGGCAACCTTCTGATTACGGGGCCGCTTCCTTAACCGCTAGGCCACCACTGCCCAAAGGAATCAACACTAGGTGAATTGGTGAATGAATTGTTTGAAAGTGTGTGTATGTGTGTGTGTGGCCTGCCCAGTACCCCAGGATGGGCTCATGACAACCTATACTGAGACACTTTGAGACTTTCTATGGCCATCTCTACTGTATATGAGTGGGTTATTTAGATTTATGAGACGTTTTAAGAATCTATATAGTTTTTAACATTAACTGTTGCTGTTGCTGTTTTGGCATTTCAAATCTGCCGGATAACACCAAATTCTGCACAACAGCCTCTATCTGCACCGCAAAAAGATGAGCAAGAGACTAATTTGATCATGAAAGCTGACCATTTATTTAGCTTTGCATGATTCTTCTGGTGTTAATTCTTTTGCAACAGGATGTTGTAAACATGTCTTTGAAAATCAAATTCCTCTGCAAGATTAAGTATTATGCGTGTACATAAAATCAAACCGAGCGATGAGTGTTTATTCTAAAAAGACAATTAATACATACCAGTTGTAAAATAAATTAGCTGCAGCTTTGGGAAACTTGTGCACACAGATCAGGGTCTCTAATGGATGCAGACATTCTGCACAGCTTAGAGACAGAACCATGCTACCATGAACAACCAATCAGGTGCCGGCCTGCTTATCTTGGCCAGTCAGATAGAAACAGCGTAATTGCTCAGGAGGAAAGGCTCCCGCACAGCTATTTAACACATATCATACAGTTATTGTGCAATAGCTGCAAAGCCCTTATCAGAAAGCATTCCTCTTAAGACAAACGTGACTGAAGAGATCCCTCTATTATGTAAAAATGCAGAGCTTCTATTAATCACTACAAATTTTCTGTACCATGAGTCAGGCTCCCAGACCCCTTACCGCTCCCAGCCAGTCCAGGCGCTATGACACAAGCCTCTGAGGTGTGACTGACTGTTTTCAGAAAGAGTTCCCATGTTCTTGATGTAGGGGTCCATCATTGTTCATGCTTCCAGTCAGGAAGCCGCAGGGCCTTCTTGTGTTTGTGCCGATGTGGGAAAGCGGTTTGGGAGACAGAGTGTTGAGATCAACAGGAAGTCCAGGCGGGGTCATTCTCGTCCACCTCAAAACACCTTGTCTTGTGACGTGATGTTCTTATTTTCCCTCAGGGGGTGGCAAGGCTACACAGCAGTTACAGCAAGCAATAGGAAAATCTGATCAATCTGTAAAATCCAGTGTACTAGATATTCCCATAAATTTGAGAGCAAATAAAATTTCAGCTTTCTGTATTTTTTCCTTTTTTTTAAAAAAAAAAAAAATGTTCCTCAACACACCATAGATAAAGTGCATTTGACCTTGGTACCGTAAGATCAATGCCACTTAACCCATTTACAGTGCAGAATGTTTTTATGGCAACATAGGTTGCTGTCAACCTGCCACACTTAAGGCTTGATAATTAGTGGCAAGAACAGCCACAGCTTCAGAGAAGTTCATGAGCATCCAACATATTGTGTTCTGGATAAATTATTCAGTGGATGCAGTCAAATAAAGTGATGAAATTTTAAAATATTATTCTCCCAAAAGCTACGTTTTTTGTGGTGCAGTAGTAGTAGAATTAAATGTTCATATTCGTGTTTCTGTCTGATAATAAAAGGTGTCATAAGCGGTTTAAAATGGGAAATAATATTTTATTTCATATGGCCACACTCAGCACATCATGAATTACTTCTATCTTTCAGTCTGAACCATCAAAGGAAGTGGGTGGGACAAACATCAGCCACATTTACATTTATGGAATTTAGAGCCCTTATCCAGCCCAACTTCGGTAGTTACAGGCACAGACGTTTCAAAAATACTGCCATTTGTTGCAATGGAAGAGGAGGACATCAGATGATGTGCCAGCAGTATGGCTCATGCTTATATTGAGCCCCAGCGTGACAGCTGGGCCAGTGGTGTTGAGTGTGTTGCTCTTGCTGCATATAGAATTTTGTCTTTTGTGGCCCATATACGCATGACATTTAGTTATGTCTGCCACACTGAAATACATTAAATGTCATGCTGCTTTTACAGCACAAACAATCATTGTTTTGTGTATTTGAACCTGTTTTCATTTGAATCGGCAGCGGCTAAGCAAATATTTTAATTGCATTTCCAAAGCCCGTTAAAGAAGAAGCCAAATGTGAGAACGGTTATGAAAGTAGAGAAACAAATGGGGGGTGGGGAATGTTTAGAATGTGCTTTCTTGGCCCTGGAAGCTGTAAACAAGTTCATCTTGACCTCAGCAATGCTGTGTTTGACCCATGGTCTCACAGCACACGACCCGACTTCCCTTTCCCACAGACCGCTGCTAAAGAACTGGAAGAACCTGCGTGTGTGTGTGTGTGTGTGTGTGGGGGGGGGGATGGAGGGGGAGGTGTCACCATAGTATATGAGCAGACTGCTGTGTATCAGTTTCTCAGTATACATGCAGATACTTGTGTATGTGTGTGCATGTGGTTGTCCCCATTATGTGAATTTGTGTACAGTGTACAATTTGAGAGTACAGTGGGGGGAGGTTCCTGGATGCAAAAGTTCAAGTACAAGTTGAATTGTCATATGTACAGAGTACACTGTACAATGTACAGTGAAATTCTTACTTGAATACTTTCCCACAACCAATTAATGACAGTTAACCAATTTAACAGTGCCACAATAAACGAATACTTTAAACAATAAATCTGGACATCATTACCTACCTCATACTGTCTTTCTTGCACTATAAGCTCTTTTGAAAATCTTTAGTTGATATTCTTTTTTAATTAATTTTACTTCTATTTCTATTCCAAAGAAATAAGTTCGGAATTGTGTGGACAGCAAAATAAGAATTTCATTGCATGTAGAAACGCTCATTTCTACTGTACATATGACAATAAATGCTTCAAAATGTTCTTACTACATGCTACTAAATTGCTTTTCTTACTACCTACTTTATTAATAATATTACATATACAAATAGCAACATAAAGAGCTATAAGTACAATTTGGACTATCCCTAATTTCTCATAATTAGGGACATGCATTGGGAGTCATAAAATTGATTACCCTTGTTATAGTGCATCACTACAATTTAGAGGATTTGGGACCTTTTTTCTTACACTCATACACCCACAGGTCAATGCTGTCTATGTGATGACCCCAGTTTTCTCCTTTTCCTTATGAAGAAAACTTTACACTTATCACATTTATTAAGTCTAAAAGGTGTGTGAGCAATACAAAATATAAGATGACGTGTGAGGAGCTTACTTTAGTTTTTTTTTTAAAGTACATATATTTAAAACAATGTGGTTAATTAAACTGTTTTCTAAGATGTGTGAAGATGTAAGGCTGCAGGAAATGTATTTTTTTTCTCGAGGCCTGGGAATTGTCTGAGGTTTTACTGAACACGTCTCAAGTTCCAGTTGTGGTGTTGACATAGCTGTTAAAAAACAGTAATTGAACAAGAACAAGATGCTAACAAAGAACATGTGCTCAGCATGTGAGCTAGCCTAAGATTAATTAGACATATTTTTGGGCTTTTGTAAAGCACAAATGGCAGCAACACCTTAAATATTATTAATTATTATTATTACACCCCTGACTTAAATGTCTTTACAATGTGTGGCCAGTGATATCCTGACAAAATTAAATAACATTATGATCATTATTATGGTTATTATTGATAACAATTATGCAAAATTTTGCCTATAATAGTGCAAAAGTCTCATGACAGTTATCCTGAATTGCACAAAAAATCTCACTATAAAGTGAAGTGATTGTGAGACACAGCACAGCACATGGGGACACAACAAAATGTGTCCTCTGCTTTTAACCTACACCCTTAGTGAGCAGTAGGCAGCCACGACAGGCACCCGGGGAGCAGTGTGTGGGGACGGTGCTTTGCTCAGTGGCACCTGAACCAATAAAAATGGTTTATTACTCTTAGGATTTACATGGTCAGATGGAGGGGAGGCCTCTATCCTGGATTTTGTGCAAATACACCCATTTTGCCATGGATAACCAAAGATTTGGGCCATGGATCCAGATAGCGTATATTTTTTCACAGTACACCCCCTTTTTTGGGGCAGTGGGGGCCTAGCGGTTAAGGAAGCGGCCTCATAATCAGCAGGTTGACGGTTCGAATCCCAATCCGCCAAGGTGCCACTGAGGTGCCACTGAGCAGAGCACCGCCCGCACGCACTGCTCCCTGGGCGCCTGTCATGGCTGCCCACTGCTCACTCAAGGTGATGGGTTAAATGCAGAGGACAAATTTCACTGTGTGCACCGTGTGCTGTGCTGCTGTGTATCACATGTGACAATCACTTCACTTTCTTCTTCTTTCTTTTCTTTCCTTGTAAGTTGTATGTGCAGGGTAGTGTTTTTAGCAAGAGTCTGGTAACAAATCTTGACAAGTTCATTCAGAGTAAGTGATGAACAGAGATTTTTTTATGAGGAGCTTCACCACTTAGGTGTGAGTTTAACATAGGAGTGTTTTCGTGTTTGTGTATGGTGTCCTTTTGCCCTACTTTACACACACACATGCACACATGCTTTTGGAGGACACAGCAACATCAACAAAAGAACAGACACCTACCGCCACATCTGGTGTGTTTACCAAGGCCAAGTGGCCAAGCTGGATGACCTCGAGACAAATAAGAAAAAACACAGGGAAAGTAACCATTACCGTCTGGCAACACCACTTTATGCCTGTGGTCAAGAGTCCAGTTATATGGCTGCCTGTCAGAATATATTTCAGTAGCATTTTAAATAGAAATAAATTGAGCTTAGATCAGCCTAGATCATCTCTGATTAATTAACAAATTAATCATTTTCCCCACCTTTGCTCTGTAATGGCAGCATTCCTAATGTGATGCAATGGAGACTAGGAGACATCAGTGCTGATAAAGATCTTAATGGAATTAAGAGCTGTGTGTACACATTGTCACATTATGACATCTCCAATTTAATAACAGTGGGTGATTTGTGTTACTTGAGCTAAATGTTAATGTAATTATTCAAACGCAAGTTACTCTCCCCATTACGCAACTTTGGTTAGACGATGAGACACTGTTTTTACAATTATGGCAACATTAAAAGGCGAGCAACAACAGAAAACATCCGTGGCTGCCAAAATCACTTTCAGTCTCCTGGTAAACACGTGATATTGTTTTAATCTGATTATGTCTTTTATGCTAAGTTGGATAATTTGTTTGAGTTGATTTGAAGCCCAAAGTAAAAGGTCTGGGGAACTGTATGTACCAACAGCAAAAAGGAGTCATGGAAACAAACACAATGTTAAAGAGCTTTCTTTATTAAAATGACTTTGTGTGTATTATAGTTGGTTTGACACCACCTGATCACATGACTGAAGAGATTCAAGAATTTATTTGACTTCTTACACACAGAGAAATAAAGTTACACACAGGGCACAATATTAAACCTCCAGGCACAAAACTGTTCAATTTCAGTTGATTGTACCTCAAAAAGTACAAGACAGGTCTTTCGTGATACCGTGGTATACCTTTAAAGAACATGGTTTGGGAAAGTACATAGTTGTACCCACGAACCTGCACCACATGATCCCAATTAACCCCAATGTTCCAACAAAAATGCTTGTACATTGCTAGATTTCAGCTGTGCAATAGTGATCTGTGGATCTGACCAATTGTTTGTAAAAGTATGTTTGTAAAAGTAATTTTTTTTCACAGCAGCATAACACAACAAAGAAATGTACATGAAAATCAATGACAGAAAAAAAAAACAGCGCCTGACTGACACAGAAGCGTATAGCTCAGTGGACTAAGACTCTGAGCCTGTTTGTTGAAGGTTGCCAGTTCGAGCCCAGCCTTCCCATGTCTGTGACTCCTTACGCAAGCTCCCTTTGGTCCCTTTGCAGACCACTACATCATACTTATATGTAAATATAATTTCAAATTACAGTCATGACAGGTACACAATTGTGCCTTAAATGGTACAGATGACTAAGGTACAAAAAAGCACCTGCCAGGATAGATATATTATTGTTCTTCAGAAGGGTACTGCCCCAGCGACAAGCATTTGTACCCATATATATTCACACAGTGGTACTTCCATTTCTCTGTGTGTAGGCATTAAATAAACAAAAACAATATTTCTAAAATCAAGCATTAATATTAACACCACCAATAGATTTTTGCTGTAAATAAACAGAATGAAAAAAAAGTTTATATTTATATCTTTCTTTTCGTTAATTTACTCTTTGAACCACGCTTTGAAGAAGTTTTTGATGTCATTCTGCAGCACTACCTATTTCCGACGGAATAATCCAAAACACACAGTTTACTGCAGCTTAATTGCCTGGTTTTGCCAGCTTTGCTTTGAATTTTTACTTTTAATAACCTGTGCCCACCAGCATTCCTGATGCTCTTTGCGTCACACATGTTGTGCCCATTGTTTCTCATGTGCCTCAAGTGTCTTCCTGTGGGCCAGCAGGGAAATGAGGAGCACTGATTGTGTGGAGTTTTATCTGCGCTGCATGATGTACAGCTTAATTACGAGGGGCGGAGAGCATTACCGGCCCTTTACTACTTAAGCCAAGACACTGAAGCCTGTGGCTAACAGCAACATCCTATTTCCTCCACCCTGGACTTTCAGTTTCCTTTTCCTGTGGGAAAATGAAAGAAAAGTTTGGGTTTAGCAGTAATAGATGTGACAATTTTACATCAATCTGATTGTAGGGAGGTAGTAGCCTAGTGGGTAACACACTTGCCTATGAACCAGAACACCCAGGTTCAAAGACACTTAACCCTGAGTTGCCCCGTGGGACTGTCCCTGTCCCCTGGGACTACTGATTATGACTAATTGTAACTTTATTATACTGCCTATGAGTATAGAAGAAGCATTTTAAAGTCAACAACATGATGAGTACCAGTTATTTAATGAAGAGATTAAATAACTTTTAAATTTTATTCCAATTTTTTTTTTTTATTTAAATCTTCCTGCATCTGGGTTCAAGGGTGGTAGTAGCCTAGTGGATAACACACTTGCCTATGAATCAGAAGGCCACAAAGTTCCAGATTCAAACTTCACTTACTACCATTGTGTCCCTGAGCAAGACACTTAATGCTGTCTGTCTGTGGGGGGACTATCCCTGTAACTACTGATTGTAAGTAACTCTGGACAAGGGCGTCTGCTAAATGCCTTATGTGTAAATGTATCTCATCAGGGTTTTAATAGCCTCATGTGGTTTGGATAGTATTTCAGGAAGGATGCTCAGAAACCAAGAGGAATGAGAAGAATTTTTTTCTTTTTCTAATTGAATGAACTGGCTTTACACGCAGAGCCACATGTCACATGATGGCTTGGAAATGGCAGCATGACAGGAAACCAAATTGGACACAACAGAGCAAAAGGGTCCACCCGCTTCACATTATTGCATCACTGAGCAGAGCAGACAGTTCTTTTTTTTTTTTTAAGTACGGTCACCAAGACTCACAAAGTCATATTGAAACAACCATTGTCCAGCCTGATGAAAAAAAGAACTTTCTGCTCTGCCCAATGATGAAAAGATTAACTGATGAAATTAACCTGCGTAATGCTGTGTTCACTCTAATTTAGTAATTTCAGACGACCAATTTTACCATTGCAGCCAGCATTTACAAATGGCTCCAAATGATTAAACTGGCACGAGCTGTGCTGAAACATGCACAAGGCAGCAACACAATATCTGTTCCCTCGATCGCGTCATTGAGCCATTAAGCCGTTTCCCTACTGCTTGTTTGATGCTATCGGAGGTCTTTTGGCACACGTCTCCAGCAGTGTGAAATGGGCATGTGGCAAAGAAGGAAAGAAATGGAGGCCGACGATTGTGCATTGAAGACTGTTATTTAAAATAATTTACATAGTGTACATAGCGCACTGACACCTTTTAAATCCTTAACGATATGACAATGAACTCCAACTTTTACGTAAACCTAAAATGATAATGCAATTATTAAAGTTTTTGCATGTGGTGCATAAACATCCTTCAACCTCCTGTAGATAAATATAAAAAATATTAATATTATTTTCTCCCATTAATAGTTTGCATGTGTAAATTAAATTGCTTTTTTACACGTAAGTCTGCAGCTAATCATGATTGATAGATTGTTTGTTCTTTTGTGGCTAGCGCACTTAGAAATTAGAACTTATTAAAGCCTCTTGTGAAAAATATACACAACTCAAAAAAACTCAATCAAACTGTCCACTTTTGGAAGCAACGCTGATTGACAATCAATTTCATATACTGTTGTGCAAATGGAATAGACAACAGGTGGAAATTATAGACAATTAGCAAGATGTCCTCAACAAAGGTGGTTCTGCAGGTGGGGACCACAAACCACGTCTCAGTTCCTATGCTTTCTGGCTGATGTTTTGGTCACTTTTGAATGCTGGCGGTGCTTTCTCTCTTAGTGGTAGCGTGAAACGGAGTCTACAACCCACACTATTGGCTCAGGTAGTGCAGCTCATCTAGGAATTACATAAATGCATTTCATTAACATAATTATTGCCACTATACTACGGTAAATAATGTAGTTTGTTTTTCTCCCTAACCAAATTTAAAAGGTTAAAACATGATCTATAACGGTACTTATGGTAATTATATATTTGTAATTCATTAGAAACTTTGGTTAAAAGTTTAGTTAAAAATGTGCAAGAAGCACTTCAAGTGTACCTTCATGTATAATGGTGCATTATGCCGGTTCGTCACAAACAAAAGCTGAAACAGCAGTTTCTCCAGGCGTATATTACACTATGTAATGCCACCTGACCTGCCTGAGCTATTTGGAGTTATTGCCAGGATGATCCCACTTATGGGTGGCTGCGGTCCCACACCCTGTGTCTTGAACTAAGACCCATGTTCGGGAAACCAGTGAGGCAGACCTTGTCTACTATACGCAAGCGTGTCATGCAAGCATAAAACATTTGAGAAAGTTAAAAACATAAGAGCAGCGTAGTTGTGTCGGTATGCTGTTGAGACTTGGCCGGTTTTGTCCGCATTTCGACCAACATCTTAATGCCAGGAGGTCAGCTGCAGGCAAGCGTAAAATTTCATGTCACCCTGTAATCTGGCAATATTTCCATGTAACAGCTTGACAGTTGGCAGGAAAAGAGCTGATGACATCCTTTTTTTCCTAATGCCTGTCTCCACTGGCTTGTCATCTGCCGAGGTTTATCATCGGGCGTCGGGGCTGTTTTCATTTAGACAGAAACATCCTAAGGAAAGATCTTATGTCCTGTGCGTGTGCCACGTCCACAACATCGTCCCCTCTGCCAAATTGTTATTTGTGGTGTTAAGAAATCTGGTCCTCCATAATTCTGCCTCATCACATGGTAGGCTCCACAAAGCGCCATTTAAGTGTTTAGGCTTGAGATTGTCCATGTGCTTTCAGTTTGCTATTTTTAAAAGAGGTTTATCCTCATTGAATTATTCATCGCTTGTGTCCCTTTTGACATAGACAGTCCTGGGATCAGACCGTCATTTACGAAATGAAAAAGCTAGCACTTTTCAGACAAGAGCGAGACGTCTGATTAGGCCGCCACAGTGAAAACAGAAGAACTGTAGCGTACAGACAGAGATAACAATTTCCATCACCACAATAACAGTCATTGTCAAAAATATGAGGGTGGTAATGATGGCTCTGTGCGGAATTCAGTGCTCGCAGGTTTAGGGCTAATGGTAGGTATGAGCGGTGTTGGTGTTATGGGTGGATCACGGCCCCGTGCGGCGTCATTTGGAGTCTCCCACGACCACCCACACCCATGCTGCTGCTACCGTGTCATTACTGCAGACAGCCAGACACAAACACAAGCTCCCATCTCCTCACCTGTGGGAGTGTGGCCATGGGAGCGTGGTGTTTTCTAAAGTAGGCCAGTGTGCCCAGTTTTTTGCAGGTGACCACCGTATGTTGTGGAGAATCAAACCTTAGTTTATTGCAGAACCAGGGACGTTCTGCTTTGTCATGAGATGATTATTATGAAAAAAAGGAATTGTAGAAGCACTACATTAAAGGGTCAGGGATTCCCATGAAATGTGTGTGGGTGTGATATATATGTAGTATGAATATTCCATTCACCATTCATTAACAGTGATGTCCAGCTACCAGAGTCATTTACAACATTAGCACATATAGTGAGGACTTTTGATCTATTTGACCAACAAAACAAATTAATTTTTATTATTTTAAAATTAATTAATGATTAATTGTCACTTGTGACACATCACCTCACAGCACCCAGTGCACACAATGAAATGTGTCTCCACATTCTTCCCTGAGGGAGCAGTGGGCAGCCATGAAAGGACATCGGGGGAGCAGTGTGTGAGGACGGTACCTTGCTCATGGGGACCTCAATGGCCCCTTGGTGGTTCGCGATTTCAACCCGCAACCTTTCAAATATGGGTCCGCTTCGGTAAAGCCATCTCTGTTATAATATGTCATAGAAAAATGTGTTTAACAAAAATACAAATGGCCAAGCCAACAAATGTTTCTGAATATTGATACAATGTTCAGTTTTGTCTAGATGCAACAGTGTGGTTTCCAAATTTTGAGTGCATTTCACACTAATACTTCCATGGAAGGTAAAATGTGACCCCTGACTGACCATTAGCTGAGTGCACCAAGGAGCTCCCCATCAACTGGTGGGACCGTATTCTTCGCCACGGCCTTGCTTCAGGATCTGTGATCATGGACACAGTCCTCCTGCTGAAATTGCACGTCCCAACTCTGCACTGCCCACTTTTCAGGGATCAACTAAGGGGACAAATAATTTCAAGAATATGTTCCAGTTCCCATTCCCATGTTGGTCAATAAAATTGTTATATATAATTGTTAGATATGAGATAATATACGATCAGATGAGGAAAAAAACAATACTGTCATGGCCAACGCGCCTCCAGCCCGCTAGAGGGCACCTCACCAGCCTGGGAGATGGCAACCCGGAAGAGGAAATGGAAGCGGGCGGTGGCAAGTATAAAAGGGAGGTAACACCAAGGAGACAGGCCCGCTCTTTGTATGAGTTAAATGAGTTGTATGAGTTTACTCGCCAGAGACGCTAGCTCTCTTACCCACGACCTACGATAATTGAGATTCCCGTAATACGACCTTCGCCTGCCCACGACTTCGAGAATTGCCTGATCCCCTGGAAACCACGAAAGGAACCCCGACCGGAACTTCCTGACTCCAACCTCTTCCTGCCCCTGACCTTGAACCTACCTGACCCCTCGGCTAAGACGGGATTCCATGCTCCCCTACCTTTCTGCCGCCCAAGACCTACTCCCGTCCTCCCAAAGATACCGAACCATCCTGAAACCCGCCGTCTTCCGGTTCTCCTCTGCCCCGGTCCTTCCCAAAGATCCCGAACTGACTCCCCGCTGCGTTGCAGCGCGTCCATTACTTCCTCATTCCTCGCCGGCCAGGCGTCCCCGGTCCTCCTGCCCCGCTTGCCCAGTGTCCTCTACCGGTACGACGGCTTATCCCCACGCCCAAAGTATGTCTGCAAGTGCGTCATCGAATTCCCCTTGTGACAAATACAAATAATGAATAGAAATAAAAAAAGGTAGAATAAAAGGCATAATAAAACAGAACAAAACCTATAACTATAAAACAAATATAAATGAATCTTAAAATTACTTTTTGAAGGACATAATCGGTGTGAGATTGCATTTTATTGTTCTTTCTGGATACTGGAATGATCAACTACTAGAGTTAATTCCAATAACATAATGCAACTCTTGTTATTCCTTTAATGCTCCCCAGAAAACCGCGAACAGAGGATCAGTGCAAAAAAAACCTTTTTTTGTTAGATTGTCTCTTCACTCTACAGACCTGATTTACAGACCACCAATATATGGAGACTGAGATGAATCCACTCGTCTTTCTGAGGTAGGACCCTTACCATCAATGAATCTGGACATGAAGTTCATGGTTCATCACAAAATCTAACGCTGTCTGTCGTTGCCTCAGATCAAGCATGTTTGTGTCCAGCTGTCTGAATCCATTTGCTCTTGCTCTGTTTTAGAAAAAAGAAAAAAAGAAAAGAAAAGAAAGGAGAGAAATACCAGTCTCCAGGGCAGTGGTGGGTGAAAGGCGCTTGGCCCGCTCTGAAAGGCGCAGTAATAACACGGCTCCCCAGCGCTGCCACGGGCCCGTGGAGACGGAATAATCTGCGGCGAGGCCCAGACAGTGGACATCACATCTTCCGTTCCGCTGGCCGCGCTGACGCGGGTCCGTGTTGTTTTACTGTGGTCCTTGCTTCCCGAGGCTTGTGTACACACGGTGGCCTTTTACCGTCACACGCTGAGACCTTTTCCCCACAGCTGAACCCAACTGCTTCTTCATAGTTTTCAAAACTATAGGGTCATAGCACCGCTATACATTATTCAAACACCATTAAACACTAAACATTGCTATAGATAAATTGAAAACAATCAAAGCAGCTTCCATTTTTACATTGACCTTTCGAATTGTACAATATTTCTGTTTATATAGTGTCTTGAAGAACATCTGCAGAGAAATGAGCAGAGACACAAAATTACATGCACACACACAACACCACCCATAAACACTGGATTCACTAAACTAAAGACAATCAGATTATAGAGTTGAGTTCCAGTCCCTCCCTTCCTCCCTCACTCCCATCTTTGTCTCCGGCTTTCTTGCAGCTCACAGTGCAGTGTGCCACGGTGACCTTTTCTGTCACTTTCCCGAAGGACATCCTGTGAAGGAAACAATGGGAGAGAACAAAGCTGAACAGCGGTTCCCAGCTCATTGTTCGCCTCACAATGGTGGCGAAGGGTTCAGGCAGTCGTGACACCTGTGTTCCACACACTCTGCCTGCGTTACACCAACAGCCACCAAACTGCTGCCAGGAAGTATAAGAAAATGAATGGGTTAGCCTGAAGACAAGGTCAGGTTTTTATGAGTACAATTCATTCATTTCACTTTGAAATATTACAAAATGTAGTTTTCTCTGTACGTTGTTTTCACAAATAAAATGTAAAAAGGCCCGTGTTATACAGTACAGGCCAAAAGTTTGGACACACCTTCTCATTCAATATGTTTTTTTTATATTCATGACCATTTACATTGGTAGATTCTCACTGAAGGCATCAAACTATGAATGAACACGTGTTATGTACTTAACAAAAAAAAAAAACATGTTTTATATTCTAGTTTCTTTGCTCTGCTCTGATTGCTGCTTTGCACACTCTTCATTCTCTCGATGAGCTTCAAGAGGTCATCACCTGAAATGGTTCTCCAACAGTCTTGAAGGTGTTCCCAGAGGTGTTTAGCACTTGTTGGCCCCTTTGCCTTCACTCCACGGTCCAGCTCACCCCAAAACATCTCAATTGGGTTCAGGTCCGGTGACTGGCGGTCAGGTCTCCACTTTTTGTTAAGTACATAGCTCCATTTACATTTACGGCATTTGGCAGACGCCCTTATCCAGAGCGACTTACAACATGCTTTCAAGTTACCATCGAAAACTCCACATGTGTTCATTCATAGATTTGAAGCCTTCAGTGAGAATCTACCAATGTAAATGGTCATGAAAATAAAGAAGGTGTGTCCAAACTTTTGGTCTGTACTGTATATTAGATTCAGGTGGTTCGGATTCGGATTTGGGGATGTTTTCAGTTTAAACGTTCATAAAAAGATTGAGAGCAAATTAAAGTGGTCCTGGAGTGGTCGCAATTCAAAAAACCCCATCCACAGGGCACGGATGAGCGGATTCAAAATGTATGAATATTTTCTAAATCACAAGATAGCAGCAAAATTACACGACCTTCAGCCACCAAATGACTTTTGGAGCAGTCAATCTGTTACTCCAATACAGTAACCTTGTACTGATAGCACTGAAGACATCCTGCTAGTTTGGGGTGCCCAACTTCTAACTGTTTTCATTTGGCATCCTCCAAGTTCCAGACACACTGCTCACCAAGGGTAATGGATAAAAGCTGAGAACACATTTTGTTGTGTGCACTGTATGCTGTGCTGCAGTGTATCACAATGACAATCACTTCACTTTCACTTCAAAGAGAACAAGAGAAGATGAGATGAGCTCTGATTTGATTCTTCAAGAGGTTCTTAAAGCTAGAGAATAAAGATGCTGTTCTAATGGTGATTAAGAGCTTGTTCTCATCTGGGAACCAGACGAGAACGGACTAGACTGGGGCCTGTAAATTTGACATTCCATGGAAGAACAAAATGACATTCCATGAAAGAACATAGTGGTCTGGATGGAGTATAATCTATTATAATTTAGTTCAGGTACAGAAAGCAAGTGGCATTCACCATTTATGCAAACATCTGCATGGCCATAGGTTTCCATCGGAGGGCTCAAAGTGGCACGTGTCCTCTTTGGTTGACTGGAAACCAGACGTGCCACCGCATTCTGGGCCATTTTCGGTAATACAGACATCTCGTGGCGGTTTCAATTACTTTTCAGATGTTGCAGTTGACATTCCCTCCCGTTAAAAGACGTGTTCATTGTTCTGCGCCCAGACAGTCAAAGGCAGAAAAAGGGCCGCTGTGTTTACAATAAAAAGCTACAAACCGCAGGTAATTGTGTCCAGAGCCGCGTCTATTTGTCAGCACATGCTTGTGAGTAAACAGTCACCTCTGGTGCAGGGTAAACACAGGCAGGCCTGAAACCAGACGACTGAGAGGGAAATGTGAAGGGAAGGGGGGGACCGCACAGGCACTCCCCCACTGCTCTGACGTCACTGTGTAAACTCGCTCAAAGCCTCCAACCTCACAGGGAGCTACGAAGCCAATCATTGGCCCTGCTGATCCTCTAAATATCCCTATTCTTTGGGGGGGTGGGGGCACCCTGGAGGTGGAAATGTTCTAATCACTTGCCAGGCAGGGGCACAGAGTGTAAAAGGGGTAGCCGTGGTGGGAATTGATAGTGAAGACTGTAGTTGCTGCCAGAATGCCGTTTTTACATCGTTTTTTTTTTTATCTCAATCACAAATACGCGCGTGCCTCAAAAACCCAGACAAGTCCAAAAACCTGAGCGCTTCTGTTCAGGGAAAGGATGAGGTCTGGTCGCCCTAACTTTGGGGTGCTATGCCAACTTACTTAACAACTTAAAGGTAGCATATGCAAATTACACTACATGTTGCAAACAACTGTTTTCTGACCCCAAGAGGCTTCAGATTTCGAAAAGCTACTGTAATTGATCAAACTGATTAACAGCTCTGGTGGGGGTGGCCAGGCGGGGTGGCCAATCAGATTTCACCCCCAAGCCCCTGGATCTGAAATGGTCATTTCATTCGTGAAAGATCTGAAAATGGTACCACAAGGAAATCATCTTCTTTAAATAGAGTAATGATGGTAGCCAGATGCTCATTTTAAGAAGCTTCCTTGACATTACATTCCACTGTACTCACTTTCATACTAACCTTAGATTTAATACGATAGATTATCTATCTAGCATGTCAAACCAAGAAAACCTTTTCACAAAGTAATCATATTACCAAAGCTCTAAACCACCATTTGAAACTGGGCAAAATGACTTCTGTACGTCTTCCATACACAATCTAGGACATGGAACTGCCCTGTCTACATATCCTGTGTTACATTGAGATCCTTACTGATCCTGATGGTTGATTTTGGTTTATTTTAACCTGTGATCAGATTTAATTTAGGGTGGATGTGGGATTTAGTTCTACAGGTGGATAGTATACATCACATTTACAGCCTGGTAAACCTTCGCAATGTGATCCCTGGCCTGGATAAGAATGGACTGTTCTTCTCATTTCATAAAATGTCTTCCAATCATGTTTGATAAGTATTTCTTCTTTTTTTGTGCCCACTGTCTTTACGGGTTGCTTTCTAATGCTGAATGTGGGTATTAGTGATGATAGCATGACAATGACAATATAGGATTAGTCCTGAGGGTACTGTTGTGGTCTTAATTACAATATCTGGTCCTTAGGAACACTTGAAAGTTATCAAATTTGCATCACATTGCACGTAAGTTCTGGAGTTTACATCAACAGGCAGACAATGTTCCTCACACTTGGTGATTTTAATCAGAGTCTGGCAAACCCTTCCAATCATGAGGCATTTCCCAAACACCAGACATGAGGACACGAAGTTCTCCCGGTATCTTTCCTTTTCTAACGTTTGACAAACCGCTCGCTAACCCTCAAACTTGAAAATAAAATAAGATTCAGTAAAGGCTCATATGGATTTGACTTTGTCCACTCCTATGCTGCCAGGTGGACGGCTATCAGTGAAAACAAGCTTCAGTGGGTTTCACACGGAGTTCCAATTCTCCAGGCCGAAAACAAAAACAGACATGTGTTTGGAGCTTGAAGTGAAACCGCAGTTTTCAGTTACGGCTCCCTCCTGTCCCGCTGTGCCCCATGCCGCCCTGAACCCTCTCGGGGTCTTGGGCAAACAGTGTTGAAACAGGTGAGAGGCGGCGATGGGCCTGCATGTGTGATTCCCACAGCGGCCACGGCCTTAAAAAAACACCGGAGCCCAGTTGTAAAGCTGTGTTGATAATACCAGAGCTGCTAATGACTGTGGGGGTCTTGCCGATAAAGACGCCCCCTTCTTTGAGCAATTGTTATTATTTTATTTACTTGCTTATTATTTTAAAACATCAGCTGATTGTCATTTATTGCACATAACCTAAAGTCAGCAGAGGTCCAGATGTGTATTCCAAAAAATCCGATTACACATTCAACATTTGAATAAAAATGAATGGAAGTATCCCCTCAATATGCATAGCAATGTACTCAATGTACTGAAATTACAAAGTTAAGTTAAAGAGGATAATATACCAAACTACACATATTTTGGCCAAAGATACACCACAGACCAGAAATTGTGGCCCACCCTCGGACTCTAATGATCGTTTTTCTGGACATTTTCTTTTTTCTTCTTTTTCCTTTTTTATGGTATTTCTCTCCTTTCTATTCTTTTTTTTTCTTTTCTTTTTTTTTTGTGCGCTCATAGTAAAATTCTGATTCATCCAGATGAAGATATTTAATTACACGCAGTACACAGTTTTTGGGATCATAAAACATAATTGTTATTAATTAATGCTATGGTAAATAAGCAATTTCTTATGTCTTAATCAAAAAGGGATGAAGGTCAGAGGTTACCAACCTTTCCTGGTTTGGTGAGATTGGAATGAAAATGTATTGTGTAAATATTTGCTGTCTTCATACATAAATCACCCTTACTGCTAGCCAAATCATAGTCAGGGTCTAAGAGGGCATCTAAAATATTTTTTTTTGTGTATGCGTGTATTTGCAGTAAAAGTGAGTTTTTTTAACTTGTGTTTGTGTGTGTCAAAAAAAACTAAATGTATGTGTGAGAGAAATTCCAAAGTTTTTCACCTGTCCAAAAGTAAATGACCCGTTAGACGACCATTCCCATTGTTTCCATGGCAACGACTCTGGAACGCTGTTGTTTTTTTTTTTTGCCAACTAATCCCATCTTCTGAGAAGAAAACTGCTGCTCCAGTCAACACTGTGATCCTAAATGCATACTTACACATACAGATTCCAGGATTCTTTCTATGTACATATCAACTTTCATTGCTTAAATATTGTTGGTATAATCAGCTATAATTGTATATACTCCAGGTTTCATTGCATATTTATATAGCCTTTTAATGTATTTCACATTTTATTTTATATGTTTTGGCTTTCATTGTATATATTTCAGGTGTTGTTTATTCAATGTATACTACAGGTCATTAAATATTTGGCTCTGCTTCTCCAGTGTTGGTTAATAAAGTGTGGAGACTTGTGCGAATATCTGAATTAAAAAAAACAAAACATTATATTCTCTGTATATCAATAAACTTTCAATTAATAGATTTTTAAAAGTTTGTTCTGCAGCTTGTGTATTTGTGTTGGTAATACTTTATAAGTATTTTCCAGAGGTGTATCTGTACGCTGACATAAAATGCTTGAATGAATGGACAATGATTAATGGTTGGAGGACTTTTTTTTTCAATAAAAATATATTGCACCGCCAAGGGGGCCATTACTCGCCCCTTGTTATCAGCAGGGGCTTCTGCTCTAGTGTTAGAGATTAGGGACGGTTCAGTAGACATTTTCATGAAAACATGACTGAGCACAGAGGCCAATCACGAACAAAAACACAGCCACTGCTATTCAATACAGGGTATGGATATTAGATTTTGCAATATAAACAAATATTAGAAAACCCTAAGGGTGGGACACGTAGCGCAGATTGAAGGTTTGAAGATTTACAGCTTTGAAAAACCAACTGAGGCTTTGAATTTGGGTAAATTGCATGTGAGTGTAGTGACTTTGTATAATATTAGAAGAATATTAGTGGTGCTAGTCACCAGTGTGCAAGTGGGGCATCACATTTTGGTCACATTGGATAAAAATGTCTTTCAAACGTAAGTAATGTAATGAAATCATCTTTTAATTTGTGACAGATGTCACAGCTGTGAAAATCATGTATTGATATGCCTCCCTGACCGTCTTTCTCACACAATGTCTTGTTACACGTCCCCACCCGCCTCTATACAAGAACAGAAGGGGGCACAAAGACAAATAAAAAGTATGCCATACATATGTTCAAAGATTTCAGTGTTCATTCTTCGACAATTTCTGTTCTCTGCTTCTACCAACAACTTACTAACAAATCATACCATGCCTAGTTACCTAGTTTACCTTTAGCGAATTTAGTCAATCCTAGATCTGTCCTATAAATTCAGAACACGCCTCACACGTACAATTCAACTCTCTATGTTTTTAGCTAATATGCATACAGCTGATTCATCCTTTTGCATTTGAGGGTTAAATGTCTTGCTCAGGGACGCAATGGTATTAAAGGGGGGGTTTGATTCTGTGACTTTGTGGCATTCTGGTTCATATGTGTGCGTGTGTGGGTGTTCACTAGGCTACGAACACACTTTCCCCTCTTCCACTCCAGTTATGTCACGACTAAACACTTCTAATTATGGCTCAGACGATTTCCCCGCACTTTTCTGTTTATTTCTCCTCAAAATGTTTGTGGCATTGGATCATACATGCTGCATGACTCAACATAACCCTACAGTAAAAACTAAAAGGCTGTTTTGTTACCCACACAGCTGCCAAAGTCCATTTTTCTTTTAAACCATGCAGTAAATGAGTCTAACACAGATTTATGCAATTGAATGTGCATAGTTAATCGGCAACATGCATATTTAGGTGTAAAATATAGGTCTGTTGCCTACAGTGTCTGTAGCACAAATAAAAAAATAACGTTGAACTTTTTATTTGCGAGGTGAGCATAAGCCATTCAAATTCATTTATGCAAATTTTCCTGTAAAGTAGTTGGCCAACCTGTTGCCTGATGCCAGCCAATGAGTCGTATAATGCTGGTTGTCACTCCTGTCCTCCCTGCACGCCAGTGTCATTCAAGTGTCAACATGATGCGTATGTGTGAACGTACAACTAAATGCTACTGTGTTAATTGCATTTTATTTTTGTGATATTTTTGTGATTTGCAGAGATAAATACTTCATCCATTAATAAGTGCATATTTCCTACTGATTATAGGAATGAAATTTAAAACAACCTTTTAATATAAGTAAATATATTAATGGATCGCAAATCAGGAAGTTTTCTTTTAACTTCAGCAAAGCCCAGCACGTAGGATTAGATGCAATTGCACCCAGCTTGTCCCTTAGCAGCACTGAGAGTCTGGCAGAGATCACGGATCTGCTCCACAGATAGCCTTCATCACAAGGATGCTAATGGGCTCCCACTTTGACAACGATCAGCCTCGAAATTAATGTTTCTTTGCCCTTTCCCAAAACTGCCAGCCAGGTCGTTCCCGCTCTTATCATCCCAATGATGTTCTGTGATAACATGCCGGTAAATGCTGACGCATTACTGAAGCTTGTGATCAGCTTGGCCTTTTCTTCTTTAGATAAGATGGGCCATGGTTTCAGGTAGCTCAGGGTGCCAGTTAGACATCTGCAAATCGGCCACTGTTATCAAGGCAATATATTGTTTTTTTTTTTTTACTGTAGAGCCTTTGGGCTTTTCCTAAAAAAGGTTCCCTTTGTGGTATGTCAGGAAAGAAAAATAAAAGATTTCTGTCAATGTCTATCTACAAGGCAAGGATCAGGTACATTACTGCCGAAGATCATGAACGCTCTTTGAACAGAGATATATATGAAGCTTGATCCTTCAACAAAGTAGTAGATTCAAAAGAGCCAGTTATCACAAAAAAAAAGACTATTAGCTTTGTACGTGGAATGCAAAAGGAAATGAACTCTTCGTGCAATGATGAAATGGCTGAGCCTGCATTCCCAGGGAATCACAAGCAATTTCACTGTCCTCACGATGTCACGCTAGCATCACCTGTTTTTAACTCAGTCAGCAGCCGGGTATGAAACACAGTATACAACAAGGCGAGCATTTGCAAAACACAAAGCTTGGTGTTTCTGTCTTTGGAAGGATGGAGTCCATTCTTCATAAATAGAAGTGGTGTCTTCCAGATGGTGGTTGAGCTGCTGTTAGATAAGTTCGCTTTGGTTGAGAACTGCTAACTGAATGATCTCTGGATGGGGGACATCATCATCGTCGTCATCCTGGAATACCCAACAGGATTTAAAAGAATGGTTCATCAGCATAAATATGATCACCAACCGTTTTTGGGGGGACAAGTGGATCCTTCCCAAAAATGTTATGTGTCATCCATAAATTGTTAATACAGGTTGCATGGTGTCATGCTATCTGGTGATGTTGTGTCACACCTCAAAGGTTGTGAGTTCAAACCTTTTGTGGAGGTTCCATGCTCTTCCTTGCTTGGGTTTCTGGGTTTCTTCTTACTGTCCAAATGCATGCACCCTTGGTGAATTGGAGACTCTGAATTGTCCGTACGTGTGAGAGAATAGTGTGCGGGTATGTGTGTGTGGTGCCCTGCAGAGGGCTGCCACCCCGCCCTGCGCCCCAGCTTCTTGGTAGGCCTCTGTTTATGTCAATATTTACATCACATTAAAAATCCAGCGCAATTATATGCACTCAGTCCAACTGCACTCATTCCTGGTTAATGGACCTGCCCCACTTACTGTAAAACCAACACACTCAATTCCGCCCAAAGCACACACAGCCTAGCAGCGCTGCACATGGCAACAAATATACAATTACGCTCGGCTCCGAGAAGGGGGTTCCACCACACGGGTCACTGAGAAGGACTTTGAAGTTGGGCACAGTTGGGTACAATTCACTTTGTTCCTCCTTAATGACTTAATGAAGTTGTGCAGATTGGTATTTCACATAAATATCTTCGGTGCACCCCATTATTTCAGCCATTTGTGAAAGTCCTTACCAAAAAGAAATAACCCGAAGAGGGTTTTCCTGCTGCACATTTGACTCTAAAAGACAAGAACAGGGCAGCAAACTGAACAATGTTAAATGACATCATGCGCAAGTCTGTGCAATCGGCAATGTACTAATTGGTTTCAGTTGTCAGATATTTCTTCTTAATGATAGTCATGAAGTATTAGATCTACTTGTTAATAAATACACTGCAAGTCTTTCAAC
Organism: Denticeps clupeoides; assembly: GCF_900700375.1. Taxonomy (NCBI): domain Eukaryota; kingdom Metazoa; phylum Chordata; class Actinopteri; order Clupeiformes; family Denticipitidae; genus Denticeps; species Denticeps clupeoides. The sequence goes on along the minus strand of NC_041720.1, from coordinate 11,188,119 downwards.
AAATGCATTCATAGATTATTATGATGTTACCAGGTGAGAAGCGCTGAAAGCATCTGTCCTCTGCGTAATGTTGGCTTGTAGATTTTCAAAACTTCTGAACCATTTTTAAAAGTGTTACTGAACATTGTATGTGCAATACATCACCCCAATTCTATGTTGTGCTTTACCTCACTCAAAGGGTGTCATGACTATGAATGACTACATTTATGGCGTTTGTCCAAAGTGACTTACAATCAGTAGTTACAGGGACAGTCCCCCCCTGGGTGTTTTGCTGAGGGACACAATGGTAGTAAGCGGGATTTGAACCTGGGTCTTCTGGTTCACAGGCCAGTGTGTTACCCACTAGGCTACTATCCCTAAAAATCAAGTGCCTGACTATGTAGTCGTTATAATAAAAATGTGTCTACACAATGCAAAATAGAACCAATTTTCTCTCTGTCTCATCTCCCTGTCTCAACTGTGTGACAACTGCGTTCGTTTTAGAACTCGCCTCACACCTTTCTGTCTTTCAGGGCAACGCGGTGCCCCACCCCTCTACCCCCACCCCATTCCCGGATGAATGTGTGCATGAGTGCCGCCCTCAGAAATAACACAGGCATTCCTCCCCGCGAGTGAGTAAGAGGGAAAGCAATTAGCACATATTAGAGAGACTGGAGCGTGGCTGTCAGGGCGGAGGTGAGCGTCGCTGAGCCAACTTTCACCAACACAGGCACAGGTGCTGCCCTGGCTGCTCAGTCCTCCCACGGGGGCTTTTGGGGGATAAATACATCACCTTAAGCTCTCAGCCTGTGATTATTCCAGTCACATGACCCTAAATGTATGTGGGTCAGTGTGGGATTTAAGTCTGTCGTCTGTCAAAAGGCCTGTTTTAAGGCCTATAGGCCCCATTAGTAGTGGTGTAAGACTTTAAGCTTTGAACACAAGCTGACTACATTAAAAAGGCACAATTTTAGGCCAATTACGTTTGAAACCTCCACAATATGCTGAATAGGTTTCGCCTAGCATCTGATATTTATATCTGTGTGTGTGATTTAATGGCATAATATAATCCAGACCTTTTTAGTCGTGTGCCCCAAAACCACAGTACACATAAAAAAAAGAAGTCATTTTGCTATAATTAACATCATGCTGCGCTTGTGGTGTCTTTAATTACACTCCTTTCTCATATCTGGTAAGGGACCGCTCCATCCATGAGTAAAGAAAAATATGATAATCATATTTTTTTGTGTTATTTTGATTCAGTTTCAGCATTTAATTTACCTTGTTGTGTGTTTGTGTGTGTCAGTGCGTGTGTGTGTGTGTGGTCTCTGTTTAATGGCTTCTAGTTTCCTCCTTGTGACCAAAAAATAGTTCGATAGGGTCCAGCTTCACCATGTGGTTTTTAATTCCTCTCAACCATTCAGTGATGATTGTTTCCTGCGGATCTGGTCAAGATCATCCTGGAGGACACCGCCGAGACAGAAATTTTCAATTACAGGAGAATGGCGACAAAAACAATAAGTATGGCTGCCTGGGTAGATGGGAAATGAGTTTCTCAGTCAGCGTATCCCACATTCCCATTGTTAGGCCCAAATTGCATTGCCTCAGTTTAAGATTACATTAGTTTAACTTTGTTGTCACCAGGTTGCTCACAGTCTCTTCCACGTTTTGTGCTCGCCTCACAATGTCACCAAAATGCCCCCATGGTGTTCCTCCATGCACTTAATCTGCTTTGCCTTTCTCACCTGTCTGCATGTGTAACCTGTATTTTCAAAGCATTTTTCATTATACAGAAAGTAGTTTTAAAACTAGTTTTATTTCGGTGTATCTATCAAAACATTTTCCTTCTGACCAGCTGATGAAAAAGTCCACTTTCTCGAAGCAGTGTATGCTTTTGCACAACTTTTTTTCTCCAGGGGAGGGAGGTTTGCTGTCCATGTGCAGGCAGGTGTTTGGGTGTTAGTTTCAGAGGGTGGCTGGGAAAGAGCCGCTTTCAAGTGACCCCAGTCAGCATGCAGCTCTGAGCCAGGAGATAGGCTCTGTCCTGGGGTCTTCTTTTTTCAACATATTCATTTCATTCCTCCCAGGATTTCTTCAGAGTCACGTTCAGAGAATCTTTTGGTTAAAATGCTGTACTTTTGCTTATACAAGGCAATTCAAGAGAGGCAAAGAAAAAGATAAATGATCTCTGGTTCCATTGCAAAACTCATGCTTTAAGATCAGTTTTAACATTTCAAGGGGATTCTTATATACAATTATATACAATTCAGTAATTTATATAAGACAGGTAAGGACTGCTAATATTAGATAATTACACAGTAGTCCAGGGTAAATCATTTGAAAAGTTAACAGAATGATCAATAATGTTATCAGTAGGTTTCATTTATGTTCATAACATAAATGAATATATATATATATATATATATATATATAGAGAGAGAGAGAGAGAGAGAGAGAGAGAGAGAGAGCCAAGTCTGTCCTACACGACTGAGGAGCTCTAGGTATCATGTAAGCCACAACACTCCTTTAGCAGCAGAAGGTCTTACCCTCCTAGTGTCTTCAGTTCAAACTATTTTTTGTCTTCATCAAATTGAATAACTTAGTGTTTATTTCATATGAGAACTGTAACAATGTTTGCCTCAGGTATGAGCTCATATTATAAGCATGTCTGTGTTTGCATCTGAAACATCTGCATCAGAGTGGCTTGTTGCATGTTGCCAGGGGTAAACATGCATATTTATGAGACATGTCTGAGATTCTCTGTGTGGGTGTGTGGACCTGATGCGAGGCACTTGATGTAATGAGAATTGAGGGAGGAAGATCAACAACATGAAGATTGGCTGTAATGTTTGCTATGCCTCATATCATATGGGTATTTATTAATATACTGTACACCACCACAGAGGCCCGCATGTTCCAAACAAGGAAGTCTGGTAACCATGCCAATGAAAATAGTGCCATTAAGCCACATCAGGCACATGTCACCTACCTAAGATTCAGTGCCATGGATAGATAAATATATAGATCCCCAATGGAAATAAGATTATATTCAGCACTTACCCAACATCTATAATATGTGAGTGTTTATAAAGTCATTCATCTCTGTTTTACGTAAATCAACACCATGCATATACTTTTCCAATACCTATTTATATAATAAATATAATATAATACCAATACCATACCATATATAATACTACATTTTAAACATTCAGGATAAACCTTTGAGCTTTGTAAGCATAGTTGCTGACATTTACATTTATGGCATTTATCAGACATCCTTATCCAGGTAAAACTGTTCAGCAGACTAATATAAGCACATATACTCATCATGAAAAAGGACACAAAAAGTATAAAAGTTTGAAAACACACTAGCACAACTTTCAGAAAAAATCAGTAATATTAAAATATGTTCAGAATGATTTGGGAGCAAAATGCATCAATATCAACTTCTGGTCTCAACATTCTTCTCAAACATGGTGTGTACATTTGTAAAAACGGCACATGGTAGTGTTTGGTTGAAACTCAAGGACCATCTCCAGACTGCCTGCTCATGGACGTGGTCCAGGCTCAGAGTGAAATGGTAGCCCGGAAGGTGAGGTCTGAAGAGGTTGGGCTACTCATGCTCTCGTTGCTCTTCCCTAAACAATAGTGCACTCTACGGACTTGTGAGAAGCCCTGCCAAAATTTGACAAAGATCTCCAGTGTGGGGCACGGTTTTGAGACAAAGTGTAAAGCATTGCTCGTAGACTTTTTATACCAGGACTAGAGAAGCCTGCCCAGATCAGGCAGAATCTGATTAGGATGAATTCATATTCATAAAAGTGCTCTAGTGGACACGCCCTAGTAAACTGTGTTTCTGGCCTGTAATCTGATCCAACAAGTGTGCTCTACATGACTTATGGGACTCCTGCATCTTATATGCAAAGAAAGTGGCTAGATTGATGCCTAGACAGTATGTGATTCATTGAAGCAAATGTCTCAGTGTCTTTTAAGAAATTCACTGCCCTTTTCCTTCTTGTTGATACTCATCAGGGAGGTGGAACGATACTTTACTAATACAATATCAGCCAACCACAAAGTCTAAAGTCACAGAAAGTCACGAAAGTCACATCTTATGCAGGGACACAATTGTGTTAAGTGTGGTTTGAACCTTTGAACTTTGTTGTGATCTGGATCTAAGGCATTATAATAAGGACAGTATGGGAAGCTGGACTACATACAAATGTACATTGTAAATAAGGTCACATGCAATATACTGTACTGGTTTGCACAAATGAGAAAAACACATATTCTGATTTAGCTGAAGCTATTTTTTCTCTGCTCTTTAAGCACACACACACACACACACACACAAAACTTTTGGACACAAGGCACAATAGGAAAAAATATTTCTCAGAAATTATTAACAAACCTACCTGAATTCCAATGGCTAAAATGTGCCGTGTGAAAACTAAATATAAATGTCTAATTGCTTGCTGGAGCTGAATGGAGCCAACCCAGAGTTCAATTGGATAAGAGGTGTTAAGGAAGGCAGTCTGCCAGCAATACTGCGGTGAGCTCTAGGACACACAAACACATGCTCACTCACACACACCCACACGCACACACACTCACACATGCTGTAGGGAAATCTGTGGGCAATATGCTATGACTTCACAGCAATTTACCTGTCCAACATAAATGCAAAGTATTTCCATTGATATTTTGCAATTCACACATATACATCTAGTGGCCGAAACAGAACCTGAGATGACCCTTTACAGCAGTGTCATACCTACTTTATAGCAAACACCAGAAATAAAATGGCCTTTTACTATATAATAAAAATAATGACTGAACAATTGGTGTGAAATATAGAAGACATATTTCCTTCCTTCCGTAGACACAAAATGTACAGTAATTGAATAGTGATCCTTTATCATTATGCTAGCAAAATTAAACTGTGATTCAGGCCCTTACAAAGAGGACGAGGCCTTCATCTTTCTTCCTGGCCTTGTCCAAATGACAGTAGGAATAAGTCTGTCTCTGGGCATTGGTGACTCAGCTTGACACAGAGACCAAAAAAAGAATCCATTCTGGATTAAACTGTCACTCTATGCCATTTGTCATCGAGTAAAGGGGTTCTAACAATGTCTAACAATTATAATGCAGTCTGTATTTATGGCATTTAGCAGTTTCAGGGAGAGGTCCCAGTGCAAGCACTCACTCCTCAGTGAGGGAATCAGCTTTGATGAACTTTGTTGTACTGATTCCTATCTGCTACAAATTCTTCTAGTTGGCGTGCTGAGATAAGGGCCGTGTTTACATTTTTTGTGCCTAACAATGTTTTCAGTACCACTTCCTACAGTATAGGGCTAAAGATATCAACGGGGAGCTGATGAAGCTTCAGCTTCAGCTAAACATTCAAAGATGCATCCAGTCCAAGCAAGCAGTGCTCCAAAACAGTACAGCAATTTTAGCTTGGCCCATGGCCGTGAAACTTGAAATAAGCCCCTAAAAGTGTACAATTATTTGTTCATTTCCCCGGGCGCGTCCATCTTCAGTTTCCGACCAACAAACTGTTCAGTATCAGGCGAGCTAACAATCAACTGATTTACCGCTGATGTCAGTGGAAAACCAAACAGAGACAGCCAAGACCTTGTGGAATCGAAGGCAGGCCATAGACTGTCCCCATGGAAGAAGACTCCTCCATGAGCATGCTCCGGCGAGCAGGCGGCGGTTTCACCCTCGAATGGGTCTGTTGCAGATCCATTCGTGCTACTATTCTATCAAGAGCAGATGCAGCACCGGCGAAAAACAAGAGGGAGGAAAAGGAGAAAAACAAAATAACACTGCTAGGGTAATCAATTACTGGAACAGATATATATCTTCCTGTTCCCTCAACGAGATTCATGTTTACCCCATGCGTCCCGTCCTCAGCTCAGAGCTGTCCAGTTAAAGAAATGGCTTTCATTATCCACTGAAAGGTATCCAGCAGGAACATTTATTCACATGGTTCACATGAAATGCAGCGAGGCTTTATTTTGCTTCCACAGGCCAAATTGAAACCTGCACATCAGAGAGAGTGAGTGTTTAAATTAGGAAGTCATAAAATGTCAACATGTCCAAGTGGGTTTTTTTTTTTTTTTTCTTTTCACAATCACATTAAGGCAGCCCCCTCTAGTGGTGCATCCTTAAATCACAAGCCTCCGCAATTCGTATTTACATTTACAGCATTGATCAGAAAAGCCATTATCCAGAGCGACTTACAATCAATCTACCTGGGTCTTCTGGTTCATACTATCGGGTTCGACTATCTTACCCACTAGGCTACTACCACCCTATTTATGACCCTGCAATGAGAGTTAGGGCTAATCTTTTTCATCTTCTTCTTTCATCTGCTCCTGTTAGGGTTGCCACAGCAGATCAACCTGTCTGGCTGTCGCACTGTTGAAGTGGCAAATGTTTTATGCCGGAAGCCCTTTCTGATGCAAGCCTCCCCATGATAAATGCTGCTGTAAATGTACCCAGCCTCAGTGGCTGTCAGTGGCTGGGTTTTATTTACATAATACTGGTAGATTAGTCTTGAAATAATCTGTATATATTTTTTTTAGATATATTTAGCTGTTTAGAGTTGATGTGTACCAAGTGTTTAATAAGCCTAATGTGAAATACAAATGCACTTTGATGCCTTGTCATATATGACTGATGGTCATGTTATCTTACCTCTGTGGTGCAATAAAATGTTCAGCATATGAGAAACCAACACAAGAATACTTGACGTACCTGACATGTTGGCTCTCAGTGGGCTTCTCTGCTGTGCTGGGCACTTCCGGATAAATTTCAGCATTCAGGTTATAGACTGTAGGAGAGTTACTGAGGTCAGCGGTGTGAATAATATGCTTTCTGTGACCACAATGAACATTTTGCAGCAGCGCCGCCCTAATGTGCAGCAAGGCCAGGTGGTCTTAAGATGGCCTCTCTCAGAACCACTGTTTAAGACTTTTGCATTTGCATTTATGGCCTTTATCAGACGCCCTTATCCAGAGCGACTTACAATCAGTAGGTACAGGGACCGTCCCCCTGGAGCAACTTAGGGTTAAGTGTCTTGCTCAGGTAGACACAATGGTAGTAAGCGGGATTTGAACCTGGGTCTTCTGGTTCATAGGCGAGTGTGTTACCCACAAGGCAACTACCACCCCAGACTTCATCTGTACATTTAGAGGTCACTTCCAAGAAGAAAAACAAAACTACTGTACAAGTGGCCCGAAGGGAGAAATGTTTCCTTTTAAACAGCAGCAAGTCAAAGTAGGTAAAGGATGAATATTGTAATCTCTGCATTTTATGAACTACTGTTCATGTTGTGCATGTCTTGGGCTACACAGTAAATTCTATTTAATGTATGTTTGAAGTAATTGCCAGATGGAGCTGTGATGGAGACTATTAAACCTCAACATAAAAAGCCAAAACAGGGAACAGTGTGGGAGCGAGAGATCCAGATGCACAGCAGAAGCGATGGAGACCTTGCGTTTTAATGAGAGCGATTTCTGTGGGATTTCTGCACTAATTACAACCTCCTACATCAGACTTCCACATGCCTTCTAGTTGCGGGTCTAATGCTATCAAATACAGAAAATACAGAGTGAGTTGGTGGGTGGCTCAGAGAAGGCCCATCGTACAGCCACACACAATGCTTGGGCACAACCCAAACATTAATAATTCTAAAATGTGCCAAAAATGATTATAAATGTGTGCTAATCTAAATGGAATTCTGATTGACATTTTGCTGAGAGGAATATGACTGATAATGTGGCCAGATTTGACTCTTTTTTTTTTTTGCAGTAGCTGAATATAAATATTTCTTTTTACAATTGAAATAATACACTCACGTACATAGTATATTGTGAGATGTTTATTCAAATGTTATTAACATTAACAAACTATTAGCTAAACCTTCTGTTAGATTATCCTCACCATGAACCAGCACAAGTGCTGTGGTTGAATTAGTTAACCATTTTCAAATATTTACATTGTCCAACATTGTACCCTTTAATCACCCTTTTTTTGCCAGACACGACATACAGGATACAGCTGTGACTCACAAGATGATGGAGCAGCTGCAGATAACTGAGCTGCATGGCCATGAGCAAATCATAACCCAGTGTGCTATTCACTCTCCTTGAATGTTGTAAAAAAAATCTCCACTGTACAAAAGTTGAAGGGTATTACTGGGATATGGCCTGAGAGGCACTGCGAAAGGAAGTCAAGACATTATGATTTCATGAGAATGTGTTTATTAAGCATCCCCAAAAGTCTACTTGTCTATTCTATGTAACTATGAAAAATACTAATTAAATTTGGAAGTCATGCATTCCAGGTGTTCTGGCCAAAACAGGTAAGAGGATTTTTTTTTTACATAAAGTAAGCCAGACTTTGGTCTCCAGGTCGCTAATTCCTTCTCTTAGTCATGTAAATAAAACGAATTAGTGAGTAGAACACCTTGTGAGAAGATAATGATGGCTGAAATGATACAATAGCTCACTTTTACTCTAAGTGCTAACCCCACTGGGCCAATGACTGCAGAAGTGGAGCTTACTTTTTAAGACACTGGCTCACAGTGATCTGCTATTAAAGACCAGTAAATCAGAAATGCGCACAGAACGGCTTCCATCCACCTAAATTGCTCTAAAAAAATATCACACCCCTAAGCAGGCTGCATGCTCTTTGCTTTAAGATTTGCATTAGTTTGCATTAAAACACAGTTTTACTGAAACAGAATGTACATTTCTGCATTTTCACAGTGTGCCATGGTTCACACACTTACAGGTTTAATGGAATTTCACCTTTTCTCTGAAAAATAACCATTTGAAGACGAGGAAATGCTGGTCACAATCATTCACTAGTACTCAATTACTAGAAAGTACTTTAAATTTAATGTCAGTTCTTGCGTCTCTTTAAATGAGTTTTAGAAGCTTTAGAATAGTAAAACCTACAGGTTGTGCACCGTAGAAACACACCGTAGGCCAAAACCTCAGAGAGTAAAAGTCAGATCAAAACAGCCATTAGTCGAGTGACATAGCACCCCCCATCTTACTTACTGTCAGCGCGTCTGCACCTTGATGCTTAGGCACGGTCTGGAGTTTCTGTAAACATTTACTCATACTTTTCTCAGACTTCACATGGAACATTGAATTAGCCGCCGTCGGGCTATTTTTAAAGCGATTCACAGAGGTTGCAGTGCGAAAACAAAACTTCGGGGTGAGGCGTGTTTACGTTCCTCAGGTTGTACTTTGAAGGCGATGCAGGGATGCTAACGTGGTGTGCTCTTGAGAAGATCTGAGGATCTCAAGCCACGAGCCACATAAAAGGTGAGGTGTCCACCCCTCTGCAGCTGTGAAAGCCTGGCAGGGTGAGAACATGGTCCGCTGTACGCACCATATACCGGCCTACGTGTTCAATGTCAAAAGCAGAACATGGGTGCTAATAACATGTGCGTGATATTTGCACATCTAAATGAAAAATTATTACCTAATTGTAATAGAGAGAGGGGAGGCATGAAAGAAAGGGCACGAAGTGTCTCATACGAACTAATACAATCCTATTTTAGTTGTGATTTGTTTGTGTGATTTGCTTGTGTGCTTGTGCCCAAGCAAATGCACTTTTTTTACACTGTTGTGGAAATGTCCGTTACTTATATAAATGGACACACTGCAAAGCTTCAAAGCACACATGGTAAGACTTCAAAGACAGCGATGCCAGGCAGGTCGAGAGATGAGTATCTTCATGCATCTCGAGTACTGAATGGAAAAGGGCTGTATATGGAAAAAATGAAGCGGCCGATCCCAGGAAGAGGACTAAAATGCTTGAGGGCAAAATTGCCTCCTGATTAAAAGCTTTTAGATAACAGAATAAAAAAAAAACTCTGAATGTCCTGGCAACCAAGATCTAAACACGCAGCAAATATGCCAGTCTGGATGAACAGATGTGTAAAACCACTCTCCTCAGTACTTTTTTGATTAACACGTTTAAAGCTCATAGGAAAAGATATCGAATGTATTGACATAAACGTATTGAGAATTACTGATACAGTACATAAAATGTTATGCACTCAGAAAAACAAAACATATTTGAAATGCATGTGTAAAACATATGTTCTGCATCATAATGTGTTTATTTTTCTGGGTGGTGAAATTGTCAATTCCTTTGTGAATATCAACATAAATAAAATAAATTATTATAATTCACATTATATAAATCCTGTGTAAGTGGTCTCATCAAGCAAATGGATTTCCTGACTAATTATATAGTAAAGTCACTAATATTTGAAAAAGTTACAGTCATGTTGAAACATCAACATGAGTAGTATTACACAAATATTATTTTTATTGGCTGTCATCCACATCTGCAAAGCGGATTTAACTGTTTTCTTTAGCACACAGCGGATTCTAAAAGTAATCTAAAAGTGTTCTGTATTCTAAATACTGCTTCTACAATGGACTGAAAGAAATACTTCTGAATGCTGAATATGTATTTCTTTGCACCCAAAATCAGATTATAATCATGTCAATATTACATAAAGTATATCTGAATACATACATGCGACAGAGTCATTTTATTGTACAGAAGTACTAGAGCAACCTATGAATCCTGGATTACAGCAATGCATATCACTGACTGTACATGAACAGTTTATATGACATTTACAACAAAGAAAACTAGATTTGTTCCAAAGCTACAAATGTGCTCTAGTTCACTGTAAATGAGATGGAGCTGCGAACACAAATATGGATACTTCTGAGTTACAGTGTGCTCGCTCTCTTTACTTTACTTACAGTACAAAGCAGTCATAATTCCCTGTAATCACAGAGCATTTATAGAATTAGCAAGGATAATCTCGTTGCAAACTATAAAACAGGTCATTAAAATCTATTATGCTGTCAGAAGTGGGCAGCGCCAAATCGGTCATTGCAGTTTAACAACACCTTATACCAGAAAACCAGAACATTTCATAATGCAAATGAATGTAAATGCGGCTCAAAATAAACACAAGTGGAGCTGGGGTTCATTAAACTGTTGTCCACAATTCTGGATCTAGCCGGTCACTTAGGTCCACCGGTGCTTGAGCAGTTTATTATAATGAGGGGACGAGTGGTGCCGGACCACAGCAGAAAAAAATTGGGGTCTCAAAATGGCAGCAACAAAGAGCCCTGTGTTTTCCGATCAGCTGATCACACAGAGCAACACAACCATAAGTCTACAGTCCACATCCTTCGCCTTCCTGAACATGATCTTGGCCACACGAAGCACAAAGAACAAGCATTCCCCAGTTTCTTTTCCGCAACAGAACAAAAAAAAGAGACGTTTTGTTGTTATTTTTTTGCTGTTTGGGAGCACACTGAGGACATGGACTTCCAGTCTGCTTCTATTGAGGCCCTCGATTTCTTGCAGCCATGCCAAAACCAGAATGAAAAGCTTATTTTGCACTCTCATTGAGTGGCCCTCTTATCCGAGAGCCTGCCTAAAGCTAAAGCCTAAACCTGAGAGGGTCTGAATATTACAGTGTTATGAAAAGGCAACACAAATCATACACTGGCTCAGCCTGCCTAATGCCTTCGTTATTTTTTTCTCATTTTGCATTACAAACAGCTGCACTTTTCAGGCCAATAATGTAACTGGAAGACACAGAACCACAATGGGATGACACGGCACAGGAAAAATAAAAAGGATGCCCCGTTTGTAATTAAAGCGCAATTTATCTTCCTGCTACAACGGTGGAGATCATTTCCCCCAATCCTGTCCGTTTGCGTTCGACTTGCTAAAAACAAATTGGGCGTTCCGTTTTTCTGCGTTGGTGCTATGGAAATGAAAGATGGATTTTTTTTTTTTAAGGGATTTATAATGGTTTTGAAATGTGCTGCACGGCTCTGCTTGTTTGTTTCCTGTAATTTAACACAGCTGAAATGCGGTTCCTGGCATGGGGACGTGTGGTATGACTTGTTGAAGTCCTTCTAAAGACCTGCCTGATATTGCACAGACACGGGCCCTTCTTGTGACCCTGCGCTCTCCATGTTCACAACCAACCATTTGCCAGGACTATTTGCCAGGACTATTCGCCATTCCGGTACTTTCATTTGTGCTGATTTTGTTTAGGAATTTGGACTTAAAAAAAAAAAAAAAAGATTCTGAACAGTAGTTGGTCAGGCCAAACAGCCGAGGATTTTTTGTAACGTAATAGCCGAGTGTTTTTCTCGGAGTTGTAAGCAAATCACATGAGACTCGGAGCCAGTGGGAGGGATTGTTTCGGGGCAAGAGTTTCTCATGCTTCTGAATGAGTGCTAACCTGCAGAAGTGTCCTCGCATGGCCTTGTCCATCACCCGGGCCGCCTGGTCTCTGCACGGCCGTTCCAACTCCGACCCTCTTCCACGCATGGCGCAGGAGGAACTCGCGGGTCTCCTCCTGTCCACGGCAGTTTAAAGAAGAGGAGACAGTCAGCTGGCAGGAGTTCAGACGGACCTATGTCTGCCAGCCAGGCACTGTCTTTAGCATGTTCTCTTTTTTGAACTCTCTCGGGATCTGATTCTCTCGGTGTCTCTGTCACTTTTTAATCTTTCGTTCTCTTCATCTTTTGATTGGACTCTCTCTCTCTCTCGCCCACCCACTTGTCCTCATTCTTTACTTACTTTCAATCATTTTACCATCTCCCTCCCGTTTTTCTATTCCGCTTCACTCTTGGGGCAGGTTGCTAGCCTCCAGGGGCAGCAGAGCGGTGCAGGGAAGGAGCCGCTTGTAAAGTCCTGTCAGCCGGACATACCATTCAGACTGGCATGCTAATTGAAAACAGCACCGTTCCCTGGACTTTTTTTTCACCCCCTTCCAAGAGTCCCAGAACACAGAGCGGTAACAGCTTGAAAATAGCATTGTTAGGTACGCAATAAACTAGTTCTTTATACCCAATTTAGCCTTTTAATATATAGAGACTTGGTGCGTTCCCCTGGTTCAGCATATACCAATAAAATGCAGCGCTATGTGGCAGGCAGATAGAATGAATAAAGGCTGCAATGCCAGGATCCCATTTCTTTTAATAGTCTGATTATTTGGTGCTCTTACATGAATGCTGCATGAAAGCCTGCCAATGCGCTGTACCTTTGTTCTGTCCAAATGTTGCAGATGTGACACAAGCATCTCAGAAGCGGCTGTTCTTGGGTCACATAGGTTAAAGGTCGAGGAGGTCATTTTTAAAGCAAACGAAACAGCAATGCAAATAAAAAGGGATCTTGTTATATTATATTAACAATTAATACAGATCCAACCAAACATGCCAACACATCGACATTTGCACAAATTTGACCGATAAGCATCGTCATTTCAGCGCCGTTCAGCAAAATATGAGTTCCGCTTCTAAACATGGGCATGCATACATACTGTCTGGAAGGAAGGTAGTTCATTTTTTTCACTCCCATATGCAAAATGGCAAAAATACATTTTTGCCAATTTAGTCACTCAACTAGGCATCTTGAAATTGTGCATGAGTACTTTTATATGTTTTATATTTTATACGAATGTATACATTAGCACATAAGTACACCGCATCATAAACTGACCAGCACTGTATGCATGTGCACACTATCAGGACGAACCTGTGCCCAATCGGGACTATGCAGTCTTTGTGAACCCTGCAACTGTTGTGTTGAGTTTTGAGTTCTGGCAATCGCCACACGCCTGCGGGCTTTCAATTTAAGTTCTCCCCCAGTTCCCCCTGTTTTGGGCCATCCATCATGGTATTGGATTCTGTTATTAATAAATCGCTGTTTTCATTATGTCCTGCCTCTGTGCTTCCTTCCCCCATCAGCTCGCCGACGTGACACACACAAATCAGGAAGGTAGCACAGGTAGACAGTAACATGATCATATTTATGCCTCGCATTTACCATAGAAGTTATGGTGTTATTTCATCCAGCATTTAGTATTTGAACATATGTGAGCACTGTGCAAAAATGGAGCAGCAACTGCACTCATTACCACTCACATGACTGTGGTGAATGAACTGCATTTAGAAGCATCTCTGACATGACACAGCAATTCCAGGGTGCACAGAGGGAGCCAGACAGCATATAATTTACAGCTAACATAACTGCAGAAAACCATATAATGTGCACAAGCCTAAATTACACCACCAAAGCGCAGAAGGAATCTGTCACTGGTGACAGCTGCTGAGTAAGGTGAGGAATCTCTGCCAGAAACTGGGAGAATCCTGTGATGAGGCAACTTTAATGCTAATGATCCTGGGCGATTTGCGCAGCTGTCTGTGTTACAGCCTCGCTCCTAAATATTCCGAAATTCACCGTATAACACTACAATCTGTTTGTGAGGCCAAAAACACCCTACACTACATTTTTTGAAGTCATTCAATACATCAAACTGCTAACTGTTGACAGTGTTGGTTAAGCTTGGACATGGCATTCAATTCCATTGTGTAAGAATATATTGAATAGGACATTGAATAAGTTTTTTCATAGTTAAGAGATGTCTCTGTGCCAAACACTGATAAAAGATATCATGAAATATGTGGATATTGCACTGTATTGGCGCCATGTTGTCTAGAACATGAATGTATGACCAAAACATGTTCTCAGTCTTTTTATTATTAATTATATATTTACAATGATATGATAATATTATCGGTTCTACTATTAGTACAATATAAGTGAACAATGGTTAGTAAGCTAACTAGCTAAACTGGCATTCTAATTCAGATTTAATTAGTTAACTTTAATTAGCCTTTGCTGTCTAGTTTCACTAAATGGAAATGGATTGAAATCAGATTTGAAAAAAATAGCAAATTCATATTAATATGGCAAAACATAATTACCTGTGAAAGTTGTAAATATAGCATCTCTTGCTATATTAATCATGTTGTCTATAAAAAGACATAGCTAATATATATATATATATATATATATATATATATAGAGAGAGAGAGAGAGAGAGAGAGCGAGAGAGAGAGACTTTTTCTAAAATTTTTATCTATAGCAAGATGTTAACTTTGAACCTACAAGTGAATAGTGACAAGTGTAAAAGAAATCATGGATGTAGGTTGTAAAGAAAGTAAGTAGTATCTCCAAACCAGCTGGTGGAGTTTAGTGTTTTCCCTGGTCTGACACACCTGATTATCAAGCCTTTTACATAGGCTGAATCATGTGTTTTGGACCGTGGAAAGCACCAATCTGTGCTTCATTTTAAATGCTCCAGGACACTGAAAACCTTGCACTGTGGAGGCAACTGGCGTGATTCTGGGTGTTCTGCCCCCATCAGGTTTCACTTGTGGACTCTACCCATCACCTCGCCCAGAATGGTGGTCTGTTTCCAGTTTGCAGCCATTCCATATTCCTGGACGTTTCCCCGCTGCCAGAACCTCTATGCTCTCAGGTTTCACTGACCCCAAGGCAGGACTCAGCTGAGTAGGCATCAACAAACACTCAACACCAGTCAAGCAAAATAGGGGACCATGGCAAAACACTGGGCAGCGTAATGAAATCCCCGACCCCTAACCCACCCAGACAGATGGTAATACTGCCCCACAGATGTTAATTGGATAATGCCACGTTATTATGTCAGTTTCTGGCAACATGTTAAAGAATGAATGCTAATTTGTTAAATATAATAATGCATTCAACCTGTGTGGTAAAATGGCAAGAGGTCTGTGGGAAAATTGCATTAGAAACTTCTACTGGCTTGTTCATTACTCTCCAAAAAGCAGCAGATGCAGCATGTTGAAGTAGGTGGCAGATTCACAAGAAAGCAACAAAGGGCGTCTATTTAAGTTGGGACAAACTGAAGGATTGAGGTAAGCACTGCTGGCAAATATGTTTATCCTTTGCATGCCTCATTCTGAGACTGGGTGCATTTTTGTTTTCCTTTGTTTGCAATGGGCAACCTAATTCAATTTTCATTGGTTTATGTTGGCAGCCCACTCACCTTCTCAAGAAATAGCATTTTTTGCCTTTGATTCTCTTCTGAGAAAATAATAGCTTTATTTTCACTGCAACGTCTGACAAAAAGACCCATGTGCAGACACACTGTTGTGTGAACACACACACACACCACACATACATGGCCATAATGCAGTGAGTGGTACAGCAAACTGGTGATTCATTCCAGAGCTTGTTGTTCTTTTACCTTAGCAACCACTAGCAACACATGAGCAGAATACTAAACTGTACTGAATCTGACACTGTGCCCAATTACAAACGAGAGGGCATTAAAAGCATCGCTTCACCAATACCCACACATACCCTGCAAACAAGACACACTAAAAAATCCTTTCTATGGCTGCCTAATAGCAGGTCTGTGTAGCAAGTTGTCCCACTTAAAAAGATGAGAGTTCTGTAATTTTCATCACAGGTACACTTCAACTGTGGGAGACAGAATGTAAAACCAGGGAGCTGTCTAAGGACAAAAGGAACAAGATTGTACATCTGCACAAGACTGGGACGATCCAGTCTACAATAGGCAAGCAGCTTGGTGAGAAGAGGTCAACTGTTGGAGCAATTATTAGAAAACAGAATCATTGACAATCTCTCTGGACCCTGGGGCTCCATGCAAGATCTCACTGCGTGGGGTAAAAGTGGTGAGAAAACAGCCCAGAACTACACGGGGGAAACTGGTCAATTACCTGAAGAGGACTGGAACTACAGTTGTCATGGATTAAAATCCTACAGTGCTTGAAAGGTCCCCCTGCTTAAACCAGCACATGTCCAGGCCCATCTAAAGTTTGCCAGAGACCATCTGGATGATCCACAAAAGGAGTGGGAGAATGTCATGTGGTCAGACGAGGCCGAAATAGATCTTGTGTATTGTGGGGGCAGTTGCATCCCAGGAACACCATACCCACTTTAAAGCTTGGGGGTGGAAACATTATACTTTGAGACTACTTTTCTGCAAAGGGGACAGGACGACTGATTTGTATTAAGGAAAGTATGATTGGGGCAAAAACCTCCTTCTATCAGTGAGAGCATTGAAACATGGCTGGATCTTCCTACATGACAATGATCTTAAACACACCACTCGAGTGGATACATAAAAAGCTTTAGAAGACCTTTCCAGACCTCAATTCAATAGAAAATCTGTGTCCAGCGACAGCCCCAAAACATCACAGATCCTGAGAAGATGTCCATGGAAGAATGGACCAAAATACCAGCTGCAGTGTGTGCAAACCTGGTGAAGACCTATAGGAAACATTTGACCTCTCTCTCTTTCAAGGTTACCTTGGTTGGCAATGAGAAAGGTTAAGTATTGAGGTGAAATTTTGCTACTGACCAAATACGTATTTTCTGCACCACCACATATTTTCTGTCTATCACAGTTGATGTGTACATTTGATAAAAATTAAAGAACTCGCTCATCTTTTTTTAAGTGGGACAACTTGCTGCCAAATACTTTTTAGACCCACTGTAAATGAATGACATTAGTAAACAGAGTGTGTTCTTATAGCAAAGTGCACCCTAAATAAGTTGTGTCCCAAAGGACTTGCTTTTAAAAGACAGACTGACTGACTGCAGCAGTGATTGAAAAGAGGCAGTGAAAGAGATCCTATCAGTTCATACATGCTGCTGTAACGTCTGAACTAGCTCGCTCTAGGGCAGTAGTTACCATACTTTCATGTCCCTATGCATGCCTTTTGTGGATTAGAGTATTTTTGCACATACAAGGTCCTTGTGACTGCATCATATTTATCTTCCCCACTCCCTCAATGCTCACAGGGCACTGTGTAGATGATTGCGGGGTTGAAACAGTCTCGTATCTCGGAACATACAGCTTGTGTTTCTGTTGGGTGTATCACAATGGGCTTCATTGGCGGAAATAATTACACACCACCCACAAGCAAGCAATTCTATCTTTTTGCTATCCATTCATTTCAGTCACCCTTGAAGACTAGATGTGACATTAAGTTGAAGTTGACATTGAGCTTTAATGTCATTTCAGCTATATACTATTGAACACTCCCCATGTACTGTGTCTATTTTAGCACTTTAAAAACAGAGCTCTCTTGGGCCCAGGAATAATAGTGTTATTTTTTACTTAAATCAAAAGGCCATGCTGTGGTCTGGCATATTAGAGGGAAAAAAAACTCACAGACTGTGCAGGAGCCATAATGGAAGCTATGCACTCCTGCTTGACCAAGCCACCTTCTGGCAATTGGTTGACTATCCACATTTTGGTTTTAAATCTCTTGCCATCGCATAATTCAGGCTCTGTCTCTGTAACTGTGTGATTTTTCCCCCCTTCACGGCTCAAAAGGAGAACTGAAATTTACTAAATGTGTAATTTTAGCTCACAGTCTGGTTCACTAGTTTAAATAAACATACTTTAGCACAGATCAGAATAGTAGCCTGGCATGAAATTATGCATATTAAAAGCTTAACAAGTTCAAAATCTGTGATTGTTGTCCACTGACTCATGCATTAACCGAGACCCTATTGAGGCACTATTTTCAAACCACAGCACTGCACTTTACGCAAGGGGCTTGGTCACTAATGTAAGGTCAGGAGTACCCAGGATTCACATAAATAAACTGGTGAAACACAAAAGAAACAGGATCTTTAATGATGTGGATGTGATGTACTTATGGTTGTGGGATTAAATAATCCAGAATGAAGAAGTATCATGCATGAGAGCTGTCAATCGTTTGGCTTCTCCCATTTTAATGACAGGTTGTGTATTGGGAGACAGACCTAATAACACAAAAGTAGAGTTAGCGTCTCTTCTTCAAGATACAGGTTACTAAAAGTCTGATCTTTCTTGTTGCATCTATTTACACTAGCAAACAAGCCCTATGCTTTGCGCATAGTTCTGCGCTTAGTGCCAGTCTGAAAATAATTCCAGATGAGTTGATTAGAGATCAGTAAAAACAAACGCTGTTTCTCCTGAATGCACAACGTCACTGATCATTAGCAAGATCTCCTCCTGTCAACTGACACGACAACATGACCAGGCTGTTCGTAGCGTTTACGTTGTACAATGAGGCATGTGCTCCCGCTGCAAATGAAGGGTATCCCTTTTTTTTCTCCGCTTTTGGGCTTCTGGGGTGTCGGCCAATAGTTACAATTATGCACGCAACCAGTAGAGACTCCTGGTGTGCTGATGTACTCAGTGATCTTGTGTGCCGTTTGAGTCAGTGCCGAGGTTGATGACACAGCAGGCAGCGGCCGGGCAAAAAGTGCCACAGAATCACTCCTCCGATCAGCTCCAGACCTCGAACCTTTGTGAAATGCCTGGCATCATCAGCAAACCTCACTTTGACTGGACACGGTGGGACACCTGCGATTGTCGCAGTTTTTCTGTTCGAAAGCTGACCCTGCGGTGAACTTGGGGTAGAATACTGACAGGCCAAGATGTTGGGGTTTGGGCTCCGGATGGACGAGGCAGTGGGTTCATGGTATTCGGTCTATCTGCTCTCACCACATTCGCAGCCTGTGGCCACAAAGAGAAAGGAGAAAAGATGCAGCAGAACAGAGGGGGGAGAGTGAGAATGTGAAAGAGTTCATTCATTCATGAGTTCCTCTTTTCTTTCGTTCATTCAACAGTTTGACTAATTGTGTGTTCATTGATGTTCTTTGGAACATGAGTGTCAACAAAGAGGTCTGGTTTATAGCAGGATGTATTATGAGCCACACGCATGTACGCCCATTTCATAACCTCGTAGTCATTCAAACCAACAACCCACCACACACCACACTCTCTCTCACTCTTTCCACCACACTCCTATCCTCTTGCACTCAATCTTTTTTTGTTCCAATTCTCCTGTGTTCCCTCTGTCCCATTTTCTCCAGGGTCCAGGGCAGTTCAGAGCCCCTTCCCCAAGGTACACAGTTCCACCAGCTATGCCACAGCACCTCAGCTATTTGTTTCAAGATGTTGTCTTCTGCTGTGACCATCCAACATTCCATTATAAAGGCCGAAATGTTACGTAAAGAGATGAATCATTTCTATAAATGTTATTTTAGACTGAAGCTAAGGCCAACAGGGATGACTGAGCAGCTGGGAACTCCCCCCCAAAAAATGCTTAAGGTGACGAGTGAGGGACCACCCATTGTAATGAACTTCAGACATGCTAGATGCATGTGTCTGCCCACTTCCTGTGGCCTGATGAGCAGGAAGGGTTGTATGGATGACAGGAAGTGGCCGGGGCACAGTCCCCAGGCCTCCGCATCTGATGTCAACACAGCAGTAACACAGTGATTGGGGTGGCTGTACTACTTCTTTATTTTTAGCTAGATAATTACGCTGTTTTCTTTGTTTATTTACATTTACATTGTTTATATTACAATTAATATAGCAAATTTTATATACTGTGCTTATTGTTGTCTACATTAACATGTTTTAATGGAAAAAAATGACAAATCAAATGAATGACTGATTAAAAAAAAGATCTATTATAAATAAAATATATTATTATCGTACATAATATAATTAATAGATTATTTTTAACATGTTAATATGTTAAAGCTTCCGACGAACAAACTAGAACAATCTGACAATAGTACACATTAAGAGTGCCATGGAGCCAGTTGCCAACATATCAACAAGCTACCGCTACTAATATCATTGTGTGTTTTCATGGGCTCTTACAGACATACTGTTCATGATTTTGGGCTTAACAAGAAATAAATGTTGTTGTTGTTGTTGTTGTTAACCACATCAGGAGACATCTCCTCGTAGGCCCAGTAAAGGAATTCTGGTTAACCCCTGTGTACTACTGTTCAGGTCTGTGTGTACCCAAGAAAAGGTATTACATTTTCTTGATTTGCCAATTTTTTCTGTGATGAACATATAAAACATTTTAAATCACTTCACACTGTACAGACTTGACCTTCAGGTTTAATTGAGACTACCAGATTAATTAAGCCCTAGCATAGACCACATTAAAATAACAATTTTATGAATAATATTAATATATTACTATATGAAAATAAAGGATTCTGGATTATCGCTGTCATTTTTTGTGTGCCAAAGGTCACAAGGAATGAAGAAAGGCAGGGAGCGCCCATCTCATTTTCCTCTTCCACAGACAGGATAAGAACGGCTGACTCAGCCAATGGCAGGAAGATGACAGGCAGGCTGAAAATGGCAAATTTTCAGTCTTCCCATCTCCAAGCCGGTGACATTCAAATTTGGGTGTCACCAACAGAGTGTGTGGCAGTGTGTAGTGTGTATTCAAGAGAAGGGAGCATGAGAGAATAAGGGAGGAAGTGCATGAAATCTTGCCAAGATATTAAGGAAGCAATCTGTGTGTGTGTGTGTGTGTGTGTGCGCGCTTCTTCTCCTCCTTCATTTGCCTACGACTGCGTTGGGGTTGGTGGTGGGTGACCCAGATGAACGTAACACAGAGTCAACAAACTCTGTCCCTTGTGTCTCCGATTTAATGACGCAGAGATGAGAAAGTTTGTGTGTGAGCTGAACATGCCGGGCGGCCCCGTAATGAGAGCACCATTCATTCGCTGAGCTTCCTTTTACCCCCTCCTTTCCTGGGATGTTAAAGTCCACTCTGCATGTGCTCGCGTTTTGAGAGGTGGGGCTGAAGCCACAGGCAAATCAGTCCCTGGCCCTCTACTGGCCTTTTCTTAGAACTGGCACGTTTTAACGTTCTTGTCAGAAAGGATGAATTTCAATGTGTTGGTGTAAACATTTATGGTTTCATAGTAATCTTTTTTTTTTTTTTTTAGCATGATCACGTCTAGAGGTGTCTGGCACCCAAAGGTAGTCTTTTTGGGGCTCTGCAGGGATACGCTGTAGCTGCCACCTGATCCTGATCTAGTTTCTGTAGAATATGATAGGATGGATGAGTAGTTTTCTAAAAAGTTTGTATTTCAGTCGTTCTTTTTTGCCAGTTTGATTCAACTAGTTTGTACTCGCCTACACTATGGAGGCTATGGAGACTAGGATCGAATGCAGATTCTGATTCATCAGAGTCACTTTTCTTTACCTTCACAACAGGTTTGCATAGTACTGCATAAGCAGCTTCATCAGATGATAATTAACACAAGTGGAAAAAGCATCCAACAAGTGTTCAACATAGGAGCTCTTTCAGCAATTTTCTCTACAACCTTAAGGTGGTAGAGAAGCCAAGAATGTCAAATGCACAGTTTGCACTTTAAAAGCCCGAAATATCAAACAATTTGTCCGTTTATGAAGTTTCAGTGTAATTAATAACCTCATGTGTGCTATGCAATTGTTTTACACATTTTCTGAGTAATTAATAAGCTCATGTGTGCTATGTAATTGTTTTACAAATTTTCGGTGTAATTATTGACCTCATGTGTGCTATGTAATTGTTTTAACTCTTCTGTTTCTGTTTCTGTTGGTGTGCAAAAAAAAAAAAAAAAAACTTGACTAGTAGTGAAATATTGCAGTACAGCGGTTCCCATCCTTGCAACCAGAGATTGCTGGGACTGGCTTTAGCTCCCCCACAGCCCTTACTTAGATAAGTAGGCTTGTAAAATGTGTGGCTGTAACCACACATGCATTTCTGTGCCCGACAGTGTTACCACAGTTAGACTCTGTGGCGCCCCTAGTGGTTACACCTTGTCAGTTTGACGGATTACCTCCTATTTATTAGAGCAAGCCTGAGGAGACACAAATCAAATCTGGGCCCACACAGTAGACTAAAGAGGCATGATAGCAATTGTGCTCAATTGTGCAGTGACACGAGTCCCTTTAACACTTCACATCCTGTTCTGAATTATAAACAGAGCCCCTTACGGGCAGCAGCAGAGCCTGCTAAATCTAACCATGTGTCTCACGCTAAAATAAGTAAGTTACTCATTTTGACGAATGGGAAGTATTAGATACGGGGGAAAGGATAGCGTTTGTCACTGACAGTATCATGGGGACATGTCACAGACGCCATTAAGTAAATACAAAGCTGGTGCATGTAATGACATAATCAGGAGGGGGAGGTTATTATTTGTACAACTGAGTTCTTGTAGGGAAAAGTGGATAGAGAAAGGTTGACTGGACTAAAAGCAATTTTTTTGTGATGTATAGATAATAGGGTGGGTCTGTTTGGGTGCATTACTTATGAAAATGGCTATTTTATTCCATTCCATTACAAAAGTACAAATGAAACGAGCACAAATAAAAAAAAATTGTTTTTGTGTTGTTTGATGGGGGTAAGGTGCATTACAATTTGGAATAGCTAGAAACAAAATATACAGATTTCGCTGTAAATAAATAAATGTATAAATCTACTAATAGTTTTATATTTCATTATTTTTCATAGCCTAATTTGAACAAATCATTTGTACATGTATAAGCTATATCACAATTATTGTCTTATCTTATATAGCTACATTTAATAATAAATGAGACAACTAAATACTAACTATAACTAAATAAGTAAATGTTAGTAGCATTAACTACTTTAGAAAACTTTAAGTACTTAAGATGTACTTAGTGTGGACACTGGGAAAAAGTTTTCTTGAATGTTATTGCAGGGTCAGAGTAGAAGTTCCTAATAAAAATTTACTCTGTGACATTGACAAAATTAAGTGATCTTGAATGACCCCTTTATTAATGATGCAAACTGGCTCCTGGCCTCAGAAAGTAAGATTTACCTTACCAGAGTTGAAACTAATAGTATGCAAGTGTGTGTGGAAGCGCCTAACGCACAAACCATCCTAACTTTATCCATAACGGGTGCCACCATAATGGGTAATAAACATAAATTGCTCAAACATCCATGGCATAATGGCATCACAACTCTACACAGATCAACCATCCACGGCAACATTCAAACCTGAAATCCCCATCACTAACTAATATTCTCCATATTTGGTACTGCATGAATGTTCCATCGTGGTTTATTTGTCATGTATTCAGGTAATACCTACTTTACTAACATCAATGACACAAGTATTAAAATTGAACTGTTATTTTATAAACCCCAGGAGCCCAGGACAGCCACTGAAACATAGTTTTCCAGTCTGACGCACACACGGAGCGCATGGAAGCTCACATGTTCATTTTCACCGCCACGCCATCCGCCAGCAATCCAGATGTGGCTCTTCCTGTCTGCTGAGTTCTAGCAGGGTGCTGCCGGGCGCCCTGCAGCTCAACACAAAAAGAGAACAGCAAGTGAAAACCCCTCGCTCCTAAGCTGCTGAAGCCATCATCTTCACGTCTATCCAGGCCTGATACGTTTGAAATGAAGCAAGCACCTCGCTAAAGCTGTTACAGAACACGTGCTGGGACGAGGACAAGGAGTCCTCACAACCATCTGACCGTCTGCTGGCCGTGCTAACGTCACACCGTGTAAACTTGCGGCCCTTCCTGCGCCTTCCCCAAACAATCAGTCACTCGGTCAATCAATACCCTGATAGGCCTGCTTCCTCTCGCATCAGAAAAAGGGCACGTGTGTTCGCGACTGTGTTTTATGTCAGATCGACAGCCACGCTGCATTCCACCCTTCATCCTGTTTGTGTGTGTGAGTGTGTGAATGATGTCCAATTTCTCTGGTCTGGTCTGTTGAACAGACTTCTGGTGCTCTGGGTTATACCCAGTGCATGTACTCAGACAAGTGTGTGCAGAGCAGTTATGTTCCTTGGCCTAGAAACAAAGGTGCAGACAAGGTGTGATATTGTTCTTTATAGGTTTGTACCCATAAAGCATTGAAATTGTGGCTGAATTGTCCAAACATGGTCCAGTCTGAAAGCTGTTTTGTTTTCCCACTTTTTTTGGTCTCAAAAAGTGAACACATTTCTAATAAATCATGAATTTTAGACTGCAGTGTGTGCTGAACAGGGATCTTCTTAAGTTTATGAGGCAGTGGTGGCCTAGTGGTTAAGCCACACACTGCTCCCCGGGCGCCTGTCATGGCTGCCCACTGCTCATCAATGGTGATGGTTAAAAGCAGAGGACACATATTGTTGTGTCACCATGTGCTGTGCTGCAGAATTTCACCATGACAATTCACTTCACTTTCAAGATCAATTTCACAAATAGAGCCTCTTCCTTCGGCTGCTTCATTGGGACAGGTTGTCCCCCACAATCAGCATGGCAAAAGTATAGTAATCAGCATGGCATAAAGTTTAATATTTGTGATATAATTTTAATATTCTTAAACACTGCCAGCATTTTCATAGTTTGGTCTTCTTGACAGCAATAAAATCGATTCAAGGTCATAGCTGCTATCATTCCCAGTGCTGCTTTAGTGTGCACAAGGCTCCATAAAATGCACCCATTCCTGGTTTATGGCAATGGTGAAAGAGTATAACTTAAACCATGATCTGGAAATATAATATTTCTTTCGTACCATAACTTTCCTCTCTGGTCTGGAGATCAATTAAATCATCGTCTTGACTCAAACTCCAGATCTGGGGTTGGAATTGGACTGTACTGTATCTTGGGGGTATGTACCCCCCAATGCCCCAAATGCCCTAAAATCCATCCACACTCAACGAATCCTCCAGCCAACCTGCTACTGTGTCCATGAGTGACACAATAAACCAGTCCGAGCTGAGTGTGCTTATATATCTGAGCCGTCTTTGGCACATTGGCACAGAGAGCATAACATGAATGAGCCAGACTCAAAGGTCCTAGTGAGCAAGCTCAAGACCACAGTGGCAAACTAATGATAAGAAGAAATAAGAGGAACCAAGGCTCAAGAAACAGGGGTCCAACTTTGTGGCCCTCAAAGCACCCCTACCCATCCTGGTGAAGTCTAGTGTCTTCAAGAATCAGTATTCAGTACAGGGACTGTTTTCAGGTCCCGTTTTTGTATGTGTGTGTGTGTGTGTGTGAGCCTGGACTGGCTCTGGTCTCTCTCGTGATGTGTTTGGTGTCCCCTCACTCCCCTCGTCCTCAACAAGGCTGCACGGGTAAACATTTACATGTCTGTCGGCACAAAAACACCGCCAGGAAAATAAACAAGACAATTAAACTTCACAGAACATTGCGCCTGACTTCCTGCTGCAGAGGTGAACCGGCGGCACAGCGCAGGCACGGCAGGAGACCCGTGTGACCCCGAAACCGAACACGTCGAGGGGTCAACCATGGCGACCAGAAATGACAAGGTGCATGACTCGGAATGTGCCAGCGACCACATCATTTAGCAAGCAGGAGAGAAGAAGCTTCCTGGCCGCATCCAGCCCCAGGACACGTGCGTCTCAGATGAAACTTTCGTTTCATCGCCGAACCCGCATCAAAAATGCCACAGCAATAGCGACACATATTAACTCCTAATGTTTCCTCTGGCCAAGCCTGCCTTGTTGTGAGCAGGATCACTGGCCGAGCGTGAACGTCTCTCTTTAAGAATGAACCGGAGCAGGAGCTCTCAGGAAAAGCTGCGTGAGAGAAAGAGTAAACCGAGCGCAGCTGGGATGCCAAGGGAAACTGGGCGTGCCCGTTCGTCACATCAATAATAAGCAGCTAATATGACAATCCCGCTGCAAGTGTTTTCAGATGGCCAGCGCCGCCGAATCAAACGTTTATGTGTGCAGGAATCCCACCTTGTGCGGGGATAAATTTATCAACTATTTAATTTAGGCATGAGTTCTGAAAGCCGGGGCCGTCCGATCTGCAGACACATCTGCGCAACACATGACAATGCGAAGCATTCAGCACCTCCTGCATCACCGCCGCTCCAGTTCTTTAACGGACAAGGAGGGACAAGAAGACGCCACAGTGGAAGAGAGAGATTTTGCGTTTCGATGTATCAGAGTATTCATATTATTAATATTAGCAAAGTGCATCCATGCTCATCAGAAGGAGGAAAATAAATCCCATCATCCTTCTCACGGGCCTTCTGTTTATCCTAATATGACAGCTGCGAACAGATAAGGTCACGAAATACAGCAGGCGCGAATTTGGCTGGGGCCAATGAGTGCCAGGGCTATGCTTAGCCCAAAAAAATGCCTCGCGGTAGAGTGCGAAGTGCCAGGCAGAAGGTGTGAAATGAGAGAGGGAGGAATGTTTCCATTGTGCTGCACCCACGGGCAAAATGACTCCGGGCATTTACTCTGGACTTTTAAGTCTGATGCTGCAGACTTATTGGATGATTTCATATGAATATCATTTTCTCAGTGATTCGAGAATGACAGTATATCCATTTTGGTGTTAAATATTAATCAGGTATGGGGTAATCTGCAATAAAGCTGATTCACTGGACTACCTTGTGGGCCCCCTTTTTTTTCTAAACCAATTTCTGATAAAACAGATAATGGTGTTACTGTTCCTTTGATAAGTGCAAATATACTGCTATGTTAACCAATTATGCAAGAAACTGACAAGGAAATCTAATATTAGGCACCATTTGCCTGTTTTACCTTATCGGTCAAAATCCAAATATATTGTCTTCTGGTCCAAATTCACATTCTGGCACTGGAGTTCCGAACATGTCTTGCTGAACCGATCTAATAATGGCGCTACATCAAGCAAGTTTTCAGCTAAAAATTGCAAACGACATTGGTTATTGTGATAATCTATTTTAGCTAATAAACTATTTTAGCACATTTACCAGCCAGTCGGAAGTGAATATTGACACATACCATGGTAGAGTTAGATCTTTTTAGATGTCTTTTTGTCAAGGACTAACCTTGAGAAATGCAGAGTTAGAGGTAGAGTTTTTAAATTGGATCGAATCTGAAATCTACAAATCTACAGTAAATACATAACATGCAGATATCTATCACCATGCAGCCTCTGCTGTGGAAGGCTCTGCTGGTCAAAACAGGCTAGATGACTGTCCAGCACTTGTGTTAGCTGCCATGTGTTTGATTTAGATGCGCTGCGGATTGATATTTTACGCCATTAGTGCAGATTTCATCAGTGTCTACCAGCTGCAGGTCTGATATCATCCCCCACTCTGTCACACAGGCCATAATGGAAGACAGATGCTGGCCGTGTTGGGTTGAGGCTCCCAAGCCTGGATGATAAATATGCATGGACCCACATCTGCAGCATTAGGAGGTCTGAGGATAGATGGGAAGGGAGCAAGGCCTCGTTATCCACTTATCCACTTAGCAAGCAGCCATACATTACAGAGGGTTAGAACCTTACAGAGAAACAGTAACCCCTGCTTGGGTTCTTCCTTCTACACTGTGTGTAGGTTCGTATAAGTCAAAGGATATTCCCTGTAATCAATGACGGGCAACCTTTCCATTACAGTTTTGAAAATGCTTATTAAAATAATTGTGTGTGGGGGGATACTTGCAGAATAACACAATAAATATGATGTAGTGTCGATCTTAAAAAATGAACGTGATCTTTTATTTTTAACTCAAACGTCCCACTGAGATCTGTCACGCATTATCATTAACGCTTAGTGCTTTTTAGTGCTTATTTTTACTTTATTTTTATTTATACTCATAATTGTATGTCTGCCTCTCTGTGCACTTGTTGTATGTCTTGTACATACATTGTATGTACATTGTATGTCTTTCCCTCTGTGCAGTTGTAGCATAAGCGATTTTCTTTCGGGATTAATAAAGTTTTCTGATTCTGATTCTGATTATAGAGACCAGGCTTTGAGTGTCAGGCAGTACATTTTTGTTTTAGAGCAATTTGCCCTTGCATTTGCGCAGGCTTCATGAGGTGGGCTTATTTCCACAGTGCAAAAAAAAGGTGAAACTCTGATGCTAAATAAGCTCTGCATTATGTGTGCGTGATCAACCATGATTAACTGGTTCCAGTTCCAGTTCCAGGTTTGTCTTGTACCTGACATGGACTCCAGCTTCTGCATGTTGGATGGTAATTTTTTAATCAGCAAAACACAAACATTTGGAAGCCATAATACAAAGTGTATTTTGATTCATGTACAGTTTATTCTGATTCTTGGAACACAATGGATGCATTATGTACGTTATGTAGGCTGGACTCCCCACATGCCAGTCATTAGAAAAGCGACCTGAGCACCTCTAGAGTTGCACAAGAAACCTGATTCTGTGTCTGGAAGGTAAACTGCAGACATGCAGATATGTGGTGTGTAAAATATACTGTCTAATTTTCACAAAAGAGAACAACCACTCATCTCTGATATCCTAAACGGGACAGCTGGGAACAGCTGAGAACCGCAGCAGCTAAAAAGGCAATGGCCACCAAAGGGTCGCGGGTTCATATCCCGAATTGCCAAAATGCCACTGAGGTCTCCTTGAGCAAAGTACCATCCCCACACACTGGTCCCCGGGCACCTTTGATGGCTGACCACTGCTCACTAAGAGTGACCGAGGACAAATTTTGTGCTGTGTTGTGTATCACATGACAAAAACGATCACGTTCACCAAGTGCTTCCTTGCTTGTCAAAGAAAGACGTCCAGTGCTGGGGAGTTAAATGTAATGGTGTTACATAATTTAATTCTGAAAAAATTGTAACTGTAAGGCATTTCAGTTACTTGAGGATAAGGTGTAATTGAATTATAGTTACTTATTGAAATGATTGCAACTTTAGATACATCTTAATATTGGGGCAGTGGCTGCCTAGCAGATAAGGAAATGGACCCATAATCACAAGGTTGGCGATTCAAATCCTGAACCTCTGAAAACTTGAGCAAAGCACCGTCCCCACACGCTGCTCCCCCGGCGCCTTTCGTGGCTGCCCACTGCTCACCAAGGGTGATGGTTAAAAGCAGAGGACACATTTCGTTGTGGCACCATGTGCTGTGCTGCAGTGTTTCACATCGACAATCACTTTCACATATTGTAACCTTGCCAATATTTTTAATCATAGTAAAGCAGTGGTATCATGGGGGTGGTATTTGTGTCAGACAGTCAATACTCACTGCCTATAAAAATTCCTGCGAAGTGGACATTTGTTGAATGTGATGAGTGGCCAGTCTGAACATTGAACTTGTCTATTTGAAGGTGTCCACCATTATAAAATAAAGAAATAGCACAAAAAAGAAGGAAACTCCAAATAAATATATAAATAACATATATAGCTTCTGTACACATCGCAGGCAAATTAAAATTTTTGACCTTTGTGTGCTGTGACACATTGTGGCACAACCAATAGAAATTGAAGCAGGCTCTGAAACCAAGATGAAAGTGAAAGCGAAAGGATTGTCATTGTGAAACACTGCAGCACAGCACATGGTGACACAACAAAATGTGCTCTGTTTTTAACCATCACCCTTGGTGAGCAGTGGGCAGCCATGACCCCGGGGAGCAGTGTGTGGTGACGGTGCTTTGCTCAGTGGCACATCAATGGCACTTTGGCTTCTCGGGATTCAAACCAGCCACCTTCCAGGTCCACTTCCTTACCCGCCTGGCCTCCACACCCAGATGGAGTGGAGATTGATTATAAGTTGATTATAGGGATTTAGTTCAACCATATCAGCATACCGTAAAACCGCGAGGAAGGCGGTTTTCTGGAGGAAAAGAAATTCAATGTTACAGTCCTGCCAGGTTTGTTTTGACAGTGAATGGACTCTGAAATACCATGATGGAGGTGAAGAAGGGTGGTGGACCCCAGACCAACCATCACATTATTCATTGCTTTATGATCTTACAGTAAAATGAAGCCTGAAGTCTAATCTTGCAGTAGCTGTTATGATATTATCCTTATTAAACTGATCAATTATTATGATGCTAATTCATGTCCTGACATAAGTCAATGTTTAGTACTGCTGTAAGGAAAACACACTTTATCGCACTTTAAAATCACACTTTAAAATCACACTTTAAATCACATTTTCTTTCTGCTTATTGGTCAGATGCATCACCTAAATACAGGAAGTAGATCTTTTGTTGTGGACTACTACATGTTTGTGTGAAATCAGAAATGGTTAATGCTTGAGAACAGCATGCTGATGCACTGGACTATCAAGACAGTACAGGTGTGCATTAACCTATGATGCAGTCATCAAGGCAAGCTAGAACTAAACAGCTTGCCCATTAGGTCAGATCTCACATAGCTACTGTATCACTTGCTGAAAACCTTAAGCCAGGTCATGACATTCATAGCACCTACTAGAGCCCTCAGGAATCTGTACGTATCAGGAAGCTGTACTGTCACGATGGCTGGACATGGCAAGGAAGGAGGAGGCATACGCACCCCTAGAGTCAGGGGTTTAATACATAGTAGATAGGACAGGGGAAACATCACCAAACAATGACCCAACAGAGAACAGACACAAACAGGATAGCTTTATACAATCATATAATTATACAACAGGTGAACACGATCAGGGAACATTGCACAGGACGAACATGAAATTCCGGTCCGAACTCTAGACCTGGAGTAACCCCTGCCCTGGGTGCCTCGTACACTGGTGCTTTACCCATTTTTAAAACATGTGGGTCTTTCATACGTCCCAGACACTGGGCATGCCTCCAAGAGCCTCACAGTAGGTCAGCCCACTTCTGATTCCGACCAACTCAGAGCACCAACTTGACCTTAGCACTAAAGAGCCAGGCTCATTTGTACAGTAGTCATGGCACTAGCTCCACCAAAACAATTCCACTCTGTCACACTGGACAGAATGTATCTGCAGTTAATGTCTTGATGCCACATACCAAAAGACACCTTCAGAGATCTTGTGAAGGCCATGGGTGGAGGACAGGTCACAGCTCTTTTGACAGTAAGTATACTGTATCAGTACAAAACACATCTAAGAGTAGGAGCTTCTTGGATATCATCAATATCCTTCAAATAGTCCACAGAGGAGACAGGGATCTTCAAATGGACCAGTAGCATCATAATGGACACGTAATTGTACACCATGACGCTGGACTAAAAAAACTACTCTGCACTGTCCAGTACCTCCAAACATGGACAGATGCTGTATACTATACTTTGGACTTTTTGGACCTCTACAACTGTAGGACTTTTTCTCTTCTTGGACAAATCATCACAAACCCTGCACTGACACCATTTGCAGGTTCACTCTACCCTGGAAGGGGGTCCCGCTCTGTATCACTCCTTCCCAAGGTTTCTTCCTTTCTACAGTATGTCCATTGAGACATACTGTATGAGATTTTGGGCTATATAAGAAATAAATGTAGTTGTTGTTGATTTTATGTCCAATACATTAATAGCCACAACTGCAAGGAACACTTTAAGCACAGATCTAAGATCCCTCCTGACTGGATGAAGGCTTCAAAGAGCTCAGTGCGACTCCTCCAGGTTAACACCCTCATGCCCTCATTCGTCTTCTCAGCCATGTGATTCTACTTAACATTTTTCACCTCAGACAGAAAGGCACACACACACACACACACACACACACACACACACACACACACACACACACACACACACACACTCTTCCACACAAACAAATCATGTGATTTGTCACAAGAGATAATAGTCGGCTTTTTTTTTTTAAGTTTGTTTTAAATGAGTCCTATACATTAGCTTTCTTTGGTGTCTCTCTGTTTAAAAATAACCCTGGAAACTGTGTCAGATGCTGCTTTAACAGAATCAGAATTCTTGAGTTAAAGATGTTCAGTTGAGGGAAATGAAAGACAATTGAGTTTTGCATTAGCTTTCCTAGATTGCCCAAAAAACCCTCTTCCAAGCCTATGTAATGAAAAGTGCCTATTAATGAGCTTTTAGTGACTGTACCCATTATCCAATCAGATGCAGCGATGCTTACATTTACATTTAAGGCATTTGGCAGACACCCTTATCCAGAGCTTCCATGTTACAATCAATGAAGTGATCAATTCTGGTTGATCCCCAGGATCCCCAACTATGAATACATTTTTTTACTCTCTTGTGGATTCTATACAAAAGTCAGACAATAAGAAGTTAATAAAAATATTCTCTAAAGAGGAAGGTCTTGAGCTGCCTTTTGTTAATGCTCAGTGACTGAACTGTTCTGACCTCAAAGGGAAGTTAATTCCACCAGAGAGGGGCCAAGACAGAGAAGAGTCTAGATGAGTGTCTTCCTTTTACCTTCAGAGATGGAGACACCAGTCAAGACATGCAAAGATTTTGGAAGCAGCATGTAGATCTGAGGGAGGTGAAGAGAAGATGAGTTGTGTGTCCAGGCAGTGGTGGGATAATCCATGTGAGGAAATGACCTCACCAAGTGATCTCGTGTACAGGGAGAAAAGGAGAGGACCTATTACTGAGCCTTGAGGGACACCAGTGGAGAATCTATGTGAGGCAGCGGTGGATCCAAGTCGCTTGGTAAGATCACTCATTAAGGTAGGAAGCAAACCAATGCCATGCTGAGCCCCAAATTCCAAGCCTCTTCAGGAGAGACAAGAGAGTGTTGTGGTTAACTGTGTCAAATGCTGCAGAGAGGTCGAGGAGAATGAGTACAGATGACAGTTTTGCCAATCTGGCCGCATGTAGCTTCTCAGAAACAACCAGAAGGCAGTCTTAGTAGAATGAGCTGTGCTGAAGTACTTACATTTAGCATGTGCTAAAAAACATTTGGACCTATCCATCCATCCATTTTTATGGATTTGTTTATTAATGGCACATGCACACATTCAAGTGTTGGTAATTTGCACAGTAAACACAGGGTTTGCTTAATATTGCAAATATTAATGGTGTATAAGTGTCAGCTAACAAATAATGAACATTAAAATAAATAATCTCAAAATGTCCAAATTGTACACAGCAGGGATATATAAATATATGAATGAAGATGGATTATGAAATGATATGATATGATATGATATGATATGATATGATATGATATGATATTGTGTGATATGATTAGTCAGTACCAGATCTGTGGAGGCTGCCAGACCCATTCTGCACGTATAAAATCAGGCTGTTGTCAGAAATCACTTACTGCCATGATAGCAATAATGTCTCTCAGTTGTGCTACATGAGGTCAGACAGTGTTTACTGATCCATTCACTGATGACTGTTAATTACTGGCTAATTATTGCCTCTTGTGGAACACAGTGATATAACAAGACAAGGCAGTAATGTTGTCAAAGCTTTTCATCTGTAAACCTCAATGCTTCATGTATGCTGAGGCAAATCAAATAACTGAGGAGACATCCCCAAAATGCAGACTTTTTTTATTAAGGCATCCAGATTAATTTGCTAAATTCTTGAAGCAGGTGAATTTTTATTCAAGTTCCTGGATATATTCTGACATTTGACACATAGTAATACAAGTTAAAATAACCAGCAAAACCCTCCAGTTTTTTTGGCGGGCTGCACTTCAGTCCCTGAAGTGGCGTGGAGACATTGCACAGATTCCCAATAAAGCTGGTAGGTGTCACCAGGCCCTAGTTTAATGATCCCATTTGTCTTTAATTCAGCAATCCAACACACTTTACCACACTGCACAGGCTTGTAAACTCAGCCCCCTTCAACACATTTCACGTCTCCTGAGAGAATGTTAAAAATTCCGACAACAACTGCCATATGTTTCCGTTGCCAAAAAAATCTATTAGTATATTAGTATGCAACCTCTGGGCTAAATAATAGCACGTCTGCTGATTTCTTTATTTCTATTTAAAATGTCATCTTATAGCGCCCTTTAAATATCAGTATAAAGAGTTTATGGGTAACATGACAAAGTCTGATATCAGACAGGGGGTGGTCCAGGGGTAGAGAAATGAATGAAGGTGTTATCACAGTTTGTCAGATCGGCTTACGGTCATAATGAAGCATTTAGGCGTCACACTTTTTTTTTTTTTTACTCAATTTCCTTCTGTCACCTTATTGAGCCAAAGCCCACAATGGCACAGCCTCTCAGCATTGCCGACAACCACATGAGTTTTATAGTGTATCTTGGCTCACTCTTTCATGCCAACCCTTCCATTCTTTCCTTTTCCACTTTTGCTCTTGTTTGTGCTCTCCAGTTTCCTCTGTTTCCTTATCGCGGTGAGCCATCTCCACACAATGTGCTAACAGCAGCTAACAGCCAAACCACATATGGTTTCAGAAATTAAATGCCTGTTTAAATCAAGGGAAAAGAGTACGATCTGTGGAGGTAGGGGTATTAAGCACTGCAACTGCCCAAAGTGCTCCACACAGCCCAGACATGGGGTCTAGGCGGATTAAAAGAGATCGAAAAGTCCACTCAATGCAGTCATCTAATTAAGAATGGGTTTGTTCAAACGAGGAATCAACATAGCTATAAAAAGCATTGTTTATTACAGGCCATGAAAGATTAAGTATTATCCACTCAAATGAGGGTAGAAATCATGTAAACAGGACAGTATCCAGTTCAACATATTTTAACAGGCTTTTAAAAACTTTACTTTACGTTTAATATAATAAAGTAGTGAAAATTATATTCATTAAATACATGAAAGGTCAGTTTCCCATTCATGTATTAAGTTAGTTCTAGACTGAAAGTTCTCCATTCAGAAATGATTATAGTCTAGGACTAGGCTTGTATATATTGCACTTTACTGTATATTGTATTGTATTGTACTGTTTAGCTTGAGATACATCAATGGCCAATGAACCAAATTTTTCACCATAATGAATCTGTTATAAAGCTCCATAGCTAACATTTATGTATATTTTATAATAAATAACACACTGTAAATAAGTCAATCAGAACCTTTTTAGTAACATTTATTTGAAATGTTTCTGCATTTATTGCACATTTGCCACCTGTTTCATAAGATTTAGTAAAAGCTGCTAATAAACAATGATTGTTAACACAAGCAAGAATGATCTTAAATGATTTAATGAGCATAACTACTGCTGCTATTTGCACACACACATGCTGGATGTTTTTCCTTTTTGTTCTCAGACCAATATTGCTGTGTTCATTTAACTTATCCAGCTCTTTACCTCATCTCTTTGAAGAGATTGGTCAAATCTTCTGGCTCCGACACAGGGTCTCCAAACACAGCTTTCGAAAATCCATGTAGCGGGCATCATAAAACTTGGTGGGCATTGTAAAATTGATTAATTATTGAACTATTTGTGATTTTTTTTTACAATAAAGCACCAGGTTCTTTTTGGACCGTCGTTTTACTGAAAGCCAAAAATACCAGATTTGAACATTTTGAGGATTTATGTTTTCATGTAAAGTGTGTAATCAAGGCGGTACCTCACGGCCGTTCTGAGCTATTCTTAGATTTTAATGCAAATGTGCCTGAGTTTATGAAGGTAAAATCTAATAAAACAGGAGTCATTTTCAAAAACAAATCACTGCAGTGTACAGGGCTACAGTTTTTTGTGTGTGTGTGTGGATTTGACTAAAAAGCATCAGAAACATGTTGCCTGCTGTGAGAACCATGTTCAGACAAAACGTTCGGTATTCCATGTTGCAGTAGTCCATGAATGTGGATTGAAGCATTAGTGAACACAGCAGAATGTTCTTGAGACTGAATTAGGATTGAGTACATTCCTCCCGAGCCATAAAATAGCACTTCGGGATTTATTACCCACAAGCCCACTCATTCCAGGCCTCACCTGACGCAGCCCATGTCACAAAGTTCAGTCGCGGGTGGAATCATGTCGGAAACTTTGCTTTCTTTTCCCGGTATGAGTTTTCCATTTCATACAGAATTTGTTTTTGACATTATATTTCATTCCGAGTGCTTGAAATTTGAACCACCTGCAGGAAGCAGCCCTCCAGAAGATGCGGAACAAGCGTATAACAAACTGCTGTCTCTCCACCAGCACGAAGCAGGCCTGACTCACTTTCTTTCGCCACTAATCACTTGGAGTCCATAGAAATAAATACCGTATGTTTTCCACTACATAACAGGGGCCAAGGAGTTTGCTCTTTGTGTGGCCATGATATGACCACAATGATACCCTAATTTAGGGTTTAGGATGATGTAAAACATCTATATGAACAGATACATCTGTACCACCCCAGATGTATCTATCTATGTGTTTGTATATCATTAAACACAACCACCTTCTAGGATGAACAATAGAGATATCAAATAAACCCTAAAGCAATGGGTAAGTATGTATTGTGTGTTAAAAGGATTTGTTAAGATAAGCAGAATCTTCAATTCATGCTGGCCAACAAACAACAGCAGTAACTGCTAAGCTCAAATAGAAGTATATGATGCCTCTGGAAGCAATTAGTGCAAATTTCTCCCTTTGCCATTTATCCTTTTCTCCAAATAAATTACAGACCATTGCAAATTACAGCTCTTAGATACAGCAATATTTGAAACTATCACAGATATCATTGATGGTTAGGTAATTATTGAGAAAAATGTATGAACTCACACAAAAACAGCAATTAATACCAAATGCATTTCATTGTAAGCCCCTTGATGTAAGTGGTGAACCACTGAAGCAGTGGTGGACAATGTCCATCCCTCCATGGTCCCATCTCAGCATCTCACAGTTGGAGATGCAGGACTTGAAGAAACCTACAGACTTATATACAATTACTAGATTCAAAGCTTCATACTACACAATGTTTTGACATGGACATACACTATACAAACTTTCAGACCCGACTGCTCCTAACAATGTTCTGTCATGAAAAAATAGCTGAGAAGAAGCACTGAAAATGACATGAATTTGTGCAATATATTAAACCTAGAAATGCAACAAATTGTTCTTGCAAAAATTTGTTCCTTATAAAATGGCAAAATATAAAATCTTTGGTTTAGACGCTGATTGACACCCAACGCACTATGGTTTTCTTTTTGATCAGATGAGCAATTGGCAAGCAACCCTCTATTTGGCCTTGATTGGAGCTTTAGGTCGCAAACTCAGGCTTAAATGAATGCATTCTAAACTAGTACTAAAAAACCCTTGCCCTGGAGGGCACCAGCCCTGCACAGTTTGTGGGGTGGTAGTAGCCTGGTGGCTATTGACTTTTAGTCACTCTGGATAAGGGCATCTGCCAAATGGCATAAATGTAGATCTTTTGATCTACATTTGGTGAGGAGAAGAGAGGATGACTCAGGTGTGTTATGTGAGTAACCAATAAAATGTGCCCTAGGACAACTGCACTCTGGTCACTCCTGCTGTAGAGGAACATTAGTGCATGATAACTGTGGTAAGAGATTTCATAATGCTTAAAACCATATGGGGCAGTGGTGGCCTCATAATCAACAGGATGAGGGTTTAAATCCCGAACCACCAGGGTGATGGGTTAAATTCAAAGGACACGTTTCGATTGTCACATTGACAGTCACTTCAGTTTCATATAGTACCATCCACATTCATGTCCAATAAGGAAGCTGTTAGGCGTGAATTCCTGTTGTGCCCCTGGAATCATCTTTACTCCCTGGACAGATGTATTCCTTCAGTCCACTGCCATGGTAAAGTGAAGTGATTGTGAAGTGATTGTCATTGTTATACACAGCAGCACAGCACATGGAATTTGTCCTCTGCATTTAACCCATCACCCTGAGTGAACAGTGGGCAGCCATGACAGGCGCCCGGGGAGCAGTGTGTGTGGACGGTGCTTTGCTCAGTGGCACCTTGGCGAATCGGGATTCGAACCGGCAACCTTCTGATTACGGGGCCGCTTCCTTAACCGCTAGGACACCACTGCCCCAAGCTAAGGTGTTTTTGCCAGCGATTGGGAAAACCGGAGATGACTGGCAGGAATTCAGAGGGTAATTGGATATAGAAGCGAAGGTGGAGCCACAGCGCACTGAGCGTTGTTCTGTGGGCGTCCCTGACGCCAGGTCCTGTTTTTCATGATCTATCCACTAGCTTCAAGATGTCACATGGACCTGACAGCCTTGTGTAGCTGTTCCAGCCATTCCTTCTGATGCTGCCGAATCCAAGGCATCCCACATTATCATGATTATTGCTCTCAGATGATAGGAACTCAACCCAGGTCACGCTATGTCACTTGAGGGTACTTCAAAAACACTCTTTAGTTATGTCCTCATGCACATGTGCTGGGGTGTGTTTAGGATGTGCATCATCTGGACGGCAAGCTACAGCGCAGGCCACCGCATACACTGCCAAGCACATAAAAGCTTCCATTCAAAAATAGCTGTGATCCGACAAAGTGATTTCTCAAAAGCGGATATTTTGTAATGGCTGTGTTAGAATACATGTATTCTGACAACTGTGATTCATTAGCTTGGACCAGGTGTAGCCTGCACATTTAAAAGGCTCGCCGATCACGTCAGGCCCCTTGAAATCATTCACTTCCTGAATAATACAGACTAGCAGTGCAATATAAAGCTGGGAAAACTTTAAATTATTTCGCTGTTTGCAAAATGTGTGGTGACCTGAGTCTTCATGTGACTTTGTGGAAGACAGTGTATTTGAATGAAGGCCTTCTTTATCTTCTGACAGGGGATGAAATGAATTCCATCATGGCGAGGCTCACATTTCCTCCAGGACAGAGAATGACTTCTATCTGGACAACCTAACATCTGGAACAACATGCTCTGAACAGCATGTTTGTCTCATGCCAGACTGTTCTGAAGAGGATGTTTTAAATTTTCTTATCAAACTCAAAAAATTGAATGTTCAGTACAGAGCCTGAATAAACGAGTCCAGTGTGTGAGGTCCTTTTTAGTTGACTCCACCCCAGAGCCCTGATCCTTATGCACAATGTCTGCAGTTGCAGATGGTGAAAACACCTGGAGGAACAAACGTGGCTCCTGTGGTCATCTGAACTGTGGAATCTTCCAATGAGAGTGCTGATTAGAGCCAAGTTTGTATGCTCTCCCGCCTTGTCAGCACGGGTCTCATCCAGGTTCTCCGGTTTCTTCCCATCCTTCAAAAGCATGCATACAAGGGGGATTTTCTGATTATGAATTGGTGTGATACATAGGTGTGAAACAATAGTGTATGTGTGTGTGTTTATTGTGGAGGGCCACTGCCCTGCCCTGCCCTGCCCCCAGTCTTCAGTCATTGTGTGTCTTTAGCCACTTGAGCCTTTGTGACTGAATTCCCTGCCATCTGTGGGCCAAAAAGGACCCCTCTTAAAAAGTTGCTTAGATCTTCTCTTCTTCTCATCCTGATCCAAATTTGAGGTCAACTAGGCCTGCTCAGCTGTTTTCTCTATGTGCCACACAGCATAGTAGAATAGCAGTTGCATAACAGCGCTCTCTCATTCACTATTCATTTACACACACTATTCACACATCATTCACTCTCACACTCAGTCCTATGGCCAATCTGCTACTTCAATGCATGGCGTTCCATATATTTATATTCACAGTATTATACATATGTACATAAACTCTATAAGTACATACAAATGTTTATTTAGGTTTACATATATATTCATAATTATACTGCAGATTATTTGCATAGTGTACTTTTTTTTTCTTTAAAGAACAGTGAAAGTGATTATTTTTGCCACAGTGAAAAACAGCATTGCTCAACACATGGAGCACAATGAAATGTGTCCTCTGCTTTTAACCCATCACCCCATTTGAGCCCACATCTTTTTATCTTTTTAATCTAGATTAAAAAGTAATGATGCCAAGCTATATTATATCTGCAGTGATTAGCCATAAGTATTGTGAATAATCCTTTCATTACAGTGCCATTACACTCTAATCATTCTAATCGTTCTAATTCATAGACATAGGGCACAAAGTCTGTCATTCCACACATGCTGTACAATACATGTTTGTCATGATTTCATATTGCATTGTCAGTGTGAAAAAAAAAAACCTTATAAAAAACGATTGTTAGGAAAATTTGCCTGATTGTGCATTTGGGGAGGTGGTGGCCCTAGTGGGTAAGGAAGCGGCCCCGTTTGCCACTGAGAAAAACACCGTCCCCACACGCTGCTCCCCGGGTGCCTGTCATGGCTGCCCACTGCTCACCAAGGGTGATGGTTAAAAGCAGAGAACACATTTCGTCGTGTCACCATGAGCTGTGCTGTGTATCAGAAGGACAATCACTTCACTTTCACTTCACTAAAAGAGGATGAGCTACTGGCTGGTCACATTTTCAGACACCATATAAAACCAGAGACACAGAAGGTGGTTAAACCTTTTAGCTCAGTATTATTGAGAGTTCATGAGGCCTTCATTGCAGTGCATTTTGGTCCGTCTTACATCACTGCACAGAGGATGCATCATTGTGTTTCTTTTTCGGAGTTGAAATGGGGCTGAAAGTACCAGCGCGTACTTTCCAGGCTAAAGCGAGGGAATTAAAAACAACTGCAGATAGTTGCATTGCTGGAAAACAACCCATGGTCCGGCTGGGTCTACCTGCGCTCTGAGAGCGCAAGAGGATGTCCCTCACAGGGCGCTGAAGAAGCTGCAGTCAAGGTTTCCGTGAAAGCCCGCCATTCATCCGAGCTGTGGGGGCAACTGTTTGCCAACAGGGAGCACCCGCTTTTCAAGAAGAGGGGTCAGCGCGCGCGTTTAAGCCCCGTCCTACTCACTCATTCTGGACGCAATGCTGCTCCTCACCCCCTGCATCCACCAATTCCCTTGCCCATTATCCCTGGTCCTCAGTGGCTTTGCTTCCCTCCATCACGAGTGCTGATGGCTTTCCAGCACCCGGCCAAAACGGGGAGAGAAAGAAAGAAGAAATATCGAGAGCGAGCCACCGACGGGGAGGCCACAAGACGTAGTGCATTTCTTCAAAGCTGACCAGTCTAGCTTAGCAACAGCTTTGTCCCCAGACAAAATTATACCAGTGAGGAACTTTTTCATGAATTAAACATGCGGGACACAAGGTGCTGGAAAACTCCACGCATTATTTACGGATGACCAAACATCCTCCAGCTTCTGTGTCAAGAGGGGCACCGGGCAGGGATGTCCACTCTCCCCCTCACGGTTTGCGATTTTTATTTAACCGCTAGCAGCAGATAGAGAGGCTATAGCAATTAAAGGCATTAAATGTCGGAATGTGGAACATAAAGTCAGCCTTTATGCGGATGATATGTTACTTTTTCACTGAAGGTATGTGGATGATATGTTAGAATTCAATGAGGTAACTACAATAATAAACTCTTTCTCAAGAATATCAGAGTGATATTCGGTGAACTGGTTCAAATCTACAGTCTTTACGATTAATCGCTCCTTCCAGAATTCTTCTTCCATCCCATTACAATCTGGAAATATTTAATATTTAGATATTAAGAAGATGGTGGTGATAGTAGCCTAGTGGGTAACACACTCGCCTATGAACCAGAAGAGGTTCAAATCCCACTTGTCCCTGAGCAAGACACTTAACCCTAAGTTGTTCCAGGGGGACTGTCCCTATAACTGCTGACTGTAAGTCGCTCTGGATAAGGGCGTCTGATAAATGCTGTAAATGTAAATGTAAGATGATCTGGCCAGATGGAAACCTTTACCCATATCACTCATGGGAAGGGTCACCTCAATAAAAATGTTGGTTTTACCAAGAATTAACTATTTATTTCCAATTACTTTACTTTACTTTACTTTACTTTATTTAGCAGACGCTTTTATCAAAAGCGACTTACAAGAGGAAGACACCAGCAATTCTTGTTCGATTTCTATAGAATGTTAAGGCCCCGATAAGGCTCAAACACTAATACCAAGCAAACCATCAACTGACTGGTTTAGGTCTCTAGACTCCACCATTTCTAAATTCCTTTGGAAAAATAAACCACTGTGTATTAGTAAAAAAAAAAAAAAACACTGCAACAAAGCAATGACAAAGGAGGATTCGACCTACCTAACTTTAGTTACTATTTCTCAGCCAACAGGCTACAACACGTTTCAGGGTGGTTAAAACCTACCCACCTAGATAAACCTTGACTGGACATCAATATAGATATTTCAGACCTACCAATCATTAGCTCAATTTTCAAACGACACGTATGCATTAAAAACATCAGTATCAGCTGGTCTCTGACAGCATGCCTAGGTTGTCATTACCCGAACATATATAAAGCTGCCCTGTTCGTGTCTGTTCACCGTCGGGTCATTGTTACATGTTACCTGTTCACCAGTTACCGGATGTCTCCCCTGTCCTGATCATCACAGATTAAACCCCTGTTTCGTGACGTTGTGCGAATGCGTCCTTCTTCATTGTCAAGTCTTGTCATCATATCAGATCACCTGCCTCGCCATGCCAAGCGGCCGTGACAACTACAAAACAATAATATGATTAAACTTCTCAAATTGGACCTGTAAAGTGTCACGTCCATGCGGGCATGACGCGGCGGGTGAACGGAGAGGAGGACGAAGAGTGACAAGAAGACGTGGACGCTTTCACCTGACATCACGAAACCGGGGTTTAATTGGTGAAGCACAAGACGGGAGACATCTGAGACATAGACACTGGTGAACACGGAACATAACGTTAAAGACCTGACAGCGGACAGAAACGAACAGGGCAGCTTTATACAATTAACACAGGTGAAAACGATTAGGGAACATTACACAGGACAACAATTAAACTCCGGTCCAGATCCCGGACCGGAGTAACCCCCATTTCGGACCGGATTGTGACATAAAGGGCATTAAATTTTGGAACACATCTTCAAAACAAAACAATATGGTGTTAACAAAAATAGAATCTTAGAATATCAACAAGTTAAATCTATGGTAAAAAGGAACTTCAAATGTAATCAAACCAGTGTGGTAGAATTCCTCAATGTAAAAACTCCCAAATTACTGTTTAAAATATCCAGGACTTTTTCCAATATAGATCACTCCGTCTCTCTTCCTATTGCTGAATGGGAAGGTGCCCGGGGAGCAGTGTGTGGGGACAGTACTTTGCTCAGTGTCACCTCAGGGGTACCTTGGCGGATCGGGATTCAATCCGACAACCTTAACTGCTAGACCACCACTGGTACCGCTGCATTGCTCATTGGACCCCAGTCTGGATGGGGCTAGGCTCTCTGCCCTGGGCGTTTTGTGAGGGTCAGCAGGGGAGCTGGCTCCACGGTGGGTGCCTTGTCCCTCGATCCCCTCCTCCCCGTCCCTAAATGCTTTTTGCCTCTCACTCTTCGCGGCCACCTGCACTTCATCATAACATACATTTAAGACCTTGGGGGTGGCCACACTGTTCATTCAGACTTTCCTCAGGTGCCAGTGCCCACTTCACAATTTAAATTGTACTTAGACATTGAGGGTTCTTGGAAGGTGCCGAACTGACACAACTGCAGTTTGGCAGAGGGTTCTCAGCCCCATAACCCTCCCTTGCTTTAACAGCATTTTTAGAACAACACACACCAACACCACATTTGACCGGGTGAGGGGAGGCATGGGGGTCTTCTCACACCCTCACTCTCTGTTTGGCCTGTAGGGCTATTAACCACTTACATGGAGAAACCTTGTGGGCACATTCACACACACACACACACACACACACACACACACAGGTGTGCACTCATGGCTACACAAAAGGGCTCACAACACAAACATGTACTCACAGACACATCTGAACACGTCTTGTATTATTATTACTGTGTACTATTAAATAACGTTTCATAGTCGTTATTTACTGTGATTTATACAGATGTTGCTTGTGGCTGTGCTTTTCTGTTGTTTCTTAAGCAGGTACAGAAGCAGATGGTCGGTGTTCGTTTCCTGTCCTTCTCCAAAGACAAAGATTTTTTTTCTCCTCCACCCCCTCCCTTCTCTATATATGTCCAACTTTTTTTCCCCTGTCCCCCAGTCATGGCTGTCATGATTGTAGCAAGTTAAATAATGAAATGATAACAGCACCGATACAGATGACAAAGAGGCTTCAGAATGATGATGAATACCTGTCAGGTTAACACACATAACAACAAACTTCCCATCCTTCCAGCAAAACAAAGAGAACTTCACTCCGAGCGTTATTAAGAACATATACATGTATGTAGACTGCTTGTTCAGAACGTGCACTTGTTTTCTGTGTGGAGGGTGGGGGGCTTGGCTTCCATTTAATTTGTTTGGAATTCTTGCACTGAAGTCACAGGAAATTAAAGCATAGGAGTACGGCAGAATGCATGGACTGAAGAAAGCATTTAAAGGGATTTTTTCCACTGGGACGCATTAGAAATGCTCATATGGAAAAATGTTCGCAAGTAACAAAAACACAAACTAAACCATGAACTACCATCATGTCAAGCTATGAGACAGTCATAAAATGGGCAATATGAAAACTCAGCAGCATAATTGCTCTCTGACTTTTTTTATTAAAGATATTTGTTAAAGACTCACTTCCATGAACCGCAGGCTGTAGTTGCAGAAGAAATGCA
Organism: Denticeps clupeoides; assembly: GCF_900700375.1. Taxonomy (NCBI): domain Eukaryota; kingdom Metazoa; phylum Chordata; class Actinopteri; order Clupeiformes; family Denticipitidae; genus Denticeps; species Denticeps clupeoides. The sequence goes on along the minus strand of NC_041720.1, from coordinate 11,143,152 downwards.
TGCTGGGAGCTACCAGTATTACGCCTAAGGTTACAGTTTTGTACTTACTGCCTCATTACCTTGTGTTACTGTTGTTACTGTGCCCAGTGTCCTGGGATGGGCTCCAGTAGCCACAACCCTGAGTAACAGGACCAGTGGCACCAGACATTAGACATTTCCTGGGCAAAGATGAGTCCATACCAACACGATGTATCTGATGCTTGTGTTGATGACTAAAGAGGGGGTTAAATATTTTAGCACTCGAGTGTTAGGCGCTGAGTCACGCTGAGTTTGGAGCCAAACACCCAAGCAACAGACTCTAGTGATGGATTCGAGATGTGCATGTCAAACATGAAAAGTTACTAGGTGTACGAAATGAGTTTCTTCGTCAGCTGTTTCCTCACATGAACTGCAGCAGGTTTCACAAAACGAAAAAAGAAAAACTAACAAATATCGCAGCGCAATGGGACATACATTTTTCAATAAACCGATTTAATGCCTTTGCCCATACGCTGGAACAGGTAGGGTAGTGCACTTAAAGTTGGAACGTAGAGATATTACTGTCAATTAACTAAATTGTGCTGATTGATTCTGTCAAAATGTGAGAAAGGTCCACTCTCTGACCCTGAATGATGCCAGGAATAAAGGCCATGGAGTTCCTGTGACCCAACTCGCTGAAACCTGTCACCCTAAAACTGACTAAAGAAGGACCTCTACTGGAAGCCTTCACCAGCCGCACAGAACCTCCACTCAGTGGGCTCCGTTCCTCAAGCCTTCATTTGTACATTTCCATCACCCACATGCACACACGCGCTCCAGATAAATGCGAAACAGGTGACCGGGCCTTTCATCCTGTTGAGTTTATGATTTTTTCGATTCGCGTTCGTGTTTTACACAGGCTCGGCTCTCACATGAGATCAGAAGTTGCTCTTTCACAAGCGTTGGATGCAGGGCGGTGTTACCGCGCTGACTTCAGTGCGCTTTCCAGTAACAAGCGTATTGTATAATGTAATTAAAACCACGTTGCTGCCGCGCCGTGCTGATAAAACACAAGCTGTCTCCCCTGAAACCAGGATGGCATTCAGCTGTTTTTGGTTGTCTGATCCTCCTCTCGGACTAGCTGAAACGCTCAATATTTGCCCGTCCTGGGTCAGGAGAGAGAAAGCGACAGCTCAGTTCATATTCCCCGGAAAGCCTTTTGAAGTGATTGCTCAAGCAACAGCCAGGGATTCTCATAACATGCCCGAGTTTGTTTGCGTCCACCTCGCCCTTCCTCTGAGTTTTCTGCCTCTCTCAGCAGTGGCCTTGCTATAATAAGAGGTGTGTTTGTGTGTGCGTGCGTGCGTGTGTGTGTGTGTGTGTGTGTGAAAGCGCAGCTGAGTGATGTATGCGGTCTCAGCCCTGAACTGTGCTCAACCGAAAGAGCGGTGGTTAAATCCCAGAAGGCTGCGTTTAAAGGCCCATAACAACCCACTCACTGCTGCAGCACCTTCACAGATACCTGTGGGCACGTCGAGATGATACTGGTGGTCCCAAATGGTGTTTTACTGCTAGTGTTTGCACTTGTTATGTGCTGAGGACTGGGAATTTTGTGTGGTCTCACGTAACCATGTGTGGCAGTCGTCCTCTGTTGGGAAATTACATGTTGAATGGACTGGGAGTCTTTTAAGGTTGGGCCCAGCGCGTAATTAAAATTCCCTGACTGTTTACAGTCAATCGTTCGCTGCCGCTCTTCTCCGTGAGAGACGCCGATGATCCACGGAGCGCGCCTTTTCATGCGACCACCGGCCCTTTTGTGAACAGGAAGAACACTGTGGCTGGGGATCTTGTTATTATAACAGAAACACGTAAAGAAAGCAGCCTTCCAACATCACACAGACAATTGTGGCCATTGTGGCCATTGTTCATTAACTTCAGGGATTTCAATAAAAAAAAAAAAAAAAAACAGGTAAAACATGAAAGAAACAAGATATTCAGGGATGTTTGCCCATGTGATGTATTGACAAGCATAGCTTTAGCATGCATGAGCAAGTGATGTTATAAGCAAATGAACCAGAAGACCCAGGTTCAAACCCCACTTACTACCAGTAAGTTGGAAGTCGCTCTGGATAAGGCCATCTGATAAATGCGATAAATGTAAATGTAAGGGAGGGGAAAGAACCTTGGGCTCAGTGTTGCCAAATTGAGCAGGTTTAATTTGATACTTTGGGACTTTTGTTTGAAAAACCAAGTTTGTCAATTTAAGGAGGATTGCGAAGTTATTTCTGGCGATTGGTAAAGTCTTGGACAACTGTGAATGGCACCAATTACACAACATGCCATCTGACATCTTCCCGGCTGCTAAATGAATAGGAACGTTCATGGGAACATATCATAGACGGAACGCTTTTTTAAAGGGTTGCTATGACAGCAGTAATGTACTCGAGGTTGTGCTTCATGCTTTGATATTGCACTCCCCGTTGAGTATGGTCATTTAATGAACAACTTCGCCCCATGACTGTTCAAGCTCACTTTCCAGTGTTTACAGTTTACAAAGTGACCAAGTTAAAGGGTTGTAGTGCATATGTGCTGGTTAACATAAAACAAGCAAACCGCTTTCCTGCCACACACACACACACTCAAAACAGGCACACTGAGCCGCCTTTCCCCTGCCAAAAACATGTAATTACCTTGCCGCTTTCAAATCCGTGCACTTCCTTTTTTACACATTCCCTCTTCCTGTCAGAGAATCCCGCTCGGAGAGATAACCACATGGTGCGGAGGCCATGTCTCAAATGTGGCGAGCGAGGCGCGGCAGATGAAAACTAGCATTGGCCGTTAAAATCCCTCTGGTCTCGTTCTCATGGCACCGAACAAGAACTCTACGTGCAGGTCAGCTGGAGTTTTTTTTTTTACCAAAAAAACAGACAATTCACTCCAGTCTCTTGCCACCTCGATCAAATTTAAAGGGATGCGGTATTGTAAGCACATCACTATCACAAAAATGGCTATGAACATGTGATTGAACATTGTACAAGATATTGACATTTTACAATGCATTTATAATGCAATATTGGCATGTCATGATCCGAACATTTCCTGGTGTCCAGTGTTTATCACCTGTAGTCTGTTATAAACGTTCCTGTATGTTTTTAGTCCGGTCAACCGGTTCTGTTCTGGTGCCGTGTACATGTGTTTTTTTCCCAGAGTCGAGCGTTTGCGTCCACCCTGCCCTGAACCGCCGTGACATGGCACGGTTTGCTCAAGAATGGTTGGTTGTGTCAGACATGCAACTAATTCAGCAAAGTTAGTCAGTAAAGTATTTTATTCTCACAATAACCATAAGTCAAATATCAAAGGACATTTATTCAGATCGCTATGACCTGGTATGCCTCTGACAGCGGTTCATGTCTACAGATATCGTCTTATAAAATGCCCGCACAGCACCATGCACAACATGCCAAAACCAAATATGTTGTGCCTGTGTGCAATTACTAATTGTGATACTAATTTTCAATTAATTGCATTATTTAAAGCAATTTCCTCTGGGATTAATAAAGTTAAATCACAAAAAATGCACAGGTTGATGAGGCTTATTGCTTAATGCTTCAGTTATACAATAATTTACTATAAAGCTTGCAGTGCTGAAGACCTCATAATTGAACAGACATCGTCTTAAAAACACTAGCCTTTGAGGAACTTTAGATATTATGCCTTTGACATGCATTTGACACTATGGCACACTGAGCTCAGGACTTTGCCAATGTTATAAAAATCTTTTGGGAAGTAACAACTGTTAAATGAAAGCAAGCTTTTTATAAGACTAAGATTATTTGCAGAGTGGTGGATTTTTGAGCAGTTAAAATAACGAACATGCAATAAATGCTAATGCATTTACATTTACAGCATTTATCAGACGCCCTTATCCAGAGCGACTTACAATCAGTAGTTACAGGGACAGTCTCCCCCCTCGGAGCAACTTAGGGTTAAGTGTCTTGCTCAGGGACACAATGGTAGTATTTGAACCCGGGTCTCCTGGTTCATAGGCAAGTGTGTTCCCCACTAGGCTACTACCACCAATATTGCATTTACCAATCATACCACCCGTAATGTATTTACCAATTCCACAATATTAGAGTCTGAGGACGCTGGGCGCACGGACTGCTCAACCATATACTTACAATTTAAGCTATATATATATATACACACACACACACACACACACACACACACATACATACATATACATATACATATATATGTGTGTGTGTGTGTATGTATATGTATATATATATATATATGTATATGTATGTATATATATATGTATATAGCTTAAAATGTAAATATAAAATATATTTTTAAAAATTGTAAATATAAAATATATATATATATATAGCTTAAATATATATATATATATTCCTTGACTCTAAATGTCCCCGATTGTGAAAATAACATTACGAGTTCCCCTAGCCTGTCTACCGTCCTGGTGTGGCTAGAAATGGAGACATGTAGAAAGAGTGCATTGGCACAGACAGATGGATTATTTTATTTTTTTTTCCGTCACATGAGACCCCAATTTTAGAATGAGACTTCAGAAACAGTATTAGGGGACCACTATAAAACCGAACAAAAAAAATTGTAATAGGGGACCTTTAAATCAACACTGTGCCATAGCCCTTTTAACACACTTGTTGAATAAAGACACCATATAATCACTGGACATTTCACTGACAAGCAAATAAGTGATTTCCCCTCTGAACAGTTGCAAGCAGTAGGTGGGGTGTGTGGTGCATTCTTAAGCAACTTCACACCAAGAGCAGTGGAAACAGTGGACGAGGAGAAGGCGGGGCTGGGTGGGTATATGGGAACAAAAGACGCTCTCGTCTCATCAGTTTACCAAGGCCTTCGGTCCGACAGCCAGACAGAGTCAAGCTCCCCAACAACAGTGATAGACTCTGAAAGGGACGCCGTGTTGCTTCATATCTTGTTTTGGGGACTGTTTAACTCGGCAAGGTCAAACAGCAACACCTGGTCCACCCTGTTTTACCCCCCTGTTCCGGGGCACGTCTCATTTCAGGGTTTGGATCCTTTGGAGGAAACAGCCTACGACGGTTAGCCTGTAGATAATAATACATGTGGTTGATGGGTGGAATGAGCATTTGAATATATTGCATTACTTTACATTACAGAGGAACAACAGCCTAGACACTGCAGTCATTTTTATGCTTGGTGAACATTGTACCCATAGTAAAGTGCAAGCAACATAAGTGAATGCTTTGCGGGAGAAGTCATGGGAGGCAAGGACCTTATCTGACTTGCAGGTAGGCAAGCGTGTGCTGGCTTCAGCCAAGACGTCCCTTCTTTGTGTGTGAGCGATAGGGTGACAGAGGGCTTTTTATTCTCCAACCTTGAGCTCTCTCTCTGACGTAAAACCGTTTTTTTTTTCTCTCTCCTCACGCCTTGAATAATAGGCACACTTCTAAGTGAAAAAGGGAGACTAAATCATTGTTGGATCATGAACCTGCGTGCACCGTGTGTGCACAGAGAACTTTCTTTTGAGGGGATTCATAGTCAAATGTGTGTTGTAATTTGCTATTGAAAAATAGCAACAAACCATATTAGTAACGGTTTAAGATCATTTCCTGTTTGTTAACTTACTCCAAATGTCTAATTAAGACATATGCCGTAAAGGTGTAATTAAAATCTCTGACTGACATTTTGTGGCCCTATACCTGAAATACTGCCCGTTCACATGCATTCACACTGACTGCACCGAAACGCTGTGGCTACTGAACAAATGAGCAGCCCCAGGGGTGTCCGTGTTGCATAAGAGGACCGGGCTGCTTAAACATTGCTAGTTTCTCCACATAGTTGGCCGCTGGCGAGAAGCTTGGGACATTAGTTGCCATGGTGCGTTGAGACCATGAGACTGTGTTGAATCTCAGCTGTCCTTCACACGGCCTGTGCATTGTTCTCCTTTCGGGGCAGTTTTTTTTTTTTTTTTTTTTGTGCGGCGGTCCATCTTGGCTCTGCTCTAACGGTGGCTGTGATCTGAGAGCTGAAAGCAGGACTGAAATGGGGCTCTGTTAGGTTTCACTAGATTATTGAGAAAAATGGCTTTTAAACGGGCTTTCATTGCAGGAAGTCCCATTTTCAAGCGGCTCCAGTCAACTATTATATTATTTTTATGAATTCCCTGGCTGATATAAATCTGGTGATAAAAAAAAAACAACTGGACAGTTTTATAGTCCCATGTTCAGGAAAGGCCCACCCTTTCTGACTTTCTCCTGAAGCAACTGGAGGACACCCAAGTCGACCTGAACCCTCTACATCTCTCATGGTCAGATTTGCTGGATTCCGAGGGTACTACAAGAAGTTTAATTGCAGACGTTCATTAAGAATAGCTAGAGCTTATGGGGCCAGATAGAGAGAGGGTCGGTTCACAGCTGGAACTTTCAGAGCCGGAATGCAGGGCTCTGACGGGAAGAGGTGAGCAAATCTCACTGGTTGGTAGGTCCAATCACCCATTCCACATCCTTGTGCCATGTAGTCACTGCATTACTGAAATACCTAGTGGGCAGTAAAGAACGGCTGAGTATGATTAATAAGATTTTCTATTACGACAATTAAGTTTGTCTGTCTGCAAGTAAGTCCCTCCCCCACCTACCCCAGTGTCTCCAGACACACGCACGTGCGCTGAAGGTCATTTCTCATTTTACAAACAAGAAGCATGTCTGCCTGAATTAGGACCAAAATTTGTTTAGTGTTGCAATTTATAAAAATATATCTTTTATGTATTTCATTATCAATTCTGTTTAAATTGAATTTATATTGCCCTGCATTGTTAACATGACTGAATTCACTTTGGTACCAGTTGTGCTGCTAATCCAATGACTATAACACAGGTGTATTACAAGCAAAGAGAACATAGGGGAACCTAGGGGTAAAGGAGGAGACCGGGCCATGGGCTTCGTGTTGCCAGATTGGATAGAATAAAACTGCATATTTCTGAAAAAGACAAATTGCTCTTTGGGAACAGGTGTTGTGGAACCCATTTCTTAATTAATTCATGGCAGAAAGCCATCAGAATGTTTCTGTAGTTTTATGTGATTTAGATGACAATGGTTTTAAACAATCATGTATCTGGCAACACTGCCAGCACTAGTACTTTTAAACCGTTTTCTTTGTGTGACTCAAAGAAAAAGCTTTACATCTTTTGTAGCTCTTTCAGAATAACTCTCCACTTACGTAATTTTCCTATAATTCCTCAGTCTGTATACCATCATTTCATCATTGCTGAGCTACACAGGGGTTGTACGTAGACTTTGAATCAGTGAGTTTTGCCATTTGAACGTGAATTCCCCCATATGAACTTAAAAAAAGCTGTGCATGAGAAGAGTGAAGAGAGTGAAGCATCCCATCTCAACTCAAGTGGAATATTCAATATACATCCCCAATGGCCCAGCGACATGGCAGTAAGTGCTTTTACACGAAAATGTTAATGCCGGAGCACATAACCATGTGTGCCAGGTGGTTCTGGCTGCCTTTTCATTTATTCATTTGATTTTACTGCAGTTGGCAATGCATAGGATGCAAGACTTGCAATGGGATACAGTGGGTAGTGGGGATGGGTGGAAGGGTGTGCAGGGGGTTGGCTGCGTGGGCCAATTAGTTTCATTGTGTAATTATCACAAAGGTCAGTCAAGGAGGATTTTCTGCAAGGGGGGAGAAACGAGAAGGAAAGGTTCTGGGCTTGCATACCTATAGATCGTAAAAAGCCTTGCCGTACAGGATCTTCAATCAGATCCGGAGGTGAAAATTATGTAATGAGTCCACGGTGAGAGTGGAGCGGCAGAGCTTAATGAGGTGGCGGACAAGGCAGGTGCTTTAGACACAAGGTTGGCTTTAATTTTTCCCAAATGATGTCACTTTGAAGAAAAGAGAACTGTCCATAAAGTGATGTCATCACACACAGATGCTGGGAAAGTGAATGGCCATGGGAATAATAAGCACATGCGCAACCTGGACCCATGTCTGTCTCCATTTTTGAAACAAGTAAACTGTGTATGAGGTGCGTGCGCTTTTGAGTGGGGTGAAGGCAAATTGTTCAATTTGATAAAATAAGCACTTGCACAACTTGTCCATTATCAAACTGCAGTAATTACATACATTCATAACTCAGGGGGCCAGGCAGAGTATATGAGTGACCATCTGTGAGCAATTTTTGTGTTCATTAATGTTGTTGGCTAATAACGCATCCAATTTTTGAAGCACACTCAAACAGGATATTAAATTCTTATAGAATGACAACATGTATATATATGTGTGTGTGTGTGTGTGTGTGTGTGTATATATATATATATATATGAGATATTGGAATAGAATTTTTACCCAATTAGATTCCACTTGCAACCAGTGTATGTTGAATAATGCACTTGGCCTTGAGCTGCTCCAGGGAATTGAGCCTCCAATGAGACAAAATATTCAGTTAAACACAATTCTAATTCATACAATTCAAATTTAAATTCAAATTCATGAACTCCAGTTTTATTTACGGGAGCTTAAAAGTTTTCCACTTGAAGGTGTGATGAAGTTTTTAAAACCTTTATATAGACCCTAAAGTTGACTATATTTTACACAGCAGCTTGTTTTCTAGGTTAATTCATGGCTTTCAGACAGGCCTAACTAAGCTGAGATTTACGTTGGTTGCGTGCATTGATTACGTTGGAGGTGGAGGTGTAGCATCTGCAAAGACGTAACAGAGAGGCTGGCTGGTTCCATCAAAAGCTCACCTCATTTCAACTTTCTCTCAGACCATACGCGGTGTTATTTTCACGCATTCCACTCGGTTAATCTTCTTCTTCTCACTGAAATACATGGAATGGAATCTGCTGTTTTTGCAGCACCTCCATCATCCCAAAAGTTCTGCCTTTCTGCCATAGTTTGGCCTGGTGCTAATTCACATGCAGCAACCTGAGGGGCCACAAAATGTGAGGTGTGCAAACATGGCTTTTATGGGTTCCTGGCTACAGTGCTGTCTCCAAACATGTCCAAGTCTCATTGAACCAAGAGCAAACAATTTAAAAAGCACTTCCTCAAAGCGAAGAGAAGCAGAAGATGAAGAGAGGGGGGGAGTGTTTGTCCCTAGATGAGAAGGCGTGTTTTATTGTCGTGCCATAACACATTAAACATAACTAGTGCTGTGGTGAGATCATTTGATTTCAATTTGTGCGGTGGAATATGGAAATGGTGTAGCAATTAATAAATGGAGGCATGCACGGTCAGTTGCACTTAATCAAAGATGTCTGAAACGGCAGTAAAACTGCTCCTCTGGCAGCCCAAATGAAGACAAGACCCGGCACGCCGCAGTCCAAACTTATTTGTTCATTAAGTAAAAAATAAATCTGCTGAGATCAGCACTAATATATTTTCAATGTTTCTCTTTTTTTGCCCTGTTTGACTTCAAGATTAATCGAATAATGAGAGAGAACAACATCTATAAAACAAAAGTCCAAGTTTGGGATCCAATGGAAAATGTCAATTCATTCCAGCCGTTTTCGTCCAACTTTGTTGCAAAGGGGGAAAAAAAGAAAAGAAAAGAAAAGGAAAGAAAGAAAAAGAAAGTGAGCGTATGGCTTCACAAGCTCTACCTGAGCACCCTGGTGCACTTCCAGGGAATGAACATTATTAAGGAATGTTTTAGTTCAAACATTTGCAAATGATGAAGCCTTTCAAATTGTGAAATTGTCAGATTGTTAAAACTGATCTTGGACTGTGGCATTACCATTTTTACCCAGCTAATACATTTTTTTGGTATAGGTTGTATACTGGTATAGGTTGTATATTACCTAGTTAAGGACAGACAGACAGACAGATAGATAGATAGATAGATAGATAGATAGATAGATAGATAGATAGATAGATAGATAGATAGATAGATAGATAGATAGATAGATAGATAGATAGATAGATAGATAGATAGATAGATAGATAGATAGATTATGTAGGTTAAGGTAAAATATCATAAATGTACAGTAATACCTGATACCTTGATCACGATTGGCTATTAATATGCGTGTGTGTGTATATATATGGTCATTTAAAGATCTTGACCAGCATGATCTTAGAATCTCATAGTTAGAACAGTAGACCTTGATACTGTGAGAATTTGGAAGGAACATTATGCAACATTCTGGGACTGTTTAGTGTTAGTTGGGGAGCTGCGAGAGAGTGAGCGAGAGAGACTTAGTAGTTGCCCAGATCTCGTTGCCATGACAAAGGAAACACTTTTTTTCCTGTTTTTTTGTAAAAGCTCCTACTTGAATATATTGTTTTGTACACTTGTCAACTGCAGTACAAAAAAATATAAAGAGAGGGGAACCGATTACATCACTAGCAATAAAAAAAGTCAGGGGGATAACAGGATTTAAGAAAAAAATGACAGAAGTTCAGACATCAAGTGACACAAAATTCATGTTAATTATTGCACTGATTTTAACAACAATGTTTACAAGTAAAACGTAGGGGTTCACCAGGCCCACTTTAATTTGTTCTGATTTTGCTGTCCCCATAATCTCCCTGTCTCAGAATCAAAGAATGTTCTAATTACATCCATTTAAAAGATCTTGGTGACATCTTTTGATGTATTATTATAGTCGATCCCAATTAGCAGTGCACTTGTCAACCTCATTTGAACGTTGGGCAATATTAGGAGAGCGAGCTGCGAGTACTGGTTTTGTGTGGTCTGCAGTTTGTAGCAGAATGAGAAAGAATGTGTGTGTGTGTGTGTGTGTGTTTGTGTGCATGTGTGTGTGTAATAAGTTTATTTATGAGTGAAAACCACATGTCTTCACAGAAATTGGAAAAAGTCACTAATGGTAAAAGTGGTCACTTTTCCCCTACAAGACAAAAATATGTACTCCACATAAACTGAATAGTTGAAAAAAAAGAGATTCTTTTCATGAATAATGAATAATGATTATTTCATTCGTTTGGGGGAAAATTGTGTTACTTATAGATCAACAGCAGTCAAAAATGCAGTAAAGACACAATAATGTCACATGTAATGGAAAATAGTTTATAAAAGGAACACAGGCAGTATTTGAGTTGCCTATAAAGTATAGACATAGATATATGGTAACATAATATTACATTCAAGAAAACAGTAAATCTGTTCATTCTGCTCATTTTGGATCCATGCCTAATGCTGTGGATTTGGCTGATAGGGCGAAAAAACAGGTAGGCAGCGAACAGGGGCTGCTCAGCCTCCAAAAGGAAACGGTTTCATTTAACCTCTGAACCTGCTTTTATGGCTTTTTCCACACAATTAAAGCCTGGTGTTTTTGGCCTCTCAGTCTGTTGACTTCCTGTGTGCAGGGGGCTTCTGAATACCATAAAATGGGCAGTAAGTCATACAGCATGGACATTAAACCGGTTGCTTAATGGGACTTTGAAAATAATATATTTGCAGGGAAAGGCTCTCAGCTCAGAGTGACCCTTAACAGTCCACACTGCTCATAACTCACTCAGGCAGTAAATTGGGTCACAGAAACACGGTCCAACGGTGACCTCTAGTGTGGCCAAGCAGTATTGCTGAAGCCCTTTTAGAAAGGGGCGGGGCGGAGCAACAGCCAATCACATCCCACCTTTACGTTTTAGACACATTTTCACATAACACATTTTGATAAACACATTTCATAAAACTATGTGCTTTCGTCGTTCCAAAAATGTCCTTTTGTTTCTTAATTTTGTTTTAAATACAAGATATTTAGTAATAAGTACAGGTTGTACTTCTAATAATTGTATGCTTGGGTTGGTTTGTTTATAGCAGATTTTAGAGCTTTTCAAACTGTAATTATTACAGTTCTTCTCAGTTGGTTTGGCTCATTTTTTGGAGAAGAAATTACATTCTTAAAACTATAAGATAATTGGGCCAAACAGTCTCACGGTTCTGCAAAACGTTAGCGCTGACTAGCAAAAGTCCATATCTCTCCCAAAACTGTTCACATATCCTTAACCGCTAGGCCACCACTGCCCACCTCAGAGGTGCCACTGTGACTGAGCAAAGCACCGTCCCCACACACTGCTCGCTGGGCACCTGTCATGGCTGCCCACTGCTCCCTCAGGGAATGGTTTACAGTAAAGCGGAGGACACATTTCACAGAGTGCACTGGGTGTTGAGCTGCGGTGTGTCATGTGTGACAACTAATCACTTTCACACAGTCTCCAAAGTTTGACATCACACACACTGCACTCATACCATTATATCTTGCCTACAGTGCTTTAACTAAAGGTTCACAACTACACTCCTCACTCCTCCTCGTCTTCTTCTTCTTCTTCCTCCTCCTCTAGCAGGAATTTGCCCTCGTTCATGTACTTGGTGAGGTTCCTCCATGTTCAAACTGCAAATGGTTCAGGCGCTGACCAAGATGTATGAATAAATGTTTGGCATTCAGCATTCACAACCATTCATACCTGTCAGGTAAATAAAGAAACCTTTTGATTGGTCATCTGAGATGTGGGAAACTCCTCCTCCGTTAGTTAAGTTCTAATTTCACAGTCTATTACTGTCATGAATTTATCAAATGTTCCAAGACAAATGCATATGGTGACTTACACAATGAAACCATGCTGACATGTTTTAGTGAGAACAACGATTAGACTGAGAATGAACTAATCAGTTTAAAATGTGCTGAAAATGTGCTGAATGTGGGTTCATTGTGCTAACTAAAGCCTGCTTGTACATTTGTACATAAGACATAGGACCTTGTGCATAGGACCATTTGCAAAGATGAACTGAGACACTTGAGACATGTAGTAAGGCATTTGCAATTTGACGAAATCAATGAGAAATGCTTTTGCGACTGCTATAAAGTCCAGAAGTGATTGAAAGTCGCTGGAGTGTATTAGAGTTCTGCGAGGTGGTGTGGAGATTTGTCCATGTTATTTTGAGAACGTCATTTGAGTGGTAGTGGCCTAGTGGTTAACACACTCGCCTATGAACCAGAAGACCCAGATTCAAACCCCACTTACTGCCATTGTGTCCCTGAGCAAGACACTTAACCATGAGTGTCTCCAGGGGGGGACTGTCCCTGTAACCACTCATTGTAAGTAGCTCTGGATAAGGGCGTCTGATAAATGCTGTAAATGTAAATGTTTCAAGAAACCGAACCAATGGAGAAAATCTGTAACACTTGTTGTCACCTCATAGCGCATGGACCTCCACGTGCGACCTTACGTAACGTGGCGGCGGACCAATCAGAGGGCGCCGAGGCGCGGCGGAAGTTGCGCAGCTCCCAGTTGTTTTTCCTGTGTGAGAGTGGTGGCGTTTTTTTATTTTCACCCCTCATCCCCGTTCCCACTGTGTCGCTTTCCCTCCCCGCCGTCGGCAAAAATGAAGCAAAGCTGCAACGTGCCCGCGTTCCTGACGAAGCTGTGGACGCTGGTGGAAGACGGCGACACGAACGAGTTCATCTGCTGGAGCCAGGTGGGCTGCGGAGGGGACGGCGTGCTGGCTAGTTAGCCCCCCCGTCCGCCCCGCTTTAACCAGGGAGACCAGCTAACCCGACGGCGGCGGCGGCGGCGGCCTCTCAGGCCGAGAATTCGTCCTCTCTCGTTTTCCCAGCACCCAGAACGTCGGTTTAAATATCGATACTTGCCAGGCGAAATTTGCGTATGACGACCAGCGGAGTTTTAACCTAAGAAGGTGTCGTGGTGGTCGTCGTACATAACAGTAATATTATTTTATTAGTAATAAAATATGCGCGGTAAAGTGTAGCTTCTGGACTGTGAGTTTCTTGCAGACCTCGGAACGCTTTGTCCTGCGATGGTGTGGTTTCAGCCAGGCTCCGTGCTCTGCTTCCTACTTCTGTGGGAAAAGCCAGTCGACGCCGCTTAATGTCACCAGATTCAGTGTACCTCAGCTGTACTGTCCTGGCCTGCCGTGTGCGGTCGCACTGCACCACGTTCCAGTCGTTCTCCACTCATGGACCTTCAGATTGCCTCTTATTATAGTCAAGTGGAAGGAAACTTTATTTATGCACTGCAGGATACGGAGAGATGAGGTGACATTGCTCCAGGTTTCGTATTTAAAAAACAGACAAGGCATATACACAACATACAGTAAAGGCAAAAAAAGTTTGGACACACCATTCATAGTTTTGATGCCTTCAAGTGAGAATCTACCGACGTAAATGGTCATGAAAATAAAGGAAACACATTGAATGAGAAGGTGTGTCAACTTTTGGCCTGTACTGAATATATTAGTCATCCAGAGATATTCAAGGTGTTCTGTTCTGCCGTGATGTGGACAAGAAAGAGCAAATATGTTACTTGGATGATCAGCATGTTGGGTAACTAAAATGGAGGCTGTGACTGTTGGTGAGAGGCTTTACAGTTCGGTGTCTCCAACGCGTTGACGCCATGAAAAGGCACCGAAGAAGACTCAAAATGCAATGGTACAATGTTTTTTTTTTTGTTTTTTTTTCTAATCTCAACAGGAGGGTAACAGTTTTCTCGTGCTAGACGAGCAGCGGTTTGCCAAAGAGATCCTTCCCAAGTTCTTCAAGCACAACAACATGGCCAGTTTTGTGCGACAGCTCAATATGTGTGAGTTGCCGGGCCGCCCATCCCCCACCGCAATATCTGTTGTCCCTTGAAGCTAGGCAACTGGTGTCCACTAACCAAACAGCTTTGCCCCTCTCAGATGGCTTCCGCAAGGTCATGCACATTGACATGGGCGTGGTGAAGCAAGAGCGGGACGGGCCCATCGAGTTCCAGCACCCCTACTTCAAACACGGCCAGGACGATTTGCTTGAGCACATTAAAAGAAAGGTGCAGCCGCCTTGCATTTTGTTCAGTTCCAGATTTAGTTTATATTTAAAAATGACCAAAAAAAACCCAAATGAGTTTATTCTTCGTTCCACAGGTATCTGCTGCCAGGCCGGAAGAGAACAAAATACGTCAGGATGACCTGTCAAAGATCCTAGCCAGTGTGCAGAATGTACATGGGAAACAAGAGACCATGGACTCCAGGCTCGCCACCCTAAAACGGTTTGGCTCTGCAGTCTATTTCATCTGATTGAATCATTGTCTCATCGTCATTTGAAGGAAATGAAACCAGATTAGTTTCGGGTCATTGCTGTTATTCTCCACGTGTTTAAACAAGTTCAGGTTGAAGTTGTTGGATGGGGTATCTTTTTTATTATCTTCATTCCTGTATTAATTGTTTATTAATATATATTTTTAGTGAGAACGAATCTTTGTGGAGGGAGATATCAGACCTGAGACAGAAGCACTCCAACCAGCAGAAAGTCATTAAGGAGGTGCAGTTATTATTCATTTTCAGTATTTTTCCTGTATGATTGGTCACGTTGTCTGAGAGCTCTGACTTGAATGATTTGAAATTTTTCGTTGTAGCTAATACAGTTCATCTTCACACTCGTCCAAAACAACCGCATGCTTAATCTGAAGCGCAAACGGTACGCTGCCTGTCCTTTGTTTTATTATCCAAAATCTTTTTAAAAAGTGATGAAATAAACAACGGGATGGACATTTCCTCTTTTCTTGTAGGCCCCTGCTGTTGAATGGGAATGGGAAGAAATCCAAGTTCATCCACCAAATATACGACGAGCACATGGACCATAATAAAGTAGATTTCACTTCCATATAAGTAAATGCAATTTCTTAGTATTGTAGGTTAAAAGACCTACAGAGTTTGTTTTTTTTTTTTTAAATGTTCACTGCAGGCCATGGTCAATGGACTGAATGGCTTGAAGGACAGTGGAGATATTTCTGATGATGTTATCATCTGCAACGTGACCGATGAGGAGGCTGAGATGATGGCAGACAGTTCTAGACCTCTCGACCAAGCGTAAGGACCCTGTAATCTGAACTTGTTGTGCTTATGCTAATTTTAGGCGTTTAAACCATATTGTTCTTCCGCTTTGTAGGGATGTTGATATAATCGAGGTAGGAGGAGATGATACGGTTACACAGACACCCATGACAAGTGATGCAACAGCCTCAGTGGGACCAGAAGAACCTTCCAGAAGCATATCAGATTGCCTCGCAACAAGCAGCGCGCTGCAGCTCAACAGCAGACCATCTGGCTTGATTCAGGAGGATCCAGTCAAGATGATGGACTCCATCCTCAGTGAGAACGGAGCCATTACACAAAACATCAGCCTGCTAGGAAAGTGAGTGAATGGATGCCCTGCATCCTGACTACAAAGCTAATTGTAGATTTCACAATTGCATTAATATCATCATATATATATAAAATATATCTTAAAAAATACATCTTCAGGGTGGAACTGATGGATTACCTGGATAGCATTGATTGCAGTTTGGAAGACTTTCAGGCCATGCTGTGTGGAAAACAGTTCAGCATTGATGCTGATATCATAGAGGTAAGTCTGCCTTAAATTTTTGTGTTTTTGATTGGTCCAGTTTTGACAAACATGTTTTTTATGTTTTTAAAATGTTTATTCATTGATGTAATCTGACAGAAAACCCCCACCGAAACATTCCTACCTATGAGATGTTCATGTGCCTTTTCAGAATAGTCTGAAATATAAGTGTACGGGGGTTTCTTTTTCTTTACAATTGATGTCTAGTTGAAATGTATTTTCTATTTATATGTGTTTTAATGTGTCCTATAGGAAACAGACGGCCCCAGAGGAAGTGTTGATCTTTTACCTAAAGAAAGCAAACCAGAAGACGACAACATGGGTATTTTTTCATCTGTGATTCGTATTAATAAACTAAATGGAAGGTTTGTTTATTACACGTTATTAATCACTGATTGCCTCTTCCTCTTCAACAGATAAGCAGCTGATCCAGTACACCACCTGCCCCCTGCTGGCCTTCCTGGATGGCTGCACCCCACTGGCCCCGGCCGAGCCGCTGACCGACAGCCTGCTTCAGCAGAACCCAACGCTGGAGGAGCCAGCCGACCTGCTGGCCCCGATGCTGGAGGAGGAGGAGAAGACTCCACGCAGCACGCTCATCCGTCTGGAGCCCCTTACTGAAGACGAGGCGCGCGAGGCCACGCTCTTCTACCTGTGCGAACTAAACCCGGACGGGCCCAGCAGCGACATGGCGCCACTGGAGCTGTGAACGGAGGAGGGGGAAAAAAAGCAGAAAGAAACAAGAGGAGGGGAACAAAAGAACCGTACCTTTGTCCATATTCATCAAAATGATGATTTATTTATTTCCAGTATCTTTTGGTACATTTTTAGTTGTTCACGGTTGAAGTTTTGTTGCAGTTTTTTTTTTGTTTTGTATATATTTTTTCTTAATTGTAATTTTCTGTCACTGCGCTTCTCTTATTATTGTATTTTCACAAATTTGTGATTTGTCTTGACCAACACACAACTCTTTCCTGTGTACCTTTCCTACTGGAGGTAGTTGAGGAAGACTGAAGAAAAAGGCTCGAGCTATAGAAGTGCCTGTGTTGTTTTTTTGTTTTTTTTATATACACCTATGAACCACAGTGTTCAAACTTTTTAAGTAGTTTTGCTGTTCTTGTCGCTTGAGCACACCGATATTTCTGTGACTAGCCTCTTTCAGAGTAGTTTGTCATTTCCTTAAGCTTGGCAGAACCATTAAATGAACATCAAGGCGTCTGTTGTCTCTTTGTTCACTCTGGTTGGTAGAATTGCTCCCTTCCTGCTTTCCATGAGCAACAAGTTCACATCTAATGGCGACATACTTGCTGAAATTCAGAGCCAATGACTGAGTTAAAAAGTCCCTGATGTCCTTTTTTGGTCAGGGTTCAATAATTTGGGCCTATGACCAGTCTCCAAATGTCTGTTAATTCTTAACAAGGCTAATTTTGGTCGCTGGTGCCATGTGACTGGTATATCAGGGCATCTTTAATAAACCAAAAGGTTCGGATATTCCACGTTTGAATATTAATGAGGTAGGCTGGAAAATTCAAGACTGCTTGAAAGTCAATACATTCAACACACCAGCCTACTGCAACCTTTCACTCAAGACTCCCATGGTGCATTTCTTAGGGAAATGGTACAGCACACACATAACAAAGCCTGTAACGGGGATATGAAAATATAATCTGTTCGGCCATTTCCTAAACCTGCTTCATCATGTCTGGATTGTGAACAGAAAAAAACAGAATAACAAACAAACAAAAAAAAAAAAACGCAATGCAATTTTTCTGTGATATTCTCGTGTTAAGCAGTTATTAGCTACTTATTGCGAAGCAGCAGCCATGGTATCCATACTCACCACACCCAACCTTTAAGCCTTTATTTGTTTATTGAAGATCGATTACAACATACTTAAGAAGGCAACAAAACAATCCTACGATAAGTTTTTGCCAGAAAATTGTGGAGCACACACAGGGTTCTTGTATGCGATGAGCAAATTGATTCACAATAACTTGGTTTACTGCAACACAAGAAGCTTATATAAGGATTTTTTTTAAAAAGGTCCAGTGCAAAACATTTACAACAAACAAGAAATCATATTAAATAAGTCTTTACACAAAACCAACCTGTGCAAATGGTAGAAAGGGATATTATACTGTCGCCGTGGGAGCTCACAGCCCAAAAAACGTCCTGCCTGTGGAGCAGGGATGAGCACAACAAGCGCAGTTACGAATGGCTAACGTGCTAATACAATAATACGTGAATTACGCATGCTTTACAAAAATGCGACCAGCAGTCACTTTGCTTGAACTCTAAACTCTTGCTGTAAACAGAATCTAATTCAGATCGCTGCGTCTAAAATATTCAGTCAGCCACTATTCCACGCAAAAGAAGCAGCATAACAATTTGTGAACTAAAAAAAACCCCAAAACATTGCACTAGTCATCAACATGCACTTCTTATAAACAAATAGTGTTAGAGCCTCTCACAGGCAATGCACAAAACACAGATGAGGAAATTCACTCAAGACACTTCTGCCATATAGCGGCCAAGATGCCTGACTGGATCAGCCTCTTTTACAGTATTTACAGCAACATCGCAGCTCGGCCCCCGCTAGGCTACGCAGGTTGGGGTATTCACAACGATGAACACGGGCCGAGTCTGGCTTCTTCCACTCCTTTCGCTCAGTCAAAGTCGCGGTTGGTGAGGACCAGTGGAGCCACCAGGGTCCAGACGTACAGGGCGATGCAGACCCAGCTGGATGTGATCTTCACCCACACCGATGGCCACTTGCTGGTCATGGTCTCGTAGTTGGAGTCCGGGCTGAAGGAGGAAACAGACTGACATCAGAGTCCGAATGCGGCCGGCATTGGGGTAGATCTGCACCCAGGTACAAGTGGCACTGGCCACTCAGTGAGGCTATTTAAAACCCACGAATTGCCCAATTACTGCTAATAACTATAAAACATTAACACAAATGGCACACCTTCCATTCAGCTACTCCTTAATTTTATTGAATTGTATACAAAGCTGTATATGAAAGTGAAATTGGCATCTACTGCTACTTACAGCAAAGATGCAACTAACAATAATAATGTAATAAAGACTGGTACTAACACCCCTTCCCAACAGCATTAGCCTACTTAAAATTATCACAATTATCCATATACGTTTTTAAGACACTTATGTTCTTGAGACAACTTTCTATTGTTGTTTAAAAGTTCAGATATCTCCATCCTCAATCCTATAGAAGCTACAGAATATTTCATAGCTTCTACATGCTATGGAGTTTTGAACCCAGGTTCATGGCCACATACCTGTACCAGTTGGTGAGGGTCATCATGATGTAAAGCGAGGCCAGGAAGAGCATGAAGTGAAAGAAGGAGTAGCTGTAGGTGACACCATCCTTTTCATTGTCTACAGCGCGGGTTGTACCATCACCCTCCTCAAAGCTCTCAGGGTGAATCGGCCCGTCCTCAATCAGGGCGGATTCATCGCTTGTGAGGGTCAGCTTGTTCACTTGGGTGGTGGAGGAGTTACGGATGCTGGAGAGAGAAAAACAAACATCTCAACATCTACCAAAAAAAAGAAAATCCTGACCTAAACATCGCATTCTAGCCACTATGGAAAAAAAAAAAAAAAAAAAAAAAAAAAGACAAATTGTGCAAAGTAAAGCTGGTTTTGACATCTGGGCTTTTTGCTTACCTGGAGTACAGAACACACATCAAAAACAGGAGCAATCCCACAACACCTTGGGCATCCCACCACTGCACCACATTGTCCTGGCCAGCAGGTCTGGTGCTGTTCATGCCAATGATGCCCAGCAAGCTCGGGTTGCATTTCCTGTCTGAAAAGTGCAAGGGAATTGGGCAAATTTTAAAAATGCAACGATCAGCAGATGTATGGGAACATGCTGACATTTAAGCGAGAGATGCATGTGTCAGTGCAACCGGGACGGGTCCTCACCAGGCTCGTTGGTCATGGCTGACCAGGTCAGGTACATGGTGTACAGAGTCACAATGGATGACTGCAGCAGGCCAGACCTTGGCTGGGACTCCTAAGGAAAAGAGGCACAGATAAACAACTAGGTATTACTAAATAAAATGAACAACGCAACATATTCATGACAATAATAATAATGTAATGGCCTAAATATTTGCCTGTAATATCAGTCTGAAAAAATTCTCATGGCTTAGACAAAAAAAAAAAAAAAAAACGCATTACCAGTAGACAGCACCAAATACGATATTTTGTAAAAAGTGTTAAAATTAAAATTAAAAAGGGGTGGGCATTTTACATTCATTAATAATGTTAAATATTTTATTTCTCATCACTTATTCCATTATTATCGGGCACCATTTCATCAATTAATAAACACAGTGTACCTGGATCTTGGGCAGGATGGACATGACTGAGGCTCCCACGCACAGCAGCATGTTGATGCTGATGAAGACCTTGTTCTCAGTGCAGCCATCCGAGTGTGTGTAGTAGACATAAAACATCACCAGAGACACCAGAGACAGGGCGTAGTTCAATGTGGTTGCAGAGAGAAGAGCTGGAGGGGCAAGGAGCACCGGATTTCAGAACATTACAACCGTACACTACAAGCGACGTTTACAACAATCTGTAAACAAGCAAACAAAAAATAGCGTAAAAACAAAAGGCCTAGCGGCTAAGGAAGCGGCCCCATAATCAAAAGGTTGCCGGTTCGAATCCCAATCTGCCAAGGTGCCACTGAGCAAAGCACAGTCCCTGACATGGCTGCCCACTGCTCACCAAGGGTGATGGTTAAAAGCAGAGGACAAATTTCGTCATGTCGCCGTGTTCTGTGCTGCAGTGTCTCACAATGACAATCACAGAACAGTCAAAATGTTGACTTTGGTAAGCACACAGTCCATACCTGCATACCAGCAGCGCGAGTTGCCCTCCTCCATCTTCTCCACCCAGGACTCGTTCCAGGAGTGGGCAAAATCGATAAGCAGCACCAGTTGAATCAGGATGAAGCAGAAGGCTCCAGCTACACCCACATAGAACCAGACTAGAGAAGATACACACACACAGCAAGAGGCCGGGTTATTTATTCAGGATGGCAGTAGGTGCGCGGCTGCATGGTGAGAGCGAAGGGCAAACAGAAGGTACTTGAAGACGACGCAACATAATTCAATGGAGACATCAGGCTGTTATTCACCTGAAGGTTAAAAGTTCAAACTGATCACAGCTGCATTTTCATGGTCCTTCAATTTCTGCTCCTAACTTGTGATCCTCAGACATACTGTATATTATGTCCATGACAGATTAATAGAAACATAAATAAGATTTTTCAAAAAGGATGATTCAATAGTGTCTACAATTTCTATTTCTTAATTAATGAGAATTCATTAAATTCATTGATTCAAAGTTTGCCTAAAGCAGAGCGTATAAACCCCAAGACTGTGCAGTCCCTTTTCTTAGCATCAATCAATCTACTTCAACATAGCTTACTGGTTGTGAAGGGTCCCTCGGGAATGAAGAACGCGCCGATGGTAATTGCAGTGGTAGCAGCAAACTTGAAGAACCAGAACCTGAAGGGCATCAACGTGTCATTAAAAACCTATTCAGCGATACAGCTCGAGACTCTTTACCAAAAGATTTTTTTTAAAAATATTTCATTGTAATGATATTCCTTGCAAGGCATTCCGATTTAAACAAGTGTTCACCAACAACTGCTGGCAGAAAAAACGAGCATTTATCACAGTGGCGAGTGCTGATATTTACCCATTATGAATGGCGGCGCGAGGGTCCTGGCTACTCTTAACTTTGATCATGATGAGAGAAAAGAGGAGGAAGAACATGGCCATGCCGAAGCACACTCGGTACACAGCCTTGTAGCCGACCAGGACGTCACAGTTCACGTGGCCTTCAACCCCGGGGATGGAGGAGCCCATTCCCCCCTCACAGAAGCCAGGGATCTGCAACAGCACATGGAGCAAGATGTTCTACAGTAACCAAACGATCCATCAACAACAAATGAGCGAAGCAGACTGGCTCTTTACCTTCTTCAGATGGCCCTCCATGCCTGGCAGGAGCATGATGCAGGCGATGGCCACGCCCAACAGCATGAAGAAGGCGTAGATGAGGCGGGTGACCGTGGAATTGTTGCTGCTTGGGCAGCATCTGCACAACAGGCATGGGGCACTGCCACACAAACATGGGATCTGGGAGGAGATGGCATACAGAGGAAAAAAATGTAACATGACAAGTGCATGTCACTGTCACAGCCGCTCACAAGCAAGGCCCCTTTAAAAGTATAACGCTTATGCAAGCATAAAATGTATTTTTGTAAAAACAATAGTCATGAAGAAACAGGGCTAATGCTATATGGTAATGGGGCAGTGGCGGCCCTAGCGGGTAAGGAAGCGGACCCGTAAGGCGCCACTAAGCAAAGAACTGTCCCCACACGCTGCTCCTCATGGCTGCCCACTGCTCACCAAGGGTGATGGTTAAAAGCAGAGGACACATTCCGTTGTGTCGCCGTGTGCTCTGCTGCAGTGTTTCACAACGACAATCACTTCAATCAATCACCTAGTATACATAACCACAGGATTAGTTTAATTAGGATGACCAATCCGAGCTAAAAACAGACTTTGTTGATCCTCCGTCTCGCCCGGCTACTTTGAACAAGAACACGACCCCCTTCCAATAAAAACCTGCATTTCGCAAGAGGTAAACAGGCGCAGCGTCGCCTGGCCTAAATTTAGGCGCCTGACGCCAGAGCGCGTGTTGTCGCAGCACGACGATGGCGACGGTAAGAAAGTGAAAGAGGCGACGTCACGCCGAACGATCTGAGGGTCAGAGCGCATCATTCACCATAAAAAGCGGCTCACATTAAACCCTCGTCTCGGTTCAAAATAGCAGTTGCGGCCGATGGTGGCCCGCTTTGTGCCAAAACGCAAATTACAACACGACGCCGAAATGCGCAGGCTAACGCAGATGCTAGCCGGACGCAGAAGAAACACAAAATGAACAGATTATATCTTTAGACGTTTTCTTTGTGTTTGCTCCCGTGTCATCATTACACCATCTTATTGAGATAAACAGGCATATCTATCTTTAATTTTCCCATAGTAGATTATTCGCTGGCGAAAGACGTTCGCCGATTAGCCACCAAGCTAAGATGCTAATCAACTACAACCCCTGTGTCACTCGGTCAAATTGCGGTCAAAACACAACTTTTTTTTACCCCCTGTTCACAATTAAACATATCCTCACGTTGCAGATCGGGGTCATCTTACCCAGCTTGCCATGGAGCAAAGCCCTAAAACAGCCCCCATGGTGACGGGTTGAGGTTTTTAGCAGATAAAGATGGAGGCTGCGCCGCGGCTGTCTAGACTGTTTACAATTTCCAGCCGGAAATAGAAGCGCCTCCCCCTCTGACGAACTTCCGGCACGGTTGTTTTCGACCACTATATACATAAAATATATTTTATTAATATTTAATTTATTATATTATTATATTTATTATATATAGCAAAACATCTTTATTGTTTTTTACAAATTAACATAAAAACATGTAGCATACAAAAAAGACAGTGGAACATAAAGACTAAGAAATAAATAGTTAATGAATAAAAAACAACAAACACACTTCCCTCCCATTGGAATCAGTCAACAAAAATGCAGACTAGTTTTTCATATACTTTTCAGACAGATCTATATTTTGGATGAATTCCATAAATGGTTTCAATATTTTTTCGAAGACTTCTTGTTTCCCCTTTAAAAGTAAGTAATTTTTTTCCCCACTGGATGGCTTGATAACATTTGCCTTGTCCATAGAGTGATTTTAAGTCCATTTGTCCTCTTTCGGAATTTGACTGCAATATTGACAGTGGAGTACGGTCAAAAATAAATCATATTCGTTGTGGGAATGAAAATGAGCTCCTGAGAACAGGCCAACAGCAGTTGTAATCGGGGTGATCAAGAACCAGTTGTTTTCTGAGCTGGTGTCCATTGTGAAACTGCTGCACTACAGCGAAATAAAATAGGACTGACAAGCCTTTTTAAACAATTTTTGTCAAAAATCATTCAAGTAAAGGCAGTTCCTCTTTTGGCACCATGCCTTTTTATACCTAGAATATGCACAGTACCTGGTAGTATTCCACTTTCCATTGCTGCTGACTTTGGATGAAATGAGAGGAGCTGGTGAAAACTATGGTTATTATGGCAGTGTTTTTTTTTTTTTTTTTTTTTTTAAGCAAAACTATTATTTTAGCTCCAGTAAAGGTGTCTTCCAGAAATTGATGTTGGCTGACGTCCAAAGATTCATATCCATTGATTTGTGACCTGTGACCTTTTGACCTATGCTCTTCCATATTGACCAGGTATAATGAACAGCCAGGGATTGATCATGATCTGGGCAACTCAGGATCTTGTAATCCTGCCAGCATTTTAAATCTTAATCTGTGCGTTGGAAACCGTCCCAGAATCCGAGATCATAGGACTAGATTTTCCCGCTTCACACCTTTTGTGCGAACATATGATTCCAGAGTAGTTCCAGTGGAGCTGTCTGTGGTGCTGACCCCTGTGTGGCTTTATAGGGCGTTTCGTCCCTTATTTTATTGCCCCTACCAGACCCAGCGCCACTGTCTCTGTCCATTCTGACAGAATCTCAGGACACCACTGATGTCCCCGAATAAAGGCTCAGTATCACCGCCAGTCTCTGCAAACGCCCATGTAAACTGTGACCAGGGGACTGTTCTTCCATGCGAACATGCAGATTACAATTACTTCATTTTGTAGTTGTCTGAAACCATTTAGTCGGGTGTGTTTTTTTCTGAGATTATTGTTAATTTTGCTCTACCAATGAATGCCTGAATAGATGTTCACAAAGCAGCAACTGTCCTGTGTAGCCTATTTTTCAGCCTGAATGAGGGTCTGGATGATTCGAGAAGACTCTGCTTCATTTGATTCATATTATATTAATGGTGCTAATGGGATTCGGGGACGTAGCCCAATTCTCTCAAGCCACCTCAAGATAACATGCGACACTGTAAATGAATGATGCACGACGTGCAAGTGTCCGGCCGATATTTTAAATCTAGAAGACCCAATGTCTGGAATGGACAGTCTGTGTGTGCACTGTGATTTCAGGTGGCACTTTCCCTGAATGTTTTTCATGAATATTTCAGACATTATTGAACGCGTAAAACGACAGTATTTACTATACATTTCTGATGTCATGGTTATAAACGTCTCCTTGGCACGCCACAATCGCTGGCCTAGTCAACAACATCTTCAATTAATAATATATATTATATCCAGTAGAAACTGCCCTTTAAAAAAACAGCCTTGGAATAAAGAAGGAGGGTTGACGCGTTAATTTGCCTGGCCGGCTTCTATCTCTGCACGTAACACACAATTCAACCCCAGCTGTAATCCCGCGCCTCGGCGCGCTCCCGCGGATCAGCGCGGGAGCGCGCAGCGCGTTGCCCGAGTGCAGTGGCGGGATCGGGCGCGGGGTGTGCGGCGTCCCAGCGCAAAGCACCTTCTCCATGGACAGCCGGCGATTTCCCTGATTTCTACTTTTCAAAAACATTTTATTATTATTATTATAATTATTATTATTTTTTTTTTTTTTTGTTCCTCTCGGAGCGTCACGCACAGCTTCCGCGCCCCCGGCCGCGCGCTTCCCCGTTCTCGGTAAGCGACGCGCCGCGTTCACCTCTCGTTTACCGACAAAGGCAGGCGGGCTCAGCGGGCGCCGCGCGTCGAAGATCCGCGTCGGCGTTTCGAGTCGACCGGACCGCGGATCCGCGTGGGTTCCCCCCCGGGTAGGGGGGGGGTCCGAGCGTCCGAGACCAGCGACCGACGTCGTCTGGTCACCGGTCACGCACGTGTGCCGCGCACTACGCGGTGGACGCGCGGATCCGGGTCCGGGGCTCGTGATCCGAACGGCGCGTTTTAATCGATCTGATCCAGTGCAAGTTGGCGCACGAGTCCGAACTTGTTATTCACGTGGGTTCCTGTGATGATGGGTGCTGGGTGGGGGGGTGGTCCGCAGCTGGAGGAAGCGCGTTGACCTTGGAGCGGGAGGGGGGGGGTGGAACTGTCTGCTGCGTGAGGGGTTAATAGGTTGAGGTTAATCATGGCAACTTAATGTGCTCATGTGCATAGCTGCTCAAATTAAATATTGTAATTAGCTTGTAACGCTTAAACAAGTACAATTCATTCAAAAAACATAGAGAACTGAATCATTTCCCCGTGAGGTGTGGATTCATTCTCAGGGGTTCAGATCGAGATGTTTGGAGCGCCCAGACGACCACCCCCCTTCCGACAGAACATCTGGAATTGGGTTCTAATCGGCGCGGCCTCTGAGACAAGATGCTAGAAGCAGGACGGCGGCGATGTTAACATGCATGGGAAGTGACAGCTGAAGTTGCCGGGGAAACACAAGGTCCCTGCATACATCCTCTGGGCAAAGTTCACCCCCCCACCCTCTTCCTCCCCCAGATGTGGTGCCAGGGTTCTAGACAGGGTGCTCTCGACACAGCAACCCATGGTTTTGACATTTCTCGGCCATTTTAAATGGAAGATTATTGTTCTCTCGTCCTTCAGCGTTTGGTGGAAATGACTGCAGCCCTGTCCTATTTTCAGAGTTTTTTTTTTTTAAACATCCACTTGCAGTTAATGGCTGTGTGTGTGTGCTGTTTGTGTGTCTAGGCTTTCGAATGTTAAAGAAGACTAAACTTTTAAAGTAAACTTGTTTTTTAAAATGATAAATTGTGAAAAGGCTTTGATACAAAAAGATTACATATGGACCAGCATGCATGTTGTGCATTTTCATCCTTGGCATATTTTGGTCTGTACATGCGGAACTTTTTGATTCACGGAGGTTTTTGTGGTACTGTTGAAGATGTGGTGAGTTCGGGACAGAAGTGGCGATAGTAAATTTACGTGTTGTGCAAGCGGCCATGGTAACAAGGTGGCGAGTCGTATTCAAAGAAAACAGAGGGGGATGGAACCTTGTGCTCAGTGTTGCCAGATTGGGGGGATTTTCATTTGCTATTTGAGAAAAGGTACGAGGGAACCCAGTGGAAGTGAGTGACGTATTTGCAGCAGTAAATTGTGTTTTTGGACAATCAAGAATCGAAAACGATCAAAACGCCACTCATGGACTCATCATAGTGTATAATGAACATATTATGGTTGATTCTTCCTCTAATTTGTATCTGGGGATCAAGAGGCACCTCGCGCTTGCCTACATCGCTCGCTCGCACGTTTGCTAGATACGAAAACCATTTTAATTACCACCATGATACGGGCCGCAGCAGGTGTACATGGATTTTCTCCAGTTTCCTTCCCAAGCCGCTGACTGTGAGTTCCTTCACATGTACTGAAATAGCTGAAAACATGTTTTATATTCTAGTTTCTTTGCTCTGATTACTGCTTTACACACTCTTCATTCTCTCGATGAGCTTCAAGAGGTCGTCGTCTGAAATGCTTTTCCAACAGTCTTGAAGGAGTTCCCAGAGGTGTTTAGCACTTGTTGGCCCCTTTGCCTTCACTCTGCGGTCCAGCTCACCCCAAACCATCTGGACTGGGTTCAGGTCCGGTGACTGTGGAGGTCAGGTCTCCACTTTTTGTTAAGTACATAACTCCACATGTGTTCATTCATAGTTTTGATGCCTTCAGTGAGAATCTACCAACGTAAATGGTCATGAAAATAAAGAAAACACATTAAAGGTGTCCAAACTTTTGGCCTGTGCTGTATATGAACCGTTGTAAATGTAATGCGATTTGCTTTTCTTTTTTTTCCATCTGGTCGCCCAAGGGAATCTCGGTGTCTCCAAAGCCGGCCGCAG
The DNA here is from genome assembly GCF_900700375.1 of Denticeps clupeoides. Classification (NCBI taxonomy): domain Eukaryota; kingdom Metazoa; phylum Chordata; class Actinopteri; order Clupeiformes; family Denticipitidae; genus Denticeps; species Denticeps clupeoides. The sequence goes on along the minus strand of NC_041720.1, from coordinate 11,114,966 downwards.
CTGAGCAAGTGCCGTCCGGCGCCCATCACACGTTCCGGCCATTCAGTCGGTTGCCACCGTTGCGCATCCGGCGGCGCTAAAACAAACAATAATGTCTTCGGTCCTCACCCAACGGATATTATGTCCCCCGAAGGGCCCCGGCCTGTAAAACCCGCTGCTGTGTGATTTTCCGGGGATCTGTGTGGGCGAGATATTGCCCCGTGTGTTCTGTTGTGCGGGCCGTAAAATGGTCTGAAATAGTCGTAACTGCGGCCCAGTCGGAGGCGTGCTATTGAACAGGGGTTTTGCTCGGCGGCCATTTTTTCTTTGCGCTCAGGTTAATTATTAAAGCGAGGCGTTGGCTGACGCGGTACTCCAGGGCTCCATCCGTTCTCCTTAAAATAACATCTTGCCACAGGCTGGTTGAGTGCGTGTGTCATCGGCGGGCGGGCGGGCGGGCGGGCGGGCGGGCCGGAGTTCAGCGGTGCGGTCGCGCCGCCGGCTTCCTCCGCGGATTTCTGCTGTGTGAAAGTGGAGCCCGCGTGGCAGCGTGGGTCCAGCGTGGACGCCGGGACGTGGCTCATCTCAAATCAGTGGACGACTCGTGGCAGCGGGATAAAAATAACCCCTCCGTCCAGGGCCGTGAGGCATACTGTGTTGATGTCAGTGCGAGGCCGCCATATACGCGAGCGCGCGGGTGTGTGTGTGTGTACGTACACACGTAGAGCTGTTTAATATGGCCAGAGACATTTAAACATATTTTAAATGACAAATTATTAACCAGACAGCTACTACCACAGTCATGGAGAGAATATTATTTGAATAATAATTAAGACATATGTGGTAACAGGCTGTTGAAACGTCATGAACATATATGAACATTCATCTGAAGTACCCTGCTTAATAGCTTAATAATAGCACATCGGTATTTTAATTAAAAAGGTCAAATTATGTTCCCTCAATTTACAATCGATTCAATACACAGAAATGTCCACCTTCTGAATCCACAAATGCACTGCACCATGGCATCATGGCAGGAGGTGCAATGGAGGAACTGGAACTGGTGTTCAGCATGGACAGACAAAAGACAGACGATATGAGGCAAACACAAACAATCAGGGTCAGAGGTCACGGGGAGGAGGAGCGTCGTCCCAGCAGGGCGTGGCCAGGCAAATTTCCAAAAATTGCTATTAAATGAGAACTTAATCGATCTTTAATCGATTTGTTTTCATTACTCTGAAGAAAAATAAAACGATACAAATAAAACTTATTGCTGATACTTAGGGCCATGTGATATTTCAGTCAACAACTGACTGAACTGAACTGTCGATATGGGGTGCTGTGTGTTCATTAATAAGGAAGAAAATGTACTTCAAAGATTTTGGCAAAAGGCTGCAATATAACAAAAAGTGAAAAAATGCAAGAATTCTGAATACTTCCCGTGCCCGCTGTATCAGCGCAGCGATAATTTCTCGGTAGCAAGGCCAGACAGTGAGCCCTCTTTGTCCTGTGCGGTGAGGTAGGCTTCACTGAGCGGCATTTCAGCCCGACTGAATCTTCTCAAGGTGATCTGTCAGCGTGTGGCGGAGGAGGAAGCCGCGTTGTAGACGTAGCCTGCAGACACGAGAGAGGGAGAGAGAGAGAGAGAGAGAGAGAGAGAGAGAGAGAGAGAGAGAGAGAGAGAGAGGCCGTGCAGGAATGAGTCTATGCGAGCATCACCGAGTTGTCCTCTTCTGTCAGTTCTGCTGAGGTTATCGGTGTGAAACGGCAGCGGTGGCTGGACCCGTATCATCGGGGGCACGTTTTAGGTCTCCGTCTGGTCGCTGTTGCTGACAGAGCTTTGACTTTCTGGCTTGTGTGATGTGCCAGTTTCGCCACGAGACTTTACGTTTAACAGCATGCGTGAAAGACTAAATGAAATATTGAGTGACATTTGTTCGTATATGTTGCTGATTCTACATTAAATACCGGATGGAGGGGCTCAGGCTGCCCCTGTGGAACGCTCTGCCTCCCTTTTCCTTGAAATGGTTCATTGGGGCGTTCAGGTATCCGTAAAGGCCGTTCCATCAGTCTCAGTGCTTCCTGTCTTCTCTGCCTGAAGAATTATCAGGAGGGTGGCAGGGGAGTAAATCGCAGGATTAACGGACATCCTTTAGGCGTTCACACTATTGTGAATACTCACCAATACTGTTTATTGCTCTGTTTATTATAGTGCGCGTAGCATTATTGTAATATTACTCATACGCTCGTATACTGTTCTCCCCATCGTGGTTGAGAACGGTCTCCTACCTATTGCACAAATTGCTGTCAGGTTTGGCTGATTGCAGATCAGTCCCCTGTCCAGTTGGGGACCTGAGTGCACGGTGCAGTTCAGTGCATGCAAAGGTTTTATCCTGTGGCCTGGTGTGGGTTGGCGGCCCTGACCAGGTCATTCACGCACCTCTAGCTTTGCCCTGTTGCCTCAAATCGGCCTGCTCCGCTAAAAATAGGAGGAGATTAAACCCTCTCACCCGGCTAACCTGCCCGTCATCCTCAACTTGCTGGCAAAAGATGTTCGTTTCCTTTTTTTTTTCAGCTTTCTGTCACTCTCTATCTTCTTCATTTAGAAAGCTGTTTAGACAGACCTAGTCCACCTAACGTAACTGAGAAAATTCTGTCATTATCTAAAAATATGAAAAGTGACATGTTGCCTCAAATATGTCATGTTCGGAAAATTCTTTTATTTCACGTTAAGACCGATAAATCATAATGTAAACAAAATGGTTAGATCGTTTTTATTCTACCTTTAGATGAATTCGTAGCCCCGTCACACCATGGACGAAGGACGTTCTCTCAGGCGAGGTCTGGGCCGTATGGAGGGATGCACACAGGTCACGAGCCACACAGGAGCGAAGCGGCATGGGATCGTATAAAGGAAGCCAATTAAGATGTTAATGAGAATCATGCCAGAGTAATTAGGGCAAACGAGGCACAGCAAAGACCTACTGCCACCTTGTCAAACTAAGTAATGCAAATCTATAAAAAAAAAAACAAATGAGTGTGCTTTGCATTTATGTCAATTAAATGTGCTAAAATAAAATGTGGCTACACCGGTGACCAGAATGAACTTATTTGTCTAGGCCCCCAATGTAAGATGACACCATTTCAAATGTCATCCTTCTAAAACACTGCTATTGATATATTCATAAAATATAACGATGCAGTCATCGTTTTAACGGAGTCGCACGGTGGTGTGGAGGTTGGTGACGTGGAATCCCGGTTCGGACCTTGTGTGTGTGTGGAGTTTGTTTGCTGTCCCCGTGTTGCCGCGGGTTTCCTCCCGCGATCCAAAGGGATGCTCACTAGGTGGATTGGCGCCTCTGAACTGTCCGTGAGTTGTGTGTGAGTGAATGGTGTAAAGATGTCCGCTATCGTATAAGCGCGGAGGTAGACGCTCACTCCCTGCAGTGTGCGCTGGGAGTCATTTTGACGCAGGGTTTAAATCAGGTGGATTCGACATTTGAGTGACAGGAAAAGTGTAGTGCTTGGAACAGCACCCTCTGGAAAGTGATGACGACAGGAGGTCCTGTCCAAATATGTCCCGGTGTGTGCCACCATCAACCTGTCATGAGCAGTTCTGCTGGTGCATTTGAAAAACGGAGCTAAAGACCACCAGCGCACATCAAATGTCGTGAGCGTGTTAAGTGGAAAGTGTTCAGATGTGAGGCAAAATGAGAAACAGAATGAGTAAAAATTGAATGAAAATCATAGAGGAGACTTTTGTGTTGGGTTAAATGCCGTTCATGATAAAATGCAGTGAGGGGCAGTGGTGGCCTAGCGGTTAAGGAAGTGGCCCCGTAATCAGAAGGTTGCCGGTTTGAATCCCGATCCGGGCATAACACTGAGGTGCCACTGAGCAAAGCACCGTCCCCACACACTGTCATGGCTGCCCACTGCTCACTCAGGGTGATGGGTTAAATGCAGAGGACAAATTTCACTGTGTGCACCGTGTGCTGTGCTGCTGTGTATCACATGTGACAATCACTTCACTTTCATCACTTCTTTCATCGCATGCATACGTGCTCTTTTATGTGCATCTAGATTGTCCAAAATCAAACATTCTATCATAAATGCCTGTTTTAAATCGTAAATCAAATGTATCTAGCACAGGTAACACTAATCAGCAGTAAGATTTGAGAGTGAGTAGATTCTTAATGATAAGAATCATTAGGTTCTCTCTCCCTGTCAGGATTGCCTGCAGCTGGCCTCCACACCTGACTTTAATCCTGACGCCCCATAAATGCCGGAAGTTTCCGCCCGTTCGGGGTCGCTGGCATTTTCGTGAACTCTATGCACGAACTTGACCTTGTTTAGTTTCATGTGTTTTTGAGTTCTGGCAATCGCCACACGCCTACGGGTTAGTTTATGTTCTTTATTTAAGTTTAAATCGTTTTCGGCCACCGCGCCAGTCTTTATTTGTATTTCTTTGTTTGTTAATAAAAACCCCTTCCCAGTATGTCAGACCTCTGCGCTTCCTTCCCCCGTAAGTCCGTAGTCGTGACAGAATGCCAGAGACCCACCCAAAAGCGCAGAGGTGGAAAACAGAGGAGAAGAAACGCCGCGAAGGACGCAGCCCGGCGCGGCGAACGCGGACGCCAGGGGAGAGACGCGCCGCCCGTTCTGGTGGAGCGTTTTCTCCCCGAGAAGCCGTGGTACGCGGCGCCGCGTGATGACGTCACCCCCGGGAAACTCCGCGAAACCCGGAAGCGACAACGTCGGCGGGTGAGTGGGCGGAGCGAGGACGTTGGCGTCGGCAGCAGCGAGGAAGTGACGTGGGCAGCGAGCGCAGAAGATGCGACCCCCACGATCTTCGGCATGTCGAGCCAAGAACTCTGCGCTCTGCTGGCAAGGCTCCCCGTGGACTGGGACGACACGGACGACGACGAGAGCACGGGAGACGAGAGTTGGGCTCCGCCCATCGCGCCAGTCTGCGATCGTCGCAAGGTCCGTGGGGACCCACGTCACTTCCAGGGGGGTGAGAAGCGGCAACAACAACGGCGGCGTTCCTCCAGCGAGGAGGTGGGCAGCCTCCAGCCCGAATGGCCAGAGTACTGCCCATGGGAGCTTATCGCGCCATGGGTCCAGGATGTCCGCAGGGTGGACGACCCTTGGAGTCACCGGTGGGAGGACACGGATGACGAAAGCGATGATGACGTGGATTTTCGGTGGGCGGTCGGTGCCGGGATGGCTCCGCCCAGCGTGCACGTCCGAGATCATCGCGGCGTCCGTGATGACCCATGTGACTTCCGGGGGTACGAGGTTGACACGGACGACGACCAGGATGACGCCATTTGGGCAGTCGGTGCCGGGATGGCTCCACCCATCGCGCCCATCCAGGAGCGTCACGAGGTCCGTGGAGACCCACGTCCCTCCCAGCAGTGTGAGGAAAGCTGGTGGAAGAGGGCGACGGGAGGTCGCCAGCCAGCAACTGCGCTGCCGGGACTGCCTCGCAGGGAATCCTCCATTCCTGCTCCAGTCGCCGACCCGCCTTCCCTCTGCCCGGACGTTCCCCAGCGAAATGGCAGCGCAGCACCAGCGCCCACACCTGCTGGAGAAGACGTCCACCCCCCTCCACACCACACACCTACCACCATCTCCAGCGACGTGCCCAGCCCCGTGTGGGACCGCCCAATTGTCCCGGGACCCTTCAGTGGGGCAGCAGACACAGACGAGATCACTACCATCCTCACGTGTCTGACTGGATCAGCATGGGGCTGGAGCACAACCCTCTGGCAGCAGGGAGAGACAGACAGGAGTTTTCGGGACTTCCAACAGAGACTGAGGGCGGAGTTTGATCGGCCTGAGCCAGGGATCGAACTCTGCCCCTCCACCACATCCAGTGCCAGTCAGGATCCGGGGCAAGAAGACCCAGCACTGGTGGGCGACGAGAAGGTCGCTCCTCCCGAGATCCTGGCTGTGCCCCCTGAGGAGGTCCCGGAGAGCCCAGAGAGGGAGCCAGACGACCCTCTCTTCTGTCTGTCTCTGTCTGTGTGTGTGTGCGTGGCATATGTGTCCGTATGTCGCCCCCACTTCCCCTCTTTGTGTCCACCAGATGGCGACCCAGCCGCGGAGCCAAACCCCAGGGAGGAGGTTCCTGACCCGAATGTGCTGGTCCAAGGCGAGGTGGACAAGCCCCAAGGTACCCCTAAGTCCAGCCGGGGGGGGTGCTCCCCCAAAGAATTTTTTGGGGGGGTGCAGTTCGGGTTGGGGACTCCTCCTGAGGGGAGGGGAGGTGGGGAAGCGATGGAGCTGGGTCCTCCGGTAGCCAGTGAGGAGGGCGGGGCAGGCATGGGCCTGCGTCTGCCTCCAGAGGGGTGGAGCGCCATAGAGCCCCCGGGTAGGCATGAGGACCCAGCTGGGACAGGCAGGAAGAGGGCCTGCTTGTCCCAACGGACGCAGAAGGGGCTAGCCGGATGGTCTGGCAATGCCCCCCCCTTGGCACCAGGGCCGGGCAGCGAGAGGGGCTGCATAGTCCCAGAAGGCACCAGCCTGGGGTGCCTGGAACAGTCGCCGGAGGCTCTAGGACAATCTCCCTGCGCGGTGCAGGGGGTGACACAAGATGTGTCAGAGGGGACATGTGGAGACAGGGCCCACACGTACCCAGATGGATCGGCCCTGATTATTGTGTGCAGGTACGGGAGTCCGGGGCCGCCATGCGGGACCACGCCGGGGAGCCAGGCCGAGGGTCCGGGGCCGCCATGCGGGACCACGCCGGGGAGCCAGGCCGAGGGTCCGGGGCCGCCAAGCGGGACCACGCCGGAGAGCCAGGCCGAGGGTCCGGGGCCGCCAAGCGGGACCACGCCGGGGAGCCAGGCCGAGGGTCCGGGGCCGCCAAGCGGGACCACGCCGGGGAGCCAGGCCGAGGGTCCGGGGCCGCCAAGCGGGACCACGCCGGGGAGCCAGGCCGAGGGTCCGGGGCCGCCAAGCGGGACCACGCCGGGGAGCCAGGCCGAGGGTCCGGGGCCGCCAAGCGGGACCACGCCGGGGAGCCAGGCCGAGGGTCCGGGGCCGCCACGCCTGACCACGCCGGGGAGCCAGCCCGAGGGACCGGGGCCGCCACGCCTGACCACGCCGGGGAGCCAGCCCGAGGGACCGGGGCCGCCACGCCTGACCACGCCGGGGAGCCAGCCCGAGGGACCGGGGCCGCCACGCCTGACCACGCCGGGGAGCCAGCCCGAGGGACCGGGTCCTCCAAGGGGAGGATACAGCAGGGCAGGAGCCCTGTGGTTGCCGCCGTCCACCCCGCCGCCTCCACTGATGGTACTGTTGGGGCTCCGAGGACGTAGCCCTTGGAGGGGGGGGCTCTGTCAGGATTGCCTGCAGCTGGCCTCCACACCTGACTTTAATCCTGACGCCCCATAAATGCCGGAAGTTTCCGCCCGTTCGGGGTCGCTGGCATTTTCGTGAACTCTATGCACGAACTTGACCTTGTTTAGTTTCATGTGTTTTTGAGTTCTGGCAATCGCCACACGCCTACGGGTTAGTTTATGTTCTTTATTTAAGTTTAAATCGTTTTCGGCCACCGCGCCAGTCTTTATTTGTATTTCTTTGTTTGTTAATAAAAACCCCTTCCCAGTATGTCAGACCTCTGCGCTTCCTTCCCCCGTAAGTCCGTAGTCGTGACACTCCCAGAATTCCTCTGAACCAATCAATATGCTGAATTAACTCTGGAGTGCTTTTGAATAATTTTGAATACGTTTGTCTGTATTGCCAAGAATCCATTCTACTGCTGCCATATTGGACTTCCTGGAAAAGCCTTCTGCTTCTGCTGATTCATAGAATCAGATGCAGTAAATATGATGCACATGTCAAATATACCATATCAATGCTACAGGGTATATTGTGTTTATGTGGATATAATGATCGTCGTGTGCCAACATTTTACAGAATAGTAAACACTCTCATAAATAAATGAATGCATAACCCTCTTGGGTCTTTCATTGCAGTGAGGAGTAAGAAATGAAATGTAAAAAAATTGTAGTGAAGGACATGACATTGGTATAATGTTTTATATATATAATTTGCATAATGGCCATAACCTTCGTACTGTTTTATGGAAGTGTAGGGAAATCATTCATGATTTCTTGGAAAGATGAGTAGAAGTAGGGGTGGGCAGGTTGGCTGCAGCACATTCTGGGAACATGCTTGTTCTTTCACACAAAAAAAAACAGCTTCATTGTAAACCGGCAGCGGCCATGTGAGTCCATTGCTGTGTGTGATGCAGCATGAGGAGCCTTCACTGCGAGAGAGAGAGGGGTTAATGCTGAAGTGAGAGAGCGCGACTGAGAGAGATGGAGCTGTAAAAGCTGGGATAAAGAAAGAGACAGAGGGACGAAGAACGAAATTGAGGTGTAGACAAGTGATTAAAACAGGGGAGATGAATGAGGAAAGCCAAGAAAAGAACGAGATGGGGGAAAGAGAGAAGGAAGGGTAACAGATAGGGGAGGAAATTGAGTTTGCAGCGAAGTGAAGCGATAAAGGCTTTAGTAAGGTGCAGAGAGAGAGAGAGAGTGAAACAGAGAACGGAGGATTGTGGGAGATGCTATGATGATTATGATGGCCGTGCTTGGCCCAGTCCAAATTTAAGGCTCTCATCCACTTATCTGTATCACACTAAGCCTCCTGGGAATCACCCGCCCTCATGGGACGCCCTATCCAAAATAGCCCGGAGAGCTCAAGACGCAATGGAAAAAAAAACACAATGACATGCAACTTAGGGTGGTAGTGGCCTAGTGGGTAACACACTCGCCTATGAACCAGAAGACCCAGGTTCAAATCCCGCTAACTACCATTGTGTCCTTGAGCAAGACACTTAACCCTAAATTGCTCCAGGGGGGGGACTGTCCCCTGTAACTACTGATTGTAAGTCGCTCTGGATAAGGGCGTCTAATAAAAGTCATAAATGTAAATGTAAACTTAAATTAAAGAAGGACAAGGGAGAATAAAGATTCTCCGACTTGTTTGAAGTCAGTGCACTGGACCAAAGGCCTTGCTCGATTCACAAAATCGAGCAATCGGTTTTCCAGAATCGGAAAAAGGTGTTGAACCAGTTTTAGCAGAGTTTTAGCAGAGTTGGGATTCCTCTGATCCAATTATGATGATCATTATTACTCTGACATTTATTCTGATCGTAAAACATTTTATAAATTGTTATATATATATTTTTATATGATTGTAACATTATTTGTTTTAAGGTTAACATATAGTGCAGATTAAACTGGACTTAACAGCAAGAATTTTATCAAATCAAAAATAATTCCTTATTCATGCTATTCTGGCCATGAGTAGTTTTTTTTCATGTATAACTAACCACATCACTTCACAGTGAGTCTGAGCACAAAAATCCTTTAACTCCTTGAACACGCCATAAACCTCATAACGTCATTACTGAATTCCAGCCTCAATAATGTATCAACAAAGATTTTTTTTTTTGGATTCCATTACAACTGCAAAATCAGCAGCTGATGAATCAGGTTGGTGTTGGAATTGTGGAAAAGCTAACAAATATATATGAATTTAATATTTAATAAAAGCGCATTTCCACAACAAAGCCAGTGATTTAAAGATCTTGCATTTAATGATGATTTATGTTTCATGGCCACTTGGTGCAACGTGGTTAAATGTGCATGACATGTGTAACACAAATGTATAATTGAAAGCATGGACATTTGTTGAATGGAGAAGGCATGTGTGAGTGGAAGCCATTTGTCCTAACAAAAGAGTAATTGCTTCTATTTAGTTCAATATTGATTTATTGGGCAGTATTGTGACCCAAGCCTCCAGTCGGCAGTTTAGGCCCAATCCGGCCCTTAAATCATGGGCTTATTAGTTCAGACTAGCAAGGGGCTGTTTCCTGCGACAAAGGATTTTAGGTATGAATGGAAATGCAAAAAACCCCCCAAAAAAACAGTAATGCCTGTGGACCAGGCTAATAAAGATTAAAACTACTAAGACACTTTGATGACAGTGAGATGAAATCTATGCAGATGGAAAATGTGCACTTGCATGAGCTCTTTAGAATTAGAAAGCGCAGCACGAACAAGCATGGGGCTTGTTCGCCGCTGTAAAGTCAGAGGCGTCCTCTGGATTTACATAAATAAATAGCTGAAACAAGAAAGAACCGTGTTCTATGATCGCGTTTGTGCATGTGATGCATTGACAGGTGCAGGTTCGAATCATCCAGCGTCTGGACCATCATTCTGTGGCGTGTCTGAGAGCTGTCAATCATCAGGCTCCTCCCACATGATTAAAGATCGTGTTCTGGGTGACAGAAATAATTACACACCAACAAAAACGGCATAACAGTTTCTCTTCTTCAAGATATGTGTGTTTCTTTCTTGAGGATGCCCTACCTTACGCTAGAATACAAGCCCCACGCTTAGCGCGTTGCCCCAGTTCGAAAATAGTACTTTTAGCGTGGCTGACCAGCTAGATAAGGTAGGCTACCTTGGGAGCTACCCTGGTAGTGAAGGCTTTAAATAACATTTAAACTGTGAACATAGTGTAATAGTGTTAGCATGTGGTAAATTTAGCCCAGTGATGTGCAGGAAAAGGGCCTGCAGTTGGGACTAGCTGTGTGAACCTTCACAAGCTTCATGATTCGATTCCATTTGATTACGATGCATTACGGGGCCACACATTTCCTACATTGTCACATGATGACACGGCGTTCACCTTGTAACAGTTGTATATACTGGTAGTACGTCACCATGCTGGGGGCGGAGTTAGTCATCTAGCGCCGGTCCTGATGCGGAGAGCCTGATGGAAACCCCAGTAGCGGTGTGAGATTCTCTTTCTTCCCGGCAGTCCTCCTTTCTCCTGCATTCTTCACCATAGTTATCCAGACTGGCCTATATACTTCACGTGTCTTTCCTTGTATTGTTATATACATAAAAAAAAAAAACAATCTAATTTGGAGCTCTACAGCACAACTGCTCCTTCGCTATGAGAGGAGAAGCGATTTGTCCTTATCGCAGTAGGCCACGCAGATGCTGGGTATTGTTCTGGCGTCCCCTTTCCCTTTAGTTTTGAGTGGCGACACTAGACCTTTGTGTGCTGGTGGCCTGTCAACAGACCACAACAGCAGGCTGGCAGAGAAGACAAGAGACACTGTGTTACACCTCTGGTTTAATTCTGTTTTGTCAAGGATTTTCTCTACAAACACAATCTGTGTGTCGCAACCTTCGATACCGCATGAAACAAAGATATTCATGGTTGTGGTTGTCCAGTTTCAGGATACTTTCATCTTCATTCAAGAGCACAAACTTACTAAAGATTTGATATCGATGTCCTTCTGTTGGCGCATTTGTCCAAATTGGGAGGGTCCTTCAGAGGGTCCTTCGGAGGGTCCTTATTTGAAGGAGTTATTCAATTAATCATTCATTGTCTAAACTGTCCCATAATTCATTGTGTGGACTTATTCAAAACATGACTGTTCAAAACATATTTAAAAAAGCCATATTCACTCTTAAAAAGAAAATTATTAATTTAATGTGCTATTGTTTGTTTTGTGCTGTTGTAAATTATATAAAAGTAACAACTGGAGACAATTTCCATAAGCTTCTCCACATAGACCTCGTCCTCCAGTCAGGAAATACCCAATAAGACTGGTAACCGCATCTTGCGGTTATCCCACCATCATCTTCTTTAGCAACAGATGCTGTAATCCGTTATATTATACATGATGCAGTACTAAGTGTCAAGGTCTTAGGCATGTTAGGGTCCACCCATGAAGTCTGAAAGATCCCAAACGCAAAAGGGATGAGGAAGAGAATATTTTAAGGGATTTTTGGAAACTGTGCTCCTTTGACCTCTTGTATTTAATGCGCCATGGATACCAGTCAACATGGATTTCTACAGATTATATCTAGATAAAGATTATATCTAGATAAAGACAGATTAAGATTAGTATTTGTCCAGTTTTAAAAATTTTGCACATTAACATTATTTTATATAGGGTTGCAAATGTTTAAGGCTTAAGTGACTGTGAGTTTGTGATGTTAATGAGATCAATTAAATAATTTTAATAATAGGCTCTACAAAACAAAAAACACATGTTGAATTACAAGAATAAGGTTACTGTCTCGGATCGGTGCAGGGCAGGAAGGATAGGACGCAAATAAGGGATTTACTTAAACTCAACAGACAAATACACGGAAACGGGGACAGCATAGTGATAAAACATCAGTGACCAGACGCGGACACCTAGGCTCCGATTCAAACAACCAGGTAACCAGGGCAACGTTAGTCACCCCACAAAGTCAGGTTCGTGACAGTAATTTCAAGTCATTCTCAAGTGTCAGAGAATTAATTTCTTCTGAAATCGCAGAAATAAACAGATACAAGATGCTTGATTGTTATCTTGGAGAGGAGGAACTAACCAACCACCTGGGTGGAGCAGGGCTTTTATTCAGGCGTTCTGGTCGGGGGACTCTCCCCTTACACCACGTCTTATACAGTCGTGGCAAACAAATGCTGGTTTTCACAAAGTTTGCTGTGTCTGTGTTTTTTTTTTTGCCCATTCCTTCATAATCAGTGCTTGAAGTTTCAGAGACATCACCTGATCCAGGAGAAAAATGGGAGGAGAGAAAAGACTGGAAAAATGGAAAAACAGCTGAGATCTTTATATACCTGGCCTACATGAAGCTGTCACAGACCAATCAGAACCTGTTGTTTCTGACGTCACGCCACCGGTGCCTCCCGTCTGGGGAGAGTAGGCGGTCCCGACGGCCGGCGCCTCGCACCTTTGGCTCGGGGGAGGGCCGTCAAATGTTGCAATGCCGTTCGGCAAAGACATGCAAAAACGGAGGTGATGAATCTTCATGCACAACAAAGGCACAGAAATGTCATGTCTCCGCGACGTCCCATCTTACAGGTACCATTCTTTCTTCATGGCTGTGTTCTTGGGAAAAATTGTGAGTGAGCCCACTCCCTTGGACGAGAAGCAGTCCCACACATGAATGGTCTCAGGATGCTTTACCATTGGCACGAGACAGGACTGTTGGTAGCGTAGATGGTACAGCTGGGAAAATGTCTTTACCCCAGTCCACAGCAGTCCAGTCCCTGTACTTTTTAGCAGAATATCAGTCTGTCCTTGATGTTTTTCTAGGCCGTCCTCCAAAAGTCTGTGCCTGAAGATGCCCTCACACCTGCCTGCTGCCATTCCTGAGCAAGCTCTGCACTGGTGGCACCCCGATCCCGCAGCTGAATCATCTTTAGGAGACGGTCCTGGCGCTTGCTGGACTCTCTTGGGCGACCTGAAGCCTTCTTCACAACACTTGACCCTCCTGCCTTGGGGTTTTTGATGATCTGATAGATAGTTGATTAAGGTGCAATCTTAGTAGCAGCAATATCCTCGCCTGTAACTTTCCTTGCAGGTAACCATGGTTAAAGCATCCAGTCTGCTATTACAACTCAATCAGCATGACAGAATGATCTCCAGCCTAGTGCTGGTCAACACTTGTGTTGACGAGAGGATCACTGAAATGATCTCAGCAGGACCTGTTGTGGCAGGGCTGAAAGGCAGTGGGAATGCCAGTTTTCCGGGATTAAGTTCGTTTCCATGGCAAAGGGGGACATTGGAATTTATCTGATCACTCTTCATAAGATCCTGGAGTATAAGCCCTAATACAAACGGAACCAGCAAACTCTGCGATCTCTCTCTCTCAGCAATTATGATATATATATATATATATATATATAGAGAGAGAGAGAGAGAGAGAGAGAGGGAGGGGGGGGGTCAGTTACGTTACGGTGGTGGACTGTGAGACTGTGTGTGTTTCGCTCCCGCCGAATGGCCGTTTTTCAAAGCGGTGGGGGGTCGATACTCCCAGCAGAGACACACACGGAATCTGCTGCCTCCTTTCTGTCCTCTCCCTTTGGCGGGCTGGCACCATGTCCCTGTGGTCGTGTGTCCCCAATGTCACCGTTAAGTTCACTTTTTTGCCCATCAGTGTCTTTCTTTCCATGCCCCTTTCAGCCCGCTTTCTTCTTTCTCTGTGTGTGATGGACGTGAAGCCCATCTGCTGTCCCCGCTCTGTCTTCCTCCATTACTTTGTGCCCTCTGCCGTCATGGTCGCTGTTACGTCTGCTGGTCACCATCCAGCGAGATCTTTGGTTAAAGCTCCTGCCGAGCTTGATGGCAGCATGACGGCAGCCCCGGACCAACGCTGCTCTTAGATAAATGAAACGGCGATTGATTAACAGCACAGCGCGGCGCAGCTTAGCCGCTATTGATGTTCTCCGGTCAGGCCGGCAGCTGGGACTCTGCCACGTGGTTGCACGCGTGAAACCGGCCATTTGTGCGGCTGTGACCTCTCTGTCAGCCCACCCGCCCCACATCGCCACCCCAATCCAGGGATGGATGTGATTCGTTATTTATGGCGGCCGGCGGCCCTCCTCGGCTGAGGCTCGGTGCCGGTGCCGCAGGTGCCATAATTAGCTGTTAGCAGTCGGCACAGGAGCCCAGAATAGCCTGGCTGCCCAAAGAGCTCCTGCCACTCCGATGCCCTCATTCGGGGACGGGTGTTCCCGGCTGTTGAAGGAAGTTTTCACCGCTGCTGTGGTTGGTCATTCTGTTGCTCTTTCTGGACTCCTCAATTCTAACAATAATATTACTACTGCTATTACATTTACAGCACTTATCCAGAGTGACCTTCAACCAGTAGTTACAGGGACAGTCCCCCCCTGGAGCAACTTAGGGTTAAGTGTCTTGCTCAGGGACACAATGGTAGTAAGTGGGATTTTTTAACCTGCGTCTTCTGGTTCATAGGCGAGTGTGTTACCTACTAGGCTACTACCACCCTATTAATAATAGATAAATAGATAGATGCCAGAAGGGGGTTGGGGGGGGGGGGGGGTGGGGGCTTGGGCTGTCCCTGTAATACTGATTGTAAGACACTCTGGATAAGGGCGTCTGATAAATGCTGTAAATGGGAATGTAAACAATGGAGTGAAAGTGAAGGTGATTTTGTAATTGTGATATAATAAAACACACCAACACGGTGCACAAAAACGCAAATTGTCACCTCAGTACCTCAGCGTCACCACGGCGGTTACGAGTTTCTGGTTACGAGTCCTTACCTGCTTGCCCACCTCTGCCCCAGAAAAGTACAAAAACATCATTTTGTACTTAAATCCTTCCACTGTAACAGCTGTCACGTATTTTTGCACGATGAACTGGACTTTATGTTTCTGAACAGGACTGAAGTAACTATTTAATTATGCTGTGCAGTTTCATTCTGAGCTGGACAAGATGGTTCCACTTTCATCTCGGTGGACATTTCTCAGTTAGGGAAACAGAGCCATCTGTTGGCCATGCCGTAGCAGTGCAGTATGTTCTCTATGTAAACACAATAACTATTATGATTAATATTAGTGGATTATTGTAGGCGAATGCATATTTAATTAAGAAGAGAAATAATTTAAATTGTTAATTTAAAGCCAGTACAGTTACGTGTTTTTCAAAAACAACAGTGTGGTGCAATGACTAAGCATGCCGTTTGGGAAAATTATTAGATTTTTTCTAAAATGGGTATAAATGAAAAGGTTAATGTCAGATATAAATGTTTAGTTAAATGCCATGAAAATGAAGTGATTGTGAAACACTGCAGCACAGCACATGGTGACACAACGAAATGTGTCCTCTGCTTTTAACCATCACCCTTGGTGAGCAGTGGGCAGCCATGACAGGCGCCCGGGGAGCAGCGTGTGGGGACGGTGCTTTGCTCAATGACACCTTGGCGGCTCGGTATTCGAACCACTAGGCCACACGACTACAAACATTTCCTGGTAGCATGGCATAAAAACATGGCCCTCTAACATTCATGGAAATGTCTTCTCTTCCAGATCATGCTATGAGGACAGGACACAGAAATGACTGATGTGGAACCCGTTGTCACGGATTTCGCGTCAACAGGGAGGACCGGCCGACGCAACGCGATGCCAGACATCCTGGGCTCCACGGCGGGACCAGGTGCTTCAGAACTTCAGCAGAAGCTGTCAGACCTGAAACTTGGCGGTGAGGCTCGTATTCCCATCTTTTTTCAACGAAACAAAATGAACCTTGGAAATGTAACTCGGAATCGTTCCGTTCATTTCACATGCATTCAGGATATGTAGGACAAATTCTGATTCACGATCACTAGTGGGGCCTTGCATGTCCATACTTTCCCTCTACTACAGTGTACGGTCCCCAAATGTAGTCATTTTGATGTGCTCAGAACACACGTCTATCATAGCCCCAGTGAAACAGTAATGTGTCCCCCAGAGGTCTGTGGCGTCCACTCTGCTCTGTGGAGACCTGTACACGCGGGTGCCGGGGGTGTAGCAGCCTGGATCGACGTCGCCCAGATCTCTTTGACTTTGTTCCCAGTGTGGATCAAAGGCGCCGACCGCTCGAGCTCCATTTTCAAACGCGCGCTGTTGCATGAAACGTCTGTGCCGCGGCAGCTGGAGCTCCCCGGAGACAGCATCAAACGCGGCGAACAGAGATGCATTCAGCAGAGGAGTAGAGCAGACTACTAAGTCGGGATGGGTTTGGTTTGTGCATTCATGAAAGGGTTAAACCAAACTGCTATCAGATGTGCAGTATTAAGGGGCAGTGGGTGTTCCAATCCCGGTCCGCCAAGCTGCCACTGAAATGCCACTGAGCAAAGCACCGTCCCCACACACTGCTACCCGGGCGCCTGTCATGGCTGCCCACTGCTCACCAAAGGTGATGGTTAAAAGCAAAGAAGCAATTTCCTTCGGGATGAATAAAGTATAAAAAAAGCTTTGTGGTTATAATACAGCAGGTTTATATAGATGCATTGCAGTATATTTTATATATATATATTTTATGCAGTATATTTTATTACTCTCTCTCTCTGGTGGTCTCTCTCTCTCTCTATATATATATATATACATACACACACACACACACACACACATGTACACAGTACAGTACAGGCCGTAGGTTTGGACACACTTTCTCATTGAATGTGTTTTCTTTATTTTCATGACCATTTATGTACTTGAAAACATGTTTTATATTCTAGTTTCTTTGCTCTGATTTCTGCTTTGCACACTCTTGACATTCTCTCGATGAGCTTCAAGAGGTCGTCACCTGAAATGGTTTTCCAACAGTCTTGAAGGAGTTCCCAGAGGTGTTTAGCACTTGTTGGCCCCTTTACCTTCACTCTGCGGTCCAGCTCACCCCAAACCATCTGGATTGGGTTCAGGTCTGGTGACTGTGGAGGTCAGGTCTCCACTTTTTGTTAAGTACATAACTCCACATGTGTTCATTCATAGTTTTGATGCCTTCAGTGAGAATCTACCAATGCAAATGGTCATGAAAATAAAGAAAACATCTAATGAGAAGGTGTGTCCAAACTTTTGGCCTGTACTGTACATGCATATATGCATATATGCATATATGCATATATGCACATACATATATATATATATATATATATATATATATATATATATATATATATATATATACACATACACACACATACACACATATATATATATATATATATATATATATATATATATATATATATATATATATATATATATATATATATATATATATATATATATATATATATATATATATATATATATATGCACTGCTGTCTTCATGCTTGTTCCTTTATATATGTGTGTGTGTGTGTGTGTGTGTGTGTTTTTATGAATTGACGTCTTCTAGATGACGAGCAGGGAGGAGAGGGCTCATCCACCGGCAACTCGCCCCAGAGCCCCGAGGCAGAAAAGACAGAAGGCTCCTAACTGACCCCTGTCCACCGAACCCCAGCCGACTCGAGCCACGAGCTGCCTGTCCTCCCACAAACTACCCCTCCTCGAGACCAGACAACTGTTTCATCAGCTGCACAGCTATGCAACACCTCCAGACCACCCCAAAACTAGCAGGACAATGACAAAGACACTAACAGGGAGGGAACCTGCTATTCCCTGTAAACTGTGGAGAAACAAGCTGTCCATGTAACCATAAAGTAGTAAAGCTACAGAGCATTTCATGGTGGGCTGTTAGTTCCGTCCTTCATAGTGTTAAAAGGGGACTTCTGTTTTTTTGCATTCCCCCCTGTAGATATCGCGGGAATGTCTCTTTTTTTTGCACAGCTCTGTACATTCCATTTTATGATGTGTGTGTGATGTTTTTTAATCAGTGTACCACACCATATGTGTGTTTTATACGGTACAACGTGCATTGTTAACAACTGAAACGAACAATTGTACTATTGGGGATTTTTAAGTCTGTCTGTCCATTTCTGTTGAATAACGCTGTTCCCTGTGTGTTGAACTGATAATCATCTGCTGTTATCGCTGTGAACCTTCCGTTTTTTTTTTTTTTTCCAGACTTGTCAGCGTAACGTCATCTTTCTATTCTACAGTGACGTTTACTTCAGCAAATGACATTGTGATCTTTGACCTGTTAAAAACGGAAGAAACATCCCCCGCCCGCCGGTCTTCATTGAAATGCTGTGATGCACCTTGGATTTGTACATCTCGTTCGTTTGATGCTCTGTATGAAATGCCATAATGCTGTAATAAATTCAGTATTTAGTGGTTATTGGCTGTCATGTTTCGATTTCACCAGCAGGTGTCGCCTGACAGCTCTCATGTTCCGTGACTTACACGTCTGTCATAGTGCATTCCAGCCGCTCTCCGTGAGCGCCAAAAGAGCCCTGGGCGGCCAGGCCGGTTAGCTCAGCTGGTTAGAGCGTGGTGCTAATAACGCCAAGGTCGCGGGTTCGACCCCCGTACGGGCCAAGCTTCTTTTTTCACGGACCCACGCACCCGGGTAGTCCTGTCGCCGGGACTTGCGCATGGGAATCAAGGCAACCGACGCTCCTGGTTGTCATTCTTCGGTTTTTGGCATTTCGAAAAAGAAGAAAACCTTACAGGGAATTTGAATGAGGGCACGTTGTGAGGTCACGGACAGTAGGGCACAGTATCGTCCCCTGCAAAGTGATCGAACGTGTCATTCCCAATCGTACTTCTAGTGACCGAGGAAATTGGGCATATGCCGCAGATACTTGCCAATGTAGTTGGATGTAACATACTGCCGCTTCATGCCCGGCTAGCTCAGTCGGTAGAGCATGAGACTCTTAATCTCAGGGTCGTGGGTTCGAGCCCCACGTTGGGCGTGAAGTTTTGACTCAAGTTGCTCTAATTTGGAAACGTGTTATGTCCGGCAACAAATTGTATTTTACGTGCGACTGAAGCTGCTGTGCGTTGATTTTTAATTGATATAGATCATTTCTAAATGTTTTTTTCTAAAGAATTAGAAAAAAAAAGGAATGCGTGGAGAATGCGGGCATCGATCCCGCTACCTCTCGCATGCTAAGCGAGCGCTCTACCATTTGAGCTAATTCCCCTATGGAACTCTCAAGCCTATAAAGAAGGATTGAACGGACTCTGCCATGTATACGTTACGGCCATTCAATATAAAGCGAAACGTTCGTTTACTGAATGGAATTATGGCTGATGAACATCCAGCATTTGGGTTTACTAGAACTTTTTAACTACAATCGTGCGTACAAAGAAAGATCTCCAGCCCCAAATAAAGGCTCGCAGCACTGGTTTAGGCTGAAAGTTGACCGTCACAATTATATATATGTACGTGTGTGCGAGAGAAGAACGCTCATAAACTACATTTCAGCTGTTGATGCTGATTAGTGAAGATAGGTATCTTTTATTTCCATTACCACACCAAAAACAGGGATTGCAAAGGAGCGATTTTGCACATGGCACCTACATTTACGTATTGTTTTAATAAGCAGCAAAAACCCCAAATAGTTCATATTTTACTTTTTGGCCTGAACTGACTAGAAATGTAACTCTCCAAATATCCCAGGGTGAAGGAGGGTGGTAATGCGCATGCGCTGTACAGGACCTTCAATCAGCAACATGCAAATGTCTGGCGTTGCACTGATTATTCTTATGATCATTGTTGTTGTTTTACTACAGTTTTATGTAATAACCCTCAGATATCATACACGAAAAGGTACTGTTGCTATCGTTGCTGTTGCTATTGCAATTACTTTCGACACCCCGCCGTTTCCACCCTGTGTCGCGTGCTGCGCTGTTCTAATTAAATTCGCGGTAATAAATTTAGACTGCGCGAGTAAAATGTTGACCCACATACTCGTCATTATGCTCGTACACAAAAGGGGGGGGGCAAAAACAAACAACAACACAATCTCATTCATCGCTGAATTGCTAGGGCCCGCGGGCCAATCAGAAGCCGCGCGGTGGTTCCTGTGAGCCAATGGGCGCCGTGGCCCCGCCCACACACTTTGGTATTAATACGCAACAGGCGCCGGGTGCTGGCGGCGTCTCTCTCGCGTTTGCGCTGGTCTTTTTCGTCTCGCTCGGCTCTCCACTCATCACGCTCGGTCTCCATCATGGTTGACGCCTTCTGTGCCACCTGGAAGCTGGTTGACAGCGACAACTTTGACGAGTACATGAAGGCGATCGGTGAGTCCCGAGCCCGCCCGGACCGCTCGCTGGACCGGCAGAGAGTTTCGCGTTCTGACCCTCTTCTGTTCGCCGTCGTTATTCACAGGTGTGGGCTTCGCGACGAGGCAAGTCGGGAATGTGACCAAGCCCACGGTGATCATCAGTCAGGAGGGGGACAAGGTGGTCCTGAAAACGCAGAGCACGTTCAAGAACACCGAGATTTCGTTCAAACTTGGCGAGGAGTTCGAAGAGAACACCGCAGACGACAGGAGCTGCAAAGTAGGTTTTTCTTTTAAAATAGTTTTTTTATTTTATTTATTCAGCGTTTCATGTGCGTTTTAATGCATCTCTGTGCGCTGGCCCACGCAGTCTAACGTGTCCCTGGATGGGGGCAAGCTGGTGCACGTGCAGAAGTGGGACGGGAAGGAGACCAAGTTCGTCCGCGAACTCAAGGACGGCAAGCTGGTCATGGTGAGGCGGCGTGGAGTTTATTTTAATGCCATTTGTGCGTTCTTTTTCGCTTAAGTTTTAATGCCTTATTTTTTTTTTTTGTATCACTTTCAGACCCTGACCTTTGAGGGGGTCACGGCGGTACGCACCTACGAGAAGGCGTAAATCACGTGACCTGCGTGTCTGGAGGGGGGTTTAAAAAAAAAAATTCACCCCGGTCCCCTTTGATCGGATTATTCGGCGACAAGTGGTTTTTACCGCAAGCACAACTTTTGCAAGACGTCCCTCCCAAGTGTTAAAAATAAAATACGGACTGAAATATTTTGTAAGAGTTTTATATGCACTTCGTACTAGCTGGTCGTTTGCAAACCTGTTTACTGCACCGAATAATAAAAAAAAAAAATAACTGGAAAATGCACTTGACTCGAATTTTACTTTATTAACCCCGCGCACTTTGTTTAAAAAAAAAAAAAAAAAAGCGGCGCGGTGTCACGTGGCCTCGTTTACTTCCTGCTTTCGGAGGAGAGACACCGCGTTCTGCTCGGTCTTGGTGGTCGCCATGGTTCCGAGCCTCTTCCTCCTCCTCTTCCTCCCGCCCCGCTTCTTCATGACGGTTCACCTGCTGCCACTGCGGTCCGCGGGTGAGCGAGGTCCACGCGTTGCGACGCTGCCGGCACGGGATGTCGCGTCGCTTTAAATGTGCGCGGTTTTGTCCCTTATGTGTCGCAGTGGGTTTTCTGATCATTTTCTCTAACATTAATTCTATTTGCGGAAATTGATTCAGAAATGCAAAGCAACCCTTTTCGTATGTGGTGGAATTTTGGTTTGACACCATTCCACTCCCTACACACTCATACTCTGTGCATTATGGAGTGGGAGTGGACTGTGAAGGCCGCCCGTCACCAGCCTTCATGGATGCTGGTGCGAGGGTGTGATTGTCCCCCATCATCAAGTCAGCGACTCAGCATGTTAAATGAGAGGTGTGGCTGTTGAAATTCACCAACCAGTCGGTGTGGAAGGACCGGTGCATTTATGCACATTTTATTTACAACATTTATCCATTCATCAAGTGAAGTGATTGTCATTGCACATGGTGACACAACAAAAGGTCTCCTCTGCTTTTAACCATCACCCTTGGTGAGCGGTGGGCAGCCATGACGGGCACCCGGGAAGCTGTGTGTGGGGACGGTGCTTTGCTCAGTGGCACCTTGGCGTTTCGAGACTCTTCTGACTATGGGTCCACTTCCTTACCCGCTAGCCCACCATTGCCCCACTTACAACCAGTGGTTACAGGGACACTCAGGGTTAAGCGTCTTGCTCGAAATCACAATGGTAGTAAGTGGGGATTAACCTTGTGACATTGGTTCATAGGCGAGTGTCATACTAGGATGTTAACATGAGCTAATTATGCCCAAAATTCCTGATCGGAAATGTAACTGGTAAAGAGAGTTTGGTTAAAATTGCAGCCGCAGGTAAATTCTGGCACATCTCCGACCTGCACCTGGACCCCACCTACCACGTGACAGAGGACCGGACCAAAGTCTGCTTCTCTTCCAAGGGTTTTCCGGCTTCTGACCCCGGCCTGTATGGAGACTTCATGTGCGATTCTCCTTACCGGCTCATCCTGTCTGCGTTTGGTTACATGAAGCAGGCAGAGCCACAGCCAGACTTCATGATATGGACGGGGTACGTTCTGGTGGTCCACAGGATTATGTTAAGACCCTGCATGAAACTGTCACGGGCTATCAGATGTAATGAAATTCCTCCAGATTCCTCGAATATTGATGTTGTGCAACATGGAGGCAAAAATGCAGGAGCCCCTTCCTGTTCTTGAAAAAACGTTTCTTTAATACTTCTCTTTGTCTCTGCCTCTTTGCTCCTGAAGAACTAGGCCTTTCCTGGATGCTGCTTATTAATGAAATCGTGATTATAATCAAATGTTCACATTAGGGCTGTGCAATATGACATAAAATTCATATTGCCTTATAAATTTAACCATAGACATTAGATGGTATATATTGTGGTATATAATTTGATACGTAAATTTAAATGTGACTGTTTTTGAAAGGGTAATGTGTCCATAGCAAAGGCACTGCAGCAGGAAGTGGTATAATAGAGTTTTACAGATACATCAAGGTATACCATAACCGTATATATCAGATATACATTTTTAGGATTTTCTGTATTCAGCCGTAGAGTTAACATTAAAAATACTGTCAGAAAATATTTAAATAACACCACGCTTGTTCATATTTTATCATGCAGATGTTATTTTGTGATTTTTAAAGTCATAATGACATTTTCGGACACGGCACCAAACAGGCATGGACCGTCCCTGGTCATTTCCATGCGCACTGTCAGTACCCAATCGCAGTGACCAGTGGATTAGTGACAGATTGAAGGCTTGTATAATAAAAATCTCTCCGGTTGGTCAAATTTATATGACGTACCGTTTATACCGCGCAGCCCTAGTTCACATTATTGACCGCAGGAATGTACTTAATAGTGAAGTATCTCTGTTTCTCGTTAAATACAAGTCAAAGCAAATGTCTTTTAACAAAATTGCATGAGGGTTGAAGTTGCAATGATGCAATTAAGTTCATTCGTACACGTTATACTGCAGCTTTAAACTACTGCAGTCACAGGAGAGGCCTCAACTGCTGCAACTGTGTCTGACCAAGTTGGAGTGCGTTCTTATGGAAGCTCTAGGTAATCCGGGTTTTTGCACATGAGGCATAATCAACCCACTGGGCCCCAGATTAAAACGGTTAAAGGTAGGATTAGGAGATTTCTTTGGTGGCCCACCATCTTATGGTGTCCTGGTGGATGTGGTGTGGCTCTGTTTCTTTAACGTCTTTATGTAACCATGATATGTATTCATAATGTCTGTCTCTCTCTCTAGTGACAGCCCCCCACACGTGCCACCAGAGGAGCTCTCAACAGAAACGGTGATCGGCGTCATCCGCAACATGACTCACACTATCAAAGAGTTCTTCCCCGCGCTGCCCGTCTACCCCGCACTTGGAAACCATGACTACTGGCCACAGGTACCCCATCCCACACGATTCCAGACACCACGCCCCCCCCCCCCCTACCTTTTCTATTAAGGTATTTTGACATTTTCTATTCAGGATCAGTTAATGACAACAACCAACGAGATTTACCAGGCCGTAGCCAAACTTTGGATGCCTTGGCTTAAGCCAGAAGCTCTTGCAACCCTGCGCCAAGGTAAATAAATCCTCTGTTGAGAGCGTGGTAGGGTGGTAGTAGCCTAGCGGGTAACACCAGAAGACCCAGGTTCAAATCCCACTTATTACCATTGTGTCCCTGAGCAAGACACTTAACCCTGAGTGTCTCCAGGGGGGGACTGTCCCTGTCACTACTGATTGTAAGTCGCTCTGGATAAGGGCGTCTGATAAATGCCGTAAATGAGAGCGCGCGTTTACTTGATACATGCACCACTTCCAATTGAACAGATTTTTAATTACCAACGTGTTGGTCACCTATAACCAGTATAATCGGGGGCCAGTCATTAATTTCAGGAAATACTGTTAATAGTGTTGATAATAGTGTGATCCTCTATGCTGCGTACGTGGAGGTCTTTAGTCTTTTTTGGGTCTTGTGCAGGTGGCTTCTACTCACAGCTTGTCCGGCCCCAGCTGCGCTTGGTTAGCCTGAACACGAACCTGTACTACAGCCCCAACAAGGTGACGGTGAATATGAGTGACCCGGCCGGGCAGCTCCAGTGGCTACAGAACACGCTGGAATCCTCCAGAAAAGGCCTGGAGAAGGTAATGGGTTTGTATGAGGATTGTGGTTTTTTCCTATATTTAGATTTTAGTTTTTTAGTAGTTAGCATTATTTGCATAAACTACCACTCAAAAGTTTGGATGTGCCTACTCTGTGATGGTTATGGAGACTAAGATGGACCCATTAAGTATAATGCAATGCAAGAAACATATTTAGTATTTTTAGCAGCAGGAGAAAATGAAGTATGTTTGATAAATCGCTTTTTGCCTAAAGGGTGATGGTTAAAAGCAGAGGACACATATCACTGTGTGCAAAATGTCCTGTG
The DNA here is from genome assembly GCF_900700375.1 of Denticeps clupeoides. NCBI lineage: Eukaryota > Metazoa > Chordata > Actinopteri > Clupeiformes > Denticipitidae > Denticeps > Denticeps clupeoides. Next base: position 11,089,951 of record NC_041720.1, on the reverse strand, counting down.
CTGCAGTGCATCACAATCACTTCACTTTCACTTCACCTCACCTTCACGGCTGCTTTGTTCACTATTGTCAACAAATCAACAAATGCTGCTTTATGAGATGCTCATTAACATGAGTGAATGATAAGAAAGTGTTCAGCTTAAACCTCCAAGAAACCATTCCCGTTGGTGGAGAGAAGCCAAGAGTGTGAAATGCTGCCGTCACCGCAAAAGAGCCTCATATGTTCAACTTCTTGCCTTGTTTTATTTTGTTTGTTTATTACAGTGTCCAGTGTCTTCAGTTTTGTTCTATAATGTAAAAAAATGCATCTTTGGACTGAATAGGTATAAGAAGTTTGGCATCACACTCTGCATATGCTCTCTGTATTTTTTCTTTTTTCGTAGGTGTACGTTATTGCTCATGTTCCCATTGGATATCTGCCTTATGCTAAAGACACGACGGCGATCAGAGAGGTTTACAATGAACGTCTTGTGGATATATTCCGCAATTACAGTGACATAATATCCGGACAGTTCTATGGTCACACACATAGAGACAGCATAATGGTCCTGCTGGATCACCAAGGTAACAGCGCCTCTGCTTCTCAAGCATTTGGCCCTGATCCCTTTTCTTTCCCTTTGCCTTTCTGGTCCATTATTTAGTTAGTATCCCCAAATGACCTCAAGAGGAAGATACTGGTGAATCCGCCATGAAATTTGAATTAATTAAACATTTGAATGTACAGTGATATACTGACTTTTGAATAATACAATAAGTTAATGCAATAATAAAACTCTTATCAAAATGAAATGTATGGTGATTGAATTGCCACATTACCTGAAATATTCTGTTAAATCTAGTGATTTTATCTGTGACATAATATCCAACTTGTCTATTATCAGATAGCATGCTTTTATCATTCCCTTCGTAGTTATTTGCGTAATGGGATAAAATGTTACTCTTACTAAGTCTGGTTACGCACTGGAACTTTGCTTCAGGCACCTCCATGGCTCGAACATGCAGCCTTTTCATTGGATTCATACTAATGGAGCTGAAAAGAAAAATGCTTTAATGCTTTTCCCCACCTTTATTACCACAAACATGTACTCTGCTCAAGATGGTGAAATGTCTTCCTGTGTGCTTGGCAGGTGAACCAGTGAATTCCCTGTTTGTGACGCCGGCCCTCACTCCAATCAAGGATGCAGATGAGCCGTATTCGAACAACCCTGGTGTGCGCATGTATCAGTACAGTCCAGAAGATTACAGACTGCTCGTAAGTACACGTGTCTGTATTGTTGTGGCATAATATGACACATGTAGTATTTTGCCAGCTAGTACATTACATCATTGTAATCTAATATCTCGTTAGTGATTAACTTTATGACAGAATTCTGATCCAGTTAGTTTATTTCTTTAGTTCAGGACCAAAGAATCAAGTGGATATAGTTTCTGCATCTACTTTTTGGTTTCAATAACCACACAGTTGGCATGAAAGTTTAAAATTGAACAAGTCATGTTGTAGATAAACTGGAGCAGTGGTTGCTGGTTCAAATCCCAAAGGGTCCCACTGAGGTGCCACTGAGCAAGGTACCATCCCCACACACTGCTCCCCGGGCGCCTGTCATGGCTGCCCACTGCTCACCAAGGGTGATGGTTAAAAGCAGAGACACATTTTATCGTGTCACCGTGTGCTGTGCTGCAGTGTTTCACAATGACAATCTCTCCACTGTACTTTAATATGATGAATTGTAATGCCATTAATAATTTGTTTCGCAAATACTGCAAGTAATTAGATGATTGATATAGATAAATCGATGAGTTGTTAATGTACACTACCATTCAAAAGTAATTTAGAAGTTTCCTTGTTTTTTAATTAAAAAGGTTTCCTTTAATGTGACACGTTACTAACTCGAGTCAGTGCATCTAGCGGTTCCTCTGGAATCGAATCGGAAACGCTCAGAGTTTCGGGTTAGTGCTCCTAACCCGCATTACTCAGAGATCCAGGTTAGCGCTATTTCATCTGGTGGTTCCTCTGGCTGTAAATACTGACTCAAGGGACTCCTGCTCCCGGATCAGTTTACCTGAGTGACTCAGTGGGATCTGGATCCTAAAAAGGATCCAAGTGTTAAAGATCTACGTAAAATGCCATGTGGCAATTCAAGTACCCAGCTGTACAGCACCATCTACAGGAGGGGAGGTTGTAGTCACACTTCATCGATGCGAAGTTGTCCACGTCTGCATCACGATGCGTTGATTCATTTCAACACCCCTACTGCAAGGTCGTGAGTTTGAATCTCAGCTCTGGTTTTGTGTTTTGTGCTGGTTTCCTCCAGCCTCTCCGGTTTACTCCCACCATGGAAAGGCATGTGCGCTTGGGGGAATTGGTGGCATTAAATTGTCCGTAGGCATGAGTGTGTGTGTCATCTGGGGTACCCAGGGATCCTGCTCTGGCAGCCCCAGTTCTGATTAGGAATAAACCAGAATGGATATAGAGTGAGTGAGTGTAAGACTTTTATGATATGTATTATAATGGATTATTCATGGCACACAAAGCATTATTAATTTGCTTTGCCTTATGACGGGGATATTCATAGGAAGTGTCTGGTGACTGAGTGTGTAATTCAAGATAAATGAGCTGGGGCGAGGACGAGAGCTGAGGCTGGACCGAAGGGAGGTCATCGGTTCCCACCTTGCTGTTTGTGCAGCAGTGTCACCTTATTGGACACGGACTCAAATGCTCATTGTCATCCGGTGATTAATGGAGGTGTCAGTTTTAATTAAATGGTTACTTGTATCAGGGCCTTTCTTTGGAACCCGCCTTTGACTTTCTTTTATACTTTCTTTTCTCATGATTCGGCCTTTGTACATCCTGCCTCGCTGAAGGATATTTGGCAATACTACTTGAATCTCACTGAAGCCAATCAGGAAGAAAGCCCCGACTGGAAGCTGGAGTACATCATGACTAAAGCTTTTGAAATCACAGACATTGAGCCTCGCAGCCTGCATGAACTTGCCCTGAGGATGCAGCCGCCAGATAGCCGAGCCTTCCACGAGTACTTTAACCACTTCATGGTGAGCTACAGTGACAGCATTTCTTGCAAAGGAGACTGCAAAACAGTCCAGGTCTGTTCAATCAGGTTCCTTGACCGCGACAGCTACTCCAAATGTCTCCTCGAGAGAAACAGGGACAGAGATTAATACTTTTAAACCCAGTCATTATTATAGTCATAATTACTGGTATGAAAATGCACCAGCAGCATTCTTTATTTTTTCATGCTGTTTTATTGCAGCCTTGAATGAGGTTCAATGATTCTGTAGACACTATTTTGGTAAAGTCGGTGATTGCAAAGAATGAATGAATGGAACTGTATTTAATTCTGTAATAAAGAACGAAGCATTAAGACTGTATTGCATTTTATTCTGACCATCTATTGTTCGTGTGTGCAGAAAGGTACTAATTTAGTCTTCAGGCCATGACCTTGGAAGTTGTGTTTTTGTAGCTATGAAGCTAAAGATGTTTCACCTCATCTAGTCTGTGGCGCAGTTGACTGTGAGAGAGGTTGTGAACTCTCTAGAACGCCCCCCCCCCTCCCCCCTTAATAAAAAAAAGGGCCATACAAAATCCCCTCTTAGATTTTTTTCTCTCAGCAGGAGATGGGCCAAACCAACAGAGAGGAAAGTCAGACAGACCCCCGTCTTTATCCCGCCCCAAGGTCCCAAAATCCCCCAATCTTCGTACGTCTGCCATGCTCTCCCGTCACCGGACCAGGCCCCTTCCACGCCACCCCTCCTACTGTAGTGTGATTATTAGCATTCCAGGACAACGCTGCAGCCCTGGAGGCCTCACAATGGGTCCAGCGGAGGAGTCCGCAGGGGAAGAAAGGTTGACATGGCAATGCAGCCAGGCACCCCGGCAACGGCGGCAGAATTTTGGCAGCTCTGTGTAACGTCTGCGTAAGGGCCTTTAGCGACTGCTAATCTGCAGGCTGCTGGTCACCTCGGGCCATAAATGAGCCCCGCCACCCTCACACCCTCCCGAAATGGGTCAATATTTGTCCCTCCATCTTGGCTGCATAATAGCGCATTGCTATTATTGTTTTCTTTTAGAACCGATGGCCGTGAAAGGGGTCCTTTGCCAAAACTCCAGCCAAGCTCTCTCAACCTCAATTTATGAAAACAGTGAGAGAGAGAGAGAGAGAGAGAAGGAGAGATCCATGCCTTGCACGCTGTGTGGTCATCTTGGGACGTCGGGACTCGGCTCTGGCTCAGTAATTAGATGGTGCCTGCACATAGATCGGTGAGGAGTGTGGAGCCTGACCTGACCCGAGCTGAGTCATCCTCTGCACCCTGCTTCTCCAGCGGGACGGGTCGCACAATGCATTTAAAACACCATATTCAAATATTCAAGAACCAAAAGTGCTGTTGTCATATTGCACACTGTGAAAGGTATAATAAAAATATTTCTTGAATGCTTATGCACATCCAAGACAATTAGCATCTGACAAAAATTTGCATCTTTTATTTAGAAATGAAAAATGTCACAAGGACCAAAACAAAACCAAAATCTACTCTCTTCACACAGGCACACAAGCTCCTTTCATTGCAGGGGCAGACGGTGGCAGACAAAAGACGGAGCGAAGCTCCGGACCAAAGGGGCAAGTCCAGTCCCCTCCACTCATATAGCTGAAGCTCCCTTCGGGCATCGATGCCACAATATTGTACGGAACTGGAAATACAACAGAGACTGTGAGACTGTGCAGACTGATGATGGGGCATGAAAGAGATCAGAGCTTTAGGTTTCAGTTTAAGCAACCAGACCTCAACCAAACCCAACAACTATGGGAGATTTTATTATTTATTAAAAACACACAGTTAGGTCAGGTGATAAATGGCGTCCGACCTTCCATTTGAGTGACAGAGACTTCCTTTTTTCTCCCTTTTTGTAAGTCACCCATCTGCACACAGGCGTAATCTTTGTGTCTGTGTCATAATCCTGATGAGTGTCTGGTCAGTTTGGTGACTCAGGTCAGCCTCAGGCAACGCTGTCACATATGTTTAAACCGGCGCGGCCCTCTCTGCCTACTTAAAATCTGCGGAGCACTTAGACTTAGAGGGAGGTCACGGAGGAAAGACACTATTTCAGCTCAGAACCGCTTTAATTACTCCCGCTCGTTATGGCCGGACGACCGGCCCCACGTCCCGTCCCCCCACCCGTCCCCCCATCGCTCAGTCTGCATTTGTTTCTGACGGCTGGGTTTATCCTGCAGAATTTAATCTGAGGATTACTGTCAAGACTGTATAATCGGCGTCGCCCCCGAGCGAACGGGAATCTGGGGAATACTGCGTTAATTTAGGAAATGAGCACGGGACCCGAGTGCGTGTGTGCCAAGGGAAAGACCAGAGGGGGAATCGCGGAGTCAGTGCGTCACCCCTCTAATGTTATTCAGCATGTTCTGAGATATTATTCGTAATATCGGACATGCAACAGCCTCCACAAGCTACACATTGCTGCATGGGTTGCCTTAGAAACACTTATTGTTATGATTCTATTTTTGACCAAAGCACCAGATATACACCAGGCGTCCGTTATGTGGGGTTGATGTGGTGGTGGTATGATGGTGTTGTTTTGATCGTTTTCTTTCAGCATGCCAGTGAGAAGACCTTCAGTGAGAAGCTGTTCTATGGCAAATGCCATCCGGTGGGCGGTAGGTGCAGGATGTGTTTCTCTAATAAAGTGGCCCACAGGAGCTGTGCTGGGTGAGACGAAAGTGCTTTTTTGTGTCATAATGAACCCGCAGAGAGCTCATGGCAGCAACGGCTCCCTGACCCTGGTTGATAAAATTTATTATTATTTTTTTTTTTTTACTGTACAGGGTCCCCCTTTCCATGAAAAAGTGTATTCGCCTGTGTATTCTGGACATTTTTAGGTTCAGAGGAGAAGAGGGGTTTGATGCATCATTGGCAGCTCTGGATGACCCATGACCGACTGGTTACTGGAACTGTAACAATGGCAGTGTACCGAAATGCCCAACTTTATTGCCATCACTCTAGTGAAGTTATATGACTTTGATGAAAGTTTAACTCTCAACTGTAAGTTTAATAAGTTATCCGGCTTGTGCTAGCGGCCGTTTCAGTGAGCGGCGGTCGAATGTGGAGGAGCCGTGTGAATGGGTCTCATGTCACTGGTCAACATTTCACACCGTCCCTCTACTGAAGAAACCCAGTATCAGTAGCAGGACGCGGTTGAAGGTCTGCCTTGCATCACGTAGCAATGGGCTCTTAGTCACATCATAAATCTCCACAGGATGTCTGAAACACTGCTATCGTGTTCATGAGCATTTTTACAGAAAGGTAAATTACCCAAGTAATTTAGCACAGAGGTCCATGTGCATGTAGCATCACCCTTCTGCCTTACAAAATATAGAAACTGTACAGTGCCTACAGTGGTGGCTGTACGTTTCCAAACGGGACTGAGACATAAAGAAATTAGATTAACAGAGTCAGTGCTGTGTAATAAAATGCTTATAATCAAAAGCATTAAAATGAGGTTACTCTGGTTCAAACGTTAAACTGCCTATATAATGCTTCACAAGTGCTGCATTTGTCCTAGATAAACAAAGTAATGCTGTTCCACTGGTTTAAATGTGTATAAATGGCACTTTATGGTCACCTAAATCCTTTAACCATATATGTAATGTACTTTTAAAATTATCTTTGTTATAGTGCTTTTATCATGATATTAATGCTTGGTTTTTGTAAATGAAGGTATTATTAGATATGTAATCATGTTATCTTAGAGGTAGCATACAGTTTATACAGGTCTCTTATGTTGTCAGTCATTAGGACATTAGGATACACAACACATTAGAAAGTTCTGCCAAACACCAGTCTTGCTTGGAAAAAAAGAAACTCGTTTAAACCCGCGCAGCACGTGACACAAATGAAAACAGAGGAAACATTTGAATATCAAAAGCATAAAGTTTAACCATTGCAGCCTGTGGCCCGGCACCAACTTTGACATCACTGTTGGCTTTTCCATCAGGCTCGCCTTTATGGAGGCAGGTGGATTATTTGGTGACATGTTTTAGGGCAGGGTGTGTTTGTACAGAATATTTGCTGGTAATATGGGATATTAGTCAGGGTGTGCATGGACATTTGCATTCTGATTGGCTGGCCTATGCAGAATTAAAAAAAGATCCGGCTGGCATTTGGCTCAGCCAATGGGTCTGATTTCCGCTCGCTTGTCAAACCCATAAAGGCGCTCCTGGAGTCTTGGATTTAAGCCTTCAAATGATGGGGAGTCTCATTCAGAACCAAAATGTCATCCACTGTGGTTCAACAGGAAGTGACGCATGTGAGGTGCTACATCAGCAAAACAGTTCCCATAAAACTTGGAACTTCCTATTTCCAGTTATGCAAAAGAGCTGAATTATCCTGAAAATGCACTTTTTTAAAAAGCTATATCAACATAGAATAACACAGAGTGTTCATTAGACAGACATGAGTCTTTCTTCACCTTATCAGACCAGAGCTAAAAGGGCAGCACATTATTTGATCAAGGTTCTTATTGAACCCTGGACTTTATTACGCCTTCTTAGCCAACATTTCCAGATCTGGAACTGTTGGCAGCCCTTCATCATCACTTCTCCCCACCGTCACTATTGCATCAGTATCAATGTGTAAAAGGAAAGGTTTGAATTATTCCAAATGTGCCTCTGCTTCGCCACAACATTTCTAAAAAAAAGTGACTAAAGTGAAAATAATAGTGGAAATAATGAAGGAAAAATAAAGGATAATAAAGTGCTGTATTGTAAACAAGGGCCACATAGTTCCATCGTTTCTTTAACGCTTGCTTTGTCCATTGTTGTGTGTGGTGCCTTTGATCTCGGCCTACTAAATGTATGTCAGGGCTGCAGTTGACCTGAAGTAACCCGTCAGTGGTGCTCATTAGAGAAGTACCCCCCACTGCCGTCCGCCGTTGCATGGACAGCCTCTCAGCCAATCACTCGTCCTTAAATTTCCTGGACATTTTAGAAAAACATTTTCATGTATTAAAGTCGTGTAATTGCAAATTGAAATAATTTAGAGATCTGTGTGGATAACTAGGATCAATGTTTTAGAGACCATAGGGCATAGTTCCTCATTTTTGGGATGGCTGAGATCATGACATTCTGTGCATTTTCTGAACCTAATGAAGGAATGAAGCACTGTCCTGTTCCCGGGCTGCACCCCTTTACGATGACCTCACCCCCCCTACAACCTCACCCCACCCCAGCTCAACCAACTGTATGAAGTGCCAAGGCTTGGCGCAGAGCAGCATGTGAAAAGCCTGTGGGATTGTGCAATCCACCCCCTTTTCCAGCAGCGCTGTGGGCAGTGGGAGGAGGTTGCTGGTGAAGGAAGAGGCCTTCTGGTTGGTAGATGGGGCGAAGTGGGGGCATCTGCGGGCATTAAGTGGTATAGGGTGTGAGAGAGGGGCAAAAAAAAATTGTGGGAGTTCCTTTCTTTTCATGGTTCAGTGGCAATTTGTCAGTCTGCATGAATGGCAGCCTTTATGGGGCCGAGCGAGGCAGCAGCAGTTGGGGTTCGGATCTGATTGAGCCCTAAGCCGATTGAGCCCCCCTCGCATTTGTGGGCCGTGCATAGCCCGTTACCAACTCGACCAATGGGTGCCTTCCTTTGCAATTACATCACCGTCAGATGATGTTCATGCCAAGCATCCGAAAGGCTCTCTCTGCCTTTTCTTCTTGGCCTTTTGAAATGAAGAAAGGCACTCTGGGAAAGAATGAGACTCCACGAAGGCTTCCATGGGAACCAGAAGCGTTTCTTATAACAGGGAACATACAGAAGCATATAGGTTGAACAAAAGCCAATTTACTGTTGTGGAACACGTCAGAATGTAGCTAGTGTGTGATAATTATGAATAATGGCCACTGCGAGCCCTGTTACGCGCCAGGCTGGGGCTGTGGTAAATTCACTGCCATCGTGACCAGTGTCAATTAATATGCTGCTCACTGAGCCATCAGAGTCTGAAGTAGGTTTCCCACGAAAAAAAAAAAAACACTTTGGGGTCATTGTTTGCCAAGACAAAAAACAATTGTGGCAGTGGCCATATGTATGCGAGTGTACATTGTGCACGGCAAAAGTTCACTTTGTCCTTTGCCTTATGTGCAGTGCACAATGGTCGTAGGAGTCTTATCCAGCTATCTAGCTATAGCTGTGACTCTATCTATCTATGACGTTCGTGGAATGCATAATACATTTGTTGCTGATGCACTAGATACTGCGTTTGCATTGTATTTGGCCCAGTTTTAATCAGTGCAACTGGCTTCTTTAATCAAGGACTTTCATGCGACTTTTCAAGTTTTTAAATAGTGAACGAAGCTTTAAAGTGACATCCAAACATGTTTGCCGAGTCTCATTAACATAAAACTCTTTCAGCAGTCAGAGAAAGGAATAACGCGCACACTTAACATGAGGTAATTGTGGCCATTAGTTTGTACAAACTCGTGGTTGTACTCACTACATTGAGATTTTTGTTGTTGTTTGGTGATGTTTTACCTTGTGTTTTTTTGTATTAAAAATCTGTCTCTTGAGTTGTGCGTATGCGTCCAGCTTTCCTCACCATGTCCTGCAACTGTGACAACTACTAACTGCATGCATGTTGGGTGTGGGCACTCTCACGGTAAGGAGAAAAATCTGTGAAAACAGTTTCTGGTCCTACAAAAGATGCAGGCAGACCCATTTCCTGCAGGAGCACTGGGGGTCAGTGGGTTTATCTGGGACACTGTGATGCTGGACGGCTCTGTGCTGATGGAGGAGGTATGGGGACTTTTCTTCACATGACCTCAGCAATACTGGCCCTGTCTCAGCAGAAGACTTCACAGTGGGGGTACAACACTTCCAAGACTATCTTGCTCATTAGTCTGAGAGCCGATCAGATGAGACCCTATGTAAAAACAGACAGTAGTTGTATGACAGCTGCAGTCCCACCATCATTAGCAAATAAATTCAATTCATAAATAAAGATTTAGAAAACCATTAATACATCTATGAAGAGCAGTTTCACCCTCAGGTTAGTACATCAATACAATTTCAAAATTAGAGAGCACGTACAGTACAGGCCATTTTCATTGGTAGATTCTCACTGAAGGCATCAAAACTATGAATAAACACATGTGGTGTTATGTACTTAACAAAAAAATGTGATATAACTGAAAACATGTTTTATATTCTAGTTTATTTGCTCTGATTACTTCTTTGCACACTCTTTGCATTCTCTCGATAAGCTTCAAGAGGTCGTCACCTGAAATGGTTCTCCAACAGTCTTGAAGGAGTTCCCAGAGGTGTTTAGCACTTGTTGGCCCCTTTACCTTCACTCTGTGGTCCATCTGGATTGGGTTCAGGTCCGGTGACTGTGGAGGTCAGGTCTCCACTTTTTGTTAAGTACATAACTCCACATGTGTTCATTCATAGTTTTGATGCCTTCAGTGAGAATCTACTGATGTAAATGGTCTTAAAAATAAAGAAAACATATTGAATGAGACGGTGTATAAACTTTTGGTCTGTACTGTATTTGTTTTTCTATTGGCTGAACATTCTATTGTATTCTATTCTTATAGACATGTTGAATTATTTAAAAGTTAATTAATTACTGTAACAGTAGCCATTTAAACAGCTGCTCATTCAGTGGCCTACCATATACTCATAAATTATAAATACATGGCATACATGGCTTTTTCTCACTATTAATAGTTACTTTAGCATTCATGTAGTGCATTAATTTTTAGTAGTCATAGTAGTCGTCCTTAGTGTTGCCAAAATTAAGTTTTCCTGTAGTTGACCTATTGACATCAATAACTACTGTTTGTGCAGTCAGTGCATGTTCAGTTCCAGTGATCAAGAGCAACATGTCAAAACGCCTCATAGAAAGCGCAGAGCCGAAGATCTTCTCTCTTCCTTTCCAGTGCGCAGCCAGAAGGGCCTGTAGAAACATATTCAGCTTCCTTTATGTTGCCGTTGAGTATTTTTATTTATTACTTTTTTTCAGAACAGGGGAAACTCATTTTGTGTTGTGACAGTGCCACCATCTGGCCAAAGTCATCCACTACATCGTGGCCATAATGACAGAGGGCTGACACCCTCAGGGCAAACAGACTGCGGGGGTGGACCCTCTAAACCCCCAAGATCGGCCCCACAGAGAGCACCTCATTTATGAACTACATCAAACATGGAATATCTTTTCATTGTCATAGAATAAATGCTAATAAATAAATACAATCATAATGTGTAATAGCTTTAAATTCTGTATAGACTATTTATTTATTTTTATTATTTAACTATCTAACTCAACATTCTAAGGCGAATATATAATATTTATTTAGAATATACTGTATATATTTGCAGAACTTTATTTTAAGGTTTCCCAATGTTCTTATTCATTATTTTGATGTTTTGATCTTGTGACCAAATATGTATACAGGGTGGGCCATTTATATGGATACACCTTAATAAAATGGGAATGGTTGGTGACATTGAACACATTTTATAAGTGGTCAGAAACTTGTAAATAACTCATGAAAGAATAAAGTTACGTTAAAACCACACCATTGTTTTCTTGTGAAATTACCGATAAATTTGATGTGTCACATGACTCTATTCCTATTGAAAAAACAAAAGTTGGATCCAATGGCCGACTTCAAAATGGCCACTATGGTCTCCACCCATCTTGAAAAGTTTGCCCCCTCACATATACCAATGTGGCACAAACAGGACGTTAATATCACCAACCATTCCCATTTTATTAAGGTGTATCCATATAAATGGCCCACCCTGTACAATGTAGGCATGCAAAATGTGGATAGGTTGCTTATTTTCCCGAGGCCCGCGCGTGACACCACGCCACGCTTTACCGCCGCGCAATTAATCCAGTCCGCCTCAGTAAATGTCACCGGCCGCGTCTGGCCAGATGTCGGTGGTGGTCGGCAGAGGGGGGGTCTGCTGTCCATATGGCGCGTCATTCCCCGCGGCGGCGCACGCGGGGGAAGGGGGTTCGAGCGCGTCCGCGACGCACGTGGGCGAGACTCTACCGCACGGTGCTGCTGCTGTGGTCCGTCAACGGGCATTCGTGGATGAAAACTAATGAGAATCACGGCCAACCTCCCCCCCCCCCCCCCCCCCCCCCCCCTCCCCCACCTTCCTGGTTCATATCTGGCCCAGAGATCGCGCTTTCTCGCCATCTGGAAGGCGAGATAAGCTCTGGGCCACGGCCTTGATGCCGCTTCCCGGGTGACATTTAACCGCGGCCGACCGCCGTTTTCCACACATGCGGGATCCCCAGACGGGATCACGGGCTCTGGACCCTCCAGGCGTTCAGACCCCTCCTGCACTTCTTTACACAAGACTAAACGGACACATTAAATTCGAGTCTGAGGCACCTATACAAACAAGTGACGACAAAACCACTCTTCATCAAAGCTGCAAGAAATGAGGCTAAAAACTATATACAGTACAGGCCAAAAGTTTGGACACACCTTCTCATTCAATGTGTTTTCTTTAGTTTCATGACCATTTGCATTGGTAGATTCTCACTGAAGGCATCAAAACTATGAATGAACACATGTGGAGTTATGTATTTAGCAAAAAGTGGAGACCTGACCTCCACAGTCACCGGACCTGAATCCAGTCGGGATGGTTTGGGGTGAGCTGGACCGCAGAGTGAAGGCAAAGGGGCCAACAAGTGCTAAACACCTCTGGGAACTCCTTCAAGACTGTTGGAAAACCATTTCAGGTGACGACCTCTTGAATCTCATCGAGAGAATGCCAAGAGTGTGCAAAGCAGTAATCAGAGTAAAAATGGTCATGAAAATAAAGAAAACACATTGAATGAGAAGGTGTGTCCAAACGTTTGGTCTATACTTTACCATTTATTTAATACCATTTATTGCAGAATTTCATTATTATCATGAACCAATGACACGACAAGTTTAGAAAAACAGATGTCCTATCATATTATCCTATAGTTCTTTCAGCAGCATATTGTAGCATGTCTAGACATCAACAGTGTTTCTGAAATCTAAGGAAATTAGTAACGTTTTACTAAAGTAAAGATTAAAAGCCTTTAATTACTTTCACAACTGCCTAAAACCTTTGCACAGTCGGTATACCGTGTAATTCATTATGGATTAGAAAGCAAATATCTCAAATGTTCTTCTAGTGAAAGTAGATATTAACCAAACTTTGTGAGGGCACGTATTTCTGTCGACGGTCATATTGTTGAATTTGTACATTATGAACACACCACACCACAAGGATAATTTAACTTCGGTGGGCTGATGTCTACAGTATCTGTGTATCAATGGTATCATTGGGTGACCACGCCTCCCTGTCCATAGCCAATGTTTTATTTTTGATTCATGCTAATGTTTTTATGATGTCATCATGGCTGTAAATTATTCTCATTCTTGATGATGATGTAGAGAGGAGACTGTAGTAAGACTGTATGGACCTACTGGCGCTGTCCAATAACAACAGTGCTGAAGTCACTACAGGACAAGTTACTGTTAGAGTGAAAGAAAGTGAAGTGATTGTCATTGCAAAACACTGCAGCACAGCTCACGGTGACACAACGAAATGTGTCCTCTGCTTTTAACCATCACCCTCAGTGAGCAGTGGGCAGCCACGACAGGCGCCCGGGGAGCAGTGTGTGGGGATGGTGCTTTGCTCAGTGGCACCTCAGTGGCACCTTGGTGGCCTTCTGATCATGGGTCTGCTTCCTTACCCGCTTGCCCAGACTGCCCCTTATCCAGTCGCCCTTATCCAGTAGTTACAATCAGTAATTACAGGGACAGAGTCCCCCTGGAGACACTCTTGCTAAGGGACACAATGGTAGTAAGTGGGGTTTGAGCCTGTGACTTTGTGGTCTCCTGGTTCATAGGCTAGTACCACCCACATAGACCACTGATGCTGGATAAAAAGTTGAAGACCTGTTCTTTTTCTAAAAAAAAAAAAAAAAAAAAAAAAAATATATATATATATATATATATATATACACACACACACACACACACACACGCACACACACACACACACACATACACACCATTCATTTACACACCTACAGAAAATTCGGAGCAATCAGTTATATAGTGTATATAACTCTGGACGATGGGAAGAAACTGGAGGATCTGGAGGAGACCCATGCCAACACGGGGATAGCATGCAAACTTCACACACACAACTCACAACCTTGGAGGTGTGAGGCCACGTCGCTAACTGTCGCGTCACCGTGCAACCCCTTCTCCTTCCATTAATCATAATTCCTATGTAACTTTCTGTTGGGAACCCCAAAATCTGTCCATTATCAGAGATCTATAAAATGAAGGCCTAGTTTTCAATGTTGCTACACAAGGGTACCTTCTCTACCATCATTTTTTCCAATTATTGGCATATTGTTATGAGTCACTGGGATGGCCGCACGTGTCGACCATGAAGGGGCCCCAAAAAGACTGACAGCTGCTCCTATGCTTCCAACAATAGGTCATTTGTGATGCGGGCCAGGGTCCCACTCATTTGATTTCCTGCACGCATCCCACGTATCCCTTGGCTCAGAATGCAATTATCATCCCTCCATCTCCACTTCCCCTGGGACTCATATTCCCTCTCCTAGTCAACCCCGGCTACATCGCGTCCACTTATATTCCTCTCCACTCAGCCCTTATTTAAGCCTTTCGGAGGGGATCTCTGGATCCCCAGCCTGGCTTGCTGCGAGACCCAGAAGATTCCGAAGACCCAGAACTGAAGCCTCACTACAGACGGCACCTGGAAGTGTTATTAGCCCCCTAACAAGTGTGTGTGTGAGTGTGTGTGTGTGTGTGTGTGTGTGCGAAAGAGAGTGAGTAAGGGAAAAAGGCAACACATGCTCAAATCCCAATACTGACTAATGCTTACAAACAGCCTCACAGCGTGCAGAGGCTCCACCCCCCTGCACACTGCATGTAAAGGCAAATTTTGCAGAAATTATGCACAGTAAGCAATAGCATATCTCGTGAATGTTAATGTTGCGTCAGTTCTGTCAGGTCAATGCAAATCATGATTATTAACTCATCGTCACAAAGGAGACATAAATATTATGCAATTCATGTAAAGGACTAAAAGCATCCACAGTGCTGAAAGGACACTGACAATGTAAATATGAATTATTAATAGACAAGCGGAATTATTAGTTAGTGGGAACGTCCTTTAAAGCTTGGACTGACCCCTGTTAATGTCCTTTATGTACATCTGTGCACAAATATAGTCACACAAAAAAACGATTACCGATTGTGAGTTAATATTTAGCATATTAACAAAAACCTCTGTGTGAAATAGTGTTCCGGTGTTTATTTACCTACGTAACAGCAGCACTGCCGGCCTCTTTCGCCCGTTCCAGATCGTCATCACCAGAGTACTGCATCAAGCCACGTTTCACCCGAGCACTACACCCAGTAGCTGCACGCATCAGGTTCAAAATACTGATGCTGGCCTACAAAGCCAAACATGGAGCAGCCCCATCCAACCTCAGCCCTTATTACACCTCGCACTGCACCTCGTATTCTCCGAGCCTCCAGTACTGCTCGTCTGGTCCCTCCATCTCTGAAAGTAAAAGGAAGACGCTCATCTAGACTCTTCTCCGTCTTGAATGAACTTCCCCTCGAGGTCAGAACAGCTCAGTCACTGAGTATTTTCACACGGCAGATCAAGACCTTCCTCTTTAGAGAATATTCAGATTAACTTGTAACCTTCTTATTGTCTAACTTATGTATAGAAACTACAACAGAGTGAATAAAAAGATTGTATTCATAGTTGGGGGTCCTAGTGAACCAGACTTCATCACTTCATTGATGGTAACATGAAAGCACATTGTAAGTTGCTCTGGATAAATGTAAATGATAAAAGGACTTCCTGTTTCTCACATCATTGTCTGACAATGACTGCGTATTGTCCCTAAAGACCTTAACGACTGTCCTAGTCTGAGCCATTCTCTATAGTCAAAGTCTTGTGTCCTATTGTGTCTGTCTCTTTGGTTAGTGGTATTGCCCTCTCTGTGGTTGGTGAGTGTATGTGCGGTATTGGATTACCTGGTCGTCTCCCCATGCTTGTTCCCTCTGTCGTCCTCGCACCTTTTTCCCCCACCTGTGTCCGAGTCCATCTTTCTCTTTCTTACTTGTTGCTAGTCCTTTGTGTAACGACCAGGGTCCAGTTCTTCCGCTCGATCATGCAAAAGGGAATCCTCCACTTCAGGGGCAACGGTGGCCTAGCGGGTAAAGAAGCAAATCCTCAACCGCCAAGGTACCGTCCTCATACACTGCTCCCCGGGCGCCTTTCATGGCTGCCAACTGCTCACTGATGGGTTAAATGCAGAGGACACATTTCGTTGTGTTTGGATGCTCAGGACAGTTAACAAAATGTGTTGGAGATGGAAAGTTTTATATATATCTAACTCTCTAGTGCCTCCAAACATGGACGGGTCCTTTTTAATGCTTTTTTAATGCCTCCAAACATGGACGGGTCCTTTTTTAGTGGACTTTCCCCTCTTTAATAACCATACTAACACCTTTAATAACACCTGCTGGACTGTTTCTCATTACCAACCCTGCACTGGCACCTACTGAACGCTCAGTCTACCTCGGAAGGGGCTTCCTCACGTACCCTTTCTAAGGTTTCTCTTTTTTTTTGCTCCCCGGGGTCTTCCTTGTGCACACACACACACACGCAACATACACACGCGCAACATACACACACACACATCTATGAGGTAAGATAACGAGGAATTATTGACACACACTTGGGCAGAGGTGGATGTGCAGGGAGGTGGAATAATGGTATCTTCCAACGGGTTGACGTAATGCCATAAAGAATGGATTAGAGCTTCCACCCGCCCAAACCATTCGGTTTTTAAAGCCCTGACACTTCTCGACCTTAACAATTTAATACAAACCTTATCGATGTGATTCAACAAACAAACAAACAAATATAGTCAAACACCAAAGCCCCTTTTGTTCGGCTGTGGTGTGACTGTGGGGTGTAATTGGGGTGAAGACGGGGGGAACGTTAACGTGGGGTGACGCGGCACGGAGCAGGTGTTGGGGAATGGCATGAATAGCGCGAGGAGGAGGAGGAAGAGGAGGAGGTCTCTCTCTCTTTCTCTCTCTCTCTCTCTCCTCCCCCTCCTCCGCCATGTGATGACGGACCGTGTCACCGGAGCGGTGGGGCTTTTTTTTTTCTTTCTTTCTTTCCTGAAGTCACTTTCACCACCAGCAACAAAGCACCGCGGGCGACGCACCGAGGACCGGGACGCCAGACGAGCAAACTAAATCAAATAAGACAAAACACGCACAGACACACACAGAGAGAGAGAGAGAGAGAGACCCACGGAACCCCCACGGAGGATACACCGAGACAGGATGGGAACCGCGATGCTCTCCGCTGCTGCAGGCTGCCGCAGTGGCCGGTGCAGGACCGCGTAACCACACCGCCGGTCTTCAGGTCTCCGTGGGTGTGGAACGGTCGAGTCGGTACGTTCTCTCTCTCGCTCGCTCGCTCGACCTCTCTCTCTCTCCCCCCCGTTACCGACGGCGTCGTAAATGTCGCGCCAGCGTCCCCGCGTCGTGCGCATCAGAGTCAGCCGCTCCGTGAAAATGAGGGCGGCCAGCACGTGAAGACAGGTGACGATGGGGACCGTCTGATCTCTTCTCCACCACCGCATCGGAAGGGTTCGAGCTCGCCGTCTGGTGACGCACTATCATTATTATTATTATTTCATGTACTTTCCCTTCTAGAGTCCCGTTATTACCATTCAATTTCTATATATATATATAGATATAGATATAGATATTATTGTATTTCGGGGGGTGATCGCGCCCATCCGCGGCTCCGCGAAGGACAATGACTCATTTGCAAGCGGGCCTGTCTCCAGAAACGCTGGAGAAAGCCAAGGTGGAGTTAAAGGAGAACCCGGACACTTTGCACCAGGACATCCAGGAGGTGCGGGACATGATCATCACCCGCCCGGACATCGGCTTCCTCCGGACAGACGACGCGTTCATCCTGAGGTTCCTGCGGGCGCGGAAATTCAACCACTTCGAGGCGTTCCGCCTCCTGGCCCAGTACTTCGAGTACCGGCAGCAGAACCTGGACATGTTCAAGAACTTGAAGGCCACCGACCCGGGCATCAAGCAGGCGCTGAAGGACGGCTTCCCCGGGGTCCTGTCCAACCTGGACAGATACGGCAGGAAGATCCTGGTGCTGTTCGCGTCCAACTGGGATCAGAGCAGGTAACGTTGGGTGCTGTTCTTTCAGTACCACGCCCGGCACTGGGCTTCGGTGGTCGCTCATTTTGACCCCGGCCTCACTTATCAGACACCGGGCGATATTGATCCATCGATCGCCGAGCCTTTCGGCAAAAGACTGACCGAATAGACTGACCTCCTAATTTCCGGTCGTGGAGACGCTACTACGCATGCGCACAAACGTGTCGGAATGGACATTTTTTTAATCCCCTGCTGTCCAAATTTCACTCAAAACCTTTTATTGAATTACTATTGTTTTATAAAAGGTTTTGGACAACGGGGGATAAAAAGGTCCATTCCAAAACATGCTTAGTAGCATTTTCACAACTGGAAATTGGGAAATTACGTTGGTCAATCAATGAATGAGGGAATCAACGTTTTTTTTTTTTTTTTTTGCACTAATATTGCTGTGAAATCTGGCATGTTTTGCCAAAGCACCCCCCCCCACACACACATCAATCCAACGAAATCCTGGGGTGACTGATTGATTCATTGATTGCAAAGACTATCTTGCATCTGTTGGCCATGCAGTTTCCACTGACCAGTTCTCACCCAGCAATTACTGGACCAGCTAATTAGACTGAAGAGTAAGCAGTGTGCCTTCTGAATTGGCCCTCTTCATCTCCCCCACATGCTGTGGTGCCACGTGACTAATATCAGAAGAGGTGTGGATCCATTCGTATTGTAATTGTTGAACTTGGGAAAAAAGAAAGGAAGTCAAGTTTTTGTTTGTTTTGGTGATAACGGTAGGTAAGCTAGAGTAGGAATTCCACACAATTTTTAATTCAGTGAAACACTTGCAATTGAGGCCGCGATTCTCTGCTTACAAAAACCCTAAAATACAGGCCTCCCCCCTCAGGCATGTGTCACATTCCTATCTCGGGGGTAGGAATGGGGACAATTTGAGCAGGGCGGACAACACGCGGGCCAAACCAAAGTGCAATAAATGTGCATTTATTACGGTGCGAGAACCAAACCAACCAGTCATACGTACACCAGCACAAAACCCTCAGCCAAACACCCACAAACTATATACAACACTGGGCCAGAATCAAACACACGTGCATACGAATGCCCACTCGGACAGAGGAGAGTACACATAGGAGGGAGAACCAACACTCTCTTTCTCTCTAAACCACACAACTCCACTCCAAACTCCACCGTGAGCACTAGGTCAGCGGCTCCCCGTCTCAGGCCGCCTCATATACTGGCAGCGGACGAATCACCAGACAGTGGGTGGAGCCAGCAATCAAGAGTCAGGCCTAAAAGGAAAAAACACATTTACACACATGTGGCACTAAACACTCAGGGACGTAAGCCATGAAACATGCTGAACATTCACTCTGGGTCTAATTATTGGACTTCAGTTACACTACAATACTGATGGGCAGAATTGGAATTTCAGCCGCTGCGTCGCATGTCTCCAGGTACACGTTTGTGGATATTCTGCGCGCCATCCTGCTGTCGCTGGAGGCCATGATCGAGGACCCCGAGCTACAGGTGAACGGGTTTGTGCTGATCATCGACTGGAGTAACTTCACGTTCAAGCAAGCGTCGAAACTCACCCCGAGTATGCTGCGACTCGCCATCGAGGGCCTGCAGGTAACGCTGAACCGTTGGTTATAACCCTTCACCCCATGCTGCTCGTCCCAGCAACATCTCGCCTACCTCACCAAGCTGCAATATTTATTTGACTTTTCCTGTATAGCGTTTTAGGTGATTTTAGTCCTACATGTGACAATACTGCAACTGTGATAGATAGCAAATAGGTAAATGGATATTTCACTGATTCCAATTGAAAATGTAGTAATTCACAACAGGACCTGTGAATATCCAGCTGCACATGCTGAGCTTTAACCTATTTGATCCTCTGAAGAGGTGGGCTTCACTCAGCTTTAATTACTGCTGTTGAGCACGACCATTCTATGGGCACAAGGCCTTGCCATTTCTAAGATCCTCGCAGAAGGCAGGAATGGATTTATTCTTACTGCTAGTTAAAATGTGAAGGACACAAAGCCAGCTTGGGTTTTGTAATCAGTCACTTGACTCCTTAAAGTTCCTTACAAATGCATGCATTCAGGGAGAAACACATGCTGAAAGGCACATTTGACAGAACAGGGGCTGCAACGTATACCATTCCCTTTCTTCTTTTTTTTTGCTCAAAATACATCTAAAAAAAGGTGTTCTTACTTTCAGGACATAAGCAGATTTGCATCATATAGTTTTGAAATGAGTGTTTAAAGAGAGCCGGTCAACTGTGTTTCCAGACGCTTGATGGTTCCAAAACACAAGAACTGCTGACATTATGATAAATCTGTTCTTACTGTAACATAAGGTACATTTGCACTTTTTATGAGCATGAATAAAAATTCGGTCATCTTTGCATTCATTTATAAGCAACATTCATATCATTGCCGCAAACTAACCCAAACTATCAATGGAATAGTTTTAGTTATTTGTATTAACACAGCAGTCTATGTGACCATAAATATATCTAATTGTGTTCCGCCTGAAAAAGGCACAAAGGCAGGGGTGGATGGGGAGGGGGCTGTTCGTGTCGTGATGACGAGGGGCTTCCTTGACCCTACACCAACTCAAGCAATCAGGCATCAAACGTGCTCGACCAGTTTATTAAGCATCACATGAAAGGCCCTACACTCAACTGCCGCCATTGTTAACAGATCGTTGCCGTTTTTCCAGCACTGGCCACTTGTACCTCAGCGGAGGGGACGGAGCCTTTCAGGCGGTCAACACGGCGGCCTGTTGACTGATTGGAGACTGAATATCAATGCCGGGCCCGCTCTGCATTCCTCTGCCTCTGTATAATAATAATAATTGATCGGCACTATTAGCATCAGGTCCGCAGGACGCGGCACTGCGAGGCCCGCTCCTCGCCTGCTCGGTATATGCGATGCATTGTTTACTGAGCCGTGCGACGTACAGATCCGCCAAGATGTCGAGGCGGATTCGCCCTAAGAGGTACGAGGGGCCACTTACGACCGATGGCATACGCTCGCGCTCCTTTTCCACCGTAAAAGTGTAAAGGGGCACAGAGGGCCGCAGCCGCGTGGAAGAATCGCAGTGCCTCGCCACTGCCGGATCTGAAGCGGAAGGCCCGGCGGTGGCTCCCGGACTGACAGCGAGGGGGCAAGTGTGTGTCAGAAAGTGGCATGATTTATTACACTTGTCACTTCCTTTCTTTTGTTGGTGCCACAGAATGCATGAAGCGCTGTGACGCCGGGGATAAATGGGAGTTTAGGGTCATGTGTTGCAGCCATCGGTCTGTTGTGTTGTCTCTCCTGCTAATTCAGGCACTGTAGAGCAGATATTGATCACAGCGCTGGGTCAACGCTGCTTAAGCGAATGTTTCTGGGATTCTTTTCAGTTCATTTATGTCTCAAAGAGCGACAAGGAAGAAAAGGAAGTTGTATTTTTTTGTAGTAGTTCTTATTTCCTGTTTGATCTTTACTCATTTATTTAATTCCCTACAATTTATTTAATTCCCTACAATGCTTCTTGTAATATAAAATTTTATGATCTGCCTCTGACATGGAGACACTGAAGTCAAGACATTTGTCACACCACGGCCTTAGCAGCCCCATGCCACTCGTGGCCACCACGGGAGCTGGAGACGTTGGACTTTCATTGACTTGTAGCGTCTTCAGTAGGTCCTCTTGTTTCTGTATGATTCTTGGTTCTGGTATTCTGTTCACATGAATCTGGCTCAATGTGACAACGCTGTTCAACTTCTTGAATAGATATGCATCATACACCAGCTGTATTGTGCTTTACCACAACCGTGTATCAGCTGTGAGAATTTTTCTCATATCAAGCTCGGCTCAGTTGTCAGTGGGTGAATCTGTTCCGGCTTCGGGTCAATCTACAGGTTTCCTTCAGTAGTGAAGTACTGAAAATCTGTACCTTAACTATCTAAAGCTCTTTGTCAAATGCTACAGTCATGAGGATCACATATACCACCCAATGTGTGGTATATGTTGCCATTTAGGGCAAAAACCAAGCATGGTTTCAGACCATCTGGCGTTCAGAGGTTAAATTAATTCTCAGGCTGCGATGTGATTTACTGACCCGCCACTTTAAGCTACGGATGAAATTTTAGACCGCCTCATATGCTTGCATTATGCTAGGTGACAAGGCTTCCATTAGCACCATGGTGGCCTCCCCCCACCCCCCCTCATTTGCTTTCTCCCTGCTTGTTCAGCTGTTTTCTAGGGACGTCCTGATTTTTTTTCTCCTTGACCCCTTGGTGCCAAATCTGCTGCTTAATAAAAGACCTTTTGCTTGGTCCTCATGAAATGCTGAATGCACCTTGAATCTGATTATTATCCCACTCCACAAAATATCATCAGATTGTGTAATTTTAAACTATGCCTTCAAGGGAAATCCCGTGAAGAGAGATTATTCAAGGCTAATTTACTGCTTCATGTTTGTAATTTATGATCGCATCAGTTTTCCACTCTATGTATGTCATTAAATTATTATTAAATATAAGGTCAAATTTCAATTTAGGAAAGTTTTGTCAAGAAAAATGACATATTATTGTATCTTAGTGTGTATCATATATGCATACTGATATTTAAGAATACTTAAAAATGTACATTGACACTCCTATTATTCCTAATATAAATGCTTTAAAAAGGTTGCTGTTATTTTGCATAATATGGTCAGTTCAGAATATAGGTCAGTTTTCAGGTTATTGTATATGAAAATTATTATATTTTAGTTAAGTAGAAGTAGCCCAAAGGCTTTTCCTCTGAATCCAGGCTTTGTTATGTCAGGCCTCTGTAGTCTCCGCTGTGTCTTGGACGTGCCTTTTGTCTCTCTTTCTGTGGAGAAATAACCCACGCCTGTCAGCCAATCACGGAGCACCAGTCCTCCCCATGCCACCCCATACTGAGTTTCCCTGGCAACCTGTCCAACCGCCATGCTATGCACCCTCCAGATGGGCTGTGTTCACACTGAGAAACACACTCCTGTCAGTCACACACACACACACACGCAAACATGCCGTTTCCTGAGTGTTTTTATACACAAAGCACAGAGATAATGTAGTTTTGCGGCCTCTCTCTGTGTGTGTGTGTGTGTGTGTGTGTGCGGGGGATGGGGCACTATAATATTTTCAACAGGAGAGGATGTGCTTTGCAAAGAATTGCTCATAGGAACGTTCTCCTCGCCACATTTTCAGTTCATTTCTCAACACCGTATTCCTTTCTGCTCTTAAATTATGTAACATCTCCGCTAATTCACATCATGGCCGAGATGTCATCAGCTCAGAGTTTTAATGATACATGGACGAGGCGTTTCCCTTCAACCGGCTCGTCTCGGCAAAAAATGTAATAACGGCAAATTCTCATCACTATTAATAAGTGAAGATTTAATATCGACGGAATAATTATGGCAAGAACGGGGTGCGCGCACCGCATTTGCACACGTCCCGTCCAGACGGGGCGAGATGAGACGAGAGCCATCTCGTGTGCACTTCGTTAGTGGCTGCTGCCGGTTGCTGTTGCCGCGGCGGTAAATTGAAATACAGCATGGTGCTTTCTTTTTCAAGGAGCTGTGAGTTATTGTTCAGCATTAATGGTGTTTTAGTTCCGAGCGATTACGTAGCTCGCGTTCTGCGTTCTCGCGTGTTGTCATGCTACATGGGCACGCCATTAATCTTTTGGCCCATTACTTGGGATTAGCGTGGCCGTACTTTGTCCTTGGGTGCGCTGTATTGATTGGATGCTCTTAGCCTGATCTGGGCTTTTGCAGGGCAGAGTCTCCACAATCGTTCAAATGTAGGCACATGCGCATACGAGACCACTTATATTTCTATGGCAGCCATTTCGTATAAATTTAATCCAATATGACATATAATCAAATTTCAACACCTTCTTCAGCATGATGAGCTGAATCTGAATCTGAAGCCGAATCGCACCATACAAGGAAAGGTTTGACAACCATCGCTGTGGACTGTACTACAGTGTTATTATTCTAGTCTTTTTACACTGATGTTTCTGATCTATTTTATTTTTTTCACCAGTTTCAACTTAGATGAGAATTAAAATGATCATTCTAATGTTATGATTCAGTAGTGTGTTGAGGAAAATTAATAACGGGCACAAATCCGTCCACATAAGTGACAAAGAAAATGTTGTCCATAGCTGTGTACGAATCCAGACAAATAAATGTCTGGTGCTTTTCATAAATCACTTGTAAATCCAGTTGAAAAAGTTCGATGAGGGGCCGAGGCCACGCGATCCCAGAATAGCTCTCTGAGCCCCGACCGGTCCATTGATTGTGTGAGCTATTAAATGTTCCATCTAGAGGGATGAATGTGCGATATCAGTGATAGCATGTGGCCTTAAAAGCTCTTTGATTAAACAAATGCATCAAGCCATTTCCCCATTGGGCTCTCCTTGCTCAACCTGACGGTCTTCTCCCGTAGGCTCCTTCCCGGGAATATTCATGGGAATATATGTCTTGGGTGGAGTTTGTCCTTTTGTTGTCAGAGCATTTTGTTTTCAAGGGCAAAAGGGTATTTCCTGCACTCGTAGCTGAGCCTGCAGTTTTTGTGTCCACTGTATGCAAATAAAAAGTGACCCTGAGAACTGAAAAGAGAGGGTCAGGGAAGAGGTCAGGTGCTCAGGCGAGGCAAAAAACGCTACGGTGCTCAGGCGAGGTAAAAATGGCCCCAGTCACACCCTCCGGCTAAACCTCGGGATGACTGTCTCCTGTCCTGGGAACAAACGTCAGGGCCCATACAGCTTCCTGCAACCTGTCAGCGCTTATTCTGATGTTTCATTATTTTTACCCGCTGTGCACCGTCGCTAGTTTCCTGCCGGTAACCGTTTGTGTCTGTGCTACAGCCGTGCTGCACGGTACACCAAGTTTCCCCTCACCAAAAAAATAAAAATAATAAAAGCTGACAGAGTGGGTTTTGAGATTATATTCTTATTTTTTTTATGCCCAGTCTCACTTTTCTTGGGAACAGGAGCAAAGAGCTTTCTGTCCTGCAGGGGGACATCGGCAGTAGACTCATGCAGTCTCATGACCTGACAGGACATGATCCTGACATTATCTGACAATCTCCGAGAACTTTTATTACCTGGAAATAATGACCATGCTGGTCTGTTCGCATGGCATCATGCGCTTATACTATTCAAAGTCACAATTTGGCAGTATTTCTATAATAATAGTAATATGCTGCCACATAATTGTTTGATTTACTATTAATGAAGTGAAGTGATTGTCACATGTGATACACAGCAGCACAGCACTCAGTGCACACAGTGAAATTTGTCCTCTGCATTTAACCCATCACCCGGAGTGAGCAATGGGCAGCCATGACAAGCGCCCGGGGAGCAGTGTGTGGGGACGGTGCTTTGCTCAGTGGCACCTCAGTGGCACCTTGGCGGCTCGGGATTCGAACCGGCAACCTTCTGATTACGGGGCCGCTTCCTTAACCGCTAGGTCACCACTGCCATGTCTTAATGTCCTAATGTATGTACTTGTTTGACATACAGTAAGTGTCATCCACATTCCAACGAAGCACAGTAGTCACATCATGATCATGAGACAGGAACAACTTAATCATGTTGTTGTGAATGGTACTGATAAGACAAAAAGTGGTGCTGCAGCAGATACCTGAATTGCCCAAAAGGTGCCAAAATAATAAATCAAAAGCACACAAATGTGCTTTAACTTATGTGAATATTGACTGTAATAGACTTTATAGTTAAATCAGCCCAACCTGATAATGTTATATCAGGAGATGATTTGGCATCTCTGAAGAGTGTTTCTTTGTGGGTATATGCCGAGACTAAGCATTTAACTTATAGTCATTAAAATTCAAATGCAATTAATAATTTAAAAAATAAACTTGATTGTTACAACTATCCACACTTTTACCCAAATACAAACACAAATCATTTTCCTACCTCAGCACATGCATGTACCAATACAAAAAGTGGGGCCTTTGTGCATCCATACATAGAATATTAAAAAAATTATATTACATTATGACATTATGCTAAGACTTTCATGGCCAGTTGAGAGGAAATGTGTTATATTTCGTTTTTTTAAAAGCCTTTTTACTGCCTTGAACCAATCTGGACTTCGACCAATGTGTTTTGGAGGCTATGTACTGAAGAGCCTGACAGAAACTTAGATGCGCATCAGCGGGCGCTATAAAACATGGGAAAACAAGCTCTTAGGGGTTTTAACACAATTGGGGTCCATTGCATTAGTGCTGTCACTTGAGGGGCTCTGGAATAATTTTTAATTTGTGGATGCAAATATGCTCTTTGCATCAACAAATGAAAAGACCACTTCATATGTCTATGGGATGTCTGCATTTCGATTTTTTATATAGCCTTTCCGTGTGCTTCATTTGTTTAATTATATATCCAGTATTATGAGCTGAATTTTTGCGGAACAATAATATACATAATGCATTAGGGAGTGTTCACTAAAATTTGTGAACACTAATTTGCTAGTTATCAGGGAAATAGAGGAACCCTCAACCCACCCAGCCCTTGTTGAATACGAGATTTAAGTAAAATTTTGAACGAAGCCAATGTTGCTGACTGACATCTCCCACACACCTTTATTTCTTCATTCTGGACGTTGTAAACCATGTCCTGTCAATGTTATCTCTGTTATAGAGACAACATAAAGAGGCCATGAGCACTTAATTCAGGAGTCTCTGATGGGTGAACCATGACAGACGTGCTACACCTTTCATAACGTCTCCAAAACATCCCCCTACAAGCTGCAGACTGGGCATCACTGGTCTGGACTGAACCTTCCCATTTCTTCATGTTCTGATGGTTTGAACCCTTCTTAAGTTAATAATGGGTTTGAACTTCTTTAGCTGTAACTCTTACATTTAAAAAATAAAAACGTGTTTTTATTGAGAATCCTATTTCAAACAGGATGCATCATTTAAATTTTGAAAAATGAGCGAAAAGGAAAATGTGCTTTTTTTTTTTTTTTTACAGAGCTGTAAATAAATAAATAAATAACTGCAATAGGAGAAGTTATTACCACATGCAGACTCCCACCTGTTTACTTTCAACAGCATAGTTTTATGCCATCTAGCTGTGCACACACACACACACACACACACACACACACACACACACACACAGATGTAATTCTCACCCAAACCTAAGGAAATCATGTGATCTAACTGAGTTTACTGGGAACCGGTGGCCGACAGGTCCACCTGAATCCCCCCCTCCCCAACCCAGGGAGGGTTTTCTGGCGCCCGTGCCCATGCCCTCGCTCCTGCACCGCCGTCAGCTGTCTCTGTGTCAGATCTGGTGCCAGCACTACAGCCTGTGAGAGCCCTGCTTGGCGCCAGCTGCTGGACTGGCACCCTCACGACTACCCGCCCTCGGCATGGTGATGCCAAGCGTGGCAAACTCACGAGCGAGGCTCAGAGCAACAACAAATACTGGGAATGTACAGTTTTGTTTTTTTTTCTACACTACGATCAGTAGTAACAGGTACAGTTCCCCTAGATCAACTCAGGGCTAAGAGTCTTAATCAGGGTCACAATGGCATAATTGGGGTGACCTTGTGACCTACAGTGATTACTGAAACCGAACATAGTAGGGACTGTATTTGGGGTGATTAAAGCCCATTGAGACATACTGCTTGTGATTTTGGGCTATACGAAAATAAGTGGTTGTTGTTGATGATCCAGTGGTTGAGGTGAACCTCTGATGCTTCTGAAAAAGGTGTTGACTTGCTAGGTCAACAGCACTTTTTACTGTATTTTTCATACCCATGATACATCATGGGTTTCATGGCAGGGCCGTCAGCAACCAGTGCCGTTCTGGGAAGTGGAGATGATGGAGCAGCTGCTCTTCCAAACCAGACAGTTATGTAGAATGTGAGGATGCTTGCAGAGATAATCGCATCGTTCGGGGGCTTCAAAAGGTCACAAGCTGAGCGAGAGACACAAAAACTCATTTCTGTGTTTAGTCTAATGACAGTATGCAGCACTAACATTACAAACAAGTCCTTCTACTGCTGTCACATTGAAATGTTGAAAAGTAATGTTGATTTTGTCAAAATGGTAATGATGTACTCACTCACTCACTCACTCACTCACTCAGTAAGCATGCATTTGGACGCCAGGAGTTGACCAGAGAACCAGGAAGAAACCCACATCATCATGCGGAGAGAATGTAAACTCCACACAGACAAGGTCTGATTCAGGATTCGAATGCACAACCGTAGACTTCCCGTGGCCTGTACTGTAATGTAAGCTTAATGTGTTAACCAGTGATAAAATAAAGGTTTTCACAACTGTGGGTGATCAAGGAATTATGAACATAATTTTAAACATCAGAGGTAATGCATATGTAGTTTACTGTTTACATTTACGGCATTTACCAGACGCCCTTATCTAGAGCGACTTACAGTCAGTAGTTACAGGGACAGTCCCCCCCTGGAGCAACTCAGGGTTAAGTGTCTTACTCAGGGACACAATGATAGTAAGTGGTTCATAGGCGAGTGTGTTACCCCAGTAGGCTACTACCACCCTAAAAATTGCATGTACATAGTCCAACAAGCTTTTGCTGAAACCGGGGATTGAACCAGGGACCTTTCGATCTTCAGTCTAACGCTCTCCCAACTGCTCTCATGTTCCCTTTTGTATGATAATTTCTCAGGCCAAAAATGAACAGGTCATATTGTTGAGATCTTTGTAAAAATATTTCAGCATTGTTGAACTTAGTGGCCGTAAAAAAGCTATTCTCTTGTTCCGCTGTGCAGTTCAAAGGAACTCATCATAGGCAAGAGTTTCTCCAAATTGCCTAGTGCACAAGCCAATAAACACACGAACATCAAGCCAACACTGTGCATTGCTGTGAGTATGGATCTTGTGTCCATGTGGGACACTTAAGCAGGCAGTTCTGAATAGCTGGCTATCCCCCGCACAGCGTTTAAGTTAAAAAGGCAGGCAGGAATTACTTCTGTCTGTACTTCAAATCAGACGTACCATTAACAAGAGCAAAGGCGCTGGTGACGGCGCATTACAGCGAGCGGCACTGATGCTGAAGGGTTTTTTTTTTATCTTGAAGGGTGGCGAGGTGAAGCACGCACACTGACCAGCTACCACCCTACCGTCTGAGCCTCCGACGCCGCTTCACAGCCACACACACCCTGTTATTAGGTCAGGCATTTACGTAAAAGGCAGCCTGGGGAATTAGTACGGGCACTTGCGATGTGTCGCTCACCTGAGCACAATGCATTCGCAAGAAAGTTTCACAAGTCTGCTGGCCTTGGAAAAAAAGACTCTGTTTTCTCCAGGTTTTGTGGTGTGAAGGTGAATCCTGTGCAGTGTAGATGAAGTGTGAAAGAAAATTATTTAAAAGATTACTGTTGCTTATTTCTCTGTAGACACGTGCACACAAATGCACACAAATGCACCCTGTATGAAAGTGAAAAAGCCAAAGTGAAGTTATTGTCATTGTGAAAACACTGCAGCACAGCACACGGTGACACAGTGTCCTCTGCTTTTAACCATCACCCTTGGTGAGTAGTGGGCAGCCATGACAGGCGCCCATGGAGCAGTGTGTGGGGACGGTGATTTGCTCAGTGCCACACCTTTGCGGCTCGGGATTTATATACAAATCTTGACAGTGAAGATGTAATCATGCTTAATTTGTATTGTATATGATATCTAGTAATTAATGAAAAAAATTATGATGAGGTGAGGGTCCACATTAAAAAAGGTCCACTTGTTATATAACTATTGGTTCCTTTTTACCTCACGTTTTCCTTTTTTAAGGTGATTTATAAAGTTTTTTCTTCAATAAAAAATTATACTATAATCTGATAGGCCATATATGCACCTACTAATTAGCCTCTGTGTAGTAAAGCAAACCAGATCCAAAATCCAATGTTTTTTTCACCCACAGGACAGCTTCCCAGCCCGGTTTGGGGGTATCCATTTTGTTAACCAGCCATGGTATATCCATGCACTCTACACTGTCATCCGACCATTCCTGAAGGACAAAACAAGAAAAAGGGTGAGAGAAAACGTGTATATTCATCATTAAATAACACATTACTTCATTTTTATCTTACAAAAGGTTTCAGCAATCACACAGAATTAAATAGGAGGGTCCACAGCAATGATTCCCAAACCTGTCCTTCTTTAACAAGGTTTGGTTCAGCTGATCTCAACATCTTCAAAAGATATGCATGGGCATTTGACGTTTTAGAATTAATCATTATTATTCATCTAAGCCCCCTGTAAATCCTATAGGAGGGATTCATGTATTTTGCAGCTCATTTTACTTCAGTATAAATTAGTGTTTGCTGCTGTCACCATGATTATCTTTTAAGTTCATAGTTATTGATATTTGCTTTTGTGAATACTGCAATGAGTGATATTGCTATGAAATGTCCTAACTGTGGATATTTGACCCTGAGGAATGACTCAGCTGCTATTGAGCAGTGAGCTTAGTCATTTCTGCAGCAGTACATTGAGTGCTAACAGTAATACTGTCCTTTTTCCCAACTCTAGATAAACAGAAAGTGATTTCTAACCAATCTCTGCAAATCTTCTGCAGATTTTTATGCATGGAAACAATCTGAACAGCCTACATCAGCTGATTGTCCCAGAGATCCTGCCTTCAGAGTTGGGAGGAATGATGCCCCCATACGACATGGGCACCTGGGCCAGAACCCTGCTGGACCACGCCTACGATGAGGAGACAGACTACTGCCCAGAGTCCTATACGCTTTCTGTCAAGGACCTGGAGAAGGATCTGTCCCCCATGGCCATGAAAAGGTCTGTTCTGATCTTGACCTCAGACCCTCACCCCACTGAATCCATATCCCCCACATTTCTCCCTGTATTCAGATGTTGCAAACAAATTATTCAAGTATATTGGCTCCAAATAGCATTATACAAAACAAATCTTCACAGACATGCCTCAAACTGTCAGGTTATCAAATACAGTCACACTGATTTGTCTATGTAACTAGAAGACAAAAATGAGAGAAGGACAAATATAAGCAGACAGAGACTTTTGACTTGGTCCAGATATGGATAAGGAAACATTTGTATTCTATCAGTAGCATTTCAGCAAAACTATAAATGTCCAATTTAATGCTTTACATGTTTGCAAAATTAATCAAATTGCTTCCGTCCTTGGGCAGTATGATAAATGGATCGAGGACAGTTAGGCTGAGATGCCTGCAGTGCATAAAAAACATCATCAATAAACTTAATCATTCTGCGATGTGGCGTGGAGCCGTTAGTATTGATAAAAAATTGCTTTTGTGAAATTGAAACTTTTCGGTGACGTGGTGACTGTTTGTTTGTCTTATTGAGTTTGTGACCCTGAAGCTCGTCCATTTCAGTCATGCATGAGAATTGGAGCCAAAAATTTATCAGCCCTGCAAGAAAGAAAACAAGAAAAATAATAATTCATTTACATTTTTTTCTAGGCACTTTCTAACAAAAAATGCTTAATTTACAAACAATAGTGCATTAAAAAACACAGTGCACTGTAAAAAAGAACTGTTTTGTGAAGGATTAAACAACTATTGTAGGTATTTTTAAAAATCATTTGAGATACAGGATTTTTGTAAAAGCATATATTAAGGTACCTTTTTTTTCCACAATCTTCAAATTTGTTGAGATGCACAGGTATATTATACTACAACATTAACAATTAACAATGCATTATTCCTACATTAACCAAAGCATCATTATCATTCAGTATCATTCAGACAATTACCCAGTAGCAGAGTGGCGTTTTGGTACAGTGGTTGGCAACAAGGAGGCCTGGGTTTGAAACCTGGTCGTGTAAGTTCTTTTTTTCATTGTATTAACTCATTCATTGATGACCTCATAATAAACGTGAATCCTATTTCCCATAATGCAAATACAACAAATAATACAAGATGTTTAATCAACTCAGGCCAATCCAGGAGCTCATTGTCTCAGTACTTGTCTCCAGGGCCTGGTGTCTCGGCTTATTGGGTCATGAAATCAGCATTAGGCGGCGGAGATGACAGCCAACAGCAGCCCGTGTCTGGGCAGATGTGGCAGCTTTTCACCTTTGGGAGCATGAGCAGATGAACAACTCCACGTCACACGCTGACTCAACCTGTGCCACAGTCCATTCTGCTATAAAAGCCTTCATGACATTCTTTTGTGTGGTCCTTTCAAACTGGGACAGATGTAAAATATTTCTTTTTTTTATTTAGCCTAGAATCACAAGTAGTATGTTTCAATGGACTTTGTCAGGCCCTACTGTTGATATCCCCCATACTTTGACCCTTTGTGCACACAGGGTAGAGTTAGAGTGCAAAAGGTGTCAGAGCAGGATTTGATGATTTGTTCGAGAAAACAGTCCAATATGTGTAAGAGTAAGGCTTGTATAAAATAGTGCAACTTTGTGAATTGGAGAAAGGATCCAGGTTTGAAAGTACTGGCCAGTGCAGGTTCCAGGTAGACCAGTGTCGTGGTCCACAGTGTATTTTGGTGATAATGGCACATCCGAAGATCCCTCTAGCTTTAGCAGTTGCTGTGTCGGTGGCTGTGGTGGACTTCTGGTACGCTTCATTCTGGTACATCTCGGCAGCAAGATCTAGAGTTGCAGTTTAAAGAGACAGTTTAGGTGAGAAGATCATCATTGTGTCTGCTGAAGGACCATGTAACAATGTTTCATGTACAATTTAACATGAGGTAGTCCACTGTACAGTTCTCAATTTTATATAATTTTTTTTTCTTCTTTGCATCTGGTTGAGTTGTGTGTCATCTGCAAAAGAGTAGAAGTTGACATTATGCTTGTGAATTACCAAGTGGTAACATATATTGAGAGAACAATATAGGTCCTGGAATGGAGCTGTGGGGTACCCCTTATTTGATAAATGTTTTTAGAGAACATTCACCATTGATATTCACAAAAGTGTATCAACCAATTGGATATGAGATAAACCCCTGAAGAGCACAGCCCTTTGATTCCCACAATAGTTTATAACCTGTTTAGTACAATAACACTTACAGGGTTTTATCAGACGCCATTATCCAGTATGCCGAACAATCAGTAGTTACAGGAACAACTCATTGAGCAACTCATAATTAAGTATTTGCTCAGGGACACAATGTTAGTAAGTCGTATTTGAACCTGTAACCCACTAGGCTACTACTAGCTTGGATATATTGCCCAAAAATTGCATAAAAAATGCTGTTTTTAACCAGGAAATTACTAAGATTTTTTTTCTATGATTTTACCAATAAATCATACATTTGAGATTAAGCGGTAAAATGACATTTAACCCATATCTATGTCAGCTTTTATTATTATTATAGTATTTATAATTGTTTAAGCTAGGCAGGGGCAATTAATTAGATCCAGTAACGATTTCCATGTAGAGGCAACAGTTTCCCATGTATACTACCTAGTACGCATGTCGAGTTAGTCAGTGTAGCTGAGTGTCAACGTACGAGTTCGGGGACGCATTTGCAAGCATGCTTGGAGCGAGGGGACAAGTTGTCGTACAGGGAGAGGACACTGGACAAGCTGGGGAGGAGAAAGATGCGCTTGGCCGGTGAGAAAGATGCAGTAGGTGAGTTGGAACGGGAGTGTAGCCGTGGACGCGCCGCAGAACAGCGGGGAGGGAACTCTGGCTCCGTGGGGGTAGGAGAAGGAGGCAACAGGAAGAAGGCAGGACGGGAGGACGTCTGGGTAACATGGGAGATCTTCTTAGCAAAAAGGGCAGGCAAACTCAAGATCAATGGCAGGCGAAGGTGGTCACAAGGCAGAATCCGTCAGGCGATCGTCGAAACAAAAGGGGCAGGCAAAGCTCGAGGTCAGGGACAGGCAAAGGTCGCGGTTACAAGTTCTAATGGCTAAAGAAGGCTAGCGTCTCTGGGAATAAATGAGCGGGCAGCGTCTCCCCGGTGTCACCTGGGCTTTATACTTGGCGCTGCCCGTTCTCACTTCCGCTTCCGGGTCGCTGTCTCCCCGGCTGGTCTGGCGCTCTCTGGTGGGCTGGAGGTCGCTCCAGCGGGGTGATCAGACTAAAGCTTTCCAGATTGCCATGTGTGTACTCTGTAGCATCAAACATATGGATTCCACTTCTGTTTGGCCCTGGTTTTCAGATTAGTTGCATCCTGTCACTGAAGTCCTCAGAGTTAAAAGCAGGTTGGATTTGGGGTGAAATTTTTGGCATGGCTCCTAGTTATTCTAGATATTGTGTTGAAGAGGAGTCTGCTGTTATTCTTGCTGCTGTCAATTAGTCTTGAGAGATATTCTGTTTTGCCGAACTCCATTGCTTTCCGGCATTGACGTAGGTTCTCATTGCGGGTTCCATTTTGTTTTTCCGCCATTTTCACTCCATCCTCCGGGTGGTAAGCTTGGATATGGATATTTCATTTTAACAGGGAGCTTGGCACAGGTCCTGCGAAGAGTCTAATCAGATTTCTCAATTATGTGGTCCAGCTACGAATGAGTTGGTGAGATGGCATCTTACTTTCTGTACTAAGATAAAGATGGTGAGATGGTAAGATGGTGTGATTGTTTGGCCTACTTTCATATAGGGTGTCAAAGTAACAGTGTAATAGCATTTTATTGCACATGATCAGTAAATAATACGAAAATACTAGTCACACTAGCCAGACACATTTTGAAAGAAATACACCCGCTTTTATCTTAAACGCTTTTGTGATTTCTTAACTTTAAAATATCTTTAACGATTTGCTTTTGAGCCAACAAGGATTTATCTTCTTTGTCTTCATGACTAGAAATCATTCATTATTTGTCTCTTTTCCTCCCTTCTGTCCATGCCTCCACCAACAGAACAAAAGGCCATTTTTGCTCTCTGAAAATGTGTAAGACAAGCATTTTGTCTTTCTTTGAAAGGAAGGGTGATGAGTGAGAGACATTCTCAGAAAACCAGACAAGAATGCGACACGATCCATGTGCCCCTTATGACTAATTTTGATGGCAAGATTAGCTCAATTTGACATTGTCTATGCTGAAAAGGTCACACCACATCAGCATTATTATGTCTAGCCTCTTGTGCTCGCTGATTAACCTTTCTGGCGGTTGCCAGTCCTGCGGAACCTTCCAACTGTTTTTTTTAAATATAATTGTCAGAATTTGATTGATTTCTGTCATTCCCCAATGCCACTTGACACTAGAATTGTGTCAAAATGGGGTCATTGTTCTCTGTGCACCCTTGGTTTTGTTATATTGTGTTTTTTAAAAGAATGTGTAGTTCTTGTCCTTTGTTAATTAAGTTTACCTGTCCCCTGTGGCAGTTCTAAAATGGTCTGTGCCGGATCCAAAATATGATTTGCTGAGTCTCTTTCAAAGCTTCAGGTTTTTATCTGTAATGATGTTTGAAATTCGGAATGCTTTTGGAATGACTCCAGATCACAGTCCAGCTTTGCTCATAAAAAGTATGGTAATCATACCACACACACACATTGTAGTCATTGTGAAAAGTCAATACTCTTCACACAGCTACATCTGGCTTTATTGGCTTGACGTAAAACTTCATTTTTGACCCAGTTCTGAATTTGGACATTTTGCCCTTTTTTGACCACATTTTATGGGCTGTGTGCTTCTGCCTGCTTGACGTTGTACTTTTGCAGAAGTGCATTCTGTGTGCTATGGCTGAGCTCCCCCAATAGCAGTTTGACATATTGCTGTAATTATTTTGACATGTCTGGTAGGATGTTGGTATACTTGGTGCCAGTAGCGCGGCTACCAACAAACTAATGCCAATCACGCACTAGAGAATGTTTTTTCAGTCTCACATAGTAGATTCGGTGTTTGCGAGTCTGCAAGTGACTTTCTTCACCATTCTTCAGGTACAAATTGTTGAACTGTGGAGTGGAAAAGGCCAGTGTTCCCATGTTGCTACTGGTTATTAGTAGAGAGAAGAACTCACCAAGTGGTTGTTGATATGTCCACTTCAGTGCATGCATGAACAATGACCAAAAACGAATGAACCTGGTAACGACAGATTGATTTAATGCCATGTGCATTAGTTGTGATCAATATAACGTGGTCCTACTGTCACAGAGATGTCTGAGTCTTGCAATGTTCTGATACAGAAATTTAGGATAACCATCTCGCAATATTCATACTGGCCAGCCAATAAACATGCAACACAAAATAATGTGAGGCCGGGAAATATCGTGTGGCGGGGAAAGAAAAGGATGCATTCACATGTGCCCTTACAAAGACATGAAAACTGGAAACATGGGGAAAAAGACGAATGACAGAATGAGGATAGGACACAGCAAGGATACATTTGAGGCATTTCATACGCAGATGAAAACTAAATCAGGGTAATAATCAGACAGCACAAGACAAGGCAAACATGAAACTCCAGCCATGATGATGCAACCAGAGCGTGACAAAAAGACACCGTGTAAAAGCAAAATGGTTTTGAAAGGCAGGCAGTGATGAAGCTCACATCCTCCTCCTCCACTGCCTCTGCTTTGAATTTTTCTCAGCACGCATTCCAGAGAGCCAATTGCCTTGCTCTGTTTATGCATAATTTCGATATTAAGAAATATTGCATTTACTTGCATTAGCTTTCTGCATACTATCATAATGTCTACACCTTCCTACACCACATACCTGATGTGCCCTCATTCATTAGCATAATGGTCTCCTGACCATCTTAGCTCAAAATGACCAGTATAATGGCAGACCTCTAAAAATACAAATTCTCAATTTATCAATTTCGTTCATTCAGAAGTTTCTGTGAGGTGGCAACATCAATTTATTGACTTATTATTGATTTAATCATTTGACTGATATAAGGCCAACACAACAGACTGAGAAATTAACCCTTCGTTGATGGGCTCTGTTGGAACTGGGGTATGAGACCGGGGTTGGGTGGCCCTGCTGATTTTGTGTGGTTGCTGTCGTGGAGATGCAGTGCCACGTGAATGGATGATGCTCAGGAGACAGAGCTGTCCCAGATTCTGCCTGATGAATGATCGCTTGAGCTTCCCCAAAGCAGCTTACTCTTCTGCCCACAAAATAAATCAAAAATGGGTCAACGACATGTCCGAGAGTGCCGTTTTTTTTTCTTTCTCCATATAAATGACCCTCTCTGGCTCCAGAGAGGCAGCGGTGTTTTGCTCATCATGTGAAAGTAGGGCTTGGTAAAGTCTGCTTTCCTGGTCGCTGTCTGTATGAGAATGTATTTTGCATGAGTACAGCTGTGTGTGTGTGTGTGTGTGTGTGTTCACAAAGAACATGCAGCTCGCTGTCATTTTAACTTTGTGCACAAGCAGCTTTGTTTCCTTGGTGAAAAACTGAGCTGGCTTACCAGGCAAATTTGATAATCTGCCATAGACCCCGGCCATTTAAAGGTGAGGGGATGTGCCATTCCAACTGTTAATTATTCAGAGGGCTGTTTTGGGTGAGACATTTCTCAATTATTCATGGTAAAATGGACCACAAACATGCGTTTGTGCTTTGCGCTTCATGCTTTTTGTGAGATCATCAAAATAGGGACCTGTGTGGTGGGTGGACGACTTGTTTAAAAAAAAAAAAAAGAAAGACTCAATATCTAACCACCCCCACTCTGATCTCACACACGCGCACAGAAGTAAGGCAGTCAAATCCTGATGGCCTGTTGCCAAGCAAGGTCCCGTCTGACGCACCCATGTTTTATTCATGACAGGTCCCAGTCGGTGGTGGAGCCCGGAGTGCTCAAACGGCCCGAGAAGCTGAAGAGCGAAGAGGAGAACATGCAGCCGCTGCTGTCCCTGGACTAGCGACCTTCAGCCCTGAGGAGACCATGAGACGTAACCCCGACCAACCCAGCCCTGACCAACGCTGCCCCCACCAAATAAATCAGCAGCGAGAGGCTGCCTCCTTTTCCCAACCACAAATATATAAAATTATAAATATATACGTAGATTTAACGTAACACGGGAAGGACGCCAGAACAAGACACGATGTGTAAAAAAAAAAGGAGATTCTCATGGGAAATGAAAAAGAACTGAAAAGGAAGAACAACAAAAAAAAAAAAAAACAGGCAGAGAGAGTGAAGTAGCTGCCGCCATTTTGAGTGATAATAATTTATAATTTATTTATTTTCAAAGCGCTAATGGAGCCGATCCATACATCATTGTCAAGTGCCAATTCTGAAGTGTATATACACTACAGACCTAATGCTAGGATATGGACATAATAGTGACAAGAACGTAAAGACTGCTGTTAATACCTACCTGTATGTGCTTCTCGTGAAATATTTTGTGAAAAATGGTTTTAAAAAAGTTATTGTATGCTGAATTGGGAGATTCTGCTTTAAAAATTAGACGTGGAGTCCTAAAGGATTTTTTTTTTTTTTTTTTTTGGTAAATGGTCCAAATTGACAAGCTCAGCTCAGGATCAGAACTGATTATGTCATCCTCACGACAAAGAAAATGTGGAAATACTGTTCAGGTCATCAAAGAGCTGGTTTCAGCAAATACCCCTTTACAGCATTGTGAATATGGCGCTTCACGCTCATCCTTATAAGTATTTATTACCGTTCATTGTCTTTGGGCATGAATCTTGGCGTTAGAATTCTGTCATGGTTCCGAGTTCGGTTGGCGCAAAATAGCCGGAATTCAACACGCCTGCCTGTAAAAGTGTCCGATGTGCTTATTTCCAGCTATTACGGCGTTATTATATTTCAGAATTCAGTCAGCGCTGGTGCAGTGCCGTGGTGGGCAGAAATCTTCCAGCGATGCCAGCGTTTTTAGAATGATTTAGCTCAGTTTTCAGGTTCTCGGGCCCTGGAAGCCTGCAGAGTCGACATATTGTCAGAAGAGTTATTTATTATTTATTATTACTTGTCCCTCCTAATATTAGCATGAGGATATTGTCCAGCAGTAAACTGAGGCATTGCCTAATAGGAATGAATGTAACCACAGGCTTTTTTTAATCCTTAGATTTTTTTTTTTTAATTTAAAACTCAATTTAAATAAAATAAACAAGAAAAAATACATCAGAGGAGGAAAATGTATTCATGATTGTAAAATAATCTGGGCCAAAACCTTTTAATCCTTTTTTTCCCCTTATTTTTAGTTTGATTGTTGTTAAATGCCACAAAATAAAAAAATAAAAAATTGCTCAAAGCACGTTACCGATAGGACAGGGCCACTTACATAATCACATGACCACAAGGCGGTGTCGAGTGCGTGCGCCTACCATGCCCACTCGTACGTCTCCATAAATAAGGACCCAGAACAGTAGGTAGGAAAATAATATTTCACGTCCTGAAGGTTTGTCTCTGTGTTCTGTACAGTCCTATCTGCTGAGAGGAGGAACCGGACGCGACGAGCTGATTAAATGCTGCAATACCAAGCATGTGGGATGTTACTTGATACTGAAAATGAAATGTACACAGATACAGATCTTATTTTTCTCATGTCTTATTTTATGATTGTGAACAAAGAAGTATGTATTCTTATTTCAAAAGGAGAGGAGCTTTCGATCGGGGCGGGAGCTACGTTGACATGCTTTTACTGTGGACATGGCGCCGCTTTGTTCCCCCTTCCTCCGCTTCCTTTCTTAATGTCAGTGACGCTCGAGGCCGTTCTCAGCGTTTGGGCTTTTGATTCCCTGACACAGCAATGCCTGTTATGTCACAACCGCTGCCTCCGTGGCCCACACTGTGAACTAGGCCAGACAGTCGGACGAGCAGGAACACAGGGCAGGACATGTCACTCAGAGAGACATAAGCTGCTGGGACGCTCTCCTGTTATTTCTTTCTTTCTTTCTCCCCTCTCTATGTTTCCTTCCTTTCGTTTTCTTCCTTACAGCAGTGCTGTAATGTGGCCCCAGGCATTAACTAGATTGTAATATGAACATCGAAATCTGCTTTTTGAAATGTTGACCGAGGCTGTCAAGGCTGAACCAAGAGAGTATTCTGAACATGCTTTCCCAGAACGGCGCTTTTATTCGTTATTGCCATGTTGAATGTTGGTTTGTGTTATTGTTGCCATTTAGCATTTAGAGACGTCTCACATGTTCTCCTGATGTACCACAACACGACAGAGAGAATGACAATTATCGAAGACTTTATATTTCATTCGAAACGTGGTATGGGCAAATACTCCATTCTGATGGGCAAACACTCCAGTTCTAGTGTTTCATAAAAAAGCAACATAACATTAGAACTTGTTGCATTAATATATATTTGAATTGATATGTAGTTACAGGTGTGCGATTTTGAAGTATTTTATATTCGGTTTTAGAACCGCACGGAGAGGGTTACAGTGGCAACATTGATTTAATAGCACGTGAATTGGCAGCTACCAGCCAATCAGAATGGAGTACTAATCCACACTATGTAATATTCTAAAATCATTTAATTCTCAGGTAGTCAAACACTGGCTGACCAAATACCAAGACAGGGGTGTGAATTCATTTGCATGGTGGTGTAGCGGCCAATGAGGGCGCAAATTTTCCATGAATTTGCTTGGATGTCTCATGTTAGAGATCAGTGTTGTTGCCATTCTTTTCTCTCTTTGGATACCCTCATCAGCGCAAACCCTCCTGTGTAAGATTTTGTGCTATGTAAAGGCGCATGCTGTTCACAGGCAAAGCCACCCACTCGAAATTTAAGGTAAAAATGTTTTTTGTTGTTACAGACTGACTGCATAAAATGTGTTCTGACCACTCAGAACAGCTTTATATCATAAAAGTTGGAGCTCCGTGATACTACATCAATAGGAATTAACGCTCCCAACAGCAAGCGGCTCCTTTTTTCAGTATTGACTCTCCCGTTGGTTTATTTTAATGAGCTGTTCCGCTCTCATGTGGTTCCTCCTCTTGCTGCAAGAACAACAACGCAATTTTGCACCAGTGTTTTTTTTTTTTTCTTCCATATTTTTTCATCTGTATTTATAGGAATTTAAGTATTAACGAGGCCCACGATAAAGGCAAGAGCAAACCACCACCTTACAGAACAAGCCGAGAAATGGATGTGATATGTGTACATGTCTATACAGCACTGCTGAATCAAATGATGTAACTTTAAACTTATTAAAAAGGCAAAAAAAAACAAACAAACACAAAAAACAAAACCACCACCAATAAATATTGAGACACTTAGTTTGAAATAGCTTTTCTGCCTTGTGTGTGTGATTCTTGATTCTTGTCAGTCCCAGGCAAAATTTGAATTGAACGTCATACAACATTTCTTTGGATTATGTTAATTGTGAGGAGCATGTTAAGCACGTTGCAGGTGAATAATTTTTTTTATTTTATTTGAAGTGCAGATCGCTGCCGAGGGGGAAACACTGGCAAGTAGAAAATAGGGCTCTCACAAGTCCTTGAGTGCCGGGTGACGGCACTGACGTGCGCATTGATGAGTTAATAGGTTGGAGAGCACAGAAACTGCAGCGGAAGGCCTGGTGGTGTTAGCAGGGTAATGAAACATAAGTCCTGGCCACCATGCCCATTCACACTGATTCCGGAATCGCCAACACACACGGTGCACTGCTGAGAGACTAGTACATTCCAGACTAGTGTTTCCAGCCTTCTTTATTATTCATGAAGTGTAATGCTAATGTAACATTTTACATGACTCTTCATTTACAGGCATGAATGTACTATGCATTGTACATCATACATGTAAGGGGCGGGGTGGAGTGTATGCTAAAAGATAATTTAACATACTGTTGGTGATTCTTACCTTGTTTCTTTTTTATTAATTAATAAAAAAAACACAATAATTTCCATTAATGAAAGTAACCACAGGCAATGTAACCACAGGCATTTTCATCCTTTGATTTTTTTTTTATTAAAAATCTATTAAATAAATAAATAAGATATCAAGAAAAAAATACATCATAGTAGGAAATTGTATTAATGTGGCCGGCTTGCTAGTGTAAGATAAGGCATCCTCAGGCATTGCATTAATGGATAAAACAAGAAAGAATCACTTGCAAGTGACCGGTATCTTGAAGAAGGCTAGCTAACTACCCTAGAACAATTTTATTTATACAAACCCTGAGGTCATCTTTGACCTTACTCTACTGAAGTCCCACGCTTGGCACTTAATGGCAGATTGTTAATAGTGACCCTCTCAACCCAATAGTGGCGTGTAAGCTCACTGGCTATGGTCCTCAGAAGAGCAAAATACGAGATACAAGAATACAAGATATACGAAAATGTTAGCAGTTATTAGACGGCTATGTCAACTAACCTTCTTGTCTCAAGACTTCTTTCTCCCTCTCTCCTGTGATAGTGCTTTTACTTAGGGCCACCATTGCCATTTGAGACCATGAGATGCCAGAGGCGAATGTGGGTCTCCCATTCTCAACGTCCACCTGGATTAAGCAGCTTCCGTATCGAATAGTTTGCCCTCCTTGTCTGCTCCACCTACTGCCCCTGTCCTGGGGCAGTTGCCAGACGGAGGCTTCTTTCACGCCTGATTAGAGGAGCGGAGGTTTGCCGTTTTATGCTGAGCGTCCCAAGACAGCCGAGCAGGAGCAGAATCCGCAAGGGTCTGTTCTCGTGTTCCAGTACGGGGATTAAGCTGAACTAGATGCACCCTCTTTCTTACAGAACATTTCACTGATCTGAAAAAAAGTCTCTAGGTGATTTTGAATTCAGGTCATGAGTATACAAAGACCATATTTTTTTAAAATGTACTGGTGTGTGTACAGAAACCCTGTCCTTGGCAGATGTGGCCCATCTTCTGACATTCTACAGTTAAAACGTAATCTGTCCTCAACCAAGGAAACTCTTCTGACCTGACGTGGTTTAGGTTGTGGGGCCGTCATCAACACCACACTAACACCGATGTGCTGGTAGGAGGCTAATATTGTGTTGCCAGGAGAGGATGTGTGGATGGGCAAGAAAAGGCCCACCATAACTGTATTATGCATCTGGTCCCACACCATGTGTTGAATCTATGGCATGGTGATGCATTTAAGGTTCCTCACACCTTGCAGGGCTGCAGAAAATCAGACCTGGGTGGCCCCTGCTCCGGCTGTGGAGGGGTGCTCACCTTGAATCTCTCCTGTAGCACAGTTGGCTCTCAGCCAGGCCCATACAGCAGAGCGGGTTTGATGGTGTGTGACAGTGCAGTGCAGCAAGCCCAGTCACTCCCAGGATCCTCTTGTGCAGAAGCAGCGAACACAAGAAAAAATGCTTCTGCCAGAGCCTGGGCTGAATTATTTACACGGCGTCAGCGCTAAGCCGATGCA
Source organism: Denticeps clupeoides (assembly GCF_900700375.1). Classification (NCBI taxonomy): domain Eukaryota; kingdom Metazoa; phylum Chordata; class Actinopteri; order Clupeiformes; family Denticipitidae; genus Denticeps; species Denticeps clupeoides. The sequence continues at coordinate 11,046,423 of NC_041720.1, read as the reverse complement.
ACAGCAGACACATTTCTCAGATATAGTGGCCTGACTGACCCACTTTAGATGATCAGGCCAGCTTGTCTCTCTCTCTCTCACTCCTCTCAAGAAAAAGTGTAGTATACGGTACATTTATCAGGCTTTTTGACTCTCCTTTGCATGTATTTAATATCCAGATTCTCCTGGATCAGGGCATCTGATAAATGCTGTAAATGTAAATGTGACGTAAAACACTTCATTGTCTATTTAAGCATACTCTGAATGAACTTGTGTTAATAACGAGACATACAGTGGGGCAAGTACATTGCTCCAAAAAACAAAAGGAACACAAAAATAAGACATCCTAGGTCTGAATTAATGAAATATTATTAAATACTTCGTTTTTTACATAGTTGAATGTGCTGACAACAAAATCACACAAAAATGATCGATAGAAATCAAGTTTATAAACTCATGGAGGTCTGGATTTAGAGTCACACTCAAAATTAAAGTGGAAAAACAGACTACAGGCTGATCCAGCTTTGATGTAATGTCCTTAAAACAGCTCCAAATGTGGCTCAGTAGTGTGTGTGGCCTCCACGTTCCTGTATGAACCTGCCTACATTGCCTGATGAATCCTGATGAGGTGGCGGATGGTCTCCTGAGAGATCTCCTCCCAGACCTGGGCTGAAGTATTCACCAACTCCTGAACAGTCTGTGGTGCCACGTGGCGTTGGTGGATGGAGTGAGACCTGATGTCCCAGACGTGCTCCCCGTTGAAGTGTACCCACGATGAAACTTACAGACCTCTGTCATCTTTTTAAGTGCGACAACAATTGGTGGCTGACAAATACTCTTTTTGCCCCACTGTAAATGGGGGACCTGATTCCTGGCATGTGGAGTCTGGTGAATTCCCCTCAGACTAACGTCCTTTATCACACACGTCTTAGGCTAAAATGAAGCCTGGCCACGGCCACCAAGTAATGCGCTGGAAAGACAGGATTGCAGCCCAGCACTGGAGCTGATTTGATTCAGTCGCAACCGTGAATGATGGAACCTCCCAACAGGGCTTATCAAGGTCTGGAGAGGATGGTTTTCAGGAGACGGAAATAGAAAAAAAGTAAAAGACAGTTTGAATGAAAAAAATATGAAATATTAACAAAACACATGGCTGTTGAAATATTATGAATTATTTTTTATGAACTATTTTTTATTAACAATTTGTCCACATATGTTCATACATGGACATACATTTTGATTTTCATTATAAGAACAGACGGTGTAACGTTTTTTTTATATAGTGTTTTTACCTAAATATTAGTGACATGCATTTTCAGCAAGATAACTAGTGATGCCCCTTTTGTTCCCTTGGTGTCATGACCGAGGTGGGAAGGGAACGATGGTCACCGAGGGCAGGGAATGGACTAGAGTTTATTGGAATAACACAGGGAAAAAGGCACAAATGAACCACCACCCCATGTGCTGAAACTGTCTCCTCTGGAGCTGTTGAGGTGCATGTCTCAGCAGCTAGCCAAGTCCAATGTCTTGAAGGCCCGATCATGGAAAAATGAGCTGCTCCTTGTGGCTTCACATGATCCTGTACGGCATAAGACAGACAGCAGACACACGCAAATGCCACACTCCTGCAGACAGATGGAGACATGGGACATAGGGAACCCCCGGGCTGCGTGTTGGAGAATCGCTCTCCTGATCCCCGGTGCTGCCTGGTTAAAGCGAAGCCCCAATCACGCAGGTGGAATCAGGGCTCCTTCGGTGCGGCTGCACCCCCTGTGGCGTCCAGGAGAGCTGAACGTCACGCTAGAGGCAATGTTTTTGAGCTGGTGCTAAGCATGGGTGTCACGACTACGGACTTACGGGGGAAGGAAGCGCAGAGGTCTGACATACTGGGAAGGGTTTTATTTATAAACAAACAATAAACTCAAAGAAACAATGGCGCGGTGGCCGAAAACAGTTTAACATAAATCACGAACTGAAACCAACCCGTAGGCGTGTGGCGATTGCCAGAACTCAAAACACATAAAACAAAACTAGGTCAAGTTCGTGCAGCGAGTTCACGAAAATGCCAGCGACCCCGAATGGGCGGAAACTTCCGGCATTTATGGGGCGTCAGGATTAAAGTCAGGTGTGGAGGCCAGCTGCAGGCAATCCTGACAATGGGGCTTCCTCTGGATTTGCAAATATTGAAAAATGAAGAAAAGAACTGCTTTGTAGTTATTTGGAATCTTTGGAACTCCTCTTTTTTTATGTCATATAATTATTTCTGCCACTCAGAACACGATCTATAATCACGTTTCAGAAACACAATTAAAATGGGAGAAGCTTGATGATTTACAGCACAGTACTGGCTGTGACATTTATTCATGTACAGTACAGGTCAAAAGCTTGGACACACCTTCTCATTCAATGTGTTTTCTTTATTTTCATGACCATTTACGTTGGTAGATTCTCACTGAAGGCATCAAAACTATGAATGAACACATGTGGAGTTATGTACTTAACAATAATTAAGAAATAGCTGAAAACATGTTTTATATTCTAGTTTCTTTGCTCTGATTACTGCTTTGCACACTCTTGGCATTGTCTCGATGAGCTTCAAGAGGTCGTCACCTGAAATGGTTCTCCAACAGTCTTGAAGGAGTTCCCAGAGGTGTTTAGCACTTGTTGACCCCTTTGCCTTCACTCTGCGGTCCAGCTCACCCCAAACCATCTGGATTGGGTTCAGGTCTGGTGACTGTGGAGGTCAGGTCTCCACTTTTTGTTAAGTACATAACTCCACATGTTTTCATTTATAGTTTTTATGCCTTCAGTGAGAATCTACCAATTTAAATGGTCATGAAAGTAAAGAACGCACATTCAATGAGATGGTGTGTCCAAACTGTTGACCTGTACTGTATATTCTGAGGACGTCTTTGTCTAGTGCCGAGCACTGGGCTTTAGTGCCATGTTGAAAATAGTGCCTTACGGCTCACCTGATTGTGTCAACCTGTACTTCCGCTCTGTATCAAACTGCTTCATGTACCTGTAATAGTTTTTTTTGCTTTGGCCCTACACCATATTGATTGGTGATTGTGTGTAGAAAAATGTATTCCACATAGACAAGTCGCATCTGAACTGAGTTTATACAATTTTTGGCAATGCAATTTCGAGTTCACTGGCCTGGTGTCTCGGCCCAGTGGTGCCTTGCTTTGTCTAGAGTTTAAAGAGCCCAAAAACTAACACAGGCACCTTCGCTAATGAGTGATTTGAGTCATGGGCTTCCATAACACTGGCAGTTATTGTTGGATTCAAGGCGCGCAGGGTCAGTCGGCCAGTCAAAATGTCATGAGTGATCATCCATTCGTCGGAGTGACGCTATTACAGCATCTGTTTATCCCTCGCAGGGTTTTACGGTGACTTTAAGCACAACTATTTGCAGCAGGAAAACAAAAAGCCGAGATAGTTTAGTATGACAGAAGCACATTGTGGTTTAATGTGCTTTTGTAAAAATGCATTTTAAAACTTTAATGAGATGGACAAGTGGACAAATTCCTCTTGCTGTCTATTCTAGCCCCCATTATAGAAAATGGTCCAGAACCGTCAAGCATCTGAGCATCTAGTTATGTCCCACTGGCCTATGAAAAACCTAGACTTTGTAAAGCACCACAACATAATGTCAGTAGCCAACAAAACATTTAGCATTGTGGTTACTAGCGAACAGATATGGAAAAAATACTGAAAAAATGTAATCAAGTAAAAGGATCCTACTTTACTTGCATTCTATTAAAGTAAAAGAACCCATCTAAAACTGTACTTGAGTAAAAGTAAAAGAGTATTTAATTTAAAATTTCAATTTCTTGACTAGTCATAAATCAAGAAGTTGAGGGGGAAGTCGGGTCAGTGTTTTTTCAAGAAAAAATAAAATTAACCCTTTGGTTCTTTAGAGGCTTGAATGATGGAACTAAAAATTGCATCTGTGCTCATTTTTACATCAAATCACCAAGCAATTGTAAAGCTTTGCACGTTTGGAAGTCATGATGGTCGGTTGAGATAATATTTCATGCATGAGAAACGAGAGGTAACCTTTCCCGTTATGACGACATAAGGGGACAAATTCTAGATCTGACCGTCTGATCTGCTGCTCTCTGAACGGCTGAAGCAGAATGACCAAAGCACTCTTTATACATATCACCATTTCAAGCCACTGCAGGAACACAGACAGCTTAATGTTAAATATGTTAACTAATGTTAAATAATAACAAAAGTCAAATTTTCATGTCACTGGACCTTTAAGCACAGTTGGCCACAAAGGTGCCAAATTCTGAATTGTATGTTCCAACTGAACCATAATAATAATAAATTGAAAATAAAGCCAAAATCAAACAAATATCCAAAATTGTGAAAAGGTTCAACAATTATGAACCAACTGTGCTTTTTTTGATTGCAAACATAAATCATGTAATTTCTCTTAATTGACATGAGCACACTGACTGCTGACATAAGAAAGTAAATCAAGCCCCCTGCCCCACTGAATACTACAGCATTAGACTGTAAAGCCCTTTAGACAAAAAGCCTATACAGGCTACTCTACTTACCAGCACATGCTTTTTCAGATTTCATGTGGAAGTTTTAAAAGATGACACCTCTGTCCGACCGAGCAAGCAATTTGCATCGCACGATGATATTACTGCCTTGTTTCGCGTTTGAACACAAAGAGCTGTCTGCAGGTCTCTCCAGATTTGAGTGACATTCCACTGAACCACTCCACCAACACCACCACCCTGCTGCCGGATGGGCCACGGGAATGGTGTTCCATGAATAATTTTTATTTTTGGTGTTTTTGTTATTAATTGCTCAGGCTTGTGGAAGAAAAGACATGGCACGGACAATTCAGTAAAATCATTTAGCCTATTTGGAGAGAGAGATTTTTTTTTAAATTTGAGAATATGTCAGTCATCCTGTGATAATGAAACATGACCAAGACTATTTGTTCTGAAGTTAATTATCTGGGCAAAAAAGTGATGGTTGGAGCTTTTACCCAGATGCAATACTGCTGCTTTCTGGTTTGCTATTGTGAATGCCCCTTCTTTTTTTTGATTGGCTGGTAAGTGACCGGCACCATGACCCAGAGGAGGGAAATATTGGATGCTGCAGCTAATTAGCCTGCAACAAAATGCTGGGAATGCAGCACTCAAATGCCTTCCTTTCAATTCAGACGGATTTTATTCACAAAAACCACTCAATTACAGTAACGTCAGTAAATGTAATTCATTACTTTCCACTTCTGCTAGACCATTACCAATTTCTTTCTATAGAATGTTTCCTTTCAAAAGTTTTTATTTAAAAATATTCTACTGGCCTATTACATAGAACGTTTTTGAAAAGCAACACAATGTAATATTAATAACAAAAGTAATCTTAGCAGAGACTTGGCTGAAGTTGTATGCACTTTTTGTTTAACAATTTGTATTCAGATCAATTGGACTTTAAAAGTTTTAAAATGTGCTAAAACATTAGTGTGTCAGTGGCAGCAATTTTTGTATAACATTATCATCAGTTCTGATTTATGGCCCACAGTACATCTAATACGTCTATATGTCCATAGGCTGTAATTATGACATATACATATACTAGATATAATCATAGGTTAATTTGGCATGTTCACTTTATGGCTTTATGTCCTTATTGTGCATAATAATAAAATCACAGACACAATGTGCTGAAACATTGCCACTCTTTACTCATTTCATTAATTTACTAAACAATAAAATCAAAGCAAGCAGTGAACATTTTGGGGAAGAGGAAAAAATATTGTACAGTCATTGATTTGCACAGAACACATTCATTTCTAAGGTTAATCACTCCCTAAAATCTTCTCTAATGCTCTTTACGCTGTGAAAGAGAAACCCACTTAATGCCATTTTAATCCTTCAGTGGGTGTTTAAGATTACACTTGCCCATTATTCCAGTTAAAAGATGTGCTTTATAATGTACCATTCTCTACTGCTCCCTCCTTAAGTATTAAAAACTCATTTCTTACAGATGATTACCATCAGAGCATGAATGACCATCTCTATTCAAAACAATACAAAAGCGATTATGTGTGAAAAATCTCCGAAGCATCACAATCAGCAAAAGTTTGTTTCAGGACAATATTGACAGAGTGAATACTAATTCACCAATCATACTGTTGCGATAGTGTAATTCCTTTCGATGCATCAATAATTCCTTGTAGAACTTCCCCTTCTTCAGCAGGGCTTTTCAAATCACATCCCTCAAGGTCTAAGTATTGCATTCCTTTACCTCTGAAGTCGGGTGCAAATCGGACCTTGAGAGAACTACCTGAGAGAACTGAAAACAAGGCATGGACTTAAGTCCGAGAGACAAATTTCAAGAGATTTTAATAAAAGAACTAAATAGGACTGCCATTGGAACTTTTGCTAACAAATACAGGGTCCTATGAGCAGCATCAACAGTCAAAAGGGATAACAAACCTCCATCTTCTTTTTAAGGGCACACTAAGGGCACACTCCATTGCAGTGACACACAACACATATTAAATTACATGCTCAATCTGTCATGTACACAAAATTCTGTCCTTTCAAAAATGACCATCTTTATTGTAGGCCACAGAATAGACAAGAAGAGTGATAATAAGGAAACTGGGTGGCTGTATCTTTAAGGGGATTTTCTGCGGAGGCGCCGAATGTCCCCTGCACCACTGGATAGTCTTGCCGATTATCAGCTCGTCCCTGCAGAAAGTGCCCATCTGTCATTATGGATTTAATGTTTTATTCATCTAGAGCTAGCGGCTAACAAGCGGGCTCCTGTCACATCACGTCAGTGCACGCGCAAAATATCTACAAAGTAAAGTGTGGAAATGTTCACCAAAGCCGAACCTGACAACGCGCCATGCAGGACGAGCGCTCCCGCAATCAACACAATCGCTTTCCTTCACAAAATAAAGAACCGCTTAAGAATATTTATCGAGTCTTCTGAGATAAGGCACAGGCTTTTGCTCAAGACCCTGTAAACATCGCATTGGCTCTGCTGTTCCGGCATGCAGCTACGGTTCAAACCTGCACCACCAGTAGAGAAATGCATTCGGTCAAAAGACACCAGCGTTCCTCATGAAATTAGAGCTGTAACCATGGTGTCAGAATCAATGACATTTAAAATTTCATTGATTGGAGCAATGGCACATTCTTTGTTATGTAGGGAGGTGACACAGGTCCTCTGGTTTACTCCCAGAACTATGTGACAGGTCCCGTCCTCATCCTTTAACAAAGATGCGACCTCAAAAATGCCATATGTACAGAAAATATACATTTATATATTACAGTCGTGAGGGCACAACTGCCCGTAAAAGGTATTTGTGTATTTGCTTACTGTTTTATAAGCACTTGTACACTGTGTCATCAGTTCACGGCTGATGCCAGTTATGCATGGAAATGATGCCATGATGTCACAATGCCAATACCAACACTAAGGTTATCGCGGTTGGGTCCAGTCGATGTTTAGCCGGCGTCCTGATTGAATAAGACAATACACGCAGGTGAGTGTAAAAAATGCACATGACTAGTAAAATGTCGCACATATGGTACTTCAGCACCACGTAATGGGTTTGACATGTGGTACTTTGTCCTATCGCTCACTGTTGTGTACTGACCCAAAAATGCGGCTTCCTTAAAAGCACCAGCATTGGCAGTGAGACTGCAGCTCGTGCACCTTAAGGCATGTCTTTTTCGAAAAGCCGGTTGGAGCACCGGCTCTTTCAAAGGACCGGCCCTGTGGCGGTGGTGACGCACGTCTGAAATCTAATTTCGGGAATCCATGCAATTGAGTCGGTAATTCAGACGGAATTCAATTAACGCTTGTTCCTCCGTCGGTCTGCTTCCTCCTCTAGTGTATACTGAAAAACAAGAAAAAAAAAAAAACGATATAATCGCTGAAACCCGCTGGGACTCTCAGTGGGAACTCGGTGTTTGTGCTGATGTCCCCAATCAGCCGCTCGTCCTCTTCGTGCAGAGATGTGGCGGGCGACTGCAGCAGCCCAGTCGGTGCAGGTTTCCTGTTTTAAATGCAGAATTCCTTCTCCACTGTCCTACTGGGCAGACAGAGCACAGACCAAGCCTTACTTTACATAATTCCATTATCTGTGAACCAAGCGGCTTCAGCCAAGAGGCTCGTGTGTGAGTGAATAAATGTGCATGGTGTAGACCTACTTCTAGTACAGATTTTGGATCAGCATTTTATATTAATATCAGCATTAAGGGCAATTTCAAGACTGAGAAATCCCTAACTAATCATATATTTCATTGGGGTGCATTGCTAAAGTGTGTGTGCAAAAATAAATCCATGGCAAGCTTGTCAATGCCACATTAAAATGACCATTCTTGTAAATTTCAGGAACTCCTTAAAGAGTTGAATAAAGTCCAGTAGATAGTCCTCCCTACAGCAGCAGCAGCAGCAGTAGCGCCGCCTGTTGGCCTGGAGGCTTCGCTAGTGACTGGCTGCCGCCCTGGCCTTCTGCTCCATCAGTGCGGCTCTCTGCTCTATCGCCGCCCTCATTGCCGAGCTCATGGCCGGGGTCATTCCCGGTGTGAAGGGCCGCAGGGGGTGCTGGCCGGACTTCCCGCTGTAAACCACGCACTGGAAGTAGGGTATCTTGCCTGTTGGAACATGTGAACGGGTGAGCAGCACAACACGCGAAAACATTCACTCCCTCACAGGAAATCTGAATTACTGCTACCGGGCTTTTTCTTTTCAGTCACATTGTCCCCAGTCTGTGGTTCTTCTGTTGGAAATAAGAAAACAAAGAGACATTTCACTGTAGCTGTAATCGACACACACCATCAATCGTTTAATCACTGATGCATTTTCATTCAGAACTGCTTTTCAGGTTTCCATTTAGAATGGGATTCATCTAAGCCTGTCTACCACCATGGAGACCGTGTGCTGTGATGTGAAAAGAGCAAAGACCACTGGATAAATCCTTACACATCCGACCTGGAAGTCAGGTGTAATCCAACATGCAGAGAGGTTCCATGAATTTCAATGAAACAGGTGACCTTCAAAAGATCTTTTGATGGATCAGGATGAAAAGGGAGAAAACGTGACTACTGCCATTCCATACAGGTAGCACTTTAATTCAAGGTTTGGTGATGAAATATTTCATTGAAAGCAAGAATAACCTGCAAACCAAAACTTTCTTTAAATAGTGTGGTGTTTAACAAACTAAATTGCTTTGAAAAACAAGCCGATATTGATGTTTCTCAACTAGTTATGATGAAATTAATAACATAATTAAGTTGTTCACTTTAATTACATTAAAATGGCTTTGTAGATTTATCATGTTATGTATCGTTAACCATAATAGAAATCATAATTAACAAATGTATTTAATAGTTAATTTGCAGACAATTGTGTGCAGTGTTATTATGATTACTGAATATAGACATAAACCATAAAAATACACCAATTGTTTATTTTTATTTGTTCTATTCTACACTTATCTGTTATTGAAGAAACGACTGGTTATGTGCTGGTATGACTTTAGGGAAAGTCTATTGGCAGTGGTCTATAGCGACTGGGGCTGTTTTGTACTGTCTGGGTGATGTAACCAGTGTGTGCAGTGAAAATAAGTTTACCACCAACCACACTGTAGGATGGTGTAAAAAAGAGGGCGGGGCTGAAATACTGGCACCCTCCTCGTTTACTCAGTGTCAGAGAATAGTGGACATTTGTCAGTCCTCATTGCTCAAAGAGTTAAATTCAAATTAATACCACTTTGAGCCAGTCCCACAATGAGATTGGTGTCTGTAGCTTTAAATGATAATGAGGAGGAGAAAGGAAAGACAGGAGAGCGGCCTATAGAAGTCGGCGGGCATTCACGGAAAAGTTGACAGGAAGTTGTGTCTGCGTTTTTCCAGAAAAAGTCAAATGAACCCATTAGTTCTTCAGAGCCTCGTGTGATTTAACCAAAACGGAACCAAAACCAAGACATTGCCGAGACTTGAGGGTACCGAGACCAAGACCAAGACACGCTAAGGCAAGACCAAGACCAAGCCTGGTAGAGGCCGAGACCGAGACCAAGACCAAAAACAGACTAGGGATAGAATTGGCATCACATTACTCAGATCAACTACCGAGTGTCTCTACTTCTAATTTAAGTTATATTTTTAATTATACTGTCCATATGTCTCTCTTTTAAAATCTCCCAGATTTGTCATAGTTACAAGGCCTGATGGAAAATAATATTCTCAGCATACAGGCGTAAACTAAAATAAATCCTGGTTCCTGACAACTGCTTAACAAGGGTCACCACAGCCACCACCACCATTACAACTACAGCTATAGGGATCTTCAAATGGACCAGTAACATCATTATGGACACGTAATCTAGACTATGACACTGACTACATCCTGGACTTCTCCAACCCTACAACTGTAGGACTTATTATTATATCATCCCCAACCCTGCACTGACACCATTTGCAGGTTCACTCTACCCTGGAAGGGGGTCCCTCTCTGTATCACTCCTTCCCAAGGTTTCTTCCTTTCTTTTTTTCTCTCTCCTGGAGTTTTATTTTGTGTGGAGTTTTTCCTTGTGTGCAGAAGGGTCAAGTGTGGGGGGTGTCAACTGTAGGGCCTGTCAAAGCCCATTGAGACATACTGTATGTGATTTTGGGCTATATTAGAAATAAATGTTTTTGTTGTTGTTGTAAACGAAAGCTTAACAGGAGACAGTACTTATCAAGGGGTCCTAACTGTATTTGGCAAGTTGATTCAAATGACAAGTCAAAGCATTTTTGCCGTGTGTATTAATGGGTGTATAGATGGCTTCTCAAGAAAAATTATTTGTCTGACTTCCTACAAAACAAGCAGTGATCCAAGAGTTATCCAAGAGGGCTTTTTTTATAGAAGTATTAGAAATATTACATAACTAAACTTAAGCCTAAAGTCTGTGGTACACAACAAGATATTTTTTAGTATTTCATGGTACTTAAGGGGCTCCCAAAATGGCTCCCCCAGAACAGAACTGTACTATGCATGCATACACGACATTCTTTGTCAGATTTAAGTTTTTCCTTTGACGACAATAAATGCAGAACTAGTCAACGACCTTATAATTTGTTATCTTACTTTTCATGGTGCTTTATTTCCAGATGCCTGGTGAATGTAGACGTTGTCCCAGACGTTCTCCCCCGGTTATCAGGTGCCACTCATAATAATAATAAAGTGATGTGATTGTCACATGTGATACACAGCAGCACACAGTGCACACAGTGAAATGTGTCCTCTGCATTTAACCCATCACCCTGAGTGAGCAGTGAGCAGCCATGACAGGCGCCCGGGGAGCAGTGTGTGGGGACGGTGCTTTGCTCAGTGGCACCTCAGTGGTACCTTGGCAGATCAGGATTCGAACCAGCAACCTTCTAATTACGGGGCCGCTTCCTTAACCACTAGGCCACCACTGCCACCAGCCCACCCCTGCGTCTCCCCGCTCTGCAGCAAGCAGCGGATGCACCTCACTAATGGGCAAAACCGCGCAGCCCATCAAGACCTCTATGTCTGAGACCAAGACAAGACCGAGACCAAATAGCATCGAGACCAAGAAGAGACCGAGAGCACAAAAAAATTGTCTCAAGACCAAGACCGGTCTCAAGAACTACAATACCAATCACAGAGCAACTGCAATGCTTCACACATTTGCAAGCCATGGCGGTCGGTGGAGCTACTTTTTTAAGGGAGGGGTGTGAATTTCTCTGGACAAACAAAGCATGAGAAAGGGGAGGTAACCTTTCCCCTTGTGACGACATAAGGGGAGACATTCCAAATCAGACCATCAGAGCTGCCGCTCTCTGATTGGTGAATCAGAATGACCAAAGCATGTTTATCATATACATATCACCATTTCTAACAAGTGCCGGACCATAGACGGGCTATAGGGGAACTAATATTAAAGTTAAATAATGTCATAAAGAGAAATGTTCATGTCAGGGGACCTTTAATGGTTTTAGGGAATTTTACATAAACACCAAAACAAAGTTCCAGTGTGTGGGTCTCTGAACTGATTTAACCAGCAGGCTTATCTAGAGTATTTCTGGATATTATCTAGAGTGGGCCAGTTTACATAAACTACTAAGTAGTTTCTTATGTGTCATAAAATGAAAACCCATTAAGAAACATTATATAAAAAACATTATTACAAATGTTTTGTGGTTACGTTTTTTAAAGTATTTCATGAAAATGATGTGTTAATGTGTTAATGGCCTATGCTCTATAATAATTATAAATATATATATTTTTAATGAATAAAGCGTAAAAACAAAAATCTGTTTGACCATTGGTCAAAGAATGCCGGGGTTGCAAAAAGCAACAAATGTTCACATAGGTCGCTGACGCAGACAAACACTACTCACTTGCTGTTGCTGAAATGTTGACGTCTTTTTCTAAAAAGAGTAAAAAGGAGATCCTGAGTAACAAATAATAATAGCAGCCAACTTTGCATGTGATGGTGTTAAAGGTTGGTGGTGGCACAGATTGAAAAAGAAATACTCGATCATTAAGGACAGCTATCAAGACAGCTCTTAAAGCAACCTTAGCTACCTGCCAATAATTTTCCATACGAACAGAACCCCTAGAAAGCCAGCAATAGTACCACCCACATCACCATTCTCTCCAGGACATCAGGCCACAAACCTTCACCAAACCCCAGCTGTCCTCCTCTCAAATTTCCTCCAAATTTCACTGTGTGCATCGTGTGCTGTGCTCCTGTGTATCACATGCGACAATCACTTCACTTTATTTATCAATGTGCAGATGAATAAAGCTACATTTAGTAGAAGATGCATTTAGGCACTTTAAATTAGGCTGAAGCTTCAGGGATTTTCAATTGGACCAGTAGCATGGACACGTATTTTTCTCTTATTGGACAATCACAAACCCTGCACTGACACCACTTGCAGGCTCACTCTACCCTCTCTGTATCACTCCTTCCCAAGGTTTCTTCTTTATTTTTTCTCTCTCCTAGTTTTTGTGTGGAGTTCTTCCTTGTACGCAGTAGGGTCAAGTGTGGGGGCTGTCAACTGTAGGGCCTGTCAAAGCCCATTGAGACATACTGTATGTGTTTTTGGGCTATATAAGAAGTAAATGTTGTTGATGTTGTGGAACACAAAAGACAAACATGACCTGGCCCAGATCTCGCCTGGCGCTGCCAGAATCATACACAGCAGCTTTAAATCAGATGTCTTGTCCAATGCCTATAAGCCCTGATCTCCTGTTCCTGTAGGTGAGTTTTGAGTGTTTGACTTTGCAAGCCTACCGTGGGCGTCTTTGGCTTCTGTTTGTTCGGCCGGGGCCGCCGTACCTGTGTCAGGGGACATTAAAGTCTGCATCAGTTGGTCTGAAGAGTGCGCTCTGTTTCCAGTCTCTCGCGCCATCACGTTAACTCACTCTGGCACCGCAATAATTGCATTCTCACAACAGGCACTCGGCCAATCGGGTTACAAAATGGCGATTTCCATCCCTCAGCGCATCCCGCGTGGCGCATGGTCCAGAGATCGTGCAGTAGCACTGCAGTCTCTGGACCGTGTGTCTTAAAATTGATTTGCTCTGTACGAGAAAAAATTCGGGGCTTGCTTAATTTCCTACCGTCAGCTGCCATTACGCCTTTAATGAGATAAAGAAAGGTTGACATCCTTTCAAGATACTGGTTTACCCTTCACTTCTCGCAGCGCGACAACCCAATCCTTCATTAGCTGTCTTATCAAAAAATGATGGGACAAGGATCAGAGGTGTTTGAGTGACTTCTCACCCACTTTGAAGTGTTCATGTTATTAATAAGTAGATGACGAAAGAATCGCTTTTGTGTCTTGAAGAAGACAGACCATCTACCCGTTCTGTCCCCCAAAGCATGATCTTCAAAGATAACAGAGTTTATAAAATAGGAGGAGCCTGATGACTGACAGCACACACCCATGCTACTTCCTCCCTCTAGATGATTTAAATCCGCACCTATCAGTACATCACAGGAGCATCATTAAAGAAAGCACCCCCTGAAACACCAGAACTGGATTTAACACATGGTCCTGGTGATTTATAAGAGTCATTTAAAACACGAACCCTGGCCATAGTCACACACGCAAAGTAAACAAAATAAATGGGCCATGTAACATCCTGCTCTTAATTTCCCTTTAGCCCGTCAATCAACCACCCATGGTGCATTTCTCCACAGCGGCCACTCAACACATACTCAAGCGGCACATTACCACAGGGCAGTAACCTCAAGAACTATTGTACAAAAAAAGTCCTACTGACTCACCGCTCACATAAGTCACTATGCTTTTTGATGGCAGACTGTGTAAACTCAGACAGTAGTGCCACAAAAGCTGAGCTAATGGCGCCTGAAGTCTCCTAAAGGGTAACATCTCTTTTTAATTGGAAACTGAAAGATCTGCAGAGGTTAAGTACAGTAATGATTTACTTGTCACTGTCGACTGCATGAGCAGTTACACTAAATTACACCACACTAAAGAGGTAATTGGGGAGCGTGCAGGGCGGCCTAATTGAAATGGACACCACTGTAACGCAATGAATGCGCTCAATGCAGAGAGCGGTATATAGCCCATGTTGACCCGGGTGTGAATTCTGATAAGCAGAAGTGCTTGAAGCGGAGTTTGCCGTTCCTATAATGTATTCCTCCAGTTATTTAGATGCACAGTGGAGAGCGTGAGAGTGAGATGAGATGGAAACCCGGGGTAATCGCTTACTCTCAGCAGTGGCCTTCTCCTCCTCCTTCAACCCCTCCTCTTGGGCTGCCAGATATGGGAAAGAGAGACCAGGAGGTGTTAGCGTCAGTGGCTAGAGTCACCGGCATTTCTTATTAAGAAATGTTTGTTAACATTTCCATAATTTTCCTTTCATTTGTTGGTATAATTAGTAAAAGCAGATATAAAAAAAATATTTTGCCATATGATATACTCATATCAATATATATACAATTAAAATTGGTTATTAGTTTTTTTTACAATTTACAATTATAATTGCAAAGTTGTTCTGAAAGCAGGCAAAAGCATTCAATATCTATTATTACAGTTTATAAAACTGTATATATTGCAGTTTATAAAACTTATTTGTGAGAAGTCACTGGCCAGCAGCCCTGTGTGAGACCCGCCGGTTACTAAACGAAATAAATAAATCCTGGTCTGATGTCGGTCCAGATGGGACATAACGCGTGATGCTGGCCATTGCTGAATTTTGAGATTGCCACTTGCAATGTGAACCCCATGCTTGACTGACCTGAAGATTATCGAGGTCAGGATCACAAGCTGTGGACCCCTCTGCAGCTGTTGAAAGCTGCAGAGGAGTCACCTTCATGCAGTTTTTATCATGGCCTCATTGCAGTGCCCAGCTCTGTCATGAGATGCAGTTGATAAATTTCCATACATACATGCACTATACATTCACTGCACAGGCACACACGTGCAGGAAATGCGTTGAAATTAAATGCATAAAAGGGAACTGTCGACTTCCATGACATGTTGTTGCTATGGAGACACACTGCTAAGTTGTGGACATGGCGGTCCTCAGGATCAGCTGATCGTGACTGCAGGGGCATCAAATGAGGAACTGAGGCCTGATTGTACTTGTGAATAAATTGCATGTAATTGGTTGCCTTCATATCTCATCAGTCGCTAATTTGGCCAGTCGCATGCGTGCAGTGTGGTCAAGTCACTTTATAGGGCAGCGGTGTGTCAGTTTACATTAGTTAAGGTGACCTGATAAGGACTGGAAATGTCCATCTGTTGGTGTGTATTTATTACAACTGACATGTTAATGATTCAATAGACACAGTCCACTCTACACACGTATCATGAAAGACCAGCTGCCATTTAAGCAAATACATGAATTGGAAAGGAGAGATGGGACATGTTTGCCTCAGTCGAACTATTATCCTTATAACTGAGCTGAAAATCACATGGTTCAGATTTCTAATAGCTTAAGAATTTAGGATACATTAAAATAAACATGAGTTTTCTTCTCTAATGACAATAATAAAAGAAATTGCCATTTAATAATATCCCAGCAGATAAGCTAGAAGGAGCCATGCAGTTCTGTCCAGCCTGGTACATTTGGATGTAAGAGCATTCAAGAATTTTTTTGAACTTGCATGCTTTTCTTTATTATCTTTCAACTCAAATAATTTAAAGCATTACAACATCAGCTACAATTAGCAGTAAATGCCATGGTAGCATGTTAGAGGAGAAGATTGCTTTTTCAGATCATGCTGGGAAATATTTTTCCAAGAGTATCTGTGTGTATGTACAGTGCAGGTCAAAAGTTTGGACTTTTCTCATGCAATGTGTTTTCTTTATTTCCATGACCATTTACATTGGTAGATTGGTAGACATGTGGAGTTATGTACTGAAAATAACTGAAAATATGTTTTATATTCTAGTTTCTTCAGAACAATCCCCAGTTCCCAGAGGTGTTTAGCACTTGTTGGCCCCTTTGCCTTCACTCTGTGGTCCAGCTCACCCCAAACCATCTCGATTGGGTTCAGGTCCGGTGACTGTGGAGGTCAGGGCTCCACTTTTTGTTAAGTACATAACTCCACATGTGTTCATTCATAGTTTTGATGCCTTCAGTGAGAATCTACCAATGTGAATGGTCATGAAGATAAAGAAAATACATTGCATGAGAAGGTGTGTCCAAACTTTTGGCCTGTACTGTATGTATTTATATTTCCATTTTCAACTGCTGAAGTGTCCTTGTGGTGTTGATTAGATAACACACATTGATTAAGTATTGCTAAATGTAAGCAGTTACCTGTATCTGATGGTTCTTTTGCCGTTTCTTCTTGTGCAGCAAGAAGCGAGTCTAAAAGTGATAACAAATTAATGTTTTTTTTTCCAATGACCGTCTTTTATCATCTTCTGCAGTCTGTCTAATACAAATTAGATTCAAAATGCTTTGTAGATTAGGTTGAATGCTGTGTTGTTCACCTCCTGGTGGAAGAATCGATTTTGGTTCTTCTTCTTCGGTCTCTATTTCTGCAACAGATGGACGTAAAATGTCAAACACATGGTGTGAGATGAAGTATGATATGATGCATTATTTTCTCCATCAAAGGAACACTTGCAGGCTCTTATGAAGATAAGTACAGAGACCGTACCTTTCTTCAAGGCAGAATCAGACTTCTCTTTGGCAAAATCTTCTTCACGGAGAGGGCAAAATTACGACAGAAAAAACATGTCATGACCAAAAAAAAAAAAAACCCTCAATAAACAGCTTGACTATTTCATTTTTTATTTCACTGGGGAGCGTGGCAATAAATCATTAAGGATGCTTGCACTAAGCTACTCTTTAAAGATTTTTAAAAGACCTCAGGCGCCGCATAGCACCAATTACACAGCCAAATTTGCCATTACAGAGTGGTACATAATTTTGCAGGGTGTTTTGTGTAATTTCCACATCAGCGCTGTTATTAGCCATAGGTCGCTTGGCCTTTTCCTTAAGTTCCAACCCATGATGTATTTATATGTACAGACAAGGAAAAAATTATTTGAACTTCTGCTGATTTTGTAAGCTCGCCCACTAACAAAGAAATGATCATTCTACAATTTCAATGGCAGGCAGAAAATGTAAAAAATTTGATCCCTTTGCAAAATGTGATTTCTTGCCAATCATAGAGGTCAGATGTTTCTTGTAGTTGGTCATAAAGTTTCCCTGGGGGATATCTAGCCCTTTTCAAATGCCCTGGCTGAGAGAAGGAGGTTTCCGCAAATGCGAGTGTAGTTGTCGTGTTGCCTTGGCAGAAAAACACCCCCAGAGCGTAGTAAGTCCCCCTCCACCTTTTGTACTCAAATGCAGAGTTAATGCCAAAAAGCATGATTTTGGACTCATGGGACCACAACAGTTTCACCCAGTCCTTCTCTGAATCATTTAGATGTTCAGTGCTTTCTTGAGCAGGAGGGGGCATTGAGGGTGGCAGGATTTCAGTCCTGCATGGTGTAGTGTGTTACTAATTTCTTGGTAACTATGGTCCCAGCTGCCTTGAGATCATTGACAAGTTCCTCCCAAGAGGAGCTCCAGACCAAGAGAGACTGCCATTTATTTTATGGTTCTTTCATTGTTGAACCAACTGTTGTCACCCAGCATCTTGCCGATGGTCGTAAAGCCCATTACAGCCTTGCGTAGGTCTACAAACTTGTCTTTGAAATCCTTGGAAAGCTCTTTGGTCTTAGCCATGGTGCAAAGTTTGGAATCTGAATAGATTGATTGCTTCTATGTACTGGTGTCTTTTATTGAAACTATAGAATGATTTTAATAGTATTATTTAAGTATATGAAGAAGTGTAGTATGAGAAATACTTGAATTAACGGATTTACCTTTTGGAGTCAGAGTGGTTCCAGTCATACATTTGGTCACCACAGATTTTTCTATGACAGTGTGAAAAAGAGAAAAGAGCCAGTCAGAGTTCAGTGAAACCTGAGCACTCTTTGGTCATTTTAAATCACACTTTACCTTTCTTCTCAGATGGTGCTTTAGTTTTCTCCTTCTTGGCTGTGAGCGAACAAATATTAAAACAGAAACAATCAGGTATTAGCTTGAGCTATTTTGCTCTTTATGTATTACTGTAACAGGAACAAGGATGTAGGGCGTATGTCATCGCTATAGGCTTCACCCAGTTTAAACTTAAAACTTTCATTTCAAGTTTGTGTTCTGGGTGAAATAAATAATTCTAAGTGAATTGATGTGATTGTCATTGTGATACACATCACACAGTGCACACAGTGAAATGTGTCCTCTGTATTTAAGCATCATCCTTGCTTGGGCAGTGGGCAGCCATGACAGGCGCCCAGGGTGCAGTGTGTGGGCACGATGCCATGCTCATTGGTACCTCAGGGGCACCTTGGCGGATAGGGATTCGAACCGGGGCTGATTACGGGGCCACTTCCTTAACTGCTAGGCCACCACTGCCCCATTATACACCAACAAAAAGAGTACTTAGTTTATTGAGGATTTATTTGAGCCTCAGGATTCAGTCCGGCATGGGCTACTCCAGGTCCAGAGTTCGAATTGGAGTTTCATGTTCATCCTGTGTTATTATGTTTCCTGATTGTTTTCATCTTGGTCTGATTGTATAAAGCTGCCCTGTTCGTGTCTGTTTGCCGTCGGGGCTTTGTTCGGTGATGCCGAACAATGTCGTGTTAGCATGTATTAAACCCCAATCCTGTGACATTGTGCATATGCGTCCTTCTTCCTTGCCATGTCCAGCCAGTGTGACAATTTTTTATTGTTCCACTGTGTTTTTACTACCAAATATGTGACAATTGATTTCTGTAAATTGCAGCATTCAGGAAGATTACAGTTACCTTTCTTTAGCATGGATTTTATCTTGACAGCAGGCTCTGAAAATGAAGGCACAATAAAAATCTTGATGTCACTATTTTTTCAATGAACCTGGTCAATATTCCAAGGCGTTGGTGCGTTGGAGCTGCTTCAGTTATAAGCAAACAACAGTTCAGACTACGTCAAATGGTTTAACAGCACTTCTTCAAGTACATCAGACACAAAACGCCAGCTCTTTTAATGCTAACAATGGAACTATGACTAATGGCTGATGCCCTGTTGTACCTTGTGTAGGAGGAGATGGGTACAATGGGATAGCAGTTGGGATCATGGTTGTCAGAATGGGAACTTGGGCTCCTGGAAAATATGTTTAAAAGCACATGTCAAAGGTCAAGTGTCACTTTATCTCTATTTATTTTATTATTATTTTATAATGATGAAGTAAATTTGAAGTACTCATATTCACACTCAAATGAAATGAAATGAAATATTCAGATTAATGACGGGGTTGAAGTCATATAAACAGGTTCAAGAGTTAATTATCTTTTTTAGCCCCCTGAGTTCTGCGCAATTATTTATTCAAGGCGAGTCTCATCTTGCTGACATTTTATCAACAGGCCGTAGCAACGTGAAATCCATCCTACTTTTCATGATCAGTTCTATATTAATCTTCTGATTATTGTGAGATCAAATAGTCTTTAGCCTCAGGGCTGAGAGGAGTCGGCAAATACCTGCTGCTGATGGAGGGGGAACTGGGTTTTCAGTCACTACGTGATGCACTGTAACACAAATTGTGAACATATATTTACATAAAATGTTCATCACATCATTCACATTGAAGATGCCACTTCTACATGTAATTGGTTCAAAATTCCTTTCAACTTTTGTTGTCATTTGTGGCTGAATTAAATGTTTTCCGACACAAACACATCTGACTTTTTTTTTTTTAATGGCAAAGGCACCTGCCTATATAAAAATGTATTTGGCATATGTTATCAAGACGTAAGACAGAGGAGCTGTGTGCTGCTATATTCCTAAAGATGCAGAGGATAATTTTGGTGGGTGTAATACTCACCATACCAACCAGGTGGCGCCGGACAGTAGACTGGTGTTGGTCGACACGGAGCCGCTATCACACAGCCACAGACATGAATTATTTTTCATTTTAGCGGTCAGCAGTTCTAATAAGAAACTAACAGTCAAACTGAACATATAATTAGAGGATTAAATGAATGTCATGCTAAAGGAAGGTTATGCTTAAGGACTAGACGTCATAAAAGTGTTGTTTCAGGCATCAGGCTGACTTCTCTTGGGCACCATAGTGAGATTGAAACATGTTTACCTTCCTGAGAAGGCGGGGCTACATCAACTTGTTTAGACTCTTCCACCTTTTCTTCTTAAGAAAACAAGAACAAGTTCATGTTTTTGGGGGGTTTAGTGTTAGAACATTTATGAGGGAGTTGGAAGCGTGAGAGAAGGTACCTCTCTTCACTGTCACACCAGCAGTCGACTTATCCAGCCTGGGCTCTGTAGGGGGAGAATCAGTGCAGAGTTGAAGGGGCTTCTTCTTGCCCGTGTAATCGGGCAGCTTTGTGAATGTGTTCCTCTGCTGCTCCACACGTAGACAAGCTACAGTGCACTTCCTCGTGCACTGACACGTGCACATGCATACAAATATACAGGTTCACACACCTTCACGCACATAAATTCACTAGCTTGTGCACACATATTATTTCATGCACACAAACACGGACACATAATGTGTATGCATATGCGTGACTGCATCACACACTCATACACATACACACATTCAAGGTACATATGCATAGGTCATATAGACACATGCGATACTTGTTTTTCTGCAGGTTTTTTCTTTATCTGTCTTTCTCTCTCTCTCTCTCTCTCTCTCTCTCTGTGTGTACATGTGTGTACACTATCTGTGTTTCCCAGAAGCTCATGGAACATGTAATGGTTAAGGAAATGCTACTTTAAAATTCCTTATTTGTGTCAGACCACGGCATTTGAGCGAGAGCTATATATTCTCCGCCAAGAAAAACTTTGTATTTTTAATGAGTCTCTGTGTGTCAGGATTGCCTGCAGCTGGGCTCCACACCGGAACTCAATCCTGACGCCCCATAAATGCCGGAAGTTTCCGCCCGTTCGGGGTCGCTGGCATTCTGTCACGACTACGGACTTAGGAGGGAAGGAAGCGCAGAGGTCTGACATGTTGGGAAGGGGTTTTTATTAACAAATAAACAATAAACACAAATAAAGACTGGCGCGGTGGCCGAAAACGAATTTAACTTAAATAAAGAACATAAACAAACCCGTAGGCGTGTGGCGATTGCCAGAACTCAAAACACATAAAACTAAACAAGGTCAAGTTCGTGCATAGAGTTCACGAAAATGCCAGCGACCCCGAACGGGCGGAAACTTCCGGCATTTATGGGGCGTCAGGATTGAGTTCCGGTGTGGAGCCCAGCTGCAGGCAATCCTGACACTGTGCTGCATTTCTGAAGGAAGCCGCTGAACTGAGTCTCGACGAGCTTGTTAGCTACAACTGGGAATCTCTACATAAATGGCTCCCATATTTAAGGTATGATTTGACTGCTCTTCTGGGTGCAAATGTATCCAATTAGTAACCATCTGTTTTTTTGTCTGTTTTCATCTTCCTTATTTGGCGCCAACAAGCCTCACAAGCGTAATGAAGCATCAACCTTTATGTCCTCATAAGAGCCTCTGTGACTGCAAAAGTCCTTATAAATTTGCGGACATTCTCCATAATCCTGATTTCCATATTTCAAGTTTTCTTCATTGATTGAGACTGCATAGGAACGCATGCAGCAAATTAGTGCAGCTTGTAAAAACCGACTTGAAACCGACTCATCAGTAGAAATTGTTGAAAATTATTATTTCAGTTTTGCTGTCAAATGATTTTCAGTCTTAATGACATTTGAGTCAAAGCGGCCTGATTGAATCCCAAAACACTTGTTAATTAAATTGTGTTTATTTGGCAGTTGTCTACCCACACAAGTGTGCAAAAGGTCTGAATAATTTAATGTCACACAGCTTAGTGTTCACAAAAAATTTAATAAAAAACTAAATACAGGAATGAATTAATTGTTTCTATTCGGTGGGTCTGTTTAGAGAGGAATAATCAAAGTTCTCTTGAATGCAGTAACATGAACTTAACTGCACTAAGATAATGCATCTGTAAATTATAAGCAGGTTTCCATAATCTCCCCTATGCAAAGGGATGTTTCCTTTTGTTTGAGAATACGTACGGTTCCGAATACACTGTCAAAACAAGCAGCATTTTATACTGGGTGACAATGTGGATAACAACGTTTTCAAAGTGTTCTGAAAGCCTGTGATCTCATATAAAGATGTCCTGTGGGTCCCGTACTATCGACATATCTAAGTGGAATTTCCACAAAGCCGGATTTCTTAGTAGCCTGAATTGGCATGACGATAATTAGCAATAATCAAAGAAGAAGTCAGTGAATATGTTATTACATCATGCCTGTTCCAGTTTAGATGGCGATCTGTTCATGAAAATAAACCAACTGATATGTGTGACTATGCATTATTATTTTTTTACACAGGAATTAAAAAAAAATCATTTCAAAAAATGACTTTATTACCTAAATAAGTACCAATTCTCAAAATGAAGAGGAAAAAAATATATACATACACTACCATTCAGAAGATTAGGGTCATTTAGAAATGTCCTTGTTCTGGCATTTACATAGCATAGATAGACTACAGTCCAGACATTTTTTTCATGTAGTAAATGGCTGTGGTAGCTGGAAATGACTGTTAGTGATGAAATATCTGCATGAATGTTGAGATGAACTTTATCAGCAACTGTTTGTCTTCAAGTGGAACACTGCATTTGCTAACCCAGGTCTGTCAGTCTAAAAACTATGTTCATTATTAGAAACCAGTTGCACTGGTTAAAGAAGCAAGAAAACTGGCCAAATTC
The DNA here is from genome assembly GCF_900700375.1 of Denticeps clupeoides. Classification (NCBI taxonomy): domain Eukaryota; kingdom Metazoa; phylum Chordata; class Actinopteri; order Clupeiformes; family Denticipitidae; genus Denticeps; species Denticeps clupeoides. Next base: position 11,023,121 of record NC_041720.1, on the reverse strand, counting down.
AGTAAAAAATATGTATAACTACCTCATTATATCAATGAATATTTTCTATTTAAGCTTATTTCCCCAAATGACCCTAAACTTGGATCTGCAGCAGATGAAAACAATCGAAATATGGATCGATGTGAGTGACTCTAAAACTAGCACCTCCTGAAAAACACTAGTCATTCTGGATAAAAGCCATTAGGCAGACATTGAAGACAAGGTAACGGTTGCTAGAGTTTTAATTCCAGTCATTTTAAAAAGTCGTAGGTTTGATTGTTGTAGTGTACTTTATCTAATATTTACGTGGCTGAGCATAGTTTTTTTTTTTTCGTCTTTGCTTATCTCACTTGCTGAGAAATCCAACTTAATGGATTGGGCCCTACTGGGGTGAGAAGTCAAGAAATATAAATAAATAAGTAAATAAGATTTACAAGAATTACAATTTTTTATTTAGCTTTTGTGTTCGTGTTTTTCAGGAAACACGATGTCTAGTCACATCATTCACGGAAAGAGCGGAATTCATTCTTCAATGAATCAAACCGAGGTACGACAAGATACCTGTGGCTTTTTTCCTAAGTGTCTTGGGAGACTTCCTAGGACTAACAGCCTCTGGAAATAAGAAAAAAAAGGTATTTACTTCAGCCGTTCAGCTAAATCGGTCACATATAAACCTAGCTTTTACCTTTCTTCTTGGGTGTTCTTTTGAAGACGTCTTCCTTCTTCGCAACCTTTGGTTCTACAAAACAGACATTTTTATTAAACATTTTAGATTTTGAGTTTCTTAGTTGAAAATCTTTGATTAGTTGAAAATCTCCTGCTTCTTATTGCCTATTAGGCTTGACAGCCAGCAGAGATGATTTTTTGAAAGCACTTAAGATACCTGTGGGAGCTTCATCAATTTCATTCTCAGACACTGCTAGGTTCAGTACCTTTCTTCTTCAGCTTCTCAGCGGACGTTTTCTTTGGAACGTCAGCTTCTGGAACGTAGAACAATTAAAACATAACTCCCAGCAAAATATTGAGATAAGTCGAGGTTGAGAGAGCAAGTGTGCATTTTCCCTACAATGTTCAGTTCCCGTATTAAATTCTTTTTAGATATTGTTTTAGCCATTGCTTCTTTCAGAGAAGCACAGGGGTTTCACAAACCTCCACTTAAAGATTTTAGCATTGACTGGATTGCAAGCATCTGTAAGTCCAAAGTTATGAACAGAAGGTGAAGTTCATGAATGAATCCTCACATTCTTTATTAAAAAAGGACCAGCAACAATACGTGTATATTTCGATTTCACTGCTACCTTGCTCTGAATACACTGTCACTGGGTTTTTTTTTACTGGCGACTACATTGCCCATCGGCTTTGGGAGTGTGGTCGTACAACAGCATGGTGAGGTTCAGCACACTGTGTGCCACATAAGACCAAAGAGAACACCTCTGGCAACACCATGTAACGCCGGGCAGTAGCTCCCCGTAGCTACGGGAAATGTGGGAATGTGAGCAGCAGCAGCAGCAAAACACATGCCGCTCCCGAGGGATTGTCTGGTCGCACAAAAAAGCGGCCTGTTAATTTCACGCCTAAAGGTTGCCCCGAGCCAAATTCTGAGCCACAGGACAGTGCTAGAAAGAAGAGAATATTGAAACCATATAAGGTAACACAAGTTAATAATGAAACATCCATCGGTAATAAGAAGAATTAATTACATTAGTCTATTTATTACATTCGCCATGAGGGCAGAATGAGAATATAGTTATATAAAAAAAAACTTTGTTATGGATACTGTACTGTGATGCCCATTTAAGGATATTGGTAACACAAGCCACCAGCAGGGGGAGGTGTTGCATGCTTGTTCACCAACCAGTTCCCAGAGCAACAGAGTCTGAAATAAAGTAGAGGTCACCATTCTTCTAACAAATCTCTCAGCGACCTCGCGGTGACAAGCAAACTTTTCATGTTGCCATGTGTGTTTCTGGGCCATTCGACTTTGGTAGGACGAACCTGCTCGAGAAAGTGCTCCCGCTACCGAGACACACTGCACGACCTGCGGCAAAAAACGTACCTCTTTTAGCTACCCCTTTCCTCTTGGCTATAAGGAACAGAACTGAAGTTACTGAACAGTACAACCTGTCTCACAACAACATATATAGTGTGGAAAATTTTTTTTTTTAAATTATGCCTGTATGCATGCATGTATGATATATAGTATATTACATAAATGTAATATGTGTACAAATGTGAATTGTATCATACATGCATGCAGAATGTTTTATTGCGTACAGTGTACTATACTGTATGCAATGGATCCAGTGAGTCTCTGCTCACTTCTCATTTCACACGTATGAAATTCATTATAATACACGTACCGTCTTTTAGAGTAACCTTTTCCTCGCTCCTCCCTCTTCCCCTTTTCTCCGGCTTTGCTAGAATGTATATATTGTGCGTTAATTACCAGACATTTTGTGCACGTACATTTCTTATAGCAAGCTCATGGTGGATCATTACCATCTTTGTCAGCTTTTCTGGCGACCTTCTCCTCTGCTTTAGTCTTCTTTTTCATCTCGCGCTTTACTGTGGAGAAACAGAGCTAACATTACCGCACAGCATGACACAGTACAAATGAAGCAGACGTGTGCAAAGTGCAAATTATGTCATACCGTCGGACTTCTTGGCCTCTGTTTTATCTGCACAGTTTAGAAGAAATAGGAAATTACCATTACTATATATATATATATATATATATATATATATATATATATATATATATATATATCTATATATATATATATATATATATATATATATATATATATATTCTCTATATATATATATCTATATATATATCTATATATGCTACTATATCTATATATGCTCTATCTCTATATATATCTCTCTCTCTCTCTATCTCTCTCTCTCTCTATCTCTCTCTCTCTCTCTCTCTACTCTCTCTATAGCCTCTATCATCTCTCGTCTCTCTCTCTCTCTCTCTCTCTATATCTCTCTCTATCTCTCTCTCTCTCTCTCTCTCTCTCTCTCTGCTCTCTCTCTCTCTCTCTCTCTCTCTCTCTCTCTCTATCTCTCTCTCTCTCTCTCTCTCTCTCTCTCTCTCTCTCTCTCTCTCTCTCTCTCTCTCTCTCTCTCTCTCTCTCTCTCTCCTCTCTCTTCTCTCTCTCTCTCCTGCGCTCTCGCTCTCCTGCGCTTCTCCCTTGGGTTTTCTGCCTCTGGCCGCCTTTCCGCCCTTTTTTTCTATTCCCGCCACCCAATCAGTCAGTAGTCCCTCATTAGAGGGATAAAAATACTTGCTTTGAGGTTAACCACAAGATGGCAATGTTGGAACTAAAGCTACTTATGCATGCACACACACACACACACAATGAAATTTTGCCCAAGCTACCTGTGGCTTGTATTGCACACTCTGATGTATACTGTATGTGTACAGTTTACTGCAGTGCTGTGCACAGCATGCATGTGTGATTGCACACAGACGTTGCATTAGCTTTCTGTGATCGGTCGAGAGAGCAGAAAAAAAAGCGTTCTCTCTTGTCGAGCAGCACCTGCTCTTGGTACACCTTTGACTTCTAAAGGCTGCCATCTGCACAGATTTATGTGCGGCCCTTCATGATCACCCCGGTTAACCCACGGTTAAATACCTTTCCTTTCCTTCAGTTCGGTGGGGGCTTTATGCCGTTTTTCTTAAAACAAAAACAGGGAAAAACATTACACACGCTTGCTGAGCTGTATCAGGCTCACAGTGCTTTCGTCATGCCGCTCTGTCATGCCGAGCTTCCTGTATAACTTTCACTCAGCGCCAGAATGGATTTTTCAATCAATGGCAATAAATATGTAAACAACCGCGTGTAAGCCACAGAGCCCCGGTCTACCCCACAGGCCATCCGTCAGTCAATCAAATCCGTCAAGTTCAAACGTACAGCAGCAGTATTGTCGGATGAAAGCCCTGGGGGGCAGGTTGATCTGAGGTAGCAGTGGATGGGGTCAGAGGATTGTGCAACTGTCACGTCCAAATTGAGGTAAATGCTGAATTATGTATCCCACGGAAGGACGAAAAAATGCATTTAATAACATCTGTAGATGCTGGTGCAAGATTGAATTGAATATACTGAAGCGATTGTTTTATTGAACAAATAACGTGCACTCACGCGCCTTGGCAGGCCTCTCAGTGCGCATTCATAAATCATAAGGTTATTACTAGAATTAATTTAAAAAGCGTGGGCTGTAAGTCACAGGCCACAAATATGACAGCTTTATTAGTGCGGCCGATTGCTTAAATTTGTCAGAATTAATGTGACACTTTGTGATTATGTGCTATACGCCATCAGGAGGGAGATAGAATCTCTGACATTCCCAGACCCAGTCATAAGGCAAAAATGGATAGGTAGATGGATAGATGGATAGATGATAGATGGATGGATGGATGGATGGATAGACAGATAGATAGATAGACATTCGCTGAAAAATGTAGCTGCTTTCAAACCAAAATGCAAATGGAATTTGAAGATTCCTCATCTGCCAGACGATGGTAAAATGGCTTCTTTATTCCGGCACCTTTTGTTTTTAAGTTGTTTCTTTCATAGTGACCTTTTGCTTGAGTGCTCTTAGCTGATAGAAAAGGCTGCTCCTCATGTTATCCTGATTAAATTTTGAAGGACGGAACGAAAAAAGCCGAGAGAGGTGGGGGGGTTTTGATTTTTGTTTCTTTTTCACGTGCTTGAAGCATTTTGACAACAAAACGTGGCGTCATGGCCACTGCAGTATCTACAATAACTGTCTGAAATGAAACGACAAAAGTCAATTCAGCACAAACAAAAAGTTAGAAATTGATCCGTTTCACTTCACACGCTTAATAGCGTATTGTAATTGCATTAATATTTCAGATCAGAAAACGCTTAGACGTCTAAAAAAAAAAAGGAAATATTTCTCATCTCAATTGCCTTCGGAGGAAAAAATATATTGGGGAACTCTTCCGCAGTCCTCCCACAGCGTGATTTGCTATTTGATGGAGCCTGCCCCAGAATTCCAGACTCTCGGCAACATGAAGAGCAAACAAGCCGACGCCTACCTGCTCCTTCTGCCTTCTTCCTCTGTGCTGCTGCAGGCTCCTCGTGCGTTGGCTTGCTTGCCTCCTTCACAGCCCTGGCTTTAGGCTCCTCTGATAAGCGGAGAAAAGCGAACAAAGGCGCGTTGGTATATTTTCATTACAACAAAACGAACAGAACAATGCATGTTATTGATATTCAACCTTTTATTCTTTTTTCTCAAAGCTCCATGAGGCTGTTTCGGTCCTTTTGAGTGTAAATCAGACTGTTCTTTAAAAGGTTTTTTTTTTGGGGGGGGGGGGGGGGGGGGGGGGGGGGGGGCTGAACACCCCAGCAGGCCCCGTCTCAGCAGGGAGAAATGAAAGAGGTCGGCAGACAGCAGATGATGCGGCGGGGGGGCCCATCTTACAATTTATAATATTTAGGTCAGTTTACAGCAACGAGGATCTTGCCGTAACCAATCATTTACACAACTTCAAACCGTCCAACATTTCACTTGAAATTAGGAATAATGAAATTATATCACAGTGCATCTTAATAAATTGCTGTTTAATGTGTCTGTGGATCTGCAATTCCACACAGAAACATGCAGAAACATTGCAAAATCAGATAAAATCTGTTGCTTGAACAGAAGCCCTGTGTCTGATAAAGGAAGATCGATCCATGTGGGGAAGAAAATGTAAAGCGCATGTGCAGGGTGATAAAATGCACCACGCTTTAGAAATGCAACTGCAGGAGTTGATGGGCTAAAATGGAGCTTGTAACTTCACCTTTGCTCTACAGCACTGATCTTTTCCACCCGACACAAGCACCCGTCTTTTATTCTAACTCACTTTTCAGAGTCTGAAATCAGAGCTGAGACGGCCGACCTCTGCACTGACACACATTCATGGATTTTCCTTTATTATTACTTTCCTGCGCTCAGGCAAATATTTCACAACTACAAGAAAAAAATGGAATTGCAGCTGATTCAATTGAACAAATTGCGGCAACAACAACAAAAAAAAAGTTTTTCAACTCCCCTGGTAGGGGTTAAGGCTCCACTTTTCTTGGAGTGTGGCATCTTGTCAGAGGTTCTAGAGGGGCTTCTAAATAAATTTAGTCTCTCTCGAGGCCCCTGCCGGCTGTTGTGACCGGGTCTGATAACTCGTGTACACACTTTCCATCCAAAACACTTCTATCCAAAACAGCTCGGACAGATAGAGCGTCAGCAAATTTCCTAAATATATGAAAATACAAAATCATGTGATTTTCAGGAAATGCATTTTTCCTGCAGATTATTGGGCTGGCCATTTCCATGTAGAGCCCATGTACGAGCCACTTTCAAACTACTGCTAAAACGTCTAAGTGGCAGTGGTGGGCAGTGGTGGCCTAGCGGTTAAAGAAGCGGCCCCGTAATCAGAAGGTTGCCGGTTCGAATCCCGATCCGCCAAGGTGCCACTGAGGTGCCACTGAGCAAAGCACCGTCCCCACACACTGCTCCCCGGGCGCCTGTCATGGCTGCCCACTGCTCACCAAGGGTGATGGTTAAAAGCAGAGGACACATTTCATTGTGTCACTGTGTGCTGTGCTGCAGTGTATCACAATGACAATCACTTCACTTTCACCAAGTCATTCATCCAAGATGTTGCTTATATTTGGCTTATTTATTATATGTAACTTATTTTAAACACTTCACAAATACTACTTGATTTCTGCCTGTGATTGCCTACATCTGCAATGAAACACGGTCAGCATTTGGGTGTAAATACGAGCCATATGAATGCCTTGGCGACATGGCATGGACGCGAATGCACCACCTCACAGGACAGGGTTTACTGATGAGACATGGTACACGGACAAAAGACAGCAATACATGGCACATGGTACAGCAACGGGGACAAGGTAATACATACAATAACAAACTCTTACACACAGATGCACGATACAAACTCCGATCCGGAACGCGGGAGCAGAGCCTCTCCCAACGATGGGCGAAGCAGCACACACAGCATCTCCAGTTCCGAGGAGGCCTCTCTGTTTCATGTTCCTAGCTTTCATGATGCCATGCATTTGCTAAACCTTTTTGGTTGTTAGGTATTTGGCTGAAGATTGAAATACATGTATGGTGTTTGGGGATTTGGTTGGATGCTAAAGCAAGGATTCGCTCAGGCCGCCATACAAACTAGAAGCCCCACTGGTTTTCATTTAAAAGCCGAATTCACGGGCTGAATTAATACCATGTGTTCTTAACTGTATATTTTTTGTTTTTTTACAGGGTCATTCAAAACCCTTGATGTATCGTAATAACATTTTTTGTCATGATTTATCCTGTATATTAATATCTGTAACACAATACATAATTCTTATGGTATTAACCCAGTGAGTAACACACCTTCTCATGAACTTGAAGGCCACAAAGTCACAGGTTCAAACCACACTTACTACCATTGTGTCGCTGAGCAAGACAGATAACCCTGTGTGTTTCAATGGGGGACTGTCCCTGTCACTACTGATAATCATAATCCTAATCTCGCCCCAGACCTGATTAACCAGTCATAAACTACATAAATGATATGTGTGCTCATTATCTTGTATATTCAGTAGAAGAGCCAGTGGTTTGTGTGTGTGTGTTTGTGTGTGTGTGTGTGTGTGTGTGATGTTTCTAAAGGCCACATGTGCTGTGGCATTTCCTCTGTGTGGATCACAGATCAGTCTCAGTCTCAGTCTCTGTGAAGCAGTATAGCACATGGGATCTCATTAATAAACTGAACGATATCCCTTCTTCCTTTAGGAATTTAGTGATTTTTTTATAATCATGAAAGACACTGCAAGGTGGAATGCTGTATCTAATTTATTATTTATGACACTATATGCACTCTGAGGTAAAATGCTTAAAATGCTTTTGCTTTATTCATTATTAATGTGAGTTGTGGAATTTGAAAATCTTTTAACTCTCTTCCATGATTTATGTAAGGAGCAGGGATGAGTAACCATGTCCGACATACAGGTTATGGCCTATTAGTGTACTTCCCAAGTCTAGTGATTAATAAGCTCCACAAGCATTTCCAAAGAATGTTTGACTCAAAGTGTCTGGCCCTCTTTTTAATGAAATACATACATATATAGACATACATATATATAAATATTCCTGTGAGTGTGGTGTGTCTTTGTATGAGAGGGCGGACCCTCTAAATGAATGGCTCTGCCCCGGTGCAGTGATTGGCTGCTTCTTTTTAAGGACCCATTTCCAGGGGTAACAGGAGTTTGGGGAGGGGGCTAGGATCACTATCATGTAAAAACAAACAGGTTTTTCAGATATCCTTTTCCCTTTGCCCATTTGTCTGTCGACCCACAGTCACAAAATTAAGGTTCTGCATTTAACTCATCACCTTAGTGAGCAGTGGACAGCCAAGAAAGGCGCCTGGGGAGCAGTGTGTGGCGATGGCGCTTTGCTCAGTGGCACCTCAGTGCCGCCTTGGCAACCTTTCGATTATGAGTTTGCTTCCTTCCTGTCATAATTACGGCTACCAATTCCAATAGGCTCAAAGAGGGAATCAGACAGTAAACACATTTTGGAACAATACCGACTTAAAATGCTTGAATAAGTGTTCCAAATAAAAAAAATTAAAAACTCTTTGACAAAAGTCAACGAATCAACTTCTTTTTTGCATATAGACTCTTTAACATGAGGTGTAATAGGACAGTGCTGGGAGATAGGTACTGCTAAGGTTTACTGCCGCTCTTTGCACGATGAAAATGCCTAGGATGGTTACTAGTTTGCTTTGTCCCTACGCCGAAATAAATAATAAAGTTAAATACAAGTTAGTTAAGTTACATTAAAATGATTGAGAGTCTAACTGTTTCTGTCCTATGTTGTGCTTAATTAGCTTGTTAAAAGACGTTCTGTTGTATTCTGTATACACTGCGAGTGAAGGCTTTTCTGTCAATATATGTACATTGTAGGTTGGAGTTTTTGATAGAATAGCCTAAACGAAGCACAACCCTGCCACCAACTCACTCTTAGCAATTACGGCTTTTTATAAAGGGGTTTTTATACTCTTGTATTTCTGACCACGTCTTACCTTTTGCCTCTGCCTTGCGCCTTTCCTCCTCCTTCGGTTTTTGATTCGACTTTTCTCTTTCTTTCAACACCTCCTTTGCTTTCTCTCTCCTTAACCTCTGTGTCTCTGTGAAATAAGTAGAAAGCGGTTTATTGCTCGCCACTGATAGTTGCTGTGGTGTGTTTGTATGTGTGTGTGTGTGTGTGTGTGTGTGTGTGTGTGTGTGCGTGTGCGTGTGTGTGTGTTTGTGTGCTGCTTTAACTGGCATCTGTGCTCAGGAAGCACTTGCTATTGTTCGGCTTTCTGTGCACTCTCTCTAACTTAGTGAGGCTTTCAGCAACTTGCATCAGTCCCGTTTCATGGCAAGGTTTTTTATTCTTAATTTTTTTTTTTTGTCATTCTCAGTATCATGTCAATTTTTTATTTTTGGTTTTATGACATCATTTAGTTCTTAATACTCAGTTAATGTTCTTTGTGTCATGTTATTTGATATTATTTTGATTCCACATTAATTTTGCATAATCTCTTTTTTTTTTTTGTTACAGCTTTTTCAGTATGGTTTTAATATACTCCTAATTTAATTTCCGTTTTATAATCTCACACAATTGCAGTCTTCAAACCAGAATTGTACTGTGAAACTCAAACAGCACATCCCTAAATTTTATCCTGATAAATAAAGAAAATAAGAAGTTCAGCAGCTCTGTCTTGATCACACTATGGAGTGGTTGTCACACGTAAAAATAATTTTGTTAATTTCTACAAAAAAATAAAAATGTCAAGATGTTTACATTTACAAATGATGCAATGCATCAATTTTCTTGTAACCCATAGCAAATTAGAGGTTAAGTGCGTAGTATTTTGCTGCGACTGCAACGACATGTGCTACTGCCACCACTCCTACTACAGCTAGTACAAAGCAAAACACATGAAAACCAGAGTCCACACGTCCTTCTGTGACCTGTCCAAGTATCTAGTTTGGCAGGGAGGGTTATTGGGCCAGCTGTAGTAGAGTGCTCCTCATGCAGCGTTTCCCTGGCATCCACCCAGCGCTGTGCCCACTGCCCCTCCCAGCACTCAGCTCGGGGTTGGAATCGCACAATCGCATGGCCACGACTGCCTGCCTCCCCCAGAACGCTCCCTAATAACATTAGCCGACTTTCAGAGCCGGTCTGCCCAGCTTTAGATTTTATGTGTGTGTCATATTAATGCCAATGCAGCCAGATTGTTATAGGTCCAGTTAGGGATTAATTTTATAACGCAATCCATCCAGTCATGTGGAGATGCTGTAAAATGTTTCAATTATGAGGGAACTAAAAGCACAAGACTGTTTAACAATACCCTACTTCTGTTCCCTGTCACAAGATCTGATTACATTTGATGCAAGGGCCCTCATATGAAATAAAACAAAACCACATTAAAAAAGCAATGGCCATAACGAAAGCTGAAACATAAATCTCCTTGCATTGTACATTAGTCATTACGTAATTATTATGAAATTAGGTAGCCTCCTGTTGCTAAAATGTATGCAAATAAAACGTTGTGTATTAATCCTGAAATCTCAACAGAACACATGTACGCTGCATGCATGTTAATGGATGTAGTAATGTTGATGTAATGTTCAGATGTAAACAGGTGAATAGGAATGATGTGTAACACAGATACTCCAATAGATTTTTTTCTTTTGGCTTAGTTTCAGTTTTGCAGGTAAACTATCCGGAACAAATGCATGGGTTTAGTACAGAGAATCACCTCCTTCAGGACACTGCAATACAGCAATCGAAACAATGAATGCAGACACGTTTAGTAAAAAAAAAAAAAACACTGACTGCTGAGGACAGAGCTGCTTCACTCGCAATGAAACAGGTTGAAACGATTTTTCCATCAACATCCAGCAATTTCACAGAAACCAGCATAATCCTGGTGGGACTGGTCTAGGTATGAGCATGTATGAGTGTGTTGAGGAAGATGGAGAACAACTTCTCAGTACCTGTGTGAACAGCATCATCATCATCATCATCTTTCTTCTCATCTTTGGCATCTTCATCACTCTCTTTGGGCTCATCTTCTAAAATAGCAGGAGCAACATCACAATCTTTTACCTCAACAATCTTTGCCTATTAAAACATCTTCATCGCTACTGTCTACATGAAGTCCAAAATCATTACTGATAGGACTATTAGGACTAATTATCCTCATCATCATCCTCATTGCCACTGTCAACAGGGTGAGTGGTAGTGTCTTCCTCATCTGTATCAGCAACTGTCATCATTCTTACCTTTCAGTAGATCAGCAGGTTTGGTAGCATCATCCTCGTCATCCTTAATGTCTCCATGATCATCTTTCTCTTCTTTAGTTTGGTCAGAATCTTCATCTTTTTGGTCATCCTCACCAGCATGGTCATCCTCAGTGTCATCGGTAGCAGCAACTACATTGGATTTTTCATCGTCATCATCTTCATGTTTTTTGTCATCGTCATCATCATCATCATCATCATCTTGATCTTCATCTACAATGTCAGTTGTACTGCTGGCTTTGTCATCGACATCAGTCATTTCATCACTTTTTTCTTCATCACCATCCTGAATGTGAGCTTCACCAGGCTGTGTGGTTTCAACTTTCTCTTCCATGTCACCATCTTCATCATCAGGCGACTCAATGGTCATGTCACTATCACCATCATCTTCTTGGCTGTCATCAGCAACATTTGTAGAGGTGTCAGTGTCATCATTTTTGTCTTCACTTTGAAGTTTTTGGTCATCTTCATCATCGTCATCACCTCCTGCTTCAGTTGCCGGTATGGTTTTGGCTTCATCATCATCATCATCATCATCTTCACCATCAGATATGTCCTTGCTCATCTCATCATCTGCAGCATTGTCAACCGCTGCAGCAGCGGCGAGAGCAGCAGCATCTGCGGCGGCTGCGGCGGCCTTCACAGCGGCAGCGGCGGCATCTGCAGCGGCGGCGGCGGCCGCATCAGCAGCGGCGAGGGCGGCGGCGGCAGCTGCTGCAGCGTCAGTGGCAACGGCAGCCGCAACGGCGACAGCTGCTGGCTCTTCATCTTTGGCTTCCACATCTTCATCAGTGTCTGTTTCAGACTTCTCTTTAGCCTCCTCTGACTCGTCCTCCTCGTCCACATCTGCTGCTGCTTCTGCCACCTCTTCCTCTTCAGCTTTCTCTTCTGTATCCTCATCCTCTGGTTCCCCAGTATCTGCTTCTTCTGGTTCCCCAGTATCTGCTTCTTCTGGTTCCCCAGTATCTACTTCTTCTGGTTCCTCAGTATCTACTTCTTCTGGTTTCTCAGTATCTGCTTCTTCTGGTTCCCCAGTATCTGCTTCTTCTGGTTCCCCAGTATCTGCTTCTTCTGGTTCCCCAGTATCTGCTTCTTCTGGTTCCCCAGTATCTGCTTCTTCTGGTTTCTCAGTATCTGCTTCTTCTGGTTCCCCAGTATCTGCTTCTTCTGGTTCCCCAGTATCTGCTTCTTCTGGTTCCCCAGTATCTGCTTCTTCTGGTTCCCCAGTATCTGCTTCTTCTGGTTTCTCAGTATCTGCTTCTTCTGGTTCCCCAGTATCTGCTTCTTCTGGTTTCTCAGTATCTGCTTCTTCTGGTTTCTCAGTATCTGCTTCTTCTGGTTTCGCAGTATCTGCTTCTTCTGGTTCCCCAGTATCTGCTTCTTCTGGTTCCCCAGTTTCTGCTTCTTCTGGTTCCCCAGTTTCTGCTTCTTCTGGTTCCTCAGTATCTGCTTCTTCTGGTTCCCCAGTATCTGCTTCTTCTGGTTCCCCAGTATCTACTTCTTCTGGTTCCACAGTATCTGCTTCCTCTTGTTCTTCCTCTTCTTGTTCCTCTTCCTCCTCAACCTCAGCTTTGTGTTCTTTTGATTCTTCAGCTTCCATCTCTTTGTCAGCCGCCTGAGCTGTCTCATCTTCCTCCTCTTCATCCTCAATTGTTTCTTCTTCTTCCTCTTCATCTGCGATCTCTGCATCTTCCTCCTCCTCCTCCTCCTCATCTACTTCTTCATCGTCTTCGTCTGCCTCATCCTCCTCCTCTAGTTCTTCCTCTTCCTCCTCTAATTCTTCTTCTTCCTCCCCCTCCTCCTCGCCCTCATCTAAAAATTCTTCCTCCTCTTCCTCCTCCTCTTCATCCAGGTCCTGGACCCGCAACTCTGCAACTGCATCACAAAGCTATTTATCTTAATGTGAGGGTCAGTGACAGATCCGTACAGGGGAGGAGATGCATGTGTGAGGCATAAAAATGAAAAAGTGCAGCCCAGTGCAAGATTTACAAGCACTTTCATTACTATCATGGTGCTTGTTCCGCTAAAGCTGAGTCCCCTTTATCTAACTAAATATGAATGTGTGTGTGTGTGTGTGTGTATTGCATGAATGGCTTATATGCATACTGTACAATGTGATGCATGCTGTACTGTATTGGCCCAAATATATGACTTTTTTATTCATTTTTTCCCACTCATAGTATGTCTGAAATAACACTACTTTCAGGGTTTATACACATAAAAACTATTTGGATGAAGGATGAAGAGAGGTTTTTTTTCAGGATTTCTTCGTACATATATTTGCACTTTAAATGTGGCTAATTAATTTAAAAGAGAAATAAATTGATTTAAAGAAATTAATTTTATTTACTGTATTTAAATTAATAGTCATGTACCTTATCTTCATTATCTTCAAATAAAATACAACCAAAAAGAGGTTTTCTAATAAATGACTAACTGCACAACCTAAAAAAAGGTCGTCTTACATTTGGGTCAATACGTTCCTATTTCCTATTGCAAGGCTGCCATGTGCAAATCACTGTAGCAGATCAGTGCTCACCCATGTCTCCATATGCATGTGGTTGCACAATTAAGTGAAAAATGTACATTGTGGGTCCATGTATGAGTGTAAAATCTTGACAGCTATGCGGTGCAAGCGCCATAAGAACATTTGATGGCTGTAGTCATTGAAACCAGCATGATTCAACATCCACACAGTTTTTGCAAGCAATGCCACTGGCAAACAAATGGAGGGTTGGACAGTTTCTACGTGGGACAAGTCAGTCAGTCAGATTTCAGCTGTCTTGCTGACAGTAAAAGAGACAGAGGATTGCAGTGGAGAAAGCAGGAACCACTTCAACATTCCCCCGGTACAAGTGCGGTAGGTGTGGAATCACCTTAGTTGACACACTTGTTAGATTCAACAGGAAGAACAATGCCTCTGTGCATTTTGTGGATTGGGAAGAGGGTTGGAGTGGGACTCTCCGGGGACCCTTGTCTCTGTAATAGTTTTAAATATGCACGCTTTCGTCTTAAAATTGATCATGATTAACTTTCAAATGGTTCAAAATGTGTTATTTATTAGTTACATTATTAAACAGATTGTCAGTCTAAATAAATACATATGTTACATGTATTCCAACATCCCAAGCATGCAAGCATGGTGTTTGCCAACAATGAAATGCAACAAAAGCTACATAAAAGGCATGCTTAACATTTATGATTACATGCTAACAAGACAAAAACATTACGAAACGATAGAGAATAATAAAAATAATACATAGACGTGCTATGATTCCGTAATAACAGATATTGCAATGTGCAGCACGGTGATTAAACAAAAGCTGAATAAATCCTGATTAAGATGCATTCTCTCGGCTTGTAGAGGCTTAAATGGCCGATTCTTTCCATTTTGCTAATGACAGCTAACGAGCGCCTTGCCCACCATCTGATTGGCTATGAGAGCCCAATTAGACAGCAAATTATTTACTGACTCATGAAATTAACACTCAGAGGTGGCCCGGGGTCCATTGTCTGGCAATCATTCCACGTCTGTTCACTGTCATTAATCATGGAAAGCAAAAAGAATTTACGTTGCCATCCTTAGAACACAGAAGACAGAGATAAATTAAAGAAACACAAACCTTTTTTTCTGGATGGCAGAAACTCCCCTGTAAAACAAAGAGGTGATGGATTAGTTTGTGTGACTGAGTCCATACCTGACAAACACTGATTGGGTCATTGACACGGCTGATGAATGAGTTATCGAGTTATTCCGCATATGCCGGTCGAAGCCAAATGCTTTCATTTTTTTATTTCGTTTTTTTTTTTTTTAAGTGTGTGGTTAAGCATTGCGACTTCCAAACAGAATGAATTTGGCAAAGGAATAATGTGTCAGACCGTTTGTTGCATCATCGCGCCACCCCAGCATCTGCTTCGTTTTCCTCACATCATCCTCGCTTCATTGTGCGGAATGATGCAAGCTTTCTGCACATCGAAGGGCCTTTGGAGCATCGTCCCATTTAGGCACCATGTTCATTTCATGATGGGTGGGAGTCAAGCCAAAATCTTTCAGAATCAACCGAGATGATTACGGATTGTGTTAATTACACACGCAGCTCCTGGCATATACTTATTGTGGGAGGGGAAATATCGAAATTAGGCAATTAAGTTTTTGGTTTTTTGTCTTCATTATTGGTAGAATTTCCTTTATTTGATGCAGTTTCATATAAAAACATAATTCATATTCTGATTTGATTCAATTAATTCTCTCATATTGAGAAAATCCTAGTGCTTAGAAAAAAAGTGAACGTGATTGTGAAACACTGCAGCACAGCTCACGGTGACACGAAATGTGTCCTCTTCTTTTAACCATCACCCTTGCTAATGTATGGGGACGGTGCTTTGCTCAGTGGCACCTCAGCGGATCAGGATTCGAACCGGCAACCTTCTGATTATGGGGCTGCTTCCTTAACTGCATGGCCACCACTGCCCCAGAAGGACAGTCTGGTCCAAGTCAAATGCTTGCTCAGCCACTTCCTATTGGTTCCTCTCAGATCTCGCTATGGAGCAACTGGCTTGATGATTGACAACCTCCATGACTGGGTCCTTTGAGTTTTAAGATCATTTCTGATGGATCCACAGACTGAGCTTTCAGACAGCAGAGACTGAAAGGCTCTTTTACTTTTTGGTGGACAGCATGTTTAAGATCCATCAATGTGGGAGAAGAGATTTAACACACTGAACAGTTTTATCAATATATATATTCAGTGACCGGAGCAACATATTATTTTTCTCGAATTTATCAATTGATGAGGTTGTCTGTGTAAAATATAACATGTTCGTTATATTCTTCTATGAACTAATGAGCAAACCATAACAAAGCACCGTCCCCACACACTGCTCCCCGGGCGCCTGTCATGGCTGCCCACTGCTCACCAAGGGTGATGGTTAAAAGCAGAGGACATTTTGTTGTGTCACCGTGTGCTGTGCTAAAGTGTTTCACAATCACTTCACTTTCATAATCCAAATGTTTATCAATTGTCGCCGAAAGTTTATACCACAATCCAAAAATTAAATAATGCTACTTTAGCTCAGCTGTCCAAACAGGATGAAACTCTCAGCCTTTTTCACGTTTTGGTTGAGATTTGGCTGAGACGATCATCTAATCATCAGGTCATCATGTTAAAGAAACATGTAGAAATGGAAAGTGTATTTGCTTGCAGCTGTATTTGCTGCATATTGCAGTCATCAGTGTATCGTCCCCGCTTAACAGCTGACATTTGCAATATCCGAAGCATTTTCTGCATAGATAAAAGAAATCATTGCGCATCGCTTTTGTTGTTAAAAACAGTGTAACTGTGATGAATGCAGAACAAATTGCTTAACCAAACAACATTTAAAAAGGATTTGTTACAAATCTGATCCCAACAAACCTTTTTTCCTCACAGGATGGGGTGTCACATCTAAATGAAGCCAGAGAAAGAGGAAAGGGGCGAGAGAAAGAGAGCGAGAATGAGAATTAGAGTCGACATACAAGAAAGGAAGCCACAAAATAGATCTTGTGAAATTTTGATGAGTGCTGAATAAATTATACATGCCGTAAAGGAAGAATGGGAGAAAGAAAATGGCCCGTCTCTGAAGGCACTTTTTTTTCTCATTTCCCTGAGAACAGGAGACACGCCGCAGCCGCACAACAACGCGAGCTCAGAACCTTGCTTTAGTGCAACATTTCACAGGAGAGGAGCGTTGGGTGGGGAATGTCACTTAATTAAAGAGAAAAATGTATCTCCTCAAATGTCAAACATCTAGATTACGGCACCCTGTACCCCCAAAGGTGACAAAAACAACAGAAAATAGGAACAATTTTATTCACCGGTGTATTCTGCCAACTGCAAGCAAATGTGCTGAAAATAAATCTCATTCTCTAACACGATTTAATTCAATCATTCAATAATATTCAATAATCTCAATTAACCTATTTGAAGTAAGGTGTTTTTATAATTACTGAAGTGGTCTCACACTTCCAAGCTCAGATCTTGTGGAGCTTGCATGTTCACCCCATGTTGGCCCAGGTTTCCTCTGTTCTCTTGGTGTATTGGTGACTGTCCCTAAGTGTTAGTATGTGGTGAGTGTCTTTAGCCCTGCCCTGCACGCAGTGTCCCAATTTGGGACTCTGACTAGTGGTTATGAAAACTGAGTGAGAGAATTCTCCTTTAATTATAACTAGAATAATTTATTTATTCCTATTCCTGATTGGAGGGGAAATATTATTATGTGTACTTAAAATGAAATGATTGGCTGGATTTTTCTTTCATTATTGGTAATTTGTCATATTAAATTGTAACTATAGGTATCAATTTCAGCAAAAAAAAAAAAACAGAATTCAGAATCTACTTCTACGAATTGATGCAGATGCTGTTGTGCTGGCTGATGTTGTTGTACTGTGATCTGGGGTGATTGTGGCCTACAGGGATTTCTACTTTCTGAGCCTGACAAATGAACATCTGCGTTTAAATCTCACTTATAAAACTTATTAAATTATGTCAGTGTGCCACTGAGTATATTTCACACTTGACTGGTGGATATAAGTAAGAGTGAAAGGTCTTGTTGTACACATTCATACAATACATCTAATATAAAATACATTCTATATGCACATATATGTACATGTACAAGACCTATTTAATATTTAATATTCCAATCTTAACATATTCTCTATGCATATGATCTACATAGTTTCTATGAAAGTTTGTATAATACATGTAATCTCTATTGTAATACATGTAATACAATTAATATAATTCATTTGGAGTATTATTATTTCATTTCATGCTATTTGTATATTCTGTTTAGTCTGTTCCTTATATTTCACCAGATATTGGTTTATGAGACAAATTGAATGTAAAATACTTTTTATTTACAGCTTCATAATGCACTGGTTCAAATACAGGGTACATACATTAAAAAGGCATAGATATGTGTATGTGAGTGTGTGAGCACAGTAGGTAAAATTTACTATAAAATTTATGGAACAATATACAGTCCCTGACAAAAGTCTTGTCGCTTACCTATTTTGTAGAAACACCTGCTATTAACCTGACTTTTAATTAATCAAATGAATCAATTGGTGTTCGAAATAACTCATATGAAAAGCTGAAACCCTGAAATGCATTAAATTATATTTAATGCATTGAAATTAATTTGTTTCACTGAAAAAAGATTTTGGCATGACAAAAGTTTTGTCGCCTATGCAGAAATTAAACAAATTTACTGAAAATACAAAAATATGTCAGCAAATTAAGAAGTGATGAAGTCATCAGGAATAGCAAAGAAAGCAGTCTTGCATGCCTCCCAGAGTTCATCAATATTCTTTGGTTTCATCTTCCATGCTTCCTCTTTCATCCTACTCCACACATGCTCAATGATGTTCATGTTTGGTGACTGGGCTGGCCAATCCTGGAGCATCTTCATCTTTTTCGCCTTGAGGAACTTTGAAGTGGAGATGGAAGGTTATGATGGAGCACCATCCTGCTGCAGAATGTGGCCTCTTTTATGGTTGGGAACATAAAAGGTAGCTAAGATTTCTTGCTATTTCAGACTATTGATGTTGCCTTCCAGCCTGCAGATCTCTCACACACCCCCATACTGGATGTAACCCCAGACCATGATTTTTCTGCCACCAAACTTCACTGTTTTCTTGGTGAATCTCGGCTCCATGCGGCTGCAGTAGGTCTGCAATATTTGTGGTGACTGTGGTGTAATTCAACAGAAGATTCATCTGAAAAATTCACCTTCTGCCACTTTTCCAGCATCCATGCTTTTAGCAGGCTGTGGGCCTTGGCTAATGCCACACGATCCTCTCGATCAGGTGTCTTGCGGGGTCTGCATGACCTGGGCTTGCCAAAAACATCTCCAGTCTCTTCAAATCTTTTTTTTATCTTCTGTACTTGATGCTGAGACACATTGAAGGAGTGGATCTGGTCTTCAGCCTCTTCATAATCAACACTTTAGTCTCAGGGTGAATCTCAGGCATGTTTGTAGAGGTCTAGTTGCAGTTGATGTGAAGGTCTAGTGTTCTGGGGGTGTTTTTATACACCCCCAGCTCACCCCCAGTGAAGCTCATACGACAAGGCGACAACACTTACGTGTTTGCAAAAATTGACTCAGTGGGCTTTACCAACTTTGAATATTAGAATGCTTTCAGTTTCGTTTTGTAATGAAATTTTATTACAAAATTTGTTGGGAATAAAATTAACAATCTTATATTTCTTGATTAGAAATATATTTCAGTGGCACTTGAGGTCCATTTGTACACAAGCGACAAGACTTTTTTCAGGTACTGTATAATCAAATGATTAGGAAAGGTGTCATTATTGTGTGACTGAATGTTTTGTCTCGTATGGCACATTTTACAACCCCCCCTTTATAAACTGTGCACAAGTTGGACATGATTGGTTATTGCATAAAAATAAATGAATGAGAGGATACTCATTATTTTTCTTTAACCAGGAGGCAACAGTATTCTTGACTGGAGGGGAAATATTATTCTGTGTACTAAAAATCAAACTGTTGGTTGGATTTTGCTATGGTTTCTAGTCATTATTGGTCATTTGTTATATTAAATTGTAACTATAGGTATCAATTTCTGCAAAAAAAAGAAAACTGTTAATGTGTTAAGTCTGATTTTCTGATTCCTACATTTGCATGGGGTGCATATGTGAAGCACCCATGTGTGAGTGTTGGACATCATCTGTCCTGATTGACTGGGTGCACATTGTGTTGCGCATTGTGTTGATTCAGACCCTGCGATTAGTCTCATGTCTCATGTCCGCCTGATGATGAGCTGACTAGAAGAGCCAGGCTGCTGGTGCGCTGGGGCCGGCTGCTCTGTGGACCCACGTCAGAGGTTTCGTTAAATGTCTGCTCCTGCATGATTCCACTTTTTAGTTTTTCCTGATGGCCGGAGAATTGCTTGTATTGTCAAATGCATTTGTGCATTAGTGTTACAGTCCTATATGGGATGCACAATGTTTGCATCTTATGCACATTGCTGTCTTAAATTACTGCATATAAACATTTAGAGTGTCATTTAGAAATGTTTTAATCTTTCTAGGACATGGGGTTGATTAGAAACTATTACAAAAAGAATAATAGATTGTCATTGTCAAAGTTTGAAATAGTGATGTAGTTGAACCCACATCTGTTGATGTGCTAAATACTGTACTAGTGTGAATTTGGCCAGTTTAATTTTCCAATGCTGCTAATATTGTAGTGTTTATAAATTCGCTTTTGTGTTAACTTTCATTTCTTCATATATACAGTACAGGTCAAATGTTTGGACACACCTTCTCATTCAATGTGTTTTCTTTATTTTCATGACCATACAAAACATGTTTTCAGTTATTTCATAGCTCCACATGTGTTCATTCTTAGTTTTGATGCCTTCAGTAAGAATCTACCAATATAAATGGTCATGAAAATAAAGAAAACACATTGACTGAGAAGGTGTGTCCAAACATTTGGCCTGTACTGTATATATGAAGGCAGGGCTAGCAGGAGTCAGTTCAGAGAATTTGCCACCATAATCTGCATTGTACATTGAGCTCTTTGCAGTTATAATGAATCAGTACCGGTGACTGACAATTTAAAAGACGTGTCTCCTGCATGGCCATCTTGTTGTAATCCGATTCCTTGCTCTCTGCAAAGTGGATGATTATTCCATGATTGTGTTCTTAATAAAAAATGAAAAATTGCCCTGACCATTAGAAATGATTTGTAAGGGTGTCTATTATACAAACTGGCTTATGTTTTTTTTTTTGCTCTGTTTCGTCTTTCTTCGTCTTGTGAATTTATGTTTTTATGTTTAATTTATGTTGCCAATAGTAACAATTTCATATGACT
The DNA here is from genome assembly GCF_900700375.1 of Denticeps clupeoides. Lineage (NCBI taxonomy): Eukaryota > Metazoa > Chordata > Actinopteri > Clupeiformes > Denticipitidae > Denticeps > Denticeps clupeoides. Next base: position 11,001,876 of record NC_041720.1, on the reverse strand, counting down.
CCAAAATTAAACGCAGTGGACACAGACCCGTTATTGGAAGGTTGCCAGTTTGGATCACGATCCACAAGGGTGCCACTGAGCAAAGCACCGTCCCCACACACTGCTCCCCGGACGCCTGTCATGGCTGCCCACTGCTCACCAAGGGTGATGGTTAAAAGCAGAGGACCCATTTCGTTGTGTCACCGTGTGTGCTAAAGTGTTTCACAATGACAATTACTTCCCTTTCACTTTACACTTAACTTCGGGGGTCCATAATATCCGTTGACAAATTGGACTTGTCCGACGGACTGTCTCTCTGTTTCCCGATTGTCTCCATGTCACGCCCTTCTCCTTCTCCTTCTCCTTCTCCTTCTGTTATTAGTTTGAGTTTTAGTGTGGGGAACTGGACCTTCTTTTTCCTCCTAAGTAATTTATTAATTTACATTAATAAACTATTCACTGTACCCCATAGTCGTGTGGCATACCCTCTTTTGACACTTCCTTTGAGCCTTGACTCAAACAACCAATAATGAAAAGAAACCAACCAACATTTTCATATTAAATGCTCTAAATGGCCCGATTTGAATATTTCTCCTCCCACCATGAATAAAGAATTCATTTACAGAGATCCGCGTTTACTTCACCTCTGTATTCATTTGTTCATGAAGATGTTTTCGTGAGCTGGGACCACGAGCACTGCTCTACGGTGCTGTACAAATAAAAGTGAATAGAAGTGAAATGGCTGCAGCTGTTTAGAAGGTGTTTGAAGGATTTCAGTGGCCACAGTGGAATTGCTGTCAGTAGGAAGCCTGCTGCCGGCAACCTGATTGCTGTTTGTCACCAGCCTTCCTCGCATTCAGTCAGTGGTCCCTGAAGAACAGTCCTCTCCTTCTCCCCGGAACACCTAGATTTTTTTCCTTTCTCTCCTATTCTCTCAATTTCCTTCTTTTCTGTCACTCTTTACAATGTGTGTGAGCGTTTGTGTGAAAAAGAGAGACCTGAGTGCACACTGTGTGTGTTTACTGTGAAAAGCTCTAAGTGTTCAGCGCCTGATTTCTTGTGGGATTGCTCCATTTCTTCATTTTTTTTTATTTGTTCGTCTGTGTGTGTGTGTGTGTGTGTGTGTGTGTGTGTGTGTGTCTTGGTTGATTTGTTGAATGTTATGAGCTCTGTTCAATTCACTGAATTGAATACATCACCCTTTAGCCCACTACGTGATAGTACAATCATGAGAGTAATATTTAGTCTGCGGTTGTAATATAACCTGTGCAGTCTGCAAATTGCTTATATGAAAATATGGATATTATATGCGGACCCAAGGTTAAATGTATTTATTTTGTTTTCAAAACCGTCACGAAAATAGCATTTAAAATTATAATTTAAATCCCTCTGAACAATATCAAATTTGATCCAAAAATGTGAAAATGCGTTGGGAGGAGTGCTTGGCATTTGTTGATAGTAATGCATATTTTATTTCACTGTGTCACAAACCTGTATATGCCAAGAAAAGGTCAGTTCTGTAAAAATTCTATATAGATAAGTGATGTAAGTAGTTGATTTATTCTCTTGTGTGTAATATATTTCTGATCCTGTTCTACATTTGATTTTTTAACATTTCACTGTTTTAATTCTGCTCTCATATCCAATTTTTTCATTTAAATATCATCTGTTAAAAACGTGTTTTTATGAAAATGGTAATATCTGTAATCTCTAATGCCGTCTTGTGTGAGGCATGAAGGACAATTTATAGTAATATCTGCCATTTTTCTATTCTCGCATACAAGGGCTTTGTTCCGGCTAAAAAAAAAACTTCAACTCTAGTGTCGGTAATTACGCCAACTGATCTGCCCACTCAAACTACGGTGAGACCACTAAAATATTAATTTGGCCCGAGATCTGGCCACACCGAGCTGTTAAACGCGAATCCGGGCCTCGCTCATTAGAATGTTGGCGCAGGTGCCTGGGAAAGGTGCCGTAAACCGCGGCCCTCGATGGCCGTCGAGAGTTAAAAGACCGAAGCAGTCATCTCTCCCCTCCTTTGTTTCTCTCCGTCCGCGGTGAAAGTTGCTCTGATGAAGCCGCTCGGAGACCTGGGGCGCGCCGACGCTCCCGCTGCGAAGGCTTTGTACTTTTGTAGCAGCAGGATGACCCACGGCCTGTGATTTATGCACACTTGTTATTCGGGATGGGCGAAGCGTGTCTTTCGGTGTACGGCAAATTTGCTTGGACAAACGGATGTGTAAGCAGAAAAAGATCAAATATGAGATTAACTTCAGACGGAACTCTCTGTTCTGGACTCTTAAGACGAATGTGTGGTGCGTCTGAGAGCTATAATTGCCTTGTACTATAGATTTTTCTGCAGGAAGACCTCATTTAGGATATTATTTATTTCGCTTTCACTGGATGTGCCTTGTTAGGTTGCTGAAAACTGTACCCCAAAAGCTTTCTTGTGTCAAGGAACTCTTCTGTGTGTTTGTGTGTGTGTGTGTGTGTGTGTATTATAATGAGCTGTTGTCTGTGCTTGTGTTCCAGGGGGGTGAGGCAGGATCTCTACAGATTCACGAGAGGAGATTTCGTTCCATTTTATGGTTGATTTTATTAGCATTATTATTGTCCCATGTCACATGGCGTTACGTATCATCACACGCAAAGGTACAGAGCCTCGCTGTCTTCATCTTAAAGGTCTTCGATGTGTGAAGCTGTAAGACAGTGTATAGTCTCAGTGTTGCCGTGAACATTACCTCGTTACCTAGTAACTATATATATATATACACATACACACAGCCATTGTGAATTATGAAGCATAAATAGCTGTTGCGATGAGGAAACTAGTCACATAGTGCTGACATCCTGCAGGTTTTCATGCCAGCCCCCACCCATCCTCACTAATTAGTCAATTAGTGAATAAGACGGAGTTAACCTTAGGCTGGGAAGAAAGTCAGCAGGAAATCAGCGCCTCCAGAGCCATGGCTGCCCACCTCTGCTTTACACACAGACACACGCGTCATTTTGTCTGACTCATTGAATCAAAACCTCTGCGGCTGAGTGCGAAAGGCTGTCCAGAGCGCGGTGGTGTCTCACGTTCTGTTTCGAAAGCAAAGAACCTCAACTCTGGTCCTGAAGGGCGGCGCTCTACATGGCTTCACTGTCTCCCGCTGTACAGTTCCCAATTCTGAGCAAATTATGCATGCCAATTACAGGAGGGCTTAAGGAACCAGTACTTTGGCAAAAACAACTATATATTTATAAGTATATCTTTAACAGTATATTTCTATTTACCTGGATAACCTACAGCCTTGCAAATGTTACTAACATTTGACATCTGGAGACATAAGATGACATCAAGCCAATTTGTTTTTAAAAAAAAAGTGAATAACTATAATGTTTGGAAGACCACAGGCCATTAGGACCAAAGTTGGGGTACTATCCTGAAGAAAGGTGTGGATTACATATACTAAATATACCTTCGTCCAGCTCCTCTGGTGCTATGAGGCTTGTCACAGCACCCAAGAACGTGCCAATCCAGTCAGTTGATTCCTCCATTGCTTCGTTCATGGCTTTCACAGGGTCGGAGGTCATTTCTGGAATGGCCCCTGTGTGAGCTGTTTGTGGAACAGGTCTTATCAGCAACGTCTTCACATTCAAACCATAGCGAATAATGTGAAATACTCGAGAGGGAAAGAAATCCCTTTGTGGAAGAATAATGAATGTGACTGTCTCCTTTCCTCAAACGGGACACTTAACCCTCCCCTCACAAATTAAAGCAGACTCACACATATCAGCCCACAGGAAGTAAACCTGAGCTCATCTAAAGCTGCTCTTCAACAGCTACTGTTCAACTGGGCACCAGAAAATAGCCTAAATGTACACAGTGGCATTCAAATGTGGAATCAAAAGGCATTTTCACTACCTGCGTTTCCATTAACCCTTTGGAATTGGAATTTCACAATTCCGCACACTCACACCATGGACAATTTAAAATCATCAGTTCACCTAGTAGACATTGGGAGAAAAATGTGGAGAAAACCCTCACCAACTCAGGGAGGGCAGGAAAACTCCACAGACACAAAGCCAGAGCCAAACTGAATCAAATGTGTCAATTTCGCTAAAATGCTTTGCAGAATATGTCTGGTTGGAGGATGCAGCATTTCAAAAATGTTGCAGTCGTTTTGTGCAACTCTGTAATGGAAATGCAGGTCGTGGCCGCACAATTCTGCTTTTACACGCATGAGCAAAATACAACCATCAAAACCCTCAAAACCATTAACCACATAAAATATTGACTGCGTATGACATAGTACAGATGACACATGATGATTGTTACATGATGTCAGTACAGACGAAGAACACAGAAATACATGTGGACAGGAGTCATGGATGTGTGGAGGAGAGGTCTGTATGAAAAGTGCTTTTTTTTTTTAATCGCTTTATTGGCACAGATGAAAAGCGTGCAATGGTCGTCCTCTGTCTGTCCGCGGTCACGATGGGGTAGCGGTGGTCAGATGGGATTCTGGGACGTTCTGAAGGAGCGTTTACCACCCGTCCAGCCTGTCTGTCTGCAGTAGCCAGATGACACCTGCTCTGGCGAGACCAGAGAACGGCGCAACACGGCATGCAGCAGCCGAGGCGAAACTCGACCAAGGTCGACACCAAACGATGCAAAACTCACAAACGCAATACACAAGTACCACAACCGATGCGATGTTAGTGATTTTTGGCCCCGGGCCATAGAATTCAAAGCGTTATTGGACGTTCCATGTGTTTACTGGCCATGCAACAAATGCAAAATAGAGCCGCAGTGCCAAAAAAAAACATATTCAATACATAAACAAAGCCATTCAAGTCATTTTCATGCCAAATCATTCCGAGAGCAGCATCCAGTTAGTACAATAAAAGCATCCATTAGTTGTAAAAAGCAGACATGCGAAGTGGCCTTAGGTGCCACTCAAGTGTCACACAACTGCAAGATGGTGGGGTGGCTTGCCTCTAAGGCTGCTGGCTGCCTTATGTGCCTTGCGGGCAGCGGGCGCACGCGGTCCTGTTTGGACGAGAGCAGAGAGGAGGCACAGTGTGAGCCTTCATCACAGTGGCCAGCATTATGCACAGTGCACGACAGGCATGCGGGGGTGACATGCAACACATTCGCATTGGAGGACAAAATCGGCCCTTTTAATTCCAGCATTAGACCAGATCTCGAGCATGGGTAAGCACATGGATAAGGAACTAAAACTGTATGTGAAGAACCCTTTTAGGTGTGTTAGCATTCAAGGTAATGGGAATAAATTGCATTCAGATTAATGCCACAAATTAATCAACACACCAGCATGTGAGAGTCAGACCTTATGGGGTTTCTGAAAAGTTTGATCCATTTAATATGAGATGCTGCAGCTTTGTCAAGTATGAAATCAACACTAATCACGTCTGACCTTTCTCATATTTAATAAGATGCTGAGAACCGACTTTGTTATAAATTGGGAATTAAAGTGGCAATTTGAGGAAAATGATTTGAAACCCTTCAGTAATCCACAGATAATCATAATCAGAACATTGTCTATAATCTAATGGGGTCTAAACGCCTTGTCCCAATTCCAATAAAAATTGGTCGGTGCCAAGATAGAGATCTCCCAAGGAGTCCGGTACGTACCCCCGAGTTATGATGATGATTTAGAGCCTCAGATGACACTATGTGCACTAAAATTCATTCATGCATCGGGTTTCGTTACTGAAATTGATATTTATGTAGTTCCTGCCAACACTGCAGATGGTCCATTCTTTTACAAGCCATTTACAGCTACATCATGGTCGATGTCTGGACCGACGGAGTTTTGACCCGTTGACCCGTTTTAAGAAACAGAACAATTGTTTAAATGTAAAAAAAAATGGTAGTGTAAATTTTCATCAATATATTTCATCAGCCATGACTTTTGGACAATTATTAAGATATTACAAACGGTAATATCAGAGGGCAGTAGTGCAGCACATCTAAATTTGATCTAAATCTATCAGATTTATTGCGGAACACAAACAAAAGCGGTGACGAATTCATTAATGAGTTAAAAAAGTTCAAAAAGCTTCATTCAATTGACCCCCTTTTCCTAAACCCGCGAGAATGTGGTCACCTCAGCCAGCCAGAAAGGGCGAAGGCCAGACAGCGATGGGGGCGAAGAGGCGAGTCCACCCGCACCCGGCCTGCCAGTTCCCTGCGCTCTAACGAGCAAATTCTTAAAGACAGGAACAGCGGCGCCTTGACTCAAAGTCGCCCGGCAACGTGAACCTCGGGGGAGTCACGTGGCGAGCCTTCCCGGGGTCCTCCCTCGCTCTCCGGAGCTAACGAAGCGCCGCGACAGCGTCCGTCGCACTTATGACTAAGGCCCGGCGATGAAGAGAGCGGCTTCTCTGCCCTCGCTGGCACTCCTGGCTCATGCTTCATTCCAGACGCAACAATAGACTTGGTGCCCCTCCAGTTGGGTTGCTTTAGCTTTTCCGGGACTCTGTGGCTTGTGCTGAGGGGAAAACTTAATTTGTCCCCTTCATCCAGAAAAGAAAAGAAAATGGGAAATGTTTTTTTATAATTTTTTTTTTTTTTTTGCATTTTATAATGTGTTTTTTATTAAAATGTCAAGCAAAAGGGAAGGGAGAAGAAATGCATATCATTAAAAAAACCAAAAAAAACAAGCTGGTGACCACTTACTGAGAGTTTTATGCAGCCGCCTGCTCCCCCCAAGCAAGGCCAATCGCACGAATTCCTGACATTATCGCTGTAAATGGCTAAACTTACTGATCCCCCCCGGCTTCTTTTATTCCTCATAACACAACACTTATGATGTGCAGGAAACATTACAAAAAAAAAATACATATATATATATATATATATATATATATATATATATATATATATATTTTTTGTAATGTTTCCTGCACATCATAAGTGTTGTTTTAACGTCTTGAGGCCATTCGAATAAGACTGTTCGAAAAAAGCCTTAAGGGGGCATTAGCCACTACAACCCCCCCCCCCACCCCCCCCCCCCCCCCGCTGAGAGAGCCGCCGAGAGACTGTTAGACCACTGCGGCCTTCAAAGGCTCGCAGGGCTTTTTTTTTTTTACGAATGAAGCCTTAAAAGCACCAAAGCACTGGAGCTCCTCTCCACGATCCTTTGATCTCGCAAATCCCGAAATCGCCCCGGCTTGTGCCGGCGAGCCGTGACTCCAGTCCCGGAAGCAAGAAACGTCGACGGCCCTTTCAGACGCGAATGATTAACGCTTCCGTGTGACGCGCGGCTCAGAACGCCCGCGCTTGCGCAGAGTCTGAAGGTTCCTTTCATCTGCGCTGGCTGTAGCTACATCGACGGCCTTTGACGCAGAGAAGCGTCTTTTCAGTAGCTGTTAAAGCGAGTAACTCGCGCTTAAAAATAGAAGCGCTGAAAATAGTCACCGGGTCGCCTCCTGCGACGTACAACGTTGGCCATACTTTGCGATAATTGGCCTCCCGCGCTCAGCGCGCGATGCTTTGAAGGCACGGTATACCCGGCAGACGTGGCCCGCCTGGGTTACCGCGCCTTCACGGACCCTTGCGCGGAAGGCCTCCTGTCCGCCGTTATCTTTGCCCTCTCGAGAGTTGGCCGTCCTTCATAAAGATCAGAGTCAGATTCCAAAATTCATGCAGTTAATAAAGCAAAACACCTTATTAAGGACGTGGCCGAAGCCACCATGCCACCATGCCGCGGGGAGCAACTGGCGCGGCGCGCTTCAAAGGCGGAAGAGCGGATCCGAGAGCATGTGCACATCAAATGCTGTGGGACATCCTGATTCGCCGTGCATTCTGTGTACATCACGCCAAGGCGCCGTGTGCATATGTTTGATGACCACGCCCGACTAAAGAGCGTTGCGCAACAACTTGACTGTTATTAGCAGGAGGAGAGCTACATCTCCTCTGCAGGCAGGCTCCTCGTCTTAAGCCCATCCTCAGATTAACAAGATTTACAGTTCGGGTTACGTTGTTCTGTGTACGTGGTGGGCGAAGCTGATGCCTACAGCAGGAACTTTCTGACACTCAGTTTTTGAAGAGACGCCTCCAAGCCACGTTATGGGTTTAAATCCTGTATCGGCTGTATGAGCGTTTGTTTGTTTGTTTGTTTGTTTGTTTGTCTGTGCACCACATTAGAATACACAAAACCTAGAACATTTCTGAAAAAATGTGAGGTACTTGTGTCCTATGGACCCAAGTTACAGAGAATGAACATGTCATGTTTTTCAAATTTGTTTATGAGTTTATGAACACAGATCATTTTAATTCATTATTTACTATTGTCATTGAAGTGTTTTTGTACCATTGGTCCATGAGACGAATTAGCTATGGCAGAACAGACCCTACTTCCGATCGGTGGTTGTATTAGTATTACCCTATGATCAGACTAACTAGCCTGACCGTGTCATAACCCTGTAATATTAGCACCTAAAACGGATTATTACAAAGACAAGCAGTGAAACGTGTGGCAGTTGCTCCCGTATCAGGCACATGGAAAAAACACACACACACACACACACACACACACACACACCCATGCAACAGCATCGAACAGCAGGCAGAGAGTCTTTACCAGGTGGTAAACAGGGGTCGTCACAGTATAAAGTATGGGCTTTTAATTGGATGAAGACAGGATGACACATGGGGATGGACAGAGTAGAGATTTATTATTAGAGATGAGCGATATTGTAAATGTCCTGATGGGGGCGGGGTGACGTGTGCGATGGGGTAGTGAGGGTGGGTCTGAACGACTGCGCTATGTGTGCCGCCAAATTAGAGATGAGCGAGGCTGCCCACTTTTGAAAAGGGTTTCAAAAATGTTCTGTGGTGACAGTGAAATGTAGTGAGTAAGGATGACAACATGGTAATGTGCTAAAACAAGACATAAAAATGGCAGTTTTCCTAAAGAACATCCACACCATCCTGTGTACTTAAAGCCTAGAAGCTTATCCTTTCGTCATAAGTTTGGTCACACCTGTAGACAACAATTTATCCATACGGGTGACAAGTTAAGGGAGACACAACATAAACTGTTTGATTAAGCCACCATGGTTCCTATAAAAATATTCCCTCATTCAGTGCTTGGAGACAAGTGGAGAGTAGTGTTGTATAATGCCAAATTCAGACTGCATTATTTTTCAGTCCCACCAAAATCCCAGCCCTGAGGCCAAATCTATGGCTGATCAAAGATTGATAATGGTTCTGTCCTTTAAAGAGACAAATCGTAATACTCATGCATACTCATATATTTCTTGATGTCTAATCCTTTATTTTTATTTACTGGTTGTATGTGGTTAACTGATCATTACACAAAAAAACCTTCTCCATTTATTGTAAAAGCGTTGCATCATTCCATCATTCTCTTGCTTTTAGACCATAAATATCAGTCGGGGTGAAAAAGTACAGTATTGTAGTGTGTCCAAACCCTTGACGACCCCATTACTGTACTGTATATGGGTATGATGACTTTGTTCCCATAAGGGTTGACATCAGATGACTGAAGGTCATGTCATTTTCATACTCATCACCCATTCAGTGACGCTAGTGTCCTGTGGATGGGGTCATCAACGTACAATCGGGTTTGCGATGTTCCATCGTAAGATGATTAGGATAGGATTTTCATTTTGTATGGATTTGCTGTCACCTTTCCACCCATGCCAGCAACTGCATATCTCCACTAATTTTATTCATGTGTTTTCTTTAATTTGTCACCCATCTATACATACTTAGACAAGGATAACAGACTCACAGACAACAGACTTAAAGCTTCCCCAAAGAAAACCTGATATTAAAGGCCAAAGGACTAATGAACCTGAACATGGCGGAGGCAGCTGGACGTAACGCGACCCACATTACTGTCCACTGCAGTTTAACGTAAGAGTTGCTGAGTGCCCAGTTAAAAGAACAGGCCTATCTGTCTCTGTCACTGTAGGGGCCATCAGAAACTGGCCAATTCCTTTCATTCTCAGAGCCCAGACACACACTCACAAAGAGCTTCTTGCATTCTGTCCTTATCTCTCTCACACCTCAGTGGTGAGTCATGGTGAAACTGTGTGAAGCTCCAGTAAATGGTTGTTATTGTGTAAACTAGTCTACACGGCACACTAAACTCTGCGCTAAATGCCCTTCCCATGTTTTCCGGCTGCGCAAAACATGAGGAAGTCTGAAGGGGAGACGTCCCAACAACTCGAGTCAGGAGTAAGAGCCCAAGAACAGAGCTGGACCTACCCTTCAGGCTCTTGTTGTCCAGCAGGTCAAACATGATGATGGCCACAGCGGACCAAGTGATGATGAGCGCCAGGACCAGCACCCAGGCCATCGGGGAGCTGAAGGTGGAGTAGAGGTCATCGGTCACCGTCCGCTTGGACACCCGGACCGTAGAGGACAGGGCATCCCCATTCTTGGTTTCAAGAATGGTGGTGGTGGTGGTAGAGGATCGAGCTGGGAGAAGAGATGAGGATTACTGAGACAAACATCAGCAGATACCAGATGTTCCAGTTTCAAATTTTCACTCAAGCTGAATCCATCGGTCGAATTTTTGTCAATAGGGACATGGCAGGAATTTTTTTTTCAATGAACTGGATGAATTTGGATGATGCCCACTGTGAGTCTGTGCATGAAAATAAACCAGGAGGAGATATTTTAGAATTAATTTTAGAACTTATCTGTCAACAGTTCCACTACTTAAGAGACAATTTTGAGTATCTTGCTCAGGAATAGAAGTAAGTTGGAGTAGACAGAAGTTAGTAGAAGTAGGAACAGTAGTCACCTTTCCATAAACCCTCAAATTGAACATATTTAATAATGGAATCTTTAATTAACTTTAATTTAAAAAAAAATATGTGAGGTGAATTTTTCTTTAAAAAAATTTCAGCCTCTGGCAAAAGGCAGTTTTCCTTTTTTGTACCGACCCAATGATGTTCTAAAATAAAAAGCACTGTGTGTCTGGATGGACAAGAAATGATTTTTTTTTTTTGCTGAATAGCACAGCAGTATGCTTTCCCTAATTACTGATGCAATGGTGTTGCAATAGTGATTTATGGACAGTTTGAAACTATTGCCTTAGTTTTGAGCAAATCTGTCAAGGAAGTGCAGCTAATGAGAGTGAGGTTCACACTAAAGATTTTTTTTGGGTTCACTAATTAGGTTCACCAAATTTGTGGCAAGTGCTAGGTTACCATTAAAATGACCATTATCCTGAGGGAAGTGCTGACATGTGGCTAGATGTTCAGAAGAGCGTCCTGCTCCGCTGGAGGTAGAAACGTGTTGCTTTTATTCAAACAAACAAATAAATAAATAAATTCAAATGCTCCTTTTGATCTATCGATCTTTCCACCCTGTCAAAGCCCTGTGTAAGTGGATACAAATCCCTGCTTTGTGCCATTTGATTTGGCGTCCAAGGACTCCTTTCGCTCGCTACATGTGACCTTTGTCTGGCCTGTTCGTTTTACTCCCGTTCAGCTCCTCCCAAAACGCTCGACTTTGGCGAGGGAAGGCGGCTGATTCCTGGCCAGGAGGTCCTGAGGCAGGTGTACCGTTTCTTAAATGCGATATGCCGTCGTCGCTGCAGAGAGAGGGGAGTGTGGCAGCGAGAATCAGAAAATAGATGTTGTGTGTGTGTTTTGTATTTTTATCTTAAGGGGGAACCACGTGTCTTTGCAAATAGAGGAAAAGATGGTATTTTGTAAAAGTTTTAAATGAGGAAAGACTTAAAAATTAATCTTTAGTGACAAAATATAAAAGACTAAAGTATTGGTGCAAATATAAGATGTTTTTTATTCTAAATATGTCATGGTTGTCAAAAAGGCCTGTAGAGTGTGCAAAATACTTTCTTTTGTAACGAGGGTAATAAAAATTCAGGCTAGTTAATAACACATTTATAAAATATATTTTACCTCTTATTATTTCACGGCCTTACAAAGCTATAAAAGAATGCTTATGGCAGATGTTGGTCGGGATTTATTTGGTCTTAACATTGTGGTCAAGAAGAAGGGTCTGAAATTTTATGACTTTAAAATATTTTGAATATTTAAAAACAGCACAAACACATGTGTGTCTGTGTGTTGTGGTGCGTGTGTGTGTGTGAGAGAGAGACAGCTCGGAACACCTGTTAGCGTTCTTCAGGCGAGGGGGATTATGGGTCCCATAAACTGCTGAGCAAGGAACACACTCTCTCCCAGAGCTGGGCTTTCCAGCAGAACCACTCCTCATTTCCTCCACGGTTTTCTCTGCATGTGTGTGTATGAGTGTGTGTGTGTGTGTGTACATCTCCAGTATTGCCAGAAGATAATAGAACATGATAGTAGTGGAAACATAAGGAAGGAGAGAAAAAGTCTGTGCACTTTTTTTTTTTTGCCGGCAGCTGTCTGTGTGTCTCCTTTTGTCTCCAGTTTCTTTGATCGTCTCGGCTCTGTCAGTTTAAAGACAAAATCAGAGTCATGTGCTGACTTTCAGCAGCACACGCAGGGGAGTGGCACTGATAAACAACACAAGCACTCGGCTCCCAGAGGGTCGCCCGGTGGGTCCGGAAATACCGTCCATGCGCGCCCTTCCATAACGAGATTCTGCCCGGAGACGTAGCCCGGTTGTCAATCCCTATTCATTATGCGGTGAGAGATGCACAACAGGTCTCAGATGCGCCATGCTGCTCAGGGTTTTAAAAGTATGAGCCACAGACGTCCTTTTAAGCCACCACAACGCTTTGATTGATATCCATGGCAACTTGAATCAGCACAGCCACTGGGAGCCGGCACAGATGCGATGACTCTAAAAGAATGCTATTTTTATTTGACTTCTGTGAGCTTATTTGTTTCCAAAAACCCAGAAATATCGCTTTAGCTGGACTAACATTTGAGTGCACAACAACTAACCACATCCAAAGCCATGCAGCGTTCATTGTAAACGACCAATCCATCCATATGTGTCCTTAAAATAAATATCGAACGTATATATTTTGGTGGTAATTTTTAGGCTGTGTGCTGTAAAGTAGCTAGCATGCAACTCTACTTGATTGCATAAATTAATATTAACTGTTCACCAAGGGTGATGGTTAAATGCAGAGGACACATTTTGTTGTGTCACTTTCTGCTGTGCTGCAGTGTTTCACAATGACAATCACTTCAATTTCACTTTTTGTCCATTTGTCCATTTGTCCAGAATGTTTGAATGGGTTGCTCATACCATCAGTTGTACAGTGGATACAATTTTAGTCTTTTGGCCATAAAAAGGTAAAAAGGATTTTCCCAGTCATTTTATCATTCTAATTTATCTTAACTTCTAAATATTACTTATTACAAATATTGTTTTTATAAGGATTACATAATTATTTTTATTATTATTTTTAATATATATATCGTTTTCTTGCAATGGGCTCGTGCCCCACCCTGTGACATGCAACCCATTTACTAAATACATTTTATTAATATTAATATTTTGATGTTTTCTTTTTTATTCTGGACCACCTTTCCCCCGTAGAACCTAACCAGGAGCTTTATGCAGTATTATGGTCTTATGGCACAAATTGAATCCATTAATGAAGAGAGTGCACTATAGTGCAATATATAGTGAACTATAGCTTAAAAGGGTTGATTTGTTAAGCATTGAGCATCGAGTTTTCCATACAGTTTGCTGGTGACAATTATAAGAAGATTACAAAGGATTTAGCTTCCTTAGAGCAACAAAAACTTCAAAACACAAATTTTGTGCAGGCTGACCAATGCAATAAAAACGGTCAATCTTTTGACAATTGAGGGCTTATTTAGTGAAAATTAAATGGTTCACCGACCACTAAATCATGGTTTGTTTTCTTTAGGATCGCTTTAGACCTTTAGGTAAATTAGTTATTTCATTGACAGTTAAAACTTGGGATCTATGGCACACCCTGGATGCCATAAAAGCAACAAGGCAGCAATGTGGCTATACTAGCAGCTAGTGCGCCGTTAACCACCCAAGCCGTGTAGAGCGTTTAATGTCAGGTATTTTTATCCAAGTCATTTGTTTCCGCGGAAAAAACACCCCGAAGTGAGAACGAATTCAGCGAAAAGTCGAAACGTGATGAGTCAACTTAACTTGGTCCCTTCCTCTTGTTGCTACAACTCAGTCATGTTGTCTGAATCTGTACAAATTAGCACCTTATATTTAGATTACGTGACTCAGTCAGACTTGTACAGGAGAGCACGGTACCTTCGATTGCTTCAGTCATGATGCTTCAGGATCTCCACATCCAAAGATAATCCCCTTTAGCCCAAAATAATGCTGCTGCAGAAGAAACAGTGACTAATACTGTACGCTTTTCTTCTTCTCCTTCCTTCTCTGCAGACGCTCTCTTGAATCTTGTCCCTTGAATTTAAGACCCCCCCCCCCAGAAGGAAGTGCCGTAATATGACAACTGTCGCTCCTGGGCAGTAGTTACGGTTTAATTCGGAAAATAAAAGAGCCGCATTCGGGGGGCCTGGAGCGTGCCAGCGACACAGAGGGCCAAGCGGCAGCACCTTGGAGGGGGAAAGAAGACACCAGAGAGCAGACAGAGAGGGCAGATCCAGCCTAAAGTTGCCTCGGTGTCGGGTCCCAGCCCATCATGGGTGTACAGCAGGCACCGTAGGACTCGGGGGTGGGGTACTTCAAGGTAACCTTATCCCCGCCATGGCAGTTTATTCTTAGAGCACAGGCAGGGGGACCAGCAGCTTTCTGCCTTGCCATTTTTGGCCAGGGGCGTGACCCTGTGTTCGAGTGGGTCAGCTGAGGGGCTGCCGGCGCTCGCAGCTTTCTGGCCCCTCAGTGCCAGAGTCTGGGGGAACAGGATAGTAGTTGTCTGGATTTTAACCCTCGCACTGCACTGTTTCAGGGGGGTTTCAGGAGGACAGTTTTGCCTTTTGACTGTAACATGATCGTTGTATGTCAGCTCTTTAGAGACACAACAGAGAGAGTCCAGACTCTAACAGAAGTGGGAAGCTAGTGCGTCAACCCCGCCCTCCACCATCCATCCATATCTAGACAGCATTATACACGTCTCCTCAACACATATTTGCTTAGTCCCAGAACACAAGGCACGTCATAAATAAAGCTGGTGCATTGGCGGTGTTTGGGACTTCTTTCTACATATGCTCCCCTTGTGGGTGTATTACATTACCAGGCTGGCACTTTTCTACCATTCAATTTATTGTAATGGCTCCGATAACCTGCAAACATGTAGTGGTGGCTGGAGACATGAGGAGGAGCCGTTATTGTGATACCAGTTAATAACCAGGAGAGGCGGTAGCATCAGGAAGTTGGAATATACCGTCAGGCCCATTCTCTGGCATCTCATGAGAGGGCAAGTTTGACACTCGTGCAAGACTTGAGGTACACTGCTGCTGGCTGGTTAGCAACATTAATATTCCTGCAACACCATCATTTTACATTCACCTACAGAAATATCTGTACTTTTATTCCATTTTAATGTGTTCCTAATGATCATTTAAACTTTATTGCTATATATCATTTATACTCAATTACAAAACTCTTATTTCTTCACATTCTATTATACATTTTTTTAATAATAAAAAAAAGAAATATGGCAAGCTGACACAAATGGAGGAACCCTGCTGAAATAAACAGCTGGTTTTATCTTGTCTTAGCTGGTATGAGCGGTGTGAAAACATGCCTTATGCTGGTAAAACTAGCTTTTTTCACACGGCGAAACTCCATTCATTAACTGACATGGAACTGCAGAGAGGAGGTCCATGCTGAAGAGGCCTATATTCGTGTTAAATTACTCACTATGAAATCCAGATGCCATATTGAAAAAAAAAAAAAAAGTAAAAATGAATTGCAACCTCAGAACCTGATAAATGCAGTGTGCTCCCTGGCTCCCTTGCAAAATCAAATGCAGCTTCTCCTCAGGAATTTTTGCAAATGTAACATTTAATGCACTTGACCTTTAAAGGAGCACGAGAAATGTAATTTATTCTCGCTGTTCACCTTTGGCAGAGTGAGGCACAAATGCCTCGGAGGAAAATGTTCAGCTGAGGACTAGTGTGGGATTCATCATTCGGTGAAAATCTATGAAAAGCCATCTAAGGAAAGAAGAATAAGAAGTCAGACCTCATGAAAAGATATTTCCCGTCAGATTTCGGAGTGTTTGCATCCTGCAAACTCTCTGTCAGCGTTAAAGCGTGTTCCCGTTCAGAACCACACCCAAGCACTTTTAGTACCGTCTCGATTTTATTAAAAAAACAGGGACGTGTTTTTTTTTTTTTTTGCCCGTTGTCCTTCTCCAAAGAGCTCGCATCTGCATCGCTGTGGCAGGAAGCCGTCACAGTTTCACAGGTTTGCGACGATGCGGCCATCAAGTGATGAAATCGAGCGCAATCATGAAGAAAAATAACTGGCATTGCAATGCAACATAATGGTGTGTGTTTCTGCGTGAGTGTGTGAGTGTGCGTGTGTGTTTGTGTGTGATGCCTGTGCAGTCAGTCGTTGGTGCAGAATCTTGGCTGCCCCCCTTTCAAATTCGGTCCCATCTTGCCCAGAGCCTGCAAATGAAGTGTGAAGATGGTCTCAGTGATGCTCACAATGTCATCATCAGGGGACCCTAGAGATGCCATTCAAAAGCTGTTGTTTTGGTGTCTGGTAACATATTGGTCTCTTGGTTTCATCTCTTTTTTCTAATTTTCTTGCTCAAAGGATCTGAAACCGATGATCTCTCACACTTGGTAGCATCTGACATTTGACTTTTTTTTAGTATTTTAGTCAGTTAGTGGATGAATGCCAGGTTATGTTCTACATTTTTATGGAACCCTTTTTCTTATCAAGATATTTATAATAGAAAATGTATCCTTTTATTCCAGGATAATGGTTGAAAGTGGATCTAATCAGGTATTTGAAACGCCAGTGTAAATGGAAAATGCACATGGTAATCAAATAACTTAATAAAAAAACTTAATGATTTAGAAACTTGCAGCAGGATTCTTCTCTGCAACACCAAAGAAATTATATATGCATATATATAAAATATATATTTTTCACTGCGACACACACACACACACACACACACACACACACATATATATATATAAATATATATATGTGTTGCAGTGAAGAATCCTTCTGCAAGTTTTTAAAACATTAAGTTTATTATATATTTTATATATATATATACACACACACACACACACACACACACACAATGCAGTTATGCTGCTGCAAATGCATATGTAGCTTATTTGAGTGCAGGGTATGGAGCCCTTTAAGATAAATGCAGAAATAAATGCTTCTGACAATGTATATAATCCAAAAAAATGAAGTAAGACCCAGGAAGAACAAGAACGTGGCAGCGGATTGACAGTTCCGACCGTGGCAGCAGTGATTGACTGGTGGAGTCACTAACCACTCTTGGCACAGGCGCACAGGCGTGACATCGCAACGAACACAAAGGGTGTCACGGCAAAGCACTTTTTGCGGCGTAACGCCGTAACAGATGATACGGATCATGAATCATAGGATGGAGCCGACTCTGGTGTGCATTTCAGGCACAGTTCATTTGCATAAACACACGCGGGCGGGAGCCCGAAAGTAAACAGCCAGATTGTGACACATACACTCACTCATTTGTACACTCGCTCGCTCACATACCACATCATCACGCTCACAATTGTTGATTAATTACGCCAAAACCTTCGGTTCGGCTTTCCCGGTTCATTTCCAGCGCCTTCGTTTGCTAGACGAGCCATTAATTTCCGGCTATTTTCCACCAACGCTCGACGTTTAAAACCTCAGCATCACTAACCTCGCATCCCGCAAAAGCCGCCGCTCCCACTAGGTCGCAGGATGGCTCCGCTCGCCGACCACCGCCCGGTCCTCCATCGGCAGTTCCTCCGGCCCCCCTTCAACCGGAGGAGGTGCAGGCAGCGGGGGCGCGGAAACGCGTGTGGCTGATAGGGGGGTAAAACCGCGTCCGCAGCTCTAATTGAGCAGGACTGCTGATGTAGTCATTAATAGTTAAAGGCAACAGAGCCTGCGGCGCAATAAGCCGCGCCTCCGAAGGGACGCGCCGCGTAGCCGCTGGACGAAGGAGGCCCGGACCACCGGGGCCGACCTTCTCCGCTTCCGAAGGGGCTGCTTTGTGGTTGCTTTAATTGTGCGGCCGCGGCTCTGCATGCAGTAGGCCGCAAGCTCGCAGTGTGTTCGGAGGTGATGATGGCGGTTCAGCGTTGTCAGCTTTAAGTGGCCATCTGGATTGGCAGCACTCTAATCAGCCAAACAGGCGCCGGAGCAAAGATCTTTAAACACAGCACAGCACGATGAGGGATCAGAGTAAACAAAGGCGGCAGGCTCTAATAGGAACTTTGATGAGGCCATACTGCACAAATGAGGCCGCGGGGAAACCGCCACAATCGCACTGATGAGTGCCGATTTCGACCAAAATCGGTTTGCTTATTATTCCTCTCCTGGAAGTGCGTGTCAGATTTGCACGCCGCAAGGAAAAGGGAGACGTTGTCAAATCTGCTCAAACGCTATGACATAATTCACTTTGTCCAGAGCAACTTACGAAGGGCAGTGGAGTTGAATGGAGAAATTCCATACAGGGTCCTTGCCCTTGTAAGTTGCTTTGGATAAAAGCATCTGCCAAGTAAAGTAAAGTAAAGTAAAGTAAAGTAAAGTATCACAATCAAGACAGAAATACCTTTGCAAAATCTAAGAATGAGCAGAATGATCAACCGCGGTGCAATTATGATGACATGTTTGGAAGTGGCTTCTCGAGGACAGTTCTCAAGTCCAACGACCCATGGACAGATGGTAGGGCATCCCACCATGTTGGGGCTGCGTGTTTATAGTGTGGAGCGGGACTCCTTACATCCAAGGGAAAGGACGAGGTGAAATGTAGATGTTGAAATAAGGACAACGAAGGAAGAGGGGCGGGGATGCGCAGCTGGTGAGCCAGTGGAGTGAGATGAAGAGTGGAGTGATGTTTGAAGGCTGAGCTGAAGGACTGAGCAAGGAAGGGGCCAGTGGTCCCCAGACACCGATACCTGGATGCTTATCACGTCAGCCAAACGTTCCTTCCCAGAATGGTTTAAACGCGCCGATTCCGGAGTTCACTTCATGAAACAGTGCAGACTCCGGTCAAGTGTGTCAAATGTTGCTGTCTGTACAGTTTTTTAGTGAATTTCAGTGGCTTGTCCGAGTGGCAAGGTTGGTGGGTTAATAGATCCCAGTAGTTAAATTGAAGCAAGAATGAGTCCACAGAGCTGTCGCCCTGGGGAAAGAAGCTGTAGCGGAGTCTGAATGTGTGAGGACACATTGTTAAGGGAAAAGAATTCCAGACGGTGAGGAGAACAAGGACGCGCCATACAATGATGCAGCTGATCGGGATCCTTTCAGGCATACTTTGGTCCATTACAGGACTGAATATGTTGAGGATGTGGCATTTATCTTACAATCAGTAGTTACAGGGACATTCCCCCCCTGGAGACACTCAGGGTTAAGTGTCTTGCTCAGTTTGAACCTTACCTGTGCAAAGCGCTTGCCTCTTTCCATCGTGATTCTTCTTCTGATTCAGCTATGCAATGGTCCTTGAGCAATCATCAAATTAAGTAAATATTAATGCTTGCTCTTCATAAATGGAGTGGCGTGACATCACACATGAGCTCAAGTCCCAACTTGGACCTTGAGTTTGCACGCTCTCCCCACGTTGGTGAGGGTTTCCTCTTGGTTCTCTGGTTTCCTCCCACCATCCAAAGGCATGTACACTAGGTGAATGTACATCTCTAAAATTGATTCTGTCAATCATGAGCGTGCGAGTGAACGGTGTGTACGGCCTGAGGTTCCCGCTCTGGACATCAGTGTAACATTGTAACTATCTTCCTCTCAAGTGGTCACATTTTTTATGTTAAAATGACACCAGAACCAGACTGAGCAGGACACAGTGGCCCCAGATGCTGGTGCTTTGGCAGACGCTGTATCCTCAGACGCAGTTGCTGCACAACCGGGTCACACCTGTGGCCAGACTGCTCACAACATCATCCATTCGGTGCAGGCGCAACCAGAGAGCTGGGAAGAGGGACAGAGTTGAACGGAGGGACAATTTATGAAAAAGATCGGCCGTGCAGATTAATGTGACGCGTCCAGGCTCATCTGGCGGGGGATGACATTAGCCCACTTCTGCAGGTCTCGTTCCCCAACCCTAATCCATAAAATCTCGTTCTCAGAGCCAGGGGGAACATCAATAGCGACTCGACTGGGACCTCAACCAAAAAAGCTCTGGGGTAAAATCGCAGGCCCTCCATCACGCCGCAGACGCCGATACAAAGCGAAGCGTGGAGAGCTGCGGCTGCTCCTGATGAATGTGCCAGCGTGGCCTTGTATTGAATGGGGCGGGGAACTCGAATGTACGTTCAAGTGTAATTGTATCTGGCACACGCCGATCTGATGTTGTTCGTTAGGGTGCTTAGTAAAGCTTGGTGGAATGAGGAGCCTCTGAATGATCTGCCAGGGTCACATTCCACTCACCAACAGTCAGTCACTTACTGCCTCACCATAATCTGGCCCGTAATATGCTGTCTACATAAAACAAGAGCCTGCAGGTGCTGTAATGCACAGACGGAGGACTGGAGGACAATCTAAAGAAAAATCTTATCAATGACCATAGAACTCAGTTTTGAGACAGTGGTTGTGGTCCACTGGTCCCCATGGAAGGAAGAGTGCACTGCAAATCAATACATGGAGATTGGAATGATTCCATAATGAATCCTGTGAAACCTGATGAAAGTGCAGTCTTCCTAGATGATGATGATGATGATGATGACAATGATGCACAGGAAATGAGCATCACTGACCGTCTGATGAGGATGAAACTGGTGTAAAACGAGTAATATGTTCCACCCAGTTCCCTAGCTGTCACCCCAATCCAGGAGATTGTGGAGTGAAGTCAAAACACCAAAAATAAAATCTTTATCAGCCAGCATGGAATACAGAATCTGTTCCAAAGATGATCCTGACAGACGTTAAAATAATGTTCTACGTTTATGGGTGGTTGTAGCCTAGAGGGTAAGACTCTCGCCTGTGAACCACAAGAACAAAAAGTCACAGGTTCAAATCCCACTTACTACCATTCTGTCCCTGAGCAAGACACCTTACCCTGAGTGTACCCTGACGGTTCCTGTAACTACTGATTGTAAGTCGCTCTGGATAAGGGCGTGTGATAAATGCCTTAAATGTACATTTAGACGTAAATGTCTTGTCCCCCATAAGCATATGCAGCTAAGACTTCCGGTGGAAGTAGAGATCCTAGTTCCAGGAGTAATGCTCTGAAAGCATCCTTCCCCTTTCTGGTGTGAATAGGAAAGTGAGGCAGTAAGAGAGAATCACCACAAACCATGAATAGTGCTGAAGGCAAACTGCTGGCTTTATATCTGAGAGTAATTACAGGGGGTAGGCCTGCGATGCCGCCCAAAGCCATGTAAAATACTCTACTGATGCCGCCGGAGCAACAATTCAACAGACAGAGTGCCACAGAAACAAGATCTGTGGAACGATAGCTTTTTTGGCTGCAGGCAGAATAATAACGCAGCCCTGGGCCCACACCCGTTTCGCAGGTAGAGTTATGCCTGCACCTTTATCGCTCTCTCTAATCGGCAGGATGGGATATTTATTAATAACGCTGATTTCATCGCCCTGCTGGGTTATGTACAGCGCTCGGGCACGGTGTGGGAGGCTGCAGAGCTCCGCACCGGCGGTTAATGAATTCCGTGGGCCGTCTCCACAAGCCGGAGATTGGGCCCGGGTGTCCCTGAGGGGCCCGTGGCTGCCAGAGCGCCCACCACCCGACACCATCTGCATCCGCTGTCGCTGGTCACACACGTACAGACACACAAAGGGATGGAATCAAGATATACACACACACACACACACACACACACACACACACACACACACACACACTCTTTCTCAGCAGACACCGACACACACACACATATACTGTCGATCATGCAATGTCACCAAAAGCCATTAACCTTAAAAGCAGACAGATATAAAGACTGCAGGACAGTGGACCTGCTTAGGGCACGTCCCATCTTTGCTCCAGCTCCCCGGCACCCTAAACTGATTTAGAAAACTAAAATAAGGGAATAGGTAACTATTCGTGTTTTGTTCCATTATTTTTAAAGTATATATAGATGTTATGCAGTGGCAGCGTAACTCTTTCTGTTTTACTCTTTACTGACCGGAGCCCGGTTTCCGACAATGTGGCACAATAGAATGAATCCTGGGTAATGGGGGGCTAACATTGCACAATCAGCCACAAGGGGGCAGTGGACCACCCATTAGGGGTCTGTCACTTCCTTATTAAAACATTAATTATCGAATCGCTTCGGCGAAGGCATTGTTGTAGAATTTAATTGCTTCATTACCACTGCTTATATAACCACCCGCAGCAACGTGTCTTGTTCGGCTCGGAGAAACATACAGAATCATGCCGGAGTGCTCCTGCTCCATGAGCGTCAAGCTCATTCATGTTAATTAGCTCATATTTAGGTCACTTCAGGTTCTACGTGGGCCCAAAGTGATTTCGTTACGTAATCCCAAATTGTTTTAAAGTGTGCGTAGCCTGTTCAACAGGAGGCGTGCATGGACGTTGTAAATGTAGTGAAGCATGGGTACCCAGGTCCACCTTTACACAATTTTGGACTCCTGAACGCCAGTTTAAAGTTTGATGTGGGCTACAGCACACCAGGAACAGAGATTTGTGATGCAGGTCCAGAAATTGCATGCGTGTTTCTCCACAGACGTCCAGCCTGCCCTGGTTCGAGTTGGCCGAATAACAGACGTCCACTCGATTTTTGGATCTTCCCGGGGGGAAAAGGCATTTCTGAACCACTTCCGAGGCCACGATATATATTGGAGGTGAAAAGTTTCTCTCTCTCTATCTCATTTAGGTACGTTTGAAGTGAATTATTCCCAACTTCCACGTTACCACACTCTGGCAATTCGAAATAACGGGAAAACGCGGAAGAGCTGCTCATCGCTGGAGATGAAGCCACCTGACTGGACAGACAGAAGGTGCTTTTGCAAGTGTTAAGAGGTTACGAGAATTATCTGAAAAGGACAAGCACGTACACGTGGGATCTGGCCAGAAAGAGGGAGAGAACGCAGGTCACGCGCTTCCCTGCCTTCTCTCGTTTACGTTTACATTTACGGCATTTATCAGACGCCCTTATCCAGAGCGACTTACAATCAGTTGTTACAGGGACAGTCCCCCCCTGGAGACACTCAGGGTTAAATGTCTTGCTCAGGGACACAATAGTAGTAAGTGGGGTTTGAACCCGGGTCTTCTGGTTCATAGGCGAGTGTGTTACCCACTAGGCTACTACTAGGCTACTACTACCACTACTAGCACTTTCGTCCTGCTTTTCCGTCGGTGATGTCGTGGTTATTTGCACGCTTGCGATGTCTCTTTGGAATTCTGGGTGGTTCGCTTCGGACGGCCACGTTTTAACGTTTAAAGTCGCCTGGGGAAGGCAGCGCTGCAGGAAATGAGTCCCAGCTCCCAGCTTTCCTCTGGAAATAATTGAACCCCGCCCCCTTTAAAAAAATCCCCTCCCTATCACTCACTTCTGTCGGTGGCTTTAATAAAACAGGCTTCCCTCAAAAGAGGACGCTGCGACGGATTTGAAATAAAACATTCAACAGGGCCCAACGCTGAACCCCGCTAAAGCGGCAGGGGGAGGGGCCCTGCAGAAAGCGCTGGAAGTCGAGCACTTTGCGCGCGGCTCGTGAATATTTAAAGAATCGATATCCCTCCTTGCGGACGTCTGCTCCCTCTTAATTTCTCATGCTTAAATGGCCTGCTCCGGTTTTACCGGGGCCGGATCGAAATGGGGACGGAGACGGGGTCGCCTGTCCCTGGCATCCCTTCAGACGTATCAGGGGGGACTGCGGGAAGTAAAGACGGCGCTGATGCTTGGGACTGCCAGCCGACGCCCATGTTTACTTCAGACATGTACATCGAGTTACATTAGCAGACACCTTTCGCCAGAGTGAAAAGTAATACAACTTACAACTTGAACTTGGCCTGTGTATGACCTGGGGGGGGGGGTGCTTACACCTTATAAGCTGCAGCATTGTGCCGGGAGCCGCATGGTGGCGCGGCGCGGCCTCACCGTCGTGTAGTGTGGCCCGCATCTGCTAAAGGACGAAAGCTAATCCACGTTCAAAGTTTGAAAGGGAAGTGATTGCCGTCGTGATACGCTGCAGCACAGCACACGGTGACACAATGAAACGTGTCCTCTGCTTTTAACCATCACCCTTAGTGAGCAGTGGGCAGCCATGACAGGCGCCCGGGGAGCAGTGTGTGGGGACGGTGGTGCGGGGTCGCGAACCGGCCACCACTGCCCCCTTTCTTCCACATTCACCATTGCTTTTCCGTTGATCTGAATGGTAAAAGGCACCATCAAGGTCCAATTTTAAACTCGATGGGGTTGAGGTGTACTTGTCAGTAAATAGAAGGAGGAAATGTTATGTTCCCCCGGTCCCCCTGGTGTCACCAGGATCCATGGACTTGCCTGCTAGTCCTATGCTAAAGGAAATGATGTCACAGACGATGAGCTTATTTGCTTAATTGTGGCATTTTAAGAACTGACAAATGCCAAGATGACTGCAGATGTTCTCGCAAACTCTACCCATCTACCTGTTTTTTTTCATGTCAGGGTTGTGGGCCAGCAGCCAACCGCCACACAACCATCACGTACATGCCGACTTCATGCAGAGCACACGTCCGTACGAGGATCTGCCCTGTCTGCTCAGGCTCCGCGTGGTTCGTAGCCGCTGTCTGTGCCGGAGAGTTATCCCAAGTTAGGCCAACTGTACCGGAGCTAGAGCAAGAGCAAGAGATAAGCAACAAACACGTCTCTTTCCGCCAGGCAGTATCAGATGGCAGATCGTTTTCAGGAGTTATTTGGCGAAAAATGATTCTCGGATTGCTGGGGAAGGCTGAGTTGAATCTTCAAAAAGAGGAAAAAAATATTGTTAGTAGACCACTGGTGAAAATTTCTTACATTTTTTTACTTCATGAAATGAAATAATTAATCATTTGAATAAAAAGTTGAATTAAACTGACATGGATTTTAGATTTGTGTTTTTTTAGCTTTGAAAATCTGAAACGTTCTGATAAAACGTTCTGAAAAAACGACAGTGTGGTGCTGCTGATTAAATGGAAATCTGAATTTTAAATCTGTTGTCGCCTAAAATAACATTTACCACAATGAAATCATCATGCTTGTCTTTTTTATGTTAACAATTAATACTAATCTCAAAAACCTCAGCGTGGTCTCTGACTTTCGAACACCCCTCTATTAGGCAACTAACGTAACTCATCATCCTGAACAGAAGACCCAGAAATGATGGCGCAGGGGCATTTCCGTTCCCCAGGGACTAACTCCGGGACCCCGGGGTTTCTCCACAAACACGATCCGAACAAATCCGCACATTAAAGAGTCCTCCTTCACCCGCATGTTCCTAAAACAGGGACCCGACTTTTTTTTTTGACGGCTTAAGGGACTCTAGAGGCATTTTTTTTACCCTGTAATTTCGGGAATATCGCCGTTCAGTTCGTTATCAGATCCCGGAGCAAATCCTCCCCCCACCACCCACCACCGCTCACGCCCACCGGGAAGCGGCGGCAGCGGCGGCCCTCCCTCCCTCCCTCCATTCCTCCATCCATCCATCCCTCCCTCCCTCCCTCCCCGTCCGAGGCGCGCCGCGCGTCTGGAGAGTCAGGTGGCAGACGGCGAGCTCCGCGGCCACGGTCCCCCTTCCCGGGAGCGAACACCCACAAAATAAAGAGAGGAGGAGGACAGGAGGAGGAGAGGAGGGAGAGAGGGGGGTCGGACCCGACCGGGGAGCGCTTTTTGTTTTTCTAGCCGCCGAGCGGGGAGAAGGGATCGCGGCGGGCGGAGGATGCGGCTGAGTTGTGTCCACCTCGGACCGGGGACGGGAACGCGGTTCGGGAAGGAGACAAAGCCCGGGAATCGCATCGCACCTTCAGCCGGGGCTTTGATCCGATAAAAAAAAAAAAAAAAAAACAACACCTACATATTTATAGAACAATTGGCCATAATAATAGAAACGTCTCTGGAGACGCGCGGATTTCGGAAGGGAGGAGCGTTTCTTTCTCTCTCTTTCTTTCTTTCTTTTCTTTCTTTTTTTTTTGGAAGAAGGATCCCCTTCGCGTCGCCTCGAACACACAGTGGGCGGCTTTGTGCGCTCCGCGGACCGGGTGGCGGAAGACGGCGCGTCCCGGACTCCGCTCGGCCCCCGGACCCCGGGCTTCGTTTGCATTCAGCGCGTCCCCGGACTCCGGGGCTCTTCGCTGCCGCCCGCGGCCCCGCGGGGACCCGGCGAGGGGCGACGTTTCGCGGATCTGGAGGAGAGCGTTCCGTGGAGGGATTTTTTTTTCTTTTTAATTCACCGTTGTTACCGGCTGCTTGTTGCCCTTCTGTCCTCGGCGTTTTCTCCGGAGTTGGATCCACGTGGAACGCGCGCTTCGCCATGGGCTGCTGCAGCGGCCGCTGCACGCTGGCCTTCATCTGCGGGATGCAGCTGGTAAGTTTCAACTTCTGACGTGGGATCGAGAAGCAAAATGGCACGAAAGTAGCAGATTATGGAGGGTGGCGCGCTCTGCGTGGAACTTTTCCAGAAATGGGTGTCAAACATGCCACCGTTCGCAACAGCATCTTTTGAATCGGAAACTACATAACAACAATCGGAATGGGAAGAGGCAGCCGGTGCGGGGGACAGGTGCTCGGACCCGTGTCCTCGGGGGTGCCGCGGTGGAGCGGGGGTTGCCATGTTTGAGGTGTTCACGCCAAATCGGGCCAAGCAGATCAGATTCATCTGAGTGAAGTGAAAGTGAAGTGATTGTCATTGTGAGACACTGCAGCACAGCACACGGTGACGGCTTGATGGAAGGGCCCGAGCATTGCTGAATTTGTGGACGTTGTGGGAAGGAATGAATAGTCCAAGACACAACTTTCTGACTTGGAAAATTGGGTTTGTACAACGTGACTAATAGGTCAAAGGAAATGGTGTGACCCTCTCTTGAAATAAGATTTAAGAAAATTTTAAATAATTGTGCAGAAACTATGAAGAAATGGATTGGCACTCATGGGCAGTTGTGGTTTGAGCGTGAGGTCTCCGCCCATTTTAGTCACTCGGGGCCCTGTCCTGTCTTTGGCTGCATCTCGTCTGCGACTGACAATATATTTGTCATGATCCGGTACCGGAAGGGGTTACTCCGTGTCCGGGATCCGGACCGGAGTTTCACGTTAGTCCTGTGTAAGGTTTCCTGATCGTGTTCACCTGTGTCTGATTGTATAAAGCTGCCCGGTTTGTGTCTGTTCGCCGTCGGGTCATTGTTACGTTACCTGTTCACCAGTTACCGGATGTCTCCCTTGTCCTGTTCATCACATATTAAAACCCGTTTCGTGACGTCGTGCGAACGTGCCCTTCTTCATCGTCAAGTCTTGTCATCATTTCAGATCACCTGCCTCGCCATGCCAAACGGCCGTGACAATAATTAGTGTGCTAGATATCCACTGCCAGCCGATTCCGAGTCTGTGAGGGGTCAGTGGGCGATTTGACCTTGTTCCGTAGCTGTTGGTGATTGCTGATTTGCCTTATTGGTCGTTTTAATCTGCCACTTTTGCCGACATTAAAATAATGAAATGATTTGTGATCCCTGACATAATCTGCATGATACATTCATCTGCATTTATCTCATAACCCCCTTAGTAAACAATGGGCAGCCATAAAAAGCACCGGGGAGCAGTGTGTGGGGACAGTAACCTCTCAATTACGATTGCACTTCCTTCAACACAAGGCCATCCAATCACAACATGTACTCTTTCCTCACAAAACATCATACCTTTACATTGAATAGCAATTCTTGAATAATTGCTGCGTTACTGTTTAACGTCCCTGCTTTTTTTCCGGGAGGCGTTCAAGGCGAAATCGAATTCCTGGACCTGGCAACCCTGGACCGAAGCTGGAGCACTGGATGGCCCTCAGCCCTTTGCGAGATGTTTGCTGATGTGCAAGCTGGGTGTTATCTCACCGCAACTACTGATGTTAAATATGGTCTTGCGGTGCCTTGGTTGAACTGGATACGCCTGTGCTGATACAATACAAGGTTCACAGTATTTTTTTTAAAGGTAGTTTGAGAGATGATTAGTGAAAGTCAAGTGATTGTCATTGTGAAGCACAGAACACGGTGCACACAGTGAAATGTGTCCTCTGTATTTCACCATCACCATTGGTGAGCAGTGGGCAGCCATGACAGGTGCCCGGGGAGCAGTGTGTGGGGACGGTGCTTTGCTCAGTGGCACCTCAGTGGCACCTTGGTGGCTCGGGATTCGAACCGGCAACGTTCTGATTACGGGACCGCTTCCTTACCTAAAGCTAGCAGGAGAGGGGTATGGCTTTAATGGACGTGGGAGTCTTATTTAATTGCTATATTTGGCACTGTTAGTTGCTTTAATGTCCTTGAGGAACTACTGTTATGGGTCTTCAGGCTCTTCCTGTAATGTCTCGCATGTTTACCGCACATCAGCTCCGAAAACCACTTAGCTCTGTTCACCGAAGAAAACCCCCCCCCCACATTTGTCCATAGAGCAGCGGCGCATGGCGTGTCCCCCATAATCAAATCGGAGCTCAGAGAACAGCGTGCAGCCGACCAGCGGCCGCCGAGCCGTGGCTAATCAGAGTGGGGCCGGTGACGGGGGGGGGGACAAGTCACGCCGCACATTCCACAAGGAAAGCAGTGACAGCACTTCTACTGTCCATGTGCCTGATGGCGATGGGTCACATGACATTTGATAAGATCCGCGCAGCCCCTCGACACGGTTGCAGATGGCTCCCGTATGTGTGAGTGTGTGTGTGTGTGTGTGTCGGTGTGATGCAAGAGCCGCTGTCCTCCTGGTGGATGATGTCACCCCCTGGAGGTGGATAATTAGGTACGACTGAGTGTCCCTGACTGGAACCCGTGGGTCCCGCTGGCACTCTTGACACTCTAGAAGGCTGCATGGCTTTAGTCATCGCTGAGCTCATCCCTTCATGAACTTTTGATAAACGTGCAGGGAATTGTCTCACCTCGTGCTTGAACCTCGTGCCGACTCACCGCGGGCGTTCACTACAAGTGGAACTCCAGAAGGAAACTTAAAGCTCACGTTTCTGAAAGTGGAAATCCTACGGGGCTGCCTGGCAGGGGCGATGCAGTGCAGAACATAATCGATCATATCATGGGTGGTAGTGGCCTAGTGGGTAACACACTCGCCTATGAACCAGAAGACCCGGGTTCAAACCCCACTTACTACCATTGTGTCCCTGAGCAAGACACCTAACCCTGAGTTGCTCCAGGGGGGGGGACTGTCCCCTGTAACTACTGATTGTAAGTCGCTCTGGATAAGGGCGTCTGATAAATGCTGTAAATGAAAATGTAAATGTAAATATCATAATGACCTTGCTTGATCTAAGTAAAGCACCACTCCGGGTTCGAAATGATCGCCTTCTGAACACCATACGCAAGTATGGAACCAGGCAGAAAAAAACGTTCAGCGTTCAGTTCGCGTTCGCCACGAACGCCAGAAAAATGCCTGGTTCAGACGGCCATGTGGACGAGGCCTTGACTCTCATCTCACTGACGTATTCGAAAGTATAATGTGAAGTCATGTAGGATCATTGATAATCCAGAGAGGTCCACTTGCTCGAGGGGACCTCAGTGGCGATTACGATTACGTCTGTTTCCTTACCCACCAGGCCACCCACTGCCCCTACCAGAGGATATGGACATGGCCTCACACTTCCAAGTTCTGAGTTCGAATCCCTGCTTGGACCTGGTGTGTGTGGAGTTTGCATGCTCTCCCTGTGTTGCCATTGGTTTCCTCTGGGTTCTCCCGTTGCCTTCTACTATAAAAACAGCACGTAAAATAGACGGATTGTGACTTTAAACTCACTGTAGGCATGAGCGTGTGAGTGAATGGTGTGTGCGTGGTGACCCTTATCCAGAGCGACTTACAATCAGTAGTTACAGGGACAGTCCCCCCCCTGGAGACACTCAGGGTTGAGTGTTTTGCTCAGGGACACAATGGTAGTACGTGGGATTTGAACCTGGGTCTTCTGGTTCATAGGCGAGTGTGTTACCCACTAGGCTACTACCACCCTTTTAACCAAGTGGTTGTAGCCTAGTGATGGCTAGTGAGTGAGTGATTTAATAATCCGCACACTGAATAAATGAATGACGACATCTCACTTCCTGTAAGTTGTGAGGGACCTGAATAGACTTCTTGCATGTTTGAAATTGCTGTGCTTGGGAGGCGCGCGTCCACTTTTTAAAATTGGCTTGGATGAAATACCATCTGCCATACCAATACGCACTGCCTCACACTTAAACCTGAGCGTCTCCCCTCTGCGGGTTATTTTCATCTTGCATCCCTGTGACACGAAATTGTTACGGAGTGCACACAGAACCATTGAAAGACCTTTAAATTTTATAGCTGACACGCTGTGAGATATCAAATTATCTGCGCTTGCTGTGATGTTATAACACAGGTATAGCACGAAGGAACCAGAAGACGGTGGGCGGTTGAAAACTGTATATATTACGGTCTATGGTAGATTTTTTTTACGGTAGGACAGCAGCAATCACATTTATTTCTTGTGTGGCCAAACTTCTGGCGTGTCTCGATTCATGGCCCACATCCTTCTAAGGCCACATCAAAGCAGCATGACCCACTGAATGCTTTGCAACTCTGTCCCAAGATTCAGTGCACACTGGGGAGAGCTTGTGATGCAAATGGGGAATTCCCCTTGTCCTCCCAGGTTGGGCAGATAATCAATTTTAACAATCGCCAAGAGACGTGCATCATAAGCATTTTCACAATAGCAATAAAACTGACAAAATGCTCTTTGTTTGGCCCTGCAGTGCTAAGATGAACATATTCGTCATTAATTACGTCCTGCTAGACAAATCGTATATATGGTAGAAATGGATAATTATATAGTAGCAATCATAGAGACATTTTGTACAGAAATAATCAGCATGGAAAAAGACAATACCGGCCCGGCGCTACCCCCCAGTTCCCGGTGAGAAGGGTATGCAGCCACACTCTCCCGCTCGCTGATATCTCACGTCGGAACGTTATATATGCCTGATTGCGTTTGATTCTTATGCTAATGAGGAGACGACAGCACTGTCTGTGTTGGTTTTCCTGACGTCGCCCTCGTCCCTGATGACTTTTTTTTGCAGGCCCAAGCCAGTAAAAGCAAAGCCAGTGTGGCGGCCACCGGCGGGTCTGCCGGATGAATTTGGGGACCGAAGGTCCAGGCGGGTTCCTTAGTGGACATTGTGATTTCATTGTAACTGCTGACTCTGCCCTGGCTGTGTTTGTATGTGTGTGTTACCATGTTGGAGTGACGTTGTCTAGCTACAGTTTAAAGTAATAATGTGCTTGCCACATTTATGCTGTGAGTCTATAAATTCAGCTTTGGGTTAAAGGTCACACATGCTTTGGGCATTTTGCTTACAATGAAATCATATGCAGATATACTCATTATAAAGATATTATATATATATCATTTTCATTTACTTGTAAAGTGTCGATGGTTACAACACACTCAAACACTCAGTTGAGAACGCTTCCCAACTCCTTTGCTTTTGTCAGTGAATGTTTGGTGGCTTCTCAGCGCTTGAAGCATCTGTATTTTTGGAGTCATGCTCTGTACCACCGAAATAGCCTCCGTTGTTGTGTTCTTCTTGAGAGAGATCTTCTCCTTCACTCCTTTCCCATTACCGTAAGGCTACGGCGTGGCACGGCAATATTGGAAAATGTATGCCAGTTCTGCTATCAGAGGACAACAGCGAAGTGATTCATCTCCGAGCAGAACACATACGAAGAAATCCTTTCACGCACCAAATGTTGAATCTAGCGACTCGGAATCCTAAATTTGGTTGTTCTCAGCAGCCCCCCCGAGCACTCGGCACCATTAGACAATTGCCAAGTAATTCACAGCTCTAATGCATTTTTACCCCACCGAAAGACTTGAGAAGCCTGTTTTATTGCCAGGTCTGCAGACAGGGGTGAAACAAACACGGCAAAAAGCTTTCTGACGCTTAACCCTGCCGTACGGTAATAAAATTGCCCCCGTCGACCGCCGGTGCCACCCCTGCACCCTCAATTTGTTTCTTTTGCCTTTTTAATGGAAGAAAACGCTCGCCTAATGGAGGGGTCTGATCGCCGGGTTACGGTACGGCGCTACGCATATTTTTGCCGTCATTACGCGCTTATCACAAGCGTATGGCTGTTGGTCCTAATTTACAGCTTGTTCTTTAAAACAACTCGTCTTCTTTTATTCTGTTGAAGAAGGAGATTGAGACTCAACTTGCTTGGGGACCGTGGGATTAATGGCATTAATGAGCTTATATGCAGGAAGTAAAAAATGGCTTTAGAGTAGCAAGATTATGTAGCTGCTGTGGGTTTTGGGATGATAGACTAATTTGCTTATTGATTCTACTTCATGAAAGTTTTATATATTTTTTTAAGTTTCTAAATATATATGATCTTCGCTGACCTTGGCAAGACCTGAAGTGAGTTTCTGTACCGGGAAATAGCCTAAACACGCGCAGGATTGACTCTGGAAATTTGTTAATTTGTAATAATTGGATTACCTTTAATAAATAGATGGCGAGAGGCGTTTGGGTTGTTTATTTCAACTGAGTTCTTGTCATGATCTGACTGTCCGGAGTGTCGCATGTTGTGTTCCTGATTGGCCTTATTCTTTGCATATGTGTAGTAGTATAATTGTATGGCCATTGTACCATGTCCTCATTGTGTCTTGGGATGCGCTTGTGTCTTTTTGTATTAGACCTCTTTTTGTCGTAATTCGTGCATATTAGCCCATCCATGCACCCCGTCCCCCGTGACATTTCTCTTTATCTACCTTGAAAACGATGCTTTAGGCATTTATGTTGAATGCTGGTGGGTTCACAAACCTCACCGCTGTATATGTTCACTGACAGTGCTTTAGATCTAATTTTTGTATAAATAATTTTGCACGGATTCCCTGTGCTTGCACTCCGGGTGTTCCAGTTATCTCCCACGTTCGGATGCTATATTGATGCTATGCGTGTGCATGTGTGTGTGTGTGTTCACCTTATCATGAACTGACACCTGTACCAGGGCTGTTCCTGTCTCGTGCCTGATTCATGCACGTGCGTGCATACGGGTCTAGGCAATCGTTAACTGGACTATGTGCATTAGCGATAATACATGCTGTCTGTATATCGTATATTTGGTGTGGGTATCCCAGCAAATGTAGTTGTAGTCAGAGTAATGTTGATTTACACACGTTCAGCACGTTCGACTAAACGTTACGTGTGGATTTTATTATGCAGTATATAATTCTTTTTTGGATGGATGTGCTTTTGAATAGGAGAATCCTCCTGTGCAGGTGTGTACGCATTGGAGATGAAAAGGTCACACCGTGAAAGGCCCACAGACATTGCGCTTCACCCGCTGGTGCCGCACCACCCTTCAAAATATTGTTCACTCAAGGGCGCGCTTCTTGTCCTTTGCGAAGGCTGCTAGCTGGAAACATTTGTCCAGCCGACCGGCCACAGCCGCACCGCCGGCCGCTGGGCGGCAAGGAGGGGGAGATCCGGATCGATAGCGGCGTGGTTTATCAGCAGCGTAAATCAGTCCGCTAAACTCCCCTTCCCCGCCGCGTCTCGGCAGCATTGTCAGCCGACCGTCAGAGCTGTCCATGCCAACGCATCTTCCTAATTCTGCTGTCAGGCTGTGGGCAGGAGAGTCATCTGGTGAACAGTTTGTGTTTAGGGTTCTAGGGCAGGTTAAAGCTTTTGTACTGTGACTTACTTTTTTTTTTAGCCACGTTTTTGTAGTTAAATAAAATGCAGATTTATTCACATTCGTTATACTGCATACAATTAGTGAAAATGCTCCAGTAAATATGAGGTTTTAAAAACTTTAAAGGTCTTGTGTACTGTGTGTGTGTTTGTGTGTGTTTTTATATATGCATTAAAAAAATGAAAAAGATTCTTTACCTTTCAGTGATTCCCAGCAAACAGTTAATACCATCTTCCAGAACCTACTACATCCCCATCATCACCTTTCATCTCATGTATCTAGAGGGCAAATTGGGACATGTTCAACAGCCATGAGCTCACTAGAACATGCGAAGCCTCATGGCAGCAGTTGACCAATCCTTCCTCGTCTCACCATCCACCAATAAACCCTCCGCACCTCATTCATCCTGAAAGGCGAATGCTGCGTCTCACATCACTCAGAGGGGGAAAAAGCTCCTGTACAGCTAAAGACAGAAAGTCCATAGTGAATGATACTGCCTCTTTCTTTTGACCTTTGACCCTTCGTTCAGCATGGATTAATTATAATGTGTGCTGCAACGAGCATGCAAATAAGGCTTTTATATTTTTCAAGATGCAAGAGTACACATTCTCAGTTCCGTTTCATTATATTACATTTAATTCCGTGGCCTTATATAATTTGTGAAAGGACCAATATTTATTTAATGATCAATGATGCTATGATTTATAATAGAGCACCACACATATCGGTTGTTTAGTATCATGCACTAAAGCTGCAAGGTTTATACTTTTGCACAAAAGCTACAGGATACATAATGCTCTATGGCTCTGTTTGGCTTGCAAATGACTGAAATAATGGGATAAGGCTTTTAGGCGAAGTGGAACTGTTCCTAGAAACAATCGGCGATGGGGAAGCATTTGAAAGGCTATTTTCAAGGAGATCATTAGCACCAGTTCTCAACGGCTCCTTTCTGTTCCCTTTTATACTTAAAGGAGTGAAATCCTGTTAGCTGTCGTGCTAGACGTATCCTGTCAAGTAAGAAAAGTTGCAAAGTCCTCTGAAACAAGCACACACTCAGAGGGACTTTGAGGCGAGATGATTAAGGCCAGTTGAAGGTGTTGGGCACCATGAGCCCGAAGAACATCTTCAGTGCCTTTTGTCACAGATCCCTTTGTTAAGGGACGTCACTGCCTAAAATTATTCATGGCTTGCCACCCAGTGGGCATCCAAGGCTCTTATTGCCTTGCCAACGGCTGGGGCTTTCATGTCAGTCAAAATAGACAATAGAATATTTCCCAGAGAAATTGATACATTTTAGATGTTGAGTAAGGCTGAGATTTGTTGACCTCTTTGATTGTAGTATATATGTGATCAATCACAATGAATAAACATCTATTGGCTGTGACCAATCACTCTAATTGGACCAGGGTCATGGCAGCAAAATGCTCCACAAATGAGTTTCTCCAGCCATTTGTTCAGATTATCCTCCATTCAAGTTCTATGACTAGCAAGATGTATCAAGACTGCATCATGTATTCCAGACGGATTGGGACGACTAGCTCGAAACGTTCCTCAGCACATGGAGATGCACCATGCCATCTCACCATAACCTCAGCAACCCTCCTTGGTATTATAATTCATTCTTCCACCATTCCTCAGCTCTGGTTCAGGAATCCTTAAGCAGGAATCAGCATCTCGGCCTGGACCAGAGGAGACACCTGCTGCGGCACCCTGTTTAATGTAGACTGTTTTCAAACCTAATGTGCATGCAGGCCACCAGGCAATGCCTCCTCATCTCCTGAATCAAACGTATTGCTTTTACATAATCGTATTTGGCCGCGAACGGCGCGGCTTTGAATTGCTACCTGACGTGTCTGCGCTCGGCAAATCGTTATTGATTGGAGCGCCAGGAACGAGCGGGATTTGGAACGTACTCCTTGCCCGAACAAGAGGTCTGAACGCGACGGAATGCTGCCATCCCCTGTTTGGATGGTGACCTTAGGATTTCAGGGCCTAGCAGATGGTGGTGGGGGGGGGGGGGGCAGCGGCCAGATTTTCCCAAAATATTTAGCCTCATGCATAGTGCAAGAAACAAACCGGTTGCAAATTGGGGTTCGGCAACCGAGCTGCTTCTCCCTCGCGAGGCAGGCTCTGTTCAGGTAGACTATTACAGCACAGGACTAAATTACGTACGATTTAATTGTAAAGCATTTTCAGTGGTAATTCAATTTTAATTGCCTGCCCAGGACTGTACGAGCAGCGACCAAACATGGACGCTTACTCTTCCATCCTTCCATCCCACTGCCAGGGAGTGTTTTCAGTCAGCTGCACAGACAACCACATCCAGACATCTCCCAGGTACCACAATCCAACACGGATTCAAAGAAAACAGATAGAATATCTATATTTTTTAATAGGTTCTTCAACCCTGCCCAATTGGAGGTGTTTAATCAACAAATGATTCCTCAGAATCTCCATGAAAATCCACAAAGTTAACCCAACTGAAAAAAAAAAAAATTGTCATGGGTCTGTGCTTTGAATTTTGGCCTGAGAGCTCTGTTAGTGGAGTGTGCGCTTTCTGCCCAGGTTCGAGTCCAAGGTAGGTAAATATCTGGTGTTAAATTTGATTGACATCCTCAGGGCATGAATAGATTTTTAATGGTGTTTGTAGATTTAAATCATCCAGAATGAGGAAGAAGCCTGTCTTGATTGGCGTTGTCTGAAATCATACAAAATTTGAACACTTACTGCGCTGCACCAACCAAAATATCTGCCGTTTTTGATTAAGTGTAACGTAATTCGGAAATTGTACCCGCGTCGACAACACATTCTTTCTGTTGGTCTCTCCCCTTCTGCTTCCTGGAAAAGAGTGTCCATTTCTAGACCTTCTGAGTGCACAATCCAGGTACTCATGGTGCAAGTTTAAGTACGGGAGATTTTTAAAACTCCAGTATTTTGATTTTGCGTTCAAAAAATGACCCATCTGGATTTCTCCGTAGGTCAGGCAGGTGAAGGTAAACAGCACTTGCTGACAAGGAGATGATGGAGTCATGCCACGGAGACCTGCCAGTCCATCAGAAGAAGTCCTTGATGTTGTGAGAGCGGAATGAATCACCCTCCATCGCACCGGCGCTGAATGTCAAACGTGGCATGCCGATTTAATGGCCGCCCGAATACCATCAATCACTTGCAGCTTAACAAGGCCAATAAATAGTGGCGGTGCAGAGGTGTGAAGGGAGGTGACTTGGGCCTGCCGCTGCAATTTTGCCGGATTTTAGTGCTGTGGCTTGCCTTGCCCTCGGAGGTCCAGCTGGGTCGCCAACCTCGGAAGTTCAGTCCATTCACGGACATGGCGACGGGGTCGGTGTCTTTTTGCTTGCTCGGTCCGATTTTCCACGGGCCGAGACACACAAACAAACGTGCAAGTGTCAGAAGGAAAGGAGGTTCTGCAGATGCGGAGCACAGGGCTGAGGAATTTGAATTGACATCCGCTTTTCGTTTTTTTTATTTTTTTTTATGGATAAACGTCTCGTCCAGGAAGGCGCGCCAGCTCGAGTGTAAATGTTGTGCTGAGGAGCTTGACACTCTGTTTGAAGTCAATCCAGCACAAAAAAAAAAAAAAAAAAAACAGGCTTGTGGACAACAGGCACTGGAGAATTTACAGGGCGTGAGTGTGCGCTTTGAAAGTGTGAATACTTGAAGCGATTCTTGTCGACGGCCCTTGAGAACGACCCTAGAGAGGTGCTTGGATCACATTAGAACGCGGGGCCCCGGAACAAGGACATGTCTGCGCGGCTGCCGGTCAACCCGACCCTGGAAAGACTAATTACAGGATGGCGGTGAGGATAAACGTGGCGTTTGGAGGGCAGATGAGGAGATACGGCGTGCAAGCAACCTGTTGTGCCGAACAGACTGGGGCTCGGGCTGCTTTGCTCTCCCGAGA
Organism: Denticeps clupeoides; assembly: GCF_900700375.1. NCBI lineage: Eukaryota > Metazoa > Chordata > Actinopteri > Clupeiformes > Denticipitidae > Denticeps > Denticeps clupeoides. Next base: position 10,964,060 of record NC_041720.1, on the reverse strand, counting down.
CTGTAACTTTGGAGCTGACCTTTGCGCTCGGACACGTCCGGACTAAATTGAGTTTTTGCACAGCACACACTTAACAAGGGGGAATAATTTATTACCCAACCCTGTGGCATTCATATTTTAGGGCAAGTAGTTCATAAATGAAACAAATTATCAGTCATTTTTGGTCACAATGGCCACTATTTTCAAACTGGCGTGAAGTGGAGCGCGACATGCGTAAGCGAAAAGTCAAATGCTCTGGATTTATATAAACAGCTTGATAAAACACATAATTATGTTTGTCTATTTAAATCAACCAGAAACAGGAAGTAGCCTGCATGAGAGCTGTCAACCGACGGGATCTTCTTTATCTTAAAACCTTCCAATCACGGTCCGGTTCCTGACCTGCTAGGCCGCCACTGCCTCCTCCTCCCAGAAACTGGATCGCGGGGGAGCTGAAGCCTATCCCAGCTCCCACTAAAGGCAAGAAATCCACACCCAGAGACAGGAGTTTTGTTCATAACAGGCTGAACAATCCATTCACAGAACATAATTTTCCTGCATTAATCTAAGACGTTTGACAATCAAGGACAAATAAAAGTAATTTTTATTTCTTTTAATGAGTTTATGAAGCTTATAAACAAAATTGATAAATTCAACATTATAAAGGATTTTTATACACACTCAGGGTTAAGTGTCTTGCTCAGGGACACAATAGTAGTAGGTTGGGTTTGAACCTGTGACTTTGTATTTCTGGGTCTCAGGCCACCCCATTGCAACATTGCATACAGCACATAGACATTTTGGTTCTTGGCATTCGTGATCATCTTCAGACCTGAAGACTGTTTCGTGCTGCCACGTTTGCGGCGCTTGGTACCTTCCCTTCTAATTTGTCAGATGTTGATCCAGTGTGTGAGCAGACATTATCCTCAGCAGCTCTGCTTTGCTCTTGTTTTCTTCTCAAAAGTGTTGTTTTATGGAGGAACTTTTTTTCATCCCATTTCTGTGCACACTGTCAGAGAATCGCTGTTCTTCTTTGTGTCATGTGATCTAATTATAAACAAGTCCCGGTACTGCTGTCTAAAAATATGAACACATTCGCTCTACCTGTTCGCAGCAGAACAGCTCATTGCTGATGTAATACGCACACACACACACACACACACACACACAAATACTAATTATGCACATGGGAAGCTATTTTACATCCCAGCATGTTGTGCTTTCTTCATGTTGATATTTGCATGACATTAAAGCTTTTTTTATGGATGGTGCCACGATCCTGCTCTCTAACCTGAGCTCCTTTCCAAGTCTCTTTGATTTCTTGCCGTCTGGTAGTTTCATGTCAGCCCTGTCTTTCATTGTGCTTTAAGTCCACTCTCTGGTTGTCTGTTGGTCTGAACCCTTCTTGAAAACGTGCTTCATTTTCAGTTTTGCATTTGAAATGAAGATGTGATGTTGTGCCACACACAAATTCTTTTACAGTTGCATTTTGAGAAATTCTTACCTCTTCCAATTCCTTATACAGGAACTCTTAACAGCATGCAGTATTCAACATTTTTTATTTTATTTTGCCTGCTACCATGCATGAACTTGATTTATGTGTCCTTCGTGGGTCGAGCCAAGTCATCCAGCCATAATGATGCTTGTTAAACCTTGCAACCATACCAGGAGTTTTAGACGGTCACATTTGCAGGGGGTTGCCTGTCAGGGCACAGGAATAAAAGCGAGGGTGGAGATTCCTTTCTTCTTCATTTTACTTCTTTTAGTCCAGCAGTGAACAGTGTTGAGCAATTGGAAAATCGGTACAGCCGAGCCAAGCAATCCGTGAAATATTGAGACTTTTTTGTTAGACATAGAATGGGTTCTTGAGCCCTTCCCTTTCAAGATCTTTTCATTCAGCCTTTGTCACTCCCAAAGCTTCCTTTGGGTCATCAACAGAAACACAATTTATGTAAACCTTTCAGCTTCCCACTGAATAGCATGGATATGGTCACTGTTTTAGCAGAAAACCAACTTTTCAACTCCCAAAGCATTTTTTCTTAATCATAGCGCAACTGATTCGCATTTAGAGTGGAATTTTCATATGACTTCCCTGGAAGAAGGAAATAGGCCACTAAAATTGAATTAAGACTTTACCCCATATACAGCTTCACTAAACTCATAAAATCTCATTAAAAGTTGTATTGTGCTCTTGAACACTGTCTGGTGCAGTTATCACTTGGTTGCCGTCATGAACAGTAAATGAGAGGCTTTTAGAAAAACACACACACACACACACACACACACACACACAGCAAAGTACTGTTGTAATAAGAACCATGTTCTCATTTCCTCTGACTGCCTTGTTTTTATCACTGCTGCTGATCTGCAGGGTGCATGCTAGGTTTCAGGTGGCAACTCGGATGTGCACCTCGTAATCGGATCTGTAATCTGACAGTCAAATGAAATTCAATCTGCGGGCGAGGCAGTCCAGCAGTCAGACTGGGAGCAAACAAACACAGTAAAACAAGGCTGCTGGCTGCCACCAGAAGGTATCTGTGCTATAAAATATCTGGCTGCTGTGTTTTAAATAAGCAGGATCTGCACAATTCAATAAAAGGATTTTTTTTGTTTACATGATAATGTAATAAAAAGTCATACAATTTAGTTTGGTTTTATTTCAGTATCAGGTGGGAATAAGGGAATTTTTCACTTATGAGTCTCTAATATGCTGCTCAAAAATGAAGGGAACACTTGAACAACACAATTTAACTCCAAGTCAGTCACACTTCTGTGAAATCAAACTGTCCACTTAGGAAGCGACACTGATTGACAATCAGTTTCACATGCTGTTGTGCAAATGGAATAGACAACAGGTGGAAATTAGAGACAATTAAAGGCGTGGTTCTGCAGGTGGGGACCAGAGACCACGTCTCGGTTCCTATGCTTTCTGGCTGATGTTTTGGCCACTTTCTCTTTAGTGGTAACATGAAACGGAGTCTACAACCCACACAAGTGGCTCAGGTACTGCAGCTCATCCAGGATGGCACATCAGTGCGAGCTGTGGCAAGAAGGTTTGCTGTGTCTGTCAGCGTAGTGTCTAGAATATGGAGGCGCTACCAGGAGACAGGCCGGAACATCAGGAGACGTGGAGGAGGGCAACAACCCAGCAGCAGGACTGCGACCACCACCTTTGTGCCAGAGCCCTGCAAAATGACCTCCAGCAGGTCACAAATGTGCATGTGTCTGTATGAAACGGTCAGAAAGAAACTCCCATGAGGGTGGTACGAGGGCCCGACGTTTGGCATTTGCCAGAGAACACCAAGATTGGCAAATTCACCACTGGCACCCTGAGCTCTTCACAGATGAAAGCAGGTTCGAACTGAGCACATGTGACAAGCGTGACAGAGTCTGGAGACACCGTGGAGAACGTTCTGCTGCCTGCAGCATCCACCAGCATGACCGTTTGGAAGTGGGTCAGTAATGGGGGGGGGGGGGGGCATTTCTTTGGTGGGCTGCGCGGCCCTCCATGTGCTCGCCAGTCAGGTAGCCTGACTGCCATTAAGTACTGAGATGAGATTCCCATATCCTCATCCTTGCGTAGTTGGCCCAGGGTTCCTCCTAATGCCATCAAAGACATTCCTCAATGTCTTGCCTGGAGTGTGTCAGCAGTCCCTGCAAGACAAAGGCATTGATGCTATGGACTGGGACGCCCGCTCCCCAGACCCGAATCCAATTGAGCACATCTGGGACATCACGTCTCGCTCCATCCACTAATGCCATGTCGCACCACAGACTGTCCAGTAGCTGGCGGATCCTTTAGTCCAGGTCTGGGAGGAGATCCCTCAGGAGACCATCCGCCACCTCATCAGGAGCATGTCCAGGCATTGTAGGGAGGTCAAAAGGCACATGGAGGCCACACACACTACTGAGCCTCATTTGGACTTGTTTTAAGGACATTACATCAAAGTTGGATCATCCTGTAGTGTGTTACTTTAATTTTGAGTGTCCAAATCCAGAGCTCCATTGGTTGATAAAATTGATTTGTGTGATTTTGCTGTCAGCACATTCAAATATGCAAAGAACAAAGTATAAGAATGTTTCATTCATTCAGATCTAGGGTGCCTTCATTTTTGTTTGAGTAGTGTAATTTAAATAATAAAGAATGCTCTGATTTAGAACCTCATATAAACCACATATCAAAAACAATCTTACGATGATGCCTTCTTACAACAACCCTGAATTCGTTCGAATTTTGATGTTAGCATGTTATTTTACTATTACTTGACATTATTCCATCAGGTATTACTGCTAGGCTGGATCTGGACCTCTCTTTATTGCCTCCTCATGGCAGTGGAGCAGTGAAGGACTGCTGAAGGTCTGGTGTGACCCCGGGCTGTTGGAGAAGTATGGGTGGCCCACTCACTCCAGGGTTAGGGCTCAGGTGCCAGGCCAGCTGTGTGATGGAGAGCGTGACCTGGTGTTCCCCGGGGTCATAGGGCTCTAGGCAGGTCCCAGAAGAGGTCGCAACACTTTTACGAACTTATTTTGGCTCGGCGCGGCCTCTCTCGGTCCCCGAGACAGACCGTTTGGGATGAGTTTGTGCTAAAGTGATGAATTGGACAGAGGCAGGGCTCACATACTGAAGCACGGGAGCAGATGGCGGTTATGATGGTTAATGAGAAGCAGCTCATGTATTTTAACAGCGATCACATGATGTTTGTCCTTCTGTTCTAGGTCCTAATAGTTACGCTCCCATTTAATCTCATCATTGTTCTGTTACTGAACTGCTATTATTCTAACCAGGGGCAGATGGGTCGCACTTACGAGCCTGGCTCTGGGTTTTTTTTCTTTTTCTTTGTGGACAATAACTTGTTTGTTGTCTCTGCAATGGTGAAATCTGGTGGATAATAATAATTTTTTTTTTTTTTGTGGGGCGAGAACTTTTCGTCTAGAATTCTCAACTGCCGGAGTTTGCAGGATATGCTGTTTTCTTTAGCGACTTTTATTGTTATCCTTCCAAGTACCCACCGTGAAATCAGCCAAGAGGGAATTTATAAAGGATCTACGGAATTGTTTATGTAGGTCCTCTCCAGAATGAACCGCGATTAATGTTTTTTTATTTGACCTCTGCACCATCTGAGGTGAAACGTTGACTGAACGTTTTTTTTACACTTACTAGAGCTGTCAGAGTAAACATGCTAATAATGAGGTTTTACTATGAATGGTTCAAAGGGTCAGACTAACAATAGTGTCATCACGTGCACACACTCATGCTTTAGTAACCCATTAATCCTACGTTATTCTGTTAGAATGCAGGACTCATCTGGTGTAAAACTAGGCCGCATTTACGCCTAGCATAAAATCAGACCCGCATTCAGTACTGTGAAACGGCCGTAGGTCTGTTTCACTCAATAACCCATGTTTTTGTGCTTTTGACTGAGGCGACTGCTCAGATTTGGCCAATTTGGCTAAAATAAGCAGTTGTTGCCCATCTTGTAAACCATCGGGCAAATAATGAATGGCCTAAACAGAATCACTCGAAGATGATAAGTGCATGACATAAAATATTCAGTCACTTGATCAAGCTTTTTGCACATGGCTCATTGTCCTTGAAACCGGCCTGCAAAAGCCAGGAGAAAAAGTCAAGCACATTTCTTTTCATCAAGCCAGCGGCGTCCTCTGCCGCATATTCCTCCTCTCTCCACTGTCGCACTTCTTAAATGCTTTAATGAAGTGGTCATTAGCGAGCTACGGTTTTAGCCACGGGACACAGTCAACGCTCATTTGCACTCAGAGAACCAAAAAATCACTCCCGGTCGTTTGGCTGATGACTTATTTTTCATCCGCCAACTTCAGGAGTCTCTTCGATCATGAAGGTGTGTTTTACAAGTAATGCATAGAACTAAATGCATGTGGATTCCCAGAAGTTCCATCCCTTCGTTTAGGGATGCAGAATTGCTCGGTTTTTAACTTAGAAGTGTGTTCACATCTCTTAACTTCTGTCTTACAAAAATAAATAATGCACTGATAAAAAAAAAGGGATATCTTGTACAAAAACCTTTTACTACATTCATTCACTGCATTACTGTGGCAAAATGTGATTACAGCTCACCACAAGGGATGGAATGAAATCCCTTTTTGGATCCCCTAATAACATTAGATGTACTTTGTGCCACATGAGCTCCTTTTAGTTTGCGCTGAAACGGTGAATGACAAATTGGTGGCTGCAGGAGTTGCTGAAGTTGTTGGACTGTTTGCTGATAAGACTCTTACGCACCAGAAGTTAAATTCTGTGACACGAAGAAAGCGGTATTTTTTTTCCAGGAAAACAAGCCCTGGGGTCTGTTATAATGAACGAGCTGCAGCCTTAATTGTTTACCTGGGTAACCAAATGGAGACATGCATTCATTGAACAAATCTTTTTTGCTAACGATGAACACAAATCTGACAGCATGCGTACAGGTCTGTATTGGCTCAGCCGAATTATTCTGATCATGCGCTGATCATGGACAGCGGGTACAAATCGTGCACCAACACTCAGCGTGTCTAGAAGTACAAAAGCATCTGCAAAAAGCTAGTTTGTTTGAGCATTTTTGAACCACATCGTGCACACTCAACCAAAAATAATGGTTCCTCCTGGTGGCTCCGAGGTAGTGGAATGAACTTCCACTCGATGCTTGGGAGAGCTGAGTCACGAAGGTTCTTCAAACGCATGCCAAAAACACTTTATTTAAAGTACGGATGGGTTCTGAGATATTGAGCTTAATCAGACCACGGCGACTGAAAAATGCAGCATTTTTCGGAATGCTGCAGCGTGAAAGACTACTGAAGTGCATGCATTTGTCATTACTCATTGGTTAGCCGCATTTGCCTCAGAACGTTGTAGAATTTAAGCATTGCTGCCGTACACTGATATCGCCTGATTGAGCTCGAGTGATCAGGACCTGTTAAAGGATTGCAGGCAGCGGTTCCTTGGTACCACCTTGGTAGTAGCCTAGTGGGTAACACACTCGACTATGAACCAGAAGACCCAGGTTCAAATCCTGCTTACCACAATTGTGTCCCTGAGCAAGACACTTAACCCTAAGTTGCTCCAGGGGGGACTGTCCCTGTAACTACTGATTGTAAGTCACTCTGGATAAGGGCGTCTGATAAATGCCGTAAATGTAAATGTAATGTAAGTTCCCCTTCTCACTCCAAGTAGTGAGAGTTACTACACTTGTCACGATCCTGACTTTTTCAGCCACTCCGGAGTTTCATGTTCAGTCTATGTCTTCCAAACTGCTTTATGTAATTTGGTTACTACTGTAAAAATAGGAAATCTGCTGCCTTTTCCTTCCTCATGTGCACTCCATGTGACAGGTTGTCTGCTGTGGACGGGCCCGGTTCTGCTACCGACCCCCCGCCGCGTGGCTCGTCCCAGCGGTCCAGCAGCTGTTTAACATACAATACATTCATCACTTCCAGCCGAACACAACCCGCCAAGCTGCCAGCGCAGCCGCCCCCACGAGCCCCGTCGAGTGGCGCGAGTCTCGGCCTGCTCCATTGTCTTTGGGAATGTCGGCGGCAGAGATGGCCGGCCACAGAGAAACGATCGCTGTCGGTGATTCATAAATCTCATTTCCACGGCGCCTCGGGGCAGCGGGCCGCAGCGTGCGGCACTGATTGTGCGGAGGGAGATGCAGCGGCCGAGTCCGCCTCCCCGCTCCAGCGTGCTGACCTTGTGTGAGCGAGATGGGGGGGGGCTTTAGGAAAGATGGATATCTTCCAGCTCCTGATGTGTTCCTGTATGTCAGTTTGAAGCTAGCACACCTGTTTAAGCTGGTGGGTCTTATGATATCTTCATATCTTGGTCATACCAGCTAAGACCAGACATATGCGTTCTTTCAATGGTGAGCTACCCGCATTGTGCTGTTTTCAGCAGGTTAGCGATGTTTTTCCAATAGATCTCCAATAGGAGAAAAATGACTCCCCAGAGCATCATCACAGACCTGGAAGTTGGCAGCGATGCAGAGCAAAGCAAAAATAACAAAAAGGTTGTTGAGGGAGGAATGTGTGACAGATAATCACTGGCCAATCAGATCATCATTTTGTCCAGAATGTGAAAAAGAGTGGGATTGACTTTCATTTGCATATTATTCACATTTTACGCAAAAACAGACTATGTAGTTGAATGTCAGGAGTCCATGATTTCATTTACTTTACAGATGTGAATTCCACCAACACACTCTGGATCCTGTAACACTAGATAAATTCACTTTACCCCAACAATAAATGTAGATTCTATAAAGTGAAGTGATTGTCACTTGTGATACACAGCAGCACAGCACACGGTGCACACAGTGAAATTTGTCCTCTGCATTTAACCCATCACCGTGAGTGAGCAGTGGGCAGCCATGACAGTGGGCGCCCGGGGAGCAGTGTGTGGGGACGGTGCTTTGCTCAGTGGCACCTCAGTGGCACCATGGCGGATCGGGATTCGAACTGGCAACCTTCTGATTACGGGTCCGCTTCCTTAACCACTAGGCCACCACTGCCCCACTTCTAGTTTTAGACTTCCTCAGTAAAATGTATCCATTAATAACACTTTGCTACTATTGACATAACCTTTGTTACCAGGTAACAATTTATGACACCTGATGTTTTATTAGTGATATAAAACAATAAACCAAAAAACTAAATTATTGTAACAAGCCTGCGTAGACACATAGAAGGACTTCTTTTCAAATATTAAGAAGCACGATACAAGCAAGATACAACTTTATTGTGTAGGCATACATAGACAATAAAGACATTCTAAATTTAAATTGAAAAAGTGAAAATGAAGTGATTTTGAAACACAGCACATGGTGCACACAACGAAATGTGTCCTCTGCTTTTAGCCATCAACCTTGGAGCAGTGTGTGGGGACGGTGCTTTGCTCAGTGTCTCCTCAGTGGCACCTTGGTGGCTCAAGATTCGAATCGGCAACCTTCTGAATACGGGGCTGCTTCCTTACCCCGCTATGGCACCACTGTAATGAAGAATAAAGTGCGTTGATGGTCCATACTCATCAATGTGCCAACTTCAATTCTGGCATGCACACAATGACTGTTGTGTACAGTTCCTGGTGGGTGCTGGTGCATACGGTGCGTTGCGGTTTGTCTGAACTGCGGTTTGTTTGCTTCCGCCGGGCGGTAGGAGTTCAATTCATATGAATGTTCAGACGCTGCTCCGGTGCGCTGCCACAGGGCCATACAGGGGGCTGTAAATGAATGCTCAGGCAGTGTTGTGCTGTGTTTTTCTGAGCAACTGTTCTACATTTTACATTTACATTTACAGCATTTATCAGACGCCCTTATCCAGAGCGACTTACAGTACAGTATTTACAGGGACAGGGACAGTCTCCCTGGAGCAACTCAGGGTTAAGTGTCTTGCTCAGGGACACAATGGTAGTAAGTGGGATTCGAACCCGGGTCTTCTGGTTCATAGGCGAGTGTGTTACCCACTAGGCTACTACCACTGTTCTGCTCCTGTGGTCCGCTGCATATTAGTTGGGTCACTTCCTGTCTAATAGTTGAGAAAACAGCCAGGAGCATTTCAAATAACTTGTAAAAACCGCAGTGCTTTCGGTGTGTGTGTGTGTTTATGACTGTATCCATGTGTGAGTGTGTGTGTGATTAGCAAATCACATTACGCTGGCTTCCTCTTACTCACACTCGCGCACACACACACACAAACACGCAATGGCTGCGCACAACACCGCCCCAGAGCAGAGTAATGGGGAGAAATTAATTAGCGGCCCCCGCTGAAGATGGAGGCCAGGCAGGCTGCAGTTGTGTAGCGTAGCGCCGGGCAGGCTAATGAGTATAGGGGGCCGGTGCGTTCGGCGGCCAGGCTCCTTTAATGGGAAAGGTCACCGGTGTCGGCGGCCATTATCGCCGCTCAAATCTGCAGCCGCTCCACGCCAATAAAGACCTCACCGTGCTAATGACCGCCAGGCCTCAGGAGTTCCTGACGAGAAAACATTTTCCGCTCAAACAACCTGCGCGTGCGAATACGAAAAACCTACACCGCGAGTGCTTAATCCGTCCTTCCTGTCCTGGATGATCTCTGCATGTTCTCTTCATGTTCTAGCATCTAAAAATTAACCTTGGTGTTTGTGGATCCAGGAATTGGTCCTTCCTCATGCCTTCTGAATGCTAGAAACTAGGGCTGCAACTATCGGATATTTTTGGAATAGAGAATTCTGACGATTTTTTTCATCGAGTAATCGAGTAATCGGATAACTCCAACCTTTGCGTTTTTGAACAACTCTATCAATAGTGTGTTATGCAACATGAAAATCCTCTTAAAATGAGCAAGCAATTGACTGTTATTCTTCACAAAAAAGTTTTTTTGTTCAAACTCAATACTTTTGTTAGATCGAAGCATAAAACCTTTGGGTTACTGGCTCCAGAACTAAGCCCATTTAATCAATCTTTCTGTGAAACATTCATGATGTACATGAAAAAAACATAGGTTAGCCTATTTTCCTCCTTTTTCCTCCTTAAAAGAAGGAAAAAGGGGTCTACCCCCTGCTATAGCCCATCTGAGAATAAAGAGAAAAAAAGTATAAAGGTACAAAATAGTAAAAAGAAAATATAAATTAAACAACTCAAATATTACTAATAATCCAACTTAAACAATACAGTTCAGTTTCCAGTTGTATCCAGATTAGGAAGGTAGGTGGAATGTTGGTCTTTGTGCTGTGTTATGTGCAAAATAGATAGAGAGAGAGAATTTATCTCAGTGCATGTGTGTGCAATGCATGTGCAAGCCTGAGCCGCTGTCATGTACTGTGGGGATGAAAAAAACCATTGATGTGCAACAAATGCTATAAACTTGCCCAAAAGTAATTCTATATGCTAATGAATGTAGATTTGTCCATCTGTTGCATTTATTATTACTACCTTATGTATGGACTTTGGTGACGAATGAAACGAAGCCTTGAGGCAAAGAATTTTCCTCAAATTTTTTTTGTAATCGAATCATTCAAGTTATTCGAATAATCGTTTCAGCCCCACTAGAAACGTCGAATGTTAGAAAGTCAATGCGACAGTTTCTAGGTTTTAGGAATCGCGTTTTGGAATCAAAACAGAAATGTGAGAATTGGTCATGTAATAACCTTCATAAGCCACCATTACCATTAGTTTTGTATCATCTGCTATGCTTGAGACATAAGCAGGGCTTAATACACATTTTACATCACCTACCGAAGAATCGGCCCAGAAGATCTTCAAACATCGTCGTCATCAGTAACTGGTTTGAGAGGATTAAGCCTGTGGTGTTCCAAGTGAACATTATCCCATTGAACATGATCTTGATCCTCTTTTTGTATTGACCCTGTTGAGCAGAAGATGCTCAGACATGGATTGGTGCTCAAGTGCAGGACCATTAATGCTTGAGTGTTCAAATAAGAGTTGCTGTAATTGCTTCAGAGACCTCGTCCTTCAGCTTGGAGAGCTGTCCATCATTTTTTTGTTAACCTCTCATCATGTTGGGGTTCATTGATGCCAAAGAAAGGATGGATAAGTGCAGCTCATTCAGAGGTTCTTTCCCAACTATTCTTTACAACTGTTTTCCCATCTAAACCTTGGTCATGGTGCAGTTGTTCTGAAAGAGCACTCTCTGCAATAGTTTCTCCAAACCATGGTCCATAGCAGCTTGTTTCCCAAAGAAGGTGGGGCACAGGAGTTTCTACACGTCCAACAAAAGCCTTTAAAATAAAGTATTTTCCACACTGATTAAAGTGTTGACTTGGTTAATTTGTGTGCATTCATCTCTAAAATGTAACAGAGCCTGGGAGATCTCTGCCAAGGTGCATCGAAGCTGTTGGCTCATGGCTTCTCCGCTGAGGCACTGATTGATTATATTGTACCACGCTCGTTTCAAGCCATTACATTTGCATACACTGTGTCAGCCTAAATAAAAGACTTTTTACATCTGAGAAAGTTTAAACATTCCTTACACTTCAGTCTGGACAAAAATGTAAAGACGCAATATTTTAATAAACAGGTGTTTTCTTATATTTGAATATTGATTGTTAAGGTCTTGATCACTCGTTAATAATTAACTCCGTCAAAAAGAACATGTTAATCGCTGTGATTCATTTATTAATATTGAATTAACACAGCTGAGTTTTGTTTATTCCTCGTTTGGGGTCTGAGCTAGAGATGGAATTGGGCCTGAAAAATTCGTCTCGAGCCCAACCCGAGCCTGACCAGACCCGACCCGACAAGTACAGCGTTTTAAAAGCCCAGCTTTCATTACATGCCCGACGAGCGCTAGACTCTGTTTCACCTCATCAGCATCCATTTTCGCATCTCTCTCCTAAATTATATTATACTGCTATTACACTCCAAATTCACCCTACAGCCAGAGACGATGGACTTGAAATGATTACATTTTTATTAATAAAATAATGCTATAATTATGTGACGCCATCAAACCCGATCAGCGTCACCTGAGTACTGATCGGGGGATCACCACCAACTCCACCCACTCACCACACGTGCATGGAAGATGAGAGTGGTTATTTAAGGCAGCCTCTCCCACCTAAGGGTGTCTGGCCCTACATGTAGATGGCATCACAATTATACATAATTCTATAATATAATAACCCTACTACATGTTTTAACACATTTGTTCATAGTTGACATGCTTGGTGAATTAAGGAATAGACTAATGAAGTCTACAAAGTTTGTTCGCAAAAACAGCATCTCCCCAAACCATATGGACACCAAGCTGCTAGCTTTCATTTGAATGCCGTTGTCTCATGTCACATGAGGCTGGTTGGACATGCAGATGCGGCCCTGGAGTAGGTATGCACAGACAGCTGTCCTCCAGCCTGCTGCGTCCCATGGGCGCACCGCACCGGTGTGCGTCATCCGTACCGGATCCGCTGAAGGAGCGCTGCCCTTGAAGTTCTGCAGCTCTGTGCATCTCTGTGGGCCTAGTTTCAGACATGCATCGCCCCCTCCATTCCCTGCCCGCCCCACGCCTTGCGGGAACTGGGAGTGTGCTACTGTGGATATTTATGACTCTGGTGAGAATATTACTGAGCCGAAAAAGAGCGGGGGAAACGTAACCCAAGAGGCAGGAGATCATCGTACCCAGCATGTGACCATTTAAAAGATTGAAGCCTCATACATCTCACCGTGTGCGGGTGCTGGGTGATTATCCCGGGTGCCACGAGCTGAATTGGGTTATGGTGCTCGTGCTGTTGAAGGAGCCATCGCTTCATTCGTTTCTACACCTAATCTGCCTTTAATCAACACACACACCTAAATGAAGTCCGAGCTACAGGAGGCTGGTTTATCCTGCCTAGCTCGTGTTTAGGAGCGAAAGTAGGAGCTCATTGTCAGGACTTTTATTAATGTCGTCAGTGTCCTAACACTATGGGTCAATTTATTGATCTGTTATTATATTATTAAATATGTATCTACACACACTGGAGTTTTACTTACTTTTTTTAATAAAGTGTATTTGTGTGTTAAATTAAAAAGCACTGACATCTTTTTTTTTTTTTTTTAATCAACATTATGTCCTATTAAAGGAAGAGGTTGCTGAATTTATGTTTTTTTGCATAAGAAGTTTTTTTTTTTCTCTTTTGTGTTTTTTTTATGAATAAATGTTACTTACTTGTGTATAACAGAACACACAAACATATAACTGGCAGAGCCGAGCCGTGGAGGCGCCCTTGCGGACATGTCGGGAAGGGGGGAAGATGCAGGAGGGCTCCAGGCTGCGTGACACGCAGTGTGTGGAGTACTCCGCTACGGTGGTGGTGGCTGCAGTTACCGTGCCGTGGGTGTAGTAGGACCGTCTTTGTTCGTTTGTTGGCCACAGACGTGGCCGATAAATCTGAGGGCCGGGCAGGCAGTCGTAAACGTTGGGGGAAGACGTAATCAGGCAAAGCCAATCTAGGGAGTCGAGAGTCAAGAATCCAGCAGTCGGGCGGGATCAGTCAGATGAATCACTAGCAGCGGCAAGGGCATAAACAATGATGGTGGCCACCGGGTGTTTATATGGGACCACAGATATAAACACTAGATGTTGCATTCAGCCTCTCATGGCTGAAAAAAGCCGCCATATTTGGACGGGGTTACGAACTCATTCAACCACGCTTTTCTGATGGTACGAGCGGTAATATCGAGTGAATGAAGAATCACTGCATAACATTTCATAAGTAAGATTTTATTTAATCATCTTGTATGTTACAAAATGTTGGGTTCGACCAATAACGTTATACTGTATTGTTAGTTCATTGTCTACAGACCTTTATCCAAAGTTATGCAAGCCGGCTGTTGGTGGGTTACAGCCTCCCCCACCACACAGGAAAGACGCAGCTTCTGTTCTGACACCTCTATATATTGCAGTTCATTGTCTATAGTTCTTGACAAATCTATACAAAATGCCTCGGTCTATCGACCTGCACTGTCTAGTGGATGTTCTTTCATATTCAATATAAAAAAAAAATAAAAAAAGTATTTTCCTTGTCTGAAAAATGTATTGTGTACAGTTCATTGTCTAGCGTTCTCTACAAATCCATACAAATGCCTGTTGCTTTGGATAAAAGCGTAACTATAAAGGTATGAGCGGAAACGCTACAGGTCTTATCATGAAGACTGCCAGGGTTTTTCAGCTACCACTGCTGGCCTGTTTTACGTTTGTATTTTCATGGTTCTGCTTGTGGCTGGAATGTAGTTTATTTTTTAATGAAAAATACCTATATACAGATTACATTTTGAACATAAATTTATGCAATGTTTTTAAAAAAATCAGTTTCTTCACGGCTCAGTCGTAAATACATGTCTGACATCTTAATAAAGTGAAGTGATTGTCACATGTGATACACAGCAGCACAGCACACAATGCACACAGTGAAATTTGCCCTCTGCATTTAACCCATCACCCTGAGTGAGCAGTGGGCAGCCATGACAGGGGCCCGGGGAGCAGTGTGTGGGGACGGTGCTTTGCTCAGTGGCACCTCAGTGGCACCTTGGCAGATCGAGATTCGAACCGGCAACCTTCTGATTACAGGGCCGCTTCCTTAACCGCTAGGTCACCACTGCTAGTTTGTGTGTATGTGTGTGTGTGTGTATATATATATATATATGTTATGAGTCGCCATCACTGTAGGCTTCAAAAGGATATTGTCTGTTCTGATTGGGATAAATTAATCCTTAATTTTTTTATGTGTATGAAGTTTTTGTGTGTGTGTGTGTGTGTGTGTGTGTATGTTCTGGCCATGGTTACTGACAGCTGTGTCGGAAGGATGCTTCATGATCATTGCCAAAATCACTTGGATTATGAGCATTTACTACGCATCACATATGTACCGGACTGCACGCAACGTTTATCTGACGTTCTTTCACGTCGCAGGACTTGTCAGTAAGTGAATGGGAAAGTGTTTACCGTAGTTATAATTTGCAGACAGGCAATTTCGCAGAGAGCCTTTGTAATCAGTATCGCTTTAATTCGTTTGCCATTCACTTTTCCTAGTTAAACAATGGTCTTTGTGTTAGAGGGGAAATAACTGCCGGCCGCTTTATAAATATGAGTGATTACTGACATTCGCACATCTGATGTGGGCTTTCTGTGCTTGAAGCTCTTGTCCATGCAAGTTTTAACAGTGTTCCCACTCAGGGGCGGTCCTAGTCTGTTTGGTGCCCTGGGCAAACACCCCCTCTGGCACCTAGCACACACACAGAGAAACATATTAAGAATTATGTATTAACATATTTTATTGCAAAATCTGTTGTCGGAACCTTACTGAATTTAATTATATGGGGCTTTTCTTGTCCATCTTCCATCTTCAGCATCTTCCACCTTGAGGATCACCACATTGTAAATAAATAGACACTTTAGTGTACAGAATCAATTTGTATTTTTTTATGAATGAATGAAATGTGCTTTATTTGGAAGCACCCCCTCGGCCCCCCTCCACTATAGACAGGGGTGAGACTGCAGCCCAGCAGCAGTGAGCGAGCACAACGAGGACCTCATGTTCACCTCCCACATATATGGGTGTGATAGAATTTAGAGTACACAAAGACGCTGAAGTTAGCTCATTATTCACGGCTCTTTTATTCATTGTCTTTTTCACCTTAAACACTGCAGGCTGCAATACTATTTATTTTACATGGAAATGTCCATATTCATCATAAATCTATGTGCACATGAGCAAAGTTCCCAGGTCAATTTTACAGTGAAAAATGTTTTAGGCCAGAAAGGTATTAGTTGATACTATTTCTACACATATAGAACAAGTGAGTTTTCAGTTCTAAACTGTAGTTTTTTTGGAAAAGAATGCCAGTCATCAGTTCCCATGTGAAATGTTCAGTGAAAGCAGTGTTGGGCCAGACAGGATACCATCACAACAGTCACAAGATTAAAACAACTTAGAGGGAACGTGAACAGTGATGATTACCATGGTCACGTGGTACGGCGATGAAGGGATATACGTAAAACAGCGGGAGAACAGTCGGTTCATGAAGTTCATGTGTTAGATGCAGGGGAATCTAGTGGGCTAAAGCTGAAGGCTCGCCTGTCTGGTGGAACTGCAGCACAAATTGCTGAATGCCTTAATGCTGGTCGTGATAGAATGGTGCCAGAACACACTGTGCAGCACAGGTTTCTGCGTTTGGGCCATGATGATACATGTTGAAATGGGCACATATGCGTCAAACTAAACTATGGGAAAATTGCATATGATAGCATGCTCTGATGAAATACATATTCTTTTCATTGATCAAGACATTAGGTGTGTGCAACGTGTACCTGGGGAAGAGATGGCATTCCTTGTTTGCAGTGGCCTCCAACAGCAGATTAACACACCTTTCCACTGTGTAAAAATTGTTCAGTTACAGAACATAACATGGCAAGAGTTGAATTGGCTGCCAATATGCAGCTATCATACTTCACATGTATCAGTGTCCTTCTGGACTGATGTGTAAAAGAAAAGCAGGGACCTAACTCTAAACTGGATAGTTTACTGGGATCTTGGTTCTCAAACTGTGGTATGCATAGTGGAGCTCCAAAAGACTTCGGTTACTGACTACAGCTGCTGTGTGTTGAAATGCAGTGTACTTATTGTTCTTAATATCCTCAAAGTAGTGCAGTTAATATCCTTACTTGGTGTGTGTTTGCAGTATTGACAGCTTATTACAGTCAGTAATATTCATATTAGGAAGAAAGGGTCACCTAAACTCCAAAGTGTTGGAGCAGATTTCCTCCAGGTTCTCCTTTTTCATCCTGCTGTCCAGTGGCATACACATCAGAGGAATTGTTTTTTTAATGCCAGTCATAATGGTACTTTGGAGATGGAGAGCCTACACGCCATATTGCCACTGTCGCAGAGTTGCTTAAGAGCCACATGAGTGATGAGAAGACCAGAAGAAGCTGACTGGACAGCAACCAGAGCCGGCAGAGGCAGGGCAGTTCAATAAGTGTCTCCTATTTAATTCATTCTGATTACCCGACCCGTGAAATGAAAGGTCACTGCTGGTGCATTTAGTTATTTATTTCAATTTTTTTTTGCCCTCTAAGTCAGTTCAATTTCCAGGTTTCCAGGAAGATGCAAATATTTAGTGAACTGTCCTGGTAATAAAGCAGTGTCCGTTTCTATTTGCCAGGGCTGTCCCACATCGGGTAAAACGCAGTTCACCTTGTGTGTGAACCGTTAGGCCTGATTGACAATCAGTCCACGTCTGCCCTCACTGGCCGCTTCACCTAAAAAAAAAAAAATGAAAAGTCCTCTCGGCTCGTCTGTCTGGCCCAGCGTGATTGGTAATTAACTGGTAAAATGTTGAAAGAAAGATTTCCACCTATAGTTTGTGACTGATGAGGACATGCACAGCAAAATGAACCTGGTTTCAAAATGCACGACATGCGTGAACGTTCGGCCAGCGCAGGCGGAATTTTAAACCCGCCGCTGCCGGCCATTTGTTTTAGACGTGTATCTACATGCATAAATTCCTCCAAGAGTCACATTAGCCAGGATTCATTGTTTGTGTGTCCTCATAATTTTTCAGAGCTTCAGCCGACTTGTTTTTCTTCTTGACCGAGGACGAAGGAAATGATCAATTTTTCCCATCGACAACACATCAGTAATTCCGGGCCTGGGATTCAATAGTTGTCCTGAAAGGAAACGAATGAGCGAAAATAAATGGCAGAATGAAGTCATCACTGCTGCCTGAAAGCGGTTTAAGTGCAAAACGATATAATTATGACACAGGAAATAAAAGCAGAACTGAGTTCTTACGTGGACTCCTAATTACCCCAACTGGTTTGTGTCTTTTTAAAGACGTAGTTTATGGTCTCGTGGGTTCTTAATAAGTTTGCCAGGAACTAATCCAGAGCCGATGCTCTAATCACTTTTATTTGATTCACTGCGACTATTTAAATAATTTCTGTTGTATAATCGCATTATCAATTTGATTTAGCCCAACAAATTATGCCAATGTACTAAGATGACCTCCAGGGCATTATTGCCATTTTGTGTTGTGCCATTGATAGTTGTGCAATAAAGCTGAACACAAGTAGTTTCCATCACGTTTCATCACCTGTTGAAATTCAGATGAGAACAAGACCATGTACATTTACATTTACAGCATTTATCAGATGCCCTTATCCAGATCAACTTACAATCAGTAGTTACAGGGACAGTCCCCCTGGAGACACTTAGAGTTAAGTGTCTTGCTCAGGGACACAATGGTAGTAAGTGGGATTTGAACCTGGGTCTTCTGGTTCATAGGCGAGTGTGTTACCCACTAGGCTACTACCACCATAGTCATAGACGTAGTACTCATAGTAACATACAGAACATCCTACTTTATCACTTCTGACTTCTGACGTTTGATTGTTTCGTTGGATTCGGTTTAATAGTTACATTGCATTGTACCATAGTACCAAGTAACATATTTGTTAATCGAAGCGCATTTGGTGGGTAGTGATCAAGATATCAAAGGTATGACAACGATATGATGCCGAATTTAAATGTTGAGTGTCATTTAAGTTCTTGATTCGGTGTTGCAGGAAGTTACAATCCGTTCGACTGGAACGGTCCAGGTTTTGTGTAACACTAGAAACATTCATTGTTGCCTTTTCAGGAATAAAATACTGACATTTTGTCATTGACACAATGCTCAGAACTAATGTCCAGTCGCTCCTATGTCTCTGTCTTTATTTATTTTTTTTACAGCAGGAGCGAGAGAGAGCAACAAGGAGAAAAGTAATACTGAAAAGGATTTTCTCCTGCTCGTAGCACTTAATGTACCCCGGCTCAGGGTACGGTTGACTGAATAGATCCCGAGAAATGAATAATGTGCGGAACCCACCCCCCCCACGGCTCTCTGAGAAAACAGAGAAAAGAAGAGTAAAAAACAAAGAACAGGACTCCCATGCCGTGACTGCCAGATGTCACTCCTGCGCCCCCCACCCCGATACGGCCTCCACTGCTGAAGGGGCGGGGTCAGCACAACTGGAAATGAGAGTCTGAGACGAGATATTGGCCGACACAAAGCAAAGCAACGTGAGGGTGAGGAGGGGCGGAGGGGGGATTTAGGGGACGCGCGAGATCAGGGGACGCGAGAGAGAGAGAGAGCGGGGGCCAGTGGCTGTGGTTCGGTTTTGGGGAGCAAGCGGAAGAAACGGGCGGGGGAAATGATAAGGAAGGAGGCAGGGGAGAATGAGCGCGAGATGGAAAGATGGAAAGGAGGACAGGGGGCATGAGGGGAATATGGACTGGCGCGAGACGGAGAGGAGCGCTGTCTGGCTCCGCTGTTGACGACTCTTGATTTGCTGCAGGGAGGCTGGAAGTAAGACAAACTGTCCCCTGCCTGTCAGAGGCCCTCCCCTGATTGATCCGCTCTCTCCTTCCGCCACTCCGCTCGCCGCCTTTTATTACAGGGTGTGAGTGTGTGTGTCAGGGCGCTGCGCTCGTCCCCTTCCTCAAATCCCTGTTGAGTAGTGTCTGTGTGTGATCTGCTGGGCCTGACTGGTGGAGGGAAATGTCTGGGTGGCCCTTTTATCAGCGAGATGCTGCCTGCTCCATCCTGCCATGCTTTATATATATATATATATATTTTTTTTTTTTCGATCTAGATCACAACTCTCACTTTTTTCTAATACACACAACTTGTGAAAAGTTGTAGGTTTCATCTCCTTTTTTAATGAACGACTATTTACTGCTGGGACAGTCTGGATTGGTTCCGACACACACTAGCTTATAGCAGAAAGTGAGTGAATGAGTAAAGACGACTTGTCAGTCAAAAATATTGCTCAAAGTAATGTCTTTGTACACCTGAACTGACCTTTGTACGACTGAAAACCCACCACCGCTCAAAGTGACTCACGCTGAAGTCATTGTGAAACAGCACAGCACACGGTGACACAACGAAACGTGTCCTCTGCTTTTAACCATCACCCTTGGTGAGCAGTGGGCAGCCATGACAGGCCACTGCTGGTCTGCATTTCAGCAAAACTCATTTTACATTTTGCTGTCAAGAGATAGTAAGCAAGATTTTAATGTGATTAATTGTGTAGCGCTTTTATAGATTGTTAATAGGCCTCCTAATACAGGCTCTTGGACAAAAAAAAACCCAGAAAGCATGGCAGACCAGGCTTTGATCTCAGGTTTCGTACGAAAACATAAGTCAATGCGGTGAGACGCTCGTATTAAAAGCCGACAGGGGAGCCGCAGTGTTGACTCAGCTGAGTGGCCCATTAAATATAATGAAATGCTTTAATTGAATTCCAGCTCCAGACTCCTGCCAAATTATGATTATTTTATTTATTTATTTTTAGGTCAGAGTGCTGGGAAACGGGGGTGTTGGGGCAAAGCCAAAGACAGACAATACCAATGTCTTTTTTCCCATCGTTTCCTCCCTCTGAAGCAGTAATATCTTAAGTAGTGTGAGCCCATAAGTGCTTATAGAAGATGGATGGAAGTGACTCTTATAAATTGCATTAGGGGAAAAGCATTTAGGGGACCACGCCAAAAGTAATGTGAGCTGAGAGAATCGTGCTGCTCTTTACACACACACGCACACACACTTACGCACACAGCATGGAAAATCCCATTTATTCCACAAACTCCAGTCAAACTGCACTTGAAGAACCAGAGTCCAACTCGCCATGCACTACAGAGCGATTACCTTAATCTTTTCCGCTCATGGTCAGTGGCTGATGGTCACTGACGAAACCCCCCCTTCAAATCCATTAAAACGTCCCTGCTAAATTGTTCTTAATTTACTTCATACTACATTTCATCAAAAAAAAGGGGGCCCCAGACCCCCGCTGTGAATAATGAAGGAAGAGACATTTTAATGCCTGTTTAGTAGCACGCACCGGCGAGGTGATTTATCCTCCTCCTTTCACCCAGCTCCAAATAAATGAGGCAGAAGTATAAGAAACTGCATTAAAGTCAAGAAGGAAAAAAAACAGGTCACAGCTACAGATATAAATATGTGTCCCCCTCCCTCCCGTTTTTTGCTCCCAGACCATGAGGGGCAGCTTGATTTTCATTAACTGTCATCATTTTCACTTTGGGAATGTGACTCTTCAAATCACAGGGAATGGATGCAGACCTCCAACCCCAGTTCCGAGGATGATATTAAAGTTAAAGTTAAAGTGAAGTGATTGTCACACGTGATGCACAGCAGCACAGCACACGGTGCACACAGTGAAATTTGTCCTCTGCTTTTAACCATCACCCTGAGTGAGCAGTGGGCAGCCATGAGCAGTGCGTGGGGACAGTGCTTTGCTCAGTGGCACCTCAGTGGCACCTTGGCGGATCAGGATTCGAACCGGCAACCTTCTGATTACAAGGGCGCTTCCCTGACCGCTAGGCCACCACTCCCCGATATAGGGAGTACACAACGAAATATACACCCCCCTTTTTCTTTTTTTTTACTTAAACCCCAATATTATTATCATGTACCACTTTAAATTGCCTGATGTGAAGGTGCAGTGACCTGCAGAAAAACTGAAGTCATAAAATAGATAAGTAAATAAAAGTGGCCATTAAAACATTTATTAGGGGTTTGTGCATGGAGAATCTCATTTGCTCGGGGGGGTGAGACAAGAAAGCCGTTTACAGTATACGTTTAATTGGACTTGCTGGGGTAGATGAAAGGGTGCCTTCTGCTGCATTTGATCTTCCGCCGTTGTACCGAACGGCGAGCGTTCGCGGATAAACGCTGCAGAAGTAGGACGGCGTTGGAGGAGACTCGCTGACCCATAGAGCGCAGAGTTATTTAACGTTTGCCGCTTTCATGTTTGTCACTCCTTCCCTTGCGATCGCTCCCCTACCGAGCCGACGACTAAAACGGAGAGGAACATTTACCTTGATGACAGTGACAGACGGGGAGGGGGCATGGAGGAAAATGGGCTTTCGGGCTCCCAAGTCCAGAGAGAAATAACAGTTAGAGGAAAGAAAAGGCACAACGTGGGATAAATAGCTTGGGAAGCCGATGACCTTTGCCCCCGGCGTTACAACCGAAGCACTTCATTAGACGCGCCGCCACGGCCATTTCTCATTGACGGTCGCCGCCGCCACCGTCCCAGGCAGAATTATGCAGACAGGTCTGGGGGCCGTCGATTGGAAAAAGACGACTCGGGGGGGGGGGTTTCTGCTCCCAGCGCTCCCAATTAGCGGTAATGACACGGGAGAGTCAGCCTGTCACATTTACCTGAAGCATCAGGGTACAATTACAGTGTGCCACTCAATTGAGAAACGATGTCACTAATACTGGCACAAGGGGGGGGGGGGGGGCGGGGTCGACATCCATAGACTAAATGCTATGAAGGACCGTTGAGTTTCAACGACTAATTTTTACGCCGTTAATCCTTCAAAGGATTCGCAGAGCTATTATGGAAGCCCTCGTTCCCTGTCGCCGTTCAGAAACGCTCTACGCCGCTACTTGCAGGTTTGGATGATAGAACCTCTGTAGCAACAATGGGGTGGAACTGGACTTTTCTAATGTAGCCGCTGCTAACGCTCTCAACTCCATACCAACTCATGTATATGGGGTTCTAAATGCCTTTTTCATAAACCAGTCGGTGTGAAGAAGCGCCACTAGGTGGAGCTGAACAAGGTAGCTTAGCACACAAGTTCAATTGATTTTTTTATTTCCTATGTTGTTCCAGCATACAAGACATTTACATTTACAGCATTTATCAGACGCCCTTATCCAGAGCGACTTACAGTCAGTAGTTACAGGGACAGTCCCCCCCTGAATCAACTTAGGGTAAAGTGTCTTGCTCAGGGACGCAATGCTACTACCACCACAAGAGACAGTCATCTGACTGAACAGGGCACTCTCTTACACATAGATTTAACACGAGTGAATATTCAAAAAGCACTTTAATAAAGTAGGTATCCATATTAAACATTCTTTAACATCTTCATGTCTGTTTGAAGTCTCTAGGACTGCTTATAAGCTGCTTTATGTCACGCTTCCCACTCGCTCTTTGCACAGATAAAAATCTAAAGAGTAAACAGTCCAGAAGCCACTCCACTGCTGCCCTGGCGGCTCGTATCAGTGCTCGCTTCCCCCGAAATCCACTTTGCCTAGGTTTCGGACACTTAATTCCGATGCTCGGCTGTGGTTTCAAAATGGGAGCAGATAAACCCAAGAGCGGCAATTTCCCTCCCGGGCCGAGGCGGGCCTTTATTGATGCTGAGGACGTGGCGCGCTAACGTTTTTAGCCTTGTGGGCATCCATCTGTGAGCGTTTTTCCCAGTGCCGCCACGGCACTGCCCGAGAGGCGGCGGTGGGATTCCTCGGCCAGGCTTCCGACCATTTGTCATGCAGGAATTCAATTTCAGGCTGGCGGTCCTCATAAAAGTCCTACCAATCCATATATCAGCTCAGTTTTATTATGGGGAAATCATTTGTATCTATACACATTTGTTTTTGAATGTGTGTGTGTGTGTGTGTGTGTCGGCCTGGATGGAAATAAGCGAACGAAACAAAGCGAATGAATTTGTATTCCTTATGAACTTCGAAAAATGGACAATGGCACGCGGCTCAGCATTTGGGTGAAATTAAAATAACCCCAAAATCTGTTTTGAACCAAGTGACCTGTCGGGGGAACACATCCCCCGCCCCGGCGTGAAGGCGGCGGTCCCGCCTCATTCTGTATCTCATCAGGGTCCGTCTGCCTCGACACAAGCCAAATGACTGCTAATAAATGGTGGGTTGTTATGCGGCGGGGAAGGCATTAGTCACTGGCCACGCGTCGGCTTTCTCCCCCTCGTTATTCATCCGGCCAGCACTCCCTTTTGTGCTTTCTAATGAGCGCCGTTGTTTCCGTGAACATGGACCTGAAGGCTGATGCCGGGGCTGTGGTGTGGTTAATGAGACCGGAGGCCTGGGATCAGATCTGCATACAGTACCAAACAAAAGTGTGCCTATACGTGTGTGTGTGTGTGTGTGTGTGTGTTTTGCTTGTGCCATAGCAAAGTGTATATTCTCCTGGGATACATGTCTGGTTGGGGTGATACAACAGAATGCTCTCCAGCTGGTAGGTCGTACTGTGTGGTCTTGGTCAAGGTCATCCATCTAAGATCTGGCCCATGCGTGTCTGACAATAATTAATTGTGCGAGCTTCATGGCTGCTCTCATCCCCTCGCCTCTCCAGCGCTGGTTAATATAGATTTCTTCTGCGTGTCTGGCTTCAACAAAGGCCGTTCAAATTTGTTAATGTGCCAACAAAGTTAATAGCAGCCGATAGGAAACGGTGCCAAGAGTATTGATTGACGGCGTTTGTCTTTTCCGCTTGTCCAAGAGTAATGTAACGGTAATGACATTCAGGAAATTTTTAACATCATATCTGATTCTGAGGTAATTTCCCCTATTGGATTTGACACAGATGGGATGGTAGAAGCCATGTTAAGCTGCCCATTTTCTCTATTAAGTCATTTTTCATTTCCCTTTCATAATGAAATACATCTAAACCATGCACTAAAACTTATTATTATTGCTCTTACCACCGCAAAGTGATGACACATTACTGAAATATTATTGGTTGGTCGCAACCTACTGATTTCGAACCTCTGCAGAACCTCTGAGTTAAATATATTAGAAATGTTAGAAATCAGTAGGTTGTGACCAACTAATAACATTACAGTAATGTGTCATCACTTTGTGGTTTTAAGAGCAATAATAATAATTAGGGATGTATTGGCAAAGATCTCATGATTTGATATGTATAATGATACATGGGTTGTGATACGCTTATATATATTATATATTGTGATATTGTACAGTTCACTTAAAATGTAAAAAAAGAGCTGATATATAATATTCTGTGTATGATCTGTGTGGATCACATTACATTAATAATTCAACCAAAATGACATAACTCAGACTGAATTTGTATACAAAAATATTGCTATTTGATGTCCCTGTATCGATACAATATCACCACACAAAATATCATGATATATTGCTGTATTGATATTTTCGAACACCCCTAATAGTTATCATATGGTTTCCAATCCAAGTAATATTTAATTATTTTTGAAATTCTTTTGTAAATCAGAAATATTGTCTGAGTACTTTTTTCTTTTTATTGTAAACTCTGTCCCAACAGAGAAAAACGTACAATTTATTCAGGTGTCAAAGAGCAATGCTGACTGTAATTTAAATGAAATTATTTCATATCTGATTGTTCCAATAAAGTGCCTTAATTTTCAGACTAGTTGCAAACTAGTTGTATCACTCTTTCAGTAATATCAAAGTCTATAATATTTAAATAACTCATTACTTAAGTACAAAATAATAAGTAAATAAATTATTTTCCCATGTTAAAAGAATAACGAGTTAATAGTAACATGCCTACCGCTGGTGGCCGGCAGTAAAATGGCTGGAAACAAGTGGAGAACTCCTGGGAGAACTGTCTAGAATTCCAGCGGGGTGGTAGAAAGCGAGGGTTTGGGTAAACACCTCGGTCAGCACCACTGGGCTGTCTACCAACTGCAGTAATGGCGGGTCAGAAACCCTGCTTAACGCACCTCTGACACAACACTCCAACCATGGAAATCCTTTTTTCTTTAAAAAAACATGTAGCATCCAGGATCAACGAGATCTGCACACTCTTAATTTCATCGACTATGAAAAAGACTCCTCGCAGACTACCACAGCATTACTGGCTACGAAACATTACTATGTAACATTAATGCATTTACAAAATGATACACTCGAATTTATTGCCTAAAATCACTTGATCGTTGTGGGATTGTAGAAATGAACCTCCTGTCGGATGGGCGTATCCCTTTGGGAGATGGTGGCAGAGCAGCGTCTCGGCGGGAGTGACACCGGGCCGAGGGAGGCGAGAGGCAGACGTTTCGACGTTCAACAGAAGCAAGGAGCGGGAAAACGTGCAGGTTACTTAATATGCGTCCCACAGGTAAACATTTAATAGGGTTCCCAAATTGCAAATTGCTGCGACACCAGGTCGGCTGTCATATTCAATAGCCGCTCTTTTAGCAGGATATTCTGCATCCCGCTCGATCGGCCTGGCTTCACAACCCCCCCCCAACTCCCCCACACTGACACGTTCTGCTGACGGCTTTATCACTCCATTCGCCCGTGTCCTCTGTCACCGCGGCCTGAATGTTAAAGAGCCCTGCACAATTAGGAAGGTCACTCCACACACAGCCATTAAAATCAATGTCACTCGGGGTAAATAAGTTTGAGCGTGAATGTTTGCTTATATTATGCGCCAGCGACGGGGCAATTACCTGCCGGGTGTAAGAGACCTGTGTGTGGCTACAAAGACAGGGGTGCTGACACGTCTCCTCTTCATGATGATCGTGTGTTACTAGACACGTGTAAAACTAAATGTGCAAATAATGTGTGTCTTTCCATGGGTAACAGCATAAATTCAATTTCCAAAAGGTGACAGTGTGGTCTGATTGAAAAACAAGCCCGCACCATATATGCAAAATGCTTTGTAAACACTTAATGAAATGGGGGTCTTTCACGTTTTAACCTTGACTAGCCTGTCAAGCATATTTGTCTGTCAGGCGAGATGAAAGCTGGTATGGAACATAAAAGAATCTGTAGCTCCTACAGCAGTGCATTAAAGACGTACATTTACGATCGAGTAGAATTGGAAGTTTAAGGGCAACTTCCCTCTAGTGCATTCAGATTGGAGATGGCAAAGCCCTAATATATGGCAGTTGACAACAACGTCGAGATTTGATGATATGAAAAAGATTTGTTGTCGTCTAAAATGCATAAATAAGTCAAAATAAACACGTGCATAAATAGATGAATAAATTAACTATGAAATGTGCAATTTAAAATCCTGCGGCATTATCTGGGCTGGCCTTTTTTATTTATTTATTTTTGGATTGCCTCGTGACAGCGCGAAGTTGAAAATGTCAGAACTGCACCACTGATGGGCTTTCATTTGCCTTCAAATCATTCTTCAACCTGCTTTACTTGACATAGAAGCGCCAAAGAAAAATGTACAGGCTTGCATGTTAATGGTCGAGGCTCTGGGTGTCACACTAGCAGCTTTAAACATGCAGACCTGAAACCAAAGGCGTATGAGGTGTGCAGCTTGCAGGTTTAAATTTCGCAGCAATTAGCATTTACATTGTATTGGTGACATTTGAAGTGGCTCTAAGCAATTAAAACGTAACCTAAGCCATTACTTTGGACTAGCAGATTCAAAATGGATTTCTGCTGCCCTGTACTTAGCCAACAGATCAAATATCTCAATAGAGTTAGATTTCCCCACATCTCTCTAATGGAATGAGGAACACATTTTCTACAAACACGCAATATGCTTATTGGACCAATGACTGTAACAGAATGAGCCATCAGGGTCAACCCTGCAATCGGTTTGAAAAAGTAAAATGTCTCATAGAGTGTAGCGTCATTAATTCTAGGCAAGGATGCACCTTAGTGCCGGATTAAACACTAGCACTAGCACAGAACACGGTTCATCCTCATCGCCGAGAATGAAAACACGCTTGCCTCATGATGAATCGTCCCATTTTTATATTGGATTGCATTGGGAAAAGCACGACCCTGGAGGAGGGGCGGGGGGGACCTCATGCAGAAATGACCCCTCGAATGAGTTTTCATCTTTTGTGTTGTCCCCCAAGCAAGCTAGTGAAATTGTCGAGTTATGTAATTGTGTTGATAGCAGTGAAGCTTCTCCACCTTCTCTCCCAGCACTGAGAACGGCCAACGTTGCCCATCATTGTTCGGCCCTAATGCTTTATCTGATCGATGACGTGGACGGATAATTGATTGATGGATTGACCAATCAGCTGCTCCCACTCCTGGACTTCAAAAGGACGGCAGTCAATCAGTTCCCTTCCCCATGGACAGATATCATTAAGGCTGCGGAAGTTTCAATAACAGTCCCGGCTGGATTCCCTCGTGCCTGTCCGAGAGCAGAAATATATCTGACCCTGGAACAGGGCCGTTAACTCGGCTAAAGTCAAGACGCGGAGGTGGTTCTGGGGCAAGGTTGTACATCTCACGGCGTCTGGGAAGGCATCCAGCTCGCTCCTAATTTATTTTTGAATAGGGACCAGAAAGGGATGAGGAGACTTTTAATAACGAAAGGCTTGAAACGACACCCCCCCCCCTCCCTCCTCGTCTTCCTCATCTTCTTCTAAACTCCTTCTAATCCATGGTGGCATCAGAGTGTGAGCATCAGCTTTCCGAAAGGTCACAGGAATAGTCAGAAAAATTGTTGTGGATCCTCGCGGTTGGCTGCAATCCGAGCCGAGCTAAAATAATCTTTGTCTTTTATCATCGAGAGCGGATCTCTTGCAGGAGACCAGGCAGGTGTTGACCTTTGCGTGGATATGACAACCTTCAATTGTTGCATCACTTGTAATGCGCAGAATCCGAACGGCCCTATGGCCAACGTCTCAGCTTTCGAGATTCAGACGTTTCCAGATTTCGTTTGGGCCCGCGTGTACGCATAAGCCAGGTCAAGTGTTTTAAAATTCAGCATTTTCCCTCCATTACACGCAAATCGTTTTTTGTTGCCAACAGGGAAAAGGGAGGGAAAGGCATGAAGTGACTTTAAATCAGATACTGACCCTCTGCTCTCATTTGTGTCTCTTTCGATGGCTGACGGCCACTCCTACTTTCGTGATCAAAGGCTCTTTTCTGAAAGAGCAGCCACTACATCCTCTTTAAAATTCCCCCGTAATGGGAAAACATGCGCCATTCGACGTGCACTCTGATGCAATGCCTCGCAAATGATTTGACATGGAGTTCATTCTTACCTTTCATCATGGACTGGGAAAAAAGTGATAAATATAGCTGGTCTCCGTTTGCCTCAGCGGCGCAATCACCAATTTCCATGCAACAGGGCGCGGAAGCAAAGACTTCATCCCAGTGAGGAGATGGCCAATTTGGTCTTCCTCAAATGATGATGCCCTAACCACTAATGGGATAGGTTGTGTGGTTGTGTTTGCCGACTAAAATGCCAAGAATTGCAGCTCTAACAACTTGCACATTTCTAGAAACACGTTTTCTATTTATGTAAATAAACTATTTATATTTCAACAGCTGTGGCGTGGAGATTATGTGTTTTACTCATATATTCACTATTATTTATACATGACTGTAAAAATGCTATTAAATATACAGTGTATTACTCCCTAGTGCAAGGAATTATTATATATGTCAAGTGAAGTGATGTGATTCTCACTTGTGATACACAGCAGCACAGCAAACGATGCACACAGTGAAATTTGTCCTCTGCATTTAACCCATCACCCTGAGTGAGCAGTGGGTGTTTTTGCTCACCCTCTTCACCTGCGGTCGCATTCTTTCCACAAAAAATGTTTACCGCAGGCATGGGTCAGATTTTGCATAAATATGTGCAGATTTTGTAGAAATTTGCAGAAGTATTTTGTATACATCGCAACGTATGCATAGAGACGTACACATCTTTTCGGTACCATTTTGTGAGTACGCAACGGTTATAAACGAGACCCCAGAAGACCAAGAGCTCTCCTCCAGAGGCGATGGGACCGCATTCGCTTGACCTCATCAAAACAAGTGGCCATAGAAACTGGGGTTTTGTGAGGGAAATTTGCATTTGCATGGCAACAGAAAACAATTGCTTGGCTCTCTGTCGTCTTGACCTTGATATGTTTCTGATGGGGTATGAGATCTGCTGCTGTGCTCCAGGCTCTTCGTGTTGCTATTGCGAATTCCATGGTGTCATCTCAAGCTGTCAGTATGTAAATGTTCCAGTGTGCTTGTCTTGATTGAGATTGTGCTTGAAGGACCTGTACCGGTGTGCATGGATTCACATATTATGCAGCAGTTTGTTTGCTTTTTGCCGCTGACACAAAATTGATGAGTTGAATGGATAGATGGTGTTAAATTCTTGTTGATTGCCATGTAAGTGCTACTTTAATTGCAGGTGTTTTGTAGAAAAATTAAGGAACCACTGGGAAAACATGCACCGCAATTATTATGATGCAATATTTTTGTCAGAAATGCTAAACTGTTTTATTAGATTTCGGGACGGCACTTAAATGCACAGTGCACACTGGGAGAGTGCTCTTGCGACAGATGGAGGAGTATTTGAATGTGTTTAAATGGCTTGATTTCTGTAAGCTTAACACAAACACATGCACTTGTTGCACACATTGTGTCTGGAGGATAAAACACCAAGAATCAGGAACTTTTTATTACGTTAGAGGTACCTCCTGTTTCAACCTCCTGTTCCTCTTCACATGCTTGTTCCTGAATTTCAGTGTTTGTCCATAGAGCATATATAGTCATTATGTATGGAGACAGGTGTTTCTTGTTTTTTAATGGGCACTATTTTCAAACTGGTTCTAATTGCAGTGCTACGTGGAAAGCGTGGAGCTTAAATGCAAGTGTAAGTTTAAAGACGTCCTCAGGATTTACATAAAAAAAAAAAGACCAAGGCTGAAGAGAAAGTAAATACACATTTTGATGGTTTGTAATCATTTCTGCACATCCAGAACATGATCTCTAATTAAATTGGGAGGAAAGCATAGCGATGATTGACAGCTCTCACACAGACCACTTCCAGGTTCTGGATGTTACACGCCTCTATTAATCAGGAATCAGAAAACTACTATTAATGTAAATCCTTACACTCACAAACAAGCCCCAGACTTAGGGGGAAGTATTTATCTTTGTACCAGTTTGAAAATAGGTTCCTATGTCTTGGTGTTAGAAGGAAAAGGTTAGTTAAGAGTAATGTGTCTGTGTGTACATATGCACATATGCACGTGATCACCATGGGCTGGCAATGTTTGTCTTTGTGTCTGAACTCACTCCTTACCCTATAATGTCCAGGGACTCAACCTAACTTGGACCTTCAGCTTCCTCAAGACCCTGAAAATAGTAAAAAGGAATAGAAATAAGCAATGACATTCCATTTTTTTAGCTGACATACTTATCCATAGTGACACTTACACTCACTAATTACTTGGGAAGTGCCCTTGGAGAAACTCAGGGTTAAGTGTCTGCTCCAGGGACACAATGGTATTAAGTGGGGTTTGAACCTATGACATCGCTGTCATTTGGTTGATTGCACTAGGCTACTACTTTTGCTGAAATACACTGTTAACCGCAAGTTAAATAATTAAATCAGGCACTTTTCGAAAGGAAGAAAATGTACAGCCATTAACAATTCTCTCGCAATAAGTAAAATCAATAAGTAAATGTATCCAATGCTTTTATAAGTGTTCCTCAGGTTGCAGGCCTTGGACAATTTCTTTTCATAAGCCTCTTCTATACAAGTATCCATGCCCCCAAATCAGCACATCATTATGCAGCTGCCACGTTGTCCCTCAGCTTTACAGTAGGGAGAATGTTGTCAGGATCATTTGTGAAGACGTGCCAAACATAGCTCTCAGCATTTAGGCCAGAAAATCTCAGCTCTGCTCCCCTCTGACCATAGGATCTTCTTCCACTTCTTAACATACGTCTCTGCAAAAAAGGAAAAAAAAAAAACTCTCACGTACCCTGTAGACTGTACCTCTAGAGTGACGGTAGACCTCTTGGTCTCCTTGATACTTTTTTTGAGGACAGTTTGTCCTAGGGAGTTTTACCAGATGGTACATTTTCTGGCACACTGACATTCCAGAGGACAATACATCTCCCGTTGTCCTCTCAAATATCATCAAAATCGCGATCCTGTGCGGCGTGTGGAAATTATGTTACGTAATTGGTGCCTGGTGAAAAAACGAGTCATTGCGTTGAATGTAGAGACTGAGAATTTGGGGTACTGAATTCATTTTTGTAGATCATAGTGAAACAAGGACAATATATTAGAGGCACTAAGCACAGCACTATACGTCCGTCATGATGCTTGTTTGCTAGTGTAGGGTCAAATCAGAATAATCATAAATTAATGGATAAAACAAGAAAGAAATGATGCAGGATAATTTTTTTGGGTGAAAGAAACAATTACACAACAACAAACGGGTAGTTTGCTGTTTGGCTTTAAGATACGGATAAAAGCTAAGTGCCATTTTCTGATTTTATCTATTCATGTAAATCCTGAGGGCACCCTTGAACCTACTTTAGCAAACAAGCCCCACACTTACCGTGTAGCATTGCAATTAGTGGCGGTTTGAAAATAGTGCCCTAAAAGTTAATCACATAGAGGTCAACCGCAAGAACTGGATGTGTTGGCTTGGGCGATAACCTGTGTGACTGAGGTTTAACACCGGTCTTGCGCCTCTCCTCCCGGCCTTATTGACTGACTCGCTGAGATCCGGCTCAGGCCAACTCCTACATTTGTCATGCTGTGACTCCAGTAAACAGGGTCCCTGGGCCAGTCAGATTTCCCATTAAATTCACTGAGCGGATTCGTGCAGGCACCTGCAACATGGACACGGTTACAGGCCCAGAGCTCAGACTCAAATATGTTGACAAGCTCTCATCTAACGGGAGGCTGGTGCGGAGTTTTGGGGACTTGAATGTCCTTGGGAGGACTGGTAGCACAGGGTAGACTTTCTTCAGCCCCACCACAGGAGAGATTAATGAATAAATACATCAAGCAATTACTCAAACTCTAAAATGAAAATGACAGTTTAAGGTCAGCCAATTAAGCTGGTGTTCCAGGGATATCCAGTTTGATGAGCTCTCAGGATTCACAGCATGGCCCGTCTCAGAACGCCTCCTTCAACTTCAAGTGGAAAAATATTCAACCGCTAAACCTATGTAAACTTCCTGCTCTTGGGTCAGATGATTCCATCTTAAATGGAGAACTTTAAAATTGAATATTTGCACATAAAATTATGAAGGACTGGGACATTAATTTGGGTGTTTCAGAATGAATGGCCAAGTATGTTGACATACACACATGGAATTTGGTTTCAGCTGGCTGTGCCTGTCAGGCAGCAGAATACGGTGTGTAATTTATAATAAATAACACAATATGCGGTTAAGATTTTATTTGAAGAGCAATATGCAGATTATGTACAGCGACGTATATAGGGTGCCAACAGCTGTAATGAATAATGTGTATTGGGATGTACGAGTAAAATCCTGTGTTTGTAGATGCAGAGCAGGGAGTAATTATGGCTTTACAAGTTATAAGTGGCTGGCTGTTTATAAGGGTGATGGCACGATGGCGGGAAAAAGAGCGAAACTGCATTTTATTAACTTTTTACCGGCCAATACTTACCAGGTCCATTTTACTGGCTAGGAGAGTCAGTTGTTGTGCATTTTTACACAAGAGACTTTGGTAGAAGAATACCGTACTCACAAGACCGGAGCTGTGCAATGGAGCCATTACTCAGAATATGAACCATCACTTTGGCCCCCTCAGGCCACCACGTTACCGGCAAGCTCATTGAAATGCAAACGAATATTGAAATAAATTATCTTCATTAACACTTAGCCACGTCCTGATGGGTTTTTGTTCGGCTGTATCCACCCCTCACCCAGAGCCATGCGCTCCTCTGGCACCCTCCTTGCCCAGCGGTCTGTTCCTGAGCATCTCGGGGTGGAGAAATGAGTGCTGGCGCCGACGCCTCGGGGGCTTCTCAATGGGAAGTATTAATGAGGTTCTCAGTCAGAGTAAAACCCTTCTCTCCCTCACTCTTATTTCTCCTTCTTTCTCTCCACTTGATCTCCCTTTCGGTCTTTCCAAGCCCACTCTACAGTGATATAAACATTGCAATGAATAAAACACAAAACAAACTGAGTTTTTGTGAGCCAACTTTGTGAGAGGACACAAATTGTGCAGCAGTTTTTTTTTTTTGACATGCTTACCTAATTCCACTGAACATGGCAACACACATGTGGGCCAAAATGGAATCAAATGTTGATTCATGTAAGATGAAATACAGTTAAAGGACTGAAATTATGCCTTGTCTGCCAGGGGATCTATACCCTTAACAGTTTGTCAAAAATCAATGTATATTGTTTTATATCAAATATCCCAATATTGACATGACTGATGAACCTTTCAGCCATCGGCCACTTTTCTGTTGTACAGGGTGCCAGAGTGCGACAGAATGCCCTGTTTATGCCAAATGCACTTGAAATCACACTCAGTATATTGCAGTATAGGTTCGTATAAACTGCATTTCAGCACCCTGCATTGGCATTCATTACTTAAGCATGTAAAACCATTATCCACATTAACATTTTCCTGTTGGTTGCTTCCGTGCAATCTTTGAGTTTCCAGGCGTGCAGATCCTTTTTTAAAGTTGTGATTTTATTTACCCATTTTCTCCCCCTCCTCCACTGCACAGCATGTGTGAGATAGCTTAGCAGCTTGCTTGAAGACAAAAGATTAATGTCATAAAGTGTTTGCATTTTTCCCCACAGCCATAAGAATTATGCAAAATGCAAGCTATAGTTTGCATTTGCTTCTTAATGCTGCATTGGTACTGTTATCTGTGCCTAATTATGCTTGCTGCTGTCAACCTTAAGCAACTTTTGTGAGATTTCGCTTAAGACATAGCCTGACTGCGTGACCGTTTTTCAGTAATTGAACATAAGGAACATAAAAACACCAGCAGAAATTACCAAAGCCTAAGCTGTACTGCTGATTGGTGGCACAACGAAATGTGTCCTCTGCTTTTAACCATCACCCTTGGTGAGCAGTGGGCAGCCATGACAGGCGCCCGGGGAGCAGTGTGTGGGGACGGCGCTCTGCTCAGTGGCACCTCAGTGGCACCTTGGCGGCTCAGGATTCGAACAGACAACCTTCTGATTACAGGACCGCTGTAGGTTCACACATACACACACACACACACACACACACACACACACACACACATTATATAAAAATCATGTAAAATTTGTGCACAGAATGCCTGGCCCAGTTCGGGTATCTAGGAATACATAATTAACTGTGAAAAAGATCATTATAAACGATCAACACAAATAACTATTTTTTGCCTATGAAGCAGAAGAACGGAAATGCCAACATGCTCCCCGGTTAGCAGCAACACACCCCGCCCTGTAATACCACTTTCTACCTCAAAGTGAGTCGCTCAGTACATTTTGGTACATTTTCGATTTTAATGAACTGACCGGCTCACACGGCAAAATATTTTTTTCTCTTCCGTTTCTGTAGATAAGCTATTTAAGTGGACGTGAATATATATAAATGACCACGTATTATGGATGAAGCCGCATGAGAGAATGATATCAGCTCAAACTGTTTCAAAAGGTCTGGAAAAGTCGCCCTGTTTTAGTGACCAGGAGACAGTGTATAATATCACGGCTTTCTAAATGGACCATGAGCATGCCTAGTGACAAATTCTCGGAATGTCCGCTGCTTTTTTAAGATGCTCCCCCTTTTTATCGAGTGTGACAAATGTATTTTCACCTCCTATCCACCGCGATCATCACCTCCGAATGGTGTTTAAGTCACCTTTAAAAATACAGGAGAGGCAAAAACACCGGCACTGATTGATGCTCAGAGGTGTTCCTCTCTCATTTCTCCCCCGTCCGCTCCGAAGTAGAACTGCGTTTGATTCATTCTGCCGCACATCTGAGAGTGGGACTGCGCAGAGGATGGCTGCGCTTCTCGGGGAACAAAAGGGGCACCACATTACTATGTGCATATCTCAGACGCTTGTCATTGTAGTCTGATCAAAGGTTACGCCCCCAAGGATCCGGCTGAATGGCTGTGCCATGATATGGCGCCGTTTTTTTTTACCTCAAGTTTCTCGACGGCTAAAGGATGACCACTTATATTCCTGAATTTCCGAGCGTGGCCACTGGGTAGATTGGATAACGTTGTGTTTCCTTCCAAATGGGCAGAAAACGATCAGCGTGTTCAGTTTACGGTTATAAAGGGTGGTATATTAATATGTCAGAGCCATATTGTGAAATGGCCATTCTTATTTTTTTATGTAACAATATAGCCTTAATACTCCTTTCTGTATGGATTTTTTTTTTTTATAGGGAATGAAAGACTGGATAAATTCAGGATAAATTATCATTATTTTCCCTGCATCTTGGTCAATTTCTGGTCGCAGCAGGCACAGCGTTATGCTCTAAACATTAAGTATGTAGCTTGTTTGCTAGAGTAAGGTCAAAAACATACAAGAAAGAAACAGTAATAAATTCTTTTTTTTTGTAACATGTTATGTACTGACGGGCGCTGGATTAAATGACCTAGAATGCAGAAGTAGGATGCATTCTATCAAATAACTGCTATTGCTCCTCCCATTTAAAATGTTCTTTTTAAAAACATCATTAAAGATCGTGTTCGGGGTGACAGAAGCAAGTACAGATACTCGAGCAGTTCTTCCGTGTTTCATCTATGTATGTAACTCCTGAACACACATTTGAATTAGCACTCGTTTGAAAAAACGGTGAAAAATGTTTCTCATCATATTCAGGACCACACATCTTTCGCAGATTGAGGTACCTCATATTATAGTGTATTTTATGACTATGCATCCATATTTATGAAGTCCTCTGGCTTTTTAGTGTATATTTTATGCTGTCCCCGGTTGTAATTCTGACCTAGACTAAATGTTTTTAATGGATAGACGTTGAGCCCAGTGGTACATCCACTTCATATCAGGTCTCATTACGCTTTATTTGCATAACATGACTAGAAACGTGGAGATGAAAGAAATGTAATTGCACATTACGTTCCCTTTTTCTGCCGATTGCTGTATTTTATTATTTACAAGTCAGGATGTCACTGTTTCATACACACCGCTGAACTTGTTTATGCGCTGAGTAGCGGCAGTATGTGACAAATCTGCATATTCATAGTGGAGCATCCATTTTTCATGAGTGTTTTCTCCGCACTGTCTAGCGTGGCTTTGGAGAGGGGTGCTCTGATTACCCCGATCCTCCCTCACCGCTCAGCCTCTCCCGGTCACCTTCTGACAGGTCCTATACACTGTGGCTCACAGGCCATTGTCTCTTGCTCTTTACGCAAACGAAGATGGGTATGGACTCTGGGAAATCTCTTTTTATTGGAGGCTTTTCACTTTCATCAGGTCCCCTAATGCAGAGGCCACTGTGAAGGATAATGTTGTCCTTTGTTTGTCGTGGCTTTTTAGAAGATTGCATAAGGGCATGTTACATAAAGCTGAATTGACAAAGCCCTTGGTTTTGGCTCTGCTCTCTGTCTTCCGAGGGCTGATTCATAAATCAAACATTACGCTAGACACAGTTTATATAGACCATTTCTTTTGCTAGAATCATAGCTCTGAAGCCAACTAATGGGGAAATTGAAACCATATCAGGTCTGCATCAAAAAGGACAAATCAAAAAACTAAATAGTACGTCCCAAGAGACTGTGAATTACGGTAATTTTCATCCACACATTATTCATTATTTCTAGAAAAACTTCTCTTGAATAATATAACAATCAAAACAATCCACTAAAGCAACATAAAAGTTCCTTAACTCTGATAAAAAAATATATATATAAGATCTATGTGGTAATTGGTGTTTTCTGTCACACTTTCCTCCTCACTTACAATCGCACAAACTTCTCCCCACCAACTTCTCCATATTTTGGGCACTAATTTGAAGGCACAAAATCTTATGTCTCGAAATCTCATGTTGCCCCCCATGCATATGGGAGGTAACATGCTAATTACATTGCAGTGCATGTGGCTGTTTCACACAAAGATATAATTGTCCACAAATTCACCAAAACACACAAACCTGAAAAAAAAAAAAAAAAAAACAAAACAGACACATTTTCTTCTAGCGACTTACTGAAATAAAAAATGAAAAAATGGTTTCCTTAGTACCCTTTTTTCCACAATTTTCAAATGCAAAGCCATCACACCTAGCCACACTGCCGAAATATTTTGTCAAAATGTACTAAACATTTACTAAAAAAATCAAACTGCAGATTTCTGGAGTGACGTTATGTTATGATGCCTATACGTAGATGAAAATACTGAACATCACCTTGAAACCTCTGTGACTTGGACACCAATGCAGCCAAGGTTTTTTTCATGTTGTCAAGCCTCATAAATGGAGTTTTAGTTCTCTAATACTTTGCTGCTTTAACTCAGTACGGTTTTCTTTGACCCTCGTCCATTAGTTTTGCAGCTTGTATTGTTTACCTCCCCTTGATTTTTCACATACTTGAAGAACACCATTAGTATTTCGGCAGTGTCCGAATATCAAAACAACTTCAAATGCATCCTCTGCAAGTCTCTGCTAAAGAAAAAAAAAACACCTGGACTTCAGATCGTGTAGATTATATCAAATTTTAAACAATTAATGTGTATATACATATATATTTACTTAACAAAAGTTATGGACAAAAAAAGGTGAAATAACCGAAAACATGTTTTATATTCTAGTTTCTTTGCTCTGATTACTGCTTTGTACACTCTTGGCATTCTCTCGATGAGCTTCAAGAGGTCGTCACCTGAAATGCTTTTCCAACAGTCTTGAAGGAGTTCCCAGAGGTGTTTAGCACTTGTTGGCCCCTTTGCCTTCACTCTGCGGTCCAGCTCACCCCAAACCATCTCGATTGGGTTCAGGTCCGGTGACTGTGGAGGTCAGGTCTCCACTTTTTGTTAAGTACGTAACTCCACATGTGTTCATTCATAGTTTTGATGCCTTCAGTGAGAATCTACCGACGTAAATGGTCATGAAAATTAAGAAAACACATTGAATATATACAGTACAGGCCAAAAGTTTGGACACACCTTCTCATTCAATGTGTTTTCTTTATTTTCATGACCATTTACATTCTCATTGCGGCACAGCGTTCTCACAGCAGGCACAGCATTATGTGCTAAACATTAAGTATGTAGCTTGTTTGCTAGAGTAAGGTCAAAAACATTCAAGAAAGAAACAGAAATAAATGTTTTAACATGTGATATACTGACATAACAATATATATATATATATATATATATATATATACACACACACACACACACACACACACACACACACACACACACATATATATAGTTAGCGTGTTTGTTGGCAATAAATAGACCATCCAGGTGCTTACGTTTGTGGAAACAGCTTTTTGTTCTGGAACACCTTCCATGTTGGCATGGAGGAGCCATCTAATGGCTGTTCTGGAGACTTTACTTATTCCCCTGCCAATTTCGAACCACAATTGGGTTCAATGTCTCCTCACATTTGTATCCCAGTTAATCAAGAAGTCATCGGTGTGCCACATTTGTTGGCATTCTTTGATTTTTTTTTTTTTCCCAGTTCACGTGTTCCTAATTCTTTCAGTGTAAGATTAAGGTATAGGTGGCAATATTAGTGGAGGGCAATGTACAAGAATATGGATACTTGTCAGTATTGTGATTGGATATCAAATTAATATGCAAATGTTAAGGTGTTCCTGCACAGACATATATTTTTGCTCGTTCTCAAAAAGCTAATGATGTTCCTTGTCTGAATGGGACAGGGATCGTGGAACACCTCCGTAGGTTTCCAGCCTGATCCGCGGTTCCCTTGTTGTGTGTTGTGCATTCATTTTAATGCAAGTCTCTTTCTAGTGCATTTTATCATCATACACACCACATCCAACTGCTCCTGTTCATTATACCAGCACATTCGCCATCATTCTGCATAAACCAATGAGTTTCTCTTGCTTAATTTTGGTCCATCTGTGAAGGGACCAACACAAAAAATAAAAAAAACAGCGACAGTAGAAGCAGATGGAGTTGGTTTATCAATGGACAATGGATGTCTGCCAGAGCTCCCCTCCTCCTCCTCTTTTCCCTCGTTCTCAGCACTTGTCCTTCTCCTCCGCCTTTCCATGCCCAGCAGCACCTCGTTCATTACCTCCTCTCATTCTGTGGCTAATGCGCTGTGGTCTGAGAGACTGCAGACATGCTGCGCTTCCCAGCCCGGAGAACGAAAGGGCCCAGACGCTTCTGACTGATTGGCTTTTGTCTCTGTGATTAGAGATGTCTCGAAAAAAAAAAAAAAAAAAGAAAAAGAAGGAAGGAAGGAAGGAAAGAAAGAAAGAGACTGAACTTTGTCACGGTGAAAATAAGCTTCCATTTCAATCAGTGTTTGAGAGCGTGAGCGCAGCTCCGCAATCAACCGGTGTGCTGTAATACTCAGGGGCTAATGAGTCGCTGGGTTTGGGAGCCCAAGGATTTGGGATAAATGCAAAACACTAAATATTAAAGTCTTTTTTCACAGCTGACAAGGCATGTCTGTATCGTTGATTCTGAATAAACAAACAAAAACATGCAATGCATATTAATGCCTACAATAAACAGACAGGGTCTATTTTAAGAAATATGCACATACATTATAATAATCTAATCATCCATTAATGTCATGTGTATTCATATAAATCATAAATACATACATGTAATCAGTATCCAGATTAGGTTGACTGGTCAAGTATGTAAAACACAAGGAATTTGGTTCTGGCCATTGATGTATGTAGTGACATAACAGAATTTGAAATAGAAATATTGCACTAAAATCAATAAACCGTAACACTTTAATAAAGAATAGAACATAAAGTGCAACAAACATCAATGTGCATTGTGTATGGAATGTATTGCAACTAGAATTGGTAGTTTCTGAACTACACTTTGGATTGAAAAGCAGAGCGAAAGGTTGAAGGCAAAGTTTAACGTCAACAACACTAATGCAAGTTATAGGTGTCATGATGAAAATTGTGGTCGTGAGTGTTTGTTGAAAAGTTCGGGTTCGAGCAGGGTGACTGAAAAAAAGGGACTGGGTGTCAAGAGGGGGTAATGGACATGCAGTGTATTTAGTAATGGGTGCATACAATGAAAATTGTGGGTGTCTTGTTGAAAAGTGGTCACAGGTTCGAGCAGGGTGTCAAAAAAAGAGTCGTGTCCACAACCTGCTCGAACCTGTGATTCCACAATTTTCACCATGACACCTATAACTTGCATTAGTTAGCGATTACATTCAACCTTCCTCTCTGCTTTTGTTCACAAACTACCCATTCTAGTTATCGTATTATCATTAATTTGTGTTTTCTGGGTATGCTGTGTATGCAGTTGACGTCTTACTGATACAGGAAATCAGCGCTGCTCTGCCTTTTATACTTTATACTTTCAACTCAACACCAGTGCTTTTCTGTAGGCCTTTTACGCCGCAGGCAGCGTCTTTGTCTTGAGACAAAGGGCCTTCTCCTTTTTTAATGTGCTCCTGGTTTACTTTATTTCCCCTGCAAAGAAAATGGGAGCTTGTCTGCCCCCCCCCACTTCTATATTTATGTATCTAATTACTCATGTACACATAATTAGCTGCTAAATCTGCCACTTTGGTGCACAGCTGCCAGGGTGGCTGTTTATATTAGTACTGATGGAAGGAGGAGGGACCCGGGGGTCGCGAGAGGTCATGATAATGACAGTAGGGAGGGGCCTCAGACCTTTTCAGCGAGGAACGTAGCTGACAGTGTCGAGAATCGCTACCTTGGGAATTGGTCCAATAAGACCAGGTGTCCTTCAGAAGTGAACCAAAATGGGAGCTGCTCAAGCAGACAGGACTTTGAAGTGTGTTTTTTGGTTGGATATTGATGTCTGGTGTGTGTGTGTGTGTGTGTGTGCACAATAAAGGTTTAATAAATGCTGGGGGTTGTGTAATGCCCATTTAATTGCTGGTAATGCCTGTCTCCGTGCCTCCATGCTTGATTTGGTGGGTAGGGTGGGCTTTGTGTAGCCATATGGTGTCCCTTCAGGAACCGAGGCCCATTTCTTTATTACTTTGAGGGGGTTATTTATTTATTTATTTATTTTAATTATTGCAGCTCAATTGCCGTAGAACCGCTGAGCTTTGACAATGAACGTTTGCTGTAAGGCTTCGCAGATGTACGTCGGAAGCATTCCTGAGTAGCGCGGGACAATGGGTGGTGGGTGAGCCACTTGTCATGCCAGAGACAGGAAATGAAAGTGTTCTGGAAGCGGTTTCAACCGACCACTGGTGTCCGCAGCGGGACGAAGCCGCGCGCGGCATTGTGTACCCAGCCACGGCGTTATGTTCTCTTTAAAGTGGAAGGAATCTATTAAGAAAGCAGATGGTGGAACATCAGTCATCGTCCAGGCCTTCTGCTCCACGAAATGATTACAGAGAAAACGTGGAGGAGAGCCAAGCCAAGCCGGGAGAGAGGACCGTTCAGGTACGTCAGGAGGAATCAGACTCGCCCTCGCGGCCGGGGCACGAGCGAGCAGAATGGAGTGAGGGTGTTGGCCCGTGTCATGGTGCTCTGCTGGAGTAAGCAAAAACTCACACGGCTGCCGCAAAGTCGGGGATTTAATACTGATTTATTTCTCATTTTCTTCTCAGGGGAAGTGAGCAGAAAAGGCGGTGTGAAGAGATGGGGTGAGACGTGGCGGCGGCTTGGCGGTCTCACCTCAGATGCTAATGATGAGGCATTAGCGGTGTTTGTGCGAGGGGACGATGACAGGGTGTTGTGGCAGGGGCCTTCTGTTTGTGGGGATGAGATATGAGCTTGTGCTCTTGGCAGATGCACGGCGGGGTGGGACGATGTGGGGGGGGCCGTGTCGGAGGGCGGGCAGCAGGGGAGGGCTGCCGATCATGGAGGGGGTCACCAGCTGGTCAACACCTCACCCGGTAATGGGCTTTCTGATTAACAGACGATGACATGTTGGAGTTTCATGAAAGCTGACAGTCTGTAGGTCTCTTACCTAGAGCATTAGAAGCAATTTAGAAACGGTCTTCCGTCTTCTTGAGGTTCTCAGACAGGAAGCATAGTGAATACACATGCTTCATCTCCATGCCTGTTACTTTTTTTTAATATGTGTACTTTCTTCACCTTGCATGGTGTTATCTAAGTGTCACCATGTATAATGGAACAAATGAAGAATAGAGCTTCTTTTATGCATTTGTTGTTCTCCTATGTAACGTTTGTTAAAGGTCCCCTATCATGAAAATTTCCCTTTGTGAGATTATTTAACATTAAAATGAGTTCCCCTCACCTGTCTATGGTCCTGCAGTATCTAGAAATGAGGATAGGTGTAAAGAGTGCTTTGGTTATTCTGCTTTTCATCACCTCCACCGTTCAGAGAGCGGCAGCTCGGTCAGATGTAGAATTTGGTTACCTCTTTCCCACCCCTCCCCTAAAACATTATCTCCACTGACCGTCATGGCCTCCAAACGTGCAAAGCATGATGCGAGTCTCTGAAGAACCAATGGGTTAATTTTAGCAGACATGTCTTCCTGTCTCTTCCGAACACTGTGGTTGGTGAATGGTGTTGATGATGTCATTTCTGCCCTCAACTTCTGTAGGCCGCACTCCTCCTCGTCCCGCCCCTCTCCACCTCATTAGCATTTAAAGCTACACACACATAAACAGTGCATCCTGTGGAAATCAAAATACTTTTAAATACCTTCAGAACCTATATATTTTCCTATATGTACCTTGAGTAAGAAAAATTCTGTTGTATTAAATTCTGTCCTATTTGAATACTTGATATGATTGTTGTTATTGTGCCTATTTGAAATGTTACTCATGTTATTAGCTGCCTGTAGTATTAATATTAAACAGACCATGCATATGCGCGTATGTAGCGTGTGGGGACCACTGCCCCACTGCTTATACGTTACTTGTAAACTCAATTCACGAAAACCACTGTGTAATTAGAACCAACCTGCATCCGTTTTTTTTCCTCGGCTAGCATGCTAGCAAATGCTTTAGCAGCATGTTTTAGCATAAGGCGCTGTTTTTATGTGTTTAATCAGAACGAGTAATTCTTTAGTCAGGCCAGAGTAGCACTAATGAGTAAAGGGGCCTAAAAGTAGCGTGAGTCCAGAAACCCGGTGTTAAGCGTTGGGTATTCGAGCTAGCGCTGGTCTGATGACAATCCCCGCCCTGGGGGGCGAGGTGTAGGTTACACCATCAGCTTATTTCCATCGTATCAGGAGCCCTTGAG
This sequence comes from Denticeps clupeoides, assembly GCF_900700375.1. Lineage (NCBI taxonomy): Eukaryota > Metazoa > Chordata > Actinopteri > Clupeiformes > Denticipitidae > Denticeps > Denticeps clupeoides. Next base: position 10,919,719 of record NC_041720.1, on the reverse strand, counting down.
GAAAGCAGCAGAGGCATCGGGAGACATTTGCATTAACCGCCGCGATTACAGCCCCACTTCTGCACACCTTGATCACCCACAACCTCCCACAGGCCTCGCCACTCCACCCCACTTCGAGCAGGGCCGTCACTTGTGCTTCTGGCGCATGTCCAATCATGCTCCGGCGTTCGTGTGCTGGAAACGCTGGGTCGGCCTCTGCCAGCTTTAATTTCCCAGCAAGCCTTGCACTCGTGGGTGGGAGGAATGGGGTGGAGAAGAGGAGCGACCCCAGAGATTTAAAAAACAGAGCGAGATAAAGCGAGAGAGGTGGAGATAAAGAGGAGACGGCTCCTGAGATCCTGCCCTTCTGTCCCAATTAAGAAACGATTGCGGGAGCGGAGAGAACCAAAGATGCAGCCTCGGTGCTGTGTGTGTGTGTGTGTGTGTGTGTGTGTGTGTGTGTGTGTGTGTGTGTGTGTGTGATGAATTTTCTGGAGGCGTGTGCTGAAGGGCAGGTCAGGACGCTCACGTTTCCAGGCCACACACATGCACACACTCACTCACACACAGCTCAGGGGGCGGCCGTTCAGCCAGGCTCCCACTGTGCTCTGGATGAAGCCTCGTAACATTAATGCAGCAGAAATGGATGATGAGAGGAACAAGCCTCCTTTTTTTCCGGACGTGGGTCTTCGGGGTTATTAAGAAATGCAACGTGTTCTTGCCATTCGCGTGAAATTGAGTCACGAATCGTGTTGTCTTCTTCTTTCCTCTTTTTCAGATAAGCATTTTGGAGCGGCAGATATTTGATTTCCTGGGTTACCAGTGGGCGCCAATCTTGACCAATTTCATACACATCATTACAGTCATCCTGGGCCTCTTTGGGACTATACAGTTCAGACCCAAATACGTGACCGGGGTGAGTATTCAGCCATCAGTCTAATATCCCTCTTCAGACGTCATAGGCGTGGGTGTCCGCATGGCAAAAGCATGGCATTGCTGTCCACGAATGTGTTCTTAATTGTAATTATCGCTCCACCCACTATATTTGTAGCAAATGTATGATAGAGAATCAGCATTGAATCCTGCTGAGTGCCTTAATGTTATCATTCTGTGCATTTGAATTTAATGTAAAATGATTTCCAGTAGTGATGGGGCGAATCTGGATTTTTCATTATCAATTATTATTATTGTTGGACAAATGATCTAAATAACAAATAAATTGTGAAAAAGGTAGATCTACGTATTTTTTTTAACAACTTCACCTTATGGGCACTACCCTGGTGATGAGGGCGGCTACTGTAAGGTCAGGAGTCCTCAGGATTTGCATAAAGGGATAAAAGAGTTTACGTGGATATAAAAAGTATACACACTCCTGTTAAAGTGATGTAAAGGCTTTTCCCACCTTTAATATGACATGATATCTGTACAATTCAATCGAAAAGCAAACTAATGGGAAGAAAAAATGGTTTGGCCTCTATTTTCGACCTGGCAGAATGTGCAGCGCTAGGTGTTAAGCATGGGGATTGTTCACTTGTGTAAGGTCAATGGATTTACATAAATAAATAGATCAGACAAGAAAGAAACGCGATCTCTTTATTGACAGGCGTGGGCGCAATGTAGAGAGCTGTCAATTATCGGGGCTTCTTTGAGTGACAGAAATAATTCCACATCAACAAAAATGCTGCTACGTCAATGGTGATAATGGTGAACTATGAAGAGGCTCTTTATTTTATTTATTTTTATCTACTTAATTCAATCCTGAGGATGCTTTTCTCCTGATACTAGCAAATAATCACTACCCTTAGCGCTACTATGTTAGCCCTTTGTTAAAAGAGTTTTTTTTTTTTATTAAGTCACCAGTTTGCTCGGTGATAAACTTTTGATTGTCATCACTTTATTTATCATCTCAGAACCTTCAGACCTGTAGAACGGAACTGATGTTGGATTACATGGGTGGGAGAGGGCAGAGAAAGAGAGAGAGAGAGAGAGAGCCTCCCAAGCAGAGATTAATAGGCGAGCGTCTCACATTACTCTTGCTTATATCTGTTTTGGTGATGCTGTCAGGGTAGATGAATCCTTGCCCTGATTTAACATGGCGCATCGCCGCCGCTGGCTCAGCCCCAAATGATGTTCCACCACTTGCACCCATCTTTTGTTTCTAATGTCTTGACAGCATGTCAAATTTAGGGATGGTTTAATGTATGAAAGAATTTTTGGGGGGGGGTAAGACCTCCCTCGTGGTTCTGAAATGAACAGAGAGAGAGGGGGAAAGCCATGCTGCCGCAACATCTGTGCTCGAAGCGTGGTGGCTCATGCCGGATCCTGTAGCCAGATACTGGAGCAGACATCTCTACTTGCATCGGAGGCCTAATTGAAGTCATTGGTTTGTCAGAAGGCGGCTTCCAGCTGACTCGCGTGGCTCCTGCATGTAGGACAAGAGGTATGCCAGCCTCCCGCACCAGCTACAAACAATACATGAGCCGCCGACCTTTGACCCCTGCCTGGTGTGTCCAGCAGATTTTTTTGGCCGTCCTTGGGTTGTTAAGGAGATTTTACAGGAGGAAACGGTTCCCTGCGCCAGTGACAACTTGCTGTGCTTCGCCTGCTGCTTTACACAGAGGTGGTGTAGGGTGACGGGCAGTCGTCCTTGGTGCTGATCTGAGGGGCTTGTCTCTCCCCCGCTGCGGGTGTGACACCAGACAGATCTCCCTCTGTGCTCAAACACATGTCACTGCCCACCAGAACACATTACCTATTGTCTACCTGTGTCTTATCCCTGCGGCATTTTGCCAATAGAGACAATGCAAAGTTATTAAAGGAAAACGACATTCCCTGAGGGCGGTGGAGGAGATGAAATGATCCAAATGCTTCATCTCACAATCACTTTGTACTGATTATTGTTGATATTCATGCAAATGGAGAAGGACGATACAAACCAGATGACACGCCCCAAAACCCCCCCGCTCTATAGAGACAAACAGACAATTACATCAAGTACAACACAGAGGTTTATTAATATCTCCCATATTTATCAACACTGATCAACTCACGCTCAGATCCTGCTGAACTCGACCAAGCGACTAAATGCCTAGAATCAACACAATCAGCAACATTAGACAATTTTGCTCCCCTCAAAAATAGTGAGCGAGATAAAGTTAATACCTTGGTATAAGGATCACACCCGCTCACTAAAGGAGACCTTTTGGAAATCAGAACGCAAATGGCCTCAAAATAAATTCTCACCTAGCATGGGGGTAGGGGTTGTGGGGGTAGCCTAGTGGGTAACACATTCGCCTATGAACCAGAAGACCCAGGTTCAAACCCACTTACTACCATTGTGTCCCTGAGCAAGACACTTAACCCTGAGTGTCTCCAGGGGGGACTGTCCCTGTAACTACTGATTGTAAGTCGTTCTGGATAAGGGCGTAAATGTAAATGGCAGGAGAACCTCCTTCACTATAGGAAAGCTCTAAAAGCGGCTCGAACAAATACTATCCCAGATTTCTGTTTACTGCCATAGCAAAAGTAACCTGGAATAAGACCAACATGGATACTCTCACTCGATTTAATCATAGTAGTGACAATTTGTGAACCTCTCTGTTGTGTCCAGAAAGTTTGAGTCGTCCATTGAGACATACCGTTTGTGATTTTGGCCTATACAGAAATAAATCTTTCTAAATAGGGGCGGATGATCAATATAGCATAATGGGGTCCAGGGGCATGGATATTTGGGGCAATGGTGGCCTAGCGGTTAAGGAAGCGGCCCTGTAATCATAAGGTTGCTGGTTCGAATCCCGATCCGCCAAGGTGCCACTGAGGTGCCACAGAGCAAAGCACCGTCCCCACACACTGCTCCCAGGGCGCCTGTCATGGCTGCCCACTGCTCACTCAGGGTGATGGGTTAAATGCAGAGGACAAATTTCACTGTGTGCACTATGTGATGTGTATCATATGTGACAATCACTTCACTTCGTATTTGTAGTGAGTGAGTTGACAGTGTGGATGGGCCGAGGTATTTTTGAGAGAATGTGTTCAAAAGTCACATTTCCCCACACTTCATCTATAATGAAATCTAAAACATACTGTATACATTGTTCTAGTGTTTCTTTAAGGCATGTGTGGTTATTGCATTTTTTTTTTCAGACTTGATGCTCAGGTTTGATGGATTTTCTGTCTTTCGCCTTGTACTTCACATCCCATCACCTGTCTGATTTAAAATTGGATAAGATAAGAGTTATTTTATCTCGAGATTACACCGCTGACAAACAGACCTCACAGTTCCTTGAACAGGAGTTCACGCTTCCCATTTAGATTAGGGAAAAGCTGGAGATTAGGCAAACTTTAAAAATGCTTCTTCGTTAAGAAATGTTGGCGAATTTAAATATGAATCACAATGTTTTCCGTGCACATGGCAATGTGTAAAAAGTGGATAATTGATTTTTGTTTTTTTAATAAAAATATTTGGATAGCTGTCATATTTTGCTTCTGAGAGCTAAACACCCTCGCAGCTCAGCCTGCACAGCCACGGCTTGTGGTGTATGGCGTCGGTTTTTTTTGCTCATCAGAAAAAGTAATTAAGACAATTATTTTTTCTTCATTTACAGAGCTCTGTTAATCATGCAGATGTTTACTGGTTTTTGATTCTGGAGTCATTGTTGTTTAAATGCTAATCTGCAATTTTTGCCTTCTGTTTCACATATTTTGCGCCTCTGACCCCACCCTCTTTTGCAGTACGCAGTTTGGCTGGTGCTGTGGGTGACCTGGAACATCTTCATCATATGCTTCTACCTGGAAGTAGGAGACCTCTCAAAGGTAACTGGAGACAGTTTTATTAAAGCTTTAATTAAAATGTTCCATGTTTTTTTTACCTATTTGATGGCAGTGTGTCGCAGGAGTGCCCAGAAGGAGTAATGAAGTGTACACACTGTGTATGCCTGTGTGTGTGTGAAAGAGAAGGTCCATACTGGCCATACTAATTTCTTTATTGTTTAACCCTCTAGATAGTTTTCTCTGTGTAAAACGTTGTTTTTTTTTCCTGTGCCTGACAATTTTACCCGACAGAATGAGATGGTGAACTTCAATATAGCCACCAAATCATTGACTGAATCAATAGAATAAAATGCCAGTGTACCTGTGTATTCAGTGGTGCCTTGAAAATGGTGCATAAAGAGCACAACATATATGCATAAAGCTAATAAATACAGGAACCAAATTAGAGTGACACCTGGACTGTGTCTTTACTCTATATCATTATTGGATTTATGATTATTTAAGTTTTTGTGATGTGCATTGTATTGTGATTATAACAGTAATTTTAGTAGCAATGCTACTATACATTTACAAGCGATTTTAAACTGTTCAGAACTTTGTCGATGTGTTCAGTTATGATGCACGTTGTATTTTTTAGAACTGTACTGTGATATAAATTTTATTGTGGAGCAGCTGACTTAACTCAGCAAATAATATTCAAATTAAATATTATTAAATATAAATATTAAATAACTTAGTTTAAAGAAGACAAAAGGCCCTAACCTGCTCTAACTCAAGTTTTATGACCCTGACGTTCCATCTGAACAGCTTTTAAAGAGGTTGTACAAATATGATGTGACAGAAAAAATGGTTTCTTTAGTTGTTCAGGCATAAATAGTCTTTAATCCCCATTCACCTAATATATTTGAATGGATAATTTATTCTCTAATCTGTCATCTGCTCATGTACATAGAAAAAAAAGGAGATATAATTAAAATGTCAAAATGTCAAATACCATACCCAATTAAAGAGCAAACCAGCCATGTAACTTGATTATCAAATCCATCTAGCACTTTCCATCATGGAGTTTTCATCTCAGGACCAATAATAGCTCCACTACGATTAATGAGAGAGAGAAAAAAATGACACGTTCTATGTTTATTTCATTTCAACACTCTTTTCTGGTCTGTCAGCGCAGTAGACAAAGCAGAAATGGGGCTAGTGAAGCTTGACAGAGTTTTCCTCGTTACTGATATGGACCTGATGTTTAACTACTGGCCACTATGATGTGTTTTAATATGACACACTTCATGTGCTTGAACCAGGTTTTAGGTAACTGTATGTTCTGGGGGGGACAATGCCTGTGATGCATGTAAAGAAGAAAAACGTAGTAACAGAACACTATTGCTCCAGAATAATAGCTGGAGACCACTTTATATAAGCAAGCTAACAACGCTGATGCGGCAGAATCTCTATTTCAGCAACCACGTTGATATTAGTCATGATTATGAGTGATGAAAATAGCTGAAATTTTTGGTGCATCACGGTTCTAAAGGAAAAAAATTGCATTGAAGTGGAACTATAGAGGATGAATAAACATGCAGAAGTCACAATTCAGGGGGAGACAGGATGATGCTCATTTGAACAGAGCTTATGAACGATTAATTGGCTGTTGATTCTATTGACTTGTCTGTCATGTTCTTACATCTGTGCAGTTGTCAAATGACCAAACCCATTCCTATTTCTACCTCCCTTTTGATAGAAATAAAAGTACATTAAACAAGTGCTGGTTTTGCTTTTGTGATTTGCTATCTCCTGAAAGTGTGCACCAGAGACTTTACTACACCTGGGAGTTGAGCGCCTCTTTTGATTTATTTATAATGTCTCTGAGGAAAATCAGGCAGCGTTGCAGTAATAAGGGTGGCTTTATTGGCAGTAGCTGTGTTTTTGATGCGTATGAAGAAGATTTTGATTTATTTGTTTTGTCGCTGTTGTACCGGTCAGTGCCAGAAATCCAATACCACAAGCGAGAATAGTGGGTTAACACCGTAACACATTGGCCAACCCACCAAAGCTAATTGAACCGGCTTTGAACCAGTTGTGGTCATGAGGTTATCCAGTAAGATACCGTATTGTCATGATCCGGGATTCGGAGTGGAGTTTCATGTCCAATCTGTGTTGCCAGGTTTCCTGATTGTCCTCACCCATGTATGATTGTATAAAGCTGCCCTGTTTATGTCTGTTGTTGTTTGGTGATGTTTCCTCTGTCGTGTGTGATCCTAATAAACCCCTGTTTCGTGACATCGTGCGTATGCGTCCTGGTTCCTCGCCATGTCCACCCATCGTGACATGTATAAGCGGTTTATTAGATCAGGTTAATTGTCGTCAATGCAGCTTTATCGAACAACAGTCATCTTGTCTGTAAACAAACGGCCTCAGTGTCCTTATAATTAACCAGGCCAGATAACCAGGCAGCCTTATGAAATGAGTCACATGTCCTCTTGCTTTGAATCAGTGCTTATGTGATTTCATGGCCTTTCCCGGGACTGGTTTCCACTCCTTTGAATCAGTTGTCTGTCTTTACAAAAACAAGCTGGCTTGGCATAAAAGCATGCGCCCATTTCACAGACACAAACCTTCACAAAATGATTGAGTTGAAGGATGGGTGTGGGGAGCTAAAACTGTGAGACTTTCAGAACGGTTGGCTGCTTGCTAGTGATTGGCTGACTGTGCTGGCATGTGGACCCGCCTTCCTGTTTGAAGTAATGGCTTTTCTTTCTGAGGCTGGCAGCAGAACCACTGAGAGGAAAAGAACACCCTTTTCAGCCAAAATGGAAGTCCTGTAGCAAGTTACGGAAGGCCACATGCTGCAAAACGTACCAATAATTTAATTTCTGAAAATGTACACAGTTGTTTTGTTTTTTTTGCCAAGATCTGGGAATTCTAGCAGAGGGGTCCCCATTATACTGTAACATATCTGTTCCTTAAATTTACTTAATCTTATTATTTCTAAAGTTTGTGACAGATTTCTACAAGTGGATTAAACTACAAGAGAGATGAAAACTCCTCCTAAAAACAGAGATAACAGTAATTAAAACCCATATTTTGTACACAGAAATCATGACAGGGAATGAAATAATCATGAATGTTCAAAATATTAATTCATTATAACCGGCAAGGCAACTGTGCCTGCAATCACGCATGTGAATGGAGTGAAACTGTGAAACGTAACACCAGCACATATTGTAGACCAAATGGCATAAAAACAACATGTTTGGCTGTTGGTATTTTGGGTGTAAAAACATGTTTTAAAGATGTAAACAGGTGTATATAAGTTGATAGAAATTGCCATAGCCAGCTATGGTCCTGCCATCAGCAGTTTCATGTATATGTGTCTCCGAGTGACTTCCCACAGAATTTCCATCATCTCAGATCCCCAGAGGCCTTCTGTCACTCCATTTCTACAGCAGAGAGGCTGCTGGGGTGGTGTGTCTAGAGGGAAATGTGAATGAGCAAATGAGAGGCAAAAAACAGAAAAAAAGAGACAGAAGTTGAAGTGCACTGACAGAAAGTTGTGCTTTTTCTTTTTGTTGTTTCTCATTTTTGCAACCCTGTTAGAACGTATGATGCTTCTGATCTTCTTATTGTGTGCTGTCAATTTAATTAGTACTGCGATATTACTTCCTGTGCATTCTTAGCAACTCATGATTTAATAATCTTTGTGTGATGTGCTTAACCAGGACAGACTCTATTAAAACCCAGATAGATTTAGATCACACACAAAAACAAGTGGGACATGTTCGACTGTCTATTTCAGGTTCAGCTTGGCTCATCTTGATCTGACAACAGTATATTTTTGCCTAAATCTGTATCCACATGGACTATCATGGCTTTCCTCTAGTTATATTTAAAAAATGCAATTATTCATAAAATATAACAATACCTAATGATAGGTCTAAACAATGGCATTCATTGAACATGTTCATAGTTTTCTCAATGCTGAATGTAATTTATATTTTAACAAATGATGAATGTGAATATGTGCTAGAGTATTTCTGCATATATGCATAGTTACACACTCGAAAATCTATGGACTGGACTGACTATTCAGCCATTATGAAAATTTGGGGGGAACCAGTAAAGATTGTGCACTGACACCCAGCATGGCTGGTGCTAGCGGTACTGTGAAATCTTACAAAAGGAACTATGGATGTGAAAGTTCAATGGTATGAGCTGAAATGTAAACTGCTGCTTTTTCAGTGTAAAAGTGAAAACATGTCACAAAATTCATCATGTGTGATGCACAGCACTCGGCACTCAGTGTGCACAGTGAAATGTGTCCTCTACATTTAACGCTTCACCAAATGTGAGCCGTAGGCAGCCATGAACGGCACCCGTGGAGCAGTGTGTGGGGATGGTACACTGATCAAGGGGACCTCAGCGCCACCTTGACAGTTGGTGGATTCAAACCTGCGACCTTCTGATCACAAGTTCTCCTCCTTAATCACTAGGCCGGCACTGACCTTGTTCAAGACTGAACAAATGTGACTGCAAGGTGATATATATTGTGTTGTCAGATACAACACTACTGATGCTCCAAAATCAAAAAATATTTCCAGCATGAGCTGGCAATATTGATTCGATTGCACAATTTAAAATAAGAGAAATCGTAATAGTCTACAAATGTGAACAATTAACGGTACGTTCGTTTGCACAGTGGGAGGTCCACATAGATGTGACTGTAATCAGTATAAACATATTTACATAATGCCGAGGACCTTTTAAAGATATGTTTCCGGTGCGTGGACAGGTCAGGTGTAACCTCGCGATGCGGTCCTCAGAACATGCGTGTGTTTCTTTGCGGCATCTTCAGCCGTGGAACGTGGATTGCACGGCAGAGAGAGGTCGAACTGGAGGGGCGTAGGAGGCTGGCTGGGAGCGTGCAGCTCTCGCTGAACTCGCAGCCTGTTCTAAGAGAAGGGAGTGAGATCAGATGATCTCACACTTCAGCTTGCCACCGGATGTTTGCTGTCCTCGAATTTCGTGCAATAAATTAGCACATTTGTTGTAGCTCTTTTTCATTTCAGGGGACCGTGAACTTTTGACCGTGAGCATTTTGCCAATATAATACATAGAACACTGTGCAAGTGGACTTGCATTTAGACAAGCTGTTACCATTTTCCCCAATGGTTCCCACGGTGACTAGTTGTTGGTGGTCGTCAGCTTGGAGTTGACCCTCTCTTTCGGGCAGGTCCCACCGGGTGGAGACCCTGGAGACGCTGTCCCGGTTGTCCTGGGAATCCCCCCGGGAGTAGCAGAGTAGCATTGCTGGGCTGAGGATTGATCTGGTCTGATCGGCTCAGCCTGGTGTCTTTCACAACCCTCATCTGGACAAGCGGGTGGAAGCTGACAGACTGGCTATTGCCTTGGACCTCCGGATTAAAGGGGTCCCTTTCAAACAGGCTTGTGTCTGTCTTCTACACGACAGTGAACCTCAGTGTTTCTGGTCAAATTAGCACCATAGTGGAGAAGAACGCTGTCAAATAATATAGTGCTTGTGCTTTGTAGGTGCAAATATGCAAACTCTGTCGAAGACCACCAATCACACCCCCATAAGAAATTGCAGCAGCAGTTACTGTTAATGGCGTTCATTAAACCGGGGCGGTTGCTGACGCCGAAGCTGTCGCCACAGATACGCCTGAGACTGGCTCAAGGGCAGCCAGTGCAGGGTGACGTTCGGAGGCATGCCGTGACAGACGAGAGACCCACACCACCATCACCACCATCCGTCCTATTGCTTTGCAGGGAGTCTGGCTGGCAGTCTGATGGCAGGGACTGCCACTCCGCCGGCGCCACTGCCAGACACGGCTCACGCCGGTGAGGATGATGAGCAGCATGGCTGTGGCACTGCGCCGGCCGAGCTGAGGCTGCCAGTGCTGTCTGCACGAACGGGCCGGGCACCACTGACATGTCTCTGTTTCTTTCAAACACAGTCTCTATTTCTGTCTCGGTATCTTTCGGTCCGGCTCTCTCCGCTTCACACACATACACGCGAGAAGTGGGGGACGTGTCATAAAAATATCTTAAAAATATCACAACATTTTTCAAGGATTTCACATCTGTAAAAGGAAATAAAGATGGCTTCACTCTTTTCAGGTACCTTGACCAAATAGATATATTTGGATATAAAAAAAGCATGCTCACCAGTGTTACAATGCTTTTTTTTTTTTCGCCAAAACTATTACCCATGACTATTTAGTTTTTTTTTTAATCGATTGGCGGCCCTATAATCAATCTGGACACATTCCCCACGACTCAGGTTGTGTCTTTCTGTACAAGTTGGAATGCATTCCAGTGGGATAGACAGCCACGGTGTATGTGGTCCCATACGTCATCGCCATGAAGGCCCGTCAGACCAACACCGCAGAGCTGCCTTAAAATGCATCCCCTTCTCGGCCCTGTCAGATACCCCTCACTGTCTCCGCATTCGGCCGAATATTTTGGTGGGGAAATTCTGATAAACTGTCAGAGGAGCCAAAAGTAATAAAGTGATTTATAGTCAATTTCAGTGGTGAGTGCGGGAAGTGGCTGGGCCTGTCAGCGCCGGCCCTCCGGAAACAAACGAGTGGCGGCCGGTGTGGTGGCTCAATAAGGCCATCATTCCCCATCAGCACACATCACAGACAGCGCGCCATTTACCCCGAGCCAGAGATGGCCTAGAGGTGATCCGGCGACACGCCTTTCATTCCCTCCTCCGTCGCTGCGAGCTCCTCCTTTATCACCGTTCCAAGCACGCCTGTTGTGCTGCTCTTTCTTTCCCCCGTTCTCTTTTTGAACTTCAGAACAGGGATCAGCGCCGCCGCCGTTCTCTCTCTCTCTTCTTCTGCATCTGACATTCTAATTCTGCTTTGGTGATATTCATCGGGTTTTCTTTTCCGTTGGATGTCAACTCAAATCCCAGTAGGCTCCGGTGCTGTTATGCCCTTCAGCAAAGCACTTAACTTAAACAGTAGCACTGGAAATGTTCAGCCACGCTAAGAGCCAAATCATTTCTGATAAAATGAAAAAAAAAAAAAGACATATTCTGAAAGCAAAAAAAAAAGCAACACATCCCATATATATTTTATTATTATTTTAGGTTGCAGGAAGCACATAGCTCTCCATCAACATGTATTTATTTTCAGTTGGCTCTGGTGCCTGTGTGCAGCAATCAGTGTCTGTTTCAGACCGGCTGTCTGAGTTTTACAGCCTTTTAGGGGAAAATCTATATATCTGATGCCCTATTATTCGAATCGACTTGGCCTTGCTCTGAATAAGTCATTAAAAGTACCTGAAGTCTTGTTTTATTGAGCTATTTATATCCCGAGGCAACTCACTAGACCCAGTGACCCTGTCAAAGTCTAACGTGGCAGAACAGCAGTGTGACATTTATCAATGGCAGCAGAAATTATCACATTTCATTAACCTCAAATTGAAGCACGTTTTAATTCCCATTCCAGCAGAAATAGTAAAGATAGTAAAACAAATTATATATGTTGATTATAGTAATAGGATCTTTAAATGTCATTAAAAATAGATAAATATCTGAGACCACAAGGGGCACAATATGCAGTAAAGCCTTGTCTGTAACTGTCATTAATCATGACAGCTCTGTCTAGTGGTGCTTCCTAATATGACATGGAATACTTGCAAGCCTTTGCATCTGTTTATTCACATTAGAGGAATGCTGATATGTAATGATAATCATTCTGGAATAGGGTGGTAGTGGCCTAGTGGGTTAGACACTCGCCTATGAACCAGACGACCCAGGTTCAAATCCCACTTACTACCATTGTGTCCCTGAGCAAGACACTTAACCCTAAATTGCTCCAGGGTGACTGTCCCTGAAACTACTGATTGTAAGTCGCTCTGGATAAGGGTGTCTGATAAATGCTGTAAATGTAATGTAAATGTAATGGAATAATCTGCTGATCTTATGTATGAAAAAGGCATTGACCTGAAGCGTTCCCAAGCTTGGGATATTTGGGGGATATATGGGGGATATTTGTGAGATTAATGTGACTCAAACTTTTTTATGGAAATCACAAGATTAACTCTGCACAATGTTCTGGTTAGTACCAGAGCATTGAGCAGAATCACCTTTCAACAGATTCTTGAATCACCTTTTAACAGATTCTAAAAAAATGTAAATATAGAACTTTTGTTTTATTATGTTTAGTCTTTTTACAGGTTATTATTGGCAAGGAGACCTTTAATCGATATCAATATAATATAACATAATATATTAATGGGTTTTAGTTTTTAATAGACACATGAGCTGTAATTTAAAATGTTCCAACCAAGTCTCGCTTAATAAAAAAGGCAGTTTTTCTCACAGCAAACATTAGAGTGAAAGGCATTTCACAGCATAATGTCATTTTTACAGCACTGCAGCTTGAGTCGTTTACATGATTTTCATGCACAAAGTCGCCAGTGTGATATTGTAATGGCTGCATCCGCGCTGATGCGTGGCATTACCGCGCACCAGACATGTGGAAGATAGCACAGGCGCTTTGTAATGTGCGCTTTTAAAGCGCAGAGTCACGGCTGCTCTGATGAAGTGCGCCGAGGCCTGCGGGTGTCACTGCACATGACAATGAAATGTTCCCTCTGCACAGCATCATTAGCATCAGATTGACAGTAATGCATGACCGGGGTACTTCTGACACTACGATGGGCCTTTACCTTCACCTGTGAGTATGAACTCATCAAATTCTTCATCAGTTCTGAGACGGATGCCCTATACATATAAAGTTCACATTGAGTCACGTAATTCCCAGCATTCTTTATTATTAAAAAAAGGCATCAATAATTTACATTATAATGCAGAAAACCGGCATCCACATGTTTTTTTTGATATGACAGTCAACAGTAATGGTAAGAAGTGTAACTAAACATTAGCTAAATTTGAGCCATTGCAGAAGCACCACTGACAAAGGGTACTTCCAAAAGTTGGAACATTCTTGTTTACACGCCAGATCAGCAGTAATGTAATATTTTTATTTAAGAAAAAACTTTTTAAACACTCATTGACGTTATGGGGCAGTGGTGGCCTAGCGGGTAAGGAATCTGACCTGTAGTCGGAAGGTTGCTGGTTCAAAGTACCACTGAGGTGCCATGACTGTTTGTCGTGTGTGGGTACATTGCTGTGCTTTGCAATGACTTTCTCTTTTCACTTCACTATCCTTTATTAACATGTATTCCAGTATGTAGAGCTCAATTGATCAGCACACTAGTGCCTCCTTGAGACGCACGGTTAAACCTTTCAATTTCTGGCAATTGTGGCAGTTTGGATAGAAACTTTCAGATATATTATTGGGAAACTATATATTCTTTTCCACCACCCAGCTGTGCCTAAGCAATAGGCAGACAATAGCTAGTCATGCGATGTTAAACAATTATATTTAAAAGTGTAAACCTATTCATGATACTATTAACTTAAATGATACTAAATACGACTTCTCAAAGTTGGACATACTCACAAGGGATGATATACACATGTTATACATGTTCAGCATGTTCAAAATGTGCAGAGCTGTAAATTGTTCTTATTCACCTCTTTACTTTTTACCAAATTTGCCACCAGCATACGTTAATTGGTGTAGTGTGTGATGTCATAGGTCAGCCGGAAAGAGTGTGATGCTAACAGGCTGTATTGAACATACAGCTGTCAATAAACCAACTTTCTTTCCATGCAAGCTAACAGTAGTTTAATTTAAATGACAATAAAGGCATCTGTCTATCTATTAAATAGCAAAGTCAAGCTATCACCGTAGCTTTTCATTGATATTGTGATATAGTCCTTACGGCCATTTGGAGTGCTAGATTTAAACTGTGTTATAAAGAACGCTGGTACTGTGTTATGGAGTGTTGCTTTATTGAAAATTGTCATCTTCTCGATTAAGAAAGGATCTCACAGTTCAACAGACAAAGATGACAAGAATAAGAGATGGCGTATGTCACTTCGTTCTGTTCATTGATAGAGTGATGTAGTAATGACGGCCTCACTACTTGCATTAATACAGCACTGCAGTTATTGCCATTAGCAGCCGTCAGTCAGTTTCCTGCAGTTTCCTGCATTATTAGACAAAGAAGCCGCAGCCGGGTTGATTTGTGGCGATTCCCACAGAGGTTGTCTGTTCATTAAAGACCCTTCTTTCGTTTCAGTGATGTAACTCCTGTCAGTCATCTCCCAGCAGGATGTCTCCATCGCTGGATGACCCAGTGCTGGCTTTGTAAACAAATGTGTCACCAGCCGTGTCACTCTGCAGAAACAACAGAAGCGACCAGGAAGGCAGACATGGCACCAACTCGCTTTTATTTAAATCCCATATATCTGTTGCCACCATACCAAATACATAATTATATTATATTTCTGGGATGTTAATGTTGTTTTGCTACTGTTTGAAACAATATGAAGTGGGTGGCATGGCATTTGTCCCACCGGACCCCTGAAGCGAACCTGGAACATCGGTTCGCGTCACATCTACCAAACGGGGCACATTTCTCCAGTCTGTAACGCAACCGGAGGAAAGCCAATGCACCCAGGAAATGAAGAGTGGGAAGAGGGAGTGCCACTGTGCCTCCAAATGCCTGTGATTGGCAGGGCTTGACCGGCGGGTCATACAAATGGAACCTTTAGCTTTGGGGAACAGGAAATATTGTAAAGTCAGCAAAGTGTGACAGGAGGCGCTGGCTGCATCCCAGCAGAATGGCCGGAGCTTGCGACAATAGCCCACAATCCTCACACTGCACCGATTGTTGCAAGGAAGTATAAGAATATTTGAAGGTTGCCAGATCTGAGCACAATCCTCCTCCAGGATACACTGCAGACAAAATATATAAAAAAGTTTTTTGTATAGATGTAGAACAGGTTAAGTGTTGACCGCTGTGGTCGGTGACCTCCATTGAAGAGCAGTAATGGAATTTTGAAACAATACTGTTCTCAGCCATCATATTTACAGGGGGAAGGCAGTAAAGGCTCATTTCATGTTGTCTCTGGGAGCCGCGAGAAAAGGGAATATGCATTAACCTGCCTGAAAGGTTCACCGACATCATGCCGTCTGGAACCACAGACTCATTTGGAATTTTGTCCATAGAACTTCAGTTTGCTTTTCTGCATTTGTCACACAAGCCAGTATCTTCTGACCCCAGATCAGTTATAAATAAATCAGACACGAATCAGAAGGACCTTCCTGCCATCTGATTAGAAGATATCTGCCTGTCAAGGGTGTTCATCCGGCATTGGCCAGGACAGGAAGGGGACCATATGGTCTTACATCAACATGCAATTGGTGATCAGCCAATTAATTGTCTTAATTTGTCTATTGCATATGGTTGGTATACCTTAGGGAAAATTATCCTCCAGAATTTCTGTGTTTATTTTAACTGTCACAGCTGCCATCCCTCCACCAGACCCACAGAGGGTGCAAGGACGACAGAGGGGGGAGGCCACCTCGAAGCAGTCGAACCCGGGGCCAACACCCAGTATAACTACTGAGCGGACATCTTGGGTGTTGCCCACTCTCTTTTTTCACATCAACACCAGCCTTTAACTTAACTCGGTAGTTAAACCTAAAACTAACCCATTGCTATTGCCTTTTTGATCTTTGACCATTGCCTGCCTTTTAATTAAGCCTTCTGACACTTCCTTCTGTCTCTCACTTTCCGACAGCCTCAGACTATGCCATTCCTGTCACTTCTGGGTTCCCAGTTCAAATCCCGAGCTGCCAAGGTGCCACTTAGCAAAGCACCATCCCCACTCACTGCTCCTCAGGCGCCTGTCATTGCTGCCCACTGCTCACCAAGGGCGATGGTTAAAAGCAGAGGACACATTTCGTTGCATCACCGTGTGCTGTGCTTTCATATTTACTTTTTCACAGCTAGTCGCCCCAGATGCCTCGAGCGCTTCTCCCTCACCACGCTGTGGCACCTTCACGCTCCTGGTCCCATTCCCCCTTACCTCCAGTGGGACCGAGCACTCCTCCAATGCTCCAAGCACTCCTGTATCTGACCTTGAAGGCAGAAACGTTCATTAGAGCACACAAACTGAAGGCCGGTGCTGTCATTGATGACTGACTTCCTAATTCTAGGTGTGAATCTATAGGTGCCCGCAGCAGAGTACAATAGTAGTGATACAGCATAATATAAAGTGACAGGACAGCACAAAAGTTGGCAAGGAAATCTTAAGAGTCTTTTTAGGTTATTTTTGTGCGTTCTCCTCACATGCCCACGCATGACTTTTATCTGGAATGGATTCGTTTTGCATATTCATAATATTAAAACTGACCTCTGGTTGATTATTCTCGCCCACTCCGATAGATGTTTTTCCTTTCCTATCCTGACCATCCTTGTCTCCCATCAAGCAGGGGTTCCATGAACCACATTGATAACACTAATAGTAAAAAAAACTGGACCATGGCTAACCTAGAAGGTTTTCCAAATTTGAAGTTGAGCGTGACATCGTTCCGACCTCCAGGGCACCTCATGACTGGCACCCCATTCTTCCTAATGAATAAAACTGTGCCGCGAATGCAGTAGTCTGTACCAGTGCAAGTGCCACCGATCACAAGGAGACGCTTGGTACGGTTCAGACTGTTCTCCAGCCTCAGCATCATTACCCGGCGCAGAGATGCGGGTTTGTCACACCTTATCACGTCCACACGTAAGCTCATTCTCTCTAGATGGGATTTGCAACAAAGGGGAGGAAATGCGAGTCTTTAGGGTCCGTTTCCCGCAGTTCAGTGCCGTGTGGTCAACACTTTCTTTTGTATTCTCTTCACTCTCTCTCTCTCTCTCTCTCTCTCTCTCTCTCGCTTCCTTTCTCCTTCATTCAGAGCCCCATTAAACACGCAGCTATTAGTACTCTCGAGTGGAGTGTTCTGGTAGAAACACCGGGGCTCTTTGTAAAGGTCAAGCTTACTGCTAATTGCTCTGAGGAAAATGGCTGCTCTCCCCGCTCGCACAACACACCATCAAATATTAAAATGGCCTTAATTAAATGTTAAATCCATTACCGGACCATCGTGTCAGGAGGGAGAATAGGGGTCTTGCTGTGGGCATGAAAATGTTTTATTGTTATGATTTTTTTTTCTGTGTTTGTATTTAACTTCTCCTTCTTTGATCATTTGGCCCTTTTGTGATTTAGCAGGTAATCATATTGCCTTTGTTGCAGTTTTATAGCGTTGTTTAACCATCAGAATGGCTTTGCTTCTAGTAAATTACTTTGTAATGATGCACGGCCACTTGCAATTATTATTATTTTCTTTTGCAAATAATAATTTTGTAAATCTCACTGCATCATAAACGGGTCCATGAAAAGCCAATCTACCCAGATTTCAGAAGAATTCAGAGACACCGCTGACTCAATTCCATGCGCTGTAATAATCCTATATTCCTAGAAGCCCAACATCCATCAGCAGGGATTTCTGTTCATGTTCTCTTTTAACACTGTCGACGCCTACAAGCACCAATTTGTATTGATGTATTCGTTCCATGTATTAAAGTAAATACATACGTACATTATGGAATGCATAAATAGCATGCGTTTTTTTCTGAATAGAAATGAGGAGCTGTCCCCGCGTGGTATGCAGGAACTACTGGATGTAGAATTAAGCGGATGTGTTGGAGACCAGGTCTCAGGTAAATACCTGTACCATGTGGAATTTGCATGGCCATAAGCAGGTTTAGATAAGAAGGTTTGGATAAGCAGGTTTAGAAAATGAATGCATTGGAGCAGCATGGTACTAGTTAAAGGGTTAAACCATGGCCCACGCAATGCTGGCATCTTGACGGCTTGTTGTTCCGGCCTCTGGATTTTATATAATAAAATCTTCCCAACCAGCTGAGAAAATTGAAGGAAATGTTCGACAGTCAGTTGCACAGCTCCTGTCAAGCCGATCCAGACGGAAGATAAAAGCAAAATGACAGAGCAAGAGGATATAAGCGGGAAGCCCGTTCACTGCGCTGTTCCTTAAGCACGCCCAAGCCTCGTCTCCTTTCGCCTAAGCAGGAAATCGAAGATGTATGGCAGACATTTGGCTTTATTAAAAATAATAATAATAGAAAGGGACTATTCACATTGAAGTGACAAGGCATTATTATCAGCTTGCCTTGGCAGGGGAAATAGATTTCCATGGGAAATAGAGGTTATGTATGGAGACTGTCTCGGCCTTTTACATTTCGCTTAAATTTCCATGCATAACTAAATGAGTTAAGCTGTCTCAGGGTTTACGACCCTGTCTCGTTAAAGGTTGTACGACATTGTTACAGCGTTAATGCATGTATCTTTTAACCCAGAGGCAGCTCGCAAGCTCATTTTACATGGCTCAACTGGAATATATATTTTACTTTGGTCCTTTGGCCTTGTCCGCAATGCATTAGTGCCACGATCATTCGTTTAATTTTTGGTGGAAAATTGTTTCCATGAATCACCAGGTTGGCTGCTGCTGTACCTGTTACTTTGCATTTAAACACCTGAACTGGGAGGAGAACAGTGAGAGAATGTGAACATAAAAGGCTTCTTGCAGATAGCTACAGCACCATGTAATACATGGTAACATGCAAAAAAAGGTCAAAGGTTGTAAAATGAGTTAGTGTGAAGGTCTTTTCATGCTAGTTAATGTTCAAAAACAGCCCATCAGTAATAAAAAAATAAATAGAGGACAAGTGAGTGGTAGTGATCCAAGATCAGTCCCATGCGCAACTGTTTACTAATGCTTTGGATTTTTTGTGTTGTTTAATGTGTGAATGCTCACTAGGCTTATTAGGCCTAGGGAAATATTCAGGCCTGTGCAGATTGGACCAAAAAACGTGGAGAATTCCTGCATGATTCATGCCTCAGATATTTCAGACAAAAGCAATGATCCAGTAGAGCTTTTGAATGCAGTAATTGGAATAATTGCAGACTTTTTCAATTAACATTTTTCTAGAGTCAAAAGCGATTTTGCTCAGTATGTGAGTAACTGTTTAGCCACAGGTGGAAGGCAATTCTTTTGTTTATTAAATTGTAACAAGGGAAGTGATGGTATGTCTTCTGCCTCATTTACATTAAAGTAATGAAATTGGCCCATGGTTAACAGTAAACAGTAAAATTAGTTTATATTTGTAATATTTGTTTGAGAGATACCAAAAAAAGGTCATGATCTAGGTGTGTATTACATGACATAAATTGTACATATCATGTGTTTATCACAATGAATGCTTGTTTTAGCCCAACTTGTGTGCCCTTTGAATACAGGAACATTAACTGTTTTACTAAATAAATGAATTGTACATGTAACCAAATAATTATAAGAACGATTAGTTAGTCATAGAGCATTTCCATTTAATTTTAGATTTTTTTGTATAGAAATGTTGTGCGTAAATTTAAAAAGGGACACCCATTGGGCGCACTCTAAAGATTCAGGACTAAAGGTTCCTGAGTAATCACAGCTAAAGCCGCTTAGGCACGATTGTTCAGGACTCCTAAAAGTGGTGCAACTGCACCCACTGGGTGCTGCTGCATTGACGTATGTCCTTCTGTATGTTTTGCTGTTTCAATCCTTGTCGCTAGACACACACCTTTGGGTTAGTTTTAGTTTATGCCTTGTTTCCCTGTTTTTGTTCCTCGTGCCATGTACTTTGTGCTTATTAAAATCCCATTCCCCCTCCAACCCCAAGTTATGACAAGGGAATGGGATAAGCTGATTCATTATTGGACTGGTTACTTTTCCTACCATTATGTCACTCCCACAGCTCGTGGATTCTGCATCCAGATAAATGGTGAGCCTGGTCGTGTCCCTGGGGACTGCTGCTCCCGACCCGTGAACCCTTGACCCCGATCTCCTCATCTCCACTGACTACCCTAAATTGTGTTCACCTGTGTTTGACTTTGCACTGACTTTTGGCTGCCCTTGTCTTCACGTGCTGAAGGAGGACAGTGTGCTACGTGAAGGTTGTGCGGATTGTGTTTGTCCATATGTTCTGATTCAGCATTTGGTTTAGTTTTGGCCCTCATCCTTTTCTAAGTAAACACAATGTTTGCTGCTGCAGTTCTCCATCACACCGCACAATGATGCAGTATTATGAATGAGAATTGTTTTCCATGCTCTTAGGACAAATTTCACTTGGACATAAATCATGCTGGCACTGGACCTAACTCTCGCTTGTTATTGTTATATTGTTAGAATCATTGAAGATACAGATCATTTTAAATATCTGACCAACCTTTAGAATGATTACATGGATGAAAATGACATGTATGTTCTTTTTGGCAATCAATAGTTCATTATTTCGGGTTGGTCTAATTATGCTCCATCTTTCTCATCTCATGTCACTGGGGGGTCACGGTCTGAGTCAATAGTGAAACCAGATCCAGCGACCAGTCAGTGCTGCCGGCATTATCTTTCCATTCCGATCAATCGTATTTTATTCTTTTTGCCCCCCCCCTCCCCTTCCCCCAGAAAGTAGGTCACCCAGAAATAGACATCGGTGTGTCTGACGAGATCCATCAGCCAAACTGTATCGCAGCCATTTTCACAGACGAGTCACAGGAAATTGAGATTTTTTTTTTCTTCACACGAGTCAAACAGCCCAGAGCTGGTCAGAGTTGCAGGGGTCAGGCACCAGGCAAGGACTTTCAGTGTCCCGCCTCTACAATTGTATTACCACACCATGACTGGAGAACACTTCACCTATATCCGATTGAGCCTCAAAGGTCTAATTTCTCTCTTTTTTTCCCACCTTTAAAAAGTGATTAATTTTTTTTTGGTGGCATAATAAAAAGCAATTTTCAGATATCATCTCTTCCTTTATAAGCTGGTCATTGCTGACTCATTCCGTGAAATGCTTCCCCATTCCATCTTTCTTTCCTTTGGAGGTACAAAAACCCTCCCTTTTATGTGTCTAAAGCTTTCAGTGTCTTTCTCACAAAGGCTCATTTATTTGTTTCAGATGGCATTGTGTGCCCGATTCATCTTGTCTGGCATGTGTCTCTGTGGGTTTAATGAAAGAGTAATGGCTTAATGACACTGAGCTCTCCCTTGGCGTGGAGGCAGCCTCGGAGGGACCCTGCTTTCTGCGCTCCTGGCATATGTCTATAATTAGCTCATAATAGCAGCGTTAAATTGAAAGGGTTTCGCTTTTTACTCTCTCCAGCTGTTGTGGGTTCCCGGGGTTGGAGTTGACTACAAAGGTTAAGGTTGAAATGCATTGAAAGGCTTTTTTTTTTTTTATTCTCCCTTTTATGGGCAAGAGGCCAGTTTGTGCACTTTCTGCGGGGCATTGTGATGTCACATTTATTTAACCAGACAGGTCAATTAAGAACAAATTCGTATTTTCACTGCCGGGTGGCACTGGAGGCAGTTCTGGCGGCTGGTTAAGTGACTCTTTTGCTTTGCCGGAACATCCCATGCATTGCAAACCAGAAAGCGATTCAATTTACCTAGTCTCCTGTTGTTTGTTGCCTGTCTATTTGCAGTCTCAGACCTTGGCATGAAAATAAGACTCCGTTCTCCCTTCGTCTTACATTAAATTTATGTCCTCAGAGCCCAGAATAGAGTGCGCGTCTCACTGGGAGAGGACTCAGAACAGGTGAGGTCTCGGCACTGACAGCAACTAAAGATCGGACGTCTGGGAACTGCAGCTGAGCCTCAGCCCCCTCTGACATCTACAGTGAATCAAGAGCAGGGGTCGCTGTTTCTAATGGCCCAGATGAAGGAGGAGCTATCGTGTGATAGGCCAGCGGTGTGCTCCACTGCCTGGGTTTGCATAAGCATAATACCGATAATCATTGTAACAACATTGCTGTTTCTGCTCATTGTTTATTAAGGCAATAAATGTAGACATCACGTTGGGTTTTTTAGTAGAGGCTTTTTAAAGAGGCTGTGATAGAAATCACTAATATTATACACATTGAGTAATTGTGTCCTAAGTTTGGACTCGCAGTGTAAATTACGTATGTTCGTTACGTATGTTTGTTAAATGTATGAATGTATCGTGAAACGGAGAACCTCAAGGGCAGCTATAGATTTTTTGAACATTTTACAATCCAGAGGCACCAATCAGATCAATAGGTATTCTTTGTCAGCTATACATTTTTATGGCCTCTTTTGTTGTATTTTTCTGTTGTATATTCAGTTGTATTAGAATGCGGTCAGTAGTACTGACCAATTTACTAGAAAAAGGTAATACGTTTGTTTGAGCACTATTCCTGCCTCACTTACCCGTTATCCATCTAAAGTGTTCATGTGCAACTAGAACTCCTAGTCCGAGTTTAATTTGAAACCACCAATATGCGCTCACAGCTCCGTGTGAAAGACGATTGCATGTGAGCAGTTAAATGGCGACCCATGTACGTGGGATTGATGCTATTGTCCCGGTTGTTGCTGAAATCGGCCCCTCGGTGCATTATGCGTGAAAGAGCGAGCCGTAACATGTAAACAAGGGTACCTCCAATTAGCGTAACATCCCCATTTTGTAAGCGCCTGTGTCTTTAAGTGTGTGTTTCTGTGTGTGGGCCATGTGCCGCACGTGTGGGTCTTCTGCGCCATCATCGAAGCAAGGAAGAAAGAAAATAATAATAATAATTCCCAAGGAGTCCGATAATGCGGCCTTGGAAATGAAGTAGCTAATGAAGAGAAACTGTAATTCAGGCGCAAACGGCGTATCATGCGAAAATGATCTGGGTGCCTGGCGCTTTCCCCCGTTCCACATGCGGCACCACACATCCATCAAAAGCCCATTACTGTGAAATACAGCCACGGCCCTGAATGATAAATAACATTCAATTGCACGTAATGGTTGATCAGGTTCGTGAGGGAAGGGATTCGCCTGTGCCGGCTTGTAATTTTGGTCTGAAGATCCTAGCGCCTGATTTGGGTGGCATCTTATTTGGTTTGAGCATCATTCCAAAGATTTACTAATTTATTCATTTTAAATCAGAGAGATTACCAGCATAAAATGAGTGAGAATGAGTGTCACGATCCTGACTTTTTGGAGAGTTTCATGTTCAGCATGTGCATGATTGTGTTGTGTTTGCACCCTGTCCCCATCCATCCGGTCATTGTGTATCCATCGTGTTCTGCTGTGCCTTTTTGTTGTCTGGTAAATCCCCCGCTTTGTGAGTTGTGCAAACCCGTCCTTTTTTCCTTGGCAGGCAACCATTCCTGACAATGAGGTTTCCAACTTGGGAAACAGAGGGTGCTGTTTTTTTAATGGTGTTAAACACCATTTAGTAGCAAACGGTCAATGGCATACTCAACAGGGGAAAAAAAGAAGTGGGAGTGGGCTTAAATGCATCAGGCTCCTCCCATTTTATTCATTTACAAAAACATTGTCAATGATCATGTTCTGAGTGGCAGAAATAATTACACACCGCCAAAAAATTGGTAGTTAATTTAACCTCTTCAAGAAACAGATAACTAACAAGCAGTTTTATCATTTAATGTAAAGCCTAAGGACGTGCTTAGTGCACACTGCCAGTTTGAAAGTAGTGCCCAGAGAGTCTCCATTTTGAGACAGTTTGGGGTGATTGGAGTTGATTTAGAGTTGATTTCTTGCCGTTTGTGAGCGGTGCAGGATTTACCACCTGAGATGTGTATGAACGCCACTCATTGACGCAAACCTGTGAGTCGGACCTCTCTGCTAAGATACTGCCATGTTGCGCTGGTGACGATGACTGGGCTCTGACAGGGGTCCGCCGCCTCTTCCGATATCTCACTTCAATCCCGCCTTTTTTCCCCGCACGCGGCCTTCCGAGCGCAATGCAACGCTCCCAAGATTATTCTCCACCTGCTGCAGATAAACAAACGAGGGCGCTGGAAAATAAAATTCGAAAATGAAGGACTGTGTCTAATCCTCTCTCCCACCGCCGAGTCCCGCGCTCCTCTCGCTGGAGTGCATGTCTACCCGCCGCTTTCTGTAACGCAGTAGATTAGCGGGGGTGAAGATCACAGGCCCGCTCGCCTCACTGCAGAAGCGGCCTACCTGCTCCGGTGGCGGCGGTGGCATCTGTTGTGTATTTATAGCGTTGTGTGTGTCATCATTTTTACACCTGCATTGTATGGACTAACAAGGCCATTCCACAATTAGCATGACAGATCGGCGTCCCGTTCCGACCAAAAAAAAAAAAAAAAAAAACCCTCCTACGCCCGTGCTCTTCCTTACCCTCTTTCGCTTTCATTTTTCTTGTCATTTAGATCCACTCTTTCCATGCTGCCTTCGGCAACGTTTCCACCAGTTCGCGTTCCCAAGGTGCGCCAAGGTATCAGCAGGTGTCATTCCCAGAGTCTCAGATTCTGAGTGAAGCTTTTTTTTTCCGATTCGTATTCCTGGAATGTTCTCGGATACACTGAATGTCAATACGACGGCCCAAGGATTATTTCTGGAGAAGTTTTCATCTTGCCATGTAGGACGCAGCATGTTGGGGACATTTGCGAATGTTAGATTCACTCGTTCGCCAATCAGGATTCTTGATTCTTGCATTCTTGAGGTCAACTGACCTGATGCGTCTCATGATGTGTAACTGACCTTTCTTGATAAGAAAGTTCATAATTGTCAAAATGTCCTGCACTGTGAACAAGCAAATGAAGCACAAGGAAACTCAGTGTTGCCAGATTGCCAATTCACTGGGTGGAAAAAGTATGAGAAATGGGAGGTAACCTTTCCCCTTATGACGACATAAGGGGAGAAATTCCAGATCCGACCGTGTGAGCTGCTGCTCTCTGAACGGCGAATCAGAATGGCCAAAGCACTCTTTACCTATTGTTTACCCACCTATTGTTAGTTCTAGCCACAACAGGACCATAGACAGGCTGGGGGAACTCATATTAATGTTAAATAATCTCACTAATTTAAATGAACAGTGTTTTTTTGCACTTGTTGGTATCTGCAGACATCATTTCTAGGTGCTCTGAATGACATACCTAAACTCTATGGTTATGTGTACATCTGTGAATTTATTCTGCAAATCGCTGAAAGAATGAAGCAGAACTGATCGCATGTAAGCTGTCATGTGCAGTCACAGACAATGGATACGAGTCTTGCCGTCGAATGGCGTTGGATTTCACTGTGATTGTTTACTGCAGTCAGTGGATACACTGCATCATCAAATATTATCCCTGAGCTCAAACAAATATCCGCCAATGCTGGCAATTTTGCTGAAAGTAAGATAAATGCTTTATTCTTCAAAGCGCCTCATGCACTAATTCATGATTATGGATTTCCTGGAAATCAATGAATGGCACAAAACGCACAAACACCATTAGTGATAATAGTGAAATCTGCACATCAGACAGTTTAGTGCTCATGGCTTTGAGCTGCATGGAGACAGATGCAGAACCAGAATAAAATCATTCACACAGAAGACATTTTTGAATATTGGTAATCCATGTACTCTTTATTACGAATTACAAAGTGTTTGTCTTATGGCTTATGTTTATTAAAATCATCTTAAAAACTCTACACTACAAGAAGGGCACGGTGAGTGAGCGTCTAATTTATGAGTTTATTTCATAAATAATGTTATCAGAAGCAATATGCCCGCAATAAGTTGCAGTGCCTCAATCTGATTTACACACCAGCACATGGCAAAAAAAAACAGTGAATTGAAGTGAAAAGTCCATAATTCACTCTTTTTTTCTGTCCTATTGAAGAAATATTATAACTTTGGATATATATATATACACACACACACACACACACACACACACACACACACACACACTCCGGAGTTGCATAATTATGTGATGTGGAAAGTGAATGAGTCTCTTGTTGCATAATTTAGATCAGTGTAGCATTTATTTGTAATAACGGCTTCTTGGGTCTCCTTTTATTAACAAGACATGGAGCATTTTGTTGCCCTCTATGAGGCAACCGCAGAACCTTTTTAAGTTCCGAATGAAACGCAGACTGCACAGACGTAACTAAAATGCTGACAATGGAGTGAACAACCTGTGGTTCGATGCCACAGAAGAACCACTGCAGTACAAAACAGCCCAAACCCCTCAATTCCAACCATGGCAGAAAGGTGCCATAACAGGCAGTGTGTCTCAGCCTGATTCCGACCAATCAGAGTGCCCGCGCTGACACCTGACCCCAGTGAAAAGGCGTGTCGGTGTCCGATCTGGACCATCATCATGTCTCGACCTGTATCTGGGAGCGTTTGTGAGGATGACCATCGCTGCCTGAGAATAGAGGTACGAGGAGATGGTTGTGTTTCTTGAGAGCGCGGGGTGAAGCCGGGTGCCAGAGCCCCCACAGAGCAGTCAAACACCGCCTTTCCATTTACGTTACTTAGACCGTAATTCTCATGCAGATCGGCCTTGGGTTGACCTCGCCTATAATGCAGAAACACAGGAGTGAGCGCAAATGCTACTCGAAAGAGGAGGGTTTTTTTTTTTTTTTTAATGAAAGTCGGTCTGCTGTGGGTTCAACACACACATATTCTTGATCCTGGCATAATGACATCTCATACACGATTCAGTCTGCTAAGCCAGCTCAGGAGTGTTCCAACAGAATCGCAGGAGGATTGTGGGGGATTTGGTATTCCAATTAAATGGAAATGACCCTGCTGTGTGGAAAACCGCAAACCTCTGATCTGCCTCCACGATGAACTTTCCATTCCACTGCAGCGCTGGCCTTTGGGCTTGGGCGCAGGGCAGGGCAGGGCAGGGCAGGGCAGCAAGGAGAAATAAAGAAATAAAACCGTTTTGCTCCTCTAATGGCGCATCGTGGCTTTCAATGCACAAAGGTGTGCAACTTCTTTACCGCAGTGAATCTCCTTTGAGCAGTATGGGATAGTGACGCCGAGGGGCACCTGGGAAATTAAGACGGAACAGCAAAGCGCGACGCCGCCGCGTGACTGGATCGCCGTGTCTGCGTCCGGACCCCCTCCTCCGGCAGACGTGCGCAGACAGTGATGGAGGCAATGGCACGGGGGAGCCGGGAGCACGGGTTTGTCACCAGATGTTTATCCTCCTCCAAAATTCATGAAGCCCTTAATTAATTGCACACGCTTGCGTGAATAATTGGAAATTAGTGCTGATTTGATTTGATATGATTTGATCGTCCAACGACTTTGAGTTCGTGGAGATGAAGGGAGGCACAGATGACGATGGTTTGGAACATTTTTGGTCCTCTTCGCCGTTAGATGAGTTAGATGAGACAGAGCACTCCATTTCAAGATCAGACGTTGAACACAACAGATTAATTAGTTAAATGAATCTTATGGATATAGACAAACTGATATAGAAATAAGAACTGATATATTAATATGCTGCAGAGCATATTAAAGAGCATAGAAAATATATGAATAGACCTAATCGAAAACTTTATACAGTATTTCCGTCCATTTGCTATTTCAATAAATAATTTAAATAAGTTAGTGTTTCAGAAAGATTACATCAAAATTGCTTTTTCTTTTTATGGCAATAATGCAGAATTGCACATATTCAGTTCCATTGTCCACTGCATTTTTGCAGAATTTGTGATACTCTTTGACAAATGCTGTTTATGGATATAATATGTGGATTTGTAACATAAACTGTTGAACTGAGTTAAGGGCACATGGATAGTGCAATTCTCTCTCATGGATTAAAAAAAAATAATAATAATTTTTTTATAGGATATGTAAACCACTGTGATTCAAAAATAATTTGAAGAAAATTCCTTATATGCAACTGCAAGATGTAAGGTTCTGTGTGGTTAACAATTTTACAGCCTTATTGTTAGTAATATTGTGTTCCACTGATTTATTATTAGTGTGGTTGTGTTCATAACCACTTTTCAAACTTTGCTTGTACTTTGCTTGTTACACTCCAAAATTAATGACTCTTTCATCGTTACTCAGCTACTGAAATTGCAATTAGAATCAGAATTTGTCTTTTGTCTTCACACTTTGTCAGTGTTCCTGTTGTTGTCCAGCGTTTGCTGCTTTGTAGCAGCTGAGGATATCTATTGCCTTTTCCATGATAGAATTACTTCAGCATTTCAGCAGCACCTGAAATTGAATCAGATTATTGCATATTTGTGTAATTGTGTTATTGTTTCACCACTGTAGGTTAAAAAGCACAAGACTTTGGATGGTGTGCGTCTCATTCTCATTTTTCAATTCGCAAGGAATAGTTATTATTCATAATTGTGAAATTATACTATAATGGCACCGTACCATTTTATAATTTTTTTTTCCATTCATTGCATCTGACATTTATTCATTATAATGTAGGAGAATTACCTGTAATCCCTGCACAATTAAACATGATCCATCAAATACACACCAAACCCAAATATCAGACAGAAGGATGCTATAAATCTTCCCGCATTCATTGTAAAAGCTGATTGATTCCTGTCGGCGTCTCGATTAGATCACCGAGGTAAGCTTAAGTCTGTAATTTCACAACTGCTGGAGGAAAGAGCCACTGAAGCCCCCAGTTCAAAGATTCACAACTCATCTGTTGTCCTTTAGCCACTGTCGGCTTGGCTACTTATCTTGCCTTTGATCACCATGGCTGCAAGACCTTGTGCATTTTGATTGGCTCTTCATGCACTTCATTTGAAGCCAAAGAAGAAGAGTTTATTTCACTAATGTGCTTTTGTCACGTGTATTTATATATATTTACAGATATCTAAACGTGTTTAAACCTATAATAGTAAGCAAATGTCAATGTCAAGGGATGAGAACCTTATGGGAGTAAGTGACATTTTGCCAATTTTACAGGAGAGCAAAAAAAAAAAACATATTTAAAAAAAAAAAAAAAGGATGACAGTATACATAGTGAAAAGTATTTTAGAATTTTTTTTTTTTTTTTTTCCCACAAACTTGCCCATACGTTTCTCACCCCTGGATATAGTCACATATTCAGTTTACTAATGGAATTTTGAAATGACCGTACTGCTAATGGACATGTCAGGAAACAAGAAGGCCTTGCCCACCAATTTTGCACAGACATTTTCTAACAAATGAGTAGAATTAACAGCTAAATTTGGATACATGTATTGCCTTTGATCACAATGCCTGCAGAACCTTGTGTATTTTGATTGCCTCTTACTGACTTATTCATTCACTGGGATTTTTTCTTAACTTTCTATGCAGTGCTATTATATTTCTCTCTCTTTCCCAGCTGGGCGAGCTGGGAAAGAACTGCTGTGAATATAGTTAAATATTACTTTTTTAAATTCATATTAATAAGCAATTCATGGAGAGGAACACACAGTCATGCTCCATTAATACCAAGTTGAAGCGGGCCCTGTGCTCGGCCACGGGGCTGTGAAGAGCTGAATTGTTTGTCATTGTGTTTTTTCCAGCCGGGTGGCTCTGTCTGCACGGCCATGGCTAAAAGGGACCCGGTGCACAGTCACATGCACATTACCCCCCACACCCCCCATTCACCCCGACCCTTCCTTCCTCGCGCCCCTGACCTGACTGCTTTGGGGGGGCAAGCAGCACTGCAGGGGTTCCGACCAATCAGACACCCACAGCACACGGCAACACTTCACACCCGCCACAATTTAAGACGGACCCGGCACTTTGTTTGCCTCACCGCGAGTGCATGACTTGGCCGACCTGTAGTGCCAGATGGGTGGGGTCTAAATCTAATGGGATTATTCAATTGGTTCCATTGCGGTGGGTGAGCTCAGTCATGCACAGAAATAGCCTTTGGAAGGACACAAATGCTGTGTGTTACCAAGGTCTGCTCCACACAACAATGGGCTTCCCGCACATACACACTTAGCAAGCAACACACACACAAATACACACGACCTCATCTGGCGCTGCTTGTCCATGTGTGATATCAGCATGCAGAGGGGTGTTTGGGGGTTTGGGGGAGTGTCGCGTTCACCTCTCCCTTCCCCAGTCCTGCACCTGCTCCGCGGGAGGTTGATGGAGACCGGCGAGACAAAACGAGCCCCAGGCAAGAGGCTGCCTGCCTGGGCCAGCGAGGCCCAAAGCCCCCCTCCAGGCCTCTGCAAACTCATTTCCCAATTACTTGTAGGTCAGCGGTGTTATTCCAGTGATTGTGCAGCCATTTCACCATTATTCTCAAAAGGTCTTTTTTTTTTTTTTTTTTTGGTGGGGGAGGGTCGCTTTGTGAGCAGGCAGCGGAAAAAAGAAAGATGTCTGTCGGTTCTTTTATTGTAGGAATGCTGTCTAAAGATTTTTATTTTTTTTTTATTGGTTCAATCATCTGATGCTATTGGCATAATTGTAGACAGCGGATTGATACCCATGTTCACTGATCAGGGAACTAGAACATTTTACTAAGTGCTCCCAAACGGCTACAGCGCCGAGAATACGATAGATCAATTTAAAGCTGTTTCTGAGAATAAGACATAAAGGTCACAAAACAGGTCCTACTTGTACTGGTGTAAAAACCACTAGACAGTGTTGTGTTAGCAAGTTATCTTAATGGCATAACACCAGTAACAGGGCCCATGAACGTTTAGTGTAACGCTGTACCTCTTGCTTTCTGTGAATACTAACGTGTGTGTTTTAGCATGGCCAAATGGTATATGATGCATTTTATTCAACGTAACAGGTCGTTACATAACACGTCTCAACATATAAGATGCTCGTGTGTTACAGTGAAACAAAGGTAACACAATTTGGCTTCTTTGACTTTCCGTATTCCTTTGTATACGCGTCTTCATTTTAGCTCACAACAGCTGAAGATGGTTTTTATGGTTTTGTGGCACTCTTCTCATTTGATGAAGTCAGGGACAGTTTCATGGGAGATGAGGCCTGCAAACACAGTGAAACGAGCCAGTATTCACCTCTCTATGCTGGAGGTATTTCCGTTCTAACCTCCATCTTCGCTGGGTTATACGGTGAACATAGTGATGTGACTTGGTCTCCAGTGTTGGTGACCACTTCTTTGTCTTGCTTTTTTAATGCGCAGATTACAAGGATCGTTGCTTGTCTCTGCGAGTTTTTCTGTCGGTGTTAGACGTTGTCTCGCGATCTTGCGCCCCGCCATGTTTCTTTTGAGAAATGTAGTGTGGGATTGACTTCCTTAGTCCTGTGGTGTGAACAGATGCCCTGAGCAGTGGCTCGCAGAGGTTCATTTCCCATTTAATGAGCTGTGTCCCTGAGCCCGAGTCCACCTTTACCTCAACTGACACACTCAGGCACACACATAAGCATATATGCAGATATAAACACACACCCATACACACACACACACACACACACACACACACGTCCATGAACTTCTGGAACTGACACTCTGCATGCACCGGTGTGTCGCGTGTTTGTAATCTGCTCATGTTTTACGTTGATGGGAAATGGATGCCTCCCAGGGAACTATTAAAGAACATCACACATCTTCATTTTATGCTGCAGGGTTTCATTTCCCTTTTTTGTTCCTAGGCGAATTTGCTGTGCTGTGTATACACCTGCTGCATCTGTTGTCTATGTGTGTGTGTGTGTGGGGGGGGGGGATTCTTTATTGATTCTTTCCTGAAACCACACTCATAACCTGCCCTCAAGCCCAATGCTGGATCATGAAAATAAATCATTTTACCTCTATTGAGTAATGCACAAATTATGATTTCTGTCCCGCAATGTTTTTATTTCCTTTAATTTGGTTATTTACAGTATGCTGAGCAGAAACATCTTCATTACTTCCAGAGAATAATTAGGACCATTAGTCGTATTAAAATGCAGGCAAAGGTCAGTCAGAACAACAGCACAAATCAATCCAGTGACATTTATGTAAAGTAGCATGTGGCCGGTTGTTGTCCAGCTCGAACCCTGAGGGGGGGAGGAGTGCACTACACACACACATGCAAACACTTCACATGAACGTTCATTTCATGTTTAAGCTATGACTTTTCATGATAGTACTTGCATCAGTATGGGTGCAAACACTGCTCCAATGCAGATATAATTGACATGTAAATAATTTAATGCGTGTCATAAATATTGAAAAAGGATGCGTTCTTGTATTAGATTTGGATTTAGAATCGCAGGCTTTACATTAACTATGCCTGAAGTCCTCTAGAGGTCCCAAGCACAAGCCACATTAACATGCAATTAGATGAGAATCATTTGCATCTCATCCTCAGCCCCTTTTGTTTACTCATTTTACAAGGGGAGTTTAGTGTGAGGTAATTTGTTTATTAGACTAATGAAGTTATTCAATTTAGGACCTTTGCAACGCAGCATTCAAACCAGCCATTTAGATTTAGACGCTGATACTAAATATTTTACTCTAACTTTGACAATGTACAGAATTTTACATGAATACCAACGCCTGACTGGTATTGGTATAATTTTTTGCCTAATTTGCATGTATTATCTATATATAGTTTACTGTTGTAATTTTGTTGTAATTTGTTATTGTTTGCGTGATTTTTCACACATTTTGCTTGAGCATTTTCAATAGATCATGTGTCTCTACATTTTAAAGTTACGGTAACAAGCCATTCTGATTGGTTTATAATGTTACAGTCAAAACACACCTTTAATTCAGTAAAGATTTATGACAACCTCTTCCCGCTTTGAGCTGGTTCTTTCTGTATTGAAACAGATTGTCAAAACAGGGCCCAGTATGTAGAGGCTTTCATACACACACAAAGCAGTACACCTTTATTTCCCAGCTCAAAGCATGGGTTCGGGCCCAGCATTCTCTGTATTATGTAATTGTGGCACAGAGGCCACTTTCGATTTATTTAAAAAGCGCAGAGCATTTATCCAGGACATCCCTTCATAATTCCTGCCACTGCACCAGCACTTTGTTCCTTTAATCCTCTCTTCTATTTTTGTATTGCATCATAAAAAAAAAAAAAAACCTACGCAATCTCAGCGAGGGCAGGCATGAACACACCTCATGCCCTTTCCCCCTCCCTTCCCTGCTTCTGGCGCTATAATGTGAGCGTGTGTGTTGGTGTGTGTTTTGGAGAAGACTTAAAGCCCTTTTTTAGTTGATTTATTTATTTATTTGCACGCCTGGCCCTCGATGCATTCGGTATCAACCTTTCTCGCATCCCCATCTTGGGGCCATCACAACCGGTTTGGATCAGAGGGCTGTCCATTTACAGAGCCGCAGAGCACAAACCAATGAGGTGTCACAGTGCTGGGCAGCGCATTATAAATTTAGGTGTGATAAAGGATGCTGGCTGGATTAGTGGTAATAGGTTATTTTGTGGGAGGGAAGAGAGTTTATTATTATTATTAGAGTGTAGGTGGCTTTATTTGATGAAAGGGGTCTGCTGTAACATATATGAGCTTGTGAACCTGTGAAGTCACACTCTCCCTGATCATTTCGTTGGAGTTTTGAGTTCTGCCGTGCTAAAAAGAGCAAAGGTTTTGGTTTTAAATCTGGACAGCGTGTGAAGTATTTTTTTTTTTATTATTTTAACGACTGTGTGGATCAATTTCACACACCTTGGATGTGTTTTTCCAGTATGGAAATGATTTTGGCCAATTATTCATTGTGGCGAAGGGGGAAATGGAACGGAATATCAGTGAACAGAATAAAGAATCATGAACAGATGGCGGCAATCTCCTATTCAACAGGTTGAGGCTGCCAGGGGGCCTGGTGAAGCGGGGAGGTTAGGAAGTGGGAGGCATGAGGTAAACTGAGGTAAAATAAGGTGTTGGACATTATCAGCACATTCTGTGTGAGGCTCTAATTAGTCTTCAAATTGTGTGTGGTAAGGTAATAATAATAATAATACTTGATTATTCCAGCAGATAATGACATTTATTTTAAATATACACTGTCTACAGGTCATTACGGTATTATTAATTAGTATCACTAGCATTCATATAATACAGTTTTAAGAGACACAGTATACTGAGAGGGACAGAGGGCAGTGCTGGCTCTGAGAAATATCCCGTTTTTTTCCCACGTATATCCACAGTGCCTTCCCGTTGTGCTTATTTCTGTCACTCAAAGAAAAATGGGAGGAGCCTCTCACACGCACTACTTCCTGTTCCATCTATTTATTTATAGAAATCCTTACTCTAGCAAACAAGTGTCACGTGTAAGACTGCACTTAGCACCGGTTCCAAAATAGTGCCTTATGTTTGCAGTTGGGTTCATTGTCCACTATGTTACTACCACTACCTTGGCTCATATTAAAATAAAAAAAAACAGCAAATAGGTTTAAATTCTGTGCATAGCTAAGGTCACCTGGTTTGAATAATAGGCATGAACAGCTGGTTCAGTTTACATAAACCTTGAACATAATGCCAGACGGAACGTGCCAGAACAGAAGGGAGATGAGAGCGATGAGTGGAGCCGCTGTGGACATTGGCCAGTGAGGGCCTTGGATTTCGGCATGTCGTGGAAGAAGCCTTGGGCGCGCCACAGATGCCCATCCTGCCAGGGCGTCTTGTCACACTCGACTGAATTGAAGTCCTGTTGGGTTGGAGGGCTGCCGAAATCCATTGCCCTGAGCCTGAAACCAGGAAGGGATGGGATCTGTGTTCACCGGTAAGAGCTGTGAGGGGTGGAAAGAAAACTCTCCCAGCCATCCCCAGTTGAGATCCTCTTGACCCACTTTTCCAATGGGTGGTGGTCTACTTTGAGACACTCCAATAGGCTGGTATATGGGCTGGAGATGAAGATGTGTTGCTCTCATATTAAAATTTGGTATAGGTCGCAAATGGTGACATTGTTGTTTGTCATTTGAAGGTCTTTTACAATTTAAAAAATGTTTTTAAGGCATCATTATGTTGCTCCATGTATCCATAAAGGTACTAAAGTAGCACATCAGGCAGAACTACAGATACACTACTCACAATAAGTTAGGGATATTGTGAGAGATTTAGTGGATGTCATACATACAGTGTTTGTTTCACATAGGGAGGCAATTGTATTGGGGTGATAGACACACCCCATTTTGTGTTTTCTGTGTAATGAACGATTGTGTACAGGTGTGTCATATATTGGGGACAATAGCATCAGACAACCTTTCTCACTGTGGCATCAATTTCAACATTCTGTGGATATAAAAAACCTAGTATTATCAGGATGACAATCCAAGTTCATTTACATTTACATTTACAGCATTTATCAGACGCCCTTATCCAGAGCGACTTACAATCAGTAGTAGTTCATCATTCAAACAGCGATGAACATGCGACGTCACTTAACGGACGAGCAGCGTCACCTGGCCATGGCACGCCTTCGGTTCGGTGGCAGGCAGTCAGATGTTCCTCGTGAACTTGGTGTGTCTCAAAGTGTCATCAGCAGACTTGCATCAAGACACAGAACTACTGGCAGAGTTCATGACAGACCCAGGTGTGGAGCCCCACGAGTGACAGTCCGCACAGATGACCAGTACATAAGGACCTATGCACTCAGACATGGTTATGCAACTTCCACACATCTGCAGGCCCATTTACAAGATGCGGGGGGTACTAGGGTTTTCAGACAAACCATTCACAAATGACTCCACCGCTTGAATGCCAGACGACCATTGCAGGTGTCTCAACTGACACATGTGACCTGGACGATGCAGCAGTGGTCTAGCATCCTGTTTACTGATGAGCGTCACATCAGCGTTGCTGGAGAAGGCATGGTGAGCGATACTCTGAGATCAACATGGTCCCCAGGGTTTCCTTTGGTGGAGGAGGTGCAACAGTCTGGACAGGCATCACCAGTCAGCGCAAAACAGATTTGGTTATTGTACATGGTCCAGTCACTGCACGTTCTAACCTCAGAGACATCACAGAACCCATCATCATCCCCCATTTCCACCAGCACACCCCAACTTTGTGTTCATGGATGATAATGCTCCACCACATCGTGGCAGAATTGTCACAGCTCAACTTCAGGAAGTTGGAGTGCCTCATATGGTATGGCCATCAATGTCCCTGGACGTCTGGGACCAGTTGAAGCAGAGACTGAATGATCGTACCCCACCCCCTCGTGACCTGGCAGAACTGGGTGCAGCACTTGTGGAAGAGTGGAACACTTTGCCTCAGAACAACATCTTGAGGCTAGTGAGGAGCATGAGACGTCACTGTCAAGCTGTTTTTGCGGCAAATGATGGGCTCTCCCCGCTACAATAATTTTTGTTATTTGGGGCTATCCCTGTTATTGTCTACATTTTTGGGCCAATAAATATTAAACTAATGAAAATGGTGTTTCTTCTCATACATTAGTAGTAATATCAAAGGGAACTTTTACTTATTTCTTTAACATTCAGAGCAAATAGGAAAAGCACTCATGTAAATAACAACATCCCTAACTTATTGTGTAAGTGTAAATTAGTGTAAATTAAGATTTTTTTTGTTCTATACCTAGAATGTCTCTGTGCCTTTAATAGCAGCAATGACAGTGTTGACACTTTACTTGTGCTGTGTGAAATTACCCACCAGCAGCCCTCATCCATGACTTTTGTGGACCAGCTGTGGCTTTTCTTCACACATTTAGCAAGTTTATGTGTCACAAGTGATATTTTTAACTGTGTCATTTAATCACGTCAGGTTTTTTTTTTACTTTTTAGTCACATCAAGTCTCTTGACATGAACGTGGCCAGAAGAGCGAGCAATCTCATTGTGCTCAGTGGCATTTTGAACTGTTCAATATGCATAATGGATTTTGACACTTTAGAAAAGATTAAGATTGTTAAGTTGCAAAGCTATGGATCTTTTAGAGACTGAGCTGCTGTTTCAGTGCAGTGCTTTTTTATTTAATGTGTTGTATAAGATGACTACAAATATAAAACGACTTTCGTGACTAATTCAAACGCTCCCGCAAGATATCGTATTTGGTGACGTCTACCGGTATTGCACCCTTTGTCTGGAAAATGAACAACACGCCTTTTTCTTGAATAAATTTCTTATATTCAGGCCAATACTGTATTCTACTTAATGTATTAAATAGAAATTATATTTCCCTAAAACCTCCAAGTGTCCAGTTCCGCCCCCAATGTTGTTTCCAGGCTCCTCCCTTCTGTTCTCTCCCCTCTCACTGTATATCTGCTGTCCAGACATGACCTCATCATTTTCATCATTATTATTACCGTTCTCTCGTGTCACTTTATATTTTGTGTTGCTCTTCAATAATTCAAAAGTAATTGATTTCAGGATGAAATTCCAAATTTGAGTATTGAGTGTCATGGTTTTGGTGTCAAAGTTTCTTTACCAAGTATTTGAGGATTCATGTCAGACTCGATAGATTTTTTTGGTAGACCCTTTCTCCCTCCCACATGGTGCCCTCTGGCTTCTTGCAGCAGCTTGCAGGGCTCTGCTGTTGGCTTTCCTGAAACTCACGACACTCCGCAGCCTGTGGTGAATACAAGGCCTACGTCAGATCCGTGGCTTCTTGATCCTGTTGCACAATGGGTGACTGTGGAGGAGAGAAAATGGAGATCTTTGTGTTTGCCAGGGTGTCAGGGTTTGCCTCAGGACAAGACGGGTTTCCTCTTTGATGTGCGAGTGCCACACTTTAGAAGCCTGGCTCAAAGTGTAACATTTCACCAACAGCTGACAAAAAATTGGGACAAAGCATGCTATACTCCGATGTTGCGTTGAACAGTATACACGATATTGATTTGTGTGTCTGAGATTAATGTGAAGCAGCATCACCTTCACTAGCGGGGCTTCTTGGTGTATATGTGGGAGTGCATGTCAATACTTTATATTAGTTACAGTGCATGGAACTGGAAGCAAATGAACACTGTCTGTCTTACCCCTGCGACCTCGAAACACAAGATGCATCTGCAGCATGTGTCACCTCAGCACGGTTTTCCCAAAGACAGTATAAAAAGTAGATTTTTTTCCAGAGGGGGCTGCTCCGGATCAAGGGTTTAACCTGTGTTTCTCCTTATAAAGCTGCCCTGTTCGTTTCTGTTCGCCGTCTCGTGACGTCGTGCGTGAAAGTTATTGCACTATTCTAGGAGTAAATTCCATTATTCAAGGATTCAATTCTAATTTTAGAACATCACTTATAAATCTTAATCATCTTAATCATCATTGTCAAGAGAATAGACTTGCTAAATGATCTCTAAATGGTGAATATAATGCGTATTTACTTTTTCATTCTTTTAAATTTGTTGATATTAGCCTTTTCTCTAGTGGGGTATGCTTTTAATGCATTCCATTATTTATCTATGATGGCCTTAAACCTTGTGGAAAGCCTAGCAGGCTTTTTTTTTTTTTTTTTTTTTGCGTTTATGTATTGACAATTTACCGCAATACATTTGCAGTTTAGGTAAATTAATGGTCCTAAGGGCTCATTCAGGGCTCAGGTCCAGGGCTCATTCACGCCTCGTTCCCTGAGGTTACTGTCTTGGGCTCCATACCCCTGAGCTCTCTGACCTACATAATTGGTTTTGGGAACTAGGCGGCGGTTGAGGGTTGAGGCTGAGCTGAAAAGTGCCCTCGCATCCAGCTGAATTAAAATGTAGGATGTACGGATATAGCCATTGTTCTTTTGACCAAAGTCATTACCACAAATCTTGACTGTGCGTTGCCTTTTGCATTTTATTTTCAGCGGTTGTTCTTGCGTTATGCATACGACCAGCAGGAGGACATTCATCTAAAGTCTCTGATTGCGATTATGCCGCAGGCCTTGCGGATCCAGCCTTGTTTATGAGCGTGGGTTTGAGGGGGTGGACTCATGTCTCAGAGCGCAGTAGTTGAGCCCAGACGTTTTTAACCGCGAGGAAGTCAGTGCACCTGATTGCTTATGACAGCAGGCAGCCAATTCGTGACGTCCAGAGCAGCGGCGGTAAAGACGGTGGAAAAATGCCCACCTGACATTTGACGTGAAATCGCTCTCTCTCTTTCTCTCTGACTCTTGTTCTCTCTTCCTGTCTGGCTGATTGCACTGCCTTATGTCTAAAGTGATTCGGATGTTTGTCTCCGCGGAACCTCTCTGCTCATTTTTAATAGGCCATTTGCTCGCTATTTCTCCCCAGATGCGCAAATTATTGTATTCTGTGGAGATATGCCTTTAGATCAAACCTTCAACAAAGAGTCAGAATTTTTGCGTTTTTTTTTTTTCCTCCGTTGCTTTTGTTGCGGTTGTCACATTATTGTTGCTGTTGACAGGGTGTCTCAGGATAATAGCTCTGGCTCAGCAGCTGCAGGGCTCCTATTAGAGTATTTTACACCGTCTGACTGGTAAAGCAGCTGCATATGGCTCTAGTCTTTTCAGAGGCACATTAGCACCCGTTATACACTAACAGCATCTCCGGTCTCCTAATCTAACCATATGGGCTGAGATGGATGTGGGGCATCCAGTGATATAGGCATAAGAGTTTAATTTCATCAGAGGTTGTCTCGGCCTACGCAGATTCACCTTTTACACTGAGAATGGCTGCTGTGTGTTGCAGGCTGTGTAACCTGCAGGCAACTAGGTCTTCAGGATAAATGGCATAATGTCATGTCTCACTATTCTATTGAAAACATTAGTCATTCTGAGACACTTACATGGGCTCACTACAAAAGTACAAGAAACGGCCATGCATCAAGTTTTAATATGTAGTTTTAACATTAGCACAAGGGCACTTATATTCAAGTAAAAAAGATGCAGTTGATTTGCGGTAATGTAAAAATCTCCCCAGCATAAGTCTTCCTTTAATACCATAATATTTTCTGTTCAATCAGAGGTATCTGTGTAATAGATACACTTTATCCTTAAATTCATGTGTCTAAGCTTAAATAATCATGATTGCCTTTCAATCAAGAGTAATGATGACTGATTGTGTTGCATCGTTGCCTCTGTTCGCTGCCAGAGGTAGGAGAAAAAGCATGCAGAGGAGAAGCTTTCACATGAGAGAAGAAGAGGATATCCGCCGCCTTCCCATTGCGAAGCCTTTGATCTTGTCTCTCCTGCTCTGTTTTGACTGTTCTTAATATGGATATAAAAGGCAGAGCTTGTGTCACACACAATGCAACTCTGTCCAAACCCACGTCATTCACAAGTGCACAAGTGCATTTCCTCCTCAGTTGAACCAGTCTGACATCAATTTATTCTCTTTTCCACCCTTTTTTTTTCTGCCCCTCGGGTTTAGACCGGGCTGCTTTGAAGAGTCTGACACACTCAAGGCAAGGCAGGGGAAACAAATGCTTACAGTGATTTTTTTTTTTTTTGTTCTTAACACACCGTTCCCCTCTTCAATTTAAAAATCGCTTCCTCGTGGGAACTCCGTTTATTTCGTGGCTTCAGGTGATCTGGACTGAACTTGCCTGGTTACACATAATAATGCTAACCACTAGTAAATGATTTCATGTTCCAGCACCGTAAGGAAGGTAGCCTCACACCAGGACTGCATTTATAAAAAAAAAAAACGTGTCACTGAAGTGATAATTCTGATCATTTTTTCTAAATTAGAGGGAAATACATGCTAACAATGCCCAAATTGCTCAGTCATTTTCATAGGCAAAGCTTTTGTTAAAAGACCGTTTTACTTCATGCTGAAAAGTGCTGCTTTTTTTTTTACCCCGCTGCTCAAGCCTCCAACGCACATCTGCCATCCAGACCTACTCCATTACCGGCCGACACGCAATTGAACTTGATCTGATTTGATTTGGGGCTGATTTTATGATAGGTGCTGCCCAAATCTGGCCCAGTTTGAACGCTTAATACCTTTGCAGACTAATAAAGCAGGAATAAACAATACATATGTATCGAAATGAAAGTCATAGGGCCCTAACTTGTCACATCAAGTTTTTTTTTTTGTCTTCACAACTGAAAGAAATAAATGGACTGCTTGCTAGTTATCTGTGTCCTGGAGAGGAGGAACTGGCAGCTATTTTTGTTTGCGTGACATCCAGAAGGCAAACTTGAGGGATGTTTGTATAAACCAAATTAATCATAAAGATGATTGACAGCTCTCACGCATCATTTGGCATGATTTAAACCCCCTCCTGCCAATGCCAAAGTAGCACAAGCAGCGTTTCCAGGTATAGTTTCAGCCCACAGTCCACCAAAAAAGCACAATATGGAATATGCAAATAGTTCAAGAAGCAGTACAGCAGGGCACTGCTGACCGATGGAAATTATAGTTTTCCACCGCAATAACTGGTCCTCTTCGGGCACCTCCTCAGTCAACCTTTGATCGTAACAGACGTTAATAACACCTGAAGACCTGGAGTTAGTGGAGGTTTGGTGTTGCTTTGCTCTGTTATCGCTTCCCCCAAAGGCCTGGCGGGGGGAGCACGAATCCATCTGCTTTGTGAAAAAGCTCAGGTGGAGGAGAGGCAGGTGTCCTCACACCTCGTGCCCAGCTTCTGAGGGCCCCACTCCATCAAGCAGATGTCCCGCGAGCCGTGAGAGCCAGCTAGGGAATATCAATGACTTCCTCACCCTGGGTTACAAATGGATTGGGCCTGGCAGAAGCATGCGTGGGTTTTTTTTTTTTTTTTTTTTTTTTTTATATATATATATATATATATATATATAAAGTGAATTACCACTTTAATATCTAGCCTGCTGAGTCGATCAATACATTGCCAGAGGACCTTATGAACAAGAGGGGGTGGGAATGGGGGGGGGGGTTCGGACACCTCTCCCGCAGCCCGCTGGTCTTGTAATCACGTTAGTCATGTGACGAAGTCGCTCCAATGAGAGCATTGCAGAGATTGTTTGTGCTCGGTGATCTCTCGTCCTCATTTTGATTGAGCGTGTCCCTCCCGGGCCAAACACACATGCTTACAGGCCGCAGCCTCATGGGCCGTCCCAGAATTTTTTGATTTACTTTGACTGGCACTTCCCACAAAGGAGCCATTTCTGTCTGGATAAAAGGATTGTGAGGGAAAAGAGAAGAGATTAGGAATGGTTTCACTGGAACTCTGTGTCTGCTATTATTTTAATCGCGCCTTTTCACCCCGGCTCCTTTCAAATTAATCCAATTCTGCTAAATGAGCTAATTTCATGGACTTGTGAACAGACAAAACTCCTCAACTTGCAAAGGAATCATCTCCTGACGAAAGTTCGCGAAATGAACAGGCAGGATGGCAGCGACGTGGACCTGTTTTGCTGTGGCCAGGTTGTGAGGTCAGGAACCTTGATGTTATCTCAGAACCAACACCGCCAACAGTGCCAAGGAGCTTGTATTCCACTTGTTTTGCACAGAACGGCTCATTAGGTGTCTTCAGTCCGGCGAAATACCCACACTTGCTGTACAATGATAGTTGGTTGCTAAGGGAAAAAAACCGTTTCTCTGAAAACGGCAATCGATCACGGCTGTGCTGGTGTTTGACGCCAAGACGCCGTATCCCAGCAGCC
Organism: Denticeps clupeoides; assembly: GCF_900700375.1. NCBI lineage: Eukaryota > Metazoa > Chordata > Actinopteri > Clupeiformes > Denticipitidae > Denticeps > Denticeps clupeoides. The sequence goes on along the minus strand of NC_041720.1, from coordinate 10,876,784 downwards.
CTTGATGTATAGTGTTTCTGCTTTTTTTTTCTCGTTATTTTGTTGCACTCGGACTCGGCAGCAGCAGAAATAGTCGAGCTGTCGTCCAGGGCGCGGGTGTCTCCTTCAAGTGGCAGATTTATGAGTGACCTCCCGAGATGGTGCTGTGAAGAGAGATGGGCTCTCCCTGTGTGTGGAGTAGCTCTCGCCACTGCTGAAGGAGATGCTTTTCGTCACCTCCTGCCTATGATGTATGGTGTGTGTGCGTGTGTGTGATACCACACCCTGTGGTCTTGGCTTAGAATGATGCAATATCTTGCAATACTTAATATCTCTATCAATAGGGGTTTTGTTGGTCATCTGTTCGGGGTTGGGGCATGATGAGCACCTCAAATTGTGCCGTTTGGAGGTCGGACTTCATGGGCTCTATTTTTGAACTGGCACTAATCTCAGCAGTATGCTGGTGTAAGGTCAAAAGGGCTTTACATAAATTAAAACAAGAAAGAGACGTCATCTTTAATCATATTTGCATATGTGGCATGTTGACTGGTTTAAATCATACAGGGCGAGGAAGTTTTGAACAAGCCCCGCCGAACAAGGGGCACCTTGTGGCCAGTTTGAACAAAGTGCCCTAAAAGTACTTTATTTAAGCAGGTATAAGCTATAGTATATACATTATGTGTGTTTGTATGTGTATTTTTGTGCTTATTTTTTTACCCACACTTACCCACAGTTCATATTTACAGTGGTGGCCTAGTGGGTAAGGACGCGGACTCATAATCGGAAGGTTGCAATTGAGGAAAGCACCGTCCCCACACACTGCTCCCCGGGCACCTTTCATGGGTGTCCTTCTGCTCACCAAGGGTGATGGTTAAAAGCAGGGGACACACCGTGGACACACCAGTCACACGACCTGTTTTTAGTCAGGATTTCCAGGGATGTTTGACCGTAGAGTGCAACCGGTACTGAGCAGTTCTGGTAACTGTGGACTATTGCTAACTGAAGCACTGATAGTATAGCTTGCTACACTGATGATTATTTTCAGGCCCACAGATACACAATCAGAAAGACTGCAGAGATAGGCCCATCTTTTCTTTTCTACTTTCCTAATAATGATGTAAGAGGCCTGACATTCCCAGCCAAACCTCTCTAGATGAGAGCTGGCTCTTGATCCTAGCGGCATTATCGCTGAAGCAATTTTCAGCAATATTATAAGCTTGAAGCTGTGTAAGCTTGAAAAGCTGTGCGAGTCTGTGTGGAAGTTCATGGGAATCAAAGGCCACAATTTGGTCAAACTCTGTGTGGCCTCTGTGGTCAAGCCGTTCATTTGAGGGTAAAATCCTTAAGGAGTGATTACACCGTTCCCTAATCTAAAGCGTGCAGTAATTATTTTGACATTATTTTGTTCTGCCTTCATGAAGCACAGTTCACCTGGATGTTTAGACTCACCTTTCACACTGTATGAAGCAAATCCACGCAAATTCCCAGTAAGTTCGGGCCTGTTTAATTTGCTGAGGTTAAGAAAGACATATACCGAAAGTTGCCTGATCTGACGGAGCCATGATACTGGCCTCCCAGAGCATCAACAATTACAGGGAGTGCAGAATTATTAGGCACGTTGTATTTTTGAGGAATAATTTTATTATTGAACAACCATGTTATCAATGAACCCAAAAAACTCATTAATATCTGTGTGTGCAGGTGACTATTACTGTGCATAATTATTAGGCAACTTAACAAAAAACAAATATATACCCATTTCAATTATTTGTTTTTACCAGTGAAACCAATATAACATCTCCACATTCACAAATATACATTTCTGACATTCAAAAACAAAACAAAAACAAATCAGCGACCAATTGTCACGTCCATGCGGGCATGACGCGGCGGGTGAACAGAGAGCAGGACGAAGAGTGACGAGAAGACATGGAATGAAGGACGCTTTCACCTGACATCACGAAACCGGGGTTTAATTGGTGAAGCACAAGACAGGGAGACATCCGAGACGTAGACACTGGTGAACACGGAACATAACGTTAAAGACCTGACAGCGAACAGAAACGAACAGGGCAGCTTTATACAATTAACACAGGTGAAAACGATTAGGGAACATTACACAGGACAACAATTAAACTCCGGTCCGGATCCAGGACCGGAGTAACCCCTTTTCAGACCGGATCGTGACACCAATATAGCCTCCTTTCTTTGCAAGGACACTCAAAAGCCTGCCATCCATGGATTCTGTCAGTGTTTTGATCTGTTCACCATCAACATTGCGTGCAGCAGCAACCACAGCATCCCAGACACTGTTCAGAGAGGTGTACTGTTTTCCCTCCTTGTAAATCTCACATTTGATGATGGACCACAGGTTCTCAATGGGGTTCAGATCAGGTGAACAATGAGGCCATGTCATTAGTTTTTCTTCTTTTATACCCTTTCTTGCCAGCCATGCTGTGGAGTACTTGGACGCGTGTGATGGAGCATTGTCCTGCATGAAAATCATGTTTTTCTTGAAGGATGCAGACTTCTTCCTGTACCACTGCTTGAAGAAGGTGTCTTCCAGAAACTGGCAGTAGGACTGGGAGTTGAGCTTGACTCCATCCTCAACCCGAAAAGGCCCCACAAGCTCATCTTTGATGATACCAGCCCAAACCAGTACTCCACCTCCACCTTGCTGGCGTCTGAGTCGGACTGGAGCTCTCTGCCCTTTACCAATCCAGCCACGGGCCCATCCATCTGGCCCATCAAGACTCACTCTCATTTCATCAGCCCATAAAACCTTAGAAAAATCAGTCTTGAGATATTTCTTGGCCCAGTCTTGACGTTTCAGCTTGTGTGTCTTGTTCAGTGGTGGTCGTCTTTCAGCCTTTCTTACCTTGGCCATGTCTCTGAGTATTGCACACCTTGTGCTTTTGGGAACTCCAGTGATGTTGCAGCTCTGAAATATGGCCAAACTGGTGGCAAGTGGCATCTTGGCAGCTGCACGCTTGACTTTTCTCAGTTCATGGGCAGTTATTTTGCACCTTGGTTTTTCCACACGCTTCTTGCGACCCTGTTGACTATTTTGAATGAAACACTTGATTGTTCGATGATCACGCTTCAGAAGCTTTGCAATTTTAAGGGTGCTGCATCTCTCTGCAAGATATCTCACTATTTTTGACTTTTCTGAGCCTGTCAAGTCCTTCTTTTGACCCATTTTGCCAAAGGAAAGGAAGTTGCCTAATAATTATGCACACCTGATATAGGGTTTTGATGTCATTAGACCACACCCCTTCTCATTACAGAGATGCACATCACCTAATATGCTTAATTGGTAGTAGGCTTTCGAGCCTATACAGCATGGAGTAAGACAACATGCATGAAAAGGATGATGTGGACAAAATACTAATTTGCCTTATAATTCTGCACTCCCTGTATGTAGATGCACACCCACCTTCACCTTTTCACTTTTCTCTGCACTTTAGATGCATATGAATAAAATGCATATACATGTCCAGGTGTTTGTAATATATTTGTAACAGTATAATTTCCCTTCTGAGTGCATAATATCTGAATTCAATAAAAAAACGGCTGAGACTAGACTTCTGGACTTCTGGTTACTGGCTGTGTTGCTTTTTTTATATATATATCTATACTTAATTCATTAAATAAAGTGTTACATTGTGTGTCCACTGCGTTGCCATTGTATTTACACACATCTGTTGCAGTATTATCTTTTATACCACACACATTTCTTTTTATGCATATGTTTTTACTCTATGTGAGGTTTAGATTTTTATTTTACCTTATAGTGCTTACAAAATTTAGTACTTATCATACTCTGTGATCACTTTTAGTTGTTTAATGCTCTATTTTACTTTTCTACCCTTTTACATTAGTGCTCTTTATATATAAAGTAGAGGAGGATCCGAGAGCAGGAATTTCATTACAAGTAATGAGAATAGGAAATAGGAGAATAGGATTTTCTCCACAAGTACAAAGCGTCTCTTGACTGTGATAGGTTTGTGCTTTTTTCTTTTCTTTTATTACAAAAACTTTTTTTGTGAATAATCATTATATGCAGGCCGTATTAGGAGTTCTTTTATGGAAATATGATTGCAGTCAGTTTGCTTTAGTTCATTTACCAATGGATACAGATGCCTGGCCACATTCCCGGGAGTATATATTTTTTTCCATTTAAAACCTTAAATGTCTTTGGCTTTATGCCTTAAAACAGTCCTTCGCACTGAGCATAAAACGAGCCGCTCTTGTCATCCTCTGATGCTGACTCGGCATAAAAATTGCAGTCGGTACTGAGCAGAAATCCCAATACCTTTAACTACCACACACTTATAAATACTGTGATGGATCGCACCCAGTTGGCCCACTGAGAAAACCCCAGTGCTTTTAGAGCAACAGGTGGAAATTCACTTTATATCCAGGGTCACTGATGCAGCTTTTGCTCAAATCCAACCCAACGACAAGCGAACAAAACACTGAAATGAGCTGTAATTATACAAAGAAGCTTAATTATGCACAATATAAGCATGATTATGTGGAAAGAAAGGTAATAGCCACAGAGCCAAAACTGCTGTTGATAACCCACTCTTAACCACTGTTATAAAAGATTGGTTATGATTTTTATCACATATATATCCCACAGAAAATGTTTTAACCTGTTAAGTGCTGCCATCATGACTGTCATTAAAATACACCAGCATAGGTCTATGGTTTACCCAGGAGGTGTAAGTATAATTTATTAATGTCTGTCATCCGCCATCAACACTGCATTCAAACGCAGTGTACTGCATTGAGGGATATTAAGAGTTATAAGGACACAGCATACAGCAACTATAGGGTGGTAGTAGCCTAGTGGGTAACACAGTCGCCTATGAGCCAGAAGACCCAGGTTCAAATCCCACTTACTACCATTGTGTCCCTGAGCAAGACATTTAACCCTGAGTGTCTCCAGGGGGGGACTGTCCCTGTAACTACTGATTGTAAGTCGCTCTGGATAAGGGCGTCTGATAAATGCTGTAAATGTAAATGTAAACTATAGAGAGCCTTGTAGCCATCGTGTGCGCCACAGAACCGAGACTCTTGCCTGAAGAAGGTATCTTGAACATACAGTAGTCTCATCCAGATTCATCAGAATCACATATAGTGGGAATAAAGTGTAACACCCCTGATAAAAGGCAAGGTAAAGAAATTAGACCACCTCAAAACTTTTCCCACCTATAATGTGACCTAGATATATGATAAATATGTAGTATTGCTTTTGTTATCAGGTGATTGGCTCCTGTGGTTCATGATGGAAGTAACGGAATGTGCTGCTCAAGGACTTGTTCCAAGTGTGAGCTGGCATATCTGAACACATCCAAACTCTCCAACAGTGGATTTCACCAAGGGGCTTTGGCGGATAGACGCGTCTCTTTGTAAGCAACGCAGAGTGAGAATGAGTGGCAAAGGGTGTATTGGAACCGGGAGGAAACTTTATTGGACTGTTTTTGTTTGTGGAACGTCTTTATCTGTTTTCGTCCATCTTTCACAAGCCTGCTAGAAATATGTTCACCAAGACAACATGTTTCCAGCAGCGCGCCTTTCTTTGGTTGCGGCCTAGAAATGCGAGACTAGATGCAGCACTGGGATTTAAGAAGTGGGACTTTATTTTATATATATTTATATATATATCCTCCCACTTGATTACGGAATTAATAGGATGCAAAAAGCTGAATGCATTTGGCCGCCATCGTCCTTCGGTAAAGCGCTTGCTTTTGCCCTGGCAGGCACGGCATTAATAAATTTGTTACAGTTTATTAAGCAAAGCTTTTTACACTGATTAAAAAAAACTAATGCCATCACGGCAGTGTTTTCTAAGACTTCTGCTCTTGTATTCTCTCCACTGAATAGTTGAGTTGTGTAAAGACAAAGTGTGTGAAAGTGACATTACACAAAAACAAAGAGCCAAAATTGGAATTCCGTACAACTCAAGAAACCCTTTCTCAGTGGCTTTGAAAGGATTCTTTTTTTCATGCCAGTGGTCTTGCTTTAGCTTGATTAGATCATTTAGAAAAGCTCGTTGTTTGTTAAATTAGAGTTAGGGGGGTGTAAATTTGTACAAGGCTGTATGTATTACTCAGTGTCTCCCGGGAGACGACTTTCGTTCAGTAAGACACTTATGAGCCCTCTGGGTTTGGGTCACACCAAAATACACCGCTGGGGACAGTTCATCTTCACTGCCTTTGGAGGGACATCTCAATTGTTTACTAATGCTGGACGCTCCGGTATGTGATTTATTTTTTAGCGCTTCTGTTATTGCAGAAATAGATGAAAGCTTACAGCGGGCAGTGAAGCGTGGTCATGTAAACCGACCACAAAGTCTCTGAAAGGAGGATGTCACCCCTGTCTGTCTTCCCTGCCAACTGTGTGGAAATGAACCCAGGGTTAATGTGGAGTTTTTAAAGACCATTTCCATTCTGGGAATTTAGGAATGTAGACTTGGCCAATGGAGTGATTAGTGTGGTCAGATACAACACAGTGCTGCCACCAAAATTTCAATTTCAGTTAGAAATACTATAAAAAATAAATACAATTGATGAACCATGATGCATTGAACCTCCGTTTCCAATAAACTTCATCCTCTCTTTCTCTGCAGGACACAGACCTGATTATGACCTTTAACATCTCCATGCATCGCTCCTGGTGGATGGAGAACGGCCCTGGATGCAGGGTGACCCCAGTGACCCCTCCCCCATCCTGGGCGCCAGAGGACCACCGCTACATCAGCATTGCCGGCTGCCTGCTGGAGTACCAGTATGTGGAGGTGGCCCACAGCTCTCTGCAGATTTTATTGGCTGTAAGTAGTGCTCGCGTTTGTCGCTTTTTATTTTTCTTTCTTTCTGCTCAGACCTGAAATGGATTCGTAAAACATCTTAAGATCTTGAGGAACTGGGCCAGGCTGCAGTTTAACCTGCTTATTATGTGCTAAAGGGCAAGACCGATATTAAATCTTAATCTTAATCAAACAAGCTGTCTGACAAGCTTTTTTTTTTTTAAAGTTCTGTCTAATACTATTAGTTTTGTGAAAGAAAACACCTTTAAAACATAAAATATATTCTAGTCGTTCTAGTGTGCAGGGCTGTGTTCATGCTGCGATGGAAAAAATATTGATAAAAATAAAAATATAATGATAATAATAATAACACTACATATATTTAGTCTGAGTACTACTTTTTGTCTGACGTTGTGGTTGTCTGGTTCATAGGTGAGTATGTTATTCAAGGCTGCTACTAACATTGGTGTCATCTTACAAACGGGGTCTTCTCCGTCTTGGCCCCTCGGTGGTGGAATGAACTTCCCCTCGAGGTCAGAACAGCTCAGTCACTGAGCACCTTCAAACGACAGCTCAAGACCTTCCTCTTTAAAGAATATTTAGATTAAATTGTAATTTTCTTGTTGTCGAACTTGAATCTACAACAGAGTGAATAAAATAGATGTATTCATAGTTGGGGTCCTAGTGAACCGGAATTGATCTCTTCATCGATGGTAACTTGAAAGCACGTTGTAAGTCGCTCTGGATAAGGGCGTCTGCCAAATGCTGTAAATGTAAATGTAAAAGAAAACGATACATGGATCACGAATGGGAAAATCATCTGACATTTGCATACATTAAATGTGCATTCATGTGTGGATGTGGGTTTTAAATGTGACAAATTAAAATATAGGATGTATGAATGTGATTGAATGGTTAAACAATTCAATCTTACCTTAACACTTTCATCTTCAATTAAAGATGAGGAAATGAAGATTTGATTTGTTTTCAGCGTTGTCTTGTATTTGGGTCCCAAAAAGGGATCCCTCCGATTTCATTTTGTAAAGTTAGCCGGGTTGTGCTCTGTGATCTGATATTTGAGACAAAAAGTCACGTCCAAGAGCGCATTGATTGGACGTTGTCATTAAGTTTAATTATAGAAATGTCACGACCTGACATTTGTTAACTGTGGGCGATAGGGCGTCCCAGTCCTTTTGTGTTAAACAAGGTCTTCTTGCCCTTGCCAAAAACTTTCACAGGGGTGTGTATTTGAGTGTGTTCACGGGTACTTATTAAAAGGATGTGCAGGGAAGGGAAGAGGAGAACAACACTGGTTGTGGATTTAGGAGGAAATGGCCATTACTGGCAGGTCTCCAGCACTGATATTCATGAGTCTGGGCTTTGTTAATAGGCCTCCTGCCTGCGTGAAGCTTTCTGTTTGTCTTCATCACTTTTATTACATACAACACCTGCCTCTGTGCTCAAACACACAGCATCAAATGATGAAAGAGAAAAAGAAGTGATGAATCTCAATTGTTTTGTTAATTTTAAGTAAAAGCAGTGTAAAGTTATGGAAACTTTTTTTTCACGTCGCCCCCTTGAGGTCTCCAAAAGCTCTTACGTCGGTCCACTGAATGGAAGGTGAGATTATTTTAGGACATTAATGTATTAAAATATGTGTCAATGTTTTATGCACACATAGCACTAGACGTAGCTTCCGTAAATCCTTGACTTTGGTCATAATTCGTTCTGTATTTCCTTTGTGCACACACACAGTCTCCCTGGTTTTCTTGCACACCATCTGCAATCTACAACTTTGCCGTGGCACCGCTCTGGTGGACCAATTGCCCCCCTGTTTGCGAGCAGCATTTGCTGAATCGTGTTTCCCAGCTGCTTTTACAGCTTAGAGGTGGAAATGGTTTTACGGTGTTGTTGTATAAATACCTGCTATACGGGTTTTAACATCCCCTCTGATGGACAGGCGGGCTGGCTGCCTCCCTGCGCAGACACAGCAGTTTAAGGTGCGATAGCATCGCCACTCCGCCTAATGTCTCCATTTCGCTGACAGCTGTGCTGAGGCATACCAAAAAAAAAAAACATGTAAATCCGTATTTTAAAATAGGGACAAAATGAACACCTGTATTTACTCAGCCAAATGACCACCTTTCGCCATCCTAGTCATCCCCACTTTCCGTTCCCTCTATTCCTAAGTATTTATGGCCCTGCTACCCTGGACCACAATGACTAATGGTCTCTCAGCAGAATTATTACACTGAGACCAGAGAGAGTGGGGAGAAAAACATCTCCAAGAAAGTGTTGGTGCTGGACCGGGGGGCTTTTGTCATCCCAGGGGGGAATGTGAATGGAAGCTGGGGATTGCTTATTAATGAGTGGCCTTAGTCGCCATTCCACCTCCAGTAAGAGAGCAGGTAGATAAAACCCCTCCTCTCACGCGTCTTCCTCTCCCCATCCATTCTGGTAATTACAGACCAGGGGCTTCACAGTAGGAGCGAGACAGTCCCTCGGAAAGCCGAGACGCTTCATAATGACTTAATGTATGACGTGTAATTAGGGAAATGGGTTCATGCAACAGATCTGTGTGTTGGGGTTGTGCAAATAATAACAGCGAAGGTGCAGGCGATGCTCCCGAGAGGGAAGAGATAGACCGGAAGGCCTGCCTGGAGATCGTGATACTACTCCCTTGCTGTGTGAATCACTTCAGGAGTTGGGTTTGGTTTTATTCTTCCAGAGAGACGGTTTATGGTTAAGTTTTAGAACATTTGTATATATACTCATGTGTACTATTATTAGTATTTTTTGCGCAAATAAATATCAGACATCATATGCCAGATAATATATCATGTAAAAACGGAATAAATGTTTGAATATGAAGGTAATGTCATCTGCCGTGTTATTTGATGCTATCTGGAGACTACAATGGAGGCCATTTTGAAGAATCCAATGCAAAAACATATTTAGTATTTTTGTAGCAGGAGAAAGTGAAGTATGTTTGATAAATCTGTTTTTCGCCAAAATTGTCTTCATCAAAATCCGATTCATGAGATTCTCGTTAACATGAGGGAATTATAAGAAAGTGTTCAGCATAAACCTTCAAGATTGTTGGAAAACCATCCCTGTTAAGCTGGTGGTGGAGAGCTCCCTGCGTTGGAGAGCCTGGAATGTTAAACCTTGTTTGCTTTTTTGCTGTTTATTTCATAACCTCACATGTGTAATTGAATAGACCTGAGTCTTCAGTGTTGTACTATAATATGAAAAAATGCAAGACCCGTAAGTGAGTAGGTGCATCTAAATTTTGACTACTAGTGTAGTACAGTTAGTATCTTCTCTCTGTATTTCACTGCCATGTTGACAGAGGATGATGGACAATAATATGAAGTACAAAAAAATAATAATAAAATGTCCTGTGTAAACTATTTTAAATAGACCTACCCTAATGACCTTCTGAATAAAGAGGTGCCATGCATTTCACGCTCACAGCAATCAAATGTATTTAGGATTCTCGCCCGGAATTTGTCCGTGTTGAGCTCCGTGTGACATCAGCTACATTTACATTTACAGCATTTACCAGACGCCCTTATCCAGAGCAACTTACAATCAGTAGTTACAGGGACAGTCCCCCCCTGGAGACACTCAGGGTTAAGTGTCTTGCTCAGAGGTAGTAAGTGGAGTTTGAACCTGGGTCTTCTGGGTCATAGGCGAGTGTGTTACCCACTAGGCTACTACCCCCCTCAAATCTTTTGGGGTTGCACTTAAGACTATTACGAAGAATGTTCACTGTGCTTTCAACTGTCAGTCCAAGAGCAGTTGCAGTAGGGTATGAAATGACTTAATAGATAATGGATGGAAGGATTTGTGTATTTATTCCAGGTAGTTCCTGTACTAATAACTTGTAGACATTGTATGATGAACAGTGGTGTAAATCAGATCCGTCCTGACTAAGAGCTGCTGCCTGGTGTCATAAAAGAAGGGCACTTGAAGGCATCTTATTGTAAGCACAGGCATCTAGGAGTTCCAGCCAGAGAGCTGTGGCGCTCCTGCGCCAAGCGGCAGCAGTTATTGTAAGTTCAGTAGCGCTCGGGTCTCCAAGACACAGCCGCTGTTGCCCCGGCTCGGCGCAGAGAGAGCTCCTCCTGCCAGGATCGAAATAAAAAAAAATAAAAAAACAACAAAAGGGACGAGGCGTGTGTCAGGGAGACGTGCCAGGATGAGCTGAATCGAGGCATTTTCATAAAATTTGTCATCTCGCACTTTTTGTCGCCGTGTCCCACTGGAGGCGTAGCTTTTGTCAGGGACTTCAGCTCTGTTGAAAACAGGCAAAATATGTAAGTGTGCAACTTTCCTTCAGCTCCTGTGGGTGTTATCCAGAAGGCCCTTTATGAAGTCCTCTCCCGGTTGTGTCGGTGGCAGGTGATTTGGCCGAGCATGTACGGATAACAACGAGAAAGTAGCCCATACCTTTGGGCACTTTAGTGAATCTGCGATGTTGAAAAGCCCCAGAGAGCCTAACCCAGTTCTCGCTCATGCTCCTCTTCATGGCGCACCTTCTCCCTTCTCACTTCTAATGAGAACCCGCTGTTCTCCCATCTGTCCAAATGAAGAATTAACAAGGAACACGGTGGTCCATAAAAAATGACAGCCCAATGCATCCAGATCACATACCAGCACCTCAAAGTATGTATCAGTTGCCTCAAGATGGACCGGTATGGATGCTGAAGCAGAAAGTTAAAAAGCATGGAAGTTAAAAAGACCGCTTTAAAAGGTGATCCTGCATAAAAATGCAGAAGAACTGTGCATCGTCATTTTCTTGTTGGTTTCATCCACATTCATCTTAACACCTACTCATTGCCCTACTGTCCTCCATGGACCTTCAGGTCTTTCATTAGAAACTTACTTTCTGGTTCCCACACCATGGCACCATAGTTTTCAATCAATATTTTTTACATTTGTCCTTAATTTTATTCCATGTCTGAAGGCCCATCAGTGCACATTGGCAACAAGAGACTATAAAAACAGTATACATGGATAAGTATCTTCAAGAATAAAGAAACATCAAGGTAATAGATAAAGACAAGGCTGGGAAGGACAGGGTGTTCTATTGGTGTGCAATAAATCCCAGAAGTTTAATATACTTATATATTAAATATACATTTAATATATTAGTAAAATATACCTCTTTATTCATTTAACCCCCCCGTCCTGTGGTGGCCTAGCGGGTAAGGAAGCTTCACTTTCATGTAATGCGCACGCACCGCTGTGAGTGACACTCACAAGTTACTTCGTCTTCCACAGCGCCACGCCCTCCTGAAGCGGCGCATGTATAACGTTTCCCTTTACTCTCTCTGCTCCAGGACGGAAGCTCTGCCTCATTCAGGATGCATTCAATTTCACCTTGTGTTTGCTTTAGCAGCTAAAGCTGTGCTTGCTGAGTCGAATGGCAAATCAAATGCGGCAGATGCCGTCGGAAAGGCTCTCTGTAAAGCCTCAGTGTTTGGCGCCGGGCACTTTTCTGCGTAAGCAGCGCGGAGGAACTCCGTAATTGGTGCCCGCAACACGCGGCAGCACAATCGCACAGGGCGCGACGCGTCAGTTGGGATGCCATCCGCCGCAACTCTCGCATGAATAACCAATGGCTTCGCTTCCGCAGACGAGAGTGCTAGAGAAAGGGAAGGGCAGAGGGAGAAGGGTGTTCATTATCTGTTTCCCACAAAAAAAAAAACACACAAATAAGCAGGCTTTTGATCAGACAAGGCTCTTTTCTTCCTCTCGTTTCTCTCCTCGAGCTCACAATTGATCCGCAAATTTAGGCCGTCGTCCCTTTCATTAAGTCACAATCATTTGGCGGCATACAAAGTAGCAAGCAATAATTTCGTATCTCATATTTATTAATGAAAATGACCCGGAGGTTAATTCAATTCCGCAATATCTGCAGGAGGGTGCCGAGTTGAAAGGGCCACGGCGGTGATGGATCGATCCCTCGTCTCCCGTTCGCCTTTCATACGAGATGTACAGTGGAGGCTTGTGAGACGACAGCCCTATCGTTTTCCCCTTTTTGGCTGGCAAGATGCACACGGTTCTTACAAAAGATATTCTTTAATTTGATGCCTTGATGCTTGTAGTGGACACGTCGATTAAAAAAAAAAAAAAAAAAACGTCCCACTGGTCATATTGCTTACATCGAATAAATACTCCGTTCAGATGATCCATTCAGTCGTGGATGGGCTTGATGGGGTTCTCTCATCACGCCTCGCTCTGCACCCTCCGATCCTCCAGCTTGACAGGTACCACCGTCTCTCGAGGTGCTAGGAACGGACACCTCCAGACTCCTTGACTGCTGTGTGGTGGAAGGGACTTCCGTTAGATGTTCGAACAGCAGGGTCATTGAAGATCTTCAAGAGAGTGGAGCAAATGAGTGGTCGAGCACATGGTATTTACAGATCGGGTCCTATTGAGCCAAGTGGGAGATTTCAGTGATGGACATTTTAAAGCATTTATGTAAGTCGCTCTGGATAAGAGCATCTGCCAAATGCTGTCAATGTAAATGCAGGGGGGGGGGCATAATCATTCTGGAAGAATTGTTTGGATGAAGGAGATCATTTATGTTCCCTTCCCTTGAATCGTGGGCTCAAATCATGGAACGAAGCGACGTTCTTCGGCCATCTGTGTGTGTTCCTCTGGTGCCTCTGACTGGGCACCTCGGAAAGTAATTAGTTTTTTCCTTGGAGGGCTGAGATGGTTTGGTTGTAAACCCGTGAGGCTTTTATATGGTCTTGGTTTGGTGGGGTTTGTAAAATCAGAGGGGGTCGCATGTTCACCCCTTCTGGTATTTTGCAGAATATTATGTGATGCTTCATTTTTCGTGTGTGAACAACGTTGGTGAGCCTCGCATTAATGATGTCATTTACAGCCGGCTCCGACATTGCACCATTACACCATTACACCAGCTTGAGCCTTTAAAACAACGTACCCTCTACCTGCGAGAAATTAAACTGAACCAGGTTACAGTGGGAAGCCTGCAGCGAGAATTAATTCATGAATCAGAAAGATTATCTTTTCAGGCGTAATCTGCCATCTCTCGCCCTGCCTCTCGCCGGCAACGTAATGAAATGCGGAATCATTTGTTTCTTGAGGGGCGAGCAGATTTGAATAGATGAGGTGCTCGGTGCGAAAAAAAAGCGAAAGAAATGGCGTCCGTGCGCCGGTGCAAGCCACACAAGGAGTCAAGGCAGGTCACTGCACCCTCCATCTTCGTCCCTCCTTCGCTTAGACACCACCCACCGTCTTCAAGCAGCGGATTGGCCGAACTGCTGATTGGAAACCACTTCAATTATGTCATCTGGATGCTCCAGACATCAGAGAATCGGACATAATTTGCCTGTAATCTGGGCACTTATTTGAAACCAGTATGCTTCCATCGCTGAGCAGCAATGGGGCAGTGGTGGCCTAGAGGTTAAGGAAGCGGCCCCGTAATCAGAAGGTTGCCGGTTTGAATCCCGATCCGCCAAGGGGCCACTGAGGTGCCACTGAGCAAAGCACTGTCCCCCCACACTGCTCCCCGGGCGCCTGTCACGTCTGCCCACTGCTCACTCAGGGTGATGGGATAAATGCAGAGGACAAATTTCACTGTGTGCACCGTGTGCTGTGCTGCTGTGTATCACATGTGGCAATCACTTCACGTTTGCAATACTGCCTAATTTTCTAAATTGACTACTTCTGACGCTCCAGATGTGAGCGGCACCAGCTGCATGCGCCGTCACCTCCAGCAGGGCCCCACCCACTGCGGGATCTCATTTATCTAAAGTGGCCTGGGTGTGCTTTACTGGGACCACCCGCTCCATCCAAACCATCTGCATGCCCATCATCGCTGGCAGGTAAGTGTTAAAAGGCGGCGGCCGGGAGAGATGTGGAATGGCAGCGGCCTGGCAAAGCACCCGGTAGCCACGGCTGAAGAATGGAGGCACGAGACGAGATAAAGACCGAGATTCCCATCGCGTCACCTCCTGCCGGCAGACAGGAGGAGCCGCGCACCGCCGCCATTTAACCATCTGTGATTAATGCTCTCGTGCCCGACTCGGGCTCCTCGCGGTGGCGCGGATCCCCGCCGGGTTGATGTGCGCCTGTGTCGCCGGCGTGAACCCATTACAGCGGAGTAACCTTGCAGATGGAGTGTGAGAGAATAAGACGGACGTTTGCTCCTGTGAGGACACTGTCGCAGTATGAGCAGAACCAAAACTCTCGCTGTACTGGCAAAGGACTTCAGAGGTGTTTGTTGCCACCAGGACATTCTTTTCACCCCCACCCCCCTCGGGCGGTCTATTTCCTTTTTCCTGAAGTCGGCCCCTTGGCAACGAAAGGGCTGTTCCCAGGCAGACCTCTGTTGTGATGAGAGAGAGAAATAGATGGCAGCCTGGAGTGAAACTCACACTCTCCAACGCATAACTTCTCAGAGATGGGAGGGGACACTGACAGCAGAGCCAGGGCTTGGGGACAGAGGTAGGGAGAGAGAGAGAGAGAGAGAGAGAGAGCACGGTGCCAACAGCCCTCTCACATGTCCAGATGAAGTGGGAAATGAGCTTTGTGCAGCCAAGAGCACACTGGTGTTGTGCTGATGTCACCGAGCCCAGGGCTTATTGTCAGTACAAGTCATGTCACCAGACACGGGAAATTGTGGACATTTTTCTACCCACAATCACAAAACATACATAAATATACCAGATCTGTACAACATATATGTTACCATTTGAATCGGTCCTAGAACTCCTTCACTTTCCGTCCCCTCCTGTGTGACGGGACCTCACCAGATATGAACTGCCCCGCCAGCACAGATGTAGGGCCTGTTATCTCATTGTTGACGACACCTTGGAGCCGCTGAAGGTCAAGTGGCCTCTGCACAGCAGCCTGATGCCGGCCGGTTATAACTGATAAAGAATGCTTTTAGAATGAAATATGCTAAGTAAGATGAAATGAGATTATTTTAAAAGAATGCTTCTGAAATGTCACATGAACTGTGTAGTACTTTTGTCTTCGGTAATTCTCTGAACAGTTTAAGGTCCCCTCTGTACTTTTCCTCCAAAGGGTACACATAATTATGGTTCAATTACTAATTCAATCACAAACTACTGTAATTGTAATCTGTTACAGTTATTAAAGAAAAATGATTGTCATATATTTTGTTGAACTTTGACCTTTGACCTTTGCGTGCTGTGAGACTGATAGAAACAAAGCGTTGAAACCAAAATGGAGGAGAGGTTGATTACAGCAGAGGTTATCAGTTAATTATATTTATTTAGTTTGACCGCATTCTGGAGAAAAATGTCGGAAGCTACAGACCTGCCACGTGTGTTTTGAAAGTGCGCGGGTGCTGGAACGGGTGCCCGAGGTATGAAGGGCGGAGGAACCCCAACCAACCTTAAGGTTCCTCACATTATTCGCATTATTATTAACTTTGTTATATTGATGAATGTTCATGAGTTTGACAGAAGTCAATGTTTAGTACTGCTGTAAGGTAAACACTGGTTACAAAATCAATCAAAAAGTAATCAAATAGTAGTAGGGGTGGTAGTATCCTAGTGGGTAACCCACTCGCCTATGAACCAGAAGACCCCGGTTCAAATCCCACTTACTTCCATCGTGTCCCTGAGCAAGACACTTAACCCTAAATTGCTCCGGGGGGGGACTGTCCCTGTAAATACTGATTGTAAGTCGCTCTGGATAAGGGCGTCTGATAAATGCTGTAAATGTAAATATATTTATTTAATAGTTACATATTAAAGGGGGAAACTGTAACAAATTACTTTTCCAACACTGATTCCTGTCACTGCCGGAGTTCGGGGGAGCACGGGCAGACATGGCGGGTTCGGATCCGTGGATGCGGGGTCAGTGGCTGGCTGACGTGGGCTTGGCTGAGGGAGGCCGCCGGGGAGCGGGAGAGAGAGGGGTGGATGGGGCACGCTGCTGAGCGCGGTGGGTAAGGAGAGCTCGGGGTGACCGTGGAGGGAGAGAACAGGAGCGTGGCTGGATTAAGTGTGGTCTGGGGACGAGGGGAAGTTGCAGGTGTGCAAGGACATTCAATGCGTCGGGGTGTCTCGTGGTCATTAGTTCGGGCAAAAGGGTCGTAAATCGAGAGATGAATTAAACTCAAAGTGTGTTGGCCCCGTCCTCATTTGCTTCCGGGCCACCATCGTCTGTCGATGTCACATGACCCATGGGGCCCCAATAGTGGGGCGGCAGCTGTGACACATACATTCTTGGACCAGAAATTGACCTTCTACATGCATCCATATTTCTGACAGTATCTGTCATTGTATAATGTTGAATTTAATATGTAGAGCTACATATTAGACACTGAATAATACACTGTTTAATTACAGTGCATGGCCTCGATGTCAATCTCACTGCATTATTCCCCAATGTTACATCTCCTCCCTGATCGCCGGAGCTGCATTGTTCGGAGAGCATCTCCGTTCCCACTTGCACAAAATTAAGATCTGTCAACAACTTCAACAAAAGAATTTTCAATATTATCCCTCATGCCACGTGACAAAGGCTATTTTTCTGCCGTTGTACTTCCAGTTTGCCTCGCTATTAGCTCTGCCTTTTCTGCTTTTATATTTAGCCTGTTGATTGAGAAGGACCGATTTGCAGAAGCCCCCCCCACACACACACACACACACACGCACACACACACACGCACATTCTCTTCTTTTGTTGCCACAGCCCTACTGCTGTGAGGTGGCTGTCTACGCCATTCTGGAGGAGTTTTCATTTTCTTCCATCCAGTCAGGAGCAGGGAACGGCTGTGATTGTTTTAGACCTCCATTTTAGCTCGACACCAGAACCTGCCGCATTGTGCATTTTATAAGGGCCGTCGTTTGGAGATACGCGAGGAATGAGAAGATGGCCATCTCGAGGAAGATCGCAAAGGAAATGGTCTCCAGCGTCTGAGAAATAAGACAAACACTGAAGCAATTTGGCTGAAATGGCTTCAGAGGAATGACAAAGGCTATATATCAAAGTGGGTAAAAATAAATAAATTAAACATTTCCTCTGGGAAGGAAGACAAATACTCTCACACAGCGGTACCGTTGGTTTAATTAAGACGATTCTCATATTTAGAAGGTTTTCAAAAAAAAAAAAAAAACTCCAGACAGAAGCCAAGAGTGACTTAAAAAAAAGCTCTGAATTTTCCTAATTTACACTGATGCGTTTTATACTGCAGCAAATAGAAACAAACTAGACTAGACTTTCCCAGCATGTGTGTTTATGTTACTGCATTAAATACGCTGGGGCAAAAAAGTATTTGGCAGCCACCAATTGTGCAAGTTATCCAACTTAAAAAGATGAGAGAGGTACACTTCGACTGTGAAAGAACGAATGAAAAAATCACATTGTATGGTTTTTAAAGAATCTATTTGTAAATGGTGGCCCTCACAGACCTGTTAGTTCTTCTTTAATAAGTAGAACTATCCTACACTCATTATTTATATTGATGGTGCCTGTTTGGGCTCCTTATCTGTATAAAAGAGACTTGTCCACACCTTCAGTCAAACTCCAACCTCCACCATGGCCAAGACCAGAGAGCTGACTAAGGACACCGATGATAAGATTTATACACCTGCTATTGCTATTGACCAATAGATGATGAAAACTACAGACCACTCTCATCTTTTTAAGTTGGACAACTTGCACAATCAGTGTTTGCCCCAGTGTACATTCACAGTATATTAATTTTAAAAAAGCATAATTTTATTACTCCTTGGAATATGAATCACTGTTTATATGAATGTTAATGGTTACCATTTCTTGGCACTAAGTAAGGTTGCCCACTGCTCACCAAGGGTGATGGTTAAAAGCAGAGGACACATTTCGTTGTGTCACCATGTAGTGTGCTGTGTATCACAATGACAATCACTTCACTTTCACTTTCAACTCTGAAGTTTAAAACAAGTACTAACACAGGGGAAAGTAGAGATGACTCCAGTATCGAGCTTTGTGATACTCAAATCGAGCTGAGAATAAACTAGTTGTACCTTTTTCTAAAAGTGTAATCAGCTTTCACTCATGTACATTTATTCCTTTATATTACAGATAACGTACACACTGGTCATGTTACATTTACGTGAAAGGAAAATGTTCAGTTCTGAAAATCAAGAAAATCAACATAACAATTTTATTATGATTAAATTTGCCATTTAAACATTTGGGCTTATTAATTTGCTTAATATGTGTACAGGAAGCCATTCATGACTAATCACATTTATGAGAATTACACTTTCTAAAATCAGAACATTCTTCTCTTCTGGAGACTCATTTCTGCCACTCACTCTGCCTCGCCTCTTCTGTCTGGAAGAGCGTCTCACTCCACAGGTCTTATTCTGAGAGTGCCTTTTGTTTTCTGTCTCTTTCTTCCGCTCTATCTCCATCTCCATCTCTCTCTCTAACAGCTTCTGTTAATATCACCATGGGTCTGAGATCTACCTCTCTTTGTCTGTCTTTCACTTTCTGGCTGAGTTGAATGACGACGTGAGCGCTCTCTGACTGACAGCCGACTGATATTCTTGGGATCTTTGACATGTCTGAGCATCTCATCTGATAAGATAGGGCACTCTGAGGCGCCTCCATTTTTCACTTGTCAGGAACAACATGAGACCTTGCCACCTTATAGACTCATGCGCGCACGCACACACACGCACACACACACACACACACACACTTACAATCCCTGTTTTAATTTTATTAACTATATTATTATATAGAAGCTATCAAGACTGCATTTGTCAGAATCAGAATTTTACCATACTGGCCTCAAACTGGTAGAAACTGGTAAAAAACAATGCAAAAACATACGAATAAGTGTAATGAAGTGAAGTGAAAGTGAAGTGATTGTCAGTGTGATACACTGCAGCACAGCACACGGTGACACAAAGAAATTTGTCCTCTCCCTTGGTGAGCAAGGTGGCAGCCATGACAGGCGCCCGGGGAGCAGTGTGTGGGGACGGTGCTTTGCTCGGTTGCACCTCAGTGGCACCTTGGTGGTTCTTGGATTCGAACCGGCAACCTTCTGATTACGCCCACTGCTTCCTTAACCGCTAGGCCAAAATGTGTATTTTGTAATAAGCCAATATTATGTATGGGTCAATACAGTATATCGATTAAACAGTCAGCTCCAGACGCGCTGCACTTTGACTTGTGCAGTATACTTCCCACAAAGAGACAAAACACACACAAAAAGTATATATAAATACATTTTGATACAAATATGTCAACCACTGTGGTTATGTGATGAAAATAAATGCTTTCCAGCGCTGTATCAGTTCATTATATGCACGCACCTTGCTGTTTTTTAGCACTTGTAGAGCTGATGGGGGAGCCAGCCAGTGTGGAGCACACGCCCGCCTCCACAATCAGCCACCGCTTATTTAGCCCGCTTTCAGCACTCACACTATGGAAGTGTCTCACTATGGAAAACATGAATAGAGGGAAGTGGCGGGCGGGTGTGCACACATGTTGAGATTTTGCCCCGCAGTCAGCGAGATGATGGCGTGAGGCGTTTAAAGTGTGCTGCTGCGTCCGCCGTCTACGGGCGATATGAAGGCGAGAGATCGCAGCTTTGTTAGTCTGCAGATGTCACACCCTGAGTAGCGGTATGTATTCGCGTGAGACGCTGTCGTCGGGCTAATAAGAAATGGCTGTCTGTCATTATGCTGATAGCAGGGTAGAGGGTGATGGCAGGGTGCCCGGCTCAATGGATACATGAGTGCACAGCCTGTGATAGTACAACTGCGGGAGAGGGAGAGGGAGAGAGAACAACGTGTGCACTTTAAAGGAATATTGCACTGACATCCAGATCTATAAAAAAAAAATAAAAAAATGAAGACTTTTGTAGTTCCAGTTTTTTGAAAAGGACAATAAGGATACTGTTTGGATTATTATTATTTGGTTTAGTAATTTAAGTATTAGAATATGTACCACATGTTCTAGTGGTGGCAGTGGTGGCCTAGCGGTTAAGGAAGCGGGTTCGAATCCCGATCTGTCAAGGTGCCACTGAGGTGCTACTGAACAAAGCACCGCCCCCACACACTGCTCCCCGGGCGCCTGTCATGGCTGCCCACTGCTCACCAAGGGTGATGGGGTAAATGCAGAGGACAAATTTCACTGTGTGCACTGTGTGCTGTGTATCACATGTGACAATCACTTCACTTTACATGTAAACACAAGAAAAGGACATTGCAAGTGAAATATAAAAATATACTATGTACTGTATAGAGGCACCATTGCCTGATGGTGAATGTGAAAAATGATGATCAAGATAACCAGGTTAACAAGACCTGTAGTATTTATTGCTTGCCCAAATCTACTATTCTACACTACATGGGGCAGTGGTGGCCTAGCGGTTAAGGAAGTGAACGGGTCCACACTGTTTCCCAAGTCAAATTGGTTCTGCTCGGATAGGATCTTCCTATTAGAAGACATATAACATTCTGGGATGTTATATCCAGTACTCTTACAGCAAGCGCCCATCCCCCATAATTCCCTTTTATCTTAAATAAATCCCATAGCATTTTCCGCCAGGGAGGGAAAATCTCTTGGAACATTTTACAGAGTTTGCATTATGTAACAGAGGTCATAGAACCAATTATCGATAACTGAAGAAAATGTAGGAAAATGTGAAAGAAAGAAAACTGGTATTGCCAGATCGGGATGTTTTGTATTTGCTTGATTATAACATGTATTGAGGAACCCAATTCTTATCTAAGCATTAGTAGTCATGGAAGCTAAATACTTTTCAGGTATTTAGGTACTTTTCAGGTAAAGCTGTCAACCATCATTATAGGCTCCTGCCACTTTTTTAACCTATACCTTTATGTAAATCCTGAACAACCTTTGACCTTATGCTACAAAACACTTGCCCCACACGCAGTGCTCGTCATAGCGCTTAGTGGAAATGAGGTGATTGTCATTATGATGCTCATGACACAGTGGAAACAAGGTACATTTATCCCAGAGACAGCAGGCGCACACACTTAGGAAATCAGGAACACATACGCACTATTCAAACTCAATATCTGAGTCCTGACACAATGGCACCTCTGCGGTTCTCACTTGTAAGTGGCCACCACCACCTGGGCTACTCTACGCAAAAAAAAAAAAGTTCCGACCAGAAGATGGCGCGTGTCCCCGTGCTCGTGCGGGCCCTCGGTATATTATCGGGGTGAGTTTTCAGGGCTGGTATTTAAATAGTGTTTTGGCAAGATCAATGGAAAGATGCCTGGACGCATTATGGTAAACAAAGAGCAATTATGCTCTTAGCCGGCCGAGCTGGCTTTTACATCGTGCGATCAATCCTCGGCACAATGGATCCCGCGAGCGGAGAGGGCCCCCGCGTAATGAATTATCAAGTGAAGAGAAAAGAAGTGGCGCGGCCCGAGCCAATGGGATTTAGCCAATAACTCAAGGGGGGGGGCAGATGAAGAGGAGACACACAAGGGCTCTTTCTGAGCATGGCAACAGCTCTCCACCTGGAAGGAATGGATTTGGGGCCGTGTGTTCTCTTTTGCTGGAGATGGGAAAACACCAGGTGGAAAACAGAAAAGAGCCACACTGGGCTCAGGGGGTCATTTTAGACAAAAAAAGGGAAAGAAGCAAGCCTCCTTCTCTCATTCTGGCCCACCGTCGGGCCGCATACATTCAACTTCCAGCTCTAGCGAATGACGCCTTCGCCCTTTCAGTCCCGACGATAAAGAAAACAAAAGGAGAACCTCCAATTAAAGCGGAAAAAACCGACAGCCCTCTGGCAGCGCGGCGGGGACAGCAGCAGGCGCCATTTCCCATTACCTCCTTCCCGGCAGAGGAGAGGATCC
This sequence comes from Denticeps clupeoides, assembly GCF_900700375.1. Lineage (NCBI taxonomy): Eukaryota > Metazoa > Chordata > Actinopteri > Clupeiformes > Denticipitidae > Denticeps > Denticeps clupeoides. The sequence continues at coordinate 10,854,134 of NC_041720.1, read as the reverse complement.
GGGTGGAGATCAGACCCGGGCAGGCGTGGGAGAGAGGGTGCTGGCGAGCTCGCGGAGACGGCGGTCTAGTGCTCGCGCATGTGCTGTTAGCACCATGTCACGGAGAAGATCATTTTTCCCGCTTATGGCTAAGTGCCTATCGAATTGTGAAAGTGGAAAATTGGGCCTGATATGTGCCGTAGGAAAAAATCGGAGTAATCTCACGGGGAGTATATGTTTGCCTGTGTGTGTGTGTGTGTGTGTGTGTGTTCTCACCACATTTGAGTGGGTGGACGTATGTGTGTGTCTGTGTGTGTGTGTACAAATCTGTGCAGATTTTATCTTGTTTCACATGGAATTTGCCGGTTTACCAGTGTACGTGCTTTGAGGGTGGCGGATTGATTTGCCCATGTGTGTTCCCAGTATATGAAGCACACATCAGCCCTGCGTTCCAATGCAAATAACTCCTGAAGCCTGATAATTGTTCATTTCATAGGACGCCATCATTCGTCAGACACTCCTTGCTGGCGATTTTATTCTTTCGCACGTACATACGTTTTAATTCACTTTGCCTGTTTTCATCTTGTTCCGTCTCTCCCTCCCGGCCCCGGCAGCAACAGAGAGCTGGGAATGTTTTAGGTACATTAGGGACTGAATCTGTTTTCTCTCATTAAAAAAAGAACGGCGCACAGATTTCAGCTAACGTTTCAGTAAGGGGGGGGGGGGGGGGGGGGGGGGGGGGGGGGGCCTCCTCGCAGGTAGGAAGCCGGGTGCCAGATGCAAATTTGTTGTAACAAAAGCATCTGGAATGGAGGAAACATGATATGCTTTGGATATTTTGTTGCCTCAAGTATTTCTGTGTGTGTGTGTGTGTATGTATATATATATATATATATATATATGTGTGTGTGTGTGTGTGTGTGTGTTGTTGTTGTTGCCTTCAGCCATTTTGCTTTGCTACTGATTCCATTTAACATATTAGAGGTGGGTAAAGAGATCAAGTTATTTGAGATATTTTTCCTGGACTTTGGAGACACTTTCCTGACACATTGCTTCTTGTTCACTTCATGTTCCCATGATCCTTTGTTCCTGCGGTTCTCAGAGGCTTCCTTGACCAGCCTGCAGCCCGCCTGACCTCCTGGCAAACACAACATTGCTCGTTCATGACATCAGAACCCACACTACTGGCGTTTTCACTGTTCACTGCCTGCTTTCCCATGTCTTCTCTTGGTTTACCTCCTCGCCTGACTTCTGAACCCCAACCGTTGTGTAGCAACCCTCAAATGGTTCCTTGCATCGTCCCATGCTGTGACTGTGCAGCGAACTGTGCCCGGTCCCAACTACTCCATCTCCTGCAGTCCCGCATCATGTCCATCTCGCTGTCTGTTCCTGAAACTTTTGCTGCCCTTTTGGTTTCTATCAACCAAAGTTCTGCAGTCCAACAAAGTCTTCTGAATTTGTCAATCTTCTGAATTTGGCCCCCAGAGTCCTGCTGTACACAACTCTTAATAAACCTTCTCCTGTTGGGCTCATGCTGTCTCCTGCAGCCTGACAACCTGCTATTTTATTAAATAAATGCTCAGACAACAGTGTAACTAGTAATAATAGGAAAAATAACTATTTTTTTAACATAATGTTATGTGTTTGAGTAATAGGCATAAAAATATTGCAAAACAAGATGTGCTCCTGTAGTTCTCAACCAACCATTTGACCCCATCACCCTTGATCCAAGTGCTTCGACAAAATGACACCCAGAAACTTGAGTAGAGTCAATGATGTTAGCCCACGGTCGTGATTAGAAACGTAAAGGGTTCATTTAGCTCGGCTAACAAGACCAATGCCTGTGCGCAACTTAACCCGTCTGTCTGGAAGGTATGGAGTGGCCCCACTTTATCCAATGTACTGAGACTAATTCAGATGAAGAGCCAAGACGTGGGAGGCCCAAGGAGGCTGAGGCTGAAAATTGGTTTCTGCTCCAGGGCTGGCAGCCAACCAGAAAGATAGAGGTTTAATTTGATTAGGTTAAAGAATGGGTCCCCTCGAAACCACAGCTAAAAGGAAATTGGTACAATAGAGCCATACATATATGCCTTACTTAAATGGGAGCCTGCAGCAGGCTTTCCGGAAGTGCCTATTGTGTGCCGTGTGGGAAGCTGTTTTGAAAGATTTTAGTGCGAAATGCAATTAGGTCAAGAGATAAATAACACCAATAGAAGTGATGGCGAACGTGCACGCAGATTTAGATCCAGACAGTGTGTGCAGCAGGTTTTGGGCTTACTCAATGCATACTAGTTATGACATATTACTAACATTTCTCTCTCTCTCTCTCTCTCTCTCTGTGTGTGTGTGTGTGTGTGTGTGTGTGTGTATATATATATATATATATATATATATATATATAAGCTTTTAAAAATAACTCCTTAATCATGTTAAAAAATAAAAGTTGCCCGGAATTAGTTTATTTTTTTCACTGACTGAGCCTGCAAGGTGTTTTTAAAAATCATCACTATGTCACTCCTTGTGACATGGTTGCTTTCCCACTCTGTCATAGTTTTAAATATGCATCACAGCAAGCTGTAGTCTTAAGAATTAATCACCATTAATTAATGGCAAAATGTTGACAGCCCAAAACATTCGCCTGTGAACCAGAAGACCACAAAGTCACAGGTTCGAACCCCTGAGCAAGACACTTGACCCTGATGACTGTCCCTGTAACTATACGTCTAAGTTGCTCTGGATAAGGATGTTAGCTAAGTGCCATAAACGTATTCACAGGCATTCATACTGCATAATTGCCTAGGCATTCGGTGAAGAAGGTGAAACTTTAGAATGAATTATGTTATTAATTAAAAACATATGTTTACCCGTGGCAATACTTGTACTATTTAAATGATTAATTAAACTCAGAAGAATACTGAACTATATTGCATTGCAGCCTTGAGTGAACAGAGGAATCCATCATTTCATCTGACAGGCTAAATTCCCTCAGAGGCACTGAGGAGTCTTGGCTGATGAGAACCGCTTGGTCAGCTGACTTCGTGTGTGTTGTCGGAAGTGTGCGTTTGTCTTTGTTGTCATGCTATCGGGGTTTAAGCCAGTTGTGATTGAGCCTTTGTGACAGCTTGAAGACATGCTGAGCAAATGACTCTTACAGCACGTTACAACGTTGATAAAAACGCCACGTCTAGCTGGAGCATAACACGACATGTTTATGTATTTCACGTGTGTGCTTTTTTTTTTTTTTTTTTCTTACTTCTCCACTGTTGGAACACTGAATACATGAATATCTAAATGCAGTAAAATACTTCAAGCCACACGGGACTTAAATAACATTCGCAAGGGCAACTCAATTACTGCACAGGCTACCCGTGTCAGATTTGTCTCGTTGCGAAAGGAAGGCACTGTTGCCATGCCTTACAGTAATGACTTACATTATTCTCCATTGCATTGTGTTACAGCGCGCTTGTGCCTCATTAAAATAAGAAAATTACAGTCAAGGTGTTATAATAATATTCAGTTTGGCTCAGAAATATATTTGCACTCTCCTTTATTATAGTATTTATTTATTTATTTATTTATTATATTTGTTTGTTTATTTATTTTTATTTAGTCTTTCACAATTTTGCCAGCAGCATTCCGTAAGTGATTACGAGAAGAGTGGATTTCAACATAATCTTTGCTTGTAACCGAATAATTCATTCAGATCATCATGAATTCACCATCGGGGTGAACTGTGGTTCATATTTAAGGCACAGGCTTGATTCATAGTTGTATATGTTTTCATAAAATCCCATTGTTAACATGGTTCCATGTTCCAGGGTTACTGCACTAATAACATGCTCTTATAGAATAACAGGAATTAGCTTACTCAGTCACATGGTTATTGATCCAAAATAATGCGCTGTGCCTGCATAACGTCACCCCAACGGCCAAAAAAAACTTTTTTATTGGCTTTGTTTGTTTGCCTTTGCCTCTGTTGGTTCTGTGGCTAAAGCGAAAAAGTCCAGTTGCTGTAAGCTGGAATTTTCTATTGGAAAAAAATATACTTTACCTGGATTGTTCATCATATACAAGTGTATACATAACAAAACTCTGTCCATCCTGCGGCCATACTCTAAACCCACCGGTCCAGTGTAGATTTATTTCTGTACTGGGCGAACATGATTTGCATGTCTTTGGACGCTGGATGAAAGCGAAGGCCGCCTCCACGCCTTGAGGTCTGCGACTTGCTGTGACTTGAACCCAGGCCTCATTAATGCATGGCAGCACTGCGCCACCATGCTGCTCACCAATGAAAGAAACCTGAAGAATGTAAAAAAAAAAAAACCCGAACCGGCCTTTAAAGCCATCGCATTCCACGAGCGAGTGCAGTTCTCTGCAGTGACCAGGTTAAGGGCGGTGATTTATGAGGTGATTTGGAAGCTCCGAATTGCCAAGGTGAACCCAGACGGTCTGGAGCTCCACCGCTGTGAAATCCGAGCCCCTTCTTTGCACAGCGGCTCGGAATGATCAGCGGGGCCTGGCTTCCATTTAACGGCACGAGAAGTCCTTGACGCTGGAAAATCCGGCCCCTCCGCCAGTCTTTACTGCGACGCTGGTAATAAAACACACTCCACATCCTCCAACGTCCAACACGCAAACACGTATTATATAAAGTGGATTTACTTGTGTCAGGCGGGCTGGTTTTACTACCACCTGCTCGCCAACAGTTGCCCTATTTAAGAGCTTTTATTGAGTTGCGGCGGGGTTTTCGGAGCGGCCTTATGCTCTGCTTGTTCCTCCGCTCCTTCCTTCCTATTTTTTTTTTTTTACAAGTCCTGTACGCAGCTGCAAATGACCACAAGTTGGTATTTTAAGGGCACTCAGCGTGGGCATCGGTCCATCCCCACTGCCAGCCTGCCGCAGAGGTGCAGCCACTGGCTTTGGAAGAGGAAGTCGAGGACGTGTGCATTAGATGTAATGCTGGGAGGAAGGATGAAGACCGGGGGGGGTGATCCTCAGGAGATTGGTTTGTGATTAAGACCATTATTTTCAAGCTGGCGTTGGGCTCGGCGAACCCTTGCAGGTTCACATGCACTTCGAAAAAATAATGAATGTGCAGAAATGCAGGGGAGACACAGTGTCTGATTCTGTGCACCCCCCCACCCCACCCCACCCCCCCAGTGGCCCTGGTGATATTTCTATCCACCTCCCACATCACTTAGCTGTATGGCAAGCTATTTATTAGACCGCAAGGCTCACCGATTCTGGGATGGTCTCCATTTCTCAGGTCATGGGCTCGGGACTGACACATGCAACTAAATTGCAGCCCTGTGCATCAGTCACCATTAGGGTCCCGCCGTTTTTCCCCCTACCGTCGAATTAAAAGCTTCGTCATAACACGTATGCAGAGAGCATGGAGGGGTGGGTGGCGCTGATGAATGAAAAGTGCCGCGTTGTGCCGGTGTCGTGTTTTGCGAGAGAGGCGAGAGAGTGGCGGCTTCTGTAGTCGCCTCGCAGACGTCTGACCTTTCAGGCAGCATTTGCATAAGATCTGTATTGCGGTGCCCTCCAACCGTAAAGAGTCCGGCGGCAGATCAGTATGCAACAAGTGCTGGCGGGGTCCGCGGCTCACTGGAACTTCCTGTACGTTGTGACCTTTTAACTAATTTATCCTTGTTTAAATGTTACAACAATTTAATGGAATTACAAATCATGATGCTCATTTAGTAATTCTTTAGTGAGGATGCCCACAGAAAGCTCCTTTTTTATTAACCAGTTACTGCTTGTTAATAAAGGATAGAGTATGTGTAATAAATACAAAGTGTCTGATGGGTTTTAATGCCTTTAAATGCAACTGCTACAACACCTCCTGAGGAGTAAAAACCCATACACCTCTACATCCTAAACATGCACAATTCACCGGTCTTCAGTTTTATTTTACATTTACAGTATTTATCAGACGCCCTTATCCAGAGCGACTTACAGTCAGTAGTTACAGTAGTTACTGTACTGTAGTTACAGGGATAGTCCCCCCCCTGGAGACACTCAGGGTTAAGTGTCTTGCTCAGGTACAGTAAGTGGGGTTTGAACCTGGATCTTCTGGTTCATAGGCGAGTGTGCTGCCCACTAGGCTACGGCCAGATGTACACTACATTACTTGGAGTTTTTTATGTAAATTGATAATGACAACGGTATTTAATAGGCTGACGGCAAGGTGATGTGACAGTGTACTTTGTCACAAAATCTCTAAAACAAGCTCTTAAGGAGCATGCAGAATGCGCACTGGTACAGCATGAAGGAATAAATACGAACTGTAGATTTCCACATCCTGTGTGAAGTTATGCGTTATGCCCCTACAACACTGAACCGGAGATCGCCTTCATCCCCCGGAGACGCCTTCATCCCCCGGCCCCAGACACTCCCCCTGTGATCGTGATCCAGAAAGCGGCCACGATCAGAGAATCTAAGCCCCCCTGAAATCACCATGTCTGCATGTGCCATCTCCCCAGCCATCTCATGACACCCTGATAGGGATCAAGTAATTATGGGCTGTAAGTTAGTGTGTGTGTGAAAAAGGATCCCCAGAATGAGATCCCAATGCAGCATTTTCAGATCAGTCAACACACTGCATTTTGATTTCTTCTGTAATGTCCCATATCGCATGGCATGGTCCAATCAATGTTATTGGCTACGGAGAAAGGAACATAGTCTACAGAATCACCAATATTTTAGATTCCGGTTTAATTGAGTCAGCATAAATCAGTTCTATAAAAGGTTGTCGATAACGTAGATGAACTAATTAAAGCATGAATGCGTGTGTTATTATGGATATGTTGTGGGAGGCAGAGGTGATGCGATGGGAAGTACGCTGTGCAACAATTCAATGATGTTTCCTCTACACGTCACTGTAAATAATTTAGAATCTCCTTAGAAACCGCGCATACATAATTCACCCATGTGAAATCTAATTTTAGCCGTGCGCGTGGAGAACGCGCTGCCAGGAGCGCCTCGGCGCACAGAAACAATCGCAGAACCAGAGGAGCAGACGGGGTGTATTTACAGCTGGCAAATTGGGTTTGGGTTGGGGGGCGCGGTGGAAAGGGATGATGGCATCGGGTAATCCAGCGAGGGAGAGATGCAGTGTGGGTTTTTTGAGATGCTATAATTCGTCCTGCGTCTGTTGGTGCAACTTGCTGTTGTGTGTGTGTGTGTGTGTGTGTGTGTGTGTGTGTGTGTGTGTGTGTGTGTGTGTGTGTGTGATCCACCGATGCTGCACCTGATTGAGAAATGAGAGGGATTTGGCACTGTGGGCTAATGGATGGTGTGTGTGTGGCAGTGTCCTTCACGTTAGGGCGCGGCATTATGTAAATTGGCCTGTGTGGAGACATACAGTGTTTTTGTGAGTGTGTGGATGTGTGTGTGTGCGTTGCATGCATGTTTGTGTGTGTGTGTTTGTTGTGCGCATAATTTAGTGTAAATGAGGGCAAGACCTTGAGGTATTCCTGGAATCTTAAATCTAGCTTTTCCTCCAACATTTCTAAACTTCTCCTGTTTATCAAGACTGCAAATGCCATTTTGAGCCTATAGGTGCATGAATAAATTGTGTGTGTGTGTGGGTGTGTGTTTTGAATTAATATCATATATGAAGAGTGGGTGGTGAAATATAAAATATTAAACATTATTAAAACTGAAAATTAAGCTAAACGAGAATATGAACTGAGGTTTTAGGTTAAGGAAATGTCTTATTCCTGTTAATTGGTTAGTTTGGGATTTTTTGGTTTAATTTATTAGGGGTTTAATCATGTTAAATGTTGTACTATTGGCCGAATTGGACACCGCGATGACGGCAGTGTTTGTTCTGAGGCTTTTGGCCTCGGTCTTGGTGTGAGAATCATAAATCTGTGCCACCGTGGCCTGGCACGTTCCCGGTGATATTTTGGATGCGACAGGATTCCTGCATTTCTCTCCACCCGCGGCCTTCACTCCACCCTGTCTGGCCCTGCTGTGTGTCTTCATCCTGTCCAGTCACAATCACAACCAACCTGGTCCCTGTTTACACGATTACCCTTTTCCTTGCTTCACGCCAAATGATGACAAATGTGAGAAAGAAATTGGAGAAACTCATTAATGGGGAGCAATTTGGTTAAATTTTTATGCTATGATGTGTTGGAGTTGCTTGCTAGTGTAAGGTCAGAGACGTCCTGAGGACTGTCATAAATATATATGTATAACAGGAAAGTGCCTATAGAGAAGCTAGCTACACTTTTCTGGTGGTGTGTAATTACTTCTGTCACCAACAACTTGATTGATGGTTTTATACGCTGAGATTAAGACCTCATCGAAACGAACTTTCGAAATGAACTCCCTCTGAATGCATTTTGCTGCATTTTCCAGATGCGTTTGCTCGGTGTTTCACTGCCGTTCGACTGGCGCTGTTAAACGCTCGTCGGGATCTCGGCAGAAATGGTCGCCAATAAAACATTGCATGCAGCGTTTATTTGAAGCCACCCAGCCAGTTTCTCGCTCACCGGATGCCACGAACGGCAGGAAAATGCCTGGTTCAGGCTTCCATGTGAACAAGGCCTAAAATGGAGGGAGTAGTGCGTCGTGTGCAGCACTGCGCCCAGCACCAGTTTGAAAATAGGGCCTCGATATTAGAAAACTTTAGTCCATCCCTCCCATGTTGAGTCCCTTTATTTCATGGATGAGTCACCTTTATGTCATACATCTGAATCTATTTGGCTCCACTTCATTATTGTAATAAAAACTGCAGAATCATTCATTACTGATGCTGCCTCCATTAGAAGGGTCTTGGCAATGTTTGAATGCAGTATTTTTGTGTAGCGCGATATTAAGAAATTCATCCTCCCCATTACCCAATACCACCCACATTAGTCATTTCTGTTTGTGCGTGTAAGCCCGAGAGTATTTGTGTATTATTTTTAACTTTGTCTTGTGCTGGAAAAGAAATCGCTAATGGGTAAATGCAGTAAATGCTGCTTCCTCTCTTCTGTGTCTGGGTGACCCAGTTCTGGAAACTTTTTTTCAAAATGGGTAGCGCGACGTTCAGTATTCCCTTTCTAAACACCTGTACTGCAAAGAAGGACCATGCCCTCTTATTTTTGTCTTCCAAAATGAAACATTAAATTTTGCTTTTGGAAACAAGATGTTCATGCAGTAAGCATACTGTCCTTCTGAGCACTCAATTCATATTGAGACAAATATTGTGTCAAAAATGACATATTACATATTATATTATTACAGATACACACACTTTGAACATAAAACTTGCTGTCAGGTTCATGGCCAGGTTTGTAACCCATGAGGCTTCTACCACACTATAAAGTCAGACATCTTGTGAGTTAATGAATTAGGGCACATGGCCACAACAGGGGATATGAGAGGGGAATAAACATGCATGTGGGGTGGTAGTAGCCTAGTGGGTAACACACTCGCCTATGAACCAGAAGACCCGGGTTCGAATCCCACTTACTACCATTGTCTCCCTGAGCAAGACACTTAACCCTAAGTTGCTCCAGGGAGACTGTCCCTGTAACTACTGATTGTAAGTCGCTCTGGATAAGGGTGTCTGATAAATGCTGTAAATGTAAATGCATTAAAATGGTTTCTCTGTTTTCTCTTACAGCTTGCTGGGTTCATCTATGCCTGTTATGTTGTCAAACTTATTTCAGAAGAGGAGGACAGTTGTGAGTATTTTCTTTTTTTTTCACATTTGCACGACTGACTGTTCCACTGCCAACTCTAGAGCTGATGAGCATGAGCCTCGATTTTTGTCCTCACAATGATAAAACTTTCACACACAAGTTCTATGATTGAACAGGTTGGGTTTTATTTGTACTGGCCGCCACCTTGCCCTGTTCTATTATTGACAACTTGATCTTTTTGTACATCCCGTGTTGTCATGTCTTGATAGTTTCATGATTTCTTTCCCTGCTTGTTTAAACTAGAGTGTTGAGGTTGGTAACAGAGACTGTTATTTTTTAATTTTTTTATTGGCTGCCATTTTTAGTTCTTGAAAGAGACTACTCACTAAAGTGAAAGTGAAGTGATTGTCATTGTGACAATCACACCGTACACAGCACGTGGTGACACAACGAAATGTGTCCTCTGCTTTTAACCATCACCCTTGGTGAGCAGTGGGCAGCCATCACAGGCGCTCAGGGGAGCAGTGTGTGGGGACGGTGCTTTGCTCAGTGGCGCCTTGGAGGATCGGGATTCGAACCGGCAACCTTCTGATTACGTCCTTGACCCCAAGGCCACCACTGGCCAATGGCGTTATGGTTCTTGTGATGCCTTTACTCAGTAAAACACTGAAGAAACCGGAGGCATCATTGTCCTGCGGAGTGTCCATAATGTAATTATAATTTTGTGCTCAAACAAGGAAATGGGTTTAGGCAAACAATGGGATCTCCTGACAATGGAGCACTAAGCACTTTAAACACACATTTACATCCGAGGCTGCTGGATTCACAACATCACCGCGGCTCAGCAGTCCGCGTACCGTTTAAAGCGAATGCTAAGGGAGCAGCCCTGTTTGATTCGATCAGATGACGTTTTGAGATTGAGGAATTATTGTGTCTGCCATGTTTTTTCGGCAGATTAGAAAGTAGAGTAAATGGGACAGCGCTTTGTTTTGTTTCAGCCTGATATATAATGAATGTTTATTGCCCAGGGTCATTTGGAACCTGTCCCTGCTTTTGGAGATTGTGGGGGAAGCGCGGCCGCTGTAGCGTCTGAGGAAGGAGCGCGCTGAATCAATACCCTTCCTGCCTCATCGGTGCTGTTTCGCTACTCTGAGCTTCTATTTTTCACCCTTGCATTGTTGCATTTCGGAAAGCTACAACATCACAATCACATCTACTGGGCCTAACATGAATTTGATGAGTTTAGATTAGGTACGATTTTCACGAACAAACCGCCATCCTGGCAAGTCGGGAGCTTATCATTCGAAGTCGGCACCATGGAGAATTTGGACTCTCAGTTAGTAGAGTTTCAGGTAGGTCAATGTCATTATGTTGCAAGAGCCTTTAATTCATGGGATACTGCAGATCTGCTCCATTTTGTGGAGGTAGGTGTCACGCTGCATGGAGGGTGCATGAATTCTGGTGCAAGAGAAATAAACATAAAAAACAGAAGAAGGGTGGGGGTGCGACCCTAAGAAGGCTGAAGTCCAGACAGGCAGGTGATTTAGGAAACAGATAAAGCTTGTGTGCTGGCTACAATGGGTAGGGACATACAAGAAGCAAGATCCAAGGAAACAGGACACAAGGAAATAAGGCACGGATGAAGCGGGTCAACAGAATGGGGCCAAATAAACACATGACATTGTCCAGGGTTCATTTGTCCAGTGGCACCCTCTTGTGGCAGGGGCCTGCCATGGCCCAGGCCTGACATAAGGTGAAGGACGGCTTCGTTTTTACTAGCAGAAATAAGCAGATGACGTGACGAATGTTAAATCACCCACACAGGTGTCCGGCCAGACATGTTCGGGGAAAAGAGGAGAACTACATATAATAAAACAGCGGATTATAGTATCATTTATTCTTCAATTCATTCTTACATTTTCACTGTAGAAATAACCCTATCTTAGTGGCTGAGCAAGCAGCCAAAAGGTTGCGGGTTCAAAGCCCTAACTGCCAAGTTGCCACCGAGGTCCCCTTGAACAAGGTATCGTCCCCGCACACTGCTCCCCTGGCACCGTTCATCAGTTTGTCATCAGTGTAAAATGTTGCCTTCCTTCCTCAAACTCTTCAGTCAAGCTCTCCAGATTCCCACCCTAAGCTATCTGTGAGCTCTGAAGACACGCCCACAACTCTAAGCCAAGCACACCCCAATGTAACCTCAACCCTAATGTGGTTCTCAACCCGGTTCCTGAAGAAACCCCAGTTTTCATTCCGAACCATACCTTTGTTCACCTGCGCCGCACTGAGCAACAAGGTTTAACTAAGAAAAGCATTGAACCGCACTTGAACTGGTGCAATTTGCTTTATTAGTGACTTTTCAGCGTCTTCCTTCGCATGTCAAAATAAAATTGCTGCCACCTTCCATCAAAACCAACACTCATCACACACGCCTGAGTCCAAATGTACACCCTTGTTCCATAATTATCGTTGTTATCTCAAAAAGGCCTCAGGCTGAAATCAAACCGTTTTTGCGCCAGACTGTCATTGATGTCACGTCTCGGCTACTCCGATCGCTTGCCTCCGCCTCACCCATTTCCTCAGTACTCTCAGGCAGTCGGGAGTCTAAAGCACTCCCAGATCACCGGCCGGCGTCTGTGATTATCTCTGTCAACGCCGCGCCGGACGCTTTGATTTCTCACATGAGGGATGGGCGCGCCGCTTGTTCATTTGGCCGAACCCACGGCGGAATAATATTGTCAAACAGGCGGCATATCCCGGCTGCTGAAGGAGAGCGATATTGATGGTTTGATCCCTCAGGCATGAGAAAACACTAATCTGGTGGCCGTACTGGCCATTATGCCTCTAATTAATATAGTACATCAAGCACCTCGGCAAAAGGTAATGAACAGGCCGAGCCAATCAGAGCGCTTGTTGCATAATCACAGCGCCCACTGAAGGGCAATGTCCCAGGGTCCGTTTTAAAAATGGTTTGGCCATCAAGGGTGGCGAGAAAGCAAATCGGGGGCACTGGTGCCACGTTTAGAAGGACGCCTCACCATCGTCTCACGACAAAGGAATTAGGCAACCAACCCTTCGTTCAGGCAGCCGCCATTAGCATTGTTGTGCCGGCAAGACTGATTGGCTTTCTGCTACGTTCGGTTTTACAGAGTCTCCTTCTGTCGTACATGCTTCTCATTGTGAGGCGACGAACGCGAGACAATGGGGCTTGAAGAGAGGAAAAAAAAACAAAAAAAAGCCCTTTGATGCGGCAAGGCACAAAAAGAGGCTTTTCCAGCCCTTAATTTCTCTGCGCTGCCTCCGCCGAAAGCAATCTCATGGCCAGAAACGGCTACTTAATACCAAATCAATGTCTACTGGAGTCTATTTATTTGCTTTGTGGGGCGGTTGGGCGAGACTTCAGTAGCTTTTGAATGATAATTGCATTCTTTGGGATATGCATAAACCTTTGCAAACAGGGGCCGTGTATTTTTCTATTAGCCATTAACTGAATAGGCGCCCCCGCCATTTTTCGCATTCATTTAGCCGGTGAGTAGCCAGAAGGAATCTAGCCATTAGGACAATTTACTTTTTTTTAAAACAAAAATTGTGAAAAAGCTTAGCGTTTTATTGGCCGTGCAACCCTCGCCGGTGGGTAATGCATTAGCATATCGCCGGCGGGTATTGACGTATATTTTCCCGGTGTATTTTTAAAGGACATGCACCATGCATTATCATATTTCGTATAATTACTCGATGAAGTGCAGCTTTTCTCACGGTGTGCCCAGTGCATAGTGCTGACCTTCTTTCATGCAGAAAGCAGACCACACAAGCTGGGTTACGGTTTCACGTCCGCGTCTTTTTAAGGGGACCCTCCCCTCGGCATTGCTGCTAAATTTCAGCAGATGGTTTCCAGGCCCTGATCTTGTGCCTGCAGCATTTCAGATGACCTCTGGAGCTCCCCTGATAAGACTGGCCAAGGACAGTTGGTTTAAGGGCACAATGAAACCGATCGGGATTTGGGGATTTTGCCGTGGCCAAAAAAAAAAAAAAAAAAAAAAAAAAACACCATTAGAATGGTAATCATTTAACAGCCTCCTCCCGCTCCTCCTCTCCTCTCGTCTTTGATTCGATGAAGCCAAAGCTAATCAGGCTAATTCTCCATCTTATCTGGCATGTCGGTAATGCCTGAGCCTCACCGCTGGCGCAGGCGTCGGATCGTTATCGGCGGCCCCGCTACCCCGGAGCTTTGTGGAGGGCCCTGATACACAGACCTGCCGAGGCTTGAAACGGCTGGCCGGCCCTCACCGCGGGTCGCCGGCTAATCCTGTCCCGCTTGTTATTTTAGGCCATCTGCTAATCCAGCCGGCCACGCCGCGGATATCGCCCTTTCCCAGCCCTCTTTAGCCAGCCCGGCGACTGATCATCCACTGCCTGGGATTATCACTCGGATACACACACGTGCTGGGAGAATAAACACACAAACGCACAATTACAGGCATGAATGTACACAGCTACTGAGAATCTATTAACTCACCACGTTCTCCTTCGTTCTTTCTGTCTTTCTCTCTTTCTAGTTGATTTTATAGGTGGATTTGACAGCTACAGTTATCAAGGACCACAGAAGACGTCACATTTGCAACTACAGCCAATGTACATGTAAGTGGACCGAATCGGTGTCTCTGGACACCATAGTTAGCCTCATAAAGCTGGTTACGAAAACGTGGAGAGGAACAGCACACAGAGGAATATTTTCCAGACCAAAAAAAGAAATGAAAGAAAAAAAGAAAAGAAAAAAACCCACAATTTCACTGTTCATTCGGGCTGGATAAGGAAGTGGGTCAGAACTATAGAAGTCAGGATTTTTGCCCAGAGGTGGCTGACAGCGTAACAGCGGATGGGGACGAGGTAGAACGTTTGCAGAAAGGGCCTCTCTGCCTTCTGCAGATTTTCAGAGTATTTCTCATATATTGACATTCGTGGCTGTTTAATTGAGATTTTTCACCATTGATTCAAATTAAGTCTGTTTTTTTTTTTTACTGTGTAAAAAAAAAACTGTGTACTGTGTTTTTTTTTTACTGTGTAGCTTGATAAATGAATACCGTTAACAAGAACACTAATAAGGATCGTTACTACACATGAGAATCTTTGGCCTATGACATTGTCCTGCTCGTGTGGACCTTTTCAGTATTTGTCTTATTTTCAATCTCTTCCGTAGCTGAATCTGCGCAGAACATTGGGTCTCCAGAGTTTGCACAATATTGCACAATATAAGGTGTCCAGTAATAAAAACAATATGTTAAACTCAGGTAGCAATGCCTGCCCTGCTCCTCACTGCATTGTTCATTATCGCCTTTTGGTCACAGTCGACGCCCACGCACCCCTGATTCCTGGACTCAGTTAAACGCACACTTCATAACTAGAGGTCAATGGAATAATCTTAAGATAACAGGCTGTGTGGTGTGATGCAGCACAGAGGACACGGATAACAGAACATCCTTTGAGCAAAGAGAACGTGGTCCCAAGAAGGCAGAATTACTAGACGATTACTTAAGGCTAATGTGGCAATGTATACATGAGCTAATTTCGTGTATGTAAGAGGGAGATACGAAATAATGACGAGAAGGACTGGTGGCTGTCCAGAGCACAGAGCGACCCCTGGTGGCTGTGGGCTGCTTGGGCTGATATTTTATCTTTTTTGGAGCTCACTTGGGTTCTTCCCTTTAACAAGACACTTGTGACATTTACACAATTATCAGACGCCCTTAACCAGAGCAACGTACAATCAGTAGTTACAGGAACAGTCCCCCTGGAGACACTCAGGGTTAAGTGTCTTGTTTAGGGACACAATGATAGTAAGTGGGGTTTGAACTTTGTGGTCTTCTGGTTCGTAGGAGAGTGTCCAACCCACTGGGCTACTACCACCCTTACAAAATTACTTCTCCAATAGATTATTTCACTTTATGGGTCTCAATTGCCATCTCTATAATACATTCCAGATAAGATGTTTTGCAATCTAACAACAGTAATAAATACTTGGAATAATGACTTGCTTATTAGCAAGGTTCCTGAACACAATCACCACTCATTTATCCCTTTAGAGGCTTTGGTCACATAGAGCCAGCTTACGTTCTCAGCCTTCTGTGGGGTGACGTGTAAGTTGATCTGACATGCAAATGCACAACAGTGCTCTAAACAATGCCCACTGCCAGCCTTGGCATGGACCCCAGTGTCACACTCCAGAGACCAGAGGGCACAGCTCAGCCACCCGGCCTGGTGACAGAGGGAAGAGGAGGGTTGGAACTCTGAAGCAGTGCCAGTCTGAAAAGACATGGAGAACCGGCCAGATGGTCTCAGATGGGAACAGCCAAAAAAAACCCACCCAACAAAGAAAAAATTGGTGTATTAATGGTGAAAGGATCAGCCCCTGGGTCTTAACATGCCACCCCACAGTGGTTAAACCAAGGTGTAGCGACAAAGAGGTACCTGCTCGCACGCTGGGTTAGACCGAAGAGCGCCGAGCCAGTCATATCCGGCAACAATGGAGGACAATATGTTCCCTCTGATCCAAGAACAGATTATCATGCTTTGTTGTCTGTAGCTTGGCGATGCCCAGAAGGTGCCATTTGTGCTGCCGAGTGCGCCGGATGTCGTGTTTTTGCAGGAGGGGACGCACCCATAGCGGTAGAGCAAGGCCCGTGCCAACACCTCACTGTTTTCCTCCAACAAAGCCTGCAGGGCTGCTCTTTCTGGGCAAGGATTAGCACTTCTCTCATGAATTAAATACAGAACGCTTCAGCTTGCTTGCTGTTTAGGCAAAACTGTTTTGGGGGTTCTTTAGACTTTTCTGATCTTATTGTATAATATACACAGTGTTTGCTGCAGTTCAAGGATATTTATTCAAGCATTTATTCACAAAGGCCCTCAAAAGGAGTGCTACAGTTATGCAAAAGAAAAAGATTCTTAATCAAAAATGTAAAAAATACTTTCATGTGTGAATCTTCCATTTCTTCTGGCATCTGACTTTTGGGGTCTTTGTTTATGTCTTTCTCCCATGTAGTTACTTCAATAATAATTTAAATCCTTGATAATATTTATTTAATAAAAGGTGTCTTTTCACCTTTCTAGTAATATGCAGGACAACAGTATATCAGACAAATTTGCCCTGAAGAGTGAAAACCGTGCCATTTGTAAAGAGCTCTCCACCCTTGACAGTTGCTGACAGATGAGTCTGGTTTGATTGGATTTTTATTTGAGATTATGATCCTGAGCTTGGAAGCGGTGGATTATTTTTTTCTGCAAAGTGCATCAGTCTAGCAGAATGCACATTTATCGTGCAACAACACTCTGATTCTGGTGATGTAACAGAGTGCATGTCTGAGTACCAGAGGCATCAGATGACCAAGTTAAATCTCATTTGCAGTCTTCATGGAGTCTCCGACAGTAAATGTCAAAGCCTCTATCATACTGGATCGGCCTCTGGCTGGGACCTGTTCCATACTGACAGCACATTTTTATTAACAGCAAAATAAATATAAAATGAAATAAAATAAAATCACCTCACTTCTGTTTTTTGGAAACCTGCAGTAGCTTGATATGCACTGTGGAGTGGAAGATGCTCGGGATACTGAGTACGAGATAGACCAAGAGTGAGAGAAGGGGAGGATTAAATCTCTCCGTCACTGTAGACAGGTTATGGCAAACTATAATTAGATTGAAGGTCAGCTTTTAGCAGATTGCACTTCTGGCAGAACAAATCACTGAAACCAAATGAAACTAAAACTGTAGAGGTGGCCGACTGCCCTCCAGTAGAGCAGAAAGAGGTGTAGACAGACAGTAGCATGGTGAGAGAGATCAGAATATATAACTTTTTTTCAATTGTATTCTTTTTTTTTTATAGCACATTTTAAATTGATGTCCAATGATGTGATGTCATCATTATATGTGTATATGTGTACATTTGTCCTATAAATATATTACACTTTGATGGAGAATAATTTATGAAAAAATTAAGTAGAGTTGCATGATAAGTGTATGATGGCAAGATTCTGGACATATATGTACATATATACGTCATAGCCGGACTAGTTGGAGTGCTCCTGTTCCGTGTTCTGGGCCAGAGTTTCATGTTAATAACAGTTAACAATGCTTTTTTTTCTCTTCTGTTTTCAGGTCAAAGTAACATGGACATGCTGCCTTACAAACCAAGCAAACAGAAAAGGAACTGCAGTTTTAACAATTTTTTCGTCATCTTTCTTAAATGTCTTAAATCTAATAGTGTCTTACTGACTGTCAGAGGAACGTGAAGAATCGACACTTTAACCTCAAAGACTCGAACAGACAAAAGCACTGGATTCCCTTTTGTCTCTGCCCAGCCCTCTTTTCCCATCTGAGGCTCCTCAAGGAGCCAGTGGCTGGGGTCAGGGCTCTCAGCAGGAGCAAGGGCTCCACCCGGAGGGCCGGCCCATCACTGCAAGCCCACCTCTCCTCCCGGCGACTCCTTCTGACCTCTCGCCGCGACAAAGAACCCTGGAATGTCAAAGGAGCCGGCGGCATCAGTCGCTTGCAGGAGGGTTTGGAGGCGTGGGGCGAGAGGGGGTCGTGGAAAGAAGGCCGTGTGGATGGAAACCAAAATAAAGGGAACTGTCGGAGTTGTGCCATGTGGGTCAGGAGCAGCGCAAATCCCAGAGATTATCGCTGCTTTTCAGTCAACTTGGTTAGAAATGCTCTTCAATTTAACGAATGTCCAATAACTGACCAATAAGGCGCTTTAGCTATTAAATGTAATTCTAGCAACATAAAGAAAACGAGCTGAGGGGAATTCATGTTTTACGGACCACGTCTGGCTTTGTTTACATGTAGCTTCTAGGCCTGTGCTGGTGTGGCATTTTTTGTGGTACGATAGCCTTTGCCAAAACAAACAAAAAAGGTGTTTTTGGATTAGTTTATCTAGGTAGTTGTCCTCTTTCTAGGTTCATCCTGATTAGATCCAATCCATAATTTTACAAAATTCCTTTTATTTCAACCGGGACCAGTACATTGCGACAAGCATCACAATAGATGAGGTATTAAGGATCACTGTATTATTAATGTTGCATTTAGATTAATGCAGTGACCTATGACCTCACCCGGAACGGCCATAGACCAGTATTCGACTTAACAAAATATGGCAGCGAGGTGGAGAAGCCATGAAAACACACAAACTGAGCAACTTTAGTCGGATTGGCCTCTGCCCAGTGAATTTGCGTGAGTTAGTGTGATTTTTGTACAGGCATTGATTGTTAGCCAGTTTAGTCTTGGCTTGTGATGCTTTGTGGAAGGTTGTTTCACCAGCCGTCGAGTCTGCATAAGTCAGTATTCTGCTGAATGTTGCCCAGGCTGGTAGACTTGAGAAACAACTGCACACTAAAATGATAACACTTCCCAAACGGACCGAGAGACAGACAGATTTATTTTCCATTATCATGGATTATGTGTGCGTGTGTGTGTGTGTGTTTGGCAAAATGAAATTTGCATTGTGCCGACCAAGCACTTGGGGCAAATGAATATAACGTGCATTGTACCATACACCAGCACACCTAGGGGCTACGCTGAGAACCTGCAATAGGAAAAAAAAAAAATTATTTTGGGGTTGTATTATGGGGAACAACTGTCCTTTGCTTTTTATTTTTAAAATGGATGTATTTATCTTGAAAGTGCCAAGATGAACTGTTCAAGGAGGACACTGGAAGCTGCCCGGAGATCATTTTTAGAGCTCAAAAACAGTCAAAAAAAAAATAATTAGTTGTCATGAATTTCACCAATTTGTCTTTGACATCCGTTGAAAGTCATTATGAGATTGAGGCTGTATTTGTTTGCATGAGGTGTTAAACTCTGTCGCATATTTAATATTACAGGAGCTCCAGAAATACCCTGAGCCTCGGTAGAAATAACAGTTGGCCTTTAGGCCGCTGTGGTTGCTTTCTAAGGTTATGTGACTTTTGTGCTTTTATAAGACAGCGTCGAGTCTTCTTTCGGGGAAAAAAAATAAGTGAGAATCTTAACAGAAGAAAGAGGAAAAAAATGTTAATTTGAACTAAGCTTTTTTTTAACATGTGTGCCAGTGTTTACTCTTTTTTATAGTGGACTAATAATTTATTATGTTGTGTAAGTGGGCCTTTTCTTTTGTCTTCTGACTGTACAAAATAACATGGAGGAAGCAAAAGTTCCTTTGTTGATAATGTGTCATGAAGGGAGCAGTGGGGTAGAATTTGTGCCGTGGCTGAATCTTTGTGCTTTGTGTAGCGGACAGTGCGGGAACCCCGAAACCCACCACGGAGCTTCTATGCCCTCCTTAAGCCAATGAGAGGAACGTCTTCTCGTGTGGATGGACTGGCCTGTATCCGACACAGTATGCTCTTACGGAACATCTACTCCTGAAGACTTTCTTACAGAAAAATCCTGGAGGCCGCTCAATATTTTCTGTTCTTTCTTCTTCAATGGTGTGGAAATATTGGCTCTTTA
Organism: Denticeps clupeoides; assembly: GCF_900700375.1. Classification (NCBI taxonomy): domain Eukaryota; kingdom Metazoa; phylum Chordata; class Actinopteri; order Clupeiformes; family Denticipitidae; genus Denticeps; species Denticeps clupeoides. The sequence goes on along the minus strand of NC_041720.1, from coordinate 10,834,029 downwards.
GTGAACGTATGATGTAATATTAGCCAGCCTAAATGAATTTGTGGGAGTTTATTCGACCAGCCTTTTCTTCTGCCGTCTTCAATGGTCCGGAGCCATCATCATTTCATGTCCAATCAGGTCATCTTATTGACATGCTAAAAGCTCGCCAGAATCAGGATGCTCGATGACACACAGCATGGTGGGTGTGTGCAAAATCAATCGTTCCCGCGAAATTGCCCATCGAATTTAGTAAAAGATCTTTGTACACTGTATGCATTCCTCCGCGCCGTGTAAGCAGATGCCCTAATGAGCTGCACAGATTTGCGGGTGCCGAATCACATGACTATGGAGGGGAAAGGGCCTGTGCTACCATCCCGTAAACATCCAGTGATCAAAGGCTGGATGTTTGTAGGATTGCTGTTTGGTGCAGTTTTTGCTCCTACACAGGTTTAATGAAACAGCGATCCCCTAGGAAATGTCCGTTTTTTTTTTCAAGGGTTCCAGTTGGAGCCATGAAATTCCGTCTAAATTCAAAAATGCACAAATATACACAATATAAAAAAATCTTTAAAAAAGCTATTTCACAGAATCATTGGAGTTTTTCACAGGTACTGGTGTTCTACTACCTGATAAAATCTTCAAAATACAGTGACACTGTGTTGAAATTGTTAAAGAACATTATAGGATCTTGAACACTGAGCAAGCTTTCTGAACTTCCTGGATGACTGGTGTAGGCTCATTTGATATACATAATCAACAGAATGTGGACCATTGCCACCATTTGTCCCCTTAGATTGAAGGGACACTCTCAATGGCACAAGTGGGGCACCAACTTTATTTTATGATTTAACAGTTGTGTCCTGATCTTACAGACAACATCTCCACCATTATTTGAGACAGTAACAAAGATTACGGGCCCAGTAAAACACCTCAATGGAGCACCAGTTCACTGGGTTGGTTCCGTAGCACCAAGGGCTCAGGCATTAGAATGGAAAGGTTGAAAAGAACTTGAAATTGTCAGCCTGGTCTGATATTTAGTGATGCTATTTATTCCCACCGTCCCAGTGGGGGACGCTGGGTCATGATAGCACCCCCGTTGCTCTGCTGTGTAATCTCAGAGAGGAATGTCATTGCCATGGCAAGCTGAGGGAGAAGTTGAGGCGGCCCGATCGCCCACTGCCAGGCGAGTCACAGTGCAAAGTCTTTGCCTCGTTCAGAATGAATCACGCTCCTGTAACTGCTCCCAGCTACATTGTTTTTGCCTTTTCTTTCATTATTGTTATTACAGTGCTGGACGAGGACAGAGTAAGATATCCGTCATGCGGTGGCTTCTTCCGCACCATCGGTACAAGCTTTATCAGCACGCCTGCCAGGATGTAAACACAACGCGAGTCCGTAACCAGTGCCGCTACTCACAGGACATTCCATTAGGCTTTATTCCTTGCACACCGCAGGCACAGGTCATCGTTTCATCTTTCACAGGAAATGGGTGCCACTCATCCTAGAAGCTTTCCTGAAGAACAACAGTGGTTGTTTCAGTCGGGTTCAGTGCTGACTTCTACTTTTGGAATAGATTTAGCTATTTTATATTTCTGTTACTTTTCAAAAATGACTGTAAATATAATAAAAATGAGACTGTGGAACAAAATCTCTCTCTCAGACACACTCATTCTTCTTTTCCTATAAATGAAAAGCCCTGTCTTGTTTCTTGCATCATTATCAAACTTCCTAACTCATCTCCTGCCAGTGCAGCTTGACATGGACACAGCGAGGGCGCTTAGCAACGGCAAATCATCGGAGATTCTTACACAACTCTCACACCCAGTATAACAGGTCATCCTGACACATTCAGGTTCTCTTTCTGCATGTTTACTGTTCTCATTCTAGTGAGTATGGACCACAGATCCAACTGGACCCTGACATGATTAACACATTGTTAGGTAAACGACATGTCAGCTTGTCATGATGGGGGACCGAGGACCCAGTTTTATTTCTTAACAGAAAACCAAAGGGACAAGACACCAAAAAAAGGCAGGCAAACTAGCCAGGCACACTAGAGAGATCAAGGGTTGGTCACCAGTCAAAGTCATAGTGGCAAGGTGACGAGCCCAGGTGCATTTACATTTGGGGCATTTATCAGATGCCCTTATCCAGATCAACTTACAATCAGTAGTTACAGGGACAGTCCTGCTGGAGAAACGTATGTGTCTTGCTCAGGGACACAATGGTAGTAAGTGGGGTTTGAACCTGGGTCTTCTGGTTCATAGGTGAGTGTGTTACCCACTAGACTACTACCATCCAGGTAAGTAATTATATCCGTCTGGTGGTGATGGGTGATGCAGGGAGCTGTAGGTGATGCAGACAGGTGATGAATGCATCATTGGTGCAGAGTCAGGAGGATGTGAGGATGTTACAAAGCTGCTGTTTTCAGGGAACAAGATAAAGGATACAACTTCCACCAGTTCAGATCCACCTACGTGCCTTTCATAGTTGGTGGATTACTGGACAGTTCGCATTACATGCCTTTCAGGTTGTAAGGGTTCGTAGTACCGTTCTGTGACAACGAAAGACACCTTTTGTAACCAGACACCCAATAATAAAATAAAAATTTTTTTTTTACTATGATCAATTCTGAAAAATAAATTAGTATGGGTAAAGGAATGGACTGACAGATGGAAGTGAGCGGTACGTGTGTCTCTTGCACTCTTATTGGCTGTAGGGCATCAGAAACTCAACCATATAGTTACCATGCTGAACCGCCCGATGCGTCTTTGACTGAGTTAACACATGGCAATTGCCATTCTCCAAGTTGACTCAAACTGTGGGTTTTGCTCTGCAGTTGTTGTCAATCTCAAAACTGGACATTAAATCATTTAGTCTGAATTCCGCCACTTTCTTTTTACTTCCAAGAGGACATATCGGTGACAAATAATGGAGAAACATTCTGATGCCCCATGCACCATCACTCACCAGATCTCCAGCACCTTCCTCAAATTGGTATCCATCCCTCTAATAGAGCAAGAGTCTGGAGAACCTGTGACGAGGAGCACTGAAGACCCCCTTGCGGCCTCACGGCCTGTCCGCAGGTTGGTCAGTTAGGGCTCAGTTATTAGAATGGAAGTCTCACTTGGAGCAACAGGCTGCTAGTGACTCTTTCCAACCCACCAGGGGATGCAGAGAAGAAAGGAGGATGGCCGGTGCGACCCAAACTGTGGGAGGAAACGCGGACAATTGCACAATGTTTTCTTAATACTTGTGCGGCTGAACGCTCCTGTGTTCCTCGCTGTGGCCTTGCGGCGTCGGCGGATCTTGGGGGTTAATTGGTCTGTCGCTTGGCAGGTAGGGAAGAGACCTCCGGACGGGGAAGAGCAACTTCTCTTCAACCACTGCACTTCCGTTCTCTTTCATTAACCCTGCCTTTTGTGTTGGGAGCGCACAGACCCTCCTCGGCCTCCGGAGAGCCATAGGGAGCCATTGATTACTCAACACACGCCGCCACCAGCCTCGCGGTTCACTCTGAGCATTCGCCGACTTTCCCCTTTTCCCTAGCTTGCGTGTGTTAGCCCCCCGCCTCGTCAAACTCAGCACACCGTGAAAGCCATTGTTACCTGAGACTCGGAGACCTTTAAAGCTTTTCAGGAGTCAACAAAGCCGGGCCTGCTGGAAGGAGGGCAGAAACTGGGAAATCAGATGGCTGAGCAGCGGAGAGACAATCTGAAAAGGGAAGGCATATTTCTTGCATAATGCAGCGAGCTCAGGGATGAGTTAGGGTGTTAAAGACAAAAATACAATCAGCGTCTACATCTGACTATTGTTGCACCTCATCTTTATTCATCATCCAAAATTGCTAGAAGGGCTTCTAGCACATGGAGACAATATGGTTACAGGAGCATTTCTGGCAAGTCCAGTGATACCCTCTATTCTATCAATTAATGCAATGGGAAAGGCAGAGATTATGCGGACATTTTTATACATTAAGGTCATATGATTACATAATTAAACGATTCACACTCCCCTGTGAATGCGGTGAAGAGATTTTCCGCTCAAATATCAAAGCACGTTGTTAATATTCATGAGCTTATTGTTGTGGCCGCACGCTCATGCATGTCTGTTTTCCAAAGAAAATAATCACCGCATAGGATGGCACAAAACCTGCACAGACAATCCTGCATTTTAAATAGAATGGACTTTTATTTTTAGAAGAACTAGGTATTGTGCATCCAATACTGGATACCGTTGGAGATTTCCTAAGACACTAAGAGATTTCCCTAAGACACTGTAACTGGGATGCTTTCCAGGCAGTTTCTCATGGCACCAGCTGAAGCAGTTTTAAGATGTTCTTAAGATTCCTTGCAGTTTGCTTGTATTTTCAGCTTGGTTGCTTTTTTACTAACCTTTTTATTTTTTCATTTTATATATAAGATATATATATATATAAATATCTTCTATCTATTCACACAAAAAACAGAGTAGTTCAGCATTTCACTAGGTGTTGTACTGGTAAAAGAATAAAAATCTTGAATCTTAAAAGATGTTAAAAGAATTGTCTATGGAGTTGAAGGATGGTTTGGAGTGTCTACAGGGCAGTGGTGGCCTAGCGGGTAAGGAAGAAGGGAGTGTCACTGCTCTCTGGGTGCCTGTCATGGCTGCCCACTGCTCACCAAGGGTGATGGTTAAAAGCAGAGGACGCATTTCGCTGTGTCACCATGTGCCGTGCTGCAGTGTTTCACAATGACAACATCAAAAAGGTATGAGTTCATTACTTAACCTTTATTAGTGAAAGTGAAGTGATAAAAATAAATTGAAGTGATTGTCACTTGTGATACACAAGTGTTGCAACATTTTCATAGGACTGATTCTGTAACTTTTGAGTCTGTGAAAAGGCCATGAGCCAATGAAGAAATATAGTGCAATGCTTTCACGCATTTATAGTGTAAGCAGTCTATTTTGGTTATGTAGTGCAAGATGCATATAAATAATACATATGATGTCTTGCAGCTAAGTAGACTGCCTTGATGCTACAAAAACAGTTCAATTTAAAGGCTTTGTGGTGGCCAAGCGGGCAAGACCCATAATTGGAAGGTTTCAGTTCGAATCCCGAACCACCAAGGTGCCACTGAGGTGCCACTGAGCAAAGCACTGTCCCCACACACTGCTCCCCGGGCACCTGTCATGGCTGCCCACTGCTCACCAAGGGCGATGGTTAAAAGCAGAAGTGTTGTGTGTGCTGTGCTTGCTGTGCTTCACAAAGAAAATCATTTCACTTTCAGATTTTCCATCTAGAGGCGCTAGTCAAACTGTGATCTAAAACCACACAAACAATGAGTGTCTAATAAATCAGAATCAAGAGTGAATTCATAAAGAATTCTGCAAAGGTCATAAGATAGGGTAGCAGCCCATCGGTTAATGCACTTGCCTGTGAATCAGAAGACACAAAGTCAAACCCCACTTACTACCATTCTGTCCCTGAGCAAGACACTTAACCCTGAGTGTCTTCAGAGGGACTGTCCCTGTAACTACTGATTGTAAGGCTCTCGGGATATGGGCATGGGCTAAATGACATAAACGTAAATTCTAATTAAGTATGAAAAAACAACCCTAAATGACTGAACAGTAGAGGTCTGTCTGAGTGTCTCATTGTCCCGATGAGTCAACCTGGCTTTAAAAATGGCCGTTAAAATGCTGTTACCGAGAGACACGACACATGCTGACGCACTCTGGGTGGGTGGCACGTCTTATGATTTGCCGGTTTGAAAACAGCTCACATGCTCTTATGCTTTACACGTTTCGGTGCTAGTGCTTCACAGATGGGCGTCTAAGCATGACTAATACCTGTGATCTGCTCTTAGTAATTAATGACTGGCTTGCAAGTAGCATTTGGGAAGTTGGCAGACTCCGAAGTGTGTAGAGAGACTGTTTTTGCTCAATTTAACTCCTAATCTCAAGCATTAGCAACCCAAGATCTACAGCTGGGGCCACAGGTTTACACTAACCTTATCCATTACTCAATTAGCACCAATCATTATGCTCTAACAGGAAAGTTGTCTGAAAGCCATGGTCCTGGTGATAATGTCGACTAGATGCTTCAGTCTTGAAGCCCTTTTGGGCTTCATTTGGTACCTTGGTGAATTACAACACCTTCGCAAGTTCCACTTGTGATGGCCCTACATGGCCTTATTGAACCTGCCTTGTTTGTAATGTCCTGACTGCTGGGTCTGTGGCCTTTAGGGGGTGGTACTCAGGTATGAGCCAGTGGTGTGGATTGAGTGCAAAAGGAATTTGGATGCTTTCCCACAGTTCCCTGATTTCCACACATTTTTTTTTTTTTTTTTTATGTGCCTTTCACAGCAGTTTCACTTGCATCTTCTTAATGTTAAGAAATCACATTAAGGTTCCAAGTTGTAACACTGTTTGGTGTTAAGTTGTACCTATCTATACAGGTGGTTGTTTGGACCTTCTACCTATGGAAGAGACAGACTTTTTGACTTTTGACGTTCAATTTGATGCACAGAAAAACAGGGAGAGCTTAAGGATTTGAGTGACTTTGAAAAGGGAATGTTTTAGGATGGCCAGACACCTGCATCATTGCATCTTGTGGCAAGTTCCAGGACTTACCAAAAGTGATCCAACAAAGGAAAGCTGATGAACTACTGACTGTGTCATGGGTGGCCAGGGCTCATCAGCGTTAAAGGGGAGTGCTCAAGTGCAGACTAGCCTGTGTGGTTCTGAAGGAAAGATGCATCACAGCTGGTTGGGTAGGGGCAGTGGTGGCCTAGTGGTTAAGGAAGCGCCCCTGTGATCAGAAGGTTGCTGGTTCAAATCCCGATCTGCCAAGGTGCCACTGAGCAAAGCACCGTCCCCACACCCTGCTCCCCGGGCGCCTGTCATGGCTGCCCACTGCTCACTTAGGGTGATGGGTTAAATGCAGAGGACAAATTTCACTCTGTGCACTGTGTGCTGTGCTGCTGTGTATCACATGTGACAATCACTTCACTTTAGGGTATGGTCAGGATGCCCATTCTGACCACCACAAAAGGAACTTGCAATGTGAACATGAATCTGGTGACCGGGTCTGGTGACAGCATTTACGTTTTGCATCTGGCCAGGTGTGTGAGCAATAGGGCACCAGGATGCACTATGGGTAGAGGCAGCATGACGCCTTGGACACTGTTTTACTGGGAAACTTTGGGAGCTGCATTCCTGTAGCTGTTTCTTTGACTCGTACCACTAGCCTGCTGTACACTCCATCATGGAAAAGGTGCTCCCAGACAGCAGTGTTCTCTTGCAGCAGAATAAAGCACCCTGCCACCCTGTTAAAATCACACCCAAGACTATGCTGAGCTATTGTACAGACCTCAGTTACTACAAATCAGATGCTGTCTTTGTGGGAAAGTTAAATTGGAACTGTCCCTCATCAAACTCTGATAGACAAAAAATCCACATCGGGAGCTGAAGATTCCTCAGCTCATTAACTCATTAATGGGGATCCATTAATGTCTAATTCTCTGTCTTGATTTTTTCAGCATTTATTTCATTTATAATCTTACTCTGACTTCAGTCCCAAAGGCATCTTTATCATCCAGATAATCAATTACACCATTACAGAACGCTTCCACCCAACACCAACTCAGAGTGGCAACGCTCCCACTTAAGGTTAATTTATTAATAATCCATTGAATCCATGGGTTGTTTAATTTGGGTACATATACAGCAGCATTCCATCCAAAAATGAGAGCCGATTTGTTTCAGTTGATGATAATCTCATCCAAAAATACTTTAATTATGACTTTATGAATTCCTAGAGTGGTGTTTTGAATGAATTCTACTGTGCCTGATAGACAAGAAATTAAAAGGTGTCTGTAGTCTGGTGTTGTACCTCTATTCGAATCCCCAGCACAGCAATAAGCACTTTACCATTAATGAATAAATTAGTGTGTGTACAAATAACCAAATGAACGTTTCAACAAACGTCTCTGAGGATTGAACGAGATTGAAATTTTTACCTTCACTCATTAGCTGCACATGGTGCAGTAACATGAACAGAATGTCTTTAATCTCTTTACTGGTTGCTTCTATTCTGAATCTCTGAGTGCGTGCAAGATGCCTGGTTGTACTGAAACCTTCCAGCCTCTTGATGTTCGACTGCCTTAACAGCACCCCAAGGACCTATTAAACTCGGAAGAAATCAACCATTTTCAGCAGACTGTTGACTCAGCACACGTTCACTTTGTTTGTCCACCGTGGCCTGTTACAAGAGTAATTTACCCAAAACGCACTCTCAGCAAACGCATTCATTCAAAATTATGCTTTGCACTTTTAGGCACTGACTGGCAGTTCATCTGCAACTCATTTCAGTGAAATGTGGTTGGAGGCAATTTTGGATGTCAGTAACAAAAGCTGCGATTTCCTGTGGATTTCAGCACAATTTATATTTTATGGCATTTGGTCTTTGGCTACTCTAAACACTACGTGAGCATTTAATTGTCCACTTTGAGTAATTTTCCTTTGGTATTCTACTCCCACCTAGTGTTTGAACAGTTCCTGCACCTTCATCGGAAAACAATGCTTTAGGTTTGTTAACTAATAAAATACACTGAACAAGTAAATTAAGTGAATTAAATGGATATAAGATTTGTGCCACAATTATTGATCTTACAAATCACTGGACCAATCACAGCACTGGACCAGTCTTGCTGTTATTTTATTGTACAGGGCTATAAGACAGATAACATTAGCAGGGTGAAATGTTTACTCCATGTTTTTAGAACTAATTCCCTTCATTACCATTTGTGACAGATAATGATAACTGATAACAGGTACCATAATGGCATGCTAAATTATTCTAAAACTATTTTAATAATGTGCTTAGCAACAACAATCACAGAATCAAGATTCATAGATACAATTTGCATCCTAGTATACTGTGCAATTTATACTTGAGTGTCACTGTCAAGATAAATTAAAGTTTCAGCAGTGCAACACTGTTAGCAGAAGCTGTACAAACAATTTAACATAATAATAATGAAAATAATAAATACATTTTTAAAAAATAATAATGGCAGGCAATGTGTCCTCATTGTTCAAATCCTGGTTCGAGCCTTGAGATAACTTGCTCTCCCTGTGTTAGCGTGGGTTTCCTCTGGGTCCTCCAGTCAAAGATATGTATACAAGAATGTGTGAGTGAGGAAGGAGGAGGAGAATAAATGTGGGTTTGGATTGTTGGTATGTATTATCTATAAGTATTACTTGTGACTAGTGATTGTATTAGTTTGTTTAAAAATCCAACATGAGACAACAGATCAAAATCCAACAGATCCTCATTAACAGTAATTTGTAATGTACACTCGTCTCACTCGTCCTCGTCTTCCTCCGCTTATCCGGCTCCGGGTTAGGGGGGCAGCATTACAAGTAGGGAATCCCAGACAGACCTCTTCCCAGCCACCTCCACCAGCTCCTCCGGCAGGACCCCAAGGCGTTCCCAGACCAGACTGGAGATGTAATTTCTCCAGCGTGTCCTGGGTCGACCCGGGGGCCTCCTGCCGGCAGGACATACCCGAAACACCTCCCCAGGGAGGCGTCCAGGAGGCATCCTGACCAGATACCCGAACCACATCAACTGGCTCCTTTCGATGTGGAGGAGCAGCGGTTCCTCACGAATGTCCGAGCTCCTCACCCTAAGTGTGGGTGCGCCCGGCCACCCTATGGAGGAAACTCATTTCGACTGCTCGTATCCGCGATCGAGTTCTTGCGGTCATTACCCAAAGCTCATGACCATAGGTGAGGATTGGGATGTAGATTGACCAGTAAATCGAGAGCGTCCGTATCACTGCAGATGCTGCCCTAACCCGCCGGTCGATCTCCTGCTCCCTTCTTCCCTCACTCGTGAACAAGACCCCGAGATTCTTAAACTCCTCCACTTGAGGCAGGTGAGCCACCCTTTTCTGGTCGAGAAACCATGGTCTCAGATTTTGAGGTGCTGATCCTCATCCCAGCCGCTTCACACTCGGCATGCGAACCTACCAACAAGAGCTGAAGGTCAGAGCCTGATGAAGCTAGGAGGACGACATCATCTGCAAAAAGCAGAGATGATATTCTCCTGCCACCAAACTCGACACATTCCACACCATGGCTCCACACAATGGCCCTTAACAAAAGGCCATCGACCCCTTACTTCTGGAGCGCCCCCCATAGGGTGCCCCTGGGGACACGGTTATTAATGTGCGCTGTCGCTCTTAAATAATTAGTGACTTCACAATCAAATCAAATAAAGTAAGCAAATACACAAATATTTAAAGTAATGTGTTTAATCTTGAAGCAGAATTTGGTCGTGGTGCTAGTACAGTTTCCTTCTATGCGTCGACGCGAACAACACCAGGCCGCGTAAACCCCCTAGTATATGCCCCCCCACATATTGATTTGCGCGTTTTGAAGCGCGCCTGTATTCTGCACTCCGCGGTAATTGCGGCTGATCAGCTGGCTCTGGGGAAAGAGGAAAAAAAAACTCCGCACGTCGCGGATTTACGAACTTGTCCCGGTGCGTGTTTTTTTACGTCCTTCCCCGCCGCTCGTCCGATCCTGTTTGTGGGAATATTTGATCGTGTGACGATGCCGCGACTCGTCTTGGGATAAAGTGTGTGTGTGTTTATTTACAGTATGAAGACCCGGAAGTAGTCCCGGAGAGTTACTCTGCCGTTCTTTTGTCGGCGAGTTCGGCCAGAATCGGCAGCATGCGGCCGCGATGGAAGATGAACGCGTCGCGGTGAAGCCTGGCGGCCGGAACATGCCTCGTTTCGGCAGCGGACGCGACGAGGACGCCCCGAGCGGTTCGCCCGAGGTCCCCGGCGAAGTTGGCGCGCCGAGCACTGATTTTGCCCGGGACCGCCGGGAGACCGGCGCTCCGTCTCCGGCCCGAACTCCGGACGCGCTCAAGGAACCAGAACCAGAAGTGGGCCGGCTGGAGGAGCACGTCTACTGCACGGTCTACTGCATCGCCAACGACAACTACAAAAGGCCGGTGCCGGACGGGACGGCGGCGGGACGCGGGTCGGAGCCCGAGCCCGGCCCGGAGCCCCTGGCTCTCAGGGACCTGGGCAACTTCTACGGCCCGGACTACGCGCTGTCCGTCCTGCTGAGCTGCCGCATCTGCCTGGAGGACCGGCGCATGAGGCCGCTGCGCTGCTGCGGGAAGGCCGTGTGTGAGGAGTGTCTGAAGCGATACATCAGCTCGCAGGTAACGCGGGGGCCCTACCTCGCAAGGAAGCGGATTCAAAGTGAAGTGACTGTCACATGTGATGCACAGCACGCGGTGCACACAGTGAAATTTGTCCTCTGCATTTAACCCATCACCCTGAGTGAACAGTGGGCGGCCATGACAGGCGCCCGGGGAGCAGTGTGTGGGGACGGTGCTTTGCTCTGTGGCACCTTGGCGAATCGGGATTCGAACCGGCAACCTTCTGATTACGGGGCCGCTTCCTTAACCGCTAGGCCACCACTGCCTCGATTCAGGTCCCCACTGAGGGTCAGGGTCCCGTCCCCCCACACACTGCTCGCCAGGGGCGATGGTTAAAAGCAGAGGACACGTCTCGTTGTGTCACCGTGTAGATTTACATTTACAGCATTTATCCAGAGCGACTACAGTCAGTATTTACAGGGACAGTCCCCCCCCCGGAGACACTCAGGGTTAATTGTTTTGCTCAGGGACACAATGGTAGTAAGTGGGGTTTGAACCTGGTTGTTACACACTAGGCTACTACCACCCTTCTGGAGTCGGGGAGGGTGGTGTTGTGCGTGTAATTAATTAATTAATTAATTGACGACGACCCCTTAATTACGTCTCCCGGCCGCTCCTGCAGCAGGCGCGCGGGGCGGAGGGATCCCGTCACAGTTGTCGCGTGACGCCGGCCGCCAAGACGCAGGCACTCGCGCCGCACGGTTCCGTTCGTACCTCCGTTCAAGCCAAACGGCGAATACGCTCTAGTGCACTCACGCTGGGTGCACCGCGTGCTGTGCTGCAGTGTTTCACGGCAACAGTCACTTCCCTTTGTGACTCCTAGATCCCTGGTTTGTTGGGAACGTGCACATTCCCTCCAGAGAGAGAACCATTATATGGAGGCGCCGTGTTATTCCCGCAAATGCAAACATATGTGTAAACATATATTTTTTTACATATTTTGTCCGCGGGGGCTTTGCCTCCAGCAGCGGGCCGGGTCTAGACGGGCCGTCACCTCTCGTGGGCGGCTGGCGGGAATGACGCGTCCTCGTCCCAGTCCATTGTGTCTCCGGGCCCGGGCTGCGCTCATTGTTCCTTGTTTGTGGAAGCGATGGGTTTCCTGCCCTTTCTTCTGCCCACTGCGCCCACCGTCCCGGGACAGCGCGCTTCCCGTCTTTGTGCGCGGCCCTCGGACCCCCGGGCGGAGCGTGCCGCCGTTTTCCCGTCGTGTCTGGGTCGTGTAGTTCATTCTTAATCACCGAGCTCGACGACGACCCCTTAATTACAGAGACTGTCGCACCGCAGTTCCGTTCGTACCTCCGTTACGGTGAATATTTTACATTTACAGCATTTACCAGACGCCCTTATCCAGAGCGACTTACAATCAGTAGTTACGGGGACAGTCCCCCCCCTGGAGACACTCAGGGTTAAGTGTCTTGCTCAGGGACACAATGGTAGTAAGTGGGGTTTGAACCTGGGTCTTCTGGTTCATAGGCGAGTGTGTTACACACTAGGCTACTACCACCCTGGTAGCACTTACACTGGTGCTGTCGTAAGAAGTGGTGGTAACACGCTCGCCTGTGAACCAGAAGACCCAGGTTCAAACCCCACTTACTACCACCATGTCCCAGAGTGTCTCCTGGGGGACCGACCACGTAACTACGTGATACGCGTCTGATGAAAAGATTCATTGTTCTTTGTTCGCCGGATACGGTTATACAGGCACAAAAACGCAGTGAAATGTGCCCTCAGTTGGGTGTGAGGTGGACGGACTTATATTTCATTCCAAGTTCTGAACAGCGTGGAAATGTGGACCGTTCCGTTTTTATCCTTGTAAACGTTTAAAAGTGTCTTATGGCCTGAGGATAGAAGCTCGTCCTATGTCCCTCCATCTTGGCAGCGGTGGCCTAGCGGGTGAAGAAGCGGACCCGTAATCAGAAGGTGCCACTGAGCAAGGCACCGTCCCCACACGCTGCTCCCCGGGCGCCTGTCATGGCTGCCCACTGCTCACCAAGGGCAAATTTCACTGTGTGCCCCGTGTGCTGTGCTGCTGTGTATCACATGTGACAATCACTTCACTTCACATAATACTCCTGGTCAGACAGACCCGTTCTGCAGTGGGACGAGTCTCTGGTGGTCCTGCATCTCCTGGTGTACAAGTGCTTTTGCAATTAAACCCCAGATAGTCACATTTTTCTTCAAATTAGCGGTCGTACGATCATCTTGCGGTCGTACGATTTTCCACAGAAGGATCAGAGAGCAGACTGAAGAACAGACAAATAAGCAGCTTTTCAAAGCCTCTGTCTATTGTGGCCATTAAGGGTGCCAGCGTGTCCCAAGATGCTCACCGGCGACAGCCGGTGACGCAAATAAGGAAGCAGCCGCGGGCCCGGCCGTCTCATTTTACAATGCTCAGGGGCTGAAGCTTAAAAAGCGCGTGGCCTGTGAAGAACGTGTGAAGACGTAGCCTCGGAAATGCGACACATCTACCGCGTTAAAGATCTCTGAAACGCGTCACCTCGCACATGGAAATGGCCCCGCTGGCTCTTATGGCCTCTGTGGGGTCGGCGTGAAAGCTGCCAACCCTGCCCCAGCTGGCCTGGTGTCAACAGAAAGCTTCTTTGAGGGACGGGCGCGAGGGGTGAACGTGATGAGCCGCACCCCCCCTCCTTTCGCCAGATCCACCGATGGTTTCTCGCCGTCTCCGGTAAACCTCCCTCTCCTCTGTGCTTGAGTGCTTATTGACAATGAAGACACGCCGCTTGTTGAACCTGTCCTCGCGGTACTTCTTTGACGTAAAGTCCTTCTTCCTCTCGATGGAAAGATTAGTGGGACGATTGGGCATCTTTGCATTAAAAGTAGATTCGGGGGGGGGGAGAAACGTTTGCAGGGAGAACGTTTGCAGAACGTTACAGCAGCCTGAATGCCGTGGAAGCTGGTGTCGTGTAATCGATGCAGAGTTGCTGAGCGATGGTCTTCTGACGATCAGAGGAGCTTCTCGTGGCTTCTGGATCATGTCTGAACCTTCCAGTTTATTCTTATTTATGGGATTCAGGCCTGTAGGCCTGCACTTCGGCACCAGTCGGGTTCGAAACTGAAGATGGAGCAGAAATGCTATGAAAGGATGGAAATAGACTACAAGATCTTTGCAATCTGCCCTAAGTGGTTGAAGAGCAAAAAAAAAAAAATGTCATTGTAACTCCAGCCTTTCCCCCCACTTGCATTGGCTGAGTGATTCACTTAAATGCCAAGTGTACAGAACATGTGCTGCCATCTCATAATAATAATTTGTAGGATTCTCTTTATTGTCCTCAGGCTCCTATATAATAAAAAAACACACATGCCACACACTTTTTATTTTTACTGTGGTTTGTTTTTGCATTAATGATCCCTTGGTGCCTCAATCCTGTTCAAGCCTGTTTTCAGGCTGAGTTTTCTTATTAAATGATAGGCAGGTTCAGTGTACATGAATATATGTGCGTGTTTGTGTTTGAATCTACTAAATCACAAAACCCCCTTTTTACATTTCGAGGTTCCATTTGTATAGCCTGAGTAGCCCAGTTTTCCGTCGCCGTGACTGGTTTGGTCAACTGATGACCTTAATGACCTTCACAGACCGAAAGAGTTTTCTATGGGATGTGCATCTGAGGAGCTTCTCAGCTCCACAAGCCTCTGCAGACTCCACGGTCAAGATTGAATATTGTTGAACTTTGACCTTTGCATGCCGTGACTCATTTATGTGCAATCAATGGAAACATTTACACTTGTGATATTTATCAGACGCCCTTATCCAGAGCGGCTTTCAATCAGTAGCTACAGGGAGTTCCTTTTCTTTATCCCTGGTTTCCTATTACTAGAACCAAGTAAATACGGAAAAGCCAATGTGACATTTTGTCCAAATTACTTAATTGTCTAACTGATGTCTTCGCTTAAGATTGTTGAAATCCCCAAAATGACTTTAACTTGTTAATGAAATGTTTTGTTAGTGAATATTATTTTTTTATTCCAACACCTTTAATATATATTTCTGTTTGGTGTTCTGTTCTGTTCAGGGTGGTAGTAGCCTAGTGGGTAACACACTCGCCTATGAACCAGAAGACCCAGGTTCAAATCCCACTTACTACCATGGTGTCCCTGAGCAAGACACTTAGCCATAAACTGCTCCAGGGGGGGGACTGTCCCTGTAACTACTCATTGTAAGTCGCTCTGGATAAGGGTGTCTGATAAATGCCGTAAATGTAAATGTGGTGTATGCAGTTGCGAGGCGAATGCGAGCATGTGCAGATATAATCGGACGTGGTTGTTAACAGGCGTACAGCGACCAGAGGCTCGGTTTCTCCACTCCAGCGCTGGCGTCATGGAAGACCTCCTCCTCCTCCTCAGTTTTTTTGTTTTGCGCTGTGCTGCTGCTTTGTAGCCTGTTCTGCAGGTTTCATGAGCTTGTGACCCGACGCGAGAGAGCCTTCCTGCAGTGGGGGGGGGGGTCACCCGAGGTCAAATGCAGCTTGTGCCGGCGGTTGCGGTGGGTTAATCATAGTCCCATGACTCCCGAGGGCCGGTGTGTGCCGCCAGCCACCCGCAGACCCGCCGGTAAACGCAATTCCGTACGCGTATAGGTGCGTGTATGACGTACAGCTCAGGTTTAAGTAAGAATGTGAACTATTTAAAGTACGCTCCACGGACGATTCTGTTTCTAGCCTGGAAGCGGCGTGCGCTACGTGCTCTCTTGCAAAAACCATCTGGGTTTTCTTTCTCATACCCAGGAGTACGCAGCAAATTAGTATGGCCATAATATTTTTACAAAAACCTGGAGCTACTGAAGCAATACGTACAGAGGGGCAAATAAAAGATGTGCTTTAAAAAAAAAAAATTAAAAATTCTACTGAAAATTAAATCCTTCCAGTTGAGGCCTATTCGGTTTATTTTTTATGGCAGTATCAACGCGTTGCGCATGCACTGTATGAAGTATGGACTGTAAAAAAAAGTTCCACGTTCGTCTTAGTATCCTCTAAGCAGGAAGTTCTTTAGCTTGGTAAGAGCGGATCCGTCTGATACTGTAGAGAAGGAATGTACATTAGCGGGAAAGATTGGTGATGTGAGTCAAGAAGGAGAGTCACTCCAAGGTGGCGTGAAGTTGCAGAAGGTTCAGGTAGATGAACGGCAACGTCCTGATGTGGTGAAGAATCTGCTGGAATGAATATTAGTTAATATTATGTCCAGCCATGCAGGGAAATCACACGTGTTTCACTTATGGATGACATCATTAGTAACTGCTGTTGCTGCTGTTAACTGCTTGCTGGGGCAAACAGACCCCCCTTTTGTCTCCATGCCGCCATGGAGCTGTCAATCACTCCGTCTTGGGACAGATGTTTTCATTTCTCACTGTATGTGAGGCATCAGATGAAAGTGAAAGTGAAGTGATTGTTATTGTGATACACTGCAGCAGAGCACATGGTGACACAGCAAAATGTGTCCTCTGCTTTTAACCATCACCCTTGGTGAGCAGTAGGGCAGCCACGACAGGCAGACACACAGCAGTGTGTGGTGACGGTGCCACCACTGCCCCATTTCGATCCGTTTGCAATGGTGTTCTTTCTAAAAAAAATAATAAAATAAAATACAATGCATTAGGCAATGATTTTTTGTTACTTTTATGTTAATAAACACTGTTGAAACAAGATGTTAGTTTTGTCCTGAAATGGTTATTGATAGTCTCGGTTGTTGAGACTGGACACCTTGGGGAACTGTCTTTGCCTCTGTGGATGCAAAGACAACCTGAATAGTGAATAGTATTTGCTCATTTACTGTGGTTCTGACTTGGCATGAGGGCGTTTCTGTTTTCGGAGGCCACGCCCACTTTCAGCAGGTCATCATTTAGCCATTCCTACAGTGCTTCCAGTCTGTTTTGGTGTTAAAATCGTATTGGGAATTATATCAGTATTACAGTAAATATGTACTTAAAGGTGTAAGCAGATGGAATCCTGACATAGAAAGGTCACAGGGCATTAAGATGTTTGCCTATGCATTTAGCTCATTAATAATCTGAAAATCCATCCAAAAGTTATCCCCTTAGGCCCCACATGCCCTCTGAAACACACCAGTGGTTCATGGGCTAATCCTAAAAAAGCTGCTGTCCTGGGGGTTATTAGTTTTTGGTTAATATAAAAAGCAGTAATCTTATAAGTATTTGTGGTTAGAGTTGTTTGGTTGAAGTAAGGCATGTCACACACACACACACACACACACGGGTGTGTATATATGCACATAGTTTGTTGGATGTGACTTTAGGGGTTTATAGGGTTAGAGGTTTACCTACACTCATTTTTTTCTGTTGCCACAGACTTCTGAGGATGGGGAACTGAAGAGTTTGTCAAAATTTGTCAAAAATCACTTGAAACATAATCATCACGTCAGAGTCATTTGCATGTAATTTGTGCTTGAATTTTTAAATTTTAATAAAGAGATGTGATGTTACAACAATTCCTGGATTAATGAGTGATGCACATTCGTCTGTACTGGATAAATTATATATCTGTACTGCATTGATGCAAATAGTGCATTATCATGGCTACAAGTATTATATTAGTATGTTGCCCAGCAAAAATGTCAGTGCGTGAATTGGGAATTATCTTAGTTTGCTCAGACCCTTTTGAAACTGGCTACTGAGGAATGTTTTCGATGAACCAATATTGTAAAATGTTGAACATTGATTCTCAGTTCCAGATTATTGATAGGCATCACAACAATGTGTTTCTGAATTCATTTCTTCATCCCCCCCCCTAGTTTTTGTGCTGTTTTTTTTTTTTTTTTTTTTTTTTGTTCAAGGTTCTAGATTTTTATTTTATTTTATTAACTTGTGTGCGTGTGTTGCCAGGTTCTTGTCGGCCGGGCGGACATGGTTTGCCCCATCACCGAGTGCAGTGGCTACCTGGAAGAGAGCATGGTGGTGGCGCACCTGGCCAGCGAGGACGTGGCCAAGTACAAGTACTTCCTGGAGCTGAGTCGCCTGGACGCCAGCACCAAGCCCTGCCCCCAATGCAACCTGTTCACCTCTCTGAAGGGCAGAGGTCACCACGGGTCCAGCCGCTCCGAGCAGAGATACAAGGTAGGCAAAAGGCCTTGAAAGGAAGGGGTATATAGTCACAACTTCTTATATAGTCCTTGTCCTTGATGGATTTCTTTTGCTTTTATTTCTGTATACTGTATAGTGTGTGTGCTTTATTTTTATAATTTTTTTTCTGCTTTTCCCCACCGTCCAGTTGAGTGCTTATACCTAAGCGTATACGTCTGCTCTTTGCGATCTCAGCTTTTGTGCTCAGGTAGCGGTAACATTAGCGAGGGGGGTTGGATAACTGCAGGTTCTAAAATGGCTATTGATTTTCTGATTGGAAGAGATTTGCACAGGTTGCCGATTCCTGGAAGTGCAGCGCACGTCTCTGCACTCACTCTAATAAGCAGCGTTCTTCATGTAAATGTGGAAACATAATTGGTGCTTTTTTGATTGTAATGTGTTGAGTCGTGGCAATCATACATGTATTTAATAAGTCATTATAATAATCATGTACAGTTACATGTTAAACAGATTAGAATGAATATTCCAGTATGAACTAAGAAAGCAGCGCGCCTGCATGCTCGTACCTCATGATCTCACGTCTCGACCACGTCCTCTTGCAGATCCTTTGCAGCAAATGCCAGTTTGTGTGGTGCTTCAAGTGCCACGCCCCCTGGCACGAAGGCCTGAAGTGTCGAGATTACAGGAAGGGCGACAAGTTGCTGCGTCACTGGGCCAGCGTCATCGAGCACGGCCAGAGGAATGCTCAGAAGTGTCCGCGCTGCAAGGTGTGAAGCGCCGTCCTCTGGACGCCCCTGGTCCAAATTCCGGAGGCTGCATTTTAAATTCCAGTGCATGAATAGGTCAAAATCTGGTTGCAGTGTAGGGTCAAACAAGGTCGTGCCATTTAGATTTTTCTTTAGGGTTTTGGTTCTGTTCCTCCTTCCCTGCTCTTTTACATTTCAGTATAATGTTTATTCTCTGGATGGGAAATCATAACGCTGTGCCAGCTTGAGTCAGCACAGCAGGGTTCGGGCGTCTCGAGGGTTTGGCTGGCCGTCCCGCCAGCAGCCGGCCTTTAAAGAAGAGATATAAAAAAAAAAAAAAAAAGGTAGAAAGTCCTATGGTAGCAGGATTCACGGCGGCATGAAGATCTGGCATAATGCTGAGAGATGTGGACAGGCTGCTCTGCCCAGCTCGGTGGCTAATTTGTTTAGGCTGTAAATGCCTCGCGAGCCGGTGCGAGTGGGCGACTTTATGGAGCGAAAGCCGCGCTTGGCTGAGTGCTCTGCCGAGAGCTTTCATACCTCGCTGGTGAATTAGTGATGAGGTGTGCACTCAGTATTTTTAGCGCTTTTGTAGGGCTGGGGGGTGTTCCAGTGGCGCCTGGCACTTCCACTTAGTTTTTGTCACTCATTGTTAACACACATCCTTGGGTTGGTTCTTAAGCCAATCTGAGTCTAGCTTTCACAGGAAGGGCAAAACATCTGATATGACAATGCTGAGAAACTAGACGTTTTTGAAATGTGACTGTCCATATATACAAATTTCATTCAAATGGACATTTTACATTGATTGCATTTATCAGACGCCCTTATCCAGAGCATGCTGTTGCCAGATTGGGAAATTATGCATTTAATATTTCATTTCATTAAGTATTGCTTGATTAGCTTAGGTTTTATTTAAATAGGGTACATGAAAGAAACCATTTACCAGCCGACAGTAACTGGTTTGATTTGCATTTTATTTTGCAATTGGCAATTGCTGTAAACAACTGCGGCCCGGTCCCGGCATGTCAACGCACTTCTGTAATTCATTCATGAGTAGCAACATCAGAAATGGTGCACAATTTCCCACAAGGTCAGCCACGTGACTCGTTGTGCTGTTTGTACCGATCTGTGTTGTACTGTTTAATTACCGATCAGATTGTTTTGTAGATTTCTGATCTTCCTTTTGATCCATGTTGGAGAATTTAGAGAGTTGAAACAATCTGTCAATCTTTTCAGTTTTTTCCTGTTTTACGCAAAGGACGACTGAGCATCCAGATTCTTAATCAGCTCCAAATCATTATATTAGAGACACGACAGCTTTTAACTTATTCAATCGGGGTGGTAGTAGCCTAGTGGGTAACACACTCGCCTATGAACCAGAAGACCCAGGTTCAAATCCCACTTACTACCATTGTGTCCCTGACCAATGTTTGGTAATATTATTTCATGAAATTTCCATATCTTCCACAGATTCACATTCAGAGGACCGAGGGCTGTGATCACATGACCTGCACCCAGTGCAACACAAATTTCTGTTACCGCTGCGGGGAGAAATACCGGCACCTGCGCTTCTTCGGTGACCACACCTCCAACCTGAGTGTTTTTGGCTGCAAGTACCGCTACCTGCCCGAAAAGCCCCACCTGCGCCGGCTGGTCCGGGGGTCCGTCTGCAGTAAGTGTCTGAAGTACATCTACGTACCATAAAACAAAAATGCATGTGACCAAAATGCAAATTTCGGTTTTGTCCGTCCGTATTTACAGCAGCTGCCTTCTTGATGTAAACCAATAGTTTTTATAAAATTTTGAATGTACTTCAATTTCAGAACATGGTATACGTTGGAATCAGGAACAGCTAAGTAAGGGCATTTTTTTATGCGGTTAGTTCTGAACCAGAAATAAATTAATGTGAAGTGATTGTCACATGTGATACACAGCAGCACAGCACACGGTGGACACAGTGAAATTGCCCACTGCCGGGGCCAGCTTCCTTCACCGCTAGGCCACCACTGCACCCGCCTGCATGAGGAATCCCGGGACGACAAACTCTGATGCATCTCTTTATTATTCTTCTTCTTTACTCGATCTTACGGTCCGCATGTCATGTGCCAAGGTAGAATGGCTTAGTTCAGTTTCACGGAAGCTAAACGAAACACCCGTTAAAAAAAAATAATAATTTTACATGCACACAATTAACATGTAATCGGTGGTGTAGGTGTAGTACTATACCATGAAATACTGCGCTCTACTAATATCTCATGCCGTAACACGTTCAGAACAGGAGCTTACACCATAACGTTTTTCTAACGGGAAACCGTGGAATATCCTGGAAGCCTGGAGTGTTCTTTAGTACCAGAATAAAAGATCGTTCCAGTGTTGTAATAAAAGACGTGCAAACAAATGCATACCGGCAAAGGACATCAAACCAACGTCAGTCTTTGTGTTGGTTGGGATTTATTTGATTGATGCCGTCTGACCTCGTTCAGACGAAGTGTTGTGTTGGGAGCGGCGTCTGGTGTGTCTTGGCTCGTCGGGGAGTGTTGTGTTTGTGTCGTCTGCTGCCACATTATGTAGTGCTTATTCAGGACTTACACAGACCCTAAAGCCAATATGAAGACGGCGTGACGATGCTCCTTCTGAGAAGCTGTGTTCGTAAACCTTCTCTTATGGTCCTTCCAAGGCCTACAGGCTCCAGGATGTCGATTCAGTCACGCACATGATCACGGCAGATTTAATCAAACACTGGCAACCCTGCAGCGTTTTCCCGGCTATAAAATCCCGCCCCGCAGGATAGAAATGCGTCACGAAGGGGGTGCAGAAGTGAAATTTACTGTTTCCATTTACATGTCCAGTGTAGTAATTTTGTGTAATTTATATGTTTGAGCGTCTCTGTGTATTATTCATTGATGGAAAGTAAATGCAATATGGTTATGTTGATTTTCACTGCAAAATAATTAATGTTCCTCCTCATTCCAGATGATTGCAGTAGAATTTGTAAATGTGTGTGTGTATCCACAGTGAGTAAACTGATCGTGGCTCCGGTGCTCATCGTGCTGGTGGTGGTGGTCGGCGCTCTCGCTCTCGTCATTGGTAAGACTCCACGTATGCTTCTGTTGTCATGGTTCTAGAGGTCAGCGAGTCAGGTGGCTGACCTTGTGGGAAATTGTGCACCATTTCTGATGTTGCTACTCATCAATGAATTACAGAAGTGCGTTGACATGCCGGGACCGGGCCGCAGTTGTTTACAGCAATTGCCAATTGCAAAATAAAATGCAAATCAAACCAGTTACTGTCGGCTGGTAAATGGTTCCTTTGTCCCCCTGTTGATATTTCCAGTTCACTTATTAGATTTCCGTAACACAATAAGCGACGTAATATGTACCTATATTGGATGCCAGGATCATGTGACCTGATTAAAATGATGAAATGTTCTGATAATGATGAATGTTCTGACTGATGTCTGAAAAGGGATTGGGGCTCCACCGACCATGACATACAGTCTTATCCTCTGTGCAGGTTTTGTACGGATTTATACTGATATTGACTGCCATCCAGGGCCTGCACTTCATTTGAACCCAAACTCTGCTTGCATAGGCTCTAGGTGGAAGGTGTCCCAGATCTGGAATAGCGACCTTAAAAATGAGTAGATGGATGAATGGCGATTATTTCATGCTGTGCATGTTATATGCTTTAGGAAAACTGAAGACGATTAGGAAGTCACTCTTAAATATAATTGTTATACAAAATATCACTGAAATGATTGCATCTGGATGGGGTGTGTGTACAGTGCAATAATAACCGATTAGATAAAGGGATTTGGTAAAAATGAAATAAATAATGCCAATTCACTTCTGTTAATGTCAAGGTCATCAGATGGTTTTGTGGTGTTGCGTGGTTTTTGACTGTTCGAGTGCACGTGTTTTCTGCTTTTGAGTTGTTTTTGGTTTTTTTGCAGGTCTTTTTGCGTTTCCCATCTACTGCCTGTGTAAGCGGCGCAGGAAGCGATCACAGGGGGCCGGACGCTGGCTGTGCTGAGACCACCCAGTGCTGATCATGCTGGACATGGACCACCAAAACCCCAATCAAACCCCTAAGAAGAAATGCCTGGCACAGAAGGTGGCATTTATCCCCAGGCACTGCCACTACACACACACATACACACACACACCTTTAGACCCTTTAGCACGTTGGCCATGTGGGACTGAAGCGCTTGCATAAACCCCCACCCACCCAAAGCTTCTTAAAAATGTCTCTTACATGCATCCTTGTGGTAAGGTCATCGCCATGGTTATTGCACAACATAGACTCCTGAATTTACTCGAGAATGGAGCTTCGCAACTTGTTGCATCAGCACATTCGCCCCCATTCCCAGAAGGACTTGGGACAGAAGTGGGCACTCCACTTCTGCCACTCTCCTACTGTAAGACTGACCATGATATAGGAACAATCTGAGGCCTCATCATCTTCACTTTTCTTTTTTCCGACTGGATGGCTGGACAGTGAGTCGTTGTGCAGATGCAATCCAGAAAGACCTTACTGCTTTGTGGAATGCTGATATGGGTCGCCCCACCCGGCTGTCGCTTAGTAATGCAGACAGACAGATATACAGATACGGCGTAGCAGCAACTGAATTTCGCCACTCGACTGAATAAAGCACCACCCATTTTCGAATTCCCAAAGCTGGCGGCAGCCGTTAGGTAGCACTAAACGGTTGTTCTGATGGACTGGTGTTCAGCAAGTGATCCTCATCCTTGGATTGAATGCTCACCAGAGGACACGCGATTTTGGTGCTGACTGGAACAAAGGTGACTGGGTTCGAAACGTGCCCCGGAGTGCTGTGCCAACTTTACACTGGTATTTGCATCACTGGCAGAATGCAACACTGGGACCGAGCAGGAGGTATTTAAAAACTGGACGCAGCGTCACTTTAACAACACTGGAAACACAGTCACGGTGCATGGAGTCAGGAACACCAAAAAAAAAAACGCTCTGCTCACTTGATCTGCACCCATGCTGTGTGTCCTACACTCTTACGTTATTTGAACCCGAGTTGGAAGGCAGTACGTCTAGCTGGGAGAGGTCAAGGCAAATCCCTCTAGATGTGAACTGGAGATTTTAAGAGGTGCCACAATCATCAGATGTACTACTTTCCCCACCGTAACGGACTCCCTCCTTTTTAAACATTTTTTTTTGTTTGTATATTTTTTTCTTCCGGTTTTGCACATGGGAAGTTTTTACGTGGGAAGGAGTGAAATAGGGAAGTACGTTTCATATGCAGGTGTATTTAACAAAGCATGCCAATGTTATTTATTGTATGATTTAGCCAGTGTCAAACTTGCTTACACTGTGTTCCTCTTCCAAGAGCATTTTAAAGATGCATCACATGTCTTTGTTCTGTAAGTTATCTTGTCAGGGATCTTCTTCTACAAGTCAGTTGTGTGGCTTTTTGAAACCTACACTTTTTTTTTTTTTTTTTTTTTTTTGTTTTGTTCGTTTCCTGCTGTCGATCTCAGCGGAAGCCGCAATCAAGTGTAGTCTTTGCTTCCCGACAATCAAGCATCACTCAGTGCTGTTTGTCATTGCCATTTGAGCAGGAGCACCCCTTGGAAGCCCACACAGAGGGCCCAGTGGCACCAGTGGCTGCCTCTTTAGCTTTAATGGTTGCCTAGCAACAAAGAGTTCATGCCACCCTGCCCGCCTCGCCTCACCCGTTGCTGTGTGGCACCTCCTGGAGCTGAAGGAAAGGGGATCAGGTTCACAGATTTAAATTTAGGGTAAAGATTCTTCTCAGGGACTATAATAAGAAAATTGTTTGATATATGTTTTTTTGGTTTTTTTTTTTTTTTTTTTACCCCTAATGAGTTTTTAATGGAAAAACTTTTCTTTTTAACTGGGGAAGGAGAGGAAAAGTTACCTTTTGATATCATTTTGGTATTAAATGCTGCTGTCATTAATTAGCCTTCTGAATTTTTCTTTTTGTTTTTACTGTTTGTTTTTTTTTTTTTTTTTAAACCCATTGTTCGAAAACTGAACAATTGTGTTGTTACTATGAAGATTATCCTGTGCCTTTTAAAACTGTTTATACGGGAGCCAATTGCATACTTTTATTTTCCAAAAATTACGGTTTCTGAGCCCTACTTTTGAGAGACCTCAAGATACCGAAGCTTTAAAAGAAATGGTCAACTTTGTACAGAGCTCTAGTAGCAGTTCGTACACCCAAGACGAACGACAAGAGAATTGTGTTTTTCCTACACTTGTGCGCACCTTCAGGTATACAGATAAAGAGTCAAGTCCTACATGCACCTATGTATTCCTCTTTTGGTTGTGGTTCTCTGTTGAAGCACTTTATCTGGAGAGGCTGGTTTGCGTCCGGTGTTCGGCAGCAGACGTGCATCTTTATCATGTGGAGTTGTGGAATGAATTAAACAGCTGTTGTGAAATGCCACGGCGTGTTCGGCTCCAACTTTTTATTGCGTAACAGATGGTGGGCAAATTCTTGGGAATAAACAGACATTGCAAATCAGTACAAAGCGACTATGGGTGATGCATAAAATATTTATCCATCTTCTAGGTCAATGAGAATTAAAATTGTTGACATTTTTGCAGATTTGTTAACAAAGAATAACTGAAACATCACATGGTCCTAAGTATTAAGACCCTTTGCTCAGTATTTAGTAGAAGCACCCTTTTGATCTAATACAGCCATGAGTCTTTGTGGGAAAATTGAGCACCTTTCTCACACCTGGATTTGGGGATCCTCTGCCATTCCTCTTTGCAAATCCTCTCCAGTTCTGGCAGGTTGGATAGTAAACGTTGGTTGACAGACATTTTTAGGTCGCTCCAGAGATGCTCAATTGGGTTTAAATCAGGGCTCTGGCTGGGCCATTCAAGAACAGTCCCAGAGTTGTTGTGAAAAAACTCCTTCATTATTTTAGCTGTGTTCTTAGTCATTGTCTTGTTAGAAGGTAAGCCTTCGCGCC
This sequence comes from Denticeps clupeoides, assembly GCF_900700375.1. Classification (NCBI taxonomy): domain Eukaryota; kingdom Metazoa; phylum Chordata; class Actinopteri; order Clupeiformes; family Denticipitidae; genus Denticeps; species Denticeps clupeoides. Next base: position 10,808,043 of record NC_041720.1, on the reverse strand, counting down.
GGTCTGAGGTCCTGAGCACTTTGGAGAAGGTTTTTGTCCAGGATATCCCTGTACTTTGCTGCATTCATCTTTCATTTGACCTTTCACAGCATGATGCTGCCACCACCATGCTTCACTGTTGGGACTGTATTGGACCAGTGTTGAGCCTGTTTTTCTCTACACTCATCACTTAGAATTAAGGTCACAAAGTTATATCTTGGTCTCATCAGTCCAGATAATCTTATTTCTCACTATCTTTAAGTCCTTCAGATGTTTGCTTTTTAAAAAAGAAAAAAAAAAAAAACTCCCATGTGGGCTTTCATGTGTCTTGCTTACGTTGGTCAGATCTGTGCCTGGCCACAATTCTGTCTCTGAGCTCTTCAGGCAGTTCATGATTTTCGTCTGCTCTGACATGCATTGTGAGCTGTAAGGTCTTATATAGACGGGGGTGTGGCTTTCCTGGTCAAGTCCAATCAGTATAATCAAACACAGTGGGACTCAAATGAAGGCATAGAACCATCTCGGGGATGATCAGAAGAAATGGACAGCACCTGAGATATATATATTAAATATATATCACAGCAAATGATATAAACAGTACTGTAATATTTTTTAAGTTTTTTTTGTTAATAAATCTGCAAAAATGTCAACAATTCTGTGTTTTTTCTGTCACATGAACAAATGAAATATTTACTTTCTATACCCACTGTATTTCATGGTGACATATTTAGATATGTGCAATGTTTACAGGTGGGCATGCATAAGCAGTACCTGTATTTGCCCACCTGAAAGTACAGCAGTTTGCACCCAAAGGCAAGTTGAGGTTATTACAACAGGTCACACACACACACACACACACACACACACACACACACACACACACCCACACCTTAAATTATTTCTAAATGTGGCGTGGCTAGACTTAATCCATCTGTTGTGGAATGTTCTTTGAACAATTGGACTTCGTGCCTGGGTCAGCACAACTGCATGGGCCGCAACTGACCAGTGTTCAGAATATCAAAAGGGATTATGGTATTAAAATCGCTTTTAAAGATCTCATTGTTCTCATTTGTTTTGCTCAATGTGAAATCTGTTTTGACCTCTAATTTGAAATAGGTTGATCTTGCAAAAATAGAATATAAATTTTACCCATAAATATGCTTTGAACAGTGATTTGTCTGAATATCCGCTAAATACTATGAAGGGGGAGGACTAATCCTTAAATAAAATTGATCATATTCTTAACTCTTAGATGGATTTATGAATGCCAGATCTATAGTCTTGAGTTTGAGTATAATATAGTCCACAAACAGCTATTAGATTTTTTAAATGAATTCATATCCCAGTGGTAATGATTAATTATTTGACAACTGAAGCACAATGCAGGTCTACAGTCTATGATTAGCACAATTTTCTTTCTAAGGGAAATCATTATAATTTTTATCACTAAACATTGTGCATTTCATTTTCATAAGGATGCTGTGATGTTCCAAAAACAGTAGAATATCAACTCTTAACCGATACACATGGTTAAATGCCTTTAAATGTAATGTAAATGTAATTATCAGTTGCCCTTATCCAGAGTGACTTACAAACAGTGACCGTCCCCCTGAAGACACTCAGGGTTAAGGGACACAATGGTAGTAAGTGCGGTTTGAACCTGGGTCTGTGGTCTTCTGGTTCACAGGTGAGTATCTCCCTCCTGGCAGGGGAGATACTGGGATCAAGAAGGCAGTTCCCCCATGGCGAGGCTCAGCCATTGCACTCCGGCTGTGCTGACCCCTGCGATTTCCCAAAATGTGAGACTCTCAACTGCATAATTTTTTAAGGGGCAGGGGTGACCTAGCCCCATAATTGGAAGGTTGCCGGTTCAAATCTCGATCCGCCAAGGTGCTACTGAGGTGCCACTGAGCAAAGCACCGTCCCCACACGCTGCTCCCCGGGCACCTGTCATGGCTGCCCACTGCTCACCAAGGGTGATGGTTAAAAGCAGAAGACATGTTTCATTGTGTCACCGTGTGCTGTGCTACAGTGTTTCACAATGACAATCACTTAACTTTCCATAAAAATAAAAAAAAGTGTTACACATTTGTGTTTTTTTTCCCCTCGTCTTTTCCATTTTTTCTGTAAAATATGGACCAGACTAAGAGGTGTTTTTACCTCGTTTCTACAGAAGAGGGCGCAATCATACAAAAAGCAGCTACCAGTGTAACACGTAACCTGTATAAATCGCATACTGTATAATAATGTAATTTACCTCTGAACATTTACAGCATTTATCAGACGCCCTTACCAAGTGCGACTTACAATCAGTAGTTACAGGGACAGTCCCCCCCTGGAGACACTTTAAGTGTCTTGCTCAGGGACACGATGGTAGTAAGCGGGATTTGAACCTGGGTCTTCTGGTTCACAACATTCCGAAAGCCCAGTAATTAAGCGAGGGGCGAATTATTCACCACTTCCGGGAAATCCGCCGGTTTGAGGAAGATGCTGATGCTGCCGTCGTGCAACATCTCGTGGCGGCGGGAGCAGGTTCACCACCGCCGCGTGGCGACAGGGGGCGCTGATGTACTTGTTCCGCGCGCAATTTGTAGCCCTCCAACTTCCCGCGATAAAAAAAAGGGGCTCGCAACTCGTTGAAAATAAAATTCGATTTCTAAAATGACGACGATATATACCACAAACTGCAACGCCGCCGGGTGCGCGGTCTGAATCCACGGAGGACCCCGCGTACACTAAGCCGGACGCGGCCATTGGCCGCGGGCTCGTTCCCCGCCCACGGAGGCGGCGCGGACCGCCGGGAACCGGGGAACCGGGGAACCGCGGAGTCGCGTAAACAAGGAGCCGCGGCCGGAGACTCGGAGCCGTTTCTGGACTGGACAGGCGGCATGGAGCCTCGGCAGCAAGGTGAGGGCTTTCTGAAGGAGGCCAGCAACATAACGTCGCCGAATCTTATGAGTGCAAAAGGTGTTTATTACTAAAACTCTACTATAGAAAAAGAAATAGATGTCGGGTTTATAGGATAGGGCGCATCAATTTAGAATAATTGACAAATCTACGCATACTACACTTAGTCTGTGTGATTTGCTCATATTTTTTTTTATATGGCATTATTACACACAATAACCCCTTCAAAAAGTCAAGCGTATCGACATTTGAAACTTGTTTTTGGCTTATTTATTTATTTTTAATGCCCGAAGCATATGACTGGCCCGCCGCCACCCACGTGACCACCCGGAGATAATAATAATTAAATTATAGGACGCTGGTGTGTGTGAAAGAGTTTTATTGTAGGCGTGCGAGATCCTGTTTCCTCCCTCGTGTCAGGTGCTGACCATGTCAGAAAGTGTGTGTGTGTGTGTGTGTGTGTATGTGTGTGTGTGTGTGTAACCCACTTTATTTTTTGTCTCTCGTCCCATAACCGAACTGCATCAGAGCTGTACTCTAGTGTTCTGAGTCCTGAATCGGTTGATTGGGGTAAGGCCGCATGCTGATGAGTGCTTTGTTAAAGCCCCGTTCCTGCACCCGCCGTTGTTGCCTCTTACTTGTGTGCTGTAAAATGTCCGATTCTGCACATTAGCCTGTAACATTTTCTATGTCGGCATTTAAAAAAAGGGGATTTTGAGAATAAAGTAATAACTATACTAGATAAAAAAATAATAACGAGATTGCAGTATAAGAATTGTCCATACTGCATTGAGGGCTTGATGACTAGCAAAGTTCCATTCCTTCTCGGTCGATCATTTTAAAGTTCATTCCGATGAACTTTAGACACGTAACCTTTTAGACAAGAAGGTGTAGCCTGTCATCTTCATCAAAAGTGGCCATGTCTTCTTTCTGCACTTTAGTGTTCTAATGACAATATGGGCGTGGCCATGTTGATACCATTTTGACTTTAATCTCGTAACTTCATACTTTGTCTGTTCAAAATTATCCTCAAAATCCTTTATTTTTAGTCGGTGGCCCTAAAACTCATAATGTTGTACTCAGAACCAGTAAAAAAACCTGCTACAGGGCCGGCATATGTAAAAATGTGTGTGTGTGTGCGTGTTCTCTTGCTGTAATTCTGTGTTAATTATTCTTCTCCTTCTTTTTTTGCAGAAGCTTGTAATGATTTCGTTCTGTGTAAAATGTTCAGTAGAGACGCATCTGAACTGTTGTGTGCAGTGAATGTTCCGCCGTATATCATTACGTTGTAGAAATACGTCTCAGGGCGCCGACTCTCTGGATCTTTGAAGCGGTGCGTTAAAAATGACTGACGTTTGTTTCTTTAATGCCTCCCAAATGAAGACAGGGAACATTTCCGGACAGGTATGTTGCATTGTGTGTGTGTGTGTGTGTGTGTGTGTGTGTGTGTGTGTGTGTGTCTGTAAGAGAAGCAGATCTGTCAGCCAGCGGCATTTTGCAAATGATTTCATCACAGATTGATCCAGTCCAGCTTCCGGCTACATTTATAGAGGACCATCTCTTGACTCTTCGTGTTGCTTGATGCTCGTGTGGCCAAGGCAACGGCTCCGGGTTAAATCCAGTCAGATAATCCGAGAGGAAAATCCCCCTGATTACTCCCACACTGCCAGAAATGATGCAACCGTCATCTGAGGAGCGGCATTAAAGCTGCAGAGGTCAGACAGGACACTTCCTTGAAGTCCCTCAGAGATGCAGGACCAGCTTTGGTACATTTAGTACAGGTTGTTGGACCTGCAGCTGAAGATTTTTTTATGATGTTCCTGTAGAAAATCATTGTATCTGACCACATTTCCTTAACTTGCTCTACAAGCATCATGTGTTGGAGGTTTTTTTTTTTATGAGGAACGAATGTTTGGCTCGATTGACCTGAGCAGACAACAGTGTCTCTCATTGGCCAGGGAACGTGTGAAAGTTGTTCATTACCCTCCTCTGATGAGGCTCAAGCCGCCGAGGGGACACTGGGCCGTTTGTCGTTGGCATCTGTGGCGTCTGCGAAAACAAAGGCCACTTTGAGGAGGTGGCGTGGAAGCCGAAGAGCCAGCGAAGGAGCAGGCGAGCGGCAGGGGGAGATTAGTGCACGGCCGAGTTGTGGCCACGACGCGGGCGATGCTGACCGAGCCAGACAGAGGACGTGGCGGTGACGTGTTCTGACGGAGATGCAAAATGACTGGCCGTAAATTCGAGGAAGGGATGTAGAGATGTAAATAAAACCCAGGAGATGAATGTTTCTTGTTCCCTTCTTCAGTCGAGGTTCAAATAAGGCTCTGGAATCATGAGCAGTATTACGGTTTTCTACTTAAATGACAAATAACAGTAAAGGTTTCCAATTATCTGAGTGGTGGTTGTAGCTCAGTCCTCCATATTCTTCAGGTTTCCTTTCATCCACCTCGCTTTAGTGTTGAACCCTGATTATATTTTCCAAAAAATTAAAAGCACCCTTGGGTCACCCTTGGGTTCCATTCCTGGAAAAAGTATGTTTCCAGGTGACCTTGTGACCTTGAATGAAGGGACCCTGTCTTTGTCAGGTCATGGTGTTCATCAAATTTTACTTGATTAGTTGTTAAAAGTTCATACAAGAAGCCCACCTTTCTAGCTTTGAACTCTGGTTTCGGTTTGGTGACGGTACGTTTATATGAAGTGATTGAAAGCAGACTTTTAAAATACACGTAACACCATAATGACAAAGGATATTGTGCTGCTAATTGTGAAGTGAAGGGGTGGTAGTAGCCTAGTGAGTAAAACCTATTGAGTAAAATCTTGCCTATCAACCATAAGACCCGGGTTCAAAACCCACCTACTACCATTCTGCCCCTCAGCCAGACACTTAACTCCAGGGGGGACTTTCCCTGTAACAACTGATTGTCTGATAAATGCCAGAACCGAAAAACGGAAATGGATGTCCCCCCCATGCATGTATACTGGGACAAGAACAGCAGCTGTAGCCAGGAGTGGATCTAGCCTGTTTGGTGTCCTGGGCGAGCTCCTGGCGTCCCCTTGTCCATCTTCCATCCATGTTATTTTTGCACTCCAGTTTCATATATATATATATATTAGTGCGATATGACACAACCCAGGAAAAATCTGCTGAGAGATAATAAGCTTGGACTGACAATATTATAAATGAAATGTGCTTTATTTGGAAGCCCCCCACCCCCCTCTCCTTTCGACAGGTTGTGTGCGAGACAAGCAGGCGAACCAAGGTCTTCATGCTCATGCCCCATATATATGGCTGTGGTTTAGAAAACACATTGGTGCAAATTCTATATCATAATGTCAGGTGCTTTCATGTTGGTTTTTATTTGTTTTATTTTGTGAGCTGGTTAATACTAGATGCGGCTCCAGCCAGTCAGAGAATCTCCCGCCGCCACCGCCCCTCGCTCCCCTCCACCTCTGCGGCAAGCAGCAGATGCACCTCACAAAGGGAGGGCACTCTTACTACCCGCAAACGGGCTATAGAAAACTGATCAGTGCCCATGCAATCCCAAAAATGCTGCCCCCACCATGATGCTGCCCTGGGCAGCCACCCATGTCGCTTATAACAAAAACCGCCACCGGCTGTGGCTGTAGCTCGACTGGACTGAACTGAGCTGAAATGCAGTAACAGAAGATCGGCCGAAAAGCTCGAAAGGGGACTTTATGAGAATATTGTGGAGGCCCGAAGCTGCCATAGAGGTTTCCCCTTGTGTGTAATTTGTACTGGCACATTAACAGTAAAACACAAAATCCGGACCAAGACGGTCTTTCGCGATCAGATCTTTGTGGTTCTGGTGTTCTAAATCTGTAGGACAATGGCGATGATTGTTCAGTGTGCATAATGGGGTTGCCAAGGAATATACCTCAGGCATTAACAGTAAGAGGCTTGCCAGAGCCGGCCCCAGGACAGTGAGCCAAGGGCGGGGTGCACACATCACTTACTCAAACCCTCAGACCTACTCCAGCATATTTACACAATTCTTCTTCAGATGTGGAAAAAACTGTTTGCTCATAGCTTAGTGAAATGGGTATTGTTGTGCTAGAATTACATAACGTGTCGATCGCTACTTCAGTTACATATTTAGATGCTGCCAGTACATTGAGACATCTTGACCAACTTAATGCTTAAAGGTCCCCTATTCTGAATATTTACATTTACAGCATATACCAGACGCCCTTATCCAGAGTGACTTACAATTAGTAGTTACAGTCACAGTCCCCCCCTGGAGCAACTTAGGGTTAAGTGACTCAATGGTAGTAAGTGGGATTCGAACCCGGGTCTTCTGGTTCATAGGCGAGTGTGTTACCCACTAGGCTACTACTAGGCTACTACCACCCTATATTTCACTTTGTGAGATTATTTATCATTAATACGAGTTCCCCTGGCCTGTCCGTGGTCCTGCAGTGGCTAGAAATGGTGATATTTGTAAAGAGTGCTTTGGCCATTCTGCATCGCCGTTCAGGATCTGGAATTTCTCCCCTTATGTCATCATAAGGGGAAAGGTTACCTCCCATTCCTCATGCGTTGTCCGCCCATAGAATTTCCCACCCCTCCCCTAAAAAAGTAACTCCACTGAACATCATGGCTTTGCAGTTGCTCGATGGTTGGATGTAAAAATGACCACAAATGTATTTTTTTAGTCCCGTAACATGAGACTCTGAAGAACCAGTGGGTTAAAAAAAAATAAATTCTGGAAAATGTCGACATGACTTCCTGTTTGTGGCAACTCCTCATTAGCATTCAAAGCTACAGATACTGAAACAGCGCGTCCTGGGGGAATCTCGTTGTGTGACTGGTTAAGAGTGGCTGTAATTTTGCACCACAGCTGAATTTTGCAAAGAGACTTCAGATGCAGTCTCTTTTTGCTATATATAAGCAAAAAAATCATAATTCATACGGTACTTTAAACAAAGGTTTGAACCAATGTTCTTTTTGGTCAACATGTGCAACGCAAACTATACAGTTTATTACTACAAAACTGTTTCATCACCCCTGACAGCTCCTTCTCAGATTGTTAATCATAAATGTTTTTTCCTGCTTTTGATTATAGGTTTGGGAACCAGAAATTACATTTCATGTTCTGATTGGTACTGTTAGATGTGATTAAATTGGTTGGTTGATTGAAGCTTCCCAGGCATGGGCCTGAGAACCAACAGATCTGGCTGTAGGGAACCGATGCTTCAAGAAGATGAGTCTTTTATCTATTGCACGTCCACATGGTTAGTGGGATGTAGGGATGGATTTATGATTTGAACAAAGGAACCAATCTCTTTATCTATGACTCCATCTCCACATGATCCTCAGAACAAACACTATGTTTGAGTAAATAAAAGGAATACTGCCTCTGATTAGTGGATATCATGTGAGGCGGCGTTCGCTCAGCCTCCATCCGGGTGAAAGAGCTGTTTTAGGATTGAACTGTACCCCTCTCCATTGCCTTCTCACGCCACTAATTCCTCACCACAGGCTCATTTTCCTCTTTCTACCAAAGCATTGTGGGGTTTTCTTTTTTTGGTTGTTGTTTTATAGCGGGGGTTATAGTGTCAGTATCTAGCTAGAAATAATGGGGTTCTATTCAAGATGAGTTTATTTGAAAGAGCAGTTTGAGCACTTAACTGAGTGCCGCCTTAAATAGGCTGCAGTTATTATGCATACGGGAACAGCGAAAGAGGATACACGGGGAGCGGTTTAACTGTTCAACTTCCTCAGCTTTAGTCAAATTTGTTGACAGGTTCACTGGAGTTCGGACAGGCTTTTTAATCCAAGCCCAATCATGTGACTGTATATTACTGGATCGGACATCTGGGGTTAGAAATCAGTCCAATTTTTCCACGAAAAAAAATAAATTGCCCATTAAAATTTCACACTGTGAACCAGAACTGACTTCAATGAATTTCTTCCTTTACTGCAATTACATAACCATTATATTTTTCTGCTCTTAGCATACTCAAACTACTAATATTTGAATATGCACACTTAATTGAATGTTTAGTTGTGAAAGAGGAAACTAACTGGTATTATCAATGATAAATATTAAAATTAATGCACTGCCACTGCTGTAAATGGCTAATAAAAGGGTAGAAATCTATATTTTTTGATCAGCTTGTCTGTAGAAGGGACATCTGGCCCAGCCTGGGGAGGTTCTGAGGCTCTTAATCAAATCAAGTCATACGTTTTGTGGTAATTGTGTTATGCAGTTACAGGATCACAGGTTTAGTCTGTGCCTCTCCTGTCAGTGGTGAAAGTAGTGGGCGCCCTGTCCTGGTCCTGTGTAGGTGATCCTGGCTTTCTGTTTTATTAGAGTGACAGGTATTGACAACAAGCCCTATCTGATTGTGTCTGCTTAAAGGTCAGGCAGCAAATGAATCTGTTTAAATACAGATGCATGAAAAATCATTTTCTGCTACACAGTTTGAGTCCACTTAGAGAGAAAGGCCACTGTAGATGATTATTAGTGATCACAATTTTCCTAAGATGAAACATTTCTATCATACCATTGTGCTATGTCTTCCAACAACCTGTTCCCAACCATAGGACCAACCATAGGGTTGGTTCTTGAGTAACATAACCATCAAAACAAATGATGGAATATCTTTTGGAAGAACAATGTTCATCTCTCCAGAAGACTGGAGAACCTGTAACTCTGAAGCTCTTCTAGTGACCCACTAATCTTACTGTGACACTTTGTTGGTTTATACTTGAGTAACTCCATTTTACTTCTGTGGTAGGGCTGGAGAGGTGGATTTGTCAAAACAGGGCAACAGTTTATGGTCTGAGATAGCAGCTGTAGGGCAAATACACTGGATCATCCTGTCACTTTCTCTGTAAATTAGTGCAGTTTGCTGGCTGCTGAGGTTTCTGTCCCATCAAATCTGGTTGCTCTTGTCTGTGCCAAATGCAGTTAACAAAGAACCACAGCAAAATCCGTGTGCAATACAGTATGGTGAACACATTGACCATGTGACAGTGAACTGGATGCAGTGAACTGGATGACCATGTGAACTGGATGCTGGCTGGACAAAATGGCCGTTCTCTTTGGCCTGGTTAGAGGAAGTGTTGAACATGCTCTCTCGACTCTGGAGTTTCTTGCGATGAACCTTCCATTCTATGTGTAAGAAAAGGTGGTGCTTAATTGTGTCTTGGGGTCCAGTGTGGAGTCTTGCTGTTTTCACGGTGATGGACAGATGAAGACTGTAAGCTGTACTGAAGTGTTGATACCATGAAAACGTAATTTGCAGTCATATTGTTGTGTGGTCTGTTTGAACGGAGCGGCATGTGCTTTTAAGGGCATTTTGAATTTAATATCAATGCTTATCATTTTGTTACATTTATTATTGTTATTTATTGTTATTATGTAGTTACATAGTAATACAAAGTAATGCTCAAGTTAGTAACTGTCTGTATATTTGTTTAGTTTGCAAAAATTAGATGAATGCATTTATCTAAAACCTAGCAAGCGGTAACTGTTCACGAACGATATTTAAAGAGGTTGTAGTTTTATGGAAAAAAAAAATCAGCCAGTCACAATAAAAGGTTGTGTTGTTGCATGTTTTGACGTTTAATCTACCACCAGATCCTTATAATGTCCTACAGAGGGGAGTCAGGAGGTTATCATGTAGTGGTGCTATTTGCAGTAGTCGAGTTGTAAAAACAAATCTGGAGGGGTGGTGAATTTTATTGCTTGTCAGACATATTATGTGCTGATGACAGTGCACATGGTGGGAGACCAACTGTGTACACTTTTTATTGTTTTTTTAAGCAAAAACACAATTTATATATTCAACTATCCGAAAACAGCATGCATGGTGTGGATGTTACACGTCAGATACTCGTCAGATTTACTCCCAAAGCAGTCAGGTTGGAATTATTGGCCCTGTTGGCTTGCCGTACGAAATTTACGTATCATTATGGTGTCCTTAACATTTGCCTATGAAATCCTTTTTTTTTTGTTGCCTAAATTCCTTTTTTTCATTTACATTTTTCTGGATTGCATGTTTTATAAACGTATTTATTCACCTAAAAACTGTGTAGTTGTGGAGTGGGTGTGAAAAAAACAATATGAAAATCACATTTAACCACTGTTCAACAAAGTTAAACTATTTCACAATATTACACATTCTTCCATTTGTAAAACAAAATTTGAAATGAACACAAAAAAAACTATAAAATAAACAAACATTGGGGAGACCTGAAATACAAAAAGTTGTGCCCACTTGCATAATGTTCTGGAACCATAATAATAAATTCACGTTTTGAATCAGCTGATTTGTTTGCATGACCAAGAGTTTGCTGAACTGCTCGGAGTTGGACGAGTTTGCGCGGAACCGATCGGGCAAGTGGTCCGGATTCGTGTTTACATTGCGTTGGTGTGCGAACATCCCACCTCTGTGGAAGGCCATGTGTGCCATACACCTTAATCGGCAACACGTGTGGTGGGCTGCACCTGTCAGAAAAGCGAATTATACGCAATTCTGCATTTTAAGGTGGATTCCACAATTTTGTCCGAATTAACTCAGCCCCCTCAACTCAACATGAGTATTTGAATTGAACCCAGATTGTGACTCTGAACCTCAGACTTTGCTCATTTTACAGGCCTGTTGGAGACAGAACCTTTACAGGAACTGGATGAAGAGATGGTGTCTGAGGTGGACCTGAACCACAGCATTACTGACGAGGAGAGAGAGGAGATGAACAATGAGCTGATAAAGGTACAACAGTCTATTAATAAGCGACTATGAGGGTTGTTTTGTGTGCAGAAACACCTACCTTGTACTTATAGTCTTTGAAATCTTTATGTCCAGCTAACAGATAATCTGACTATACATACTATACATTTTAACTTCAATCCAATGGTAGACTATGTGAATGTAGCCAGTCTATGTTAACATGGCCAACAAGGAAATTCTGTTGGGAATAGACCAATTTTATTCTAATATAAAACAAAGAAAAAGGTTCCTACAGAACTTTGTGTAATAGCATAATTATACATGCTGCACAATGAAACCTGTTGCACTAACTGCACTACAGCAGGGGACATCTTCACTAAACGAAATGAATAATGTCTGGAATTATGAAAGGATGTTGGGATCAGTGCACATGGTTGAATTGTGTCAACAAATTTAGGTATTTAGGAGTATCATGGACTTTTCTTTCCACATCATCAGCTCATAAATAAACACATTCATGCTTTACTTTAGTGACTTCAAGTTTTATATATTAGCTATTATTGTATTAATTTTGTGATCAGTAGAATTTATGCATTTTACACCTGCAAAAACTGTAATTTGCTCTCTGTTATAGGACCAAAGTAATCTTACAATTTTAAATGATGCGCTGTCATTATCATCAAGGGCCATTTATTCCATATATGTACATCTGTACCTTTGTCAGTGGTGTGTTGTTGGCACTCGTCCATGCTGCCCCAGCTTTAAGGGTTTTGGCTGGTTTGAATTAGGGCTGAGTTAACAAGTTATTCACTGTGATTCATATAGATTTTTTATTTAGAATCTTCAATTTAACACAGTTATCACAGCCCTGGCTTATTTACTCCTTGTGTAGCTTCTGACATATGATGTTTTCTCCCTTCGCCCATTACGGGTTGCCACAGTATATCTACTGGTCTGGATATTAGCATTCGTCAAAAGTTTTACACAGGATGCCTCTTCATTTACCAGGGCTTGGGACCGGCACCAAGAAATGCACGTCACATGTGTCCCCAGTTGCTGGATTGGCAATGACCTATGACACGCATAATGCATAATTCATCCCAGCCAAAGACAATCCCTGTGTAAAGAAGAAAGTGGACCCTGAAAACGTTTTCATGGTGTTTTGGGGTATGCCATCTGAATCCTTAGAGAGAATAAAATGACTGACCGAATCCAGAAGACTAAAGTAATCAGCATTACGTTTGCAGGGTGTTTAATGAAAAATAATAAAATAATTATACCACTTTCCCACACATTTCTCTCAAGCTTTACTCATATTTAATAACTATTCAGTAATTGCAATTTATTTTTTCGAATTAATGTGATTGTAATGCAACTACTGGCTGAGGCAGAATGGACTCTCCTTCCTCTCGTTGGTGGACACATGACCTGTGGCTTTTGTGTTGTTCTGGCCTTTGGTCGCATGCACTACAGAACCCACTGATCTGTGTGAGGCAAAACAGGAGATGGCTGCTGTTTGTCACCTGAAGGCAGAAATAACAGTGATTACTGTGCCAGTGCTTTCAGAAGGTTGTCTTGTGCTCAAAAGCTGGAACATGAAGGGCTTTCACTTTGCATAGTTCATGCATGTAAAATGACTGCAGTGATAAAATTCTGTGTTATGCGCAGATAACAGGATGTAATTATGTGTCTGTATTTTGCATCAAGAGCATCAACACTATATTATATTATTTTTGTGGTTCTTAAAGGTGTTTACCATGACACAGTTGATTCAGGAGACCTATCCTACCTTTCAACAGTTTAGGGTTATTTAGAAAGTTCCTTGATTTTCCATGAAAAGAAAAATAAAAGGAGTTGTATTTATTCAATTATTATTGACTATTTTATGTAATTATGTAGTTGAACCCACATCTCCTGATACCCTAGACACCGTACTAGTGTGAATTTGGCCGAATTTATTGCTTTTTTAATCAGTGCAATTGTTTCAGCCATACTAAAATAATTGGAAAGGTTTTTTAACAATGAAGGAAGTGATATACTTTGAAAGACAGCATTCACTGCAACTCAAGACTAATTGTTGTTGATGAAGATCTTCCATCACTAACAGACATTTCCAGCTACCAGTCATTTACAAAATTAACTACGTCAAATTTACAAAAATTAACTACGTTTTCACCCATTTTGTGCCTTTTCAAGCAATTGTTCCCTGTCAAAAATCCCTAACTAGTGTATGTGGAACTCAAGCATTGCTGTTCTCAGTGTACACAGAACCCAAGTCCGAGTGGCCACTTCCAGTCAATCAGAGCACAAGTCAAAGTGTACAAGTGTACAAAGTGTTCGTTCAAATGCCAAATCATTGGACTGTTAATATGCATGTAAATCCACATCTGTGCATTTTCTCTCTGACATTTAAACATTTCACATTTAAAAAAATGCATTCAGTTGCTCCAAAGCAAACTGTATATTGCAGTAAATGGAATTGTGGAATATATTAAGTTACATTGGCATTCAGATTCAATTCAGATCAATTTTTAGGCTAAAATTTTGCGCATTACTTCATCCAGTCACTGCCCAGTGACCCATTTCTTCTGTGGTTATTGGTGGGGGACTGTCAAGAGTTATTAATGTCTGCAGTGATACTTCCTGCAACTGAATGCTCTGCTGTTTCTCCCATAGTTGGAGGAAGAAATTGTTACCTTGAAACAAGTCCTGGCCTCCAAAGAGAAGCAGCACGCTGAGCTGAAGCAGAAGCTGGGCATCACGGCTCTGAGCGAGCTGAGGCACAACTTCAGCAGGAGCTGGTACGACATGCAGACGTCCACGGCGTAAGTACGGCCACTAACAAAGTACACACAATAACAAAGAATTAACATCTTTAGGTTGGACTGTGCATACGTGCCAGTACATAAACAGTGGTGGCCTAGCGGGTAAAGGAGTGCCACTGAGGGTCCCCTTGAGCAATCTCAGCTCAATCTCATCTGGCCATGTACCATCCGCCTTTAAAACAGCCAGGGTTCTTCCAATCCTAAAGAAACCCACTGCTGATCCTACAGACATCAACAAAATCCAAGAACGCTGTGTCTACAATCAGCTATCACTCCATCTATCACAGAACAACCTCCTGGATCCTAACCAATCTGGCTTCAGAACAGCTCATTCTACTGAGACGGCCCTTCTGGCGGTTACCGAGCAGCTACATGCGGCCAGATTGGCAAAACTGTCATCTGTGCTTATTCTCCTCGACCTCTCTGCAGCATTTGACACAGTTAACCACAAGACTCTCTTGTCAATCCTGAAGAGGCTTGGAATTCAGGGCATGGCAGTGGTTTGCTTCCTACCTTGATGAGCGATCTTACCAAGTGACTTGGAAAGGATCCACCTCTACCTCACGTTTTCTCCCTCTACACGAGATCACTTGGTGAGGTAATTTCCTCACATGGATTATTATACCATTGCTATGCTGATGACACACAACTCCTCTTCTCTTTTCCTCCCTCTGATCTACATGCTGCTTCCAAAATCTCTGCATGTCTAACCAACATCTCGTCTTGGATGGCAGCCCATCACCTCAAACTCAATCCCACCAAAACTGAACTAATATTCATTCCAGCAGATTCTTCACCACATCAGGATCTTGCTATTTACCTAGACAACTCGCAGCTCTCTCCTTCTGCAACAGCCCGCAACCTTGGAGTGACAATAGACAACCAACTCACCTTCTCAACTCACATCAGCAATCTTTCCTGCTCATGTAGATTCCTTCTCTACAATATCAGACAAATCCGCCCTTATCTGTCAACCCAGGCCACCCAACTACTGGTTCAGTCCTTAGTAATCTCACTGGGAGATTACTGGACTACTGCAACTCCCTTCTAGCTGATCTACCTCTTCTGACTAATCTTCAACCTTCCCAAGTTCTCCCACACCTCCCCTCTGCTATGTTCCCTCCACTGGCTCCCAGTAGCTGCACGCATCAGGTTCAAAATACTGATGCTGGCCTACAAAGCCAAACATGGAGTAGCACCATCCTCCCTCACAGCCCTTATTACACCCCGCACTGCACCTCGTATACTCCAAGCCTCCAGTACTGCTCGCCTGATCCCCCCATCTCTGAAGGTAAAAGGAAAACATTCATCTAGACTCTTCTGCGTCTTGGCCCCTTGGTGGTGGAATGAAATTCCCCTCGAGGTCAGAACAGCTCAGTCACAGAGCACCTTCAAACGACAGCTCAAGACCTTCCTCTTAGATTAACTTGTAACTTTCGTTTTGTCGAACTTGTGTACAGAATCTTCAACAGAGTGAATTAAAAGATTGTATTCATAGTTGGGGTCCTACTGAACCGGAATTGATCTCTTCATTGATGGTAACTTGAAAGCACGTTGTAAGTCGCTCTGGATAAGGGCGTCTGCCAAATGCCATAAATGTAAATGTACATGTAAGGTACTCTCCCCACACACTGCTCCCTAGGCACCTTTCATGATGATGCAGGGTTAAATGCAGAAGACACATTTTGTGTGTCATGTTGTGCTATGTTGTGTGTCACAATGACAAAAACAAACACTTTCACTAATTAGATCACTAAGGTACAGTGCTTCTAACCGAGGTAACCATGGAGATGGCGCCCATCTCATTATGAAAAAAGCTAGACCAGTCACATGCAGTCCATCTAGTAGATATGCTTCCAGCAGCAAAATATGCAGTATATTACATTACCATGCGGTAAACAAGATTTTTAAAGGGTATTAAATCTAATAAGAAATGTAAATAACTTTATTTTCCAAGCTCTATTTAAGGTGGTATGGGTGCAGCTTGTTAATTAATTTAAGTGCTCATTTATGTGTTTGGGTTTTACTGAAATAAACAGAACTAAATGTGTCCATTGGAGAGGATGAACTAACTACTGTACCCACCCAGGCCTTACTGTTTGAGTATCATTATTTCTGGTCACCCAGAAGACACACAACCCCGGCCATTCTCTACACTCATTGTGCAGGGAGGCATCAGTGGACACTAGAGGTGTGAACCTTCACTGGTCTCATGATTCGATTCTATTACTTTTATCAGTGGGAGTAAGAGTTAAGGTCTCGTACACTGTGTGGACACTTTGATTTGCTACAATGAGCATAACAATGTTTAAATTGTTTTATTCCAAGATGGTGGCCTGTAACCACTAGTAACTTTACAGAATTCAAAAATGTTTAATTCAGCTGAATTAAAAATCCCATTTCACATGACCCTGATGGGACTATTTTGCCTGAGTACCGATTGAGAATTGTACCCTGTGTGGACGCTTTGTGGACCCAGCAGAAAAACGGTCTGTTTTCAGTCAGCGCTCCCCTGACGCCACAAATGGCAGAAAAACGCCTGGTCCAGACGTCCGTGGCGTCAGGTGAGCGCGGACTGAACACAGTTTTTCTGCTCTTTGGAGAAAATCTAAAGCCGCTTTCAGACCGAAAGCACTGTGTGCGCTGTGCACTCAGCGCGGGATTCTATTGGTTGCATGAAAATACTTCACGGCTGCCCAGAGCGGCGCTGCACTCTGTAGATCAGACCGCCACAGTCACTACCGGCACTACTTTTCAACGAGAATTTTTATAACAGTGCCAGAAAATCCCCAAGCAACATCATTATGATGTAATCGATTATGTTCTACACTGCATCGGTGCAATATCGTCCACGTCTGCATCGCGATGCATCCATTATACGATTAATTTCAACACCCCTAGTACATACACATACTCACACGTACATTAGCACGTACAGCCCGGGGCATTTAATCACTGTCTATCCTTACGTCGTCTGGGATTCGACGTCATTGCCTCTGGGCCTCGTCTGTGTTTATACTCAGGCTCAGACCAGCGTAAGAACCTGTCCCAGAATGCACCTGGCTTACCACCTCCAACAACAAACCACACGGGTGATCCCGAGGAGTAACCAGAGTAGCCGCAGTCTGCTAGCACGTCCACATGGATAAGAACTTACAATCAGCTCTCAAAATACTTTTT
Organism: Denticeps clupeoides; assembly: GCF_900700375.1. NCBI lineage: Eukaryota > Metazoa > Chordata > Actinopteri > Clupeiformes > Denticipitidae > Denticeps > Denticeps clupeoides. Next base: position 10,790,452 of record NC_041720.1, on the reverse strand, counting down.
CCATCGTGTTAAACCTTGCGTTGGACAAACCCCAGTACTGTTCCCTGCCCAGATTCACTTCAGTATGTTTCATCAGCGAACACTGACAGATGGCCTCCGTTCTGAAGCAATCAGTGATGTCGAACCACACTCTCCGCTGTAAGGCTTCACTCCACTTAGCCTCAATACTATAAACTATAAATGCACATATTTAAAGAGAGACTGTAGAGGCGGAACATGACTGTGCACATTAAAGTCTCTGATCTTGTCAAACATAATCAGCATCTTGGAAATCTAAAATAGACAAAAACATTTATTTCATTAAATATTTAATCACTTTAAGAGCCCAATGCAAAACAATACTATAAATGAAAAGCAAGTCATAATATTTGTAAAATTATGTGTTTTATGTGTATATATAAATTTTAGTTTTTATTTTTTACAAGCTTGAAACCAGGCAATTAATGAGTTACATTAATGATACACAGCCTTTCATTAAACTCAATCAAAATTATCTGCGGTTATAATTTATACCCTGGCGTGAGAGTATGTCAAATATAAAAAAAAAAATCAACAGCCCATCTGTCTGTCCTTGACTTGGACCTCGTCTCTTAATTATTTAGTTTCCTTAGTGTCACAGGTTAGCCAGCGTCTCAAATGAACATCCCTTCTCAGGTCACTGTTACCGTAGCGAGGAGACTGCTGTCTCACTGGACCAAGGGAACACTGTCACCTCCAGCAGTGCCATTATGTGTAAAAAGAACACAGAGTTTGCTGTAGTTTGTGTAGGCTGTGTCTAGCCTTTGTTTGCATCACTGTTAAGCTCATTGGCTGGCTCGAATCAAAGCTATTTTCCCTCCAAATGCCAATGAGCTGTAATGGGATTCTACGGCAGAATAGTCTCCGGGCGCTCTTTTAATTAGGGGTGAGGACGGAGTCACTTCGGGGAGAGAGCAGGCAGACTTCCCGAGGGTATTTCTGCACAGTGCTTAAACGCTGTTAGCTCTTTATCTTAAAAAAAAAAAAAAGTAATAAAAAAATAAATAACAATAACGCTGATTTATGTCTGAGGAGGTAAAAGCCTGGGCGGATGGAGATGGGGGCGTAGGCTTTACAGGAAGCCCGTCTCTCTCCGTCTCTTCCTCTGTCTTAATGGGCCTCTGGGTGGCAACGCTGAGACAGGTCGAGGGAAATTAGCACGGTGGGAAGACGTGGAGGCGTCTCGGGGAAGGCTGATTCAGCCCGTGCCTTTGTGATAAAACAAAACCTGTTTTCTCTTGCACTGTTGCAGGGACGTGGATGAAATGTAAGTCTGACGACTGCTTTGTCTGTAGAGATGTAGAGTAGCAGTAGTTGAAAGTGATTCATCAGCTTTTTAGTAGACTGCCAATTTAGTTGGCAATTAGTGTCGTAGTCGGCTCCGGGAGAGCTGATGCGCCACTTCTTTCCCTGTTTGGATTACAGGCTGCCACAGTGTGGACTAGATGTGTGTGTTATGTACAGATTTCATTTCTAGATGTGGCTCAAACATTCTACAATCTATGCGAGACTATGAGTGGTTGTAGCCTAGAGGGTAATTGCCTGTGAACCAGAAGTACACAAAGTCACAGGCCTATGAACCAGAAGACCCAGGTTCGAACCCCACTTACTACCATCGTGTCCCTGAGCAAGACACTTAAACCTGAGTGTCTCCAGGGGGGGACTGTGCCTGTAACTACTGATTGTAAAAATGTTAAATTTAAATGTACTGTGAGAACTGGACTGGACTGGACTGCGCCATGAACTGTAGTATCGATTTTAAGATTAGTCACATTCATTGTCATAGCAGTACAACATGCAGTGAAATGCATCTGAACCATTCTGTTTTGACTGTGCATCGTTAAAGTAATAGTTTTTTTTTTTTAATTAATAAAATAGATTAAAAGAAGTTTAAGGCTATCAAAAGTAGAGTATGAAAACTGAATTGAAAATATGAATTCTTTTCATGCTAGCTACAACTGGCATTGTGTGATTTCGTGTTGCTTGGATTCCTTCAGGAAGTACACGTGTGGTAGGATAAGGTATCCGTTTGACTGGCTGACGAGACACTTGTCTTTATTGCAGCTACAAAAAGACCACAGAGACCCTGTCCACTGCAGGACAAAAGACCACAGCTGCATTCAGCAGTCTGGGAACAGCCATCAGCAGGAAGTTCGGCGACATGAGGTACAACATGCAGCATAATATCTCACAGCATGTGTTGATATTGTAAGGGACAGTTTTGACACAGATAACGGAACAGGAAGGTTATCCAGTTTCAGTCCAAAAAGCAGAACTACGGTACTTTTCCCGAACTGATACATGTAGTACATTCAAATACATCTATGTACATCTAGCCCCAGCCCTTTCAGAGCCCTTATTTAACCTATCACTAATTTAGGGCACTATTTTAAAAGGGTGCTGGCATAGCATGGCCATGGTGGTAGTAGCCTAGTGGGCAACACACTCACCTATGACCCAGAAGAACCAACGTCACAGATTCAAACCCAACTTACTACTTCTCTGTCCCTGAGCACTTAACCCTGAGTGTCTCCAGGGGGACTGTCCGTGTAACTACTGACTGTAAGTCGTGATAAGAGCATCTGATAAGTGCTATAAAGTCCAGTTTAGGGTTGTGCATCCCTCGTCTTTGCTTCAGTACTGATGTGGTTGAATGGCACGCAGCGTAATCCTCTTTAATGTGAACGCGCAGCACACTAACTCTTCACATGCTGCACACTCCCATCCCCAGCCACACCGTGCGAGGGAGCGCTGCTGTTACGTAATCCCCGGTTTAAGCAGCTTTGAGTGGGCAGGGCTGGACACAGGCCTGAGCGGTGCAGGGATCAGGCGTTCCGTGAGAAGGTCCAGAGACGCCAGGCCAGCGCGCACAGGCGCCTTCTGCCATTTTACTCCAACCATCTGGAAAGTTGAGGTGGTCACAAGACTGGGAGCTTTACTGGGTCTTAAAGTACAGCCCATCCAGCATAGAAACAGAGTTACTTTCATTCTTAGGGCTTTGCTCAGGACACAAACATTGTCTTGGCCAAACCGAAGTCAAATTATGTGTGTAGCAGCTGGAATTTACGAAGAAAGCTGTAGTGCTTTTAATCTTGCCTTTTTATTGTAGTTTGCTGTATGTTGTATTGTTAGATTTTACTGTGTCCTTGGGTGTCAGAAAAAGCTAATAATAATTATTATTAATTCCATAGAAGATAGAAGTGGAGACAGAGATAATACAGTATTTTTACTGAGTGCATTTTAGTGGTCAGACACCCTAGATGACAGTAAATGTCTCCAGATGCAACCCGAGTTTTTCCCTCTCAGCAACAATAGGAAATATTATATAATGTCACTGAGAAACTGCATCCAGGCATCGGAACTCATTTTGTTTCCTTCAGTTCACCCCATGCCTCACTAATGATGCTCAGACTGCATCTTGGACTAAAAATGCACTCAGACCAAATGACATTTACTTAATTTCATCCTAGCTTGTTTGGCCTCGAGTTTCTGTATCCAATGAGGTACTGTTTGTGTGTGTGTTTGTGTGTGTGTGTGTGTGTGTGTGCCCTTGGTTTTTTTTTGAAGTATGCACTTATTTGCATGTCAATTTGCATTGGAAATGAAACCAGACTCGTTGAACAGGCCTGGTCACTTTTCAGTTCTGTATGTATAAAATGCAGATTGACACCCATCTGACACCCTAAATCAGAGAGTGACCAGTTGCAAAAGCAAATTGTGGACAACATCAAATGGGACAGTTAAAGACAAACGACACTTGCATTTCCGTCATACGTTGTGGCTCTGTTGAACCGGGTCTGGTCTTAATTTCATTTTTTCCTTCCGCTTTGTCATCAGGGGAACTCGCATCTCATTACAATGCAGCCCTGAGAGCAAACGCCACAGTCAGATCAAACTCTTCATTAATGTGGTCGTACGCAATGTTTATGAAAGATCTTGCTGCTCAGTGTAGTATATGAATACTTTGCACGGTGCATTGTGTGGCTTTATGCTGAAAGTGGACATTTTCCAACTTCCTCCTAGAAAAAGTGCCAGGATGCACCAAACAAACTACTCCTGAAAGCCATTCATTATAATGTAGCAGTTTTTGGCGCCACCTCTTGAAAATCGAAAACAATCTAGTCATCTGCATTTAAATAAAACAGAAAGTAGCACCATAATGCAAAATGCGCTTTACATGGAATTTGATTCAAAATATGTCACTGATAAAAATGTCAGTGTTATTAGGCAAAAATTTACATCTGGTTGCCTTTACCTGAAAATCTTCAAATTTCAACCTTCCACTGGAATGCTGCATGGAATACAACAAAAGAGCAGAAGAAACATAAAACCAATACGTTTTGTTTAATAAAATTAGGCAACACTAATCCTTTTGCATTGAATGAATCTATAAAATGTATTTCAATGTTTAAGGAAATCTGGTGTTCTGTGATTTTGGAGTGTGACTGTGTGTGGTTTAGGTTGTAAATTTTGTAAATTTATATGAATTAATACATGCTCCCACATTTATACCCTCCTGCAAAACGCAAAAGATCGAACTCAATTGGGTAAGACAAATGATGGTGACATGGAGTTTTAAAAATCGCATGATTGGTGATGACTGCACTGAAAGCTGACAACATCAGGACAGCGGGGCCTGTTCAGTTCAATCTGGCTGAATGAAATTCCTCTCTAGAAACCACAGCAAATGCACAATGCAACACAACTTAATATTAGTATTTGAGGAATGTTTCATGTAACTGAGGATGAAGAAACATCTAAAACTGTCCTGTATAGTTTTATGTGCAGTCATGTGCAAATGTGTTTCACTGCAGTACTATTGTTATGTTTGACTGTTTTTCATAGCTTATGCTTGCAGGATCCTGTGTGTGTGTGTGTGTGTGTATAATTGTTTATGGGTACAAGCTTTAGAGCTACAGTATTAACAAGGTCACCAGGTGAAACACAGTCCTGAAAAGGTCGTGAACATAGTGTGTCACTTCGTCACATGACCAAACCCGGTGGGTTCTGAATATGGACACCATTTTGGTGCACCATTCATTAAAAAAATGGTTAAACTAAATAATTATTTACCTTTATTAACAAAAAAAGGTTCCTTTGAAACCAGGGGAACCCCCAATTCAGCATAAAAAAACCAGGCACGGCTGTTAAACATCCTTTTTAAGGAAGTGCTTGCCTGATTGCCCGTTAATGAAGCGAAATCCCAACACTGGGAATCTATACAGTGGGACAGAAGTTTGGACACACCTACTTTATGAAGTTTTTGGCGCCACCTCTTGAGGAGCGCACTTAAAATAGAAAACAATCTAGGCATCTGCATTTAATTAAAACAGAAAGTAGCATCATAATGCAACTTAGAGACAGAGGACCTTTAGCTTCATGTACATCTAATAGCTTTGCGTCTTTAGTTCTGCAATGTGGAAAGACCCATAAATGAGTAGATGTGTCCACACTCCTGATGGCAATTGTATGTTCGTTTAGACGTGCATGTATACGGTTGTAGAGTATTGTGGACATGCTTTCCACTGTACGTTTCTTGGGGTTAAGGGAAGTTCATTCTGTTATAAAAGACATTATGTGTCCATCTTAAGGGAATTGTCTACCCTGTGTGTCGCACTGGTCAGTGTGCCTGCCCAGCTGGTGAACTGTATCTGTGTGTCCTGCGTCTTGAGTCCATGTTTAATGATTTAACTCCTCTCTCGCCTGGGCTTCGCTCTCTCTTGGGACAGCTACTCTATCCGCCACTCAATGAGTATGCCTGCGATGAGGTAAACGTGCTTCAGCTTTCATTTGGGAGGGGGGAGAGACTCTTTCAGGCTTCTGTGTGTTGCAGGTTGCAATTTTTTGTGTTTAATATGCAGGAATCTGTAAATTGCATGCAAAACCATAAAAAAAATTACTATAAATGTATAATTATAATTTTTGCACCTTATACACCTTAAGACTAGATGTATATTTGCTATATAGAAATATTATTATGCATATATAGTTATTGACCTAATATTGAAATCAATCTGTAGTGAGCTGAATTTTTCCTTCCAACAGGAACTCGCCTAGTTTCAAGTCTTTCGAGGAGAAGGTTGAGAACACAGTTTCTAACATCAAGGTAACTTGAGAAAGGGCCGCTGCTTGGCCCTCTCCATCAGTATCGAACCGCGTTTGGCCCTGGATCTGAATCTCCAATGAAGTCATCAATAAACAGTGGGAAAAGACTTTTGTTTGTGATTAATTATTTATTGCACAAGCTTTCTGAAGTATCTTATGTACAGACAAATATTGGTATGGGCAAACGTTTTGATATGGTCACTATTTTTGAACTGGCTCCAAGAATGGGGCTTGTTCATTAGTGTAAGGTCAAGGCATCTTCAGGATTTACATGAATAAATAAAACAAGAACCACTCGGTTGTTGTCTGCACCTTGAAGAAGAGAAACGAACGACCCTCTTGGTTGGTGTGTAATTACGTACTATTATTTGCTACTTCTGGATGATTTGAACACGTGTTCTGTCGGATTGTCCTACCTTGTCAGAATTTCCTACCACAGCATATTTTTATAGCGACTGTTCCTGCTAGATGTACAAATGTGATGTGCAACTTGTTAGTATAATACTATAATTATTATATAATCAATAAACCACAAGTAGCATGTTGTGATAGCTCAAAAACACGCTTAGGATTTTCCTACCACCAGTGATTTTCCTATTTAAATATTAATTATGACACTTTATTGTCCAAAAAACACAGGTATGTTCTGATAGTATTTGGTGCTGTTCTTACTGTGTTTTCCAGCTACTCCAACTAAACTTTGAAAACCGTGCAATGGCAGCATGCATTTATGGGCGTGTTCCCATACGCAGTTCCCTTTGGTAGGACGTTTCGATAAGTAGGATGAAATGATAGAACAGTCAATGAATCAATTAAGGGTCCTGTTTCCTTCTTGTTTGATTATTTGATTAAATCCAGAGGACTCCTTTCACTTTGCACTAGAAAAACACACCACACGCTTACAGCAAAGTTGAAAACAGAGTGTTTTTTTCTCTGTGTGTTAAATAGTCTAAGGTGGGAGGAAACAGCGGAGGCAGTTTTGAGGAGGTCTTGTCCTCTGCAGCCCACGCCAGCGCACAGGACACACCGACCAACAACCTGACAGAGGACAGCGAGCGCACATGCTAGACCCCGCCCCAGACGGGCCTGGCACTCTGCTGCCCACCGAGGACAGGAGCTGTGGTCCTGAACACAGCAGACCAACCAACATTATCTGACATGTAGTCTGTTTTCCATGGTACACATTTCTGGCAGATTGTGTTTCTGTCCAAGGCTTTTGTCCTTTATACTTCAATATTCAACTTTCAATACTTTTGTATCAAAGTAGCCGCAATAAACTAATATTTATATTGGACATTAGGATTTTTTGTTGTTGCTGAAAGTGTTTTTTTTTTTTTTAATCAATTATGTAATTATATCATTTATACAAAACCAATTTGTTATTTTCAAGTACTGTGCACTGCACTATCAATTCGGATCAACATGAGCACTTTTACTTGAATGAAATACTAGGTCAAAAAAATAAGCAAGACGTGGGACACCAACAAAGCCCTCCAACGTTTTTCCAAGTGCCCTGAGCTTAAACTCATTTGAAAAATGTGGTCAATATAAAGTACCAATAAAAATAATTATGACTATCATTATGACTGTTACATTTGTCCCATGCACTTCCTTCCTGATTAAGGACTATTAGAAGAATAGTTGCTTTAAATAGTTGCTTTAAAAAGCACAAGGTTTTGTAAACTAAAAACCATTCCTGTTGCTGTGTAACTTACTGTACTCCTGTGTGCACTTTTTAATTAATAAAAACAATCAAAACCATTTCAATATTTTTTTATTTTTTTTTATTTAAGGTAACACAGAACATATCATCTATGTGTGAATTTTTGTTAACTAGAGGAAGAGAGGTAACATTGTCCACAAAATGAAATGTTTGAACTACGTAATTAAATTGAAGTGATTAAATCTTCAAACAGCAGAAATCCTGCTTTTGTGAATATGTGCACAACGGTGGTACAAACAAAGCCATTTTCCTTATCTGGATGTAAAAACTAACACTGTTGTATGACCATCCCAACCCCTGCACATTAACCTCATCGGTACTAATGAAGTTACAGATCGTTCACGCAGAATACTAATCCTAATCATGTTTCAATCAACACCTCACATTAAATTACTTTGACAGTCCACAGTTTAGGGGCCCTGTGACTTGGGTGTTGGTCTGGGTGATTATTTTTTTTAGTATGCAGCATTGCCACCCTGTAAATAACATCCGAACTACAGCACACGTGAACTCCTAAATACACTCGCAGTGGGTCCTCAGCAAGGGTCTGTGAGGTTATTTTGTATGGTGTCTCACGTAGACCCTGAAGGTGGGTGCGTGACTGTTTCTGCTCCAGTCTCGTTGCCTGATGGCCCGTTGGTTCCAACCACTCCCAAGAAGCGCGATCTCTCTTCGTTCAGGCTCTGCACCAGCCGCAGCACCTCAGGATGGTGGAATTTGCCTTGAGCAAGAAACAGATGGTTGTAAAACCCTGTCTGACAATATATCACATCCCTTCTATTACGCCTGCCCATGTACATATTTCTACTGCATTAATAATACATATCAATTCTGAAAAGAATTAGTCGGAAATGTGACTCATCATCCATTCTCATGTCAGAAACAAGACTGTTTATCGGTCAGTCACGCTCATTACTGTCTGCAGGAAGGAGTATTTAGGACTGAAGCTACCTTGTGTGGAGTTGAAGAACTCCTGCAGCCAGCCGGGTTTCCCCTCCAACTCTTCATACTCGTGGGCCTGCAGGATCATCTCCAGCTGGTCCAGCTCCTTCACCAGCTTGGCCTCTGTACTGGACTGGGCCTCATAGTCCTGGAAGAAAAGGACCGTTCTGAAGTCCTCGAAACACGGTGCGTCTGACATAATGCACAATAAAAATCAGGCGGAGCAGTGTGTGGGGACAGGCAGAGCAGTGTCGGTACCTTGCTCAGTGGCACCTTGGCAGGTCAGGATTTGAACCTACAACCTTCCTGTTGCAGTTTCGCTTCCTTACCCGCTAGTCCACCACTGTCTGGTAAGACTTGTATGCAAAGCCCCAAAGTTTTCCTGTGGCTGCCCATGTTCAAAATACTGCATCTTGCCTTCAAGGCGATGAATAGCCCTGCTTGTTCCCATCTCATCCTCTCAGGGAATCAAGCACTTCTTGTCTCATCAAAAATGCAAAACATTTCAGGCCTGGTTCCTCAGTGGTGGAACCAACTTCCAATAACCATCAGAACCCATACAGTCCCATCTTCTGGACTAAACACAAAAAAACTCTACTTATGTTTATTCTCCTGACTGTACTATCAGTTTTTAAATGTAAGGTGCTTTTCTCTTCAATAGTGCCTCTGATGGCACGTAACTTAGCTGATAGTGTTGAACCGCAGTTGTTGATTAAGTCTAGATATGCAGGTATGAAGATCAGATAATGACAACAAAGCACTGATGTACATGGCTCTGGACATGCTGGTCATAAATGTAAATGTAATTTAGTAGTTACCTCCCACAACTCGTAAATTTCTTTTCTTAATCCTTCCTCCAGCAGTCCCATGAGTTGTTCCATTGCTTCCTGAAAGCGTCCATTGAGACACACCACAAAGTAAACAACAACTGCGGTCAGACATTACTGCGTTGCGCTGGAAAAATAACGTACCTTCTCCATCCTGTGTTTCTCTGCTTTGCTGATGTTGTCTGTAGGGGCAATATCTCCCACAATGCACTCTGCCATGTCATGAACAAGCGCCATCTTCACACACCTCAAACAAAACACGCAATGGCCATACAGCAGGAGCACAAGGACATTCACAAATGAAGAATCTGAGTATGTGTGTGTGTGTGTGTGTGTGTGTATGGAACTACCTCTGTTTTTAACCATCACCCTTGGTGAGCAGTGGGCAGCCATGACAGACGCCCGGGGAGCAGTGTGTGAGGACGGTGCTTTGCTCAGTGGTACCTTCGCATATCAGGATTCAAACCAGCAATGGGGCTGCTTACCTAACCACTAGGCCACCACTGCCCTATCTTAGCAAGTTGAATGCAGATATTCAATCATTAATCGATATTACTGTTTTTTCTTATGTGCAATATGCAGGGCTTATAGCATTCAGGCACCACAACGAATTTCCGGTGTACCGATGTGGCCGTGAAAATTAATACACGCGCTCGTGCAGTGATCTGACAGCAAATTTAAGAGGTGCAACTGGAGGCCATCAGGGACTGCGAAGAGGGCGGGATTTAGTCTTGGCCAAACAGTTACAGATCCAGCACTTGCTCCACCTGCAAGCTGTAAATCTGACTGGGTTCAGTCTTCGGTCGAGCTGGCCGAGAAGCTTAAAAAAAAAAAGCTATATTTTTTCTATTTTGTATTTTCATTCTATCATTAACTTAATAAGCAAATATTTTTGAAGAAATTTGTATGTTTTAGTGTCCTTTAGACAATTACTAGTTAATTTTGGAGTACTAAAATTGCCTGTTGTATCTCAATAGGTGGGCAGGTAAGGGACTAGTTAACAGAAGGGATGGATTACTGAACACGCCCAGGGTCTCTGCCCACAGATACTGGGTTTGTTCATCTCATGTCTGAATATTGTTGCTTTATTTCCACAAAATGTATCATTTAAGAGGCTACTTAAAATATATATAAATTCTCACTGGGGAGTATACCCATGGACCCCACCTGACAGGGCTTTACACAAGCTTTTTATACATCTGGGCCCAGGGCCCAACGAGTTATGTCTTAAAAGGGTGTTGCATACATAGCATCCCGACTCCTGCTCACATTCCGGCACAAAAGAAAGTTCAGGTTCAGTTCAAATATTTTTTTTTGCTATCAGCCCTGAATGTGTGTGTGTGTGTGTGTGTATATATCCACTCTGTACATATGTACATTTACATATAATCTATACAGACATACACAAAAAAAAATAATCACATATGGTCGGCATATTTGTGGGCCAGCGGTGGCCTAGCGGTTAAGGAATCGGACCCGAAATCATAAGGTTGCCGGTTCTAATCCCAAGCCACCAAGGTGCCACTAAGCAAAGCACCATCCCCACACACTGCTCCCCGGGCGCCTGTCATGGCTGCCCACTGCTCACCAAGGGTAGATGGTTAAAAGCAGAGGACACATTTCGTTGTGTCACCGCGTGCTGTGCTGCAGTGTCTCACAATGACTGCTGCTTTTGTCGTGTACTGCTTGAACTGCCACTACTACTGTGAAGCTAATAAAGGATCATATTATGTTATATTATCTTACAACAAGAACAGTGTCTGGACAGCAGTTCTGCCACATCTGACGTCTTTTAAACTGCTTCCCATCCAAAACAAAGGACATTTCTAAATGACCCGAAACTTTCAGATTCTCACAAACGTCATTTAAAGGTCTCGGTCGGCCGGTTACCGGTTCTTATTGATCCCGGGGTCCTGGATGGTTAAAGCCATCATTGCCATCCTGTACATGTGATCCGAGACGCTCTCCGGCTGCCGCACCTCCCTGTGCACCCACCCAGTCCGGGCCACACGCTTGCAGAAGCAACGCGAATTACAAGCAGGTCGAAAGAACAGCCGAAATAAACAGGTAAATCCTTTACCTTCAGCTGGCCGATAAGTTTCATGAACTGCAGCATGCCGTCCATCCCGCGAAAATGACCCGGAAGCGATGTGCGCGGCCGTCATTTACCGTGGACCGTCGCTAGGGGGCGCCAGAGCTCACTGCGTAGAACGACGTCGGGCCTGGCGCTCTCAAGACCCCAGGCACATTTACATTTACATTTACAGCATTTATCCAGGGCGACTTACAATCAGTAGTGACAGGGACAGTCCCCCCCTGTAGACACTCATGGTAAAGTGTCTTGCTCAGGGACACGATGATAGTAAGTGGGGTTTGAACCTGGGTTTGAACCCGGTTCATAGCCGAGTGTGTTACCCACTAGGCTACTACCACCCATACAGGCACAGTGTGCAAGCGCAGCCACTGCAGGGAGAAGACAGGGAAAATGCACGAAACTGAAATTTCGTTCAAATGTTAACAAAATGTTGACTCGGTCAGCACACCCGTTTAAACTACGGTACAAGCGAACCAGCTTAAACTGGTCATTCACGTTTTTTTGCAGCTTGGATTCTGTTCGGCAGTAGATTTGTCACACATAAAGGCTCTTGAAACTTGAATTTGGGTGGCGTTTAAGATGCTGTACAACATCACACGTGGGATTGTGGGAACGACAGCAGTGGTAACGTTTGTGACAGAACACAAGACACGTTCGTTTGAACTCACTGGAGAAAATACACTGTGTTTCTTGTTTCTAAGTCCCACTCGTTTTAATATGATTAGTTTCATGGCCTTGACCTTGGAATACTTCACAATTACAGTGTTTCCTCTCTAAATGTCATCGCATCACTCATCGACTTTACATTATATTTATTTGAATTGGTCCTATTAATTGATTCTTTATTAATATGAATGTATTATGCATCACAATGTAAACACTGTAGTTTATCTGTTTATAACTGAATATGCTGGTTTTGTAAAAATGTTAATAAAATGCGACAATGAAAAGGACTCTTGTCTGACCGGCAGGCGGTGGAACTCCATGTCAGCACTCGGGTCAGAGAAGGATGTGAGGGGACCACAGACGGCCCATCCGTCACTGCTTCCACTGGGGCGTGGGGGGGTCGGCACCCACCCCGCACGCACAGATCACCGCGCACCACCTGTGCCAGACCACTTCCTGGAGACTGTGCATCCTGGAGGAGGGCACCCACTGCGCGCCATGATCATCCAACGGGAAGGAAACTGGACGGATGCGGCACTAACAAGATTGGGTTTCCTGTGTGAGGGTGGCCGTCGGTGCTTCAGGAACTGTGTTGCCGTTCGCATGCCTGTTCATTTACCGAAGCACAAGCCATCATAGATCTGTACAGAACAGACTTTTTCAAAAGTGAGCAAAAGTTCTCCGATGTCCATCTTATCCAATCTCTATCCAATATCCTTTTCTTAAACAGCGTGCTGTACCTGCTGCGGAGGCTCAGTTCATTTGCAAAACATCTCCCACCCCCATGCAGGAGACCCTGGCAGCACTGAGCAGCTCCTCCAGTGGCAGGCTGCGGTTCGGAAGGTCTTTCCTGCCAACCGCTGTCAGACCCTGCAACAGCTGACCACACATACACACATAGACTAACAAACACACACATCCAGTACATCATCCATTTTTCTCATGTGCAATATATGTATATGTGTCACGTCCCCGTCTAGGGGCTGGGAAACATGACAACGAAGGAGAAGGATGTGTGAGGCGGGAATACACACGTACCAGGCCGAAGTGAAATATTGTGCTTTTATTTACAGTGAGAAGTGAACAACCAACCAAAACCTAGAGTGCTGTACATAACAACATCAAGCAACAGGAGGAACAACAACCATAAACGGAGAGACTATACAGTTTACACAACTAACAACACTGACAGAACACTCTAACAGGCAACAAAGGCTTTTCACTAATTTCTCTTAAAGCACCCCGAAACTCTCCTCTCTATCCTCCTCTGGCTCCACAACAATGGGCCCCGCCTGGTGGCTGGAGTTGTCCTTAAATGCTCTTGTTTGATGAGTTGATTGGCAGACTGATGATGAGGGAATAGGTAGGAACCATCAATCCTAATCTCCACCCAGGGAAACACACACTGACCACAGAGCACCCCAAACCACTCCACGGCCCACATTTTACTCACAAATATATTTTATGTATATACAGATATTTTTAATACTCTCATCCACTGTTTTTTTTCCCCCAGAATATTTATTTGTATATTGAACTTTTTATATTAGATGGTCAGAATATTCTCTATCTTTGTACTGTCCACCTTCTGCCGTGACACTTGTAGGATTTATCTTGTCTAATCTGAAACACCAGGAATCAGCACCACAGACAGCTCCTATTTAGTATTCACCAACGACATTTCTAACTACATTAATGGATCAACTATGGGGAGAAAACATTTTCTTGCTCTTGCTGGTGTCTCGCACCTTCTGACTCTGGGTTTCTTCACTGATTGGCTGCATCTCATCACAAACTCAGTAAAGTGTCTTTTAGACTACATCAGCTCCTTACTGTGACAATAAGGTGCTTCGCGTAAGCACCTTATGGCCCCATGAGGTGCCTTGAGATCCAATAATTAGCCCGAGGGGGTTCATTTTTGTTAGATCGTACCTTGGGGAATAGATGTGGCTTCCTACTGAAGGCCACTTCTCCTTGTGCTTACAGGAAATGTCTTGTCCCTTCCTAGCGGGCCTCAGCAGCAGCTGCAACAGTCACAGCGGTGCTGGTGACGACCGCTCATCCTCGAATGCATTGTCCCTCCTGCTGCTATTTATAGAGCGGGGGTTGTAGTAAATGCAGCGAATGTCCCTCTAATCTCTGACTCGGCAGTTCACCCGAGGGCCCCTAAATTTAGAAGAGGATGCTAAAAATGGCCTGGGAACTCTTTTGGGGGATTTTTCAGCATCACGCATGGAGACGGGCCGCGAGTGTCAGGGAGACGTTGGGAGGACGTGCAGTTTCTCGTGAGAATCGACAGCACACGGGAGGAGGCCGGCATCCCAGGGAATATGCTGCAGGTTAAACACCGCTTCATTGCAACATCCTGCGTCCAGTCTAGTCGATGTCTTTGACAACGGGTCATCCTAATGAAATGTACTGATGATGACATCATTACTTGTTTCTGCTGGCTATTATACCAGAGAGAAAACTCTCTTCTGACACCTTTGACATATAAGCAACCTAGTGGACCCAAAGAATGTCAGCATTCTTGAAAATTTCCTGGGTCTTCGGTTCCATCTGTCCTAGACATTTCCCAGAAAGCTTTGTGTCCGCCTGGTCTTGAGATTCCCTGACTACCTTGATTGTTTTCATCTGTTGTAATTAGTATAAATGTATGCTTTCTCTTATATAGAAAAAATCTGTGTCCCTGACGCATTCCCGATGAGTGGTTTCTGTTACATGGTTGACTTTTCTGTCCCAAATATTGACATACTCATACTTTCAGAAAAGACAAAAAAAAAAAAAAAGACTCAAATTTATTTGAGACTCATTTATTGTTCAGAACATTTATTGCGAAGCCAAAATTTTACTGAAAGAAAAAACTGAAATCAAACTCTCATCATCATTTTATAAGCATTCTTATACACTCATTGTTCTATGGTTCATATTCTCTGTTTTTAGCTTTCCACCAAAGCTACAATTTTGGTCTAATCTTCCCCTCAGAACAGTTCAAATCTGTATCTGAGATTTGACAGGGGTTCTTTCAACAACAGTACCACCCATATAGTCCAAAACGTCCTGCTGTTGACTGAGCAGTGCAGTTGCTGCAGGCTCTGTAGTGGTTGCCCACACGTATTGCTTGCTCTTGAATGGATGTGAAGTTTTCAGGACGGCTTGTTCTGGGCAAGATTTCATTTTAATTTGCTCGACTGCGTTTACAAGACCCACTCACAGTCATTGCTTTTCCCTTATCAATGAGATTATTTTAACCATCACCCCTTCCAGGTATGTTATAGTGTTCAACCTGCCATTCAATACGTCTGCAAATGACATCTAGATACTGTAATGAAAGAAGAAGAAAATTATGATTTTATATCGGCCTTATTGGTCCCCTAATTCTGTATCTGAAGTCTCTTTCCAAACTGTTGTCGTGGTGCAGAATTACAGCCGCTTTTAGCCAGTCCCACCATGAGATTTCCCCAGAACACACTGTTTCGGTGTCCATGATGTTTTGCAGCTTTGTCTTGCATAGTGGTCCATAACCTCCGTTCCCCATATTTTTGTCGGAGGTGATGGACGGAGGTGATGGACCACTATGCAAGACAAAGCTGCAAAACTGCATGGACTTGTGATTTTCCCATTTTACAGGGGCGTGTTGCTTTAAAGGATAATGAGGAGGAGAGAGGTGGGACGAGGAGAAGAGAGGCCTATAGAAGTGAGCGGGCATCCGAGGAAATGACATCATCAACACCATTCACCAACCACAATGTTTGCCGCAACCAGGAAGTCATGTCGCCATTTGTCCTGAAAAAAAATAAGATTAACCCACTAATTCTTCAGAGTCTTGAGTGACGGAACTAAAAAAACATTTGTGGTCAGAAAGGGGCGGGAAAATTCTCTGGGTGGACATAGTATGACAAAGGGGAAGTAACCTTTCCCCTTATGACAGCATAAGGGGACAAATTCCAGATCTGACTGTCTTAATGGTTTAGCAGAATTTCCAAAGCACATAAAACATAATAATGTTAAGTAATTTCACAAAGGGATTTTTTTAAATAGGGGACCTTTAAAATGCATCAGATCAAGTGCACCCTTACCTGATACTTACCTGGCAGGGGAGATACCATGATCAAGGAGGCAGTTCACCCAGGGTGAGGCTCATCCATTGCACTTCAGTTGTGCTGATCCTTGCAAATTCCCCAAATGTGGGAATCGTGGCTGCATAATTTCTGGTAGTGGGGGACTGATATTTGGGCCAGTGGTGGCCTAGCGGCTAAGGAAGCAGCCCCAAAGTCAGAATGAAAATCACTTCACTTTCACTTTCACTCCATCCAAAGGACTGGGGAGCCTGTCCACGCCCTGCCTTACTCACCTATGAACGTTTAACCCTTATTGTCTTCACTTGTGTCTTTTCTTATGTCCGTGATAACCCTATGTTCACATGTGTTTGCATGTGTTTTGTCTTTTGTCCATCCCCGCTATTGAATATTTGTGATCTTTGTGAGTGTTTAGTTGGTTGTTTGTGAACCAAGTAGTTTGGCACAGCAGTTAGCAACATGCCCTCACACCTGCACGATGCTCTCTCCACTGTACATGCTCTCCCCATGTTAGTGTGGGTTTCTGCTAGGTTCACCGGTTTCCTCCCACCATCAAAAGGCATGTGTTGGAGTAACAGTTATGTGCAGAAGGCATCAAAAGAGGTGTTTCAATTAATATTGAATGGGGTGACGTTCTGTGGCTTATTTACATAATGTCCCAGAAATTAGTTTATTGCAAGTTAAGACAGCGATTGGTTGCCTCTTGTCTGTTCAGTGCATGCCAGACATGCTTGCCTACAAACGTTACATGCTAGCAAACAAAGTAAACAAAACACAAAGGCATTAATACTGTAAAGGTATTTTAACACTCAAAATGATCACATTGATTAACATATTCCTTTTTTGCCATTATTTTGTCTTCTTTTGTTAAACCTCTTTGGGTGTAAAGTATATGAAACATCATTATTACTATTTTCTGTAATAGCACTGATAGAATTATTGATATTAGAGGTATTATTGTTATTAAGGCATATCTGTCTAACGTCTACTCTCAGTCTAATGTCATTTAACAGCTCTTTCACATACTTGAGAATGTAAGATGGGATGTCACAGGAACATGACGTTTGTGTGCTTTTGTTTTGCATGGAGATTCAACACCCCCGTTTTCCATATCTTTGTCAAATGGCAAGAGGTGTGAAATGCCTGCCACAGGTTCTTGTGATACCCCGCCCTGTCTTTGTCTGCCCCAGACGGGAGACCACGGAGGCAGGACAAGACAGAAACAACACATTCTGATTGGGCCAAATGTATAAAGGATTGTTCACTTGTGGTCAGGGACTTCCATTTTTCTTTTCTATCGGAAGCTGAGGGAAATTTTCCCATCAGCAAATGAGTCTTTCCTATTTTACCTATTTTTCCTCATGGCTTCTCTCTCTCCCTTTACTCTTTCTTTTCATCTTGGTTTTCTCTGTAACTTTACTTTACTTTACTTTATTTATGTAACATTGGTACCATTTTACTTACAATATTCACATGTAACTGCAATAATAATTTACTGGTGTTAATAAATTAGAAACTGCTCATCCTTTTAACCTCTATTGTGCCATGCCTCTTTCTGCCAGGTAACATCAAGTTGGTTTGAATGCAGTGCTTTTGTGTGTAGAGAGAGAGTTTTTTACTTAATTCTCCTCAGTTTTACCAGAAAAACAAGGTCACATCATTGGCTGAGGGCGAATGTGGGGTCCGGCAGTAAACAAAGTGTGCATCAACTTTTTCCACGGCTTGTTTTCTCTTTCGCTCTCCTTTTAAAAGGCGAGGGTTTCCACAGCAACAGGTAATGTATCTGGCCAGCCCCCGGCCCCCATTGGCTCCAAGTTGAGTGGGACTTTTGTGAGACTCTGTCACCATTCCTGTTGCTGCCGCTCTGGCAGTCTCGAGCAAACAAATGTCTTCGGTGGCGACAGCGTCCCCTCGGCCCCCAGCAGTCGCGCCCTGGGCTGTCAGACAGGCAGGACGCTCCCTCCCAGCAGGCCGTGTGAACGCGCCGGGAGGTTAGAGCGAGGGCAGGTGAAACACGATCGCCCCAGCAACCGGGCCGCACCTCAAAAGGCCTCCGCTACCTTGAGGTGAATGACCTCAGCCAGGGCCATAAACAGGGTTCAGAGCAAAGACAAGAGGAGGGTCTGTGCTTTTTATTGGGCGGGGGGGCAAAGGCTGGGTTATGCCACTTTCCTCTTCTTCATCCTCTTCTCTGGGCAGGAGTGGGAAGAAAGGAGCATTGTAGGTCCTGTCTGTGTGACTTTGATTTAGATTTTTCTGAGGAGCGACCATGAAGAGCCACTCAGTGTTCCTAGATGAAGGGAGTTCAGTACACAGTGGGAGTATGCTGTAATACAATTGAAAATATTTGCCCAAATCAAAATTTAAAAATTTCAAATAAATTTTCTGGATGAAGTTATTGCAGTTATTGATTGTTTCTGTTTAATGGTCTTCTCGTCTCGTGTGATCATGACAAGTAATTAGAACTGTTACCTATACACGTGTGTCAGTCTGAGGTCCTGACCCTGCAGTGAGTACGTGAGCATGCTGAGTGTGCTTCACGATATAAACAACCTGAAAAATGGCATTTATGATTAACAACAAAAACGAAGCGTTTGTTTATATCACACAGTTATTGAATGGGGAAACAGGCATATGCTCTGTTTAGTTTCAGAAGGGCTAGAGAGAAATAAATAAGGTGTGCCCCTGTGTCCAGGGGGTTACAGAGGCCGAGTTGGTGAGGGCCGGAGCATAGAACAAGACCTATTTATGCACATTCCTCCACAATAAGATATGGACTAATTTTCACTTGATTGTCTCTGACCGTTGCCCCCCTTCCGTGGCCCGGGAGAATGCCGTGTTATTGGAAGTTAAGGCGAACAGGAAGCGGGATTGTTATTCCGTTTATCCGAGGCGTGACGGGATATTTAACCCCGCTTTCGGTGCTACCAGCCGGCCTATTGAGGGTCTCAGCGGGGCGCCTTGCTGTGCGGTGGGCCGTCCCAGTGGCTGTTAATGCGGCAGAGCCACGGTGTGCTTCCCCAGCCCTGCACATTCATCTGCTCCTCACTTCACCTGATCTGGTACTTTAGCAATCAGAGAACACACTCTGACTGGTATATCTACTCTAAAAAAAGTAATAAAAAGTAATAAAATAATTTATAATAAAAGTAATAAAGTAATAAAATAATTTATGCGAGTTATGAAGTGGTAATTTTCAGATGAATTAATCGACTTAGACAAATGTGCTATATCTAAAAAGAATCTGATAACTTCTAATTTTGTAAAATTTGAAAAAATTTTATACTTTTTTTATACATTTTATACTTTTCTACACTCCATAACAAATGTGCTCTATAGTTTCTTTCTGGGGGACCTGCTGGGGAGATTGTTTGTTTCTGTTGGTTTTATGTGTGTGTGTTATGTCCCTTTAAAAACCAGTAAAAGTACACTTCACAAAGTGTGTTTGAAATAAAAACAGGATATTTGGAGAATCTGGTGCATTTTTTAGCTTTTTGAAAGCTCAGCTGGAATAAAATGGGAACCCTGTAACAAATCAAGACTCTCAGGACAGGCATGTGCCTGCAGATGCATCCAAATGTGCAGAATCCACCAAATGTGCTTAGTTATTAAATTTTTTTTTTTTTTTGCGACCAGTGTACATTTACATTTACGACTGTTTACATTTAAAATGCATACCATGTGTAACACAAGATGTTCGTAAAACAAACCAAACGCATGTCCACCGCTCATGCATTGTCCATAACTAAGAATTTCTTAAGATCTCTGTGTGAGGAAAATGCGGATAAATCTTATTTTTAAAACCACAGAATATCGAAACCCTTCACATGAGCTGTGAGCTGCTGCCCATCGTTCTTTCTTTTGTGCGAGGAGCCAAGCTGTGGCAGCAGTCAGCAGTAACTCCAGCCCTGTGAGCTGCGGGCTGGCCGTGACCCACTTCCCCTGCCTACCTGTCAGGCTGTCCCTGGTTCAACAGATCGACGCAGTACCAGGACGGCCCGTAGTCTTTTTCCTTTTTAAACCACATGTAAACCACATGAAAAGGCAAGATGGGCAGCTGGTTCTGGTAATTGGGTGGGTGGCATATCAACAGAGGGAAGCCTGGGAATGGGTCATGTACCACTGGGTAGGGTGGGGTCTCGTTGATAGCTTTGTCTGATAATGTAGCTGTGGAGCATGTGCTCCGAGGGCGTGGCCACATACAGATCCGTCAGCCCTCCTTGTCACGATCAAGCACCAGCAACTTCTAAAGCAGTGTGGATAAAGGCCCCTTCCCCCCGGCCCTCTTCGCCGAACGACGAGGGGCTATCGCAGGGTCTCAGGAGCAACGTTTCATCTTTGAGTGGTTGTTGCAATTCATCTGTCAGCATCACACTTTTACCGCCTCGAAACAGGGAGGGAAAAACGTTACTTGGCTGAGCCAAAATACACAACATGCAAAACTTTCAGGATCACTGGTCAGGAGTTATGGCAGAGAGTCCCAACACGTCTCCCATAAGTAGGATTAAGGATCACCAGTCATGTGGGTTTTTTTTTTTTTTATCATTATTGAAAAGAAAAGGTCTTTTAAAAAAAAAAAAAGTCATAATACCTGCTGGTGGGTCCTGCCGGGGTTATGTGAGGTGTTCCCGTGTCGGGACAGTCTGACAAGCTCAATGAGAGCGCGTGCCCGTACACACGAGAACCGCGACGATTTCAAAATATTGTGAGACGCTTCACAGCAATGAGGGCATCTGCAGGCAAGTTGTTTTCCCGCACTCCTTCAGCAGATCACACCTTTATGAAGTTCCTCACGAAATCCCAGAGCTGCTCGTTGTTTGATACTATTTTTGCATGCTTTGTTGTCAGTGGCTACGTGACGTGGCTTTTCCTTTCATATCACCCAAATTAGGTCATTAAAATAATCAGACATGACTTATCTCTGTAAGATTTTTTTTCCCATCCACTGTTGTACACTTTTAACGTTTTAGAGCCAGTGGGCAGAGCCACATTTGTTTTCTTTTTTTGAAGTTAAGAATTGGGCGTTGCGCTAATTACTAAAGGATGGAGAGCTCTGTAAAGGAAGCCGGGTACATTGTATGATTGAAGAGAGACCTGCTTGCAGCTGCATGCATTCGTTTTTTTGGGTTAAAAAACATTCAAAAAGGTTCTTAAACTTCTACAAAAATGTGAAGAAATTACAGTTTTGATCTAATAAAAGTACAAATGCAAGTGCCAGTGAATTTATACGGTACCGGCATGCTCTCCCCATGTTGGAGCGAGTTTTCTCCAGGTCCTAAACACATGCACACTAGGTCAATTGCCAATTCTAGTTTAGCTAGAGTTATGGTTGTGTGAGTAATGGTTAGTTCTTGCCTGCACATAATGTCCCGTGATGGGCTCCAGCAGCCACGGCCCTGATAAGGGTAAACTGTGGCAGAGAGGAGCCTGGGAATGGGTCATGTACATGGGTGTGCAACTAATTGGCACTGAGGTCCGATGGTGGCCTCTAGTGGCCAAGGCCCACCAGGGCTGGGACATGACTACCTGAGAAATATCTCCTACAGTTAGGATGCCGACCAGCCTACTAGCGTACTCTCCATGGTAGTAACTGGGACTACATTTGGTCTGGAAAAGTTTGGGTCACTAGATTAATGTGTGAAGAAGATTTATCAGGGTGGTAGTAGCCTAGTGGGTAACACACTCGCCTATGAACCAGAAGACCCAGGTTCAAATCCCACTTCCTACCATTGTGTCCCTGAGCAAGACATTTAACCCTGAGTGTCTCCAGGGGGGACTGTCCCTGTAACTACTGATTGTAAGTCACTCTGGATAAGGGCGTCTGATAAATGCTGTAAATGTGACAAACATGCAACAACAAATAAATGAATTGGAATCTTCCAACTTTTTTCTCATTATTTTTTTGTTTCATTATTGTTACTATGTCAATGTATATATTTTTGGCTGCAATGATTATTTCATACCTGATTTAGGTTAGTTCATGTAGATTTGTAAATCACAACTGGGAGAAATTAAATGTTTTACTTTTTCTCTTCATGGGTTGTGATCTTTCATGAAACATGGATCTAGACGTGTATTGATGCATGTTGCTTTAAGGTGCCACAAAGCAGAAACGCCGGCACATGCTTCCTAATTCTTCAGTCATCTTCACCGAGCACAGCGATGAGAGAAGCGAATCACAAACAAACCCTTTCCCACTGCTGCTGGAGCCAGTGTGTTATCTCATTTACAACATTTCAGAAAAGGAAACAATGTAAGAGAATACCGCCGTATCCTCTCACACAACAAACACACACACACACACACACACACACACAAGGGGAAATATGTTTGCACTATATCCTGTTCGCACAGCAGCCATTGGAGGACGGCCAGGGGAGGTTAAAGCAATGGGAAATGCCCAGCTACCCCCCAAGAAACCATGGTGTGTGGAGGTTATATTTAGACCCCAGACTACAAGTGACAAGTGGGAGAGAGGGGGGCGGTCCCTTAATAAATAAAGACCCTGAGAACGACGGCAAGGCCGACCAAGGAAAACAATTGCGGAGCGAGTGTGGAGCGGCCTGAGAAAACAAACAGAACTGATGAGGCCGCCGTCACTCCCGAAGCCCTCATTAGAGCGCATGCACCCCCCACCCCCCCCATCACCGGGCCCGGGCTCTCAGCAACACTTCCTCACACGCACCGGCTGCCCTGCGGCACACACACACACTCGCCAGCACCGTTTCCGACAGCGCTCCATTTTTTATTAACGCCTTTTTTCCCAGCGTTCTGTTCCCTTCTCGCTCAGTCGCAGCACGAGACGTTAACAAGGATCCCGTCACAACCGCGTGATCTTGGGTTGATCCTTTAGAGCTCTATTTTCAAAGTGCTATAACAGACAGAGCACTTGGGGCATGTTTGTCAATGATTGTTAAAATCAGAAAAAAAATACATATTCCGGATTTACCGTAATAAACCACAAAGGAGTGATTTTAGCTGTCTGTATCTTGGAGAAGATTTTATTTTTTCCATTTGACATACTTTAATTATATTCTTTTTCATTTAAAGCCATCAATGATTTGCATAAAGGTTTCAATAATGTGTTTATTAAGAAAGTGGCAAAAGTGGAGGCAGCTGTCTGTGAGACCATGGCTGATTTTTGAAATTTAGGCGTTGACTCGAACAACCTCATATCTGCCATTTCTTCTGCCATGTCTCCTATTGGATATGCTGTCCCCACAATTAAGAGTAGAAATGTTCCTTTAAATGAATGCAGAGTATGGAAAAGAAGGCTCTCTGTATCCTATTTTAATGCTGACCATAAATGAACCATAACCATTTTTTTTATTGTGCGTCTATAACTTATTGCCTTTCTTCTTGTTTTTAAGCAGCTCTCGCTTGAGCAGCAACGCAAATGCTTGCCTCTCCTCTCGTTCACCGCTCCTGTTATTTTAATGAAGGGGCTTGCTTGCAGATTAATCCATCCATCAGCATGAACCACAACAAACACGTCCATTCTGTAGAACACGCAGAACCCCCACCGCCACCCTCCCCTTTTCTCTCTTTTTTCACTTTTACTCAAAACATCTGTCTTCCTCTGGAACATGTAAAGGAGAAAGTCGTTGATTTGGTCCAAGCAGAAGATTCTTGGCTGGAAAACCCGGAGAGACGCCCTTTAATGTTGACATGAGCGCAGAATGCAGCCGCCTTTTGCAGCGCTGCCGGGTGTTTGTTTGCTAATTGTGGCTGCAGATTGTGGTTGAAGATGCGAGATTTCCCAGCTGAGGTTCCAGCTCCTTGAGAGGAATCTACAGGCCGCGCTTCTCTGCCATCACAGTCTGAGGACGTTCGGTTGTGTGTATTTTGCCCTGTTAAAAGAGCGAGTAGAAGCGTGTGCGCATGTGTGTGTGTGTGTGTGTGTGTGTGTGTGCGTGTGATGTATCAGATGAGAACGGCCCTGTGGTAGCGCGTCCAAATCTTGATAGCGGAGGGGAGGGCAGAGGGGTCGCTGTGTATCTGCGCAGGGGATCGAGCTCGTACAACGGAGGGAAGTAGCTGAGAGGGGCGGACTGAGTGGCCATTGTGTTCTCCTCCCTCGGCGCGGAGAACCGGCACGCTCTTACACAACCTACAGAACCGCCGAACAAATGAAACACAGGCCCACATGACTCAGCGCAAGGACAAATTCACACCAGGCACGGGAGCGGCTCTCTCCCAGCTTTAGATCTGAATGTCATCAAATTAGCCGAGTTATCTCAGGCCTGGGATTTATCTGGGGTTTTCGGCGTGGGTCTGGTTTAAATTGGCCCAACGTTAGATACACTGTGAGCTTCACACGTCAGCAGATATATCCTCGCGGGCTCTGTGGAGTTACGCAGAAGCCACTAACAAATCCAACAGGTCTAGTAAGGTGCGGGCCGGGCAGCTGACTTTTACTGAAATGAGTAAAAGTTCCACTTTCGTGAGCATGAAGTTTAAAACTGGCTTACACGCACTGAGTAAAACTATCAATAAAGAGTTGTCAAAATCTTGATTTGTTCTTGTATGAGAACCCCGTTTGTATGAATCCCGAACCACAAAGGTGCCACTGAGGTCCCCTCCCTGGGCGCCTTTCCTGGCTGCCCACTGTTCTTCAAGGGTGATGGCTTCAAAGCAGAGGACACATTTCGTTGCTGCAGTGTTTCTCAATGACAGTCACTTCACTTTCACGTCTTGTTGGAAGGGACCCACCTAAAGTCAGAAATCAAGACTCTTTATGAAGTAGCAATGTCCTTTTTAAGGTAAAACCACTGAATAGCCAATGTGGGGTTTCTATGTGTAATTAGCAATGCGCAGGGGCAGTGTTGGCCTAGTGGGTAAGGAAGCAGACCCACGTTCAGAAGGTACCGTCCCCACTCACTGCTCCCCGGATGCCAGTCATGGCTGCCCACTGCTCACTAAGTTGACGGGTTGAATGCAGAGGACACATTTCATTTTGTGCACCGTGTGCTGTGCTGCAACCGTTGCATGCGCCTGTCACTTCAGTACTCCTGGGGCTGTAACCCCGCATCAAGATTGCTATCAGGGAACTAACTTTCACTAATTTTCATAAATATTTGCAAGATTAGGTAAGAATTACATTAAAATAACAAAGACATTACTTAGCTCAGTGCTAACACTGGCTTCTGATTACGGGGCCGCATCCTTAACCGCTAGGCCACCACTGCCCCGATAATTGTAGCAGTGGGATTTGTATAGCTCGTTATTTGTAGCTGGATGAGGAAGAAAAACTACACATATTCAGTTTAGTTAGTGCTTTGGTATTTAATCTAGCTCATTAATTCGGTTAAATGCGCTTTGTGTTATACAATTTAGTCCACAGTTGGTTTCTTTGCAGCATTTTAGCTGTGAAGCATCTCTTCACATATCATTCAGCCTTATTACTTTGTATGCAGAAACGGGATATGTTGCATAAAAGTAGCTGGATCATTGATAAACTGTAAGGACTCTTCAATAGTCTTAAATAACTATTAATGGGTAAAGTGTGGCACCGGTTACACCTGCAAGGTCTGCACACTACTGCTAGTATCTCACAGTATTTAACAATCCCTATATTATTTACTGATACACAACTACCAGCCAATCAGAATCAACTATTCACCCATGCACTAAAAAATTGTTACTGTGCAGTACACGTGACCGCTGGACTGACGGTGCACAATTTCACTTCCGACAAATGGCCAAGGACAGAAAGGGAACACCCTGTCCCCTCTGTCCCTGTCTCCACCTTCGCCGGAGGAGAGGTGTTCCCGTTCAAAGCGAGGCTCCGGCCTGGCACTGGAGCCTGCACACCCCCCTAGAGTCCCAGCTCAGAGATAACACCTCCATTCACATTGGACATGGGAGAATTTCAACGAATTATATCAAAGAGCTAACTTGATGACAGGGAGGAAGTCGGTCGAGATAGCGGGAATCTGAATTGGTCAATTCGGCCAAATTTAGTCGTGCTCCAGACGCAGATTACCAACTGGCACACAAGATGCCCAGAGATGTTCAGAAGCCTCCGGCCAGTCGGTGCCCTCAGCAGAATGCTTGTTGTGAACTGTAGCCTTACAAAAGTCCAAACGCATGAAGGTGTGAAAGACAGAAATGAGGAGAACACACAAAAAGATTAAAAAAAGTAAAAAGAAACAAATACAGAATATTAGGCCAAAGTGTTTTAAAGAGAAAAAAAGAATTTGAAAGTGAGTGTGGGAGTCCCAAAAGCCAAAAAGAGAGAATGAGAAGTGTCTAAGAATGTGTGTGTGTGCCTCCCCAGAGACAAGCTGTTGTTCGCAGCGCTGGGGCTTGAGTGGTGGGAACGTCACCTGACCGGCGCGCCGGGGGCGACCCCAGTGGGCCGGCGCTGCAGTGTGTCCGGGGGATCCAATGCGAGTGACAGGCGTGGGCTCCCCTCACAAAGCTGCCTCTGTGAGTCGTGCCGAGGGCCGACCCAGCTAGCCAGCCCCACTCACCACCCAGCCATGAGAACCTGAGAGAGAGAGTTGGAGGTGGGCCACCACACACACACACACACACACACACACTTACATCCTCACACACCACTCAACTCTCCTTACCTACCACACTTAACCCTTGCAGCAGAGTTGAATGTCACAGACGTGAAAGAGGAAAGACTGATGAAAGGAGCTGAGCAGCAGATCTGTGTGTGAGAGATCCTGTGTCCGTGCATCTGTGCGAGAGCATTCATGTGCATGCCTGAGAGTGTGTGACCTTCCCTGTGAGGCATGGTCTAGTCCCCCTGGTGTGGGAGCCTCAGTCTCACATAGTCACAGGACTTATATATGCGTGTGTGTGTGCATGTGTGTGTGTGTCCTCCTGGTGTGGGAGCAGTGGTCTCACATACTCTCAGGGCCTTTCCACCATAGGCCGACCCTGTGCAGTGTGTGTGTGTGTGTGTGTGTGTGTGTGGAGACAGGACAGCTCTATTCACAAACACAGGCCCTTAAGGGAGCCCTGGGAGAGTGTACAGTCTGCCTGCAGCGAACAGAAATAAACTCTGCATCGCCTCTCAGTGCATCATCGTCATCAACGTGGCCTTCTCGGGGTCCCTGAAATGTAACAGAAGTTGTTAGATCTTTCGGGATCAGCGGACTGCTGGACGACTGTGATGTTGTGGACGTAATCCCCAGTGTGCAGCTCTAGCCGAGCTCCATTGAGTGATTTTTTTCACATGCTTCAAGTCGTTCTGCTTGAAATGTACCACGGCGCAATTTCATTAGAAACCAAAGTATTGAACAGATGTCAATACTTAAAAGGTCTTTTTTTTTCAAGATCCCACTTTCATAGTTTTTCTCTTTTTTTCGGTGACTCCATGCGTTTCTGCATCTCTGGCTGTCATCTCTCCACACGTTTGGGCATCCCTTACATTGTGCAATCCAGTCTTCTGCCAGCTTGTTAAATGTACCCAGCACCAAACCCAAAACACATGCAAAAGCTGCTTTTTTGTTTGTATTTAGCCAAACCTTGGAAAACACAGTCCTAGAAACATGCTGAATGGGTTTTTTTTTTTCAAAAGCACTTTCACCTTCAAATCATTCCGCCTTCATCCATTTTAAGTTTTTTTTTTCTGATAGATGTTTTTCATTTATTTTAAATAAATGAAAACTGTGGGGTCACTGTCAGTAGTGTATGTGGTGTTTTGTCTTTATAGTTAAATTCCTTTTTCATTATTGTTGGCAAACATAATGTAAAATTGTCCTTTAGGGCACTATTTAAAAACTGGCGCTCAGCACGGCACTACATGCTTAGCAGGGGGCTCGATTGTTAAGAGAATGTTATATTTGTGTTAGAGTAGAGAACCTAACTACCCTTTTTGTTGGTGTGTAAATTTTTTTTTTCTCTGTCCTCCACAGCGTGACTTTTAATGAGGTCTAAAACGGGAGGAGCCTGATGATTGACAGCTCTCACACACATTACTTCCTCGTGCTGCGTGATTTAAAAATGCGCCTGTCAATACATGACATGCTCAAACAACACGAAAGGTTGTGTTTCTCGTTTTATGCAATTCCTCAGGGCACCTGTGACTTAACACAACTGAACAGCCCCCTTACTTGGCGCCTAGCCCCTGTTTTAAAATGGTGCCCTTAATGTGCAAAACCATATCTAATGCCACAACATTAAAAATGACTCAGAAAATATGCTCTTTCGTGTCAGGGCGTGACAGGTCTCTGAAGGTGTTCAAGACAAAAGATCCTTGTAAGCTGTGAGGTGAGGACTCCATGGGGGTCAGCTGCCATGTCTTGCTCAGGTAAATAACATTACGGATGATTCATCAGACCAGGCCACTTCTTGTTCCATTTGTCCTGGCCGACCTGTCTCCAGATCTCCTTCACCAGCCTTCACTCTCATAAATCAGCAGCCCTTATGCACCCATGACCTTATTTACCCACTGGTGGATAAAAAAAAAAAAAAAACACTGCATGTGACCTGTCAACTCTACCCCATGAGACACATCATGATCTAGAAATCAGTTTCCTTATATATACAGTTCAAGTCTAATCAAGTCAAGTAGGCTTATGGTCATTTCATCCATTTAAACAGTACACAGTGAAACGGTTGCAACAACACAAGACTTCAGGCCAATAGAAGAAAATGTAAAAAAAAAAAAATACCACTGGCAATTAAATGTTAAAATAAATTGTGAACGCTAGATTTGAAACGAAACCTTCTTTAACAGTAATAATACATACAACGTGTGTTTTGTGTGCGGGCATTTGTTTGGATCCTCGTCC
Source organism: Denticeps clupeoides (assembly GCF_900700375.1). NCBI lineage: Eukaryota > Metazoa > Chordata > Actinopteri > Clupeiformes > Denticipitidae > Denticeps > Denticeps clupeoides. The sequence continues at coordinate 10,761,242 of NC_041720.1, read as the reverse complement.
ATTGTTAGTGCCTGACTTAGAAGGTGTACATGCTTAGATAAACGCGGGGCGAGATAGAATCAAGGCTTCGCCGTTATCTCCTCTCTCAGTTTCCCAGACGCCCCTGCACTGTTGATTTTCATTGGCCACGCTCAGATGGCCTCCCACCATTTGTTCCTGCTGGTGTGAGAGACATGAATGGCTCTCTTTCAGCAGCGCTGCTCTCTTCTCTCCCTGAGCCGGGACTCTGAGCGCTCATTGTGCTCCGGGAGCGGAGCGTCCCTCTCCTGAGAAATGACCGCGCTCGCGATGAGCAAATCGACTGGCCGCAGGGAGGCCGCGCCGTCTGATGTGCGTGTGTAGCTGTGGCCGCGTGGCGGGGCTTGTCAGGTGACAGTGTGCGCTAGACACAACGCAATTATCACAACAGAAAAAGACACAAAAAAGCCTGTTTGATGATAGGTGCCTGCCGTGGACTGATCATTACAGATCACCTACCAGTTCAATGTCATGTGCGCGCCGTGTTGTGATGCCCATGTCTAGGACGTTCAAAATTAGCACATTGTCATTTCATCAAATGACAATATATCTAAATAAAGTGGCTTTGAGTTAATTTTCCCTGTTTAGAACTGAGGTGGGGGAGAGCACATCTAGCTAGCAATAACATTTATAGTCTGACATATTGTATTGTATCAATACAATATGTCTTGTTAAAGATGGGTCAGGTGGGCTGTGGAGTCCAGCAGCATTTAAAATGACAATTTATCCCTTCATAATGATTGCAAGTTGCTCTGGCTGAGAGAGTCAACTAAATAAAATGTAAATATTTGTGTATATACATATATGTGTGTATATATTTGTGTATACAGTATATGTATTTTTGTGTATACAGTATGTATATACACGTATCTTGGTGTATATAAATGTATATTTGTGTATATAAACAAATATACGTATTTACACACACACACGCACGCACACACACACACACACACACACACACACACACACACACATATATATATATATATATATATATATATATATATATATAAACACACACATACAAAAAAGAATTTACATTACCATTACCATTTTAGCATTGTTGCTGTGCTCTTTATTATATATTGTTTTATGCTTTTTATGATGAACAATTAGTTAAGAATGTCACAAATGTATAATAACAGCCAATGCGAGACCTCAGTCCAGATTCCACCTGATTCAACATTTGTGCAACTTTTCTTTCTTATCCTCCAATTTGTCCAGTCATCTCTAGACTGGGCCCGGCCCTGATTTCCACCACTATTTCACCCGTGCAACCTGCAGAGGAAGCGGCGGTCAGCTCTCAGCAGCGATAAGGCAGCCAGAAATCTGGCCGCCGCTGATTAATCCCACTGTACAGCAGCTCCTGTGCATGCCAGGGTCTCCAGTGTGTCTGTGTGTGTGTGTGTGTGTGTGTGTGTGAGAGTAAGCGCATGAATGTGTGTGATAAAGCGTGCGTAGGCTGCTCAGCTGCTGTGTGAGGAAATGGCCCACAGGGCTGTTATGCTTTCACACTGTCAGAGGCCCATTACTGAGTCTCAAGTGTTCGGTCCTATCAGGGAGATGATTTATACTGCCTTTGTACTGTGTGTCTGCCCGTGTGTGGTCGGCGTGTATGTCCTTACACAGTGTGTGTGTGTGTGTGTGTGTGTGTGAGCGAGAGAGAGAAGCCAGGAGAGAGTGCGTGTGTGCACGTGGGCGTGTGTGGGTCAGAATATAAATATTTATCTAGGCGCTCTGCTGCCTCCAGTAAAGGAGATAAGGTGCAAGCAGCATTTCATTATGCACGACGCAAATTGCACATGACCATTAGGGGTCTAATACAAAAGAAAAATAGAAAAGAAAAAGAAGAATGGCTAGAGGGACTGGTCAGTTGTTCCCAGCGCCATGTCCTGAAATCTCATGTCAAGATGCTAATTCCATTATAGCACCATGCAGAAACCCTCAACTGTCCGCAACAGGCACCCACGTCCACCACTTCTCACGGTTTTTATTTTTAGATGTGATGGGAATAAGGAAGCGCTGTGGCATTTTGTGAAGGTCTCCATTCACTCGGTCCAGAAACACACTCGTGTGCGCTCACACGCACACACACGTTCCCAGTTGTGGTCGGAGCAGCCTCCGCTGATGTGAAACATGCGGAGCGAACGTGCTCTTCATACAAAAACCCACTCAGCCCACTCAAATCTGCAGTGATCTGGGCTTCCACTGGAGTACATGAATACTGCAGATATAAATGTGTAGGCTTCTGACAGTAATAAAAATAATAAACTAAAAGTGTGGACGCCCCTAAAAATAAAACTTTGTGGAAGCCCGTTCAGATTTACAGCAGGTAAAAATATAGTAAAATTTATCTGTATTACAATATTGCAAAAGAGTGCAACTGTGCATGTTCCTTAACTATGAACACACACACACACATATGTTTGTTAATTTCTTCTTGCTTTATCCTCTCACCATCATGGCCAGGTGTAGGGATCCACCGGCAACCCTAACAGCAAGAAGAATAGAGGGGTGCGTTGTGATGTCATAACTCTCTCCCTGCGAGTGTCAGGTCTCTGCATTTCTGATAGTGGAGTAAACGCCAACTGCGGCACGGCCGCGTTCAAGGTCAAGGTGGCCTGGAGAAGGCATCTGGTCACACTCTTAATTTCTCTCAGTCTCTTTTCAGTTTCTGACTTACTCTCTGATCTTCTCTATGTTCTTGCTCTCCTTGAACCTGCCAAGTCAGCTTGTGAGAGAAACAGACAAAGTGACTTTTTGTCTGATGGACATAATTTTATATGAAAAATATACATACCACAGTGCATGTAACATAACAGAAAAATATTTTGTAGAGAAGTGCAAAGAAACACATTTATCAACAAGGAGCTGTTTATAATATTACAGAATGTACAGTAAGAAAACGGTGCGCGTGATGAATGATATTAGCGGGTAAGTAATGAATGAAGAGCAATAGGAGGACGCATTTCTTGCATTTTGGTCCCTGCCTAAGGCAGACTCAACAGCTGATGGTTTCAAATGTGAACTTGGGCGAGAGATGACAAAATGGTAACTTGACCCTGACCACTGCAAAGTGACGGGAAGAGATAAGGTTTCACTTTAATTATGTGACAATTGTTTTGCGGTCACAGAGGATACAGGTTGGTGCAATTTAGAATTTCATCTTACTACTTGGAGATATACAAGGATATACCGAAAGAACATTTTTAACAGGCAGTGATTTATATTTGTATGTATATATGTATGTATATTTGTGTGTATGTGTGTGTATAAATCCCTTCCTATTAAAAAAATATTTTAAAATCTTGAATGTCAAAGGTCACCATTAGCAGACCCACAGTTCTGTTTCCCAGCTCTGCGTGGTGACACGGTGATTTAATGTCTGTTTTGGTTCTCGGCCGCTGATGGAAGGGGACGCCTCTGGATCAACACGCAATTACAATCAGCCCTATCTCCTCTCATCTGCTGCCGGCCACTCTAATTGTGTTGTGTTGGACGTGGCGCCTTCGCGCCATCCGACAGCCTGCTGCAATCACGTCACCATGGAAACCCGGTTGAAATCCATGGGGTCGCCTCACCCTGCCGGTTCCCACTGTTAAATATTCAACAGGTGGCCACAACATATGTTCACCTGAGAGCAGAGGACAGAAGACCCCTGTAGCTCAGAAGACGTATCGTAGGAACAAATTGTTTTTTTTTTTTGGTTTTCTTTGAATTATTAAAATGTTCTGTTGTGGATCGTCTATCCGTGGCTGAAGTCAACCCTCGTCTCTGTCTTCCTTGTGTGTAAACTTGCAACGGTGGTCAGAAATGACACAATAATCTTTTATCTGCTCTCACTCTCTCGTGGGCACCTCCCAAAACACGAAGTCGGGCTGACCTCACTCCGAGCAGCGCCACAGCGCCCGGTTCTCACAGCGCAACTCTTTTAGCCAGCCATGTTTTTATTGTCATAGAACGCGGGTCGCCACACCATATATCACTGACAAGACTTCCAGTCAGGGACATTTGTCTTTAATTGAAATTCATTATTGCATTCTTCACTCATGCCAAACCAATCACTGTCGTTTGTTCCGTCTCTTTTTCTTTTGGCCATCTCTTTCATTTTGACTATCTTGGTCGCAGCTAGTAATTAAATCAAATTACATTGTGAGGATATTCATTCGAAAAACATCAGAAGGAAGAGAGATACAATGGGCCTTGAATAGATTTTCAGGCTGCCGAACACGTCTCGTTCCATCCGCAGCTATCATTATTGGAGCCCTCTGATCTGATTGGTAATGAGGATATGTTTTCAGCTGAGCTCCTGAAAATGATGTTCCGTGCAAAACAGATGAAAAAAGACCCAGTTAATAGATTTTTTTTTTTTTCGTCTTTTGAAGGAGAAAAAAAATTAGGGGCCCCGTCAATTGCGTGATGGTGGTCTGGTTGCATGAGATCTGCTTCTGCACAGCTTACAATGGGCTTTTTTTAATGGAGATGCAGCATAAATTAAGAAATCCCCCCCCAAAAAAAGAAAAGAGCTCAATCAAAGCAAATAGAGGCAGAAATACGTTCTGGTCACGTTCTACACATTTGTCTGGCGGACTTTCCCAGAAACTTGACCCCCGGCACAAACGAGGAACTGTACCATCAACCTAACATAAGGCCAAATCAGCTGATCCAGAGAAGGAGTTGTGTGAAACCTCCAGGTCTTTCCCACACCCCCTTTCCCTCTTCTCGGGAATGTGCTGGACCTCGGATTCCGCACCCTTCGCCCGTCAGATACCATCTCTGGAACGTGTGGGGTTGCGCGGCCACAATGCCCGCTCTGACAAAGGTCACGCTAATAATTGGGAGGGTAGGGGGGCGTGGTGGCCCGCAAGTAGCCGGGTTCACTTTGCATAATGGATGGTGAGCCGTGCCGACGAGTTCGGGCCATTGTGCCCCAAAATGAACCGTCCCTTCTCTTTCTTCAAGTAGGCCCGGGGTTTTGTACGTGTCTGAAAGAGGGCGGTGTACGTGAGATAATCAACCTTTTTTTCATTAAACGTGACAAAATTACACACTTCTGTCATGCACAGCCACAGTCCGTTTGAAAGCCTGGCGGTTTAGGTGGCGGAGTTCAACACTGAGATGGTAAATAAGCTCCACTGCATTGATAATCTGTAATGAATAATTCCGATTACATTAAAACAGTGAATTGCCAGCATGTGGGAAACGCATTGGTGCTTTTACACACCACAATTCTACTCTGTTCATCAAAAGCTGACAGCCACAAGGAAGAAAAAAAAAAAACTACCATGTTTTTAACAAAATTCTCCGTATCCTCATGATAACCTTGTTGTTTTCGACATTTAATTTTTTTTTTTTGTGAAACACACTGATGTGTGTGCCTTTCCTTCTCCTGTGAGAAAGCCTTGTGTTTCTTAAGTATTATGGGACTTGACTTGACCAACCACCGCATTCAGCCGTTTCGGTGAGCTGTGATGGATAGTCAAAACAAATGCGATATTTCATTATTCCCAATAGCCGAAGCCTAATTAAGGGGTTATGGCGCGTCCAAGTCTTTAGAAACATTGGTCAGAGCCGTACCTCTGGGACCTGAGGACTTGTTTGTCTCTCACCACTTTTTTTTTTTTTTTTGGCTTTATAAATAGATCAGAACAATGGCTCGAAGAAGGCATTGTCTATTTAGTAGACCACAAAAGTGTCACAAGCCAGAAGGCTGGAATGACAATGTGTTTGCCAAAAGAATAAAATGTCTGCTTCAGAAAAAGAAGCCTGAACTCAGCAGAAAATAGTTCGCAAATAAACATTTGCTCAGTTACATAGTGGTGATCCCATTATTCCGTCATTTAAAAGTTGCTGGAAGGCCATTAAATATACTAATTAGCCCTTCCAAGTTAAAATGCCTGACTTATTATCTTTGCACTGGGCATTTCCTAGAAAAAAGTAATTTATGCTGTCATCCCCACACGCTGCGCCTGTCATGGCTGCCCACTGCTCACCAAGGGTGATGGTTAAAAGCAGAGGACACATTTCACAGAGCCACTGTGTGCTGCGCTGCACTGTATCACAATGACAATCACTTCACTTTCACTTCCTGTGGAGATCCCTACCTTCAAGGGCCCAGTGTGTCCAATTGGAAACCAGTGACCTGAAATATTTACTAATTGAGCATGCAAATTAGAAACTGACCTTTATTATGTCAGACATCCCAATAACTCTTCAACTGGTGACGCTTTTTACATGAGCCTATTTGTCCCATGTAAGAATATCTACCTCATGATAATTTGACTGGATTTCTCTGTAGGCATACTTTATTTTTGAAAGGCATGTTAAAGACATTGCAGAACTTCACCAAAACCGCTGAGATTGAAAACCAGAGACCGGGTAGATGAAGAACATAATGAAACGGCTATATTTGACGTGAACAAAAGAAGAAATAAATAAAAAAAAAGGCATCTGTTGTAGGCAATAGGGCGCCATCCAAAGACAACAAGTTTAATGTCTTTTTGCGGAACAGAGCTCCTACCTAAAAAGCGTGTTTCAGCTGGCCTTTGCTGGCCTTAGCTGCATGAAATCCCTGTAACTGGTGTGACCAGTGTGAAAACATAAAGATGTTTTAAGTGACGTTTCTTTTTGTTAGCAACGCTGTACAAAATCCGCCGTGGGGGGGGAAGAAAAAAAGAATCACCACATATTTTGTCTTTAATAAAAGAGCTCAACGGTGTCCTCACCAGTGATCAATTAAGGCCCCACCCCCCATCTGGCCCTCACGGGCCACATCTCATTAAGGAGCTATGCGCAACACAAACAGCGCGGCTCTCCCAGCGCGTTTATCTGCAGTGGCCGCACATCAAAGGCTGTGGGAACAGACGCCGCTCGGCGCGGCAGCTGCGCTCGGATCCTGTCCACGCCCTTCCTGTTTGCCGCTGGCTATTATTTTCCCCAACAGCGGCGACGATAACCAGCCTCCCCCTCCTCCCCGCTCCTGGAGCGCTGGGTCTCCGGAGAGAGGGGGGCACCGCGGCCTGCCTGCTCGCCATTGTTCTCCAGACGCGGGCCCAGTTCAGGTGCGCCGTGCGACAGGGGAAAAAACTCATTATGGTGCCGCTTCTGCGGTATTGCGGTGTGGCCAAATGAACCGCTAGTTGATGTAATTGGCTTTAATTTACCACAAATCGTTTTTCCTCGGGCATACATACGAGAACATACAAGCCTACAAGTGAAACCAAGTTACCAAGTGACCGGTTTCTCTCTTACAAACATTTGTTTCTGCATTATAAAATGTCATCGCATTGTTGTTATTATCAAGACATTATATTGCGTTGAGTTTGCAGTGAAACATTTGAGAATTCTGTTTTCATTATAATAAAAGTCCTTATTGGTCCCTAATTCAAACAAGCCACTTTTGGTATTGTTCCGTAATTTCCCAATTACTACGAAAAAAATATCATATTATTCCTTTAAATGCTAACTAAAAATAAATAATTCATATATTGTTATAATTATTTTCAAAACACTGAATTAAATGAATTACTTTAATCATCATGTCATCGGTGTCATTGAGCGACTGCTGTTAAGTTGATGGCTGTCGGCCCTGTCACGACCGATGGTGACCCCACGGTCCCCCTGCTTCCTGTGGCTGAGAGGTGAGCTGGCCTTGAGGAGGAGTAATGGAGCACCCAGCTGTCACAGGCTTCTTCGTTAGATCGTCTGAAGTGTTGCGAGGCTTACGAGGGGTCGTCTGCAGCAAGTGTTTGCCTGATCTTTTTTTTTTTTCCAGACGGGTGAAGAGAGGCCTGGACTCTCCACGCACCTCAAACCACTCACCAAAGTTAAGAGAAGGATGGCAGATGGAGTGCTTGTAGCCTAGTGGGTTAGATACTCACCTATAAACCAGAAGACCAAAGTCACAGGTTCGAGCCCCACTTTCTACCATTGCGTCCCTGAGCACGACGCTTAAGTCTGAGTGTCTCCATGTAGATTGTCCCTGTAACTACTGATTACGATACAGATTATTGTCTGTCGACCCTTCACAAATTTATTTGTGCGCTTCTGATTTGGACTTTCGGACGTAATATGCTAGCTGATACCAGTGGAAATTTCCATCTCGACGCATACAGCAGCCAAGAAACATCTTAAAAATCACCTTCTGATGCCCTGAAGACAGCCAGACAAATCTGCTACCTGGACGTGACAACTTGACGAGAGAAAGTCTCTGTCAGGTCACGTCCAACGGGAAATGTCAGAGGTCAGTATAAACAGAATTATTTTGGGGAGCCTTGCATCAAATGAGGGTAGGTTGGGAGAGGTCATTTAGATGTTACTATATAAAAATACATAATTATAAGAAAAAGACAAGAACATAAAGTCATATTTACTAGTGGGAAACTTGAATTTATGATGATTCCTGAGTTGGCATCAGGATTTTTTTTTTTTTCAGTAGTCACACTCCAAATGCTCCAACTCCTTTTCATTAAGTTAGATGAGTTGACGTAATTGCTGGGCCTTCATTTGCACTTCATGTTTGTTTTTTTGTTTTTTGAAAGACTTCATAAAACGTCATAATTAGAATGCCTGAACTGGGAAGGCAGTCAATGAAAAAAAAAAAAAACAGTAGATGCCAAATGTACATAAAAACTACTCGAAAAGGTCAATTAATTGAAAAGTCAATCTAGAATTCCCATGCAATAATCACCACAAAAACCTGATGAAAATAGAAGCCTCCTTCAGTGACTCCGTCTAGCCGAGAAGAGCGATGGTGACGCACTGAGCACTGGCTCTGTTCCTGCTCGGCCAGGCGAGAGCGGCTCATCATCACCCCAGCTAAGTGAACGTTGACGGGACCTTCCTTTAACCCCGTCTTCCCCTGAGTTTCTCCAGGCTGTTGCGGCCGGATGGTGGGACTCCTGTGAGAAGGCTGCCAGTGGGTTGTCACCACAGTCGGTTAACTTTACATGCGTCTCTCTTAATTCTTTCTCTTCCCTCTCTTCCTCTCCACCGTTTCTTGCCCTTATTTTATTTACACCAACTAACCGGTGGTGGCCGAGTGGGTATGGAAGCAAACTCATAAACGAAAGGTTGCGTGTCAAACTCCCAACCTGCTATGGTGACCCTGAGGTCCCCTTGAGCAAGGTACTGTCCCCACACACATCTGCCTGGGTGCCTTCCATGGCTGCTCACTGCTCACCAAGGGTGATGGATTAAATGCAGAGGACACATTTTGTTGTGTGTCCTGCGCTTGCTGTGTGTCACAATGACAAAATGATGTCATTCCACCCTCCCTTTCCCTTTTTTTACTTTTTAGACTTCGTCCAGGTTACAGAGTTTGCAGCAGGGGCGTGGCCCAATAGCAGGAACCGGGCGACGGCAGGCAGCCAGGCAGTTCCGCGACATGAAAACAAAGCCTGTGGCTGCGGCCGATCTCGGCGGCGGCCACTTCGGCCTGCTGCCATTGTATCTAACGTGACCTGTTTTGTGTCTGCTGCCCGTCTGCGGCCCTGCACGCTCTGTTTTCCCACCGCACCACAGACGACATGCAAGTGGCAGCGGCGGTAGCGCCGGCCACGGCGGCAGGAAAAGTGTGGCAGGTCTTCCTGCTACACATGTTTGGCCAATATTAAAAACGGGGTTGTGCTATTACACCTCATAGACTCCTGGGCACATCCTGCGGGCCTTTTGGAACAATGGGCCGCGACTTCCACCTTCATTCAGGGGCCAGAAGTTTTACTGAGATCATGTAAATATATTATTCAATGGGCTTTGGCGGTCCTCTGTTCCCGTATCCTTTTTTGGTAAGCAATACTGGCACGAACAAGAAACCAGGTAAATCATTTCAGCCACCGATGTTCGTGAACAGTTTGGACTGGTTTGGACTAGGCTAGTTAACATCACATGAAAGATCACAAGTTGCCAGATCTCAGGCTGCTCCACACAGGAATCTCCAAGCGTCTTCTGAGTGAGCATATAATTTAAGAAGTGCGATAACTACCAGCGAGAAAGATCAGACTTGGGGGTGGGGGCTCTGCAAGTTGTCATGTACACCTCCCCTCCCGTCCGAGCCTCTCTGCCCTCTTGTGAATGCGCTGAGATTCCTTCGCCACTGATCTGCGGCCGGTCGATGACAGGCATTTTCCAGGATCTGGTGGGCTCACAACAGACACCGGCTGTGCTCAAATTCCCCATACGTTCGTCAGCCGAGTGCGTGAAGAGCCCCCAAGACGTGTTGCTGATCTGAAATGCCCACCCGCGGGGGTGACTGCCTCCCAAGAGCGTCCGATAACACCGCTAACCCTGCTGTCGTCACATTCTACCCCAAGATTAGCCACTGCAGTATGTGGCGAGGGGCTGCACAGGAGGGCCTGGAGGGTCAAGCATTTGTGGTGGTGATCTTTAGCTCCCTGGCCTGATAAGGCGCTATGCCCTGTCATCCCAGCACCGGAGAGAGTCTGCATGAGTCTTGCCTTGAAATAGAAAGTGTCTGGATACAAATCATTCCAAGGCTGGTGTAAAAGAGGAAAAACATTGGCCTGATACGCTTTATATGTCCGCCAGGTAGGATAAAGGTCCTCAGAGGCGCAGCAAGCTTGTGTTCCAACATTAAGGGCAGGACTATAAAGAAAAATGAATGGCATTTCCTGACAAAGGTCTATCACATTGTGCTGTTTTTATTCCAGCTTCCACTGTTTCCAGCGTTTTAACCGTAATATATGTAATATAGCATTTGTTAGCATAAGCGGTCTGTGAGGGCCAGGTATGAAAAGTCAGTCAGTTTCCCATTCATTTCCAGACTACAAGAGAACTTCAGTGAAGCTCTCTATTGAACATTTTGGTTTTTTTTTTTACTAGGATGAGGCATAATCCAGGAACAGGAAACTGGAATTTGCCTAGATAGCTCACTAGCAATGTGCCAACAGATAAGATTCAGTAATCTCAGGTAAAATGAGGTTTGCTAATAATCACAGCATAATGCTAGTATTAACGTTATGCTAATGATAATACTAATGTTAGCATAATATTTGCATTGTATTACGAGATTAATGATGTCTATATAATCTTGATCTCTCCAAGATATTCCAAAACATTATATATTGATATGGAATATATCTAAGCTTTGGATGCTAAAAATTATTACATGATGAAAAAGACTCATTGTATGGTACTTCCATGGCAATACATGATTTAGTTTGCTATCAGAATCTTTGAATTATAGCTCCAACAATCTATCTGCATGTTTGTTAGTGAGCAGGGTCACAATATGACTACAACAGAGATATCCACTGATGCCCCATGTGCAAGGGGCATTAGGTGAAGTGAATGGAGGGAAAATGAGGAGAAAGAGGACCTTGAAGGCTCCTCCGATTTTGGACTTTGGTCATTATTTCTTCTGGCCGTCAGAAATAATTACACACCAATAATAAGGGCTGGTAGTTAGTTCTTCCTAGCAAGCAACCATTTCTTTTTTTTAATCCTGAAGACAAACGTAACGTTACAATAGCAAACTCCCCATGCACTACATCTATTGTAGGGCCATGAAAACCAGGCCCTTTTTTTATGTAAGACGACATCGATTCCTCACACTGACAGCATAGTCTCACTGATACATGATCCACCATCAGCTTTGTTCATGGCAAGGCAGTTGCCCTCTCTATCTTTGTTGTGGCTTTAGCAGGTCCTGCCTTGATAATGTTTGACTCAGAGCTCCTTCCTGGAGGCCCGGACAACCTTGTGACTCCTCAGCCAGTGAGGCTGCTGCCAGCCCAAGGAGAAGACCAACAATCTGGGCCAAACCCAGGAGGGATTGGTTGGATGTTGGTGTTTTCATTCTGAAGTCGGACGGAGGGTGGTGCGTATACAGCAGATGTGGGTGGTTGGAAAAAAAATGGTGAAAAAACCTGCGTCCTCTGATTCGGCATGTTTGTTTTACTGGTATCTCTTGAGCTGTGTGCAAAACACACGCTGTGTTTTGATATCTTACTGGTGCTCAGGGTCACACAGTAAATTATTCTGCTGGGGTGGTCATGGAATTTATCAGAAATCCCCCCATGAAATCCAGACTTTTCACATGAACAGTCAGGCCCCGTGTCTTGTTGACAGTCAAAGCTCTTGGGGTAGCTGGGGAGTTTTGGCATGTAATGGTTTTGAATGCCCAGCCCGAGCGAAGCAGGGGACCCCGTGCTCCCAAGAAAACCGTCCCCAGCAGGCTGAGTCGTCAGCGCCACGTGTGAAAGCTTATGTGTCTACCAGATCTCCACTGCATCCTGCCACCAGGGCCGTCAATTTCACAGTGGCCGGGTCACCTCATGCACAGCAGATGACTTCCTCTCTTTCAGTCTCTAATTGCTTTACCATGCAATGAGTGTTTTGTAAGTAGTGTGCTTGTATATGTCAGCGAGTGATGTGTGTGTCGGTTGGTCAGGATCAGGACCTCGAGTCTGTCTCAGGCTGCACTCAGATGAGGACATGCACATGTGTCACTTGCTGATAAAAAGTCTTTTGAGTTAACCAGTGATTTCATAATTTTGGATCTTTAAAAATAACAAAGGTCCAGGTTAATCTGGATCATCATTTGGAAAACAATCAGTCATGTTAAAATATTTTGTCTTCAAAGCATATCCAAACATGGGAATTAAGAGTGCTGAATTGCAGGGGCAGCTCGCCATGTGTAACGGATTAGTTTGCCTTTATCAGGGCACGTCATTGAGGTTTATTGGGATGCATCGCCGGGATTAACGAGTGGTGAAACTGCAAAAACGTGAAAATCCACGATTGGTGAAACGATGCGGGGTTTCGGCAGAAAAGCACCTTGGGCTGTTTCCGGCGTCCTTTGTTGCACGCAGGATGCTCATAATGGATCGTCCTGACTCCTGCCGCCTTTGATAGGTACGTGCATTCACGGGGTGACATGGCATGCACAATGCATGGGTAACAATGAGTCCCCAGTGTTTCGAACAATGGGCAGAATGTGTGTGTTCCGTGGCCACTTGGGTCTGTGGGAGAGGGACCTTTGGCTTATCCTGTCAGGAAAAACTTTGTGTCAGGGTAGGATGAGAGGTGTGTGTGTGTGTGTGTGTGTGTGTGGTTGGGGAGTGGGGGGGTGATGTGTCCTGTCACTCTCAATTCTAAGGTCATTGTTTTAACCGGTGCCAGTGTATTTATGAATGGGGTGAATGAGGGCCAGCCATAACGCTTTTTAAACTGGTCCAGGCTGGAACTAAACAAAGACGAATGCGGACGTACATGCACACCCACCCACACACGCTGTGGCCGGTGCTGAAGATTTGCGAGCTGCGAGTCGCGAGCGTCGGGCGGTCTGGACCTGGCGTTCCGGACGCGGCGGTTTGAAGCGGCATGACAGAAATACAGCGCTGCTGCTGAGAATAGCAGGAAGAGGCCTATTATTCTGGCCCATTCTCTCCAGCGTTGGCCCGTACGACGCCTGGAGTCCGTCTGCCGTGTTCTCACTTGACAGGAAATCCGACTCAATCGGCCGCCGCGCCGACTAAAAGCCAACTATTTCACTCCTGAGACGCGCGGCACTTCCTGATATAGGATGCACTTGCTTGTCTCTCGGTGACCTTAAACACTAATAAAGGCACCATAATATGACTCAAGAGTCAAGAGCCAGAGCCCACAAGCCAGAGGGCAGGCCTGCCCCCGCCCCCTTTTTTCTGGGAGGATAAACAGTGCGATGTTTGTCTCTGACAGATGGGACAATAATAAGGAAGTGTGCAAATTATTTACTTTTTGGTTTGATTGTTGCCCCAGTTTTGGCCGAGGTAATGAAAGACTTTCAGATGCGCGGAAAATAGAAAAACAAGGAAACTATTCGCAGGACCTCTGCATCGGATTTTACACCTTCGCTGGATGGTTCTAGATGAACTGGTGTATTGTCAAAGAAACTAGCCTGAAGTCGTTCTGCTCCGCATTTGGGATCACAAGGACTCCCAGTCAAGAAATGTACCACAAGGCACTTGAGAGGCAGCACAACGCGGTTCTGATTGACACTGGGAAAAGTACATGCAGATGCAAATGCACCTTCAACACTCAAAGCTAAAAATGGGACTTACAGCAGACTTTTATTTTCTGTTACGTACTAATAATCAATTTGTTTTTATCATGAGGGTATGTATATATATAATTTTTTTACAATCACCACACATTTCACTTCTCTCCACTCATCCCCCTATCCTCCATTCCTCTTTTCCATCTATTTTCTCATTCACCCCCATGCATCTTACCGAACAAAAATGCTCAAACTTTCATCCTCCCAACCACCTCGCATTTCACCCATTGAATCAATGTAACCAATTCAACCACATTTAACTGCTCCCCACTCATCTCCCTGTCCTCAGCTGCTCCTTTCATCCTTTCATTGTCCTAATTCACCCCATGCGTTTTACTGAGCAACAGTGGTCACACTTTCAACCAATCTAACCAATAAAAAAATATTTTACCTTTCTCCACTCGTCTCCCTATCCTCCACTCCTCTTGTCATCCCCCCATCCTCGAATTCACCCCCACGCATTGTACAGTAAATTTTACAGTAACACTTTCAACATTAGCATTTTTGACATTAGCATGCCAACATTAACATGCTAATTTTTTAACATGCTCTAAACATCACCTAATTTCTTGAGACACATTTTGTTAATATTCAATTAAACCCCAAATAATCTACATTTTGGACCAATTCCACAAAATTAATTCAACAATGATTCCACTCTTCCCCTTCATCCTTTCATTGTCTCGTCTTTTAACATTCCACTGCTTTCCAAGCCAAAATCAAAGTTGCTTCACAAACGTCCTTTTTCTAGATGTCCTTTATTCTTTTGTGCATTTTAATGTTTATTGTAATCATAATATGGAAAAAATGTGATGTGGTCCTACATTTGACCTCTAGATGCCATTATTTTGTGGAATATTATATAACAATAACACATTAGTGATGTGGCCTGACACCTTCAAGATTGTGCATTCAAATCCCTGCTCGAACCTTGTGTGTGTGGAGTTTGCATGCTCTCACCATGTTGGCATGGGTTTCCTCCAGGTTATCTGGTTTTCTCCAGCCATCCAAAGCCATGAACACCAGATGGACTGGCGACTCCAAATTACCCATAGGTCTGAGTGTGTTAAGTTGTGTGTGTGTGTGTGTGTGTGCCCTCATTAAAAAAGGGGGCTTTGACTTATTTTAAGGGGCATCCTATTTATAAGCCAAAATGATTCTGTACACACACATATTTATATACATATATACAGTACAGGCCAAACGTTTGGACACACCTTCTCATTCAATGTGTTTTCTTTATTTTCATGACCATTTACGTTGGTAGATTCTCACTGAAGGCATCAAAATTGCACTTGGGAAATTGCACTTGTCACGGCAGAAAGTGGACAGAAGCAGAAGGTAATAGCAGCAAAAACAGAGGTAATAGCATCACAAAAAAATAAGATAAATATGTATCTGTATATATGTACAAATTTACAATTTAAACAGTTAACAATTTAACAGAATGTGCCCAAGTGTGTGTGTTTGTCTGTGTATGTGTGGTCAGCTGCGAGGTCTTTGTTATAGAGTCTGACAGCGGTTAATATAGCCACCCTTTGCTCTGATTTCTGCTTTGCACTCTTGGCATTCTCTCGATGAGCTTCAAGAGGTCGTCACCTGAAATGGTTTTCCAACAGTCTTGAAGGAGTTCCCAGAGGTGTTTAGCACTTGTTGGCCCCTTTGCCTTCACTCTGCGGTCCAGCTCACCCCAAACCATCTCGATTGGGTTCAGGTCCGGTGACTGTGGAGGCCAGGTCTCCACTTTTTGTTAAGTACATAACTCCACATGTGTTCATTCATAGTTTTGATGCCTTCAGTGAGAATCTACCGACGTAAATGGTCATGAAAATAAAGAAAACACATTGAATGAGAGGGTGTGTCCAAACTTTTGGCCTGTACTGTATATATATTTAGTGTATTTAGTATGTACAATGCCGTTGATAGTTGCCATATGGCCAGCATTGCCTGATGACATGAAGCAGTTAACTGCAGTTAAAAAGCAGCTTGTGAGTGACTAAGGACAACCTTGTGTTAGTAGGAGGGTTTGAGATTGTGGCGGTCGCTGTTGTTTTCATTGTGTGCTGGGGACTCGGGGAGGGTAAGAACAATAAATGCATGTAATGCTGATTTTGGAATGGGTCCACCCAGTCTTTCCCAGGCTGGGCAGCCTTGGGAACCGCTGATAGCCTGGCAAGCCAGGGCCGAGCCTGGTCGCATGGCACAGTGGCACAGACGACTGCGGCACGGAGAAAGTATGTTTGGGATGAAAAGAATCCTTCCTGCTGCCTGGGAAATGAAAAACACACGTGTGCGTGCGGACCCACACACACACACACACACACACACACACACACGCTCACACAGTGCAAGCAGACACATAGAAAGACCCAAATAGTGCACACCAACACAGGACCACAGCAGGCAGTACAGCACACCCATGCACATACACAAATATGCATTAAAATTCACACACACACACACACACACACACAACACGTCCATGAAATATGCTTAAGTATATGAACGGTCCCAGGACTGGCACAGCCACCAAAAGACTTCCAGCGGCAGCTTCCAGCAGACTGGCTTCTCCACACTCTCATCAAGGAGTCTCCGCCACAGCCCGTCTTTTGTTTTTATGTTCCGCCCTACGCCCTTATCAGCAACACCCTCTTTCTCCCTTCAAAGGATGGGACACCAAAACAAACTGATAACGCAAAAGCCGGCGTGCGTTTTTATTTATTTTACCTCTTCCTTCCACTTGAATGTGGCCATTCGCGGTGGGAACGGAACCACCAATTCACCGTTCTTCATGCGCAATCATCTTAATATTTAGGATGTCACTGCCCTGCCTAGTTCAGCGGGAAAACTACGACATAAAATGTTGTAATGAAATAATAAAGCGAGCAACTCACTTGTTTCTAATTACGTCAGCTTATTTCAGTATAGAAAACGATCACCGGCACCATGACATCCTTGAAGAACCAGCATTAGCTATATAGTCGATTTAAAGATGCTCTGGAACAACAGGACCCTTT
Organism: Denticeps clupeoides; assembly: GCF_900700375.1. Taxonomy (NCBI): domain Eukaryota; kingdom Metazoa; phylum Chordata; class Actinopteri; order Clupeiformes; family Denticipitidae; genus Denticeps; species Denticeps clupeoides. The sequence goes on along the minus strand of NC_041720.1, from coordinate 10,744,148 downwards.
GAAGACTCTGAAGGTGGATGTATCCATCATCGTGTCTATGGTGGGGAAAGTCCATCCGAGCGAAACTGGACTGGGCCTTTTAATTACTGCGCCGTTCCCTGGGTCACACCTGGGCAGGCCAAAGCTGGGCTGGGATGAATGAGAGGGTGCTGACAGTCAGAGTTTAGATATGAGAAGCCAGGGCCCGACTGGTCATGGTGCATTTTACAGAAGCGCAGCACTGACAGCACACACACACACACACAACCAGTCAGCAGTTTTAGATTTGATAACATTCAGACTCTCTGAGATTAACTTGTAGCAAGTATAGTGATGAAAAGAAAAAATAAACTTTAATAAAATATCTTAATCTTTCTATTTTCACATTTCTTTCAGTGTAATAGTAAGTAAATGGTGCAATTGATCAAAATTAACATACAAATTGGCACAAAAGTAAGAAATAGCCTATATTTATAACAGTAATGCTTCCTGGCATAAACTGCAGCCCCATGTGATGGATGGATGGACAGCATAGTGCTTTTTTACCTTTAATTTACCTAATAAAACGCCGTTGTCTGCCAATAAAAGTTTGTCTAAGTTAAAATTAACTTGTGACACCAAAAGTTTGCCTGTGTAAACAATTTGTTTGTCGGTTTTTTTATTATATTGGTCGAATGAGCATGATCTTCACAAAACAGATGGCAGCGCTGTTGTTGCCATGTCTGCTGGTTTTACGCGGAATCGGCTTGACTTACGCATGTCGATAGAAATATTGTCAGCATGAGGTTACTGAAGAGTAGGGGCGTGTTAATCAGCAGATCAGCTGTATGCAGTCAAAAATTCTTTCAAAAATGAATGTCATGCGTTTATTTTGTTCAGTTACAGTACGTCAAAAGTACTCCGTTCAGATGTGAGTGAAGCAAAAACGTGCCCTTTGGTGACGTGTGTTGGTAAAGTTACAGTAAAAGTACATAGCCACTAGACCAACATGAGTAAAACAGCAACTCGATTATCATAAGTATGGTAAATATAACCTTTATTGTAATTTGCATATTTAAGTCCCCGAATATGTACATGAGTGTAAATGGTTGTATTTCAGTGGTTTCGGGTCTGCGGGTCACGCTCACTCACCTCCCACGCACAGACCTGGCAACACGGGGCGGCGGCGGCGGCGGCGGCGGCAGCAGCGGCGGTAGCGCCGCCGCCGCTCGGCCACGCCGGCCCCGTGTTCCCGCCCGCCTTCTCACACGACGATTGGGTTTCAGCGCGGCGCGCCGGGCTGTGGGAACGAGTCATCGCCCTGGCAGGCTGCCTGGGAGACTGCGCTGCTCTCCACCAGGGCCCGGGCGCATGACAGGGGACGTTTTGTGCGCCGAACAATGCGCGCTCTTCACTGTTGAACCCAGGAAACCGACTACAGCTGGAGGATCCGACCGGCAGGGGAGCGCGCGCGCGCGTGCGAGCGTGCGTGCGTGCGTGCGCGAGCGCGCGCTTGTTTGTCTTGTGGGCCGCGGTTTTTTTTTTGTTTTTTTTTTTGTGCACTTCATTTATCCATCACATACCTCAAATGGAGGTGTGTATCGGCAACGCTTTTATTGTTAAACGAATAATTTTAGAGTCGGACGTGAAAACTTACTTTGACTGTACATCGGACCCCAAGCCCCCATATAGGCGTGAACGGGACACGAACCTAAAAACAAATACGACCAAATCTCTGATGGCCCGGTATAAAAAAAATACAAAAAACATTCATGGTGACAATTAAAAGAAGTTATTTAATTTATTTGATCATTTTGTTTCATAACGAAAAAAAGCGATTTCGCAAAGATTAGATTAATAGGCAGATTCTAAATGAATTGCGCCACCTAATGCGTTTTTGACAAGCAATTAGTGCGCGCGTAATTAGCGCGCGGCGAACGGGGCGTGTCCCTGTCGGGCCCGGTGGGCGGCACCGACCCCGCCCCTTTCCCCCCTCCCGGTCCCGCGAGTGAGGCTCCAGCGGTCCGTGGGAACGGAGTTCAGAGGGACCTGGAAAGTCACCAGCGACGGGCACCTGCGCGCACACGCTCCATCATCCTCCTCACCCCCCACCTTCATCATCGCCATCGTCACGATGAAAAGGCCGTGCGAAGACACGAGCTCCGACAGCGACATGGATGAAACCATTGACGTGGGGAGCGAAAATAATTATTCCGGGTGAGCGACCGTCTCTCCTCGTCTCCATCTCTTATCATTCTTACATGAAACATGTATAAAAACCATTACTATATAGTAATTAAACAATTATGTTTACACGTCTATATATATATATATTTATTTGAAATATTTATGCAAAATTAAGTAAGTAGGTCCGTTAAGTCTGTTTATCCCATGGTGTGAAGCCACAATCGGTTTTACCGTTCTGTGGCGGAGCAGATTGGGAGGAAGAGTGTGTGTCGGTGTGTAAACAGTAAACTGATATCAAACACGTTGGCCTGCAGGCAAAGCAGCGGTTCATTCATACGGTGCGGCTCCCCCACCACCACCTCCCAAGTGATGGCCCGCAAGAAGAGGAGAGGGGTAAAGCGCCTCTATCGGTTTACCTGATCACGCCGCGGCCTTTAACGTGGCGGCCGGTTCACTTACTCATGTTGCGATTTCAGATCATTGAGAAGCGGCGGCGAGATCGGATTAATAACAGTTTGTCGGAGCTACGCCGGCTGGTCCCGACTGCCTTCGAGAAGCAGGTGAGGCGTCAGCTCGCCCAGTTCATTAACAAACTGTAATGTTCCTGTAATTGTTTAGGTTCATATCTCACCGGTTATTACCGACACTTGATGGAATCTGTGGTCACGTCTCTCTCTTTTTAAAATGAATTTGTATTTTTTTTTTTTACTGTGGGGCAGAACTCACACCTCTGTGTCGTACCTCAGGGCTCGGCCAAACTGGAAAAGGCAGAAATACTTCAGATGACGGTGGATCACTTAAAGATGCTCCAGGCCACCGGCGGGAAAGGTAAGGAGTTCACCGGCTTCTCGTCCGCGCACACACACACACACACACACACACACACACACACGCACGCCCCCCGCCTTGACAAGATGAAAGCAGTGGAAATCAATGCTAATGGCGGGATTGAACTCGTGGGAAAGCGCTGGCGGGACAAAAGAGGCACTTGACCCTGGGATTGTGTTTGCTTTCATAAACTGGTGGGAGGGGAGGGAGGCCGCATTCACCGCCTGCCCTGCATGGAGCGAGAGAGTGGGTGAGGGGGGGGGGGTTCCAAAGAGTGTAAAAACCAGCGCGCATGGGAGACAAAACCAAATATCCAAACGTCCCGGCAGCGGTCGTCACACGTCCGGTGGCGGGCGGGGCAGGGGGGCAGCTGCTGGCCTGGTTACTGCTGCTTGTATTTCTAGGACGGTGGCGTTCACGTCTGCGCCCTCCTCCTCCTCCCGCAGGTTATTTCGATGCCCACGCGCTGGCCATGGACTTCATGAGCATCGGCTTCAGGGAGTGCCTGACGGAGGCGGCCCGCTACCTGAGCTCGGTGGAGGGCCTGGAGTCCGGCGACCCGCTCCGCGTCCGGCTGGTGTCGCACCTGAGCAGCTGCGCGTCCCAGAGGGAGGCGGCGGCCATGACGACCTCCATGGCCCACCACGCCCAGGCCCTCCACCCACACCACTGGCTCCCCGCCGCCTTCCTGCAGCAGAACGGACTGGCGTCCCCGGAGGCGGCCCCCAGCAGGCTGTCGGAGGCGCCGCAGCGGAGCGCCGGCTTCTCGTCGCACGCCGACGCCTCGCTCAGAGCGCCCTCTACGGGCGGCGTCGCGCCCTGCGTGCCCCCCCAGCTCTCCACCTCCCTCCTGTCCCTGTCCGCCACCGTTCACGCCGCCGCCGCCGCCGCCGCCGCACAGACGTTCCCCCTCTCCTTCCCCGCGGGCTTCCCCGTCTTCACGGCGAGCATGACGGCCGCCACATCCGGCCACTCCACCCCGGCCCTCAGCCCCTCCATATCCACCACGCCTCCGTCCCAGCAGACCAAGAGCACCGGCGGCAAGCCATATCGACCGTGGGGAACCGAAGTGGGAGCCTTTTAAGTTGCCTGCAAGTGTTCTGGTGCGGCTGGAAGTCTTCCACACTTTGTAGATAAAGGAACGAAAGACATGGAACGGGGGAAAGATTCATCGTTTGGAATCTTTTTTTTTTTTTTTTAAGTGCGCCTGGAGAAGTTTTTATCTTGTGTGTCCGTGTAGACAACATCGGGGGGGAAAAAGCGAGGTTGTGCGTAGACTCCTGGAGAGTGAAAAAAAAAAAATCACGTTGTTAAATTAAAGAGGATTTAATGCAGTCGAGCAAAAAAAAAAAAAAAAAAAAAAAAAAAAAAAGGGTTTCCACGTTAGAGAGAAACTTTACATTTCACTGTTTGTTTGAGTCTTTTTTTCATCCACCCAACAAGAAAATCCACTGTTTCGGTGATTTATTCACAATTGTCTCAAATGCAAATCATTAATTGTTTTTAGGTAGATATATAATGTTAACAGGCAGATTTTTTTCTTTCACTTAGCACTAAAACTGTCTGATGTACTAAAAAAAGAAAAAAAAGCACACTTTGCACTATCCTTGTTGTGTTTTGACCAAGTTGGACAAAAAAAACCCAAAGTTTTTTTTTCCCTTTTTTTCAGCTAATCATTTGAACAAAATTTTTAATGAAACATCCATGAACTAATGGCCTGTAAATATGTACATGTTCCAGAATCTAAACTAGAGATTTTTTATATGCCGTAATATAAGACTTATATTGGTATGATCCACTTCCATCACTATTGGGCTTAGCCGTACATATATTTTTTTTTAAATGATGCGCACCAAGACTTGCAAAAAAAAAACAAAAAAACCTTTTCAGATATTTGAATGTTACTACTGTACATGTTTTTTTTTTCTTTTGTATAGATATATATACAGATATATATCTTATCCTGGCTCTGTACAATGTAAAAGTTCTCTATGCAAACAAAGCCACTCCAGATGTCACTGAGTAAAATATGACTTCTTTCTTTTTCCTTTTTTTTTTTAAACTGCGGGTAGTCGGAGTGCATCTTTCTCTCCCGCTTTCTTTTTTTTTTTCTCTGTCACCACAACAGACCAATTAAGCTAATCCTGGAATGCCATGAGGGCAGGGGGAGTTTTTGGGTTCCAAGACGCAGACATATTGTCTGCTGAAAGAAAACCATTTGCCGTTCCTCTGCGTTTGCCTGAATTATGCAAAAAAGTTGCTGTCAGCGTGCCACACAAACAAACACTATTGTAGCTGCCACTCCGGAATGTGAGGAGTCAGCCGGTTTGCAACTTTTTTTTCAACTTTTTTTTTTTTGCTTTGGCCGATCAGTCTTATTATAAACTCTTCCGCTGTACCAAGTTTATGCAATTTGTTTTTAATTCTGTGTGCATAGTTTTCATCAAAGTAAGATTTAAATGTGGCTTTGAAATCCCTTTGCTTCAAAGTTTATCTGGTGATGCCATCATTTCAATGGCACTGGGGCAGAGCCCCATGGGAAGAAATAGAGTGAGAACGTGTGCATCAAGTTTTTTTTCTTCCTTTCTTCTTTTTTATGAGGAAAAAAGTGAACACCCCCCCCCCTCTGAAAGCCAGCGTCGACCACATGAAAGCATAACAACACCGGTCACACCTCTTCAAGATGGGTCTTTACACCGCCCTAATCCACTTTCTTGATCCTAGAGGTCTGCTAGAAAGATTTACATTAGTAAATGACTGTCACACCATTAAATTCCGTAAGAAGGAAAAAAAAACGTTTCAGGATTTCCAAGTGAATGGGGATTACTGCGAAACGGCGGCTGCTGGCCACCGCCAATCATGGGAACTGTGCTCAGCCATAAATCCGTGGGTTATCTCCTTAGTCCTCCTGGTTCTCACGCCGGACCTCTTTGAAGTGGACCGTCATAAATCAAGGAGCGCACATGATCCCCAAAACATCAGACGCTCCGTGGCATGAAAACAGCTTAATGCACCTTGAATAATCATCTTTTATTATTTGTCAGTGCACAGGAAATTATTAATACCTGGGGAACAAGTTGTTATATCATTGCTACAAAAAAAAAAACGGCGGATGAAATACTTTAAAACAAAGACCAGAACATTGTGCAAATTCGCAAGATCAAATAAACTCATTTTATATTACTTATTATTTTGTTGTTACTGTGTAGAAGCTAGATGCACATCAAAAGAGGTCTCTTGCCCTTTTGATGAACTGAGAACCCTGCTGCTGAAGTTTTTTTTTTTTTTTTTTCTTGTCAGGGGTCTTTCACGGTTCAGTCCATCTCACTTACCATGACCACCACCGTATAATATACTACACAGCTTACTCTGAACATGGAGTGCAGTGGGCTTGGAAATCATCTCCATCAGTGGTAGGCTGGGCCACGCAACGCGCGCTCACACCAGTTTATGGTGAAGGGGAAATAAATTCAGAAAATAAGAACACGTTTTATGCAGCATACAATTCATATAGCCTAATAAAGCCTTTAAGTGTACGTGACAAATCAGCTTAAACTCAAGCCTCCGGAGCAGGTGGCTTGCACTGAAGAGCACATAGATATTTTAAGCTCCTGCAGGTAAGAAACTATGGATAAGAAATGTGGATTTTGTTAGGGCGTGGAATGCACTGAAGTGGACGTAGCGTCACCTGGCGGAGAGGAAACGAAGCTGCTGGACAAGCGACAGTCCGAGGGATTTACTAATCAAACTCTGAACAATTATCCTCGGAGGATTTTTTATATATATATATATATATATATATATATATATATATATATATATATATATATATATATATATATATATATATATATATATATATATATATATATATATATATATATATGTATTTATATATATATGTATCTGTGTATATGTTTGCATAATGTAACGGAGAAAATAATAGAGTACTAGAGGTTTCACAATCACTGACGATGTGAACAATGACTATGAACGGTTCGACCAATCACAGCCGGTTTTGTAACAACCAATCAAATCGAGGCGCGCTTTCTGCTTCCGTGTTTACGTTTGTTCTCCACGCAGAGCGACCAAAGACTTGGAATTTAACTATTTTTAACTCTTAACTCTTCAAAACAACGATTAATATCCCCTTGAAATATCCCCTTTTTCGTCAAACTCTACTGCTAGTAAACGCAATTTGTTTAAATGGCTTTATTTTCCGGAACATAGGTGACGTGAAGAAATGTCGACGATTGACAGGACGTCGGCCGGCGATATCTGTACATTTCATTGCCTCGATTAAGAAAGCGCGGAGCATGGCCACGTTCAGGTCCCCGGGGCGACACGGCTACGCCGTGGAGGTGTCGCCCTTCCTGCCCAGCTTGCTGGCCTGCGCTGCGTCCCAGCACTACGGAATAGCAGGTGTTAAGCGGCTCCGGCCTTCTCCGTTCCTGCGGGCGGCCAGGTCGGGATGGAAGCGTTACTTGGTTTGTTTGTGTGACAGGCAGTGGGACGTTGTTCGTGTTGGAGCAAGAGGAAGCAGGCGTCTCTCTGGTCACAAGGTATTTTGTTACGCGTAAAAAGAATCGGTCAGCGACTGTTTCAGTCCACTAGATTCATACCTAATGAATAGCAGTCCTAATAGCAGATTACAAGAGTTTAACCAATCTGCTCGTATAATTTTACAAAGTAAAATGCCATCTTCTTATTATCATAAATGCTGATCAGTCCTGCATATCATCTTGGAGGAATTCTCCTCAACTCAAGACCTGTCTGACATGCACGTCCCTGTGCAAAGTCTGCAGACAGTCGGTTCTTGTGATCACTGCATGACCGCTGGGTGTCTTGCGCTCTTCACAAAGCTTCGACTGGAACGACGGGCTCTTTGACGTCACATGGAGCGAGAACAACGAGCATGTTCTGGTGACGGGTGGAGGTGATGGGACCGTGCAGCTCTGGGACACGGCCAACCCTCAGGGTCCTCTGCAGGTGCTCAAGGAGCACACGCAGGAGGTCAGTGGCACTCCCTCTTACATGCTTACGTCTGCTTTAAGAAATTAAATGGTCGGTGCAGAAATAAAAAAAATAATATAAACATGAACAACTACATGATGTCTGCATAGAAAGCGACTCCACTTGTTATCCATCCGTAGGCTTTCATTAGTTTACAGAGTTGGGAGAGGCCGACCCCCACTTCCTGTAGCACATTTATACACTTTTAGATAGTTCCTTCTTGAACAACTTTGGAGTTACTGTAAGGATGATAAAAACAAAAACGTTATTTAGCTTCACAACACGACTGCCTAAAATTAAATGTAAAAGTGACATATTTATGTTTAATATATTGTCAGACTTTTTGATTGCATGTGATTTAACACGAGGTCCTTGGTGATGCTGTGTGTCCAGGTTTACTCTGTGGACTGGAGTCAGACGCGAGCAGAGACGCTGGTGGTGTCGGGCTCGTGGGACCACACGGCTAAAGTGGTGCGTGACAAAGCGTCGGCATGAATGCTATATCATGATGGAGCAACCATCAATTTAGCACAATCATCTTCTTCCTTTAGTTCAGAATCATAATTAAATATTTTGTAAATGTCATAAGTAATATGTTAGAAAGTATATTTTATTTAATCAAATATGTAAATGCTCATCGATCAATAAATTTAAGTGTATTTGTGTTGTTGGGTTTTATGAAATTTGTACATTTTCCTGAATCATTAAAGTATCAGACTTTGGTGGACTGTGTAATTAAATGCCATTCTTTGAGATCTGATTGGTTTTTGGCTGTGAAACTCAACAGTCAGGGGTTTGCAACATCTGTGTTCAGAATTCTGCTCTGCATCTCTGCTGATTCATGAAGTGATTCAACACTCGTTTGGTTATGGAACCTCTCATTTGAATTTGAGTACCGTTTTTTTTTTTTTTTTTTTTTGTCCTCAGTGGGATCCTGAGCGCCCGCATTCCCTCAGCACCCTGCAAGGTCATGAGGGAGTCATTTACAGCACCATCTGGTCTCCTCACATCCCAGGGTGCTTTGCTTCAGCATCAGGTATGATTAAAATATTGCGTCTTTTTTAATTGAGTAATTGTAAATTATAAATGCAAATGTTATTTAGATATATACATACTATACAAATACCACAAATACAAATTTTTATTCACTAATCTGTTCATTTAAAGATTACGTTCGTCTACTCTTCTTGTAATATTTTACTTGGCCACAACGTGTCACTAGAGATGCATGGTCTTGTTGCAGTTATCTAAGGGTTCAGATGGAATTAATCAGCATAATTAACAAAGCATATTGATGTGTGCGGACTAGAGTAACACTGTGCTACTGTTAAGATATGCCTAGAAGAACCGTAGACAAATCACAGCAGATCAAGATGAATGAATTTATTAAACAATGTTGTCTTTAATTTGTGTGTATCCGCTCCCTTCTTGGTGAACAACATTCTGCATAGAACTTGTGTGTGTGTTGACAGCTTCTTTAATTGTGTGTTAACTGTATATTTATGTATGTGTACAAAGCTCACAACTGTAACCGTGAACATCTCAGTAAGCAGAGCCGAGAGTCTTCAACATCTAGCACAGAAAATTAAGAGATTTTCCTCATATAGCTAATGCAGCACTTCATAAGGCTGCCAAATAGCCCTCTCATTTACATTTATTCATCTTGAAACCCCTTCTGCACAAACACTGTGTTGCATAGAATAGTGGCAGCTCCACTGCATCTTACTTTCACTTATAACAGCATCACTTACAGCAGTCTCCCTGCATCAAAGCGTCGTGCTGAGGCCATCCTGACGTAACCTGACAACTCCCCCCGAACCAAGTGCCATTAAAATAGCTCTACCACTTTAACATGCAGTTGAAACTTCTCCTGTTCTCTTAAAGCAGCGCTCATGTTTCATAAATCTGCCACAGTTGTAACAAAATGTTCTAATAGTTAAACAGCTCTGGGCATTTGAGGATGTTAGGACTGCAGCAAAAATCCTAAAATGGACCCTCTAACACAGCTTCCTGTTTGAAAACAGTGGCAATTTGAATTAATTCTGCCCGTTCTATACACTTAGAAATACATTTTTTTTTTCTTTCACATTTTTAGATGAAGTGACCAATAAACCTGGAGCGGAATCCATAGCTTGCTCCTAAAATATATTGGTCTAAATTTCAATCAGATGTAAACAGGCTGTCTGCGATATTTTTGAGCTGGTGCTAAATGCAACATTATACACGCATTAGCTACGCTCAAAATTTTGGATTTATGGCACACGCAAAAATGCGGGGTGACTTAAATGATGTGACAGTATCTTTGTTGTATAGTGCTTAAGACATTTCAAAACCACATGAACCTGTACAGTCGTGGACAGAAGTTTTGAGAATGACACAAATACTGGTTTTCACAAAGTTTGCTGCTTCTGTGTTTTTACATCATTTTGTCATTGTTTCTGTGGTGTATTGAAGTATAATTACAAGCATTTTATAAGACTTTTATTGACAACTACATCAAGTTTATGCAAAGAGTTTTTTTTTATTCAAGACCTCTGCAATTCGCCCTGACATGCTGTCAATCAACTTGGGGGCCAAATCCTGACTGATGGCTACCCGTTCCTTCATAATTAGTGCTTGGAGTTTGTCAGAATCTGGGACTTTTTGTTTTTCCACCCACCTCTTAAAGATTTAGCACAAGTTATCAATTGGAGGAAAGGGGTTAAGTGTCTTGCTCAGGGACACAATGGTAGTAAGTGGGGAGAACCCAGGTCAAAGATCATCAGACGGCAACTAAAAACCTTCCTTTTTAGGAATTATGTATATATTTATTTTTCAAATCGGTTTAGTATGGAGTTATTAAGATAGTGGTATTTACAGATTAGGGATTTCTATGATTTGTAAAAGTGATTTGTTATGTCATTGTGATACACAGTCCGTGGGGACAGTACCTTGCTTATGGGGATCTTGCTGGCACCTTGGCGGTTCGGTATTTTAACCTTTCGGTTATGTGTGTGTGTGTGTGTGTGTGTGTGTGTGTGTGTAGTTGTGTCATGAAAATAAATAATTCACAGTTTATATTCATCATATCCTTTGGGTGTTGTGGCATTTCAAAAAAGCAGGTTCAGAGAAATGGCAAAGGTCTACTGGGTGGTTTTTAACATGTGACAATCTGATGAACATGTGACCACCAGATGAACAGATATCAGTTTGCATCTCTTACTTGTTGAACCACCGTTCATCTCTCTCTTTTCTTTAACATGCTCCTGTAATGCCCAGGATACTGTTGGTCTTTGTACTGCGTCTTTACCTCGCAGCCACATCCACCCCTCTTCTCGAACCTTCTGCAACACTTCTCAAACCGCGTCACATAATTCCACACGTAAGCCCCAGCATGACCACCGGCTTAGATGTTTTAGATATGAAAATGATATCTGGTTAGGGGGGGGACAACAGTGCATTTCTTGGAAATGTACAACCATGTGCATTTCCAAGGAGGTTGTGTCTTGGTGGTCAATATCTTGGGGGTTGGAATTGTTTGAATCCTCTATTTCTAGTTCTGCATATAGACATTCAGGAGTACAAAGGTCACAACTCTCCCTCGCCTGAAACCGCTCGCATCGTCTTCTGTTAACCATTCCATCTCCTTATTATGAGGAGACGTGGGTGTCCACAAATTCACAGTTAATTAACTTGTTTAATGATCTCTTAAAAGAGGGGTTGACGTGCTGTAAATGGTTAAATTGCAGTGAGCTGGATCGCCTGGGTCGATGTGGCTTTATCTGTAGTGCACCAGCAAGGGAGTGAAGTGGCAATTCAATTAAATCGGAGTGGCCCTGGTTGCACCGTTCAGATGTTGGTGATGGTAGCAGTCTGCAGTCCGTCTTAATACCGCCAAGAACCATATATGTAATTTACCCTCCTCCCCACCCCTCTTTATTTGTAGTTGTGTTCATACAACACTTGAGTGGCTATATTACTGTAATCTTAAAGGCGGGAAAATCTAATCAGGTCATTTATTTTTACACAAGTATTTAAAGTATTTCTTTAAAAGAGCAATTTTTTTTACACACTTACCTTGACTTGGCATAATCTTTTTTTAATTCTGAACCTGTTTATTCTTAACTACTATTCTATTAAAATAACTACCCCATATACCTCTATATACCTCTTCTGATAATGGGGCCACTTCCTTAACCACTAGGACAACCACTGCCAGGCCAGCAACACACTAGCCTATTTTTTTTTATTTATTTTTTATACATAGCATAAAAATGAAAAAATTATATACACAGTGTTGTCTTCTTTTTACATGTCAAAAAGAACTTGCGGATCCTGGTGAATTCTTTTTTTGTGGAAAACACGTCCAAATGGCTCTTTGAGTGTAAAGATTTTTAAAGCAGTGTTCTACTGTGTCTATAAACTCCTTGTGGTTATTATACTGCTTTTGACTGCAGTACTGGCAGTGAATTCTGACAGTCAATAATAAATAATAACTTTTCTGGCTTTTAATGAATGTCATAATGATGGTACCATATTTATTTTGCAGATGTACTCATATACTGTTCTACCTGATAATCTTCATTGTCTATGTTACAATATGAAATGCCATAAACCACATAACCCTCCTATCCTTGATTTTGTCACTATCATGCTTTAAACTCGTATATGTATGCATATGTGTGTGTTTGTACATTGTAGTGAGGGAAATATATTGACTGCACTGCGCGCACACACACACACACACACACGCACTAACACATTCACACTGGAGTGTCACTCACCTCAAACTGCTGAATGAGGCTCCACCGCTTCACTATTTAATTCTCTCTGCTGTTACCCCTGTGGGTTTAGCACCGCTAATGCGAAATGTCTGAAAGTCGATGTGTGGGGCTGTGGAGCATGGAGGTGGTGGATGATAGGGCCGCAAGGCTGAGATGTGCCTGATGACAAGGGAAAAACTGGAGGTGAGCTGCAACCTCAGCACCCCAGCTAGCCTTGGATCCAAAACACACCGCTATTATTAAAACCAACCAAAATCTTTCCTTTCTATAGAGTTTTTTATTTATTTATTTAAATAGCAGATTGTTCAACGGAACTTTTAGCTCGTACCCACCCTGCACAGGAAAAGTGGGGCAGTTTTGTTTAGGCGCTGTGGTTGGGGAGTGGTCACTTTGGAGTCCATGAGAAATTCTTCTTTGCCCCTTTGTCTATCTGTCCTCAGCTGGCAGCTGCTGCATGCCAAACAGAGATAAAGGGGTTTAGCGAGAAGTTTCCCTTGAAAGAGTTCAGTGGGACACAATGACATGCTTCCCCTCAGTTAACACTTATTAGGAATTACGTTGCGCCCTCCCTTCTCCCCGCCTTCATTCCAAGCAAAACACCCATAGAGGACAGCTTTTGCTCTAGTTGCTTTAGCTCCTCCTTTAGCTTCACCTCCTGTGACGGCCTCTTTTTCTTTCCATTAGTTCGCAGATAATTGTGATGCTGTTGTCTCTTTTTTTTATATATATAATCTTTAGACCTAATCGCTGCAGACACAGTGACATCTTATTTAAGGGACTCGTTCAGTCATGCCATTGCCAGTTAGATAGTTTGACAGAAGCTTTAATGGTATTGACCAGCCATGGTGACCAAATCAATCAGTTTTGACATTTAGTGCCTACAGTGAATGGTGAGTTTACAGCATGTTCTAGTACTGGACTCCCAGATATTTAGTCATTTTGTTCTCTGTGTACCAGCTCTTTTTTTCTGACAGCTGTGCAAGATGAATATGAGGAATCAAATATGTGCATCCTGCATCTCTACATTTTCTGCTCAGACTCTCCTCCTGCAGGACCACTTGTAGGAGTTAAATACATGTAGGACCTGCAGGCGGTCAGTGCTGTTTGGAAGGAATCTTGCCTGTTTCACCTTCACTAACATTCTGATCGTGAGCCAAACACATACAGTGGCAAGAAAAAGTATATGAACCCTTTTGAATTTCTTGGTTTTCTGCATTAATTTGTGATCAGATCTTCATTGAAGTAAACGGTATTGACTGTAAACAACTCATATTGCTAGTGGGGAAAAATGTATTAGAACTAGAGGTGGGCATAGATTAATTTTCTTAATCTAGATTAATCTCACTGTAATCTTGGAATTAATCTAGAGTAATCTAAATTAATGACTAAATTAATGACTAAAATTAAGTCTTTGAGAACGGGTTTCTCAAGCCAGGTGGCGCATTAGATCAGGGGCTCATCTCCTGTTTCCAAAATGCATCACAAACTGCTTGAGAAAGCTGTTCTACTATGATAGTTGGTGATGAAAATAAATTATGTTCAATAAGATGTACTTGTGTTTACCAACTGTTTATTCAGTTAAATAGCTGCATCCATCTTACCACGTCACGTTTGATGTGGTAATTTCACAGTTCGAAGACTCGTTCTCGCCCCCTACAGTGCAATTCGGCTAGGTATACATCCGCGCTAAAATATCAAGGTGAAAGTCATCATAGTGTAGCGGTTCTTCTTCTGTGTTGTGTAACTTTTTGATTTCGTTTCTTGAACCACAAATGAAAAGCAAGGTCGCGTCAGAACATCGCGTCACACATTGCGTCTTTCTGCACCTCTCTCTACAATATACAGTACTAAAAGAACATAAAAAAATATTCACAAAATAACACACAAATATTCCTAATATTTACATAAATTAAAATGTAAGAAATAACTTTTTGCACACAAACCCCACGCAGCTCTCACAGCTCACGCCATGTGTCCAAGAGACCTGAACCGGGTCTCAAAAACAAAATAAAAGTCTTCAGAAAATAAGAAAATAAAAGACACAAGAAAGAAGAAATATACTTATAAATCTAGTGTAACCATTTAACTCCGGCACAATAGCTTGCGTAGTATAGACCCAGCTCCCAACCCAACTTTGTGAATAGATTAACGGCGATATTTTTTTTATCGCCCGATAAAGAGTCTCACATTAACGCAGCACGTTAACGCCAATAACGGCCCACCACTAATTAGAACCTTTGTAATTAATGACTGGTTGAACACCACTTGGAAGAAATAACCTCAACCAGGCACTATATTGTGTGTTATTGTCTCCCTCCGGTTGCTCCCATCAGGGGTCGCCACGGTGGATCAACTGGTCCAGTTGTCCGCATAAAATTATTTGGCGAAAGTTTTATGTCTGATGCCCTTCCTAAAGCAACCCTCTCCATTTACCCGGGCTTGGGACTGGCACTAAGTAACACATCTGTCCCCAGTGGATGGGTTACTCTACATATTATTGATAGCACTAAAGCATTTCAGTATGACTTATACAGCAATTGCTTCCATGAGATTGAATTATAACAGCGACTAATTATTTGTTTCTGTAGAGGTATTTGGATAATTGGTATGAGTCTTCATTTCGTTAAAATGACCAGCCAAAGGGTGTGAGTGTAAGATGTGTTGTAAGGGTAAGAGGTCTGGATCAAATTTGTCTGTCTAACTTGCCCTGAGGAAGCAATAATGACTGGGGGGGTCTCTAGCTGCTAATGTGTCTCCTGGCAGCGATGAGACTCGAGTCCCTAACCCCTCACCAGCTGTGGGGCACAACATCAGCCTGGCCTGAAAAGAGCTGCACCCCCAGATGCTGTAGGAACAGTGAGAGTGATTACTGTGTGTGTGTGTGTGTGTGTGTGTGTGTGTGTGTGTGTGTGAGAGAGAGAGAGAGAGAGACACACACAGTTGTCAGTTGTGCGGTGTATGAGGTCTGGAAAGGTCACCAGGGTTCAATGTGAGATTCACCTTGTGACCTTTTACATGCAGATGTTCACTACATACAACATGTTCACTATATACAGACTACATTCAGTCATATGTTTGTGTTGCTAGGAGACGGGACTCTTCGAGTGTGGGACATGAAAGCAGGGGTTTGCCGATTGGTCATTCCTGCTCACCAGGCAGAAATCCTGACCTGCGATTGGTGTA
This sequence comes from Denticeps clupeoides, assembly GCF_900700375.1. Classification (NCBI taxonomy): domain Eukaryota; kingdom Metazoa; phylum Chordata; class Actinopteri; order Clupeiformes; family Denticipitidae; genus Denticeps; species Denticeps clupeoides. Next base: position 10,728,216 of record NC_041720.1, on the reverse strand, counting down.
AATATGATCAGGTACTGCCAGTATGCAAGGATTCAGCCACATCCGCAGTGCAGGGGTTGGGAGTAATGAACTGGACAGAGAGGTGTGGGGAAACCTGCCAGTCTATAACTTATTAAATCATATTCAAATATAATGGTGTAGATGCATAACTGATAATCATAAAATCTGTATGGCTAGGCTCTAAATTTCATAATTGATTTCAGGTAAAATGGCATTCTCTTGTTTTGCACTTTCAAGTGTGTCATAAATCATTATTGCATCTTTTACAATTTATTCAAGGTACTTGATGAAACTGTAAAGTTTTATAACTCCCGTGTGATCCGTTGTGTGTATGTTGTTCTTGTTCATGTTCATCCCTGCCTTTGTCAGAACGTGGTGGTGACCGGGTCAGTGGACTGCAGCCTGTGTGTGTGGGATCTGAGGAACGTTCGGCAGCACGTTGCCCGGCTGACGGGACATTCCTACGCCATTCGCAGAGTCAAGGTACACGCTTACAGGCCGGCGATAGTTCCTTTCAGCCTCATCATTCTTTTTTATTTAGCATGATTCGTTTTGTAATTTTAGGGTTCCAGTAACAAAATATTCAAACTCTCTGCAAGTAATGACACAGTGTTGACATTAATTCCTCGGATATTTCCTACTTAATACTTTCTACTTTTTTTATGTTCACATTTTTTAATTGAATATTGACACAATTTTAATTTCTAGGTGAGTTGGAATGGTTTTAAATATTTTTTATAATAATGTCTGTATACGTTTATTGCAATCAAAGGTTGAAGCTGAAGTTAGACAGTACATAGAGAAGCGAAATAACGTTTCTCCGGAACCCGGTGCTACGTGTAACATTTGATCGATTAGACAAAGTAACATACTGACAAAGTGCACGTGTGCGACAGACAGACTGGGCTACATAACGTGCAAACAGGGGACACAAGCAGTGCAAGAGTAACATTAACAAAAATCATGTTGACAACAACAAGACAGACAGCGCTAAACAGGTGAAATGAATAAAAAATGTTTTAAGTAAAATAGTGCAAATATTGCTGTGCAAAATGGAATGGTGCATTATTACAGATATTTACAAGTGTGTGTGTGTGGGAGGGGTGAGTCCCTGAGTTTTCAGGGGTCTGATGGCCTGCTTGCTTCAGTATCTTTTTCTGGATGGTAGGAGGGTGAAGAGTGCAAGTGAGGGGTGTGTAGAGTCCTTCACAATGCTGGTGCCTTTCCTGATGCAGCATGTGTGGTAAATGTCCATTATGGAGGGAAGAGAGACTCCGATGATCTTCTCAGCTGTCCTCACTATCCACTGTAGGGTCTTGCGGTTCAATATGGTGCAGTTCCAAAACCAGACAGTGATGCAGCTGGTCAGAATTCTCTCAATGGTCCCTCTATAGAAGGTGGTGGGAGATGCGCTTACCTCAGGCTCTGCAGGAAGTGGAGACGCTGCTGGGAGAGGTTCTCCTCTAGATTTTATCTGTATACAGAATTTACCAGACCCCCTTATCCAGAATGACTTATAATCAGTAGGTACAGTCCCCCCCTGGAAATACTCAGGGTTAAGTGTCTTTCTCAGGGACACAATGGTAGTAAGTGGGGTTTGAACCTGGGTCTTCTGGTTCATAGGCGAGTGTGTTACCCACTAGGCTACTACCACCCCTATGAACACTGAGGAACTTTGTGTTCTTGGCAAAAGTTCTCTTCACAAGATCTGTCGATGTTCAGGGGAGAGTGTTTTCTGAAGTCAACAATCGTCTTGTTTTGTCCACGTTCAGAAATTGATTGTTGACCTTACACCAGTTCGTCAGTCATTGCACCTCTTCTTACACCCATCATCATGATCATGATGGGTGTAAGTGCAATGGTACGGTAGTCATTGAGACATGACACTGAAGACTTCTTCGGCACAGACACGATGGTGGTTGCCTTGAGACAAGTTGGAACGACAGTGGTGCTCAGTGAGATGTTGAAGATGTCTGTGAGAACATCTGCCAGCTGGTCTGCACATTCTCTGAACATCTTGTCTGGTCCAACAGCCTTTTGTGAGTTAACTTTGCGAAGAGATTTCCTCATGCCCGCCATGGTTAGACAGCACCTGATCACTAGGAGGAGGGTTGGATTTCCTCACAGCCACGTCGTTCTGTTTGTCAAATCGTGTGTAAAAGTAAAAAATTGAACATGAAGCAAATTGAACATGAAGTTGTTGATTAAATTCAGCAATAAATGGAAGCCAGCATTGTCAGCAACATGTAGCTACTGAATAATAGAGAGTTGCTGCTGTGTGTGGTGCTGATGTTAAGGGGTTTTAGGGGTTAATTTTCCAAATTCCGTGAAAAGTGCTATAAAGAGACAACTGGCCAAAAGGATATAAGACCACAGACCCTACATAGCGTGTTCCCTTTTGCGAGTTATAGATTTTTCTGAGTTTAGTGGACTGCTAAGGACTGCTAGGACTGCTAAAAGTTGAGCTCAAAGTAAATTTGCACTCCAGGAGTGAGTGGCGTTGCCCACAGTAGGATGTCCTCACTGGTCCCCACTGCAGAGGGAGGTGGGGTAATCGAAACACCCATCGGTTTCCTCAAAAGCTTTGCCGTTCTCAGCGTGTTGTTGTTCGCAGCATTGGATTTCCTGACCGGGAAGCTGCGAGTGGGACGAGGGGCAGATGAGAATGTGCAGAAGAAGCCGTGTCAACATCCCCGGGGGACTGCAGACAGTTAAACCGGTTAAACCGTAAACAGACCTGGAGGGGTTTCTGCTTTTTCAGATCCGAGCTGTCGAAGATAAGAACTGCTGTCGCTGGCAGAGTTGAGGGTTTAGTGTGGGTGTAGGCACCCTGCATATCCACACATCTCTGCAGTTCAGCTTTACACTTCATGCCCAGTGAATGTACAGCAGGGGACCACAACGAAGTTGAATTTTGAACAGATCAATTTAGATAAATACAGATTTAATGCAGAGTAGACCTGCCTGAACAACTGACACAGTGTGGTATAGAAATGCAGCATAAATGTAGTTCTGATTATTCTTCACGGAGCTCAAAGATTGACTGGAAGGTCTGTTTTTTCGACCCCAGGTGACCCAACTGGTCTCAGAATTTCACCCCCACGAGTTTAGTAAAACTGTGGCACCATTGACAGCTCCTCCCTGCTATTCAACAACCACATGAAACAAAGACATTGAATGGGTGTATCAACCTGCCAATGGCTGTTAAGGGCTAAGGCTGCGATGGGCATCATTAAAAAAAATTATTATTAAAAAATAATAAATTCTCCAATCATCTGTATAATGCACCAAGACACACTGCAAAAATAATAAGTGGTTTGAGGAACACAAATATGAGTCTGAGGGGTTGCCATACCTTCAGAGGACTTGTGGTGTTCAGGCTTTAATGGGCGGCCTGTTTTGTTACCAAACCCTACACAATATTAGGCTTAATGTTATGGTTGATTGATTGGATCAAGGTACTAACTGTTTGGCCAGAAGCCAATAGTAATTGAAGAACATTTCATTTTGCAAAGGCCACACCCCTTCATTAATCATGGAGCCATGCCTTCACATGCAAAAAAGCACTTAAATAGCATCACAGATTAAGCTATTTCTCTCAAAAAAGTCTAAGTGAAGTCCTCTGTCTGCCTCTGTTTCTTCCCAGTTCTCTCCATTCCACCACTCAGTTTTGGCTTCCTGCTCGTATGACTTCACAGTGAGGTAAGAAATGTTCTGCATGCCACGTGAAATTATTTGAAGACCCATAGAAGCAGCTTTCTTTCTCTGTTGCCTCTGTGGGTCCTTTTGTAGCCCTTAATTAAGTATAAAGGATTCTGATAACGGGCCTGGTCTGTTCTGTGCGCTAGGTTCAGGAAAGTCAAAGTTATTTTAATTCTGTGTCAGGTTTTTGTCTTCAGAAGGTGATTGTAAAATGACTGGTGACATTCCTCTGAGTGAACATCTTCAATAGCCTTTGACACGCACTTTGGTAATTACATTTTTTTTTCATGTTAAAATGAGATTCCATTCATCAAACAGCTACAGTGGAAAATGTCATGTCCACAGACCTTTAAAAAATAATGCAGAATTTGAGGGGGGAAAAAATCCATTCTCATCTGCCCACGCGTCATGGGCCGTGGTTTCTGCACACACCGGATATCCAGCGGAGATTGCCTAACGGTCAGGACCTCTACCAAGTTGGCCAAATCAATCATACTCATGATATATCCCAGAGTGGCCATAAAAGGAACATACTCAACAATAAAGAACAAATGAAAAAATCTGATAGTGGCACAATCCTGAGACATTTGGATTTGTCCAGAGACAAATATATTTGCAAAGAGTTTGATGCGGTCAGGATATGAAACTGATATTTTTGCACATAGCATTTTGAATAAAGAAAATCTCTTGGTGACTTTTAGCCATTTTCAACAGTAGCCTGATTTAAAAAGTTGTTTGTGGAGGAAATCTAGTTATACGAAATAAGGTGTATAAGAACAACTGTGGGAGGGTGGTTCATTATCAGTGCGATCCACTTTCAGTTTTTCCATGGGGTCACACCAGAAAGAGCTTAGAGAGGTGTTTTATTACATCTGTCTCCCTCTGCCCCCAGCAGTGAAAGGTTGGATCTCACTTATAACTTAGCCTTTACTGGAATAATGGAAGACTGGGCTTCATTCGTTTCCACCCTCCTTCTCCCAGTCCATCCCCATTAGAGGAGAAATTTGTTCTTAAAGACCGTCCCGAGGACTACCTCTCTGCCTTTGGATTGACGGTAGTGATTGCTAAAGGGCTGTGTGTTACAGATGGCCCTGTATGTGTCTAAATGGACTTCATCCCTCTTCCTTTTAACCCACTAAGAGGACAGATCACACATATGAAGCGCATGTTCTAATTTCGTTCTGGACTTAGCACCTTCAGGGCCATGTGAGGAGACTGTTAACTCACTTTCATTATTTGTTCTATAGTCTGCCTTCAGAAGCTTTCGTTGCTGTGTTCTTCTGAAGGTTAGGTTTATTGCATTTTAAGTCATTGCCTTTTGTTATGTTTATGTGTATGCCTGCTGGGGTAGGCAACCCAACCTTTTTTCCCTGAAGCCCCACCTGTCTGTGTCCAAGACACACCAGGAACCCTCTACCCCACTTTCTTCCCACATATACACATTAAAAGAATAAAATGATTAAAAAACTTCAGTTGTAGGTTTTTTTTCTTATTCTCCCTGTTTTACGCTGCAGGCTATATAGAGTCTATATTAAAGCTGTAATCATCCCTAAAGTTCAGCCTGAGCCTGACCCAAAACGATTGTTATGCTGTGTAGTGCATTTAAATAAATTACAGTCATGCAGTCAGTGTTTTTAATGCACAATTTCCATACAGCCATGACCCTGTGAGCTCTTGCAATGTTCAACTTTTTAAAAGCCTGGCTTTCGTGCTACGAACAGGAAAGGGAATGTGCGGGTTTCAAATATAATCTCCAGCTGCTTGCCTCCGTTTCACCTCGTCAGCATCTTTCTCAAGATAATTAAAACTCATCACCTGACAACGGTGTCAGAGAATTGCAAAGGAACATGATAGGTACTATAGATCATAAGTTCGTGTTTGCTGATCAAGTTCTTGTTTGCTGATAGAAATTGAGTACAAACCCGCCCCGGGCCAAGATTTACATATCTAGTCTGTATAGCATACAGGATCATACAGAGTTTTATTATGTAAGTGTAGATACAATCCCCCCCCACTCTTGCAATCGCTCATGCAGACCAAGGTCAGGAACCACTGTTTAGAATAGGGGTGGGAAGGGGTTCAGTACAGTGGTTAATGCTGTTGCCACACTCCAAGGAGACCTCACGCTCCCATGGCATTATTTGATTCAGTTTTACCCTGGTGTGAGTGTGTTTACCATGAACCCTGTACCAATTTTGCATCTGATGAACAGATTTTAATTCCAGAAAATCAGGCGACAGGTAAATCATAAAATTTGGTGTACAGCATAGTAAACTCATAGTAAGCAAGGGAGGCATGAAGCTGAGGCAAGCAGGGCATCTTTTCTGACCCCTTTTTAACTTGATTAGCTCTCCGTTGGTAAGTGACAACTGGACGACAGACATTGAATGACAGAGCTTCTCAGCACCTTTTCCAGGTTTTCAGGATGCCTAGGGGACCTTTCCCCCTCCACCTTGCTTCAAATCAGAGTGTGCAGTGTTTCGTCATGACCGTGACAACGCTCATTTAATTCATGAGCTCATTAGTAAAGCAGACAGATAATTATCTGGCTCAACACTTTGGTTGGAAAGAAGACATGCAGAGCTTAGGTCCTTGATTCTGATATGCTGATGTGTTGATTTGTTTGATGTGTTCCCAATAATGGCTATTATATAGTCATTCCTCGATGCTGATTATTAGCCTTTGTGTCCTTCACATTATGCTTTGAAATCCTATATATAACATCATAGTTCAAATTCATAAATCTTCACATGGCCAACATAAGCCTAGCGGTAATGAACAGAAATGATTTTCTTTGCAGCGGCATTGAGTGGGGTGGCCTTTTATTCCCAGAGAGTCAGAAACGATGACGGCCGTTTGTGAAAAGCGTTTATACAGACAACTGCTGTCGCACACGCTTGACTGTTTGCTTTGCCTGGCTCGCTCGGGCTCTTTTAAATCCATCACGTGGTGATGTTTACACTAGATAGTGTGTCCTCTTACCTTTACAAAAGGCGTCTCGGTCAGGGGTTGCTATGGAGGGGCTGAATAGCCCGTGGTCTCTTCATTTGGGATTGATGGGTGGCGCGGTGGCGAGCGAATGAGGTTTCCCCCGCCATGACTGCAGGTCTAATTAGGTGAGGATATTGCTTCACCTGTGTTATCTGGGCCATTGTTGAGCGGACTGATGCCGTTTTCCATCAGGTGGTTCCACTGTGAACAAACATCATCAATTCGAACGTGCAATGTCCTCAGCTACGTGTTCAAGAGGCATTCATAAGTTCTGTAGATGAGATAATGCTGCAAGATGGTTGTCCGACTACGTGTTATAGGCTAAGCTGCAATTTTGCCAATTTTCTGCTTATTCTTGGTAATTACCATACATTAACATAAAATTCCCATCGAGAGTGTTTCTGGAATTTTGCAGCCCTTGTCGTCATCAATAATAAAAATAAATAAAAACTTTAGTTGTGAAGTGAACCATCGGTAATAGATTCCCATTGTACTATTGCTTCCATTAACCTGTAATGTAGTGCAGTGGTGAGGATACAGATTCTGATCCCTGCCTGCCCTGTACCACCATGATGTGTCTTTAAGTAGAACATCTCTAGAGACAGTGTTTGATTCGTTGAAGTGCTGTTTGAAAAAAACAAAACAAAAAAAAACTTGCTAGCCTGCTCCCTATTTAGTAATAAAGGCTTCATGCTTAGATTATAGAATCCACAATGTCTATAATTCACTAATATATTCTATAAGTTGTTGACATATTATTGTTTTTGTTAAAACCCTATAAACAAAGTCTGAAATAAATAGAATCAACAATGATTCATAATTTCAGGTGATAATGCACTAAGACTCTGCTTATGATTCCACTTCTGAAATTAATTTAGCTATTCAGTACCACCTAATTAATATAGGAATTAATATCTCAAAGATATGTAATATAGTGTAGCAGTGCAGTCTTAATTATATTTTGCTGAATGAAAAACTTTAATTATTGCAGCCTCATTTCCAGCAGTTTTAGAGTGAACCTGTGAATGGATTTTGTCAATCCTTTTACTTGCTTTTATGCCACGTGAGTAATGGCAAGTGCAGCCCAGGCCAGCGCTCCATTTCTGCAGCGGGCCGTATCGACGCGGCTCTGCTGATTTATAGAAACAGGCCTTTAGAGGATATCACTCCTGAAACAACTGCTTCCCCACAGCCACTCATAAATAATAGCCCACTGCCGTGCTGCAGAACACTGCCAGTATTAATGCCCCCTTAATGTATTTATATGGCTGTGGAGTATTTTCAAGGAACCGGTTTAATTACATTTGCAAAGTGGAAGAGGCCTGGCCGCAGAACAAGAGCTGCGTCAGGGCTCCGGGCTGTTCGCCTTTACGCACAGAGTGAGTAACGGCCGTTCAATTAGCCTGATTGCCCTCTCCCTTTCTCTGTTTCCTTCTCTGACCCGGACGCTGGCAGGCTCTGGGACTTTGCTGGGAGTGAACCGCTGTTGGAGACACTGGAGCACCACACCGAGTTCGTTTGCGGACTGGACTTCAACCTGCATGTCCCTAACCAGGTATGAAGCAGATAAGCAGCCACCAGAAGCACACCATGATATCCTGTCTTGATGTTCATCTGGGACTGACAATAACCCTAGTCTTTATTATTAACAGCATTGATGTTATTCTTGGATAAACAGCTACCCAATAATATCAGAGCAACCCAACCAGTGACCAGATATCCCATTTTCAGCATATAAGGGTGGTTTGATTAAATCAGTGTACCACGAACAGAATTAGCTTCATTATCATTCACCACACGAAATGAGGTTGGGCAGAGGCTGTTTTAACCCCCACCCTGTGACGTAACAGCACTGTCAGATTTTCCATGAATGAAACTCAGCCTCCTACCCCCACATCACAAAGGCACACAAACACGTACACACACTCAATCACGGTGATAATTGTGGCCGTTGTGCTTTCATTCATCGTATGTGGGAAGAATATGAATAAAAAGAGGACATTATATATTGTGTTCCCAGAGGTTTTTTGTACTTGTTGACCCCTTCACTCTGTGGTCCAGCTCACCCCACTTTTTGTTAAGTACATAACTCCACATGTGTTCATTCATAGTTTTGATGCCTTCAGTGAGAATCTACCAATGAAAATGGTCATGAAAATAAAGAAAACACATTGAGAAGGTTTTTGTCCAAACTTTTGGCCTGTGCTGTATGTATATATTAAATATGTATACTATATACATTTTATACTGAGGAAACAACTGTGCATGCACAGGCACTCTTTTTATACTTGTGATAAGCGCAGCGATAGGTGCTAAGTATAGGACTTCCTCAAGACGTCCTCAAGATTAATGACTTAACACAATTACCGATGTTTGCGGCATGAGTTTAAATCTTCCAGATTGAGGAAGTACTGGGTGTGACAGCTGTCAGTCATCTGACTCCGTTCTGCATGAATAGAAATTTGACTTGAAATTTGACACTGACTTGAACCTCATCGTATATTCTGAGCGGGTCAGTTTTTGTCAGACTGTCGATTCATCAGCATGTTCGTGTGCTTTTTTGGATCTTCTGAGTGCATTGATCTGGGAACAGGGAGGACCTGATGCCAGCACTCAACATGATGAATCAGGACAGAGGGTCAGACCAATCAATCAAGCGTCAGTGTACAGACAGGGAGGGTATTTGGGAAGACACTGACCTGTTTGAGCTTGAAATCGTTTTCTATTTAGTCATTTCCCTTGAAAGCTGCTGCATTTGTGTTTCACCTCTTTGAAGCCTCCTTTGAAGGAGTATTGTCAAATTGGCAGGGCATTTTTTTTGCCGCAGTATTTTTCTTGTTTGCCAGGTGCATTCTTTTTTGAAATCGAGAGCGTGCATACTATACACTTACTATACAATTTGCCCCAGCTAAAAGAGGCTTTCTGTGAATAACAAAGAAAAGGATTGTACGTTGTGTTTGATGTCCTAGAAAACATCAACAACACTTGAAGAGAATGAACCTTGTGACGAAGGACATTATCTTCAAAAGCCATCATTTTCTTAAAAGTACTATATGGTCTGGTACAACATATTTCTCATAGAGTCAAAACTGTACATCCATATGCAAAGAAAGTGTTTGAAATTTACACTATATTATGCATTCATAACAAGCAGCATAATCACAGTAATTCAGTGGATGTTGAGCAGAGTATATGTTATTACATTAAAACAAACACTGAAAAACTGAGCATTAACACTGTTAACCTGACTGCATTGTCTAATTAATGTGTACAGGTAGGGGGAAATAAATAATATAGTTAAGGTTAGGAAAAAAAATAGTGAGAAGTTGCCGTTGGCCTCCTGAGCACCGGTGTTAGGCAATTATGTAAAACATAAATAAATAAAATAAAAATGTAAACTCAATTGGACTGATCCATTATTATTTACATTTTAGAGGATATAATGAATACATTAGTAATTTGTTAATTTTCCACTCATGCAACTCAAGAATGTCTCAGGTTAAGCAGCTCATGGCTTTCAATATTCATTTCTGCATATACCCAGGGAAAAAAGACATTCTAGTGACTATGCAGTCCAAGAGTTATTTTTGATTTAACTCCAATTAGAAATTGAATTGATTGTGTTTGGGGGTGAGAAATCTGTTCAGGCAGTAGAGTCGTGTGGCCATACATCACCAGAGGAGGACAAAGCAGAGCGAGAAAGGAGGGGGGAGGAAAGTGGATGAGAAAAGGTGGAGTGTGTGTGTGGTTTTTTTTTTTTTTTGTAGCATGCGGCCCAGGAACGATGCGGGCTGGTGCCCACCAGGCGAGGCCGGGAAAGTGTTGAGATACAGAGTTTGTATTTTCTGCAGTCCCCCGCACCCCTGCCAAATGCCGGCCCTGCCCCCACGGCCTGCTCCACTGCCTCCTCAGCACCACGCGCAGTTGAACACCGGACCCACACATACAAACGTTGTCAAATAAAACTTTCACGCTCACACTGACTGAAGCACCAAAATGATGCCTCGAACCACCTTTGAAGATACATTAATATGGAAAGACAATAAAAAAAACTAATGCTCACAGTTTTCTTGGCACAGGTCATGTAAGAGGCAATGCGCCTCTGCTTTGGCACACGGTGAGACACTATTGCTTTTGTGTAAAAAGTGCCGCGCCACTGTCTAAATGACGCATCACTAAAAAGGTCTTTGGTCAATGAGGCGTGTGTTACTGGTGGCAACTAGTTAACCATGTGCCATCACAAGACTGTATGTGGTAACAACGACTGTGGCCCCCTTTAGCTACAAAAATTCAGCATGTCATACCCAAAGGCTTTTTTGGCTGAGGCTGTGTGTTTACCAGGAAAATTATTTTTAAGTCACTGTACACAAAAGGGCAAAAACTGTGCCTATAAGAGTGGGTTTGTCAGAGCAGCAAGGGTAAAAATTAAAAACAATATGGACCAGCAGTAGCAGTCAAAAGTTGGGACGCACCTACTCTGTGCCACGTGTGGCCACTAAGATTTTGAAGAAGCCAGTGCAACATGTTTAGTAGTTCCTGTACTGGGAGAAAGTAAAGTTTGTTTGATGGGTCTGTTTTATCAGTCACCTCTTTTTACCGTCATGGCTGCTTTGTTCAATATTGTCATTATCAAAATCCGCTTGATGAGATGCTCATTAACATGAGTGAATGATAAGAAAGTGTTCAGTATAAACCGTCAGGACCACCCCTGTTGTCCAACTTAATGTGGTGGAGAGAAGCCAAGAGTGCGAAATGCTTCTCTGCTTTGAAGAGACTCAAATACCTTGTTTGCTATTTTTGGTTCGTTTGTGACACAACCTCATGTGTGTTATTTCATAGTATTCAGTTTCAAGACCAATATGTGTCCAAATGTTTGACCAGTAGTGTACATTGAAACATTATGTAAGACCCTGATGGGGGTCCACTTGGTCACAATAGTGATTCTGAAAAACACAGATGATGAATGTCTTTGACCTGATAAAGGTATATGTGCCACCTTTTATATTCACGTTTATGAATATCAGCAGGATCTGTTCAGCTTATCTACACCTGTCTGCGCTAGTACAGGACCAAGACTCATTATTTGAATAGTTCCTGACACTATTTGTCCTGAAAGTGATCCTTTAAGTCTCCAGCACTTCTGTAGTCACTGAATCACTGAATTCAATACTATTATTCACATTAAACAACAGTGTCAAGTACCACGTCTGTTGTACTTACAAATAGACACAAATCACTGAATATATACACACACAATTTTATGTATGCATGTTTTTATTTATTTATTACACACACAAATATATATTGTAAAATGCATATAATTAAAGAATGATACAATGGATTCCTTAAACTATTTTATATCATATTTATGGATTACGAATATTCCTGGTGTGTGTCCAGCAAAGACACACACACACACACATATATAGCTGCACCTCAGTTTACAAAATAGCCACCATATGCCCAAATAGACTCACACGCACACCTTTGTTTCAACAATGTGAACCACGAACACCGGGTGATTAATGACCCGGTCCCTTAGGTGCTCACCGCCGTACTGATGTTACTCCTCCCACCCCATGCATCCCAGCACGCTCCCACCACACTCTGTAGGCGCAAATATGTCAGCTTCCCAAGTTATTGCCTCCTTTTTAATTTAACCATTTCGTAACTTTTCAACGCTCGTCTGTTTTTTAGCTCAGATGAGTTGTTGAGTCAGATACTCTGTCACCTTTTAATGTCTTTCCAAGCCACATCAGCTTTTTCAAACTTCCAAATTGCTACTGTGAGGATGTTTTGGAGACTCTCTTTGCCAAGCTGAACGTTGGAGACACCGTGGCACTCTTCCTGCATCCGTCTCCGTGACTTCTGCATTCCGTCTTCCTTTATTTCATGCTTATCTCTCCCTCCTTCCCTCTCTCTCTCTCTCTCTCTCTGCAGCACTGCTCAAAGCGCTCGGTCGTGCAGTAAAGTAATTAATAAAGCCCCCCCCCTCGCCCCTCCGCCTTCTTTGGCGTATGCGTCAGGAGCGGGCTGTTGGCAGCGGCGAGCAGCCGGCCTTCGCCGCGGTACTCAGAAGTAATGAAGCTTCTCAGACCCTCCCCTCTCGCCAGCGTCAGACGTACGTGTCCTGCGCCTTAACATTCCTAAAGAAGTGAGGGACTGTAGCTGCGGGGCCACTGGTGGTACACCGCTCTCTTCTCTCCGGCGTCGTTGCACAACGGACGTCATCCTCAGCCCGCAGCGCTTTGCCTCTTGTGTGGCTGGACATCAAAGTCTTCGAAACATGTAACGTAATATTGTGGAGTTCAGTCGTGTTTGGCCCGTGGAAAGAAGTGTGCACCCTCGACAGAGTGGCGCCATCGTGATTACATGTGACCTTTGCTGCAAATTGCTGCATTGGTTAAAAAGTTATTTTCCAGTCCAAAATGCAGATAATTTTTTTTTTTTTTCAATGATTGAAAAATAAACTTTTTTTATTATAAACACCAACGGTCCAGTTTTATTGTTCCTGTGATTTCCGGTGTGTGTTGACAGGTGGTGGACTGCTCCTGGGACGAAACGGTGAAAATCTACACCCCTCCTCGACTGGCCGCCGCCCAACCCGGCGCGCCATAGAGGAACATAATTATCCTGCAGCAAGGCGGAGCGGAGGGAGGGGCCCAGCGGGCGGGGCTTCACCAGGTCTGCGGTATTCCTAATGATGCTATTACAGCAGGACAGCAGGGAGGCTGCCACCCCACACCGAGGTAGAGATTCCTCTTCTCCCCGGATGCCCCGCGAATCAGTAGAGACCACAGGGTGCCTCTTTTCAAATGGTCTGCATTTTTTAAAGTGTGAAATGATTTTGTTTAATGTGTGTCTGAAACCACCCCCCCCCCCTTTTTTTCTTTTTAATTCAATATTTCACAATATTTCATGGATTGTCCAGCTACTTGTTGAGTAAATAGAAATTTGGATATTAATGAGTAAGCTGTTGGAAACATACAGTTTTGATTCATAAATGTAATTGTTACATACGTTTGTGATATGTATCATTGTTGTGAAAAATGGCCATATTTTGCCTGACACTTGAAATTTTGGGACTTATGTAATTAAAGCGGTTATTTTTTAAGAACCGTCAGAATTTGCAGCTGGAATTATTTTGCACCTCTTTGTGCTGAAGTCTACAAATATGTTGCCGTAAATTTAACATGTGCTGGGAAATTAAAGCCTTTCAATTGTGTTCACATTTTTTTATTGTCTCTTTTTTCCTCTTACTTACAATAGTGTTAAGTATTACATCATGCTTGGGATCTAATGGAATACGCATAACGGCGATACATATTCAGCATTCACTGAACAGCATATACATGTAGAATTATATATAACATAAATTAACACATCTGCTTTGACAGAAAACCAAAATCAGCTGTGGATGACAGCAGTAATAAAATAATATTTTTAAATCCTTTATTCACATTGAAGCTAGAGATGTTGGTCAAGAAGAATAAACAGGTGACAAACTTTTTTGTTTTTTTACCGAGGGCCCCACCAGACTTTCGAAATCAATTCAAATCTTGTATGCATGAATACACAAGATACAATAGATGGGGTGCGTCGCTTTGATTGACTTGAAATATTTAATGCATCAAAATAAATGAAGGCGGGTTACTGTGTGCCTTGCAGGGAGCACAGGAGCGGCGACCATTCCTTCTTTCTCGGATCCGGGTCGACCAGGCTGGAACATCAACATTTTCTAACTTAAGCTGCACAGTAGACGGCTGATTCGGCTCGAAGGCGCAATCACGTCTTCATCAAGCTACAAGCATTAGTCTCAGCCTCCATCTCTGTAATATTACATATATATATATACATTATAGCACAATTTAATCAAAACCCTGTAATAGATTGATCGCCCTAGTAATTAATATGTTTTGAATTAACTTTCACATTCGTGTATATATAATATCTCGCACTGAAATGCGGTTTGTAAGGGAGGGTGCGTGCGCCGGTGTGCGCGTCTCCTCCGCACTCTGAATGCGTGCACGGCGCCAAGTGGGTGTGTGGTTGTGCGGGTGCGCGCAGTGGGTGTGTGGTTGTGCGGGTGGGTGGGTGCGCGCTGTGGGTGTGTGGTTGTGCGGGTGCGCGCAGTGGGTGTGTGGTTGTGCGGGTGGGTGGGTGCGCGCTGTGGGTGTGTGGTTGTGCGGGTGCGCGCAGTGGGTGTGTGGTTCCGCCGGTGGGTGGGTGCGCGCAGTGGGTGTGGGGTTCCGCCGGTGGGTGGGTGCGCGCAGTGGGTGTGGGGTTCCGCCGGTGGGTGGGTGCGCGCAGTGGGTGTGTGGTTGCGCCGGTGGGTGGGTGCGCGCTGTGGGTGTGTGGTTGCGCCGGTGGGTGGGTGCGCGCAGTGGGTGTGTGGTTGCGCCGGTGGGTGCGTCTCCTCAGCACTCTGGCGGCGCGCAGAATGACAAGGACACTCGGCGTCTCCACAGACCAAGCAGGATGCGCGCCTGCTGCCCGCCGCGATTGATTTGTTAAAAGTTTGCTTGCTTTCGTGTTAACTTTAAACTAATCGGGTTCGATTTCATTTTTCCCCCCGGACGTCCACGGCTGTTTCGAGGAGGGTTGGTGGCGCGTAATTCTCCATCCCTCGGACAGCATGGAAGTTTGCAAAGGTCGCGCGTTGGGCATCTCGGTGGCCGTCGCGCACGGAGTCTTCTCGGGCTCCCTGAACATCCTGCTGAAGTTCCTCATCACCACCTACCACTTCAACTACCTCACCCTCATCCAGTGCCTGACCAACGGCACCGCGGCGCTGACCCTGGAGCTCCTGCGGCGGCTGGGCAAGATCGACGTGCCGCCCTTCAGCCTCCGGCTGGCCAGAGTTTTCTCCATCGTCTGCATCCTGGCCACGCTGCAGTCCACGCTCACCCTGTGGTCGCTGCGGGGCTTGAGTTTGCCCATGTACGTGGTCTTCAAGCGGTGCCTGCCGCTGGTCACGCTGCTGATCGGGGTGTGCGTGCTGAAGAACGGGATCCCGTCGGTCGGCGTGATCGCGGCGGTGCTCATCACCACGGGCGGCGCGGCTCTGGCAGGTGCGGATCATATTTATAATAAAGTCTTAAAAATAGACCTCATTCATTATGAATGTCCGTCGATTAAATCATCGCTATTAAGCGCGAGTCGTTAGTAACACTGAAGAACTGTGAACTGTAAGTGTGCGAAGGAGCCCACGCGTGAGTGACGTCATGCCCCTGAATTGTGGGTCCGTGGCTTGGCGATGCTTGCAGCAAAAAAAAAAAAAAAAAAAAAAGTTCAAAAAATGTTCAAATTTCCAGGTTTACGGTCAGACTTACGATCAGATCCTTGCTGATCCGAGACAGAGACGCCAGTTTATTTTAACATGTTACAATTCATCTATGAACAGCTATTAACATTCATACAGCCCTAAAATGAATAGAATTCATGCAACAGGCGTTCAGTGTAAGTTTTAGAGCCTGTAGCACTTTATACTGGAGCTGTAGGCCCGGCCCGGCTTTTAAAAGCCCGGCTTGCCTTCTGCAGGCTACGAGCGTTGGGCTGAGAGGGAAACGAAGTGAGTCGAAAGCACGGTCGCCAGGGGCTGGCCTCCATTTCATTTCATTTCAGCATCCATCCCTTTTTCAAGAGCATCTGGCCGCAGCCGCCGACACATCACCCGACGATGACGGTGATGGCCGGGAATTACAAACCAAATGAACATTTCATCGATTTAATAAAACATATTTACCAACCACTGAAACATATTTACAGGTAGCGAATCACACGAAAAGCGTAGGTACTGTAGAGCGGAAGTTCCTGTTTGCTGACCCAGGTCGGGTAGAGGCTCAGACCTACATTTACAGCTCTATACTATACATCCTGACTCTAAACCCCCTTCCTGTCAGTGTGTTACAGCATCATCATCCTCAGTTCCCCTCAGAATACAAAATAATTGTGAAGTGATTGTCATTGTGATACACAGCAGCACAGCACACGGTGACACAACGAAATGTGTCCTCTGCTTTTAACCATCACCCTTGGTGAGCAGTGGGCAGCCATGACAGGCACCCGGGGAGCAGTGTGTGCGGAGGGAACCTCAGTGACAGCTTGGCAGATCGGGATTCGAACCGTCAACCTTCTGATTACAGGGCCGCTTCCTTAACCACTAGGCCACCAATAATAGTAATAATAATAACAATAATAAAAATAAGAGAATACATTTAGAATACCTTTGTACTGCACTGATATGAACCATTCTAATCTGCTTTGCACACTCACTTCTGTATGTGGGTGACAGTTAATTTAAAAAATAGTTCATTTTGATATATTTTACTCATGTTGAAGCTGAAATGCCAGTTTTCAACTGTAACATGTTTGTCCTGTTAGTCCTGTTCTTTGTTCGTTCCATGCGTTGTGTAATTAATTTGTTATAAAGTCAAGCTGCATCAAGGTGCTTTCCATGATTAAATATGGCTGACAGTCAATAACAAATAATAACAATTGACAGATTTTTAAAAATAATAATAATGGCTCAACACAGCTGATTTACACATTTCATAAATGTACTTTATGTGTATTATAAATCATACTTAATGCTTTTTATATACTCTGCTGGAATAAACTTCTGAATAGATGCGGACGATTGCTGTGACATGTTTGTACATGATTGCATCATTACTTTTGCCACTTTGTTTCTCAGGCGCTGGTGACCTGACAGGTGACCCTTTTGGATACGTGACAGGCGTGCTGGCTGTGATCATCCACGCCTCCTATCTGGTCCTGATCCAGAAGACGAGTATAGAGTGTGAGTATGGCCCGCTCACTGCCCAGTACATCATCGCCACCGTCGCCACGCCCGTGCTGTTCATCTGCTCCTTCGTCAGCATGGACGCCATTAACATGTGGACCTACTCGGGTTGGAAGGACCCCTACATTACAGGGATTTTCATCACCTGCATCCTCATTGGCTGTGCAATGAACTTCACCACCCTCCACTGCACCTACATCAACTCAGCGGTCACCACCAGCTTTGTAGGCGTGGTGAAGAGCATTGCCACCATCACCGTGGGCATGCTGGCTTTCAGCGATGTGGAACCCACCAAGCTGTTTGTGGCTGGTGTGGTGGTGAACACCGTCGGCTCCATCACATACTGTGTTGTCAAGTACTTTGAGACCAAAAAGAAGGTCAAATATGAGGACATGGATGAGGCCACAAAGAATGAAGAGCTCCCCGGGGAACCTTACGTAGAACCTGCAAAGCCTGAGGGAGACCCAGAGGCCCTAGCCAATGGGAGCCTTAGCGGGGCGTTAGAGGGAGATGGGCACAGTGAGAGCCCGGCACTAGTAAACAGTGCTGCAGAGTCCATGGAGATGCAGAGGGAGGCCTACTTCCAGGAGGGTGCACCTGCAGAAAAGTCTCTGAGTGACAATTATGTTGGGGTCTGGAGAACCGTCCGCACCCTCAAGTTCCTCAAGAAAGACACGTTAATCGACAACATGGAGGTCCAGAGCCCTTGATGCTGAATTGTTCTGCTGTGAAGGATGCATGTTGAATGAACAATTAAAGATGTTCCAGTGGTCCTGAAAAAGTATTTTCTAAAATAATAAATGATCAGTTTGTAAATTAGAGCAGATAGCATTAAGTATTTCTATATGCAGTGATGCACTGAAATATTTTATACTGAATTATCAGTTAAAAACTCAGCCAAAATTGCCAACATGGACTGTTTTTTTTTTTTTTAACCCAGAAGAAAATATTTTCTCTTAAAGGTCCCCTATTATGAAAATTTCACTTTGCAAGATTATTTAACATTAATATGTGTTAATGCCTGTCTATGGTCCAGCAGTGGTCAAAAGTGGCGTATAAAGCGTGCTGTGGACGGTCAGATCTGGAATTGGTCGCCTTCTGTTGTCATAAGGGGTAAGATTACCTCCCCTTTCTCATGCTTTTTTCTGCCCACAAAATTTCCCTCTCCTCCCTTAAAAAGTCGCTCCACAGACAGTCATGGCTTCCAAAAGTACGAAGCATTGCATTTGCTTGGTGATCGGATGTGAACATTGAGCACAAATGTGTTTTTTTAGTTCCATCACGAGAGACACTGTAGAACCAGTGGGTTCATTAATTTTTTTCTGGAAAAAAATGGAGACACTACTTCCTGGTTGCGGCAAACATTGTGTTTGGTGAACGGTGTCGATGACATAATTTGCACGAATGCCCACTCACTTCTAAAGGCCGCTCCCCTCCTCGCCCCGCCTCTCTCCTCCTCATTAGCATTTAAAGCTACAGACACCGAAACAGCGTGTCCTGGGAAACCTCATTGTGGGACTGGATCAAAGAGGCTGCAATTCTGCCCCACGGCGGAATTTTGGACAGAGACTTCAGATACAGTAAAAGGGGACCACTAAGACCTATATAAAAGAAAAAATATATATAATAGGGGACCTTTCCTTTAATTCTTAAAATTGTGAATCCAACTAGACTTGAAAACCAATCCAGTTTTCAGATAAAAATAAACGTTTTCAAGAATTGTTGCCTTGAGCATGAAAATGATAAATTTTCATATTTCACATGAAAAATTAAATAATTTCTGGCATCTCATGCGTTCTCATAGTCAATTCATTTTTTATAAATCATAGTATATACTACATGTACAGTAAAACTTTGCTGTTTTTTTTATCTGCATGTAAAATTAAATGGCTGTGTAATTTTCTGCTATGTGACATGGGGAGCACCAATATTTTACACATGGATGGACGATGCAAAGTAAATTTGAGAGAATCTGACATAAAAAGCCTTCTCAATGATGCCAGTCTCACTTTAATGCTCCATCGGTAACCATAAGTGACACAGTAATTGCTTTTCTGCCGTATTGTCTTGCTGTTGAGACAATGTCTCCGATTTCCCTTGGTTATGGTTACGACAAGGTTCACTTGGCAGAAGAACAATATAGATGTCTATTAAATATGCATCCAGAGCCATGAAAGGCATCTGATAATTCTTCTTGTTGAAAGCTTCCCCAGCAGGGCGCATGAAATACCTCCATTTCCACCAAAATTCAGTGTGTGGATGCATATGAAGATGGACGTATGTGTGTTTGCGAGGGAGGAACGTCCAAATACTGCTGTGGCAAAGTACAATGTTCTGAGGACCAGACCTTCATATCCAACGGTCAAAGAAGCATTTCCAGCTTTCTTTTAAATCCCTTCTTATCGAAACACACACACACACACACACAGCTTTCTCTCTCTCGGTTTCCATCCCTCCTCAGAACCCCCTCCCTAACTCTCCTAAAAGGGACGCGTCCTTCAGCTGCACCTGCGGGGGGATGGGAGGAAGGCAAGTTAATGGTTCGTTCGCCATCCTGGGGCCCAGTCAGCAACTTCAGGGGTCGGGGGGAAATTCTCCCCGAAGTGCCTTTGAAACACTCCACCATGTCTGGACAACAGATCAAACAGCACTTTTGAGAACGAGAGGAAGCAGGAGCAGCGCGGATGGAAAGAGCTGCGGAAAACAAGGGAGGGCTTTCTTTCTCTCGCTTTCGTTTGCGTGTCAAAATGGACGCGACCGAATAGGAGCTGAATAAGAGAGGGAATGATTTGCCCATCACTTATAGGCTGGGTTTCCTCTGGACGCTCCCTTTTCTACATCTCCAACGATTGTTCTGTGTTTTCCGACAACAATCAACTTATTGCGGCCGCTGGGTGGCCCGCACCCTGCAGATTAGAGGGTCTATCGACTGAGCCGTACATCCTGCTCGACTTTCCAATCGCTTATTGGCAGGGGGAGGTTGGAATGAGTTTATCTACAAAATGAATGTATTTATTAAGGTTTGTACATTTGGTAGATTATAGGGCGTAACACATGAAATGTTATCCTCAAAAATGATTCATTGTAGTCTTTGAATATTAAAAACGACGCTCAAACACGAATGAAATATTTTTACATGGCGTATTTAAGTTTATAATGCTAAATCTTTAGTGCGTATGTTTATCAGGCATTATTTGTAGCTTTTTTTTTTCCAAATTCTGCACCAGTTTTGTTTTAAACTGTGTATTTTTATGCCAACTCTGAAACATAATGATGTAGACAACATATGCTTACTTTGATTGCATTTTTAGCAACTGTGTGAAAATGACGCCCGTTAATCCACCTTGGTTTTGTGAGGAGTTTAAGTGTTCATTGAATCACTCTGCTCTTTTTTTTTTTTCTTCTACTTTTTAAGAATATGTTTAGCAAGCTCAACAGCAGCCTGCTATCCTGCAATGTTCAGTACAATCTCATTTATGGGGCCGCCTGAGGCCATTCATAACCATCTCCTCACCGAACACAAAAAGACACGGCCTTTGTGCGCCAGTCGCATGAAAAGTTAATGGCCTCGCACGTCCGACAATACAAAGGACAGGTAAGTATTATGCTGAGCAGAACGTGACAGCCTTTGTTTGCTCTGGAACCCAGATGATCGTTTTTGCCCCATCTGCTCTAGCAGCTGATGGTGGGAGTTTCTATTAATAAGGGAGATGATCAGTTTCCTGTGTGGGCATTTTCTGGTTCTTTGTAAAGAAGATTAGCATAAATTAATTTAGAGTTTTGTTTTTTTTTTAGATTGGTTTAGTTGAGTGCAGATTCTTCCTTGAGAGAAATTGCATTCAGAATACTGGTACAATTATTTTAGATTTCACCCTGACTATATTACCCTGGACTGACCTGCCCAGTCTTATTGAACATTCTTCCACATGTTCCCTGCAGCAAATCACCAACCACCAACCTGGCCATTGTGATCCATAATGTTCTGTGACACCACTGATGGATTTCCTAAAGACCTGTTCAGGCAGAGGGACATGGCCTTGGGGTATCCAATCGTTTTAAAGACCTGCTGTCTATAAAGAAAATAGTTTCCATTGGCAGCTTCTGTGACAGATCATACTGAGATCATCACGAGGAGATGAAATTATGAGCCTCCAGCCATCCTTCCTGGTGTAGGTCCTGTGCCACTTTTAATTATAGAGCCTCACATGAAGTACACTGGGTTGAAAGTCAAGCATAAGAACAAGGAAATGTCTGGCTAACACAATTTTTGGGTGCCATATCGGCGGGAAAAAGAGCAATGGTTAGCAGGGCCCCCAGAGACTGATAATAATAAAAAAATAAAAAATAAAGTGAAGTGATTGTCACATGTGATACACAGCAGCACAGCACACGATGCACACAGTGAAATTTGTCCTCTGCATTTAACCCATCACCCTGAGTGAGCAGTGGGCAGCCATGACAAGCGCCCGGGGAGCAGTGTGTGGGGACGGTGCTTTGCTCAGTGGCACCTCAGTGGTACGTTGGCGGATCGGGAATCGAACCGGCAACCTTCTGATTACAGGGCCACTTCCTTAACCGCTAGGCCACCACTGCCCCTTAATATATATAGCGCAATTGTTTGTGCAATTTCACAGACGCAAACAGAGAAACACAGGCAACATTGGGGTATAAATGTCTGACATCATCATAGACTTCTACATCAAGCTATACCATTCATTTAAAGCAGAACCATTGTTAACATTCAAAGTATGGAGGAAGATGTTGCCGTGTGAGATCGATCACATTTAAATATCAAATGGTGGATTGGGTTTCTTAACAGATTTTTTTGTTCTTTAAAGGTGATAACAGGAAGACAGCATGAAAAAAATATTAGAGTACTCACATACTAAAACCATTCAGGTCAGATTTGCACAAAAAAAAAACTCTTACTGCCAAGCACCCGATTTCAAAGCCCTGTGGCTCCATCTAGTGGATCCTGCAAATAAATGTCCCTTTTCCATGTTTACCAGATTCAAAAGTAGTCTTTCCCTTAGTGAAGCAAGTGTCACGTGTGAGAGAAAGTGTGTGTGTGTGTGTGTGTGTGTGTGTGTGTGTGTGTGTGTGTGTGGTAAGGGAATTTAAACGGAGATGATTGGTGAATTCCACAGATTCGGATTTCGAAACGCGTCTTATGTGTTTTTTGTCTTTCTCCGGGTCCCGTCGTCCTTACGTCAGTACGCATGACGTCACAATTTCGAAGAGAGGCGCCTTTTTTGTTTTCAAGTTGCCAGATCCGCCTCAGCCGACTATTAAATTTAACATTTCTGTTCTCCCATAAGACGACTATGGACACGGAGTCGCCCAGCGTCTTCAAGACTCCCTGCAAACCAGTGAGAGTCAGAAGCCCACGTAAGTGAACGCGTAGCGTCTTCAGCTCACTAGCGGCTTTTCTTCCACAGCCGATAACAAACCTGCTCCTGTCCAGCCTCGGCGTGCGGGACCCCGGTCACCATTCCGGCGTCTCCCTTCATGAGGAAGCTGGGGTGCGGAACTGGAGTCAATGTTTATCTCATGAACAGGTGCTGGGATTTGTACACGCGTCGCTTCCGTCGCTTTTTCATACTTGGTTGTCGTGTGAAAAGATGGATGCGCTCTCCTCCGCAGGACCGGCAAACAAACCAGTTCTCCTTGGGCCATCAAGAAGATCAACAGCAAGTGTTCAAAGTCCCAGCAGAAGGTCTATCAGAAAAGGCTGTGTGACGAGGCAAAGGTTTTGAAAGATCTTCAGCACCCGAACATTGTTGGTAAGATATCATTCATTAAATAATGATTAATTAGTGTTTTAGTTGTGGTCTAGAACCACAGCGGAAATGACATTTTCAGTTTCCTTTAAAAGCCTAAGGATCAGGATTAAGTTCTAGTGCTGTAATTCCTTGCGATAATTGTATTCTATTGTTATATATTTGTATTTCCTTGCTCTTTGTACTACCGAAAGAACTGCTTTTAATCTCATTGTACATGCGCATAATTACAATAAACGGCATTCTACTCCATTCTAGTCCTTGACTAAAAGCTTTTTGAATGGATCAGTTCTCTTTTACATTCTTTTTTATTTTGTCTAGAGCACGTATGTCAAAATGTGCCACATCCCGTGAGATCACTTTATATAGATCTATTATTATGTCCCGTCGATATGACGCGCTGATAACACACAAACTACAGATCCCATAATGCACGGCGTTTTGTTGACTTTGAAGCACGAAAAAATGATTTTGAGTTGCTTCACAAACCATTTGCTGTCGATGTGGAAACTGCCCCTGTGCAGATTCAGCTGCAGTTAATAGATCGCGTTCGGGAAGGCAACTGAAGCACTGCATTATGGGATCTGTAGTTTTCGCTTTATTTAGCCCTACCATAATAGAACTATATTAAGTGATGTCGCGGGATGCTGGCCACGAATTTGACACCCCTGGTCTTAAACTTGTATCAATCCATGAACAGGAAACTGGCCATATAGGTTAGGTTGCTGATGCTGGTTTTAGAGTTGGCATAAAATGCACTCAAATACATGATTAAAATTGAAACTGGAATTTTGAATGATTATCGCACAGGCTTCCGTGCCTTTAGCACAGCAAAAGATGGGTCCAAATGCCTTGCGATGGAGTACGGAGGGGAACAGTCCCTGAACGACCTCATCGAGAAACGGAGAGAGGATGGCCTCAAGGCTTTTCCAGTTGCCACCATTGAGAAGGTGGCCCTCCATGTGGCTCGGGGCTTGCAGGCAAGCATCCCCATTTAATTTTCTTTCACCCCTATATTTCATCGGGCTTTGAAGCTTTTTTGTTTCCTCTGTAAAGTTTGCTTCTCCTTTCGCAGTACCTACACAACGAGGGGAAGCTTCTCCATGGTGACATTAAGTCCTGCAACATTGTCATAAAGGGAGACTTTGACACCATCAAGATCTGTGATGTGGGTGTCTCTTTGCCTCTGGATGAAAACATGCAAGGTGAATATTGTCTTCTGGAACAAGGTATCTTCTGATAACTCTGCACGATGTGTGTGCGTATGTATGTATATATATATGAATGTATGTGTGTGTGTGTGTGTGTGTGTGTGTGTGTCTCCCTTCGGCTGCTCACATTAGGGGTCGCCACAGTGGATCAGGCGGTCTGGCTGTTCACACAATTGATATCGGCAAAGGCTTTACGCAGGATGCCCTTCCTGATTCAACCCTCCCAACCCAGTTTTGAGGGCAGCACCAAGAAATACACATCTTTGTGTGGATATATATTCATATATACTGTGGCAGTGGTGGCCTAGCGGTTAAGGATGCGGTCCTGTAATCAGAAGGTTGTTGTTTCCAACCCTGATCTGCCAAGGTGCCACTGAGCAAAGAACCGTCCCCACACGCTGCTCCCTGGGCGCCTGTCATGGCTGCCCACTGCTCACCAAGGGTGATTATTAAAAGCAGAGTACATATTTGGTTGTGTGACCGTGTGCTGTGCTGCAGTGTATCACAATGACAATCACTTTGCTTTCATATAGAATGGTCTGATCCTCTTGTACTTTTAACTTTGACATTTAGTAGACACCCTTATCCAGAGCAACTTAGTTCATCTGTAGTTACAGGGTGAGAGGGGTTTATACCTGTGACTTTGTGGTGTGAGTGTGTTACCACTTGACATTATTTTTTTTTTTATAGATTTTCTCCACTGAGTATATTAATTGTCCTATGGCACTATTGCAGTACTACACAGCAAACTAATAGTTATTTTCTTATCTCAGTGAGTAACCCAAAGGCCCAGTATATTGGAACAGAACCATGGAATCCAAAAGAGGCTCTGGAGAATGGGCTCATCACTGACAGAGCAGATATTTTTGCCTATGGCCTGACACTGTGGGAAATGATGACTCTGTCTGTGCCACATCTGGAGATTCTGGATGAGGAAGACGAGGATGAAGATGAAGGTAAAGGTGTCCTATTACACACAGGTTCCCCTAGACAGACTTTCCATTAGTTACCTGTAGCCACCTATGGTACATCCCATCTCTTCATGATACATTTCTTGATAATTCGTCTAGTGTACGTTCTGGCCAATGAGAAAAATACAGGAGTAAACCCAAACATGAGATCATGGATATTCAAATGACACTATTCATATACCACTATACAGATATTTGCACTGATTTACCTGATTATCCTTCCTTTTACTAGATGAGTCCTTTGATGAGGACGAATTTGATGAAGATGCATATTTCCAGAAGCTGGGGACGCGGCCAGCGCTGGACTCCGAAACACTGGGCGGAGCCTACCAGAGAATGGTAGAGCTGTTCTGCCTCTGCACCAATGAGGATCCCCAAAAGCGGCCTTCTGCAGCCGACATAGTCCAGGTCCTTGAGTCCAATGTTGTGGCGGACAACCCAAAGAGCGAGGTCATGGTTATTGATTAGCTCACTGGTCCATCATGATTACACGGCCTCGTCGTCTCCACTTTTATGTTTTGTTTTTCTGATTGTTCCCCTCTTTTTCTATTCCTCTTCTCTGAGGGATTTTATGTTTTACCTTTTTTTTTTTTTCCCCAAAAAAAATTTTTTTAGTATGCAGAATTAATAAAAAAATTTTTTGTTATTTTCCAGTCACCTTCTGTTATTTTTATACCGCATAGGAGGGCTGAATTAATAAACAGGGTTCTAGTGCTGAAGTCCTAAGCGCTTCGACTACTGGTTGTAATATGCACCAACTGTTAATGTAATTGATCAGCCATAATATCACTATATTACATTTGTATTGATTATGAGTGGCTTGATAGTGCAGCAGTTAGGGTTTGGACCCTTCCCCAGTGCTGCCGTAGTTTTCCCTCCTGCCTCTAAATTGTCCATAGGAATGTGTGAGGAGATAGTGATGGGAATAAGTGCTTATGGAAAGTGAAAGTGTTCTGCTACAACAGTAGCCTGGTCCTTTTGGACCTCAGAAGGCGTGGCATACGACACTGCTCCCCTCTTGCCTTTCATTTACCTCTGCTGCTGCAACCACCATACTAACCCACTTGTTTGTAATATTTTTAAGCTCTTTCGTGTAAAATTACCAAATAAATAAATCACTTGGAACGAGGTCTGAAAATAAAGACATTGTAACGCAACATAATACAGTGTTTACCAGAATTTACAATAAGCACAGCATTTAACAATACACATTATAAACACTGATTTGAGAGCAAGGAAATTTCAACAGTGAACAAATGAAAAATTAAAACTCATGAATACAAACAAATATTAAAGAGTTATTTTCTTGCCAAAACCCCCCAAATATGCACAATGTCTGATTAATATAACTTCACTAATTAAAACTAGAGTCTATACTGAAATATGAACATGAAGCTCTTCTTTAATAAATGATTCAAAGCTTATTTTTTTATACAAAAAGAAACTACTGGGGAAAAGAACAAAAAACGTTTGGTAAAACACTAAAAATTTAAAAAAAGGTAAAACCAAAACTTAAATTTTAATCTGTTTATACACTTGTCTCATACTTCCATTACTTCTAACTCCCATATAGGGGAAAAAAACAGAACTCCACCAAACCTTTAGACAATAAACAAGCCACCGCAGTCTGGCTAAAGGTTCAGCCAATGAAATTGTAGACCAGGAAGGCTGGGGTCTCGGTGTATTTTGTGGCAAAGAGCTTGCCATCTGGCGTGGGATCAGAAAAGGCTATTTCACTTTTGGTCAGGTGGCTTCCATACATGAAGGTGTTCCTGAAGAGGACAGACAAACTGTATTCAAAACAAGTATAACAAATACTTTAATATTTATAACTAATGCACAGAGAAGGTGATTAATTAGACTACTTAGTTAGGGCTATTTAATTAAGTAATAATAATATCAACATATTTATAACAACACTTTCAAAAACAAAGCTGTCCACCAGCTTTTGAAGTAAGTTAGCAATATATGCAGACACTTGGCCATTTAGCGCTAAGGAGTTATACCTGACTGTGTCGAGCAGGCGTGTGGCGATACCATTCCTCCTCTGAAGGCTGAAGACCCAGATGCGGCTGATGCCACAGATGGCCCTCTCCGGCACGGTGGAGCAGCACCAGGCCCTGTGGCGCTCCATAAACTCATCTTTATTCTGGCTCTGAATCGGCTCTGCATGCTCCAGAACTCTAAAGGCCTAGGAAAGAGGTCAGGCAAGGTCAGTGGAAGCCCAAAAACAGGGGTGGTCACAGGTTAAAACCCCACTTAACCCGGAGTCGCTCCCTGTATTGATTGAAAGCGAAATGCCTTAAACGTAAATCTAACGTGTCTTAAAACTACTCAATAATAAGAACTGGATGTTAACTGTGAAAAACACCTGAGAAATTGTCCTTACATGTCTGATGTGCTCAGCAACCAGACAGCCCACAACCATCCGGTCACTGTTCACAAACAGGTAGGTCTTGGCTGTGCTGGGGCTACTCAGGGACATCTGCTGGAAGCCAAGCTCACTGTCGGCCACTTTCCTCACATCCTCTGCCTGCGGGTGAAACAAATAAATAAACATTTTTTTATGAGGGAAGGTGGGAGGGAGACCTTGTCTGCTCATACTTATATAAGTCACATGCTGATCTCTGCTGGCCTCACTAAAGAAAACGCTCGACAGCATATAACGCTCGTGATATATTGCTGTAACGATATTTTCCAACACCCCTAGTTAAAATATCAGTGTTGCTTTAGAGTATACCCACACAGCCCTACAGCAGACTATTACCTTTTTAACAGCATATTTTGGGTCATCAGGAAGGACAAGAATTATTTTTCCATCCCAAAATTCAGCCACAACTCGCTCCTTCTTCCAACCCTATACAGAAAAAGCAGCAAAAAAATGTTACGGTTCAACGATTGATTTACAAGCCAAACTCCAAAACTGAACCCGTATGACCCACCACAAACTTGATTGAGTCGAGGAAGCGCTGGTGAAACTGGCTGTGCTGGAACGCATCCTCTGGGCTGTCAGCGCTGTACAGCATCCCACAGGAATTACAGGTGGTGGCGCCAAACTGCCTCTGACCAGCATCCTGCCATTAATATTTACACTTGCTTAAATAGTCTTGCAGCAATAATCAATATGTCACTCAGAATTGTATTTTTAGTTCATAATACTGATAACACTGGGTACATTCATTTATATATGTCCTTGTGTGCCTCAAGGGTCAAGTGTGGGGGTGTCAATTGTAGGGCCTGTCAAGGGTGGTAGTCGCCTAAGATCCACTCGCATAAGACCCAGGTTCAAATCCCACTGAAGTGTCCCTGAACAGGGGACACTTAAGCCCAAGTGTCTCCTAATATAAATGTGTGTGTTTACACACACACACACACACACACACACATATATATATATAAAATAAACAAACACACACCCCTATATAGTAAATCAGCGCTGTCATGTGTGCGAAACATTTTTCGCGGTCTAACTCACAATAATAAGCTGATCGTCAGCCTGCTTCTTCACATCCCTCCTTCTGCGGCTGCTTCGGTCCTTGGATGAGGCGCTGAGGCTGCTGGGTAGAGCTGAAGGGGTGCTACAACTCAAGGGAGAGGTCACACTGCTCCTCTTCTGAGCTCTTCTGAGTATCCAGCCAAACAAACATTTTTAATAATAATAAAATAAAAAAAATAATAAAAATCAATAGATTCAGTCTGTTCCCTGTATCACTACAATACTACAATGCAGTTAAAAAAACATTTTTTTGTATACATGAAGACAATCTCGCCTACCTTTTAGAACCAAATATGGGATATATAGATGACTCTTCAAAAAAGGGAAAAGAAAGCAATTTCGATTTAATTCAATACTTGAAATGTGTATTTTTTTAAAATGACATTTAAACAAAAAAAAAAAAAACCTTCATCTTGACTGTTGTGTTCTGAACGGCCAGCGTCACTCACGTCAAATACTGAGTCAGACCCCATGTCTTCATTTAACTCCTGAAACGTATTTAACGTGTTTAAGACAGGCTGCTGTGCTTGTTCCTGATGAGCAGGGACGTCCCTGATCAAATCTCACGTACCTGGCTGCTGAGCTGCGAACAGGCGGGACTGACCGATCTACTCAAGCTGACCCGGAGGTCCTTCCTGATGCCATGAACGTGTAGAAGCTCTCTGAGGGGCTGTGGTTCTGGGCTTCCCCCTGTGGTCTTCTCTGGACTTGCAATTTTTTCCTGGCCACCTTTCGGCCTTTTCACGAATTCTGCGTTTCGCAAAGGTGAGTGTACTTTCTGAACCTTTTCACTGGCTTCCGCTTCCTCTGCTTTTCCACGGCGCACTGCTTCTTTTGTCTGTTTTTTCGCCATCACGGTTTTGTACATGTTTGAGTTTGTTTTTTTGCCAGTGGTGAAGAAAGCAGCCCCCACCAGCATCTTGGGCTTGGCCTTGTTCTTCAGACTGCCGAAGGAGAATATGGAGACCGTCTTCTGCTCCGCCGACTCTGAGGTGGTGCTGGGGGCGGCTGGTTTTGTGTCCGGCGTTTTGTTTTTACTCATCTTGGTAAAATAGCCGTTCAAGTTGGGTTTCTGAAGTGTGGAAGCGGGCACTTTTTTGGGCTGTCTGCCCTTGTTCTTCTTGGGTCTCTCTATGGAGGCTGGTGGGCTTGGCAGGGGGGACTTGTTGGCAGACTGGAGTATGGGCGACTTGCTCTCTTTCAGAGTCTTCCTCTCCAGAGGAGTCAGGTAAAGCACAGTCTTCTGCTTGCTGTAAAAAGACCCGGTTTTCACGGCACCTTTGAAAGGAGACGCCCTTTTCGGAGCCTCTTCCAGCACACAGGTCCTGGATACATTTCTGGGCGTCAGCGGCATGGGTGCGGCGCTACGAGCTCTCTTCTGTGGTGACTTCTGGGGCGAGTAGCAGTTTTCCATGTTTTGGGGTCCACCCGTCATGTTCTGAGGGAAAGGCTGCGGCAGGCGTGGTGAATTTCGCCTCGGAGGGGTCTCCTTGCTTGTGATCTGCCTCTTTGCTGGGTTTCTGAGGGCAAAAATGAATCATTTTGATTCACATAGACCAATAACAAAACCACAATCCATTTTTAGTCAAGGTCATTTTAGAAAATTTAAAAAGAAAATCATTTTAATCTGACTGTCAAATCTGGTTTAGGGGCAACACAGGACATACAAAACTCTTACTGTACAGTAGAAGTTCTTCTCAGTGTGGACTATATAGAATATAAACGTAGACCACAGGATAAAAGTATAGTTTTACCCATCATATTCGGAGGAGCGGTGCTTCCTCTTCCGAGACGTCGCGTCGGGCAGCATTTTCATGGCTCCCGCTTATTCCTGAAACAAACCACGGGTCGCGGGATTAAGCACCAGCGGAGAAGGCTGACGGCCGCGAAGCGGCCGAAAGAAGCTTCACAAACGCCCCGGCGCCCGCGAAAGCAGAAATTGGCGCCCAAACCCAAGCTAATTCGCATAAGGCGAATAAGTAAAGAGCGGGTCGCTGGCCGGTTCAACTCGGCGCGTAAACACGCAACGTGGCGGCCGAACAGTGGAGGATTAAAGAAAGGTCTATTCTTTTTTTGTACCAGTAACAGTGGCCGAGGTTCCGTCGCTGTCGCCGTCGCTGTTTTTGAAGCGCGCGCGCGAAAACGCCGGAAGTGGCGCCGTTTACTTCCGGCGTCCAGCCCCCGACTTCCGCCTCGGCGTTTCCGCACGCTGGAGTAACGCGTCGCAGACCGATGTGGGTTTTTTTTTTATTTTAAAGACGCCTCGTCTTTCGTCCCCGTTAGAAATAAAATTAAAAGGTGAAGTGAAAATGGTGTTTTATTTCACCAGCGCCGGTGAGTAGCGCGGATCGAAGGAGCTGTCAAGTTCTCAGTTTTAAGTCTTTCACAAAGCTGCTCGGATTGCCTAATTATGGACATGCTATTATTCGGACGTATTCATATTCTTATTCTTGCTACTATACGACTGGCGGGTGTTTTAGACCAAATGTTCTTTCTACAGTAAAATTTCTGATAATAAAAATAAGCACTGCCTGGTTTTGATTTGACTCTTTTGATTGGTTGGTTCTTTCTCCTGCAAGGTGTATCTCCACCATATACCATATACATGGGCAAAGACAAATACGAAAGTAAGAGACTCAACAATGATCACGTTTGTCATCATCGGCTCGTTACATTTGTACGTTAATATTCGATCTTCCAACAGATGAAGACCTAATAAAATATGGATGGCCTGAGGACATTTGGTATGAGCTGTTGTTTATTTCAACGTGGCATTAGAGACTTGAGGTAAAAGAGAACGTGGCTTTGACAAACGTGTCGATTTGTTGTTTTGGTATTTGTTTTGCAGGTTTCATGTGGATAAGCTGTCCTCTGCTCATGTCTATCTGAGATTGCCCAAGGTAGTTGAACCTTCTGCCCCGACACACGTCTGTACTAATTAAAGTGACAAATGACCTTTGAAAGTGATTGTCATTTAAAAAAAAAAAACTGCAGCACTGACAGATAAACCTAACAACAACGAAACGTGACTTCTGTTTTTAAATTAGGCTAAATGCAAAAGTGTGCAGGACAAATGCCCTCCAGGACCAGGCTCGTGACCCCTGCAGCAGTGTTGTAAACCTGATGCCACTGTGGTCAAATCAGTACCAAAAGACTTGTGTCTGATGCATGTTTTCTAATCTTAACCTAAGGGAAATACGATAGATGACATACCCAAAGAAGTATTGATTGACTGTGCACAACTCGTGAAAAACAACAGCATTCAAGGTACTTTGCTTTGCTAACGTCCAACGCCTGATATATTCAGTATTTCATGTCTTCGGTTTGTACTTCACCTATTTGCAGTTTTAGTTAAGTGAAAAGGCTTGTTTGTCATGAAAATAAAACTGAATCTAATAAAAAAATCAACACTTTTGTTAGGTTGCAAAATGAACAACATTAATGTTGTGTATACACCATGGAGCAATCTCAAGAAAACTGGGGATATGGATGTAGGCCAGATTGGCTTCCACCGGCAAAAAGAGGTAAGCAGTACATTTCTGCATCTTTACCTGCATTGTTCAGATCAAAATATCTGTTGTACGTCGACAGGTAAAAATAGTATCTGTGGAGAAAAAAATCAACGAAATTATAAACAGACTGGAAAAAACCAAAGAGGAGCGAAACCCAGACCTGGCAGCAGAGAAGGAGTCACGAGACCGGGAGGAGAGGAACGAGAAGAAAGCACAGATACAAGATCAGAAGAAGAAAGAGAAGGAGGAGATGAAAAAGAAAAAAGAGATGGAGGAGCTCAGGTGATGGGTTGCTTTACGAAGCGTCTGTGTTGTGTGTGTGTGTGTGTGTGTGTGTGTGTGTATGTCAGTGAGTGAATGAGTGAGATGGAGCTAGTCATGGAATGTAATCTGTTTCCATGACAACACTATCTTTATTCCTCTCACAGGAACTACTCATCATTAATGAAATGTGACAAAATGACGACAAACGAGGTAAAAACACTAAGTCCTCAATTCACGCTGTACTACTATGGCACAATCAGGATTTAATGAGCGGTGTTGTGTTGAAATGTATTTCAAAGGATAAAGATTGTTTGTTTTTTTTCTGCAGGACGGAAATGACTCTGATGATTTCATGTAACTACAAATGGACCCGCAGACTTAAAGAAACTATCCCAGACACTGCTGATGCGTACCCATGGGGACCCAGTGTCCTTTGGAAGGTTGTACCCACAGATGACATTGGTGGATGTGTGGGGATTATTGTTATTATTATTATTTTTTTTATTTAGTCGCATGTCGCGTTAGCCTTTTCAGTTCTCATGCCAGCAGTGTGTCTTCTGCCGGGCCGCTCGGGGCGGAGGTCTCGTTTTTTTATCTTCTCCAGTGCATTGCGGGAGCAGCTGGGTTAAAACATCCATTGAATCGTGTAAATTGCATGTACATTCAAAACCTGTCTCAAAGAGAAAATACTTAGCGTTGTAATTATAATGACAATAAAGATTTCCCAATTCGTACTACTTTTTTTTTTTTTTTTACTTTTTAAAATGTTTGTCATTGTGTCTTTGATTTATAGTATTACTTTAATAATTAAAGTAAGCCGGATAGTTGCAAAAAGCACATTTATTTATTTATTTAAAGGTTGGTATGAACCTTTACCTAATGACCCATATTTTTAGTGGCCTGACAGCGCTCCTACTCTCTTCATTTAGCATGACAGCTGATCCAGACTGACTGCAACGTGTTGCCTGAAGTTTATGACCAGTGCGTCACCAATTTTATCTGACCAACAAACAACCCAACCTGCTCCTGGACAAGAGATGCGAAAGAGAAGCCCCTTTTCCTTATAGGTGTGTGACGTTTCCTGGCACTGAGCTAAATCTGGAAAGATCTTTTCGGGAAAACCGATTTCCATCCATTTTTCCTGTGAAGAAACCATAGCCGTGTGACTTTAATAGCACAGTAATAATAGCAATTTCTTGCCAGAGAACTGCAATTTTTGCTGGATCAAACCCAACCCAAGCTTGGTTTTCCATTTTTAATAATACAATATAAAGCATAGTTTTCTTGCATTATCTGGATCATTTTTTAATAGAGAAAAAAATACATTTAGCCATACCAGTAATTATTGGCAAAGGCATTATTTTTATGCACTTGTTGCCACTCCCATTAATGTTTTAAGTTGTAATGCTGCAATGGTTTTATAAAGGCAGCTAAACAGCGTTCTGGAGCCTGTAAACTGTTTTAACAGTACAGATTAGGCCTTTAAACATGAAGCCAGTAAACATCCACAGCTAGCATATGGCACATATTAAATGATTTATACCTATATATATTTTAATTCTCTAACTGAATCTTGCCCCACCTCTAGATGGCAGTGTTGGACAGGTCCTTCCTTTAGTTTGTGTTAATAAATGGTTTGTAGACTGGTATATCATTTTAAGTAAATGAAAGCGCAGAACAGAGATCAAAGACTATCTATATTGCACAAAATGTAATCATTGGTAATCAAATGATTCTCATTTTCTTAATAGAAACTTTTATTAAATGATATTTTCTATTTAACCCCAAACTCTCTTTAGGACTGTGTTCCCTTCATTCCTGAGTGTCTGTATCTGTGTTTATTTGTATCACGTCTTCGTCTTGTCATTGACATGTGTCTTTTCTGATGCTACTATGCCTGTTTTTGTTCAAAGTTTTCTAAACTGAATCCCCCTTTCTGTTTTCCTGGAATAATTGGTTCTTTGTGACTGTGCTGATTATGAAAGTATGCAGTTCTCAGCAGTGTCACACCGCCCTCACACACATCAATAGCAAAGGTCCAACTCAAGCCTTTTAATGTTCGGCCAGTCCTGTTCTTTAACTGTAACTTCTAGCTGAGAGTCTTCACAGCATCTCACACGTTTATATCTTGTCATGTTTGTACAATTGAATCTAATCAAGCCATAGAAAGTTAATCATTTTAATTCCAGTAATCTCATAAATTCCACTTCAAGGTTGTTATATTCAGAGTAGACTGTGTTGTATTATTTTTGTATCACAGTATTCAATGCTGTACTGAGCACTGAGGACACTCAGTGAAAGACGGTATTATACATGCTGACAGGGGGAGACTAGAGTGCAAGAGACTGTGGAAAGTATGACCTTCTCCTGCCATGTCTAATGGTCCTCAGGCCGGTGGGTAAGTCGGTGTTGTGTTTATAGGAAAGTCTCAGTCATCCCCCGTCATGCTATGTACGGCCTGACCCTTGCAGTCATAGCAGGTCTGGCCATTTTTTTTTTAGTTAATTCCACTCCTAAACAATAGAAACCACTGGGAATTGTTCCTAAATTAGCAGGGGTCTGCATTGTGCAGCATGCCTGCTGCCGACGGGTGACACTGAGCAGGTCTCACCGTGCTGCATTCGTGACAGTTTTATATTTCCTGTGTGGTTTTGGGTAATGCTGCACGCCTGCATTACTGGGCTTGTGTGTTGGGTCGAATAGTTCTCAAAATGTGTGAGTGACATCTTGACGGTCTTTAAGCAGGCAGTGCGGGCGAACTGTCATCCAGCATGCCACATTACATTACATTACTTTCTGACAAGTTAGGCCTTGTCGGGGCTCTTAGTTTTATAAACTCAAAATCTATAGAAATCGAATGAGAATTGCTGGTGTCTTCCTCATGTAAATCGCTTTGGATTAAAGCGTCTGCAAAATAAAGTAAAGTAAAGTAAAGTACTGTTGGCAGCAGAACGACCAACGTTTGTCTGCACTAGAAATAAGTTGATGGGTGCACTTTAACAACGTTTAGTTGTTCTGCACAACCAAAAGAATCCAAATTATGAGTTTTGTGTGTATGTAATTGGTTAAGGGTTAAAGGTTGATCAACCCAGCATCTCTTCCAACCTGCTTATGAGAATGTGTGCCGAGAGCCGAATCTAGCAGGTCGTGGTGAAGACCACACACGGATATCAGAATGCCTTTTGGAACGAAGCGAGGAAGAAAGACAAGGAGGAGAGAGAGTGTGTGGGTGGAGGCCACGGGCGGTACTGGTCGCGGGCTGCCACACAGAGGGGACGCGCCGCTCCTCTGTGGTCCCCCCTCAAGTTTGGTCAGAGCAGTTGAAGCCTCCAACAAAAGCAAACAAAGCCATCAAACCAGAGGCCGGGGAGCCGTCCTTGGAAATGGCCTGCTCCGATGTAAGGAAATATGGTGCACACATGGGGGTGATGGAACGTTTCCTGTTCCGTGGGAGGAGGCAGAACCCCCTAACTAGATGGACTGGCTGGCTCCAGGGGTGACTGCGTTAGGTGACAGAGACTGCAAGAGGGGACAAATGAAAGGACAGCTAAAAAGTGGCTTCGTCACTGCAGTTCCTATTTACAATTGATAGACTAGAACATGAATAGAAGAGCAATCAATTATTCTCAATGTAAAGATTACAAAATGAAATAATATCTTAATACCTTAAAAAATGATGTATTGCTTCTTTAAAAATGTAAGATTTTTGCATACTTTAATTAATATATTTTAATTAATATCTTCTTTTTAAAATAATAGCGGTCTAATAATTTAAAAAAAATTATTTTTTTTTTTTTACTTTTCAGGCGTCTTCAAATTCTTCGAAGTTAAACTTGCATAACCAGGCCACCGCAGGGTGAGCACACACAACACGGCCAAATCTGCCCAACCAGAACACCCTTTGAATGACCTGGGATGTTCATCTAGGATCTAGGATTTGGAGGAGATGTTTTTACATCCATATGTTTTACGAGGATAGCCGGTGTGTTTGTCTTCCTTTGAAGGAAGAGTCAATCATCCTCTTCTCTTGTTGTCGGCATATTTTACCCTGCTGATACACCCCAGCATCCAGCAGTGGCCGTCTGAAATAACATCAGCGTGTAATTCGGATGAGGCCATACGTATTCAGAACACAAAGCTTCATTTAGAATGCAGTTATTTAAAGATTGAAGTCCCTCTGGTGTTATTCCAGGGATGAAAATAGCACCTTTTTTTCAAATCAGTAAATATGAAGCAATCTTGTTATCATTGTCACTTTCTGTGTGTTTAAATGCAGTACAATTGTCAATATTGTAAGCACAGCAATCTGTTTTACACACTTAAAAAAAGCATACATTTAATATCTTTAATAATTATTCTGAATATACAACACATGACTTTTTGCATACATTCCACCATGTAGGAAGTATCCAGCCTCCCCATGTTCCAAGAATGAATGTCTGCATCAGACCTAACTAAGAACATCCATTGCTTGCTTTCAGCAATATTTATTGGATAGTGGTTTACTTTCTGGGTGGTTTGTTGCTTGAAAGTTTTAGGCTGAACCCTATTCACCCCAGCAACTCCTGCACTACTCAGATGTCCCCCAAAGTCCTAATAAGTGAC
This sequence comes from Denticeps clupeoides, assembly GCF_900700375.1. NCBI lineage: Eukaryota > Metazoa > Chordata > Actinopteri > Clupeiformes > Denticipitidae > Denticeps > Denticeps clupeoides. The sequence continues at coordinate 10,690,880 of NC_041720.1, read as the reverse complement.
ACCAGGGTGGTTAGATTATGGCTGCCCTGCCACAGATAATCTACTAATCTACGTAGGAGGTCTTACAGATCAGTTGTGAGTTGATGGTGCAGCAAAGTGCACGTAACTCCCTGCCATATGATGCCCACCTGTGGGCCAAACTCACTTACCCATGTCTGCATCCACATTCCGCTCTCAACCTGTATCTGTCTTAGCAAATCGCAAGCCATTCCAGAACCACCAGAGAACTGTTAAAAAAATAATAAAATTATTTACCACACGGGAATTGGCCATAGCCGCGTCTTCAGAGGAGACAGCAGTGGATCCGGGAAGCCGGGGCCTCGTATAACACATTCCAGGCGGTCCCCGAAGAGTCAGCGGTGCCAAAGGAGCATACAAAAAATAAATAAATTGTTTGTCTGATCCACTTGATGACTTTTTGGAACAAACCACAATTAAGGTCCTGCAGCACAGAGGCGCAGCGAGCTTGCGTGTGGCTGAGGGGAATTAAAGAAATAAATAAATGAGACTAAGAGGCCTGTCATATACAAAGAGGAGTCCTCATAAACTCTCATGTCTGGAAGCCATCATCAGCAGCCTTGAACCTTTTTTTTTCACCCACTGTCTAAGTCTGACTAGCGGAGGTACAACTGATGAGTTGGCGCATTCTTTGATGAGTTATGAGATAAACACCATACGACCTTTTAAATGCAGGAAGGTCTTCTAGGTTCATGCAAGAATTTTTTTTCTTTGTCATGCTTGTCAAATTTTAGCAGGCTAAAGTCTTTGGCACTTTGGACCATCAGAATCTCAGGGCCAGTTCATCTATCAGGTGACTGCTCGCCTCCCATCTGATTCCTGACCCAGATTCGGTCTCGCTTTTCTGCAGCTTTGGGGCAGATGTCTTGGACTGACATTTTGCTCTTAAGGCAGAATATATTTCCACAGTGATCTATTTTGCTGTCATCACAAAAATGTGCCATGTATCAATTTATTATGGTTTTGGGCAAAACCACAGGTAATGCCATTAAAAAAAAAATGGACACCCAATATGACAGATGTGTATTAATAGCATGTTCTTGTGAATGATGAAAAGCCACCCATCCATTTTCCAAAGGTGCTTCTCCAGGTCAGGGTCAAGTGGATTGTTCAGTCAGCCTTCAGATGCATTAACAGTGTTCACTCACTCCCTCACAGATCCTCATCTAGGGTCAACTTAGAGTTTTCAACTCCTCTAACCTGCACCTCTCTGGCCTGCAGGAGGAACATCTTCGTGAATGTTAAGAGAATGTCTAGACAAAACCATGACACCAGTGAACCACAGGTTCATCTCAACCCTGAGTGTCTCCAAGGGGGCTGTCCCAGTAACTACTGATTGTAAGTTGCACTGAATGGGGGGTGCCTGATCAAAGATATTGTTTGTCTAATTTGTATAAGAGCAAATTGTGAATTTTTATGAATGCCTTTTTTTCTAAAACTCACTTTTCCTACATTGTGAATTCAATTGTCTCCAGACCTTGTGTGTGTGGAGTTTACTTGCTCTCCCCATGTTGGAGTGGGCTTCCTTCAGGTTCTCCAGTTTCATCCCTCCATCCAAATTATGTACACTAGGTGAATTGCTGACTTTAAATTGTCCATAGGTCTTAGTGTGTGTGTGGTGGGATGGTCCCGGGGTAAGTCCCCACCCTGCACCCAGTAAAGGCCGGGACGGACTCTGGCAGCCACAACAGTGAGTGTTTTAACATTCATTTGTATTCTGAAAATATAATGTACAAAGAATTTCTGCCAAATATGTCACATGTCTGAAACAAGCACACAGTGAAGATATGCTTTCAGTTCAGGAACAAACTGTGCAGTCTGATTAAAGTAGAGGAATACAGAGTACACTGCGATTTTTTTTCCCCATTTTACATGCAATGTGTGACATGAATTTTGATATGGATCATAATAAGTTACAACACATCCTTTCCATTTATACTGTTGTGAGTATGAACTGAACTGAGTAGGAGTGTGACATCATGTTTGCATCCTTAACATGAATTATACGGTTTAATCTCAAATGGGTTTGATCTCCCCAGTTTGTTTTGTTAGTTATTGTACATAGAACACGACACTTGGTAAACCCACAGAACCTTGAGAATATACTCTCTATCGCTCCCATCCTTTCCATGTTTCTCTTTCCCTCTCTTCACTACCCTTCTCTTGTTCTGGTTCTGGTGGGGATTTGGGTGTTCTCAAAAACCTGAAACTCAAACAACAGCAATAATATGAAGTTTCCACCGCCCATTATAGCTCCACATAAAGCCACAGCTGTCTTAACAAGTCCTGACCCCCGTCCCCTCCTCCGTCTCCCCCATCTGGACCTGCTTAGCTCCAGCTTGCCAGTCGTGTCCTGTCCCTCCCCCAGGGCGGCTCGCGCGGACCAGCCGCAGATGGTGAAGTCAGCAGAAACGCTGGGGCCTGCAGGCCCCTCTCTCAGCCCATCCCTCCGGGCCGCCCTGCGCTGACTGCTGTGGGAGGGCCGGCCGACTGACGCTCCCACGGTGGGGACTGTACAGTGGAGTCAGGAGACCAGATCCTGGGCGTAAGCGCTGTGCGAAGTCATGTGAACGATCTGATGAAGAGTTAACATTATTTGGCAGCCATGGTTTATTATTGTATTCACACATTCTGAATATACTGATGGTTGATTTTAATGTGGTAAAAATATTTTAAGACATCAAAATAAGGCAACATTTAAATAAGATGCAATAGTTTTTGTTAACTAATTGTATCAGGATAGACCGATGGACCTTGTTTTCAGAGACATATCAATCCCAAGAGTTTTACACCTGCAGAGTCAGGACCAGCCTTTTATCAGCGTAGATCACTAGACGTAAACTAAGCCCCAACCCTAACATCGACCATCACTGTGGTCCCAAACACACAGCACAGAGTTAACAAACCCAGTTAAATTACCTACTCAGTTGCTGACAGGTCAGCCTAAAAGGCCATTCCCATGACCGTATTGGACAGGGGTCTGGAAGACAAAACTAGATTGAATTGGGACGCATTGCTGTTATATCATCTGATGGAAAATGAGCTTTTGCTGCCTTCTGTAAATTATGTGACAAGTTGTGGACGTCGTCCAATGGAATGTCTCTCCATTTCCCATTTCCTAGCACTGGAATGTGTTTTGAGCAAATGGTTTTCAGATTTATGCTTTTGCTCTGGCACTATTTGCGAATACCTTCGTCAAACAATTATTTTGGAAATATTTGTTGCTTTTAAAATGGCCAGCAATATGTTCACCATTTTAAAAAGCAAAACCATTTATGTTCCGCCTAAATATTTACACTAACTAGTCCCAGGCTACTGTGGGTCTAAAGCAACACTTTCAGAAATATGCATTGCTCCCAGGTCTCTTTTCACTCAGATTTGGTGCAATGGTGTTTTCAAATGTCCAGAGCTGTGTGGATCTAATTGGAATGCCTGCTTATTTGATTTGGGGGAAATAATGTTGCATATCAACTGGTAGATCTGACTCATAACACAATCTCAAATTTCCGTTGCTCTGGTGCCCTGTAATCCAATCCCTTACAGTTCTTTTTGGACTGATTTAGGTGTTATTGAAAGGAAGGGAACTTCCTATAATAATAAAGCGCATGTTGCGGGCGGGGCTCTTGTTGTCCACAACAGCTTCCTGACCGAGTCTGTGCAATATCATAACTTGCCCAAACAAAAGGCAGTATAAACATAATTATCCTATTTGTGGTCTCACTTGTGCCAAAGCCTCGTCAGCGGGCAGAGCCCTCCTGTGACTGGTGGCTGTATCATCCTTCAACAGCAAAAAATGGTTCATGTAGGAATGTCATTCTCCTCAATTTCATATTAAAATTAGGCCTGTCAATTGATGTAAAATAGATTAGTAAAAAAAGATTAACTAATTAATTGCACATTCTGAATTGGACTGAATTTTAATACTGGCCATAATGCATAGTGTGAGAAAGAGGCTCAGACACGGCCTGATGGGGAGATGATCTGGTCATTTTTTAAATAACTAAAACAGGGCGACCTATCGTTTTCCCCAGACATGTCCTCTGGAAAAATTCCACTATCTGCACATCATAACTTCACACAGAAAGTAAAAAAAAGCTAATATATTAAATGTGCTCTTTTTGTCCTAATATTGTGCGAAATTTCTCTAAGCCAATTTGTTAACAGTTTCTGATTAGGGTGGGTCTCAGCCCTGCAACCCAACTGTGGATTAAGTAAATATTATAAGTGAGTGAGAGTGAGGGAGTAAATAAAATGTTAAAAAGATGGAAGACAGACAGAGGAAATATGATAAATAAAGCAGTCTGCTTACATCAGACTTCTCCAAATGGTGTAAATCAGGCAGCCTGGTGTGGTCCAAGGCCTGACATCCTTCACATGCAGTTAAAGGAAATTAAAAAACCCATGCATTGGCAATGTGCATTACACTCTGAATGGACATTATTTGTGCAATGTGTCATGATATTTTTTCTTTACAGAATGAATACAGGACTATACAAAAGGTTTAGAAAAATTACAATGATTGATCTGTTGCAGAGAGACCAAGCAGAAGAGCTGCAGGGGAAACAAGGTACGGAGCTTTCTGTCTGTATTTGGTCAAGTGTAGGTCAAGGATGAAGTTTATTGGGAAAAGCGTATGTGTGTTTGTTGCTCCGGAGATGATTACATGAGACCAGTAAGAAACCCTATCGACTTCATATAGATGGATGCAGCTTCACGAAGTTTCACATCTGATTCCTAATATTACAATATATTATTACTGATATTATTTTACTTTTAATTAATTATTTTCTTTGATTGTAAGTGCTCATTATTTTAGACTAATCAGACTTATAGCGTTCAGCACAGAATATTCCATGTTACATAAACCAACTGTTGTATAATAATGTAATCATTTAAATGCATAACTTTTAGATATTTCTCCCATTTGAGCTATGACATGTTTGCCCAACAACCTGCTAAAGATGGAATTTTGACTTTTAAAATGTCTGTAAGTGTGTCTACAGTATAGATGAAAAGCAAAGGCTATAAAGTAATGACTGGTGTCTGCTTTAAAAGTATAAGTCCCTCGTTCTGGTGCCATCCAGACATGACCCTGTATACTGACACAGTGGTATTATATGAGTAAACCTTCATTATGCAAAGCCTCTAGTGACTGCTGAGTGCCCTAGACGGGACATGAACATAACATATTTGTTTTTTGTATAATCCTACAGTAATGTTCTCATGCCTTAGGTTGTCATGTCTTCTCCACTGCGTCCGTTTTGTCCAAACTCAAAAGACATAAAAGGTGCGGAAATCACAGTTCTGTACATCCTCATACCCGATAGCTTGTCAAGCGGAATTCAAATATTTTTTTTTCTTTTAATTACTGTTCCCTGTCCTGTTATTGACAGAGTATATTGAATTATTCCCATTATAACAGTAAAGAGTATTTCGCTATGTATTTTGCCACGTGTGGCTCAAGTATCCATGACACCTTCCAGGTCAGCATGTTCTGCTTTGCATACACCACTGCTGAGCTGGTGAATCAGGTGTAGACTCACTATATACACAGCAGAACGTACCGCAGTAATCACCCAGACACCTGAAGAACTTCCCCTGATCTGCTGTTTAAACAGCTGCAGGTTGAAAGGGGGCGCTGGAGTTGTGGCCGCGCCGTCGAGCTAACATTTCACGTGTTTGCTTGCCACTTGATTTGGGTGAAAAACGAAACCGCTGTCTTCCACAAGGGCCTTGGGGTTTTGTCCAAACAGTCGAGCTGCGCTTCAGCTGGAGGCTCACATCTGTTTCTTCAGGGCTGAAGAAACAGATGCTGCAGAGGAGACAATATGCCTGTGTTGTGACGGATGTTCGGTATGCCTACAGAGCTTCAGCGCAATGCACTTGTTGTGAAGCAGCACTCGGTCACCCCATGTTTCTGCCTATTCCTGGCTATGGTTTTTCACACTCTTGGATTTTCTTTACAATTTGGCCCTGAAAAGATGTTGATCAGTTTTTGGTAGCTTTTCTTTTGCTGTTTATTATGTTGAGAGTAATGTGCAAAACTGTCATGAAGGTAAAGAAAGATTAATGTTTTGCCATTAGCCCTCATATTATGCAAAAGATTTTTGTAACCTTGGCCAGATCTGTGCCTGGCCACAATTCTGTATCTGAGCTCTTCAGGCAGTTCCTTTGACCTCATTATTCTCATTTGCTCTGACCTGCAATGTTAGCTGTAAGGTCAGATATAGACAGGGGTGTAGCTTTCCTGATCAAGTCCAATCAGTATAATCAAACCATCTCAAGGACGATCAGAAGAAATGGACAGAACCTGAGTTAAATATATGAGCATCACAGCAAAGGGTCTTAATACTTAGGACCATGTGATATTTCAGTTTTTCTTTGTTAAAAAATCTGCAAAAACGTAAAGGAAAAAAATGAACTTAACTGCAAGATAACAAAGACTGAAAAATTTAAGGGGATACTTTCCGTACCCACTGTATTTTTGCTAAACTGCAATGGTAAATCTAACATGTAGACGGAGGAGGAAGTGTCACAAAACATCAATGGATGGAAGTGGGGTCATGACACAGTGTGTTTAATCAACATTTCAAATTGCGTTACACTGAAAAAAAAGGGTTAAGAGATTTCTCAACTTTTGTAAGCAAAGACAAAGGCAGTGCGATGGAGAGACTTTTTTTTATCTCTAGGAAGAGATCCCCTTGGGTGCACATTCATTACAGAACTGAAACATGCGCATCCAAATTATATGCTGAATTCATTATCAAAGGTCAAATTCTCTCTGTTCAAGGCCAAGCAGTTGTGTGCGAATAGAAAAACAGCATTTTCATGTCTTTGATGCAGCTCTTCCTCTTTGAACCTGGTACGTTTCCATTGTTTTCTCCATTTTCACTGCAGATTTCACTGAAGCTGTTTCACAAGGGCCATCTGTGACTGTAGTGCTTCCCATGAGTGGAATTAGTCTCGATGCACAATCTCCCCTGCCAGTGGATTCCCTTCGGGGGGCCAAAGGTGTCTGATTTTATCTGTTGGCAGCAGAGATGGGACATGTACTATAACCATCTGTCCTCTGTTTCCCCACCCGTTCTCAATACCCTGAAAAGATTAACTGTTGGGCAAGTGTGGCAATGTTGCACATGTGTGTTCTAGGGCCCGAGGCCCACAGCAGAGCCGAATTCTCAAAAATAAACACAACCCGTAGATGTCTCAATAAATCTAGCTTACAGCAAGCAGGCCTTTTACAGCTGTGTTGTGTGTGTATGTGTGTGTGTGTGTGTGTGAATAGGTGAGTATAAACGGTTTTATTAGACGCAGCAGTGAGAAAATGCATGTGATGAATATGCTCCACCTGCTTAAAAAAAGGCTGAAACCTTAGTCATAACATCTGGTGTGGCTGAACGTGGCAGGCAAGAAAACCCATGACAGCCTCTTACCGTTTTCTTAAGAAACCCCCTGTATGTACTTCTCTTAATTTCACATTTCTGAATCTGACATGCTCTGCAGCAGTTCCGCCCGTTAACACCCTCTCATTTTAAAGGCCTCAACTCCTGACTTTTTCGTTATTTTATTTTCCACCCATTGAATTTGGAATTCCTTGTCGCTGCCATCTGCTTCTGATCAGTGCTGCATTCAACATTTAATATATGGATGTGAGGCAGGGTTCTCAGCTCAAATAACCTGTATTGATGATGTGATCAGGCTACGGACTCAAGGCTGGGGCAGTTGTGCTAACCACCCAGAATGAATATGATGCATTATGGGAACATCCGCAATGATATGAGGCATTAGTGTAGTAATTGCATAACCGTACACCCGTCCAGAGCCACCCCATCTCATTTCAATACACAAAAGTAACCTTTATTATTAAAAACATTTAAAACCATTATGTTCTGAATTTATCCATGGACTAATAGTAATTACTAGAGTGTTACTAGCTTTTTTGGTTCACAAATATAATAATTAGATCTTTAAAGTCAATTACCGACTCAATTTCAATCAGAGGACATTTTTTTTTTATTATCCGGGGTGTTTGGGAACACCCTAACATAAATTTTGAGTATCAACATGAGCAATTCATCTTCCTGAGGAGAGACAATACATCCTCTGATGTTGGGTCTGATCTTTTGTAGAATGCTGTTACCATATAGTATTTATAATAGGCCTTTAATCGATTACAGATCTGGTTTTGCTGCGTTTTGCTGGACTTGATTGGTGTTTCACTGCCTTTAACACTGTTTAACGCTTGATGCTGTTAACGCCGGTGCTCAACGCCTGGTTGAGACGTCCGTGTGAACGAGGCCTAAGGCATCAAATTGTTCACAACTCATCTATCAAGCTCTCTGGTTGACACTGACCATAATTTAAGGTTAATATGTTTGGTTTGGCACATAAGTGGATTCCCAGTTCATCATGCTGGAGTGCTGAGGGGAGAGATGGGTGAAGTATGAGTCAGTTGGCTGCTGCATGGTGGAACCTGCCAGCCTCATCTCCATCTACAGACAATATTTTTCCTCCTCAGAGACAAACGACTCAGATAGATCATTTCACATCACATACATCCTCCTCTAAATACATCATATGTATACATATGTGCAAAGTAGCATAATGTTGCCAGATGCATAATTGTTTCAGTCTACAATCACATAGGGGCAGAGGTGGCCTAGTGGTTAAGAAAGCGACCCCCGTAATCAGAAGGTTGCTGGTTCGAATCCCAATCCCTCAAGGTACAACTGAGGTGCCACTGAGCAAAGCAGTCCCCACATGCAGCTCCCCAGGCACCTTTCATGACTGCCCACTGCTCACCAAGGGTAATGGTTAAAAGCAGAGGACACATTTCATTGTCACCGTGTGCTGTGCTGCAGTGTATCACAATGACAATCACTTCACTTTCATATTAAAATGTGCCAAAACACACACAAAACTGCTGAAGTCCTGTACCAAACCATTTATTAAGGAATTCTTGTTTTTAGCGTTACCTTTTTTCTGTGCAATAACTTTATATGTAAAAGCTGGAGGTGTTCAGAATACTGTTTAAAATGTCCATGAGTTTTCACTGCAGTTATATGTGTCGTTGAGAAACAAAATGCTTCAAATGACCTTGGCCAATTATTGGACAACATTTGATGGCTAGCACTGAAGAATGAGTCGGTTGACTGCTGCATGGTGGAACCTGCCAGCCTCATCTCCATCTACAGACTGTTTTTTTTCTCCTCAGAGACAGACGACTCGGAGGGCGACAAACAATCCCAGTACTGTTTCACCTGGCCAACAACGTTCGTGTAACTGTATCCAGGCAATTAGTCCACAGGTTTTAGGGGAAGTCATTAGACTTTCTGAAGAGCATTGCTAACATTCCCTTAAATCATCTACTGATGGGCTTGTTGTGTTCCTTGTCAGTGATCCGACAGTTAGCTGACTTTAGAAAACAGGTAATCAAAGTCAGGGGATGCGTATACAGTACAGGCCGAAAGTTTGGACACACATTCTCATTTGATGTGTTTTCTTTATTTTCATGACCATTTACGTTGGTAGATTCTCACTGAAGGCGTCAAAACTCTGAATGAACACATGTGGAGTTATGTACTTAACAAAAAAAGATGAAATAACTGAAAACATGTTTTATATTCTAGTTTCTTTGCTCTGATTACTGCTTTGCACACTCTTCATTCTCTCGATGAGCTTCAAGAGGTCGTCACATGAAATGGTTCTCCAACAGTCTTGAAGGAGTTCCCAGAGGTGTTTAGCACTTGTTGGCCCCTTTGCCTTCACTCTGCGGTCCAGCTCACCCCAAACCATCTCAATTGGGTTCAGGTCTGGTGACTGTGGAGGTCAGGTCTCCACTTTTTGTTTAGTACATAACTCCATTCATAGTTTTGATGCCATCAGTGAGAATCTACCGACGTAAATGGTCATGATATAAAGAAAACACAGTGAAAGAGAAGGAGTGTCCAAACTTTTGGCCTGGACTGTAACTGGTGCTATGCGTTCACTAATTTAATCATAAATGTCAAATTTGCCGGTTCAATTAAAGCATTGATGAATTGGCCTGACACCAGTGGTTCCATGATGTGTATGATAGAGATCATTCTTTATATCCTCTTTTAAACTTCATTCAACACAATTTTGTCTTGTGGTTGTTAGACATTATTACTGACCAACAAAAAATCTCTTAGATAACTACCAAGCAACAGTAAATGAGTACTACTATATACCCTACATATATACTATATATATTTATACAGCAAACATGTGCCCCAAACCAAACTTTTTTTCATGGCATCGTTTTGGTGACCCAAACAATTTTTAAAACATAACTAGCTATTACAATAATACATTTGGGCTTTCTTCAAATATTTATTTTAACATTAAGCACCCATTTGACCTTGTAGAGAATCCAAATTAGGAGCTCCAGTAAAACAATGACTTAAAACACGTTGTTATTTATACAGTAACAGTAGTTCAGTTATGCCATATGCAAGCAGCAGATTTGTCTCATTAAAAGATTGACAGTATGTTACAAATCACCCTTGGGTGTTTACTTTAAGTTTGGCACAGGCAGTTCGTATGGAGCATCTCGGAAGCAAGAACGTGACATGCAACGACGTATCACTTGCATTGCGGCTGCAGCGCTGATTTATTGGTGTACATCTGGCAGAGGAACAGCAAGAGGTCAAATATCTCAGGAGTGCTTTCCACATGTGACATTGGGTGTAAATGATAAGCCGGTGCACTTTTGAGCAGGGCAATTGTCGAATCAAATGAAGTATTTTTTAACTGCACTTCCCAAGGTATTCCTGAGAGCTGATCCGCTATTATTGTTCAGTCAGGGTTCTGGGAGGAATATTTGACACACAGAAGGAAAGAATAAGTGAAATTCCACTTGACCCATATCCGTTCTGCTTGCCAGGCAAAGCCACACTGATCAAATGGGTTTTAATGGGCAGTTCTGTGGATGTACATTTGCCACGTTTATGTTAGTCTAACACAGCTTTAAACGGAAATAGCACTTTGTGGGCACATCCTGCTTATAGTCCACCATGTACTGCAAATAAGAATGTGATTCTGTTCACATCCATGGTTGTACAGCAACCAAGATGGTGAATTGAACGCCACAACATTTTTCAGGTTTACAACCAACAGCTGTGCAGGCGATATGTGGAAGAACCTAAGGCTACAAATACAAACTTTCAAATCGTCCACACTCTCTATGGACCACATTCAATAATTCATTATGTCTTATGTACAATGTTTGTTGCCTACTTACCAAGCCCAAAATAATGACTACGATAAGGTCATGTGACAGAATGGGCTTGCATGTGACCTATAACCTGTACAATTCAACTGAACAACAAACTAATATGTCAGGGGGAAATGACAAACAAACAAACAAACAAACAAAAAAGATTGCCGGTTCGAATCACCAAGGTGTAACTGAGGTGCCACCGGGCGCCTTTCATGGCTGCCCGCTACCCACCAAGGGTGATGGTTAAAACACAGGACACATTTCGTTGTGTGCACCGTGTGCAGTACTGCAGTGTATCACAATGACAATTTACTTTCACTTCACTTTCATGTTAAAATGTACCAAAACACACACAAAACTGCTGAAGTCCTCTACCAAACCAGTCATGCAGAGTGGTCATCCGCTTTATTAAGGAATTCTTGTTTTTAGTGTTACCTTTTTTCCTGTGTAATAACTTTATATGTAACAGCTGGAGGTGTTCAGAATACTGTTTTAAAAGTACATGAGCTTTCACTGCAGTTATGTGTATTGATGGGAGACAAAATGCTTCAAATGACCTTATTGGGCAACATTTGATGGCTAGCACTGACAGGACTAGCAAATATCCCACTCTAATTTTATTGACATACATTTTACAGTAAAAAATATATAAATCTTTGAGTATGTGCTGTTCCGGTTCATGGAACTGGAACATTTCAGTTCATTGTAACAGTCTTCCAAACGCTGAATACATATCTATAGCTTCACCTTTCCAACATTCTGAGTAAAATTTGTTAAATGCTTTTATAAAAGACACAGTAAATTTTATTAAGTACGGAAATGAAACATTTCAACATAATAACATGTCTCCAATCCACTGTGTGGTACCTCTTGTTGACATATGTGTATTATTTCTTGTATGCAGCTCTGTGCAGCTTTGTATGTAACTGTGTGTGTTCAGACCATACACATTTGCCCATTATCCTGTAACCAAATATACTTACTATGTTCTATACCTTTGAATCTCCTATAGGTCAGAGAACCTGCTCTGAATGAAAACTACCAAGGAAAAGTACCATCCTTCCAAGACAAACAGTTGAATAGCTGGTCGTGCAAAAAGTATAAGTTGTTCTGTTGCACCATAAACAGAAAGCTCAACAAAGTTCCTAACCAACACATTGTGATGAAATTTAACCAATTAGAAGTCACCACTGATAGCTCTTTAGACAAGTGGTATCTCCTGGATCCTTTCCACTTTCCGCTCTTTTCAGTTCTTTGGGCTCCAAGGCATGTGAAACCACACTGGACCAGAAAGCAGATTTTTCCACATTCCACATCCAGGAAGGAGAATGCAGCATGTCCATTGTTTAATACTGCCTTCATGATGTGGTATCAGCTAACTCTGGTGCTCCAGATGGTCCAGGGGGTCCAGGTGGTCCCTGAGGACCAACAGGACCAGGCTTTCCCCTGGGCCCAGGCATGCCATGCACACCAGGAAATCCTGCCTGCCCCTGTATCCCTGAAGGACCCTTGGCACCTGATAATCCATCCTTTCCAGCAATTCCCAGGTCCCCCTTTGGACCTTTTTCTCCACGTGGTCCTGGCGGTCCCATAGATCCCTTTTCTCCTTTAAGTCCAATTGCTCCTTTGATTCCAGCCACTCCAGGTTCTCCTCTGTCACCCTTTGGGCCCGGAACACCCTTTTGACCTTGAGGGCCACGACTTCCCACAAGGCCTCTGTCTCCTTTGATGCCAGTAAGGCCAACAGCCCCCTTTGACCCAGAATCCCCTCGATTTCCCTTTGGACCTGATGGACCAGGTGCCCCTGTATGAAAAGCATCAAAAATCTATTTCAGTAAATCTACAGTGTGCAAGATGACAATGAAAAATGCTTTTGCGAAACTGCGCTGTTTTGAGCAAATTTTGTTAACCGAGCAACACAAAATCTCACTGCAAGTGCTGTTTATCTGACGTAGCCTCACTGTAACAATGAACAGCAAAATTACCTTTCAAGATGGTGAAGTTCTGGATAACCTCGGTATGCTTTATGTCCACCAGCTTCATCTCCTCCATCACCATAGACAAGTTCCGCACATCCATGTCAACCCGGACACTCATGAGCATGTACTGAGTTCGCAACGTGTCGGCCATGTTCAGCAGCAAAAGAACACTGTTGTTCAGGTTTTGAAGGTCCTCAGTGTGTCTGCCAAGCCGGCTTTGACATGACGAGCTCTCAATGTTGATGTACTTGTACATGCTCTGCACGTGGTTGATGGTAGCATTTATGCTGGAAGAGATGGTGTCAATCTCCATTACGATGGAGCTCATGCGGGTATCAAGGGTGGCGAAGCGCTCACTGGTGCGGTTTTCGTAGTACTTGGAGTGGTACTGGTGATCGTGCATGTCTTCCTCGTGGCCGTCGACAAATGTTGAGAGGTTGTCCATTTGCTCCTGTAGCTCAATCACCTGTATCGTCAGGTCATGGACCATATCTGTGCTTGAGCTAAGGCGCTGTTGTGTTGTTGCGATACCATTCTGAATGTTGCGCACAGTCTGCATGGTTGCACTCGAGCTGGACTTAAGTGCGGTTAGAGAACGACTGTAGTTCTGCCAGTCCGTGGTCATCTTCTGCAGGACCAACGTCTCTTCGGCTGCCTTTCTCTGGAGAGCATCGATCCACGTTGCACTTAGCCCCACTGTGATGTTGACTTGCTGGACTGTGGCTTTCAGGTCATCCTGATCTTGGAGCAAAGACTTCAAGCCCATATCCGTCTCATTGATTACCGCCTGCCAACCATTGACCTGGTTGAGGTACTGGTCCAGTGACTGGTTGATGTGTTTCATGGCCATGGCATAGGTCTGGATCTCACGCTGTATCCTGTTGCTTGAGTCTGTGAGGTTCTGCTGTGTCTGAGAGGCTTGGTCCAAGAGCACCTTATGATTCAAGACCATTTTTTGGATGTCCTCAAACTCCACCTTGAACCGGCGGATCTCTTCCTGCAAGTATGAGGCCATCAAACAATCGGAGGAGTTTCTGGCCATGTCAGCATCTATGACAGAGGCAACAACAAAGACATTTCGCATGTGAGCTATGTGGTGTTAAAGCTGGCAGCTCCCTGCATTTCCTTCATTTCTGCGCTGTATCTGTTGTCTAAGAAACACTTGATCGTGAATTATTAGCTCCTAAAGCTGAATTCTGCAGGAACCCAAGAAGAATAAGGTCTGGATTTTCATTCAGCCTCAAACTTATTTCAGGCAAATATTCTTTTTAATTTATTAGCTGTGTAAATGTTGCGTTAAAAAGTGATTTTGTAGTAATTGGATCAAAAACCATATAATTATTTATTCATTTTGTTTATTTAAAGGAACGTTAGGAGCAAAAAACATGGAAACAAAGAATATGGCCAGTTTCAGACTGTGGAACAATGAAATTGGTCTAGTGGGATCCCAAACCATGACACTTTAGCGATTACCTTGTATAGTTTCCTGGACCTTTGCAATCTTTTTATGATACAATGATTCCTCTTCAGACAAGTTGTCAACTTTTCTGAACACTAAGGAGGCAAAAGGGAAAAAGACCAATGTTATTCACGAAAAAAGCACAAAAAGTAACAGTATTCTTCTTTGGGTCAAAAAAAATTCAACCTGCTTTCCCTCATATATTTAGAAATACTGTATAGCTTGGCAAATCTCAAAGGAGATCCCTTCTAGCTAGACTTTAATGACTACTAGTTACAAACCCAATTCAAATCCAGTACTTAAGGGATTAATAACCCAGTACAGGGGTCTGCTGGTTTTCACAATTGGTTCCACATGTGAGTACATTACCATCTGTTAAGTTCTATTAAGTGTCAAAGGATATTTTAACTGCATTTTAACCAAGTCCTCATGGAATGTTTGGTGTTGGGCCTTGGGGCATTACAGATATGGCAATGATTAAACAGGTATATTCATTAAGTTTCTGTTCTTTTTCTCTCCTTTTTGGCGTTTATGCAAAAAAATGAGCATGTCTTGTGAATGCTTGTTATGTAAGAAAACATTCTATTGTAATATTGGAACAATATGAAACAGATGTGCGAACTGATATGGAAATTTTTTACATTGCTTGAGTACATTTTTTTAATATCTTTCTTTATATTTGCCAAATGGACTTTTGAATTTCAGACCTCACCGCACACAGCGCTTTGTTCTTGTTTTGGTTTGCCACAGTGTTCGTGTGTCATGAGTTGACACGGTCTCAGAAGTGTCCCCCGGCTTGCCAATGAAAACTGACGCCACTACAGCACGGGGGTGGTTTTCCATCCCATTTCAAAAACACTCTGGGAGTTTAGCAAAAAGGCCAAACGAAGCCTTGGTGTTGGGTGAACTTTATATCTACAGTTCGCCGCGCTGTTAATGATAGTGAACATCTGTAAGCACTGAAGCTGCTGTCAGCAGGCCTGTCCCGTCTCAGAAGTGAAGCGGCTTATATTGGTATTTCGTAAGAATGCGAGGATCCTGCTCTTATCCAACCTTTACCCATTATGACCAGCTTCTTGCCGAGCGTGGAGGTAAGTCGAGTGTGACAGATTGAGAAAAGATGCCAGAGCAAGTGAGGCTTAACACTTAAACCCGCGGCTCTGGCCCACACTTCAGATCTGACAGTGTTGAGTTAATAGTGTTTATTACCTCACTTCTGCACACACACATGTAAAAGAAAACGTGAAGAAAGAATTATGACCCTAAATAGCAGCAGGCATCAGAGCACTCTCCATTTTGTGGGGCAGCGGTGGCCTAGCGGGTAAGGAAACGAACATGTACTCTGAAGGTTGCCAGTTCGAATCCCTGAGCACTGAGCAAGGCACCGTCCCAACACACTGCTCCACAAGAGTGATGGGTTAAAGTCAGAGAACACATATCATGGTGCACTTCACTTCACTTTCCAGAAGAATTAGACTAGGGGTTTGGGCCCACCCTTTGATTTTTAAAAAAGAACTAAAGAATAGGCTCCCTATTATGATGAATCATAATCACTTGTAGAAACAGTAGTAAATAACTGGCTCTAAACATTTTATCAAAATCTTAAACTGAACAAGGCATATCAGGTGTGTCTTTACTACACTGACATTCACTCTGCATGCTTGAAAATGTGCTGGAACAATTGCTGGAAAGGATGCAACTGTGAATAAGGCATGCATTAAATTGTACTTATAGGGAATGTTGTTTCATTACACTTCAGTTACATTTGTTTCTAAAATGCTGTAATAAAATAATGTAATAATATTTCTGGCCTGTCTGTGATTCAGTTCTGTAACTGTATTTTACTATGATCTCGCTTATGAAGAAGTGTAAGAAGTCTGAAGCACTAAAGATTTAATGCAGTGTACATCCTCACCCAGTGATGCCAACACTGCGACTGTGATGATGAGAAAGGCAAAGAAGCCATAGAGAACCTTCACAGCCGTCTTGAGAGATTGAGTCTGTTGGCACTTTACACATCCACCTCTGTTCCTTCCTATACACTCACACACACACACACACACACACACACACACACACACACACACACACACACATATAAGGGTTATCGGTGAATGCTGAATGCAAGTCACTCTACACAAATGCACTTGTGCCAAATTTATATTGCAGTCAGGATTGTACTGGATATTCAAAACACATGTCAAATGCATACACTCAGTTCAATGCCTGAGCACAGAATTATGCAAGCATACCACATACACATCTTCCATCTATACACCAACCTATGAAAACAAGCACAATGATGATAATGCTGCTTTTGAATAGTTCTGCGTTAGTTGGATGAAAACATAAATAAGCCTGTGGTTCAGAGTCATTTTTACTTTCCACAGGATAAACAGGCCTCACCAGTTTGACTCAGCAAGGCCTTTGCTGCAGTTTTTTTGATATAGCGCAAAAATTTAAAAAGCAAATGTATTAAAACTTCCCAGTCAGCCTGGGACCTGAATGAACCCCTGATATGTGTATATGCGGAGCTCTGTCACCTCGGAACGGAGGCATCTCCTCCTCTTCTCCCGTCAGTTCTTCCTCTGCAAAAACATGAATCCCTTTAATGCATTTTTTTTCATAATGTTTCTTAAAAAAAATGATTACTGTTATAGGTGAAAGTTTTCCAAAAGGCAGCTGACTCTTTACTGAACTCTTCAGGAACCAGACCAGACATAATTTAGCAAGGATCACACATAAGGTGCATGATTCACAGTCAGAAACAATTAAATGTGGCTTAGCTATTAGTTATAAAGATGGCAGAGAGAATAAAACACTACATCCTTACCTTTAAAGAGCTGGTTCTCATAACCACAATAGCTTTCTGGAGGAAAAAGGGGACATGTTTAAGATTTGTGCTGCAAAATGGGGTTTAACAGTGAGAAACATAAGCCCATAATGGGAAAAAAGTTTTATTACTGTAGCCATAAATCACAATAATACAAGAAGTAATGCAGTCACCCCACCTCCTGTCACCAACCCATTCAGCCAAGGCTCATTTACAAGCATGAGGTCATAGTTGGCCTTATTATTAACACAATTGCATGAATTTGCTTTTCAATGTTTAATCTATGTGCTAAAAAATGATAGATAATTTTGTTATGCAGGAAGAGAAGAATGGGCCAGGGTCACTAGTCAGATAATTGGGTTCTTTAGGCAGCACAAAGAAAACACAATGAGACACAAACCCCTGTTGTCATGACATCACCTCAGGGGTTGGGGTACGTAGCAGAATAATGGGGGTGGGGGGCACGTCACTAACAGATGGTTTTGCTGTATGCCACTTACCTTTAAACAATGGTCATTTTTGCAAGGCATAACAAGACCCTTTAGAATGAAGCCACGATAGTTGCTAATAATGGAAGATTTGCAGCAGACCATGGTGTAGCTCTGCTTGTTCGAGTCGCCACTGTGCCTTGATCAAGCCAAATACACTGCCAGTCAAAAGTACTGACACAACTACGTCCTGGAGGCGGTCTTGAAGTAAACCGTCACCTCTCTATACCTTCATGCTGCTTTGCACCCTTTTGTTATCATTATAAGGAACGTCTGGCATCAAGACAATATCCAGTGTTAATGATTCATCCAATAAGTGACCCTTAGAGTCTCAGATGAAGATGTTAGAACAAGACTTTTGTGCCTGTTCCCAATAATAATGAAGGTCCCTAATAATACCACTGGGTAATTGCATAACATGCCATAGTACAAGCCACAGGTTCTGCTGAGTGTAGATTTTTGGCAGATGAAGAGGACAGGAAGGGTTGGTGAAGGGTTTGGCTGGGACTTCTGGGTGGATGCTGATGAGAATGCAGATGAATTCTGAAACACCACGGGAAGCAGAGTGGGAAGGTGGGACTTTGTTTGTTTGCCAGTTTTTGAGGGAGGGTGCTGTGTAAACATTATGTATGTACCCAGCAGGAAGGACACTTAAGTATATTTAGTACAAAATTCTATTACTGTACAACACAACTTTAATGAATGACTCGGTTCTGTTAAAGTAATGGGTGGTGAATTTGTCAATAAGTTTTTTTCAAATCATAATTATTCCTCCAGCAATAATGAATGAATGAATTAGTTTATAACATAACTAAATTTCTTAAATTGCTATGCAAAATGTAACCTGGGTTGAATGCAGATATGCAGACACTCAAGATGAAAGCATAACAAGATGGAAACATGAAGGCAGAACAAAAAATGTTCTGCAACCAGCCAGCAGGGCCACTACATTATTAGTAGATTCACTCTTTGTCGATGCATGCACGTTTTTTACTGTTCGTTATAACTAATGTCCAAATTAAGTATATTGGATTAGACAGAGATGCATCTAAACTGTTCTGGGTAGAAACGCTTGCAAGTTAAATAAACCATATTAAAGCATTTCTTCACTTATTTGCCCAGTACTGCTGGGAGGTGGTCAGCATCTCTGAGAGGCGTGTGTGTGGTTTTTTTTGTGTGTGTTCGTGTGGATTCAATCAGGTTCAGATTAAAAGTTCTGGAATTTGGAATGGGCTGCTGCTCAGTGCCCTGCCAATCCTTACCCAACCACACAGGTGGGCGCCACCTCCACCATCTCTGAACCAGACCATGGAGCTCGTGGAAAGGAGTGGACCCTCCCGTCTGGACGAATGCCCTGCCGTCTGAAAACAAGGCTCTGGCCTCGGCCAACAGCCACTCTGATGCCCAAACCAAACACGCCTGAGGTTGGATTAGCCAATTGCTGTTTTTCCCGAAGAAACATTCTGAATCTTTGGTGACTTTGAGGAACATGTTAGGAACAGCCTATTGTGATGCTTTTTTTCACCTGTTAAAACTGTTTAAAGCACTATAAACATAATTATTGTGATTATTAAGGACATAAACATTAGTAGATATTTTGGGGAACATAAAATGTCTATTGCACCAAGTCTACTTTGGCTCAGAAAAGGCCAGGATCAGTCTTGCTGAAGTGTAAAACTCTTGAAAGGTAAGGTATGGTTGGGATACACTTTTTAATTTCGAAAGGTAAGGTATGGTTGGGATTACACTTTTTTTTTTTTTGAGTTCAATGCCTCTACAGCCAGATGTTTTAGAGTCAGCACCACCTATGAAAACACCGCCACATTCACGGTTCAAATATTACGTCCGACATTAGAGGTTTCAAGATTTTATTTCACGCTACCTTTCAGTACGAACCAAAAGAAGAAAAAAAATGAGGCTGTAACAACATCCAGAAAAGAAAAGACATGATTTAACATTCCTGGGCCCTTTATTCTTTATGAAATTTAGCCACAAGTGAACGGTGATTTGTGGTTTTTGTGTGAAGTACAGCCCACATTCTTCTCTTAATTCTTTTTTCATTTGGCTTCTCATTGACTATTTATTTCAGCGCTAGACCTTTCCAAATGAATGATGCAGAAATTCGTCCTCAAAGCCAAAAGAGCTTAGAGGTATCGTTGTATTTTCACTACTTGTTGACACAGGCGTCTCCGAGGTTTTGCATTGTCCCAAAAAGAAAAAAAAAAAACTGGCATCAAGTACATGTTAACATATTATATTGACAGGCTAGAACAGCTAATAGACCAAACATCATCTGCAGTGAATGTTTTCCATGATTCCTTGCACATATTTTAACACCCAAATGGTGATGTCTGCTGGAACAGTTGCACACTTTTGAAGTGTTTTGATGGTGCTATGCGCAGAAATGAATGACCGCAAGAAAAGAAGCCTGTCCTGTTACTCAGGAGGGCAGGAAACGCACACAGCATTTGCTTGTCACTCCTCATTCCCGAAAACACTAAAGACGTTGATGAAGCCGTTCTTGTGCAGTTAAGGGTTCAGTTCCTACGATTTCACATTCAAGAGAAATATACAACAGCAGCCCACTTGTTGTTGTGAGGTCCGATATCTGATACCACACAATAAAGGTGTGTCTGATATCACACACGAGGGGAGTTGGACCACAGAGCTCATGAACCTCATGACCAGTCTGGCTAAATATGCCCGCGCCCAAACATGCAGGATATTTCAGCATTTTTTTTTCCTTCTTTAATGCTCGTTTTGGGGGAATGGATTCTTTTTGCAAACCAAAAGAATGCATGGCATTGTAATCAAGAAGGGCGACAACTCCAAATGACCCCCCCACCCTTTTTTTGTTCTGCTCTGAAGGAAAATGGATATGGATATTTTCCCACTGAGCACCATGAAAGGAACCAACTCTACTGTACTTGCAGCCCCGCTGATGCACTTCATTAGGTTTGACGTGAAGCCTTTGACATGAATGCCCCCCAAGATCCAAACTGAAAGCAGAGCTTTCTTCATCAACAAATGAAGAACAAGCGTGTGCTAAAGCTGCAAGTTAACCTCGAAATGTCGGCAGATTTTTCTGAAACAATGTGTGGCTCCTTTAAATGACATTAAGTCCTGGGAACGTTTTAACCATGCAGGACAAGCCGGAGCCGCACTGACCCAAAACATTTCCTTCTTGCCATGTCAGGAGAGGATTACGGTTTCCACAGAAAACGACAAACACGCTTTCGTCCTCCCACATCTTGACATCTGACCAACAAATGGCCTGGTCCTTTATCCCCACAAAGAATAAAAAAGAACATTCAGTCTTAATTAACAACCACTCCTTGGTGGAGAAAACAGCCCGTTTAGAGACCACATGCTCCTCTAATGGAACCGTAAAGCCACACCAGACACTGAGCTGCTGGAAGTTGAACGTGAGCCCAGCACACCTGCCACCCTCACCGAACACTTGCAATTTTCAGCTCATTAGCCAGGGAGCAGGGAAAACACGCCGCTGGCCAAAAGGTCACGTTTCGGTGTCATCAGTTGGACCATAACGTAACACCTTCGAAAAGGAAACTCACTCCAGGCTAAACATCTGTGTCCGTGAACCTAAGCAATGAAAAGTCGTGACCTTTCAAACAAACAGAATGGCATTCAATGTGCTGACGCGGCCCCCAAATCCAGGATCCAGGAGCACCTACCTGCGTGCCCTGCTGAAATGACACATGGTGCCACTCCTGATCCTCCCTACGTGCTGGCTTTTCAGCTTGTCAAAATGCAAAAGCTCCAAGTTCTGCACTGCGTCAACAGAAGTTAAAAGGCTGTGCTGATTTCCTCTGAGGGTCCTTACAACTTGTGATGTTTCTGGGAAGCAAATCTGCCCCAGATGAATACCGGGCTATGAGGGTGCCAACATATGTCCCTTTCAAAGTAAAAGGAAGGATGTTGGGCATCCAAGATCAACAAACCAGCCTCTTTTTTCCCCCCACTACCTTCGCAGGTGTGGTTCTGAAAAGCTGCTCCGTACAGCACATTTGGGAACAGCCAGACCTCAGCAGAAATAAAATTCCTGTGCTAGGGGAACAGCCTTGGACCTCAGCAGTGTGGCACTTACCTTTCATCTTGGTTCTTAGCGCAGATTCCACCTGAGATGTTCAGAAATGAAACTGTCTTCACTGAAGATGCCTCTATAAGATGCCTCGTCCTTGAGCTCAGACCATGAATCCAAGCAGCAGCAGGACACGACTTAGGGTCCACCGGAGGACCATCGAGGAAAGACTGCAGTTCTTCCCCACACTCGGTGAGAGGGAGACTCCCACTCCGGCTCTCTGGGTGAAACGAATACACTGGACACCATGTGCAGCTGGGAGAAACATGACATGAGAGCCAGGGGGAGGGTGGGAGGGTGGCATTGTGAGTGGGACGTGGAGGGAGGGCGAGCGCATGTGTTTTAGCAAGTCAGTGCTCGGCCACAGCCTAATTGCAAACAAATGTCTGAGACGGGAGACACAAACACCTTCAATGTTTACGGGCTTTGCGGTGTTTTTTTTGGTAGCAGCGACAGTAACAACTACGTAGGAGTATGAAGACAGGTGAGAACTGAGTAATGATTCATAGTAATTATGAAAAATCTGGAACGTCAATAAAAACACATAGAACAAAGGCACCCATGAATTATGAGTTGCAGGGTCCACAAATAAATTATTTGCATCCCTTGTCTTTAATTGTTAGCGAATGTGGTAATAGAAGACAGTCAAGCTCATGCAACATCTAACTATAAAACCCACAGTACATACCAGAAGACCATTTCTCCGCCGGCTCACTAGTTTATCAGTAAAATATTGATTTTATTACTATTTTATTTTAACACTGTACATGTGTGTTGCACTGTTCTTACTGAAATAAATGGGGATTTATCATGTTGTGTTGAGTTAGAAAACTATGTGGATGTTGATGAGGTTTTTGGCCTAGAAATCCTTGGCACCTACCAGGTTCAACAGCCATTATCTTGGTGGACCCCCTTAGTTGCAGAGCTAAATTAGAGGAGCAGGATAAAGCTGCATTCTTTAAAGGACTTTGGTGTAGGTCATGGGGATTTCATTCGAACTGTAGGCGTTTGTTTATCCCAACCCTACAGTGGTGCCATCATTAGAGGAAGACATGCATTCCCTAAAAAGCTCTGCCCACCCCTTTAACCTTGATTCACACTGATGCTTTTTAGCTTGATGACATATGTACCACTGCCCCGAAACAGTTCTAATTAACAATTAGCAAAGATTACTGTTTGGATGGCAAATGTATGAAAAAAACTAACTACACTGATTAAAGCCTGTTAAGATATAATGAACTTGTGGGCTGTCGAGAGATCTGGAAAAGGACATGCAGATGGTTCTCTGGTGACCATATGGAGCATCAGTGCATTTCTCTATAGCGCTGACTTACACTTGTGGTATGCCGTGTGTCACTGGAGCTTTCAGGAGGAATCTCTCTGAGGTGATGCTGAAATATTTTAACAGTTTTCCAAAACTTGAATAAACGTTGCTCTTCTGGCCTCAGATGAACTCCACGTTTCACCCCCTCATTCCAGCATTTCACTGGAGCCCATATAAGTGGCAGTGCATTGCTCATTCATTCACTCCAAGATCTCCTCTTCAACTAAAAACATCATCTAAGAGCCCAACCAGTTACCCACTAGAGCTGAAAGACTTTTGAAATGATTTGTTGTATCAGTTTATGTGTTTCTTTTTGAAATGGCTTCATTCAAGTGAAAAAATTCCGAGTGAATTAATGGGCCAAAGACATAAATCACGTCTTCTGCTGGAGACCTCAAGAATCCTTTGGAAATGAGTCCTGTGAGTCATTTGTTTCTTACGAGAAGGGTCTTAATTTGATCAAGACACGTCCAATAACACTATGTTTTAATGACGACCAAACTGTGACAGAAATATGGACAATAACACACTGAAAGCAAAATATGATGCATTCTAAGAGTATAATAGGCATATTCATAAACATTTAACAGCTTATTAAATGTTAGTCCAGATTGTTAAACCAGAGTAAAGGGCCTCTAAAGGTTAATAGACAACTTGTGATATCAAATACCTGGAAAATGTATTTTATGCATAAGTCCTTTTCTGAAAAGCCCTTTACAAAAGAATGTGGTCTTCTGTGAATTGGGTTGCTGTATTAGGTTAATTTTGTAACTTGTAAGTTATACATGCCATGTACATGTACAATAACAGTTACGGTTTGTTTATGGGTCCTTCATTTTCTGACTAGGACTTAAAGCTAAGAAATGACATGTGAGCTTATGGGGTATACAAAAAAACATAAATAAAACAAAATATTTCTACATATTTCTTTCCAAAAGATAGAGAACGTTTGCAGCATTGATTGCCTATCACAGTTTTGGCTTCTCTCAACCTCCTTAATTTAGACAATGGGGATGTTTGTTTTTGAGCAGTCCTGAAAAAGTTCCCATGTTGAGCTTTTCTTTCATGCATGTTAATGAGCGTCACATGAAACTGCTTATGATCACTATCATGTGCAAATTAGTGTGCAGAACTGTGCACACTATGGAGGTACAGAGAGGTGACAGTTGTGTTAATGCGAATTGGAGCATCCCGCTTGAATTTGTAAACTCCAAGCAGAGAATGTACTTTTTATTTTAAACTTGTTATTCCCTCTAGACCATTAATATCATTGGCATTGTCACAAAAATGAGAGCAGTCCACATGAGAAGACTTGCAACTTCACGAGATTGTTGTCTGAAATGTTGGTGTCCACACGGAGATGCAGTGAATGGCCCAACCACTGCTTTAAACCCCCTCCACACCTGTACGTGGTGCTTTAACTCTCATGCAAAGTGTGTCTAGTTCTCCTCCACAGCATGTAAATTATCTGAACAGACCGAGGATTTACTTAGAACATGACACATAGACATCTACATACAATGTAAAACACAATGACCTGATGAGGACTAGACACAGTTAGGCTACATTTATACTGTCATACACACTCATAAACAGGAGTTTGCACACTGCTCCCCGGGTGCCTTTCATGGCTGCGCACTGCTCACCAAGGGTGATGGTTGAAAGCAGAGGACACATTTCGTTGTGTCACCGAATCACTTCACTTAACACCAGGTGCACACAATCAGGACATCAGGAACACAAGTCAAGCCACAACATATTTATATGATTTTTAAGTCATTCCGCAATCCTAATTAAAATTTAACTTAGTTTAGATTACTTGCCTTTTCAACCTACTAGCATTAGATCGTGGACAAAGATGTTATATTCATGGGGTATAATGTTTGCAGAGTAAATTGTCGAGATATGAGTTTGGTGCAAGGAGCTCTGTTGAACTTTTTACAGAAGGTTTAATGACTTCATTCTGCCTAACAACCTGCTAAATTCTTTGCTGGAAACATGTGCCAAATTACAGTGTGTGAGCCGATATAACTGATGAGGTCATGCAATGGAAATACTACAAATACTATAAAAAAGGTTTGTAGCCTGTAGTAACACATTATTAGGCCACAAATCTCAAACTGTTGATGTGTTTTTGATGCATTGACATGCACTTTCCTTACATGAAATTGTGAATCTATGCTACTGTGATAAGGGCAAGGTATTGTTATTTTGATGAAAATCATACATAAACTTTCACTTTCCATGAAATGGCACTGACAGTCTAGGTTGTTATGTTAGACATCAAAAACCAATCAGTTATGTTGGTAATAGATTTTTTAAAATGTTTTCTTGTAATATAGTTTTTGACGGACCAGTGTTTCATTTGTTTAACCCAAAGGTATGTCCAAACTGTAGTGCATGTCCAAAATACATCAGATGGTGCTACAGAGCTATGGACATCTAGCGACACACTCTGGAACCCTTTTCAGCAGCATGTGGGTGTTAGAAATTCTTCTGCTGCCTCAAAGGCTTTCTGTGTTACATGATACAAGATGTGAAATCTTGGATTATAAAGAAAAGAAAGAGGGGGTGAAAATAGAATGTTCCCTGATGATACTATTTGTTTTGTACTGCCACCTAGTGGACACAGTTATGCTACGGTGGTCCAACATGAACAGAGCAAAAACAGCATTAATATAAATAGATAAACACAAATTCAGAAATAATTATATTTACAATGGTGCTATGTGCTGCTCTGTATTTTATTTTTACTGTCAGTCTTGCATTAGTGAACACTAATTGTAATATTCCAATATTCAATTGGAATATGTGTTAAGAATTGTTGTTGCTGATAAGGTGCCTCTACATTTATGAAGAATGTGCCTCTACACTTACAATGTCTGAACAGGATTTCCTGTTATTGTAATGGATATTGTTTTCTTTCAAAAACTTGGACATTTCATTTATTTAAGTAATTTATTTTTGAGTTCCACATCCAAAACTAAATGTAGTTAAATTCCTAGTTATTATAGAACCAATTAATTAGGCTTTTTTTTGACCTCATGTAGGATGGTAGTACTTCAAATGTACCAAATATGTGATTATTGAAAGGAGAGTTAATGTAGTGTGAATGGGATTAGCACTGGGACCAGAAAGAACACAAAGCAGATTTGGCTATATGCTTTATGGGCATGTAGCAACAGGTGAGGTTGAGTCCTAGCTTTATAGATGCTGCTCTGCTAAAACAAAGCATACATTTCGCACTTTGGCGACTATCCAGTCTGGCTGTCTGATGGAAATGCAGGTTCTCTTTTGCTTCAGCTGTATTTCACTGTAACCCCCAATACTCCAGACAGTAGTTATCCCTGACTCACAATCTGTCTTCCCGAAAATGCTGCTACTGACACATTGACTCACCGTGCTTTTTCAACACCGATAACAGCTTTGAGGAGAAAGGGAACTGTGAAAACACATTTTCCCTGTGGGGGCAGTAACTGTGCCAAATTCCATATATTCATTGCTTTTGTTCCCAACACTCATAGTAAAGCCGCGCAGCCACGTTTTCAAGCCAGGAGCAAAATAATTACATCCTCTTTCACAGGCCTGCAAGCTGATGTTTACTCATTTGCAGTGGACCAAAGCATGATCTCATTATTTCTGACCTTCAGCAGTTCGTGGGTCTAAGACCACAGCTCGCAGTGGCACAGACGCATATGGTGCCAATGTCTGGACCTCAGCAGACAGCTTTAATAAAACCACTCCCTACTTAAGGACCCTGTTTACAAGAATATTCAACATTGCTTGCCTTTTCCCCTTTATGACTGTACTTTTTTTTCAGGTCTGAATACGGTTACATAAAGATATGTCATCACAGTGGAAAGACATAATAACGGTACTAAAACAAACGTAAGCCAACACTACAAGTGTAGAATAGACATGAACTTGGCAAGGTGGTGGGAAGTGGCCCTTTAAGGACTTCCAAGTTTATAAATTTACATCCAGAAAAAGTTCTCTTGTTTCTACTGCTTCAGAAATGTCAGACCACACATTGCTGTTTTCACAGAAGACACATAATGTGGGATTGTGCGTGGGATTTAACATTTAACCACCGACCACCGACTGCATAGTTATCGACCAATCAGTTGGTTTATTGGTTGATTGGTAATTTTACATGCTTGAGTTTCCAGCAGTGAACACCATGTTCCACCTGGAAAAGATGTCACACACAATATATACATTTACAGCATTTATCAGACGCCCTTATCCAGAGCGACTTACAATCAGTAGTTACAGGGACAGTCTCCCTGGAGCAACTTAGGGTTAAGTGTCTTGCTCAGGGACACAATGGCAGCAAGTGGGATTCGAACCCGGGTCTTCTGGTTCATAGGCGAGTGTGTTACCCGCTAGGCTACTACCACCCTATATATGACAATTTGCAATGGGACTAAACAACCATGTGGCCACAAACAAGCCACTTGTTATTGTAGCTAATCATAAAAACAAGGCATTAACTTGCTATGAAGCACACACTGCTCCCCGGGCACCTGTCATGGCTGCCCACTGCTCATCAAGGGTTAAAAGCAGAGGACTCATTTCGTTGTCTCACTGTGTGCTGGGCTGCAGTGTTTCACAAAGACATTTTTTTTTTGCTGTGATATTGTGCTTTCTCATGTTAGAGGCACAATTCTCTCGGCGAAGTAACATTGCAATCAAAGCCAAATGCATTCCAACCAAACACTAGGGTGTGTAGATAAGGTGCGTATCTTCATCAAACATTTTTTTAAACCTTCTGAGTGAGGTCTGCAGCACACAACCGGGCCAAACGTGAGGGCAGCCTACAGAAAAAGGTTGAGGGTGCAAAATAATGTTCCTTTCTATCTCGAACGTGAGTTAAACCCGTGCTTAATTGACCCAAAGGCGTTTGTTTTTTTGTTTTTTTTGTTTTCCCCCCGACGAGATCTCTTTAACGCGCCAACAGCGCCCCCTGGCGGCCGGCGGAGGGAGCAGTTACACAACTTCTGGAAGAGTCCGAGGTCGCGGGTCATTCCCGGCGCGTCAGTCACCGTGTCAACACCGCCGAGCGGCGCCGGATAAATACGACGCTGCGCGGCATCCGACACGAACGGAGGCTCGGTCTCGGCAAGGTGAGTGATGTCTGTCTGTCTGTCTGTCGCTCGGCAGATATTAGACGACACCCCGAGCAGCTGGGAGAGGACAGTTACTCCTCCCGCGATTCATCATAGATCTGCGTTTGACTCTGCTGTTTTATTGTGCATCTAAATATAAATACCAACAATTATGAATTCTGTTTATATATAAGAGAAGAAGATAATTTGTTATAGTTTTTTTTTATTATTATTCATGCACGGTCCAGAACGTTTGAGGTGAGAGAAGCGGCTGCAAGGACAGGAATGTGTGGAAAGGATGGATGGACGGAGATGCTGGAGGGTGCAGGGTGGGGAGTGATATAGATTTATTTCCTGCGCACTGGGAAATTGGACTCCCTCTCTGCAGAGCCAGAGTCACCCCCTCTCTGCAAAGTAAATGCCATTCGACCTCTGGTCATCTGGACCGTGGGCCAGCTGCAGGGTGCTTCTAATCCTCCTGTTATGTCGTAGATCAATTTGACCCATTTTCACATTTGAGTTTCACTAAATTGTGGTTTTCCTTGTTTATGGACCTGAACCTATGTTATCAATTTTACATTTTTATGTATTTTAAACCAGTTTGACTCGGAACATTGTGGATGTAATTGTCGATACAACTTTATTTCCAGCAAAAAAGAAATCGGCATTGATGCGTATTAATTAAAAAACAACAAAAAACCAAAAACAGTTTATCGATAAAACAAAACTGCTGGGAAATTGTGAGTTGAGTGGAGTTCAGTGTCATTCAAAATGCATCGTGTTGTTTTAATATAAAGGTCAGTTTGTGCTGAGGGAATTCCTGACTGATAGGAGAGGAAGGGGGGTGACGTCCAGCCACCATCTGGACAGATGGAATTATTCGTATGTGGAACATTGAGGAGACGTGCCGGGTTTCTATGTAGCAATCTCTACAAATCTTTCACTTTCTTTCAATCCAACATTTCTTTCTGATCGTATCTATGGAGACATTGTGTATAATAAGTGTGTTTTAATAACTGTGTTTTAAAAATGGGTGCTTTAGGGTGCTGTATGAAGGAATAAAGATGGGATTAAGTGTTAACATTTCACACATTTGTGGGATTTATCAGACGCCCTTATCCAGAGCAACTTACACTCAGTATTTACAGGGATTCAAAGTGAGTGTCTTACTACCATCCTTAAATGTCATGGGAAGTTGAAAAGCCTCTTTTTACATCTGGTCTTCATACATTTCCTATTAAACAAATGTAAATGAACATTTTAAAACATTTTGAGTGGATTAGGAGGAGTGATTTTAAAGGGGCAGTTTACCCCGCAATATGAATTTATATACACATATATTCTGACATAAAGATAGATAATGACCATGACTGCTAAGTAAAAACTGATGACACAAAGTCTGTCTTGACTGTAGAAAGGGCATCAGAAGTCCTAGAAGCTTTCTGAAGATGGCACTCTTCAGAACATTCCTGGTTCTCGCTGTGCTCTGCGTGTCTGCAGAGTGTCTGCTGCCCCCACAGAAGGAGGATCTCAGTCGTGAGTGACATTTTCACGCTGTTAGGATGATATTTAGCAATGGTACTTGTTCACTCTGGTTCCATATGAAAATCAGATGCACTGGCCGCCTTCATTTGTCACTTTCACCCTACAAAATTGTGATAATTAATTGTCTGGCCACTAAAGTGTGTGCATCCAGAAATGTCTTCTGACTGTTCTACCTGGATCAGATGACAGTAGCGCTCACCTCGCCTCTGTTTCAGAGATCTCTCTCCAGGGAGAAAAGTACCTGGATAAGCAGATTGAGAACGCCATCAATGGGGTTCAAGAGATGAAGACTGTGATGGAGGGGTCAGGAGAGGAGCACAAGACGTTTCTGAGTGACCTGGAGGAAACCAAACAGAAGAAGGAGGTACAGTACAAGCAGATTGCTCATCACCAACCCTACCTTCCCTGTGAGTAGAATTATGAGTATAATTACAAGCCTGTAGGTCATAGTTTTGGTCTCTTCTACCTACCTACAACCACGTCAGCATGTAAATCATATCGGTTCAGAATTTAAATACTGATCATTGCTGAAAGTATACAACAGTCTTTGTCACAGGTTTGGAATTTCACTCTTTAAAAATTCAATGAAAATTACTTGGTGCATTGGCGCTGATGCGAGGAATACATCACACTATTTGCACAGGATGCTCTTAAGAAAGCTCAGGAGATGAAGACAAAGCTGGAGGAAGAGCAGCAGGTGTGTAATGAGACCATCCAGGCCCTGTGGGAGGAGTGCAAGCCCTGCCTAAAGAGGACCTGCGTCAAGTACTACTCTAGAACCTGCTCCAGCGGCTCTGGATTAGTGGGCCGACAGGTGAGTCTTGACCAAACCTGCTGACACGGTGCTGACCTGCTGACACCATAATTACATCAGGTCATGTGTGGATTGAAGCTGTTTTTTCACAGTGGAGCCAGTTGTTGTACCACAGCAATGTCATACATAATGATATATTGATTGTTAAATATGTTGGTTGTAGCCTAGTGGGTATCACACTCGCCTGTGAACCAGAAGACCCAGGTTCGAATCCCGCTTACTACCATTATGTCCCTGAGCAAGACACTTAACCCTGAGTCTCTCCAGGGGGGGACTGTCCATGTAACTACTGATTGTAAGTCCCTCTGGATAAGGCCGTCTGGTAAATGCTGTAAATGTAAATGATGAACATCAGGTACATTGTATAATTTTTCATGCGCAAAAACTATCAGGGGCGACATATTGAAATGTTACAATTCCCTGTTCACCCCCAATCATGTGCTGACAGCAAGACTGAGTCACAACTTAATCAGTCTTCCTGGTGAGGGTGGGGTCTGCATGAAGAACACAGGTTTTGCAGGAACCTGCTTAAAGGCTTTAGGAAGTACCTTATCCTTATGCCCTGTGAATTCTGGAGGTTTATACCAGGCAGTTATTAAAGCCACAATTACTCACTCTCAATGTCAAGTTAGGTGGACACACCTAATCATTTGTGGGTTTTGCATTTTTTACATTAACAAAACTGAAGGCACCGGACAATGAAACAACACACGTGACTTTTTGCTGTGATGGCAGCATTTCGCACTCTTTGCTTCTCTCGACAACCATAAGTTAGACAACGGGGACGGTTTGTACTCTGGTATTGTACATCTGACAGATGTGATGCAAGGTTAGAAATGTGTGTGGTGGCCATGTTATCAACTGGAATTCTCTATATATCAGACAATATATCAGACAATTGTATCTCGATCATACATTCGTATTTCCTGCACACACAGCTGGAGGAAGTGCTCAACCACACTTCGCCCATCTCCATTTGGATAAATGGAGAAAACATTGATATGCTTGAGAAGGAGGACCAGCAGCAGGCCCAGAGGTTCCAAGATCTGGAGGAGCGCTATTCAGAGGTGGCTGAGGGTGTGGACAGCATCTTCTTGGACAGCATGAAGGTGTTTGACCATATGCGCTCCTACCACCAACCATTGTTCTCCAGCCCCTTCCTCATGCCCCACATCCCTGGGCACAGGGAGGGTGGCAGGGTTTACAGGTCCATTATGGAGGAGCCCCAATTCCATGGGTTTCACAGCATGTTCGAGCCTATGATGCAAATGGCACGGAATATTTTCAACTCCGTGGGACCCTACGTGGGCAGCAATGCTGATATGGCATTAAACCCATCTGAGGGTAAATTGTAGTGATTTTATTAAACCTTATTGTAATGTTTTTTTTTGCATTTTTAAAGTATGTTGTGATAGTAATATGATCAGAAGATTTTCTAAGGTTTATTAGCCAGTACAATGCCACATTACCCCAAAAGCTGACATGGCATAACAGCACTTAATGTAATTCATGTATTAATGTAATGCAACAGAACGTCCATGTTTTCTTTTGCTAAGATAGATATACAGCCATATCATGGTAATAAACCAGAATGATGGCAGAATAATGACATTAGAATGTTATAGTATTGAATAGTCCTGGTAGAAACATTGTTTACTGGTACAAGCATTATTATTTTTCAAGTTCAGTTTTTACACTGGAACAACTGGTGTCTTCAGTGTCTCCCAAATAATAAAAAAAGATAACACTAGTTTTCAAGAGCACGACTGTAAACATGTTTTAATTAAACATTAATTGTGTAGTGGTCATAGGTGTTGATTTATTTAGCTTGATCCGTTATGTGAATAAATGGGTTGGGATTCATTAACATTTGGATGCGGACACCCACAGCTTTCATGGAAAACGTAGTCAGAATGTTTACTGAATGAGACGTGTTCCCATCTCATCTGTGACCGTAGACGGAAATATGAATGAGGATGTGGTCATAACAAAACCATTTGGGAATGATCGCATGACCTGCAGGGAGATCCGGCGGAACACAGCCGGCTGCATTAAGCTGCGGGAGGAGTGTGAGAAGTGCAAAGAGATTCAGCACATTGGTAAGATGTTATTATTATTATTATTATTATTATTACGATTATAGTACATATCTTCACAACCACCTCTTAACTTCTGGAGCTTGTGAGAATTTCCACTTCGATAGCTGCCCAAATGAGAAATTCTTCTCATTCTCAGACTGTTCTGGAAAGAAACCGCTGGATGGACCTCTGAAGGAAGACCTAGAACAGGCTCTGGCAATGGCCGAGCAGTTCACTCAGGAGTACAATGCTGTTCTGCGAAGGTTTGAGGAGAAGATGTTTAACACTTCCAAACTGCTGGACATGTTAAACAAGCAGTTTGGCTGGGTGTCCACTTTGGCCAATAAAACAGAAAGCAAAGATGGGATCTTCAACATTAAAGCGGTGAGAAGATGAAGGCATTTGTACATTGCTGGTATTTTGATTAAACTGCATTATCATGTACATCAAACTAAAAATATTTTAGAATTGGTTTTATTGGTCCAATTTTATTTTAACTTTGAGAAACTATTCTGGAAATGATTTCTACAGCAGACCTTGTATATATTCTGAAATTATGTGACAAAATTATAATTCAGAGAGTTGCCTTTTTTTCCCAAATATTATTTATCAAGGTTATATCCAGGAACAGCGAGGACCACGAAAAGGAGGGTGACACCAAGGTGAATGTGCAACTGTTTGATGCTCCGCCCATGACCTTCACAGTGCCTGGAGACATCTCTTGGAACGATCCCAAATTCTCAGAGGTGGTGGCGCAGGAGGCTCTGGACCGCTACAAGCAGAACACTGTGTGAGTGATCCGCAGATGTGTCCCTGGCCGTTCATCTGTCGGTTGCCAACCAAACATCAAGGGCTCTCAAGTGTTTGGGGAAGTTTTTAATTCAGAAATGCTAGGACTAGGGTTAATGATAGTGTTGTTGTCATCAACGAAATTTTGAACAAATGACGTTTATGACATGAAAAACGAGACGACACGCAACGTAAAAAAAATGCTGGTCATGCATAGGTGTGCACAAATAAAAATGAGACTGTATGGCGGTAGGTTAGCACAGCCATACAGTGCTAGCAGATATCTTGGAGCAAATTACGAAATGATGAAGTGGAAAAGACAACAAAATGTTGGGGGGAACATGGGGGGAATGGGCTACTGGATTGGATGTAGAGTATTATTGTGTCTATAAAGTAACAAATATAATTATAGAATTATTAAACAATAAGACAAAAGATTTTTTTTTTGTCTATTCTACTAAGTACTTGTGCTATATTGAATGGGCTAAATAGGATTGCATTACTAAGAATATATTTTTTTTTTCACTAAAACTGACTAAGGCTAATAAAACTAAATTGACATCTTGATGCAAAGACTAGATTAAATCTAAAATTAAGACAGGCCACAGAGAAGAGCTACGAAAACAGCTATGAAACCGTGTATAATGCCTTTCCAGCACAGCAAACTAAACTATTTAATTGCCATCTTATTGTCACTTATCATCAATAATTTCCTTGTCACTTTGCAGGGTTGTGAAGTAAACGTGACCAGCACGATGACATCAGCTGCTGCAGAGGTGTGGCACCATTATTCCATTTGAACCAGAGGGGGAAGGGTAAAAAGTCACAGAAGAATCACACTTCAGCTGTAGAGTAGAACCCCTGTCCCTGCTGCGTCTGTCTCACTGTGCATCCTGCGCGACGCTTTGAATTTAAATCACGGCTTGATGCAATGAGAGCCCCAACACATACGCTTCTGTCCCGGTTTACTGCGCCGGAGTTTATTGCTACTTTAAAATGAGCTGTGAAGGGCTGAGTAACCAATATTACTGATGATTCTGGCGTTGTTTGTCATTTTTTTTGGAGATTGGGGTTGTGGTCTTTGGCAATAAACAGTAAGCTTAAGAATTATTTTGCATCACTGTTGCCTTTTTTTTAATACTAACCTATGGATGGACATCATTGAAGCAGCAGGTGACAACTGGACTAAAGCTACTACATGTTGTATAGAACCATATCACTGCATAAGACTGTATGGAGACACAAATATGTAAGTAACCCAAAATTCACAGTCCACATCTGACGTCTGTCCAAACATCCAGATTTGAAGGCTTGCAAAATATTTCTTTCTCTGGTCCATATAATTAAGCATTCCACCACTTGTGTCCATCTATGCCATACATGTCACAAATACTGATGAATCTGGCATACTTTTCAATCTTTTAGTGTCCTTTGCTTAAAAAAATGTGTGCTTGTACATCATCCCTCTATGGTCAGGAAACAATCATGTGTTGAAGCCTTACCAGAACAGTAATGTCCCTTGAGGACAGGTGACCAAACAGTTTACAGGTTACCTTACATTTGCTTACATTGAATTTGTCTGCCAGGTACCTGCCCAGTCTTTGACTGGAATGAGATCCTGTCTTCAGCACAAGCTCAGTATGTGACATCTCAGACCTTAACCACAGCAGCAAAGTTTTTCAGTTTGTGGCTACAAATGTTAATGTCAATATCATATGCAAATTAGTCCACCCTGGGGTCCCCCACTGTTCACACCGTATTCTGTATGTTAATCTGCATCATTTCCAGTGTCATACATTTCCCACTATGGGTCTTGCATTTTTTACATTATAGAACAAAACCAAGACTCGGGCCTATGAAAGAACACACGTAAAAATTGCAGAGAAGGCATATATTTAAGTCTCTGCAAAGCAGGAAGCTTTTGCTGTGATGGCAGCACTCTTCACACTCTTGGCTCCTCTCCTCCACCTTCAGCTAGAAAACAGTCCTGACGGGTTTTTTTTATCACTCACTCATGTTAATCAGCATCTCATGATGCGGTTTTTGATATAGTGATGAGTTGAGAAAAAAACAGATTCAAGCATTCTCCTGTTTCTTCAAATGGCTCCATCTTAACCGCCACACAGTAAAGTGCGTCCACACCTTTGACTAGTAGTCACATAGACAGGATCTATGTGACTATTATCATGCTGGCTGTCCCTCAGAATGTCCCTACTAATGCTACATTATATATTACGGTACATTACATTTTAGGTTTTAGATTAGGTTTTAAAAACGGATGGACAACTAGATACAGCTAACCAGCAAAGAGGGTGAGTGGAGGTATGGATCAACAATACAATCACCTCTGAATAAAAAGTTTCCTTTGTTAAATAAATTGGTGGGCAGTGGTGGCCTAGCGGGCAGGTTGCCGGTTTGAATCCCAAACCACCAAGGTGCCACTGAGCAAAGTACTGTCCCCACACACTGCTCCTCAGGCGCCTTTCGTGGTGCCTACTGGCTAACATGTGCATGTGAGGACACATGTTGTTGGTGACACCGTGTGCTGTGTTTCACAATGACCATCTCTTCACTTAATGACACTAAACTGACTCCACATCAGTATAAGACTCTCTCTCTCTCTCTCTCTATATATATATATATAAAATTTTGTCAGTATTAACACCAGCACTGAAAGCCACATTAATTTAGTCACACTAATTTCCCACTCAGTCGTCCACTGAAATCATGACAGAAAGATGGGGATGATTAAAATATTGTGCCATTTTTATTTTGTGTAAAAATCACACAGTTGCTAGTTCATTCTGCAGAGATACGTCCATGCAGTTAAACATCTATGATCCCTCTGCCATAATATAAGCAATTAAATAGATTTGTTTTGCTGTTAGTCAGCAATTAACTCAAATTTACATATGAGATCAAAAGGTGTGTATCATACAATATACAACAGGCCCTTTTACAGTACAACAGACCGGACAGCAGGGAGAAGGCTCACTTCAGAGATTAAAGTCGGCGGACGGGAAGTCTCTCTAAGTCCCAGTTGGAAGACAGGGAAACTCCCAGTCCTGCCTCCAATTAAAGTGAAAAAACCTGAACACTAAGAGTAAGGCTTTAAAGAGCTGGTAAAGAAAGAAAAACCCACACAAACAGGAACTTCAATGAAGAGCAAAAAAAAAAAAAAAACCCAAACAAACAAAAAAATGCCTAATATAAAAACACAAAGGTTAAAGATACAGATACAAATGTCTTTTTTCTGTTTTAAGAGCAATTCATACTACATAAAAACATGAGCAACATGCAGATTAAAACAGTGTTAGGAAAAAGAAAGAACATACATAAAATAACGTAAGCTTAAAGGGAACGGGGCGAAAGTGCAGAATTCAGTCACTTCAGGTCACACTTTCATCATTGGTTCGGTTTGTCCACAAGGGAGCCTGTAGTTTTTGTATGAGGGCCGAGTCCAATTGTGTACCACGTACAGGAGCAAGCAGAGTCTCCCAAAAGCGTACAAGCACAGACAGAGGGAGAAAATCAAATGTAATGGTGCAAAGAAAAAAAAAAAAAAAAAAAAAAAAAAGGGGGGGGGGGTGATGATGAAGCAGGCGTCGGTCATCTTATTTTAATGACTGTATATAGTAGCAAAATCATTCTGCTATAGCAAAGAGAATGTTAAAGTTGCTCATAAAGGGAAAATAAATGAATGGGGGGGGTTCAGAAAGCTGAGGGTCATGATTTCATGTTCATCATCACTTCTTAGAAACCACAGAATACACAGAACAGGTTGATCAACTGTAGGTAAGTTTGAGTGACGTCAATGGAGCGCTTATAGCTTCATAGTGCCTTGCTCCTTCGTCTCCCAAGAACGTCTTCTCTCTGCTCCCCTCCATCAGTCAGACCTGGGCAGCAACATCTGTGTCCCCCTCCTGCGCCTCTCTGAGCGTGATTGAAATGGATGACCTGAACGGAGTATTCAGAGAAGCCTTTGGAAACTGACACACATTGAAATGTATTGAGGGGTGGGGGAGGGGAGACACAACGACTGTCTCAGCCCAGGTCTGACAGTCTTCTGGAGAATGTGATTATCGCTTATCAAGAGTCAGGGGATTCTCCCAAAAGCTGTTAGTCCAGTACCTGCCCTGAGGACTGCATGTGGCCACCTTAACCCCATTGACCAAGGTCAGGCCCAGACCTGTGCTAAAGCAGTTAGGGGATAGACATCTATCACAAATTCAGGTCTTTTTATTATTGGTTTGCTTAAAAAGTGCCAAAATGTAACATTCCTGACCATCAAAAAACATTTTCAATACCATATTCTCAGGGGTGCATGGAGGCTGCGTGTGTGTTTGTGTATGAGTGAATTTGCTTATTAATGAATTTTTTCACTTACACACAAATACATCAGCTAAATGCGGTGTTTTGTATGTACGTATGCGCAAATTACACACGCTCTTAAACACATACACACACCACACCAAGAATGGGCAGAACATTCTGAGAGGATCCATCTCAGCCATCATCTTTTCTCTGGATTTTTTCCCCTCCTGTTACAAATGCGAAAAAGGTCGCAGCTGCTCTAGCTGGACTTCCAAGGATATCCTTTCTTCAAGGAGATCCTGTGCAGAAGAGACAAAGCAGGTTGATGTTGTGTTGGACCCTACCATATGCACAGATTCATAGAAACAGGCAATAACAGAAACAAACTTTGTGATCTTATAGTATACCTTAAGCTGTTGTTGCAATTCACTATTCAGTCGGGCTAAAACAGTATTTGTCTCCTTGTTTCTTCTAATGGAAGCTTGGATAGCCTTTTTATCCTTGCCAACAGAACTGTTACCACACACAAGACAGAAAATTGCAATGTAAATACATCCAGCCTGATCAGCTTCGAAACGTAGACATGCTTTAAACAACAAAGGAGGTGTTTGCTGGCCGCACCGGGGGATGGAGGGCTGTGTTGCTATGACAGTGGCGATGACATTGGACTTCTGTGGGTGCTCGTCTACTTCTGGCCTCAGTTCGTCCTCGGACTTCAGCCTCCTACGAACCGGCTTAGGGGGAGGGGCCAGAGGGGTGGAGCCTTTTGCCTATGGGTAAAATTAGTTATAGTTATTAGGGCCGTACAGCAGAATTATACATCAGGTTCCCCAAGGACCAATACGGGGTCCACTAAGGCAATTAATTAATACTATAAGTTTCTCATTAGGCCCTAGTTCTAGTTTTGACTAAAGCCCAGTGTAGATGCATAGTTATAGTTCTTACAGAGTTAACAACAGCACTGGATCTCTCATCGCTCTGACCATCCGATTTTACGGCTCGCAAAGGACCAGCAGCTTCCACGGCTTTTTCGACCTAAAAAGAGCCAGCAATACAAAAACAACTCCAGAAATTGCAACAATTTACAGGTCTATAAAGGACTCTGTTGAGGATCAGGGGTGTGCATGTGGCTTACCTGTGCCCCATCCACACCCTTCTCTCCATCTTCAGATGGCTGTTCAGTGAAGGCCTGGAACTGGCTGAAGTCAGCAAAGTTGGGCTGTTCTGGGATCTGCTGGGGGGAGGTGCTACAGTGCGGGGGCAAGCTGTCACCCTCCCCTGAGCGATGGCCATGAGCACCCACTCCCTGAGTGCTCAGAGGACAGGATATCTTAATGTGCCAAAAAAAAAAAAAAAAAGGGGTTCAACATATCAAAGAATGCGTTGTGATTACATCATATATGACTTGTGCTGGTGCTTGTTTGAAATACCTGGGTGGGCAGTGGTCTAGGAGGCACCGCTGGTGGGAAGGCCACCACCCCTGTTTGTGGTTGTGCAGCTGCAGACAAAGCACAATCACTAAACCAATAATCTTTGCAACTAAATACAAATAATAACTGGTAGTGTTTTGGCAGTGTATTTTGAACATTAAAAGGATTTCCCCTCACTAGACGCCGCAAAATTGATAAATACTGTCATGCTGCACCTCTAACCGGCGCCATCACGAATTAGATCTCTCCATATGCCAGGCACAAACCTGAAGGTCCGGCCGCAAAGCTTCGATTCATGTCCAGAGAGGAGGAGCGGGAGTGAGATGCATGGGGGCGGGGAGGAGGGGGAGGCGGGGCCACCGCTTTCAACCCCTCAGGAGATGCCCCTGAATGAGACCTGAAAGAGGGGACTTCATTATAACCACTCCATATTCATCTCCGGAGTTGCATGCGAGTTTTACAACACCTACCTCTGTCTCGTTACAACGCTTGAAATGGGTTCCTGGTCTGAGGTAAATGAATCAGAACTACTATAACCATCACCTACAAGAGAAAAAAAGGTGCTCATAGGAAATGATTACTACTGCTTATAAAATAATCACGCAAGCAGCAAACTGAAATACTTACCAACAGTATTACTAAGCAATTTAATGGAACTTGGTAATTTATTTTCTTCTGAGAGCTCAGGAGGTTTAGCCATTAAAGGGCTTGTAGGATGTGTGTGATCTGTTAAGAAAAAAAAAAGTTTGATTTTAATGGTCTTTATTTTAATTCATGGGGGGGAAAAAAAAACAAAAAACAGGAAACGTAGTGTGATCCCAAAGCAGCGGAAACATAAGGAGAATGTTTTACCACTTCCTGTTCTCTTCAGCTCCATCTCCTGCATGTGGATCTTGCTCGGGGTCATGCGTATGGGAACTGGGTGCACTATGGCGGTATCCTACGAGGAGACATTACATTCCCACCAAATTAACGCACACAAAGTAAATCTGAGGGCTTCATTCTCCATGTCCTAAGCATTCTTCCATCAACCAAGTCCTGCTCAATTTCTGACTCAAATGGACCAGTAGAACCAACCTCAAGAAAGCACTTCCTATGCTCTGCAAACCACCTGAAATACTAGTATACACTGATGATGGGATTATTTGATTTCTATTGGCTCTCTAGACCAAAGTAGTGAAGTGAGAACAGGCTAGGCAGAA
This sequence comes from Denticeps clupeoides, assembly GCF_900700375.1. Classification (NCBI taxonomy): domain Eukaryota; kingdom Metazoa; phylum Chordata; class Actinopteri; order Clupeiformes; family Denticipitidae; genus Denticeps; species Denticeps clupeoides. The sequence continues at coordinate 10,650,155 of NC_041720.1, read as the reverse complement.
TAACTGAAAGAGGCAGGCATGCAAATTTTAAAAACAAAAGATATCATTTAGCAGTAGCAGCGAGTTGCACTGAAAACATGCACACTTTACAATTACTGCTTTTCAAAAAGGAAGAATGATTTCAGTGGCAAGTGGGGATTAATCACATCATTACCGGTGAAGGAGACGAACTGAGTGATCGACTTACAGGGTCAGCTGGTGCAATGTTAGAATCAAATTGGGTCAAAGTTTGTGAGCTGGAGGAGCGTTCGCTAAAAGTCTCCCACTGCTGCAGAGACAGAACAGACAGGCGTTATTGCACACCCATGATTGGTCACCACTACAGCAACAAAGCAGCGCCCTCGTCAGGCAGAAGTGAGGGCCGGGTTCGATGCTGTGGGAAGCGTCGGCAACATTTCGTCAGAGTATCATTAGTGCAAGTGAAGAAGTGATGGCTGAACCTGGTTAGTGAGAAATCATTTTCTTAAAAATTAACAAAAATCACAGAAACAATCAATTACTTGCACGTAATTATGGAATTTTCACAGTACAGGACAATTGCAATCTCTTTCTCTCAAACACAGCATTTGATCTTAATTAAAACTTGAAATAGCTTGTATTGTAATTAATGCATTCAAGCTAAATTCATATTTGTAATTAATATATATATATATTTTCTTAAAAGTTTATTTCACTGTTTTTTATGGCCAGTTGCCACACAAGTTACTACCTCAAGGGGGGAAAAAAATGTGATCGGCTGCGGCAAATCTATGACCTGATCTCTGACTAATATATTCAAGGAACCAGGGGTTGAGCAACGTTTCTTGAGTAACACAGTAATTCCTGAATATTGCGATGCAAACGATACACAACTGGATGCTGACACCAGTATACTGCCAACCAATATAGTGCTGAGCCCAAGTTTTGGAGAGAAAAAACCCTGTGAGATGCCTACCACTGCTGAAAGTCTCTTTTGAAAGATGCGTTCCTTTAGTCTATTTAAGTACCTAAAGTGCAAATGTCACACTGCCAGATAAAAACATCTAGCAGGAAGAAAGGCAAGCCTCCCTGGAAATCTGGCAGCATTAAAACCGACCCAGTCACCCAGGGGAGTAAAAGACAGACACAGCTTCTCACTAATAATGTAGAGCTCAGTCGCTCAGCAAGTACGCTCGAGAAAAGCACAAGCGGGGCTTTCACGGTCTGAGCTTTCACGTGTGCCTAAAGAAACGGTTCCCGAAAGCAGCCAGCTAATCCTGTCTGGCACAGAATACAGTACAACTGTTCTCATGTATTAAAGCAAAAAAAAAAAACAAAAAAAAAAAAAAACCCTTACCCTTTGGTAAAAATTTTATTTTACCTAAAATGCTCAGATGCAGAGCGACTTACAAACCAGTCCCCCCCTGGAGTCACTCAGGGTTAAGTGTCTTGCTCAGGGACACAATGGTAGTAAGTGATGTCTGAACCTGTGACTTTGTAGTCTTCTGGTTCATAGGCGAGAGTGTTACCCACAAAGCTAATACTGAAATTATTGTATAATTATGTAATTATAGTGATATAATACTAATAGGTTATACATGTTATAATTTAACTAGTAAGTGTTTATAATAACACATTGTAAGATTAAACCTGGTGCAGACATAAGAATGAATATAAACTGACAGCCATTTTCTGATCAATGACGCTGTTTCTGTCGCCCCGAGAACGTGTTTTATGGCATAGTGTTTTTAGTGCACTCCATCCTAGCAACAAAATCCATCCTAGCAACAAAAAAAAAAAAACTTTAATTTTGTGTTCTTTCAGCGAAAGGTACCCTGCGCAGAAATCTGATAAACTCTGAGGTGACCACAGCCTAAAGCAGCGAGCAGGAGGTGGGGGATGGAGTTGCAGACCTCATTACTCTGGTTGAGCTCAGGCCAGTTCTGGCTCAGGGAGGGCATGGAGGGGGACTTGTTGGGGGTGACCTCCACTGGCGAACTGGAGAAGCCCACATCAGGAGCTGGCTCTGGGACCTCTGCATTATTAAAACACACGAGCACACACAATAAATCATCACAAAGAAAAAGTATATTTCATGAATTGGACTCTGCAGAGCGGCCAAAAAGCAAAAAATTAGGGACTCGGGACTAACCTGCCGAATCATCCAGGTCAATCAGCTTTGGCATGAGACTCTCCGGAAGCTTCTCCGGAAGATCGTAACCGTTTTTCCGAGCAACCACCAAATGAAATGCAGCACAGAACTCGTCCAGCGTGAGGGCGCCATCTTTGTCAAAGTCCGACAACTCCCTGTAACAGATCAAATTAATTTTTTCTTCAGACTTTATTATTTATTCACTATGGGCATGCAACAGACATGTCTTCACTGTAAATCCAAAGAGTAACTTTTACTTGCCAAATGTGAGACAATTCGAGAATAGGCAGCTTTGATTTAGTGAAAAATTCTTTTGCAGCAGAACCTGGGAAAAAAAAAAAAGCAGTCTTGGAACTCATGTTGTATGTGAAAGTGCACACAATAAAATGTCCCATCTGCATTTAACCCATCATCCTTAGAGAGAAGTGGGCAGTCCCTCAAGGGGACCTCGGTGGCACCATGGGGTTTGGGGATTTGAACCCGCATCCCTTCGGTTACGGGTCCACTTCCTTGACGCTAGGCCACGTGGTAACCTTTGCAGTACTGTGTGGTAATGGTGTGCTAACCAGGAATGAAGCCGGTGAGGTCAGGCTGAATGGTCTTGAACTGGTTGATGTAATACTGCCTCTGCTCGTCCGTGATCTTCCAAGGGTCGTCGTAGGCGCTGGACTGTCTTTGGATTTCATTGGTTGTAGCCGCTGACGCCACGGTTCGTATCGTTGTGCTCTCCTGAAGCAAATTAGCCATGACCAGTTAACACGGTCATAGCGTTCACTCTTGCATAGTAATTAAAAGCAAATTAATAATTTATTGAGTTCCATCAGCCATAATACAGAACACAGCGGATTAAGGAAAAGGAATTAACATACTTCATGGGTGACAAATGTACACAAATAAATAGTTTTCTGCCTAATGTGTGTATATGTGTACTAGACTTAACTTTTCACATAAGAACTCTGTCCATCTTCAATAACGACGGACAGGCAGGCTCCACCCAACAGTGCTAGGAACTTATCTATCACACTGATGCATACTGACTAATGAGGATGAAGGAGGAGTTTAGAGTCTAGTAGTGAAGTCAGGCGCACACTACCTGAACTGATGACGGATGCATTTGTGGAAGTGTGCTGGAGGGAGGGGTGTCTGTGAAACTGACCCAGGATTCCTGAAGAGGAGGAGAAGAGTGACCTGCCCACATGCCATCACCTGACACTGGGCCTGAGAGAGAGAGAGAGCAAAATAAGCAAACACGTCAGTTCAACTGAATCTCCTCACTGAATCTCCTCACTGCAGACATTTACATATAAGGTATTTATCAGACGCCCTTATCCAGAGCGACTTACAATCAGTAGCTACAGGGACTGTCCCGCTGGAGCAAATTTTTTTTTTTAGGGTTAAGTGTCTTGCTCAGGGACAGAATGGTAGTAAGCGGGATTTGAAACTGGGTCTTCTGGTTCATAGGCGAGTGTGTTACCCACTAGGCTACTATCACCCAGACAAACTCCTCTCTCAATTCATCTTCAGATGAAAAGATTTTTTTCCCCAAATAGCTCTCAATACGCTCCCTGAACAAAGCATGACTTCCATTCTAACAGGAGATAAAGTTTAAGTAGTCGTTTTGTGACTTGCTCATTGTTTACCTTGTGCTTCTCTGAAGGACGGGGGCCACACAGCTGTAGCCACTGCAGGTTGCCTGTCCACATTCCCCCCACTGGGCTGCCGCTTGTGCTTCCTCCAGGCGTGGGGGGACGTGGGTGGGGAGTGGTGAGGGGACACTACCGGGGAGGTGCTGTCTGGCTGTGTGAGAGGAACAAGAGGACAAAAGCTTCAGTTCAAACCCTACTTCTGGCCCTCATTTGAAACAAGGTTAATCAGAGAACAACATTAGCGACAATGCAAGGTCACCACCGTATCTGTCTCAAAACACAAGCAAGAAAAGAATGCAGACCTGGGGATCGGCAGAGGACACGCCCGGCTGGATCACCTCGTGGGCCGAAGCTTTTTTGGTCTGGACTCTGCCTGGCGGTCTGGGGAAGATTCCGGAGTAAAGCCCCTGGTTCTCAGAGTCGGGGTACATAGCTGCATGTTTGGCCTCCTGTTCGTTTTTGCCCACCACAAAACGGGGCAAGGGCAAGTCTTTGACTGTGCATGAAATAAGAATTCGAAAATTCAGACCAAGGCGCCATCTTCTCACATTCATCCTGTATAAACGCCAATACAAATAATACAACGTGGCAGTAAATACGGCACAAGGAAAAAGCATTTTTGATGTCAAATGTACCATGCTGTAGCAGCTATTGCAAGCATCAATGCATGATATCCTGAAAAAACTTTTTTTTTTTTAAATACGAATTTAAAGAAAAGTGTGATGCAACCATGTCCCTCCCAACACGTCGTGCCCCTGAGGCATGGTCAGCAATTTCCTGTTGAGATTCTATTCTCTTTCTGTATCTCCTACCCCACTGAGCTGCTGCCATTTCCTGTCTTCTTCACATAAGAACTCCACTTTTTTCCACAAGTTTATTTTCCCCTTTATCTCTCTAAGTGGCCATTTCCTGGTGGCATCGGTCTTTGACAGAGAGATCAACAGAACCGCACTGCTGAAAAGACCTACTGAATGACAGTGGAGGAGATGTCAGGCTCTAAAAAGTTGGGGTTTCACAAGAGCCTGGCTGGACGGCACTTTAATTGTGCACAGTGTTTTCGTTGGAACGCATACAATGAGTCCATTTCTGAAAGAGAGACGTGCAGATTATCTGCTAATCCCTGCTGTGGTTATGTAATGCGTCCAGCTGGCACAATCATTTCATTTCCTACAGGACCAGCCGCTCTGGACAGCACAACGCTAACCTTTAGGAGAAGGCTTGATTTAATAAAAGCACGCAGCAGACCAGCACGGAGCACCAGCCCCCAGGGCACCTACCTGAATTCAAGCTCTCCACTCGCAGGGGCAGGCCCGACTGGGCAATAGCAATGAGCTTGAGTGCAATGTAAAACTGACTCCTCCCAAAATGGCCCAGGCGGGTGGCACCGCACAGCTCCGTGATCTGTAACGGTAGAGGGCATTAGGTCAAACGACAAGTCAATCGAGCGCGGTTTCATCCAAAGACGATCTTTTAATAAACACAAGGCGCTAAACCTGGCACGTAACGGAGAGACCTCTCTCAATCCTCGCGTCACCACAGCTCTCTCCGGTCTCGACTGCATTGCCCCCATGGCCCTCATTTTCACCCTTTCTGTCCTCTTTATTAACTTGCCCTCAATTGCAATAGTTTTGCTGGCTATTTTTGTTTTATATTCGAGGCTTTTTGGGATTCGACGCTGACCATGAGTGTGGTGGCTGCAGCAATGAAGGTAGAAACGCCACTAAAATATTCTAAATAGTCTCCTTCATGAACAGAATATGTGCAATTTAAAAAAAACTACAAATATGTATAATTCGTGCTTTTACCAAACACAGTGAAATATTATTTTCAGGGCATGACGAATAGACAAAATCTGGCACGAAACACTGAAACGTTCCCAGAACGTTGCAACAGGAGACGTTGCATCAGTGCAGTCGAACAAAATGGTGAAGAATATACCGGTAAAAAGCACGGGGCTGCGCTGATGTGTCGCCTTCCACCGGGGATCGAATCACGACGGCTAGCGGGGCTTCACAGAACCAGCAGCGAGTGAGTCAGAAACGGGACACACCCCTCCAGATCGGCGACGGGAGCTTGTGGCATCGTGTCCAGCCAGCCCAGTGCGACCGGCCGCGTTTAAAGCGTCTTGTTCGCCATCTTTGCACCAGGCCGCCGTGAGATGAGGACCGCTTTTTTTTATTATTATTTTTACACGCCATTCCGCTTCTCGCCAGGTTAACGTGTAAAAAGGAGACCGGGAGAGACCGGGACGGCCAGTTTTAAGCACATGTGCCCAATGAAAAGGAGCCGACGTCGTATTACGGAACAACCGGGCTGATTTAAACACGGGAGCGAATCACGTGTTCGCGAAGCTTCTTCTTGAAAGTTAATTAACGGAGTCGGCAGCCGAACCCAGGCGCCCTTCCTCAGCCAGGTGACGGAGGGGGTTTAACGCGAATCACCCATAACACACTCACACACCCCTCACCTGCAGCAGCACCTCGCTGGGCAGCTGGGCCGCCCGAAAAAGCTCCACAACTTTGCCACTGGACGCCACTTTCTTCGTGTTGTCCGTGTCGCAGTAGACGAACAGGTCCGAGTAATACTTCTGTTCCACGTCGCTTAGGGTTAAACTCTCCATTGTAGCGAGAGAAGCTGGAAGAGCCCGCAAAAAAAAACAACAACCGAGGGGGGTGGGCGACGACAACGACGCCGCTCGCTTAACTGCAGCTTATCGGGGAAGAGGTCCGTCCTGGCCGGTCATGGGAAAACGCGGGCGCTGGACTCCCGGTGGCTACGCCGCTGGGTTCGCGCTACCGTCAGGTTGCGGTCGGAGAGAGTCGCTAGCCAGCCACGTTAGCCGGGGGGGGGGATAAACTAGCCCCAAAACTTCCGATCCGGACTTTAACGTGACCAAAAACGAGAGCCTCCCCCTCCGCACTCCGCGTCAGAGGCGCGGCGCCAGGGCTTCCACGAGTCGGACCATTAAAAAAAACAAAAACAAATCCCGGCTACGTTTGAGAGATGATGTTAGAAATAAAGTTTCAGGCTCTTCGGGCTCCTTCCTCCAAAACCCAAAGCCGCCATTCCTGCGCCCCGTGACGTCACTGTGACGCCGACACCGGAAGAGGGGTTCCGCGGAAAGACCCGGATGAGATAATAATATGTCGGCATGTCAAATACAGTTAGACTGGAGTTGCTGCTGCGTCGTATTCCGTGAGATTAAAAAGCGCAATTACGTTTATCTAAACTTACATTTGCAATGATATGTGATCTATTAACGTGTCTGCTACATATTTACACTCGGTCACGTATTTAACTAACATTATTTTTATTATGTAACACGACTACATGATTTTCCTTATTTTAGTGAACTTCTAACGCTCGCCCACCCGGATGTGACGTTTCACATAAGAACCGCCCCAACGTGGAACCAAGACTTCTGATTGGTTGGAGTACAATCACTCCACTGCTCCCGTCTGGTCCGAGTGACAGGTGCTACAAAGTTGTCAGACACGGGGGGGCGGCGGTCGCAGAGCCAGGTAGCATGGACTGGATAACCATCGTCCTCTCCTTAGCAGTCCTACTTATTTCCCTTTACCTTTTGCTTTCTGAAACCAGCCCTAATGCCCCTCCGTGCGTCAAAGGATGGATCCCTTGGTTTGGTGCGGCATTAGAATTTGGCAAAGCCCCTCTGCATTTCATTGCTGAAGCGAGAGCTAAGGTATGTCAAAATAAATACGCCATTAAATACATTATAGAAAAATATAAGGTAGCAAACTGTGAAAAAATGGTTAACTAAGTCAAGTTCTCGATAGGTTCGGCAGTCCCCGTTTCTCCACCCCCAGTGACTTTAGTTGGCAGACAGGCAGAATGTACTACATATATAATGAAAATAGGAAATGGTTTAATAATACCATGTCTAGCTTAGCCAATTCTACATCGTCTATTGTCAAAAATGTGCATGTATTTTAAAAAATAATGTTTGTACTGTACAATATAGATAAATGTGACAATTCAAACTATAAATTCTTTAATGCAGATCATATACAATACAGTAATCTATGTAATTTGCTGTATAAGAAAATAACATAAAGTAAAGAACAACTAAATTAAAGCTTAAATATTTAACAGTCCTAAAAAATGCTGGGAAGAAATGAACAACCACATTACGAAAATGTCATTTATTGCGTTTGCACTTTATACTTTAACCACAGCTGTTCTTCAAGAGGTGGCACGTCACCTAGAATGGACACTGTTTCATTTATTTGGTTACATAATCAAATGTTTGAATAAAAAACCCATTCAGCGCCCTGATTCCTACTCAAGTTCATTGTTCGGTTGATAGGACGTCAGTTGTAAGTTGGACGTGCTGGCCTGCTGTAATTTATGGAAGCAGGGCTCAGTGTTTCAGGCCATGTGGCCCTCTGACACGGCTCTTTGTTCCGGAAGAAATGTGAACTGTCTGGACTGCTGTGCAAGTCTGTGGGGAGACTGGGTGGCTGAATGGACAAATGTGATTCCTACACTGCGTGTTTGAATGAATAGAAATGAAGCTGCTCTTTCTATTCCGTGGAGAAGTTGAGCATTAGCACAAAATATGTAAACTTAACAGATTTTAATTGAGCACTTTATATTATATTAGTATTGTGTTTATATTGTATGCAAGTTTATTTATACATATCTGTGTTATTTCAGTATGGGCCAGTTTTCACTGTGCATGCCGCTGGGAAGAGACTGACCTTTGTGACGCTCCCTGAACATTTTCGCATCTTTTTCATGTCCAAAGATGTGGACTTTGAGCAGGCAGTTCAGGACCCCTGCTATCAGACCGGTACATTGACATTAGAACCATTGACATGAGTAACACTTGCTGCTGCTGCTGATGAATAATGCACAGTGTAAACGTAGAATGGTTGCCATCGTTTCCAGCTGTCTATATTTATTGACCCTCATAGTGACCTCTTGCTATTTTACCATTTTCTTCAATCCCTGGCAGCATCCATCAGTAAAGAGAGTTTCTTCAAGTTCCACCCAGCCTGCAACTCCCTGATCAAGGGCAGGCTGACGCCTGGCAACTCCGCCCTGCTGGCTGACCACCTGTGTGAGGAGTTTAATGCCCACCTGGAGCAGCTGGGGACCAAGGGCTCTGGGTGTCTTAATGACCTTGTCAGGTACCGCCTAATGCTGCAATTCTCATATTAAGGGTGCATTGAAAATGTTTTTTTTTATTTAACAAATTTAACATCTGCTGTAACAGCAGTTCAGCACTGTGGCCGGGAGGTAGCGCACAATCTGCGGCTGGCCAGTAGGTACAGGCAAACCTGGTTTGAGGCCCGTTGCAACCACATTTTAATTATTTGGCAGTGGTTTGCCTAGTAAGGAAACGGACCCGTAATCGGAAGGTTGCCGGTTCGAATCCCAAACCACCAAGGTGGCATAGGAATCATTTCGTTGTGTGCTCACTGATAGTACCCACTAGGAAACAAATAGAAATATAATAATAGCACTTTGAAACTGGATGATATAGGAGTTTTGAGGTGACAGTGATGGTCCTCAAACCTTTCCTTGTTTGGTGGGAAAGTATTCACAATTCATCACTTTTTACACATCTTGTTGTTATTCCAAAATTGGATTAAATACATTTTTCCTCAGAATGTTACACGCAACACCCCATAATGACAAACTGAAAAAAGTTTACTTGAGGTTTTGGCAAATTTGAATAAAAATACATTTATCAAAAAAAAAATGTACACAAGATTTCACAGCCTTTACTCAATACTTTGATGCACCTTTGGCAGCAATTACAGCCTCAAGTCTTTTTGAATATGATTCCACAAGCTTGGCACATCTATTCTTGTCCAGTTTGTCCTATTCCACTTTGCAGCATCTCTCAAGCTCTATGAGGTTGGATGGGAAGTGTCGGTGCACAGACAATTGATAATCTCTCCAGAGATTCAAGTCTGGGTTCTAGCTGGACCACTCAGTGACATTCACAGAGTCTCTTCTTTGATATCTTGGCTGTGTGCTTAGGGTCGTTGTCCTGCTGAAAGATAAACTGGTCTGTGTTCAAGAGCGCTCTGGAGCATCCCCACAGCACGATGCTGCCACCACCATGCTTTACTGTAGGGATCGTATTGGCAGTCACACCAAAGAGTTCAATCTCTGTTTCATCAGATGAGAAAGTTTCTCATGGTCTGAGAGTCCTTCAGGTGCCTTTTGAAAAACTCCAGGCCGGCTGTGATGTGCCTTTTATTAAAAAGTGGCTTTCGTCTGGCCACTATCGTACAATCCTGATTGGTGTATTGCTGCAGAGAAGTTGACTTCTAGAAGGTTCTTCTCTGTCCACAGAGGACCTCTGGAGGGCTGACAGACTGACCATTGGGTTCTTGGTCACCTCTCTGACTAAGTGAATACTTATATACATGTGCTTTCTGAGTTTTTATTTTTAATACATTTTAGGGGATTTTTTGTTGTCATTATGGGGTGTTGTTTATAGAATTGTGAGGATATAAAAATGAGGCTGTAACATAAGAAAATGTGAACAAAAGTAATGCGTTGTGAATATGTTCCGTATGCACTGTATAAAGCATACTACTGCTTACTACTGAAGAGTTACTACTGCTGTTACAAATGGCCATTTAATTTTCTTTCCATATGTGATAGTTTCAACTTTAATTATCTTTATGATTAGCTGATTGGGAATACAATTTCACAGATCTCACTCAATGTGTCCTGTCTAATTAGATTTTGATCATTTTTGGAGATTGACCTTCCTGCGTCACAGTATGACTGACTGTTTTTGAGGCTATTATTATTACCACAAAAAGAAAAAGCAGCAAAGCAGCAATGTATTTAGTTTATTTCCTCCCTCCTCTCCATTTCCTGGACCACAGGACTGTGATGTATCCAGCTGTCATGAGCAACCTGCTGGGTAAATGTAACGCCCCGGGCCACATGACCGCCATTCAGGAGTTTAAGCAAAAGTTCGCCATCTACGACGAGGGATTTGAGTACGGGTCCCAGCTGCCGGACCTCTTTCTGCGGTGAGTCCCTCTGCCAGTGGCATAAATCAGAAGTGGGTCAGTACCCACTTAGCACTAGCACTACCCTCCTTCTCCCCAAGTTCGGCATGAGATAAATCCAGGGCTACAGTAGGTAGAAGTAGCGTAAATAACATGGAATGATAATTAAGAAGCAGTGGTGAGAGTGTTGCTATTGTGAGTTAATTGGGAATGCTCGAATGCCTGGCAGTACAAGATTGGAACTTGCTGTGGTAGGTTTAGTAAACAGTCGTATTGTTTAAAATAATTTAACATTGCACTGCTTGAATGGCATGAGCATATGACATTTAGTGTCATGAAATTTATGCATTCCTCAAATCTGCACTGTGTTTGTATATGATTGCCCCCAAAGGCCAGAAATTCACAGGTTCAGTACACTTAACCCTGAGTGTCTCTAGGGGGACTATTCCTCTAACTACTGATTGTAAGTCACTCTGGATAAGGGCGGCAAATCTAAATACAGTGTATTCTGTGCATCGCCTACCTGCCTGGCCTTTGGCTGGATCACTGTTCCCAATCAGTCCTGTTTTCAAAGGGTATAAGACTGCCTTTAAAGTACAATATTGCTTGATCAGGAGCATCCACTCAGCCATTAACAGTAACAGAAGTATTCTGGTGTTCACAGCGAATGGGCACAAGCAAAGCAGTGGCTTCTTTCCACCGTGAGGAACATGATCAGCAGGGTTCAGGACAATGAGTGTACTGACACAGGCAACCAAGTGAGTACACTCAGCTGCTAATGAAAGAAAGGGTTCCTATTGTTACATTGTTTTTTTTTTTTTTTGCTTTGTTTTATCTCTCAGACTCTCCTGCAGCACCTGGTTACCACAATTACTGACAAATTCCTGCCAAATTATGGTTTGCTCATGCTTTGGGCTTCCCTTGCTAACGCAATTCCGGTAAATGACAGAATACTGTATGTGACTATAGCGTGCATGTGTGAGATATATATACAGAATACATCCAGTACAGACCAAAAACACACCTTCTCATTCAATGTGTTTTCTTTATTTTCATGACCATTTACATTAGTAGATTCTCACTGAAGGCATCATGTACTTAACATAAAAAAAGGTAAAATAACTGAAAACACGTTTTATATTCTAGTTTCTTTGCCATGCTTTTCCAACAGTCTTGAAGGAGTTCCTAGAGGTGTTTAGCCTTCACTCTGCGGTCCAGCTCATCCCAAACCATCTGGATTGGGTTCAGGTCCGGTGACTGTGGAGGCCAGGTCTCCACTTTCTGTTAAGAACATAACTCCACTTGTTTTGATGCCTTCAGTGAGAATCTACCAATGTAAATGGTCATGAAAATAAAGAAAACACATTTAATGAGAAGATGTGTCCAAACCTTTGGCCTGTACTGTATATATATACTATTTGTGTGTAAAATAATTGACTCTTTTGCCCAGATAACCTTTTGGACCATTGCCTTCATGATGTCAAACCCCATAACGTACAGGACTGCAATGGAGCAGATTGACGCAGCCATGAAAAAACAAGGTATCAAATCTCTGCAAACACTAAGGCCAGAGAGCTGAAATTTTGATAGGATTCTGATGCTTCTGATTTGTTATCCTGTCATAGACACTTATCTTTTATAATTGATTCAATTCTAATTATGTTATTTTATGTATGAGTTTCACAGCAGTCAATGTTAAGTATTGCTGCAAGCTAAACAAGCTACAACATTTGTAAATGGTTAACAATTAAGAATATTCATTCAGAATTTCGAATCAAATTAATAAGTTAAATTACTTTTATATAGACATTCACTACTAATGCATTTTAAATAGGGTAACTGACAAATGTGGGAAATTACTAATTTTCCCCACACTGGTGTGAGGACAACTCAAGACTGCATCTTCTGGAACTTCAAATAGAACTTGTTTTAGAGCTTTGTGTTTTGACCTCTAGAGGTCAGCATAAACTCATACTTGCCCTCTGTTACTCATGTGTAGAGTTTGTAGTTCTGACATCCCAGATTCATTTGAGGGGTTTTGTCTGATTCTGATATTGAAATAAGAGAGTGGGTGGTAGTAGCCTAGTGGGTAAAACACTTGCCTATGAACCAGAAGACCCAGGTTCAAATCCTACTTACTACCATTGTGTCCCTGAGCAAGACACTTAACCCTAAGTTGCTCCAGGGGGACTGTCCCTGTAACTACTGATTATAAGTCACTCTGGATAAGGGCGTCTGATAAATGCTGTAAATGTAAGAGAGAGGGAGACATTATACAATAATAAGCGCATAGATCAGTTACAGTTTAGTAATACAATGGGAATGTTATACAATGTTTACAGTTAGTATGTTGTGGTGCTAAAATATGATGATCAATTATTGATTTGCATAACAGAACTGAAGTGAACAGCCTCAACTATGCACTGTAATATGATAGTAACATATTAAAGCATTATTGAATGCAACTTAATGACAACTCTGACAGAGTATGTGCATGCATTTTGTGTGTGTGTGTGTGTGTTCCTCTAAGACAAAAAGAAAACCAGTTTGACTCTAGAGGATCTGCAGCAGATGCCCTATGTGAAGTGGTGCATCCTGGAGGCCATGCGCCTCAGAGCCCCAGGCGCCATCACACGAAAAGTGGTGCAGCCCATCAAGCTGCAGGTGGGCTACTGATGTTCTAATTCCCAACCCAACCAAGGGTTTGACATATTTGGAAACTAGTGAAACTAGTGTTCTAACAACAGGTTGGCATTAGGTCTAAAACGTTACATGAATGTAGATCAAGCAAATAGAACCTCCTAAAGAGAAAGCCCTCTGTAGATACTACATATTTGTCAGTAATGCTCATGGTCTAGGCTGATGGTTTAAAAAATCATTTTTCCAGAATTACATCATCCCCTCGGGTGACCTGCTGATGATGTCGCCTTACTGGGCCCACAGGAATCCAGAATACTTCCCGAATCCTGAGGAGTTCAGGCCAGTAAGTGGTTAAATGCATGTGTCTTCCTCCGCTGAAGTACCTAATAAAAAAACAAAGGGAAACATGCCCTCACCACAGATGTGCACCATGTCTGGCTAGGTACCTCCAGGAACTTGCCTGGTTGGTTCCTTAAGAGGTAAAGGGATGATTTGGGTTAACTTCCTGTCATGGCAAGCATATTTGCCCCAGCCAGTGTTTCCTTTGCAGCAACAGTCATGCTGGGAATAGAAGGTTCCACCAAACTGGGACCGCTTTGTCAGGCCACATCCTGATGAATATGTCCTCTGAAGGATTCGGCCCCCTAAGACTGCTTGGTTGTGGACCAAGCAGTATCATTCTTTTTTAACATTGTTCTTTTTCATTGTATGAGGTCTTGTTGACTGTCATCTATTTAAGTGATGGAAAGTGGTATAAGTCCATCACACCAGTTGGGGAACATATTTGTAGACTGAATTTGATCCATCCTTTCTGGTGGGAACATTTGTTGTAATTTTGTACAAAAAAAACAATCCCAGCAGAATCAATGAAGAAATACTGTTGGATGGTTGCAGGTTAAGTGAACTGGTAGCTCTAAATCAGTCCTGTTTCTGCCTCACGGCCAAAGACGCTCCAGCTTCTCCACGACCCTGAACTGGATAATGGGTGGACGAATTGATGAATGGATTGCTCTCGAATGTGACATCTGATCTCCTTTTTTTTCAAGGACAGTGTCTTAGTGGCATTCTTCCTAGTCTTGCTGCCAGCCTCCATCTTGCTCTGCTGCCAATGGAGATACGGCCAGAATGCATTATGAACCATAACACAAGATCAGTGGCTCTAACGGTCATCTTTACTGTTAACATTTTAGTTAGCACCTAATGAGATTCCATTACACTTCTGGCTGCATATATAATGTTTTTTGTCCCCTTCTTAAAGTAGTTTTTCTTCTTCACTGAATCCTTTGCCCTTTACAGACAGTGGAAACACACTCAACTTTACTGAGTGCATCCTTAGGTCAGTTTCTTACTTTTTAAAAAACATTCCCAAAATAGCATATATAAATATTTTACACAGCGAAGGACCTCACTTGGACTTTGTAACAAGTTTGTTCATTTAGAGACGAGACAGTAGGTGAAGTGTCCCGACCTTCTTGTTTTTTTTTTTTTTGCTTGACTGACTGGATTGGTTTAGAAATAGACCTCAAAGAACAACACGGTTCATGTGTGTTACATAAAACCTTGCTTTAATCTCGACTGAGGCCCTCTGCTTTTTTAAAGTGAAACTTTTCTTCCCACAGGAACGGTGGGAGCAGGCGGATTTAGTAAAAAATGCCTTCTTGGAAGGCTTCGTGGCATTTGGAGGAGGCAAATACCAGTGCCCAGGAAGGTTAGAAAAACACCCCACAGATTTGTCTTTAAGAAACAGTGTACCATCTTTCCCTGTGGAGATAATTGTCATTCTCCTAATAACATCATGCATCATCATGTGACATTGATCTTTGAATTTGGCGTGAAAGGCGTACCGTGTAAAATCACTGGTAGTAGTTTATAGCTCAGGTGGTGAGGTTTTGACTGCTGCATAAAACAGACTTGAGGTTTCAGTATTTCCATGTTTCAATGTTTGTGAGTAGTGCTGTCAAGGATGTAATCCCCCCTCTCCCCAAAAAAGCAGTGCCAGCAGTGGTGGCCTAGCGGTTAAGGAAGCGGCCCCATAATCAGAAGGTTGCCGGTTCGAATCCGAGCCGCCAAGGTGCCACTGAGGTGCCACTGAGCAAATCACCGTCCCCACACACTGCTCCCCGGGCACCTGTCATGGCCGCCCGCTGCTCACCAAGGGTGATGGTTATATACATTGTGTGCTGCGCTGCCGTGTTTCACAATGGCAATCACTTCACTTTCACTTAAAGGTTTTATCAATGCTAAGCCCGGAAGACTATAGCTTTACAGTAATAATTTTTTGGTGTTTAGTAAATTATACCTGTAAATTATACCTGTGTGTAGTAAAATCTCCTGTACATGACTGCAGTTGTTCTTTAACCCACCGACAGTAGGCACAATTTTTGTAACACAAAATGCTGTAATATAAACTCCTTGTGAAAGTTTTAGAAACCTAAAATTTCTCCAGTTTTTATTGAAGCATAGATTGAAGAAACAATTGGAAGTTAAAACATAAATCATGGAACCCATTTATCAGAGTAACAACCTTTGGCAGATACAGCAGAACTCTTTTCTACAATGAAAACCAGATATTCTTCAGAAAGGTCTTCTGAAAATGTTTCAAAAGTCCCCCCGTAAATGCGTGGCACTTGCTTTAGCTCTTCTGTCCAGATCATCATTATTCTTGCTTGCTATTAAGCTGTACTTGAAGCTGTGGCTTGAACTTGTGTTCTGGTGGCTTTTATTCTGCCAGTTTTCCCCAGTCTCTGAGTACCTTTTGATGGAGATGGAGTCTGTACTCACTGACGCCTTGACTTTCTTCACAATTTCTTGTTCCCTGAAAAAGGCCTTTTTGTATTATTCTGAAGTATAGTATAGTATTTATTTATTTTTACCTGTGCCAGTTACCTTATGGGAAAAACTGGGGTGTGCTAAAAAGGGTTTCACAATATTCTCACTGAGACATGCATCATATACTGCTTATTATTGCACTTTTTTTTTTTTTTTTTTTTATTATGTCACACCCACAAGATCAAGGAAATTGTTTGCATTACCTTCTTCTCTTTCCATAAAATGCCGCATGTGAAGTCTGCGTTTCTTAATGAGAGACATTGTTCATAATATGACGTAATTTTTAATTGTTGTCACAGACAGAAAGTCCTCACTTGTTAAAATGTTTATTCTAAAATATTAAGGTGGTAGTGACACATTTATAACAAATATGTTATGTATTTTTCACTATAGGTTCACTGAAGTTTTGTGTTGTGCAGGCTTTTAAGTTTAGAAAAGAAGTCTGTGTGAAAGAAGTGAAAAAGTTAAGTGATTGTCAATGTGAAGCACAGCACATGGTGCACACAACAAAATGTGTCCTCTGCATTTAACCCATCACCATTTTGTCAGCAGCGGGCAGCTGTGAAAGCGGAGCAGTGTGTGGGGATGATACCTTGTTCAAGGGGACCTCAGTGGCACCTTGGCGGTTCGGGATTCAAACCCACAACCTACCCACTAGGCCATCACTGCCCCTGTAATAAATTTTTTAAGCACTGCTGAAATTGCACATAACTGACATTTCCAGCAGCTGGATATTAAGTAGGTCTCATTCACAACACTGTGCATTAGTGAAGTGATTGTCACATGTGATACACAGCAGCACAGCACACGGTGCACACAGTGAAATTTGTCCTCTGCATTTAACCCATCACCCTGAGTGAGCAGTGGGCAGCCATGACAGGCGCCTGGGGAGCAGTGTGTGGGGACGGAGCTTTGCTCAGTGGCACCTCAGTGGCACCTTGGCGGATCGGGATTCGAACCGGCAACATTCTGATTATGGGGCCGCTTCCTTAACCGCTAGGCCACCACTGCCCCTTAACTTGACTGTAATTTTACTGTAACGTGGATTTATTTCCTTGATCCCTAAAAAGACTACATTTGTGGTTCCGTGTACCCCGTGGCAATGGCTGTATCAGCTAGTTCTGTGTGTGTGGCCCTGGCTTTGGTACGTGGCTTAAATGTCAGCGCGCTCTTGCACTCCTGTGGGAGGCCAGCAATGACATCTCATCAGCCCTCGGGACGGGGCAGAAAAGGGCCGCCGTGACGCTAACGGGACAAGATCAAGAGTTAGAAAGCATTCCCAGCTGCACTTCTGGATGAAAGACCACTCCCAGTCCAGCATGCAGCTCACCCTCGCCCCAGCTGCCCCCATCCTCAGTGTGGGAAACGTTGAGCCTGAGCGAGGGAAAGAGGGAACATAAACATAGAATCACATCGTGCTTCAAGGCGTTCAGATTTTACCTGCCTACAGCCCTGATTCTGCCTATATAAATCATTTGTATAGGCTTAAGGTACTGGCTTCTGGTGCAGAACGTAAATACTCATTAAATTCAGCTAAAAGGTAAAACTCTGGTAGAGCAGGTCTGGAGGCTTTATGAAAGCAAAACACGGTCACGTGGTAATACCACTACATGGAAGAGAACATTAAATCCTTTCAGATCCTCACCCATGAGTCATGAGGCACAATGATTAGAGATTACTGAAGCGCCCGCAAAGCCGTGAACCTGAGGCTCCGGCGTGGCCTCTTCCGCTGAACAAATCGTGCTTTCCTCCTCCATCTCAGAACGGCGACTTCATTCACGAACCCATCGTCACTCTGTTCCACACCCCCGCACCACGAAGAGAAGAGCCCACGGCTGGCCGCTGGACCTTGGGAGGGGTCCTCTGCCCACAGCCGAGCAGACATAACCGAGCCCCGCTCACCCGGCACACCCCCGACCGCTCCCATCTAATTTGATTTTGATCATTTGAGGAGATTGACCTGCCTTGCCTGCGTCACTGACGCACTTGCCTGCCGTGACTCACTGTCTTCAAGGTTATTATGACAGATAACGCCACGCTGCTCGGACCCACTCTATCACTCTTGCTGTTCCCCTGTCCTGTCTATTTCTGGCTGTCTCTATCTCTAGCAATCCCCTCCTGTTCTTTGCAATGACTATACCCAGTGACAAAGGGAAAGAAAAAAAATATGAATGAAGTGGAGGAAAGATATTTTCATGGGGCATTTTGTGGTCAAGTGATTAAGTGTGGCATGGTTTGTCCTGTAAGGTGCCCTCACACACGATATCTGATTCCTGGAACCAGGAACCAGCATCACATCACATCACATCTCGATGGGGGAAGATTTGTGTCCATACCTACAGACTGAAGAGCCTTTGGACAGCACGATCTGATATTCTGTATAAGACACTGCCATGTAGATGCTTTTTTTCCCATTGCTGCATTTTACAGAAATTATCAGAAAGTTAAAAGGATGCCCCCCCCCACCAGTCCTTAAATTATCACTATGTAATTAAAGATTGCTGCGGTTTACAAAAAATAAAGATTTTTGGGCTGGTTGGTCAAATTGTAGAGGGACATTATGATGTAGGCGCATAGGGAATGTGTTGTCAGCATATCATTAAGCATGAACTTAACCATACAATCAAACACTTAAACGGGAAAGATAATGGAATACTCTAATGCCCGCTCATGTAAACAAAATGTAAATATCGTCTTATTTAGAGTAAAGCCAACATTCAGAATATCGAGCCGCTGAGTCTGTGTGCTGCAGATAATATAGTGATGCACAGGGTTTCTCATTATCTGTGCAATCAAGGAATTGCAATTTTCCCCCGATCCTCCCTCTTTCTCTCTTGTCGTCCACTCCTCGCTGTTTCTCGCTGCATCTGGCATTTTAAGCTGCGTGCACGACTTCATCCGGAAGCACCTGGAAGTGAAGTGTCACAGTGGAATCTATCAGGAGCGTCACTTCCAATCCTTTCTTGTTTTTTTTTTTTTCTTCTGCCCCTCCGCCTGTCATTTCTCTGTCGCTCTGTTGCGCTCTCGCTCTCTTTTCATGTCCTGTTGCTCCCTGGGGAGGAGGAAATGGCACCAGCTTGTGTGCGGTGTTCCTGAGGAATACTAACAAAGGCCACGCAACATGGAAAAGGGCCGTTTTTAAAGAATGTGCCATGTGAGGCTTGTTGAAAATTTTATGTCCCTTTTTGAAGCTCTGTGTGAGGAGAATGTGTGTGTGTTATTATGGTTTCATTTAGTCATGGTGTGACCATTTTCTGCCCTTTT
The DNA here is from genome assembly GCF_900700375.1 of Denticeps clupeoides. Lineage (NCBI taxonomy): Eukaryota > Metazoa > Chordata > Actinopteri > Clupeiformes > Denticipitidae > Denticeps > Denticeps clupeoides. Next base: position 10,630,662 of record NC_041720.1, on the reverse strand, counting down.
CTGCATTTTTTTAACAGGTGGTATGCCATTATGGAGCTGCACATGTTTGTTGCTTTAATTCTCTATAAGTATGAGTTCACTCTGCTGGACTCTTTGCCAAAGCCGGTAAGTTTTATGCCTTTGTCTGACCGATCATTACTTGTGATGATCTCTAGAACCACATATTTTCAACCCATTTTACCTAATGGGACAAAGGGCAGGCTCCAGCATCCACTTGTTTTTCCAAACTAATCTGAAATTTCTCCATGAGAATTCAGTAACTGTGATTTTTAACCAAGGAATGATATTAATTAATATTGCATATTATAATATAATATAGGGCAATACAGGCAATATAATTATAATTATGTAATGATGAACAAGACTGCAATAATAATAATAATTGGAACAAGTATATAGGTACAATGAAACCTGCCAGGCAAATGATAGCCAATTACAGTATTCACACTTCTGTTCAATGCTTTACTGACATACTGACCCAGCCTCTATGCAACACACTCCTCCATTTTGCAGTTTTGTTCTTTAGTTCTTTGGGAAATTCAGGAGATCCTCACCTGGCAAGTAGGCTGGATTTAATCTCTGCATCGCAGTCATGCTCTCTCTCCCTACTGTAGTTTGTGGCGGTGTGCAGCTGCTGTTCTCTTTGGCTTGACCTCACCTTTGACATTGTCAGCGTTGCATTTTCATCTACACCACCAGTTATTTAGAATTGTCCTTGTTTTTCAAAAAATGCAAAAAGAATAATAAGTATTCAAATGTTTGAAATAACAATGTTAGATAATGTACTAGTGTGAATTTGAATTTATTGCTCTTCAGTGCACTGGAGGTGTTCACCTCTACTTAAATGTTTTTCTAATAATGAAATGAAGCTTTAAAGGGTCAAACTTGGGTTAACAAACACATCATCCACTGGCACTCAAGTCTAAAGTTACTCTTTACATGCACATACATACACGCATTAGCAACATTCCCAGCTATCAGTGTCATTTACAGCATGAACAATATCTGGTCTGGAGTTTTCACCCGATTTGACAGTTGTCTATCAAAAACAAGGGCATTTCTTAATCACCCTAAAAACTTTGAACAGTGGTGTGTGTTGCTGCTCAATACTGTTAAAGATCTTGACCAGGAGTAAATCCTAGTTCTACCACTGGGTCCCTGGATCAGGCACACGAAGCCTGTGTTGCTCCAGGGGGGGGCTGGATCTTTAATTAGCGAGTGTAAATCTCTCCGAATATATGTCAGTGTGAGACTTTTGCTTTCACCCACAGAGTCCTCTTCACCTTGTGGGGACGCAGCAGCCGGAGGGACCCTGCTCAGTGGAGTACAGACATCGGTAGCGAGATACCATGGCCTGCCTCGTCCCGTTCCACTCCAGGACGACAACTGCTCCTACCAGAAGGGCTCACGGGGTTGGAGGTGGGAATAGTTTTAAGGACCCACCGCTGGACACTCAGAATAGGCTGTTCATGGGATACAGGCTAAAGGGCAATGTTCTTTTAGAGGACCCGTAATTTCTAATGGAGGGTGGGGTCAGAGACATTTGTACAAGTGTGAAGACAAGTGTGTCACTTGGTTAACCAGAAGAGCAACAGCCAAACCTGGAACTTCAGGCCATGACACCACATTCACAGATATTAAAAGATAATCGTGATTTTGTGTCTGATTTGCAATTATTCAGTATTAATCCAGGTATTTGAGTGTATTGGGAGATTAGAGGTCATGTCCTACTCAAGGGAGCCGAGGTGAACTGCGGCAACACCGTTACAATCTAGACACGGTTTGTGCATAGCTATTAAAACAACGTGTTATTAATAGGTGAATAATAACCTGCTTGTCGTGAAGATTAGGTGAGCCGCCTGCGTAAACAATGAACCCCCTTTCCACACAATCAGGCGCATAGTCACCACCAGTTTTTAATAAACAGCATCTCAGCCGAGGTCAGTGTGTCCTTCTGCCATCTGTCACACAACAGCAACAGAAATAAAAAATGGATACCACTGTGTGTCTGTGTATTCTTAGAGGCCAATTAGTTAGTAAATTAGTCCTGAAATGGCTATTTACCTGTGAAATCATCTTGTGATGTGTGCACCCTCTCTCTCTTTCAATACCGATTTGTGCAATATGCATTTATTCAACATCTGTTGGTCTAATGAGCTGTTTATATCTAGCAATGATGAACAGTTTGTTCGTGCATTATTTTCGTGTTGTGCACATACATATGTGTGACTAGGTCACGTCACGTCATCGACATGAACAGAGCGCGTAGTACCCTACCTGCTGCTCGCGCGCCTCTGACGTCACCCGCGCCGCTTTTTTTAGCCCCGGCCGCGCGCGCCCATTGGCCGGCGGACGCGCCCCCTCCCGCGGACCGCGCCGTATTTCACCAGCGGCCGGCGCTCGGCTCGTCCGAATCGGTGATCCGTGGGCCCGGTTCGGTGAGTCGCGGCTGGAATGCGAGGCTGATCCGCAGGGCGAGAGCGAGGACCCCCTTCCCGCCAACACCCCGGACAGGTAGGCAGGCGGGCCGCGGGCGGAGGAGGTGGGGGTCGGGCCAGGAGAAAGTGCGTCTGTAACTTACCCGTCCCGTGGTGTGCACTTCTACACAGAGGCCGACGTCAAGCGTGCAAAAAAAGCACCGAGTTAGTTTATTAAAAAAAAATATATATATATATATACACACACACATGCGCGTTTTTTACTTAATTGACAAAAACGACGCAATGATAGCATGCATACATTTTTTGTTGTGTTATCTTTGGACGTGAATGACCTTGACAGAACTGTGTGTGTGTGTGTTTTTTTTATTTTTTTATTTTTTTATTCTACGTCACGCTCAGCGTTAATAAACTCCTTGTTAACAACCCGGCCGAGTCTCCGCGCGAGTTAAAATGATAAAAAAGGAGGGGGGGGGGACAAGGAAAGGAAAGTAGAGCCGGATGACGGAACAAGGGACCGATGACTCAAACACGGGATGCAGCAAACAGGTTGCGGCGGTGCGGACGTCATAACCCGTGCAGAGAGGTGCAGGGAATAAAACTGGCATTTTATCACTGCTTGACTGCTTCTAACACCGCAGGTATGGTTCATTTATATACACGTTCTTTTTTAATTGATTTGTACGTACACGTGGTTTGTTAGATGTTTGGATGAGGTCCATGATGATATCTTTTTTAAGGTTATGGAGGTATGGACGCTCTTATGCTGAAACCATTGTACTGTTCATGTGCAATAGTTCATGTGCAGTAGTTAGTGTTAAAATGTGTCTACAAATGCACTGTTTAGGGCAGTATCTTCATGGAGCCGTGATTGCCACAGCGTGCCGATACACTGTTCACTCACGTGAAGTGGGTCTGACATGCCCATCCAGGCTCAGAAATATTCCACTCTCAGTTATTAATATCAGGGACAGCGCAGACAATGGTAGTGAGGCTAGAATCCACGGGTTTGAAAGGGGCTTGTGTTCTGAAGCTTGTGATGGTTAACGCTGTAAAGTGTCACTGACATCTTGCAACAAGATACAGTACAATCATGGATATGATTTAGTATCAAACCTGTTACAGCCAAGGGACTTTACCAGACTGGCACTGTCCCTTTACGAGGGTGACAGTCTAAGATTAGGCTAAATCTTTAGACCTGTTGTTTCTTTTTTTGCTTTGTAGGCATGTGTCCATTATTACAGTTATAGTTACTGGTGCATCATAATGTGATAATGTAAAAAATGAATATAGAAGATTCTGTAGTTTCTGTTTCATGCTGCTCAGCTCACCAAACAAAAGAATAAATAACCAGGAGGTCAGAGAATACAGGAGGAGAAAAAAGTGCTTCCTCAAGTGCTCCTTTCTGCTGAAAGACAAAACAAATGCTTAAAGCACTTCCTATTCCTGCGGCATAAACAAAATGGCTAACAGATAGCCGGCCGCCAACAATAACTCTGGTGACCTCTGTGAATTATCAGCGAGAGCCCCGGACGTTGTCGGCGTGCATGTTCAGCACACGAACATCTGCGCGTTGATGGTCGAAATGGAATACGAGGAACCGCCGTCTGGCAGACTTCCTTTTAATCAGATGCTCACCGACGTGTGCGCTTCATTAGGCCCGGGGCCTATTTTTAGACGTGTCTGAGGAAGGGCAACAACCGGACGGTTTATTGCTGCTACCTGCGGCTACTAGAGAGAGAGAATGTGTGCCGATGTTCGGGTATTGATCCTAAAATAGCCCTGGGCGTGTTAGCAGCAACCACGACGCAGCTGACAGTGGTTGGCTGGCCCGTGGCCTGGAATGTCAGGGAAGATTACGGGCATGAAGTGTGTGACGGGGCCTGTGCTGGCCCCCTGTCCCCTAGTGGGATGCTCAGATGGGATGCCCTGGCAGCGCCCTGCTCTGTGGGCCAACCTCTGCTTACTTGGACTTGGAGAAGGACATTTTCCAGGGTGTTTTGCCCTCCAGAACTCAAAAGCACACAACATTCATACACCCTTCACCCACACATATTCACACCTTTGGCCAGTTTAGAGTCGCCAGTCCACCTAGTGTGCATGCCTTTGGGTGGTGGGAGGAAACCGGAGAACCCAGGGGATGCCCGCTCCAACACGGGCAGAACCCCTCACACACAATTTTCAAATTCTGTCACAGCCCCTGTTCCACCATGCTGTCCACTGGGGTGCCCAGCTGCTCATGGGGCCAGCCGCCAGAACGCTTCCACTATAAACATCCAGCCACCATTTGCCCTCGTCTGTTCCTGGTCGGCCATGATGTTCCCATGAATTTTGATACTTCTTCCGCCCAATCCATGACTGATCCGGTCCTCGCTGCTGCCAAAACCTCTCGCATCTCACGGGTTCCTGACCTGCTGCTTCCTCCTGCATGCCTGTCTCCCTGCTCTTCCTCGCCCCGCTCAACCACCGGAGAAATATCCGGAGATATGGTCCAAGCGTGACGGTCCAGAGCAGAGGTCACATTTTGTTGTGCTCTGCTGCAGTGTTTCACAATCACTTCGGTTTTACTTCTGGGGGGAGTATTTTGGGGCAGTGGTGGCCTAGCGGTTAAGGAAGCGGCCCCGTAACCAGCAGGTTGCTGGTTCGTATCTTGATCCGCTGAGGTGCCACTGAGCAGAGCACCGTCCCCACACACTGCTTGCCGGGCGCCTGTCATGGCTGCCCACTGCTCACTCAGGGTGATGGGTTAAATGCAGAGGACACATTTCGTTGTGTCACCGTGTGCTGTGCTGCAGTGTTTCACAATGACAATCACTTCACTTTCAGATTCATTTGTCTATCTTACTTAATTTGAGTGATTTATTAAACTGATTTAAATGGACTCAGATCAGTTTGGTCAGAGGTTCAAAATGGCAAGTCAGTTTTAGTCATGATCCTTGGCACATACAAGCAATGCTTCTCACTCCACAGTTTATGTGAGAGACTGAAATTAAAAAAATATCAGAAATGCCACATTATGGTTTCTTTGCCCAGGATGAAGCTGCACTTCTTCCGATGATGGACATATGTGTCTCCCAGTGTATATATAAAGCACATAATCTGCTTTAAGTATTATAAATTGATTCCTGCCAGCAAAAGCGGCCTCGCTGCTGGGAATATGGTGTTGAAAATAATGGTAAAATAAGGTTTGTCCTCTTTGTTTGAAAGATTCCCAGTGACTGGTTTTCCTCAAAATGACAGGCCCTGGTGACTGAAGACTGGACATTTGAATCTGTGATTTTCATCGGATATTGTCACCTTAGTCTGCACTCACAAATCAGAATCTGGTTTAAGTAGGCCTGTAATCCTCCTGAGGCCTTCACACATTTCCAAGGCTCTGGATTGCTAAAGTGAAGCAAAAAAATGTCAATCTAAAATTAAATCTTCCTCATGCGTGCACTCACACACACACACACACACACACACAATGGCCTTAAGCCCCGTGAGATGATGTCTGTACGTGATCTGCTTGTATCCTCGCAGCCATGAAGGGAGAGCAGTTATTCGCCAACATGAAGAGCATGCTGTTTTTCCAGCGGGTCTACCTCCTAGGGGGAGAGGAGCTGGTGGTCCTGCAGACATCGATGGGGGAGCCCGTGCTGGGCGAAGGTTTCCACCACATCACTGACTTCAATGACCTTCCCACCTCCCTGTTTGCCTGCAATGTGGACCAGAGTGTCTTTGAGGACCAGGAGGGCAAGGTAGGGCAGGACGGCTCCTTTGATTTATTGTTGTTGTTTAGGCCTTTTGGTCAGATTCATCATGAAAAAATGAAGCCGGGGACAATTCACCTCTGCATTAACAAAGCAGCTTTGATAGAAGAACTGTTCTAAAATAGGCTATACTGCCTTAATAATATCAAATGTGATATGTGATTCTGCAAGAGGGAGTCTCCAAAAGTGAAACCTTCCATTCCAAGTAATTATTAATGTGTAGAATGCCAAAGAGGATCTGTCTGCGATGCTGATTACTGGAGCTTTAATGCTATTAAAGAGGATGCTATTAGCCAGCCAGTCAGTAAGTGAAAATCGATGGAACTTGAAGTGCCTGTGTACGATGCACGGCGTCTGAAGTGCACTGTTGCACTGGCTGTGCGGAAATCCAGCCACCATTGCCTCGTCCGGTCGTTGCACTGAAGGAGAGCGCCCATAGCTGGTGGTCCAGGGGAGTTTTAACATTAGAGTGCTTCCTCTGGCCTACATTGCCTTGGGCCAGATTATCTTTCATCCTCCTAACCACCGACGTGGAATAAAATGGCAATAAAAATACTCATCCAGTTATAAAGAAAAGCCATCTGCTCAAAGGCATGAGCGAGTGTGATTTGGTACCTTAAAATAATGTGTGTGACACCCAAAATGTACTTGTGGCCATTTGTATTAAGGCCTAATGCATTGCAGTTTATTTCAGGAAGTAGAAGGTGATGAAGGTTTTGAGGTTAACCAATCATTCAGGGTTTCAGGCCTTCACTTCATACACTGACCTAATCATCATCATCATCATCATCATCATCAAGCCCTTCAGGAGCTGGATCAGGTTTATCTGAAAGCCTGAACCTGTGCACCAGAGTGGGTCTCCAGGATTGGAGTAGAGATTGATATGTAAAATATTGCCACACTCAGTGCAGAGTCAGTGTCTATTCTGCAAGGTACATTTTATCCCACATGTTACCTCGAGATATCATATATTTTCTGAAAAGAGTGTCATTGAATATATTATAGGATAGATTTTATGTGATTCATAGCTCATATTCATGTCTTCCAACAAAATATTCTATGATAATAGATATGATAAGATATGAAATGATGCCGTATGGTATTATACCATGTGATATGTGAAATTGTATGCCCTCAGAAGTAATATAGCATAAAACAGGATACTTGACAGTATGTCCTCCAAACCCATTTGACCGATAAAGAGTTGTGTGCCTCTGTGGGTGTCTGTGTGTCTGTGTACTGAAAAGCTTTTGCCCCCTTGTTGTCCTTGTTCTCTGAAGGGTGTCATATGACCAGGGGACCTACTGCCAGGTCCTTCCGCCCTAACGCTCAGCTGGACCTGCGTCACTGAGCACTCTAAACCAGACGCTGTGACTCGGCCGTGAGCCGACAGAGACAGTGGCACGAATTCACATATGTCTTTGTGAAAAATTATTACAAAAAAGCACAAACATGGATATATTTAGTATGTAGCATAATACTATGATACTAATGATAGTATAAAGTGTAGTGATTGTCACATGTGATACACAGCAGCACAGCACACGGTGCACACAGTGAAATATGTCCTCTGCATTTAACCCATCACCCTGAGTGAGCAGTGGGCAGCCATGACAGGCGCCCGGGGAGCAGTGTGTGGGGACGGTGCTTTTGCTCAGTGGCGCCTCAGTGGCACCTTGACAGATCGGGATTCGAACTGGCAACATTCTGATTACGGGGGCACTTCCTTAACGCTTGGCCACCACTGCCCCTAGTGATATGAGTAGTGAGTAGTAGTGTTATGACATGCCCGTAGATATGGTATTACTATAATAAATCAGCAGCACAGTGTGAGGTAGTGAGAGAATAAAGTGCAGGGTGCAATACTTCAGTTAAAAGTGCAGAGTGCAGTATTGCTGTTTAGTTTGTAATGTGCCGTTTTGGAGGGAGAAAAAGTCATCTGCAGATGGTTTAAGGCTACAGACGTGTTTGAGGTGATGATGATGATTCTGGGGGCAACATATTGAGGAGCTGGACAGCCTGGGTGGAAAAGCTGCTCCTCAACCTGGCAGATCCTCTTCTGGAGGGAAAGTGTGTGAAAAGTGAAGGGCGAGGGGTGTGAAGGGTCCTGCGAGATGCTGTGTTTGTCGAATGTAGCGTAGGGAGAAGCATCCTAACGATGTTCTCACCTGTCTTCACTATCCTTTGCAGGCTCTTACAGTCAGAAGTGTTGCAGTTGCCGTACCAGACAGTAATGCAGCTGGTCAGGATGCACTCAATGGCTCCACTGTAAAATGTGGCGAGGATGGGTGGGGGAGGCTCGCCCGTTTTAGCCTCGGCAGGAAATGTAGTCTCTGTTGAGCTTTCTTGATCAATGAGGTGGTGTTGACTGTGCACGTTAGTTCCTCAGTGATGTGCACATTTTTACAGTCTCCACCACTGAACCATCTATGATGAGTGGGCTGTGGGCAGGATGTGATTTTCTGAAGTCCACAATGGTCTTCTTTGTCTTATCGACATTCAGAGACTGAAATGTAAAAGCTCCGTGTAGCTCTGGACAATGTAAGACACTTGCATACAAGGACGCATCTGCATGCATAGGGACCAAAATGATCCTCACAGGAGGAGCTGGTAGAGGCTGGAGGAGGGTTTTTTCGCTTTCTTTCTACATTCTTTCGCCACATTTTAGTTTACACAGTGAGCCACATGCAGTCAAACACTGTTGGGAGACAGCCGGGTTAAGGGCAGGTTCGTGTTGCCTCAGAGCTTTTTTTTTTAATAGGCTGTTACAGCACTGTCTGAGAATGCACGCATCTCCCTGTTCATTAAAAGTCATGGAAGTAATTACCTGCTTGGCAGCACGAAAGCACGAAAAAAAACCCCCATCCCAAACACTTATCTTGTGCAGGGCGTGAGATCGCGGCCATCAATCAGGAGGATGCTCTTTAGGAGATGAGAGTCGGGGGCTATAAACAGTCGCAGAGCATATGTTCCCTCAGACGGCTGATTTCCTGCGTGAGGGCCTGCTCTGCGACTCGAGAAGAGGCGACCTCTTCGCTGATTGGCCCCGGCCTGATGGCCCTTAATCGGAGTGTTGGCTGGATGGAGAGCTTCCTACTTGGCGGGTGGAAGAGGAGGGTGCCTGCGTTCGCCTGAAACCTGGCCACTCCACGCGGGCGCATCGGCGGGAATGTAAAACGGCACCAATTACGGGAGAGGATTACATGCTAAAGCCCTCATTATGGAACTGAAACGACGCAGCCGCGTGTTCAGCTTTAACCATATGCTAACGTTGGCCAACGCGATTCCTGCAAATTCAAGGGGGCGGGGATAAACGTTTACCATGTGCACTTGAGCCCAACAGAGTCGTAAATCTGTACAACCTGTAGCAATAACGTCAGCTTGAAATAGAAGGCAAAAACATGCCCTTGCTGATGTTTCATTATTTGAATTCCGCCCAGCTTGCCAGGACAAAAACCCCTGGAGGGTCTGGAGAATTAAAAAAAAAGTCATAAGGCATCAGAGAACCGATGAAGATATTTGTGTTGTTAAAGGAGTGATGCCATAAAAAAACGATGCATTGGTGAAACCATGACTGTTCATGGGAATCTCCAGCGACGCTTTCTTTAGAATGGTCATGTTCCCAGGGGGCCTACTAAATAAATGGGATGTGTGTGTGTGTGCGAGTCTCCGTTCGCATCCGTTTTCATATCCGAGTGCAATTCATCGGCATGATCACTTTCATCTAGATGAATCTGTATTAAATTTGCCCCCCTGGTTGTCTGTGTAGGTGTGTGTGTGAACTACTCTAAAGTGTGTACATTGAAACGTATATGTGTGTGTGTGTGTGTGTGTGTGTGTCTGCTTGCGCCTCGAACGTGAGTCTCCACTCGCTTGCAGCTCTCAGCACAGTCTAAAGTGGGTTTAATAGACCAAGATAAGATTACCTTCATGAATAGCTCTAAGTGATGAATCGGGGGGGGGGGGGGGGGGGGGTGGGTATTTATAGCACCATTGTGTCACAGAGCCTCCAATAATAGACAGACGTCTCGTCTGGAGCTGGGTGGGAATGCGGAGCCCCGAGAAGCACAGGCGCGCCGGGGGTGTAGGAATATCACAGGCGGCTTTCTGCTTATGGCAGCAGCGCTTGTCCTTTTCCTTCCTCAGCTTTTCTTCTGTCCTCAGACGGCACGGTCTTTATTTTTGTCCTGCAAAGTTTCGGTTGACCTTTAGTGACACTTTGACACCGTTAACGTCTCCCAGCTCAGTCTCGCGCGTCCTCTTCTTGTTTTTTCTACCTCAACTCATTTGTCTTTCCTGCCTGCAGCCAATCGATGGTATTGATTAGTAATGTGGAAATGTCAGGATGCTGCCGGAGTCTCTGTTTCTGATTCATAGGCCATGAAGCAGGGATTTGTGTTGACAGGCAAGCAAAAATAAATTTACCATATTTTAAAAGTGAGGGTAGCGTGTCCCGCTTCTCTTTAAAATTTTGAAAAGCAACTGTATTTTAATAGTATTAAAAATCAGTTTGTTTCATTTTCTACTTTCTAAAATCAAATTGGGAAAAGTATGTTTAATCCTATTATTTTTAAATCCTAAGGAAAGAAAAACAAGGGAATAAAAATGTTGCCAGATTTGCTCCCTCAATGCCTATTATCGGCAAGCATTTTCTTCCAAAACATCATATCCAGAACAATATCAGTTAATTATCACTTAATTATGCACTTGTTAATGGGCAAGTTGTGTTTTACACTATGCATCAGAAAGTCCAGAATGAAAACTATTCATTGGAATTACATCCAGTGGAAAGTTTCCTGTAAGGCGAAGATCAGTAATGCAAAAACTAAAAATAAAAGGACAGAAATACTATGTACTTTAGTCAGAGAGACAGAAAAAAAACTTTGGTAGGTTCACTCAATGGTTCATTCCTTCATATAAAGTTTCTTGTCGGCAATGAGTGATGTGAACTGGTGGAGAATGTGCTTTTGGGTTATGTAATGCACCTCTTCCAGCGCGCACTCTTCTTAATATGGGCATATCGGTTTCGTGCAGTGAACAAGTAGTACGGCCTTTGTACCACATGAACAGTTTTCCCCTAAGGGTAAAGTACCCAAGTGCACACACACACACACTCGGCTGTGGCACAGTAATGTCGCAAGGTTGGCTAAAGTTTAAATAGACAGCTTGGAAGTGTTCCACAGTCAGTGACACCCTGTTAAGTGAGACGTCGACCCATTGCTCTGCTGACAGACGTTTATTGGGTGCAGGAACAAGGCTTGCGGAAGGGCATTAGCGCTCTTCCCCATCTTTTACTGGGCTGCCCGACCCGCGCCAGCTCACTGTATTGTCTCAACGTCTCCTTTTCTGTTAAAGAGAATCAGCACCACATGTTGCAGACAGCTTGAAAAGTGTTCATCTTTAGCTTTGTGTCAATTCACGGTTTGCATAACGTGTTTTCTTGATTAGATATCGTGACATGTTTGCACGTGGATCCTAGGAGGACTCATTTTTGTGTGTATTATAATAGAACATAATATGTGCAAAGAGGCATGATATATGTAAAGACTCAACTCATGTGGTCATCGACCATCACAGCAGTGATTCTGAAAGTGAAGTGATAGTGAAGTGATTCTCTTTTATTTGTTCATTCAGGAGCATTTTACAGATGTGCTTTTGCTGACACTGCTAGATCCTTGGCAGCACGTGAAGGATGGACCAGGGTCACTGCCTGTCCAGGAACAGAAGGGGGAGGTACAAGGTGTGGGACTCTGATTTATTATAATCAGAGGAGTGCGGAGGAAGCCGCACAGCCCAGCCACTTCCCGGATTAACTCCTCAGCCTATATTTATCACCTTTATTAAGTGCTCAGTCTCGCTGTAGAACACTGTCGCTCTGGTCACCATTTTTAAAAACTGGGAGATATTGTGCTGCAGAGGGTGGAGGGATTTTACAACAGCGGTTACAATGAAAAACTTTCTGAATCTCTCCTTCGCACATCGTGGATGCAGGAACCTGCCACTGATGGAGCTGCTCAGCATCATCAGAGTCTCCTGCATGGGGCGGGAGATGTTTTTCAATAGGGATGACAGCTTAGCCACCGTTCTCCTGTCGCTCACTGCCTCCACTGGGTCCAGAGGGCATCCTAGAACAGAGCTGGTTCTCCGAATCAGCCTGTTAAGCCTCTTTCTGCTCCAGCAGACCACACCATAAAAGATGGTATATGCCACCACAGAGTCTAAAAGGTTATCAGGAGCGGCCCCTGCCCTCCAAAAGACCTGAGTCTCTGCAGCAGGTACATCCTCCTGTTTTTTTATATATATATATAGAGAGCATTTGTCTCGTCCAGTCCAGCTTGTAGTTTAAATGAACACCAAGTTTCCTGTATCTCTCCACAAGCTGTCCAGACCCTGAATGTTCAGTGGTTGCGGTGGAAGATGTTGGTGCCTGCTGAAGTCTACCACCACCTCGTTAGATTTCCCAGTGTTGATCTGGAGGTAGTTCTTCTGGCACCAGTCCAGAAACAAGAATGTGAATATATAGGCAGAAGGTGGATTTATAGGCCATTTTGCAAACTACCCATAAATCAGGTGTAGTAATAAGATGAAGAAATAGACATGGGATCAATATAAAATGTTAAATCAAACATAGGTCAAGGACACAATACTATTGCAAATATTCAAAAGTACCAAATGTATGAGGCAGCCGCTATGCAAGTACACATTGTGTAAATAGTCAATAGACAGCAAATGCCCCATTGAATCCTGCTTCCTCCAGGTTAAGGTTAGGTGAATTGCTGGTGATAGATTGTCCCTGGTTTGTGACACTGATGGCCTGGTGGCTCGTGGATGGTTCTTGGCTGTAAAGGAAGTTAATGGATGGAGGTTTTAGAGTATTTAGTGTATTCAGCTCCAAAAGTTCAAGGTTATATCCATTGCTGGATTTTCAGACAATGCAACAATCAAGGAAGAGGAGCGCTTTTACAGAAAGAACCATGATTGCTGATTTAAAAAAAAAAATTCTCTTTTTTTTTTTCCATTCGGGGTGTGACGCAGTGCTGAAATATTCATGTGAATGTAAACTCTGTGTTGCATGTCATGATAGGCTGACTGGATTGCGAGGGCTGGAAATAGCTCCCATTAGTCACCACCTACTCGCACGCCTGCAGCTGACCCCCACATCTGCTGATAAGGCAACTTAATTTTATATTTCGCTTCAAATATACATGCAGTTTTCTGAGGAAGTTCAGGGAGGCAGTTGGGCCGAGTGACGCCTCTCCACCCCGTTAAAATGACTCAACCCCCACTTATGCCGTCAAGCAGGCTGTAAACATGAACACGGTTTCCACATTCTGTGTTTGCATGAGCCATAAATGTGAGGTTTTACCGCACACTTGAAAGGAGTACTACAGCGCATGTAGTAAGTTTGGCTAAACTTTCCAGTCAACAATGTGAAAAAGGCTTTTTTTTTTTTTTGTTCTCTGTGTGAAAATTGTTCTCTCAATTTTAGCAATATTTTAGCAGAGTACAGCCCCGAACGATATTTCTAATGGAGCTCTTAACATTATCATGCTTTCACAATTACCCTTTATTGATTTAATTTGGTAGGTTGTATTGACTGCATTTCCAGATATGATGAGTGGGATACCTAACTGGTATTTATTTGCATTTGTATTTCTTACTGCAATGCAGTATATATGCATACTGATTTTTTTGTTTCTTACCGTGATACACAGCACACGGTGCACAAAAAAATATGTCCTCTGCATTTAACCATCACCCTTAGTGTGCAGTGGGCAGCCATTACAGGCACCCGGGGAGCAGTGTGTGGGGACGGTGTCAGTGGAACCTTGGCGGCTCTGGATTTGAACCGGCAACCCTCTGATTACGGGTCTGCTTCCTTACCAGATAGGCTACCGCTTAAATGCAGAGGACGCATTTTGTTGTGTCATCATGTGCTGTGCTGCAGTGTTTCACAATAACTCTACTTCATCTGTGCAAAGGTTATGTTCTCTGAGCCCTGACATTTGGAGATCTGAAGGAGATCTAAACCTTAGTTTAAACAAAAGTTAATGCGTGTTAGTGTGAGCGTGCTCATATTATCAGGCCTTTGAAAGATTTATAAGGCTCCTAAGCGCTCTCCTGCGGCCTGATTGGATGGCATGCCAACATGGTGTCATGGCTGACTGCTAACAAGAATGACCTTCAGGTAGAGGCAGAAAACAGCGGGCGGAAAAGACACACACAGTCTGGTTCTCTCACAAAACCAGAACAGATCCCACATCATCCCACATCCCACAGCCAGCCCTTCAAAATATGCATGGCTATGGGCACATGATGATCAATCAATCACCGAAACACATTCATTAAAATACTCACAATATACAAATTGTTGATTAAAAAAAGTTAATACGATGTCAGATCTCTAATCCTATATTTGGGTCACGTAATTGCCATGTGTTTTTAGCTTGTAGTTAATGCAAAAAAGATCGCACATTCAGCCAGAGAGCGAAGTGTAATCAGTCACTGTTATTGGTGCCATGTCATGTGGCGACTTACAAAATACAGAGCTTTGCCCTTGGTTCGACACACAGTTTCTGGGAAAGGCCTTGTCCTTTCAGCACAGTTCTCGGCTTTTGTGGGTATGTGTTTTTGATCTATTTTTAGTTTTAGTCGGAGAGAGAGAAAAAAAACATGATGGATGTAATTATGTAATTTGGTTCACTGCTTCACGGTCTGCTTTTTTTAGAGCTGTTCTGTATGACGATATTATAATCATGTTATATCTGCGGTTATGAAAACTAATCTGTTACACCATGTTCAACTTCTTGAAAGCTGGAACAGTTCCTAATGTCACATATGGCACTAAGTGAGGCCCATCAGAGGGCTGTCAGTACAACATCTGTGTGCTCTGGATTGATGTCAGTGTCATAAGCATTTAAGTGTACAAACAACACAAAAAAAAAGCCCTTGTTGCCACAAGCAATCAGTTTTATCAAATGGGCTGCATGGAAAAATAAACTGACTGAAACAAAAAATGAAACAGGAAATGGAAACTACGACTAAGACAACCATAGAAAAGCTTAGATATTAAACTTCACAAGCAGATATGGAAAACATGGGGTTTGCAGGACGTAAAGGAAAGTAAGAGTGAACAAGACTCTCTATAAAACCAAAACTATTAATATATTAAGACAAGAATTTTAGCAACTAATTCATTCATTGACTTTGAATTTATTATTTGATCTAACATGAAGGAATTGAAAATTACCTGGAACATTCAATTCATTACTTTTCCACGACAAAATGTCATCAAATAAAATTCCTAATGACAATCAGATTATCGTCATCATTTTTGTGCTTATGGGAAATGGATTAAACTCGATTCATCCTACATCTGCTCTTTATTTACCAAAGCGTGGAAGGCGCTTCATTTGAAACAGTGTGTGACGCAGCATAATACCGTGACCTGTTTGAGGGGGAATTATTATAGTAATCCCCTCCCTCTATTTCCGCCGGCCGCGGGTGGCACAGTGCCCTGCACTGGCGTGTGTTTAGAATGCCGTGGGGAGGGAGGGGTTTTGGGTTGGTTGTAGTTAGGGGGCTTGGATCAGTCTCCTGCTCAAATGCTGTCGCCAGGGTGATGTGCAGAATTGGGGACAGGCCTCACGGCTGTCGGATGGTGGTCTGCCTGGAGTCAGCGCATCTGCTACCTTCACCAGGCAAGCTTGACTTTTTGCGCCATGAGCGTTTGGTGTTGGGCCGAGAATGGATTATAAGTATAATTTGGATACATCTGCCTACATGTTTTACATACAGTACAGGCCAAAAATGTGGACACACCTTCTCATTCGATGTGTTTTCTTTATTTTCTTGACCATTTACGTTGGTAGATTCTCACTGAAGGCATCAAAACTATGAATAAACACATGTGGAGTTATGTACTTAACAAAAAAAGGTGAAATAACTGAAAACATGTTTTATATTCTAGTTTCTTTGCTCTGATTCCTGCTTTGCACACTCTTGGCATTCTCTCGATGAGCTTCAAGAGGTCGTCACCTGAAATGGTTTTCCAACAGTCTTGAAGGAGTTCCCAGAGGTGTTTAGCACTTGTTGGCCCCTTTGTCTTCACTCTGTGGTCCAGCTCACCCCAAACCATCTGGATTGGGTTCAGGTCCGGTGACTGTGGAGTCCAGGTCTCCACTTTTTGTTAAGTACATAACTCCACATGTGTTCATTCATAGTTTTGATGCCTTCAGTGAGAATCTACCAATGTAAATGGTCATTAAAATAAAGAAAACACATCGAAAGAGAAGGTGTGTCCAAACTTTTGGCCTGTACTGTATTTGTATTTACACAGTTGTTGTGTCAGCCTTGAAAGTAATGAGCCTGTTCTGCAGGGTTTTGTGTTGTATCTGGAGCTGAAATGGTGGATTTTTTTTACCTGAAATAGTGGAATCTTCTGTGCCCTTGTTATAAAATATTTCTATCTTGTTATTGCCCATCATGGGCATGCAACTGCATTGCAGTATTGTGTGAGAGAATGCAAAACCATGAGGAAATGGTGAGGAAAACAGGATGTAAAAGCACAACGTCCCAAGACAGGGGATTTAATACCAAACGACAGCCAGACAGAGAACAGACACACACAGGGCAGCTTCAAACATGCATACACAGGTCAGAACAATCTAGAATCATGGGAACACAGGATGAACATGAAACTCCACATCAAAATCCCAAACTGGAATATCCCTGGATCCTGACAAAAACTGTTGGGAGGGAATATGAAACAAGGAAACACAAATGTTAGGGAGGATTGCAAGGAAACACAAAACTAATGCTAGTTTAGTGATATCAGATGAATACAAATGCCCAAATGAGCCTTACGGTAACAATAAATATGCAATTTTAATCTAATCCTATTGCAGAAGAGAAGTGAGTTGAAGCCTCGTGGTGACTTCATTCCTGTTGATCATGAGTTCCGTCACCTTCTGTGAAACCTTCTCTGTTTGTGTGTTATTGTGAACACACATTAGTATGTACCTGCTTTAAGGACTCTCCAAGGTCCTGAAATCCTTACTACACAAACACACACATAGATGTAGATCATCACAACATTTCACACGTGATGTTATGTTTTTAGAGCTACCACTTTCGCAGACTGTAATGCGGGTTATAATGATGGCTCCCCATACAGCACAGGTCCACTAGAATAAAATCCGTCCAGCAGGGAACGCTGCTTCACACCAAGGGACAGAGCTGTGAAGAACTTTCTAAATGTTGCAGGTATTGTTGATGCAGCAAGGATCTTGGTAATTGTCAGGCTGAGAAAATAAGATATATACGACTGGGCTATGTGTTGTGGCTTAGATTACATATGTGTGTGTGTCACACAACACACACACGTCATGGTGTGACATATGTCCTAGCAGTTAAGGAAGCGGCCCCATAATCAGAAGGTTGCCGGTTCGAATCCCGATCCACCAAGGTGCCACTGAGGTGCCACTGAGCAAAGTGCCGTCCCCACACACTGCTCCCCAGGGCGCCTGTCATGGCTGCCCACTGCTCACCAAGGGTGATGAGGTGATTTTGATGAGAGAGGACTATTAACTTCAGGGGCAATATTGGGTTTAAAGGTATAAAAGTGTTACATAGTTGTTACCACGGTTCTCGGAAGTTTATTTAAGACATGCATGAGTGAGATGGAGTGATGCCATCACACAGCCTGTGTGGTTATTCAAATGCGTGACTGGCAAAGCAGGAATCTGCCCAGTGCCCACAGGGTGGCACTGGCTCGGCACCACACCTTGGAACTTCAGCTGTGCCAGCAGGAGACTAGGGAGCTCACAGCACTGGGGTGAGCAGGTACAGAGAGAAAGGCACCATATTATCCTCATAGCTCCTACTTATTTGTAATATTTGCCCAATTCTGAAGTGTAAAAAAGAAAATGGATTAATACACAAGTTGTCACATTAGATACATTTTTCAAAATAGGAAGGTTCTGATCTGACCAAAGGGATAAATTCACCTCACTCATGTCGTACAGCTCAGGTCAAAGTCAAGTCAACAACTAATTTTCGCAAAAAAGCGATCAGATATTCGTAGTACCACAGATGTCTCTTTTTCCCCAATTCTCCACAGCTAGTGATGGTTTCCATGCAGGAAAAATGGTCAGGAATAACAAATAAGAAATGTTTCAATTAAGAGCACTAGGTGGCAGCCTTGTGCACGAGCTGCCTGGTGGATTTTACAGAGGGAAATATAATAATAATAATAATCCATGTCCGTGTTCCTCCACATCCATTGCTTTCCCAGGTCAGCAGCAGGATGGTGGGATCCGTCATTTGCTGGCTGAGACTGGTGTTTACCAGTGGGCTGTTGCTGTAGTGGCTGTAAGTGTGCTGGAAAAATCTATAAACCGTCAAGTGTTGAGGCTGCTGATGTCCATCAAAGCGAAGCATCAGCTGACATGGTGTGAGCAGCTGGTTACAGCTGTGCTGCTGTCTGCAGGCTCTGTGTATGTGTGTGTGTGTGTGTGTGTGTGTTTTTCATCTAAATGAGGACAAATTTCTGATAGGAGTCTGTACTCATAAGTACAGACCATTCTGTGAAATTTGAGAGACATCTTGCCTGGTTCTAATTAGGGCTGCGTGGTATAAACAGTATGCAATATAAATTTAGCCAATGGGAGAGAATTTGATTATGCCGGCCTACCGGTATTATGCCAGCCTAATATCCGCTCCTTGCAAAAATGATCGTGTCACCTGTGCGAAGCGAAGAGCCATTAGTTCCGGGCTGGATGTTTAAGGCCTTAAATATCATTCAAATGACTAGTAATCCTTAAATATTTCATTCAACCTGTCAGTAATCTGCCGGTCACTGCAATTGTGTACTATTTTATAGATTTATGGGTAATGTTTTGCATGTCAGATTTACAACTGAATACAGAAAATCAAAAAATAATTATGTGATCAGTCGCATCATACAAATACCTGGCATTTATGGGTGTGACAGAAAGTCCACTTTCAGTAGAATTGGGCAGATATTGTTTTATCTGGTATACAGTTATGCTATGTGTTGATGTAAAAAGTTTATTGTACAATGAGTTGGACAGTCTACAGATAAATTTATTTTGCAATATGAATTGTATGCCATATCTCAGAGCCCTAGTTCTAATGCAACACATTGACAACCATGTATGCAAGTGTTCGGATGCAGCTCCACTGGAGGGAGAGAGGAGATTTACCTTCAATCTTCCACTTCCTCTCGATCTCCTTTGCCATTGTAATTTGGGGAATTCATGGCATACAGCCCCAGACAGCCAAGGTTAATTGCGTTTTAAGAATGGGCACGATGACAAATTATGAATTGTAGACACTGTGTCCTTGAAGTTCACACATGTACACACACACATGCACTCACACATGCTAATCTATGAAACCTTGGTACAGAAAGCTATCTTTTTATAGCCTGTGTGGTTTTACAGGCTACACATTTAAATAGCTTTAAATAGCCTGTGGTCTTATTGATGGTTATTCTGTAGATGAAGCAAAGAAAGTTATGTTAGCATTTAAGTAAGGACTGAATTAAATGGCTTTGTAGAGACATACATAGGCATCTAATTTTCTTTCATGTATTGAACAGCTGTTAACTGTTCATTTGTGACGGCTTTCATGAATATGCGAGAGCTCGATTGTTTGGTGTGCCTGATGCTCTGATTCTGTGCACCTGATGTTAAGGGTATACATGTAACCTCATTGTGTCTAATCCTGTTTATGTGAGTCATGTGATTGTGTCCTTTTTTCTGCCCTGTACTGCCATTGTGACACCGATACATAATACCCGTCGCCAACTTTGTTATTATTATTACAGTCTTGACCATCATTTTCAGATATAAGGTGAGTACCGCCTGTGACATTTGGTTTTCTTTGTCATCGGTTTGTAGAGACCCCAGAATATATGAATGTGAAAGTCTATTGTACTGTTTCTGTCTGGACTGAATCACAAATGAACACTTAAGGTTTTGTCAATCAGAATGTTTACTTGAATATAATAATTGTAAAATTAACACACACACACACACACACGCAAGCATGCTCTCATTGTCACCACACACATCTCTGTGCTTCATGTTCTTGTTGTAGATGAAGGCTGCCAGGGTCATGCATTATGCTGTCGGGAGTGCGTGTAAGATAAAGTGCTTGTAAGATCCTGTGGATGATCTGTAACGTTCCTGCGCTTCCTGAGCCCCTCGGTGTGGAGTAAACACACTCCTCATCACCACGGCCCGTCTGGCATCCTCGTCCTCCTCAGCCTCTCGTTAGTAAACGCTGGAAAAGCTGACTGCTGTTTCCACTTCCATCTGTCACGGTTGCCGGGGTCTCTTAAGCACCGTGGCCACGTAACCTCAGTTTAATGGTTACCCCCACATCTGCCTGTCTCCCTCTCTCTCTCTGGCCCTTGAAATTCCATCAGTGTGTTGCAATCAGAGTCTAATAACTAAATGTTTCACAGAACATGATTAGAAAACGTTAATTTTGTAACGTTAATTTTGTTAGGATCTCACCACTTTTCTCTAATGTAAACCTACATTGGATGATCTGGCCTTTGCAGGATGTTTAGCAAAATGTAAAAAGTGGAACAAAAAATTTTTGTTACAAGTTCTACACTTTACAAAAAACAAGGTTACGAACCTCTACAACCTTAAGATAACTGTGTGGAACACAACAACAGACAGTTCAGATTCAGCAGAAAGGAATAATATTTTTCAAAATTCCCACAGTTTGACGTCAATGAATTGGGAATGATCAGATGGGAATATGCTATCTTTTCATGTGTTAATTATCACAGCTCCGTCCAACCAGACGACAAGTCTAATGTACTCTCTAACGATCAGATCCTGTCCCAGGGACTAAACCAAGGAGCTCAGAATAATCTTCAATAGCGAGACAATCCCTAGAAACATAATGAAAGCTATTTAAAAACAATAATGTCTGAGCCGTTAGGGGGATTAGGTTTTAATAAAGGCGGTTGATAATGAGAGTTCTGGACGACCCTTCCTATATTTTCCAGCTCGGGGTCAACAACAACACTACACTAAGCCCTGTGCAGTGGAACCAAGTATTCCATGTTCCTCATCCAGGTCTGTGTTTGTCTTTCATTTGTGGAACAGAGGATGGCAGAGGATTGGAGGTCAAACCACAGAGAGGACTTTGTGATTGCAGGTTCTTTCCTGGCTTCTGCTGGTCATCTATGTTTTTTTTGTCTTGGTACACTCACTGCGTCTCTAATCTCTTTAAATGTGACTGAAAATGGTGACCTTTACATTGAACAGTCAATGCAGGACCAAAGGTAGCATCCCTTTGCCCTACCACTTGGCCCAACCCCATCTTCTCTTTTACTCAATTTGGAGTCTGCATCCATCTCTTTCACACCTTGGATTGGCTACATGTAAGACCATTTTCCACAGAAATCGTGCACAATAAAACATAATAAAGTTCAAACAGAATCTGTAGGAGCCTATATACTTCATGTTAGCTATGACAGAGAGAAAGAGGAACAGGGAGATGGGTGTGGATCTTAAATAAAACAAACCTGCAGACTCCCATAGCCAATAAAAGGAAAATCTATTTTAATTACTGGAAAAACATATTTGTTGCAGAACTTTTCCTGTTGTGATTAAGATCTAGTGCATGGGTCATCACCCCCATTACAATAATGAACGATGGAATATCTTGTAGAAGAATGGTTTTCATTCCTTCATTACCAAGGACTGGACAATCAGTGAGGAGAACATGAGATGTTCTGTTGGCATACGTTGTTTAGTGTTATGGATCAGCCGCAATTGTTCATCCTTTCAACTGTTCTGCAGTCGACAAAACTAGAGCATCAGACCTCTCCAAGAACCTCGGTTTGTTTCTCTTCTCTTCATCTGGAACATACAGTATCACCGGTTTATTTATCAAAGTTCAGAGCTCATTTTCTCTTCAAATAAGCTAAAGTGAGAAAATCCCCCCCCCCCCCCCCCCCCCCCACAAGATTAAAGTCCCCGGCAAGGGCCCCAAACAAACAAACAGAGTGCGAGGTGGGACACTGCCAATGTCATCTCCTCACACTCGCATTGTAATCCTTTTATTCGTGTGTTTGACAGCTGCTCTGCTGGCCCATGGCCTGATGGGAGCTCACACCAAGGGATGCCATCCTTGCTCAGTAGAAATTCATCATTATATGTAGCGCAGCTCATTGGTGGACATTGACGATGATGGATGAGAAGGAGGATGCAGGCCTGGATGAAGGAGCCCACTAATAGCAGTATAAGCAGTATGCGATAAACAGTTTGCAGTAAAGCTGAGCTAGTTGCAAAACTAATAACTTGCAATGGAGCTAATGCAGTCTAGCTTTTATTATGGTAAAGTTTGGGACTGGGCTAAGTGGTGGCTCCAATGCATCATCAACCCATGATTTGTAGGGTGATATTAGCCTAATGGTTAAGAGACCCGCCTATTAGCCAGAAGACCACAAAGGCACAAGTTTAAACACCACTACTATTGTGTCCCAGAACAAGACACTTAACCCTGAGTTGCTCAATGGGGACTGTCTTTGTAAATACTGATTAATAAATGCCATAAATGTAAATGCAAATGTTGATTTACACCCCGGCAAAAGAATCCTGAATGCCTGAATTGTTGTAGTAGCCTAGTCGGTAACACACTCACCTATGAACCAGAAGACCCAGGTTCAAATCCCACTTACTAACATTGTGTCCCTGAGCAAGACACTTAAACATTGATAAATGTCATAAATGTAAATGCAAATGTTGATTTACACCCCGGCCAAAGAATCCTGAAACCAAAAATGTTGAAAAAATGTTTACTGTTGTAACTCCACAATACAGTGACTCAAAGTTCACAGTCTTTTCTATGAATTTCATTTACATTCTAACAGTCCTAGTACCTGTGACCCTCTACAAACACTTATTCGATCTGTAATGTTCTCTTGCATATATGCATATGTATCGATGTGTTTTTGTTGGTTTCTTGCCATTTTTTGTCTTCTCTGCCAGTGTGTTTGTGTGTGCGTATGAACTCGTGTCCTCACACAGCTATGAGTGCGCTGTGTGTGGAGATAGCGATCGTCTCGACGTTCCGTAAACATCTCTGTTCCCGGCAGTGACCGAGCGTGGTCTTACTGCAGGACTCCTACGTGCCAGCTGCCATGTAACACCTCTGTTAATGTTCTACTGGGCGCAGCAGGCCAGACCCCTCACCTGCTCAGAAGGCCCTCTGAGAAGACGTCCAGCAGGGAGGTGTGTGATTCTGGCCCACTGTGTCCTTGACAAAGACCTGTATCTACAATCATTTTTTTGCTAGTTGCTGCAATCAGTATCATCAGATACAAAGTCAGTCTACAGCACACTCACTTTATTAGAATATTATGTATGTAGATTTATGAACAAAATGATTCCTAAATACATCTGAATGTGGACATGGACAGTTGTGAATTGATTCAAAAATGTCAAAATTGATTTTCTAAATGTTAATTGTTGACAATGCAGAAGGGAGAACTCAGAAGTGCAGGAGTGCAAATAAAAATAGAAAGCGCTCATATTCCAACTACACCAGCATCAGCTCTGCAGGTAGTGCTTAGTGGACTCATATTCACAAATGGTCGAGAGGACCATTTGCTGGCTCGAAAAGCCAAGGCCGGCCCATTTTCCACTGCAGCAGAGCTCCTCAAGACCTGGTCACCTGAGGTCCCTGTGTCAACCAGAACAGTTTGTCGGATTCTGTCTCGAAATGGCCTCCTTGGTTGAATCAGTGCGCAGAAGCCAGCACTAAACAAAAGACAATTGAAAAAACATGTGGCATTTGCCAAGGCCCACTGCCTGCTAAAAGGATGGACGATGGAAAAGTGGCAGAAGGTGGATTTTTTCAGATGAATCAGATGTTGCAGGAGACCTACTGGAGCCAACATGGATCCGAGATTCACCAAGAAAACAGTGAAGTTTGGTGGCTGAAAAATCATGGTCTGGGGTTACATCCAGTATGGGGGTGTGCGAGAGATTTGCAGGCTGGAAGGCAACATCAATAGTCTGAAATAGCAAGAAATCTTAGCTACCTTTTATATTCCCAACCATTAAAGAGGCCAAATTCTGCAGCAGGATGGTGCTCCATCACACACTTCCATCTCCACATCAAAGTTCCTCAAGGCAAAGAAGCTCAAGATGCTCCAGGATTGGTCAGCCCAGTCACCAGACATGAACATCATTGAGCATGTGTGGAGTAGGATGAAAGAGGAAGCATGGAAGACGAAACCAAAGAATATTGATGAACTCTGGGAGGCATGCAAGACTGCTTTCTTTGCTATTCCTGATGACAATAAATTGTTTGAATCCTTGCGAAATAGCAGGTGTTTCTACAAAATAGATAAGCGACAAGACTTTTGTCAGGGACTGTATTTTGTGGTTCATTTATAAATGCAAATCAAGAAAAATACAGGATACATTTGCATTTACGGCACTTATCAGACACCCTTATCCAGAGTGACTTACAATCAGTAGTTACAGGGACAGTCCCCCCCCTGGAGCAACTCGGGGTTAAGTGTGGTGCTCAGGGGCAGAATGGTATTAAGTGAGGTTTGAACCTGGGTCTTCTGGTTCATAGGCGAGTGTGTTACCCGCTAGGCTACTACCACCCTACCACCCAAAAAATACAAGAAGTAGCCATTTAATCATCTCACCACAGCCATCTGAACTGTAACTGAATTGAATCATGAGGTACCAAGAGATTTGCACTCATTGTATTTAACAAGTATTTGAGTATTTTGCTCTCCATTAACTCATATTCTGAAATTAGCCCTTTTCTCAGCAGCGTCTAACTAGATATGGCATCCACTGAGACTGCAGTTCTGCACCAGAATTGGGCCTTTATGTTCACATCTCATCATGTTCATGTTAACATGATTATCATATTTTAGAGTCTTTATGTAGATATAATAATATATTTGTAAAAATTCAGCAGTGTCTGAGACAGGGGGCGCGTGCTGCTCTGAGATGTGCCCTGCCTGTTCCCAGCTCCCTGCTTAATGTGCCTCCTGTCCGATCTACCAGCAAAGACCAACAGCAAAGAGGCAAGTAGCAACGCTGTCAAATATGGACTCATAAATTCGAGTGGGGGTAAACTTATGCAAGGCTCGTAATCCCTCACGGAAAAGCAAATCCAGGCACTTAGTCGATTCGCCCAGCCCCCAAGACGCATTTATTTAAGGAAACGGTTTAATCCAAATATACGTCCCCAGTTTTGTCATCTGGTGTGATGCATTATGTAAGGGCCTATTTATGCGCCGACCCCCACTCCAAGCAGCCGCTGCCTCTTCCCCGGGTTCATTCATTATTTAATATCATGATTGGCCACGTTGTACGATTGCTGCTATTCATAGCGTCTGCCGCCACCTCCCTGTAGGTCCCTGCTTTATTGCTGGTAATTTGCTGATGGACAACAAAGTGTTTGGGATCAGCGAGCACTATTAGTGCTGGAATTATAGCTGTCAGCGATCAAGAAACAGCATCTCGGTGGATGCCCGTTTGTTTTTGTCTGCTTTGCCTCATCCAACCTGGTTTTACTGTAATTACTACAGACAAAAAGATATTTGGTGGGTCAGTCTGAAATCCTGTATAAAGCAGAGTTAATCCCATTGGAATTGTCCATAATCCAGGCAAAATTGGTCCTAATCCTGTTTAGACGGGTGCTGGATCACATTTTTTCGTGACACGCAGTGTGCAATGACACCTCACCGCCTGGCACACAGTCGCCAGGGTGACAGCTACGATTTGCCAAGAGCCATTCACTGTCAAGGTCATGGCAATGACCTTGATAAACCTGTCTAGACCATTTTATACGGTAATAGCGCTCGCTGCATTCAGCATCCTCTGACACACACACACACACAAAGTAAACCTTTCAGATGTTCTTTGTTGTGGCAGATGTGACTGAAAGTAGGTGAGTGCTCTTTGTTTGGAGTGGACAGTGGACTGGAAGGTGTGAATGAAAGACAGATTGCAGGGTAACACTCAAATTGACTGTTGAAGCAGGTGCTGCAAGTGCAGGCGATGGTGGAGCCACTCCGTCTATCTGTGTGTTAGGGCTGCCATGAAATATTGATACATTTTATTTGATGTATTTATTGGCATGTTATTTTATGAATTAAACATGTTGAATGAAAACTTTCCAAAGAGAATTTTGCTCTCGTTTGCATGTCACTGAATAGAAATGAGCCTTTGTAATTGACATTTAGTCATTAAATGATCAGATCTTTCTCAATGTCATGAAAAAGACATGAATACTATGTCTAGTTGGCCAAACAGAATTGTGGAATAACAGCATTTGCATGGTTTACATTTACATTTAAGGCATTTGGCAGACGCCCTTATCCAGAGCGACTTACAAGTGCATGTTTGGTTTGGTAGAGGATCGATATGATCGATTCCAAGCAAAGAAAACATGTATTGTATACTTGAGCTCAGTGTTGCCAGATTGGGTAAATCTGATTATGATAGCAATGCTAGTGCAGAATAGGTATTGTCAGTTTTTGTGAGTGTCTTGGTGACACTAATTCTACTAAATTTGTGACTGTGATGTACTGACGGGAGTGGTTTTAAATGATTTAGAATGAGGAAGCAATGATAAAAAACATTTAAGTGACACCAACAACAGAGGGTGTGTAATCCTGTAAATCCTGATATACTTGATGTGACATTAGGTTAAACATGTGCTTAAATTTTACTGTTGAGTTGGTAATTTTGTGTAGTCAACATCTAACCGTAAATTATCTGCTTGTCTTGTCTGCACCATTACACTGCTCTTAAGCCCAGATAGTATTGGTTCTTGCGTCACTGATGTAGTACAAAAGTAGATATATTGCCATTATAAATATTTTACAGCAACACTGCAGCTGGTTCTTTTTGAGTTGGGGACAGCAGATGCCTTTGGGGACCATATAGTATTGTCTCTAGACTGTTGCAAGACACTCAGGGCACTAGGTTGATGAATAAAATGCTGCTGGAGACTCTGTGTGCCATTATTTGTCAAGAATGCAAGTGTGTTTTGGTGTGCAAGTGTGTGTTTTGCTACTGTACAGTCATGATTATGAAGGAATGGGTCGCGATCAGTCAGGATTTGGCCCAGAAGTTGATTGACAGGTCTTGAAAAAAAGGTCCAACACCGCAAAAAATATTTACTCTTTGCATAAACTTGATGTAATTGCCAATAAAAGTCTTTGAAACGTATAAAATGCTTGTAATTATCCTTCAATACACCACAGGAACAACTGAAACAACTGTAACTTTTGGCCTTGGCTGTAGCTTGTGTTGTTCTGTGGAAGCATTTTAGGAATTGAGTGATGACCCTGTAGCACCACCCTTTTTTTACATTACCCAGTATCCCAAAGAGAAATGGTAGTTTGGGCACTTGTGTAGTTACACACATACAAACACACACACACACACTGGCTTATGTCGTCAGCTGTTATTGCTTGTTGGCCTGTAAGCTCTTCGTATGCGTAGGTTCTCTTGTGCCAATTTCTTTTTTCAGCTCTTTGATCATAGTGGGTTTGTTGGATCTTAAGGACACTCTGGGCAGTGGCACAAGCTGACCCAATTACAGCTGCACTGGCAAGATCCTTGTTTACTTGCCACTTTATTAGGAGCTGAACTGCAGCACAGGTTCACCCCTACCAACATCCAACACCATCCATGGATGAATGAAGTGGGTCTACAACAATTTTCACCGGGCATTGCAGCGGGCAGACCCTCCCCCGGCCACCTGCAGGAGAGACACATTTTTAAACATGGCAGCAGGCGAAAGCAACTCCAGCGTTAATTCTGCAGCACCAAGCCTGCTAGAACATGTGAAAAAGCAAGAGGACTGTCTGGAAGCATTTCAGATATCAACCAGGTAAACAGGGAAAAAAACATTACAAATAATTGTTAGTTTTATTTATTTATTTAGTTGGTCATTTATTTACATTTACATTTACAGCATTTATCAGAGGCCCTTATCCAGAGCGACTTACAATCAGTAGTTACAGGGACAGTCCCCCTGGAGACACTCAGGGTTAAGTGTCTTGCTCAGGGACACAATGGTAGTAAGTGGGATTAGAACCCGGGTCTTCTGGTTCATAGGCGAGTGTCTTACCCACTAGGCTACTACCACCCTTATTTATTTGTTTTTATATATTTAATTTAAAGGAAAGGGCTGGGAAGGAAACACTTTGTGTGTGTGTGTGTGTGTGTGTGTGTGTGTATATGTATGCATGTATGTATGTATGTGTGAGTGTGTATATATATATATACACACACACACACATTATATGTATGCATGTATGTATGTATGTGTGAGTGTGTGTGTGTATATATATATACACACACACACACACACACACACACACACACACACACACACACACACATCATGAAAAGGTTACCCTGAAGTGAGAGAGTGATAGTGAATGGTAGGGAGGGAACTGAGTTGAGTTGAGTGAGTGACTCATTCCTAGAAGAAACTGAAATGTGATTTTATGTACACAGAACAGAACTCGTGAGGGGAAACCTGTTCCTCTGTGTCTTTCAGGACGCATAAGTGTCAGCCTCATCTGTCAATCACGCTTCTCATTTAGAAGCGAGTGTCTCTGGAAGCGAGTGCAAACCTCAGAAATCGCGGCGTGTTCCTTGTTGTATGTCAACAAGGTCTGATCCACAAAGGACATAACAGTATTGGAAAAGGCCTTTTTTATTCTTCACGCTGGTAGAAATTGTGTTGGAGAGCTTTTTCGGTTTTGTCGGCAGTTGTGTAATGATGGTACTCAAGCATCTAGTGAGTGGCACCCCATGGGAAATTTGATGACTATAATCTTTCGGGAAACGCAAGCTGTGACAATTTACTGTTGGCTTCATATGAAATGGGTTTTGGTTTCATGCTTTATCTTATCTTTTATCTGTTGAAGCCTTTTTTTTTTTGGTCATATTCAAAGGCTTTTTCGATGAATCGCCGCAACCCAAATAAACATTTATAAAAAAATGTGCATATTGTATTAACCGATTATCTCATTTTAAAGTTAATTCTGAAAATGTGTGTGTGGGTTACTATAAGCTAACATTGAGGACAGACAGAAGTACTACCTAAAATGTAACAAAAGTACACTACCTGTTAAATTTGTAATAATATTGCATGTCGTGAAAAGTGTGAAGGAGTTAAAATTAATCCTTCGCCTGTGATCTGTGGGTCAGCCTGAATAGTGATTCCATTAACACATTTATTTAAATATCGTATATAGGTAAACTAACAAATCTTTACAATACTACTGATTTTGCTTCACATTAATAATTGTCATCATTCACTAATTGTATTAACCAACTGCAGATATCTAGCTGTAAAAACACTGTGTGATGAATGTGAAACTGTAGACATGTCTTACTTTAGGTCCTCACAAACATGTCACATGTGTTTGTGCTTGGAGTACAATTTTTTTTAAAAAATCTTTATCTTATAAGCATTAAAGGTTCTTTTCTGTGTAAATGTAGCACGTTGATTTCACTCTCCCAGGTTGTTAATGGAGCTTTTCTGTGCAGATGCAGGACACTCATTACAACTCTCTTGTAATCTCCGCAATCACTATCGGCTAGCGCTATTAGCCTAACTGCCTTGGCCGGTATCAGTGCATTAGAAGCCATTAATTTCCAGCCCGGCAAGGTGCAGCAAGTGTACCCACGTGTGATTCAGGTACAGGGGAAACAGGCCGTTTTTGACCCTCAATGTTGCCTGTACGACCAGGTCTATTTGGAGGAGGCTGCTTATTCACAGCAGAAGTGGCTTTCCATTCAGAAAGGACAAAGCAAGGCGCCCTGTCTGGATTGTTGGTGGTGGAAAGATAAACACCCTGCCAACCCCCTCCGCTGGTTTGACCGTGGTGCTCTGTGTCGAGGTTAAACATGACCTGCTGTCCTGCAACTCTAGGCTGCATCCATTGGCTTTCCATTCTTCCCTCGCATTGACCTGGTGTTCTTTCCATTCCACGAGATGTTCTTTTGTTAGCATCTGACCAAACCCATTTTCCTCCTTCATGCTATTCTGGTGCTTTGAAAAGCATGAGGCCAATTCACTGCTTGATTTATTTATAGGTTAGTGTATCTATTTATGGGATTCTGCGTTCATTCTGTCTTTAGTTCTAACATTTTCCTGATTCAGCTGCATGACACGTTCATTGTCTGGCATTACTATTAAACTATTGTGCGGCATCATTGTAAAGCTCTAACTGCTTCGACTCTTTAGTCTCTCCCGCCTATCACTGTTATGTATGTCTAGAAAGTGACAAAATATTAATTATTTAATGGCAAAGAGTAACTGTTGCTGAATACACCAGTACATGCAGTAAGTATGGGTGTTGCGGGACAAGCAGCTCAGCTCACAAGACGATTCGCGATGCATACATACAAGGTTCAGGAACACGGCGCTAGCAAATTGGTGATAATATGACTGCAACTGACTATGCCAATCATTGGGTCTAGCTTTTCTTTTGTTAGTTCTGTTGTATACGCATGTAGGTATGCATCTTTTCTATTCTTGGTAGGCATGTCTGCCACACAGGAAGCACATTTGTGGTGACCAATCCGTGTTTCTCTCTCATGACAAAACACAAACAGATAGATAGATAGATAGATAGATAGATAGATAGATAGATAGATAGATAGATAGATAGATAGATAGATCACCTTGTTGATGTCAATGTTGATGTCTATGTGTGAACAAAAGCGGACTTGATGTCAATGTGGACAATGTATTGTTTCTATTAGTACCTGCCACGCAAATGCATCACACCCTTAGCAGTAAGACATTTGTTCCACTTTGAATATCAGTTGTGGTCAGTCCACGGTGCGCACTGTGTGCAGTGTGTTGGAGGAGTGATCTGACAGATTCCGTGTTCATGATGCATACAAACATACTCTCTCATCGGAGTCAAACAGGCCATTCTTTCATCATTGTAAAGCAAATTAAATTGAATTTAATGGAATTGAACAGAGCATGTATTTGGGTGCATTTTTATGCAATGATTAATTTCAATACCGCGTTCTTTTTTCGGAGCGCCTCCAGACGCATCAACATTCTGCTGCTTTTCCCAAAACCAGTTTTCAGCAGCGTGCAGCAACCACCCAAAATACTCCCTGAACAATGCGGGCTCTGGCCAGCTCTGGCATGCAGTCATTTTCTATCTGTTGCGCTGCATTAACCCCAAAATCACAGGAGGGGAGAGAGCCGTGCTGTCATGAGACAAGATTAAAAAAAAAAAAAAGAAAGAGTGCTGGCTGATGTGTGAGTGGGGCAGTGATCTCATCAGAGATTCTCTCCCTCCCTCACTCTTTCTCTCTCTTTCACTTTCCTTGCCCTCTTTGCTTGCGTAGATGAGGCGTTAGTGACGAGCAGTCAGTGCAGGAGAGGGGGATCAGGCAAAAGAAGAGACAGAGGAGCAGTGAGCGCGCGCTTCGCGGCACAGTGAGGCTGAACATCTAAACGCAGAGAGACGCGGTCTGCCACACACACACACACACACACACACACAGGCTCATAACACACTTGCATCGACTTCAGACGGCTCCGAACAGCCCTGACGCCTGACCAAGATGCCGTCCCGTAGCCTGGACTGCGACGTCTCCACTCTCATCGCCTGCGTGGTGGATGTGGAGGTCTTCACCAATCAGGAGGTGAAGGTAGGACGGTCAGCCAAACAGATGGTTCAGCAGAGGCGCTTGCTTCACTGACAGACAATATAGTTTAAATGTGGGTTTGTTG
The DNA here is from genome assembly GCF_900700375.1 of Denticeps clupeoides. Lineage (NCBI taxonomy): Eukaryota > Metazoa > Chordata > Actinopteri > Clupeiformes > Denticipitidae > Denticeps > Denticeps clupeoides. Next base: position 10,598,654 of record NC_041720.1, on the reverse strand, counting down.
ACTGATTGAAAATAGAATCTATTTTAAAAATCTAAAAAAAAACTGCTGTTAAGAGAATGATGTTATTTGTATATTAAGAGATTTATGCATGAGATCAGAGTCTGTGAAAACCCTGCAGTCGTGCCCTTGGTTTAGTTCTGCAAGTAATTAATAATGCAAAACTGGTCTTAGTGTGTTGCACTCTACGTTCTTTTACTAGCATTTTGAGAAGAACAGTAAGTGTTGGCCTACTTTATGTCGCTGTCGTAGTGTCGTATGAACCGTGCCCTGACCGCGTTTGGCCGTGCCGTAGCCATGCGCTGCCGCGTTGGGCTGCGCTGCAGATGTGTGCCTGTCTCTGTGCCAGCTATGCTGCCCTCTACACCCCCACCCCCATCCACTCCATTCATAAAAATCCCCACTGAGCCTGACTCTGCAGCTCCACATGCCTGTCCCTGCAGCGTGCACACACACACACACTCACACACACACGCACACAAAGACAGACACTCGCTCTGCCTTTAAACCTCACTTTTAATACATTTTCCATTAAGTCATTGAGGTAAATGTTTAATTGCCGTGGAAAGTCAGAGGCTTGTGCGACTGTATTAAATTATTATTGCGCTTGTCTGGTAAGAAGCGTCTCTTGTCAGCAGTCCCTTTGTCATGTTTTCACATGAATAATTATGCGTTTTACACATTAATAACTCTGCCCACTGCATTTAAGTACTCGTGCTGAACTAGTTTTACAGTGAGGTTGTTTTTCTTCGTAATAACTGAAACGGTTGTGTTCCTGGAATTGTATGTTTCCTCTTTTAAGCCATAATGTTTATCTTTCTCTCTCTCCCCCTCTGTCACAATAATTGAATAAAATAATTATGTAAATCCATGTCACGGTCATGAGATCAATTTGAGGTCACATGGTTATTCACATTGACTTGAAGAATAATCACAACCATATTCAAAAAGATGCACAATAAGATATGCTTACAAAGCACATCACTGACAGTGAAGAACAGGTTTTTTGGCTGCTTTCTAAAACAAAAGCCCTGCAAATGCATCTTCCATTACAGGGGTAATTACCATCCAATGGCGTTGCATAATGCAGAGGGATTAGCAAATAATGTGCTGAGATATTGACTCTAACAGGGCAGTTTGATGAAGGCATTACTGCTGCTAAGATTAACACTTAAACCCTGAATCAGAAATGGAAAGTGTTGGTGTCCATTAGGGGTTGGTTATTCTCAAGTGTGGAATTCAGTTTGCGGAATCCATAAAAAAAAAAAAATGAAGTATGTTGCATTCAAATGACAAGCTAGACAAGGACATTGTGGAGTCAGGGCTAATGTGAGACAAGTGAGGATATTAATGAAAGCAAAACCAGTAAGTGACAGCCACAAAACCTGGACATGACAGCCATAGCAGATTCAGTCTTCTAGATTTAGGATGTGACAGTTATGAAAACCACATACGTGTATGTTGAAAAAAAAATGGCTTTGAATGCAAAAATCATTCATCAAAAAATATCTGTAATCATAACAATTGGATAGCAGATCCAAAATAACCAATAACCTTGTCATGCTGCACAGAGACGGATAGGGTGTGAGTGAACATTACATTTATTATAAGCAGAAAGCAAAACAAAACATGGACAAGGCTCTAAGAGGCAGAATGCCAGACATGTTTCAGTATGTAAGATCAGTTCCGGTTATACGAATAGACCAAGACAACGCATTGAACAAGAGGATGAACTCAAATATAAAGACCAGAAGAGGAAACAAGACACATGAAAGGCATGGGCACAGAACAACAAGCGTCCAAAGTCCCGTATTGGTGGCGACCCCTTGTGGCCATGGGCCATCAGGACCATAACATCACAGACATCATAAGGTCACTGGTAAATGTAGCAACTGTGTTTTAAAGTGTGGCTTTTCAGGCTCTGATTAGCCATTTAAAGATAATGCATAAAATATGCTCCACAAATGTGTGCCCATCTGTTTAATGTAATCCGTACTAAAAACTTGTACAGACCACAAGGGTAGTCGATAAATTCTATTGGTCCATTGTAGTCTTGAATTACCTTGCTGACCTGATAGCTAATTTGCAGCTTCATCTAGTGGTGCTTTTTGATAGTGGTTGTCAACAATGCCTAAAACACCTATTTTGAATGAAGGAAAACAACATGAAAGAAAGCTGTACATAAGAATAATGTAAGACTATTTTCAAAAATCTCACATTTTTGCTCATATGTTACTCAGATCTGATTGAGTCTATTTGGACTACTTCAGTATGTGGTCATAAATCAGTCTGAAAGTAGTCTAAGGGTGTGCTCACACAACCTCATTTTGACCAGTTGATGCAAACCCTGGCGCATTGACCCCCTGGATGTGGTTCTGTTTGGTCAGTATGAACGCTGGAATGGAACTCCAGCCCAGACCAAAAAACTGTGGCCCATTGAGACCATTCACTCATATCACTTCATTCAGTGGATCCAAGTAATACTAATATTATTGTCATTGTGCGAACAATCTCTGTAGAAGGTAATTACAGTCTGCCATCTTCTCTGATAAAAGCACCTTATTGCAGTGCATTGGCTAAAAACCTGCATTAACATGTATGACCGACATGGCAGACATTCATGTGCTGAAATGCTCTAAGGTTAAAATCAGCAGAACCTGTCAGCACTCCATAAAGAACTCTGCTTAGGAGAAATGTTTTCCTTTTCCTGCTGTCTACATTGACCAATCACATAGAGGCATTCCCACCACATGACTTTTGAACTATTTTGAGTTTTTCCTTTGCGAATGCACACGCAACAATTACCATTTTGTGCCATTGGTTTGGTTCAAGAACCAGACCTTTCGGTGTAAATGCACCCTAAGACTGTGTCTTTGCAGTGACTGTATCAGTTATTGGATTCTTCCTTAAAAAGCTCTGCAAATGCGTTGTTCCCTTACATGGGTAATTATTTTCCAATGGCATTCCATAATATAGTTTGCTATAAGTGAACTGTACTGTGCAGCAGAATACAATGTGTAAATTGTACCGTACTTTACCTCATGTGACACCAGTGAATGTGTCACTAGATTTACTGCTTCTAAAATACATATTTTCCTCTCAAGCAGAGTGGCTGCTCTGACTGATATTGGCAACTAGCTGGAAGCTTTTCCGGCGTGTTGCATCATTTGTCCATTTTTCTTTAAACGGATATGAAAACCAGAGAGGCACCTGAAATGTTGAGCAGCGTGAAGCAGTAGATTTGTTTTGTTTATACCGTAGCCATGTTTCTGAGGCCAGAAAGCATGTGTTTTATGTGTTTCCGTGAGTCACACATCCTGTCTGTAGAGAGCAGCCACACGGCTCCTCACGTCTTGTGACATGGAAACTCTTCCTCGCAAAAAGGACAGTCGCAGATAGGATCACTAACCCTTGGCTTCCAGATCCGGCTATTTTAGACTTCCTGTCCATGGAAAAAATGTGGATGCTTTTATAGGAGCTCAGAACAGAGAGGGGATCCTTGGGGACCAGGTCAAAGGTCAACCTAAACAGAACTGTCTGAGAAGCTCTGGGCTGCGTCCGAGTCGGAACAATTAGTGCTTTTTGTCTTTAAAAGGAGGGAGAGGCTCAAATAAAAAGGAACAAATAAGAAGGAAGGTCCTGTGTTAGTTTACAATGTGTCGGTAAAAGATACTCTTTAAAATCTGATGCTGCCACCCACCCCTGCCGCCATCTTTTTATTCCAGCTAAGTGAACGGCAAATGCACAGTGCAGCTTAGCCGGGAGGTTGCTGCCCTGATGCATACCTCACTGCCCTCAAAGCAAGGTCCTGGAAAAAGCAGGACACGCTGGACTACTTTTAAACACGCAGCCATATACGCATATACGTATCCGACACTTTTCTGTGTACAAAACCGGGCAAACTGACACGGGGGCACCGGTATGATGAAGCCACCAGCATATGACTCTTAACAGTAGAAAGTGCACAGTGTGGCCTTTACACGAATACATCATTGAGATAAATGATCAACAGGGGAAAACTGTAGAGAGGCGTTTGAAAAAAACACAACTAAGCACTTTCCGGTGAAAGGGAGGAGTCACGGGGTCGAGTCCAGCAGAACACCCTGAGGTCACGCAGTGCTATTTATAGCAGCTTTCTCTCTTCATCCAAATCAAAGACTTTCAGATGTGTGTCCTGATTGGATACCTACAGAGGCATGACCATTTAAAATTAGTGCTGTCAGGGCCACTTCCAAGGAGTTTTAGCAATACAGCGACTAGAGGGCAGAGCCAAACGATTCTGACAGCAACATACATGGCAATGAATGTCAAAATCATTAGAGATTGACTGTGGACTCCCTTTAATGCATTGCATCATGTGGATGATATTCTTTTCAGAAATATTAACAATGCACTGATGACTGTCCCCATTCATATCGGCTAAACAATCACTCCTGCAATTACTGGCTGCCCTGCTGTAATTGGCAGTACTTCATTCAGAAGAATGAATTAAGTAGGCAGACAGACGTCTTTGGCTCAAGGAGGATGATGATGATGATTATGATGAAAATGATGCCCTCGCCTACAGGGCAGAAGGTTTGCTGAATGACTGATGAGTAAGAAACACCCATGGATGCATGGATGCATCTCAACACTGAATGAGGACGAAAGGTGTCCACACCATGATGCTGCTAATGTTGCTTTTCTTGTTTGTTTTACCTGTCTACAGACACCCCAAGACAGCATTAGTTCTCTTCCTCATCTCTGGAAGTCTATGTATGTATGTATGTATGCCTGAGGGAACAAATGACAGGTGTGGTGGCATTTTTGGCACAAAAACTAAATAGTTGTCATTTTCAAATTAATGCGGATGGCCACCAAGATGTGCAACATTACATAAAAATAGATCCTGACCTTCTTTCCTCCCGTGTCCCCTCCACCCTTTTCTATTGTTCAGAACATTCCGCTTCATTTATTTCAAAAACGGAAAGGCAAGAAGCCATGGAACACTTTAATCGTTTTCCGAGTTGGCCTCAAGATCTTGACATTTTGTTTTAAAAGGCTGGCCTACAATAGCACAAACACCAGCCGGAGATTGTTTTGATGTTCACCTTCTTAAGCCCCCCCCCTCGTATAAAAGCACTTAAAGCTGGAAAGACGCGCATACCGCGCGATGCGGAGATTCCTCCGCCGCTCTGCCGGAGACAGAATAAACACGGCAAGAAAACTGCACTCCCTCGGTTCCACCGCGTTCTCTCTGGATGTCTTCCGTTTACACGCCTGAGAGCAAAAAATGTGCCAGAGCTGTGGCCAAGGTCAAGCGTCCACTGGCCTGACCTCAGCAAAGCCCACGTTTGATAGGTCCTTTTATTAGAACAACTCTTACGGCTGAGTTCACTACGGAAACCGCTCCACTTTTCCACATCCATCTCGCCACATTAACCTTTCCCAAATGAACCGTGTGTGTAAATCACGCCATCGGGAACAGCCTCTCCGTTGTAGCGGGGTAGGTTTATTTTTAATGAGGGTCTGATTTAAAACCTCTGGAATGTTCCAAAAGCTCTTAACTGAAGCAGCCACTCCTCGTCATCGTCCACTGTGAGGTCTGCACTCACGGTTAAGGGTTCAGAAAAACAGGAAAGATTTGGGGGGTCTGGGGGACTTTAATGGTCCTTGTCCTCACAACTGCTCCGCCTAACACCATGTTTGACGGGAGATGGACGGAGGTGGATGGGCAAGATAGGGACCGGTGAGAAGCACAGGGCGGTTTCCCATTATGCACAGTAGGGAGACTGATGGAAGACCGGGCTTCATGTGCTGCCCGATCTCCTACTGTGCGTCTCATACCTCTCCTGCGCCTGTGGACCACAATGTTCTGGAACTATTCTCGGTTCTAAGGGTATCACTTTGCTTACATTTAATTGGACACTGACATTAGATTGGACAATTTACAGCATATAAACAGCTCATTCCAGACAAGTGAATCTGAGCCTAGAATCTAAACCTAATAATCAGATTATCCCCAGAGGTTTGTTTCCATTGGTCAATTTATATGATGAAGCTGTTTGTTCCAAAAACCAACTCATTTGACACGCTCACCTTCATCACTATGGACGGACGATGTCATGGCTGATGTGTGAGTGAGAGGCAGGAGGCGCAATTGTCTGGCAAATACATTTTTATACCCAAGACAATCCACAAACGAAAAAAAGTGTCAACAACAAAGAAAACACGCCATCACAGATAATGTCTTCAAACTGGAATTTACTATGAGCTCGATTATATAGAAGGATGCAGAGAGTCGAAATTCCAAGGGTCATCAGATTATGGCCAAGGTGTTATAGGGCTTGTTTGCTAGCGTAAAGTCAATGAGGTACTCAGGGTTTTTATAAGTAGAGAGATATCTTGTTGTCTCTATTTTGAAGTGAATTTGTTTGATGGTGAGTAATTATTTACAGCCTTTACATGGCGCCAACACCAGCAGAGTTTGTGTTTTCATTTTCTTTCTTTCTATATTTATTTATGCAAATCCTGAGGATGCCTTTGACCTTAAGATAGCAAACAGGCCTGATGTTTAGAGCATAGTACTGCACTTGCTGTACAACAGTGCTGTCAGGATTGACTGCAGCTGGGCTCATCACCGGTGGCCAATCCTGACAATGCTTACCGCCCCTTCGGAATCTCCGGCATTTTCGTGAACTCAGGCCACTTGACTTCTGTGAGTGAATGTGTTTATGTTTTTTGAGTTCTGGCAATCGGCACACGCCTGCGGGTTCGTTTATGTTCTTTATTTAAGTTAAACTGTTTTCGGCCACCGATCCATTGTTTATTTGTTTATTGTTTGTTTTATAATAAAAAAAAAAACCTGTTCCCAGCATGTCACACCTCTGCGGTTCCTTCCCCCGTAAGTCCGTAGTCGTGACAAGTGCCATAAACGAGAGAGTATGCAATTCTGGACAACAAATGAATTAGCCAAGACAATAACAAGATGACAAATGAACCGGCGTTATGGTATTATACTTGGCTGACATTATTATACTGGAGAGTAATAAAGCACAAGTAACAGTGTTGTCGAGCTATTTGCCTGACAGCACACAAGAGAGCAAATACAAGACACATGAGGCTGGTTAACACATGCAAGCACAAGTCAACACGATCATGGCACTCAGCGAGGACAAGAGAAGGATCAAAAGTTCACGGGGCGCGGCCACGTGCACACGTCATTTGGATGGAACAATTGATTCAGTCCAAACAAGCTTTCTCCAAACTGTCTGATCTGCTTTTTATTCAGATAGCCAGATCAGTGAGGGCATGTATTTCTGAAAGTGAAAGTGAAGTGATTGTCACACGTGATACACGGCAGCACAGCACACAGTGAAATTTGTCCTCTGCATTTAACCCATCACCCTGAGTGAGCAGTGGGCAGCCATGACATGCGCCCGGGGAGCAGTGTGTGGGGACGGTACTTTGCTCAGTGGCACCTCAGTGGTACCTTGGCAGATCAGGATTCGAACCAGCAACCTTCTGATTACAGATCCGCTTCCTTAACCACTAGGCCACCACTGTTCTGTGTAAACACCTGATTGATGACCGACCTTATGAACAGGTTTATTTCCTTTCGTACGTATTTACAGAGTTTCGTTTGATCACCATTGATGGAAACAAGTCAAAAGCTGCTTGATGGACACTGTTGTTTCTCTTGCTTATGGCAATGTCTGTACTTTAAGTGGTAGGCGATGCAATCTATTAAAGTGGAGTGAGATAAATGCCTTCACCTTGTTGGGACGGCTGTGCTCTATTACGGGGCGGTGATTGATGTCTGCAGATGAGGCTGCAGCAGTAAATGCAGCAGTATGGTTCACAGATGCATACACACGCTCATAGCAATTTACAAAAATGCATTTGTACGCAAACACACATCTTTTTCTCTATCTAAAAAAGTTAAGATGCCCTTCGGGATGCTAGAAATTGAGGCCACGGTGACATTTTTGATATGCCTTCTCTTTCTCCTCTGCTTCACTCTTTTCACATTCAAGATTTTCATATAAATTTGATCCGGTAAACGTCATAATTTGGGAACAAGTGAATCCCCTATGCAGCTTGCTCTGCAGCATCCTTACAAGCTTGGAAGGGGTGACTCAAACTGAGCCAATTCCTTTTTTGTTGGGCTGAATTTTTATTCAGCTGAATAGGAAATGAAAGACTCCTATGAGGACATAAAGGTTACATGAGTCACATGCCTCTAAATATGCATCGGCGTGCTTTATTAGGCTTGTCCACAGTGGTGTGTGTGATATATTAAGCTATTGATCTGTGTATTACGGTGCGTCAGGAGGTGTTTGGCTTCATGTTCGCACAGGAAATATCGACTGTCAGCAAGAAAGGGTTTGAATGTAATGCATACGCTGTAATGGACCTTGAACAACAGGGGTGAGAACGTCATTACCGCTAAGGGCAGTGGAATGGAGATTGACAAGCACAGTGGGGAGTTTTCTGGGCAAACGGGGAATTGTTGGAAAACAAGGGGGTGGAAGAAACTTTGCCTGCCAGCTCTATTCTTGAGTCTGTGTGCACGAGACAATATACTGTGGCTCCATTCTACATTGGTGTATAATTTATAATGTGTGGTTTGGTCAGGTTTTGGAATCATACAGAAAAATAATTATAGAGGTAGATTACTAAACATAACGGGTCATAACCATAGACACACCGCCATACACTGTCATAGACGGCATCTAGTTATGTATTACTGTAAGCATTTGGTGTTGAAAGTAGTGCCCTTTGTTTGCTTTAGATTGTTAAATGTACTGTAGAATAATGTTTGTTCATGTTGTATTTAACATGGTGAGAAGTTACCATCAAAGCCCTCAAATGTGTTGAAAGAGATGCATTGAATGTCCTAACATTTTGAAAGTGAAGTGATTGTCATTGTGAAACACTGCAGCATAGAACACAATGCACATAAAATGTGTCCTCTGTATTTAACGCAGAATAATTGTCATTTATTGTCATTATATGCATGTACAATGAGATTAAAATCTTTTTTTTGCAGACATATATGTAGAAAATAGTGAAGAAAATACAAATATAAAAAAAACTATAAAATGGGCAGGAATTACTCATCGCCCTCATCATGAGCAGCGGGCAACCACGAAAGGCACATGGAGAACCATGTGTGAGGACGTTACTTTGCTCGAAGGGGACCTCAGTGGCACCTTGGTGGTTTGGGATTCGGACCCACAACCTTCTAACTATGAGTCCGCATCACTGCCCCCACTGCCCACATATTCGCATACTCTTAACTTGGCATCCGTCCCTCCACATTTTAATCATTCTGCAGTGAAAACCTGGAGTCTTTATTCATGTTAACTGCTGCCACTATCAGAAACAGGTTCTCTCATGCAAGTGAGCATGGGTGAATGTGTGTGGGCTGGGGATCAGTTTAATACATTATTTCTACATTGTTTTTGTCCATTTTTGTCTATGTATGAAGAACGTGTATGAATTTGTTTGTGTGCTGTCAGCTTCCACCATAACCTTTTAAGCCATCCTGCCCTTTCCTCCCATTGCGTTTTAATTCAGCACTTTTAATTAATCCCATGATTCCCCTCACACTTAGCCATGTGCCCAAGGATCCTCAGCAGACTAGTTCTGTCTATTTTTAGAAAGTTATGCTGCTTCACTGCTAAGGTCTGTCTTCCCCCCCAGACTCACTCATGCAGGCCATATTTGTAAAGGAATGCCATCGATTTTCACCACAATGGAATACTGTATGTGTGAGAGAGGGAGAGAGAAGGAAAGACGGAGACTGCATTTTGTTGCCATTGTGTAACCCATGGCGAAGGGAATCAACACAAGATTTCAGCAGCCTCTCTGACTTAAACAAATGACCCTCACTCTTTGTTATTGATTTCTAGATTAGGGTTAATGTGAAATGGTTTCCATGCAGAGTCAGCAAACTGTTTTGGACCTTCCTCTGGTTTCCGTCACAGGTTTCTCAGCATCTGGGTCTTTCAGACTGCAGAGAAGATCACTCCCATGTGTAGAAGAGCTATTGAGCAGTGGAAAATTGTTCAGGTCAGAGACGGACATGATCAAATTGTACTGAAACAGAGGACCATAACCATACAGAGACAGATACTCTATTAGTTTAACATTAGGATAGATTTATGGAGCTTGTCCCTGCAGATAGGTATAGGGGAAGCACAGGTTTGTTGGCAAGTCAATGCCACTATTACCTGTACATCACTGCACAGTTATGTTTTATGTGTTTTTCAGACATAATGTGCTGCAACATAGCAAAATGCTTTTAATACTATCATACTAAAGGATTGTGATGTCCCGGCCTTGGCAGCCCGTGGCCATCAGGGGCCGCCACGAACACAAATTGTCCTTTTTTGATGAGTGTCACCTGTGCCCAATTACTGCTTGTGTTTGTCCTGTAACATTGACAGGGTGTGTTACACTTGCCATATTTACCATGTGGTTATTGCTGTTTATGCATTCCAGAAAAAACTTGATCCAAATGCTTATACGGTTGCTGTTGTTCTCATACAGATATTACATTGCCATTTTACATTGTACATTTATGGCATTTAGTTAGTGGGACAGCCCCTGGAGATGTTCAGGGTTAAGTGTCTTGCTGAGGGACATAATAGTAGTAAGTGGGGTTTGAACATGTGACTTTGTGGTCTTCTCATTTACAGGCGAGCATCTTACCCACTAGACTACTACCACTCCCAGTGTCTAGTTTTGACTGATTAATTTTTTCCTACATTTTTATCCGAATATTTTTCCAGAGGCTCAGTTGGTCGAGGTAACTTAGTATACAAGGCCTATAGATTTTATTTTATTATGGTTTCTCAATGATATTACAGACTGCCTTGCATGAAAGGTTAACTAAATGTGAATGTGTTGTCCAAGGACGTCTCACAACATGTGGTCCAAACTAATGTGAATATGTGGTCTGAAGGTTTAATCACATATCTATGGATAAGATATTAGTCTGGATTACCACTGGCAACTTCATTAATTTCTTCAACTTCATAAGAAAGTGCTGACCCAGAGGTGCTTGAGTGGCTAAAAGTGAAACTGCTCAGCTTTTACTCTCCTTGCTGAGTCATGCAACATAGAGAGCAGTTGTCAGTAGGAAGCAATCGAGGACAGATGCCAGTATGAACTCCCACAGCTGTCATCATGAAGAGTGGATATGTTGCAGTGCAATGCAAAATTGATGGGTCTAAGAGAATGACAGTCATAAGTCTCTGTCCTTCCTGCAGGGACGTTTTCCCTTTCGTCCATGATGTGCAACACCTGATTTTACAAATGACCTCACCACCTTAACACGAACCATTATTACAGTAAAGTGGTGGCATGGAGACTGTTTTGGAGCAAAGAGCACTGTGGCCTTTAAATGGATAATATGGTTTCCCTACAAATAGATTTTCATAATATTTGGGATCATACTGTTAGTCCAATTGATTATTTGGGCTATTTGTTTTGTCCAGTTGGGGCTGTTGTATAATTTACTCTAATACTTGTACACTGGTTACTGAGTAAAGCACCGTCCCCACACACTGCTCCCAGGGTGCCTGTCAAGGCTGCCCACTGCTCTACAAGGTGATGGTCAAAAGCAGAGGACACATTTTGTTGTGTTGACTGTGTGCTGTGCTGTGTTTCACAGTGACAATTAATTCACTTCATCTCAAATTTGGTGTATGTGGGTCACTCAGGGTCACCTTAGAGAGGCTTCAGTTATACAGATGTTTCTGCGGGAATACAGCTTTTACGTTTTATTGAACACAGAAAAATGGGTTCAAACACACTCCTCAAATAGATCATTTTCCTGATGAACAACGGCTCACTCACCGTCTGGAAAAATGTATTCTAAGTGATCTGGAGATTTGACTGGTTAGGAATTCAAGCATTCTCTCTGCATTCCTGTACAGAGTGGCTGTCATCCGGATTTTTTAGCAGATTTTATCTGTTATTGAGTTTTGCACTCAGCTCATAAACCGCACTACCTTCTGCAGGCAGACTTTCCAAAGAGTTACTGATATACTAGTCTTACATAAAAATATTTTTGAATAAAATCGGGTCTATAAAAGGAGAAAGGCACAAGCAAAACATACTCAAATGACCCCTTAAATAACCTGCTAAATACCTAATAAATTGTTAAGCACTGCCTTGGGGTTAGGCTTCAAATCAGGAATGCACTCTTCTAAGGATGAACTTTAAAAAAAAAAAAAAAAAAAAGATGGGCTTTTCTGTTTTTGAGATCACTAAACAGCTTTATATTAATTATTTTTATGAATTGAATTGATTTGTATTTTTTTACTAGAAGAGACACAGTATTATAGCACAGTATTTTTAGGTCCCCACCTAACATAGCCCTGGAAATTGCGCATGGCTGGGTTTTTAGAATTCTCTGGGATTTTGAACTGCCTAAAGATTCTAGGCACTTATTCAATTCCGCTAGTGATTCTGTTTCTCCCGACAAAAACTTTGGTCCTAACCAGGAAAATGTTTATATCTAAAATGAAACTATTAATTTACAATGTAATTCTGAGGGGTAGGATTCTGATTCTGAGTTTCATATCCATTAAATCTAACTAAATTATAGGACATATGAGTTTGTGTATGGGTATAAGAGAGGGAAGCCATGAAATCACGGCAGAATGGGGTTGTTATGATGAAAAGACAACTTTCATTAGCTGCTCTTCTTCACAGGAAATGAATGTGAAGCCACAAATCTTATCAGCACCCCCCATTTCCCCCCCCCGCTTCTGTGAAAAAACGTTTCTTGTTTTGGCTGGACACACATTACACAATCATATGCTGCATGGCATAAGACAAAAGCAAAGATTAGTATCTGTATCATCCAAGCATGGGTGACAGCGGGACACATAATTTGCACGTTTATATAATGTTCGTGCTTGGGTATTAATAGAACCGCTTTGTTGAAAGACGAATTGATTTCTGTCCGTTTAATTTCGTCTTGCAGGAGATGTTTGAGGCCTTGTTCCTCGCGTATGATGAGCGCGTCACCTTCCAGCTGTTCAAGAGCTTCCGGCGCGTTCGCATCAACTTCAGCAGCCCGAAGGCAGCCGCCAGCGCCAGGATAGAGCTGCACGAAACATCCTTCAGAGGGAAGAAGCTCAAACTCTACTTCGCACAGGTGAGCCAGACAGGCTGTCTCTGCAGTGACAGCATAATAACATCTGACTATCCTGCATCATGTATGTATGTTTATTTTATATATCAAATATGTTTTTTTCTAACATGTTGTGAGTTTAAGAAAATTCAGGAAAATTTAAAATTACTGTCACATTATCCATTTTCAAGATATTTTTTCATAACTGACAATTACTTTGTCCTATTGGGTAGGATTAACCTATGACTGACCTTTTCAGAGCAAACAGGGTTTATAACCATTAAAGGAGTCTGGATCTCCATCGTTGAATTGCTTGCTTGTTCGGATTTAAAATGATTTGAGATTTTACTTGTATTTACTGTAAGTAGATGTTTTTCCTCCCTTGTTTAATCAAATTAAACCAGTCAGGCTTGAGCCAGGAAAGTGTACCTATAAGTGTAACCTTATTGAATGTATTGTGAATATTTCAAGACATCCCTTCAAAATGTTGTTGCATGTAAATTATTTCTTAAAGAGCCGCACCCCTGTTTCATGTTCTGCCTATTGACATCCAAGTTAAGTTTAATTAGCCATGTTTTTTTACATTCTTGTGTTTTTATGTATGTATGTATGTGTGTGTGTGTGTGTGTGTGTGTGTGTCAATCAGGTGCAGAACCCCAGCTCTGACAATGATAACTTGCACTTGGCCCCGCCCCAACCGTCAAAACAGTTTCTCATCTCCCCGCCTGGATCCCCACCCATTGGCTGGCAGCAGATTGATGAGGCCACGCCTGTCATAAACTATGACCTCCTGTATGCAGTGGCCAAGCTTGGACCAGGTAAGAAACACACACAGAGATGCATGAACACACAAACAAAATACATGAATTTAGAGTTATGCTTCTGACATTGATTAACGCTCAAATACCTCACATCCAGATGCCTGTTTAGAATCTGCCACAGTGTCCATTTCTGCACCTAGTGATGTGACTAGGTCATGACCCCCAAACACCCACCTACCCAGGCACACACACTTGCATACACAGGGATAGGCAAAGTCTCTTCTGGGGCCACTTCAAAGGAGAACAGGGCATTCAGGCAGGTCACCTTCTCATTGCTGTCCACCGAGTGTTTATTTATCTTTCTGGGAAAGAGGAGGGATAGGAGTGGAAATTTTCCATGTTTAATTTGGGACTTTGAGTTATTATTGAAGCTCTATTTTTAAACAGAACGGGGACAGCGTGAATATTCAGCATTTAGCATGTTTCAGATTCCTGAGCTGGAGCGGTGCTCTGCATCAGCTAATCTCATGTCAGAAAATGGCTAGATGACATCATCGGTATCTTCAATGCAATTATTAACATTTTTGTAAAAAGATCTTTTATGTAATCACTGAGCATTTTTTAGGGTAATAATTATTGCTGTCAAAATTAAACCGTTAATCACTGTGCTTAATTTAAAAATAAATGAACAACATTAATGCAGGTGTGTTTTGTTTAGTGTATGGCACTCAGCAACTAATTGTTTCTTGCCGACTAATTGTCTTTAAGAATTAAGAATCATGATTAATTATTTGTTTAATGTGCAATTAGTTTTACTCAATCAACGGCAGTTAAAACAACATTAAATAATAATAATTTAGCAATCACATTTTGTTATTTTGTCTGCCAAAGCGTGAGCATCATAATGAAAGCACGTGGTTCTGGCATAGTTTTTTTTTTGTTCTGTCACGGCACATCCCACTGTGGCTCCGCCCACCTAATGAGAGTACGCCGAACACTGGAAAAGGGTTCCTGCGGCAGTGTTCCGGGTTCTGGTGTTGAACCGGACCACACGAGCGAAGGAGGACGCGTTTTTGTTTGGGAAGCCTTGTTTTGGTCTTGCTCAGAGGTGGCAGGCCTATTGGGCCTTGAGAATGTATGTAGTAGAGGATCTAATAGTCTTGTTGGTTTTTGTTTTTCTGTTGGTGTGCGTGAGTGGAGTGGTCCCCGTGTGAGAGCTGCCCTTCCCTTTCGCCATTTCCACTTCCCCTTCTGTCCCAAGCTGATTTCTGAGTGGTGTTATGAGATGTTTGATTCTGAAATAAATAAATGCCCAATAACTCAGCGCCTGGGTCCTCCCCTTCCTGTTTTGTGACATGTACTGCCGTTCAACGTTGATTTTGACCTGTGATCTTCATTATATTCATAGGGCTTCCATTCAGCCCCTTTATATTCAACTGAATATTTATGGTCTATTAACACCCCTTCATGTGTTTTACTTTAATCTTGCCCATCTTACCATTTTGTTTCTAATTAATGTTTGTCTGGTCCTGCATCATGCCCATTGTACTCCATTTAAACAGTCTGTGTATATCTAAATGAATCACTATAAACTAAGCTACAAAAAGGCATTTTAGACGTTGAAGTAAACGTTTCTTCTCTGTGTTGGTGTTTATTGTAGCCAGCCGGCGAGATGCAACTTTACACATGCATCTACATACGCACAGAAGACCTTTAGCCACATTTTGAGAACCTCCTTGTTCTCAGAACGCATCTAAATTTGCTGTGATTAAATCATGAGTCCTGTGTCCATCTGGTTCTCCTGGCAAGAGCCTGGCCTTCCCTCTTCAGCAGCTGCTCTGCGGATTTCGACCATCTTGGTTATTTTGGCGCCTTGCAGCGTGAGCAAGAACTATGCAACTCTATGAATTATCCAGCAGGGTTTGACATTATGGAGCTCTGGCCTTCAAACCTAGTGGGACATGAGCCGAAATCCCATGAAAGAATCCCGCTGGACAACATCTCTCTCTTTCTGATAAGACATGATTTTGGCAGCATAAATGATTCACGATGGGAATCGAGTTCATTAAACTGGTCCAGTGCTCAGCTGTCAGTTATCACCCGTCTTCCTCTCAGATGATTAAGGTGAACAGACCCACATGCTGTCCCCCCTCACGCTGTGAATTTCCACTGTGGACGCCATAACGGTATGTCCACACAGAGTCATGCTGCTAAGCCTCCCATTAATGATCGTGTCACCTCCCTGGGATCTGTGTGTGGAGCTGAGAAATCCTCGTCCCTGAACGCCCAGTGTGTTATCTGGTGCTGGAACGTCGCACATGTTAGGTGGCTTGTCTCGTTTGTGGAAGGATTAGCCATACATGTGGTAGGTATTGTGGGTGTCTGTCATGCTGGAAAGACACCTATGATCGGGCAGCAGAGAGGCACCCGGCCTGGGTGGAATTTGGACAACAATGTAGAAATGATTATTCATGTCAGATTTATTTAGATATATGTTTAGGTTTACAGGACATCTGCACCTGTATACAATACACAGTAATGGAGCCAATTGTCATGACCAGGCACTGCTTGTGTTCACCCAGGTGGAGTGATCAGGACCCTTTATAAGCATGTATGCAGGAGACAATGGTTGTTCTTGCATTGACATGTTTAACGGGTTTATTTGTTTGCACAATATTGTGTGTACTGACGACAGTCAGACGGATTCTGTTTTATTGTTCCTTTGCTGTTATGGCCATTGAACTGTTTTCATTTCTGTTTAATACACTGAACAAAAATATAAAACTCTCCCATTTTGCACGAGCTGAACACAAATAGTGAGTACTTCTCCCATGCCGAGATAATCCATCCCACCTCAGAGGTGTGGCATACGGGTGGTAGTAGTGTGGTGGGAATTTTCCTGTCTGGGGAGCTGCAATAAACAAAGTCAACTGAATTTAATTAACCAAGTTTAATGGGGGGGGGGGGGGGGTGTCTCGCAAGAAGAACTCCCACCCATTAGTAAGTTCACAAGCATATTTATACCACTCTGGGTGATGCAGGGTAGGAAAGAAGCCATGGACCGGTTTGGTCAAAAGCCTCTGCGTAGCACAACACACTATGTTTGGAAAACATTATATCCTTGTGCACCAGCTGTCTTCTGACTGTTCCATGGCTAAAGGTGATGGTCAAACAACACGTGAAAAGTCCAGGCCCATACATTTTTTCCTTCACAGGAGCCTAATTGGTAAAACACGTGCCTATGAACCAGAAAACCCAGGTTCAAATCCCACTTACTACAATTGTGCACTTGAGTAAGACACTTAACCCTAAGTGTAAAAGTAAAGTGTGTAGTGATTGTCACATGTGATACACAGCAGCACAGCACACGGTGCACACAGTGAAATTTGTCCTCTGCATTTAACCCATCACCCTGAGTGAGCAGTGGGCGGCCATGACAGGCGCCCGGGGAGCAGTGTGTGGGGACGGTGCTTTGCTCAGTGGCACCTTGGCGGATCGGGATTTGAACCGGCAATCTTCTGATTACGGGGTGCTTCCTTAACCGCTAGGCCACCACTGCCCCTAGTGTGTCCAGGGGACTGTCCCTGTAACTAATCGCTCTGGATAAGGGTATCTGAATGTCGTAAAGTAAAATGCATATCAACGTGCTGATTAGACAGCATGAATATTGTACAGGTGTGACTTAGACAACCCACAATAAAAGGGCACTCTGAAATGTACACAGTTTTGATTTCCTGGGGGGTTCAGAGAACCCTTATATTCTGCGGTTTGCAAAACCTGGCAAACCAGAATGTTTTTCTGTCTTGTCCCCTGGTGATGGTGGAACTCATCAGCAGCCTATAAACCTCCTGCTGGTGGCTGTTTCTTATCATCAAGCAGCACAGGAGTACATCCAGCACAGCATGACTTGGAGTATCCCTCTTTTTTGATTGTGTCACCATTCACCTCCTTGTGATCACCTTGTCTTCTCAGCAGTTGTGTAACTGTCTTCTTGCCAACATAAAGCTCATGGCATCACTAGTGGTCTCTGGAGCAATATGGCTCAGGGAGTCACTCTGCGGAGATGGCGAAAGTAACACAGGTTGAGGCAGCAAAGTTTGTGGATACCATGGTGTACTCGTAGGAAAAGGTGGTGGGCAGAAGAGTGCTCAGACGGCATGGGTCGGCAACAGTGATGGCGTATTGATCAGAGGGCAAGAGGAACAATAGTCAATGGATGGTAGTAGCCTAGTGGGTAACACACTTGCCTATGAACCAGAAGACTACAGAGTCACAGGTTCAAATCCCACTTACTACCATTGTGTCCCTGAGCAAGACACTTAACCCTGAGTTGCTCCAGGGGGACTGTCCCTGTCACTACTGATTGTAAGTCGCTCTGGATAAGAGCGTCTGATAAATGCCTTAAATGTAAATGTAAATGTAAGTCAAGAGACAGGTAAACTGTTAAACGGTGGTAGTAGCCTAGTGGGTAACACACTCGCCAAGAACCAGAAGACCCAGGTTCAAATACCACTTACTACCATTGTGTCCCTGAGCAAGACACGGGACTGTCCCTGTAACTACTGATTACATTCAACGCCCAATCAACTGCAATGCTTTGCACGGTTGGTGGAGAATGTTTGAAGGGACGGGCATCTTCTCTGGGCAGATAAAGAATGAAAAATACAATGGCTGATTGATCGTATAAGGCGGATTCTTCTTCAATCTCTTGTTCTAACTGTAGAATGTTTATTTTCCCATTCTTATGCTTCTGCCATCACCCCGTTTATTCGGGAAATTGTAGGTTAGTGACTGGTTTGAAGCCAAAGGTGGCAGAATTAGAAGAGCATGTTCGGACTGTACACATGTTTAGAGAGACTAAGGTGTTTTTAGATTCTTACCTCTATCCAAACACAACTCAGGCTGCTGTCTGTTTAAATAGTCCGGACGTGTTTCACATTAGCTACACAGAGATAGTAGATATTGTAAGCTGCTCATCTGTAATCTTTGATAGAAGAAAACCAAAACAATCCTCGGTTCTTATTTGACACCATTGCTAGACTAACAAGAGCTAAAAAGCAGCATATAAATCAGCATATAAATAAATATAAATTATTGATAAACTGACAAATTCTAAATCAGATCTGCCACTCTCTGCACAGCCAAAGCACTTTTTACACCTATCACCATTTCTAGCCACTGCAGGACATACTAGGGCTATTAATGGTAAATGAAATTTACCAAATTTAAGTGATCAGGGTCACCGTGGTAATAAGTGGGTTTTGATTCCAGGTCTTCTGGTTCAGAGGCAGGTGTGTTACCCTCTAGTCTACAACTACATCTGCCTTAGAGGATGTGAATTTTGTACATACTAAATTTTGTTAATGAAGTGAAGTGATTGTCATTGTGAAGCACAGCACAAGGTGTTTTGTTAGCAGTGGGCAGCCATGACAGGCGCCCGGGGAGCAGTGTGTGGGGACGGTGCTTTGTTCAGTGGTGCCTCAGTGGAACCTTGGCAGCTCGGGATTTGAACGCCTCCCTTCCAATTACGGGTCCGCTTCCTTTACGGCTAGGCCACCACTGGCCCAGTGAATGAAGGTCGAATCTTCATTCGATGTGCAAGAGATGTTAAGGGTCTATACATTTTTAAAAGGAGATTTTATGCAACTCTGATTTCCCTTGAGAATTTGAATAGTTTGTTTTTCACTCTCTTTTAAGACTGTGATGGTTCACACTCTGAGACACAGCCAATGCCATCTTAAATGTTCATAGGTGCTCAGATCTTTGATATAAATGATTCCTCTCTTGACTGAATTGCCTCACATGAGCAGAGAGAGGGAGAGTGTGAAGATCTTTCATCTTCTGAAAGTTGCAGTGTGATACTCGTGCGTTTGATGCTCAGACAGCTCTGGCAAGGGCCTCTGTCTGATCTGAATATTAATGGCTCAGTGTGTGTGTGTGTGTGTGTGTGTGTGTGTGTGTGTGTGTGTGTGTGTGTGTGTGTGTGTTTAATAGAATATTGTCGGAATAGCGTAATGTGTACACTACATTCCAAATTATTATGCAAATAGTGTGCAATGGCAGTCAGCATAAGTTTCAAGTAGTCAACCACTAGAGCATAATTCAAATGTTACTGAAGATACCAACATTTACCCCCCCCCCCCCCAAAAAAAAAAAAAAAAAAGTTTCTGCATTATTTTGCAGGATATTAGAATAGCTGCTGTTTGGATGTGAACTGATGATGCTCTTTTGCCTGATGATGCTCCAAAGGTTCTCAATTCAGTTCATGGGGCAACACTATGAGTTTCTCTCCTTTTGTGCCCAAAACAACCAATGATGCAGAGGTATTCTTTGCAGCATGAGATGGTGCATTGTCATGCATGAAGATGATTTTGTCATGAAATCCATTTATGGAGGTCATTTTCACACCTTCAGCGACCAACCAGATCTTTCCCCATGAATCTGGTCCAATACATGACTCTGCCACCTCCTTACTCACATCGCAGCATTGTTTGAACATGGTAGCCATCCACCACTCCATCAAGACTGTTTGAAGATTTGTCTTCATGGTTTTCTGCTTGTGAGCATTGGTTAGAGGTGGCTGAATAGGTGATTTAGGCATAACTGCAAGGTTCTGGAGGATCTACTTCTTGAAGGTGGTGGGACTCCAGAGGCACCAGCAGCTCCAGATACCTCTTTGCTGTTTTGTAATGGCATTTTAGCAGCTGTTCTCTGAATACTGTATTCAGAAGAAGTCAGTCAGAAACAGTCCGCCTTGTGCCTTAATCTGCATAAACCTGCGTGTGCCCTGAATCAGCCATTGTCCAATTGAATCATACCAAGGCATTCGACTCTTTCACGCTTTTCAGGAGAGACAGCACCCCCCACCCCCCCAATATTGCTTGAAAATGGGGGTCTGCTTTGATGATGTGTGTAGGTTTCCTTTCATTGGGCTGAACTGGGAAACTAATTATCACAGGTTTCCGGGATTGATTTCAGTGATCCACAGAGCCCTGAGACACAACACAGTCCACAAGTTTAATTGTGGAAAACAAAAGCACCATTTGCATAATAAATTGGAAGGTGAAATTTTTGTCATTGGAAAATACTATATTTTTTTAGGGCATGCTTCATTCCTTCCTTTATGTGAGTGTGTGTTTTTAGGCCTGTGTGTGTGTGTGTGTGTGTGTGTGTGTGTGTGTGTGTGTGTGTGTGTGTGTATATATATATATATATATATATATATATATATATACAGGCCTAAAAACACACTATATATGCTATATATGCGCCTGTGTCTATACATGTGTTTACATGCTACTCTTTCCATATGTCCTGAACGCAGAGCTGTTGCGTGCAGCAGGTCTCATTAAGGAGTAAAATGTGTTTGTTGTTTTGCCTTTTTACAAGCAAGACGCCCTGCCACCGGCCCTCACCACTTAATGAAATATTTCTTGGGAAGGCATGTTGCCATGTGTGGAGAGTGCTGGAGATGGTTCCAGAGAAGGATTTGTGAAGGTGTGATTTAGATCGTTGGCAGCATAGGGCTTACAGTTAGACCCTGTTCAGAACCCATAGTGTTTCCTGAATGAGGTCTGTGGGAGGCGCCCATTTTTTTTCATTCTGTGCTTTTATGTAGCCTTAATTTACACTTGAGACACTTTTATAGGGTCCCATTATGAGACTGGACGTCTTCACTACGCCTTCACTTCGACCTATCTCATGGGAAGAAGGGTGGTTTTGAACCCATCCCAGTCACAGGCAGAAGGGACTGTTTTTGGACTGATCCACACAATTTCATCAGTAAAAACCACCGTAATCCTATTTTGTATGGCTGCATTTTTATGTTGTTTTTTCATTGCTCCCCCAGACAATGGAAATATATGCATTTTAAAATGTGTGTTGATGGATATTGTTATTGTTTGAACTGGTTTATTCTACATTGTTGACGGTTATGAAAACGGCCGTCACATAAATAAACCCATTCAAATTCAAATCCTGAACCTACATTCAATCATTTCCGTGTACAGCAGTACCACTTCTGACAGATAATTCTGTTTAATGGCAGTGTTTTATCTAGCGGTTAAGGAAGCGGCCCCGTAATTAGAAGGTTGTTCGTTCGAATCCCAATCTGCCAAGGTGCCTCTGATGTGCCACTGAGCCACCGTCCCCACACACTGCTCCCCAGGACCTGTCATGGCTGCCCACTGCTCACCAAGGGTGATGGTTAAAAGCAGAGGACACATTTCACTGTGTCACCATATGCTGTGCTACAGTGTTTCACAATGACAATCACTTCACTTTCATTTGGCAGACGCATCCCTCATTTGGTTCACTAGAACCTGATCTACAAATACCATTTGCTTTATGCTATTTTTCCTATTCTTTATGCTATTTTTCCTATTCTACTGGAAGTTCATCCCACCACCATGAACACTTTCCTTGTACCCTGAGAGATGGTGGTCACCCCATCTCTGCTCTCCTTATCGTCCCACTCTCCCCCAAGCCCAAGACAGAGGGGCTAAATGTTTTCAATTCGAGCGAGAACAGAGCCACGGATTATTTTTGGACTGTTGCTAAGGAATGTTGTATATTTAAGAATTGGTGGTTCAGGAGGATTGGGGGGGGGTAGAGCTTGGCCTTGCTTGAAAGAATGTGGTTAAAAATAGAGGCTGCGTGTCACGGTGCCGGCCTGATGAACCAGAGGAAGAGACGACATCCAACTGTCTAAGTGCTTATCTGCACGATGCGAGTGGACAGGGCAGAATGAATGAATGGGCTTTCTTTCGCTCGCCCGCTCGCTCGCTCTTTCTTACCCGCCTCATACTTTATCCCATTCAGTCCCTTTCAATTTCAAATGTAATTTCAGGGGCCCTTTGTTTCTCTGTCTCTCTCTCGCTCTCTTATTAACAGAACTCACCGAGGGAAATGGATTGTTTGGGGGGGCTGGCAGGGGGAAGAGACACCAGGAGACTGTTCTTCATTGTGATCATGGCTATGCGGCAACCAGTTTTCCTTTCTCTCTTTCTGACATTCCTCTTCTTCCTCTCCATCTCTCCCTCTCCATCACTTCAGCCCCACTCGGCTCTCTCTGGCTGGCTGACCCTTGACGTCAGTGTGCAGCATTGACGTCACTCATCAGCAGAGGCAGCCGAGCCCTCAGGAGATGGGAATACAGAGAAGAAAAATGGAGAGGTGGAGAAAGAAGGGGGGAAAACACCAATACAAAGAATGAGGACAATTAACCTGATGTTTTATCAGAATAGAACAGGATTGATTAGAGTGGTGTTGTTGCCTTCCTATGGCACCTGCTGTGTGTGTGTGTGTGTGTGTGTGTGTGTGTGTGTGTGTGTGTGTGTGTGTGTGTGTGTGTGTGTGTGTGAAGAGTGAAACACTTCAATCTGAGTAATTGGATCACATCCTGGAAAAGTGAGTTTGAGAGGAACTAATAACATGGAACTAAATCACTTTCTGTAAACCCACTTCAGAGGAATCTGATAAAAGCGGTTCCTGTCGGCCCACGTCGCATTCCTGCGAGGGTCCTATGCATGCCACACGTTGCTGTAATCCATCATAGGGCTACCAATGTTTATAAAAGGCTGAACTTTTATGCTGTATGGATTTACAAGCCATATGTCATCAAATAAGTGTATTTTTCTTTAAAATAGACACAGGCACAGACACATAATGTGTGGTATCAAAGGACTCGAATCTGGGTTAACGGCAGACATTGTTGTGTAGTACACGCCTTTCATTGATGAAAAAGAAACAGAAAATGAATTGGATGCAGTCTGTGACGTGGCTGCCCATGACCCTCAGGCGTTCTAACCCCTACACAGTAATGCATTCGTCACTCACAGTGACCTTTTCCTATGGGATGGGGTAAAATGTGAAAAGCTCTGCTGGTTTTAATCTTGGTTAGTGTTACATTAGTCTAATGTAGATTTCATAGAAACGTAAGGAATAATCCACGAAGGGTTATAACTGACAACACAGGGACATGGCAGCTGGTCATTGACATTGCCGATCTTCAGCAGGTTACTTTGGTCTCACAGATTAGAAAGAATACTGGGTAGATCTGTGCAGACTTAGCATGTGCATTGTGATGGTCTCCCAGCCAATCAGAATGGAGTGGTTAAAATTGACATCAGGCAATAATCACCCTCTGAAATGAAGCATGACACACTAGAAATGGAAGAAATTGCACATTTGCTGTCTATATATGGAACTGAAAAAGCAGCAGGTTTGTCTGTCTGGCATGGCGGTGCTGGCCCGATGGTTAACGGGGAAAAACGAGGGGGCCGGACCTGGTGAATGGAGGACGTGACATGCATATCAGAGAAATGACATGAAAGGATGTGCATCTGGTGTCTGCGAGCGTGCGGCAGCAGCGTCTCTGCAATGAGTCACCGGCGGTTTAATCAGCAGCTGCAGACAAGTCGAGCCGACGCGGCCAATGGCTCACACAGCCTCAGGCTCCCAGCCATGCAGGGTGGTCTCGCTGCAGACCCCAGGTTCCGCGGTTCTAGAAGCCTCCATATGGCCTTTCCCCCAACACGGACCTCTGTGCAGTTACGTAAAAGGGCCGAAGAGCCGCTCGCCGAGCCGAAGTCAAGCTCTTTTCTGTGTGGTCATCGCAGACGCTGACCTCAGGACAGCTTACAGCAAGGCCCTGATATTTGTGTGAGAGCTCCCTCTGGGGTTGCAGTTTGTCACAGCAGCAGAAGTAACATCTTAGTCTCTGAGCTCTCGAGCTCTCAAGTGCAGAATAAGGTCAACTCCGAGTGTGGCCGTGAACATCAGTCTTAACCCATAAGGATCCATGATGGCACATACTGTCAATGTATTTTTTGCTGCTTTGTGTTAAACTGCTGCTTTGTCTTTAAGCCCTTAATTGACAAATGAACTTCCTGGCCACATGACTGTTCAACATAGAAAGTGAACACTGGCTAAACCGAAAAAAATGTAATTGAATCTGTCAAATGTAATATTTTAGCATTGACATAATGTAAATAAACCAATCAAACCTGCTGTAAGTCATTTATTTACATTACGTCAATGCTACAATATTAGGTGTGACCTAATAAAAAGTGTTCACTTTTTACAGTGTGTAAATTGATGTTCACTTGACATTTAAAAAATGGCTGGGTGTTAATTAGGGCTGGAGTCCTCCCATTCAACAATTGTCACACATCAATATCTCCTATGTTAGGTTTGTAATCTGTCAGAACGATAATACTTTTTTTTAACCACCAACTACTGATGTCAGCTGTAGCTCAGTTTATCTCCTGTTTTGAACTTTTCTTTGTACACAAAATATATCAAATATAAGACAACTTTTTGTAGACCAGATTTTCTTTATTTGATTATGATTGTTATAAGGCATTAAATGACTGACAAATGAATGTGCAATTGTGCGAATGTTCAAAAGTGCAATTAAACTGTTATTTCAGCCAATCTGGCAACACTGATTTTGACTATTTTGACTCAAACTCTCCTGGTTCTGATAAAAGCTAACATGTCTGATGTACAGAATGAGCTGAAGTTCATTTCTCTTCTCCCCCTTTCTCCATCTCCTCACAGGAGAGAAATTCGAACTGCACGCAGGAACAGAGTCCACGCCCAGCGTGGTCGTGCACGTGTGCGACAGCGACGCGGAGGAGGAGGAGGAACCAAAAAGCTGTCCTAAACCAAAAATCATCCAGACCCGGCGCCCGGATCTGCCCGTATCCCACTGAACTCTCACCAGGACCACCACCTCCCACACAGCAACCACTCCTGTCCAATCCTGCTTCGTCTGGGGGGCTCGAAGGGTCTGATTCTGTGCTCTGCGTCCGACACATGGTCGTTTAATGTTGCTCACTACGTTTTTTATTTTTTGGCGGTACACACTGGTCATTCCTTATCTTTTAAACTCTCCTTAGTTCATTGCACGGTCCCCAGTGGGAGGCAGGACCAGCCTGTTCATGCTTAATTCTGACCTTCGATTGGCTCCAGGGCTGCCATGCATGCGGTTGCAAGAAGGCCACTGGTCACCAGGCTGACGCTGGGCACCTTTTTTGCAAACCCATACGGCAGCACTACGGATCAATATTATTATTATTACTATTCTTTTTGATTTAAAGGGCACACTGGACACCGAGGCGGCTAAAGCCTGTGGCAGTCTGTACTGTACTTTCAGCCAGTTAAAGTGAAGTGCATTCTGTCTCACGGCCCTGAAAAGGTCGGCGAGGGCCCACGGTCACGTTAGCCGGCGCATGCGCTGCTCTTGTTAGCAGTTTGCATATTTACTTTACTGTTTTCTGTTGGCAGCATGTCGTGTCTCTCAGTGTCTTTGGCTTTCAGTGTTACAGAAAAACGATGCTTTCAGCAGTAAAGAGTGGAAAAAAGCTTAATGACTAATATATACTTTTTGTTCCTATTGTGAATCTTATTCTGTCTGTGTCTTGTTTTCAAAAAAATTGGGGTAAAAACACCAATTTTGGCTTTATGAGCTATTTTGGGATGCCAAAATCCCAGTTGGATTTGGGTGAACGCAGCCAGAGTTTGTGTAGTGCATGGTTAACTTCTTTATTGCGATAATTGTACTGTCAGAAAACACTCATCAACAGTTTTCCTTGTGTGCCTCGGTAGAAGTAAAAAAAAATATCATGCATTTTATTTCTTTCCTTTATTTGTGAGATGGGGAGTCATATAGAAGAAAACGATTATGTGACGACAACAGAGACATTTCCGTAATGCGTACTTTGTTTTAGCAGGTCACACAAAATCTTACAAGTGCTATTACATAGTCATTGGCGCAGAAGTAGATTTTTGTTTTTCTTCATATTTTTGTTCTTCTTCCTTCACGATCCTGACTCACTGTGTGGCTGCAAATAGAGCCACATCAATATTGATCCAACACCACGTTCATTTAGCAGCACCAGCTCATTTAAAGCCAGAGTCAGCGTAGTGTGAGTCACCGCTGGTATTTTAGGCACGGAACGGAGAAAGGGGGCTGATCTAGGTGATGCAGCCACACTGCAAGGTGCCATTTCTGTGATGCAGAGCCTGTGTCACAGATGTTTCTCATTCTGGATTCAAACACACACACACACACACACACACAAAGCAATATTGGTTTGAATTTCTGTTTTTCCTGAAAGAAGAAAAAGGCAGGAATAGCCGCACTTCCCATGACCGCTTTCTTCATAATGCATTCCATACAGTTTTACTCAGTATAAAGCATTATAACGTGTTTGGAACAGCATTACAGTGGCATGTAAATAACTGTAGTGCAGACATATACTAAAACACAGAGATATAGTTGTAGTGATTTTACTACACCTGTCATTTATACCAGATATAAAGTGCATCCTATGAAGAGCCATGGGCTTGAATGTAACTTTATGTATGCTTTAAGTGAAGTGATGCATCTACGAAGGGATGTACAATGTGCTAAAAATGCATTATGAAGGAGAGAGTCCATGGGAAGTGTTAGCAAAATATATAATTCTCATACTTGCATTAAATCATGAAAGCTGGTTAATGTAGATGTGGGGCTAATTTTTAAAAAAAGCAATGAATTATTAAATTCTTTTTGAGGCATTGATCTAGCAGGAGCTTTTCATCTTTGGGCCTTTACTGTGTTTCTGAATACTCAATATTGTCTATATGTACAAAGCATCAAAGAACAAAAAAAAGAGCCTAGTTTTACACTCATACAAATAGCTCCATTTGCATTAAGTATGGTTTCAAGGACTGGTTATTCAGATGTAGTCCACAGTGCAGGTCAGTCAAGCAGTTTGTTGTTGCCTCTCAGATCCACGAACTTATCCACTCAACAAGTCCGCCCAGCACTGAACGTTTCACATTTGCATTCATGAGCAAAGAGAATGAGCAGTGTGCAGTACTGGCATGACTTAACTATGGAAATTATGCCCAATGAATAGATTTTTCTTTTTTCAACAAGTACCTAAAATGCCAGCAAATTTACTCCTGCATTGTTTAATTTTTATTTTATTTTAAGAATGAATGAATGAATCCAGCACTTTGTCCTATATGTACTCATATGTATATCCCTAAGGTGTCCAAACATTGCTTTTTATTATTATTATTTTATTTTATTTTTTTAAAGAACATGCTATTTTCTGTTGTTCTTCTGAAATTCAGTTTGGTTAAGAAACCATGTCACTGATGTTGGGAAAACAGTATCTGTATTGTGTAAAACTCGTTCAAGACCGTCTGTGTTCTTGTTATCTACACGTACAACCTGCCTGCCTACACTAAGGAGACATATCTGTATATATTTAATCAATACTATTTTTACTGCATTTTTTGTACAAATATTCATGGTAGCCATGTACAAGTAGTTGAACTGAATCTACAGTAGCATTAAAACAAGTTTTGGTTTTAATCATTTGTGTTGACTGGTTATTGAATTAAGTACCTATGTTCTTGTTTATTACACTGGGGTAATTGTTTAGCAGCCATCGATTGTGCAAGTTGTCCCACTTAAAAAGATGAGCAAGGTCTGTAATTCTCATCATAGGTACACTTCAATTGTGAGAAACAGAATGTACCGTAAATTTTGGAATATGGAACTAACCTGTATATAAAAAGATTTAAAAAAGCGGTGACCACGTTGCTGTAAGCCATTCCTAAACTTTCTTATGCCGACAGAATGCTTCTTACCTTGGTTCTTCTTGTCTTCTCCTCTCTGCTGCTGATGAAACCAAACCACTGCAATGCCCCAACGGTTCTTCTGTTTTTGCCCTTCTGATACTGACATCTTAACGATTCGTAGACCCTGTTTCCCCATTATCTGTCTTCCCCCTGCCAAGTGCATCCGGTTACAGTCCCCCTCACTTGCTGCTGCTGTACAACAACTCAAGTACCACCGCACAGCCAGTCGCATTTCCCTGGCATCTTCTGCTTCTACTACCTCCCCAAGTACACAACTAGACCAGGGCCTTGACCCAGAACTACACTGGCACCACAGTACAAAAGGGTGGTAGTAGCCTAGTGGGTAACACACTTGCCTATGAACCAGAAGACACAGGTTCACTACTGATTGTAAGTCGCTCTGGATAAGGGTGTCTGATAAATGCTGTAAATGTAAATGTAAAATGTAAATGTTACTATTAGTAACACACTAAGTAGTCATGGATTAAACTCCTGCAGCACTCGAAACGTCCTCCTGCTTAAACCAGCACATGTCCAGGCCCGTCTTAAGTTTGCCAGAGAGCATCTGGATGATACAGAGGAGGATTGGAAGAATGTCATGTGGTCAGATGAGACTAGATAGAACTCGTGTATGGAGGAGTGCTGAGTTGCATCCCAGGAACACCATACCCACTGTGAAGCATGGGGGTGGAATATTATGCTTTGGAGCTGCTTTTCTGCAAAGGAGACAGGACGACTGCTCCGTATTATGAAAAGTATGTGTATGGTGACGTGTATGGTGAGATTTTAGACAAAAACATCCTTCCATCAGTGAGAGTATTGAATCGTGACTGGATCATCCCAAAGACACCATAATGAAGGAATGACTGGGTAAACATCATTACAAGGCTCTGGAGTGGCCTAGCCAGTCTCCAGACCTGAATCCAATAGAGAATCTGTGTCACAGCTCTTGAGAAGATATGCATGGAAGAATAGGCTAGAACACCAACTGTAGTGTGTGCAAACCTGGTGAAGACCTACAGGAAACGTTTGACCCCTGTCATTGCCACAACCAAGGTTACATTTTACATTGAGCGTTTGCTACTTGCACCATTATGCAAATAAATTCTTTAAAAACCATAAAATGTGATTACCTAGATTTTATCACCAAAGTGAGAAAAGATCAATATGATAGAAATTAAATCGCCAAAAAAAGATCCCAGTTATGTGCTCATTCAGTGGCTCAGGCTAATGAGGGCAGCATCAGCAGATGCATTAACATCGTTCGTGCCACAGACCGAGTAGATGTGACATTGAAACGAATTCATTTACCTTATAAACTAAATACGCTGAAATTACACAGCGTACATGTTTCTAGCAAAAAGCTAAAAGCTTTCAGCTCAGGGGTGGCCCAACATCATCTGAGATCTCCAAGATATTGTTTATCCATGAGTATCAATGGCTGTTCATTTATGATGTTTGGTAGTCCTTAAGCCAGGTATTAAAGCAGATTTGTTGATGCTTCAACTGGGGCGAGCATTTAAGTACGATGTAATGAGAATCCTCTCCTTAAGGGACCTTCGGTCTTCAGTTTATTCCATTTTCCATGTATAACATCTGAAGACCCCCCCCCCCCCCCCATTCAATTCCAAGCAGATTCTTGATGAATAAAATTGCTTCATGAAGAGGAGCTGCCTATGACACTGATTCCTGAGGTTTTAATGGCGATGGCACTGGGCCACTGGGTGCTCCAGTTTCCATCAATATTTGTACATCTATTTGCACTTTCTGCACCTTGCCAACCATCCACAGATTCAAGTTGTGCTTCTCCACATGTCCAATATCAGCATAAACATCGATGAGAGTTGTTAGAGCTGTTAAAGGCCCTGCTAAAAAGATTAGAAGCCTGTCGGACCAAAACTGTCTGCCTGCAAAGCCAATATTTTTGGATAAAGGTGATGATGATATGGAATTTTTATTTTTTTCATTTTGTGTCTGTATCTTAGCAAAGAAGCAGGAACAGAACAGTAAAATATAAAGTAGGCTGAGTCATGACTAGTGAGCTGGATGCAGAAAGGGAAGTCTAGTCAGAAGATCTCTGCAAAGAAGATTCTCAGACATAAAGAATGTCCTTTCTGGTGCGCTGTGAGGTCTGAAGAACTTTAATCGCCCTCTTTTGTGTTCCCGAATATTACATTTTTTGGCTCTGAGAAGGACTGACTGCTCATGATGATACTAAACTTATTTCTGTTAGTGTGTGGTAATACAATGGTTTCCACATGCAGACTTTATGGTAAAAATACATTTTGAAATGTTTTGCCTCATGAAAACAAATAATGATTTATTTATGATTTAGTAACATATTATATTATATTATATTATATTATATTATATTATATACTTCATTCTACAAATGGGTGAAGGGTGAAATTGTAAGATATACCACAAGATGGCACCAGACTCAAAGCAGTCATGAAGCTGAATACTGATCGTAGTGTGAAATAAAGAGGAAATGAAGATCGAAGTTCTCGCTGCATGATTAGAAAATCTACTTACCTGACCAACACAGAAGATGACACATTTAGTAAAAAGGACTAATACACCTATGCCTGTCACATTTAGCAGGAGTGCTCTGTACAGTCCTGGACTGTAATGAGGTTTTGGATGGGCCACTAAATAACTGAGCGAATAAAAAGGAAAAATCCACACTCAGTTCGCAGTGACAGCTTTGCGATCTTTAATGGCAAACCAAACAGGATTAAAAGGCAGATGATGTACCCTGATTTTTTTTTTTGAGGGGGGTTAGAAGCTGAGGCATCCGCGTGCAGTTTCCCTGTCCATCAAGCATCTGCAGAAGTGCATCTTCATCTTCTTTCGCCTCCTTATTATTCCCCTCACTCTTAACGTGCCGGCGGTTTCTAGGGTGATGCTGACGCAACACATCAGTCGGAGGGGCTTTACAACCACCCCGCCTTGGTTATTGATGAGGACCCTCAATAAGACACCAGCGTTGGCCTCCATATACACCCTGTGCTGAAATGCCCTTTTGTCCGCACTGCACTGGAGCTTAAGAGCGTTAGCGAGGCGATGATGGAAGCCAAAGTGCTTCTAAAGAACCATGGTTCATAGGTTATAGCAGCATTTTTTATTTTACTGGTGACCCTGTGTGCTGGTCTGATGTCTTGTAACATAGTTAGCAGGATCCTTGGTGAAGACAGGCAATATTCCAAATTGTTCATTCCAGATTTTGTTTAGAATTTTCATTAACAACCCTTTTTCAGGGCTATACACATTGCTTAGTGTTGCACAGTGTTGGCTGGAGGTTAACTGAAAGCCCGGGTGGGAGTTAGGTTTGATTTTTCTTACTCACACTAGTACAGTTACCTTTAAATACATTGCAAGGATCACCATGCAAATGTTTGGACACCCCAGTGCGTTTGAGATCTGAAGCAGTAGACCAGGAACATTGCAGAATAAGAAGACAAATAGGCGGGAAAATCCTAGTAAGAATGCAATGACTGGCTGCAAACAGCCAAAGTACCGACCATACTGGTTGTCCAAAGTTTTGCATCTGGACTTTTGTGTACTTAATGATATTTTGTGCCTTTAAATTATGTTTACAATGCAATTCTGCTTAAAATATTAAAGACATCTGTCATCTTTAACCAAACTGACATAATTATCAACATTAACAGACAATATCGATGGTCATCATTCTGTCTGTTTTCATTGTAAATGCTGAAATGTCCACAAACCAAGAAAATAAATATTTATGCATTTATGCAGTGATAACAAGGCCACAGCCATGCTGCATTTTAAAACGAACCCCACAGCAAGCCCGGCAGCACACAAATATTGCATTTAAATTTACTATCTAGGGTGGATGTAAGCAATGATTTAGACTCATCACTTCAATTTGGATGCTTTTGCCTTGGACACAAAAATCTGTCAGCATTTTCAGTGGAATGATTCATATGTCAGTACTGTTTAGCAATATTAAATCGCAAATTAGGCTGGACGTGACCACACTGGAGGCTGTAGTGTGCTCAGAGAAGACTGCCGGAGCCCTCTAGGGGACAGTAATGCCAACAAAATTTTAACAAAAAAAATCTGGTCCAGGTAGAAAGGCGGAAGGTCATGGTGACTGCATTATTCTACATGGGACATAACATGATTCTCATCATAAATAAGCTTGTATGCAGATTATATTACATTCCCTCTACCAAATACCCCAAACCTTGCATCATAAAATTAACCATATCAAATATCATATCATATATTCTATAACTCATTGTCATGCTTTTTTGTTGTCTAACATAAATAGCCTTGTTTCAGAAGCTACTAACCACATCCTAATGCATTATGTATAAGACAGATTGCAATATGTGCTTTAATGAATTTATGACAAGATATTCATAAGACATGTCAGTGGGTCTTTGTCTGCAATAGTTTTTAATAACAGACGTGAGCAATTGCACTTGGTATAAACTCCCCTCACGCTACCAACTGGTGGCAGTAATCCTCCTCCTAAAGGGTCTTGGGTACAGAGGCAAGTATGAAGTATTACAATATGATCTAATAATGACATAACCCCAATAGATGATCAGTAACTGTTACAAGACTGTTATTATACCAATGTCCATGAACACACCAACCAGCCTCTCTCTCTGTGTGTCAGTGTGTGTTTTGGCATCAGCAGGACGCCGGTCACCTCGGCCATCGTGTCGTCCGGATCCACACGTAATGGAACGGCTTGGTTCTGTTCTGCTCACTGCACAACAGCCAGCCTGGTCCTGGCGTTCACCAGTTAGGACTGGCCCAAGGAAGAGGAATCGGATAGGTTGATGAAAGGTAGCATGGGGCGGGAGCCACCTGGTCCGGGGATTAACGCTGGCTGGCGGAGATGACAGATGACACGCAGCATCCCAATACAGTGCACCCTTAGCCCCAAGAACCCTTCAGATCTAATGTAAACTGAAGAGAGGTCTTATCTGGAATGGCATGGGTCCTGGAGAACAACTAAAACAGGAAATAGCTCAAATGTCGAGAAAACAACAAAACTCCATGCGGGTTCTAGATGGTCATAGAAATGGAGATATATTTGTGCTACTTTGTGATTTTATACATCATGACCAACCAGGATATATATTTATAACTATTCATTACCTTAGATTTGGTCTAGATATTTAGTTTTCATGTAAATTAAATTCACCAATAATGCTGTTTCTGCCATCCCTATAAGTAATATTGTCATTGTCTAAAAAAATTATAAAATTTAGAAACGGAATTTTAAGAGGTGACATTTATGATTGTCATCACTTATGTTTTAAAGGGTTAAATATAGTTCAGAACATGGCAGAACATTACATTTACATTTATGGCATTTGGTGTCTTGCTTACAGACACAATGGTAGTTTGAACCCGTGATTTTGGTCATCTGGTCCATAGGTGAGTGTCCTACCCACCAGGCTGCTAGCACCCACCCCTACAACACTGACTAAAAGAGACTTAGCACTGTGCCACTTACACACTTGCAATTGCACAGGCGCGTGACCCACTAGTATCCTAGTGGGTAACACACTCGCCTATGGACCAGAAGACCCAGGTTCAAATCCCACTTACTACCATTGTGTCCCTGAGCAAGACACTTTACCCTTAGATGCTCCAGGGGGGACTGTCCCCATAACTACTGTTACTGTAAGTCGCTCTGGATAAGGGCATCTGATAAATGCTGTAAATATAAATAAGATTATAAACAGGCCGTTTAGCTCTCAGCGGAGTACTCTTCATCTTAGCCTAAGGTTCCATCTTGCGTAACAAGCATTTATTGCGTAATTAACTTTCGGCGATTAGGACGGTGCTGATTGAACGGGGTCCGTGGTTAATTCACGCAATGCACTGTGGCCAAATAGCGTTTGCTAGCGATGCAAAACCTGCACTAGAGAAAATGGCTCAGTCTGATTTTTTATGTGTGTTTGATGGGGACCAGAGATTAAGGATCGGGAAGGTTGTTGAACATTGTACATTGGATGTTAATTGTTAAAGGGCGTCAGAAAGACTTTTTGCACACATTGGTGGGGGTGTGTGTGTGCTTTGCCAGTCTTGGAATGCTTGAGTATTTTCGATGTGCAAGCACAAAGACAGCCTAGCTCAGCTCTTTAATTGGAGCGGTGAGATGTGTGCCACCACTTTGAGACAGAGAAGACAGGCCTGGTTTGCGCCGACTGGCTGGAAGTGCACACACAGGTATCAGACAGACGGAGGAATGAACAGATTCCCGCACGAAGAAACAGAGACGGATATACTGGCATGCATAGCTTGCGGGATGCTTTAAAGAGATGTGTGTGTGTGGGTGGGTGAGTGAGTGAGTGCGAGCAGACAGACAGAAACAAAGAGTCTGGAAGGGTTTTGGTGATTACTCATGCACAATATCGCTCGGTGCTGCCCGATAACGGAGAGCTCGTCCTCCTTCTGCTGTGCTTTTGTGTCATCAAGTGGGTTCAAGGTGTCATGATAGAACCGACTGTGTAAAACAGCACACTGCATATGGCCAAAAGACAGGAACAGTCAGCTGACATTTTATGCCGCGGCTGTTAAATTTGGCTCTGAGCGCATGACGACAACCTGAAGTGATTACCCACAATTCTTTGCGATGTGTGGGTGTCAGCATGTGCTGGGGAGAGTT
The DNA here is from genome assembly GCF_900700375.1 of Denticeps clupeoides. Taxonomy (NCBI): domain Eukaryota; kingdom Metazoa; phylum Chordata; class Actinopteri; order Clupeiformes; family Denticipitidae; genus Denticeps; species Denticeps clupeoides. The sequence goes on along the minus strand of NC_041720.1, from coordinate 10,563,457 downwards.
TAAGCTGAGCGCCAGGGCAGTTTAGAGAGTGACATACAGTGTACATGTGTGTGCGAGGGTTTGGGGGTACCGGGTGTGTGCGTTTCTGTGTGTGGGTGTGTAATTGTGTGTCAAGCGTGTGTGTATGTTTATATGTTGCAGCCTGTTCCAATGTGGCGATGCCAGGCTGCACAGACCCTGGCACGCAGAGCCCTCTCCTGCTGAGTGTGTTTGCTTATACGGTTCACACACATCTCTCTTTCTCCCTCTCTCTCTCTCTCACACACACACACACACACACACACAGCAGTGATCGATGAGTCAAAAGGTAACTAGGACAGCACCCGAGGCAATAATTGTGGGGCACCACAGAATGATGACAGTCACATGGCCGAGGGACTGAAAGGTGCACAGAAGAGCAGCCAAGCGTGTGGCACACACACACAAATATAAACACACACACAGTTACATTTTATTTTTATTTATTCCATTCACTAGACAGCATGGACTGTGTTTGCATATTTTATATCATATCTGCACGCTGGACAGATCCGAGATCCATCAGTGCAGAACCTCGGAAGACTGCTGCAGTGAACAAAATGAACGCTCATTTCAAGAGGAAATATCACGCTTAATTCTTCAGTCCTATCGGGCAGGACACCCCAGTCCCACCCAGGCCGCAGTACCCATTGGGGTTCTTGTTGAGGTACTGCTGGTGGTAGTCCTCTGCGTAGTAGAACTCTTTAGCTTCGGCTATCTCTGTGGTGATTGTTCCAAAACCTTCCTCTGTCAGTACCTGTCAAGAGAAAATATTGGATTGTTTTTCTGAAAAACAGGATTGTATATATTGACTTTTTGAAGGATCCTACAGTAGCAGATGATGCAGAAACATGAGGTTGATGAGATTACAAGGAAGGATAAAATTATACAGATTTGCAGAGATCACTGTTTTTGCAGGCTGTATGACAAGATATACAGCAGGAATATGTTTTGGATATCACCAAATGACAAGTGGTTCGGGATTTCAACCCACAACCTTCCAATTACACGTGTGCCTCCTGACCCACTAGGCCACCACTGCCCCATGTGCTTCACCTCACTTCAGGTTCATGACTGCAGGCAAGAAGTGTTCAGCATACAAACTTCTTTACAATTGATGTATTTCATGTTTTTGGTTTTGTTCTAAGATTGTCAGAAAAGAGAGTATGTTTAAAGACAGGTTATAACCCTAACACAAAGAAAGAATGAAGTGAAAGTGAAGTGATTGTCATTGTGAAACACTGCAGCACAGCACATGGTGACACAACGAAATGTGTCCTCTGTATTTAACCATTACCCTTGGTGAACAGTGGGCAGCCATGACATGCGCCCGGGGAGCAGTGTGTGGGGACGGTGCTTTGCTCAGTGTCACCTTGGCGGTTCGGAGCTCAAATCGGCACACCTTCCAATTACAAGTCCGTTTCCTTACCCGCTAGGCCACCACTACCAACCAATTTAGTGAGAATTCACAGAATAGTTATAAAACACTTAAAATGGGGATTAATTTCCCACACACAAACATTTTAATGAATGTCTAAAAGTAGTAAGTGGGGAATGACTTGACCATAAAAGAACTTCTGAAAGAACAACAAAGCTACAGTGTAGGAAATATCCCACAGTATTTTATTGCCATTTCTAACACCAGCATGCATCTGATTTAACTGGGCCCCAGAAATGAGACCGGAACGCTGTTTCTGTGGAACATACACGCAGCTGGGTTTACCACGAGGAGATCCGGCCACTTCTGGAACACGGAACATCTGAGTGAGGCGCTAAAATGGTGAAACCGAAACTATTAACAACCATTTTCACCTTCATGCAAAAAGCTCTCTGGACTCACTCCAGGATTCTCTTTTCTCTTTTTTTTTTAATTCTCGCCCCGCTTCACTTTTTCTCATCATTTTCACAGCTTCTTCCTCCCTCCTATTTTTTTTCCTTTTTTTGTCACTTCAGTTTTGTTGTCTCTCTGTCTATTCTTCACATTTTATTCTCTCCCTCGCTCACTCCATAGATGTGTGACGGGAGAAAATGTTCTCGGAGAGGGGACCTGCCAACCCCTTCATTTGGCTGACCATCTGCTGAGAGTCGGGTACACACCTGTTCTGAGCAGCTGCCTCCAACAGGAGCCAGGTACGCCCTGACTGACGTCTCTACCCCCGCCTCCACCCTTCGCCTGAACCCTCCAGAAGGTGCAGACTGTCTTCGCTCTCCACCACAGTCCCTCCTTCCAACTCCCAACAGGACCAGCATAGACAAATTAATAGAAGGTATTTAATTCATGAGGAAGGCTTGCTAGAATGGCTGACGGTTCTAAAAATTCTTCAAAGACAATGGGGGTTATTTTGGAGGAGCTATATTAGATACTGAGCATTGATGAAGTTCATTAATGCCATTTTCAGTAGTGCTCCAATCAGAATTATTAAATTACAATGCTGATAACCTACATAAATGCCCTCATTGCCTCATCCATAAAAAGATCAATTTTAAATGACTTTCTTTATCCAACTGAACACTCTGTCATCTTCATCACAACCAATAGGGAATATCTAATCGAAAAATTAGCTCTACCTGCAATTAGGCAAATGGATAATATGTGACAAAGACCAATGAAGAATATTTGTGCAAATCTAGAAGATATTTATTTATATATATTTTTTTTAGTGATTCAAGTGCCCTCTACTTTTAACCATCACCCTTGGTGAGCAGTGGGCAGCCATGACAGGCGCCCAGGGAGCAGTTTGTGGGGACGGTGCTTTGCTCAGTGGCACCTTGGTGGATCAGGATTCAAACCAGCAACCTTCTGATTACGGGGCCAGTTCTTTACCCTCTAGGCCACCACTGCCCCAAATGTAAACACAATGTGTGAAGTGAAAGTGAAGTGATTGTCATTGCGAAACACTGCAACACGGTGACACCATGAAATTTGTCCTCTGCTTTAAACCATCACCCTTGGTGAGCAGTGGGCAGCCAGCCCTCCGATTACATGTCTGTTTCCTTACCCGCTAGGCCACCACTGCTCCATTAGCAAATGTTGCTGTAATGCCATTAGCAAATGTTCTCCAAGTGCTACATCTAATATAGAGCCAGGAAAATATAGTCCAAAATGTCAATTTCTCCATCACTGGCTCTAGTCTTTATACCAATAGTATCTATTGGTATAAAGTATACACATGCTTATTATGACTCTGTCCTGAGCACTGCAACATTTGAAGCCATTTCCTCACACTATTTGCTGATAATGAATTCTTCATGGCATTTGAAAATATCCCTTTGTTCTATTGTCATCTTTACCATAATGTTATTGGCAGTTATCAGGCCCATCTCTTTTCCACTCATTTCTCTCCTGCTCTTCTGTATGGTGTTGAGAGGATAAATTGACCTCAGCTAAACAAACAGGACGGAGCATAGAAAATGGGCAGCTTTATTTTTATTGCTTTTTGCCATGGTGGCGTCTTTCACGGAAAGGAGGGGAAGTCAATCTCCTTTGAAAGGCTTTCCAGCAAACAGGGCCATCTCCTTCCATGGTGGCCACGTGATAAAGGGGAATGTCTGATCAGGCCACCATTCTCCCTGCAGTCTGAGCATCGAGGAAAGGGTGGGCATGTTACATAAACAAGCCCAGCTTCTCCACGGCCCTCAACATGAGCTTTACCCTTCACCATGGCGACAGCAGGACCCAAGCTAAGAGCACGAGGATGGGCTGCAGTGTTGCAGCACCAATAAGGGACGGGATACACTGCTCTCCATCCTCCATCCTTAAGATAAAGAGCCTTCACTGCTGCTGCCCCTGCCCTCTGGAACTCGTTCCCAACTTTATATCCCCAAGAACAGCCCATCTCTTTAGGCTCTGATCTACTAGTTTCATATAATAAATAGATAAATAAATAAATAAACAAACAAACACACACACACACACACACACACACAGTACAGGTCAAAAGTTTGGACATTCTCACTGAAGGCATCAAAACTATGAATGAACACATGTGGAGTTATGTACTTAACAATAAGTGGAGACCTGACCTCCACAGTCACCGGAGCGGGACCGCAGAGTGAAGGCAAAGGGGCCAACAAGTGCTAAACACCTCTGGGAACTCCTTCAAGACTGTTGGAGAACCATTTCAGGCGACGACCTCTTGAAGCTCATCGAGAGAATGCCAAGAGTGTGCAAAGCAGGAATCAGAGCAAAGAAACTAGAATATAAAAGTTTTCAGTTATTTCACCTTTTTTTGTTAAGTACATAACTCCACATGTGTTCATTCATAGTTTTGATGCCTTCAGTGAGAATCTACCAATGTAAATGGTCATGAAAATAAAGAAAACACATTGAATGAGAAGGTGTGTCCAAACTGTGTGTGTGTGTGTGTATACAGGGAGTGCAGAATTATTAGGCAAATGAGTATTTTGTCCACATCATCCTCTTCATGCATGTTGTCTTACACCAAGCTGTATAGGCTCGAAAGCCTACTACCAATTAAGCATATTAGGTGATGTGCATCTCTGTAATGAGAAGGGGTGTGGTCTAATGACATCAACACCCTATATCAGGTGTGTATTGATTGTCACATGTGATACACAGCAGCACAGCACACGGTGCACAATTTGTCCTCTGCATTTAAGTCATCACCCTGAGTGAGCAGTGGGCAGCCATGACCAGCGCCCGGGGAGCAGTGTGTGGGGACGGTGCTTTGCTCAGTGGCACATCAGTGGTACCTTGGCGGATCGGTGCATAATTATTAGGCAACTTCCTTTCCTTTGGCAAAATGGGACAAAAGAAGGACTTGACAGGCTCAGAAAAGTCAAAAATAGTGAGATATCTTGCAGAGGGATGCACTTAAAATAGCAAAGCTTCTGAAGCGTGATCATCGAACAATCAAGCGTTTCATTCAAAATAGTCAACAGGGTCGCAAGAAGCGTGTAGAAAAACCAAGGCGCAAAATAACTGCCCATGAACTGAGAAAAGTCAAGCGTGCAGCTGCCATGATGCCACTTGCCACCAGTTTGGCCATATTTCAGAGCTGCAACATCACTGGAGTGCCCAAAAGCACAAGGTGTGCAATACTCAGAGACATGGCCAAGGTAAGAAAGGCTGAAAGACGACCACCACTGAACAAGACACACAAGCTGAAACATCAAGACTGGGCCAAGAAATATCTCAAGACTGATTTTTCTAAGGTTTTATGACCTGATGAAATGAGAGTGAGTGTTGATGGGCCAGATGGATGGGCCCGTGGCTGGATTGGTAAAGGGCAGAGAGCTCCAGTCTGCCAGCAAGGTGGAGGTGGAGTACTGGTTTGGGCTGGAATCATCAAAGATGAGCCTTTTCGGGTTGAGGATGGAGTCAAGCTCAACTCCCAGTCCTACTGCCAGTTTCTGGAAGACACCTTCCTCAAGCAGTGGTACAGGAAGAAGTCTGCATCCTTCAAGAAAAACATGATTTTCATGCAGCACAATGCTCCATCACACGCGTCCAAGTACTCCACAGCGTGGCTGGCAAGAAAGGGTATAAAAGAAGAAAAACTAAAGACACCTTGTTCACCTGATCTGAACCCCATTGAGAACCTGTGGTCCATCATCAAATGTGAGATTTACAAGGAGGGAAAACAGTACACCTCTCTGAACAGTGTCTGGGAGGCTGTGGTTGCTGCTGCACGCAATGTTGATGGTGAACAGATCAAAACACTGACAGAATCCATGGATGGCAGGCTTTTGAGTCTCCTTGCAAAGAAAGGTGGCTATATTGGTCGCTGATTTGTTTTTGTTTTGTTTTTGAATGTCAGAAATGTATATTTGTGAATGTGGAGATGTTATATTGGTTTCACTGGTAAAAATAAATAATTGAAATGGGTATCTATTTGTTTTTTTGTTAAGTTGCCTAATAATTAGGCACAGTAAAAGTCACCTGCACACACAGATATCCCCCTAAAATATACACACACGCGCACACACTCCACATCTCCTCACATTCTGTTTCTCTCCATTGCATGAAAGAACATGGCGGCAGATACATGGCCGCATTCCATTTTTGGCTGAGCCCAACATTGAGAGTCAAAAAGTCAAAAGTCAAAATAATCACATGTGAGTTCATAGAAAGTTGTCTCGACTGTATACTACAGGGTGCCCCACCCCTGCATCTCTGTCTCTTTCTCTCTGAGTGCAGTGCTGTGTGTTTAACTCCTGCTTTATCCTCTCTGAATGCCTCAGCATGGAGGCCCAGCAGGCAGCTATCGGCCGCCACAGCCGCTGGAGTCACCGCCTGGGAAATGCCAACCCCCCGCTGGCATCCGGTCAAGCTGGCACCCGGAGATACGATTGAATTTGGTCGCTGTATGTGCGTGTGTGTGTGTGTGCTACAGAATGTGTGTGAACATGCCAGGTCTGCTACCTACATCACCACGCCACCATTCAGCACTTATAGACACACCGGTACTAATCACGAGGCGCTGTCGCCAAGGAAACGGGCAGATTGGTAGGCAGCGGCAAGAGAGAGAGAGTGCTGCTGATAATGCCAGAGCAGGTGGTGGTCCTCAGCAGCTCAAACACTCAGGTCACACAGACAGGGAAACAATAGATGAATACGGGGTCGGCATAGGGGGGGAAACTGGAGTGCTGCTGATGCAGCCGAGTGGGACTTCCTGCGTGATCCATAACACACCTGTAACCCAACACAGGATACTAAAATGCTGCACTTCACATAAATACCCCTCTCAATAGTGTCTGATAAGTTGTTCGTAATGGGCCTGCACTGAATGTGCTGATATATTATTAATCCCTATGATACGAGTACTGAATTGTGACCTGTGTGTTACAGCACAGGCACGCTGGTTTTGAAATCGAAACGAAGAGGACAAATGTCACCCCCCTATTGCCACCCAAAACAAAGAATGACTTCTGAGATTGCACACAACTAGCTGAACTCAGGAGTGTTTTTTAACTCCACCCCAGCTACTGCGTTCCTCAGTTCAAGGTGGGCTGGTACGGAACAGCTATATTGGACTGTTAAGTGTACCACATGGTGGTGTGGTGGTTGGCAACCCTGGAGGTTGTTAACACCTCCAAGGTTGTGAGTTTGAATCCCAGCATGCACATTGTGTGTGTGGAGTTTGTATGCTCTCCCTGTGTTGGTGCGGGTTTCCTCCAGGTTCTCTGGTTTCCTCCCACCGTCCAGAGTGAATGACTGAGTGAATGGGGTGTGTGTGTCCCGCCCTGCTACCAGTATGCCAGAGTCTGCAGTTATGGAAAGTGAGAGAGAGTGTAGCACCACAAGCTGCTGTTACTGGTAGCTGGTTAGTGTCTGTGTGATTAGTATTGTCACTGTATGAACTGTGTGACTTTTCCGGACCTTTTGAGTTTCCCCCACTGACACTGACACCTGAGCTTCTTCAATTTCAGCCAATTTCAGCTTATGATTATAATTTTTTGTCCATTTATCCATGTTACTATGAACAGAGTTTTGTGCTACTTTTGCTTGAGATATGTATGATATGAGATATGTATTTAGGTGGGTATTCTATGTTTCTATATTACATGCACATAATGTATATCTGCATATATGCTAAACCTTCCTGGAGATTCTGATGTTTGTAGACATACACATGGTCACACGCAAATGAATATTTGCTACACATATGAACGAAGCTAAATCAGATGCTCATATATTGTATTTGCCTGCTGTTATCTTTCCAGTCTTTTATGTCTGCTGTCTCATCGGCAAACAAACATGCACAAACCCACACGTAGTCCTTGCGTCTCTGTGGAATAAAACCCAATTTCCATTTATTCCTCCACCCAGTCTTTCAATTACCCACAGGGTGTCCCAGGTCAGGGGTCAGGCTACTCCCTCCATCACAAAGAGGCCCAGGGGCAAAGAGGAGGGACCCAAAGCTGGGGTCCCTGTTCTCCTGCACCTGCCCGCATCTGAAGAACAAAAAGACCATGAACCCAGTAGGGGAACATCAGACCTGCAAACACAGACGTTTGCGTACAAGCGTCCGGGGACAGAGACGGAAGAACCACTCTGCGAATGCTACATGCATAACGTGCAAGGACAACTGCCTGTTTGAAAAATCAAATAAAAACAGCAAAAAAATATTATATTTTTCATTTTCTGATTACACAGAGCATTTTAACATATCACAAAAAAGTCTGCATTTGACAACTCATTTCAACGAGACCAGAGTAGATTTAATGTATTTCTGAGTATATACCACTCAACCTTTAATGACATTGTGCTCATACAACACAACAAACAGGGGAAACTGGTTCACTGACTCTTGACACACAAAGAAGATACAAAATCTCTCTCTCTCATACGCACACACACACACACATACACTTATCATCTCCGCTCACACAGAAAGGGACTGAAAAGGAAAAAACTATTCTGCATGAGTGGTCTTCTGTCTTCTGAAGCTGTCATTGTAGCTTGGGTGGCTTTAGCATCAGTGTGCATGTAATTGGTCTAAGGGTCTCTGACAATAGCTCACGCAAACAAATAAAATGAATATGTTTTAATTTTTTGTAAGCATATTATAAAGCATTGCAGAATCACAAAATGGCATGAACACCAACAACGGCTCTGTGTATTTGTAGTCGAAGTTGAATGTAGTCATGTTCTAGTGCTGTTCGTCCATGTCCAGGTTGGAGGGGAACACATAATTACACATAAAGTATCAGATATTCTGAATATTCAGAATATTTATAAATGTTCATTAGTCAATATTTATAGAGCTGAAGAATGGGGTCATTTTTAGACATTTTCTTTAAATATTTAGTGAAATGCATTACAAATGTGTGTGTGTGAATGCCATGGGTGTGTGCCTTTGAACATGCCATCGCCCACTGGCACAAAGCCTGGCATTGCTGGAGAAGAAGGTGGCACCGCCCGCTGCCTGGCACAGCCCCCTCTTTGCCCATAATGATGTTTAGGGACTTGTAGGTGCGTGTGCCAAAAATCTGTTCCATACCATTTGTTCAGGTCTCATGTGGGCGCCCATCCGAAAGGCAAATGGAAGAGGGACAGCGGCGCACACGTGGCAGCGGAGGGATGAGGGACAAGGCACAAGAAACAGACACCTTTCAAGAGCACAGACGACGGAACGTCTGACTGTTGACATGGCAACCCTGCTCCCATTCGGCACGTCCTGTCCAGACAGAGGCGTTGGCGGCGAGGCTGGGAACAGCAGAGTACTTTCTTGCTGTCCAGCGGGTAAAGAAAACTGGATGGCGTCAGTCAAGGACAGGGGTGGGCAAACTACGGACCGCGGGTCTTTTCAATCCGGCCTGCCGTAGATTGGTACCGAATTGCCCATAATTCTAACTGTAAATGAGCAGTCATGTATGGCAAGCAGTCAGGGCAAAATAATGTCCAGGTTCATGACACAGAATTATAGGTTGTAACAGAACGCCGTTAACAAAGCCACTTAAAAATAAAACACCGTCCGTGCGAAAGCTGCATAAAAAGCGTCATTCTGAAAACTCAACAGCGCATTGCATGCCATCGCGCATTAAAAACACAGTTTTCTTGTATTCTAATGATCTCAGTCCTGTGCGCTTCACAACAAATAAGACTGAACTGTCCGCACCCGGTCAGTAGTCAGACCACACCAGCCAAGGACAGATCTCCTACGCTGCCAATGATGCACCCAATACTTCTGAACAGAGGGATACACTGGTTTTATTCTCCTTAACAATTCAGCAATTAGTCAATATCATGAAAAGTATTGGCTTATTTACATTTACATTTAGAGCATTTATCAGACGCCCTTATCCAGAGCGACTTACAATCAGTAGTTACAGGGACAGTCCCCCCCTGGAGCAATTTAGGGTTAAGTGTCTTGCTCAGGGACACAGTGGTAGTAAGTGGGATTTGAACCTGGGTCTTCTGGTTCATAGGCGAGTGTGTTAACCACTAGGCCACTACCACTTATCATTTTAAAACCCTTAAAACCCTTAAAACATGCTTATTATGTGATTTCATGCATGCATTTTCATTGTACTACTAGATATAAAGAAACAGATCAAATAATTAAATATGCACACTTCGAATACACAAAATGCACATATCTCGTACTGATTACTGTACTGATTGTGTAAATATGAACAGTGTAATGTTTATGTTTATGTCTGAAGACATAATCCGGTATCCGGCGACTTAAATAACTTGCATTGTGCATCGTCAACAATCAGAGAGTCTGTGATGAAGCCTTTTTCTTACCAGGATTACTTCGTGATTATCAAGAACTTGATGGCAGAAGCTTAATGAGTAACGCATCTGTATACAAACTTAAGACCACAAAGTCACAGTTTCAAACCCCACTTACTACCATTGTGTCCCTGAGCAAGACATTATGGGTGTCTCCAGAGGGACTGTCCCTGTAACTACTAGCATGAACCGGGCCACTACAATCAAGCACATCAATACTCAGGCCTCAAGACCAGAGAGTCTACAGAGAGAAAGTCGTCATAGTGCTTGAAAGTAAATAATAATAGAGAGCACCCTGTGACCAGTGTAGGTGGACCATTTTCATTCAAGAAATGATGTTTAACTTATTTGAGAAGAGAAGACAAGAGATGAGAAGAAGAATGAAAAGGCTGAGTTTTGTTACTAAAGCAATTCTGCAGGCAGATTTGGCCGGCAGATGGCTGGCAGCTCGATGTTTGTTAAACCAACCGGTCGGTTACATTAGGAAGTTGGAGAGCAGCATGCAACGCTGCTCCATTTAGAATCACCACAGATGGGGGCTGTGCATGTGTGTGTACGTGTGTGCATGGGGGGGCCTACAGCCGGTCAGGAAATAACGAGAGCAGTCAGAGTGCGGATGGGAGGAAGGCTAATTATCCTGGCTGTGGCCTCCAGTCACTCAGGCCCACACAATCATGGCCTCGCTCACCGGGGACCTCAGGTGGGTTCACGCAGAGCACACTCATAGGCAAAACGCATAATACACTCTAAATATTGTTGCTGACCATGAACATCCCTTCATGGAAACAGTACTCCCTGATGGCAGTTCACACTTTAAAAATCATGTAAAAACGACAACGAGTTTGAGGTGCTGACCTGAGGGAAGTGGTGGCCTAGCGGTTAAGGAAGTCGCCCCGTAATCAGAAGGTTGCCGTTTCGAATCCTGATCCGCCAAGGTGCCACTGAGGTGCCACTGAGCAAAGCACCGTCCCCCCACGCTGCTCCCCGGGCGCCTGTCATGGCTGCCCACTGCTCACCAAGGGTGATGGTTAAAAGCAGAGACACATTTGTGTGTTTAACAATGACAATCACTTCACTTTAATAATTTAATAAATTAAATTCAGATTTATGGAAGCACCACCTCATAAATTTGGTTTGGTACCAGGCACAACTGCAGACCTTCACATGTCTAGTGGAGACCATGTCTTGATGGGTCAGGGCTGTTTTGGTGACATAAGTTAGGTGTTTATGACATTACTCACATTGTGGCCGATCAAGGTATCATACAGATATGATTTCGACATGCTGCACACATATTCACAGCAGAATGAAAATGTACACATTTACATTTACATTTACGGCATTTGGCAGACGCCCTTATCCAGAGCGACTTACAACGTGCTTTCAAGTTACCATCGATGAAGAGATAAATTCCGGTTCACTAGGACCCCAACTATGAATACATCTATTTAATTCACTCTGTTGTAGATTCTGTACACAAAGTTCGACAACAAGAAAATTACAATTTAATCTAAATATTCTTTAAAGAGGAAGGCCATGAAGAAACCACACACACTCAAACACACGCACACACACACACACACACCACTTTCCCAGCTCCTTGCTCTCCATGTCCCTGTCCCAGCTGTGTTTTATGAAGATTTCCCCATTTCTGTTACTAAATAAATGTAAAAATCTATCAGACAGCCCCTGAGAGGACCCAACCCCAGTCATCACCTCAGCCATGGCCCTGTCCTCATCAAACCTCCATTACCCCTGTACCCGCGCTGTCAACAGAGTCCCTGTCACAGTCGTTCAGAGCGGGATGCCAGCCACTGGCTTTCCCTAAGACTTCAAATTAGCATTTGACCAAATTCCTGACAGCCGCTGCACAATTGACATCACATTACCACTCCCAAAAACAGCTCCTTCAGTGAACTGGAAATGTTAATATAGATACACTATAGAACATTATATTAACCTGAAAGTCATTCTCATGGTAAAAAAAAAAAGCCCAGATGAAATAATTATTTTAGAGATCTCAGGTTTTCAGAGCAGATCTACACACTGCCAAGGATGCTAATGAGAATTACAGCAAGCAGCGGACTGGCTAATTAAAGGAATTCGGGTTTCTGGAGGACACGGGCAGGCAGAGCAGTCAGTCAGTCTCTACGAATTTGGCTCAGGGCAGTCATGCAAGGTGAGCAGCACATGTGGCTGCCTCGCAGGAGAAAACCTGTCTCTACCGGTGCCTTAATTGAGACACTAATGGATGGGAACATGCCCTGCCGGGGATCTACAGGCTTGAGGGGAAAGAGACGGAGAATCTGCTAGTGGTACCTGAGGGAGAACGCCCCCTAGTGGGCACTCAGGTCATACTAATCTCTATTTTGAGATAACAATAACAGCATTATTGTTTACCACGAGTCTGAACACATTATTCCATTTATCAGTGGTCAATTTTCTTACAACAGCCACTTCCTTGCAGTTAGGAATTAGCTGCGGGACCATTTTCGGTATAAAAAGTGACTCTGGTCATTTGTTAATGGGTGAGTCTGATGTTGGCGCTGCATTGGTTAAATTGGATCATGCACAGAAATGTGGCCAATAAACAGCTTGCTGATCTCAATAAAGGTTGTGTTAGAATTGATGGGAAGCTGTTATCTTTGGTAACCCACCATTACGTCACCATTATTTGGGCTCTTTGGGCATAACTAACAAAATTCTATAAAAACTCAAAAATTATTGTTATATAAATCTTATTCTATTAAATTCTAATTTGGAAAGACTTTGATTGAAAGCTGAAAACTTCTAATCATGTCTTCAGGCACTCTCCCAGATAAGCACCCCAAAATAAACACCATCTCACCCGCAAACTGTCAGATTCTGGTTCGAGCTGTCAACAAATATTAATTCAATTTATTTAACCAACAGACTTCACGTTTGGAGCTGAGCTTGGAAAACCCTGACATGTGAGCAGCTATTAAATGAAACTAAGTGGCTTTACTCCAAAGTTTCTTATAAATTTGCATTGTTAAAAATTTTTTTGTTGAAAATTTTGAATGATAAAAAAAAAATTCAGGATACAGAAGCTGGCGGACCTGGGTGCACCAAAACTCTTAATTTAAATTTGAACTGGACAAACAAACTCTAGGGCTCTACTTTGAGATGGGGGAATGGAAATGGGGATGGGAATGGTCGACACTCATGCAGAGAATCATCACACACTCACACACACCACTTGCAAAACAGAACATAAGATGGGAGTCCCACCGACTCCACTTAAGACCAAAACCAAGACTATGACCATAACTTAAGAGAAAACAAGTGGCTAACCACGTCTCCCCTCACTCACTGGATCAACACAGCATAGGCCCTCACACACTGGACACAGACTTTATATCCTGCTGTCCTCCGACAGACGATCTCGAAGCCTGCAGACTAGTTACAGCCAACAACAGTAAAATTTTCTTTCCCCTCGCCATCACCGTCCTAAACAGCTGAACTGTCACACACATTGCAACTGCACTTACACTCCAGTAATCTTTATATTTTCTGTATATAATATATTAGACCATATTGTATACGGTTGTGCTTGAGAGACACCAACGACCACAATCAAAATCCTTCTACAGGGAGTGCAGAATTATTAGGCAAATGAGTATTTTGTCCACATCATCCTCTTCATGCATGTTGTCTTACTCCAAGCTGTATAGGCTCGAAAGCCTACTACCAATTATGCATATTAGGTGATGTGCATCTCTGTAATGAGAAGGGGTGTGGTCTAATGACATCAACACCCTATATCAGGTGTGCATAATTATTAGGCAACTTCCTTTCCTTTGGCAAAATGGGACAAAAGAAGGACTTGACAGGCTCAGAAAAGTCAAAAATAGTGAGATATCTTGCAGAGGGATGCACTTAAAATTGCAAAGCTTCTGAAGCGTGATCATCGAACAATCAAGCGTTTCATTCAAAATAGTCAACAGGGTCGCAAGAAGCGTGTGGAAAAACCAAGGAGCAAAATAACTGCCCATGAACTGAGAAAAGTCAAGCGTGCAGCTGCCAAGATGCCACTTGCCACCAGTTTGGCCATATTTCAGAGCTGCAACATCACTGGAGTGCCCAAAAGCACAAGGTGTGCAATACTCAGAGACATGGCCAAGGTAAGAAAGGCTGAAAGACGACCACCACTGAACAAGACACACAAGCTGAAACGTCAAGACTGGGCCAAGAAATATCTCAAGACTGATTTTTCTAAGGTTTTATGGACTGATGAAATGAGAGTGAGTCTTGATGGGCCAGATGGATGGGCCCATGGCTGGATTGGTAAAGGGCAGAGAGCTCCAGTCCGACTCAGACGCCAGCAAGGTGGAGGTGGAGTACTGGTTTGGGCTGGTATCATCAAAGATGAGCTTGTGGGCCCTTTTCGGGTTGAGGATGGAGTCAAGCTAAACTCCCAGTCCTACTGCCAGTTTCTGGAAGACACCTTCTTCAAGCAGTGGTACAGGAAGAAGTCTGCATCCTTCAAGAAAAACATGATTTTCATGCAGGACAATGCTCCATCACACGCCTCCAAGTACTCCACAGCGTGGCTGGCAAGAAAGGGTATAAAAGAAGAAAAACTAATGACATGGCCTCCTTGTTCACTTGATCTGAACCCCATTGAGAACCTGTGGTCCATCATCAAATGTGAGATTTACAATGAGGGAAAACAGTACACCTCTCTGAACAGTGTCTGGGAGGCTGTGGTTGCTGCTGCACGCAATGTTGATGGTGAACAGATCAAAACACTGACAGAGTCCATGATTCTGATTTGTTTTTGTTTTGTTTTTGAATGTCAGAAATGTATATTTGTGAATGTGGAGATGTTATATTGGTTTCACTGGTAAAAATAAATAATTGAAATGGGTATTAGTCATAGTAATAGTCACCTGCACACACAGATATCCCCCTAAAATAGCTAAAAATAAAAACAAACTAAAAACTACTTCCAAAAACATTCAGCTTTGATATTAATGAGTTTTTTGGGTTTGTTGAGAACATGGTTGTTCAATAATAAAATTATTCCTCAAAAATACAACTTGCCTAATAATTCTGCACTCCCTGTATGTGTTGTAACATTTTCAACTGAATTGAATCTTGTGGTCGATGTGTACGGAAATTATGACAATTATATGTAATGTGACCTTCAGTCATCAGCCAGTCAGGGAGGAGTGGCAAATAGGGTAATGTTTCTTGTTTTTCTATTTTATGAACATCAATAATCATCAAGAGAATTGCAGAAAAAGAAAGATTGGCCCCTACAAGAGAAGCAATACACACGTAAACAAAGACGCATACACACGTAAACAAGGCTGACTGTTCAGGTTGCCTAAATCTCACACACATATAAACCCCTCAGTGACAGACCAGCTCCGTCCAACTAGCAAGCACCCCAGCTGCCTGTCGAGCTTTATTAACCCCATGCCATCCATTTTTTGGGTATGTTGGAGGATGGGTCAACAACTGATTTTAAAAAATGAAGGGGGTGGGTGGGGGTCACTCATCTCCATGAATGACCTCTGACCTCTGTGCTATACCCCGTGTCCTTATCCCATTTTATATTCAGCTCTCTTTATAATTTGGGTTGGATGGCCAATCAGGGCCTGTGCAGAAGGCCTCCCCCTGTTTCCATGGTGACTGGGTCTGCAGCTCAGTTGTGTTGAACCACAGCTGTTTCTGAAAGGGGGGGTGCAGACAATGTCAGAATTAGAGCATGTGTGTGAGAGAGAGCAAGAGAGTCTACATCTGCCAGCAGAGGGAGTGTGTGACAATATTCATATGTGTTTGTGAGAGAAAATGAGCATGTGAGTGTGTGTCAGACCAAATGTCCTTACAAAGATAGGAAACCCGACATGTTGTTCCTATTAGGTTCACCAGATCCCATACATAGTTTGAATGTATGTAAAGATCAAGGTTTACTTTAAAAATTATGTATAATAATAAAAAGTATTGCAGAAATCCTACATATCCAGAAATATATTAATTATTTACAAAATATGTAAATATAAATAATACATACTAAACCCCAATTTTGATCCCAGTTATGCTTTAGAGATTAAGTTCAAGTTTACAGTCTACAGTTTACAGAAAAATATTGTTAAATAGAGCTGCACATTCATGTGATATATCAGTCACATTATGAAAGCCATATAATATATACATATTATCCTATGTATTTGTTTGTGTGTGTGTGTGTGTGTGTGTGTGTGTGTGTGTGTGTGTGTGTGTGGGAGAGGCAGAAGGTATGAAAGTATATGACATGTATATGAGTGTGTGTTGGAGAAGCCGGGTACTTGCTGCTCTCAGCTCAGCAGTGGCGTGGCTCGAGCCCCGCTGTGCTTTGTGCGCAGAGCAGCACAGTTCCAGCAGCAGAGACAATGAGATCCCCGCCGCGTCTATGGGTATTTTTGGACCGTCGTCTTATTTAAACTCAAATGCCAGCCTGTGATCCGTCTACCAAACATCATCACAAAGATCCTCAACTTAAATACACGCAGTGTGATCCTAACTAACAGCCAGCATTACAGACCCCAGGAGATCCATTTTAAAAAAGAGCACAGACATAAATATTCAATAAAAGCCCAACAGCAGCGGGCCGCTGCACATATGCAATGGGACTTCCAGAGAGGAAGATTACCAACACACATACACACTTTTATAGACTCTAACATGTGGAATATGAGAGTCTTGGCATAGGGTTCTATGATTTTTATGCATTTTTTTTTTTTTTTACTCTATGTGAGCAGTACACACAGGAACATTAGCCCAAGATCCGTGGGTGTTTTTTTGAATATGTGTCATCGTCTCTCTCTAAGATGTTACTGTAGACATAGATGAAGTCATTTTTGTCAGCATTCAGTGAAACAGAATGAGGGGGAGGGGCAGAAGACGGGGGGGGTGGGTCCCTAAGCACACTCCAGATTATTAGGCAGCTATTAGGAGATACAGACGCCAGCACAGACACACATAAACACACACACAGGCTTCGTCAGCTGGGCAGGCATTCCAGCGTGAACTAAACAAATCTGACCCATATGCTCATTCCCTCCCTTCCATCCCCTACCTCTCACCCCTGAGAACTCGCTCTCCCTCTCTAGAGTACCAGTGTGCCCCCCTCTCCGCAAACCAACCGTCAACACTCACACTTGCACTCCCAGGTGGGCACTGTGTCCCTTAACTGGCCTGATGGAGGAGGCCGCTTCCAAATTTATTTAGTGCATTAACCCCTTAACATCGCAGCACCACAGACAGCTCCTCTGTATTACCCTACATTAGAGGAGCACCTACAAGGAATAAATACAGTGTTGACCCAAATACGAGGCAGCCCTCTTTTTCGAGACCAATTCCAGACCAAATCTAGCTTTTATAGAGATTTTTATTTTATTTGAAAATAAGGGTGATAAGGAAATTAATGTGCATTCCATTTTTGATGATTTCTTTCTAAAAATTCATTTTCAACAGTTATCTAACCATAGTTTGGGGGAAAATGCATTGTGGTATTCTAGTATTCTGGTATTTGTCTAAGTGTAAGGTGACACATACAAAAAATGATATTCAGACCAATACAGTACATTGAATTGTTTCGCCCAAACCACTGCATGTAGTACATGTCTATGTATGCATTATGTAATATTAAATTTCTGTCTGTCTATTTATCTATCAGTCTGTCTGCCTGTTTATGTGTGTAAATGTGTGTATGGAGTGTATGGACAGCAACGTGTACAGCATATTGGTATTCACCCACTTGCATTCGTCTGTGTAGGCTTGTGATGTCTTTCCATTTCTCATGAAACGGTTGCTGTGATACAGCCTATCATATCGCAGCAGCAACCTAAATAAAACACACCACAGACACCCCAGAGATTCACTCGGCAGCTCAAGCTTGCTGCCACACCTGGACAAAGCTTGCCATTGTGGGCTTAGCTCGGCCCAGGCAGCAGAGTGAGAAGGTCTGCCCCGACACATGTGGGCACCTTGAGGAGGACCAGCAAACAAGCTCTGGGCCTCAGACAAATCTGCCATGGGGAGATGGCCAGGCAGGGAGCTTGTGTGGAGGGGTGGAGAAGGTTAAACCACAATACCTTGCTCAACCTTCCGCTGTCTGGGGTGTGTCGGGATGGAGACTGCAGAGCCACAAATGCATTAAAAATTACCTAAACCTCCCCCACCTCCATATGGACAAAGAAAGCACAGAGAGAGAAGCGTTTTTGGAGTGAAATCAATGAACTGAGAGAGGAAACTATGGCGTACAGAAGGATGAATGTTAATCCTGCTTTTAATTGTTTAGGTGCATTTTAGTGCAAGCCAGGCACTTTACTACATTTCCACTAGAAAGACAGACTGGTTGATGGCAATTCTCATTCACATTTAGTCTGATTTAGTGTTCAGCGCAGCTGTGTTAGTGGCTCCTCCGCTGCACATTTGGGGGGGATGGGGGGTTTACGGCACGTGCCGCATTGCATTCGGCAGGCAGTCTACCGGTGAGAGGCAGCGGGGCCGGGATGGACTCACGGGCGTAAGGATCACCCTCGCCTCCACCAACAGCTGCAATTAAACCAAGGGGCATCTGCATAAAACTGCTTCCTACATGCTCACTGAAGGGCTCCGGACCATGACTGCAACTCACAGAAGAGAAGTCCAAAAAAGCGTGAAAGGGTACGGAGAGGTTGGTTTATTGGGGTATGGCCAGGATTTGCATTGTTTTGTTTATTATTTTTGTGCCGCAGAAGATCACTCTGGTATTCTCTGTGTTCTATTGGATCTAGCTGCTGCAGAGCTGCAGGGGCTTGCTAGAGAGAACATTTCAGCTCACAGAGCCTCAAAAGATCCTCTCACACTGCCTCACAGCACATCTACCACCCACTACTGGTGGGATTGTACAGAAAGATACAATCTCTTTATGCATTTAATATCCTCATGAAGATTTTATACACAGTTACTGTCTTTACAAAGTCAATGTTTGTTCATACAGTTGCTGTTCTCACATAAACTATCACTTTATAATGTTTCTGTCCTCACAAAGACACTGTCCCTTTACGCAGTCACTGTCCTCACAAAGAACCCTTCTCCTTATACAGTTACTGGGCTCAAGAAGACTGAATTTTTACCCTTTTCTGTCCTCACAAAAATCGTGTGCATTTACACAGTTTGGGACCTCTCAAATTTGCTGTGTAATTACAGGGCATCTGTCCTAAAAGTCTGGTTCCTTTATCAAATGGCCGATCTCACAAAGCTGCTGTATCTTCAAACAATTATTGTTCCTTTATCCTGTTTTGGTCCAGTTACACAGCTACTGATTTAAGATACTTTCCCGTTATTCTATCTATCTATATAGCTGTCTGTTGGCCTATACAAAGGTATATAATTTTATACAAATACTGCTTTCACAAAGATGCAGCCATTATTAACTAAAAAGGACAATCTGAAGGACAAGGAGTTTGTCCTCTGCATTAGGTTAACCATTTATAGGAGTGTACATTAATACTGTGTATGCCTGATAATAAAGATTTTTGCTGAAGACACACAGACATACTTTTACCTTCTGGTACTCGTCTCTGGAGGCCAGTGCCTCCTGCAGCTGCTCGGGTGTGTAGGTGTAGATGGTGGATCGATAGGTCGTGCCCACGTCATTACCCTGTCGCATTCCTGTCAATAAAAGACAGGAAGGAGGATGAAAAACACAACAAAATGTAAGTGAATGGCCTTGTTCATACAGAAGACAAAAAAGGCACAGTCATTTGCTGTTCATGGAAAAAAAAGCGAGAGAGAGAGAAAACTTTGCAGAAAAATCAGCAAAAAGCATTAAGATACAGTCTATTCATTTATTTTTCTTTGTAGCACTATTAGTTAAAACTTAGACCTTGTTAAGGGCTTAGGGTTAAATGTCAACAGAATGCAGCAGTCCAAGGTTTTATCATCTATCCAGTCAAATGCAACCATGACAAATTTACTCTGCAACTGTTATCGCAATTGTGATTATTAAATGGTGTATGGATGGATGGTGTATTTGGGTTTAACACGGAGTACTTCTGGCTCTGTGCTGCACTCTCCTGCCCCCTCCTGGTCAGACCAACATTTCAAGCGACTAAAATAAGTCATGTCCACATTTTACAGACAATAGCTAAGTGCTAGTCTGAATATGTCACTGCAGTGACTGTTGTTACGCTTGTAAATTGAAGGTCTGAGGTTTGACTCCATTCTCTCAGATAAAAAAAAAATAAAATACAGCACAGCACTAATCTTTCAAACCTTTATTATAAGAAAAAAAATTAAGAATATTTGTGACTGGAAGTGATTGGTTTTTTTTTTATTTAATGCAACAACATACAGTGTAAGTGAAACTGAATTGATGTCAGCATACCCACAAGATATAACTATATATGATGGCTAAATAATGTGTTACTACAGACAATAAAACACTGAATAGAAGTCAGCTAAATTTAAGGATTTGTAATTTTTTTATTTTTTAATTTTTTGAATTCAAGCCTCCTAAGCAGAAGACTTGCTGACTTACTGGATGGGCATGTGAGCAACAGACATACATGATCACGTCCAAGGATAGAACTTTATTATCATTCTCAACTGTCTTCTTTTATGCATATAGCATAAAGGAAGGCACTGCGTCAAGACTAAAGTTCAAAATCTAAAATACCTTGGTGTACAGTACATACATTTGGGGCAGTGGTGGCCTAGCACTTAAAGAAGCGGCCTCGTAATCACAAGGTTACCGGTTCGAATCCCGAACTGCCAGGTGCCACTCAGGTGCCACCCTGCAAAGCACCGTCCCCACGCACTGCACGCCGGGCGCCTGTCATGGCTGCCCACTGCTCACCAAGGGTGATGGTTAAAAGCAGAGGACACATATCATTGTGTGCACAGTGTGCTCCGCTGGAGTGTTTCACAATGAAAATCATTTCACTTTGAAAAAGATGCCAAAATAGAAGTGTGCGTAAACTAAACCTCAAAGTCTCACTTGTAGTTGCAGCCTATAAATTCCAGTTAGCCTTTAAAATTTTATCACCAAAGGACAATAGTCCCCATAATAACACTAAAACAATGTGATTACATAGAAAACAGTACATGATTCTACACCTTAGAGGCCCCTGTTGGCCTGAAGTAATTTATTTCTTGTGAGGAAAGGTTAGCACCTTTGCCTACCACATTTTGTTGTGTCACCGTGTGCTGTGTGGCAGTGTTTCACAATGACAATCACTTCACTTCACTTTAGATTTGAACTGGGACTTTGCATGGAAAGAACATATGCATTCAGATGCTTACTTCACACTCAGCTAAATGGTATTTGCAAACACTCTCTTATACACAGTTTTTACAAAGAATATAAAAGAGCTTGGCTCAGTCGTGCAGGAGTACTCCATAATGCATATACCCCTGGGTCATGCAGCTGGGGGGTCTGTATCCCACCTGCGCTCCTCTCAGCTCCCCACCTGGCCACCTCTAGGGACATAATTGTCCTCCTAGGGAGGCAATGGACTGTTTCTGCTGTCATCTGAAGCAGCGCTTCAATGTGTTAAGTTCATATTTTATGGGAAAACCTAGCCTCGCCCTGAGACATTTCATCTGGGACCACTAGATGAAAATGGATGCTTTTTTCCAACTTGATATTAATTCATTTCTTGTATGGTTCCAATCTTACAGTAGGTTCTGTTTATAATTTTCTTAAATGTCATGAATTCTTTTATAATTATAATGTTGTTATAAGGCAAAATAAGTGCTGTTTAATTTAATTAACTTACGTACATTTTTTTTTCAGCTTGATGTTTGGGAAGAAGAGCCACCAAGGGGGAAAATTAAACAAATAGTTTTGCATGAAAATATAAATCTTTGTGTGTTCTTATTGTTCTTGGGTGGTTTAACAGACTGAGATCAGCTCGAGAGCACTGATTAAGCCTGATGTGTTATCGCTGTGAAATTGCAAACAATTTTCTGATGTCATGATCCGTTTATTTACATAAACGTGACTGCATTAAAAGCACTGACAGGTTACTGCTCCCTGTTCCTCTCTATTATAGGTCCATTGATCACTGCACCACTTAATACTCACTAAAAACTTTGCTTAAAATGCATTTTAAACCACGCCATGCATGATGTGCTGTCCCATTGCACAAATGATATTCCTGATTTTAGGACAACTGTCACCGTTACTGCACTGCAGTCCCCAGTTATTTCATACAGCAGGGAGTTGACATTTACACTGGAGACACGGTGCCGCAGACACTGTATGCAGCTGATGGTTGTAAATGTGACAATGGATTCTTTACGGGGTGTTGTGGATAACGGTGTGACTGTTTAATGAGATTTGCTATTAAAGTGCATATAAATCACATCATGGAATGATTTCCCCCATTAAAAAGCAGTCTTCTTCTTATAATGACCAAGGTCTGGTTAGGGTGAGAGTAACGATTCAAAACAATTTTATATTGCACTATAATACCAAAGACTTGTAATATATGTGATTTATGTAGTTTAATAAAAGTAGTAAATATTTTGATAACGCACTCTGGTTACATTAATGATATGATGCGCCCCCTTATATTCAGTAATATGTTGCAAGCCCTCTTATATTTGGCATACATTATATAATATATATATGTTTGTATGTTCTTTATCAGTCATTTCCATTTCTGTTAATGCTGTTTGCTTTTTATTCTGCCTTTTATGTTAGACTTTACACAGTGGTTTAATCTTCAGTATTTTTTATGATCTGCTGTATTTTACTGTTCTTTCTTTCTGTTCTTTTGTCCTATTTATGATTTTATTTATTTACTTCCTTTTTTACCTCACTGCAAAGAACTCTGGAACTTTCATAATAAGTGCTATGAATTTGTAACACTGACCTTAGATCAGAAGTAGATTCTGGTACATTCAAAGGATGAGACTGCTTCAATCACCACTCGAATAATGCCCTGCAAACGATCCACTTACGATTGGATGGTCAAGCCCATTAGCCACCAATCAAAGTAAAGACCTTCAGGTGTCCTGATTGCACCCCCCCTCCTCAAAATGGCACCTCTCATTATCAACTGTGAATAATGGACCCCCGCCCAGGACACTGACAGCTGCGTGTATATGTGTCTCTCTCCATATATACATATACATATGGAGAGAGTGCGAGGGAGAGAACTGAATAAGAATGATGCCCTTGTGCAGGAGGGTGGGTGGCTTTACCCTGGGTGGGATTGTGGTTCTCCCAGAAGACCTTTAGCAGCTGGCTGTAGCTGATCTTGTCTGGTTGGTACTCAACCCGCACTACTTCAGCGTGGCCCGTCCTACCTAGATACACAGATGGGGGAACAAAACAGAGGGAGACAAAGGGAAGAAAATGAGTGTGAGGAAGCCCGGCACGAGGCTGAGGTCAAATGCCATGTCACTCTGAAGAGTAAGTGAGGTCGCCACAGTCGGAAGACCTTGATTTGATCCACAGCTGGCAATAGCGTGTGCATCACATTGATTAACTTTAAAGGCCTTTTGACCTCACAGACAAGGAGAAATTCCCGGTCAATTCCCCCGCTACAGCACAAGATGTTTATTTCCCCGGCCGTCTACTGCACTCTTTGCAATTTCCCAGATAAAATATCTGATTAAAACAACAGTTAATAGATGTCCGATGCTGAAACTAAAAATGCTCATTATGTCTAATATTTAAAATAATTGAAAACTGGATCTTTTGGCTCTTGTCAAGCATATAAATTGTAATGTAAAAATCTCAATTCAATCTTAGAATTACCCGTAATTTTGTCACTGGGGACTGACTACTAATGAAAAAAAAGGAACTGCAGATATTCCCAAAATAGTTTTTTGCTTAAGTCATAGCCAAGTCACCAGGCTCAAAGATTTGTGGAATTTAGGGTGAAAATTCAGAATATTCAACAATATTCTAGAAAATGTTGTGTACGTCACTCTCTCCAACAGAGAACAGGAGTGTCCATGAAGAAGGCATATCTGAGGCCTTAGTTGATTCATTGTGGACATTTAAGCATTTTTAATTAAGCACCCCCACCCCCAACCCCTGACAACAATCAAATTGAACTGTTTGCCGTGTGTATTCGGCATTGTAATAAGAGTCTCACTGGCATGAGGATGCGCCCAACTAAGAACCTCATTACGTCCAGCCGACCCACACCCAGGCACTCATTTCAGAATCCTTTCCCGCCGTGCACATTCCCTCCCCCATTGTGAGCCACGCATGGGGTCACCCTGTCACCTCTCAGCTGCAGATCTGCACCGCTGCAATATTAAAAAAGTAATAAAGTCTAACCTGTGGGGTTGCTTTATTACTGTGCTCCCAGTTGATGCGCTGAAACATTTCTGGGCCTCGGAACGTGGTGGAGCTCAGAGATAGGGCTAAACGCGTGCTGGTGGGGTTGTGAGCTAGTCTGCATTTATGAACACAGATCGGACAAATAGGACGAAGTCCACATACGAGGCTGTCAGACTGCTGTTCTATAGAGAACATAATAAGTACTTCTACATTCAGGGCAGTGCTGGGTGAATGCATGGTTCCTCAAATTTTTGTCATCACTGTAACAATTATGAGATTAGAGTCACTTCACGTGAGATGATTTTTAAAAAATGCGATTGATTCCATCCATTCTTCTTCTCGAAACCAGCGGCAGTCCACGAAACCTTCTCTCTCTGCTCTCCGTGTTAGTGTGCTTTTTGGTTCAGGGTGAGCTGAAGGGCATTCAAGCTCTGCCAGCCATCTTTCTTTCTGGCTCCCAAAAGGATGGCAGGAGGGGGCCACGCTTGGCAGCAGCACTCTGTGTAATGTTACATACTCCATTTGGGCTGCCACTGTCATTAGACTTACCTTCTTCTTGTGAAGATCTGGTGGTCTGTCTGATCTGTATAAAGGTATGACCATAGAAACCTATCTTGCTATAGTTTGCTCTCAAAGCATCAATGCTCTCTGGTGCCTGCTTTACCTTGCCTTGCCACCAGAGAAACATTAAAGTAGGTAAGGGCTGGATGGGCTATACAGCCATCACTACTTTTTCTACCACTACATCAATACTACTTCTCCCTAGACCTGAGACAAACAAATATATTTGATAATCAGACAGATTTAAACAGGCATAAATACAACAGGCAAACCATACAAATCCTACAAAAGTCTAAGGCTTGATGACTTTTTTATATTTAGTATTTTTTGCTTTTATAGTGCCTCCTTGTTGTCTCCAAAGGCTAGTTTCAGTAAACTGTGTAAACAACACGTGTTGATTAAAACCCTTTCCACATGGCAATGGACCCAGACACATTATTCCATGGATTTCCTCTACTGCATCAATAATATAGCTTCTGAATCAGTAATAGCACCTGTATATGGTGCTGATTCTGTTTACATCTCTCCATGTCCCCATGTTTACATGTCTATATGATGTGTACTATGTCTGCTTTGTCCACAGTGTGTGTACTATGTGAACTCTGGCCAGCGTGAATCTTGTCTGTTTGTAAGTTAAAACTGCTAGAAACTGTGGATGTGCCTCTGGGATGAATAAAGTATCTATCTATCACTGTAGTACACTGAAGTGATTTCAGCACCAGAGGGAAAGGACAGCTCCCAGTCCATACACAATTTGTAGGGACTCCACAGACAAAGGCCACCTCCATTCTGCAGTCGGTCATATATGTTATGTTCCTGTGCGTCGGGCTTGCAGAGGGGAGAGCAGCAGTTCGTACAGGATCACTGCAGTAGAAAACAGAGGGCGGATTTACTCCTTGAAAGTTGAGTCTCACAGCCTAGTGGTGCGAGCGCTCCATTTCCAGGGAAGGATTCCTCAAACAAATTTTCCCTGATTATAAATCAGTCTTCCTCTGAACTGCTGCTTCCACAGAACAAAAGGAGATGTCGGTAGATCAAAGGCATGGCCTGTCATGCTCTATGGAGCAAAGTGACACTGCTAATGTGCTAAAGCACAGAGGGGACAGAGGAAGGAGAAAGGGGAAACTTCCCAAACTACAGAAACTCAAGATCGTGCATGGTGTCTCGGATATAAAAAGTTTTATTAGAGCGGATGTAAAAGCCTTGGACAGCTTTGCCAGAGGCCTCTGAATAAATGCAGTCAGCCACTGTGACATCATTGCAACGCAATACTACAGACCAGCAGCTATTTCTGTACTGTAGATGATTAATTTCATTATGTGTCGGTAGAGCAGTGCTCTACATGTGAGTTAACAAATGCAGCTCTCACATAATCCATGCATTGGTATCCACTATCAACGTATTATGGTTCTTTGTGACCAATTGTGACCAAATTGCATCTGAATTTTTTCACACAAATGTGCGCTGTAAAACACATATCCATAACATCAACAAATGTTTTGTGTTCCACAAAATCATATCCACATTCATATGCCACATATGCTTACACTTCACAAACTGAAATCTGCAGCTGCACGCAGCTGAAGACTTTCGGGATAACGTCTAAGTCATTTCAACACAAAGGGATCAACAAATGCATCATTTATGAAGCACCAGGCACACGCTGAGTGCAGATGCTGTTTGTACAGAAATGAGACCAACACAGAATGAGTCGAACAAGAAAAATTCTACAAACGGTTCAGAATATCCAAAAGAATGCTGACTGTCTGCACTTCACTGGTGCACTGGATTTGATTACATAAAGCAAAATGAATTTAAGCTGTGTAAGAGTAAAGAACATAAACATAGTCTTTCTGTGAGATAACTGCTGTTTTGATGGGTGCTGTCTTACCTGTGCACACCTCCTCATAAGTGGGGTTGGCGGTGAAACCCCCTGAATAGCCCACCTGGGTGGAGAACACCCCTTTCTGCCGCCAGAATTTTCTCTCAGCACCCCAGAAACAGCCCATTCCTTTTAGAAATGAAAAAACACATCACACTTAAGACCATTAGCTTTTTTTAATGATTTTAAATGATTTGATGAATTAAAGGATTTGGGATTAAATAATAAGTGGCTTTTTCCTTTAAGACATGCAAAGTGTTGAATGTTATTATAAAGTTTTGTGGCACGTGCATCTCTACATGTCATTCTTTGCCTGTCTGCATCTTTCTTTGAGACACCAGGGCTTCTAACTCACCTGACTCCCAGACATCCTGGCTGATTCCAGGACACCTCACTTACTGAATGGCCTTGACCATAAACCTATCTGGGATTCTCGTCATGCTGTCCATTTATTTCAGCTTGATGCGCAGTTCTTTACTAATCAAATAGAGATATATATGTACTGTGCATTCCTTTTGTTGTGTTGTGGTTTGCTCTGTATGGAGGGAGTGTTTCTATGCTACAGTTTATGCTCTTGTTTACGTGTGTAGACCTGTACAATACAGTTCTCAGCAAGTTATCAACTTCTAGTAGTGAAATATAGCTGAATCTGAGTGGATGTGGATTATGAAAGTGACTGTGTGTGTGCTAAAGCTTTGCATTTCAATGCAAATGCATGTCTGTACACAGTAATGATATGTTGGTGTTTGCTCATGCATGCATGCATAAATAGCCATTGATTTGAAGAGAGTGTGTAAATATGTACCTGGGCTTGTGGGGACACAGGCAGTGACTTTGCGAGGACATTTTACAGCCCTTCTAGTTTTCATGCATTATTATTACAAGATAATTGCATATTATACAGTAAGTGTGTTAGACATATATGACAAACACAAAAGCGGACCCGTAATCAGAAGGGGCCACTGAGGTGCCCCTGAGCAAAACCACCCTCCCCACACACTGCTGCCCACTGTTCACCAAGGGTGATGGTAAAATGCAGAGGACATATATCATTGTGTGCACAGTGTGCTGCGCTGGAGTGTTTCATTTCACTTTGACAAAGAAGCCAAAATAGAGGTGTGCGTAAACTAAACCTAAAAGTCTCACTTGTAGCTGCAGCCTATAAATTCCAGTTAGCCTTTAAACGTTTATCACCAAAGGACAATAGTCCCCATAATAACACTAAAACAATGTGATTACATAGAAAACAGTACATGATTCTACACCTTAGAGGCCCCTGTTGACCTGAAGTAATTTATTTCTTGTGAGGACAGGTTAGCACCTTTGCCTACCACTAAAAGCAAGTTAATAAGGGACAGGGCTTGATACAGCCAGTCAAAGGCAGCAATATTTGGGGTGTGGGTGGGTCACAGGGGTGGTTAGAAGCTGTTTCGGGGCAAACACTGCAAGGCAGGCCTTTACAAACATGAGGGACTATTTGTACACAAGGCAGTGAAACCTAAAAGAAAAATTCCATTTTGTTCTGTGGCCGATGTGATGAATTACGGCGTTCTGCTTTCCAAAATAAAGAAAATGGAAGCCAAACTAATGCATTTTATTAAAAAGATCCTAATCAGCCTCGGCAATTAATCTCCACCCAGCTCTCCTTCTCTCGCTCTCATTTTTGTGTGTGGGGTACTTCTTCTTTTCGAACCTTTTTCTGAGCATCAGGGGAGAAAACTAATTACAACCCACCACCAGTCATACCCCCTACCATCACTAACACCACATTCCCCATTACACACACACACACACACACACACACACACACACACACACACACACACCCCTGCGTATAGATCATTTACCAAACATGGCCATCTGCAGTCCCTCAGGGAACGGTGGGGTGGTCCGGTTGCCATTGACGTTGTGCTTGGCTGTGTGGACACAAAGAATACACAACAATGAAGATGATTGCTCTTTTAATGAAGCACACACACACACACACACACATTTTATATATATATAACCTCTCATGACCATTACCACATGACACACACACTCTCAAGTTTAACGCACATAGAAGAGCGGTGATGTGTATTTTTTACTATTCTTGCTGTAGAATAAATAAAGTCCCCGTTAATAAAGCCCCAGTGCTCCGTGTCCAGAGTCAGTTCCACCAGTATGCATGTACAACATCCCACAGCCCCCGGTCTCTCCGCGGCAGACGCAATTCGTCTGAAATAATGGCATGTGCGCTGCTGCCTCATTCCAGCATGATCATTTACTCCAAAAAAGGAGGGGGGGATCTATATTGGCCATGGGGGACAGAAACTGCGTTGGATGACCCATTTACAGAGTTTCTCCACCCCCATCGCAGCGTGTCCTGTATGATACATTGCAGCTGAGGGGTAACAGGGGAAGTGGAGTGTTATGGAAGTGGAGTGTGCGTGTGTGTGTGTACTTGTGCATGTATTGCACTGTCCAGAGCATGTTCAAGCAGGACATCTGCATCTGTGTGTGTATTTGACTGCAACAGCGTGTCCGCATGGACACGTCAATGTGTTTGTGTGTGCATGTACACGTGTGTGCCCATGAGTGGGCGCTGCAGATGGCACAGTGGCAGATGCGATGGGCGCCATGTGGCTGAGCATAAAGCAGGGTCAGCAAGTTCAACATCTGGGCTCATTGGAGCCTGTGACCAAGGACGCATGCAAGAGTGTGTCGCCATGGCGCCCAGGCATGCCAACATGCCAATACAGACAGCTGGAGGGAAGGAGGGCACACTCAGTCCAATTCAGGCAGAGAAAGAAAGAGGCTGTCAGAATGGCAAGTCCGACTGAATGGCTTTAACAGGATCTTTATCATCTACTCAGAACATCCTCGTGCGATGCATTCTACCGGCAGCGATGCCTTGACTCCTGTGCAAGTCCATCTTGTATTTACAACTCTGCACTGAGTCAAATAGGAAATGGAACAGAATGGCTTTAAAGGGTTGACACTGCTTCAAATCATCAGAATCAGTTTAATTAAGCCATCAGCAGATTCATAAAATCTGTATATAAGTACACGGTGATGTGAAATGTGGCATTTGTGAATATTCTTCAGGTAAAATAAATGTAATATTTATGCATGAATACATTTTGATTTACAAAAGATCTTTACTTCTGTGGTTACGTAATGATTTGTGGTACAGTATCCAAAAATTCAGAGGTGCATCTCACCACAGACCGGTGACCACAGCGCAACAATCAGCTCGCGGCTGATGTAGAATCCTGCTAATAATCAATCAGTGTCAACCTACTCTAACCTTTTTATGTAATTCCATATTCATATCCAATAATTGTGCACATGAAGCCCCACTTATAATTCATATGGTGCGTTTCAGTCCAAGGTCGGTGGCGTTTGATGAAAGGACACGTGAACATTTGCCTGCATTACTAGAAGACGCCAGCTAAACTGCATGAGAATAAGCATGAAGCTCTCCTCTTTCATTACCCCTTTAATTAAACGTTTTATAACTTGGACAAAAACACAATGAATGCAATTGTTACTGGCATGAGGACAGATATACTTTCCCATATAAAATTATTTGATTTTCAAGTGATTTTTGCCAGAACTTTTTCTCATATTGTCAGACTTAAACCAAAGACACCAGAGATAATAAACAGTTTGCTAACATGGTTGTTGCTGCTCTCCTCAGCTCCGTATTCAGCCATGACCAGAGTTTCACGTTTGTCATGTGTAATGTTCCATTTACATTTACATTTACAGCATTTATCAGACGCCCTTATCCAGAGCGACTTACAATCAGTAGTTACAGGGACAGTCCCCCTGGAGCAATTTAGGGTTAAGTGTCTTGCTCAGGGACACAATGGTAGTAAGTGGGATTTGAACCTGGGTCTTCTGGTTCATAGGCGAGTGTCTAACCCACTAGGCTACTACCACACTATTCATGTTCCCTATTCATGTTCACCTGTGTCTTGTTGTATAAAGCTGCCCTGCTCGTTTCTGTTCGCCGTTGGGTCTATGTTATGTTACATGTTCACCATGGTCTCGGATGTCTCCCCTGTCCTGTTCTCACCCATTAAACCCCGGTTCCGTGACGTTGTGCAATTGCGTCCTTCTTCCTTGTCCAGTTTCGTCATCATCTCCATTCACCTGCCTCGTCATGCAACCATGGTTGTGACAGAAAGACCCGACCTGCATTTGGATGCGGCCGACGCCGCCCCGCTGAGATCTAAGGAGCCGCGACTCACCGGGAGGACGCCGCCAGCGTCCTTGTCCCTGGCCAAAGTTGGCTTCATTTTCCCTAGGGTCCCGACCCCTGCCTC
This sequence comes from Denticeps clupeoides, assembly GCF_900700375.1. Taxonomy (NCBI): domain Eukaryota; kingdom Metazoa; phylum Chordata; class Actinopteri; order Clupeiformes; family Denticipitidae; genus Denticeps; species Denticeps clupeoides. The sequence goes on along the minus strand of NC_041720.1, from coordinate 10,532,177 downwards.
TCAGTCCCGTGTCTGGTGGTGTTGAAGGTGAGGAGCGGCCATTCAGCGAGGTGAGCCGGAAATTGACCATGAGCGGCGGGCGCCTGCGGACGGCGGATGAGGTGCTGGTACCAAACTGGCCTGAAGCCGTCTGCGCAGGACTACCACTGCTCGTCCACCATGAATACCAGTCATCAGTAATTTACCATTCATCTCAGCTGTTCTTCTCATCTCGTCTCATCATCTCGATTCGTCTCATCTTCCACTCTATTCATAAAGACTGTGTATGGACTTCCTTCCCTCCTTCATGGACTGCTTTGGCGGGCCAACCAGGTGTCGTGCCTAGGAGGGGGTACTGTCATGACCCGGTGCCGAAAGGGTTATTCCGGTCTGGGATCCGGACCATGTCAAACAAAGGCCCAGCCACACTGAAATCTGATTTGTTATGTATACCAACCAGGATGCTGTCTAGCGCGGGCTTCATGATCTGGCAACACAAGCAATGATCCACATACATTATCTTGATCATTATGTCGTGTTCGCGCTTCTCTCAACTGCGTGATGCACACGCTACTGCCTTGAGTGCATGCTCTTGTTTACTTGCTCTAACTTCCAGGACATTTTATTCAATTTGTGGGCATCAGGGAGCCACTACCAATATACAGGAGACTAACCAGAACTTCCACGAGACTTGGACTGTCTTGCAGTTGCATGTCTCCATTTATAAGTAATGTAAACACGTGCAAAATGAAAAATCTCCATTTAGAAAGTTAAAAGAGCTGTTTATAATGGCTTGGGATCATTACATCCTAAAAATATTTAAATCAATTACCTTAGTTCCTCACGTAGATGTACAGTATAAGAGTGTGAAAGAGTGAGAAAGAGAGCATAGTGTGGTGCAGTGTTTATTATTAGCAAGTACAAACAACACACATACACCTCACAGCGGAGATGCCTTTACTGAGAGTGAAGACTTGAAAACACTTTTTGAGGATTTTTTTTGTGCATCCATTGCCACCATTAATGCCCACCAACCCCGTCTCTCTACTTTCATTATCTTACGAGTGACCTGGTAATTGCAGCCTTTCAGGAACAACAGAAGCATATTCATTAATGGTTGGGCACCCCCACCGCCAGATAAACAATCTAAATGTAAATGTCAGTAGGCAAAGACAATGATTCGAGACAGAATATTAATGACTCAGATCAGAGCAGCTCTCTCCCTCTGTCTTCATGAGCAGAATTGGGTGACACAAGAGAAAACACCACCTGACACGGGGGGGGGGGGACACCACCACACACACTAAGGACAGACACACACACACACACACACACACACACACAACCCGAAGCTAAATGCACATCAACACTGAGCAATGAAAATCTATGTTGCAAATAATGGATAAATCACTAAACATATTATAATATTGCAAACACACATTAATACACACACAATTCGTACAACAAGGACTGAAAGATACAGACAACACTGATATCGGTACTGTACACAATAACCAACCTCAACTGATTTCAGCCCCCACAACATAGCACACAGATTCACACACACACCACACACCTCAACTCTCTTATTTGGCAAAGCTATTGCTATTCAAGAGTTTGTTTATCCAATATTTCAGCTATATTAAACAGAACAAAAAAATAAACAAGAAAAAACTGCTCTAATCAAATCATTAATGAGAAGATATTTGAGATTGACAAGCCAAAGGCTTCGTTCATTATTATTATTATTATTATTTTTCAAAGAGCTGGAGCACTGAGACGCATGTTTAGCCTGATGTATAATTCACAATAGAAGAGAAACAAAGGAAGGGCAGAGAAATAGCATTAGAGCGAGGTGGGGGGGGGGTCATTAATATTCCATATTTATCTCTTCCTCGACGCTCATAAAAGGCAAAACGCTGCATTCTATGTTAGGCTTTTGATGCGTAAAAATCCTCGCTGTGCAGTCCTCCTACAGTAATATATAATCCAGTTTGTTTGTTGATTAATTGAATTTGAATTCTGCCTTTTTTATTTTGTATTATAAGCTGGAATTTGTGATTAAAAGTTTCCTATTTTGTTATTTATGGAGAGCCGTAACCTTGCAGCTGAATTCACACAGTGAGCAAATCTCTTAGCTTGAGAGAAGAGGTCGTCTGAATATCTCTTTTGGTACAAAAGCAAATAAACACATAAACCCAGTGACCTTGTTAAAAAAATGGCATGCAGTGCCTACCCACAATGCACCAGAGACAAAAGCAAACAGTATTTTTGGTTTGCCCCCCCCCTCCTCAAAAAAAAAAAGTGTGCATTAGCGTGCTGTAGTGTGGTTGCACGGTTCTGGAGACAGTTCTGAAGAAGAATAAATGCTCTTTGTAGATCTTACAGGCGCACAGAAACACAAACCCACAACGATGACATCACTTCCCCAGGCTACTGAGGAACTGAGGAAGGGGACAAGAGTTGAACACGAAATGTCCCTATAACCACATAGCCTTCAGTGAACCCCCCCATGCCCACCCCCACCCCCCAAAAAAAGTGTCCCTAGACCATCTACAGTTGCTCGGTTGCTCCCGAGGGATGGAGGATGACTAACTAGGCTGCCTGGGAGGGCCTTTCTGTGCGCCGAGAAAAGGGAAACGCTGTCTGAATAATGAGGCTGATCACACGGCCGGACACATCCACACTGGCATCTGCACTCCCCCTCCACCACTGCTGGAGATGGCGGGAGGCAGGGCCGGGCTAACACACACACCGATATACACATTAACACGCACACACATACACACACACACACATATACAGGCCCTCTGTGGGGTGGGGGGTGCTGTATTTCCTTTGTATTTCTATGGCAGCCATTCCATGTCCATTATTTCTTCTTTAATACCATGATCGGTTGATTAGATGATCAAATCAATCAAATCTCACCAAATCAATGAATGGTTTTAATTAATGGCGTAATGTTTTATTTTATAGTCTCTTTTTTACCAATTTCAATCAATAAAATGTCTTAATTTGTTCAAATCAAATGTGATCATGTAAAGTGGGGGGGCAATGTTCTAGCAGTGTATAAGCATTGCATTTTTAATTTACAGTTTATTTATAGCACACATTCACACACAAAGAACCGCACAGCCAGGAAACAAATAAAAGAACATATCTGTGGCGATGCCAGAAACAAAGAAGAATGTAGTGAAGCAATGCATTTGGAAGGTGCGAGAATAAAGCTGGGCTTCTGTCCAAGGCTTTTCTGTGCTTTTCCAAAGAGCCAAAGACACTATACAATAAAAACACAATGGAAAATTAAATGGCACTACAAGAAACAGCTGAAACAAACAGACGGTAATATCAAAGAGACAGGAAATGTCTAACATGCATCTTTATGCTCTGTGTCAGGATGGCAGATTGACTCTGCAGGATGATGGTGTGAAGGTGCTGTGTTTGCAATGAAGACTGATCCCACTGATCCTGCTCAGTTTTCAGTTCAGTTTTATTTGTCTTTTATTACAAATGCCTTAAGAGGCAATAAACGCCAATACATTATCTAAGTGTTGAGGGGCAACTTTGATAAACATCATGTAGACATCAGTGCGGACAATACTGCAGTGCGTTCGGTTCTTCAGCATTGGTTAAAATTCAATCATTGATGGATGGACACTGATTGACACAGTTTAAGTCTTAGCTGGCTTGGCTAAAAAGAATCAGCACTTCTGAAGGCCCCTCCATGTCCACCCCTCCCAAAATGCGCACAGCCAGTTTGAGCATGTCACACGCTCAACATGTCACTAGTGAATCATCAATCAAAATAATTACACATCGACCTGTCCTTGTGATGAACCTTAACATCTAGATGCACTTTGATGCATATCTACTAAGATTTGGTCATTAACTATCCAGCATTCTCAATATGCATCCATACAATTCACAAGATCTGTCAAAAAAAAAAAAAAGAAAATTGGAGGAATCAATTGCATTTTCATCCATATGATATTGTATGGTGGTTCTAAAGGGTTAAAGTATATAGCATATTTATCTCCTCCCCTGTATAAATCTCCTGTTTATTTTTGTCTGTATGAGATGTTCTATGTCAAGTGTTGTGTCCAGAAGGACATTTTTGCTCCTCTATTGTATATGTATGTAGCTCTATTGCACTGTATATGCCTGAGATGAGAGTAAAGCTCGACTTGACTTCACTGAGCTCCGCCAACACCCATCGACGGCTCTGCAGCATCTTTGACAGCAGGGCCCAGCGGCAGTCCAGAAGCCCAAGGATCACTCCGGGCAAGTGGGCCAGGAGACGAGGCAGTATCAGCAGCTGGATTCGGCTCGATAGAGTCCTCCTTTTTCAAAAAGGCAAAGAGAAAGAAAGCCGCTTTGATGGGGATTATGATCTGAAGCTTAACTTGCGACCGTTTAACAGGAAACAGGACAGAAGTCATTGGGGCCGGAAGTGCGGGGGAAAAAAGAGGAAGATGGGAGTGAGAAAGGCCGTGGCTTGGGCTTTAGTGCAGCGACTTCAAAAGCCTTTTTTTTTTCTTTACTCTTGCTGGCATGCGAGGCCAGGGTGAGCGAGAGAGAGAAGCCATAGGGGGGGAAAAGGGTGGAGAGAGAGAAAAAGAGATGAGAGGCGATGTTGAGAGAAGGGAGGAAGAGAGCTGGAGAAAATAGGCCAGGGCTTTGGCTGCAGCATTCAACGTTTTGTCCGCCTCTCTCTTTTCAAATGCTTTTTTTTTTTCTGTAGGAGAAAGGGCCTGAGAGTGGCGATTGTGTAAAGCTGTGTGTGTGTGTGTGTGTGTGTGTGTGTATGCCAGGCGATACGATATCTCTGCTTCCCAACCTCTCTCCCCCCCCCCCCCCCGCCCACCGTTTTTCCTACACCAATCCTGCTCCGAGCTGCAGATTATCAGGCTTGGGCCCACCAGCCCTGGGACTCGCAGTGAGCAGCCAGCAAGCAGAAGAGCTCCGCCGTCTGGGCAGCACATGCCTCCCATCCCCCTGTGCCTTCCCCTCTCTCTCTCTCTCTCTCTCTATCGCTCTTCCTCCCCCCACCCCGAGCTCCAACCCGTGCCTGACAGTGATAAATGAGCCGGTGTGACGGCCGTCTGGCTGCCCGTGATTGGAGTGGCTTTCACTAATAACAACCCTGATGGAGTAAAAGAACACACCGTCTAACCCCGCCACCAATTAAGCAGGCGGTATCAATTTTTGCGCCGGTGTTTGCTCGGCATGGCGTGTGTGTGTGCACATTGTCCCACACCACAGCTTCACCCAGCACCTCTGATGCTGATTGCAACCATCACCTCCATAACACACACGTGCATCGTTGCCGCTGCTTCGATCCCAATCTGCATCGGCTTTTGTTGGCTTTCTATGATTTAGCTCCAACGTTCTCGATAGTGTTTGTCATGAGGTGGGCGGTGCTGTCGACTTCTAATCCTGAACCCACACACACACTCAAGAGTGCAGACAGCTAAGGAGCACACCCAGATTAATAAACAGCTCAGAGCCACTGCAGCCTGGCCCAAGTGCTGATGGGCTTTGGCCTCGGTTTTGTCGCCATAAGTCTTTTCACTGATGGTGTAGTAGTGCATCTGGGCCAGTTGTGACTCATAGCCTGTTTCAACGTATAAACTCTGTCTGAAGAAAGAGAATTCACTGAAACAGAACAGAACACTGTTTTGCATTTTGAAATGATGAACACAAATTATATATGACCACAAATATCATGTCTTGAAAGGCTTATTAAAATTCCTTAAGAAAACTGATTGGATTAAGAAACTTTTGGAATTCCAATGGCTTGATTCGCAGTTTATTGAGAGGTCAAGGTTTAGACCCCCACCTGTGCCCGCCCCCTCTTGCTTGCGAAGGCTCTGTTATGCCCAGGCATAGCCGGAGGTGCTGGATCGGGCCCGTAACCACACACTGACAGCCGAGGGCAGATAAAGCAGATGCCTCCTTAAGACCTTAATTAAATGTGCGGGATTAAAGTGAAGCCCCCAACCAAAACAAATCCCCTCAAAGAGGAGCCGTTCTGAGGTGCTGAACTGAGCCACGTGCCGATTAACCCCGTAAGCTATCAATGGGGCTGGACGCACACGACGTCTGGACAACGTGGGGGATTACTGATGCTAGACAGCTGCTGAGACTGACACACATGCAAGTATGCAGGGTACAACACACACGCACAAATAGCGATGCCAAAAAGCCGGAATAAATGCACTGCACACACCTATGCATAATGCACACGTAATGCATATAATGCCTAAATGCATCCAGTGAGCTACTGGGAAACACACACACTCTGTAACATACACACACAGACAAGCAGGCACACTCAAGTACAGGCACCTAATAGCACTATGGACTAACACTCATCATTGTCAGTGATTAACAGCAGCTAATGGAGGCTGCAGCTACACTGAGACCATTACTCTCCCATTCTCATCCCATGGCAAAGCAATTAAGAGAAAAACAACGTGCTCAGTAAATGACGAAAACACATTCTCCTATCCTACCCTGCGAACCCGCGTATTCATTTGTACAATTATTAGCTGCCACGTGTGTCCTTTGTGTCAGTGTTGTGTGTGTGGTGCAGGTTATAATTGCATGCATATGAGTATCAGTTCATGTGTTGGTGCATGGATGGGAGTTTGTAGCAATAATTCTCTCTCTCACACACACACACACACACACACACACACACATATAAACACACAAATAATTTAATTTGTTAAGAATACATATGCTGGCATTTAGTATAGATGTTAGTTTTACTCTAACCATAATATACAGTGTATACGTTTGATACGGTTTTCACAAAAACATCAGTTGACCAGAAAGAATTATGATATATTCCATTAAGATTTCATCAAAGCCAGACATTGCATTTGTAAGCATATCTCTGCATATAAGTGGTCGCTTTAATTTGAATGTACTTCAATTAAACTGGTTCTCTCCAAAATTAAACATCAAACCTAATGAGGTCCCAATGCTCCACCATGATAAGCACAGCGTCTATTAGCATTTCGAATGGTAGACCTTGTCATGACAAGCGCTCACAATAAATGCTTCTGAAGTGCTTATATCACAACTGAAAATGGACAATGCATTACTTTTGAAAGCTTTACTTAGGGTTTCACTTAGGGTTTCGACTGATTTTTATGTTGGATCCCAAAAACTGATACTGTAAGATATTGAAAAGGGGTTCGTTGGCGTCAGATTTTAGGTTTGCACATGCTGTTCCTCCCAGAGAAAGAGCTGGTCCACATTTAAGATGGAAAACGCTATCCAGAAAACATGATAATGGATTAGCTTTAACGTATGCTCTCCATGCAGCTCCTCAAGAAAACAACAAAATAAAGATAAACGAATAGGATCCTGGTCAACAGATGGAGGGGAAAAAAAGCCAACAAAGCATCTACTACTTCATCAAATCCATAAATCCCACAAATCCCCATTTACCAAGATGCTGGGCCTGAAGACTGAAGAATTCTGGATGCAAAATTCAGCGGGATAATTGTTTATTGTGTGGATGTAAAATCCATGTCTATTTTAACCCGTTCCCTTCTCTATGTTCTATTGTTTGATAAAAAAAGCAGTTACTGAATAACCAAGTAGAGGCGGATAGAGTGCTGATTCCAGGGGTTCTAATGGGATTAGGGAGATTGGATATGATAGAATTTGCGCTTTATAATACTGTTGAAAGGCGATCGATATTTAATAAATAGACATTGTGTGCTTGTTCAGATGCATTGGTTTTCATAAATCTGTATGCATGCTCAGCACATGCTTGTGTGTGATGTGTATAGCATCTCGGGTCTTACACACTTTAAGTCATTAAGTAATCAGCTATTAACACGCATTAAATCAAGATGACAATCCATCACAACAGCAGAAGTTTGCAACTAAGAAACATGCTTTGGAAACAGGAAAATCCACCGCAAGAGGTGTGTGCTCCAGCCCGAGGGACAGCCTGTACTCCTTTGCCTCCCAAATCGAATTTAAACACCCGGTAGGAGTCTAAGTACTTTGACGCTCCAGTGGCTGCCCTCTGTTTTAACTCGGGACCAGGAGGGGTCCTGTAAGCTCCTATCTTATGTCTTCTATGAGGCACCTGCCACCTTTATACTCATTCTTTACAGGATCATACATTTTCTGAACATGCTATGTATGTCCAGTTCATGATCCAATTAACCTTTGGTTTGGGGTCATGCAAATCCGTTGTATTAAACCACTGTACATTATCTCAGGTTCTTTTTTTTTATGCCTAGTAGCAAAAGAGTCCAGATAAAAACAATGGTGACAAACATACAGTACTCATAGTGGTGGATAGCTGATGTCCAAAACACATATTTCATTTAAGTGCCACATTATTGTAAGGCAAGGTCATGTCAATGACTTGTGAATGTTCTCCAAATAGGTCAAAATGATAAGGTAGTGTTTGAAAGCACTATTACTGAAACAGAGGAAGCAGAAACCCCTTCCTCTCGCAGCCTGGTAAAATTACTGGCTGCACCAGCGACTGAGGGGATTGACATTAAAACAGTTTGACAACTGAGCACAGTGTTACAATGCCCGATTTCAAGCATAATGCTTATGACTGTGCTATGTAAGCAGAATTATCACAGTTTAGATGGTACCTGTGTTAGCAATGGATGACAAAACATGTGCCTATGACCCTGTTAAAAGTGCCTGTTCATCCTTGCATGGCTGTCAGTAGGTACTTTTTATCAAGAACATACAAGGAACACCCCACAAAACATACCACGTTGGATCACCTCATCAACAAAAAACCTTTAACCTCAAAACCAGACTGTTCACTTGCTGCCTAAAGTGACACCGTTTGAAACACTGCGTTGAGCTAATTTTACAATTTAGAATGCATCACGAATCAATTGCAGGAATGAGTACCTATTTTTAACTTTTATCTATAATGTGCTGTGTAATTCTATTCATGAAAATTGGTGTAATGATATGCAACCGTTTGGCCAGATGGGTCTCCCAGTTGGCCACGCCCTCCTATATAAAGAGACACGTCATTTATCAGCTGTTCGCCTGACCCAAAGAGGGCTGGCCGGTGGCCATTGTCACACGCATCAGCTGAAGACGACTGACTGACATGCTACGCTTTCTGACAGACGCAACGCCGTGTTGACTGATGTGTGACGCAAAAAGCCGGGGGGCCAGGAGATAAAAATGTCACCAATGTGCCCCCCCCTCACACGCAAGGGGATTCACCCTCTCCTTAGGGATCCGGCCTTTTAGATCACCAACCCCCCCCGCCTTCTCCCAGCAGCTGGGTGTTCCCCGAGGACCTGACCCGGACCCATTACGAATTGCCATGAAGGGGAGGGGGAGGAGCTAAACGGCCGGTGCATGGGTCTTGGGCATGCGCTTAACAAAAGGGAAGGTGGTTCGACAACAGAGGAGTTAAAGCCTGAAACACAGTGACTGAAGGAGTGTTCACATACAGTGTGTCGTGTGCCAGAAAGGAAATGGGTCTTCTTCTTCTCAGTCAATTGTGGTCTTGACAAAGCCAAAGCCCTGAGGAGGTCTTCTTTCTTTCTTTCAACGACTTCAGCGGGAGAGTGCGAGCGCGAGGGGTGTCTCACAAGCTGGCGCTGAAAGAGGTTCGGAGCACTGGGGCAATTAGGCCTCTGCTGCAACACACACATATCGGTCATATGGAGTCTCTGCAGACATGAGACGCATCCTATTCAGACCCCAGACTGTGTCGAGGTCTTTGTGGCAGCCCTGGCCTATGAGGCGCAATAAATGCGTGGCCAAGAGTATTTTTTAAAGCGCATTGTTGGGCCCAGGTTTGGCCTTGTCAAAGGGGAAGCATGTGAGCGATATTCAGTTGGCCCGGCAGCTTCCGGCTCACCCCGGGCTGCTCAATTAAGACTGCTTAGGAGCACATAGGGATGAAGAGACCTTGAGCAAAAGAAATAAATTGTGTGAAACCATAGGTTTTGGCAAGGAGGCGTGAGGTTTATATGTGTCATTGTTTGAGTGTTCGCCTTGTGTCACTTTAATACAGAGAGAGAAGAGATTTATTATTTTCAAATAAATCATGGATTTTTTTTTCAGAAAGTGGAATGAACTAACTAAGTTTCAGCTGATATAATGTGATGTTAATAAACTGCAAAAACCACAAGGCCACCTTAGTCAAGCCAAGCAGCAGACAGGCTTTTCAGAGACACAACAACACAAAGTGAAATGCTGCACACATTGGGTGTTTTACCGATGTCTATTCACATATCTGTAAATAATAAAATGTACTGCAAAACTCTCCTTCAGTGACACACAAAAACCCATACAGCACTTGATGTGGGGGAAAAAAAGGTCTCGTGTCCAATTCTATTATTGATATTAATCGTGCTGTACACTAAACAATGATTGAGTCATAATTATAAATGCTGCAAGTGTGACCTCACTTTTGAATTTGCATTTTAAAAAGCAGAGTATGTGTGTGTGTGTGTGTGTGTTTGTGTCTGTGTGTGCATGTGTTCAGCTGTGGCCCAATAATCAGGAACTCAATAAGTAATAACCATTCACCTTGGCCATTCGTGCACCATCACACCACCGCTGCTGATGACTCAGGAGACACCGGTGAAGCGGCAATAACTGACAGGGCTGTCAGTGTGGAAGGGAACGCAAAAGGAAATATATTGCATTTCTGTCATGTATGAGGAGCAGCAAAGAGAGGGGCATATTTCAGAAGCGTTACACAAGAAATACTGAAGCCCAGAGCACACGGGATGTGTTCAGAACTGTTTGCAATTGAAATATCTTGCACAAAAAGCACTGATAATCTATCTGCATATGGTCCTGGGTGCACAGACTCTGTACAACCAGTACAAGTTTTTGTATTGCATGTGAAGAATAGGTACTGAGGAACCTCATTCTCATTTAACTAGGTTAAGTAGATGCAGCAGTTAAATACTCATAAGATAGTTTGGGCAGTTCTGTGTGTATTTTGGCACCTTCATGGATGATTTTGGACTGAAACACATATCTGGCCAACTTGGTGCATGAGAGCTGTCATTCATGGGCCCCTCACATATTAAAAAGCTTTATTTATAAAAACAGTATTAAAGGTAAACTTCAAGATGGCCAAAATAATGAAACTCAAACAAAAGGGTAGTTAATTTAGTCTTTTCAAGATATACAAATAATTAACAAGTGTTGCTTTTTAGTTTTTATTTATGAGGACGTACTTGACCTGATATTACTGAACCAGCCCCAAGTGCTCCATCTGTTAAAGCACTTTGAAAATAGGGCTCTAACCTAGAACAGCAGGAACTCGTTGTTTTTAGTAAGGTTTGTGCACTTTTGCCCGACATTGATCAAAACATCCATCCATCTACAGTGTCTGTAACCACCATCGGTGTCATCAGATGTTACACACTTATAAATAAATGGCATTCTTGAATTCAATTTTTGCAAGGTTTAGGGTTAAATTTATTATCCCAGTGTGGAAAATTCAAAGACTACAACATCAGCGACAACAGGTTACTCTCGTTCAACAATCCACATTTCAAAAAAATAATTTTTATAATAACAATAATGGAATAATATATTACAAGAATTTTTTTTATGTAGATGGATGCACCCTAAAAGCAACTCTTTGAACATCACCCCGTGCATTGTTTTTGGGTCTATATGCAATTAGTGCATCAGAGTACTCATGACATGGAACACACAGTGGCCGCTTAAAAAGCTCTGCTAACTGTGAAGCACCAGCATTTCACATGAAAAAGCTTGTACAATTGTGTACTGCTAACTTCCCTGGTAAAACTGGACCTTAATTAAATTAAATAATGTTCCACAGCCCGGTTCTTTCACTTAATGTACAGAATACTTAACAAACCAGCCTTTGTTAAAATCACCTTCAACATTTGCAATCTTAAAACTTTTCTAAAATTGCTATAAATGTATTTCAGAATACAACTATTTTTTTTCTAAAATGCACGTGTAAAACAGCATTTCTCAATTTTTCTGGGTGGTGAATTAGTCAATTATTTTGTGCATATCAGCACCAACGTGAATAAAATGTATTCAGCATGAATGTAATTTATTATTGACTTTTCATCCACATCCGCATTGAGCCAAATGATGCAGAAACACCCCCTTGTAAGTGCTCACATCACCTTCATGCATGTGCAATGACTAATGACTAGCGATGGTAGTGTTGCAATCAAAATACACATTAATCTATTTATTTTTAATTGACTGTCATCTATTTGAACTTGTAAACGAGATTTAAATTATACAGCCAGTGTTTATACCGTTCTTCCTCATTTTCTCCTTTTTTTCCCATTCAGCTTTATTCTGGCTTCATACTTTAAAAAGTGAGTGAAAGTGAAAGTGGAAATGTGTCCTCTGCTTTTAACCATCACCCTTGGTGAGCAGTGGGCAGCCATGACAGGCGCCCGGGGAGCAGCGTGTGGGGACGGTGCTTTGCTCAGTGGCACCTCAGTGGCACCTTGGCTAACCGGTGAACCTCTGGTTACGGGTCTGCTTCCTTACCTGCTAGGCCACCACTGCCCCCTTAATTCTTTGATTTCATGTATGTGTGTGTGCAGTAAGCTGGAAGAGCACTTAGCCATTTCCTCCACGGGGCAGCTCTCACATTCTGCTGGGATTCTGCTGACACGAGGGTCTCTAGTCCTGAGAACACTTGACTGGAATGGCCAACGTGAGTCGTCTGGGCTGCTCCTAATGTCCGACCATTAAACTGTTAAAAAAGCTCAGGATCCTGTGGCTGGAGCGCAGCAACAAGCACAACCACAGAAACTTAAGCTTTATGGATCCAGCTGCTTCTCTTTCTCAGAACACACACACACACACACGCTGAGAGGAGTGAGAATTGAAACAGGCTTTACAGATCAAATAACTACACTAGTTTGCAAAGGCGATTCAGCCGCACCCTATAAATATGATTAACAGTCATCGTTCCCCCCACCCAAAAAAAGAAAAAAAAGAAAAAATGATATTCATAAAATGATGGTTCACTTTCAAATACAGCGAACTGAAGTAATTAACAGAATAGTAGAATAACAGAATCCTGCTGGTGTGGCGATAAGGAGAGGAGTGTGGGTACTGCATTAGCCCGCACCCTCAAAAGCAAATCAACATAGCTGTCCGGCTCCGGCCAAACCGAGAAATCGATGGAAACGAGCTCACAGCGCTCAGCATCATTACATCACTCCGCTGATCCCTCGTACGCTGTAAAGAGCGCACTGAGGACAGGTCTGCCATGAAAATGGCCAGGGAAACGCTCCTCTAGTACACGATTTCTGTTTCACTGACGTGTAAGTTAATGGATTTACAATATGTGGTAAAATGCGGAGCTATTTTATCAGGGATAACCTGCCTGTACATAAGCTACGCACACATACACTCACATACTTATAACACAAATACATAAGCAGTCCACTTGGAAGTGGTTCTGCAAATTACGTTAAATGCACCCATGAGACCTCTATCTAGGCAGCGTGCAGGTGCAGCATGAGGCCCAAGTGTCAGGAAAGCAGCATAGTGGAGTGATGCAGATTTATCATGTACATGCACACAAAAACACACACACACACACACACACACAAACACCTATGTGACCTATGTAACATTTAAAAAATAAATGCAATGTATGTTTTTTTTTTTAATTACAAACAAAATGTCCCCATTTAGTCCAAGGCATAAATAGAAAACGAATGCACCACACATGTACACCTTGCACATCGTGTGCGTGTGTGTGTGTGTGTTTGGACAGAGCGCTTTTATAGAGAGACCCAGAGAGCATTCTCTCTTGTGTTTCCTGACTTGGAGAAAAAAAAGGACAAAGCATTTCAGACACCCCACAGGGGTGAGGAGATGCAGGGGTTGGTTAATAACACAGCTTAGAGTGCAATAAAAACCTGCTCGGCTAAGAATCATTAGAAAATGGCCCGACTGTGCTTAATTGTAAATCAAGTTTAAGAACTGCCTGGAGAGCCATCACTCAGCGCATCCAATGAATAAAGGGAAAATCCATTAGCTGGCAACTATTTTATTGGGAAAAAGAAATTCCACAACAAAAGAGCTAGAGTGGAAAAGGGTGGGGGAGTGGGGAAGTGGGTCTGTGGATGGTGAGGGCATGTGTGTGTGTGTGTGTGTGTGTGTGTGTGCGTGCCAGCCTCCCTGGAGGACGGCTGGCATGTGCCATCCACTCATGCATCAGGCGCGCACGCGTGCCGCCAGACCCCTCCTGATCCCCCCCTGCATGGGGAGGGCCGCCCGGGCCCCCGGCTGGATCCCGTGGACAGGCACTACAGGGCCAACCTCGGTAGCAGAGTTGGGCAGCTCATTAGGAGGGAAGCAGACTGCCGAGCAACACGCCAGCCTGCAGGACGCTGCCCATGGACAAACAGAGTCTGTGCAGAGCTCAGTGGGGAGAGAGAAATGGCCTTTGATGTGTGTCTGTGGGCGTGTGTCACAAGAGATACAGGCTGACTTATTTTCTCCAAAATCGGCAAAATTCAGATGTTGGGTTCCAGGAGACGGAATAATGGCACACACCTCCTCAACACACTGTTACTGTTACATGTGCAGTCCGCTCTCATTACCGTACCAATCATTTTTCATTTCCCAATTTGCTCTACAAAACACGTGTTCAACATGAAGGCATTGTTCTATTTAAGGATAATAACACAACAGCTTCATTCGGGGATTTGTTAACCGTATCAGCACATGGGGAGTGTTCCCATATGTCATCTACTAGATCGCCCATGAGATGACATGAATGTTTGGTTTGGTAGTGGATATGGGCTTCACATATTTATTTCACAGTCCTATTTGTGATGTCCACTGATGTCACCAGTATACCAGAGCCTTTGCCAGTGCTGGATTCTCAACATTTGTGCAATTTCTTTCTGTCTCTTAATTCAACACAGTGACAATAAGAAATTGACAATAAGAAATTGACTTTTATTTTAGCGACACAATAGCATCATGTCTGTGACATGAAACAATCAAAATAGTCAGAATGCCTTTTTTTAATTCCATTTCCCAAGGGAACGTTAAAGACTGCTAACAAACAACCTACAACACTTGTGCGCTTGATCCAGAGTGTTAAACTCATATTTATAACTAATAATATACATTATGTGGTGGCTTCACACCAAAAACTCTAACCTGGTCGTCAGTGTGAGAGAGTGGGCGCGAATGGTCCCCCGCCCCAAGTTGGTCCCCTACCAGTGTACCGGGATTGGCTCCAGCAGCTGAAAGCCAGCACAGTTATGAGTGGTGAGTGTTACTTGTAAAGCTGTAACAGCACCTGTAACTGTGTATCAATATTCAGTCTAAAAAGGCCTTGATTATAGATTTTTTTTTTCGTATGCTGTCCAAACCAAGGTTCCATGTAACAACAATATGTATTCATAATACAAAAATGAAGTATCTGTATTAAGTCCATGTTACATTTCCAAATGCCATATTTTGAAAAAATTAAAATATGATCATACTGATATACCAATTATAACAGATTGATTAATTAAAAAAAATTGATTTCCAAATACGTATTTAATATGTATACTAAACTATTCTGAATACATTATGGTATTCAGTTCTCCATATATATTCATGGTAATGTGTTCAGTATTCAGAAATAAGCCATTTTTATAGAATCTTGGCCAACAGCTTTTGTTAGCCCTCCCATGTATGGAAATATTTGCAGCATGGTGGATCATCATGTGTAGTAATAAAAATAGAAAAACTGGTTCTCAAGTGAAGCCTACATCTCTGAAGTCCCTCCGCAGCATCTTCCTCTTGAACAAGGATGTTCAGCTACAGAGGGGAAGACAAAGGAGGAGGAGGAGGTGGCGGGGGAGGATGAAGATGGGCGAGGTTCCTATCAGCGAGGTCACTGAGTTCACACAGCATCTGATGTTCATTTTAAATGAAGAAAACACGTATAAGGCACATGTATATCTAAAAAGTGAAAAAACAGTCAAAGTGTGTCATCAACAAGCAGGCAGAGAATCTAAATGCACATTTGATTTCAAAGAGTAGCGCAGTTCTCAGAAGTGGCAGGGTTTTTAGCCCTTTTTCACTTCTGCAGGGGGGGATAAAACCCTCAGTCGCTGTGAGAAGCGTAGCAAATGCCAAAACGATGACGGGGTGGAACAGAAGAACCTGAGAAGGTCTAATAATTGTTGCCGGCACAAAAGGACACCCATTTGATATCTTCCTCCCAACGCGACCGTGGCGCTGAGGGAAGGAAAGACGTGGTAAAGGAGGAGACGGAGGGATAATGGAGAAAATTGTCAAGATGACAAACCCGGCGCTAGCCCACTGGATGCGAGATGAAAGCAACTTGTACTGTTTTGTTCTTCTTCCTTCCTTCCTCCCTTCATCTTCTTTGTTTTCTTTTCGCCTCCTGTTTTCTATTGTTAGGAGTGCCTGAAAATGGTGAATAAATGATGTCTTGGGTGCACGAGTGCCGCAATCAGATGCTTTCTTCTGCTGAATAACGGCCAGTTTAGCACCCGGCGCTTTTTCCTGCCTCCTTTTTTTTTTTCACCTGCAATTAAGGCAGCTAAAAAGATAATTGTCTTAAAAGCAGCAGACAGCTGCCTCCCGTGATACCGTTCCTTTTGTTGTATCGCGGTGAAGGCAACACGGCGCATTAAAACCCAGGTCTGTTCTATTCATCGGTCAGGAGTTTATTGAGCAAACAGTGGCCCTACTCTCATGTGCTAAGCACGAAACCTGCGGTTGCTTTGGACCCATTTGGACCATATTTACAGTTACAAGAACAAATAAGAAAAATATGTTGCTGTGGTATCGCTGATGGTTCATGCAATAAACATTGATGACCGTAATAAAAAGATATGTATTATTTTAAAATACTTTAGTAGTTTTTACGGCTGTCTATTGATTTTTTAAAAATCATTGAATTATTTAACTCTTTGGATTCATTCCTAAAAACCCCAAAGCGCAGTGAACTTTTTCCTGTGGGTGCACCTGAAAAAGAACATAGGCACATCATGGACACACCACATTGCTCCTGTGCCTCGAGTGCCTCAACAGCCACAGCCACATGTCTCCATTTTGGAAAAAAAAAATGCCATAATTTAAGTTGTCATTGGTAAGACCTCACACAGGAAGTGACCAGCAGTTTATTTATTTTAACATGTTAAATGTTTATAAATTATTCATAATAATGAAATTGTTCATTTTGACAGCCTCACTAATTATATATAACTATGTTACTCACAAACTGGAATTCTGATTGGCTGAGACAAATCCTGTAAGTGACATTATATCACAATAATGATGCATCTATTAAAACTGTATTCTGCTGAGGAACACTAGTCACAATGCCACATGACCAGCTTCTGGCTAAATGACACAGCTGGATCAAATCCAGAACTATTCCAAGGTTTATCAATATATTTTTACATACAGTGGTATAAAAACAATAATCACAACAATACCAGCACTATAAGAACTGCTGAACCTAGCTGCCAATAGATTCAAGTGTATTTTTGCATTATAATAAAGAAGATCTTTACTAAACACATTTAACAAGTTCCCTCTACACTCAAAATTCAATTATGACACCTATTTCCACACATTTGAATTATGCTACGCGAAACAAATCTCTTTTTTTTTGGTGTAACTTCATTAATCAATATGACTAGTCAATTAATTGAAACACATGGAATGGAATGGTGACCTTATTTGGGTTAGCAAATTAACTAGGCACTTGTAACATACATAGATCCCAATATTTGTAATAGATTTTTAATAGATGTGTTAAGTTCATAAGCCCAAAGAAATATATGAATTAAAAAAACATGACATATATTGCCCAACCGTATTGTTTCCTGTGTTATTCCACTTTAATACAGTTCAACACTTGAAACTAGCAATAGCATCCACCCACACCCATGTGTTCAAACCCCCAACACTCAACCGTCTCGCCACTACAGTCCAAATTGTAATAATGATCCTGAGGTTCCCTCTAATGCTGACCATTTGCCTGGCCTTTCAGAACATGCCATCCCACTGTGGAAGAGAGGATGCATTATTTCCGAGGGATCTCTCTCTCTCTGGAGAAGACCGAACACTTCCCCACACAGTAATATCATGCAAAATGGTCCAGCTGTGCTTTCATCTCATAATTTCATTAGACTGAGTAGGCAGAGATGGGGGATTGCATTACGCCACACCGTAATTCAATTCCTTGACAGGCCAGGGACGTTGTGTGGAGGTTGACACATTTTTTAAAATTCCAGCGAAACTTCACAACACACATGCACACACACCGACAAAGATAAATACCATCAACACCCCCCCCCCCCCCCTCGTTGACTTTGAGGCACAATTAAGATGGAGAAATGTGCACACAAAGTGAGCTGCACCTGCTGCCACTGTACCAATAATTGCCTGATCATGAACTGACCCGTGTCCACGGCTACTCAGGTCTGTGATGTACTGGTTAAGTGGAATTTGTGTACAGAGATCCCCTGACAACAGATGTGACACTCACCTCTGCCCCCTTTACAGGGTACGAATGAATCTGCCAGGCGGGCAGGAGGGTTATGCACCCTTTCATATCAGCCATATATAAACTTTCTCCAAACATGAAACCATATGATGCTCCATTCCTATCAACCGTATCCAATGCCACGTCACACTACCTCCTTGGGCTTGAAAAGGTATAAGCCTAACTACAGTGCCATGTCATTTTCAGTGCATCCTCAAAACATTTGTGTGGTAACTTCCATGTGGCACACTGAGTTAACCAACCCAACAGTATAATTATGGCCTTCTAATTTGACCCCATTCAATCTCTATGGCAAGTCTTAACAGCATAAATTTCATATGTCACAGTAAGGCAAAAGGCATGTTCAGGAATAACATAAATAAACTGAAGGGAAATAAACTGTTGAAATGAGAAAAAAACATGATCTTTAATGATGTTTGCACATGTGACATATTGATGGCTATAAAATCATCCAGAATGAGAAAGTAACGTGACTGAACGCTCCACCCATTTTAAATAGTTACACACCTAAAGATATTCTGAGATTTATAAAGATAACAATAACTACCAAGCATATTTCTGTAAACCCTGACAACAAGCATTATGCTTAGCGCATAGCGCTGCACAAAAATAGTGCCCAAAATTAAACGCTTCCTACTTAAAGAGCTTTGGTTAATGTATTCAGAGCTAAAGTGTGTACTACCTGTACAGCTGTAACACACACTCACACAGAAAAGGATGGAATACGTGTGGCCTCCCTGACAACAGTGTAGTGGGCTGCATGTTAAAAACCGGCTTCCTCTGCATTTTGACAGACGCCAGCCTACAGATGCCCATGCATTGCATGTTCCCACCAGGTGCCTAGCATCGCATCTCAGCTCTAAAAATAGGCCTTTCTCTTGAGAGAGAGAGAGAGAGAGAGAGAGAACTCAAGAGCGGCAGCGCTCAACGGCTCACTACGCCTGACCTCTGCTGCGCCAGCATTCACAGGCCTGGCAGGCAAATGGGAGCAGCGTGCACTGAAATATTCATACGAGTGGCCAGGCCTCCTCCTAGAGCCGCGCTCACTCAGGATCAGAACACTACTGACAGGCCAGCCAGGCGGAACAGGGCAGCACTGTGGTCCCAGAGAGAGAATGAGGGGGTGCAGCAAATACAGAAAGCAAGGGGAAAAAGAACATGATGATGGACGGTGAGAAGACAAAAATAAGCATGAAATGCCCAGAGAGATGGCTATATTGGTCTGTTGCAAAAATAAAGAATTTTTTTTTTTTAAATTCCGCACTGGGGCATGTTCACAAACGTCCAATCGGGTGCATCTTCAGGGTTTGCAAAAATGAGAACAATTGAGTAGTAAAGCAAAGCTACAGCTAACTACCCAACTACCTAACTAATTACAGCAAAGACTGGCCTGGATTTGATTAGGATGTAAGGTGTATAGTGTGTACACAAAGAGATACTATCATGAGAAGCAACAAAAGAAAAATAATTTTAAAAAATTGTACTGGTGCCCTATGACGCATTAAGCGTGTCTTTTCATAATGTTACAGGAGTTATATACTCTTTACCAAAATAAAAGGACAAAAACAAAAATGTCTTCAGATGGATTATCAGCACATTGATTCAACTATTATCAAAGGCTCCCAATCCTCTGTATATTACAGAGAAATAAAGGTACACACACGGTACAAAATTAAACCTCCAGGTACAAAACTCAGTTGATTGTACCTCAAAGGGTACAGGACAGATCCTTTGTTATACCATGTTTTGGCAAAGTATTTGTACCCATTAACCTGTATCACATGGAAATGCATCAAACTAACACAATGTACATGAAATATATGAAAATTGGTAGACTTACGATCCATTTAAGTGATAGATTGGCTAGTGAATTTGACCATATTTTTAACAGTGGCTGAGGTTCCTGTTTGTAAAAGTACATTTCTGCTGCTGACCAAGCTATTTAGAACATTCCCAGCATTTATCAGTAGTTACAGGGACAGGCTGCCCGGAGACACTCAGGGTTAAGTGTCTTCCTCAGGGACCAATGGTATTATGTGGGGTTTGAACCTATGTCAAGATACATTATTTGAAACATCATTGTCATCAGAAGCATTTGTAATAGGGTGTTGAAATTAATCATATAATTGATGCATTGCAATGCAGACGTGGACGATATTGCATCGATGCAGTGCAGAACATAATCAATTACATCATCATTTTTCTTCTGCGGATTATTCTCTCTCCGCGTATGAGTTTCACGCTCTGCGGCGGACCGCGTTCATTTGTTGAACTTTTACTTTTGACCACTGTACGCCCTGATGCGTGACCAATAGAATCCAAGAGGCAAAGTTCTTTCTGCCACTTAGAAACACACACACGAGGCGGGCATGAGGCGAAAAAGCTGATCTTTCTCTGAGTGTCCAGAGATCCACAACACCACATTATTGTCTTATCGGGAGTTTAGAAAAAAAACGCAGATTATTCGCGTTGCAGCTTTAGATTTTCTCCAATAAGCAGAAAAATTGTCTGTGCTCAGTCCGCGCTAACCTGACGCCACGGAATCCTGAACCAGGCATTTTTTCTGCCGTTTGTGGAGTCAGGGGACTGTGGACTGAACACAGTCCATTTTTCTGCTCATTGCAGCAAATCGAAGCGTCCAAACAGTGTACGAGACGTTAACTGTTGTATTTGTGACATGTGACCATGTAGAAAATGTATGGGATGCATCGTGATGCGTCGCTATCGAGGCACTGGTAATCGAGACCAGTGAAGGTTCACACCTCTAATTTCCATACATGTACACAGTGGTACTTCCATTTCTCTGTGTGACTGGGAAAATGTAAACCTCTATGTCCTCCATAAACCTCCATAAATAAAAGAAAAAAAATGGATGAAACCTTGGGAGGTCGACTTCACAATAGGCGTAAAATGCAGCGCTGGTATTGGTCACCACGCCGCTCTGTGTACAGAAACAATCAAATGACAGCGCCCCACTCGCTGCGGCGAGGAAGGGATCGCTTGTCCGGACACAACGCGGCAACAAAACGTTCTCACAGCACCTTACACCATCACCAACAGAGGAAGAGAGAGTGTGTGTCAAGAGACAGAAGCGCATGTGGAGAGGACACACTAGGCATCCAAAAAATTAAAAACTGGAGGATAGGTGAGAACAAGAGAGCGAGGGAGAGAGAGGGAGGAAAGGGAGAGAGAATCCGCATTGGATCAAAAGTAATTATTCACAACAGGAGGCTGCAGAGTTAATTCGACCAATCAGAGTGAAGTGGGGGGATGGGGAGAGGCAGAGAGAAAGAAAGGTTGAGGAGGAGAGAGAGAGAGAGAGAGAGAGAGAGAAAATCCTATTCAACGCGGCTCGGCTCCCTAGCCCAGCATTTCAATAAAGCGTGAAGCACTCCCTCTAATGCTAACGCTAACGCCTCAACTCGCATGCGGCTAATAGTCCAGCTCTGGCACCCTGATGGCCAAAGTAGGACGAGATTTCAAACAAGGAAGTCGCTGTGGGGAATGAGGAGCTGTGCAGTCATCAGCACTTTTTTCTTAGTCACAAACGGCCGATTTTACCGACTTCTCCCACCTCTCCAGGCATTCCTGACTAATGCCCAGTATACACTGTACAATTCTTTGCTGTCCCAGACCAAAGATGAGACAATCACGGCGATATCTTTGGCCATGGCCCCTAAACCTTGGTTGTAATCATCCATGAAACAGGTACAGAGATTGCCTACAATCATTTCCTGACAGTTTCAGGAAATGATCATCTCACATCTACTGGCCAGCCAATGAACAAACTACATGAAATGACACTGCACAAAAACCCAAATTTACAAGGGGGCTAAACAAAGAAATAGTGTTATGTGGGGTGGCAATGAAGAATTTGCTTGTAGAGTTTCCATTCTCCTCCTCAGCCTCCTTTTCTTTGAACGCTTCTCCACACACATCAAAGGAATGTTAGTGACATCTCCCACTAATGCATTCGGATGACGTTTGGTTCTACTGTCATCGTGATCTTGTAAAACTGGTCAGATTGAAGTTATGGCGTTGTAACAGCCAGCAGAGTCTGTTCAGTAATGCTCCACGGCCAACGTTTTCACCCTTGTCGAGCTGGAAGACCATCAGAGCGGTGGCAGTAACACGTCACAGGCCAATGGCAAGTTGATAAAGTGGGAGCAATGGAGGGGTGAAGGGCATCTGAGGTGAGAAATAGCATGTGTTAGCATGTTTCATTTATGTGTCAGCATCAAACATGGCCTCCCTCGCCCTGCCCCTCTCCCATTTTGTCTCTGATGGTTATTTCCCAGGGTCCTCCTGCGCTCGGATTAAAGGGGGTTTTGCTTAGCCCAGAGGTGAGCGGGGGGAAAAGGACCTGAGATACGCCACATCTTTAATTCCTTTAGTTCTTAGAACAGCAAGATAAGGTTGTGTGTGTGTGTGTGTGTAAGCATTTCCTCAGCATGGTTTCATCACACAGCATGCCTTAAGGCCAAATTCAATACTTTTCAACACATTATTCCAATCCCTTAAACCTCCTACTGAGCTCCAAGATCCATTTTTTTAATCATCAAGGGAGACAATATTATGCCAAGTCCTCATTAATCAAAGGCAGAGAAATGCATTTTGATGCGCCTTTGATATGTGCTTTTATTTAAGACGTGCAAGCATTTCCCCCAACACTTTTAAAATTGATTTGATTTCTGTATCATTTATTCAGCCGGTTGTACAGCCAAACAAATGTCCGACCAGTTGGTGTTGTTACACTATGAACAGTATGAACATTACGGCAGAAGGCATGATGCAACCCCTGTTTTCACAACTGCAAGCAGAGAGCGCAGCCGTGCTCTAAATGGCAAATGGAGCCCCGCTGTTGCCGACCACGTGGGGCTCGACCCTGGTAATGACAAGCCGTGGTGGAGCTGGGTCAGTAGTCAACATGACAGTTTCTGCAGCCTGCTCGGGGGGGACGTGTGTGCGCCGCGTCAGCCATTATCCCATTGACAGCAGTTATGCAAGAGGATTTGGGAGGGCTGTTCAGCCACTGGCGATTCTTTTTCCCTCCCGTGTGTGACGCTAGCCCTTTAAACCGCTAGGCAGTGCTTGCCAGAAAGGTAGTAATTGATTAGTAACGACTGCTATTAGAATCTTTCTGGGTGGTATTGTTTGAAATATATTTCACAAATGGCTGGCCTGGTAGTGCACTGGCTAAAGCCTCTATTCAACTGCTCTCTCCTTCTGTTAGAATAGATTTCCTCTGGGTTCTTCTGTTTCCAGACAGGAAGGTTAGGTGGATTGGTAATGCTTGACCCTTGTGTGTATGTTCGAGGGCTGTTTCCTGGAGATTGCCGTAACAGAGCCCAGTCTTCATGCAGTCTTGACTGCATAAGTGGCGTTGGAAGGCGGATGTACATATATTATTCATTCAGTAACAGACATACATGGTTAACAGGCCGATAACGTGTCCAAGTCTAAATGCCACAGAGATGCCTCTGTCCTTGATTCAGACTGGAGTGTAAATATTTCTCATACACGTCTGGCAGCAGGCAAGCTTCATAGAATTACACTCTTAATCCAGAGCTGCAGTATGCCATGGTTAAAATGAAACAACCGACCCTGGATAAAAGAATCTTGGCCTTAAAAATTGCCAATAATTGCCCTTTGTGATCTGCAGGCAATACATGAGTCAGCATGGATGATAGTACACTAATCCTTCCAGACGGTAAGCAAAGTGTCTGTGAGGTTGAAACCATTGCTCCGCGTTCTATATTACCCACTTGATCCGTCATACCCCGCGGCCCGGCTTGAAAGCGTGACAAGCGCGTGAACGTTCACATGGCAACGGGGAACGTTTCTGTGGCTACTAGCAGCTCGCATTCAAAACTTCCAGCTCTATCCACCCACTGCGTGAGAGAGGTGAGGTGAATTATGCAACACTAAAGCGCTGGGGGCCAGAATAAGAGAGCTGCTGGAAGAGCTGACCAGCTGCAATACAAAAGAAATACAAGACTGGTGAATCAGGGTCGAGCAGGTCAACCAGCACATAATGACAAATACAGAAATGATATTAATGGATACCCCCTAATATTTTTAAACACAAATTGAAATATTGTACATGCAGTTCAGCCAACTCTGGAATGCTCATAATGTGACCTGCCCAAATATATCTGTCATGGTGGCGTGCCACCTTACGCGTGCCTAATGAAACAACGGCCAAACGGTAAAAGAACGCAAAGACTGTTGACCATAGGTTATGTTCTATGATAAAGCTGCTGACCCGTGTGATCTTGGCTCACTAATGTGACAACAGTCTTTCTTATGTCAGAGTTAGAGCTTGGCAGGCTCATCACAATCAAAAAACTATCCTGAAAACAAGCTAGTAAGACAATATTCCTCAATATGATGGCCGAGATAACATTCTAACACCGGCGTCTTGGGGAGAAAATTGCACAAATCACTAGTCAACATGTAAACACAGTATTCAAACTGGTCACAAAATCTATGTTAGGTTCTGTCACTGAGTCAAGACACTTATCTTTGAGTTGTCCTGGGCATTTCGGGGGTTCCTGTAACCAATGATAGTAAGTCGCTCTGGACATGACTGCCAGCTAAATATGATGTAATGCACTGTAAAATTGCCCACCCAAGACAGGTGAGATATGTTCTTTGATGCTTGATATCAGGGTGCATAGAACATATGTGAGAAAATGTTTTAATGATTTAGAACCTTTCTAAAATCACCAAATGCCGTCAAACTGAATTTAACAATAATCTGGCTGGTAGTAAAACACTGAATGTTCATTTCATTTTAAAGTCGTTTATCCTTGCTGGTTTCAAACTGATGCTAACATGCTAATTTGTCACGGCTGCCACACCACACATCAAGAACGGAAGGAGGCGGGACCTGGGCCCGGCCAGGACATAAAGACGCGGTAGACATCTTGGAACCTGCAAACTCATTGTCGCTCTCTCACAGCTCTACTCCGCATGCCACGTCTCCGCACCTGCGCCTCTGCTCCAGCGTCTTGATAAAATTATGTAAATTCCAGGAAGACATTACCTTACACTAGTGAACGAACCCCATGTTTAGCACGTAGTAATAAACTATTTTGTGGGAGCCTGATGATTGACAGCTCTAATAAAAAGTGAAACCCATCACCCTTAGTGAGCAGTGGGCAGCCATGACAGGCGCCCGGGAAGCAGTGTGTGGGGATGGTGCTTTTGCTCAGTGGCACCTTGGCGGATCGGGATTCGAACCTTCTGATTATGTGGCCGCTTCCTTAATCGCTAGGCCACCACTGCCTCTATGCTACTATGCTATATATATTATATTTACTGTTTTAACTATTATTGTCCATCCTGAGAACAGCTTTGAAGTCACACTTGGCAAACAAGCCCCCTGCTTAGTGTGTTGTGCTGTTCTTAGCCCCAGTTGGAAAACAGTGCCAAATCTGTTAGAAGAATATTAGCTACTAATCATGTACCCAGAAACTCATTTGGACCCATTGTAGTAAAGAGCATTGGGCTGTTGAATCATGTAATACCTGCACGTGTTGACTAATGAAAAAGATACTTTGCGGGTAAAATGGGACAGCGATACTTAGATCAGGGAATGCCAGGGTCCTACCCATACAAGTTACTCCTTCCAAAAAGAGAACTATGGAATATCATAACATGATAAATCATATTGATTCTACGTTAATGACTGAATCTTCTATTGTTAATTAAGAATGGGGACCCCAAGGTTAAGTAATGATTAATTGTTGGGAGTTATCATGACAAGTGGCACCGCCATGGTGTGACACCTCACCGACTCAGGGGTTTAGACCTAAAATAAGGGGCACATTTAAAAGAAGTGGGTATATTCAAGAGTCATGTTCAAGAAGGTGAAAGGAATCCAAAACCACAATCTAGAGCCTCTGTAAATTAGCAAATACATAAGAGTGAATCAAAAGCCATTATAGCCTTCGGGTCAAATTCTGAGATTTTAAAAACAGTACAACCAGGCTTCCCAATCTGTCACAAGATTCGTTCTTCAGAGAGATTCATTCTTCCACTTCTCAATGTGAGTGAGTGATCAATCTCCACTAATGTTTTGGCACAACCAAAGATCCGGAGCTCCGGAAAGCCAACATGAGGGGGTTATCAGTGTCATGCCTAAACAGTAGCACTTGTGGTTAAATCCTCAGCATGTTGCTTGAGTTATGATGGCATTACCCAGGATTACTGCTCAGCCTGCGACAAATTAAGAGTGGACTCGAGGCAGCAGAGGAAGATAAGCCTTCAATTTGCTTAACATGCATGTGCACACACGATAAAAAACCCTTGAAATATTGCTTCAAGGCATAAGGGTTCTTCATCTTCCTGTTTCTTTTTTTCCTCAGAATGTTGAGAATAAAAAAATAAACGTAAAGGTGTAGAAGTTTTCAGTGACAGCAACCTGTAACAGTGGATTGGTGAATAATTCATAGGCGGTAGTCTGTAGGGTCGGGCTTTAGGTGAAGCAAACCTTGGAAAAATGTCGGCCTGTGCATCCACTCACTCCCACCTCCAGTCTTGAGTGGGCGGAGAAGCTTCACACTGACTACAGAAATCTGACAGGAAGCTGATGGAACATCTCACCACGAACAGAGTCGCCAGTTAATCAAGAACCTCCTACTGAGCTCTGCCTGTCACTGAGCAGAGATGACTTCTCAAGAAATCAGAACTATGGGTTTGACTTTTTCCTCACAAAACAGACATGTCAGCCATTAAGAAATATCCAATTTTTTTGGTACTATTTGTCTATTAAAATAATATCAAAGAATCAAATAAAGAAACAATAAGACTGTGTTCTTCAGACTTGAATGGTACTATACATCTGCATTTGAAAACTCGACCTATATTAAATATATTGATATATTTAGCGGGGCAGGTAAATCCCGAACTGCCAAGGTGCCACTGAGATTCCCTTAAGCAAAGTACTGTCCCCACACATCTGAATCCTGCATATGGCAAATCGATTATTTTTTTTTATTATTCAATTCCACTAAAATGTACCTGAAATATGTATAAGAAAAGTCCTATTCATATGTATTACTGTTACAAGGCTCTAGAGTGCGACCAATTTGGTCACCCATGAGACCTAATTTTTAAATGGTTCGGCCAGCTGTACCTTTATTCGGTGGTATGATAGAATGATACAGTAGACAGGATAGAAACATGATCGTGATCGTCCAATTCTGATAGGTTTGCTGATCTGTTAAAACACCGGCCAACATGACTGTACCAACAAGTCTTTTATACACTTTTTACATAATTTTTCATGGTCAAAGTTGTTTTCCAAACCTGATCACACATTTAACCCCCCCCCAAGCTCAAGCTTGGTATGATAGAAGTTGAAAGATGCACTGAAAAGCAAAGTGCGTCTATAAAGCACAATAAATGAAGCGATAAATGTACTGGCCAAGTGTCCCCTATCCCCTAATTTAGATTTTCTATCTATTTAATTTAGCTTGTTTTAATTTCACTGAATCACTTTAAGCACCAACAAAGTTGCTGTAAGTTATCTTTCTTGAGGCAGTGGCAGACCCGTAATCAGTAGATTCGAATCCCCGATCCACCAAGGTGCCACTGAGGTGCCACTGAGCAAAGCACCGTCCCCACAAGCTGCTCCCCGGGCGCCTGTCATGGCCGCCCACTGCTCACCAAGGGTGATGGTTAAAAGCAGAGGACACATTTCACTTTGTGCACCATGTGCTGTGCTTGCTGTTAATCATAATGACAATCTTTTCACTTTCACTTCACTTTCTTGTAGAACTGTGCTTTAAATAAAGAACTTTATGTTAACCAGATTGATATTTAATAATACCTATATGGTTCTAGAGTGAACCTATATAGTTCTGGAATAAATGCAACTTTGTAGAAAAACAGAGACATTTTCGGCTAAGTAGTGCACATGATTCCCCACGACAAACCCTTATAATTACGGTCTAAAAGTGCAGCAACTACACCTGGAAACTACACCTGCCATCTGACACAAACACATCTGGCTAGTGATCAACACGCCTTGACAATGGTTCAACGTTCAAACGGGGATGTTGCGAATCTTTTTTTCCCCCCCTCAATTACATTTTCACGCGGTCCGCCATTAATCAAACGCTTACAGCTTTAGAGCGAGGGGGGGGGTTTTCCGGCTTCCTAAGGAAGCTTCTTGGCTATCGAGCTGCACGCGACAGATATGGTGAAGGGGGAGAAGCAGGGTATCCTGAGGGAATCAGGAACATGGCTGTGAAAATGCTCAGGCCCTACAGCACGGTGAACGGTGGAAACGGTGGAGACGGTGGAGACGGTTACGCCGGGGACCAGAGCGATCATCCTGGGGAAGAGGCTGACAACTACGACTTTCTCTTTATATAGATGGGCAAGGAAACCGAGAATGGTGAAAAATGACAAATACTCTCGAGACAGGCCTAAGCGACTGCAGCGACAGAATGGGAGTTTGCAAAAGCACCGCCAGCCCCAACCCCAGGACGTCTTTATCTGTAGAAAATAGAGAAGTGCACACACACATAAAAACACAGAACTTACCAGAAATTACCAAAAAAAAAAAAAAAAAAAAACAGGAGACTGGTGACTATAAATAAATTAATATATCTGTAACTCTGACGTAAGCGGGGTTGGAGATGCGCTCAGGCCTTCAAGCACTCCAGACGTTGAAAAGTGTACCTTTCAGTCGCCAGGACTGGACCGTCTCGACCGTTGCTGCAGTCCACTAATCCACTCATCGATAGGCAGTGAGTGCAAAGGTAGACTAATGCCTACAAGAGGGGTCTTTAAGAGAAGGCGGATGCCCTACGCACCGTTCCTGAATGAATGAAAGATTCTGTGAAAGACTCGTGTCAAGTTGACCTTGTTCCTCTGGAGACACCATTGACAGACCAGAATATGAAGCCAGAACTTTTTATCCACCATCCCATTCCGGACTCCGTTAACTTGTGGCTCTTTTTGACTTGACAGAAAAACTTTAGGCGCAGAACAGAGAAGCCCCGAAGTCCAGCTGGGGTCGACAGAAGATGCACGGATGCACTGTGCTAAAAAAGCTGTCTCTTGCGTTCCCGGCCAGAAGTTTGGCCAAAGGACGCTTTGCCAGTCCTCAGCGCTGAGGACACAGAAGCTTTTTCCATCTCGAGTGTTGGAAGCGATTGAAGCAAAGATTAATGCTTAAAATACATGAAGAATCGGCATCAACTGGCATGGTCCTCTCTGTAGTTCCAAAAAAGGGACGCAGAACGACAGTTGTCCTGGAGACGCAAGTGTCCATTGCCTGCTGGTTACAGTTTAGCCATCTTGCCCTCGGTTTCTTGACGACAGGAGAAAAAAAAAAAAAAAAAAAACACCAACGGCGAGTACTTTTCTTATTTTGGCTTTTTTTTTTTGGTTTCTTAGCAATGAGGCTGAGTCGCTATACCCTGGGTATTTTTGATTTCCTTAGCGCAAAGCTGAACAAACAGACAAAGGAGACTCCGATAGAGCCCTGCCAAGTCTCGCCTGGCGTTTTTTCTCTTCCTCTTCTCTCTCTCTCGCAGCATGGCAGCCTTGCCGAGGAGCCTTGGCTAAGCTCCAGCCCGTGGCTGCCTGTCTGCGTGTCCCCCACCTCCAAAAAAATGATCAAAGGTGGTTTGGGAAATCTGATGAAAATGCGAAATACTAATTCTTTTCTGATCGCCGCCACTGTCCTGGCATCAGACCGCCGCGTGCCTCCTCGATGCCGCCCCCCACCCAATATGAACTAGCACACGTGTGGGTATTGGTGTCCCTGCCACCCATGCCAACCAGTACATCCACTGCCTCCCAGACCATCCTTTTCTTCCCGATAACTAGCACCCATTTCTCCATCACTCCTGTCCTGCAGTGCTCAAGACTTCCTCCATGTCTTACTTACTCACTCACTCATTCACTCGCTGGCCGCAAGACTCTGGGACGCCTGTGCGGAGGGAGGGAAAAAACAAAAAAAAAAAGAAAATCCGCTTTGGAATGCCAGTTCTATTCACTGAGTGCCAAGACAGCCCCTCCTGTCATTTTTGGGGGGACATCATGGTGCCTGGATCGCCGATGCCAGCCTGCCACTGCCTCAGTCACATATCCGCCCCCCCCACACACCAAAACTCTAAACCCCACCTCTGCCCAATTCTGCCCAAATCTCTCTACCGAAACGCCGAGTAGTTTGGCATTGCAGATGCACAGCCAATCCTACAGGGGATAAGACAGGCAAACAGGACGGTGAAGAGGCAGTTGATTGGCTGTCAGTTCTTCTTAAAGGCATTTGTTTCTGTAATCATCGCCACAGTTCGGGCACAGAGCGTTCGAGAACCATATGGATTGTGGGATTTTACGGTGCTTAGGGACCGCGATAAGCCCATATGCTTATGTGTATTATAGGATGAGCGATGCTTACGAGTTTCCTTATTTATGTGAGAGGGGAGCGTATTAGCAGCATCACTTTGTTTCATAATTCTTCTGGGGCTCCTTGACAGAAGAGGCAACAGATTGAAAAAGCATTCAATAAAAATCCTAGAAAGCAAATTTCAGACTTTTTGGGATAATGAAAAAAATAGGTAAATATGTAAAGAAATCGCATTTTTTACACATTGATTATATTTATATGGATATACCTGTAATGTAATTCTCAGAGTTGGGAGTTTGAGTTTAAAGCATCTGTTGAAGAACTAGTAGTTTTCATTATACAATTTAGTACGGTATGAAATGAATGGCATTGGGCCACAACGAACGAAGTTTGGTCAAAATGGTCACTACAAGGCTTACAACGATAAAAAGACTCAGTGTGGAATGTCCATTTATGGTAATGTACATGGGCTGCTTCCATCATCCCTTCAAGACATAAATTCATGGATGGACGGATGGACGTCAACATCCAAATGGGAAAACCTACATCACGCAAAGAATCCACTAAACAGATAGTTCACACCCACACCACAACATTCTGATGTTAGGAAGCTGAATTTCAACAGAACTGTCATATCATACATATTTGTTTAAAAATATTTTGTCTAACGCTGTGTTCACTACTTTGAAAAATTCCTTGTAAATGCAGAGAAGACACACATCAGCTTTCTGATGCTTCAGCTAACAAAACCTGTCATCTACCAAAATGCATGACCTTCAGCAGAGAGCTTCAGGGATGCCTCGGGTCTGAGGCACGCGTGCCTCCTGGCAACCCCCAAGCCCCGCGGAGGGATCCTGTTGCCAAGGGGAAGCCGTAGGAGGCTGTGGCTGGTAATCAGACCTGTGTGCAGGAGCTGGGCGGATCTGAGCGTCACTGTGCTGAGCGCTGAGGGCCGCTGTGAGAAGCATCTCAAGCAGCACCCAGCTGCTACTGGGAGACCAGGTTCTTACTCCCCGACTCCTTCCCACAGGCAAGGACGTAGAGAAAAGGTAGTATAGGTCTTTGTTGTTTTTTTTTTTTTTACTGAGCTTTCGTTCACAATTCCCTGCTCCCGGTCTGTCTCCCGTGCGGTTGTCCCAATCTCCGCCGACTCCGCTCCAATTTTGCTCTGTGCAACATTTCTATTTTACATAATGCAACTTGTGTCAGCTGCTCCTTTGCAGGGAGAAAAGTTTTTTTGTTTTTTTTTCCTTTTTAAAGACGCCTCTTTCCCGTCCTCTGTTCTCCTAAGTGAGCGAGGAAGCAAAATGAATCTTTAATGCAAATGGAGTGTTTTGAAAGGCTTTCAGGGGGGAAAAAGTGCAGCTTTAAAAAGACTGGATTTAACTCCAACTAAAGTTTAGGGAAGCACAAAATTCCCTCAAGCAAGTGGTTGTTTTGCTACTGGGATTTTGTTAATATTCAATAGATTCCACAGAATAAAGAGTGCAGTATGGGTAAAAGTCAACTGTGTGTGTGTGAATGTCACAAATTGAAAAGGCTGTTTCCAGGAATATGGCGCAGAGCGGTGGCTTTACAGGCTGCCACTACCAGGCTGCAAGCAACTGGGGAGCAGTCACAAAACAACACACACACTTTTTTGTATTTCTGCATTGGCATTACTATGTATAACTACTATGTCATTTTCTAAATGCACACTTTACTGTACTGATGCACCCATCATTGTCATGACACCCTTTCTGCTATTCGCCAACTGAATAGGCAAACATTATATTTCTATAATTATATTTATAATTATATATGCATTTCTCTTTTTGTTGTGGAACAAAAAGTGACTAAAGAGGGGCAGTGGTGGCCTAGCGGTTAAGGAAGTAATCAGAAGTTTGTGGGTTCAAGTCCCAAGGTGCCACTGAGCAAAGTAGCGTCCCCACGCACTGCTCCCCAGGTGCTCACTGCTCACTACGGGTGATGGTTAAATACAGAGGACACATATCGTTGTGTCACTGCGTGTTGTGCCGCAGTGTTTCACAATCACTTAACTTTCACTTGTACATGTAGGAAAAATCTAAGCCGATAAATCTAAGTAAATACAGTACAGGCCAAAAGTTTGGACACACCTTCTCATTCAATGTGTTTTCTTTATTTTCATGACCATTTACGTTGGTAGATTCTCACTGAAGGCATCAAAACTATGAATGAACACATGTGGAGTTATGTACTTAACAAAAAGTGGAGACCTGACCTCCACAGTCACCGGACCTGAACCCAGTCGAGATGGTTTGGGGTGATCTGGACCGCAGAGTGAAGGCAAAGGGGCCAACAAGTGCTAAACACCTCTGGGAACTCCTTCAAGACTGTTGGAAAAGCATTTCAGGTGACGACCTCTTGAAGCTCATCGAGAGAATGCCAAGAGTGTACAAAGCAGAAATCAGAGCAAAGAAACTAGAATATAAAACATGTTTTCACTTATTTCACCTTTTTTTGTTAAGTACATAACTCCACGTGTTTATTCATAGTTTTGATGCCTTCAGTGAGAATCTACCAACGTAAATGGTCATGAAAATAAAGAAAACACATGGAATGAGAAGGTGTGTCCAAACTTTTGGCCTGTACTGTAGTTGTTTTAAAAAGAATTACAGAGCTGAATGCGTAATCCGCGTGTTTTACAGATACTCTGTTAAACACACGTCGCGGTGTAAATGTTTTACCTCAGAACGGCTCTCGGGGGTCAGCTGGAGTGCGCATGCGCAGACGGCACCGCGGGTTTGGGGGGAAGAAACGCGAACACGTCGCATGCCGCCCGGCCATGACGAGGCGGACGCTGCTCCGGCGTTTCGGAAGTGGCGCCGGAGACTGGAGCCGTCGGCCCGACGTCCTCTCCTAGCTCGTACACGCACTCGTTGGTCCCGTCCCCCCCCCGGTGTGTTTGCTCGAGTGTGTTTGAGCCACAAAACGTGAACACGGCGCTGGCCTGCTAGCGCGGTGGCTAACGTTAGCGCGGCTTACCTGACACCGCCATCGCCTCCTTTCTGCCGGCCAGAGCCGCGTCGGGGGTCGGCATCTGAGTTTTAGAAGACATGTCTCCCATTCGGCCGCGGACCAAGTGACGCCAGATGAGACGCGCCCGAGTCGACGCTACCATTAAGCTCGGGAGTTACGTGACGAGCGGAGTTATGAAAGTTGTGTAACGCGCTGTCCCGACCTCCCGTCGACCGCCAGCAGCGGGATCTTTTGCTGCGGTTGAAAACTTGGATCTGGTGCAAAACTTCCGATTCTTGTTGTGTTGTGCGGCGGTAGCGCCGCCCACATCCAGACGGATTATTTTAATCGAAAAGTACTCCGTGCCACCGTCTAATAACCAAAAGTCTCTATTATCTGCCATGCTGAAATGTGGATGTAAAGATAAAGATGGCCTTTTTGTTAATGTCTTGTCAGGTTCTGTGGCAGTGTTAAACATCGATTGTGCCGTTACATTGAGGCAAAGCTCCAACAGATATTATTATAAAGTTATTACAACATTATCAAAGTCAAAGTCTACTTTCTTGTCATCTCACCATATACAGGTGCACAGAGACGAGATTGCGAAGCTTCGTGGGTTCACAGTGTGCAAAAAAAAAAAAAAAAAACAGTGCAAATGGGAATAACACAAAACGTGACAAAGGACATTGTGCATCCACACATAATATAGTGTAGGTCTAGACAAACTCGACAAACCAGGCAGAGTAGCAGCAATTTGATAATATATCAGTGCATGGATATATCTAGTATATAGTATACGATAATAATGATAGTAGTAGTGATATGATATAATAGTATGTTAATAATAACCCAGCACAGTGTGAGGTAGTGAGAGATTAAAGTGCAGGGTGCATTTATACCTTATTATGTTATACATAATATAATACGGTACGTATTTTGAATCTAGAAGGCAGTAGTCTATGCAAATCGACCAGTAGTGGCCTAGCGGTTAAGGAAGTGCTTGTTTGGCTTGATTGGAGATCTCGACCGATCTCAGGAGCTAAGGCGGGTAGGGCCTGGTTAGTACTTTGATGGGAGACTGCCTGGGAATACCTGGTGATGTAAGGGTAGTGGTGGCCTAGCGGTTAAGGAAGTGGCCCTGTAATCAGAAGGTTGCCAAGGTGCCACTGAGCAAAGCACCGTCCCCACACACTGCTCCCCAGGCGCCTGTCATGGCTGCCCACTGCTCACCAAGGGTGATGGTTAAAAGCAGAGGACACATTTCGTTGTGTCATCCTGTGCTGTACTGCAGTGTTTCACAATGACAATCACTTCACTTTCACTTTATTACAGGCACATTCCCACCCCAAGCATAACAACTCTATTATTTCTCTATGTTATTAAGTCACTCTGTCCTTGTCATGGCGATTCAAACGCAACCCTTAAATCATAGATGCAGTAAAAGAAGGTTTTTCTAGGCATGTTATAATCGTAGATGATATTAGTAAGATGCGTGCACTTCTAGTTATCATGTCAAAGTGCATAATGAGGGTGGGATGTGTTCTTTTGCAATTATTAATTTTGCCCACACCTAAGATTTTTTGAGAGATTTTTTATTTTAAATAACCAGCCTAGGGGTAATCGTAGCGGCTATTTGGTACGTTAAACCACAGTGTGAGATTTTATTGTGTTTTGCATTGACACAACACATCATACAAACAGTAACCATTAAATAAAAAGCACCAATGCAAAGCAATGAAGACAGAGCCACTGTTTATGTAAGTTGCATGCAATTTTGTTCAGGTTAACATGTTAATTTCTTCATTTTCAGACAATGATATTATGTATAAAGAGACTCATCCTATTGTTACAGGTTACTGTTCAGGTTACTATTAGTTCCACGACTGCTTGCAACTTTTGCACAGTGCTGCATATAAAGAGCCACTTTTCCGCAAGTGAACGGAAGATATTTCGTGCGACGAATTGCCACACTCGGAGCCTACATGTAGGGTCCTGCCTCCGGGTCGCAACGTAACGTCGTCGTTACTCGTGTCCTCACAATTTGGCCGCTTCTCCACATTAAAAGAGAAACAAACAGCCTGCGCGGACGTTTTATGAGCAGCAGCTCGTAACTCGGTCGATTTAAGTGGCGTATCGATTCGTATTAAGGCTGTTGGAAATCTGGGTCGCGGCTTCCCGTTTACGCACGGCGCCGTTTACGCGGAGTGGCAGGTGCGCGACGGACGACGGTCCCTTCACTCAAAACAAGAAGGAGGAGAAGAAGAAGAAGAAGAAGAAACGACCTCCCGCTGACCTCTAACCCGGACCCCAGGCGAGGGGCGCGGCGTGGGGAGACGCGCGTTACGCGGCGACGGACATTTAAAAGTTGAGCCCCGTAACCTGTCCGGTCCACATTGCATCACGATCCGCGACAGGCAAGTTGTAGAAAAGCACGGAAATGATTCATCCAATTAATTCACGAGGAGCAGAAAAAAGGGAAAGTGGCGTGGCAGGACGCACAGATGACGGGCCATATGGCCACGGCGCGTTTGGAGTGGACCGCGTTTCACGACTTTGACCCCCCCCCCTCCCTAAAGGTCCTTCGCCGTGTTGGCGATATAAAAAAAATAACAATAATAATATTTATCCGCGACGGACGTGGACGCATCAATAATTCATAATTCATACACTGCGCATTCCACCAGAGTGGAGACGTCAAACGCAAAAAGAACAAAAAAAAACCCGCCTGTTCATTTAATGAACATGTTTAAAGGTGATTTTTTTAAAGGTGTTTTTCATATTTTCACGTTGAATCAGCACGAGGATCTACATTCTAATTACAGTTGTAGATTATATGTCCATCCTATCAAGAGCTATCACGTGCGTAATAGTGCCGTGGTGCTGAGTTTGTGACATGTGACGATGCTGTGGCGATGATGATGATGAGGAGGAGGAGGAGGAGGAGGAAGATGATGGTGGCGGTGGCCTGAATGGCAGCAGCAGCGTCCAGCTCCGTGTGAACAACGCGGCAGATGCTCGCGCAGAATAATCCTCGGCAGAGGAGCGGAGGGCGAGTGGGGAGGCGGACGAGCCGCGGCGGCGCCCCGTCAGAATACACCGGGGCTGCGCTCCTCCTCCCTCCCTCCCTCCATCCCTCCATCCCTCCCTCCCTCAGACCGCGCGCCGCCGCGGCCGGTGGAGACGTACGGCTTCCGCTCCTTCTTTATTCTTACTACTCTCGACGCGCGAACAGGGGGTGACGCTGGAAGGACGGGGCGCTTTTTTGGGGGGGCGGGGAGAGAGAGAGAGAGAGAGAGAGAGAGAGAGAGAGAGAGACTGGCATCGCGAAGGCTGCCCGGATGCGGACTGACGGATGTACGGATTTTTGATTTTTTTTTGTTTTAGCGCAAAATCAACGCAAAAATAACGATGTAAGTTAATTGTTTAATTGAATTCATGTCGCTTATGTACAACTGCTCGGTCGCTTTTGTATTTTGTTTTTTTTTTTTGGCATCGTAGGCTTTGAAATTGTTGCCGGTCCCTCTATTCTCATTTATTAACCTATTTACAATGGGTTTTTTGCAAATGAATGAAATTAAATTGTCTACTTTTTCTGTTTCACTTTCACACACATGTATATCATTTGTATTCTTTTTTTTTCTGTCGAAATCCTTTGTCCGCAGGAGTACAGGTAACGCAGTCCGGCCGTGGCGGATTTATTTCCATTTTATTTATTGATTGATTTATTTGTTTGTTTATTTTTGCCCTCCAATATCTAGTTTTTTTTTTATCACCCCTTCCTGATGCAGGTGCTTTCGGCCGCCGTCCTCACCCCCCCACCCACCCACACTACCCCGCCCGACCCCCACAAAAGACGGGAGGAGGAGGACGAGGGAAGGGTGGAGGGCGGATGGGGCGCTTTTTTTTTTTTTTTTTTACCCCCCCCCCCCCCCTCTCTCTCTTCTTCTTCTTCTTACCTACTGCTGCATTTTGCATGAGCTATCTGGGTCATTAGCATTTTAGCGTATGCGAGACTCGACAAAGCTGGTGAGGAGCCAGATGGGCCCTCTAATACACCCCCCACCCCCGGTTTTTAGCGCGCGTGTCTCCTGGGACTCCGGTAAAAAAAAAAAAAAAAAAAAAGAGAGACCGACTGCGGGAAGGCAGCGAGACCCTCCGCCCTCCTCTCCTCTCTCTCATTTTTTTTTTTTACCGCCATCGCTCGGGCCTGGGACGGCGGAGCTGGAGACTCGGGCGGCCGGCCGGAGAGGTTGCGAGATGGGTAATGTAGTACATGTAGTTTTTTTTTTATACTATTATTATTATTATCGTTACTTTTTGTTTATTTGGTACCGCGCTCAGGCTCGCCTGCGTGCGTGCGTGCGTGCGCGCGCGACGTTCCGGTGCTGATGCGGCGACGCCGCGCCGAGCTCGGGTGGGGTGCGGGGTGTGGGGTGTGGGGGGGACGCAGCGCCTCGTCTCGCCGCAGCGGGATGATGGAGGAGCCCGGGGGCCTGGTTCTCTTCGTGTTCACAGCGGACCTTGATTTAAATGTCCATACAATTAAGGCACGCGGTGAATGCCAAGAGAGAGGGCGCATATCGCCGAGGCTTCCTGCTGGAGGCGCAACTTATTTCCACGTCGCGTCGATATTTGTGTTCGCGCTGCGCCATTCGGTCAAGAACGCGAGAGTAGCCGGGACCCGCAGTCCGGGGTCACGTATGCGTCGTGAACGCGAGCGGTTCCCCGGTTAGGGCCTAGTCGCGCAGAGGTCACCGGGAGGCATTGTTCTCTAAGGTTGGCCCGTTTTATACCAATCGCAGCCCGCTTGTTTTTATTGGGGTTTTTTTTTTTATTATCATTCTTATAAACGTGACTGTGACTTTTTTTTTGTTATTGGCAATAAAATGAGATGATGATGTCAAATAAAAAAAAAATAAATCTAATAAAACTAGTGCTCGCTCGTCGATTCTTTCTGCTGCTGCGGGGATTTCCAAATGTTGGGGTTTTTTATGACATGACACAGGGCCTTCACGACCACGGCGCCGGTTTTACTTTAATGAACGCCAACAAAACCACGGAGGTTCTTAAACAGACGACTCCGCTCGAACTAAACAATCAACGATGATACATTTTTAAAAAGCGAACTGAAACGAAGCAAAAGGGAATTACGTTGTTCGCCGTCGACGGCGGAAAGACGCTGGCTTCTGATCTCAAGGTCATCCTTGAATTTTTGATGGCTGCGCCCTAAAAATGCCCCCTCGCACACTACGCAGGGGGCAGCCGGTCCCTCACAAAGCAGCCGTCGTCCAAGGCTGCGTTCTCAACCGTGCACGTCCGAACTTCTCCCGTCTCGTTTATAGGCGTTTCGGGTATTTCTCGTCGCTTCTGGTGTTTTTTTACCCCCCCACCCCCAATTTGCAGATACTCCATTGAATAGAAATGAAAGAAATTCAACACGATTTGACTTTTGAAATAAAAGCTACGAATCTTGCTGGACGAATCAGACCAAGCGAGAAACGCCGTTTCCAGGTTCTATCGTCTAATTTCGGGCGACATGATCGACCATTAACTCCCGAAAATGTGTCTTTACACCCTGCATCCACAGTCCCAGCGGAGCAAGTTTTCCAAATCTGCACGTTCTTAGAGAGGAATAAGAGAAATTCAGTCAAACAGCACACCAAGCGAGTTTAAATAGATCGATACACTAAAAAGCACTGTTCAAAATATATCACGGCCAGGGGTCCATTGGGGTATTCTCGTATTATTTAATGTAGCATAAAATTACAGGTTTTATGTTTATGACGGATTTGACAACAAAAATAAAAAAAATCTAGTAGGCCTCGGCAGCCAAAACTATAAATGGGGTCCGTTTCAAATATGAAGTCGTAATTTTGTCCACAAATCTTTGTATTCGGGACAATATGAACTGGATTTTTTTTACCATCTAGACCTGAAAGTTGCGTGGATCCGCCGAGCGGCCCACGCTTTCCAGCGTACGCTGCAGTACCGACCCGGCCGAGGCTCGTTCATTTTAGCCCACCTTCTCGAGGCGAAGGAGGTGTTAAGAGATCCGTCCCGCATCGGGGACAGGAGGCGACGCCGGCTGCACGGCGTCCGCACGTAAGGTGCCATTTTAAAGCGGTCCTGTAGTGCAGGACGGAGCTCCACAATGCGCCGCTCCAGTTGCCTCGACAAGCGATCGACTTTTTAAAACAGCAAAAATTGTCTTAACACCACAATGCATTGAAGTATGTTGACTATAATTAAAATAATTGTCCATGGGTGGCTGTGCTTAGAAGAGGCACCGAATCAGCGGATCTCGAGGCGGCCGGTCCGCCAGGGGGCGCCGCAGGACGAATACAGTATTTATTAAAACCCGCCGCGGAAATAAAAGCACGTTTTACAGCGATATAATATATTCATTTTTATTACATTTACTGCTCACACCACTGTTATTCTTCTGGAACATGCATGATATGATTGAAATACATTTTCTTAAGCAACAGTTTCATGGACCATTATGTAGTATTTTATTTAATAGGAACACATAAAAAACCAACATTATTGGTCCTGAAAATAAACGGTTTACAAATATATAATCTCAATTTATGCATAACGTATGTTACAGACTATTATAATGGACAATGTTAGTGTTTTTCATGTTATTTTAGGGTACATTCCTCAAGGACATCTGTCCGTGTGCCCTAAGATTGCACAGATTTACCCATCACCCGTACACTCCACCCATACTGAGCAGGTTGACCGAT
Source organism: Denticeps clupeoides (assembly GCF_900700375.1). NCBI lineage: Eukaryota > Metazoa > Chordata > Actinopteri > Clupeiformes > Denticipitidae > Denticeps > Denticeps clupeoides. The sequence continues at coordinate 10,491,544 of NC_041720.1, read as the reverse complement.
GTTATGTACAGGCGGTCAGAAAACTAAAAGGGGATGGGGACCTGATGAAGAAGGTCCAGGAGCACACTTGTGCTCAAGAGGCTTAGTGAAAGGAGTAGCCAGCGGTGGGGAGACCCCCACACCACTGACTCACAAACTTCAGCACATCCTGACACTCCGGGCTATGCGTTGTCTGCAAACACACAAGAAAGGAGGGGGGTGGGGATCAGTATTTACCATGAACACAGAACAACTGATTCGTGTCCACAGTTCAGTTCGCTTGTTCAGTTTTAAAAAAAAAAAAACAAAGTTTCCCTACATAGTTTTCAGACTCAATTCTAGATCCACCCCATAAAAACTCACACTACCTCCTGCTCCAGTTTTTCCTCCAAAGAAAGCTACGATCCAAAGGCATCGCTGATTACAGTTCTTGTCTCAAGTGTTGGATTATTTAGTGGGGGAAAAGATGAAGGAAATCGCCTTCCATTAACAGAAAAATAACATTTATGAATAAAAGCAACCAACTGCATTTTCGTTGGAACGTCTTCTGTCTACTGAAACAGTGACGCTGAAAAGCCTGCTTTGGAAACTGTGATCAAATGATCTGTAGCAGTACCTTTCGTTTAATTTGATGTAACAGATAATCTACATGTAGGGGGAAATAATGAACAATGGGCTGATAGTTCCTCAGCTACATGCCAGACATTCTCTGGTTTGCACATATTTATTTCCAGGAACGCAGTAGACTAGCTTCTTGCTACTAAACACGACCCCGTGACCTGAGCCTGAGCGGCAATGAAATACAACCCACAATGTTCCTAACAGAAAATAAACACTCTCCCACCTTCGTGGCCATTAAGAACTTATTCCAGTCGTCTTTATTTGCTGCCATTCCTGGTCTTTTGAACTCGATTTTATTGCGGAGGACGGGGTAACCTAGAACAGCGAGAGAGAGGGAGGGGATGGGAGAGAAAGGCGAGTGTTTAGGGGAAAAGTTTCATGATGATTGGATTCACACAATGCCTGCGAACCAATTAGCAGGTTTCACGTCGCATGTGTCGTTGCTAACCACCTCCTCTGGCACAGAACACAACAGATATACAAACACGCACACACACACACACACACACACACACACACACACACACACACACACACACAGCAGGGTGACAGGGAGCATAGAGAAAGTGTTCCTTTCCTACACTTCTGAGGCAAGATAAGACCACAGAGGAAACACACACACTAATGACGGAATACCCCGATGAGATGTCATGCTCAGGACATCTACCAAATGTTGACGAGATGACACAATCATGAATGGGTGATTTCCACAGAATAAAAAAAGGAATTTCATTGCCTAATTTCACCATCAGTCATTTTTTTCCTTGATTTATAACCAGTAAAATGAATAAACAGGAACAGATGGGCTATTACAAATATTTGTGTTGCACACATATATTTCATGTTCATAACGTGCTTCCATAAAAGCATCCAAACCTAAATGGACAATAAAAGGTGAATTTCAGATCATTTTTGGGCAGCGGTTATTTTTTGGTGGGTTTGTTTTTTATTATTATTATTATTTTTTACCAATTTTGGCTGAACTGCTTCACCTCCCCACGTGGGACAGGCAGAGTGGGTCGCGTCTCACCTGTGATGACGCAGGGCAAGGAGCGGACGCCGGACGTGGCGGACAGCAGCGAGGCTTCGTACGTGTCCCTCTCATCTCTGGGCAGCACCTGCTCCACCCGCTGGTCCATGGACACAGTCAGAACCCAGTCACGAATCTCCTCCCTCTTCTCCACCTGTCCCATGGGCAGCGCAAGTCATTACAGAGACCAGCAGCTTATTACGGTCCACACAGAACCACAATATATTCTAGCACAAATATCATAGGACAAACAATAAACATAAATTCTAATGTAACAATTCAAGTCCTCTGTACATAATAATTTTGACTAGAAAGGAACCATTTCTCGCTGAAATGTCCCCACTTCCACAATATTGTGAGGACATGTGGACAACAAGGTATAAAAATACACAAGCTCTGTCACATATACTACAGACCAGAGTGGCAGACTTCAGAAAAAATAATAAAGCTCTTCACATATATGGTTTTACATATATACATCAATATGTACATTGATGGTTTATTGCCGACCATCCAGTAACACATAATGTGTTTAGGAGTGCTCACTTGCGCTCTTTATTTGCTCCCCTGCAACATTCAGAGCCTGCAGTGAATGTTTATGTCAACCTATGAAAAGCAACGGTCACCTATTGCTTATGTGTTGCAGAGCAGATATATAAACTTACAGAAACATGAAGTTTAGCAGGAAGGGGGACCTCGAAGGGAATGTCGGTGTCTTGGAAATCCGAGTGATCCAGAGTGTCCAGGTTTCCTTCGTCAATTCCCTGCCAAACCATCCACACAGATAAACCTCACAGCTCTGACTGTAATTATTCTCATTAACGTCAATTCAAAAGTTGGTGTATGTCTTGAATTTCTTTGTAAATGAAACATAACTTTGTGCATTGTGTATATTTTGGCAGCATATTTCAAAAAAGCATTCAATTTCAATTGGCTCCAGCACAGTAGAGCAGAACTGCATTGAAACATTTTGGAGAACTGAGTGATCCAGACCAGAAAGATCAGGACTGATCTGAACTTACATCAGCCAAATCCAGAAAGCGGTTGAGGAAAATGAAAGCCATTGTGTGCCAACCAACAGCCTATGACAAGAAATCTCAACATTAGATTCACATTACACAGCAAATAATATTATTTAAGTAACAGTGCAGCTTTATTACCCATTTAATTAATTCATTCACTATTCATAAGTGATCCGTATATTTGTAAACTACAGTTAGAGTCAAGCATGCATTACAATTGTCTGAATGCCATTCTGTTATAAACTTTAACTAAATTAGCCTAAAATTAAATGAATTATGCTACTTAGATTCAAAACAAATATTTTTTTTTGTCACAGTTTCATATAAGAAATGAACACACATACATGTTATTGCATTTTTAGACATAATATTACCTATTTATAATAAGCCAACAGTGCTAGGTTAATAAGCACTACACCCCCAGCACCCCTGGATGTTGGTGCCACCCCCAGGTTACCTTAGCAGCCAGCCCTGCCTCATAGAAGGCTTTGTCGGCAGGAATGAGCTCTGTGTGTCTCAGCAGTGAGATTGACAGCTTGGCAGCCACGGTGCCCTGGTGGGTAGTATAGAAAGAGGGGGAGAGAGAAGGAGAAATAGATTGGGGCAGAGAAGGGGAAAAAATAACACAGAAAAGAAATAGAAAGCAATATAGACAGTAGAAACGAGGCAAGGACAGAAGAGCAAAGATGGAGAGAAATGGAAGATTGATGCGGAGGAGAGACGAAATGAGATCGACAGAAAGAGACAGGGGAGGACAAACATCAATCACAGGCAATAGCTTTCTTCTTTCCATCTTTCACTACATCAAGCCTCAAATTAGTGTTAATTCTAAGTGTGCATCTTCAGAAACTGTGGAAGTCAAACTAAGGGCCACAATAAGATGTACAGCATGGAGCTTTTTTGCTAATGTCACAGTCTCTAAAAAGTCTGTAATTTGATTCTTTTTTTATGTGTGTGCATAGTTGCAATACCCCTGTGGACAATATCCACGGGCATTACAAGACAGGAAGAAGATGGAAGGTTGTGTGATATCTAGCAGTTTAAATCGTCTGGAATTTAGAAAAGCACTGTTGAAAGTGCGAGACGCAAGATTTTGGCCCCTGGTGAATATCTCTAGAAAGATTTATGAAACCAAAAAAAAATGCACACTTCATTTGTGTTACCGTTTCTCTCCTGAACTAGTAAGAAAAACATTGTGTATTTAATCTGGCATAACCAATGTAGACCTCAGTGCAGGGTGTTTACTCAGAGCCCTTAAAACGCACAGCTTTGTACAACTGAGCACCGCCATGGGAGTGCTGTACTCACCAGCTGCTCCAGGCCCTTAGCGGCCGAGCGCGTGGCGTAGTAGTGAGCGATCACCAGCATCTGCTCAAACTCCTCGTGCGCAGGGGTGTTGGCCTCCGAGGACTTGGTCATATTCTCACACTGCAGACACACAATACAGAAGGGATCATGCGGCATTCCGACAGATCTTTCCTGGTTAACCTGGTTAATTGTAATGAGTGGAACGATTGGTAACAGAGGGCCATAATACACTGGAGTATTTTTACAAGGTACTCCAACTCAAGCTAAGTGAACCAATCACAAGCCATTCATTTGAAAATGAACTTGACATTATGGACTGCAAAGCAGAGTAGTGAAACAAAGTTGCACATTTGCCTCACAGTGGCTCATTATGACAAACATTCCCTCCAAACTATGAACTCGAGCTGGGCCGAATTGTATTTAGTAACCAAAGACTTCCTTCAACTTTGATGAAAATGCACAAATTATTCATTATAAATATTTGTTCAATTTAGATTTTAAAAAAAGCAGAATTGAAAAAAAAAACACATAAATATTTTTAGTTTGTGTATTTGGCATTAGATTTTTGCCCTCACAAACAATTTAACAAAGGTCAAAGATGAGACTTTCTTGTCTCATCCAGTATGAAAAGCTCACCAGCTGAATCAGGACGTTCCGAAGTTCTGCCCACATGCGGTACGCCTCAGGGCAATCTCTATCCCGCAGGTTCAGCAGCTCCAAAAACATGTGCTTATAGATGTTGAAGTTCTGAGTGGAAAAAGTCAAAAGTCAGGAACCACAAGTCATTTATTTAAACCCATGACAACCTCTGTCCATTATTGTAAGAATGTGGACATGTACCTGTGGGTTGGCTGGGACTCCATGTTGACTGTAGAGGTTGAGGACCTTTTCCACCTCAAGCTCTTTGATCAGATGTGTGGCATACAGAGCCACATATTTATGAAGAATCTTAAAGTTCTACAGCAATGACAACAGTCGTAGTCAACAAGTCAGCTTTGGGAATGCTACGACTGAATCCTAGTTTGGCTACTTTCAACTGTGCTCTGGAAAGGCTTAAGAGACCTCTCCATATAAAATGCCACGTCATCATTCCATGTGAGCTGCTCATTAGGTATGTGCAACATGCACTCCTATTAAATCCTGTTTCGATTGGTGATTGTTCAGAATGTACAACTATATTATTTCAAGATTATATAACATTGACAACTGTGCAAGACATTTCCAACCAATACAAATGTTGGATGCCCATATTTTTATATGGATTTTATATGGAATTTTTATATGGAATATAAAAATATGGACTATGATCTGCTGATAAATATAAATATATAATTTTAAAAAAATCAGAATTAACAGCCAGTCGCTGGTACCTGTTTAGACGCCGTCTCAATGCATTTCTCCCACTGCCCCCTTTCTGCATACATGTCCAAGGCAGCCATGACATCGACACCAACCAGCTGTGTGCAGAAAGTTCCAGAGAACTTCAACTTAGCCATTTTATCCCTAATAGTACCTGGATGGGAAATAGAATTAACCTTTGCTGACATGCAGCCATCAGCACTACACTGACTGAAACCACCCCCCTGGGACAGCTTCAAAGAGGAGGTGAGTACAGCAATATGTGAGAGTTCTGATATTGGGATGAAATTCAAGTTCAAAATTACAAACCTACAACTGGAATGTCCAAATGAATTCTTATTTGGCATATAAAGACTTCAAAATCTGGACTTTAATGCAAATTACTTTATTTCATTGCACTGTGACTTGGTGTCAAATCCATACATCTCTTTGTGTCTTGAAAGAAGTCATTATCTGCACAAGCTTTAGAAATGAGTGCTCTCCCATCAATTATTTCCCCCTTGAACTCTGGAGCTCCCAAAGTGCCACCCAAAATGCTCCAACAACACTTGAGTCCTCAAGGTGACAGATTATGTCAATACCCCACTTTCACCCAGCTGGGCAATTCCACCCCTCCTGTCACCCCACCCTCCACGACCGAATTGACAGTGTGTTGTAACAAGAGGAATGAACCCTTAGATCGATTCTGTGAGCCACATCTATTATTCTGACTGCAGTGAATCTAGGCCATCATCTCAATTTGCCCTTGGCCACAGTGTGGCGTGAACAGGGGAGAGAGTATAAATCACACAAAGCAAATCAGAGGGACCCAGAGACAAAGCCCAGCATTCAGTCTCTTCTCTCTTCCTCCATTACTCTCTCGCCTTCGCACCCTGTTAAGCCAGAAATGCGTATGCGTATCTGTACACAGTTGCATTGCTAACGCTTGTGCCGATATCCGTACTGTGCGTTGTAATCTGTAATGTGTACTCCTTACCACAAGGATTCAGTGTTGAGGCCGCAAATAAATGAATGAATACATTCATCTTAAAATAGTCATCTGTTGACTGCAGATCTCGCAGCACTGCCCATATAAAATTACGCAGGTATTGCGTCCGTATCCAATCCGTTCCGTTAACAAAAACAGACACAAAGAACACAGGACACATACATACCGCGGCTTTACGTACATACATACATACATACGTACGTACGTTGTTAATAGCAAGAATATTTCTTCCTTTACTTTATTCAACAGCACTGTACTCACAGAGTCAACCTTTCCCTGGTTCTTCAGGTGCTCTTTGTAGCGCTGATCCACATAGTCTTCCAACCTAGCAGGACACGATGAAGTTTAGACTTTCTGTTTGCCAATGCGTGGTAATGAGAATGACACATCCTTGCTGACTTTTTCACTGTAGCACAAGCAAAACATTTGTGTTCTGGCCAGGAAAAAGGATAAGGCATTGTTCATAGAGGGATCATCAAAGGCCTTCAAGACACACAAAAAAAACCCTGCAGATTCTTGTTATTCCTACTGTGGAGATCGTGAGAAGCTGCCCAGAGAATATATCAACAAGGCAATCAGATTTTAATAGTGCCAGTACGATACTGTGCAATTTTGTAAATAAATAATGGAGTTCTCACCCGTAGCACTAATGCAGCCCACCCCAGCAGCAACTGCCTGTTGCTGATAACAACTTTCCACACGATTTCAGTGCTTGAATACAGCACTGAGAACAGAACCTTTCGCCTTGCCACTTACAGACAAAGACGAGCATGGCTCGTCATCCAGATGATGGTTTTTGTTGCCAGGCAACATCGTTCAGTCAGCATAAGTTTGCCTTATGAATGGTAAAGCAAAGTAAAAAAAAAAAAAACAAAGCAAAACATGCATAATGATATTTAAAGAGATGTGGTCTGAATGTAAGAAGTGTTAAGTGTAAAGTAGAGGTGGCTCAAAATGAACAGGTACAAATTTGCCTTCCACAGTTTAAATATTGTGAAAGATGAATTACATAATACTCATCCTTTTATGCCATGCCAATTAAAAGCACTTAAAAAGGTGGGATAATATTCAGATATAGTCTCAAAATGAATGTTGGTCAAAAAAAGACACAATGGAAAGTGTGAGATATATAATAGATACTGAAACACACATGTGAGTTTAAAACAGAAGTTTAGGGGTTTGTTTGATGTAAGAAGTCAGCAAGAGACGGTGTACATATAAAAGAAAAAATTACTATAGTCCAGTCAAGGCCAACAAAAGGCAGTCTGAAAAGGCCATTAAAAATGCCACAATCTCCACATCTGCCCCCAATGACAGTGTCAGGCCTTGTGCATGCTCAGTTTTTTTGTTTCTCTCTGTTGTCAGGGGCGACTACAAGGGAGGAGCTCACCTTCGATCCAGCTCCTTCGCCACTCTCTTGGCTTTGTTCCATTCTTCGCCCACAATGAATGTGTCTACGGCTTCCTTAATGAGTTCCAGGTTGAGGAAGAACTCGGCAGCCTGGAGGTGGGGAAAACATTTTTTTGAGTCTCAATAGGCATGATGCTTGAAGGACGCCAAAGAATAGGCAAAGAAATGGAGGGGGCTTTGTTGTGGCACAACGCCACATTTGTGCCTTTTTTGTGTTGCTGTCGCACTGGTGCTGTTGCTCCTCCACACTTCTGGTTAAAACGATTTTTAAAAATCTTTTTATAGCAGTTTTTCTTTCCGCTAGACTTGTTCAAACATTACAATAGAAAGAGTCACAACAGAAACTGCATGGTGTTCATCCATCCGTTCATCCATTCATCATATCTTGTGGAGGTCTGTTCTTGGTGTTACCTTGGTCTCACTGTATGATTATCATTTACATTATCAAAACACCAGTGTATGTACAAATGCCAGTACTGGCATTTGCTTGAGACTTCTGCAGGTAAACAGAAGCAGGAGGTGACTTGAAACGTACCACATTGTACTTTCTTAGTTGAACAAGGCGTGGTCCTACTGCCTGGATGACTTCCACTGCCCTGTCTCTGCTCAGAAACTTAATGGCCAGCTCAGCAGCCTGCAGGAGAACAAGAACTGGCTTGGTAAATGTATTTAAAAATGTATCCTGGGTGGGAATTTAAGGTACACAGTTACAGACATAAATAGCTCATTTAAAATTCTTCCCAGTCATACCATGTCTTTCATTCGTTAGAAGGGTTTAGACAAGTGCATAGCCTTTCATGATCACAAGTGTCAAAATTCTGATTAATGATTCTGATTAATATGGAATTCACCGCATAGCCCTAATCAGCCCAAAACATAAGAAGCAAGCAATCAACCACTGAATGAAAAGTTCGGATACATACTCCTTGCCCCACTGAACTAAAGAAAACACTGTTATGGTATTGCTCCAAAAATTATATTTATTTCCCGCAAGCCTTTGGCAATTTTACACTTAAGAAGCCACAGTACCAGAATCCTTAAGTATCATGTTGTGTGACGTACCTTTGTCAAGCTTTTCTCCAGCAGAGCCACATTGGAAGTGTCCTTCACTCGGAGGTAGCACTCCACCGCCCGGCTGTACTCTCCACTCATCTCCCATTCACGAGCCTGCTCGAGCACACCGTCCACACCCCTGTACATACATAAAGACACACGGATATATGAACACCTACACATTTTATAACAAACCCAGACACACTCAGACCACAGTTTTTTTTGTTGTTCAGCATATATTGTTATTTAGCAGGTGCCATGGATGGATGGATGGATGGATTAGATAGACAGACAGATTGAAATTTGATCACAACATAGCCTACCTGTTTCTCTCTTACTTTCTAAACCTCACTAAACAATCAGTGTTATGAAAGGGTTTATGGATCAGAAAGTGTAATGAAGTGATGAGAGGTGTCAATGAGAAAGGTACAAAATGTTAACTGGATTGGGCTAAATGAAACAAGGGGCACAATGATTACACTCAACTCGGGCCCGAACCATCAATGCATAATCCGGTTTTCATCGGCCCCTTTTTTGTCTGTGTGTGAGAGAGGCTCTCTTTGATGTTTTCCCACAACTCATTAAAAACAGGAAAATCATGACAGGAGGCCGAGCGTCAGCGCATCGCTGCTTTAATGAGCTTTGCAATGTTTTAGTAAAAGGCCGAGCCCGCGCTTGTGGATTACTGGTGGACCAAAGGGGGGGAGGGGGGTTGCTGCCGTCAGATCTCAACCATAACATCAGAGAGCAAAACACACTCCAAAAACACTCCACTCGGACACCTACACTTAAGACGGTACCTGCTTCACTCATTAGCCCAAAAACACATCTGAGATCAAGATCAAGTGAGGATGCCAATGTTCATCTTTCAATTAGCAGGAAAAAAGCATCAGGGGGCCTTGTTTTCGGCTGCAGGTCGCCCACCTGGAGCCTTTCTTCGCTGTTTCCCTCTCATACTCCTCCTGCAGGAAGGCCAACTTGCTGGGGAGGTACTCCTTACAAATCCGCATCGCATCACTCCACATCTCCAAATCCTGAACAGGTAGGAGGGAATAATGCCACATAAATAAACCAGAAAAAAATCACAGAAATGCTGCATTATGGTGAAAAAAAGGAGGTACTGAAATCCAAAATATGATAATCCTAATGAAGAGAACATCATACGCAACCTCTTTTTAACTACTTCCAAGTTCGTCTCCGCTGCCCCCCAGATACTTGTTGTTGACTTTTTTGACTGCCAAGATGGTTAATGTGCTCCCTCACAGCAGGTTCCTGCATCATTAACACAGCTCCCACATGAAGCAACTGGGAACAGTGGAAATGGGCTTGAACACCCGCTCCCAACTCACTTTATAGTGCTTTATGACCAGCTCAGGCCTCTGCGCTCTCAGCAGAAGCGCCTCCGCTCTCTGGAAGTCTCTCTGGTCTATGCAGGACTTGGCCTGTCCCACCAAGACTTCAGACATACTGTCAGGGTCATGGGCCTCGGCCACCCTCTGAGCCTCAGTCCAGTCCTGGTTATGAAGGTACCTGGAAGACACAGGAGCCAAAAGAAACATTGAGTCTGTCGCTGGCCATAAGAGAGACATTATTTAAAAGGCATTAGTGACTAAAACTATTCCTGGTCACTGTATCTAGGACACTTACCATCTTGATATCTAGCATGCTAAATATCTGGTTAAGTTGCCAAGGAGCTACAGCCAATGAGAGCACAGGACAGGCAGGATGATTGAAAGAGGCGGGGACCATACTGCCCACATGTGCCAATCCATTGCATGACCCATATTGGTTCATTTTACGCTTCCATTTTTATTTCTTTCACACTTGTGGACTTTGTTTTTGTTTGTCATACATTTTCCCCAACATTATTAATAATCAAGATTATGAATAATGTTATTATGCTTTGCCCCCTTCTCTCTCCACCCTGCTTAAACATATCATCAATTTGTTTGAATATTGGTTTGAGACCGAAAACATTTTCCACTTTATCATCTTTCATGCATTCAGATGTTAATAGCTATACAAGGTATGTGAATTTTATCTGGCACAACACCCTTTCTGTTTTATATCAGACAAAGGATGAGAATGTTAGATGGTTAATGTATAAACTGACATTTTCACTGGACAGCCACAGTCCTGCAGGCCTTTCAGGAAAAGGACAGAATCTGCCTGCCTCACCTCACACTGCTGCCACCTGCAGTTCCAGCCCTGATACTGCACCTCAACCACACTGTCTGCACTGGCACGCGATGCTTCCACGTGAATCGGAGATCAAACACTCAGCTCTGATGGGCTCTGATCCCAGCACCAACTGCGCGCTCCCCTTCCAACCAGCGTCTCACACTGATAGTGCAGTCAGCGCGAAGGACGAGATCTAACCAGAGAGCGTGGAGAAGTTCTGAGGCCAGGAGGCTCTCTGCCAGCCAAGCTACCCCGTTTGATGTGTTTTGCGAGGAAGAGCTTGAAGTTCTGACTTAGGAAGGGGGAAGAGGAAACAGAGTGGGGTATACACACACACTCACACACAGAGCTGCAATACACTTACATCAGCACTGCCTCCTTGGGTTTGCCTGCTTTGATGAACTCAATCTCAGCTTCTGGGAACTTGCCCTTGAAGGAAAAGGGGATTGGGGAGGAGAGATATAATATTACGTGAACTGAGAATAAAATAAATCAATGATTGGATACTAGTGACGTTCAATTTTACAAAGAATACAATATAAAAAAAAAAAAATGATCTGTGTAATAACCATTAAAGTAGTCTACCTCATCCTCTAGAAACATGGCATGCTTCAGGTGGATCTCTGGGACCTTGTGCTTCATGGAGGCACGGGCCAGTTCAAAGGCAAAGTCAAAGGAGCTGCAGCCAAATCGAAAAAAGGTTGTTAGTGGTGATGGATCAGAGGTCTGTAATCTGAGTACAATTGTGACTGTAGACAGGAGTCAGTAATAAATAATGATCATATTAAATACGAAATGGTCTTCTTCGTAGCATACGGCCCTGACTCACCAGTTGTCAGCGGCAAAGTCGATGGCGGTCTCCAGCAGGCCGAACTTGTTCAGCAGTTTGATGGCAGCTTCACCCCCCAGGCTCTTGGCCCACATGTATGCCACCTGCTTGTGTGCGTTGGCTCCCCCGTGGCTCTTTGCCACCTGCAGCACAGAGGTGCACATATAGAGAAAACAAGCTGGTTCGTGCAGATATTTGTTCGTGCAGATGGGAGAATGTGTTTTTGTGTGTGTGTACGCATTTGTGAGGTAGGCAGCAGCCTGCAGAGGGCCCATGCTGCTTTCAGGGGGTACCTACAACAAACAGCATGTACACCAGGTTTGGTGTCTAACCCCTCAACCAGCAACTAATCAAGGCATTCAAACCCAAGTAAGAGAGCTCTCGAGCCAATTAGCTCATCTAATGAGTCAATTAATCCTGAGCTACAACTAAATTCCCAGGCACGCGTGAGCCCTCCACCGAGGAGATGACCCACTCCTGATTTAGCCTGTGACTGGTTATTAATAGCAACAAGTAGGAGGTTACTCACCCAGTGGACCAAGCCCCGCACTCAATGCAAGTTCAATGCCAACATCAATCTGTCAATGCCCAAAGTTAGTTTCACCTACCATGGAATAGTCCACCGTTTTGGCAAAAAAGATCCCTGACCGTTTGATGCGTGAACTCCACTAAAACTCTGAAGGTATGCTGCAGTACCATCAGAGGCAGATCCTGCAAGGCGCCTCCATGGATTGTACTCGATTTTCCAGCACATCACACTGATGTTTGGTTTGACTGAGACTATATAATGTTCTAACACCTTTCTATCAGAACCCACAGCAATTATTTAAGTAATATGATGTATTGGATTGCTCATCATTCATTTTGAGGCATTTATTGATGGCTTCTATTGGACGAATCAGAAAATGGTTTTCCCTTCATTAGACACCTTTTGGTTCTTTCCACATCAGACACTTCAAAAAAGTATTCCAAAGGTACGTTACCCCGCGTCCACAACTGGTCCATATTAAAGTGACAATGAAGTCTTCTCAAAGCATAGCGCTGTGCTTTGAGAAGACCTAATTTTCACTTTAATATCCCAATCCCAACATGGTTCTTTAACTAAGTGTGTCAAATTTTACCAAATTGCCCTATTCCAACTTACAAAAATTACATGTTTCTTTTGACCAAAAGAGGGCAGCAGAGTGAGCAGACGTACCCTGTAGGCCTCCTCCCACATATCATTGGTTCTGTACATGTTGATCGCAGCCTTCCAGTCCTGCCCTTCCATGTAATGATACTCAGCTTCCTGCATGCGACCCTCTGCCTCCAGCTCCTGGGAAACACAAAGACACACGTTTTAGGCAAGAAGCACATAACCCGGATTATATTTTTCATCTTGACAGGAGGTTTATGCTTGTCAGAGTGCACAACTGATGTAAATCTCACTTTATTAATGACCCCCACTTTAATGAACTACTTTATTAATTACCATCCACCTTATATGCACATTTTTACATGAGGGAGGAGTGGTTCAAAGATTTAATTCCTGTAATCATAAACTGAAAACTGATTGGGGCTAAAAGATACTGAAGGCAATCTTCACACGTTTTAGCTTAGCCATACTACTGAGCTATACAAACTCTACACATAATACAAAAAAATGCACATTAGGCATTTCTAATAAAGTGGCCATGACTGCATTTCCAGGATGAATTTGCAATGTTGCTATACGTCTCTAGACCAGACCATACCAATGAAATCCAAAGTGTATAAGAAATTCTGCCATAAACCTTTTACCTGCCTTGATGAAATAAACATCGCCAACCCCAATAGTAGATAGCAATCATAAGAATTCAGCCCCCATTGAGTCTAAAGCTACGAAGACTCAATAAGCACAAAACATCTCACCTTTGCCAGGTGGACATGTGTCTCCTGCAGCAGGTCTTTGTGATGCCGGGCCACCAGCCGGATCATGTCATCGTACATCTTGTGCTTCTTGTACATGGTGATGGCCAGGTCTGGCTCGTCCACTGTTGAGTAAAGCCTGCATAGGGTTCAGCCAAGGAACCTCATTTTAACACGAGTCACACACAGCCGAGGCCCGAATGGATTGCAAAGCAGTAGTTCTCAAAGGACTGAGCAAACAACAGATGAATGGAAATAAAATCAGGCATGCTGTGAAATATTACCATAGCAGGATCATAAAAAAACAAGAGAAAAGGAAAAATAAAAGAAAGCGACACAAACGGTGGCCATATCTAACGTGCAAGTCAGACCTGAGTCGGATCTCCAATTTAATTTTCTCAGGTGTAAGGACATGCCGCCTTATCAGAGTTCAGTTTGGTGTCAGCGCACAACAGAGGGCCACTTTAGTTTGTCAATTTGTCCCAGTCAAACCTTGAAAGCATGGCTGGGGCCAACTGTAGTCGGGATATTGTGACTGAACTATAAATCTCATCCCACCGGTAGCGTTGATCCAATGTCAGGGCTTTGCCTGCAATAAAATCCATAATTAATTTGGCCAGCTCTGTGCTGATCGATCCAGCTGAACATGAGGAGGGGTAAAGGGAGGAGGAAAAGAGAGAGGGACTAGCAGGAAACAAACTAGTGGCTAGGCCTAGTGGCTAAGGAAGCAGACCCATTATCGGAAGGTTGCCGGTTCAATTCCTGAACTGCCAAGGTGCCAGTGAGGTGCCACTGAGCAAAGACCCATCCACACACACTGCTCCCCGGGCACCTTTCATGGCTGCCCTCAGGGGATGAGTTAAATGCAGAAACCACATTTCACTGTGTGCTGTGCTGTGTCTCATGTGGCTAATCACTTTCAATATTATTCAATTCAAGGAGGAGAATGGTGGATGAGCAGCTTTTATGAGCAGCTTTTGGACTGGGCCCAAGTTGTGGCAGATGGGGTTTAGCATGGTTGAGCATTTTTGTTTAAGTGCACTGGAGAGATCCAGGAAAAACATAGACCTAGTTAAATATGAATCATTATATACAATATTATATTCATGTACACCTGGAACACCACAGCTAGGAATCCCTTGACGATCAACTACAGACGTGTGAGAGACGTCTTCTGAATTCTGTTTCAGATTTTACTGTCATACAGGTCATACAGACATACTTTTACTTACTACGGTAGCATATGGGAAGAGAGTTGGGAATACATACTTTTGGAGTTACTTAGCTTATTTTAGTGCATTTAATTTCATTACAGTTTTCCCCCTTTTTATTACCATACATCAATTAAGAATATTGAACTTTTGCTTCAGGATGCATCTTAAAAACAATGGTTACATTAAAGTTCACAGGTTTTGCTCGTTTTGAAAAACAATCTTCTTACATTGGTACAAACAATATTTGTGTTTTCACGTCTGCTCCTGAATCTGAGTGTGTACCTGTATGATTTTACCTTTCTGCCTCTTTGTATTTGCCCTCCTTCTCCAACTCTTGAGCCTTGCTGACATACAGCGCCGACACATCCTCCTGGGACATACACCTCACTGCAAGCTGTAGAGCCACGTGTGGGTCGGTGAGGGAGGGTTGTGGTCAATTAAAAGACAAAGAAAACAGTGTGTTTGCTATTAGCACCTCAGCCACTAATTTCCTCTTTGACCTACTCTGAGCAAACATTTTATTTTATCACAAAAGCGGTAAAGAGAAACCCAAAGCCCCTCAACTATCAAAAAAGCACAAATACAGCCACGTCCCGCCTGCTGTGGGTCCCACTTTAAACGGTAAGGAGCGTGTGGTGAAACATGACTTAAGCCAGTGCTCACCTTATGGGCTTGCTCCCAGCGCCCTGCCTGCGTGTACATGTCGATGGCGTCTTTGATGTGGTCCCCTTTGACAAAAAGGCGCTCTGCAACCTGGAAGTCAAATAAATCAAAGGGACTGAAGTGCGGCCGCAGTTTTGTCTTGCTAATGAATTAAAAAAGGCTTTTTAAAGAGCCTGTGGAAGCAGGTGGCCGGCAGAGAGTTCTGATCTCGGACACTGCTTGGTTACTTCACACTGAGGCATCAGATTGTGTATTGTCCATTTATGATATCATGTCAATTTTTGAAATCAAATAGAAAACAGTAAAACATTCATTAAGTGAAAGTGACACAATGAACAATAATTTTCATTGTTGACTGAAATTAACTAAGATTTAAATGGGACTGAATGATGCAAAGACATCTTAAGTCTTATGACCTGGTCAAACATGCTACTGGCATTTCTTGAAACATAAGTTGTTTAGATGCTGGCTCTGTCGCAAGGTTCTTTCTCGCTCTCAGGCTGAATTAATCTCAAAAGTCACTAATTTTCAGTATGAAATATTAAACCGTTGCATAAATGGTAAAAATATATATATTTTTTACCAGTCCTAATATAACCTAACCTCATACTCCTGAACCGAAGAATAGTGCTGGGCAATCCTCAGGTAGTACTTCCCCCCGGAGTGATCGTCCTGCAGATCCAGGATGTGAACGGCCTTCTTCCACTGCCGAGCACCAATGGCTGCATCAATAGCCTTCTCAGAACAGCTGCGGAGAGGACAGAGCGCAAGAACGTGATGCGTCAAAAGGAGAATCACAGAGTAGCTCTTGCTGATCAATGAATAGTCCTCTACTGATCTTGGATCAGCACTACTGTCCGAGAGAATTAGGACTGTGACTATTCTATATTGACAACCGGGTGTGGGGAGTGGAGGGGAGCAGTGAGAGTGTGAGATGGGGCTTGAGTAAAGTGCTTTGTGGCTTGAACACCCAGCACGTTTTTATTACCCAGCATGCCCATGGGAGCAACAGGCCGCACTGCACTAATGAACTAACACGCTCAGTCTCATTACAGCAGAAATTACCCCTTCTGTTCCACAAACAAACCCCACGTGGAGCTTTCTCTCACTCCAACATGCACATACTCACAAACACACACACACACTCACAGGCTGAAACACACAAGACACAGACTCGTGCTTTCTCACTTCCCACAGCCTGTCTTATTCTTTTTCTCTCCTTTATATTTCAATCAGACTCTGTTCTTTTTCCCATTAATTACACTTCCTTCTCTCTTTCTCAAGCTCTCACTTCTCTACACCGCCTCCACATGCCAATTTCCCATAGCCCGGAGTTTCCTATAACCCAGAGTGAGTAACTCACCCAGCCTCTATGTAATGGTTGATGGCAGCATCCATCTGTTTCTGCTGTACCAGGTAATCCCCCCAGGCCTCCTCCAGCTTCACCACATCTGCAGGGAAGGTGACTCGGGCCAGCTCAACCGCTATGGAACAGCAAAGATGATCATATAGAATTGAACTGCCGCTATGAAACATGAAATCAAATAAAACATTATCAAATTCAGCTCATTGAAAAGTAACGGGTGGCACAGAAAAATTAGTAAATAATTAGTTACAGATTGTTACAAGTTTAAATTGAAATCTGTGTGCAGGAAACTGATGTCATAGCAGATGTATGATTGATGAGTTTTTTTCTTCTGTTAAATCATCGTATTGTATCAAATACAATGTACTGTAGCTTACTGATTATCAGAGTCAACAGTATTGTGATGTCATCGTTATCGCGGACGTAGTCATATGTCTTATTGTATGGTGGGGTTTTTATATTGACTGAAGGCTCACAGATGCCAGAGGCTGTGTGAGGTTCTATAGGTTCTGTTGGGAAAAGTTTCATTCTGCATTCATGGGGATATGTTTCTTTGACATATACCACCAATATTAATATTGCACACTCTTTATTGCTATATGGTGATGGCAATGTATTGCAACAGACAGGGAACAATTTTGTGAACTCGTTTAAGAACTTAATTCCATTAGCCAAACCAATGATACATAATGAACAGAGGCCATTGGATGATGCATGCAACAGAGGAAAATACTAATAGCTTTTATGGGGGTAAAAGATATTGGGTTGTGGTCTTGTCAGCCTCAATCTAAAAAGCGCTGTTCTGCCTACTGATCTATATATAAAGTGTAAATGTACATGTAAGTCCAGCGCTCTCTCACATTCAGTATGCAAAGCTGTTGGGTGTAAGACAGCTTCTCACCCTTTCTGAATGCATTGCCCTTGCGGTAGCAGTCCAGCGCCCTCTGGTTGTTCCTTATCTTCTCAAACAAGTCGCCTGCCTGCAAAGTTTCAAACAAGCAGTTTCACCCTCTCAGCCTGAAACTATTCTGTCAACTAAGCAAAAGAGAGAGGCAGGATAAGGTAAAAGACAGAAACAGTTGACACCGCCATTCGCTCATCCCTTATTAAAACAGAAGCCACCTTTCCAGACGTGTTGAGGAGCAGCACCCCACAGCCCTGAGATAGGTCTTAATTAGGGCTGAGATGAACACAGCACACTGCCAGCTACAGGACTGCCTCCTGGCTCACAATAAATGTAAGCCCCACTGAAACTAGAACAGCCTTACAGTACATAAACACACTATATACACACACACACACACACACACACAGTATACAGTAATATTTATGTTAGACCCACCCTCTCATAGAATTCTCCCTTGATGAGGGCAGAAGCGATCCGGTTGATAATGTCGCCATTGGAGACAAGCTCATCTGTGCTCATGGCCAATCGTGCAGCTTTGGCAGGAAGTCCCGCACTCAAGTAGAGGTTGATGGCGCCCGTGTAGTCTCTCTCACTCTCCTTCACCTCACCAGCCTTTTCGTTCTGATTGGTCTCCATCAACCAAGCGTAGTAACTGCGTCGAATGTTGTCCAGCTCTGAGTGGCCCTAGAAGCACACACACACACACACACATCAGAAAGGTAACAGCAAGTTTTATGTCAACATATAATATTAAAAATGTAACACAATGTCTGCAGGCATTTGACTCGTTTTGGGTTGTGTTGTACCAGCCTGGTACAACCTGAACAAAAAAGGCACATGCATTGGGGATGCACTTGACATGTATTTCTTGGTGACGGTCCTATGCCTGGGTTAATGGGGAGGGTTGCATTAGAAAAGGCATCCAGCGTAAAACTGTTGATCCACTTTGGTGAACCCTAACGGCACCAGACGGAGGTATAAGAAGAATTCCTCATAAATGCTAAAACTGGGTATTTGAAGCAAGTTCCAATAATATTTAACTTAATCAATACAACCCATTGTTTTGAAACCATAAGCAACCAGCAATATTAACAATTTATTAAAAACTACTATTACTAGTACCATATTCCCCCAATTAATATAACAAAAAAAGACACCTCCTCCTGGAGTACAACCTGTGATGTGTCATCACATGTGCAGTTTTGACACCTTTTACAACTAAACAGATAACCAACCAGAAGCAAGTGCATTTTATGAGCAGTTGTCACCTTGGCCTCTGCAACGGCTATACATTCGTCCCACATGTGGAGCTCTTGGTACATTTCCATTGCCTCATCAATGGCGTTCTGGGGGGAATAGAAGAAACAAAGCAATAAGAAGGCTGTGCTATTCTGTGAGAAAATGGCATTGGTGTGCTGTGGTTATTAGCACAAGGAAGCTGTGGGAGCTGCAGCAAAAAAGTCATTGTAAAAAACTTTTATGTAAAACTTAACATTTAGATTGTGTGATATAATAGATTAATCTCTGATTAAGTTGCTCCCAAGCAACAGCTGATGTTTTGTTCTGGCTTGCACTTTCCAGGATGGTTGCATAGGACACTAGTGTAACATTAAAAGTTCCCTATTATGAACATTTTTTGCTTTTATATTGGTGTTAGTGGTCCCCTATTACTGTGTCTGAAGTCAATTTCCAAATGTCAGCCTTGGTGCAGAATTACAGCCACTTTTATACTGTCCCACAATGAGATTTCTGTAGCTTTAAATGGTAATGAGGCAGGACGTAGAAGTGAGCAGCTTATAGAAGTGAGCGGGCATTTGTCAACAGCATTCACCAACCACAATGTTTGGCACAGACAAGAAGTTGTGCCTGTGTTTTTTTTTTTTTAGTAAAAAAAAAAAAAATTAACCCACTGTTTGACATGACAGAACTAAAACCAAGCAACTGCAATGCTTCGCACGTAACTCTGTGGAGTTACTTTTTTAAGGGAGGGGCAGGAAATTCTCTGCCCAGAAAAAGCATGAGAAACAGGAGCTAACTTTTCCCGTTATGACGATATAAGGGCACAAATTCCAGATCAGACCAAGTAAGCTGCCGCTCTTTGAACGTTGAAGCACTCTTTATACATATTGCCATATCTAGCCACTGCAGGACCATAGGCAGGCTACGGGAACTCATATTAATGGTAAATATTTTCATAATTCAGAATAGGTATGATTAATATGATTCTAAGGTAACTTGTAACTTCAGAAGGTAATTCTCAAGTGAGTTTCAAAGGGTAAGAATGTTACTGCACAGCATCTGGAAGCCTTCTGGTCTTTGTAGAGACCTTTCAAGATACAACTGGATGCACAATTTGAAGATAATTGCTGCACAAGAACGTCTACATTCACAAGAGCTAAGCACAGTATGCTATAGGCAATATAATTTTATATTTTACTGTACTGTAAGTTAAAGCATTTTACCTGCTCCAGAAAATACATCTCTGCCAACTTATAGTTCTTGTCCAGCATGGCCAGACGTGCTTTGACCTGATAGTGCTCTGTGCCATCTCCGCCCTGAAAGAAAAGCCATTCCATCACACCACAGAAAACAACAGATCAGCCTCATTATAATAAGCCAGGATTACATATTCAGGCACATTTCCATACATGGATGAAGGCCTGGACTGATCATTGTGCTTACTGTCTGATACATTGTGCTAATTTTGACTCTTTGAATTTCTAAACAGGGGACTTATAATCACAACCCCGAGAGCCGGTTTCTGGGCCATTTATTTCATCCTTGCTGAGCTAAACCTGATTAATGGAGCTGCGGTTGGAATCAAATCAATCAGGCAGAGCGGAACTGAGAGCGAAAGCCTACAGGGCAGCAGATTTCACAGAGCATGATTGGCCACTTGCTGCAACTGTGCTGTCCCGATCTGGCAGCGGATCACGTAACAATCGCATCACACCTTCTAATTTCGAACAATGTTAATTCTACAGCATTTACACTCAATGATCCCAGACAGTGTGCCACGTTCAGCATAAATAAAAATAAAAAGTCTTGATTTTAAATACAAGGTCAGACAATTCATCTGAAGCTGAAGGAAACATATTAAATATTAAATGCTTGAAAAGACTTTGCAGCAGATTAAATAAATAACTTAAATAAATAAATCAGCCACTTATAATAGAGTTATTCCACCTTGGAACAGGAATATGATATAAAACCTTGCAGCTACATACCTACTGTGTATTAATCTAAATGCGTGTGCACAGTATGTATATGTATGAGTTTTACTGAGTAAAGCAGACATTTGTGCAGGCTGTGGACAGGAGGTGCCAACACACACACACACACACACACACACACACACACACACACTAGACTGAGGAAAAAGTAGACTACAAAATAAGAACGAATTAAGAACAAAAATAATACTGTACAAATAATACCGTACAAATACATACAGTTTCCTTTGCCACAGTGTCCGCAATCTTGTTGGTCTGGTTAAGGAACCGGGCTTTGGAGACATCTCCTAATGCGGCAAAGCATCTATAACACAAAATATTAAAAAAATGTAAATGTTTGAATTGTCACAAACAGCCAACTGCCTTCTCATTTAAAACAAAAAATCTGGTTACATGCATTCTGAATCTAAGAATCATGTACTATGAAAATTGTAATGGACCCGATAGAGAAAATCATTGGGTTGAGGTGGACTGATGTTCTACCTGATCTATCTTGTCTAATCTGTCAGTCATCTGAATAATATAGTATTACTTTCCATGTTCCATTTTTTAAAAAAGTAATAATAATGATGTGTAGGTCTTTCTATGAAATTGCATCATTACACAGACCACCTGACTCATGCTGCTCGACTCTCTGCTGCCTCTAGTTCATTTACATTCTCTCCTCTAAACACAGCAGTTCTTTTTTTATCACCTCACCGCACGATTCATGCAAATCAACCCATACATAATCATCCATTTTTTGCATTATTAAAGCCACAGCAAGTTCAGAGTGAACTTTTTAAAAGACGAGAAATTCATCGCTGCCTGTTTTTAAGTCAGAACCCCAGTGGCTCCGTATCGGTTCTGGAGGAAGGCATCCTTTAACGTACCATGCGATTCCAACGGCAGGGGGTGAGCCATTTACTGCCTTTGTATGAAATGTTATTCTGTGTGGGGGGGGTTTTAAGCCCTTCAGCAACAAATCACTAAAATATCATTTTTAGAAAACACAGAGCTGGTTTCCAGCTGTGAGACGACATTTCTGCATGTTAAACTGAAGTAGACAAGTGAACGGGGTTCAGTTTGTTTGCTTTTCTTGAGTAAAAATATACAGTATGACATCACTAAAAACGAATAAGATGACAGGGGAATCAGGGGGGTTGGAATGGGGTTCGGTTGTCATGGCGATGTCTCTGCTGACCTCTCTGCGATGTGGAGCTGATGGGCCTCCAGGGCAAGCTTACTCAGAGTCCTCCACATGGCCTCAGTCTCTGCAGACATCTCCAGGGTTTCCAGGAACACTGTGGCCCTGAGAGAAGCAAAAATGTCAACGTACTAGCACACACACACACACACACACACACGCGCACACACACAAAAACATGCATAAATGCAGAACCCACTCACATGCATAAAAGCCACATAAAGACACACTCAGGTTGCACAACAGCAAAATAAACAGACATAAATGGGCAAGAGTCTCTCTCTTTCACACACACACACACACACACACACAATCACAAACTATGTGACTCACAAAGCAACCGAAAAGAACAAATGCGAACCACAGAGTACGTGACAAACCTTCCTCACAGAAAGAAACGCATGCTAATCAGAGTGCACATACTTTAATATGTGACCCAGATATGTTTTTCGGTTGTGCATGTTTTCATTTTTCTTATTTGGGTCTTTTCAAACAAGCAACCAATAAAAGGAAATGCAATGTCAGCCTAAGTGAAAATCTTGGGACTTTTAATGGGGTTCTGATTTCTCACAGGAAATGGCGTGTCATATGTTTAACAAAAAAAAAAGTGTCTACCATGATGTATATTTAATCTCATTATACCCTAATATAAAACGTTGTCAGGTCATTTTCTTTTTCCAATAAGGATCACAGAAGTCAGCTCAGACATCCTGTTACCCAGCAACGGTCTGCAGGTCCTTCTATAATATATCCAAGCATTACTAAGACAGTTGGGAGATATAATTTCACTAGAGTGTCCTGAAGGTGCCCAAGGGACTACCTTCACCATGCCAAGCACTGAGTGGCATCCTTACTATGTACCCAAAATATTTCAGGTAGAAAAAAAATAAATCTACTCCAAGGTTCTGGATTACTAAAATTCTAACTCTATCACTCTAGACCTGCTTTTTGGGGGGGTTCCAAATGTTGCAAGGATGAAAACTGGATTAACAACGACATGTGTGTGTCAAAAGTAGCCTTGTGCAGTGCAAGATAACTACAATAGTCTGCACAGCACAATAAAAATGGATTTGAGTAGTAAATTGGAATGGAGCATTTAAGATTTCAGAAGCTTATTCATAGTTTTACTACATAAACTGTCTTAATATCCAGCCCAACCTGTAATAATCTCCATCGTCTATAGAGGTTCCAAACTCGATCAGACCCTCATCCAGGGTGTAGGACACGGTATTGACCCCTTCCGCAACTATTACTTCCGTCTTCCCATTTGACCTCTCCAGATCTACAATATCCCCCTATCAGAAAACAGACACAGGAGAAGAGTTAAAGCCAGCACAGACCAAATATGTCACCAAAAACCAAATGTGTTAAAGAATTTGTACTGACAGTGATGGGGATTAAAGTCCAGAGACTCATTTTCATTACTGGTTATAACTGCATAAAATATGCTCAAAGAGAATAATAGCTAACAAGAAAATGGATAAAACACAAGATCATGAGCTTGTCCAAGATGTTCATCATAAGTGACAACAGAAACCTTTAAACATTACAGTGCAAAATGGAGGTGATGTCTTATCATTCAACATGTCCCAACGTACTTAAGATGTGACATTTTTAGTGTAGGTTGACACTGTTAATTCATCAAAATTTTAATGGGTTCAAATACAAAAAATCTATTATTATTGTGTGTGTGTGTGTGTGTGTGTGTGTGTGAGAGAGAGACAGAGAGATAGAGAGAGAGAGAGAGAGAGAGAGAGTTTTCTCACCCTCAAGGGGAACATTGTGACTCTTTCAGGGCTGTCAATGTTATACCAAACACACAGGTTGCTCCGGTTCTGGGCCACAACTACATCACTGCCTGGCACCCACTGCACGTAGGAGCAAAAGCTGAGGACGGTGGTCTTCACACTGCTCTCAATGTCATACAGATGCAGCTGCAGGGACATAACAGAGGGACGCTCCCTTACCAGTTCTCACATTCCCAGCCACACAGCCATGCACACAGAAGCCACCAAAATGAAACAAAAGTAATACATAATGCTATCATGAGTTCAGAATGGTCTTAGCTAAGTTTTACATTTATATTCAATAGTTATTAATCCATCTGACTGTCACATTTAAGCTCATTTGAACAAGAATCATGCAGCCACACTACCATCCAGAAAACCTCAAACCTCAGTATCACACTCGATTTAGCAACAATTATATAGTAGCATACTGTGCTATTAAATGTGCCAATAATTTTGCATAGCTTTTGACTCATAAAGCCTAATTGTTTGTTTTTTTTGTTAATGCTGAAAGCACACATTTAACAACCTTTCCTTACTTTCAAGATTGACCGAGTAAGTTATTGAATATTTTAGGCAATGTTGTATGTAAAGATTGGATCTGGCAATGCTGGACTCTGGAAAGTATGTATGTTCATTTCATACTCCAAAACTTTTCAAGGCCTAGAACATTCTCTTTTCAAATTCCATGGAATTCCAGGAACCCTGACTTCCTGACAACATTCATGCATGCATTTGTGTAGTGATACAATGATTTCTTTCATAAATCAATCCATGTGTCACTGAGG
Source organism: Denticeps clupeoides (assembly GCF_900700375.1). Classification (NCBI taxonomy): domain Eukaryota; kingdom Metazoa; phylum Chordata; class Actinopteri; order Clupeiformes; family Denticipitidae; genus Denticeps; species Denticeps clupeoides. The sequence continues at coordinate 10,466,733 of NC_041720.1, read as the reverse complement.
ACTGGTCACTACATGCGTGCATATTCGAGAAAGTGGGGAGGGGTGGTGGCTGCACCAGAACAGTGTCTCACTCACCCTCAGCTTTTTGTCCCTGAAGAGCAGCTTTCGGCCAGTCTCATTCAGTTCCAGCCAATCCACTTTGGAGTCATGGCTTACAGTTCCCAAATTAAAGCCAGCAGACAGATCAACTGAGAAAAAACAGTGAGAGAGAGAGAGGAGTGGGTGAGATGGCCAAGGACAGTAAAATGGGAGAGAAGGGAGGCTCTTTGTTACAGTAGCATGTGCCGTGTCGGACAAGGAAGATCATTTGTAGTCAGAGTGAGAAAAGAGGAATATCACTTTTCTGCCTTGGCAGATGTGATATACAATGGAGCAGGAGGGATTACAGGAGGCCGAACACACAGGAACAGAGCTGCAGACACGGCTGAAAAATAGAGACTTTTCCATTTCCATTCTGAACGACCGCATCGGCCCAAATCACCCAACAAACAAATCTATGGCTTTCCCACGAATCACTGTCAGATGTCGGAATTTTGATCTGCAACATTAATCGTGCAGGGGGCATAAAACATAAACAATAGAGGAACAAAAAAAGAAAAATGGAAAGTAACTTTTATTTTTTCCAATTTACACTTTTCAAGCAGGTCAGTCAGCGGGAAAATAAATTGGATGAAAGTATTTGCTCATTTTCGCCACCTGAAAAACAGAAGGGGTAAAAAAAAAAAAAAAAAGACAGAAAGACATGCCTGGACTTAATTAGCAGAGAAAGTGGACAGTACGAGCAGCAGATGGTGCTCAGGGCGGGAGCCCAATGCCGGCTCTCTGCCGCCCCCTCAGGCTCATCTCTCAGAAGACAGGTCATTTCAGGGTCCGTTTAAACACAAGTGCACCTCACATACTGCAATACTCACACCGCAATTTAAAAATATAACAAATATATATACTAACTACAACTAACTAGCATCCAAATATAAAAAGAAAAAACTCATACATATATAGAGAGGTCATATATGATATTTCGCCAAATTTACAGAGGAATGAGCTGATTTTAATTCTTGTTCATTCTATGATTTAAAAATATATAATTGTCTGAAAGTATAATATATAATTGTATGTAAATAAAGTATAAACAACTTTGGAAATGTCCTTATTTCCTATGGAAAAGAACCGGAAATGTGTCAAGACAACAAGGAACAGGAGGTCCAAGCACAGGTGGAATACAAAAAGTTTACTGTTTTACACTGGACAATCTTTGGGAAAGGGCAAGTGGAACCTGGAAAAGGGAAAGCTCCATACTCGCACCACATCTGAACAACACAACACCTCAACACCATGAACAGACACACCAAGACCCAAGATCCCTGAGTTACACAAACACAGACCAACAGGTTGGCGTGGACCACACTGGGACTTCCCCGTGGCCACACAAGAGGAAATTACAAGGCAATGTTCCCTATCCTTCTCCAAGCCCCCCACCCCATTTTTTGTTACTCCTCCACCCTCTCCTTTATGCTGACTGTCTGTCCACCTTCTCTTTTTCTCTCTCTCCATTTTCCAAGTTAAGCAAGAAAAAACAAAAATAAAAAATAAAATAAGCGAATGATGACAGCACAGATACACATACACACTTTCCTTTGTTAACTGTGTTACTGGCCAGGGTCAAGAAAAAAAAAAAAAAGTCCACACACCTCACACAACAGGTACTATGCACACACAGTGACAATGACAGATTTGCAGGCACTCTTTAAAAGAAGGGAAACAAGTGAGGAATCAAGAGGGGGCGTGGTTGCACCCACCTCATGCTGGACGCCGAGGGTTATCATTACAAAATGCACATTGTTGAATATTAAAAAAATTCTAAATTAATAATATATAGTCATTGACAAATTAAGAAAAAAAATGATGTAGTTAAACCCATATTTTTTGCTGTAACAGATATTGACGATTTATTGCTTCTATAATCAGTGCAACTATTTAAGGCAGCACTAACATAATTATAAAATGGGGTTAACTATTAATAAAAGTAGCTTTTATTGACAGATTTGCATTTGTGAACACAGCATTCCATTGGAACTCAAGACTTATCGTTGCTGATAACGTGCCTCTCTTTATTTATGCAGATATTCCATCGTTAACACCCATTTCCTGCAACCAGAGTCATTTGAAACATGAGTAATATCTCAAGTTTTTTTTTGCGACTGACCTTTGCTTGGTAAGCAATTAATGACTAAAACAACAAAATGATTGTGACTAAACGATAATCATCACTGCTGGAATGAAAATCGATGAAGCACAGTGGTTCAGGGGAACAAGCACCCCCAGCTCCTCAATATGACACAAGATTCTGATGGATGACGCAAGGCTGGCAGACCTGTCACTGGAAAAGGATTTTAGGAGTTCAACCTTCCTTTTTTATCTGTCACAGGCACCTGCTTTCTGAACATTTGATTATAGGTAATATAAATATTAAGATCATCTGGTTCAAATGCAATTTAAATCTGAATTATTTAAATTATGTATTTATGCAACCCACAGAGATTAAATTAAAACGGAATCTAGTATAATTAAATGAACCCATTAACTCTAAAAAAAAAAAAAACATTCCATGTAGTAACTGCATTTATTACACGTGGTTACTGAATAATACGAATTACATGGTGCTGATTCCTGAGGTTTAAACCAGAAGGGAGAAATAATTCATGTTTACCAGCAGGCCAAGTGAAGAACTCACCAATGGCAATGGTCTTGATGTCGATCAGGTAGGCTAACTTCTTATTCTCCTCCACCCCTCTCTGTTTTCTCTCGTTCAGCCGAACGCTGTGGGTGAAGCACACGTGTGTGTAAACACTGATCGCCCCAGAGAGAAGGGCACACAGCCAGGAACACTTTCATTACAAGAAATTCTGATAAAAACTGACAGGCTGAATACATTAATATTGATTTGTAGTGACTAAGAGCGTTCGCAGAAGCCTGACATGACAGCTGTATGCTAAACACTCTGGGCTGCATAAGCAGGGCATGTAAATGGGGGAGTGAAGTGCGAACAGTGGCTCAAAGGCGCCGTCTGGTGGCGAGTAATAAATCTCTCACAAAAAGCTGTGGGTGGAAGACGGTTTACAGTTCAAACGCACTCACACACATGGACAAGGACACACACGCGCCGTCCAGTGAAGAGGTGGAAAAGGTTTTAACTGACCTGATCAGATGTGGATTCATAAACTCAGTTCTCACAGACCCCAGGACCTCATTAGAGCCGTACTCCACTAGAGTGAGCTCTCCGGCGTTAAAAATCATGCACACCTACCAACACACAGTCAGTTAAGTGACAAAATACACACATACACACACACACACACTTTTTATTTTACAGAAAACGCTGTTTTTTTAAATTAAGGATTTGTACGCTAGGTTTTTGTACGCTAGGTTTGGAAACAAAAGCAAGGTAAAACATTTAAACACAAATGGGGAATATTTCTTAATGCTTAAGATGATTGCTATGGTTCATCAATGGATTGATTCACTCATTCACCAATCAGAATTGATGGGATTCTGTTTCATTTTTGCCAGATTGTGCCGTTTTTTTATTTGAAATTTTTGAGCGAAACTGCTTGTGGCATTGAGGAGCCCAATTTGGCAAACTATGATCTATGATCTTCCATACTAACAAAAAGGGAAGTTAGCCTCTCCCCTTCAAGATACAGATAACTAACCAGTGGTTCCTTCTTGTTTCCATCTATGTATTTATGTAAAATCCTGAATAGGTACAACCCTCCCCATTGGCCTGGGCTTGGGACCGGCACCAAGAAACACACTGTCACGTGCATCCCCAGCGGCTGAAAATAAGGTTTAGTACCATTTCATTTTCAAAGAAGAACTTCTCGTTCCCTCCTGAGCCTTGCCATGCCACCTGAAAAATCAATGAAGATGATTTATTTTGTTGTCTTTGCCAGCACAAGGCATGTTTTCAAAGTCCTTCCTTCCACTCCATTACTTTAATCGCATATGCGCACACATTCACACAGTTGGACGCCTCAGCCAGGGCTGCCGCCATTATCATGTCTGTCATTTTGAATGGCACTCGGTCTCCAGTAAAAGCTCCTTGAAAAGTCTCAATTAGACATGTATTAGCACACTGAACCGTGACAGCCCTTCAACTTTTAATTAGAGCTTTTTTAAACAGGCCCCTGGAACTTGGAATAGCATAATCTGCAACTCTGCCACACAAGCACTCAATTATTTCCACACAGAGGTGGGGCCTGTGACCTACAAAAGGCAGGTCACACAAGTAGTGGAGTTCCATAGAAACTTCCTTTTTAACAGGGTATAAACATGAAGCAATTTTACTTTCAGAACAAAATGGAATGAATTAGTCATTCGAAAGATTAAAAAAATCTTTCTGCACCATTGCCTGAATATTTGCAAATGACTGATTCTGAGTATTTCTTAATATGATGAGAAAGGTTAGAAAAATTAATTGCATTGGTCCATATTTCTAATAATAAAACTAATAGGATTAAGGGCAATATTCCCATATTTGGTTGCAATAGAGTATTTTAATGATTTATTAATAGGCTGGCATACCTCAGATCATAAAGCTAAACATCAATCATATACACTACCAGTCAAACGTTTGGATGCACCTACTGTGTGATAGGTATGGAGACTAAGATGGAGGCCATTTTAAAGAATACAATGCAGGAAACATATTTAATATTTTTGCAGCAGGAGAAAGTGATTTATCTTTGATGATCTGTTTTATCAGTCACTTCTTTTTACCTTCATGGCTGCTTTGTTCACTATAGTCATCATCCAAAGCCACTTCATGAGATGCTGATTAACATGAGTGAATTATAAGAAAGTGTTCAGCATAAACCTTCAGGACTGTTAGAAAACCATCCCTGTTGTCAAACTTAATGTGGTTGAAAGTAGCCAAGAGTGTGAAATGCTGCCATCACAGCAAAAGCTCCCTGCTCACATGTGTTATATCATAGTCCTGTGTCTTGTTTTGTTCTGTAATGTAAAAAATGCAAGACCTATAAATGAGTTGGTACCTCCAAACTATTGACTGGTACTGTGCAAACACATATAGTGTCAGAGTTGCCAGATAAAGTGGATATTTGGATGCAAGTGTGTTAGAGGTGTTTTACTCTTACCTCACTCAGCTTGTTTGAAACCAGATCTCCCAGTAGCAGGGTATCAGTTGTGTGTGCCACCAGATACCGATCCTTGCCCATAATCTTCACCTCGTCAATCTCATAGCCATAATGTGACCTGAGCACCACCCGGGAGCCGGTGGAGAGGTTTTTCACTATCACCTGTGAAGGAACATGTTGAGTCTATTCTAAGGGCCCAGTGGGGGGAAATAATCGCTGCCCTGTCAGCTTCCTTGTGATCCATTCAGGTTACCTGACTCAAGCCCACGTAGGTCATCTCAAATTTGTTCTTGTAGATGCTTCTCCGCAAGCAGCAGTCAAACTGCTCCACCCCACCACAGAGCGTACCCTGAAAAGAGAGGCCTGTTGTTACACCGCATTAGAAACAACGAAAAGGGTTACACCTATAAGGTCTGGTGTGGTAGGTTCACTTTTTTGTTGTTGTTGAAGATTCAGTCTGGAATACTCACTGCACAAAGCCGAGAACCATCCCGTTTCCAGGCCAAAGCCGTGATAGTGTAAAGATTAGGAATCTCTTTAGGAGAAGCTTCATCCCAAGCACCTCTGCGAGGACTCCAGTTGAAAACTCTTAACCTGGAAATCATAAACACACAGACTATCCACATGACATGTAAAGTGCTTGCTGTATAAATTGCATGATATATCAAAGCCCTAGACTCGTTTTTATTATCTATATCATTATTATTAGGTAACTATATTTCAATAATGCAGTGACTACATGGAACACACGCATGGGATGGTTGTTTGATTCCTGTGGACGTGAGGTTAAATCACTGTGGATCCAAAACCTTGTACATCAACATTTTCATGAACCCTCTATATATGCAAGTAGCCTGAAGATTACATACCTGAAGGTGATATGCAACTGATATGTTTCTAGACAACAAAAAAATAAAACACGATCCAGAGCATGGATGTATAATTATTGAAAAAAATACGAATGCGAATCATGTGGTGAAAATACTTGTTAGTCGCATATGAATAATTTTTGAGCAAGCACCTGAAAGGAGACCACAGTGATGAGTTCTGACGTTTAAAGAAATGAAGGTTCGAGCTTACCGGTCATAGCTCCCCAGAACTACGGACTGTCCGCTGGGGCTGGTGGCAGCCACGGTGAACTCCTTCTCCGATGGGACCCTGCTATAGTCAAATGTCTGCAGGACACTGCCCTCCTTCCCATAGGCCACAATCTTCTTATCGCATCCCGCCACAACAATGCTGCTGGCACCCCAGGCCAGAGCGTAAGGCGGACAAGGGTGTGTAAGCAGCTTGCCCTTAAAAAGTGCACAGGGTAAGAGCACCATTCACCCCACTGCCATCTGACACTTGCCTTTCCACCAATGAATCCCAGTGAATTGAAGAATACCTGAGACTCCCCGGTTCCTTCGTCATCTAAAAAGTATCGCACCACGGTCCCATCTGCATGGCCCGACAGGATCCCCTTTCCCGAAACACTAACAGAGCGATAGGGTATTATCACTTATTATACGTCATGTGACAGAAAGAGATTTCAGATCAAAGACAATTACACAAACCAATAATGGAGTATAAACACATACTTTGAGGTCAGTGAAACCACATATGACTCTGTTCCATAAACTGTGGACGACTTGTGTGTTTTCGTATTGGCTATTCTGACCTAGTGAGGGGAAAAAAGACTCAATGAAAAGAATTTACATTAGAACATTAAGCAAAGATAGCAGAATAATGTACCTTTCCTTCCGATAATCCAAAAACGATTGTGTGTTCTACTGGCCAAAGCAAGCAAGTAACTGCACTCTATAAAATTAGGATTTAAAAAAAGTCTTAAAATGAAATACACAGCATTATAACCATAATCTCTGTATTCTATTGCATTCCGTTATCTTAGATACTTACTGTCTGCACAAATTTGTTAGAAATTACTTTTTTGTCACCCCTGTGAGAAAAAAAAAAGTTTTTATATAATAATATGATTATGAGTAGAGGATGATTAGAAAAGAAGTTGATGAGACTCTTACCATTCCTCTCCTATTTTGTACACATAGATGATGTTGTCTGTCTGACCGATGGCTATTTTGGTGGAGTCAGGTGAAAACGCCATGGACTTCACAGCATAGCTTTTCTTTCCAAACTGAAAGATAAATAACTTGCTGAACTAAATCAGGTTAAGAACACAGAATGTCACTGCAGCACTGGGGTTTATTCAAAGGACAAGAGGGAAACACACTAGGACACACCTTTGAGTCAGCAGGCTTTGTGGAAAACTTGTCCCGCTTCTCTCCTTGCTCATCATACAAAAGCACCACACGGTCCACAGTGCACACAGCAAATTTTGCATTATTTGGGGCCCACGCCATGCAAGTGACTTTTGCAGCTCCATCCTATAAGGTTACATAGTCAAATCATATTTTGTGGCATAGAAGTGAAACGAAAGTGATTGTCATTGTGAAACACTGCAGCAAATCACACGGTGACACAACGAAATGTGTCCTCTGCTTTTTACCATCACCCTTGGTGAGCAGTGGGCAGCCATGACAGGTGCCCGGTAGCAGTGTGTGGGGTCTGTAGCTTTTCTCAGTGGCACCTCAGTGGTTTGAGTTTGGGACTCGATCTGGAACCTTCTAAATACGGGTCAGTTTCCTTACCCGCTGCCCCTATTTCACCAATAGGTGGCTTTTCTTTCTTTTTCTTTTCTGGTCCCTCCACTGCTGAAGGTACGAGGAAGACACTCAACAAGGCTCTTCCCTGTCTTGGCCCCATCTTTGAAAACTTCCCCTCAAGGTCAGAACAGAACATCTTTTCTCTTTGGAGAATACTTAGTCTAACTAGTAACATTCTTATAGTCTGACTTATGTAAGAAAAACTACAACCGAGTGAATAAAAAGATTTCTATTCATGGTTGGGGTCCTAGTGAACCAGAACTGATTACTTCATGTGGTAAATTGCACTGGATAGGGGTGTATGCCAAATGCCACAAATTTAAATGTAATAAATTGCACGGGGTGAAACAAAAAAATCAACCTGTAGAACACAAGATAAGCCATAAAGACTTGTTAAACTACAGATTTTATAAAAGCCTAAATGTTTTCCTGGTTTAACGTCTGTTGTTATGTCTGCGAAGATTCTCAGTCATCCAGGTGAATTTGTCTGAAAGTTGAGTCGTGGCAACTGGACTTTCTTTCTTTAATGTAGAGACGTTTCATTCAACATCCACAAAACACAGAGAATGACAAAGTTCTGTGGATGCAGAATGAAAAGTCCAGAAAGAACCTTATTTCTGTTGCCTCACTGCACGAAAGAGATTAGCCAAGAGTGCTAACAGGCTAACCAAATTAAAACCACAGCGTGACTGCAACATTCTGATAGTTGTACGAGTCTTTACGGGAATCGGCTAGCTGGGTAGGTTAGCTTCGGTAAGCGGCTGGGTTACCTGTGGCGTTAGCAGCGTCTTAAGATGTTTAAGCTGCATGTCCGAGAACGAAGAGAAGCAGAAGAAACGTGGCTGGCGTGCCGGTGAACGGGGAATCCACACCCGCCTGCAGTAGCTGCGTTTAACACGGCGATCTAGCGGGACCAGCAGACCGCCGACATTTCTGTAAACATCCAGTCCTTGGTTACCGTCGTCAAGAAAAAAAGGCGGGTCACGTGGGACACGGAACGTCTGTCGTCACGTGCGTCTATTTGCATAAATCGACTAAAAAACGCTTACTATTGTTTTATAAGCGGTCTATTGTGTCTAAAACACAGCGTGCGCGATATTTACGCAAATAAATACGTCTCAAAATAAACACGTCTTGTAATTTAAAAAGCACATCCTGGAGATGCCGGGGATTGAACCCGGGGCCTCATACATGCAAAGCATGCGCTCTACCACTGAGCTACATCCCCCACGCTGCACCGCGGCCGGAACGTCAGCCTTTGGACGTCTTGCGGCCTGTGACGTCAGCGAAGTTTCCGTCACTGCATTCATTTGCAATTCAGGTTGCAAACACCCGATCAGGATTCTTTTCAGCTAAAGATAATTGTTGGGACGTGCCGTTTGGAAATCTGTAAATCTTCAGTGTTCCAAAGTTTTGATCCTTTCGTTTATTGTAAAAAGCAAAAAGAGTGGTTTGTCTGTTTGCAGTGAACATTTTGAAACAAGTGGCATATGAGTACAAAATTAGTCCAACATGGACACCAGAGGTGTCAAAAGTATTCATAGTCATTACTCAAGTAGAAGTATAGATGCTAGGGTTTAATCAGACTTTTGCTAAAGTAGAAGTATCAATTCAAGCCTTTTAATTAAGTAAAAGCATAAAAGTAAGAATAAGTTAATAAGTGAGACATTTACCAATTTTGAGGATATTTTCGTCACTTGTCCAGCAGGTCTTAAATTTGGGTACTATGATAGCTGCGGCTATCAGCTCTGGATCTGCAAGCATCTCTCAGAAGCGTTTTTCAAGGCCTGAAAGAAGTGCAGTGTCACGATGGCTGGACATGGCGAGGTAGAAAGACACATACGCACAACGTCACAAGACAGGGTTTTAATACATAATAAACAGGACAGGGGAACCATCACCAAACAATGACCCAATGATGAACAGACACAATAGGGCAGCTTTATACACTCATATAATTATAGACAGGGGAACACGATCAGAGAACATTGCACAAGACTAAAATGAAACTCACCCATGCCGGACCGGATCATGACATTACTCCCCCTCAAATGCACAACCTGCGGAGGTGCCACACAAAATGGTCCATGAAAGGGGGGGAGGATGAGAGGTGGCTGTCCTGCACTGGCGGCTTCAGGCCCGGGCCAAAGCACGACTCATCCGTGGTGGTGCTTGGGAAGCTGGTATTCCAAGTAGTCAACTTTGTCCAAAAGGGCTCCGGTATCGACAAATTCAACACCCTCATCATTTTGGCCACCATCATTCTCTTCTCCATCACCCTCTCCTACAGGTTCAAGATTGTTGTTCTCGTCAATCTGTCCATAAACTCTGAAGGCTGTCCCTGTACCTACTGATTGTCGCTCTGCATAAGGGCATCTGATAAATTCTACTTTGCCTTAGTGCAGTCTGGAGAGGGGCTCCTGGTGAAACCGTTTTTAGTGCGATGCCTGCACACAGATTTGTGGAGAGCAGCATTGTTAAATTCTATTTCAGAATGCATTGTGTGCCCAGTTTTAGTTAGGATTGCTAGTTGTAGAATTACCCACCATCTTGAAGAAGACATGTTGCCTTAATAAGGTTTGGGGGAAAGGTGTGTTGGGGGTTACAAGTGGTAAGGTGAGTTAAGCTTTTTAAGTGGATCTACTGTATAAAGCCATCGGAAAGACATCCAGCAGGTTCGTGCATTTCAATATGATAGTTAAGACTACACAAAGTCTGTATCTTCAGTTAAGCTTTAATATCTCCGATTTTCCGTACAGGCCAACCTGCGCAAAAAAGTGACCCGCTCAGACCAACCTCAGCCACATGAGAAGGGACAATGCGACCCAGACTTACCTTCCGAAAGACGCTGCACGTCAGACAAAAAAGGACAGCAGCAGCAATGTACCAAAACCCCTGATCTACCTTGCGGGTCTTCGTGGAGGGAAACCAGGACCTACAAAAATGGGCTTATTATTAGCTATAGAGGGGCCTTTGCACTTAAACCCCATGGATGTTAAAGCTCTTGTAACCACTGTGAAGAATGTAACCACCCCTATAGCAGATATGTACATGGAAGATCAAGCTCAGGTGATTCACCTAGGTGGGGGACCAGAGTCCCGAGGTTCGTGGAGGTAAATGCTGTGCTATGTGATAGTCAAGGGGGAAAAAGATGGGGAGACAGTTGAATTTACTATTATATTTAAATGTAGAATAGGAAAATAAAATAAAAAAATAAAAATAAAAAACAGACGGTATTCACTATTAAAAAAAAAAAAAAAAATTCTCTCTTATAAAACCATAACTTAATATTTCACTCGTAACAATTTCCAATGATAATAAAGTCTCTCTCTTTTTCCTTCTCAAGTTGAGTTTTCTCCTTGTCAACTAAGATGCAACAGTGCCGGGTTCTGTTCAGATTTCTCTTCTCCGTCAGTGTGTTATATCCTAGTAGGTCATAGTCAGTAGGTGCACCCAGGTAACAGTCAATGTCAATGACGTCAGGTCACGTCCTACCACACCGGTGACTTGTATGGTAGAGCAGGAGTGGAGAAGTCCCCTCTCAGATTGGTGAAGAATATCCGCTTTCCCAGTGGCTCGCCATCCCCCTCGTCAGGGAGAGAAATCCAGCTTTCAATTTTGACAACCAAGGAAGGCTCAATGGGTACAAAAACCTAGCCAAGACTGTCCATACACAGACATTCACAGGTTCTGGGTTATCTCAGGTGCTTTGGGTATTTCTATTAACACTGGTTTTTGGTGTTAAACCACTGTTTTCCCACCATCAACCGAAATTGGTCTCTCATTTGCGCTCCTCGTGGTGCTGCGTTGTGCTGACTAACCTGCTAACATAAATGAGGGCGGGACTTTCTCCTCTCCTGCAATGCCGATACAGTACTGAGTGGCCTGACCAATAGCAAATAAGCAAAACTTGACAGGCACCCAAATAACTTTAAATAATCAGAACAAACAAAAATACACTTTACATGAATTGCACCATCCCTAAATGAAATGAGGGACTCTTTCTACTGGGTTACACCCTCCCCTTTTAAACATCATGCACGTCCCGTTGCATGTTACCATATACTAGCGGTGGGTGAGGTGTCACTAAAGCTCTATCAATGAATACATGATACTTTCAAAAAGACACATTTCCCCTCTCAGGGACTCAATATACAGGTGTGCTGAAGCACAAAGAGAAATACTACGCTTTCAGCTCCAAGGCAGCAGCCATCGCCTCTGCGTCCAAGCCAGACAAGTACACTGGATTTAAAACTACTTAAAGGATAAAAGTAAAAGTAATGGAAGGGGGGAAAATGGCAATAAGGACAAAAGCTAAGGGGCCACAGTGCACTATAATGCATTAACCCACCTCCTATTTTTTTGGGAGGTGGGTTATATCAGAGGACCGGAGTTTCACTCTTGTCCTGAGTAATGTTCCCTAATCGTTTTCACCTGTTTAAGTGTATAAAGCTACCCTGTTCGTTTCTGTTCGCCATTGGGTCTTTGATGCGTTACATGTTCACCGAAGTCTCGGATGTCTTCCCTGTCCCGTTCTGCACAAATTAAACCCCGGTTTCATGACGTCATGCGATTGCGTCCTTCTTCCTCGTCATCTCATCACCTCTTCGTCCTCCTCTCTGTTCACCTGCCTCGTCATGCCTAAAAGTTGTGACAGGAAGCTGGTATTCCAAGTAGTCAACTTCGTCCAAAAGGGCTCCAGTATCAACAAATTCAACACCCTCAACTCTTTCCTCTTCTTCATCATAGTCATCATTTTGGCAACCAACGTTCTCTTCTCCATCACACCCTCTCCTACAGGTTCAGGATTGTTGTTCTCGTCAATCTGTCCATAAACTCTGAAGGCTTTCAGGAGGTTTGATCCATTGTCAGTTGTTGTGCGAATGATCTTCTCTCTGATATTGAATTCTGTGTGAATGTCATTTAAGGCACACGCCGGGGCAGAAAAGGTATGTGTCCCTTTAAGTCGCTTGCATGCCAGGGCAGCACAAGATCTCTGCATGGTCTGGGGGTTAAACCAGTGCGCAGTGACACCAAAGAAACTGCGACGGTGTGGCGTCCAGCAGTCTGTTGTAGTTGCTATGAGCTCAGTCTCTTTAAGGGCAGCTTTCAGTTTTATTTCCATTTCAACAGAGGCCTTTGTGACTTTGTTCACAACAGTATTACGTGTCATGACATTTGTATTTGGTTGAAGATGTTGTATCCACACTTACCTGGGACAACCTTCGAGACTTCCACAGCTTGACTTGTTTGATGGGTGGGGTTAATGAACATTCAGTGGATGACTTCCTTTTGAGGGCTGCTGAAGTATGGTGTGTGTACCTCTGTAGATGAGTGGGGTGTTTCTTCTGTGGATTTCTCTCAAACCACAATCTAGGACTTGTGCTGTATTAAATGTCATGCTTGAAGTTCAAGAATGAAGGTCCGAATACAAATTAGGGAGCAGTTTTATTCGTCTATGCTATTATGTTGCCTAGCCTTAGAACGTGTTTAAATCAACCAGCTGTAGAGACTACAGCTTTGCTGAATTAGCTTATATATTTATATATCACATAAACAACTGTAAAACTAGTCAAGAAAAAAAAAAGTGAAGAAAAAATGAAAAATAATATTAGATCAGATAGCATTTGCCGTTAAATCATAGCCTACTGCTAGCAAGCAAACCATGGCATGTCTTTGCATGTACCCAGGCATAGCAAACATTGCTACATCACTACATTACTACAATATTGTGTCAATCAGCGACTGATAATAATTAGTCCAGTTAAGTATAGATAACCAAAATAAGTAAGGTAACAAAGTATTTATACTTCGTTACTTGACACCTCTGATGGACACATTCTGGGTGACAGGTCAGAAACAGACCAGTATTAATGAGACTGTAAATAGTACACTCACTCTTGTGACAAAAATCACGTGAACAAGCTGTTGTCACACTTTGTCACTGAGGTTAGTTTGGTTGTGCATGAGAACAGCAGCCTGGTGAATCTACAGGCATGGAAGGCAGCAATAACCGCAGACAAACTCGTGACTTTCTTCAGTGTCTGAAGGAGTTTTTGGAATTCGTTATTGGGGCAGCCTTTTACTTCTTTGAAGCCTTCGTTCGACTCTTTATCCCGTGTCCTCGGAAGGATGTGGATGGCGAGGTAGTGTTGGTTACAGGAGCAGCCCATGGTATTGGCAAGCTCATAGCAAAGGAACTGGGCCGTCACGGCGCCACCTTGGTCCTCTGGGATATCAACTGGGAAGCCCTTGACGAGACAGCCAGGGAACTTCGTCAGAGTCTAGACGTCCGAGTCTATGCCTACGCATGTGACTGCAGCCGTCGGACGGAGGTCTACAAAGTCGCAGATCTGGTATGAGTATGAGTATTGATTAAGAAACCCTTTTAATGTTTATAAATGTGTGCAAATACCAGTTGTTTAATGCGATGGATTGATGTGGATTTTCATGTGCGTCTTCCCAACAGGTGAAGAGGGAGGTCGGGGATGTATCTATATTGGTTAATAATGCCGGAGTGGTGACGGGAAAATACACATTCACCGAAGCCCCTGACAATTTAGTTGCCCGGACACTGAGTGTGAACGCTGCAGCCCATTTCTGGGTTTGATATATTTGAATGATTGGCAGTGTGATTTAAAGAAATCATGTACAGCCAAACAAATGTTAATGGAATTTCATAATGGTGTTTCTCTTATACAGACATACAAAGCATTCCTCCCTGCTATGATGTCCCGAAACCATGGACATCTTGTATGCGTAGCATGCCATGGGGGTCTTTTTGCTATGAACGGATTAGCGGGTGAGCAGAACCACTGGGCGATATGTGTAACCTATCTTTGTATAGCAACATTTGCCTGCCACATTACTATCATACACAGAAAAAGTTGGTAGCAGAAACGGACTCGTAACCGGAGGGTTGCGTGTTCAAATCCTGAACTGCCAAGGTGCCACTGAGCAAAGCACCATCCCCACACACTGTTCCCCGGGTGCCTGTCATGGCTGCCCACTGCTCCCCCTGTTAAATGCAGAGGACCCATTTTGTTGTGTGTACTATGCAGTGACAAAAATTCACTTTCACTTATATCTAGATTGCACTATTGTTTTGGACGTATACATTGTTTCGCATGTACGACAGTTATCCTTTGGTGTATATGGTGCAATTTAAAGGTTGTGTATCACCTTATATGGGTGGTAGTAGCCTAGTGGGTAACACGCTCGCCTATGAACCAGAAGACCCAGATTCGAACCCCACTTACTACCATGGTGTCCCTGAGCAAGACACTTAACTCTAAGTTGCTCCAGGGGGGACTGTCCCTCTAACTAATGATTGTAAGTCGCTCTGTATAAGGGCGTCTGATAAATGCTGTAAATGTTATATCATTTATCAAATATCTGATCCAAAGTGTCATGTTTCACGATAGACTACTGCGCCAGCAAATTTGCAGCTGTGGGCTTTGCTGAGTCTATTGCCTTGGAACTTCTTGTACTTAAGAAAGAGGGGATTAAAACCACCATAGTGTGCCCATACCTGATCAATACGAACATGTTTGGAGGATGTCATACAAAGTGAGTAGATCATTCACCTTCACAATTAGCAATATGGCATTTGCTGAAAATGATTCTTCTATGTTTTTGGTACCCAGGTGGCCTTCTTTTCTGCCCATCATTGACCAGAATGATGCAGCCAAGATGATAGTCGATGCAATTTTGAGAAATAAGATGTATGTCCTTTTGCCACCCAGTTTGTATGTCCTGATGGCAATGAAGAGGTATAGTATTGACGTTTTTTTTTATCAAGGTGTCTATATTGGTGTAGACTGTATTATCACATGAATATGTGAGAGTTTACTTTGTGGTTCATCATTTTAGCCTCATGCCGGCCAAATTGGGAATCATCTTTGTCAACTTCTTTGGTGGGTTGGATCTGATGGATCGATTCAGGGGGGTTCCTGTGCCCGTGATCACTTACAGAAAGAGCCTGAGAGAGGACAGCACTATGGAAGAGGCGTAGATTTATTCAAACCGATCAGAAAAGTTATAACATAGTTCTGAAAGCATGTTTGTCTCTTTCTGACATTATTTATTACCCAAGTCATTTAACCGTTGACTCAATGTTCATGTAAATACCTACCCAAACAAATAAAGGCACTTGTAGATTTCTAATAAAGCCTATGTAATTGTGTTACTTATTACGTTATTGCAGCATGTCAGCTTAATCCTTTTGAAAGCACAAAGGTGTCATTTTTGATGTCGCTGCCGCTTCCTACGCTGACGTCATGACGTCGTATTGTGACGCACTATATATGGACCTCGAGAGGTGGGTCTCTTCTCCACACTGCTGTGGCTGCCTGGCAGTGTGGAGTTGGCTTCGTTTCCTCTACGGCGGTTTTGTTTCGTACTTTTTTTTTTTTTACCAAAAACGTCGGGGATTGGGTAAAACATTGACGTCATCCGCAGTCTCGACGCATCTGGTCGCGTATTTGGCTTCGCCGTTGCCGCTTTAAATCAGCATCCGGACGTGGGCTCGGCGGCGTGTTCTTCACGTGGGTTCCTGGAGAAAGTGCGTAGTGCACTTCAGGTGCGATCGCCGATTCTCAGTCCAGAGGCATCTTGGCTACTCGGTAAAATAACAGGACAGCAGCAGCAGCAGCAACAACCAGAAAAAAACATGAAAATGGCAACCTTGATTTTAGAAGACGGAACCGCGTTCCGCGGCAGCCTCTTTGGTGCTGTTGCATCAGTATCTGGTGAAGTTGGTAAGTCCTGATCGCTCTTCAGATCACAATTGACCTGGCAAAAGTTCTGAAGCAGCCAAGAAATACACCGTGACGCGCATCCCCAGTGTAACGCTTCTAGACAACACAATAATAGCTAACCAAACGTTAGCCGGATAAACAATCGCCATGGGTTACATAAATGTGCATCAGTCTGACTTTTTATTACCCAAATAATGTAACGATTGCACCACCATGGCACAACCATGCCTTTCCCGCTGATACTTTTCACGCAGATGCACCCCTCCTCCTCCTCCTCCTTCTTCTTCTCATCCTCCTCCTACCACCAAAAATGCAACTCGTAGCTCCATTCCTATTGGCTCGTGTTCCCAGGACAGAGGGACAGACGTCCCTACTGTCCTGAGCATAAATCCATACCTGCAACCGAACGGGATAAAGTTCGTGTGGCTTCACTGATTAATGGTGGACTGGTTAAGACAAAGTTTACCAACTGGTGGCGAAATCAATTCTGCATAAGCAGTGAAAAATGTAATATTGCAGAGTCAAATGTTTGATTTTTTGGATCTGAAAATGCACATGTGGCCCACGTGGGGCCTGCTTAAACCTCCATTCTAAGCATCCAACGCCGCTGTGTTAAATATCTACCACGGTGCACGAAAACCTCAACCAGACATGTTCTCTTTTTTTTTTTTTTTTCAGTGTTTCAGACTGGCATGGTGGGGTATCCTGAGGCCCTTACCGACCCGTCATACAAGTCCCAGATCCTGACTCTGACCTACCCCCTCATCGGCAACTATGGCGTGCCTGAGGATGAGGAGGGAGAGTTTAAACTCAGCAAGGTGCCACAAGACGTCATCACACTAGTCCCTTTAATAAGTTTCAAGCTCTTCATCTAAAGCACCCCCCCCCAACCAAGCTGCCATTAAAATGTTATAAATTGTAAAGAATTTTTTCCTGGTTGATTTCTAGTGGTTTGAGTCTGGCCGAATCCATGCTTCTGCCCTCATCATTGGAGAACTCTCGCAGAACCCCAGTCACTGGAGTGCCTCCAAATCTCTGGACTGTTGGCTGAAAGAGCAGGGTGTCCCCGGGCTGCAGGGTACGTCCTTGAATTCCCTTTTATTGTTCAAACAAACCAAAAGGTTTCTTAGGGCATGTGGGTAAATTTGGAGCTTCGCTATCTTTACAATGCAGGGGTGGACACGCGGTGCTTGACCAAGAAGATCCGTGAAAAGGGGACCATGCTTGGGAAGCTGGTGGTGGACGGCACCTCTGCTGACAGCATTCCGTTGGACTGTCCTGACAACAGGAATCTGGTTAAAGAGGTTTCCTTGAAGGTAGAACGAGCTGATGGGGGAAACGTGTCGCTAACCTGATCAAATCGCTTTTCGTTTCAGAGATTGATTTTTGACGTGACCAGACCACTCTATCAGTCTTATCACAGCATTTGACCTGCACTCTGATGTCAAAGGGCATCACACTTTTGAAGAAGGATTCATTGTCTTTGCACTATTGTTTGAAACCAAAAGCGACTGTCTCTAGGGTTACTGCTCAGGATCATATGAAGATTTTTGCTGAATAGTTCGCCAAGACCTGGACCTTCACCGAAATTGTGATAAAGTATTTAGTTCCAATGGGAGAACATGCTTTGCCACCTAGTAATTATTCAGATAATTAGACTTCCACAGAAAGCTCCCCTAATCTTGTATGGCTTCTGAATACAGGGAAAACCCCATCCAAACAAAAGAAGAAATAATTCAGAGAATATGAAATGAGCATGCGATCGATGCCAATGCAGGCTTGTTGCTCCATATGCTCCACTTTTTCCTATTCCAAAATATTGGGATTTAGGCCTGAAGGTACCTCTCGCAAAGCCCTGAACATACCTGCCTCTATACAGATAGCATTGCGAAGGTAAATGGGATCTTTAGCTGAAAGGTGTAATGGTTAAATTGAGAACTCTGCTTGCACCCCATTGGCAGTCACTTAAACTTACTGTAATTCTAGTAATTAATGAGTCGTACATATGAGAGTAATATGTTGTGTATATATTGCGATATTGTAATTGACAAAATGTCGTTGATTTGTTGTATGTCAGGAGCCAAAGGTTTTCAACCCGGAAGGAACCATTAAAATCACTGCAGTGGACTGCGGCCTCAAGTACAACCAGATCCGCTGCCTCTGCCAGAGAGGGGCCAGAGTGACCGTGGTACCATGGGACCATCCGCTGGACCCCAAAGGCAAGTAACGATAATCTCCTCTACAAATGCAAGATCCCTCTTTGTGTATAAAATTATTTTCATTTATAAACCCGTGGTGTAACTCATGGTTCTTGAGTATCTTGCATATGTCGTAAATTGAACCCTCACTTGATGCTAATTAAGGGGTGGGCAGGTAAATCATTTTCTGAGTGTATACCCCTGTTCTAAACCCGCGAGAGCGTTTGTGTTTATTTTTCATTTGATTCATTTTGCTTCTTATTTGTTTGCAGACTTTGACGGTCTGTTCATCAGCAACGGCCCAGGAAACCCCGAGTTCTGTAAGGAGACTGTAGAGAACATGAGGAAGGTGGTGTTTGCAGACAATGTCAAACCTGTGTTTGGGATCTGCCTTGGCCATCAGCTCCTTTCCCTGGTCATTGGTGCGAAAACGTACAAAATGAAGTAAGTCCTTGGCTGTGGAATGGTCTGTTGTGTCTCTGCGTGGTTTGTATCATTCTGACCACTGTTTGAAAATGAGCGTCAGTCCTTTGTCTGGTCAAGGTTGGCAATGTTTCCCAGGGTCAAACACCCTCCTGTTTCTCTGGAAGCAGCCGAGTGTGTGATGTGGGTTTAAGCTGAGCTCAGCAGTCTGGCCTGCTCATGCTGGTGAGAAGTGTCTGTCTGTCTCTGTGTGTATGGGATGGCTTCTTCATTAGCTTTGTCTCAAGGTTGCATTCCACCATTCCACTTGAGCCACATGTGAAAGTGACTGTATTTGTCACAGTAAATCCTCTGCATTTGACCCATCTTCCTTGATGAGCAGTGGGCAGCCATGAAAGGCACCTGGGGAGAAGTGTGTGGGTACGGTACCTTGCTCAAGGAGACCTCAGTGGCACCTTTGCGGTTGGGGATTTGAACACGCAACCCTTTGAGTCAGCTTTCTTACCCACTACACCCCAAGGCCACCACTGCCTCGA
The DNA here is from genome assembly GCF_900700375.1 of Denticeps clupeoides. NCBI lineage: Eukaryota > Metazoa > Chordata > Actinopteri > Clupeiformes > Denticipitidae > Denticeps > Denticeps clupeoides. Next base: position 10,447,001 of record NC_041720.1, on the reverse strand, counting down.
GATTGATGTATTTATAAAAGTTTTGCATGAACTGTCAAGCCGAGATCCATTATGTTCATAGCACAGTTCAACATATGAGCCATGTTTATTGTAGGTATGGAAATCGTGGTCATAACCAGCCATGCATCCACAAAGGCACAGGTCGCTGCTTCATCACCTCACAGAACCATGGCTTTGCGGTGGATCCTGGTACACTCCCCGAGGACTGGGATGTGCTCTTCACCAACGCCAACGACCACAGCAGTGAGGGCATAGTCCACAACTCCAAACCTCTTTTCAGGTGACACCTTATGCTGTTGTCCCTGTTATGGGAAAGACATAAGTTTTGCTTTATACGTTCAAGTGTAAGTTTATTTATCACATATTTAGTAATAGAGGGTTCAACAGGCAGTGAAATGGATCCTTATTGACTGTGCAACATGAACTGCCCAGTTTAGCTAGATTTGCTTAAGTCACATAAAATAAAGTGAAACAATCAAGAAATTATTGGAGATACTCTGGGTTAAGCGTCTTGCTCAGGAATACAATGGTAGTAAGTGGGGTTTGAACCTGTGACCACCCCATGGATGAGATGTGTAGAACAGCAGTCCTGGCCTTGATGCTTCCTGGCCTGATTTCAGAAGCTGAAACGGGCAGTTTTTTTGGTGTGGGATGTGTTTTGCAATCCTGGTGGCCCTCTGAATCTCCTGCGGTGATAGGAAAAATGTCCTGCCATGTGGGTCGCTCTCTGTAGGGCGATCTTGCACACAGCTACTGCCAAAGCAAGAGGTAGATGCTCTCCAAGGTTGGTGTTTTAATTTCTGTGTTCTTTTTTTTTTGTTGTTGTTATCCTCAGTGTCCAGTTCCACCCCGAGCACATGGCAGGCCCAACTGATTTGGTTAGTCTGTTTGACGTATTTCTGGACACGGTCAAAGATTCCAAATGGGGAAAGACTGGAAAACCAGGTTTGGTTATCAGTGCATTGTACCCGTTTCTGTATTTAAATACAATGGTTTATAGTTTAATAGTTTTTCTTCGTCTTATTTCTCCTTAGTGAAGCAGAGGCTCACAGAGCACCTCACCTACTCCGGGTCACCCAACCCAGACAAGTTTGTTCGGCCTCACAAGGTGCTTATCCTTGGTTCAGGAGGCCTCTCCATTGGCCAGGCTGGGGAGTTTGACTACTCTGGGTCTCAGGTGGGTGACCACTCACTGAGTCGATACGAATTTTGTGTGTCTTAATAAAAAAAAAAATAATAATAAATTTTTTTTTTATTGCTTTATATAGGCAATCAAAGCTCTGAAAGAGGAAAACGTCCAGACAGTCCTCATTAACCCCAACATCGCCACGGTGCAGACCTCGAAGGGACTGGCCGATAGGGTCTACTTCCTGCCCATTACTCCAGAGTATGTTACTGAGGTAAAGAACATTTTTCCTTTAAATTAATTGAAGCCCTTTTTTTTTATCTTCCCCCCCTTATAGCGCTGCAACAATGACCTTGTTTCTCTCTCCTGTAGGTGATTAAGAACGAGCGGCCGGATGGGATCCTGCTCACCTTTGGGGGACAGACCGCCCTGAACTGTGGAGTGGAGCTGACCAAACAAGGGGTACTGGCAAAGTACCAGGTGCCTGTGCTGGGGACCCCTGTCTCCTCCATTGAAATGACCGAGGACAGGAAGATCTTTGTGGAGAAGATGGAGGAGATTAATGAGCACGTGGCCCCCAGTGAAGCGGCATTGTCTGTTGAGCAGGTGAGTGTGGTGCTGCTGTCATAGCTCTCAGAAACACTTGAGAAGTGTTCCTATAGTCTGTAACATTTTAATAATGCAATAATTACATGGAAAGGAAGTTTGTCGCCAACCGCAGTCTACGATATGATACAGATGTCTACAACCCTGTACCTTATTCTGTATTTTTTACATATGCAAGCATTTTAAGGACTGTCCTGGCTGTGTTGTTGGAATGATCCTTGCCTAAGCTGTAATTGAAGAATTATGGCCAGTGCAAGACACTATAGCCCAATAAATGTTCCAAAGCTGCATAAGCAAAATAAAAATGCAATGGGATTTAAATCTTGCCATTTAAAGGCTGAAGTTATATAGTTGCATATGGGAAACCTCAACACAATATAACTTTTATCCTAATTAAGTAATTCTGAGATCCAAATCCCTGTTGTTTTTTTGTACTTTCTGTTCATAGGCTCTGGCTGCTGCTGAGAGGCTGGGCTACCCAGTACTGGTCCGTTCTGCCTTTGCTCTGGGAGGATTAGGATCGGGATTTGCCAACAACAGTGAGGAGCTCACCAGCCTGGTCACCCAGGCGTTTGCTCACACCTCTCAGGTCCTGGTGGACAAGTCCCTCAAGGGCTGGAAGGAGATTGAGTATGAAGTGGTCAGAGATGCCTTCGACAACTGTGTGACGGTATGTACATCTTCTGCAGTTAACATGTCAGAATAAAAGGTTTCTTAGTTTAATTGTGAATTGTACCCCTTTCTGCATCTGTGACATTTTGAATGCAGTGCATGTCTTTGAATGTGAAACGGTTTGAAATAATATATTTACTCTAATGCTTTAGGTTTGTAACATGGAGAACGTGGACCCTCTGGGCATCCACACTGGTGAATCGATAGTGGTGGCTCCCAGCCAGACGCTAAATGACTACGAATATAACATGCTGAGGAACACTGCCATCAAAGTCATCCGCCACCTGGGCATTGTGGGAGAGTGTAACATCCAGTACGCCCTTAACCCAGAGTCTGAACAGGTCCGCTCTCAGAAGACCAAGAACGTTAGCATATTGACATGACTGCCTTGTAAATCAACTGCAATTGATTTGTTTTCTAGTATTACATCATAGAGGTGAATGCTCGCCTCTCCCGAAGCTCAGCCTTGGCCAGTAAGGCCACCGGCTACCCCCTGGCCTATGTGGCAGCCAAGCTAGGCCTAGGGATCCCTCTACCTGTCCTCAAGTAAGTCCTACCGGAGCATGATGTTACGTTTTTGTAGGGCTGTGCGGTATAAACAGTATGCAATATACATTTGTCCAACAGGACAGGAGAGATTTTGATTATACTGGCCTACCTCAGAAATATCCGGTCCTTACAAAAATGACAGCCTCATCACCTGCGCGAAACCACGCCTACTTGCAGTACGAGCCATATGTTTCGGGCGAGAGCACAGAGCGCATGTCAGGGTTTCCGCAGATCCTTAAATCCTAAATTTGAGTTTCCAAAAAAAGGAAGGCCTTAAATATCATTCCTTAAATCTAGAATTTAAAGGTAAAAACATCTGCAGATCCAATAAATGAAAATAAAAGAATCTGCCTTCAATCTGTCAGTAATTGGCCAGTCGCTGCGCTTTTCAGGGTTTACTAAGTGCAGCCCGCATGTCAGTGCCCAATACGGAAAACCGGAGGTGGAAATGACCAGGGCTGATCCTAGCCTGTTGGGTACCCTGTGCAAAAAAAGTCATTATGATTTTTTTTTTTTTTTTTTTTAATTACAAAATAAAATCCTGGAGGGACATATTGTTATTTAGATATTTTAGACTTTTTTTTTTAAATGTTAACTCTTCAGCTGTATAAAGAAGATTTTATATAATCACTCGCATGATACAAATACCTGGTATTTCACTGGAATTATGGGTGTGACAAAGTCCACTTTCAGTAGAATTGCCCAGAAATTGGTATATCTGATATACGGTTATGTTGTATATTGATGTAATCCTTAAAAGTTTTATTATACAACTTCCTGCAACAGTGACTTTGCTATGGACACATGTTACCCTTTTAAAAACAGTTACATTAATATTTACCTATTAAATTATATACAGTCTATGGTTAAAATTCCTATAGCAATATACATTTATTTTGTATAATTTTCAGCAAGATTAAAATGGGACGTCATGTGTCTTCACTGTTTTCGCAGGAATTCTGTCACCAACTCCACTACAGCCAACTTTGAGCCCAGCCTGGATTACTGTGTGGTGAAAGTGCCACGATGGGACTTGAGCAAGTTCATCCGCGTCAGCACCAAGATCGGCAGCTCCATGAAGAGCGTCGGTGGGTGTACCACTAAATAATTCACCGGTCATGTTTTCTGGAACTTTTGGTTGTCGAACTTGAATCACTCTCTGTTTCCATAGGGGAAGTGATGGCGATCGGACGCAACTTTGAGGAGGCCTTTCAGAAAGCCTTAAGGATGGTTGATGAGAACTGTGTGGGGTTTGATCACACAATTAAGCCCGTTTCTGAGCAGGTCTGACTTTTTACATTTTGCCATTAGGTTCAAGTTCATTTTTAAGCAGGACATTACTTCTCAAGATCTGTACAGAGAAGATTCGATGTGTTCGCTAATAATGTTCTTTATTTTTGGATATTGATATCCTTTCCCTCAGGAGCTTCAGACCCCCACGGACAAACGTATATTTGTCTTGGCTTCTGCGTTCCGAGCAGGGTATACAGTGGACCGTCTGTATGAGCTTACCAAGATTGACCGCTGGTTCCTGCACAAGATGAAGAACATCACAGACCACGGGCGGCTGCTGGAAACCTACAACCAGGACGAGAGTGCCATGCCGCCGGAGCTGATGCGGAAAGCCAAACAGTTGGGCTTCTCCGACAAGCAGATCGCCTTGGCAGTGCAGAGGTATATATTTTATTCCAGAAAGTGTGTGTCTACTTTACTTTACTTGGCAGATGCTTTTATCCAAAGCGACTTACAAGAGGAAGACACCAGCAATTCTCATTCGGTGTTCCTAGATTTTGAGTTACAAAACTAAGAGCCTTGATAAGGCCTAACTTGTCAAGAATAGAACATGATAGGGAATTGTTAAGTGCTAGAAATTATTATTATTATTTTTTTTGTGAGTGTGTGTGTGCGTGTGTTAGACTTGTTTGAAATACTTTTTAAACAAGTGGGTTTTCAAATAGTCTCGGCTAGTCAAATGGAGCAGGGCAAATTGTTCCACCAGCCAGGGACAACAAAGGAGAATAGAGTCGAATGGGATCGGAGACGCCGTGAAGAGGGAATTTTTTTTGTCTCATTTCGTTTGCAGATCTGAGAGGGCGTGCAGGAGTGTAGCCATGTCTATTGGTTTGAGCTGTAATTGGAAGATGGGGGGGGTGTCAATTTCAGTCTCTTACTTACTTCATCCTCTCCCCTTCCCTCCAGCACTGAGCTGGCCGTTCGGAAGCTTCGCCGCGACTGGAGCATCCTCCCAGTGGTGAAGCAGATAGACACCGTTGCAGCAGAGTGGCCCGCCCACACCAACTACCTGTACCTGACCTACCACGGCACTGAGAGCGACCTGGTTTTCAAAGAACCCCATGTGATGGTGATCGGGTCTGGGGTGTACCGCATTGGCAGCAGCGTGGAGTTCGACTGGTGTGCAGTGGGCTGCATCATGGAGTTGCGCAAGGTGAGTGAAATGGAATATCCCATATTTCATTTTTGAGTGGCAACGGAATTGATGTAATTCCAGTAGATGGCGCCAAAGCTGATATTTTGTAACATTTTTATTGGTCTACAGAATAGTGTGTGTGATTTCCTCTGTAACAAGATGTTGATAAATGTTTCTGCAGATGGGCTATAAAACGATCATGGTGAACTACAACCCTGAGACAGTCAGCACTGACTATGACATGTGCAACCGCCTCTACTTTGACGAGATCTCCTTTGAGGTACAGTATCCCGCTCTCGGATTTACTTGCACCGCTGCCCTTCAGCTCTAAGCACTTCTCCTCTGTACCAGGTGGTAATGGACATCTATGAGATGGAGAACCCAGAGGGCGTCATCTTGTCCATGGGAGGCCAGCTGCCCAACAACATAGCAATGTCGCTGCACCGACAGCAGTGCAGAATCCTTGGGACCTCGCCGGAGTTCATCGACTCTGCTGAGAACAGGTTCAAGTTTTCCAGAATGCTGGATGCCATTGGCATCAGTCAGCCGAGGTGGAAAGAGCTTTCTGATACCGAGGTATGAGATTCTTGTCTGTCAAGTTCAGTTGAAGGTGTTCAACCCAGTTCCATGTTGTCTATGAACTTGGTCTATTGAATATTTTGAATTGGAGCAAATGCACAGCAGGTTAAATTCTTCTTGCATTCCATACTGCAACAAAATCTGCCGTGTTTGAATCATGTCTAGATTTTCTCCTAAAGCCAGAAAGTCACGTAGAGAGACCATGTTTAAGGTACGCCCCCTTCCACACTGATGGAAGTTTGTGCTTTTTGTCCCACCAGTCAGCCATGGGTTTCTGCGAGACTGTTGGCTACCCCTGCCTGGTGAGGCCATCATACGTGCTGAGTGGGGCAGCCATGAATGTGGCGTATTCAGACCGAGACCTGGAGAAGTATCTCAGCAGCGCAGTTGCCGTGTCTAAGGAGCATCCAGTAGTCATCTCCAAATTCATTCATGAAGCCAAAGTAAGGGAGACCAGATGCTGATGCTCTAAGCATGTTGAGTGTAGTTTTGGGAGGGTTTGTATTTAATGTGTATGATTTATATGAACATAATGGAGAGAACAAAAAATTATTGTTTTTCTTTATTTCTATACACTTCATGTTGATGATTAATTTCAGACTTGGACATTTGAAATGGAAGATGGTGAGTTATATAACTTATGAGTGTGACAGAAAATGCGTTTGAGTCACTGTACTGCACTGAGCCAAAGTCTTCAGATGGGCATTTGTTCAAATTCGCCGCTGCACTGCTTGCTGGTACTCAGTGGTGGACAAAGTATGTAGACCATGTACATATAGTACATACAAATAGCCAGCATTACTGCAGTAAATTTTCTTCTTTTAATCATCATTTCATGGTTCACGATTATTTATGTAGTGACACAGAAGCACAAAACATTGAAGGCCAAACAATTTCCATGAAAGAAGAAACCAAGTGGTTATGAAACAACTTTGCCTGTTCCAACTTTTTTCATTTTAAATATTTATTTGTAATTATATTTATCTGTAAGTTTAATTTGATGCAGTTAAATAATAAAACAAGTCATACAAATGATTTCATTTACTAGGTTTTGTTCTGTGTATAAACCCACCAAATCAAATTTATTATAATAATTATTATTTAATATAATAATTTTTTTTTTTTTTTTTGGAACAGTCACAATTGTATGTGTTAGCATATTCCCACACAGTCAGGGACATGGTTGATATTCTTTGATTTGATTTAGTTATACTGTTGAACTGGGTTCACTCATGAGTAAAAAGCAACGACAAATTTTACATGAAGTGACTCAAAAAGGAAGATACTCAAATATATACACAGGAGGAAAAACCTTGTATATTGTTACTGTCCACCACTGCCTGTACTTAATGTTACTTGATTTTAACAGTTTTACGTTTTTATGTGTTGACACTCGCACACTAGAGTCTTATGCTTTTTGGTTGGTTTTGTAGTGCCTGTCTGATGTGGGGGTTCAATTTAAGTGTCCTAAAAAGCTGACTAACGCCTTTGTTTGGCAGGAAATCGACGTAGATGCTGTGGCTTGTGATGGCGTGGTTATCGCCATTGCGGTATCCGAGCACGTTGAGAATGCTGGGGTGCATTCTGGAGATGCCACGCTGGTCACCCCACCCCAGGACATTAACCAGAAAACGATGGAGCGCATCAAGTTGATAGTACATGCAATTGGACAGGAGCTTCAGGTCACAGGCCCCTTCAACCTTCAGCTTATTGCCAAGGTGAGATTCAGAATGAAAATGGTGACCGTGTACAGCAGGTGTGGATCACATCTTTCTTTTGGATGTCTAAGTGTACTGATAGGGTGTTGACCTGGTTTTGGGAATTTCTTTTTTGTCCTTTTTCTTAGGATGACCAGCTGAAGGTGATTGAATGCAATGTTCGTGTCTCCCGCTCCTTCCCCTTCGTCTCCAAGACTCTTGGGGTCGATCTTGTTGCCCTAGCAACACAGGTTATCATGGGGGAGGAGGTGGAACCAGTAGGACTCATGAAGGGCACAGGCATTGTGGGTGTAAAGGTAAGGAGGAGATGGTCCTGCTATAAGGTTATTACTAACACCTCAGTGCCATCGTGTTTCCATTAGGTTTTGTATGAATGACCCTGCAGGTTCCTCAGTTCTCCTTCTCCCGTCTGGCTGGAGCGGATGTGGTGTTGGGTGTAGAGATGACCAGCACTGGTGAGGTTGCTTGCTTTGGTGAGAACAGATATGAGGCGTACCTGAAAGCCATGTTGAGCACTGGATTTAAAATCCCCAAGAAGAACATACTGCTTTCCATTGGCAGCTATAAGGTAGGCTTCCCTCCTATTATTCTGTGCTGAGACAACCAAGGTTTCTGCTTTGAATCGTCATCTCTGTCGTTTATATTCAACAGTTTTGTATTGCACTTTTAATCACCTTCAGAACAAGAGCGAACTGTTGCCCACAGTCCAGGCCATGGAGAGTCTAGGTTACTACCTGTACGCTACACTTGGTACCGCGGATTTCTACACAGAGCATGGAGTCAAGGTACTGCACAACACACCACTGACATTACGCAAATATTAGGGGGGTGTTATTTCTGGGGTCTGTTTTAAAAAAACCCGTTGAGCTTTATTTAAAAATTAAGACTATCAATGAATGGACTGTCACATAACAAGATAGCATGGCAATCTATGAATGTGTTTAATTCCCCAAACTGTGCATTAGTGAAACTATTAATTGAAAAATAAAATGGCAAATCTTGTCTACTATATTCCTAAAGCAAATTTTAAAATGCTGCTTAGAATATGAATCAGAAATCTATCTTGAAATAGTTTTTGTTACAGCTGCACAAAAGATAAGGCACACAATGCAGTCTTGTGTATAAAACAATATACTGTGTGGGGGGGAAAAAACACAAATTGGTCTAATGGAAAAGGAGTGATTTTGCTACATGTATGGCAACACGTTGATAAGAATATATTAGTGAACCGGAGCCTTGCTTAAACAGTAATGTTTGTGCTGCAGGTCATGGCTGTAGACTGGCCATTTGAGGAGGAGGACAGCGACTGCCCCAGCAAAGACAAGCAGAGAAATATTATGGACTACCTGGAAGAGAACCACTTTGACCTGGTCATCAACCTGTCCATGAGGAACTCCGGAGGGCGACGCCTCTCTTCCTTTGTCACCAAGGGTTACCGGACCCGTCGCATGGCTGTCGACTACTCTGTTCCTCTCATCATTGACATAAAGTGCACCAAGCTGTTTGTTCAGGTCAAACCACTTCAATAATCATTTGACTTCCTTTTTTGGGGGGGGAAATTGCTTGATATGTCAAAGCTGCTGCATCCCAGTAGATTATTCATGATTATCGTGACGTGTGTTTAGGCATTGCATCGGATTGGGCAGGCTCCAGCCGTAAAGACTCACGTGGACTGCATGACCTCACAGAAGCTCATCCGTCTGCCAGGTGAAAAGATTGCAACCCCACCCTCGCTATATTTACTTTTGTGGTCCCTGCCTTCAATGCCTTCCATGCTGAAATTTGCTCATCATTATGTCCCCTTTAGGCCTCATTGACGTGCATGTTCACTTGCGGGAGCCTGGTGCTACATATAAGGAGGACTTCGCCTCAGGCACTGCAGCTGCCCTAGCAGGGGGCATCACCATGGTGTGTGCCATGCCCAATACGAACCCTGCTGTTATCGATCCAAGCTCTCTTGCCCTGGCACAGAAGGTAAAGTCAGATTGTAACGAACTGTATATATATTTCACATAGAAAAGGTTGTCTTCATAAACTGTTTAGATTTTTTTATTATTTTTTTTATCTTCATTAAGTATAGGTCAGTCTTTGTTTCACTGTTAATTAACAAACTTAAAAAAAAAAAAAAAATGCTTACGTGGTGCTGGTGTGGTTTTAGTTGGCCAAAGCAGGGTGCCGCTGTGACTACACACTGTTCGTGGGAGCCGCATCAGACAATGCCGCCATCCTGCCGTCCATCGCCAACTCTGCTGCTGGACTAAAGATGTACCTCAATGACACTTACTCGACGCTGAAGATGGATAACGTTTCTTTGTGGATGGAGGTACAGGGCCCATTGAATGTAGACCAAGGGGGAGTGAATTTTGAGACGCAAGGTCTAATTTTCCCCTCTCTCTCTCAGCACTTTGAGAAGTGGCCAACACACTTGCCCATTGTGGCCCATGCTGAGAAACAGACCGTTGCAGCCATTTTGATGGTGGCTCAGTTATACCAGAGAGCTGTTCACATTTGCCACGTGGCCAAGAAAGAGGAGGTATTAGAATGTTGCACCTTCCATGGAGTAGCCAAACTACATAAAAGGGCCTTTTTTTGGACCTCATTATGACCTCTGATTTTGTAGATCTTGATAATTCGTGCCGCTAAGCAGAAAGGCATCCAGGTGACATGTGAGGTAGCACCCCACCACCTCTTCCTCTGTGAGGACAACATTCCAGTCATTGGGGGCGGAAGGGCGCAGGTCCGTCCCATGCTGGGCACCCGTGAGGACATGGAGGCTCTCTGGGAGAATCTGGACATTATCGACTGCTTCGCCACGGACCATGGTGAGAGACAAATAATGACGTGGAGGACCATTACGTTGAACACAACACACTCTTACACAGTAAACATTTTAAGATGCATGATTCACATATTCCACTGTAAATATGATTGTCAAATTTTGGTCCAATCATTTTTTTTTTATTATTCCAAAAAAACATCTCAACATTTGAAACTGCTACTAACAATCCCCAAACATTTTACACACTCAACCACACAACAAACCTGCATATTATACATATATGACAATAGACAAATTTTCCAGAACAAAAACTTCTAGGAGTTAGGAATAGATTTAGATAGAGACTGGAGATGAAATCTATCATGCTCATATATGGCTCCCAGGGGTTTAGAAAAGGCCCTTCATTTGCCCCTTGCAATATCTGCAATTTCCATGCCAATAGTTTGCAAGTTCCTTCTTCCATAGTCCCAAGGAGGGGGCGTCCATACTCCTCCAGCAGAGCGCAATAGCGCTCCTAGCTTGAAGCAGTCTGAAGTCCAGCAGTTTAGTCTGTTTCTTTGTTTGTGTAAATTCCACTGTGTGTGTGTGTGTGTGTGTGTGTGTGTATATATAAAATTTTGTATGCGTCTAGGACACGTCTAACATTGTGATAACCTTGCCTTGTTGATCCATTACCAGATTGGGTATTTATACAAGTTTTATAAATTTTTTATTATGACGTGGCAGTTTCCAGTCCAAATTAGTCTGGGTTAATGCATCTTATGATCTCATCCCTTGTGGTTACATGGGTCTGCAGCTCCTCACTCTGTGGAGGAGAAGAATTGTGAAAAGCCCCCTCCTGGATACCCAGGCCTAGAGACCATGCTTCCTCTGCTTTTGACCGCTGTCAGCGAGGGCCGGCTCACCATTGATGACATCATCCAGAGGCTCTATGAGAACCCGCGCAAGATCTTCTCCTTACCTGCACAAGAGAACACTTATGTGGAGGTACAAGTGTCAAAATCGGACCCTGTGGTTGTAGAATAGAATTGTCTCAAGTGAAATTGTACAGGTACAACAATGTTATACATTGTTCTACTTAGAGACAGATTTATTTTAAATAGTACTGGTAGAAATCTTTTTTTAATGTAATAATGTGCTCTATTCTGACTCCATAACCAGGTGGATCTGGAGCAGGAATGGGTGATCCCCACACACATGCAGTTCACCAAGTCCAAGTGGACACCATTTGAGGGCATGAAGGTTAAGGGCAGGGTCAGGAGAGTAGTGCTGCGAGGAGAGGTGGCCTACATTGATGGACAGGTGAATACATGCTTAGCTTCTCGTTGTCTCATCCAGCACTAGCAGATTTGAAGTTTAATGTAAATCTATTATGTTGGTGAAATCAGTAGTGAAAAGTGCTTCCTTCTGTAAACCAGGTCCTGGTGCCTCCTGGTTATGGTGAAGATGTGAAGACTTGGCAAGTGGCTTCTCAGACCCAGGTCAGCAATGAGCCAGTAAAGGAGACCCCAAAGGTACCAGACTGCAAATATAAATGAAATGTTTCCTTTCTGTGTAATTGCACGAATTAATGTCTTGTGTGTTCTGTGCGTCAGACCCCCGAGCGGCCCCGCCCTCTCGTCATCAGTGATTCTCTCCGTGCCCGGGCCCCAAGTCCCCGTCGATCCGTTGGAGACGGACGCTTCACACAGCCCCAACGCATCCACCACACATCTGACCCTGGCCTCCCCCCAGGTACTACGAGTCACAAATGCTCCACCTCAGTGTTCCTGTTCGCTGCTGCTCTTTGAAGCAGCCGGTTTAGGATCAATGCTGGGAACCATTGGCAGATTCAAAGGAACGTAATCTTTAAATCAACTGAAATTACCACAAGTTTTAGTCCCCTTGTCTCATTGTGCATACAAGTTGCTTGAAATGTTAACAAATAGCAAGCGATTGGTTGCTAAAGTTCATAAACTTTAAAAGACAGCTTTTGAGCCCCACTGCATATGACCGTTCCACTAACGTTGTTTCTTTGTGGTGCAACGTGGTGGCAGCGGAAGACACTTCGAGCACGAGGAAGGCGTGTGACGCAGGTTTGATGTTTGCAGTGACGTCCCTCTCTAACCGTACAATCTGCGACCACTAATCTACTGCTTGACTGTCAGGCCTTTCCCGTTCTCATGGCCTAGCAAGAGAGGACAGAGATGAGGGTTCCAAACCTGTTTAAAGTGGGAAGTCATGACCAACCAGTTCCTTCCAAAGGGGGATCGTGTAAACGAACTACTTGGTGTAACGAGCTATATAATAAATTAATTTTAAATTAAAGCTGAGGGACATGCAAACATAAAAAGTGACGAGCTAATTTCTACTTCAGCAGTGACTTAAGGCCCAAAAGACCAGAGTTTGGGTTTGTTCAGAAATAAATATTGTTATAATTGTATTTACAAAAACTGGCCCATAAATTGAACACATCAGGGCAGACAATCCAAATAATTCTGGGTGTTGTTCAGAACCAGAGAAGTTGCCCCTTTTGTCGATGACTAGCTTAGCATAGCCTCAGTTATCGTAAGGACTGATCGCTTCATCTCAAGGAATCTGGATGTGCAAAAGTGTTATAAAATTCTCCGGGACTTGGTCTGGCACTTTGCTTGCATTTTTATGCTTTTTATATATATAATTTTTTTTGGCTGTTGTGCAGCTTTGTATTAAACCAAAAAAAAAAAAAAAAAAAAATCTGTCTGGCTGCTGCGTCATGTCATTTTTGTAGTATAGAGTTACCACTTTGCATGCCGAGTACTAACATAGTTTCTACTCGCCTGGCCCAGTACAAAGTTCCTTCTGTGTCTGAGGGGATGTTATCTCGACCCATTCAGACATGGCCTCTCTGACGGACTCGTACCCCCACCCTCCACCGCTGGCGAGGATCCTCTCCCCCTTGGCCGGACAGGCCGCCGTCGTGTCCCACCTGCAGACCTCGCCGTTGCTGCACCCTCTGGTGGGCCAGCACGTCCTGTCTGTGCACCAGTTCACCAAGGAGCAGGTAGGCTCCATAGAGACCTCTTAGCATTTGGATTTTAAGCTAAACTGATTTCCTCAATAATACTTTTTTTTTTTTTTTTTTGCTCAATGCAGATGTCTCACTTGTTTAACGTTGCTCATACGCTTCGTCTGTTGGTGCAAAAAGAGAGGAGCCTTGATATTCTGAAGGTAAGAGCACAATAGGACACAATGACTCAACAACATTAGATTTAGAGATTGTGGATTTGAAGTTGGGCCACGGTTAGCGACACAACTTCTCACCTCCAAGGCTGTGAGTTCGAATCCCGACCCGGACCTTGTGTGTGCAGAGTTTACATGCCCTCCCCGTCTTTGTGTGGGTTTTCTTCGGGTTCTGTCTTAAAAATATTAGGTGTGTGTGTGTGTGTGTGTGTGTGTGTGTGCGCCCTGTGGTGGACTGTCCCAGGATGGGCTCCGGCAGCTGAGGCCCTGAGTAACAGGACTTATCGGTTAAGGAGAATGAGCGAGAAATTTGAAGTAGTGTTCAAGACTTCCTTTTCCATCTGTAGCATGTGTTACTGGCATTTAAAGCCTTAACATGGTATTAGATGAAGGTATGGTGAACCTGATTTATATAACAGAATGAGGCAATTTAGCATTTGCCAAATAATGAAATGTTCTGAAATCCAGTGTGGTGTACTTTTTATGTGAAGTGGACTGTAGTGTGGTATTTTAGCCATTGTTTGAGGTGGTGGTGTGTTTTCCCTTTGTCCGTCTATGCAGGGTAAAGTCATGGCCTCCTTGTTCTACGAGGTGAGCACGCGCACCAGCAGCTCCTTCGCGGCAGCCATGCAGCGCCTGGGCGGTTCTGTGGTGCACTTTTCAGAGTCCACCTCGTCTGTGCAGAAGGGCGAGTCTTTGGCCGACTCTGTTCAGACCATGAGTTGCTACGCTGATGTGCTGGTTCTTCGCCATCCCACGCCAGGAGCTGTGATGGTGACGTCTTGTTTGGTCCATCTTAACTGTCTATCTGCTTTCTAACTCAATGTGAACTGAGTTAGGGGGGGTAAGATTGGTGTATATTTGAGGTGCATGTGTCTCATAAAACCATTTATTCATTTACAGACTGCTGCAAAGTACTGCCGTAAACCTGTGATCAATGCAGGGGATGGGGTGGGAGAGCACCCCACCCAGGCCCTGCTAGATGTTTTCACCATCCGAGAAGAGCTTGGGACAGTCAACGGCATGACTGTGAGTGCAGTTCATTGAGATCATGAGTTTTATTTTATTCAGCGAGCATCTGTTTTATTATTTTAATTATCTAATCAGTTGCATTTTAAATGCTTTGGCCACTTTATTAGGTACATCTACATTTTACAGATTCAAGTGTGATATAAGGTCATGTAGTCACTTCACTGGTTTACCTACTGGTTATGTGTCAAAATAGTTGCTTAGTTTTAAATTCTGCTTGCTGGTGTAGCAGGGTGGTTTTTAAGCCTTTCTCTTTGCTTTCAGGTGACCATGGTTGGGGATCTGAAACATGGGCGCACAGTACATTCTCTGGCCAAGCTGCTCACCCAGTATAGGATCACCCTACGCTATGTTGCCCCCAAGAACCTGCACATGCCTGCTGACATAATCAACTTTGTGGCGTCCAAAGGCATTAAGCAGGTACTAAGCATTAACATGTATTTTTACCCTTCCTTACAGTGGTGGCCTGTAACTCATATTGCTATCGGAAAAGGTATTTTAACTATTGGAATTAATAACTGGTCGAACATCAACCAGGCACTTCCTTTAGCTGTGGATCAGACCTACACATCGTTCAGGAGGAATCTACGTTCCTCCTGGCAGAACTGCTTTAGCTCTCATATTTATTTGAACGTTTCATGCGCATGGCTCTCAAGTCATTCCATACCGTCTCTTTTGGGTTGAGGTCTCTGCTCTGACATGGCAACCCCAAAAAGCTAATTTTCTGTTGCTTCTCCAAAATGTCCTGTTGCATCACCAAACATCTGATAATTGTTTAGATTAACATTTTTCCTCAAATGTGCACATTTACATGCTCTTCATCCATATTTTTATTCCTAGATTTTATACTATTCATTTTCTTGACTGTACATTTGAACATTTTATACTGTGCTGTGACAGTACATTTATTCTGTTCTATTGTTTTTCTTAATTCTTTTTTATATTTGTCCTTACCACTTTCTGCTGTGACCAAGCAAATTCCCCACTTGTGGAACTAATAAAGCTTTATCTAGTTTTAATCATGTAACCATATAAATGTTTGTCTTGTTGTAGGTCTCCCTATTAATCTGTAACACCCTTTTCCCTTGTGTTCATAACAGGAGGAATTTGACAGCATTGAAGAAGCCCTGCCTGACACTGACGTCCTGTACATGACCAGGATCCAGAAGGAGCGCTTTGCTTCAGAGGAGGAGTACAAAGCAGTAAGCAGACACCATTCCCTTTTTGTCTTACTTTTAGGCTTTCATCAGTTTGAATATGAGGTGGGCTCACAGCAGTATATTGTACACTCACTGTGCAACTATGTGTCTTTGACAGTGCTTCGGTCAGTTTATCCTCACTCCCCACATCATGACTACAGCCAAGAGGAAGATGGTGGTGATGCACCCTATGCCCAGAGTCAATGAAATTAGGTATAAATGTTTAGTTTTTAGCAGCATTTAACAATATGTTAAAGCTAAAAAGGATGATCGTACAAATAACCATTTAAATATGTGGGAAAATTAAGCTCTTGTAACCTGCAAATCTCTTTTGTGTAGCCCCGAGGTGGACACTGATCCCAGAGCTGCCTACTTCCGCCAAGCTGAGAACGGCATGTACATCCGCATGGCCCTGCTGGCAACCGTTTTGGGAAGATGAAAACGTAGTTCTGCGTAGCATGAACGCAAAATCAGAGAAATACACAAAGGCATGCACAAATGGATGTGCAGAACTCATTCATTCACATAAGTACACTTTTTCAAGCACACAATCAATGTGTTTGGCTGCTCTGTTGTCTAGTCCTAGGTACCAAGAATAGTAATAATGGACATTATCAAGGGACTTTAAACTCATGTATGTGTTCATTTCAAAACAACACTAAATTCCAACATTCCATCATCCATGACCACCCTAACTATACACTAGATAAAATCTTTTGTTTTCATCTGTGTAACTAAGAGTGTGTCTCTCCTTCATCATGTTCTCTTATGCATTTTCCACAGTAATGATAGTCACCTAATGAACATTTGTCCTTTCTTACTGCTGTGTAGCGTGGTGCCTTTCAATACCTACCTGAAATGTTTCCCTTTTTTAAAAGACAGATTTTTTTTTTTTTTTGGAAATGCTTTGTATTTTTAGATAATGAAATAAACTTGAAATGACTTGATTTGTTGCATTATTTGCAAATTAAAATAATTTGTGCATACGTTACCCAGATTTTAACATTCGTTCGGATGTTCAATCTGAAATATGTGTGGTATGATAAATATCCACTGGTTTAATGCTACTGATATTACAGCTTCGGTGGGTAAAACCAGTCCGAGGTTGCATATTTTGAGCAGACCTGGCAACCCGTGTCAGCTAGACCGTGATTGGATTGTTTTAGTGATACGTAACGTATGACGTAGGCAACGCGGAAGAACGCAATGAATGTCATCTGTGCAAGCATGGGTCCCAGATAGTAAATGTAACTTTTTGTCCCCGACTTTTATTACACATAACGTTCTTCCAATAGACAATAAGTTTTACTTTTACAGATGGCCTGCTTTTTTAGACGAACCATTGCAGCACAGGTAACGCAAATGTGTTTTACCATTTTGTAACCACAATCTCATTGCCGTCGGTCATGTGTTTATTTATTTGAGTTGTCCCTACTAGTGCATTTTAAATAGTAATATCCTGATAGTGAACAACAAATATGTAATTATTGAACCGCGCATTTCAAATTCGTCGTTTTGTCTCAGCTGTCCAGGATCTTTGGACGCGGCGAGGACGTGTTTATACCAGCCATTTGTGCCGTGCCGGTGTCAAAGAAACAGTTAAGTCTTTTCGGCCTGTCGCGTTTGTGTCTTTGAACACCTGCGTGTGTAAACCGGACAGGACCTGACGCGCCGTCCTCTCGCGTGTACTCGCGTGTTTGCAGGGTGTCTCCAGACTTCCGGGTGGCTGTTGGCGCCCTGGTGAATAAAGGGATCATTTCCTCTGACGGAGATCTGCAGGCTAAGTGTGAGGTGCTGGTGAGACAGGTACGCAGATTGGCCTGGTGTAAACGACGACACTGAGGTTAGCTCCTTTCTCGCAGCTTCTCTTCAAGTCGTCCGTTCCACCTTAAATTAAAGTCCACCTTTAAATTGAGTTCAGCGAGACACTAAGTAAATCTGTATATGATGATGATCTCTACTCAAAATTCGGAACTATTAGAAATAGTATTAGTAATAGTGCAGCAATACTGTTTTCACTGTAAAATTCACCTGGGCACTTTGCCCATAACCACATAGGTTTATGATGAATGTGGACATTTCCACAGGTTTTGGGCCACTGAAATGTAAAAAAGGATGTAATGAAATATTATAATGTGTTACATTTCTGGCCCAACTGTAGAATTCACCTAGGAACTTATGCCCATTGGCTGATGATGAATATGGACATTTCCATTTAATATAAATAGGGTCTAAATCTTTGGGCGACCAATATATGTTACCAAAACTTGTTAGGGGTAAAATAGGACTTATAGAAATAGCATCAATGAAGTTGGTAACAGGACCTACATGGAATGGTAACACTTGGTAATACCATTTCTAATAGTTCCGAATTTTGAGTTGATCAAGAGGTCATCACCCTATACAGATTAACATTATTATTCTGAAACAGATTTCCTAACTATATGTCTCGCTGAACCCTAACCCCTCCAGGATATAGCTATACGGCAATATTTATATATAGTGGATAAGGAGTGGCATCGTGGGTAAATGCATGTTCATTGCAATCAAGGCTGCCAACTCTCACACTATGAGCCTGGGACACATGCACCTGACTCCAAGCTCTCACGCCATTTTCTCACCTCTGTACAATTAGCAGTGAGTTCTGCATTCGGCAGACATTCACGGAACATTCGCCGGATTTTCTCTCGCTCGTTAAACAGAAACCTAGAGATCTCCACTTTCACTTTTAAATTTACACACACGCATTGGTTTTCCAAATGCTGCAGCCAATACATTGTGGACATGCAAAATAATTCAGCCGTTTGAAAAATAAAAATCCTAACTTCAAACCGAACCCTAAACCTAACCCAAACCTTTACCATTAGCCTATTATCTATGGCTTTCACCAGTGTGAAAGTGCATGATGGATTTACACACCAACTGTAGTTGTATGTATGTATGTAGTTAAACACCTACTGGAAGGCACTACATTAATGTCAATTAAATCATTCTTTCTTTCCTTTTTGAAACCTTTTCATACTGTCAAAAGCGCAGTGAGCGCCTTAAATCCGTTCAAATACTGTTCTAATGCAGTTCTCAGTGCATCTGCTTACTGAGCGCTTTATTTGTTCATTTGTTTGCTGTCTATGTAAATGTTTTACTAACTTCTTCTGTGGTGTGAAAATGCCTTGAATGGGTGTGTGAAGAATGGACAATCTTGTCATTTTTGACAACTTAATGCAGTTATTCAAAAAGGTCAATAAAGAAGGACGGTATGCTATAGGCACATAGGCAGCCATGTATAGTAAGATGTATAATGTCATCACAGTGTCACCTGCACCTGTACCACTGCTTCTCGCCACTCGCGAAAATGAAATAGACTCCACATCCCCTGACAGGATCACTGCCAGGAAAAAATAGATTACATTTCTCATATTGTTCTAAAGGCAATGCAGATGTTCTGGGAATTGTTCATATTTTCCATTCAAGCCGTGTTATTTTATCACATAATAAATCAATTGTTTTCCATCACTGTACTTAGATAAAGCAGGACCGTGTGGTGGAAGATGCTGCTTTTGAGCATGGAATGTTGAATTTCAGAATTAACAAAATAATCCTCGCTAAGGTGAGTGAGAGATTTCTCATGATTCTGTCTCACTGGATGGTGGATTTATATATATTTACTGTGTAGTCCCTTTATCTATGTATTTTTCAGTATTGTGTGTGTATATTATCCAATGTGACTGTGAAATGAGCTATAACATGAATTTATTATATGCTATAGAAACTTCTAAGCCAGCTAAATAAGAAGCCTCATGAGTTTGGAGTGAGAAGTGAACTTTTCAGCAATATCAGGCGCGGACGAACACTTGTGGAGTTTAGGTAAGTCACGGTGACATCAAGGTTTGATACACACAAACCATGAAGTGACAAACTGCTGCCATAACAAAAATTCCCTGTTTCTTTGTGTGTGTGTGTGTGTGTGTGTGTGTGTGTGTGTGTGTGTGTGTGTGTGTGTGTTTGTTTGTTTACGCAGTTCACCAAATATCGCTAAAAAGTTTCATGCCGGACACCTCCGCTCAACTATAATTGGTGAGGGTTCTGCCAACACAAGCTTCACTTTGTTTATGGGTTTTAAATACACAGATGATTTTTTTTCAATCTTGTGCAGATGAGTATCTCAATCCTACTAGTAGAGGTCATTATTGTCTATGACATGTTTAGGGAACTTCATTATTGTCTATGACATGTTTAGGGAACTTCATTTCCAACCTGAAAGAAGCCTTGGGGAATGATGTCATCAGAGTCAATTATTTGGGGGATTGGGGAATGCAGTTTGGTGAGTCTGATTAACTGAATCAATACTATTTTATAATCGGGTTAAAAAGGTTTGTTTGCCATTACCTATATTTTTGCTCGCAAAAATATTTATTTGCAAATGATACATAATTCTCTTTGAATTCTAGGTCTGCTGGGAGTTGGATTTCAGCGCTTTGGATCCCAGGAGAAACTGAAAGAAAATGCCCTCCAGCATTTATTTGATGTAAGTCTATGTTAATCGTTGTTAGGAAGCAAACAGACAGATCGATAGATAGTTAGGTGCTTGTGCTTGCTGTTCAAATCATATGTATTAAATTGAGCAAAAGCTAACTTGGAAAACAGGATCTATACCTGTATGCCCAAAGTTCCAATTTACTACAACGCGACAGCATGGCTTTTGAATAAAATGATTCTGTGATGACCTTTGACAGCCATTTATGGCATGTGGGTCAACTGGTTCATTTGAGTTCATCTACCGCTATATTTTTTTCTCAACCATTGTAGGTCTATGTCCAGGTGAACAAGGAGGCAGAGGGCGATGAAGGTGTCCAAGAGGCCGCGAGAGTTTTTTTCAGAAAGCTGGAAGAAGGGGATGACCACGCCCTGTTGCTATGGAAACAGTTCAGAGAGATAACTGTGGAGGAATACAAGCGTGTTTACAAGGTGTGCAAGTTGTCGCCAAGAAAGGCAGTTTTGAAAGCCATTTGATGGTTGTCCGGCACAGGAGGAACTGTAGTGGCATCTCTCTGACGGTTACATTTTGAAAATCTTGTCGTGTAAAACGTGCAGTCATAATAGACACAATATTTGAGTTTCTGTTTGTCTAAATGGCCTTCGGTCATCCATTTCCCAAACTCGCTAGTCCGGTTCAACTTCAGCACAGAGCCGTTCGCAGCAGTCTACAGTACGATCACATACATTATTTCATTTTAATACCAATGTCATTGTTTTCCCAGTTGATATTTATGATTGGGACAATTTGTGACAATCCAGATATTTTCATCAAAATCCAGCTGCCAGTACCATAAGCAACTTTGAGAAATCATGTAGATACTACTTGTATATACTTTAGTATACTGTGACCAATAAAAGAAAGCAGACTTTTTATTCGGGTGCTGTCAGGTTGCTTATATCTTCGAATTTCAAATATATAAGCAATGAGTCGGAAGGTCAAAACCAACTGCTGTGTTGTTCTAACGTCAGTTTGCTTTAAATGTTAAATGGTACTGTGTTGTCATGTTCTGTGTGTGCCGGTCAGCGTTTAGGTGTTCACTTTGACCTTTACTCCGGAGAGTCTTTTCACCAGAGACAGACGCAGCATGTGCTACAGAAGCTGCGGGAACAGGACCTACTGAAAACGACAGAGTACGTCACAGAAACACCGATTTGTAGTTAGCCATGCACATCCTGCAGTTCAGTTCTTTTGTTGAAGGATTAGCTATTGGAATGCGTAGTATGTGGAATGATGCGGAAGAACTGGGCGAAATTACAATTGCCGGTTGATGTCACACGGCCCATCAATAATGTGTGCTTTGTGACAAACCGTTATGACTCAAGATCCTTAGGACTCAAGATTATTACCATGGGTTTATACACTTACATGGGCAGGGGTTGGCCTAGCGGGTAAGGAAACGGACCCGTAATCAGAAGGTTGCCGGTTCGAGTCCCGAACCACCAAGCTGCCACTGAACACCGTCCCCTACACACTGCTCCGCCTGTCATGATAAGATGAGACGATAAGTTACATTCCCACCAAAACTAAAGGAAAGTGTGATCAGGAAATATCAGACTTTGTGTACATTGTTTTTTTTGTGTAATTCTGTTATGGCCACAATATATGTTTCATTCGTTACAGAAAGGGGACAGGTGTAGTGGACCTCTCCCCCGCTGGAGACATGTCCTCTTACTCCACCGTTCTGCGCAGTGATGGGACCTCTCTTTACATTACAAGGTAAACAAGCGGGAGCCTGGAAGTAATTACTGTGTGAGCGTTACGTTTAGGTTGCCCGTTTGTTTCCACGTAATCTTGTTTTTTGTTGCATGCCCTTTATATATTGCACAATTTTGTGGAAATCATCATTGTTTCAACTTCACAAGAATGACAACCATCAACCTTTGTTTCAGAGACATTGCAGCAGCTATTGATCGAAAAGAAAAAAATAATTTTGATGAGATGATATATGTGGTAAGAGTCAATTTCCCTTATTTTGTCTACGGGCAGTGATGTATGTTAAGGTGTTCAGTTAATAATACAATATTTATTAATTATTAAGCATACTTTGTGAATAAAATCTGAAGGTAAAAGGTGTTTGTAATGTTTTTTTTTTTTTTGAACTGCTGTTTGTAAAACAGGTAGCATCATTTGCTCTCCTCGTCTTTTTAGACAGATAAAAGTCAAGCCCTTCATTTCAAGCAACTGTTTCAGATCCTTAAGGCCATGAAGTGTCCCTGGGCAGACAGGTATTTGCCCCCATAATATACTTTTAATAACTTTATTACTAAGGCATGTGTTTCACACATAGAGAGCGGATTTACTTGACTTCTCACATCTAGTATCGGGCTTGTCTCTAGATCTCACTGTTAAAGGTAAAGGTACGGCATTAAACATGCTGAACAGGATATGCTGATGTCATTTGTGTGACTACGTTGACATGGACACTGTTGCCAGATTGGCCCGTTAAAAAAAAAAAAAAAAAAAAATCTATAAAAGACTTCGACACTCCTATCACATCCGCGTCGCTGGAATAAGCTTGTTTCTCTTGTACATTTACACATAAAGTGGACAAGGATAGTAGAAGGTGGCCATTGTATGAGTTTCATTGTGTGCTCCAGCTGTCGTCACGTGCCCTTCGGCCTGGTCCAGGGCATGAGCACCCGGCATGGAGAGGTGGTCTTCCTGGAGGACATTCTTGATGAGGCACGGAACCGCATGCTGAGAAACATGTCCCATTCCCGGAGTAAGACCGTAGCAGAATCTGTGTAATCTTGTCTTCCGCACAAAACTTGGCAGAAGATGTGCGAATAAGATTATTATTATGATCCAAAAGTGTATTGCAGTTCCGCTTGTTAGTATAATCAACAATTATTAAATGTTGCCCATAGCTACCAAAGACTTGGAGAACCCTGAATATACTGCCGAGAAAGTGGGAGTGAGTGCTCTCATAATACAGGTATGTGGTGTTGTTTTTTTTTTTAATTTTGATAGATCCGTTGTACTCAGAACCAGTTCCTCTGTTTGTCTTGCCACAAGTGATGATGGATGGTGTGTTCTTTTGGGGAGGATTCACAGCTGACATCCCTTCCGTGACTATTTACCTTTCAGGACTTCAAGGGCCCCATCACCTCCGATTATAAATTTGACTGGAAACGGGTGCTACAAGCCCAGGGGGACACAGGAGTTTTCCTGCAGTACACACATGCCCGATTATGCAGGTGGGACCCGCCAGTGAGCACCTAGCCTGTTCTCCCTCCTACTGCCCGGCAGACGGTTCCGCAGCATCAGAACTGTACCTGCCAGACACTCCCACAAGCAGTCAATGCACCGCCATCACCAGAACACCGTTAAACTCGACAACAATACACGTCCCGCCTTATGCACCTGATAACACACTGACCACTTTGCACATCTCTGCTCTTTTTGCACATTCCTGCACATTTTGCACATGTTTGTCTTGTCTTGTGTGTGTCCTGTTTGAAATATCCAACATATCCACTTACTAGCATCCTACATGATGTCCAGTTATGTCCTGTCAGCCTGATCATTGTACAGAAAAGTTTTACTTTTCTCCTATAGAGATGACCTGTATAGTTTGTTTAGTGTGTATATACATACACATTTTGTGTGAAACATTATTTCAATACACTGTATACTGTGAAGAATCTTGAACTAGCTTAGCCTAGTCATGCTAACTCTGCTAATGTGCTCACTGCTGAAGGGGTTGACATAATCCACAAATTCACGCCATTGTTCCCAGCTTTCTTCGTAAATAATTTGTTGCTGCAAAGTTCCCCGGTAAAGTAGCACAGTTCGCACAGTGACTGTGAAATTTCAAGTGCCATCCTCCTCCCGTCAGCTTACTGCGGATGCATGGTGACTCGGCATCTGAGGCGGAATTCGACCCAGCACTTCTCCAGGAGGACCGAAGTATTTTCATACTGCAGCATCTCCTGAGGTAAGAAACAAGTCTACTTCCTCCATATTTTTTCTCAGAAATAAATGTACATTTTTAACAGCTTCTCCGTTTGTACCTCATGTATGCATGCGCCTCATTTGCATGTTGGTTGTTGAGCTGAAGGTTTCACAAATATTATCCTTAATATTATACCCAAATATTATCCTTATCCCTTTAAACTTATTTTGACGTCTCAAATAATGATGAAACCTGTAAATTTTATAGAAATATATAAAAACGTAAAATCGACAGGAATTTTTGAACACACGTTCATAACAGTTTGAGTTCTCTGTTGAACACCTCAACAACAGATTCATCAACGGTAGGGATTGTTTTAGGTGAAGTTTTCACAAATACAGCTTCAGCCCCTCAACTGATCGGGGGGAATGCAATGGGAATTCTGTGCCACCATTTACACGACACGGGGAAATGCTTTCTGTAATGGTAAATAAAGCTCTTGGCCTTTGAAAATCTGAAAATATTTTGTAGTCCGGTCCAAAAGATGTTACAGACAAGGCCAGCTATTCATGAATATGATTTATATGCTACTTGCTGGTCCTGCGTGCGCACACAGGTACGATGAGGTTCTCTATCGGTGCACGCAAGAGCTGCAGCCCAGGCATCTGGTCAATTTCCTTATGACATTGAGGTAAGGACAACAATTGCTTCCCTTTTTTTCCTACCCCTTTCAAAAAATGGTTGATGAACTAAGACCAATGCCGCATGCCTGTGGTATAATTTCGGATCCGTATGCATGGCATTTGCTATGGCTTATTTTTTTTTAGCTCTTAACGTTAACATTATTTCAGAGAAAAAATCTATTTAAACACTTTTTTTTTTTCCCTTCTACTTTAGCCACTTCGTGGCTTCTGCACACAAGAACCTGGCAGTGAAGGGAAGCCCACCAGCCCTGGCCCAGGTAGGGTCACTGTAAATGTCTCATATTTACAGCATGCTGATGTTTTCTGGCCAAAAATGACAACTATGTTAATTTCAGTCATTTCAAGATAATAGCTGTTGAATTCAAGATAGCAAGCCAGGATAGGTGAAAAGTCTGACATTGCTGCTACTAATCGGTTCCCTTTCTCGTTTGTGCTGAACAGGCTAGGCTGAGACTGTTTGCCGGCGCTTGCAGTGTGCTGGCCAATGGGATGACCATTTTGGGCATAACACCCACTGAAAAAATGTGAAAGATCTATTAATAAAACCAACTGTGGAAAAAATGGAAAGCCACGTGGCACCATTCTTAATTACGTCTGTTCTTTTTTTGTTCAGAAATTCACAACGTAGTTAAGCCAAAAAAAGCCTCACTTTAAAATATTCTCTTTACTTTGAACAGCATCATTGGGAGATACATTTGACCTGACCACTTCAAGTAATTATGAAGCCTGTAAATGTAATATTAAAGAAATAAGTCAACAGGAAAAGCTGGATTTATTAATAGCTACACTCCTCTTATGTAATAACTCAAAGGAGGATGTCCTTCGCTCTCATAAAAGGATGAGTTCCCTTTGATGAGAAACTAAATACTTTTCACCCCACCCTTCATTCCTCTCATTCCCATCACTGACGATGAACAACTGATGGTTTAGCTCACTTAAACTGTCAAAACACCACTTTACACACAGAATATTTTACTCCTGGGGCGTGTTCAGAGCAATCTTTACATTGCAACTTGCCACCTCTACTGCAAATATCAAGAATATCTGTACAACTTGTATGCAGTCAGTTGCATTGAAGTAGCCTGACACTCAACCACAGAGTTGTCCCTGCGTACAACTTAACACACAGCACACACACAGCACGTATGGGTGGTAAGTAGCCTAGTGGGTAAGACACTCGCCTGTGAACCAGAAGACCCAGGTTCAAATCCCACTTACTGCCATTGTGTCCCTGAGCAAGACACTTAACCTTAAGTTGCTCCAGGGAGGCTGTCCCTGTAACTACTGATTGTAAGTCGCTCTGGATAAGGGCGTCTGATAAATGCTGTAAATGTAAAATGTAAGCATGTAACACATTCAACTGTTCATCCACTGTTTATCGATTTTCATTCTTTACAGTGCACATTATTAATGTTAGTATGACAGACAACAATGCATATTGTTTAAAGCACCTTGACTTCATTTGTGTCAGACCTACTGTATATGAAGAGATTCAGCTGGATGTTGTCTGGCTGTTTATCATATACAAGAAAGTATATGCTAAGGACCAAAAAAAAAAAAAAAAAGGCTAAAATTCAGTCTCTGGATTTGGCAGGAATACTCACACAATGCTGACAATATAGGGGCACAGGGGACAGAGAGGACTACACTACTGAACGTTGGAAACTTCTATCTTACATTTCTGCTCTTTAGAGGCCTTGGTGAGAGTGTTGGCCATAATTCTCCTCACAGCGGAACATGGGTAAGAACAACAAAAGATACTAGGTCCTCAACACTTTAAGAATCCATTCTCCAGTTCAACAGAAACCCCCCCACAAATATCCATTTGGCCATCTTCTTTACTTCTGTGGTCACAACATGATGATCTGTCACAACGCTACAGGCCGTTGTCACATTGAGTCATGGTGAGCCAGCGTGCCCTCAGTCCCACAGGTTCCTACTCTGTTGGTTACACACCAATCAGTTTCAACTTGACGTCCTTGTCTGGGTCTGTTTTTGTGATCCTAGTGGTATCTTGTTTTGGGAGGCCGTAGAGATAGATGGAAACACAGACCAGCAGGGCTCCGGAGGCAAAGGTTACAGCTGCAATGAGGAAGGAGAACGTTTGCAGTCTCACCCATTCAGTTGTTTCTGTGCTGTCCATATGGTAAACTACTAATAAACAAAACCACTGTAAAAACAGTAAATCATTAACTTACTTATTTGAAGTCCAAACATAGTGACTGAAGCAATTGTGGACAGCACAATGGCAGCGGCTGCTGAAAAGCCTTTCATGATGTTGTCTGTGTACTTCACCACGACGGACGTGTACAGACCCCCAACGCTGGCCAGTACTAGAGGGAAGCAAGACCAACAGGCAATAGGCGGCATTATTTCACCCATTTGTTATTTCAGACTACATACACTGTGGTTCTCAATGAATGTAGTCCACTCGTTTTTGATCAGATTACATTCCGTAGAATCTAATACTGAAGCCTTGTTAGTATTCTGCAGATTAATAATCAGATTTATGAGAAGAATGTTCTGTACATTTCAAGGCAGTTGCAGATAAATCTTAAAACAGAGAGAACTCTAAAAGAACCTACTAGGTCAGATATGTTGCCAGATCATTTATAACTTATGAACAGTAAATGCAATTTTTTTGTAATAATGCAGGGTGTTCATTTTAAAAATGGAGAGCTGTGAATAAGTGTTTTTTTTGTACTGGAATATGACTTTCAGCGTCAACTCTTTAAGTGAGACATTTATTAAATGTTGAGATTGAAAATCTCTCAAAGCTAAGGTCACATGGTACAAGGCCAGAGATCACAGCTAGCAAAGAGTAAAGGCAACAGGGCACTTCATCTTATGCACCCACATAAACGTTCTAGATTTAGACTATTAACTATATAATTCCCTCTTTGGAATTATTAATATATGTTGTGATAATTAAAAGCTGCTATCTAAACCTGCAAAAAAAAAAACTGTATTTAGCCCAGCTGAATATTTATTTAAGGCAAACTTGACTCACAGACTACGAAGCACACCCAAGGTGTGTAACCAAAGAAGAACCCCTTCTCCATGACCTGGACACCATCCGTCAAGTAGACCCCACACAGTGTGACAGCGATGCCGGACAGGTACATCTGGATGTTCCTCACCCATAAGGAAGTGTCTGAGCTCTTCAACACTTTCTCGAAATAAACACCTATTCCACAGCAGGGACACACACACACACACACACACACACACACACACATCACAAAAAGGGCTTCAAGCCTCATGTATGCTAGTGTAAGGTCAAAGGCATTCTCAGGATTTACACAAGCTTGAATGATGTTTGCTCATGCGATATATTGATGGGCAAGGGTTTAAATAATCCTCTGACATTAAACATTGTGTTATGGGTGACAAATAATTACACACACAAAAAAAAACAAAAAAAAACATATCTACCAAACGGTTCTTTCTTGCTATATCTATTTATGTAAATCCTGAGGACACCTTTGACACCTACGCTAGCGAACAAATTCTATGAGCACCAATATCTCCTGGTGGGTCCTTCTATTCTTCTGCCACTGTAACACTGGCATATCACAGATTGAAAAAAAAAGACACAGTTAACAGTGCAAATGTTGTATAATCAATCAGACTTCAAAAATACCTGCAAATCCAGAGCACAGGACTGCCACAGCGATTGCTGCAAAACCCATCATTGGACTCTGCTCAACCTGAGAAGACATGGATTCAACATAAAAATACAATTCTACAATATTAAGAGATACTGTGCCATTCCACTCATTTTATTATACAGCATTATACACTTTTTATTGCTTTGTCGCTTTTTTGGATGAATATTTCCCTGTCTTCACATATTTATCTTAAGAGGACATTTTAAATGGACTCGATATGCAACCAGTCATTAAAAGGCAACGCTACAGACCTGAACTTTGGTTGACTCGGCCGGGGTCCACTGCACCAGCGTGACTCCCCCGCACAGCATGAAGACGGAGAGCCACTGGAGCCTACTGAGCGAGCGGTTCAGCATCAGCACCGTACACAGGGCCGTGCACGGGATCTTCAGCTGATACGTCACCTGGAGAGATAAGCCAAGCCGGCAATAATTCAGATGCCAGCACTGGCTTAAAGTAGCGGTGCAATGATGAACTCAAGGAGGAAGTCTTGGGCCATTGATGACGATGCCTTACCTGATAAACCGCAGCGTCTAGATTGCTTAAGGCAATAAAGGCCATGTTGTTCTGAATGGCGTACACCAAGGACGGCACGCTGAGCTTCAGAAGCTCCTTTGGACTATGAAAGATGTGTTCGTCCACAGAGGCCTTCAATTTACCAAGGCTTCCAGTTTCTCTGCACAGAGAAGTCTACGTTATTCATTGTGATATAAAAAAAAGAACTTGGTTCGTGGATTTTTTTTTCCTCTCTCAATACCCACAAAACCATCTTACCTGGCCAGCATGCCCACACTCAAAAACAACTTAATCACTTCGGCCAGGCACACCGCTGTCGTGGAGAAGTAGAGGTCAGCGGACACGGTCCTCGTGAAGCGGAGGGCCACGGTGTATGCAGCGGCCACCATGGTCATCACCACCAGGCAGTACAGCTTGAACAGCAAGCCGACGCTCTCTGGGAACGAAATGGGTTTATAGCTCACCATTCTCAGCAAAATTGTATTATTGCCGTCAGTCCACGAATGCACATTTAACTAATTGCATTTGTTTTAAATTGTATCTGTGCAGTTTTAGAATACTTCTAAATTACAGATATTTTTGGTTAATATAATTTTATTAACACCTGATAGTTTAAAAAATAGAAGATGTTCCTATCACTGTAAATAATGTACAAACCACTTACACCGATAGGGAGTACAATTGATTATTTAAATTAGTTACATTTGCAATAATTTAAAAACATATATTATCTATATATATTTATGTTTAATCTTGTTCAGGATAGAATGTCTTACCGTTAGCCATGGCTGGGCGCGCTCGGGAACAGTCTGTCCTGTTTGAAGTAATTAAGAGCTATCTCATTACGAATACGACATACGTCGACATAGCGAGCCGTCCGAGTCTGTGACAACTGCGAGCGGCCCCTGTCACCGCGAAAGAAAAAGTGCAGAATGCGTCGCTGGGCGCCTAATCACGCAGCGACCAGAAAGGCACAACGCAAACACGCGACGCCGCGGTTTTTACTTCCTGGTTACAGAGCTGGAAACGGGGCGTCAACTTGTCATAATAAAAGTCCGTGTGGGGCAGCGCTACAAAACCTGAATTAAAATAAAATGTCGGTAATATCGATGGCTTTATTACATCTGATCTCCCAAGACTCTCGGTTAACGTATTCTGTGTAGTGTCGTTTCTCCGTTAGAGTTGAACTGCCTTTCCTCTGCAGTGTTTGGGAACATTTGAGATTAGACATAATGTTGTGTCTCTCCTTTGCTACAAGAATACTAAGGGTGCATCACCATGTGAGGCATTTAATGTGTGACCTTCGATTACGATGTTGGCTCGTTGTCTGGAGACCGACCTGCACTATTATCATCTTATTTTTAATGTAAAAACAGAAAACTTGATGAACCATTTCAACATCTATGCATCAGATATATTTTGTGTATTTAAATAGTCTGGTAAATCTGGTTCACAATGACTTGTTGGTGAGTATGTTTTGTTCTGTGTCAAACAAACATTATATCCTACAGAAAAAAAATTGTTGCCCATAACGAATCCAAAAAGACCTCGTTACCATCGGGGGAGTCTATCATGAAAGATCACTTTTATTTTGATATTGAACAGAAGTGAGAGCTTTTAGCATCCATGGGGTTTAAATGCAATAGCTGATAATAACCCCACAAACTTTTGTGAAATAAAAATATATTTTATTACAGAAAAACACATTCACAAACAATCATTCATCAACTGGTCTTGTCAAATCGATTCTGATCATTTTTGTAGGTCCTGGTTTCCCACGAAGACCCGCAAGGTAGATCAGGGGGTTTGGTACATTGCTGCTGCTGTCCTTTTTTGTCTGACATGCAGCGTCTTTCGGAAGGTAAGTCTGGGTCGCATTGTCCCTTCTCATGTGGCTGAGGTTGGTCTGTGCTGAGCGGGTCACTTTTTTGCGCAGGTTGGCCTGTACGGAAAATCAGAGATATTAAAGCTTAACTGAAGATGCAGACTTCATGTAGTCTTAACTATCATATTGAAATGCACAAACCATCTGGATGGCTTTCCGTCTGAGCTCCCACTCGTTCCATTCATAGGATTTAACAATGTTGCTCTCCACAAGGTGGGTGTCAGTTTGTGTGCCGGCATCACACGGTTTCACCAGGTGCTCCTCTCCAGACTGCATCTAAGACAAAGAAGCACATATTAGTCAGAAAATGCTCGTTTTATCTTATGTAATATTACATATTAAAAGTGGCATTCCGACAATAATTTAATTACCGCTGAGTAATGGACAGAGTTGTCAAGTAATGAAGTATAAATGCATCGTTACCTTGCTTAAGTAGAAATTTTGTAAATTCTTTAGTAATTTCTTAAGTAGAAATTTCTTAAGTAGAAATTTTGGTTATCTATACTTTACCATCTATAATTTATCTATACTTTAATTCTTTTTCAGATGACTTTTTACTTCTTTTTACTTTCTACTCCTTACTTCTTTTTTTAATGCCTCGTTACTCCTATAAAAAAAAAAAAAACAGGTAAATCGTGCCATCAGGATAGAGTGAGTTTCATGGTGGTTGGATGAGAAGTATAAGCATACACCTTTCCAACACTTTATTGGTCATTCTATCGCACCTGCACCTGGCGTCACGCTCCATCAAGGACGTAACAAACGTGGCGTGACTCCCATCTCACATCTCCCGAAATGTCTCAGCCAGGCACAACCGAGCAGTTTGGTATCCAGGAAGACCAGACAACATCCCTGGCCGTACCTTGAAGAATTTTTCGAATTAGTTGGACACGAAAACAACTCCTTTCGAACGCACTGCAAGCTGTGCGCACCGAAGTACCACAAGCTTCAAGCATGATATTTAATACAGCACAAGTCCTAGATAGTATGAGCTTGTGGTTTGAGAAAAATAATATGAATCTCAATCTGTGCATTAATTTCCTCCACAGAAGAAACACCCCACTCGTCTACAGAGGTACACACACCTTACTTCAGCAGCCCTCAAAAGGAAGTCATCCACTGAATGTTCATTAACCCCACTCATCAAACAAGTCAAGCTGTGGGAGTCTCGAAGGTTGTCCCAGGTAACTGTGGATACAGCAGTCCTCAAATTCATTGTCCAAGGCTTGCACCCACCACACATTGTTCAGCAACAGGGCTTCATTGATCTTGTGCAACATCTGCAACCAAATACAAATGTCATGACACGTAATACTGTTGTGAACAAAGTCACAAAGGCCTCTGTTGAAATGGAAATAAAACTGAAAGCTGCCCTTAAAGAGACTGAGTTCATAGCAACTACAACAGACTGCTGGACGCCACACCGTCGCAGTTTCATTGGTGTCACTGCGCACTGGTTTAACCCCCAGACCATGCAGAGATCTTGTGCTGCCCTGGCATGCAAGCGACTTAAAGGGACACATACCTTTTCTGCCCCGGCGTGTGTCTTGAATGACATTCACACAGAATTCAATATCAGAGAGAAGATCATTCGCACAACAACTGACAATGGATCAAACTACCTGAAAGCCTTCAGAGTTTATGGACAGATTGACGAGAAAAACAATCCTGAACCTGTAGGAGAGGGTGTGATGGAGAAGAGAACGATGGTGGCCAAAATGATGACTATGATGAAGAAGAGGAAAGCATTGAGGGTGTTGAATTTGTTGATGCCGGAGCCCTTTTGGACGAAGTTGACTACTTGGAATACCAGCTTCCCAAGCACCATCGCTGTGCCTGCCACTTTCTCAATTTAGTGTCCACAGTTGAAGCTTCAAAAGCAGAGGTCAACCAACAGTACAAGCATTTGTCAAGGTCCACATTTGGCAAATGCTTTAGCCTGTGGAACAAAAGTTCAAGATCAACCAGTGCGTCTGAAGTAATAGAAGATCACTGCAAACTCCAACTTGTTAGGCCTGTTGTTACAAGGTGGAATTCTCAGCTGTATAGAATAGTGAGAATAACAAGAGAAAAAGGTGAAGGATCTAGATAGTAAGTGTTTGCTTTTCTGCCTTTCAGTTAGTGGTCATTAACAATAAATTGTCAGTTTTATACCTCAAATTCTGTAGAAGTATGCACGGATTCAAGATGGCGCCGGTGAGGTCGGCTGTCGTCGCGAATGCTCCGATTCCGTTTAGTTTGTTTTTGTCTTTTAAACTTATTTTCAACGACCCTTTCACCGGCAAATCCCCCACCATTGAGCGCATTAAGTACAGTAGAGACACTCTTGTTTCTATTACATTTACATTTTATTAGTACATTCTATTAGTATACAATGCACTTACAATTCAAAGATTTTAACTGCTCCGGATCCCAGCTGGCCAAGTGAGATTCTGAGGGATCAAAGGAGGGCGCGACGCCAAGCTGCGGCCCCGGGGGAAACGAGCCGGCGTCAGGAACAGGCTGAGAGCCCATGCACACCGCACACCTCTGCCTAGCATCCTGCTCGCCAACGTCCAGTCACTGGAGAACAAGCTCGATGACCTCAGGGCCAGGGTAAAGTTCCAGAGAGACATCCGGGACTGCAACCTCCTCTGCTTCACCGAGACATGGCTGAACCCAGCGGTGCCGGACCACGCCATCCAGCCGGCCGAGTTCTTCTCGGTCCACCGCATGGACAGGACACGGGACTCGGGGAAGACACGGGGAGGCGGTGTGTGCTTGATGGTAAACAACAGCTGGTGCGACAGCGCGAGCGCTGTTCCTTTCACTTGCTCCTGCACACCCAACCTGGAACTATTGTCCATCAAATGTCGTCCCTTTTACCTTCCTCTGGAGTTCACATCAGTCATCATCAGCACCACTTACATCCCACCGAAAGCGGACACGGACACTGCCTGATGCGAGCTGCATGCGGCGCTCACACACCGGGATGCTGCGCCTATTGTGGCAGGGGATTTTAATAATGCCAGCCTCAAACGCGCAGTGCCAAACTTCCACCAGCATGTCACCTGCCCCACCAGGAGCGAAAGGACATTGGACCACAGCTATGGATGGTTGCAGGGCACAATCTCGTCCACCGTTTGGTAAATCCGACCACTCCGCCATCTTCCTCGTGCCTAAATACAAAGGCTCAAACGGGAAGTTCTGGTTCAGAAGGAGGTGGCACGCTGACGGACCAGTCGGTGGCTGCTCTTCAGGACGCACTGGATGATGCAGACTGGAACATGTTTTGTAACAGTTCCGGAAGAATCAGCGACTATACGGAAGTGGCTGTGAGTTTCATTGGGAAACTAATGGACGATACCGTTGAGAATACGATTGTCAGAACGTTTCCCAATCAGAAGCCGTGGGTGGATAAAACCATCCATGACGCTCTGAAATCTTGCACCGTAACCTATAACGCGGGGCTCGCTTCCGGGGACATGGGACACTATAAGGCTGCGTCATACAACGTCGGGAAAGCGGTGAAAGAAGGCGAAGCAGCGCTATGGGAAGAAACTGGAGTCACAACTCGAACAGAGTGACTCTAGGAGCCTGTGGCGGGGACTAAGGACAATAACGGACTATAAAGCACCAACATCTGGTACGACGAACGCGGATGTGTCTCTGGCAGACGAGCTAAATACGTTCTATGCTCGCTTCGAGGCTGCAGCTAAAGACGCTAGCAATGCTACGGCTAGCGGCTCCAACAGCTGCAGACGGGAGGACACTGCCAGCACCGAGAACCGTTCGTCATCACCGAGCATGATGTGAGGAGAGCCTTCAAGAGAGTGAACACCAGGAAGGCAGCAGGACCAGACGGCATCTTGGGGAGAATCCTCAGAGCCTGTGCGGACCAGCTAGCACCTGTGTTCACAGAGATATTCAACCTCTCTCTATCTCAATCGGTGATCCCCACATGCTTCAAGGAGTCCATCATTGTTCCGGTCCCAAAGAAACCCCATCCTGCCTCCCTCAATGACCACCGCCCTGTAGCCTTAACCTCTGTAGTGATGTAGATCTTTGAACGGCTGGTCAAAGACTTCATCATTTCTTCATTACCAGACACATTCGACCCACTACATTTTGCTTACCTTCCAAACCGATGCACGGACGACGCCATATCACATCTCCTCCACACAGCACTCACCCACCTGCACACTCGGAAGGGGAATTATGTTAAAATGCTTTTCATTGCTATAGTTCAGCATTTAACATGATAATCCCTTCCAAGCTGGAGCACCTGTGACTGGGACTCATCTCTCTGTCAGTGGATCTCCAATTTACAAACTGGGAGACCACAGGCAGTAAGGATGGGCGGACATGTCTCAGCCACCATCACTCTCAGCACTGGACACCACCCCCAGGAGATTGGAAATCTGGAGAACTGGTGCCAGAGGAACAATCTCCATCTGAACGTCAGCAAGACAAAGGAGTTAATAGTGGACTTTAGTACCAATCAGGAGAGGTACAATCAGACCCCTGTCATAAACAGGAACCCAGAGGAGAGAGTGGACAGCTACAACACAGAGGGAATGAAGAGGAGCTTCTTCCCGCAGGCTATTCGAGCTCTCAACAATCACAACACTTCACTTCCACTTTCAATCACTCTGGACTCAATCCTCCCCAGAATTTTTGCACAAACTCTTTACTGAGCCAATTTGAATTGAGAGGTTTTGCTGAGGGGAGTTGTTGTCCGGAAAGATCAGAATCTCAGTTTTGGATAAGTTCAATTGAAGGTGTCGCTCAGACATCCATGCCGATAAGATTTTTGTTGCAAAAGTGGTATCTTCTGGTGAGAAAGACAAATAGAGCTGGGTGTCATCAACGTAGGAGTGATAGGAAAAGCCGTGTGATTGGAGGATGTGAGCGAGTGTATATTGAGAATAGAAAGGGACCAAGGACAGAGCCCTGCGGTTAACCTAGAGAGGACAGATGTCTCACCTTCCAATGATACCTTGAAGGACCTGTCTTGAATCAGAATCAGAATCGAATTTATTGGCCAAGTAAGTGGAATTTGATTCCGGTAGATGGTGTCTCTCAAGTACAATGTAGGAAAAAACAACAACAATCAACAACAACAATGTGCAAGGATGTGGTGTTATTGTACAAGTTGTGGATTTGTTTGTGATTTATAAATAACTATATCTACTTTTTATGAAATGAATAGGCACAAAAACTCCATCATTGTGCAATGATGGAGGCGATATGCAGTTTCAGCTGTTTAGGAGGGAGATGGCGAGGGGGAAGAAACTGTTCTTGTGTCGGCTGGTCCTGGTCTGCAGGCTTCTATAACGTCTGCCAGAGGGCAGCAGGTCAAAGAGCCTGTGACCAGGGTGTGAGGGGTCTGAGATGATTTTCCCTGCCCTTTTCCTAGATATGGAGAGGTAAAAGTCCTGGATGGAGGGCAGTGATCCTTTCTGCTGTCCGTACCGTCCGCTGCAGTCTGATCCTGTCCTGTTTAGTGGCAGCTCCATACCAGGCGGTGATGGAGGAGCACAGGACAGACTCAATGACCGCAGTGTAGAACTGGATCAGCAGCTCCTGTGGAAGACTGTACTTCCCCAGTTGCCTCAGGAAGTACATCCTCTGCTGGGTCTTTTTGAGGATGGAGGAGATGTTGGTCTCCCTCTTCAGGTCCTGGGAAATGGTGGTGCCCAGGAACTTAAAGGTCTCCACAATAGACACCGGGCTGTCTGATATGGTGAGGGGGAGCAATGTTGAAGGATGTCTCTTGAAGTCCATTGTCATCTCCACAGTTTTGAGCATGTTCAGCTCCAGGTTGTGTTGAGTACCAGCCGCTCAACTTCCTGGCGATATGCAGATTCATCACCATCCTGGATAAGCCCAATGAGTTTTACAGTTGAGTTCCTGGAGGTGCGGTCGTTGGTGTACAGGGAGAAGAGCACTGGGGAGAGGACACATCCTTGAGGGGCACCAGTACTGAGGGACCGTGTTCCAGATAGAGTTGAACCAATTTAGTACAGTTCCTGTAATTCCTAAATCTGAGAGTGTGGTGAGAAGAATTTCATGATTAACTGTGTCAAAAGCACTAGATAGATCAATTAAGATGATCTGCGGGCAGCTCTTGCAGCACGAAGGTCATCCACCATTGCCAGGAGGGAGGTTTCAGTCGAATGTCCTTTCCTTAAACCAGACTGAAAAGGGTCTAGTAGAGAGGGTCTAGGAGAAATGAAGAGAGTTGAGCCAGGACTGCTCTTTCAAGAATTTTTGTAAGAAAAGGAAGGTTAGAGACTGGGTGGTAGCTGACCAATACAGATGGGTTTAGTGTGGGTTTTTTGAGCAGGGGAGCAATGACAGCATGTTTGAAAGCAGTGGGAAATGTTCCTGTTGTGAGTGAAGAATTTAAGACGTGTGTCAGAGCAGATGTTATGGTAGGTTATATGGACTGAAGGAGGTGTGAGGGGATGGGATCCAGAGAGCAGAGTGAAGGAAGACAGTGTTCTGGTTTCAGAGGTAACAGCAGGATGAGGTCTGGGGTTAGGGGGTGAGAATGACAGGTGTGTTGGCTGTGGAGCAGTTGCGTGTAAGTACGAGATCTAGTTACTTTCCAGCTCTGTGCGTTGCTGGTGTGCTGAGAAGTGTGAGATTGGATGCCAAGATGAAATTTTGGCTTTGTGGCTTGAGGAGGTTGAGATTGAAGTCCCCCAGTAGGTTGTGTGGGTTGCATGTTCTGTGTGTATTGA
This sequence comes from Denticeps clupeoides, assembly GCF_900700375.1. Classification (NCBI taxonomy): domain Eukaryota; kingdom Metazoa; phylum Chordata; class Actinopteri; order Clupeiformes; family Denticipitidae; genus Denticeps; species Denticeps clupeoides. The sequence goes on along the minus strand of NC_041720.1, from coordinate 10,409,179 downwards.
ATCTATTGTTATCTGTAAACAATCCATGGGTTTTAAATGCAAAGGCCCCTCTATAGCTTATAATAACCCCACACACCTTTTTGTGAAATATAAATATATTTTAGTCTTTAAGGGAAATGCAGAAAAACACATTCACAAACAATCATTCATCAACTGGTCTTGTCAAATCGATTTTGATCATATTTGTAGGTCCTGGTTTCCCACGAAGACCCGCAAGGTAGATAAGGGGGTTTGGTACATTGCTGCTGCTGTCCTTTTTTGTCTGACATGCAGCGTCTTTCGGAAGGTAAGTCTGGGTCGCATTGTCCCTTCTCATGTGGCTGAGGTTGGTCTGTGCTGAGCGGGTCACTTTTTTGCGCAGGTTGGCCTGTACGGAGATATTAAAGCTTAACTGAAGATGCAGACTTCATGTAGTCTTAACTATCATATTGAAATGCACAAACCATCTGGATGGCTTTCCGTCTGAGCTCCCACTCGTTCCATTCATAGGATTTAACAATGTTGCTCTCCACAAGGTGGGTGTCAGTTTGTGTGCCGGCATCACTTTTTAAAAACGGTTTCACCAGGAGCCCCTCTCCAGACTGCATCTAAGGCAAAGTAGCACATATTAGTCAAATGCTAGTTTTATCTTCTGTAATATTATATATTAAAAGTGGATTTGTGCTTGTTTTCTTAGAAAGCTTACCAAAATGCATGCCCTAAGACAATGATAAATGGCAATAATTTGATTACCGCTGAATAAGGGATGACCGAAACAAAGTGTTGCTGGAGCTCAAGCAGTTGTATGAGCTCTGGTGACCTCCTAGCTCTCTCCACAATTTGTGCAATGTACTGGTCTGGCTTGGACGCAAATGCGAGGGCTGCTGCCTTGGAGCTGAAAGCGTAGTATTTCTCTTTGTGCTTCAGCACGCCTATGTTTGGATTCCCTGAGAGGGGAAATGTGTCTTTTTAAATGTATTCATCTGGCACAGACTCAGCCTGCAGTATGTCTAAATAATATTAAGGCTTAATAGCATTGCATACCATACACAAAGAGCCCATCATTCTCCACAAGAGAGTAACAACACGCGCCTTTATACTGAAGTTGAAGTTTTTCAGAGTCTGCTGGTGTTTCGGGTACGAACCATTCCTGTGACTTAAACTCAGAAGGGTCAATTTGGTCGCCTGAAAAAAAAAACAGTACAGACAAATGCATTCACAGTACAATTCAACAATATATTGTTTTCATAATGACCAAAGTGGGAACCCTATGGTCTGACATATTGGTTCAGTGTGGAAAGGAACGTCCTCTACCTGAGCACTCTCTCAATCTGTCTGTGTCGCTTTTCACCTCCATGCCCTCCAGCACTGTCTCCAAAAGAGCCTGGGGCTGCAGATGGAGTTTGGTAAGAAAGGTCCTCAGCTTAGCCACCATGTAGCTGAGGGAACTGAGCAGGACCTTCTCCTCCTGCAGACCACACCAAAGGCTGGCCAGCGCTGTGAAATGGGGCTGTCAAAAAACAGAACTGAACAGTGTGTCCATCTGTGATTTCATCTTGGTCTCAATAATGTCACACATCCCTTAGGCTATAGTTTATATCTAAAGGCTGGAGCTTACATAAAACAGCCCGTTTGATTGACCCTACTATTGCATACTATTGATTTATCATTCTACTAGGGTGGTAGTAGCCTAGCGGGTTAGACACTCACCTATGAACCAAAGGTTCAAACCCAACTTACTACCATTGAGTCCCTGAGCAAAGCATTTAGCTCTGAGTTGCTTCAGTGGGGACTGAAGCAATCACTACTGATTATAAGTCGCTCTGGATCAAGTCTGATAAATGTAAATTTTAAATTAAAACGTAAATGTAACTAATATTGTCATACTAATAGTTTAGCATTCAATACCCATTAGTGGTTCATTATTTAGATATATAAAATATATCTAATTTGAATACACAACAAATGTAGATCTTGGTTTTAGCACATAACAGAAAAGTAATTATAGTGCTTGAACATCAGTGTGACAGGAATTTGTAAGTAAAATATGTCACGGGCATATAAATTGAATAATTTAAAATACCTGTCCTAGCATATTAAAGGAGCATATTTAAGTAGCGTGTCATAGTGGTCCCAGTGGGGACACAGTGGTCCCCAGTTGCCCAAGTGGTCCCTGTGAAACCTTGAGGGTTACCCAAATGAGTTGCATTTGCATTGGCCGGCACATGTTGTGTCCACGCAGAATGAGCAAAGCCATCTTGGGAAGGACACGATCACAAACGTAGCAGAAAAAATGTACAAGGTACTTACAAAAACCTGAGATATGGGCACAGATGTCCTAGTGTGCACTATGGACCTCAGCAGATTCATTCGCGTGGAGAAATTGGTCTGCTGAGACTCCACTTGTTTAGCACATGAGATAACATCAGCCTGGTAGGGTAGGCCATATTCAACCTCAAATTAGTGTATGACAACATGCAATTACTGTGCCACGTGTCATTTGAAATAAAAAAAAAAAAAAAACTCACCAGGAGCACCCTCAGGAAGGCCTCATGCTGCCGCACGTTGTAAAGCGCCTGCTTCATCAGGTCTGGGTGCACAGGGCAGCCTGCGCCGCCTGCCCCTGGCTCAGCAAGCCTCTGCACCGCGGCTGTGTACTGCCAGGCCAGGGTCCGGGTGGCATCAAGCTCCTTCTCAATTTCACCGACAGTGGCGGGTATGGCCTCGTTCAGCAGAGAGGGTACTACGAGCATAAGGTTTGTTACATAGCTATTGTTTTACATATGTTCACATACCTACACTATGGATAATTGCTCTATATTTTGCAAAAAAAAATTCTTCTACATTGTAAACAAACTATACTTTGTCATGAACGTGCCAATTATTACAATATGTTTGTGTTTATTACATTGGTTTTAAGGGTACACATTAGGTCAATAATGTAAATAATATTTCTAATACTGGTAATTATATATCTAGCATGTGGTTCTAGTTTACTTTCCCTCTACGTTCTGATATCTCACACAGGCATTGGATTTAATAAAGTGGTTAGTTCACATTCCACTTTATAATGCACTGAGCTATGTTCAGAGTAATTGTAAAGTACCTAGTGTACATGAATGCACATGAATGAATTATAAGCATCTTATAACCAACTTATGGTTAATGCGTGGTTTTAGTCACTATGCTAAGTGCTCTGCTAAGACATTAGTCGTAATAAAATCATTATTGTCTCCCTCCTAGGTCTTCAAAAAGGTATCACTTTCTCACACGGTGTGCCGTTCTCACCATCATCAATACCCTCTCCTCCCTTTCCAGAGTCTTTGTTGAAAAGACAAATGCCTGTGACAATCAAGGTCAGCTCCTTCAGTTGCTGCTCTTGATCCTTTTTGTCAAGGGACATGAAAGATCGAAGCTCAGACAGTGGGAAGACGCTCTGCAGGGCAGCTATAACACACAAGCACATTCTTCTAATTGTCCTGGAAGATGCTCAACACAAATCCTGTCTGTTGCCTGCCTTTCATTAGAATATATTAATCCTATTAATCATGATAATGAAATAGACAGACAGTGTGTGAGCTTCAGTGTGTGTTCTCACCCATGACCTCTTTGACAGTGTTGATGTCTGACGCTGATCCCAGACCAGAGCACAGCATCACATATTGCGCTATTTTCCTGTGCAGGGCCTCCATATCCGCCTGGCTTTTCACTCGCCGGTCGGTGATCTCGCGGCTTACAGAAGCCATTCTTGCCTGCAGGACCCTCTGGTGTTCCTCAGAGAACTCACCTGGTCATGTTGCCGACATACAGCAAGTGAAGTGATTGTCATTGTAATGCACAGCCAGCACAGCACGCGGTGGCACAACTAAATGTGTCCTCTGCTTTTAACCATCACCCATGGCAAGCAGTGGGCAGCCGTGACAGGCGCCCGGGGGACAGTGTGTGGGGACGGTGCTTTTGCTCAGTGGCACATTGGTGGTTTTGGGATTCGAACCGGCAACCTTCCGATCACTGGTCTGTTTCCTAGACTTTATTAAATCCAGTGTTTCATAAACTCAATAGAAAATCGATTTTCTTGGATTCGGGTAAAGTAAAAAAGAAGATTACTCTGCGTTGACAAATGTCTGAAAGTTGAGTCGTGGCAACTGGACTTCTTTCTTTAAGCATCAATCTGCGTACATTTACAGCATTTACCAGACGCTCTTATCCAGAGTGACTTACAATCAGTAGTTACAGGGACAGTCCCCCCCTGGAGCAATTTAGGGTTAATTGTCTTGCTCAGGGACACAATGGTAGTAAGTGGGATTTGAACCTGGGTCTTCTGGCTCATAGGCGAGTGTGTTACCCACTAGGCTACTACCCTCCTGTTAACACATCACCGCGCATGAACAATTGTCCTGAAATGATCCCAGGGTTTCATTATTCTCTCTGGACTCACGTCTGGACGTGTAGTTCAGGTCGAAGTAAACTTGCATTTTGATCGTGTCGAGCGCAGGACTTCCTTCGTCCACGAGCTTTTCCACACACAGCTGCAGAGCAGGGAAAAGTGTTTTATTCGTCGCGCTCCCCCCTTGTCCAAGACGTGCGCCTACCTGAGTGAGCCTCCGCGCGTCTTGCTGCGTCAGGCTGCGGCCCACGTCGAACCCGCTGCGTGGATCCAACACGACCGCCTTCACCTGACGGAAGACGAGCCGGGCAGTTGAAAGGCTGGACACGGCCACGTTCCGAGCCCGTGAACTCGACTCACCATGAAGGCCGCCAGCGTCTCGGCCACGTCCTGCCCTCGGTTTGCGCACTCGTGACCGATGTCGCGGATTATGCCTCCGACGAGACGCCGAGCGTGAGCGTGGGCCATGACGGCGGAGCTGTGGTCGCCAAAGCAACGCCAAACACCTCGCACCAGACGTTCCTACCGGGCTTATTAACTTTCCACCTTCCAACAGTAGAAACCTCCGAGTAACGTCGACGTCTACGACGAACGACAAAACAATGTTGTGTTCCGAATTAAACATCGTTACGTTGTCTTATTTAAAAAAACACGCCTTGTGTTATTGACTGGCGATGACAGCAAACACATGCACACCATTATAATGTACATACTTTATGCATATAACATATCTGTTTATTTAGAAGAGGACTGTTTATGTATGCAGGGAAAATTGACCCAAATATCTTCCAGCAATTACGGTGCCGTTCAGGTTGCCAGATCATGGGAAAGGAATCAGTAATCATGTGTAGCAAGGAACCCATTATAACCGGGATGGCTCTCGAAGGGAAATGTCATTTAGTTCTTCTGTATTTATTATGTTAAGTGACTGGTCTGCGGTTCATAGGCGAATGTGTTACCAACTAGGCTTTATAAATATATACAATTTTAAGCGATATTGTTGGCTGTGGTAGTAGCCTAGTGGGTAACACACTCGCCTATGAACCAGAAGACCCAGGTTCAAATCCCGCTTACTACCATTGTGTCCCTGAGCAAGACACTTAACCGTAAGTTGTCCAGGGGGGGACTGTCCCTGTAACTACTGATTGTAAATCGCTCTGGATAAGGGCGTCTGATAAATGCTGTAAATGTTTATGTCTCACGCGCACTTGGCAACACGGTTCGCCGCGCACTGCACCCTGCCTGGCGTGAGATGACCATTTGACCTCGAGAGGGCGCTGTTGTTCTAATCTTCTGCGTCAATTACGTGGCGCAAAATTAATATCTCATATTAATATGCACGTTTTAGCGTCTTACACAACGCCCTTCAGTTTTTTTTATATCTTAATTACATAAAAGAATAGTAATTACAAATACGCATATACAAAATATTCTTCTGTCATTAATGGGTCAAACAATAGATTTCTGATTTATTTGTAAAAATCAAATCAAAGGGAAATAGTTTTACTGTACAATAGTAGTAATTAAAGTAGTAGTAATCAAAATACATTCATTTTGTCTTTTTAAATCCCTTCATTACGTTTCTTCATTACTATGTTTAGAACGATATAAACTACATACACCGGATTTAGCATCAAATGTAGTGCAGTGTTGAGCAGATTTCAGCTACTCGTCCATATTGATTTGTAGCTCCCACATGTTCTCCATCACAGAAAGCCCATCCTCATCCTTGCCGCTCTCCTGAGATGACTGTCTGAACACCAAGCTGTTAAAAATGTCACTTTTTGAGAGTGTGGTTTGTTCACTCTCTTCTTCCGAGTCTTTCTCCAACCTTACTTTTGGTTCCAAACTAGACAGGAGGGGTATGTGCAGAACACCCGTGCAGGGGCTCCAGTTTAGCACAGTAGGCCCATTTTCTTTGGAGTCATCCATACCCTCCTCCCAGGGGTTCTCGCTGGTCTGCGCTATGTAAGAGTTCACTCCACTTGCAGGCAGGTGACAGTCTTCCCGATGAACCTCCCCGTAATCCACATCCAAGTCTTTACTAGACGGCCACCTTTCATTCAGCTGGAATAACTTTTCCCCCACAGCACCAAAAGGAACTCCCGGAGTGTCTGAGGGCTGCCGGCTGCCGGCAGAGTCCTCTGCCAAGGGCCCGTCTACTGGTGCGGGTCGTGCTTGCGTTAGTAAAGGCGCCCTCTCTATCGTGCCTGCATTGCCGGGTTCGTTTTGGGCGGCGTACGGAACTGGCTGCACGTTCTCCTCCACTTTGTGCACCAGTGCGGGCCCTGTGCCGTACTTAGTTTCTCCTGTGGTCTGACTGATCATGTTGATGTTGAGGTTGATCGTGGTCAAAGGTTTTTCCGGTATGAATGTCGGAAGTGAGAACCCATGCTTCGACAACATCTGCCAAACGAAAACAGGAATGGGATTCATTCAGACACAGAGGATCACCCCAAAAATTCATTCATTCATCATGACAGTACAGATTCTAAGATCATTGTTATTACGATAGGTATGATAAAACACTTTCCTGCTTCTCGACCACAAAAGGTCCTAATATTGGAGCAGATATTTGTTTTTAATGGCAGGAACACATTGCTGTGGACAACCCGGTAAGACGGGGGTGAATGTGCCCTAGTCTCATTTTTGGCATGCTTGACACTGTAAAATTACAGCCTACAGCTGCACTCTGAGTGGATGTCTTACCGTACTGGCAGGAAGTCTCTCTTTATTGCCCCATACGTACTGGTACACAGCGTAACCAACCAGGACTATCGCACCCAAGGACACAGCAGAGGGCAGAAATCCCCCCAGAACCGTGGTGAGTGTCTGTTGTTTAAATGGATCTAGGTAGGCGTGGGAGAGATTGGGAAAATAACAGCGTGAGGCAGCTGATAATACAGAAGCTGCTCCAAACACAACAACCACAGTCGGCTTATTCATTTACAGGGAACAGGAAGAAGAAAACTTCCTTTTTCAGAGCAGTGGGAAAATACCTATGTTCTCCGGTCAAAGTAAAGCTTGCGTAACTTGATACAAACCTGTCAGCTTCTGTCACAGCACTGAAAAGTACAGAGTGTGTGGAGAGTAGTGGTGCAAGAGGCTTACCTGCATGCATTGCTACACATTGCCTTTCAGATGTGAGGTGTTTTATCGGAAGCCAGTATAAATTGACCCCAGCCGAAAGGCAGTACTGCGTCTCATAGTTCAGGGGTCCAAGTTTGTAAGAAGTGTTTGTCACATAGATGTTCTGAGACACAAAACAATTCTTTTTTAAATAAAATGTATGATTTAATATATAGCATATAACATATAAAGATGTCGCGATGCCACCATTGGTGGCGGGTTAAAATTCAACCGCGACCTCAAAAAAGTGCACTGAAAATGTTGTGTTGTCTTCTCTCCCTAGTTCAAGAAACTATTTAAACAAATTTCAGCTCAGGGTTGCCAGATTTTGGGGCAGTGGTGGCCTAGCAGTTAAGGAAGCAGCTTCGCAATCAGAAGGTTGCCGGTTCAAATCCCGATCCGCCAAGGTACCACTGAGCAAAGCACCGTCCCCACACACTGCTCCCCGGGCGTCTGTCATGGCTTCCCACTGCTCACCATGGGTAAATGCAGAAGACACACTTCACTGTGTGCACCGTGTGCTGAGCTGCTGTGTATCACAATGACAATCACTTCACTTTGACACTTCACTTTGCATGTATGTAGTCAATGTGACAATGTTGTACAAAATTACTGACTGACTAGATCTACTAAAACCCCCCAAAAATGCAACAACAATGAAAAGTTCTCCTGAGCTGTCTTTATCTGCACTATTCATTAAAACGATGCAATGCGACACCTACCATTTCATTGTGGTTGCTGTCGTAAACAGAGAGGCTGTACGTGAACCTTTGTCTCATTGTCTTCTCCATGCTTCGATCTTTCTTCATTCTTCTGTTTTTCCACCTCATGGGGCCTTTAATCTCAATCTCAAGATAATTTCCATTCACTGTGACATCTACCTGCGGTGGACCTAAAGTAGCTGTGGGAGGGAAAAAAAAGGAATTATTGGTGATGAACACAAAACAGCAAGAGTGGCAGCAGCCTAGTGGGTAACACACTCACATACGAACCACAAGACCACAAAGTCACAGGTTCAAACCCCATTTACTACCATTGTGCTCTGGATAAAGGCATCTGATAAATGCTGTTAATGTAAATCACAGTATATATTTTTTTAATATTTTTTTTCTATCTACTTTTTGTATGAGAGCACTTACTGTCCAGACGAGGGTAAAACCTGGTGGTTTTAACCCACTCCGAGTCCGACCTCAGTCCTTTAATCGCTTTGACTCTGCCATAATATTCTTCATCTATATTGTTGGTCTCGTCGGACAAATCGCACGAGTTCTGAGTTACGTTGCTGCATCTTCTCACTGCTTTCCATACCACATGCCCAGGATTTAACTTGTTTTCATCCCCGTAGCTGGAAGAGGACCAAGCAGAGATCAATTATTAGCTCTTTTGTCTTTAGAAAGGATTGCGTGTTTCTGTTTTATCGTGTGCTGTCTGTTAACACAACCAACTATTCTCATGGGGGTGCTAGAGTTACTCCATCGACAAGGGTTTGTTGTTTCAGGTCTACATCATGGGCCAGAATCTCCAGACATTCGGCAGATAGTACGGTGGTAACCGTAACGTTGTTACGTTTCTGTTCGACATCTAATGCAATCATGTAACACAAACATGACAAGTAATGGCGATGAGCATACGTTGCATACTCCACTGAGAATGTAGTCCCATCCTCCCCAGGTCTCCATACTAAAACGTTCTTCAGGTTGGTGGAGATGAAACGGACTTCTTCTGGCCGCTGGACTAGAGACAGACACGCACCCCACACTTATTACAGATCATGACTGATGAAGTCTAATGAAATTCCTTTCACCGATAAAGTGAAATTTCTGTTGGAACAGAGTACTATGAAAATGTACAGGAAATGTTTCATAACCCCCTGTCACGAGGTGAGCTTAAACCACACGCAAAGCCTGTGTTTTGATCCGCCTCGACACTACTGTTTCCTGTGTTACATAAAGACACATCAAAATGGTTTAGGAATGAGATGCGTCTGATAGGCGTTCAGTGACATTTAATATGCACCTCTTGGGATTAATCACTGTTTCAAAAAATAGGCCAAGTCAATGTCTTTTATCAAAATTATAAAAAAGACCCTATGGGACCCTAACAGCTATGAAATGAAAAACTTTGTGCAACTTAAATAAACATATTTTTTAGATATGCATAAAGTTTTTATGGATGTATACAGCTAAAAGACTATTATATTTATGAGTGCAAGTGATCATATTTGTATTGAAAACTAAGCAATTTCTGATATCAACACATCAATAATATTCCATAATAGTTCTCAGAAGGTTCTGAGGTTACAATAACATTACATTATTTTTGTAATAACTGTAATACTACGCATTGTCTCCTGTAACCCGACGATGATCATAAATGATGAATAATAATAACACTACTACACTAAACACTACTACTACACTACACTACACTAACACTACTACAATAACACTACTACTACTAATGATTATAGTAATAATAACAATGTTTCTGTCATTTAAAGATAAAGTATACATTAAAGATAATAATGTCATAAAAAAGAAAATAATTAAAGTGGACGCTCCACTGCAAACACAGACACCTTACAGCCAAACCACAGAAACACCACCACCTTCACCACCATCAGCCCACCTTCCGCCTGCAGCGCCACAGACCCAAGGGCCCACAGCAGGACGTGTCTCAGCATCACGACGCTGCTCCGGTCCTCACATTCTGCTCCTGCCGGGACAGACGACCGGGAAGTGGGCCGCCAGGGCGCCGCATGCTGCGCCCGCTGCACCTGCTGCAGGTGTGAGAGTGAGTGTCTGCACGGAAATCACGGCGGAGCAGAAAAGCACACGCCGATCGCGCATGGGAGGAGACTCCACTGGAAAAACAAAAAGGAAACAGATAGTTCAGAAGCCCAAGAAACTTGAAGTTCAAGTTTCTAGAAGAAAAAGGCTACAGATAATTCAGTACCTTTGCTGTTGCCTTTAATGTGAGGGATTCATTCAGAAAAATTATAATTTGCTGCCTCTGATTAAGACATTAAGACACTTGGCACTTACCTCTTGCCTAATTCTTGGAGCAAATGTGTGTCGAGAAGCTGGTGAGCCACATTCCACTTGCGAGGCTGAAATATGTATGGAGGGAGTTTCACTTTTACTTCATTAACCAGGCAAGTAGAGCCATAAAATGGCATTGGCAACAGTGCCATCTGTTAAAATTCAACCGCGACCTCAACAAAGTGCACTGAAAATGTTGTGTTGTCTTCTCTCCCTACAACATAACATATTGTGTAGGTGACGGGGATGGATCTTTGGAATTTTAGGTCAGGTCAAGACCTTGAACATTACGGCATGTTCCTCAAACCAAACCAGATTTTCAAAATGGCAGGGCACATGAATAGAGGCCAATGTTCTTCAACAAAGTTCAGGTAGGTGGTCCAGGACTCAAGGCCTCCTAGGAAAACCTTGTCCAAGGCTTCACACTACCTCCTCTGGACTGCGTTCATCCCGAAGCCCATCCGCCTGCTGTGTCTCCAACTCACATGCTCTCAGACAGTTCAATTCCGGACCTCTGATCTAGGCCATGAGCCTGTCACCAGTTCACCAACGTGAACACTGGCTGAGCATTTAAAAACCGAAGTAGTAGTAATAAAAATAGTAATCTGTCACAACTAATATTTTAGTTGTATCCTGCTATAACCTGGTTTATAGATGAAATATTAAGTATTTATGTAAACTGGGTAAACATTGGGAGGGCTAATAAAAGCAATTCTGATGTAGGTATGCTATCTTAATTCCAGTGTTACATAAGTGCCCATCCAAAATATGTAGTCTAAACCAGTTTTCTTTCTTCCTGTTGTGTTAAAGTTCAACCCTATTAACACTGTGAATGAAAACAGCACATTTTTATTTATTCATTTACCAATACGTGCCTATTTGTTGCTGAGTCACTGCTTATACTACATTTACATTTATGGCATTTATGAGACGCCCTTATCCAGAGCAACTTACAATCAGTAGTTGCAGGGACAGTTCCCCGAGACCCTCCGGAGAGGGTTAAGTGTCTTGCTCAGGGACACAATGGTATTAAGTGGGATTTGAACCTGGGTCTTCTGGTTCATAGGTGAGTCTATTACCCACCAGGCTACTACCACACTGTAATTGATAACTGCATAATAAATAACTGTAATTGAATACTTACACTATATGAACTGTTTGCACTGTTGCTCTGTATTCTATATTGCCAATTTATTACACAATTAACCTATTTAAGTTATGATATGTATTACTTATTCTTGTGCTGGTTAGTGTTATAGTTGTAATCATTATCATCATGTTCATCATTTTGTTATCTTCTTTTGTTTCTTGTCATAATTTCAAATATATTATAATTTTAGTACTTACACAGTCCTGATGATTGATCAGGGTTTTTTTTTTTTTCATCATCACAAGTTTATTACTATTACGAGTAATACTCCTAAATCCGGAACCTTTGTCCTCGGTATTTGTTTGCGTGTCGGCGGGTTTTGTGCGCGACACTTACCTCCGGTGTTTTCGTCCATTCTATTGGTCGCTCTGCGCGTGTTATGTACGATGCAGTTGTGGCAAAGAAGGGGGGAAAGAACCCCAAAATGAAGTGACAAAAGCCGCTGCGTTTGTTGCTGAGCTGTTACAATACCCTCGCTTGGTGGGGAAATGGCGGTTTCGATGGAGAGTCAGCTGCAGTCCATTTTCGAGGATGTTGTGGTCGGTGCTCTTTTGTGTCCCCCCGAATGTCGAATTATAACGTGACGTCCAGCCAAAAACAAAAAGCTACCTTTGTCTCCCATAACATTTGTGCCATTTGGTTTGTTAAATAAACTTGTTTTTTTTTGTGTGTGCTCCATGTAGTTTAATGGTTTGTTTTTCCTGTCTCCAGAAAACGGAGGTTATTGAAGAAGCGTTCGCTGGGTAAGAGTCCATTACGCACAACCACGACTGAGCCAGATTGTTGTAGATTAGACTTTAACGCCGTTGCACACAAATACGAGTAGCAGAACAAGTCCGAGCAAGGCAAGGATCTCGCGATACGTGTCACAATACACGGGTCTCGATACGATTAAATCACGATATGTTGTGATTCTGTACCTATTGCGATATTATACAGTTCGCTGAAAATGTAAAAACCAGAGCCGATATACAAGATGTCGTGTACGATCTGTGTGGGTAAAATTACATTAATAATTCAGCTAAAACAACAAAAGTCAGAACTGAATTCTGGACTAAATTTGCTGTAAAATGTAAATTTGTATACAAAAATATCAATATTTGATGTCCCCGGATCGATAAAATATCACAATATATTGCTGGATCGATATTTTCTAACATCCCTAGTGACAAGACATAACAAAATAAAATGACATCATGAAGAATGGTGGAGCTCGGAGGCTAGGTATGGTTAGGTATTGACTATATTGAGTTTATAAATAATACATGTCCATAATTTGGGCAGTAGTAGTGTAGTTCTGGATGAAGAGCGTGATGATGGTGTGCAATCAGTTCCTGAGTTGAGTGTGGTTTTGTTTGCAGCATGTTCATGGACACGGCTGAGTCAGAGAGGATGAAACTTGTCAGTTGTCTGGGGGCTTTTCGGCAGTACTGGAGCACTCTACCACAGGTATTAAATAATGGAGATGTTGTCCATGCCTCTGTTCTCTATCAAGATGAAAGTTTTTTGTTGTTTTTTTTTGGCTCCATTTTGAAATATGAGTCCCGCAGGAAGTTATGGCAGCGATTGTGGAATATATTACCGGCGCGTTCATTTGTTTTGCCCTAAGGAATCCCATGAACAGTGTGTGCAGTGGATTGTGCGCTTCATCCATGGTCAACACAGTCCCAAGCGCATCTCCTTCCTCTATGACTGCCTGGCCATGGCTGTGGAAACTAGCCTCTTGCCCCCAAGGTAAACTGGAAACTTGTTGCTTGCCATTTTCCTGAATATACTGATCTCTGGAGAGTCCAGTCCAAGAATTTAAACTCTGAGATTTCTACCTTTAACTTGGTGCAGCAAAATTAAATGTTCAAGTACTCATATCTGTGTGTTGCCTTTGCAGTTGGATTGCAGCTAATTTCAGCTGGTAAAACTTCTTTTAATTAAATGAATTGTTTTTTAGCTGGCTAGTGTAGAGTATGTTTGTACCTTTATTGTGCTTTAACACCAACTTTGTTGTGCAGATCACTGTGTGTCTGAAGTGAAGTATTTCCATACATGAAGATACCAGAATAATTGGTTAAGTCATAGAATGCATGTCGGCGTAAGACAGAGGCAGCAGTTGCATTGTGTACTCAAGTGCCTGCACACACAGAGAGAGAAAAAAAACACACAACTTGTCTACTTCTCTCAGGGTCGTCGACTTACGCCTCTGATGTCAACTCAGTGTTTCTGTTAATGCCCTAGTGCGCAATGATGTAAATATAAGTCTCTCTCTGTGTGTGTGTGTGTGTGTGTGTGTGTGTGTGTGTATATGCAGGATGGTGTGTCAAACTCTTGTAAGCTCTGACACTCTGGAGTGGGACCGGACACAGCTGTGGTCCCTGACGTTCAAGCTCATTCGCAAAATCATTGGTGGAGTGGATTACAAGGCAAGTCTGCCTGTCGCTGCGTAGGGCATAAAATTCATATTGCAATATCAATCAAACTGTAGATGGTATATTTTGTGGTATATAATTTGATAAGTAAATTTAAATGGAGCTGCTTTTGAAAGGGTAATATGTGTCCATAGCAAAGGCAGGTAGTTGTGTCCATAGCAAAGGCAGGAAGTTGTATACATCTGGGCAATTCTACTGAAAGCGGCCTTTCTGTCACACCCATAAGGCCAGCGAAATACCAGGTATTTGTATGATGCGAGTGATCAAATTTTAGAATTTTCTGTATTTATATGTACATAAAAAATATTGTCAGAAAATATTTAAATACCAATATGCTTGTTCATATGTTATCATATTTTGCAGTATTTTCAAGATCTTTAAATTCTGGGTTTAAGGATTACTGTTCATTCCTAATGATATTTAAGGCCTTTTTTTGGAAGTTAAATTTAAGACTTTTTAAGGATCCGTGGAAAACCCTGCTCTCACACATTTTCCCAACAAATGGCTCGTGCTGCTAGTAAGCGGGGTTTTCAACCTATCACCTTAGTGAGCAGACGGTAGACATGACAGGTGCCCGGGGAGCAGTGTGTGGGTATGGGACCTTCATCAAGGGGACCTCAGTGGCACCTTCACCGTTCAGGATTTGAACCTGCAACCTTCCGATCATGAGTCCACGTCCTTACCCACTAGGCCACCTCCGCCAACCAAGGGGGCCCTTCATGTTGTTAACATTTGAATACTCAGCTGAATATTAACTATTTTTAAAAAAGCATTTAAGAAACCGTAATAGCATACAGTAATTGTGCTAGTTTGTAAAATGTGAACATGAATTGCTGACTCACTCTGTTCATTTGGTTTTATTTCCTAAATAGGGAGTGAGAGACCTGCTTAAAGCAGTGCTGGACAAAATCCAGACCATTCCGAATTTCGTGAGCTCAGCGGTGGTCCAGCAACTCCTAGCAGCTCGGGAGGTAATCTTGTGTAAATTTACTTCACGTCTTATTTTCATACATTATGGTTCCAAGTGAAAACCCCACACCCCTCTTATTTTTTTTTTTAGGTTGTTGAATACATCCTGGATAGAAATGCCTGCCTCCTCCCTGCCTATTTTGCTGTAACAGAGATTAGGAAGCTATATCCAGAGGGGGCTCTGTCACACTGGGTATGTACGAGTTTTAGGAGCAGCCCAAGGTTGCCCAAGCAAAGAGCAAGAGGTGTTATTCCATCAAACAACATGGTGTATTGTTATTCAGATTAAACATTAATAAGCCATGGTGACACTGGTGTCAGAGACTCTGACTCATTAAGTCTCGAAGTATAACATATTGAACTTCCCGGTGCAGTCATGTGTCAGTGTGTGAATTGGTGTTACCATGACTTCATTTTAAACTGTATGCCTGGAACGCAAATTAAATTAGCTTTATTGTTACTACACTTAAGATTACATCCTGTTGTAAAAATCTAATGTCTTATTAACATCCCCTTCATTATATTCCTGCAGGGGGCTGGTGATACATGCAACTCTGACACTGTAGTCTTTTTAATGCCAAACTAAAACAAAACTTAAACCGAGTGCCTGTCATGTTTTGAATATTCAGACTGATTTTAAAGGTCATTTCTGGGGGGGGGGGGATTCTTTCTGACACTCTTTCCCAGCTCCTTGGGAGTCTGATTTCAGACTTTGTAGACAGTTTTCGACCCACCGCCAGGATCAACTCGATTTGTGGTAAGAGCCTTGTGCGTCTGTTGAGGCATAGATCTGCCCACATGCTTGCGTGGAGTTGTTGATGTGGGTCTCTCTGTGCTGGCATGGTCAGGACGATGCAGTCTCCTTCCTGTGGTCAATAACTCCGGGGCCATCTGTAACTCGTGGAAGCTGGACCCTACTACTCTTCGTTTCCCTCTGAGGGGAATGCTGCCCTATGACAAGGTTTTTTTTTAATGCCCTTATTCTTCCATTCACTGGAGCAACACCGGATTATGTGTGGGACAGTGGTAGTAGCAGGATTTGGGTAGGGCTGTTTGGGGAGTCTGTTGACTTCACACATGGCCTGACATGAAATGGAAATATAAAACTGTCAAATATTTGCAAGCTGCTAGAGACATTTTCCTTTTAGACTCGTTGTACAACAAATCAAACATTTGTTGAACGACACTGAACACTGATTACCGATTACTTAGGTGACTTTCCAAAGGAAAGTGCAGTTGAGTGAGGAGAAAGGGATGGTTTGGCACCTGATTTGCCTTCAAATGACCTATGTGTTTATTATTTCAACCACTTTTTTATAAAACAATGTTTTAATAATCTACATAATCTACATTTTTGTGGCAGATATGTATTGTCATTAATTTTATCATAGCAACACCTACAGCAATATATCAAAAAAAGGCTTGTATTTATTTCTTTCTTTCTTTCTTTCTTTCTTTCTTTATTCCAGGACCTGTTTGACCCCCAGACAGGCCTTCTGCGCTACGTGCTGGAGCAGCCCTACTCCCGCGATATGGTCTGCAACATGTTAGGGCTCAACAAGCAGGTACTGTTCACCTCTTTTCATACATTTTTACTATTTCAGTTGTTTTTATTTCATTTTCTCTTTCACCTCACTCCCCCCTCTCAGAACACATTTGAGGATGATAAAACAGAGATTCCCTTTCAGCCCGTTGCCTTGCCTTGTCCTGATTAGAGCATCTATGTTGTTTCGTTGAATTTTGGTTTTCTACAAGGCCAGCCTCCAATTACACTCCCTGCCACAGCAGTGCATATTAATGAATGGCCCTTCTCTCTCTCTCTCTCTCTGCTTGCCTGCTTTAAACTTGAAGCCTTGAGTGTGTGTGTGTATGTGACAGAGTGTGTGTTATCTTGGCCAGTGGACACATCACCTGGCCTGCTGTCAGGGAGTTGACCGGCTCCTCCCGTCACATTTGCTCCGGTCTCAGGGGTTTGCTTTGTGTGACTGACCAGCCTGTTGACCTGACTGGCAGGGGAACTTGGAGCTGGACTCCTTGTCACAGTTTTGTCTTTTTTTCCTTTTTCTTATTTTATCTTTTTTTGTTTGTTTATTTTCTTTTATTTTTTTCTGTCCTGTCTTGCCCCCTTCACGTCCATCCTCCAATGCTCTAGACCTTGAACCTTGCTCAGGTATGTCTACAATCTTCCTGTTGTATTGTGACTAACCACATAAATGGGAGCTTTTTTGTAGAGCACAAATGAGAGAAAATACAGTATATTGAAAAGGAGAGGAAAAATACAACATAGGGCTTGAAATTACCCCTCAAAATAAATGCAGAGAGCCAGTTGCATTTGGCTGGAGCAAAGCTGACGCTGTGCTTTTGGTCAGCAGTTAAAACACCAAAACACTCATTTTAAAACTTGTACTTTCCTTGTTTGTCTAGTTTACAATATTCAATAATAAAATATAGTTGTAAATTCATTTACCTAGTCAGTTGCTAAAGTCTCACTTTTCTATTATGTAAAAGCTATTGTAATATGATTTTATTTTTCTGAATAATAAGTGCCACCACTCTGTAGAAGACTCTATATACACACACACACACACACACACACACACACACACACACATTATTGTAAAGTATATGAATGACTTGAAATAAAGCATTTTAACACAATGAACACATTTTTCTTTAATGTTTAGGGGTGAAATCTATATAAAGTGACCATGGAAATAACTTTTTTTTTTTTTTTTTTTTACACCATTTCCTAAGTCCAGTATTTCAAACAGGCTTAAAACCTGTTTCACTACACATCATTTTTTTTTTTTTGTTTTTTTTTTATTACTGGGATTATTTATGATCATTGCATCGTTGCACCTTGTTCTTGATTTGGTGAGTTTAAGTGAGGCAGAGCTGCATTTTGTGATCATTTTGCCACATGTAGACCTTCGACTAGCCAGCTGTCTATGTTCCTGACACCTCCAGTGTCCTTCAGAGCACCCATGCACATTGGCACTGGCTCAACCCAGAGCTCAGAGCATCAAAACGTACTCGAGAATGAGAACCATGTTAATTTCAAGCCCTGATCTGCTGCATGCTTGACCGTAGTTCGTAGTTATGTTGCGTTCGTGTGTGTGTGTGTGTGTGTGGGGGGGGGGGGGTGTTTTGTGTGTATGTGTCCATTTCGAGCTGTGGTGCAGTTTACCAGCGGATGCCTGCTCTGAGAGATCACTGTGCCGATTATGTTACATGAACTTGTTTCTCACACGATGGGGAAACTTTTACTTTTCCTGTCGCTGTATTGGATTTTGGCTTTGATTGATGGCTAAACCTGGAAATGTAATTACAGGAACATCTGCTACTCTCAGATAGTACAGAACACTTTCCGTTCCAACGCGTGACGAGATTATCCCCTCCCTCCTGTGGGATCGTATTTGGCTGGTGACAGTAAGGAGGGCAGTTTTCTCGGACAGGGCATGTCTCTGACAGTAGGCCGGCTGCCTCCTCACCGGCGCGTGCGTGCGTGTGTGCGTGCGTGCGTGTGTGTGTGCGTGTGTGTGTGTGTGCGTGTGTGTGTGCGTGCGTGCGTGTGTGTGTGTGGGAGTGAATGTGTCCGTGTGATGCTTATGGCGAACAGAGTGTGTCGCTGATTTGGTGGCGTCTGCCTCCCTGCATGTCACCCCAGCGTGGGAAGCTGCAGCGCGTCAAAGCACACCGTCCACTTTTCCTCCAGGACCATCTATTGGCGGATTATCTCTACCCGACAGCACTGTGGTACAATGAACATGTCAGCAAATTTTTTTATAACACCGAAAGGCGGATCTGCTTTTTTACTCCCATTTTAATTTTCCAACACGTGTGTAGCTCTGTGATATGGTGCAGCTTCCCTGGGATCAGGGCTTTTGTAGGCCGTGCTGCTGTCTTCATGTCATGCCCTTTAATGTGTGTGTGTGTGTGTGTGTGTGTGTGTGTGTTAGGGTACATGCTGCTCGCAACATCAGTACGTGCCCTACATTCCCGCCCCTGTCCACTATGAGAATTGGTCTTTTTGAAGCCTAGGGCTTTGCCTTGGAGACCACGTGTGGCGCTGAAGGCAAAGCGTGGCATTAGCATGGCATCGGTGCCCCTAGCTACGTAGGAGTCGCATTGATGTGCAGAGAATAACCCCAAATCCTAGAGTGGGATTGTGGCCTAAATTCAGCCTGCCATTCTTGTTTTTCTGTAAAATGTGCTTAATGCCGCTGGATGACTACATCTTCTGTTTCATTTAAAAACCAGAAAACATGAAAGGTGTGGTGATGTTTTCACTAAATCTCCCTGTACTTCAGTAAAAATGGCAGAGGCAAGTTCAGTTCTTAACTGCAGTTCACTGGCTGGAAATGTCTGCTAAGATGTCACTTTAAAAGATCGATGGATTATTACAATGACCCTTTCTGTTTAGTCTTATTTAATCTTTTTCTTCCATGGAAAACAAGAACAAGAAGTAGCGGGGCCTAAAGCAGGCGCATATTTTATTAATTTTTTAAAATGCCTCAAATGTATTAAAACACAGTGATTTAAAACTAGCATACCTTATTCATGTTTTACTATTCAGCAAAAACATCCAGTTAGCCATAAAAGCTAAGATAATGGAACCATAAATTGCTGTTGTAGGGTTTAAAGCTTACAGTTCAGACTAATTTATCTTATCATTGTTGTTTTAATAATTCAGTTTACATTAATAATGCAATGATACATTTAATATTCAAATTATCTTGAATCTCTGAATTACAGGGGATCTTGGTGGTAATGTCACAATTCTCATATTTAATAGTGACCGTATAGAATATCAACACTTCAGCCTTCGGTCTCTGTTCTGTCAGTCGTGTTTTACTGAAAAACGCTGCAAATGTGACTTTGTGATCTCTGAGCCGTGCCCCTGTCTGTTCTGGGCATTCTTCTTCCTCGCTCTGTCCCACAGCATAAGCAGCGATGCCCGGTGCTGGAGGACCAGCTGGTAGACCTGGTGGTGTACGCCATGGAGCGCTCCGAGACGGAGGAACAGTTCGATGACGGGGGCACCAGTCAGCTGCTGTGGCAGCACCTCTCCAGCCAGCTCATCTTCTTCGTGCTCTTCCAGTTCGCCAGCTTTCCCCACATGGTGCTGTCGCTGCATCAGAAGGTGCAGCAGTAAACACACACGGATGCTGTGCTAATATGTGATGTTTTGATTACTATTAGTAGTAGTGGTATTAATAATAATAATAATAATAATATGAGCATTGAAAATATTTGTACTTTTCAAAGTATGCTCTATTGTATGGAAACATAAAATGTCATTGTTTCGTATTGGGCTGAATTTAAACTGCATTTTATATAGTCAATCCTGCTGTTTTCAAGACTAATTAATAATATTTAGTCTTGATAATTAATATGCCATATTTTCAGACATACTTAGAGAACTAAATTTTCTTATATGCAGACCCAATATGGTATTTATTTTAAGCTGTTTCACTCTGATTGCCTGGTGGGGGTCATTTAAACTGTAATTCACCGTAAGATTTAAGTTTTATTACCACTAGTCATAATAATGTAAATTATACCATAAAACCGTAGTATTGTAAGAGTGAAATATTCAGCCTAAAACACACAAAGAACATTTTAGATACACAATTGTGTTCAATTTAAGGTTCATTTTAGCATTAAATGTTTGTTTGGCATTATATGTAATTATATGCCTTTTTAAATAAGGATGTGATCATTTTCTCAGAATTCTCTCTGAAATTCAGTTGTGTGTTTGCTTGCCATCAGCTTGCAGGTCGGGGCCTCATAAAAGGCAGAGATCACTTGATGTGGGTCCTGCTTCAGTTCATCTCGGGCAGCATTCAGAAGAATGCCCTGGCTGACTTCCTCCCAGTCATGAAGCTCTTTGACCTGCTCTACCCAGAGAAGGAGGTAACCCAGATATGTACAGAACATAGTTGAGGTGCTTGCAGTTGAATTGAGAGTGAAGGTGAAGCGATTGATACTGGGACACACTGCAGCACCGCACACGGTGCACACAACTGCGTTTAACCATCACACTAAGTTATCAGTGGGCAGCCATAACAGGCGCCCGGGGAGCAGTCTGTGGGGATGGTGCTTTGCTCAGTGGCACCTTAGTGTCTGTTCAAATCCTGAGCTGCTTTTATGAGGTCTAAATTGCATAAATTCTGCAAAGAGGTGGCTTTCGGATGACGAGGATAGGCCACGTACGTTTTTTTTCTAGCTGAGTGTGTTGAGATCAGTAAATTATGTTAGGAGGACATAATGGTGGGCTGCTTCTGGCAGTTTTATGTATTCTGTTCTTTGGCTGCATTACAGTGGCCTTAGCAGACATGGTAATTAATGTACTAAAGAAAATGGTTAAATATGAATAAACTTTCATATTTGCTCATATATAGTTTTTTGACTTAAAACCATTTGCGCTGTTTCACAAATCTAAAAACTGCCATCGAGTCATTGGCTCAGATGGGTGCAGCATTTTCTGCTTCAGCCATCTGCGGCACTTCCCAGGGTATCGCGAGCCTCCGGCACGGCATCTGCAGCTCCAGCTCCTGGGCACTGCAATTAGATGTTCTCCAATGTCCAATTAACTCTGTTCTTAATATGCTCATTAGCATGTTAAGTATTAGGCACTAGCAGCTAGTCATTCCGTATGAAATTGGTCTTCGTTGGGTTAGGCAGAAAGATGCAAAGTGAGGAGTATGAGGAAATGGGGAATTTAAATGTTTGTAATTAAATGTTTTTTTTTTTGTCTTGTTAGAGGATCGTTGAATCCACTTTTATAATGAAGAAAGGATTGGATTTCTCATTCCTGTTGATGGGGGAAAATGTAGGAGACACTGATTGGAGAAGCCCACTGTTGGGCATTTGTGCTGCATGTAGGGCTGCACGATTTGGGCAAAAAGACATATTGCAATTACTGAGATCAATATTGCGATATGATAAAGGACACTTGCTTGTATATCAATGAAAAGTCTTATACAAATTACTAATAGTGAAATTTTTAATTTCAAAGTGAAACATACAAACTACTTATAATAACGTGAAACAACTTCAACAACTTCAAAATACAATATTCTACAAAATTTAAATAATCACAAAAAACTCTTTACATTACTGTCAAACTACAAACCCTGGTAAGGCTAAACAACTGTTTTGATTATATTTGGCCATTATAAAATCCCGTATTATAGTTCTTATGTTTAACCAAAACGTTGTTTGGAGGCTGACTTGAACACAGGGATGCATAGCTTTGCTAGCTTAGCTAAGGTTAAGATTTGTAAACTGAGGTGAATTTCTTTAGGAAACCTTCAAAGTTTGAGAAAAGTTAACTAAACAGCTAAGAACAGTCTAAATAGTTAATGCCTACGTTTAGCCAAAAACGTTGTTTGGAGGTTGACTTGAACACAGGAATGCATAGCTTCGTTAGCTTAGCCTAGCTTAGCTAAGGTTAAGACTTATAAAACAGGATTTTATAATGGCCAAATATATTCAAAACAATTGTCCAGCCTTACCTATGAAATGTAATCCCCGGGATCTGGTTTGGAGCGTACAGCGGTTTGTACAGCCCCAAGCAGCACAAGAGTGAGGCATTTTTATGTACTTCTCTCCATAGACATGTATATGCTTCACACCACAGCAGAGCCTATCGCAATATGGCGGCGAGGTTGACGTACAATGCAGTTCGTCATGCGACGTCTACCTAGTCACGAATCTGAGGTCTCCATTGAACCAAATTGAAAGTCATGTGACCAAACACGTGACATCCGACTGAAGTGAGACTTCAGTCAGCTCGCAAACTTTGAGAGAATGAGAGAATGGATCGGATATGTTGCCGATCCAATCCATGTACTAATCATTTAAATTGCAGCTTTTTGCGTTCATGTAATCGTACAGACTGACATCGCGATTACGATTGCTATTAGTTTAATCGTGCAGCACTAACTGCATGTTTCAGGCCTCTGTATCTCTTATAAAGAGAGGGATCCACTACAGATCAAGACAAAATTATGATCTTCATCCAAGGATGATCTGTTTTGATTTTGATACGACATTGTTGGAAAAGGTGTTAATCATATGATGTGTTGCCTTTAATCACCTGAGCTGTTATCAATATATTTCTTTTTTTTTTTTTTCTAGAAGGTGTCAAATATGTCAACACGTTCCAATCAGTGCATGGTTTCTGTGCTTTAAGACATTTTAATCCTCTTGCCTTTTGACTTCCTGTAGTGCATTCCAGTACCAGACATCAACAAACCCCAGTCCACCCACGCCTTTGCGATGACTTGTATCTGGATTCACCTCAACCGCAAGGCTCAGAGTGACAACTCCAAGCTCCAGATCCCCATTCCTCACTCACTGAAGCTGCATCATGAGTAAGCAACTCTGACCGCATCTGTGGCTGGTCGAAGACAGCAGTCATTACACTTACACAAGCTAATGTAATGTAATCTGTAGCTGTAGTGGTCTAAAGAGAGGTGAGAAAGTGCCAATGGATTAATGCCCACTGGACCTGTGCATGGTCAGATAGAGTAGAAATAAATGATAGATGTACGCGCAAGTGTACCATTGCAGTCTGAGCCTCTTTCCCACAGTCTGTGGGAAAAAAAAAACATCTGTAATACTTTTTAAAGTTTTAGTTAAATATTGTGTTTTAATTACGATTAAGTTGTTTTATTGGTTTATCTAAAGTATTATAATATGTCAGAATATTAACAAATGATGAAACAATTAGCAAAATATTTTGTAAAAGAGGTTACCCGATTGTGGTCTACAATAAGGTCACAAAGCCATGTGTGTCTCTTAGATTCCTCCAGCAGAGTCTGCGTAACAAGAGTCTGCCAATGACCGACTACAAGATCGCCCTGCTGTGCAACGCCTACTCGACCAACTCCGAGTGCTTCACTCTCCCCATGGGCGTACTTGTAGAGACCATTTATGGCAACGGCAGCATGCGCATCACCCTGCCTGGCACCAACTGCATGGCATCAGGATCGGTCACGCCGCTGCCCATGAACCTGCTTGACTCACTCACCGTCCATGCCAAGATGAGGTGTGTCATTTCAGCCTAAATCTCATATGTACACCCACACACACTCACTAAAGCATTACGTTGTTTTGGCTGAACAGATATAACTCTTATGAAGACATGATCAGGGTTCCCATGGGCATTTCCAGACAGGGCAGTGGTGGCCTAGCGGTTAAGGAAGCGGCCCCATAATCAGTAGGTTACCGGTTTGAATCCTGATCCGCCAAGGTACCACTGAGGTACCACTGAGGTACCACTGAGGTGCCACTGAGCAAAGCATCGTCCCCACACACTGCTCCCCGGGCGCCTGTCATGGCTGCCCACTGCTCACCTAGGGTGATGGTTAAAAGCATCGCTGCACTGCGCTGCAGTGTATCACAATGACTATGACAATCACTTCACTTTCACTTTAGAGTAACTTGATCATTGGGGTGCCAAATTTTGATAATAGCATATAGCACAGTAGTGTGTTGTTTGAACACGTGTGTGTGTGTGTGTGTGTGTGTGTGTGTGTGTGTGTGTGTGTGTGTATATATATATATATATATATATATATATATATATATATATTGTACTCCAGAGCTGTGCAGCAGGTTACTTTTATGTTTCCTTGTTCAAAGTCAGTTGTTCTCTTTGGTCCTATAATTGACTGGCGAAAGACATCACAATCACCCCTCACGGAAGGTACAAGCTCTCGTGGGTATTGTTTAAAGGCTAACGACAGAGTGGCAAGTGGCAAGTCATTTATCCATTTATTAAAGGCGGTTTAAGGGCCATACTGTGACTTTTTGCAGCTTAATTTAAGACTCGTGGGGGCAGCACTCAGATCGCGCTGTAATCTGAGTGCAGAAAAACTAAATGGACTCGCTAACCAGGGGCTTTTATAAAGCTGCTCTGTTGAATATGCACAGAACACACCTAGGGTTCCCCCATGTCACCCTTTTTTCCCCTCGGCTCTGTTGCCGAACCTTTTTAGGCTTTAAAGTGGTACTTTCCTCTAAAGCAACTTCATCCTTTCATTTTGCGAAAGGATGCAGTTAAATTTAAAAGGCTGCACCTGGTCTCATCTGTCATCCGCAAATGAACACTTACTGAATATGGCAAAGGGAGAAATGAATATATATAAGAGGCTGGCGCACTGTTATCTTAATTTTTTTTCCCCCCCCAGATTTTGGCAGCTTTCTATGAAAATTGTGAGCACCAGCCCCAAATGACATTAATCATTAGGTGCTCCAATAAAGCTTTGCCAAATTGCACTCAGACTTCTTATGACTATTTTATTCTACTTAAAGTGCTTTCTTTCTTTCTTCCCTCTCAGCCTTATCCACAGTATAGCCACTCGGGTGATTAAATTGGCTCACGCCAAGTCCAGCCTTGCATTGGCACCAGCACTGGTGGAGACCTACAGCCGGCTACTGGTCTACATGGAGATCGAGTCCCTCGGCATAAAAGGCTTCATCAGTGAGTCACCCACATGCATATAAAGGAAATTTTTGCACATGTCTTTAGCTGTAGTCATCTGGATATTTCTCTCCTTTATATGTCTGATTAAAGCTTCTTTATTTGCATGTTTCACTTGGTACATATCAGTATCCTGGAAATTACTTTATTTTTTCTGATTTGATGAGCATTCAGACTCCTTTTGACATTTTATAAGTCCCTATGAAATCCATTTTATTTTCTAAATTTTTCCGATTTTTAACATTTTTGGAGGTGGGAAAAAGAACAAATGCAGTATGACAAATCACATTAAACACTGTGCAACAATGTGTTTGGGCATTTACTATTTGCTTTTGTAAATCATTTACATGTAAATAATATGTGCCTTTCATGCAAAGAACTATTTCACAATATAACATATTCTTCAATTTGTAAAATAAAAGTTAAAATGAACTGGATCCATGGTAATAAAATCTGATCAGGCAAGTGTTCCAGAAAGTCCTGCCTCAACGGGAAGCATTTGTAGTGTGTTGGCAGCAGCTACAAACATGAAGAATATGCAATTCCACATTTTAAAAATGGATTCTATTTTATTTGTTGGATTCTGAGATTTTGTCCGTGTTTTTCACGTTGCGGAAATCATGGGGGCCTGGTTTTAAATAGCAAAATTGTATTTAATTCAAATTGATCGTATTTGTATTTTTTGTGTATACTATGTGTACATTGTGTTCACGTTCAGGCCAGCTCCTGCCCAACGTGTTTAAGTCTCACGCGTGGGGCATCCTGCATACCCTACTGGAGATGTTCAGCTACCGCATGCACCATATCCAGCCCCACTACCGCGTCCAGCTGCTCAGCCACCTGCACTCACTGGCAGCCGTGCCACAGACCAACCAGAACCAGCTGCACCTATGGTCCGTACATCTGCTTCGCACCTAAGCATACACATGTTCACCACCTATAACACACTGCGTATAGACAAAGATACACGCAATACCCATCCAGGGGTGAGAATCAGGCCATCAAAATCGCAGGATATGATTTGTGTCATCTATGAAACTATGGGCTGCTGACTGGTGCCGGTGTGTGACAGGGCTCCTGCACCAATAAAAATTCAGTGAAATCAGGTTTGATCACTGCTTAGTTAATGGAACATTCTGGAATGTTCAACGTTCCCGCCCTGTTCAACGTCTCATTCACTCCAGACCTTTCACTCACTCACTCACTCACTCACTCACTCACTCACTCACTCACTCACTCACTCACTCACTCACTCACTCACTCACTCACTCACTCACTCACTCACTCACTCACTCACTCACTCACACACACACACACACACACACGCACACACATTACAAAAACTGTCAATAATTTGGTGCTTAAACAACCCCTGTGCGTGACTAGACCTGTAATTTAATTTGTCAAAAGTCAGTTTGCACGTTTAGCACCATTTGGGTGGGGGCGGGCGGTTTGATTTGTGGTCATTTATGCTGTGCTCTGCAGCACCAAAACCTGGCATGACTGATACACCCTTCATTAAACAGGTGTTTTATTGATTGGTTTGTGTGTGTGTAGTGTGGAGAGCACTGCCCTGAGGTTGATCACCGCGTTGGGGAGTTCCGAGGTTCAGCCCCAGTTCACACGTTTCCTTAGTGATCCAAAGACGGTGCTTTCAGCCGAATCCGAGGAGCTTAACCGAGCGCTCATCCTCACCCTCGCCCGCGCCACACACGTCACAGGTGATGCTGCTAAGCCTTTTAAGGCTGCGTTCTTCTTTGAAAATTTCAAATGTGCTGCTGGCATTAGTAGATTGTCAAAATATCTGATCAAACACTTACATGGTGGTTTTGTTGTTATAGGGTGGATATGGTTGTTTTATTTTTTTTATTCATTTTGGTTTGCAGATTTCTTCACAGGTTCAGATTCCATCCAGGGTACGTGGTGCAAAGATATTCTGCAGACCATCATGAACTTTACGCCCCATAACTGGGCTTCACACACCCTGAGCTGCTTCCCTGCCCCCCTGCAGGTAGGTCAGAAACTACAGTAAATGCCAAAGCTAGAAGCCCAGAATGAAATTATTCTTATAATTTTTAATCATTTCTTACCTCAGCATTCGTTAAAACACATCCCTCAGCTCCATCTCAGCATAATCCCGTATCTTTAAGGCAATAAACAGCAACGTGCTGTCATGTTAATCAGATGTGTTTGAGTGGCAGCTTTGTCTCATTACTTGATTGGCTCAAGGCTCAACATTGTTCTCAGCTACAGAACGTGAAGCGTGACTTCGCTGTCTAACAGCGGCACGTTTAATCAAAAACACAATTAGGAAGCGCTGGTCGTGAGCATCCCCAAGCTGATTATCATCACGCTGGGACCCGTTGGACACGCTGCCGACTGCAGACCTGTGCTGAGGGAGTTCTGATTCCCTGTTAATTCCCTTCACTTGTCTCGGCAAAACCTCACTTGAGTGCGTTTGCTGAGTACATTCTGTATG
Source organism: Denticeps clupeoides (assembly GCF_900700375.1). NCBI lineage: Eukaryota > Metazoa > Chordata > Actinopteri > Clupeiformes > Denticipitidae > Denticeps > Denticeps clupeoides. Next base: position 10,381,130 of record NC_041720.1, on the reverse strand, counting down.
TTGTGTTTGTACATGTGGCACCACCTAAACAGACAGACAGGCCTCTGAATGCTTGTCTTCCTTCGTCCTCTCAGGCCTTCTTCAAGCAGAACAACGTCCCCCAGGAGAGCCGCTTCAACCTGAAGAAGAACGTGGAGGAGGAGTACCGAAAATGGAAATCCATGACCAACGAGAACGACATCATCACCCACTTCTCCATGCAGGGCTCGCCGCCACTGTTCCTGTGCCTGCTGTGGAAGATGCTTCTGGAAACGGATCACATTAATCAGATTGGCTTCAGGTAACCAGTCACATCAAGGACGCTGGCACAATACAGTGAGAGGAAATTCATATTCTCACTTGTACAGTTATATTGTTACACTGACAAGTACTGGCACTTTATTAGAAACACCTACCATGTCTTTACATTCACATCTACATTACATAGACTTTTGCACCAACCCATTCAACTGTCTAGTTCCCTGGTTATTGCAAATACTTTTTTAATGCTCATTTGAGGTGGAATCGCAAGACATTGTAGTGTACATGGGGTGTAATGTCTGGATAAAATTGCAATTCACTGTGATTGATTTCAGTTTTGCTCAGCTCTGAAATGGATTCAGTCTGTCACACACATTTTCACTATCACTCACTCACTCACTCACTTCCTGACCAACTAACTGGCTAATGCTGTGACGTGATGTTGGTCAGTGACACAGACGCTTGTATTATCTTATCAAGAAAGGCTGAGAAACAATCCTGGGATTTACTTTTCCCACACACATCAACGTGTAAAAATCGGGTTAGAGGGTCTAATAAACGGTGCCCTGTAATTTATACTGTGGGGAAACCTAAAGCAGGGAGAAAAGAACAGAATGTGATTTTTCTTTGATCTTCCACGGCCTAGTTGAGTTTCAGTGTTCAGTGCTCTAAAGCCGCACTGTGAATAATAAACAGTGAACGGCAGCACAAATACACACACTGTTTTTTCAGTGACTGGAACCACGCAATGCGCAGGCTTCATGCTGCTGCTGCGGATCCTCGGACAAAAGGCGTCTGTGTGGCTGTGAAAGCCCTGACACCAGCGGTGTCTGCCGGCCCGCTTGTCATTCGCATCACGAGTTCGTGGAGATGGCGCTGCCCGCGTGAGGGGTGGGGGGGGGTGGGCTGGCCCTGGAGCAGGGTGCGAGATTGGCAGCCATGTCCTGACCTTGCTGACCCGCCCTCTTGTATGTTTTGACACAAGACTGAATGCAAATAAAATGCACTTGAATTGACAGTTACTTAAAAAAAAATAAAAATCTCTTACTTTTTTCAGAGTAACTGGCAACCAGTAGTTACAGGGACAGATCCTGCTCAGGGAAACAGTGTTTTTGAGTGGAGTTGAGACCTGTGACTTTCTATTTACCTGGCGTCCTGGGTGGGTCCACTAGACCACTATCATAAGCCAGTTTTCTTTTTTTCCACTCTGTATGATTTTATATATATATATATATAGATATATATATATATATATATATATATACACACACACACACACACACACACACACACACACACACACACACACACACACACACACACACACACACATATATATGTCAAACAGAACAAACACATACAAAAGATTCACAATAAATCACAAATAAATAAAATATAATAATAATAAATATAAACATGTTTAGATTTAAAACTATCGTGCACTTCATACTTTAATCTATAACCGATGGCTTGGTACCAGATACATTAACATTTGTGGCATTTATAATACGCCCTTATCCAGAGCGATTTACAACCTGTAAGCAACTCAGAATTATGTGTCTTGTTCAGGGACACAATGGCAGTAAGTGGGGTTTGAATCAGTGACTTTGCGGTGTTCTGTTTCATAGGCGAGTGTGTTACCCACTAGGCTACCACCAGTTTACCACAGGATTGTCTAGTGGAGCCCATGTTTTGACAGAATGCTTGTTACGAGGGTGCTTGTAATGTTAATCTGTTTATATACATGTCTTAGATATGTTTTTATATGTGTCTGACTTTTCTTCCCCGTTTGGTTTTATAGCATTCGTAGAGTGCAGGCACTGGACGAAAAACTAAATATCTTTGCTCAAGGAGAACACTCCAGCTGCGGTTTTACTCCAGCTTCTCTCTTCACCTACTGCAGCCCTGCGGCCCGGCTCCACCACACACGTGTGTTTATGTAACAGTCCGGAGGAGGAGAGCTGGAGAACTTATTCAGAGTTGACTCATGCACTCCTATCTTTGTATCCCTCCACTTCACTTCTCCTTCTATTTCGTTTGTTTTCCATCGGTCACCTAACATAAACCTCCCTCTCTCGCTCTCTCTCTTTCTCTTTCAGAGGTGTCACGTCTCTGCAAAGAATGCTATGAATGAGTTTTGAGGGAATAATTGGAAGTAGAATGGTGCCTTTTCGCTATCTGATCCTTCAACATTTTCAGCCCCTCGACATTTTTATCCCAATCAAAGCCAGCAAAGCTTTTAAGCAGTGACTCAGAGAACATTTCATCAAGACTGTAGCGGGTTCTGGCCGACGGCCAATCACGGGCCTCCGTAGACCTGTGTGCTGAGTGGCAGGAACAAACTAGTTCTCCAGCCACTGAGCCGGGCCGACCAACGGTTTTCAGCAGTCCCTTGGGTGCCCTGGCATCCCATTTCTCCGTAAACACCATGAAGGCTGTCGGGACAGCGCTTTTGAGTTTTGTTACAGGCAACAGCTGACCTCTGAGAAGCATTTTAGTCCTCCTTGCGGCACTGAAAGCCTCTGCCGGTTTCTGAGTTTGTCCATATTTTGCTACAGGTATCGGTCATAGGAAAAATTGTAATAATGATTATTTCTGAGATTTCTGAATTTTGGATTTTTGTGAGCTATGAGCCCAATACAAAAATTTGAAACTGTTCAGCTTCTTCATTAATATAAATATTCACAAATTGCATATATGTGGTTCAGTTTAGGCAGGCCTGTGCGAGTGGTTCGCAGCGTTGGACTGTTGACGCGTGAAGTTGACACGTGCAGAACACACTGTCGTGCCCTGAGAGCCGGGGGTCGGTTTCAGACAAACAGTTGGAGCCGAGCTCGGCGATTGTTTAGACAAGTTGAAGTTGCCAGTCAGACGTTTACTGCAGCCCCGAGGGCGATGTGCTCAGAAGGGTAAACTCCCGGGCCGCTAATGGTGACCTGTCTTTGTGTCCTGTCTCTGCAGGGTCCTAGAGAGGATCGGCGCCCGCGCCCTGGTGGCCCACGTCAGGACGTTTGCCGACTTCCTCGTGTATGAGTTCTCCACCTCGGCCGGAGGGCAGCAGCTGAACAAATGCATTGAAATACTGAACGACATGGTGTGGAAGTACAACATTGTCACACTTGACCGCCTCATCCTTTGTTTGGTGAGGAGTCTATTTAACATAAAAAAGCATTTAAATATTTGCCTATATAAACAGTGTATTTCCATCAGTCTATTTACTTTTACATCATTCATTTGCTTGATCAGTTTATTTAATATTTATGAATGAAGTTTCTCTTCCTGCCCCGGTGCCTAAAACTGTCAATCGTCAATACATCTGAAGCATTTCACCTTTTATTCATAACCGGAGCACACACACCCCCCTCCAGTGCACTGGGTTTTCTCATGTCTGCCAGAGTGTGGGGTTGGATTTAAAAAGTGCTGCTGATTCAGCTTCCTGCGGCACGGCCCAGGTCCCCCGGGCGATGTTTGACGATAGAATCTAAAACGAATGGCGTGCTTGCTGCATCGCAATGCATCCTGGAGATCTGGCCCGGTCTTCATTGTGCCCCTTTTAGGAGCTGAGGAAAGCGTATCCAGTTTGGGGTAATTAAATATCAAGCAATACGTCCTGTTCCTGATTGAATTCCTAATCTGTGTCCTATTCCCAAAACTGTAACAAACATGCTACCAGTCTTTTGGCAGTGTTGATTTTGTTGTAATATTGATTGAGCCTGTATAGCTGCATTGTGTGGATGTGGAACCCTACTCTTGTTGTATTATTTATACGCTGATGTTCAGTATTGATATATCACAGTTTTCGTTCAATGGCAAAACTCTTGACAATTTTTTAAAAACAAAAAGCTTTCAGCTTTTGTCCCATCGTGTCTGTCTGTCTCTTCACCAGGCAATGAGGAGTCACGAGGGCAATGAGGCGCAAGTCTGCTACTTCATCATCCAACTGCTGCTGCTCAAGCCCAACGACTTCCGCAACCGCGTCAGCGACTTTGTGAAAGAAAATGCCCCTGAGCACTGGCTGCAGAGTGACTGGCACACCAAGCACATGTCCTACCACAAGGTAAACAGAGCAGAAGCCCACAGTAAAATTCACCATCATCTATGCTATGAAAGTGTAAAGTCTGATCTAAACTTTCCTCGTCTGTTTCATGTGAAATAATAGTATTATACAAAAAAAAGCAGATACTGCTGACTTACATATTGCCAGACTTGCATGTTTTTGCAAGTTGTTTGAAGCTTTAGCACCTTTTACATTTACATTTACATTTATGGCATTTATCAGACGCTCTTATCCAGAGCGACTTACAGTCAGTAGTTACAGGGACAGTCCCCCTGGAGCAACTTAGGGTTAAGTGTCTTGCTCAGGGACACAATGGAAGTAAGTGGGATTTGAACCTGTGACTCTGTAGTCTTCTGGTTCATAGGCAAGTGTGTTACCCACTAGGCTACTACCATCCCTTTTATTCGGTTACATGACATATACATAAATATAAATCCGTTTGTTATTTTTGACAATAATCTAAAATGATTTAATGTTTACACTAAAATGGGGAGTGGGGTGGTTTTTGTATATTCCGGTCAATAAATAATTCCGAGTGCCATTAATAGACTGGGAATTAATTTTCACCCAACCCATAATAATAAGGAGCCTTACTTTAGTTTCTCCCAGCTTTAATTTGATCGGCTTTGTATGTGCCATGTTGGTTGTCTGCGTTAATTTTGTTAGTTGCCTGCCTTTATAAATACATAATTTTTAATGAACATTTATTGAAACAGATGTGCCGAGACATTATTGAACTTCAGACACAGCCGGTCTCTCTCACATCTACTGGTGCCTTTTTGTCAAGCAGATGGAAAATGTCACTGGGAGGATGTTGGATCGTCTTCTCTTTCTCATGGCGACATTAGCGTCCTCTGTGATTGCTGTGGCATTTCTGAAGGAACTTGTGTGTGACCTTTTGCCGCACGTGCATGTGTTCATCAGGCATGTGTTTCCTCCTTGTCTGTGTGGCAGAAATACCCAGAGAAGCTGTACTTCGAGGGCCTGGCCGAGCAGGTGAACCCGCCCGTGCAGCTGCAGCCTCAGTACCTGCCCATCTACTTTGGCAATGTGTGCCTGCGCTTCCTGCCCGTCTTTGACATCGTCATTCACCGTTTCCTGGAGCTCCTGCCTGTCTCAAAGTCACTGGAGACCTTGCTGGACCACCTAGGAGGCCTTTACAAGTTTCATGGTAAAAAGGAAAATGACTTCATATGCTTTTACCATGCAAGACCCTCCAGACAGGGATGGTATTTTTATGGTTTTTTTTTCGACTGGCTGATTTCTTCTGCAGATCGTCCTGTGACGTATCTCTACAACACTCTTCACTACTATGAGCGACACCTCCGCGATCGCACCAACCTCAAGCGAAAGCTGGTCCACGCAATCATGAGTTCCTTGAAGGACAACCGCACCCCCGGCTGGTGCCTAAGCGAGACCTACCTTAAGTTTGGCATGAACCCACGTGAGGACAATGTGTGGGTGCCTGATGACACCTACTACTGTAAGCTGATTGGCCGACTCGTCGACAATATCCTTTACCTGTTCGTAGTACAGCTCTTGCTCGACATGATTGTTCAGCCAAATAGACGCCGTACATGAAAGCCCTTCCAGCTATTTGAATGTTCCCAAAAACAGTTCTGGTGGGGTGTGGTGGTAGTAGCCTAGTGGGTAAAACACTCGCCTATGAACCAGAAGACCCGGGTTCAAATCCCGCTTACTACCACCGTCTGATAAATGCCGTAAATGTAGTTCTTTAAAGTTCTAATAAGCACGAGTTGACACTGTTATACTGATGTGAACTGGCTTCTGTTTGAGGAGAAGAGCTAGGTAATTTTTTTTCTTCATTAAACCTTTATCATTCCCCATCATGTGTTATATATTGTAGTCTTCACAGTCTTATAGAATACACAATCAAACAGGAACTCACTCTTCCCCCATCTTTGTAAGACCCTTTTCCCTCTGTCATTACACACACTCGCTCTGGTTGAAATCTCATTCCTTGACTTCAGCCACCCATGGCAGGAAAGTCTCCTGGGCCTTTTCCAAACTGCGACTGGCGATTTAACGAGTTCCCCAACCCAGCGGCCCATGCCCTGCATGTCACCTGCGTGGAGCTGATGGCCCTGGCCGTGCCAGGGAAGGATGTGGGTAACGCCCTTCTCAACGTGGTGCTCAAGAGGTCAGCTTGGACGTCTTCTCTTTCACTTTCATGTTTAGATTTCTTTTTTTCTCTTTCTTTTGAAAAATACAAAATGGAATTCATGCCATATTCACTAAATAAATGTATTTTTTTAATATATGGACCAATATTTATATACATCTTTTTCCAAAGACCGACTGAATTGTTGAATGCATCTGAATGTAAATGAATATATTTATTTTAATGTTACATAAATGCTATTCTTTAACACCAACCACATTGCATTAAATCATTTAAAGCATAATGTTACCTAGCATTGTAGTAAATCTGCATCTAAAACGCAGGTGTCTATTGGCCTGTGTGATTCCGTAGTGTACAGTCACGCCATAAATGGAGCTAAAATGTCTCTTCCCTCTCACTCTCTTGTCGACTGACTGTAATTACGAATGGCTGCCGGTGTTGTAATTAAGGATGTGGGAGCTCTGAATGTTAACATTGCCATTGTAATATGTGGGTGGTCGCACTAAGCAATGCATAATACACAGCCGTGAGTCATTCCGTCTATTGACAGGTTGCCACAGCGAGGTAATAGAGGGATACATATGATATAGGAGGGAATACAGTTGCTGAAACCACTCTGTGATCCGGGCATTTTTGTAATTAGACATTAACAGAGAGGTACATGAAAATCTTGAAACGCTGGTTGAGGGTGCAGGGCCCTATTTTGAAAGTCCATTTTGACACCAGAAAAAAAACAGGGTTTGCACCAGCTCCGTTAATTACTTACTTTTGTTATTGCCGTAATGTGGTCAACCAGTCGTAATGGCATCGCCTTTTAAAAACACGGGAGGAAGAGCTAAGTGCACCTCATAAATATTGTTTTTATGTTGGTCAAAAACACAATGCCATTTGCCTGCCTTAGAAAGAGACTTCGGCCAGCATTTGCTTTAGATCAAAATAGGGTACACAGTGTTTGGTTATTATATACTTTAATTAATTAGTGACTTCTCCACTATACAGTTGATGTTAAGATGAGCTTCAAATAACACTTCCCTCCACAGCCACATTGATTGTAATACCGCAGTTTACCTGTAAGTTGGAAAGGCATAAGAGAATGTTTTCAGACTGTGCCGAACGTGCCCGACCTCTTCGTCACAAGAACCGAAAAGGAGCTGAGTCGGCTTCAGGGGTCACTTGAAATGTCAGCGGCACGTCGAGACAGTGGAGAAAACAATGTGTGCTTGGGTTGCAGTAATAGTGTTTTTATTTCTGAACGCAGTCAACCCATGGTGCCCCGAGAGAACATCACAGCTTGGATGAATGCCATTGGACTCGTCATCACTGCCCTTCCCGTACGTATCTTCGCTTTCTACTTACCTCTGGGTTCCGACTAACACAGCCTTGCACACTTGTACAGTGTAGTATCACTGGCCATTTTTATTACTCACTCTCCTTTATGTTTGGCACGTTCTTCCCTTATAAAGGAAGTTTATAAAATTGTAGAGTTTACAGGCTGTAACTGATCTGATGATCTGGTTGACAGTCCTAAAATAGCCAATAGGCAACCTCCCCGAGGAGAGAAACTAACCCGTGATAAAGGGCGTGACATTAAAGAATGCGCATTGTTGGCAGCAGCCGGGTTACAGTCTGAAAAGCATCTATATCAACAGAAATAAATGAGTAAATCATTTATGATTTAAAGAGCTCTCAAACCCAGTTGCCTTTGTCCTTAAGCATCAGCTCTCTGTAGCCCTCATCCCTGTTTGAGTCAAGATCAGCTCCACATGACTTGACTAATTAATTGTGCCGCACCTCCCCCCTTCAATTTAATATATGTGCTAGTTATGCAAATTTGGTGTTGAACGCATGGATTTCCACAAATATCCTAGGGGACATAAAGCTATTTTTGTCCAGCTGCTAGTCAGCATTTACACAGGGTGGTAGTAGCCTGAAAAGTCACAGGTCAAAGCCCACTTACCATTGCGTCCTTAAACAAGACCCCGAGTGTCTCCAGGGGGACTGTCCCTGTAACTACTGATTATAAGTCACTCTGGCTAAGGGCGTATGATAAATGCCATAAATGTTCAAACTAGCCAGTCACTGCTTCATTTGCCTTTTTATTAATGCAGGAGCCCTACTGGATTGTCCTGCATGACCGCATCGTCAGTGTCCTCAGTAGCCCCGTGCTCACCTCGGAGACGGACACGGTGGGCTACCCCTTCCAGCTCCTGGATTTCACGGCATGCCACCAGTCCTACTCGGAAATGTACTGCAGCTACGTGCTGGCGCTGGCCCACGCCGTCTGGCACCACTCCAGCATCGGACAGCTCTCCCTCATCCCAAAGTGAGTGCTGACGGTTGTATTGCAAATGTGAGTAGGAATGTACTGAGAATGATGCATCATGATCCTGGATCGGTACGTTGCCAATGGTGTCACAGTACTGTAATACTGGATATACTGCAGGTACACAATGTATTTACCCGAAGAAGAAAATATCCCTCAGAGCAGAATTACATATTCTGATATGAAGAAATTTTTAATGAATCACTGCAATTTTTTTTTTCTATCCAACCTGTAGTTAGCCAATCTCAATACTGAACAATGTTTCTGCCTGTAAAAAATCTTGTGTGTTTCCCCCATACACCAGAGCCTGTCTCAACTGCCTGTCTCAACACTTTTTCTTCTTTTTCCAAGCAAATGGGAAAACGCAAGGGACAGCTCCCTAAAATAGTCCTCTAGACCTCCTTATCGAGGACAAGATTATAAAGCATCTTTAACTAGCTGACCATAGCACTGCGTAAAGTCAGAAAGTGGTGCGTTCTCCTTCTGGCCTGTACACGGTTTGAGGCAGTTGGGAATTTATCGGGGGGAAAAACAGCGAGGAGGTCTGGAATTTGCACAGCACAACATTCCATCTGGAACGGATCCCTTCCGGAGGATTAGCTACGGGCTCTGGGCTTTTTTCTGGTTAAGCATCTGGACGTCAGCGTGGGTCTCTGCCGTTTGCGTGTTCAGCCACAGCTGCCCGCTGATCGGACGTATGCGACATAACGGCGATGAGGCCGGACAGGCTGCTGTGCAGTGACTGACAAAATGGTTGTGTGGGCGAGCCATTCAAATTGTGGTTTTATAATATAGCAAAATGTACCTAAACCACAAGAACCTGCATTGACACAGGTGCCACAAAGACATTAAATAATGTGCACAGTTCTTGACTCAAGTCAAATATACAAAATTTTCTGATGCTGCCGCGTTGCAATATGTAAATGGGTGACATCATTTTAAAAATGGTGCTGTGCCTGGAGAGTATAGATGTAAAACATATTTAATCCATCCTTGTGATACCATTTTATATCTCCTACATTGTATTTAATCAGTTCTGACCATATATCTAGACTAAATTGGTGTAAAATGATGGTGATATAATAATGTCATGTTGGGCTATATGTTCAGAAAATCCTGAACTTAGTCACAATAATAGAAATAGTTATTAGCGGATCTATTTATCAAAACTACAAATGGGTCTAGGCTCCTGTTAGTTACATTTTAAAAATATGTCTGCTTCTCTCCCTGTGGCAGCAAACAGTATTGCCCAGGTTCTTAGCCCCTGTCATTGTCTGTGATGTCACCTGACTTCTCAGCTCACTCTGAGGTGTCGCCAAAAGAACACCTCGACCATGCCATGCTGCGCTCTTCATTGACCTGTCTCCAATGCAATTTCACATGAACCCCCTCAGCGGGGCTTGCTAAAGGAAGGGAGGGGTACACTGTTTGAAAGATGAAGACAGGTCTGTGCAATCTGTAAACTAAAAAGAAAATTTAGTAAATTACCATAAACCAACCAATCTTTAACTAAAATGCACAACTGTGTTGAACGATTGTGCCCCAGATGGCGAAAATGCATAAATCAGCTGTCCGCTGAACAAAGCTGATACAGCCAAGTCCCAGGCATTCCACATGTACAGAATAAACACCCAGAATGCATTCCTCCTGTCCAGGAGAATGATCAATGGATCTCTTACCCATGGGGTTGAGGCTCTGGGTGGAATTTTTGAGATGCAGGCCGGATTCTGAACTGTGGTTACGGAGCTTGTCTCCATCCGGACAAGCTGCCCTCAGGGACTGTTGGCTAATAGGACGAAAGAGGGGATGCGTTTGTGCTTATCTGTATGTGTAAATGTGTTTGTATTGGTGTTTATATATGATCTATTGCTTTAATGAGCCTGTCACATGCTTGCGTCTGTGTGTGTGTGTGTGTGTGTGTGTGTGTGTGTGTGTGTGTGTGTGTGTGTGTGTGTGTGTGTGTGTGTGTCAGTGTAAAAGAGACAGAGAGATGCCAGCGTGGTGTTGGAGGTGAGACTCTGGACTCACGCGTCTTCAATCATTGCGTTTGGCTGTGTGAATTGTTTATGATGCAGGTGCTAAATCTGTGAGTCTGTGCTATAGAATGAAGAGGCCATATAGTGCAGGTGCATGTCTGTTTGTGTGTGAGTGTGGGTCTGCCTAACCCTGTAAATTGCCGCGGCCGCTTGCATCAACGAGAGCCGTTCCTCTTTGACACACCTCTGCAGCGAAGGGCTGGTAATGCTACGAACGTGTTCCTCCCTGCCCTGTACCCTCCTCCGATGCAGCTTTGTGTGAAGATGACATTTAAAGGCGTCACGGTTTGTTTGAACGTCCGTGGCGGGGTGGAGAGGATGTTTTCCTTTTATCCAATTAAGCCTCAAAGTGTCTGTTTATCTCCTCTCCTCTCCATCCAGGTTCCTGTCGGAGGTGCTGAAGCCCATAGTAAAGACGGAGTTCCAGCTGCTGTACGTGTATCACCTGGTGGGGCCGTTCCTGCAGCGCTTTCAGCAGGAGAGGACCCGGTGCATGCTGGAGGTAGAAACCACACCACCCTCACATTCACACACTCATACGAACCAGGGCTGGGTGGCTCATCACGTTAATCATACCACAATCTCAATATGTCTCACGTCACTGTGAAGTATGAAGCAGCACTTCATTCATATCATCATGTGAAAAGGGAGCCAATACAGCCCCACCCCAACGTCAAAATAGCAGAACTCACCTAGGGCTGGGCAATATGGCAAAAATACACTTATTGTATTATCCCATATTGACCAATATCAATTTGTTCTCCTGATACTGCCAGTCTGAGCGCATCTGCACTGAAGCCTGAGGAGATAGCAAAGTAACACAATGCACTTCTTCACATCCTTTTTTTGCAGGCAGTGCAGTCTAAACATTGTACAACAGTTTGCTAACATATCACGCACGTTCTTGGAAATCGTGGATGTAGACAGAATGAAACAGAACCACTGGAAACAGCCAATAATTCAGAAGAAATGGTGGAACTTTTCAAAGAGGTTATGTAACATGGTAAAGGGGCTTTACCCTGGCCCAGGGACAGAAACCGTATAGAGAACAGCTAAGACAAGATCGGTGCGATTAAATACGTTTTAGGACCCCCTCCACTTTCACGATGTTGATCGCTGTCGGAAGCACTGAGAATTTGAATCGCCAGCATGGTTACTGTGGTGGTTGGAAACATACAGGCAAGTTCATGCATCATAAATCGGCCTTCAGGATTTTTTGATTGGTGGTGGTTCTGCAGCCGACCAACGGGGGCGCTGTACCTCAGGTGTCCGCACTTGATAGAGCTGGGGCAGTGCATTCATATTTCATCCATACATAGAACGATACATGGTTTGGCAATAAAGTAACCATGGTTAAATATTGAATACACTGCCATAACTGTATTAAAAAATGTAGAGAAGTGATGTATTCAGAATGTTGTTGTAAGATACATGGACTAATAAGCACCCTGCATTGCTGTCTGCATTACATCGGTAATTTATCTATCAAAAGAAGCCTAATTAATGGGTTGATTGGCATGTCAAACAGTAGAGCTGCATTGTTATTTGTTCATTTTTCTTTTGCAACACTTCTGTTGATGCATTTATCAGTTACATTTTGCATCATCGACACGAATAAAATATGAATAGTATGAATTGTATTATTCATTATTGCCCATGATTTGGATTCTGTTACTTCACAACCAATATCACAACCTTTTTTTTTTTTTTTTTTTTTTTGCATACTGAGACTCTCATGCAGTCACACTCTCTCTCGCTCTCTCTCTCTCTCACACACACACACACACACACACACACACACACACACTCTCTCCTGAGCTACTGAGACAGGCCAGGCAGGTGAAAAACAATTTGTCCGTACAGAGGAGGGTTTTTGCGGCCGAGCGTCTGAAACATGGCAGCATGTTTTGTGCCGGTATAACCTCTCTGGCCCACGCTTATTACATGTCAGACAGGGTAGGTGAGGGCTTGTGATGTCAGTCTGGTCCTGTACTCTGTTGGTGGGGAAGGGGGTGAGCTGGGGTTCACCTGGGTGTACTACCATCCCTTCTCTCCTGTCTCTCACTTGCTGATTCTGTCTGTCCGTTTCTGTGGAGATGATGACCTCCCTTCTCTAGGCCACCCCCTGCCTCCCATTCTCTGCGTGTGGAGATGACCCCCTCTCCAGCCCTTCCCATGTGAGTGGAGATGACGACCACTGCATAGATCATTAAAGTCTCTGACATCCTCTCACCTCTGGCCATTCTCCCGTCTTTCTGTCTGGGCTTTTGCATTGTCTGATTTGTGTGTGCGCATGTTCGCGCATTTACTGACACTGACAGATACCAGACTCACCCAGTCCCTGTCTGTCGGGCTCAGTCATCAGGCTCAAACACACACACAAACACAGACAAAGGCTGCAGGATGGAGTTGGGATTAGGAGGCTGAATCGGAGAGACTGGGCTCTGGTGAAGGGGTGGTGTTATGGGGTGTTCTTCTGATGTGGGAATTCAAGGTGCTCAGCCGTAAGACTAATTTGTGTGTTCATTTCATTTTTGTACATTTTCGGAAATACGTTTTTTAAAATGTAAGGTCTAGTTTTTTTAATTAATTAATTTATTTTTTATCTTGAGCAAAAATGGGTTTGTAGAACCATGTGACCAGGCGTTTTGCAGAATCACAGCGGGAATTCAGACAGTCATCTTAGCAGAGCAAGACTACAGTGAAATTCAGCTGCGTTTCCCCACTGCTCACTGGCTGCCTCAGAATATCGGTTCTGCATAAAACCACAGGGCTGATTGGATCGTTTTAATGAGTGGCCAGTATACGGTTTCTGAGACTATACTTGTCTGATTTCTGTTTGTTTCTGAAAGCGCTTGCCTTCCAATTGATTTGTCAGTTCTTTTCCAGCATGACTTTGCATCGATTACTGCACTTTTTTTTTGGCTTTGGTTTGTTTGGTTCTACACCTGAGGGTATACAGTAATGATTATTTCATTCTATTTAGAAACAATACAAATAATCCAAATGCAAACTGAAGAAGTGAAATTACAAATTTGTGGAAGAAAGGCTCCCTGCAAAATACCTGCAATGGTATCCTAGAAATGTATGTATCTTTTTTTTTTTATATTGAGAGCACACATATGAGAGAGTAAGTAGCACAACGAGACTTATGAGAAAGTGAAGTGATTGTCATTGTGATACACAGCACACGGTGACACAGCACAATGTGTCCTCTGCTTTTAACCATCACCCTTGGTGAGCAGTGGGCAGCCATGACAGGCGCCTGGGGAGCAGTGTGGGGACGCTGCTTTGCTCAGTGGCTTCCGATTCCGATTACGGGCCCGATTCCTTAAGCCCTAGGCCACCACTGTCTCTCATTATGTAAGGAGTAACCCTGCAGAGAAATATTTTTTTTATTGATTTTTTTATTTTTATTTATTGATATTTTTGGGCTTGCTCAAAATCAATTGTAAAATGAACAGGGAAAAGGACAATTAAGTAAAGTTAATTGTGACCTAAATTTCATTTTCATAACTGTTACCGAATGTAAATGGCGCAGTGCCGAATATAAAAACGTGGCAGTCATTAAGTGACCACGGTGCCACTTTCTTCTCGAGCTATGAATGGGGTGAAATGGATCAGTACATTCAGCTTGTCACCGTCCCACACCACATTAGCGCTAATGGCTGTACAATCTGCAGAACTACCAATCAGAGGTCTCTTTATTGTCAGAGTGAGATTGATGGTAGCTGTGCCTCAGACCAAAAGCAATTTGTAGATTACAGCTTTTCGATCTTTCGTCACGTGAGGTGCTGTAAGAGATGGCGTTTCATCTAAGTTTTTGATTTATTTTTTTATACGGCTGTCCCCATCTCTCACCAGCTGAGTGTGTGTGGTTTGTGAAGGTCACAGTGGAGCATTGATTGGCACTGTAACCTGAAGCCTAATTAATTTTGCATTTCAGTACCTGTAGGGGCATCTCATTAATGATGATTTGCATCGTCAGCGCTTAGCAGACCTTGCATGTGCCGTGAAAGTATTACATTTATACATTTTTTAAAGCCCCTGCGTAGATCTGACCTCTGGGTGACCTGAAGGGAGTGATTTCCTACACCAGAGTTGGTCATTTTGTTAAAAATATGGTGCGTCGTTGGACCATATGGTGGACCAGGATGAGACGATTCTTTTCTTTTCCTTCTTTCTTTTCAGTTTCCGCTGCTTAGCTGTGCTTGTGATGAAGAGAGAGCTTAGCCCGGCTCTGAACTGAACATTAGAGCTCCAAGTGTTTTTTTCCCCTGCTGTGCCAATTGCTCTTTCGGCAAAAACACTCGCAGGCATTGATTTCCATTTTCAGGAGCAGCAAGAAGAAAATACCTCCGCTCGCCACGTGACTGTGATGGTTTTTTTTTGTTGGGCTTCTCAGATTTCTCTTTGTTTTCCTAGATCGGCGTGGCGTTCTACGAAATGCTGCAAGCTGTGGACCAGCACTGCAGCCACCTATCTTACACGGATCCCATCTGCGACTTCCTGTATCATGTCAAGTACATGTTCACTGGAGACAGTGTCAAGGACCAGGTGAGAAGGGACCAGGCTCGTCTCCTTATTCTGATCAATTTCAGACCAACGCAACCACCTCCACAAAATCTCTTTTTTTTTATCTGGAATTGGCTTCATCTTGCTTCCGCTCTTGCTTTCCACTTCGAGTTTCCACTCAGATCAGATTCGTTATTGGTCGTTACACCATTATTTCTGTCTTCATTCTTCTCCTGCAGTTGATCGTGCCTGCCTCGCTGTCTGGGTAGAAAACATCTGATAAATGCTGTAAATGTAAAAGAGCAGTGAGGGAGAAGAAGGGCACCAGTACTGAGGGGACCGTATTCTTGAAGTAATCTCCCCCAGGCTTAGTTGCTGGTGATCCACCAGCAGGTGACATGTTGAGCTGGGAGAGTTTGGAGGAGAGGAGATTTGGGACAATGGTATTAAAAGCCGAGCTAAAGTCCACAAACAGGATGCTGGACAGTCGAGGCGTTGCAGGATGTAATGCAGCCCCATATTCACTGCATCATCCACTGACCTGCTTACCCAGTAGGCAAAAGCAATACAATAAATGATGTATAGACAGATCATACACAAGACAAAGCATACACAGAAAAAGTGCAAATAGTAATATTGTGCATATTGTATTGAATGTATTGAGTTTAGGTTCTTGTCTCTTTGGCTTGTTTTTTTTTTTTAGGGGGTTCTTTAAAGCTCCTTGAACTGCTAACGATTAAGCAACTTACATCACAAAGAATGTAGTGTTAAAAATGTACAACCTTAGTACCAGCCAGACGTTCTCTGTGTTCCTCAGGTGGAGAAAATCATCTGCACCCTGCGTCCGGCTGTCAAGCTCCGTCTGCGTTTCATCACACATATCAGCAAGATGGAGCCGGGAGCCTCGGCCGCCACGAACGCCACCAATGCCGCTCAACCCAACCCCGTCTCATCCCCGATACCCCAAAACAACCCAGGACCCTCAAACGTGCCCCTCCCCGTGGCGCAGTGACTCTTGCAAATGGAAGAGTGCTAGTCCGGGATTCCATAGAGAATTCCATAATTTTTTTTTTTTTTTTGTATCATGTACCTTTTTTATAATAAAGTTGCATGGAGACCTTGGGAGCTCCGAGTCTGCAGCCAGAAAGAAGGTGTTGGTGTGTGTTGTGTTTTTTATTATTATTATTTAATTTTATTATTGACAGTTAAGTGCAGCTTCATTATATGAACTTGGTGTTAATGCTGCAATTATTCTTACATACACACACTCACCGGCCAGTGTGGCTCTGGAGGCTTTTTATGTGCCTCCTGATGACCTGCCCTCCATTAAGCACGCAGCGTTAGCATCAGCTGGAGATGGAGGGACTTCTTCGTAAAGACTGAATTTGGGTAATTAGCCGCATCGCGGGAGGGGGGCTATTCTTGTGTTAGTCACAGTCACTCCGGCGCCAGAGAATTAATCAGTGGTGGTTCTGCGCCACTGCTGTGATTTACATCTGGGTGTAAATCGATGCCGTAATGATTGCTTCCCCAGCAAGGGTTCATGCATCATCATTCGGTTTGTCTTTTCCACACGGATGCTTTTCTGAGCGCTGCTCTCTACGCACCGGCATGCTCGTTCATTACATTCCATGTAAGTTGCTGACGTAGTGCATCCCTGATGTGCAACAGCGTTGTAAAAATGAGTTTAATGGACCTTGAGGGATCTCAGCAGTAGCCGGCGGGGCGGGGCGCCACCCTCCACTCCACTCCGAACCATGGAAATGGAACACCATGGCTATTGTAGGACCGTTCCAGAGCTCAATCCATAAAAGAACCACTACATGATCCATTTCATTTTGTCAGAAATGTTACTAGAGTCAGTCTATTGCATCCTGTGAACAAGGTCCTCTTATGAATAGAAATGACTGCATGATCGATGAATATGTGTTTTTCTGGACTTTCCCTGAGACATGAGAGAGAGAGAAGCGACCTGCTTTGATGAGGTAATTCAAGTGACTCAGAAAAAACTTAGATAATATAGTGTGATATATATTGGGTCTGTCAAAAGTAACATGTTAATTGTCACAATTCATTTATATCTTAAAATAAATTACAATGTACAGTACAGGCCAAAAGTTTGGACACACCTTGTGTTTTCTTTATTTTCATGACCATTTGCATAGATTCTTAACAACAAAAAAAAAGGTGAAATAGCTGAAAACATGTTTTATATTCTAGTTTCTTTGCTCTGATTACTGCTTTGCACACTCTTGGCATTCTCTCGATGAGCTTCAAGAGGTCGTCACCTGAAATGGTTCTCCAACAGTCTTGAAGGAGTTCCCAGAGGTCTTTAGCACTTGTTGGCCCCTTTGTCTTCACTCTGCGGTCCAGCTCACCCCAAACCATCTGGACTGGGTTCAGGTCCGGTGACTGTGGAGGTCAGGTCTCCACTTTTTGTTAAGTACATAACTCCACATGTGTTCATTCATAGTTTTGATGCCTTCAGTGAGAATCTACCAACGTAAATGGACATGAAAATAAAGAAAACACATTGGATGAGAAGGTGTGTCCAAACTTTTGGCCTGTACTATATGTGTTTGGTTTACTTTCTGTTTGGAAATTCATGAAATTCATCTTAGCCACAGACAATAGTGACAGGATAGACAGGCTGCCAATTCAGATGAATTGCATGCATCTTCGACCTCCTATGTATCTTCTATCGCCTATGAACCAGAAGACCCGGGTTCGAATCCCACTTACTACCACCGTCTGATAAATGCCGTAAATGTAGTTCTCCAAAGTTCTAATAAGCACGAGTTGACACTGTTATACTGATGTGAACACTTAACCCTAAGTTGCTCCAGGGGGACTGTCCCTGTAACTACTGATTGTAAGTCGCTCTGGATAAGGGCGTCTGATAAATGCTGTAAATGTAAATGTAAATGTAAATGTAAATGCACACAGTACAATGTGACAGTTCGCATCTTAAAATATTTGCCCAACTGCCCAACTTGAACTACTGAGAAAACATAATTTACACAAAATTTCAATTTTATTTATTGTCAGAGTCAGTAGGGTGTTAAGTTAAACGCAAATGATCATCTCTCCCAATCTGAACCTCTTCCCTACGTTTGTTGTACTTTATAGTTTGCAATCTTTAGTCTTAATAATGACTTGATTAATTCATTGCAGAATGTGTGATTATTTAATAATTTTCCCCCCATCGATCCACAGGCCTAATAAAAAATGCATGGCAGATTTAAGTGATAAGCATCCATGCTTTTAGGCACAGAGAAGCATAACTTCCAAAGGATTTACTCACGATGATACATTTTTCAGTACTTGGGGTTCAGATTGCATTTGGCATAGTTGAGAAATTAGGAATTTATTTGGTGGGGAAAAAATAATCATACTGCTAATTCAAAAACAATCATGTGAAAGTAAAAAACTGGGACACACGGCTTGGATTTTTGCCTCTAGCACTTGTTAGTACAAATTTAGCTTGTCGTTTTTTGGTTTTACTCCCTCCCCCCTCGTCTCATTATTGTCAGTTTGGCAGCAGCTAAGTGTGTCACCGCAGCTCTGCAGAGCGAGAGCCACGAGTGGCGACCATTTATTGATCAGCCGCTCGTTTCCCTCTCTGCTAATTCGGTAGGTGTTAAACTCAGTTTTTGGTCACGTAGGTGTTAAACTCATTTTTTTGGTCATTTGGTCATGTATTAGGGCTATTATTATTATTATTATATGTTTTGCTTTCAAAAAGCCATTCCAAAGGAAAGGAATACGAAAACTTGACATGGAAACTGAATGTGTATTAAAAATGTGTTTTAACATCTAATTCAAATATTTGAACTCGCAAACAGCTGGTGAGACCTGAACAGTCCAAACTGGCACCAGCACCAAACTACCACTAGCAGTCTTGCATTTATAGTTGCCAGGGAGAAGGAATGGTATTAAATTTAAGTTGGTAATTACTGAACGTCGGTAATCTTCCACTGGGCCAAATGTCGCACTGCCAAACCCCATGAATGTGAATGTAAAGTTTTCACCGTCTTTGTGCCTGTTTCCCGATGGCCTTTGCATGAAGTGTTTTTCAGCATCTGGGCTGACGGGTGTCGTCCTCGTTATCATTCCAAGACGTGTAGATCATTGTATATCTGTTTGCCCTACGTGGGGACCCGTTTCATCTGCAAATGCAGATACTGTTTTTTTTTTTTTTCCAGAGACTGTGCAGTCGTGCACTCGTGTTGAGATCGAAGGTTGGATGGAGCTGTATGGCGATGACTTTACAGCTTGGTTTATTGTGGTGTCGCCATCTGAAAGGGTATAATCAGTTCTGCTGGGTTGTAAAGTCCTAGTGGGGGAAAAAACACGGTCATAAATACGTGGGAGAACAGTCGGACTGGGCTGTGAGGGTCACCTGTCACCTGTGCTGAAGTAAACTTACTTTATTTAGGCCAGCAGTCTATTTTGGGGTCTGGGTTGTTGGAAGCTGAGTTTAAACCTGTGGTCTCTGGCTGAAGCCCATGTCTCTTTTGCTCTGCACTGTCCCTGGGGCGCACCATCTGTGGCCCCTCCTGACACAGTTGCCATGGTCACTCTGCTGACCCTAATGACACCCAGTGCTGGATGAGCATAAAGCTTCAGTTAAGTTTCTTTAAGATGCACTCAAACAAGTTTAACTGCAGGATAATTTAGCTGAAAGGTGGCTCGGAATCGAATGGCTAATGCTGGCTCTGCACTCGAAAAGTTCTAGATTTGTAACATTTCTGATGCAAACATTGCATCGCAACGCAACGAATTCACAATTCAAGAAGCTGTGAGTGCCTTGCTCGATGCCTTCAGCACAGATGCATGAGCAACCATTACACACTTGTCTCTTTTTGTTTCAACAATATTTTTATTGATTTTAAACAGGGATATAACAGGGTGAACATGTAATGTTTCAATATACTGTAATTTCTATATTTTAGAACCCCCTTATAAACCCTATAGCACCCCCCTCCCCTCCCTGTCTCCAAGCCAGCTTTAGATGCCAGGCATTTAAAGAAAAAAAAAGAAGAAAAAAAGGACTATGGAGCTGGAAGTTTTATTTTTTTGGTCCTGTATGCAAAAGAGACACACAAACAAAAAAAACAACTAAAAGAAAACAAACAGACAAACAATTAAATAAGAAGGGAATCAAACTATAAATGTATATGAAAAAAACGGAGGATGGGCCCCCACACCTGTTGAAATTTCAAGTCTGAATAACGGATTGAGTAGTGAATCTTCTCCAGGGACAAACTGGACATAACATCTCTGAGCCACTGGGCGTGAGTGGGTGACGTGGAATCCTTCCACTTGAATAAAAGAGAACGTCTGGCCAGGAGTGTCGCAAAAGATAACAAACGCTGTTTAGCTGGAGTTAGACGCTTATCTTCCTCTTCAGTGATACCAAAAAGAGCGATCAGAGGGTCTGGTTCAAGGTTGCATTTCAGTGTGTACGACAAGGTCTTAAAAACGTCCCTCCAGAATTTTTCCAAATTCGGGCATGTCCAATACATGTGAATAAGAGACGCCTCTCCGCTTTTACATTTGTCACAGCTAGGATCAATGTCTGGGTAGAAACGGGAGAGCCCTGTGTACAACCTTAAACTGTAATAAAGAGTGGCGGGCACATAAAGAAGTTGAGTTGACAAGCTTAAGAATTGAATTCCAAGTATCATCTGAAAGTGACAAATTTAAATCTTTCTCCCAAGCAGTTTTAATTTTACACAAAGGGGTGTAACTCGAACCCATCAATCCACCGTAAATAGTGGATATTAGGTCTTTACGCAGCGGGATCAAACCGAGGAGATTATCTAGGATGTTTACAGCAGGAGCCTCAGGGAAACTTGGTATTAAAGAGCCAATGAAGTGTCTTACTTGCAGGGATCTGAAAAAATGGGAATTGGGTAGGTTAAACCTTTCGGAAAGCTGTTCAAACGATGCAAACCTATGGTCAACAAACGGATCTTTGCAAAGCTTGATGCCCTTATTGTACCATTCCTGAAACACTGAATCATGTAGAGAAGGTTGGAAGAGAAGGTTAGAGACGATAGAGCTGGACAGAGAGAAGCCCAGAAGACCGTTGTGCTTTCTGAACTGTGCCCATACTCTCAAGGTATGCCTAATAAAATGTTGATTGATTGAATTGAGGAGATGGGTAGTGCAGATCCAAGGAGTGCAGAGACAGGGAGATTTTTTACAGACTTTATCTCCATTTCCACCCAGGCAGGACGATTAGGTTGATTATGAAAATATGCCCAAAAGATGACAGATCGAATGTTTGCTGCCCAGTAGTAAAAACGAAAATTAGGCAGAGCCAAGCCGCCGTCTCTTTTAGATCTTTGAAGTAAGGACTTATTCAATCGTGCATGTTTGCCTTTCCAAAGGTAAGAAGATATAACTGAATCTAAAGCACCAAAGTAAGATTTGGGAATAAAAACAGGTACCACAATTGTCTCTTTAATAGTTTTAAAAAGGATCGTTTATCTGTGTCATCTTCTCTAATGTCTGATTAATTAGTTACAAGTTTTAAATCAATCATATTATCTGATGAATTCTTGTGTAATTGTGATAATAAACTGTAAGATATCATACATTTGTACTTGAATCTGCCTCTCAACAGGCAAGATTCAGCCCTATAAACACAGATATGTGGGTTGATGTTCCTGACATCTGCTAATTATACCAGGCCATTGACTATATTGATAAAGATAGATAGATAGATAGATAGATAGATAGATAGATAGATAGATAGATAGATAGATAGATAGATAGATACTATTTAATTGCCTGCCCCACCACATGTACAAGATGAGTTGAGTTGTTTTTGTCTGTAATAAAGTGGGTGTTGAGTGCAGAGCTGCATCTTGGCCCTCTTATGCTGCAGACACATCAGGCTTTATTAAGTTCAGTAATCCCCTGTAAAAGCCCAGACTGTACCAGGACTCAAGCCTCTAAATGGATTGATGGCACCATTGTTTCGGTCAGCAGTGGTGGCCAGAGAGGAAAGGCTGACCCCTCCCAATAGCAATGAAGCATAAAAGCTGCAAATTAAAATAATCCACTGTTTTGCGTAATTATGTCCAGTGATACCTAATTTTTGTAAATGTATTAACAAGCTTGAAAGCAGTCCACGATGCCCCTAGGGATGTGTGGGGGCTACTCAGTCTGCCATTGCCTCATTGGGTTTGCTCTGTCATTACTGTCCCATCTGTTCCCCAGTGAGTAATGATGAGTCCACATAAGGGCCGCATATGGAGAATATGAGTTATTCCCATTTAGCCCCCTTCTGGTGGAATTACGTCTCTTATAGAACAGTTAGATTCATTGACTCCCTAATCCAGTCCATATTTAGTCCCTAATCTGCCAAATTTGCTTTCTCACCATACGCCATGGGGTATCGTTGTTGGGTTCTGTTTTAGACTGTTTAGTTACACTAAAGTTATGTTTGTGTAACGCCTGTAGCATTAAAAGAGCACCGAATTGATCCTTGTGCATTATTGTTACACTTCATTTATGTCCAATGGGACTACTCTGTATTTAAAAAGACAGGAGAAACGAGAACTGATTTAGAACTGGGAACCTTCTGCTGTTAAAAACTGTCCCTGCGATGTGTGACTGTCATCGACTAGCTCCCTGTGTCACCCTATGTCACGTGACCAGTTTGTTCTACAAATCAATGTAAGTGTTGGTTTGAATCCATTCTTTTCAATTATCATTACACATCAGAGGAAAAGAAGCTCCGCTGTCGTGCAGTGGAACCTTGAACACCCCGGGCACAAGGAAGGTGTACTTTTTGAAACAATCTGCCTGAATAATGTCATTGTTCATATTTTTGGTGCATTTAAAAAAATTGTTTTTTTCTCAGGCCACACAGTGGTTGGAACGGTTATAGACAGCGAGTGATGCAATGGCCTTCTTCACACAACTACTGTCCTGTTTTATTTTTAGGGGCTTTCTTTTTAACGTAGAAGTTTAAAAGACACAATAGGCACTGCAATGTATCTTCTTTTTTTTTGTTGTGTCCTTTCCGGCATCTCACAACAGTGCTGGTCACTTGAATGCACTGCTGCTCTTATGCTGCATCAGCCCACGCATACCCTCCCGCCCTTTCGTTTCATTCTGAGGCTGGTTTCCAGGGGAATCCATGCTGAATCCATACACACCTGCAGCTCCATTGAGTCGCTTACAATATCTGGTTTGCATTTCTATCAGATATCTTCTCTAACTTGGATCTGTGTGTTTCCTCAGCTAAATAAACCAGGGAAAGGGAGTGGGGCGATGACATCAGCCTGAAGTCTGAATGAACTCCTGTCTGTTTTCATATTTTGCAGCAGGTCCTGCTCGCACCCGGCCGTGTGTGAAATCGAGGCCTCGGCATGGACGAGATTTTAATCTGAATCTCATTTTCCCAACACAGACAGCGAGCTCCAGCCCTAAACGCAGATTAGCATTGGCTGCGGGGGGTGGGGACTCGAACAAAGTCGTCCCTGGTGCAATTTTAATTGCATCATGTCTGCACTTTTTTCCGAGCCTATTTGTGAGACCACTTGCTCAGAAAATCCGTCTGCGTTACCTGGCAACATGACTGAAGACTGCACCCAAACGAGCCGCGGCCTTTCAATCAGAGGAAGTTTTTCTCTCAGATGACAGTGTGTCGGCCGTATGGAATAATCCCTGCTGAGCGGCGGGGAGCATCTTCCTCTCGCTTCCACGTTCAGACACAACCTCAATCACAGGGCAACAGCCAGACCTCTTGGAAGTTCCGGCGACGAGGACAGATTGCTGTCTTCAATGATCAGTGCCAACATACAAAGAAAAGCGAATACCCGAGAGAGTGTATAGAGGCTCATTTTTGTGTCTCTATACAAAGTGACAAAGCACAAAAATGATGTGCCGTAATCACAGAAGAGCTTGGGGCAACTTGTCTGACTGCAACCAGGAATCTAGAACGCTAAGTATGTGGTGTGTGACGCATTCGATCATCAATAAGCCTTATTGAATTCATAACTGTACAGCAATCGGAAAAATCGAAAAGTGTCTCCACTACCAGTGGTGGCCTACCGGTTAAGGAAGCGGCCTCATAATCAGAAGGTTGCCGGTTCGAATCCCGATCCGCCAAGGTGCCACTGAGGTGCCACTGAGCAAAGTCACCGTCCCCACACACTGCTCCCCGGGCGCCTGTCATGGCTGCCCACTGCTCACCAAGGGTGATGGGTTAAATGCAGAGGACAAATTTCACTGTGTGCACTGTGTGTTGTGTTGCAGTGTATCAAAAGTGACTTTCACTTCACTTTCACTATCAAAACACCTCATGGCTTTTCAACATCAAAATTTTCACTTACTTCCAGGTGCCACTGAAACAAGAATGTCATTCACTTCACACAGATAAAAGTTATGGCTGGTTGGAAAATACAGTAGTAGTACGGACATGGAGAACCCTTTAACATGATTCATTGAAACTGAAACTAGTGGTATTTATTTCCCTCAAAGCCAAATACCACAGCGTGGTCTCCGTAGACTCTGGTGAGAAAACGGATGTTCCTGCGACCTGACAAGAACAAGCATAGTCCACTCGGCGATGAAACGGGAATTTCACGTGTTTTCTGTTTACAGCATGAAAACCGATCAGATGTTGCCCTGCCACCTAAATCTGCTGCTGATTGGGGTGAATAATTGGCCTCTGAACTCTGTCCCATCCTTCCTGTCAGATACTGATGAATGGGGAGCCAGAGTATATATGTTTTTTTTCCCCTTCCCTCCCTGTCTGTGTTCCATTTTCCCAGACAGTGTTTCCATGGCAACAGGCAGCCTCTGGGAGGATTCGTGCCTACCTGGCGTCTCCCCGCTTGGCGTGCAACTCTTCGCCCTAATAACCGTGAAGAGCAGCAGTGGCCTTGTTAAAGTCCCGCATTTGTTTTTCATTACCGTCACCACGGACGCTTAACACTGACTGGGGTTTTTTGTCTTTTTTTTTTTATGCCTCGGAACCCGGAGGGCTGTTCAGTTCACTGAAGAGGCTCTGTGTGACGCTTCCCTATGAGGTCTGTGGGTTTTCAGTAGTAAGACCTTGTGACTGGTCTTGCACCCTGAGTAATGTGATAATGATGATGACACATGGTGGGATGTTCACGAAAGCACGTTGTGCTGTAGTAAGGTCAGCCTGTCTGTGGTGCTCAATAGTTTTGCGGGTGTTGTAGAGCATGGGAGGTTGTGCTTGAGCAGAGAAAAAGTGATGGCTATATTAGGCTAAAGTGAAAGTGTCAGTTCTTGGGGGAAAGCAGGCAAAAGTAGTGATCCGAGAGACTTTAACAAGGATCAAATTGTAAAAAATTCTCCCAAACAGTGTCCTGCCAAAAATGTTCTTCCAGAAATGACATGGATGGAGTGTCAATGGATGAATGGAAGAAGGTGATTTGGCCTGATGATTTGTATTTCATGTTCATGTGTGACCTACCTTCTCCAAATACAGTAAAAGAAATCATTGTATCTGGCACTGGGAGGTGGTGTTGTAGAGTTGTGTGGTATTATGTAGTAGCCGAGATGGTAAGACACTCGTCTATGAACCAGAAGACCACAACGTCACATCTTCAAACCCCACTTGCTACCGTTGTGTCCATGTGCAAGACAATTATCCCTGAGTGTCTGCAGGGGACATTCTGAATATAGGTTAAGTGATTGTAATTAATAATAGCCTTGTTACTCTTGACTGTATCCTCCAATCAATTCACAGGGTTAGAAAAAGTTGAATGTGAAGAAGAAGAAGAAACTAATGAGACAAATAATTTATTTTATAGCCCAGTTATCCATGTCCAGTTCAATGTGAATGTCTGTGCATTGATTTCTAAATGTTCTTTAAACAAACAAATGTGTCTGTATAGCTTTAGTTTTTTATTAAAAAACAACCAGTTCATTTAAAACAATGGAAAGTGACATCAAACCCCGTAGACCTGAAGCAGGGGGATGAGTCAGTGTGTTGACCCCCTGTGATCACAGGCTAAAATAAAATAATTCCCCCCTCCCCCCAAAAATGTATTCAATCTCATTTGATTGTAAAACTAGTGAACATGTCCCATGCCCAAACCTTCAAATTTAAGTAGTCAGTAAATTCAGTGTGGTTCAAGCCAACATCAAGTAAACATTTCTATTTTTCCTATCAATTCCCCTTTCTTGCCAAGCTAAAGGGACAAATATTGTATATTATGCAAAACAATTAATACAAGGATACATTTAGTAAGTAAGTAAGTAAAAAAAACAAAAAACGTTACGCAACACAATTAAAATATTGAATGCCATGTATCAGCATCAAAATCTTTGGTTTGTCTAACAAATGCTTGACATTGACATTTTCAGCATATATCAGACGCCCTTATACAGAGCGCCATACAATCAGGGTTAAGTGTCTTGCTCAGGGACCTCCCTTTAGTAGTAAGTGGGGGTTGAACATGTGACATTTTGGTTTTCTGGTTCATACCCACTAGGCTACTACCATCCTAGCGTATGAAGAAGAAGAAGAAGAAAAGGGCAAGACTTCGAGCTAAAACCTTATTGTAATAATTACCCTAAATTCTATTTCATTAGCGATTGCAGATTTGAAAAATGCACCGATAAATTCTGAAGGCATGTTGATTGATATCACCATCTGGTACAAGAATGGAGAAATGGATGGACGTTGACACTTGGTATTCCCTGATTTGATGCACATTAATGTACTCCATACATCTATTTTTAAAAGCTGATGATACAGGTTGGAAACCTACTGTTTCTCTGTATTATACTTATTTAAAAGATGGATTATACAGGTTGCACACTTGCTCCATAAACAATCAATATTTCAACAGCGCTCCCCATTTGAGGTGTAGAGTAGAATCAAGTGGCAGAGAACAGGCTGGTGAGTGCTCCTACAGAGGGCTGCCAGCTAGCTTTTCACAGCAGCAGGATGATGAAAGGAATATCATGGTGTCGTTTGCACGAAGCAATGGTCTCAGAGCTGAATTTTTCACTGCAGCTGCAATTTGGCCGCGGAATGGAAAGAGTTGCGGGGATCCCGCCTGGCCTGTACCATGTCCCCGAGACATGCACACCTCGCATTCACATCAGCCGGCCTGGTCATGGCAACCAGTGACCGACCACGTGTCTGTTCCCCAGAACGGGGTGCTGATGTGGCTGTGCGGTGGACGGGGCCGGGAGTGCAGGAGATCTCTCTCTGAACCAACTGGAGCATGCTGGAGCGCTGCTCTGGGCTTTCGCTGTCGGAGCCGATCAGCATCACCGTGGCCGCTGAATGAATTGGGAGGCAGAGTGGTGGCTGTGGCTCTTTGTGCTGAATGTGTGTGTGCGTTCGGCTGATGGTGAAGTTTAAAGCTCAAAGGAGCAGTCGTTTTAAAAATAGTCTGCGCGTTGTACGGTTACAGCTAGGCCATCTTTCCACCAGTGAACAAATCCAGGCCAGTCTGGGTTAGACCACCACCAGCACCCGCTGTTCATTAAAGGTCACTAAATTGGCTTTATTGCAACAAGGGCCCTGATCCGTTGGGCATTACCCATGGGCATTATGGGCATTACCCATTCTCCACCCCCCCCCGTTAAGAGCTCTCGGCTGGAATCTCCCTCCGTTGCTGCCATAAACGAATAAATGTTCAAGGATTTTAACACTAATGACTGAATAAATTCATCCTCCTTTAATTTACTTGTGGTTCCCATGGAAATGAGGGCACAATCTGCAGCCATAGCCAAGGCTGATGTGCCTGAAAGAGAACAGAGAGCAGGAGTAACACTCATTCAGCTCCATTGGTTCAAATACCATAGCATGATTACATTGCATGCATTGCATATTTAGTGTGTTTAAACAATCCATATACGCTGTAGCACACATAGAAACCTATTTTTAAAGTGCTAAAATAGGTGTTGAGCATGTGGCTTGATCACCAGTGTAAGGCCACATTATTTCCCAGACTCCCAGAACATGATCTGTAATGCACCAAAACACACACACAGTTGATAGAAGTATCTGGTAAGTAATTAACATGATTTGGGTCCATCTGCAATATATCAATACAAAACTGTCCAATTTGCCAATGCTTAGCACAAGAACCTGTCTCCTTCGCTCAGTTTTTGTTCTCATAATAAAAATCAACGGATATCACGAGCATGAACCACATGTGAAGTGTGTTAAAGGGCTTTAATCCACAACCACATGATGCCAAGGATTAAAATCCTGCAAATAATTTTGACAGTGCGCTGTTCTAACACCACAGTAAATGTATACAAATAAAACTGTATAATTTATTAAAAATTGTGAGAAATAAGGCATCGCAAAGCATGATTTGGGATGGTAATAGCCCCAAACACACTCAATGAACCAGAAGACAACAGTCACAGGTTCAAACCCCACTTACTACTATTGTGTCCCTGAGCAAGACACTTGAAAGTGGAAAAAAATGAAGTGATTGTCATTGTGAAACACAGCGCATGGTGACACAACGAAACGTGTCTTCTGCTTTTAACCATCCCCCTTGGTGAGCAGTGGGCAGCCATGACAGGCGCCCGGGGAGCAGAGTGTGGGGACGGTGCTTTGCTCAGTGGCACCTTGGTGGATTGGGATTCGAACCGGCAACCTTCTGATTACTTCTTCAACCGCTAGGCCACTACTGCCCTGCTGAACCCTGAGTGTCTCCAGGGGGACTGTCCCTACTGGTTGTAAGCCGCTCTGGATGAGGGTGTCTGCTTGATGCCATAAATGTTAAAGTGAACATATTTACAACAGTAGCATAAAAGTGAATTATATTTGTCAACAAGGGACCATTTAATAAAATAAAATAAAGAGTGCACATTTCTTTTGTCTGGCATATTTTCAGATCCAGTAGCAGAGAGGTCTGCTACTGGATCAAAAAATTTGTTACTGGTGTGTTACTGGTACGTAACTTTAGGACCCTTGTGGGCTATTCACATTAGTTGTAAAAATTGTATTTATATTAAGGGAAACTGATATGAAGGGTGAGCAGGGTTGAGGGGTTTGACCTCACATTTCATGCCTGCTGAGATGAATGTCCTCATCTGTGGATAGGTAATGTCACCCATGTAAGACCACTGTTCTGTTAGGGTTTGAAATCTCTCTCTCTCTCTCTCTCACACACACACACACACACACACACACACACACACACCTCTGAACTAAAGCTGTCTGATTCTGTACGGCTGATCGTCATTCACAGCGCTGCTAATGTAAACACACTTCACACGGGTGGAATCAAAGCCCCCTTCCTTCCCCAGAAATGAACAAAGGCTCGCCTTTCGCTGTCTTACAATAAAAACTGTGTAGAGGCCAACAGATGCTTCAAAATGAATCCATCTACCCCCCTCGCACCCAGACCCTTCTACATCAGCTGAGATCACACAGATTTTCTATCCAGTTCTGTAGGCTAATGGTCGTTCTCTCTGTTCGTCCTCTTGGGTAGGACAAGTCTAGGATGAGGAGGACATGTTGTGGTGGGCTTGTGTCTTTCCGGACATTCGTCTGTGTTTTCATCAGCTTGATGAAAGCGAAAGAAAGCGGAAAGCACAGCGGAGTCTCTCAGAAGTCTGTGCCGAAGACATGAAAACGAAGGGTAGTTTGCTAATAGCTTGTCTTAGGGTCTGACATGGTCTTAAAAAAAGCAAACCAAAAGAATCCTAGACAAGTGTTACTTATTTATAGATTTATTCTAGGTCTGACCAGACTATGCAATGCCACTTATTTTTTTTATATAATGTTTTTTTTTTGGTTACCATGAAACATACCCAGTGAGTAGAAAGCGTCAATCTAATTTAGTCTTCTGCAGCAGACAGGGCATTTAGCCTCCCGTCGAACCTGATCTTTCATCGTGCAGCCATGAGTTTAAATGAGCAGAAAAAGGAAAAAGATGAATGTCTTTTCAGCTGGGCTGTTCAGTTCTAACATTCAAGACTATAGGACCACAAGAGAACCCCGGCTCCCCTGGGGGGTACATTTAAAGACTTTGGTTTTTAATGGATAAAACAAGGTGCAAAATTAGTACATCAAACCAACTAACCAACCACTCAAGCCAGGTGCAATCAACCCATGGGTGTGGTTGTAGCCTAGTGGGTAACACTCATTTATGAACCAGAAGACATCAAAGTTACAGGTTCTAACCCCACCTACTTCCACTGTAGCTTCCATTCATCATTCCCACTTTCCATACCCACTGGGTCAATCTAGGGTCACAGGGAGGACAGGAATGAACAGGGATGCACCCATGCTCTACTGAGGTAGAAGTCCAGAGGTGGGTTTAAATAATAATAAAAAAAATATATAATAATAATAAATAAACCTACATTCTGAATGAATGCAGCACTCTGGAAGCACCAGGGCTATGAGAAAACCAGGATGATTCATTCAGATTTTTATATCTACAGTTTTTTTTTTGTCTTAGTTGATATTTAAAGAGCTGCATTGAAACACGAAGTCCAAATGCCTGGAGGGAGCTTTATTACGAGCCATTTTACAAAACCTCACTGCTGTGTCCTCATGGCATCCACTCCTGTTGCATAATTAAGTTGTGAATTGAAGAATTGTCAGACAGCACTGCATTCCAGAACACAAGCCTCCTGAAGGGTAATTAACCACCGCCGCCATGTCTCGGTGGTTGTGTTGCGTTGGAAAAACCCGTCACGCAAGTCAATATGTCGTGTTTTACACTGATGTGGCAACTGAACTCCAGATTGATTTCCCAGTCGAGCAGGTAAGGGAGTGTATTATAAACCCTGTACACACACCGTAATGTCTTTAGTTGTAATGCTTTGGAAGATTTTAATTGTGGCACTTACCGTTTTGACACTGCTGCTTAGTTAAAGCCATTACGGCAGGCAAAACCCAAACAGCACGTCCCTTTTTCTGAGAGAATGACTTAACAGCTTAAATATCTCATAAGCAGACAGTTGCCATAAATATTTATACATATATTTGGTGCATGAATGAGTTGGATGAATGTGAAATGTTAATTCTCTTCCCGAGCTTGCATCATTCCATGGATAACAAGGGTTCGTAAGTCATACTGTGAATGTTATTCACAATTTTTTGTACTTCACAGTCCATCCTGTTATTTTTAAACTGTGAAATAGATTTATACGTTAATGCTAAAGTTAATATTAATGATTTATATTCAAACAAATCGGCTTATCTCCTTTGCTCCTTCCTGAACTTTATCAATTGGAAGATTTCAGGCCAAATGCTCAATGATGAGGGTCAAAAATTAGCAGTAAGCATTAACAATGGCTTGTGACTTGACTTTAGACGTGCCCTCAACGGCTTGAGACTTGACCCGGACGTGGATGTTGTGACTTGTGAGTTCTAACTCGTAAACAATGTTCAAAAACTAGAACATTCAGACCGCCAACCCCCACTCTCGCGAGAGCACATTGCCGGCTACGGCAAGCCCCGAGACGTTAGAAGTACATTCTACGGCTCCTTCATTAAAACGACATAAAATTTGTAATAGTTACAAATGTACATTTACTTCATTTCTGTCTTTCCCCCGGCGTTACGGGAAAACCGCAGGCTGATCGATTCTCCCTCTATGATAATACGCGCAACATCATGCACACGTGCAGCCACAGATTTCAAATGAACACATTCTATAAAACCTTATAGCGTATCCTAATGGATAAAGTGAAATGCACTAATAATAATAATTGTTGTTAAAAAATGGTTAAAGAAAACTTAAAATGTTTTATTAAAAATAAAAAAAGTTATTCCAAGGAATGCAATAAAAATATTCACTAACATGACCCCTCCCAGACTACAAAAATAGC
Organism: Denticeps clupeoides; assembly: GCF_900700375.1. Classification (NCBI taxonomy): domain Eukaryota; kingdom Metazoa; phylum Chordata; class Actinopteri; order Clupeiformes; family Denticipitidae; genus Denticeps; species Denticeps clupeoides. The sequence continues at coordinate 10,348,995 of NC_041720.1, read as the reverse complement.
AATGTCTACTGCAAATGTGATAAGACTTGAGACTTGACTTGGAATAAATGACATGTGAACATCTCTAGTAGACAGCATAACAAAAGTATGAAATTCAAACTTCATAAACCTGAAGTGTACAGCAGAGGTGGCTTACTCATCGTATGACAGACTGGGACGGATTTGCTTCACAACCGTGGTAAATCTAGGGCCAGATCTGTTGCTACATCTGAGGCTTCAAGCCACCAATAATGGTGTTTGGATCACAGAACAGCATAAATTACTGAGAACGGACGGCCTTTCTTCAAGCCAAAAAGGCTGAAGGACGGCACCCTGTCATCATTTTAAAAGTCATTTTAAAATAAAGGGAAGGTGCGCCGGCAATAGGAGAAAAATATATGGTTCTGCATTCAGATATCTTTAGAAGACTAGACATGTTCGGTTTATCACACATGGACCATGGCAGTTGTGAGATTTCCATAACAGACCCGTAGAAATACCAACACAAAATGCAAAATCCTTTATTAGCCTCATGAACATGACGTTGTTATTTGCTCGAGACGCTGGAATCCAGGAACTTGGAAGCTGTGAAGGCTCATCTTTGACATCTAATAAAACAATGAAGATTTTTTTTATGGGCCTGGCTCTGCTCTGCTACACGTGACATTTTTACTTTCGTCTGAGATGGAGGACAAAGGCCTAAAGAAGCCATTAACTTGGCCGAATGACGTTACAGGGGAGCAGATAGCCACTCGGCCCCCTTGCTTATCAGATTTCTGTGGCACATCCTCCCTTCCTCTTGGGAAAACTGGGTTCTGTTCCATATTGATCGGCCGGGCTAGAGTGGGAGATGTTAAGGTCTGATAAGGGAAGAGACTGCCAGCCCCCCTCCTGACTGGAGGATTCATTTCTTTATTTTATTTATTTATTTTTTAAACTCCTTGTTCTGCTTTAGTAGATGGTGCCAGACCTGGGTCGAATGTGCTCTTTGAAGGCCACTGCAAAAATAGATTTGATACGAGAGGGAAGACTAAAAAGTGAAGCGGAAAGGAGACAAACAACGAGAGAGAGGGAGGAAAAAAAATATTTTTTCATGCTCTGATCTTGATAAAAAGCTCAAATCAGAACTGTTAAAGCTCTGCTTTCCCTTTTGTCCCCAGATTTACTGATATTCATTCCTTCATTCATTCTTCATTCTAAAGAAAAGTATTTCTTTTAAAATAAAATCTAATGATTATAATAAATAATAAACAATTTATGTGACATTTATACAATTTTCAGGATATTTTGTCATTTGTACAGAGGAATTACATGATTACGCCAGTTTATAGACTGCTGCGCACACCCCAAAATATCTCTCTGGAATGTCTGTAAATGATAAACCTGGTGATTCTGTTAGGAGGGCGTAGTTATGCACAAATTATTGTGGGTTTAAAGTCAGCGTTAAAATCACCTGACTTCTGAAAAAAATCAAATTGTAATCCAGGGATAAACCAAAAAAAATGATGCAGAATTTGTAGTTTTAAACATAAAAACAGATTTGATAATGATACCTATTGGCTGTCAAAAAAAATTGTTAATTAAAGCAGTTAATTGTAAAACCGCACCTCACTTCTCCAACCAGAGCTTCTTTCCCACATCTCAGTAAATCTTATAGGTTTTTGCAAGGTTTAGTCTTAATTAATGAAATAAAAATGTTATCAGTTGAAAGCATTAATATTTACTGCATTAACATGCTAGCTAGAAACCTCCCATCTACTGCTACCACGGTGTACCGTAAAAAGTTACAGAAAGGTCTGCTTTAATTTCCCACCAAAACTGGGTAGTATTACTGATAGAAAATAAGGTATTTTCCCCGTTTCTTTCTTTTTAGACTTTGGCTACACATTGCATCTAGTGGTAAAACAAAAACATATTGACTACGGTGCTGTCAATGTTCATGCGCTAACATGAGATTAATCTGGAAACCTTTGTTTTTTTTTTAGCACAAATTAATCCTGTACACTCATCCCACCATCCTTCTGTAATTCCAGTGCCCATTATAGCTGATCCTATAGCTGATCCTATAGCTGATATTACTGTAAAGCGAAGCAAACAAAATGATTGGTTGCCATTAGGCACACCAGGGGGTGAACACAACGCGTTTTCTATTTCTGTATAGCCCTTGGAACTATCACGTCCAACTCATGACCCACAACAAGAGAGCCTTTGATCATTTCCATAGTATTAGCTTTCTTGATTTGGAGTCTTTAATGTTAAATTTGTTCAGGTCACCTATATATAAAACAAAAAATCAATTTTCAAAGAAAGAAAAGTAACATCTCTGTCTTTATTAAGCTTAATTGTTCGCCGTGGTTGACCATATAACACAATCACTGACATCCAGCGGAAACTGATACTTCATCATCTCACCATGAATCATCGAGTAACAGTGAAATAAAGCGTTCTTTAAGGTTCCGGTGAATGTATACAGTGTATGTAAAAACGGAACATGAAAAGTTCATACTTCTGTCCTGTCTGGATGATTAAGGCCACTTTGGAAGTGGTGTCTCGAGATGTTACTCATCATCTCGAAGTGTAAAAAAAAAAAAAAAAAAAAAAAAAACATCATTATTTGTGCTTATGCAGCTAATTCAAGGTTTTTCCTTCTCGTAGTCATGACTAGAACAATTCGGAAAAAAAAAAAATAAAGACTTACTACTGCTGAAGCCTCCCACACACTCAGCTGGACGCTCCTGTCTTAACAGCATGAACCATGAGTAGTGTGTTAGTGGAGAGGCTGTCCTGATGGGTCTACTGTGAAGGAGAGGAGGGTTTAAGGAAGGGCCTGGGAGCCGCAGCGAGCTCCTGCTTAATTTTTGTTCGCGTCGACGGCTGCGACAGCAGCTCCTTGATCTGATCGAGCCTCGTCTGGATGGACCGCCTCTGGGAGCGCAGCGCCGCGGTGACTGTTCTCGCGTCACACCTGGCTCCTACACGCAAACAAAACAGGAAACAACAGCCAAACACACAAGGCCCGCTTTAAACACCCCCCTCGTCTCACAGCACCGTACACACGTATGCACGTAAACACTCTTTACATCGTTCTCAGCTGCTTAGGCCACAACAGCATACCCATTTGGTATGACTCCTGATCAGTTTCTGATATTCTCTCAGAGCTGATTTGGAGGAGGTGGGGGACAGGACCACACGCTCGCTGTCTCAACTCCAGGACTTTCAGCATTGTTTTTTTTTTTTTTTTATGTTGTAGTGTGCATCACACTAGACTTCATTTAGTATCCCACTTAAAGCTCGGCACCCCAGGCTTCTTCAGCGCACAGTTCAGTTCTAGTAGCAATTTCCTTAGTCTTTCACCCAGAGACCCATAACACACAAAATGCAAAAAAAAATAAAAATAAAAAATAAAAAAAATAAACACCACCAATATTAATAAGAATATTAATAATAATGACAATAAAATAAGGATCCAGTCCAAAGTAAACATAAAATTTTATAAATGTTGTGTGAGGCTATTGGAGCAGGAAGTGGAGGAAGGGAAGGTGCAGTAGGCGGAGCAGGTAAAGAAGAACAACGAAAAAAGGCTGCATAGGGTTCCAATATTCTAATAAAGTCCTCATGGCTGCCCCAAGTAAAACCCGCTGTTTTCTTTAAAGCGACTCCTCTGAGCGGCAGGTGAGGCTGGGCCTGAAACTGGAGCCTCCTGGCTGGTTGAGGGGTAGTGTTGCACCCTGCTGGTTGGTTTTATTGGCATCTGGGACCGGAGCTCCCGTGGGTGCGCGTGGCTCACTTGTTGGAATTAGTGTTGGGGGTCGGGGTGGCGTCGGGCGTGGGCGGGCCCTCGTCTTTGGCCACGGCGCCGCCGTTCTGCTGCGTCTCCTTCATGTACTGCTGAACAGCCCGCAGAACGGCCTCCTCCACCAGCTTTTTGCTGAGCCTCACCAGCTCCTCGTCGTCTGCCTCCGGAAGCTTCTTCCCACCTACACACACATTACACCACCACCACAACAGAGAAGGAGCGGCGGTCACTACTACTGTCCATCTAGCTCCAGAAAAAACATTCAGCCTCTCAACTCTCAAGATGTCCAACACGTGCCCAATCAAAAAATTTTATGAAGGTGGAGCCCATTTCATATTACCAAAATCAACCAATCACATTGTTTCTGTTTAAGATCGTGATCAAGCACAATCTTTGGATTATTGACATTGGAAATGGTATGAAACTGGATATTATAAAATCAAAAGTTCGACCGCTGATGACCTTAAAGTAAAATTTTGAATAATTAAGCAGTTTCATAACATTCAAAACTACTATGTCAATGTAGAATCCATTACAGAATCCATTTCAACATTTCTGAAGAATAATACTTAAGTACATTTGTTTGAAATTGTGAATAAGATTTGAATAAATTGGTCTGATTAAAATAGGTTCACAAACATCTTGATGTGATGAATGAACTACAATTCCCTTCTGTTTTTTTTAATGTAGGTCACAGATCAGCAATGACTCTTCAGAGACAAAGAATCAAATTCTAACTTTCCTTAAGCAAAATGGCTGTGTGTATATATATATATATATATATATATATATATATATATATATATATATAATATATATATATATATATATATATATATATATATATATATATATATATATATATATATATATATATATAAAAAAATATACACACACACACACAAAACGTAAAAAAGATTCCACATAGGATCCTCATACAAACATTGGCAAGGATTTCAAAACACAGACATTTGCTCTGCAGGAATGTCTATAAACCCACTCATTTTACCCATGAGTAATGCAGATTATTATTATGGAATTGCACTAATTAAATAAAGATCATAAAATCTGGATTAGGACCTCTGTTAACCCCTGCTACTGACCTAAGAAAAGGAGCTGGATGTGTCATGTTTGATTTTGTTAATTATTATTCATTAACTATAATGAGATGCTGTAGTGTTAGAGCTGCTTTTGTCGCACTTATTATGTGCATACATAAAAAAACTATTACTTTTCATATTAAATTAATTAATAGAGAAATACAACAGTGTTGAGACGAATGAAGTGTAAGCACTGCACTTACATTATTGTTACACAACTAAAAGAAAGACTACAAACGTTCTTCTAACCAGTTACGAACTGGAAAAGACACTCAGAATGTGGAACATTAGAACTAAAACGCCATTTCTGTTTGTTTTTAACCTTTGACCTGGAATCCTGTGCTCTGTATTTACATGTCTACCGAAGCCTCTCAGTCCAATTTGGATAAATAGTCAACTAATGATTTGTGCGTTACAGTGTTGAGTTAGTGCATATGCCCTTTGCCGAAGCTAAAGGTGCTCTGTAAATGACAGCCCACACAGAGTGACACATACTTGTACTTGAGGCCCGACGAGTGGTTTGAACAAGATCTGCAAGACAAACAATATCCATTTAGCATCTGGTGTGCTCCTTCAAAAATACACCAACCATCTGAAAATCACTTCACTCCAAACAATTAGTGATTGGAGTGACCAAGTTAACCAAATAAAATGATTTCATCGCCATTTAGTACCTTGTTCAACATGCTTTTGTCAGGTCATGGCAAATCATTTGCAGACTTCCAGATTTGCAGAAAATTAGCAATTAACATATACCATATAGAGATGGGGGACAAAATTAAAGGAAAACCAGAAACAAATGAGTATAGAAGATGAGTATGAAAATTGTGCAAATTATGGGATTATGAAATTTTTGGAGTAGGTTTTGAAGTCACGTAACAAACAGTGTCACAATCACCATTATCAAAACACCAGAGACTGGAGAGCACTGAAGGTTTCCACTTATTTTGTCACCCATATCAGGAAAGGATTACATTTTCAACAGTGAATGATTGGAAAATGAGCTGATAAAAAGTATTCTCAAAATCACGACAGAAAATATCAGGACCCGTGTTCATTTCGAAACACGTATGCTAATTATTTCTGGGTGCTGGCGCATTATGTCAGGTGAAAGGACACATTATTAATTGTTTCCAGACATGGGCCAATGCTGCGCCAGCATCATGATCCTGTTGAAAGCCACATTAATTAAAAGGCGCCGCAGGAAAGGGCTTCACATGGGCCTTTGGAGACTTCGAGGGCTCTGAATGCAGTATGGCAGAGGCTGAAATCAAAGCTGCCTGCAGTCAGGAATAAAGTAAGGCAACTTGGAATGAGTTGGCAGGAACGAATCAGGTTGCTTAAATATACGAGTGTCATAAAATGGCCCTTCCCACCATAAATTTTCTCATAAAGAGATAAAGAAGATCGACAGCCTTCTGTAAGACAACAACTGGACAACCAGGACTTTTACCAACACTGATTATCCCCGTTCCGCATTCTGCAGGCTCGTAAAACAGGCGTGGCATCCATGCAGTGACCCCTGCAGAAATATGATGATGAAGTAGAACCCATTTCTTTTTCCGAGCCTGGGGCCGGACCAGCTCTGTCGGAGCTGGAAGAGCGGAATTTCCTGAGGAAGCAGTGCCATCCCGTAAGGGAGAGGCAGATCCGGCTAAGATGCGCATCAGCACCGGGGGTCAGCAGAAGTGAAAGGGGCGCGCGAGGCTGAGATGCAGCCGCAGCTCATCCATACAAATTCATCATTTTTCTTTTGTTCTGTTTAGTTTTTTTTCTTCTTCTTAATATCACCACATTCGATTTTTGTCCTCTAAATAAACAGCCTGTATTTTACACATTTATACTGCAGTTCTGCAACAACTGGCCCTTGTCTCAAAATCTGTTAAGTAAGAAGATAATTCATGCGAAAGGGTGAAGTTGCACAAGGTCACTGTCTGCCAAAGACATGAGGACAGAGCGGATGGGGAGGCGTTTGTCATGTTGGGCCTCCAATTTTGTCCTTGGTGAAAATGCAGAAAAATATGTAAATGAGGGATGGGGGAAGGGTGGATAAAAAAGGGGCATATTTTCTACAGTAAAAACTAAATATTGAGAGAAGCCTTTCTTAAACACTACATGATGAAAAAGGACATTTTGCTGACAGTTTAGGTTTCTATCCAAATTGTCCTAGAGGCAAAGGCCACTGCAGATAAAGGTGAAGGAATCATGGATGGATGATGATGATTCCTCCTTATCCACAGGACAAGAGTCACTGAAAATGTTAGATTATTTTTCTACAATTGCTGCACTATCCCAAAAACTCCAGCTTTGCTTTTTTTAAATGATTTGGTGGAAAAAGGAGGTTTGTTTTTTTGTAAATTTAACCTATTTTAGCATTATTATCGAGCCTTTTAAAATAACCTTTGGGTGCGGTGCTGTAAAGTGTGATAGGTGAGGTCAAGGCTATGACCCCCTCAACCACAACCAAAAATAAATAAATAAAAAGCACATACACACACACACACACACACACACACACACACACACACACACACACACACACACAGTACAGGCCATAGGTTTTGGACACACATTCAATGTGTTTTCTTTATTTTCATGACCATTTACGTTGGTAGATTCTCACTGAAGGCATCAAAACTATGAATGAACACATGTGGAGTTATGTACTTAACAAAAAAAGGGGAAATAAGTGAAAACATGTTTTATATTCTAGTTTTTTCACAATAGCCGCCCTTTGCTCTGATTACTGCTTTGTACACTCTTGGCATTCTCTCGATGAGCTTCAAGAGGTCGTCACATGAAATGGTTTTTCAACAGTCTTGAAGGAGTTCCCAGAGGTGTTTAGCACTTGTTGGTCCAGCTCACCCCAAACCATCTCGATTGGGTTTAGATCCGGTGACTGTGGAGTCCAGGTCTCCACTTTTTGTTAAGTACATAACTCCACATGTGTTCATTCATAGTTTTGATGCCTTCAGTGAGAATCTACCAACGTAAATGGTCATGAAAATAAAGAAAACACATTTAATGAGAAGATGTGTCCAAACCTTTGTTCTGTACTGTATATATAAAAGCTTTTACGACATAAGTGAAAAGCAATAAAAAACTGACATTATTTCAAATACTGGAACAGTGATATGTGTTTTGGAGACACAGAGACCAGAGGAGGATGGGTTTCCCCCTTTATTAAGTCTTCGTTCCACTCAACATTCATTCCTTTTTCTTTTTGCAACAATCACCACAGTCCTTCATTCATATTAGACACTTTGTGCCAATGCAAGTTACCAAGATGAGTTCATGGACGTCACTTTACAGACTACTGCTTTGGTCTCATGGGTGCAGGTCAGAGATAAGTGTCTTGCTCAGTGACACAGTGACAGAAAGTGGGAATTTGATCTTTACAGGTTACGAAACCAAGTAGCAAAAGTCAGAGATATAAGTCTTGGACAAATACTTCAACAACACTCCAAAATAAGGCAATATATATCTTGAAAGATGGGCATCCGTCTCTCCAGCACAGGAACAGAGAATGAAGAACCTATGATGAGGAGCATTCAAGCGTCTACATTTATTTAATTTGTATATGTAATCTGTATTCATAATGAGAACAAAAAAACTCCAGCAACACTGAACTCAAAAAGCGCCCACGTGACTGTTCCACAGCAGGGGAACGGGTTCGGGGTCGGTGTTTACGCGCTGTTATAGAGCTCCAGCTCTCCTGTGGAACCACTGACCCTCACCGTCTCAGTGTCGCCCCGACGTCGACTGTTTAATGTCACTCCCTTTATTCCGCGCCGCTGGGAGCTACCAGACAAACCCCCCCGGTCTATGAAACCACAGAATCTATTTCACACGTCGCCGGCTGCCAAAGCATTGTGGGTAAATACACACACAGCTGTGCGCACGTAGGATCTAAACAGTAAATAAGACAAGAATCTCGTGCCATTCCTCGACCCGCCCCGCCCATCGCTAGTCAGAAGTAGGGCAGCCGGCATGCAGTCAGGGTGCAGCTTCTATACCAGTCAGCTGAGTCCGAGCAGGAGCACTCGCAGTGACAGGGCAGCACTGGGATTATATATATATGAAGCCTGAGCCTAAATGGAATTAATACATTCCAGTTCAATTGATATAATACGACTTTTTACAGCGGAAAAACAAAAAGAGAGGAATAAAGTCCATTTGACACTACAATTTTGCTTTTTATAATCAAAATAGTTTTTTGAGGGACACTTACATGTAAGGATTGAAACGTAGACAGTCCTGTTACACAGAGAGAGAGGAACTTGCAGAATGTGACATTGTCCTCATGTGCAAAGTATCAATAGAGTATTGCACCAGAGGATTAGCCAAGATTCCAACTAAAGAATGGCCACACTTTTACAAACGGACATTACATTAGGTCCTCGATGACGTACAAGACACAGATCTATCTTCCACACGCATGTGATGCGGCTTCCAACCAAGGCGCTGCAGTGCCAATTGTGAGTGTGAGACACACAGACACACACACAGTTCTCCTGTACTGGCAGTTTGACAAAAGCCCAACAGAGCAACTCCACATAACGACACACAATGGTGGTGAAGACCCTCACCCGACCAGTCAGGCCCACTCACTACAGCAAACCTTCCTTACATCCCACATATTCACCCAGGCATCACTGATATTATATTTATAAGGAACAACGACGATGATGATGATGATGACTGACTGCAGTATCCAGCTGAGTTAAAGCTGCAAATCTCCGGTTCCCAGACCCCCGCTGCCGGAGCGCCACTCACTCAGTTTCTCCTCGGCTCGGGAGAACGGAAAGCAGCACAACTGCCCCATGGCCCTTCCGTTCCGCCGGACCCTCTTTCGTCGTGATCCCTTTACCGCCGTGTCTCCCTCTCGGTCACGCGTGCCTCTCCTCTCCCTCCCAGCTCCCACCCCCCACGAAAAAACAAAATGTAAAAAAAAAAAATTGTAATCCAATGAGACCGGAGGGAAAGACCAGGAGCGCAGAAGGCAGCCAGTGAACGAGTGCATAAGCGCCTCGCTCTGTCTGCTGTGACACGGAGTGTGTGTGTGCTTGTGTGCAAAGGGGGGTGGCGGGCGTCTCAGGCTCCACCCCCCCCCCCCTCATACATACACACACACACACACACACGCACACACACACACACACACACACACACACTCGCTCACTGCCTTGAATAATTGCTGCAGAATGGCAGGCAGAGGATAGCCTCTCTCCACCAACCTCTGCCTGTGTGTGTAAGTAATCTTTCTAAATCAACACTTTCATGAATCCCAGAATTCCCCTGATATTTACTTATTAATAATTCAGCTCTACTGTATTTGCTGCTATTACTACGCCAAACCTGGTAACAAACCACCGCGCTCAGACTGTGTCGGGCAGGGAGCGGCATTATCTATCCAGATCACATCCAATTATGATCCCGCTGACACACAAACTTTAACTCGCTGGTAGCGTGATCCTCATTTGACCGTAAGGCTAATTACAGTGGGACGCACTCAGCAATAAAGACGTCACTGGCTTTTGTAGATGATGGCTAAGGCTAATCTAATCCCAGCTTCACAGTAATACAACTAATTCTAATGCTTGGTTGAGCCCACTCTTCCAGATGTGGGGTTATGACCACTTCACGGCCACACAATACTTTCACGAGTACCACAGTCAACAACCTGATGAATGGTGAATAGGCAATATAAAACCAGAAAGTTACACACATGGGCAACAGTCAGCAAAGTAATTCCATTGTTTCTTGAGATGTTCGTCTCTGGACCAACCCTGCAACCAAACTGCCGCAGTTTAAATAAAGGAACGCTGCTGCTGGTGGAAAGCACAGAACTATATTACACAAAGTGATTCAGACAGATAGAAAGATGCAGACTGGTCGGTAACATTAATAATTCTTCAGCAAAGACTTCAAATCAATACTACAGATCAGGTTATATCCGGGAGACCGACACAGTGTGTGTGTGTGTGTGTGTGTGTGTGTGTGTGTGTGTGTGTGTGTGTGTGTGTGTATAATAACATTCTGCATCATTTCTCCTGCCTGCATATATAAATGATTCATTTAATCAAAATCAATGTGACTGGCTAGCCGATCAGAACAACCGAAGCAGAATAATCCACGGTTCTGAAATGCAAAACCTTTGTGTACCTTTTTTAATTTATACTATAAACCAATTTTTAGATTACCATATACATTTGATAGTATTACTCTGATGGAAACAGTGTGTTGGATATTTCTATTTAGTCCTACAACGACGACGATTGTTGGTTCTTTACCTGCCTTTGATTTTCATCACTCACTGGAGGCTCTGAACACATTTTCAAAGCGCTATTTAACACATAGCAGCTCTCACACAGCCTGCTTCTGCATTCTGGACGATGTAAACACACTCCAGCCAATACATCAAAGAAGGAAAGAGCACCAGCAGTGTTGCCAGACACACAATTGTTTCAGTCAAAAATGCACCAAAATACACACAAAAATGCCTAAAGGGTTTGCCAGGAAATTCCAGGACTACTTAACATTGTTAAATGAGAACGGAATTCTCCAATACTTATTCTCAACAGGCAAATTCTCCAAAAATAATCAAACACAGAATCAGCAGTCAGTGGACATCACAAGCATGATCTCAGCTACAATAATCACAGGACATTGTCCACTACCAAACCAAACATGCAGATTTTAATTACAATTATTCTGATCATCCTGAACATTCTGTAACATTCAATGCACAAAAAGATCCTCCTCCACCTCCTTCATGTCAGGTGCCTATAACAGGCTTGTAAAGTGCAACTGCAACTAAAAATTGTCTGCAGCTGAATAAAAAAAATAATATTGTTGTTTTCAATCCAACCATTCCATCTAGTTTCTAAAATTCTTGTCAGGGTCAGATGAAAGTTGGAGTCTCTCCCAGAAATCATTGGACACAAGACAGGACGGGCTTACTGCTGTGAGTTTGCAGCCCTAACCACTGCAGCAGTAGGGGACACGTTATAATTCTTTGCAAATAATTCTTATTATTCTTATTGCATTTGCAATTTGTCATCTTGCTGCAATCAAACAGCTCTAAAGGCGCACACACACACACACACACACGCACACACACACACACACACACACACACACACACAGTGTAATCTGCAGATGTTAGATGCATATGGGCATCTTCCCCGTAGCAAGGAGCTTGAGATGAAAATTAGTGAAGCTGTAAAGACAAACAGTACTGATGCTGACGAACTAGAGCATGCGAAAGAAACGAGGCTCTCAGTTGAACATTTCACCACTCGACCAATCAGTCTCTGCTAAGAGGGGAAAGGATGGGGAGGATTCAGAATCGCGAGATGACTGGGTCTCTAATCAACAATATGCCCCTGCAACTCTTCAAGCAGTCAGTCCTGGTGTCTTCATTCAAAAGGTGAACTCTTTCAAAGACCAGATGTGACTAAAGTGGTCCACAACAAGGCTGTCCCCATTCAACCAGAACAAAAAAGCCAAGAAATTAGCCCTTTTCCTCCAATCCAGTCAATCCTTTGCTCAGTAATTCATTAGATGGATTTTTCCAGGCAAAGCTGAAACAAGATAGAACACCCAGATGTGTTGCACAAGCGTAGACATTAAAATCAACTCAACGTCAGTTCATTTTTTGGGGTCAGTCAGTATCGTCTGTTGGCAGCCTCGCAGAATTACATATATATACGCCACCGGTGTTTTCTTTATGCTTGCAGTATAGGATTAGGGTTGTTTAGGGTTAAGGTTGTGCTTAGATATCTAATCTGATATTAAGAAATTGGAAACGGTTGATGCTTCAAAAGATAAATCCACTCCAGCTAACAAAATTGCAATATTAAAAAGAAAATGTGAAAGTGTTTGTTTGCATGTCTCAAACATGTGGATTTTTTTCCACATTTATGCCCTTTGAAGGCAGCGCTGATACACGTCTTTCATAAAAAGGTGAAGGTCAGCCCCTGCCGAGGATGTTCATGCAAGTACACTGATAAACAACTGCGTTCCCCAGATAAAAACGGCTTCATTTACTTCCTCCTTCAGCCTCCTTGCACTGGCTCTTTGTTCAGGACAATTTTTCAGCATATCAGTCCCATGTCCATCTATATGAAATCAAGCACAAGATAAGCCCTTGGCTGAGCGGATAACGTGAACCCAAGCAGCTTTATCAAAGTTCACACCAGCGCGCCAACACCCACTATTCTCTTTCTACACAGTCCCACCATTCACCCCTGCATGTTAAAGTGTTCATCATGCTGCAAACAGACCCATTTTCTGTTTAAAACAATATGCCACTCGAAAAAAATCCCTTTAAACACTCACAGCTCACCACGGATTACGGTTTTCATATTAAAGTGGTGACAGAAGAGCCAGGCTGCTGTGATTTGAAACACTGCTCCGGGTTAAAACGGGTTATGGAGATGTTTGAAAATGTGGAAAATGTTAAAAACAGTACAATGATTTAGTATAAATAAATAAAGATAAATGAGCTCTGTGGCATGTGCAATGGCTTGTGCAGGAAAGCAGACAGGCTCGTTGGGGGGGGGGTCATTTAGGAGGTAATGAGGTCTGATCCATGTCTTTATGTTGTATGTGCCACCAGTTCTAGGCCTCAACTGGACAATTTATTAAAAAAAAAAAAAAAAAAAAAAAAAAAAAGAACACTGGTTGACATCAGTGAATATTCCATCTGTTAATGTGTTAAACCTAATTAGCGGTTACATTTCAGATGGTGCTAGGATTAATATTAATGCATAAAGAACGGTACATAGAGGCAAGCTGTCGTGTTTCCGCCATGTGTTATACCTCTTGGTTAAGGAAGAGGCCTCGTAATCAGAAGGTTGCCGGTTCAAATCCCGATCTGCTGAGGTGCCGCTGAGCAAAGCACAGTCCCCACGCACTGCTCCCCGGGCGCCTGTCATGGCTGCCCACTGCTCACTAAGGGTGATGGTTAAACGTAGAGGACATGTTTCGTTGTGTCACTGTGTGCTGTGCTGCAGAGCTTCACAATGACATTCACTTCACTTTCACTTTAAGTGAGGCCAGTCTAGAACAAAGAACAAAGCTGGTGTAGAACCACAGCTTCGGTATGAAATGATGCAAGGCACAAAGAGAGAAGCGTGGCTCTGGTTCTAAGAAGGTTCTCCAAAAGAAATTTGGTTCAGAATTTTAAGTTCCTTCCCCAAATGCACTTGCACATACACTTTGACCTTGAACCCTGAAAGAGCTTCATAATAATGCAGGTTATATGCATGTTCTCATTTGCATGAGCACATTGTGAGAAGCCTGAGGAAAACCACCCACCCACCCACACCTTCCCAACACCTACCCCAGCTCTCCAAGCAGCAGAACATGATCGTGTCATCACTGACTCCAGGTCAGCTGCTATTAAAAAAAAAGGATCCTAGTGGGCCACTAAACACAATCAGTTAATAAAGTTAATATTACAAAACAGAGACCTACCCGAAAAAAAAAAAAAAAAAAAAAAAAGTGTTTATACATGGAGGTGGAGTGACCTTGAACAAAACTGTTCCAAAAACACATGCATTTTCCCCATTTGCGCCTCTGCAATTCCTCCACTGTCGACCTAATCCTCTCGGCTCAGGTGTAGAGGACAAGGACTCAGGGGAACCAGCCAGCGGAACTACAGTCAAAGTGATTCTTCTCCCACGTTGTTCCTCACCGAACAACAAAAGGAGGAACCCTTAGTAAATAATGTGCAGCGCTGCGGTCCGGAAGAGGGAAAGCATTCCAGAGAAAATCCAGCGGATTACAAGCAGCAGCTCTTGCCAGCTGTCCGGGAATTACAAAAGCCGTGAAAAAAAAAAAAAAACACAGCCATGGAAGATTACAAAAAAAAAACAAAAAAAAAACACAGAGAACAAGCATTTCCATATGGGATGAAGAACCACACACAATTCCGGTGTTTAGAATGATTGCTCATGGGACAAAAAGGACAAAGGGTTAACATGGGGTTACGTTTACTCCTACTAAAAAAAAAAAAAAAAAAAAAAAAAAAAAAAAAAAAAGCAGTTTTAAAGGACACCAGTGGACATCAATCCAGAATGCTTTCCCATCTGCTGCTGTTTTTCCCTCCTGAAGCCATCACAAAACGTGGCCATTTGGTTGCCCGGTAAAAGGGTCTAATAATCACAGCCAAAGCACAGTCACACAACAACAGCGAATGACCGTAATCAGCAGCGTGACACATCGGCAACAGAATGGTCTCCATCTCATGGTGCTTCATCGATGTGTTCCATAACACTGAAGCCTCGTTAATAAATCATAAGTTAAACACACAGGGGAGTCTGGAGAATTTCTTTCAAGGCAATTAGACGAGGCAAAGAACTCATCTTAATCCAACAAAATAAATTATGTCACGATTAGCACCATATTATCAACTTTGTCATAACTTTGGTAAAATTCTACATTCTTGACTAAATGTGTCAACAGACGTACGCCCCAATCACAAGGGGTGAAGTCAGGCTGAAAATTGGGTCGATCGCTTGGCGCAGAAATAAAAAAATATATACATTACAGGCCAAAAGTTTGGACACACCTTCTCATTCATGTGTTTTCTTTATTTTCATGACCATTTATGTTGGTAGATTCTCACTGAGAATCCACATGTACATAACTCCACATGTGCTCATTCATAGTTTTGATGCTTTCGGTGAGAGAAAATGGTCATGAAAATAAAATCGTATTGAATGAGAAGGTGTGTCCAAACTTTTGGCCTGTACTGTATATAAATTTGGCAAATTAGTTTAAGCACATTTTCAGCAAAAACACAATCTAACCAGTTGCATTTTAGAAATAAACATTAATAGATTTCTGGCAGGTTTCTGAAAAACCGGCCATAATGTTGCAAGCGAGAAACATTGACTGGTTGCTGCACTTGTGCTCCCAGTATGACGGACATGATGAGACCACTGTCCTGTGTGCGCGCACCTTTAGGTTTCAACAGCTGTGGTGGAAAAGTGAACAAATTTCAAAATCAACTGCGACATTAAAAAAAGCTGCCAGTTAAGAAATAAAAGTTTTAGGTTGATGAACCCACAAAACAGGGTCTCATGGTGCTTTTTCAGGTCTGCTGTTATCTTTGCACTGTCGTGATTAACTATTTAAAACTGAAAAACATAACTGAGTTTTTGTAAGATGGGAAATCCCAGGTCCATGGCATTTTGTGCTTTTGTCTTTCGTGAAGGTCCCCCGCCTGTATCTTTGTCAAGTTACGACACCCCCCAAAAAAAGGAGGTGTCAAAAGCCAGCAAATGGCTTGAGGTATCATGATGGGAAAGACAAGGCAGAGACATCAAAGGACAAATTGGTCTGGGGGAAATGTATAAAAGAATGTATAAAAGAATTCTCTCTTGTGGACTGAGCCTCTCTTCTCTCTTCCCCCTCCACTGGGACCTGGGGGGACCCCCCCCCCACCCCCTGGCTTTCTGGGCCTTCCTCTCCTTGTTTCTCCTGGGCCAGGCTGCTGAAGCCTGGTTCCTGGCTTTTTTCTCTGTCTTCCTCTACCCCTCTTTCTCCTTTCATTGGTAACATAGGTACCATTTTTACATACAATATTTACAGGCAACTGTAACATGTAAAAAAAACTAGAGACTGTTCATTCTTGTGACCTCTATTGTGCTGTGCCTCTTTCATGCCAGGTAACATCAGATTGAGTTTTGTAATACAGTGCTTTTTTGGTATTTGCGAAATGATTTTGAATGTGTCTAGATTGCTTCGCACACCCATAGGGTTGAACCACAATGGTGACGGAACATTTCTTTTTGTGTGGACCAATCCAAGAGACGCTTGCTTGATCCATCTGAAATGTCTGCTTTAATAAAATTTTAGACACCCCATGTGTATAAAAACATGAATTTCCATATAAGGTTCCATCTTGCCCAGCTGAGGTCTTCAGCTGGGCAAGACGAGTGAGATCTTCACCTCGGCTGGGGATTTCTTGGCAGCTGCTGATGTGTAATCACCTCATAAGAGTCAAGAGATTACCACAGCCTGATCTCGATCCTGACCAAAGGTTATACAAACTTTGAGTGTGTGTGTGTGTGTGTGTGTGTGTGTGTGAGAGCGCATCTGCTCCCCATCTGCAACATTACCACAAAAAACACTTTGGCCACAAAAATAAAGTGATATGTGATATGATGGGAAATAAAACATTTATTGTATCTATGCAGCTGTTTTGTTGTTCCTATTCCAAAAGAACACAAAGTGTGAACTGTAGAAAGAAACACCAACATAAATGGCTGTAACAGTATTCATTTATCTCAGAATAGTCTCTGTGTTAATTTGACAGCAAAGTCCACATCACTTTATCCATTAAGCACGGTTTATTTTTTGCAGCTGCTAAATTGGAAATTGGAGGGCGCTATTTGCTCGTAGTTGATACGATGAGCACCACACTTACAGCCTCATAGAAATAAAGGATGGAATGGGCATCGCAGATCTAATATTGTTTTTTGTTTTTTTTCCTAAGAAGGGTAAAAAAAAAAAGCACTGTTCTGTTGCCATGGTAACAGTTTAATGGCACCTTTCAGTTTAATGACTAAAATTTATATCAACTGTGAGCTTATATGATATGAGAAGGTTCCCAAATGGCAACACACCCACCATCAGAACCCACTTGTAATATATGTTCATTAAACACGTTATTATGTGTAACATTATTTAACTTTGGGAAGCAAGATGTACACAATGTACTACATTTCAGAACATTTCATGTCCAAGATGTACAATAGATGTACACACATGCAAATGAAGCGGCTCATTGTTACTTTTACCACATTTTGGCTAAGGTGGCTGTTCATAAAAACATATTTAGAATTCGCACAATGTTCTACTTCTGTTTCTGCAACTGCAGGATGCTTCTCACATCCGAACAGATTTAACCGTAATTCATTCCCTGCCAGTTACTCGTCCAATTGGACCCCGTCCAGGCCAATGCTTAACGCTGTGTAAATTCAATTTGTGGCAGGATTGCAGCTTCTGCATGTAAAACCCTGTTCTGTTCCACACACATAATCCCACTGCTGAGATCTACACTATATACTATTTTTTTTTACCCACTTGGCTAAAAAAGGACCAGGCTTGTTCTATTTTGTTGATGCATCTTCTACATTATTCAAACAAATCTATGCCATTTTTGAACAGCTGCTGTCATTCCTTGAGAGTGGCTGTGGTATTAGATTAGTAGGTAACACACCAGTCTATGAACTAGAAGACCCAGGTTCAAACCCCACTTACTACCATTGTCCCTGTAACTGCTGATGGTAAGTCGGACAAGGCGTCTGATAAATGCCATAAACGTAAATTCCTTAGTCACAAAATGCAAAACCACATATGACCAGTAGGGGCCACGCTCTGCTGCGCTTTTCTGCTGCGTATAAACTGGCCTGATGGTAGTTAGTGATTACATTTACAGAACACTTGACATGAACAACATTTCCTAGACATTCTAAGAACTCTTGGAGTTAAGGACGTTTTGTAATGTAGTTATTTTACAGTGATTCTGATGCATTTAAGCTCGGTTCCGTTTTGTATGGCACATTAGCTTGATGACAGCTGTGGGCAAACGTGGGATGTGACAAAGCTGACAGTACAGGGCTGGAGAGAACGCATTAGAAAAATCACCCACAGCTGTTTACAGTATTAAAAACCCTCACGATGTTCCTCTGCCATCTGGTGGTTGCAAGAAGCATGACAACAACAACAAATAAAAAATGGTTTCTCAGAAAAAAATAAGGAGAATGTGTTTGGGGTCCCTTGGTGAAGACTTTGACCAAAATATATTCACAGAACTGAACCATATAGTCAAATAAAGAGAATGTGATCAGAACCTCTCGTCCTCCACCCAAAACACAAACAATAATATTATTTAAGAAACAAACAAAAAAAAAAGTTTTAAACATTTGCATTGCGTTTTGATCCCATAAAAATAGGATTACATTTTTCAAAGTTCTCTGGTTCAGTACCAAAGGATATGTTTACGATTAGTTAGATCCAGACCCAAAGGTACTTGAGGTGGGATCTAACATAATTTAGCAACGCTTATATTGATCACACCTATGCAGAAAACGTGACACTTTTGATCTATAAAAAAAAAAAAAAAATTATAAATAATGGTTGGCCAGCAGTTTAAAAGTGCAATTAAAACAGAATATCAGAATTTGGCTCTGTTCTATTTGGCTTCAGGTCTAAGAAATATAGATTAACTGGCAAGTAAGTTTTTTTCCTATCAGATCAACTTAACAGATGCACTTACTGAAAGTGACAGACTTCTCGCAGTGGTAGTAGCCATCTGGGGTCTTTTTCTTCAACATGGAGCAGAGGTCGATACGAGACACAGTCTCGTCCCCAAACTGGTGCTCAATAAACTCTGCGTACAGCTCTGGATCCAACTTCTTAATGCCCTGCAAAAACAAACAAGCAAAGACCTCAGAACAGCCGTGTTTTTAATCACACACACACACACGCTAACAGGGGCGTCCAACGCCTGCTCAGGCTTGATAACCTCACTGACAGGAAACGCCTTTCCACGTCCAGCAGGGAAGATTAAACCTGACTCCCAGCCCCTCGATCCTGGAGGGTCACATGCTCATCCTCCACTCAGGCTGCCTGCATTCACCATCATCTCACTACCAGGATGTCCACCACCGCCACCAACCCCTCATAGAAAAAAAAAAAAGCCAGAGCCTAAATATACCCTGCAGTTTCTGGCACGCCCAGGTTGTTTTGTTTGACTCTGCATGGACGCCGTCCTTGTCTGGGACGATGAGACAGATCCCTGATGTTGAGCTCTGGACAGATTGTTCCATTTGGCACAAATATCCCTGCAGGTGGCAACACACCAAGCTCCCCCCTCCCTCTACTTCAACTGGCGCCTTTCAAAAATAATCAGGTTATTACTTTTTATAAATGAAGGGGGGGGGGGGGGGGAAACTAAATAGAGTACATTTTCCATAAACACAAAACATTACATATTCATTCACACATTACTTACTGAATATGCATAGACAAAACACTGCCACAAGTGTCACAAGAGCAACAATCTTCAACAAATTACTGTTGCAAAATGGCAATAATTCAATAAACACGTGATATTTGGGTATTCACACCTACTTTGCTTGCGCAAACCCAAAAACAGGACAGAATATTTTAAGACATCTCTACTGGTGTAAATAAGTCACGCTCATGGTGGCCTCACACAAAACAAGTAAATTGGAACCAATCATAATTTATGTGGCCCAACAAGTGATGTAAACCAACCAGAATGTCTCCCCAAAGACTGCTCGTGGATGAAGTCTAGGGGGAGGAGCCATCTCTTACCTGCCTGCGCAGTTTAGGCGCCCTTGACAGTTTCATGAAGGTCAGGTGGGGCTTGAAGTCTTTGCCGTCCCCTGCAGCGATCCCCTTCTCCTCGAACGTCTTCCTCACGGCCTCTGAAGAGATGATGAGAGGCAGATATTAAAAAAAAAAGCTGCCTGGCCTATCTGGAGCAGAGAGACAGTTGCTCCGGCCCAATGAAATGGAAGAAGGAGACATTCGATCGCGGTGGGAGGGAGGAGGTCGGGTGTAGGAACAGGAGAAAGACCTTTCCTTGTACTTCCACGTCACACGATCGGCCACAGAAAGTAACCGGGGAGTGGAGGAGGAGGATCTCGGCGTACCTGCGATCTTCATCAGCTTGGCGGCGTGCTCCCCCTCGGCCAGCTGCGCGAAGACCACCTCGTGCCTGAAGTGCCAGATGCCGGAGAACGGCAGCACCAGCTCCCCTCCCTCCAGCAGCTCCTGCAGCCTCGGCTGCGTCTGAACTAGAGCGGCGGCCGCCCTGCCAAGAGAGATGGACCACATGACAGGACCCCTGCGTGCCATACGCCGCCCTACAGCACGTCACGGACAGAACATTACCGGCCTTGTGCAAATACCAGATAGAAGTGGATTACTGTGTAACCGGTCTCAAGAGCACCAATCCATAGTCAAACCCACAACCCGGCTGAGAAGGGATGCTCCGAAGCGTAAAACGCACGCCGGCGGGGGACGAGGACGCGCGACTCACAAGTTGACTTCGTCCTCGTTGCTCAAGTGGGTCACCAGCAGCGTGACGTGCAGGCTGCCCGGCGCGATGAGCGCGCGTGAGAGCCGAGGGTCTTTCTGGAGCACCGCTGCCTGGACGGCCTCCACGCCGCTCTTAATCTGGACACGGGGCGGAAAACACCACGCGCCAATGGCTGCAGGGTTTAATCTCATCACACGCTCCAGTTTTTTTTTTTTTTTTTTTCCTTCTCCCCCCCCTTCCCTCGGTTGATGGTGCAAAACAGGAGTAAATTCCATTTCAATCCCGTATCATTTAATTATGAAAGAATAATCAAAGTCTATGAGAACACACGTTATTTGTTTTTACAAAAAAAATATATATGCATCACATTGTATCGTAAAATATTAATAATTCAATATGTTCAAAGTTCAGATTTTTATCTGAATGTTTACCAATTAAGTAATTTTCAATCTATTATTAGATTTAAAAATTATACAAAAATGTAAACATTTC
This sequence comes from Denticeps clupeoides, assembly GCF_900700375.1. Classification (NCBI taxonomy): domain Eukaryota; kingdom Metazoa; phylum Chordata; class Actinopteri; order Clupeiformes; family Denticipitidae; genus Denticeps; species Denticeps clupeoides. The sequence goes on along the minus strand of NC_041720.1, from coordinate 10,327,538 downwards.
AAATTAAGTTGTTTTTCACCAAATGAGGAAAAAGTAGACTAAACAAAATCATTTTTTGTTTTATCCAAACTCTACTGAATCGAAATATTAAATCTCAATGAGATTTTTGTACTTAAACCGAACATTTCAAGGTGTACCTGAGAACTGGTGATGGGTACAGAAACAAAATAGTTTGCACGCTGACAATCCTTTTTCTTCTTTTTGTCTGCATCTTCTTCACTCTCCACTCTCTCACCACGTTTCCTCTTTTTCTTCAAACTCTCTGAAGATGGAACTGCGTCACACGAAAAAAAAAAAAAAAAAAAAAAAACTCCTTACAAAATGCATCGCTATCTTAGTGGCCATTAGTGTACTTTCATTCATTGCTATTAGGGAATATAAACCACTGTTTAAGAATCAATGGCACATTCATGCGTTTAAATTTATGACTCGGGGAAATGCACAGACGAGTTTGCGCCCGGCCCTTTGACCGGTGTACGGAACAGTGCCCTGCCACATCGCCTTCCGCGCCCAGTCAGTCTGAATCTGCGCACAATGCATGCATTATGCATGAGCCTCCGACAGCTGGACGAAATCTGAATGTCACAGCAGCTGCGGTGCAAGGAACATCCTTGCCTCGTTTGGCGGCCGCGCACAATCGCCCGCCACAAAACAGGCCGGCCGCAGAGCGAGAATCCGCCTGCTTCTCCGCCGGCTCGCTGAACAAGCGCCGTAACGCTGCCTGGTCCGTAACCGGCTACGCCCAAAAGGAACATGGGATTTTCTTAATGTTTACAAGGTAAGAAAACATTTCGTTTAAGGTGAGGTGACTATTTTTCCGCCCGAAGAGAACGCAACCACTGAGCCAGTGAACAAAGAGGCTGAAAGGTTAAATGCAAGGTGCTCACTTACAGCCAAGGTCCTTCCAAACCTCTGCCTTTGCGAAGGGAAGCTCTGCCACGAGGTCACCGGAGGACTCTGGTGTCTTTGGTTTCTGCTTGCGCCCACAGGGCTTCTTGGCTTTCCTTTTTGCCCTCTTCGTCGTCTGCTTTTCTGGGAACCACACAGGGGTTCGGGCAGGTTTGTCAAGGACAGGTTGCCTGAGGTTTGCGGAGAAGTCACTCTCCATGGATTGCACCGAGTTGCGTTTTGTCAAGAGGAAAATTACCGTAGACAAAACAAAGATTCACCTGAACTACTGCCTGCACAAAAACACTTCCTCTTAAATACTTCACTATCCTCGTGGCAAAATTTGATAAGGGACTAATTAACTGCGCTGGTCATCCTACCTGCAGACTCGGGGTCCCGGTCCTCAAGGTTTCTTCCATGTGCTTTTTGGGTGACGTCATTCCTTCCTTTCGCACAGACTCTAAGGTTAGGAGACGTCATCTGTAAGGGGTCTGAAAGACCAATGAGACACAATGTTTGTGACGTGGGCTATACAAGAGACAAATATTGTCATTACTGTCGATGTCTCTGTGGTGGGTAAGTACCAGGATGGACTCCAGCAGCCGCGGGTACCAGGATAGGCAGTTATGTATTTTATATACAGTACAGGCCAAAGGTTTGGACACACCTTCTCATTCAATGTGTTTTCTTTATTTTCATGACCATTTACGTTGGTAGATTCTCACTGAAGGCATCAAAACTATGAATGAACACATGTGGAGTTATGTACTTAACAAAAAAAGGTGAAATAACCGAAAACATGTTTTATATTAGTTTCTTCAAATGTGTTTTATTACTGCAGGAGTTAGTGTACTTTAAGTGTTCAATTTTACCACCAAGTTTATAATTAATGTTTATTTAAAATATACAAAATGTGCTTATCACAAGTTGTACTTAAGTGAAAAATAATGGCGTCTGAAATTAGTACATTCAGTACACTTAGTTGAATTCATCTTTAGTTGAAATAATGCACTTTTAGTGTAATCATCATGGGTACATTGAAGTATAATAAGTACAATTGTGATTGCACTTTAGTCTGATTCCACCAGACTACTACCACATATTGCTGTATCGATATTTTCGAACACCCCTGTGATCATGATCATGCGTTTTTATTTGTTGTGGGGTGCAAGATGCGCCTTTCGACCTTTTTCCTCAGTCCTGCAAAAATTTGTGGAGTGAGGTCTGTCCAACCTCACCAAGCCCGTAAAGCTGCAGGAAACACACCAGCAGAAAGGACACACCTGGCATCTGGAGTGGTAGTAGCCTAGTGGGTAGCACATTCGCCTGTGAACCAGAAGACCCAGATTCAAATCCCACTTACTACCATCGTGTCCCTGAGCAAGACACTTAACTCTAAGTTGCTCCAGGGGGACTGTCCCTGTAACTACTGATTGTAAGTTGCTCTGGATAAGGGCGTCTGGTAAATGCTGTAAATGTAAATGGAGTTAAGGGAGAAACTCTAGTTGACCGCGTTTGGTCATACTGAGGGATTCAGTTTATACAAAAGCTTCATTTTAGGAGCGTGTCGACTTGTAGTGGGTTGTGACGTCGGTCCCAACATGACTAGAGGGCCTGGCGAGCGTATGTGGAGGATTTTCAACTCACCAGCGGTTACGTCGCGGAGCGCAGCGGACAGACGGGCCTGCATCCCCGCCGAGCTGCGCGGGTTCGGGGTGTCAACCGGTCGGTGGGCGCGGTTCGGCCCTCTTCTTAAAGCAGAGCATTTACAAACATGTCCAGCTAGAAAAAGCGCACGACGTGGCCAGTGGTTCATCCAACTCGAACGAAAAATAACTAAACGTGTTAATAATAGGTATTAACATCTCAAAACCGGCTCGCTGCGGCCTTGTTTATCTCGATCACCTGTTGCAAACACGTCAAACAGAAGCAGCAACGTGTAGCTCTTCGCTTCGGCGTCAGCATGCTACTCTCTTCCGCGTTAGTGTGAAGTTTTCTTTTCTTTCTTTCTTTTTTATTTTATTCCCCTTCTTTGCCAACTGTGTTGAACTGCAGAGCGGTGGGGAAAAACAGACCGTCCAGCTGACACGCGGAGTACGGAGGCCTCGCGGCGACCAAACCGCACGCGTGGGAAAAAGGCGAACGCGAAAACCGCGGCGCTTCCTCGTCACATGACCGGCGCGGGGTGGATGACAGGGCTGGTAACGTTGTGTTGTTCTGTAGTTGTATAGAAGCTCGTTTTGTGGCGTAACCTGAAATGTCGTCGCCCCAGAGCTCACGTAGCTCGTCCCCGGACTGTAAGCCTCACGTTTCTGTCGTTTGTAACGCGCTAAAGCGGCTGTAGACGCGTCTGTCATGCGGGAGCCTGTATGTCCTGGAACGGTGTTCAGGTATGTTGACGTCGTGGCTAAGAGTTAGTTTGTTTGTTTGTGTGTGTGTGTGTGTTTGTAGTTGTTTGTGCTCTTTAAATCACATGTGAGTTGCCATCAAATAAGGTAATATGGACAGATAGCAAAATAGTCACCCTGACTTTATGTCAGATTGAGACACTGTTTTGACAACTTTATGTTGTCATAAATATCATATTTACACAAGAACATACAAGACACTAGGGACTGACACTTTGCTTAAATGTAAATATACTATAAATATAAGGCATTGTACAAAAGTTTTAGGTAATAGTGAAATGAATTTTAGATTCTTCCAAACATTAGCAAGCACTTTTCCCTATTCTGTAAAATCCTGCAAGCAAGAGCCTACAAAAGTGTACTCACATGTAGTATACTTCAGTATTACTGAGACAGAAATGTACAACGATGCTTGGTGGGAGGTCTGTACGGATTACATGTACACAAACAATCTAGTAGGGGAGGGTACTGGCAAGGATCTCACGATACGCATCACGATACATGGTTTACGGTACGATTATATTACGATATGTTGTGATACTGTACTTATTGTGATATTCTACAGTTCACTGAAAATTTAAAAAACAGAGCTGATATACAAGATGCCATGTACGATCCGTGTGGATCACATTAATAATTCACCCTAAAGAACAAAACTCAGAACTGAAAAAAAAAATCAATATTTGATGTCCGTGTGTCGATAAAATATCACCATGTAATATATAACGACTTATTGTGGTATCGATATTTTGTAACACCCCTACGATCTAGGGTTTTACAGAACAATATAAAAATGCTGCTCATAGAACAACAGGAGGAGAGGAGCAGATCCCTTTCTCTACACGTCACGTTACGTGGCGCATACAAGGTGCTCAGGAATTCTGCAATATATGCTTTAGATAAATCAGTCTTTGATAAATGTTTGACATGGTGTTTTTTTTTGTTTTATTTTCTATGTTAACAATACAGTACGTGTTAATTGTACATCTCCTACTTTTGAAGAGAATTGATCGGCAAATATTTATTCCTTTAAGAAGGAACCCAGTGCACTGTTCATCTAACACCAGCAACAGTTGCAGAGGAAACCGTACCCTGAAAGCAACCCCCGTCCAATTTTCACGCCCTTGTTCGCGTTTTTGAAACCGTATGCTTGCATATTTGTTTTCAGAGCTTGGACGGGAGAGGGAACAGGTTAAAGAGGGAGCCGGTGTACGAGCAAGACTAGAAGGCCGTCCCGCGTAAACAGGACAACACTGCCACCGGACGTCGGCTGATGGTGGGTCTCAGAACCTCGAGCTCCTCCAGGATCGATGCGTCGGTGCGGTGTTGTGTTGCACCTCAGTACAGATTCCTAATGCATTTTTCATCACTGCCGCAGCAACGCAGAAACCAATTAGATGCCTGAGTCTTGTCAGGTGTTTACTTTTTTCATTTTAATGAATCATTGCTTGTAATGACTGTACTTACAATTATTCATCCAACTTGGCCTCATGGGAACTGCATTTCCATTGATTGGCTATATAAACAGGGGTAAACATGTAACATGCCTGTGTATTTCAAGAGCTGACACAAACGAACACAAATTAATTCTGATTACACAATAACGCGCTGCCTGTAGGTTTGATGGAGCCGTATGAGAATTCAGCTTGTCAGCAGTCACTCGATAGCGATGTGCTATGGTGCATGGAGTCAGGAAGCGGATTATAACGCCGAGGATTAAAGCTACACGTCACCGTCATCGATCGGTGACACTCAAATGCAAGACCTATAAGCAGATAAAAAAACATACATATATTCTTTGATAACAAATTAATTATTGTGTTATTTTACATGAAGTTATGTGCTAAAAAGTAATGGGATTTAAAAAGAAAAAATATTCCGAATGCGGTTTTCTAAAAATAACGTTTGGTGTGTATTTTGGCTGTCCAACTTGCTCCTTGCTGCCCAACTTAGCAGCAAGAAGACTTAAGTGCCTGAGGGCAAGAGATCTGGGCGCATCTCCCTGCTAATCCAAGCAGCTACTTTTAACGCTGCGCTGCTCCATTGGTCAGCAGTCGAGGGACGGGAGAGCTGCTCGGCCTGCAGCCTGAGCCCCCGGCTGAAGCTGAACTCGAACGTGATGCTCGAACCGCCGCAGTTGTGTCTGCAGCATCAGCCGGACCTGCAGACACCAGGACTTTTTTTTTTTTTTTTTTATTCGTATCTGCATTTTGAAATGCCTTATTGCGTTTGATATCAGGCCAGATGGAGGATTGCGATAATGCTTTTCACTAATCTCCCCAGAGATCTGTACAGCCATGTGGGATTGAACAAGACACAGGCAAAAGTGAACTAGAGAGGAGCTGTAGTTTGAGGTAATGTCACTGTGCTAAACGGTGCTCAACACTTTGAGGCCGGTTCTGTGTTATTATGATGTTGTGTGATTTTGAAGAGGAAGAGCATAAAGGGATTTGCTTGCTTATGTTTGCGATACAATTCTAATTCATTCTTCTTTATTTCTATTTCATGCTTTTGAATTCTGTGATGGAATATGTGACCATGCCCCCTGGAATCCATGGAACTTTGGGTGAGTTTTGACTGAGAACTTCATGTGCATACACCACTGTATTTCTATCTGGAACTCTGCAGTTCTGGTTCATGTACAGATGTGTTTTATATTGACATACATTGCATTTCATTGAAACCATATCATGAGAGCCGGGAGGGAAATAAATTCTGTAACACCCCCGCACTGTAGCCGCAATGCCTACTACAAAACTTTGTCGTGGTTTAATTCCAGAGGTTTGCCACTAGTGGGCGTCCTTTCACTTCTGTAAAAGCAACCACGCAAAAGTAGCGCACTCTGGAGGGAACCAATGAAAACGCGTCTTTTCTTACAGACAGAACATGCAACCAATTGCGCTGCGGGGCTTGAGCCCGGTCGTACACGCGGGCCAATCAGGACCCAGAATCCCGTGTCAATCATTTGAACCGGGGCGGGTGGGTCGGGAAGGTGTGTAATATTCGTCTACGTCGGCTTTACTCCGGGAGAGATTTTTGGTCTGGGAATTTCAATCTGAAAACCCGGGGAGCTCGTCTGGTGCACGTCCGACCGCAGAGCGCCGCGCATCGTTGAGTTCGTCCGCACGCCGCCAGGTACGGTGACCGGTACAACACGTGGTGGGCATGGCGAGAAAAATGGAAATACTTCTAGCGAGATCTGGATGTAGATACGACGGCCTTTTCAAATTGGACCGGGAGCATCAGGGGTGTGGGAAGGACTCGCTCTTTTGGCAGAGCGTGTTTAGGTCTGTTCGAACGATCGAGGAGGTGTTTATTTCCATCGTGTGTCGTTCATGTTAAACAACCGGCGTGTTCATCAGTTTTTCTACCACGTTGTGCTGTTGGACGGAACGTCGCGTATCGCGTGTGGTGGTTTTGTGTTGCCGCGAATAAGATGTACGGGCTAATGCATCTTTATGTAACGACAACTGTAATCTCCAACATCACTGCACCTCACGGCGGCTTTGCGTTCAAACGACACCCATAATCCCGTCTATGGCTGCCGAGCTTTTTTTTTTGTTGTTGTTACGGGGACATTCTGCCTCAGACTTCGTCAAAAAAGCAAAGGTTTTTTTCACAGAAGTTGAACTCGAGTGGAGAACGAGCGGTTTGTACACGTGGGGCGTTTTGTCGTCCACGGAGGTACGCGCGGGTTTTGGAGGGACTATTTGCATATTCTCAGGTCGGCGCTATTCCGCACGTGTCGTGAAGTAATCGAGTCTCGCGAGGTTTGTAAAACTTTTTATATTTTATTTTACTGTGACTAAATAACAAATTTTGAAATACTAAAAGCCGCATTTGAAATGTCAAGTTAACGCTGGGATCGTGGCTTCTTATGCTGCCGGGAAATCTCCCGACGCCATCTTAACGTTGCCCTTACGTTTGTTATATGTTTGCCAGGTAGGAAATACTTTAAAAAATAGCCACTTTTATACGGTCCATAAAATGCACTAATTTCATCTTTGCCGATTGGGTTGTTGATAACTGGTTTAACTATCATTAAGTATTAAACACAGCGACAGGTTAACGGTAAAGCGACACAGCCCCTCCCATGGCCACGCCCAGTTTCAATATTATATACTCACCTGTAAAATCAGTTGTTAAAAAGATTACAGAATAATTTTCTTTATTGATATATTTTTGTGATCGAGAAGGCTTTTTGTAAATCAGATTTTTTTTTTTGTTTTGTTTCATAATGATCCTGTTACAGCTAATGTATTTTGGTGTGACTAGAGTACCGGAGTAAACGTGCCCTCTTGCCCCATAATTGCACACGTAAGTGTTGTAGCTCTTGTGCTACTGTGCATATAAAAGGTGTTTTAGTTAACCATGATTCCCTTTGATCATTCAAGGTAATGGCTGTACTATCTTTGTTGAAGAAGTAGGCTTATGTTTTGTAGATCTGCCAAAGCCCAGGAGAACACTATGCTTGTAGACACCCTAAATGCAAATACTGAGTCCCGCTGGAGGATATCCAGTTGCAATTAAGACCTTCACCACGCATAACTATACACACACACACACACACACACACACACACACACACACAAAACCATGTTCCTTGTGTTGGATTTCAGTCTGATTTAAAGGTGGTTTTGTTCGAGTATGAATGGCAAATGTATGGTTAACAGTGAATGTGACCATCTTTCTTGTAGAAAATAGCTGAATGGAATGAGGAAGTTTTATCATTGGAATTATCATTATTTTTTATAGTTATTTTAATTTCTTTTTACGTATTGTTCAAACGAACCTGAACAAATGTTTCCATCTGCTTATGGTTCACTGGAACTGTGAGGGGGATGTAAGTCAATATAGTGCCCTATTGTGTCTGCTAGGGTTAGGCTTTGTATGAATCAGACTTAATGGCGAAGAGTGTTTGTTCACCTCGTAATTACAATGGGTTTTCGTCTGGCCAATTGAAATTGTACTGTGTGTGACAAATTTTTTTTTTTTTTTTTTTTGTCCAAGGGTTTATTGTGTTTTAATCTGGTTTCTAAATACTTTGTCTTTTCATTAGAGAATCTGAACATCTGAAAAGCCTGTTTGTGCACAAATCTGTGCTTTGAAATGCTGGAGGATCTCTGCTGGCCAGCAGGGCGCTGCTGTGCCTATCAGCAGTGAGGAAGCGCTTGCATCCTGTTATCTCTCCATGCCGGAGACTGTCTGGGTTTAGCATTTCAACGCGCAATGCCGGAACCATTGCACGTTCCAAAATAAAGTTCGGGCGGTGGAGGAAGCTGTTATTCTAAAATAGTCACAAGTGCCATTTTTATTGCCGTCTCGGTAGCAATGTGGCCTTTTGGGAGGAGTTTCAGGGCTCCAGATCCAAATGCTTGAAATAAGGCTGTAGGTTGTATACAACAAAGGCTTGTTTGGTTTGCTCCAGTCCTAGTTTAAGGTAATTCTGAGGTGTCCTATGCCAGGTTTTATGACTGATAAGGGTTTGGGCAAAGGCTCATCGTAAAGTTTAACTATTACCTCACATTTGGAGGGAAACTTGTTCCCCGGTAAGGACTGCTTGTCACAGTTGGTTGTGTGGAAGTGTCATATTTCATCTTGAGTGGAATATGACACTTCCAGAATATGTATGGATTTCAACTGTTGTCTTTCACTGGCCAGGACCTAATGCTCGATTTGAGGGTGATAGAATAGATATTAATTTAACGGCCATTTTGGTCATCTGGTGTGTTTCCTATCCAAATAGAGCTTTTTTGGCAGCAGCTCAGATTGCTTAACCATTCAGAAGGGTTGTGGGAACATCCCGCTTTTCCCCGCCCACCCTTTGCATTGCCTACATCCTGGCTTGGCCACTTTGTTTCTGCAGGGACTGCTGCTTCAGCATGGCCATTGCTGGAATTATTCATCAAATGATTTGTAAAGCGCTGGGTGGTATTATTCTAAAATAAGCCTTGGTCTTTTTTTTAATTTTTTTTAATTTTTACTTTTCTGTCTCGGTGCTGTAATAAAGGAACAGACATTAAAAGAATGGTCATGAAGTCACCAAGAACTGAAAATGCCCAGCTCTAAAATGGATAGGATTAAAAAAAGAAATCTGTTTCTTTGGCTTTTTCCCAAATATAGTTAAAAAGAGATTATCTGCTGGAGTCCAATTTAGCAGCAAAAGCTTTTCATGTCAAAATCATTGGGATCAATGAGTCATTATAGTAAAATACCTTACTACAAGGCATATGTAGGTTTCTTTTGTAATGCACTCTTCTCCTGTCATACAATAAACGCAGGTATTTTCAGGTATTTTTTTTGTTTTGTTTTTTTTTCTCGTGTGTGATCTTCCTAATAAAGATCCTTCCGGCATCTTGTTCTCCCCTCCGATAATTAAGACTATGTCAGGGGGTTGAAGTGGTGGCCTCAAGTCAGTGTACTCAGGGTTTTACGTAAATTTATTAAAACAAGAAAGAACTGCCAGGTATTTTCGGTGACCTAGTAACTTTTCTTTTTAAATGAGAGGAGCCTGATTATTGATGTCTCTTATACATGCTATTTCCTCATTTTCGATTATTAAACCCACATGTGACTATTTCACGAGCCAAGGTGCCACTGAGCAAAGCAGTCCCCACACACTGCTCCCTGGGCGCCTTTCATGACTGCCCACTGCTCCCTTGGGGGATGGTTAAATGCAGAAACCACGTTTCACTGTGTGCACTGGGTGCTGTGGTGTGTCACGTGATGACTATCCCCTTTCACTCTCAATCCCCACACTTAGTGCTTAGTGCCACTTTGAAATAAAAAAAACTTTGTATGAACCTCGCCTTGTTATAAACTGTTAATTTCAAATACATATCTTGTCATTAGTGATATCCATTTAATTGTGTCATATTAGCAGCGTATTAGCTTTTTTCACAATTTATTTTCTGTCTGCATACTTTATGCCTATAATGCACTCACACTTTGCTGGTAAAAAGTAAGTGTCTTTTTTTATTTATTTATTTTTTTTTTACATGATTTGTACATGATTTCTGCGACTACACTGTCTTCACTATTTCTAATCTCTGTAGGCAGATGTTCTAACCCCGATCATAACTTCTGATCTGATCTGTTATTGGGAAACACGCAGTTGCTGTTTCCCTCACAGATCCGCTTCACAGCTGATGAAGAGCCTTGATATGGTTCCTGTAGAGTTTCTCTGAATTGAAGAAAAGCACTGTGGAGAGGGCGAGATCAAAAACATTTCATCGTTCACTTCTTTGTTTGTTCTGTCTGTGATCTGAATAGGAAGCGAAGGGAAGGAGCAAAAGGATGCCAGTAGAGATAAATACTGTCTGCAGGCCCTGAATGGGAAGGATGGAGCGTGTCGCTACTTCTGCCATTCCTGCTATCCCGGCAGGGCAGAGGTCACGTGCGGTTTGTAGTAGATTGTGGTTGGGTGCAGACAGCCTTTTGCGTGGGAAAATAAACACCGATCCATCGTATGGAACGAAAAGGCTGTGACAACATGTGTGTGTGTTCACATGCCAGAGAAGAGATTGAGAATGAGAGAACCACGCAGTGTAAGTTCATGAATGCATGAGCACATTTTCAAATAAGAACTTCAGGGGGTGTGTTGATATTCTATCCTAGTAGAATGCGGTAAACAATGTACAACGGTGTACATGTCTTATCAGAGGTGTGGCCAACTGCAGCCGTGTGTGTGGCACAATAACACACCACTTCCCTGATGTTTAAAACCGAGGTTCCTCAGACTGAGATGATTACACGTCTCTAAAGTTTTTCGCTGTGTGTCTCAGCAGACCGTTTCCATGGTAACACCAGTGCACCTGAGTTTGTTTGGCTCCCTTACGCGGCCCACGTGACCTGCAACAAGGGGTTTGGGTGGGTGGGGGTGGGGAGCCTGTACACTCCAGTGCACAAACATGAAAACAATAATCGAACGTAGAGAGGGACAATGAGCGGTTATGGACGCTTGTAATCTTCCGAGTTCTCAACACTCATCCATTCAACGTGAATGAAATGGGAAATCAGGGCGGGGCATTTTCTACTGTTGGACCAAAACAGTTCTTCTGTTTTTGATAAATGCCAGACTCAGCGTATCAGCATGGTTTTGTATTATGCAGGTGTGCACGGCTTGTATGAAAAGGTCTGTCAAGCCCATATTTCATTCAAATTGCAGACAGTTTGGACTTGAATTCTGGATATTTACTGAGTTCAAGTGTAGCTACTGAATAATGAAGACGAGCTGTCCTTGGTGCTGAATTATGGGGTTTTGAAGGGTTAATGAAGTTAAAACCTTCTTTGAGGAAAGTATAACGTTGGAAAAATTGTTGAAGACTGTGTTGAAATTTATGGAAGCAATTTCTTGGATATGCACAATAAATTGTGGAATTTTGTAATTTCAAGGAACTGTATATAAAAACTCTTGTGAAGAGAGCAATTTTTATTAACGTTTTAATGATATTGAGGAAGCATCATCTTTTGACATGGTGCAAGTTTTGTGTCTGTCTCTTGTCTCGTGTTTTTTGTTTATTACATGTCACCAAACAAGTCAAGTCACATGTCTGGTGTGTGTGTGTCTCATGCATTTTTCATAATCCCGTAATCCCCATTTTAACGTGGAAGGGTGAATTTGAATCATTTGAATAATGACTATTTTGACACCGAGTGACAAATCTGTTGCTGTTTGTGACAGATGGTGTAGCGGGAACGCAGATTACAGCTCCCCCCCTGCTAAGCTTGGACCTGGTGTTTTAGCATAAATCACACAATATTGAATAACTTCTTGCAGTGATAAATTTGATCTGAGTGTGACTGGTTAGTCCCCCTCTTCTCTATTTACATTGAGCTCAGGGTGGGGTTCCAGCCTTTTGTGGAGCAGAACATGAAACCCCAGATAGCTGAGGTCATAATCAAGGGTGGTGTGAGCAAAGTTGCAATAAAAGGTTGGGTGTCTGGACCCTGATGCTGAGGGGTGGGAGTTTGTTTATTTTTTGTGGAAATGCATGATGTCAGAATATGACGCGTCCAACATTTCTGACTGTTTGACACAGACGTAATCCAGAGTACGTTGTGCCCCACCAACAGACCCAACAGCCGTGTGGGAAAAGTCATCAGAGATGTGGTTGCATTACCATTTGGGATCCAAAGTATATTTTTCTTATGCCGTGATTTAGGGCTGAACGTTTTGAATCTGTTCAGTATTCACTATTCTAAACTATATATGTAAGTATATACTATACTATGTGTATTAAAAACTGTAATATAACTACATAGAAATATGAACTGTGCTATACTGTGATGTAAATTAGCATACCATGAGTTGAGAGCAACTGTCCATGCTAGTGTTTAAGTGGGCGTGGCTTTAACTTGGGACACATCTGATTGGTGAGGATAACTGTATCACATCAACGCCCCATTCTCTCGCTCACTGACTGTCTCCAGCCAGCCCAGCATGTCTGCAATTGTGTCTTCCTGCACCAACCCTGACATTAACGGATAGAGCAAAGTCTGGGGTAATCACAGTATTTAGGATTTATAAAATCGCATTTATTGAATCATGATTGTGGTTAAAATTCATCGTTCAGCCAACGATCGTTCAAATGCAGGTTTCAATGGAATAATATTAATCGAATTTGAAGATCACAGTGCTTAAAAGCTAAGCATGTAGCTGAGCTTACGTGGTTATGGATCTGACTATAAGCATAGAACCACCAAAAAATGTGTAATGAAATAACAGAATGCAAGACAAATTGTACAATTCCGGCTTCACCTTGTCTCAGATCTGCTGAAGTTGGCAGGCAGATTTGCTTTAGGGTGTGGAGGTCCCAGAGAGGTTATTGAACCCGGCTCCATCGCTTCTCCCACTCCCGACGGTCCTTATACTGGGGGAAAAGAGCAGCAGCCGTCCAACGAAAGACACCCAGGCCGCTGGGACTTGGGGAAAAAACGAGTACCAGATGCTCCTCGCAGGCGCCAGCAGGCAGTGGAGAGGACAGGAAGTTAGGTCAGATCCCCGAGCCAGGGCCCCTCCTTGGATTAGCTGCTGGAGCTCTGTCAAAGAGCGAGGTGCGAGCAGATGTGGTGCCTTTGGTTTTAGCTGTGGAAGCGTACGGTATGACTACATCAACTGCGTGTCTGCAGTGTTGATGTAATCTTCTGCTCAGCATTGAAGAAATGTTACGGCCCATAAAACGCCTGCACTCTGGCAAAGGCCCTGCCGGGGACAAGGCAAAACCCGCGCCACAGGTCCCTAACTACGAGTGGGGAACAAAATACCATGGTGCTGCTTCTACTGTTACTTTAATTTCAACACCCCTAGTCTCAATAATCTCACTTTTTTCTCAATTGATGCATTGTGATGCAGACATGGTCTACTCTACATCGATGCGTTGCAGAACGTAATAGATTATATCGTAATGACGTTGCCTTGACATTTTCAGGCATAAAAATTCTAGTTAAAAAGTAGTGCAGGTAAGGACTGTGGCGTCCTGATCTTTACTTTACTTGGCCTCGTGCACACGGCCTCTGAATGGCCTGGTTCATACGTCTGTGTGAAGGAGGCCTTAAGTCTCATCTCACTGATGTATTTGTAAACATAATATGAAGTAATGTAGAGAAATTTATTGGTTTGAATGCATCATGATTCATTGATAATCGATGCATTGATATCCATAATCGAATCGCGAAGATCAGGGTAAATCAATCAATTTGTAAAATCAATGAATGCTCATGTCTGGCACAACAAATGTTATATGATGAAAAATGTTAGGGTTTTCAGTTATGATGTTTCTGTGCAGATGTTTAAAAAGCAAAATTGAATCATAAATGTATCATAAAAGAAAAAATCCTTTTGTCCGTAGATTCCATATGTCAGCCAGTGCTGCACGATTAATCTAATCGCAATTGTAATCGCGATGTCAGTCTGTGCGATTACATGAATTTAAATGATTAGTACATGGATTGGATTGGATATGTTCTCTCATTCTCTCAAAGTTTGCGAGCTGACTCACATCTCACGTCTCAATCTCAGTTTGGTCACATGACTTTCGATTCGGAGACATATGGTTAGACGGCGCATGACGCGCTGCATCGTACGTCAACGTTGCCGCCATATTGCGATAGGCTCTGCTGTGGCGTGAAGCATATACATGTCTATGGAGAGAAGTGCATAAAAATGCCTCACTCTTGTGCTGCTTGGGGCTGTACAAACCGCTGTACGCTCCAAACCAGATCCCGGGGGATTACATTTCATAGGTAAGGCTGGACAATTGTTTTGAATATATTTGGCCATTATAAAATCCTGTTTTATAAGTCTTAACCTTAGCTAAGCTAGGCTAAGCTAGCGAAGCTATGCATTCCTGTGTTCAAGTCAGCCTCCAAACAACGTTTTTGGCTAAACGTAGGCATTAACTATTTAGACTGTTCTTAGCTGTTTAGTTAACTTTTCTCAAACTTTGAAGGTTTCCTAAAGAAATTCACCTCAGTTTACAAATCTTAACCTTAGCTAAACGAGCAAAGCTATGCATCCCTGTGTTCAAGTCAGCCTCCAAACAACGTTTTGGTTAAACGTAAGAACTATAATACGGGATTTTATAATGGCCAAATATAATCAAAACAGTTGTTTAGCCTTACCAGGGTTTGTCGTTCGACAGTAATGTAAAAGAGTTTTTGTGATTTATTTAATTTTGTAGAATATTGTATTTTGAAAGCACTGGGCATTTCAGGTTGTTATAAGTAGTAGTTAATTTCACTTTGAAATTAAACATTTCACTATTAGTATGCGACTTTTCATTGATATACAAGTGTCCTTTATCACATCGCAATCGCATATCGCAATATTGATCTCAATAATCGCAATATGTCTTTTTCCTCAAATCGTGCAGCCCTAATGTCAGCATAAACTGGCTATGAGCTACCAAGATATTTCTGTATTATATAATGCAAATAATGTTTTTCTCACCATCACTCTACATGGGTTGCAGTGATAAATCCATCAGCTCCAACATCACGCCTTATCATGAGGTTGCCAAACCAGTCACTGCTGAAATGCTGCAACCCTGGTGTCGTGTGTCAACCATTTAAAGTGAAGTGTGTGTAATAAAGAAAGAGACTCCAGGGGCTTGTCAAAGTCCTCAGTCTCTGTTCCCGTTTGATGCAGTATTGATGCAGTGTTGTGGATTCTGTCCAACACAGGATAATGGTTCTTTCCTTTTGACTTTTGACCTTGCACCTTGCATCCTATTAAGTGTAAGGTTGCAGTCACTGAAGGGTGTGCTGAGGTCCGAGCTTCCGTAAAACTGATAAGGCATCAATCAAATTCCCACTCTGGCTGAGCTATATGAAACATAATAATTTCACGAAACCACTTGGTTGTATTGGTTTGTTGATTTTTAAAATTTTTTTTTTTATTAAACCATTGTAATTGCACAGGCCTATTTATTTAACAATCACGCTTTTCAGTGTATGTTCAAATGGTATGTTGATGTGTGATTTTCTGTTCTCAGCAGAAATCAACATTGCTGCTAAAGAATGCAGGTTGTTGTGTGTGTGTGTGTGTGTGTGAGAACCCAATTATGAAGTCACTCTGGTATGGCTATGATCGATTGGTGCTAAACCCTGTGCAATACGTGTCTCTAATAGGGTATTTGCTCTACTGTTTTTGTCTACTGTCTTGTACAGTAGCCACTGAAGTGGAGTGGTTACTAATCACATACGTAACCAGGATGTTTCTGTAGCCATGGCAACAGTGTTTCATTAAAAAAAAAAAAAGAAAACACTTTCTCTTAACAAGATCCATAAGTGTTAATTCGTATGCAAGGTAAGTTTGCATTTGGATTTAAGTAATTTTGTTGTGAGTGGGAATCTTCATCGACTGTGGAAGTTTTGCTTCCTGTCTTTGCATGGCGCCTGTTCCACAAGAACTGGTGGAACGGCCTCCATCAGAACATGTTCTCATGCATGTGGAGCTCTGGCTGCTGTGGTTCATTCAGGTTCAGCTGCAGGCTCCATTTAACCCACTTTATTTTCATGCTGAAAGAGAACACAGGTAATTTGCTTCTTTTTCTGCGGGTGGGCGTGTACCTTCTCAGGCTTTTTTCCTATGTTCCTTAAAGATAGAGATGTTATGCCTGGCACAACAGTCACTTAAATACCACACGCTGGTCAGAAGTAAATGCCTGGAACGCTTGTGGCTTTCGCTCTTCTCGTGTCCTTTAGAATGGGCCGAATTTTCCACGCTCTAAACGACACGCTAAACAAATCTTTTTTTTTTTTTTTCCTGCATCCTTTTCAATTGAGACTTGAACTAAAAGGGGAGTGAGTGCCTTTTTTGTGGTGGCAAGACCCGACAATTAACTCTTTTGTTGTCTCTCTTTTCATCCATGAAGGGGGTGGAAATTCCTTTCACGTAAAGCCTGTTGCTTCGTCTTTTTAGACGTGTCCAAGGCTGTAGCCATGATAGTTGGGACTATCGCCAGCCAAAAGCACTCCTAGTAGTTCTGTACTAGTGCTTTTGCTTTTATTTATAACCTTTATATTAACCCCTTTACAGATATTATAATGTCAGAGCCTAAAACCAAGCAGAGCCACATTCCTGTTATTCACAGCGGCCAGTGACCTTCAACATGTCTCACCAATTTCTGGATCAGTCGGCAGCCAAACAACAAGCATGTGTAACATTTGCAGCTTTCACACCAATCCTTCTAAAACGAACCGATTTCAATGTGGAATTTAAGTATTAATCACTATTTTTAAAACTCTTATGGCATCACCATCGGAAATCGTGCCATGGTTGTGTTCTGTCATCTGTTTATCAGGCGGTTCTGTGTGAGCCTTCTGACCCGTGCATCTGTGTCTGCCCGTGCGTCGCTGGACGTTGCTTGGATCAGATTTGGCAGAAATTTAATTTAGGGCCACTCTCGTATCATTAGCATAATTCAATTTCAGTGATTTGTGGTGTCAGGTTGCTCTTTAGCACAGAGCGCATGTCGGTCGTCTCTGATCAGGTTTCGGAGAGTGCACTTTTATTAGGCTGCTGGTCATTGCTTAAATTTTGTAGCTAGCATAAGTCATTGTGTTTTCAGCTGTAATAAACAACAGTACTGCTGTACTGATGCACCAGCTAAATTGAATTTGTGTAAATCTTTACAGCAAATCTTAAAACGATCTGTGTTGTACCAAAATAATCTTTTTACATTTACATTTTACAGCATTTATCAGACGCCCTTATCCAGAGCGACTTGCAATCAGTAGTTACAGGGACAGTCCCCCCTGGAGACACTCAGGGTTAAGTGTCTTGCTCAGGGACACAATGGTAGTAAGTGGGATTTGAACCTGGGTCTTCTGGTTCATAGGCGAGTGGGTTACCCACTAGGCTACTACCACCCTAATCAAATTGCATTGAAATGGCCTGCGATTGGAAATCTTACAATGTTTTGAAATATCAGATCAGAAGACTCGGAAACCTCAGTTTTGGTCAGAATGGACGTCCCCACAAGTGGGGGGTTTGTGGTGAATTCTCCTGCAGGGGGTGTGCAGATTGGTATGGGACGCCCACGGGAGATCAGAAGTCGCTGTTTTCGCCCACTGCCCTCCATCTGCACCCAGGCAGACAGCCTGGGTGTGGTCTGCCCCTCTCTCTCTCTCTCGCGCTCTCTCTCTCTCTCGTGTCTAACTGTGTATCTGTCTCGCCCCCCCGCCCCCCCCTCTCTGCTTTCGCACTGTCTCTCTCGCTCTCTCTCTCCATGCTATGGCTGGGAGCTGGCAGTGCGCCGCAGTAATGACAGCGTGTGGAGCAGAGGTGGTCTGATCAGCTGGGGGGGAAAAAGAGAGAGAGAGCAGGGAGGTGACCGTGAAGAACGACAGTGCACGGAAAAAAGAAAAGAGAGAGAAAGGGGGACGGTAAGCCCGCTGCTGGGTCCGTTGTCTGGATTATTACATTTTTTTAGGTAGATCACCTTACAATGAGCTGCTGATGCGGGATTTACCGTGGTGACTAGTATAACGCGCTTTTTTCGTTCCGATGCTGTTCTGGCATGTTCTCGTGCATGTGCGCAGCGCAAGCCGTGTGTTGCAGGTCGTCTTACCTGAGCTGTGTGACCTTGCGTTCTCAGAAGTCCATGCTTGTGATGCTACACGGTGAATGAATAACACCGATCACCAGCCATGTTCTACATCGAACTAATAGTACAGCAAAGAAGCGTAAAAAACAGAACACCAGTCGAACAAAACTGCCGTGCTTGTGCCCTATCCTGTTTGTTTTTGGGCCAGTTTGGTGACAGAGAGAGAGGGGGATTTCATGTGAAGGGAAATGAATTTTCGCTCGCCCCCACATATTTTTGAAGCACATTCCTGTGACTCTGTGACTACATGGGGGACAGACACCAAACAAAACCAGCACCAACACAGCAACCGAAAGAGCCCAAGAGCTACCAGGGTCTTGCAGCCTATGTGCAGTGTGTTGGGGAGTGAAGTCAGGGCATCTTTTTAGTGGTGGGGATAAACTTCCAGATTTGTTTTCTAAGGATTTAGGATGATTGTGGCGATGGGCCGAATTTGCTCGTGTAACAATTCCAGCGCAAACAAGCTTGTAATTGCCAAACAGATGGTCCGGGGCACAGCAGTTATGTAAAATTTGAATAAACAAAGTGTTTAATGCCTGGCGAGTACTGTCATATGTAGCAGAGGGGGGTCAAAGAGCCAAATAAGACTCGGGACGTTCAAAATGAGTAAAATAAACACAGTATTGCAGTATAGACGTAAATCTGACCCAGAGGTCAACTGTTTAAGATGGTGGGATCCTTCATAGTATATGTGGTGCTGGTGAAGCATATCGCTGGATGTGAGTCTTTACTCCATCACCAGGAGGCTTCATCATCTGTAAAAATGAGCTTTAGACACGTAAGTTCGTACTGGCTCCTTATCTTCCTGTTTCCAGTCTGTTGCGCTGAGCTTTGTTTTATGTACTGGTTATTGTTATTAATAAATCAGCATTGTTTTTGAGACGTGGAACAGATGTTCCCTCGCTCTCGTCCTCTGGCCTCCTCAGACATCCAGAGCACAGGCCTGAGCGGAAATCAGCGGGATAACGCAGCCATAATCAGCAGACTGGTCACTGTTGTCGGGGGAAAGTCTGTGCGTGTGGTTAATATTTAGGAAGATACATTTATCAAAGACAAAAGGATTATTTCAAAACCTTCAAAAGCTTGTGTCTTCTTTATACTCTCCTCTTATATTTTATTTGCATACATCACTATGTACAGAATAGAATACACACAAACATATATTAAATAAAAACGAATTGTAAGCCCTTTATTGTGCTATGTGTCATCATTACTTTATCAATACACATTCCTGGATGTACATTTTCAACTTTTTATTTTCCCTGAAATATCCAAATGCATGAGTGCAATGTTCTTAACACAGTGTACTCGGTTGTAAAGCAGTAAAGCATCTACAGGCTGGCATGTTTTTTGTTTCTGAAGAGCAGCTGACTTTTAAAGTAGACATCAGTTCTTAAGAATTACAACTCGTTCATTTCAAGCAGATCTTTAAGAAGAATTTGAAGTACAGGGTGGGCCATTTATATGGATACACCTTAATAAAATGGGAATGGTTGGTGATATTAATGTCCTGTTTGTGGCACATTAGTATATGTGAGGGGGCAAACTTTCAAGATGGGTGGTGACCATAGTGGCCATTTTGAAGTTGGTCATTTAGTGCATGGTCCTGATTTCATACTTAATGGGAATCGGAAGATTACCTCGGACCCTCCGATAAAACTTATTGCTCTACAGAGAACACTGTGAAGAGATAAAGCCAAAGACAGGCTGTGCAAACATAGTCATTTCTGTCTCATCTGCCTATCCAGAGAGCCATTGCATCCATGGTAACCTTAGCCTCTGTCTGAGCTGCTGAAGAGCGCACTAGTGCACAACATAATCAAAGTTGGTTAGGGAGAGACGTGATTGGTTTTGACAGGTTCTTATGTTCCGTTTACCTATTGTGTGCAAGATTTGCAATTTTGGGATTTTATCTCCGGCCTTACCTGCTCTGTTTTAATTAAAACTCTAGTAATAATTTCCCAAAGGTTTTGTATGAAAGTACTCAAGGATTTTATGTCATGTTATTGCAGAAGTGTGCTAAAAAGATGGTATTTGAATTGTACATATTGCTAGTTATACTGTACAAACATCTAATA
This sequence comes from Denticeps clupeoides, assembly GCF_900700375.1. Lineage (NCBI taxonomy): Eukaryota > Metazoa > Chordata > Actinopteri > Clupeiformes > Denticipitidae > Denticeps > Denticeps clupeoides. Next base: position 10,307,054 of record NC_041720.1, on the reverse strand, counting down.
ATCTAGGCTTGTTTATATAGCATCCAGGGTTTCTGTGGAATGTGGAACTTGTCATTTCATGTAAAAAATGCACATGAAAAATTCATTTCTCATGGTAATCTGCCTTGTGCTCTTTCAGAAGGAGGACATCTGTCTCTGGAACGGTTCCCCTGACAGATAGGTCTCCTTTTTTAGCGACCTGAATACTGATGGCACATTTTACGCGGAAGCACACAGTCATTTGCAAAGTCTGTTTTTTATGGTTAAGTTAATTATTTTCTGAATCCAATAAAAGTGACCTGGGAGGTAGCTGGTCTTCATTATGAGCTCCTAAAAGGCCTCCGTTGTCAGTGATCATCTCCAGCTACATTTACATGATTGTATTTTTTTTTTTTTTTCCTCCACCTCCTCTTGATCACCCATTCTGTATTAAATAATAAATGCAAAAGTTGGTAAATTACTGTATTATTTAGCTATCTTGTAAAATCAAAATGTAAGATGATAATAGTATGATATTATAATTGAAGTTGAATTCTTGTAGCTTTACATAATATTCTTACGCAATAGTTGTTTTGAATTTGTACCCTATTTGCACTGATGTTGCCTGACCCCTTCCAATAAGTAGTCATTATAATCATTACTTATTTATACAGACTGAGGTTTTTCCTTCTATTTGTGAGACTAAATGGTTTAAATTCAGTGTTATGTGTTTATTACACTCTTTATCCACTCTGTGCAGTGGCTCCTTTTCTCATAAACCTACCCAACCATGAGCATTTCCCATTCTATTTATGAATTCTCTGAATGCACGTGTACCCCCATCCCAACACCCCCTGCCATATTGACCCTGACAGACCAAGTGATGTGAACACCTGAATGCTCATCCTGACCGTGAAGTGATGCTAATGTGTGTGCCTGACATTGCATTTAAGAACAGCCAAGCTTTGTACATTTGTTCCTTCATTTAAAAAAAAAAATGGATTCATTGACTGCTATAGTAAAAGATTGCATTTCTGCAATCCTAATCAGCCCAATTATCTGTACTAAGATCATTGCAAAGGGGACTTTTTTCTAATAATCAGTGAAGCTTTTAAGGTGACTGACTTCTATATGTGAACACAGCATTCCATTGATTCTCATTGGACTAGTTGTTGCTGATTAAGCTCCTTTCTAAATTTCTGAAGAATTAACAGACATTTTGAGCTACCAGAGTAATTTAGAACATGATTCAACGTCTAAATCACCCTGATGGTACGACTTCTAAATCACCCTGATCTTTTGAATCCTGTCTTCTAAAGTGGCCTGCCAAAGAGCTGAGCTCTGGGTCTTTCAGTATGGCACCAAAGAGATTTACATTTGATGGTTGAGTGAACCTGACCTTTAATGGAGTATTTGTCAGGCAACCCAAAGTCTGTGATTGACTGACTGGTGTTTCCTTCTTCCTTGGTGTGGTTGTTTCTTGCATTTCCCTTTGTGGAAGTATGAAGGCTGTAATGTTAATACTGGCTTTTGTGAGTCACTCTGGACTCATTTTGTGAAAGTGTCAGGTCTCCTCCTGTAGTAAGGAGGTTTGTGGAGGTCTTAAAGACTCTCAGGCTCTAGTGGAGTTGTCATGGTGATTCAGTGGCAGAGGTTGATTTTCTGCGCTCTCATGTCATTGATATTTGGGTTGAAGCCTGTTTTAGCCTCAGGGTTCAACTCCTCTTTTTGTAGAAAAATGTCATCTGATTCCTGATTGTGCGTGTCTGTGTGTGTGTGTGTGTTTTACCTGTTGTCCCAGCTCATGCAAACAAAAAGCTTGGGCCTGTAAGTGGGACTGCGTTTTGGCCAATCAGCTTTTAGTTCTGCAGCGAAGTTTAAGTTCATTTTTGAAATTCCCAAATTGTTGTAATTATTGTACATTTAATTATTGTCTTGCTGGTTTGTAACATTTTCCCCTTTTCCTACAGTGAAAAACGGGTACCATGACAACAGAGGTGGGATCTGAGACTGAGGTGAAGAAGGAACCGGAAAAGGTTGAACAGCAGCAACCACCGGCCGTCCCTGAACAGGACTCGCCTACCACCAACGACACAGTCGCCAAAAAAGACCCCGAGCCGGCCGCCACTGAAACCACAGCCGCTGACACAAACACCGCAGACTCCCAGCAGAGCCAAGACCACGCCGACGCCAAGCCAGAGACACCGTGCTCTGACGAAGCAACCTCAAAAGAAAAGGATAAGGAGAGAGAGCAAAGTGGAGGAGCAGGGAAGGGCATCTCCAGGTTCCTCCCTCCATGGCTTAAGAAGCAGAAATCCCAGACCCAGGTGGGACCAAAGGAAAGTGCAGAGAAGGAGGTGAGTGTCGAGGCCATAAAGGAAGGGGTGCAAGAGGAGGAGGACAAGAACGTAGGTGGGCAGGAGGCCCAGTCTGAGGAATCTAAGGCCAAGAACGAGACCCTGGGGAAGGAGGTGGAGCAAGAACCTGACCAGGAAGTGAAGACTGACTCTAAAGAAGTGGACAAGCATTCCTTAGGCAGCGCAGACACACAGGTACAGTGCATCTCATATTTAAGAGTTATTAACAACATGTGGTGCTCACAGGGCACAAGAATTGTGAATTTTTTTGCAGCTCTTGCAATCTTTTAATCATTTTAAGTACAGTTGGTTGGCACTGAATGCCAAGCACGCCGAAAGCACTAAAGCGTCACCCATAAAATCTCCCCACACTTAAACCGGGGGAAGTTAGTTGACAATAGATCAATAAAATTGTTTATATTGCAATACTTTCTCTGTTGGTCCAGTATCATGTTTTTTAGAGATAGCACATGTCACATTCATAAGTTCATTATTCAAAACGTTTGTAAATTTCTGGCTGTTAGAAATAATTATGCACTGTGGCACTTCTTCACTAGTGGAAGCTAAAATTCATCCTGAAGATTTGCAAAAACATATTTTTTTTTAAATCTAGACGTATTTAGTGCCATATATTTCCATAAATCCTGAACACATCCATAATAGCGTAGGCTCTGCATGCATGTTTGAAGAGTACTTTTCTAGTCACACAGTGTTCTAGATGCTCCTTCATCCTTTTAACAGGCATCAGTGTCTCTACAGGGTCTATCTGAGTCTCTCAGAGGTCGATCTGGTTTGACCGTCCTTAGACTGGAACTGTTTGACAAGGGAGGCAGAACCAGGGATTCTTTTTTTCTTTTTTTTTTTTCCTAGTAGCAGTAGTCCTTTGACACTGAAAGTTTCCTACAAATGAACACCCTACCCCTACGAAAGCATTTATGAATTAAATTGAACCCGTTAGACTGAAATTGACACTTTTGCCATGTTTATATTAAGCGCTGGCCAAGAATATTCTGTCACTGCAGAACAATCTATATGGTGTTTCTCGGGATTACTGCAATATCCAAGCATACTCCCTCATTGTTCTTGTCAAAATTTTAGCCAGATTGCCTCCTGCTATTCATGTTTTAATTCCGATCCACCCAATGAGCTCATCTTCAACATCCAGGCCAATGGAAAATCTGTGTGTGTGTGTGTGTGTGTGTGTGATAGTTTGTATATCTCATATGTTTTTGGTTTAGAGGTTGATCAAAAGAAAGTGACCCCTTTTTTGCCCTCAGTGTGATTAATGGTGTCCCACACATTCATTAAATGTGTGTGGGTGTGTCTGTGTTTGACTAACTAATTCCACACTCGACCAACTCCCAACAAAAGTTGCAGCGTTCGGCCACAAGCTCACCTACGCTGGTGTTTAGTCTGACAAAACGGACTGCTCTCTGATCCGACTGTTTTTGTTCCGATGTGTAGCCCGCCAAGGAGGAGAAAGTAGGAGAGACTAACGAAAAGGAGCCGGAGGAGTGCGAGAAAAAAGAGGAGCCCGTGGAGCAGAAAAAAGAGGAGGACCACAGCACCAAGCTAGAGACGAGCATTCTGTCTCCCCTGAGACTATCCAAGAAGATAAAGATGGTCGTGTGCCAGGTCACCATGCTTGACGGGACCGTTTTCCCATGTGAAGTGGAGGTGAGCTCACCAATGGTGGGGATTATACATCTCAATACTGTTCATTTAGCCTCCAGAAGATAATCTCTTTTACTCTTTGTTTACCATTGTTGTACGGGTTTCATCTCCTTTGGGCTCCTTGCTGTTCTGAAATGCTAACTTGAACCAAAAGTCGTTGTGATTTAGTGTTCCGTGGAGCTCATTATGGGTTCTTGGATCAAGTAGATTGGATGACTGGTGTATCAGTAGCTTTTGTAAAGCAGTGAACCTTGAATAGCTGTGAAAGGAAGTAGTCTTTATGTTTTTTCTTCTTTTCTCTCCAGTATTGGGTGAACTTCATTATGGTGATGTTGCTTTCTGCAGAGAAGGGGAAGGGGGGGCATTGTTCAGAAATGCTGAGGCATAAATTTGATTGAGCCCTGTCTGTTTTTAGCCCCCAATATTGATTCAGCAGGCAGTCAACCTGTCAACAGCATGGGAGGACTAATCAGTGCGTGTAACGCACATCCCAGATTAAAAAGGCTGGCTCTCGCGCTCCGCGGTGGCACCATGGCAACAGCGTATGATGTCAGGCGGCTCACGATGGCCATGCCATAGGTCACATGACCACTGTTTAAGCCTGTGCACACGGGGACACTGTTGTCTTGCTGAGGCTGTGTGCGCAGCTCAGTCCTAATGGAAAGTCAATTGTTTGATTTAAAATAAACTACCATTCAATTAACCATGGCATTTAAAAACGCTTTTATCATTGCATTCCATTAGCACAATGGAGCTCATTTATTCTATCTGGCAACAATGAACTACCTCTTGATCCATAAATATATAATTCATATAAATATATGTAGTCACATTAGTGAAGTTTTAAAACTAGAAATGTTTATGGAACAGTATCATGGAATGGTGGTCATGTGAACAGTTAATCCATTTAACCAATGACAACTAACTGATGCTTAGGATGCGTTTGTGATCTCTGTATTCAGATGAGTTGCTGTATTTGTTCAGTATCCTGATAATTGTGTATATTTTGTGATTTCTAAAGTCATAACGCGAGGGCAAAGCAGGAATAATCTAGCCGCGACTAGAATGGCCGTATGTGGCAGGGCTGCTTTATGAACAGGATCTTGGCTCGGATCCACAGCAAACACAGCGTTCCCCATCGTTCATTTGGCCATGTGTGTTTTTTTTTTTGTTTTTTTTTTTCCCTCCTCTGTCCTGTGAGCGTTTTCTTCTCCGATAAGTGGAACTGCCTTTGTTCCCTCAAACGTTGGGTGGAAGAGCGGTAATTTAAAGCGACCCAGTGACCCCACGTTTCTCACAGTTGTCTCATTTCTGAAAACACTTCTCACAGTGATCACTGTACTAGTATTAGTGCACACAGATATGGCGTCCGTGCTTTGATGAAGCACGGAGGGTGTAAGCGATATCTGGTTCTCCTGTTCTGATTCCACTCGGCTGACTGCGGCCACGGTTGAGGTTTGGTCAGGACACGCGTCCCTGCGCTAGCCTCGGTGTAGGTGTTAAAGGTCGCTGAACTGTAGTCTTCTGTTTTTTTTATGGGCGCCTTCTGTCTGGTAGGCACTCTGATATGCTTGGAAGGCAGCATCTCTCCCACCACAGTGTCCCGCATGAGGCCTGCTGCTCATGTCAACCCACGTTGGTGCTAACGTTCATTTTTGTGGGTGCAATTTTCAAACTCACTATGCACAGCGTTCCAAGCTAAGTGTGGGGCTTGTTCACTTGTGTAAAGTGCAAATTAATATTCATATTAATCTCAGGATTAATATGAATAGATGATACAAGAAAAAAAAAAACATTTTAGATTATATGTATCTTTAATGATGTTTGATTTTAAAGAATCCAGATGGATTTAGAAGAGAGGTGTCAGGAGTGAGAGGTGTCAATCTTCTGGCTGCTCATGTTTTAAAAATGTTTAAAGATTGTGTTTGTGGTTGACTTACTTTCTGTTGGTGTATTAATTATCTTCAAAATACAGATAATTACCCACTACTGAACACTGTGATTTAGAATAGTGGCCAATATATTTGAGAAGGAAAAAAATTTATTATTCCATACGTGTGTGCGTATGTAATAAGTTCCTGTAAAAGCAGAAGACATATTTCGTTGTGTCACCGTGTGCTGTGCTACAGTGTTTCACAATGAAAATCACTTCACTTTCACGTGTGTGCACCATGGCAGACCGGGAGTCGAACCAGCAACCTTCTGATTACGGGTCGGTTTCCTTACCCGCTAGGCCACCACTGCCCCCTATCTATATATATATGATATGGGTATATATACATGTGTGTATATTTTATAAGCAGTGTTTACAGCATGTTTGTCAGTTTTTACTTTTTCATCACTGCTTTTTGGGAAATTATTATATATTATCATCAGTGCCCATATACTGACTGCCGGGCCGGCAAAAGGAAGGCAATCGATGAGAAGACTAAATGAGCTGTGCCGCTTAATCTGGTTCCTCAGGTATCCCTGGCTAAGACGCTGAGGAACGGAGGGAGCGAGTAAACAGTGGAGGTGTGCCTGTGTACGCATTAGTAGTATTATAATGGGATGAGGGCCATATTGGAGGAGGTGTTTAACCGATCAGCTTCTCAGCACGTGCCCCTTGCTTGAACCTGTGACCTTGAGATGGACGCAAGGAAGGGGTTGAGCCGGGTTACGGGCAAGATGGTGCTTGGCGAAGTTATTTAGGGGGTAACAGGGGCACATCAACGTCCCCTCCCGTCAGCAGGAGATTAAGGTTTTGGGGTGGGGTGAGGAGTGGGGGCTCTGAGCCCCCCTTGGACTTAAGCTCTCAGCATCTGCTGTGCAGGGCAGACACGTGCTCACCATTGTCCTGAACTTCATGAGCACTTAATGCGTTTCATCATCTTTAGAGAAGGGCTTATCGAGGGGCTTTGAGATCTGAGGGCTCCTAATTTCTACATAAGAGATGGTCCAAGCTTGTCCGGGCTTCATGAGATGCTGGTTTCCTCAAACTTGTGGTGCTGTTGGATTTTCTAGGTTTGAGTTGAGGGACTGATACTAGAGAACATGAACTAGAAACTTTCTATGAATACTGTTCAAAAATGTGTTCCTGTAAAAATGTCACATGTGGGTGACCAATTTCATTTAATATGATGTCATTTTACACCATGGCAATAGCACGCTTCGAGGCCACAGATTAAATGTATTAAAATGTATAAAATAAAAAAAATGTAAAAGGCTAGGTTTAAAGACTAAACATATCAATACAAAATAAAATAAAACTGAACTCAGTGAGGTAAAAAAATGTAAATGTATATTTGTTATTAAAACATTGGACATATACTGTCGTTCCAAATGATAATTTTTACTGTCATGGCACTGTAGATGCATACAAACAAAAACCTTCCCATTGATGTGTCAGGATCTCCGTTTTACGGTCTAGTTTTTCCAACATTTTCTGATTAGGCCTAATCTTAAAAGTAAATTACCCTCTTATGGGGGTGGTTTGGTAAAAAATACAGCTGATCACCCAATGCGTGTTTAGTATGTGTTCTTTACGAATATGTTAATCTTGCCAAAAACACTCAAATCGTGCCGTTGTGTTTTATAAGGATATTTTTGTCATGCTTTATACATCGTAGCACGTTTGGGACATTTGAGATTTGTTGAAATAAATGCTCTATGCATGTTGGATCTGGTAGTGGTCATAATGGGTGTGGAGGATTGTGAAGTCCACAAACAAGGGCAATTACAAGCAAAGGATCCCAAGAAGAGGCGGAGACCCAGTGTTGCCAGGTTGTGTTTTTGAGATTTAGGGGGAAATTTCTTGTCAGCAATAGGAATTGAGGACTTCTTATGTAAGTACCATAAGATATTGTGCCCATCAGATACTTCTGATTCCCCCCCCACCCCCCACCCCATCTCTGTAAGACCTTGCTGTGACATCAGCGAATGCCCTGGTCCTGGTTTTTAGATGTCCTCGTCGAAGATCCTCCTCTCAGAATCCATTTCTCAGACGAGACCCCCGGACTTTAGTGGGGTGGGGGAGGGGGGGGGTCACCCTAATGTCACCCGGCCGGTGGGTTTGGAGCGGCGTGGATGCGTGCCGGGCTTTGCGGTCCTCTGTGCGGGAGGGTGAATGGGACCGTGGCTCTAATTGCTCGGTGGCCAGCGCTGTTTTAACAGGGCCAGCTTTGTTTGCACTTTCCGAAAAAGCTGAGGCATCAGTAAATGTCATTGTCGGGGGGCATTCACGCGGAAGACAGTGGCATGTTTATAATGAGGGGGTAATGCTGCGGGTCTATCGACCCACATCCCCGTAAAAAAAAAAGAAAAAACCAGAGGGAGAGAAACAAAGCACTGTGGAGCTTAGCCTTAATATTTAGTGAAAAGACGAGCTTCTCTTCACCCCAACACCCCCACTGGGAGAACAATGACTGGTCTGATGGCCGACAGGAGATCCCGTCGTTGCGCTCATCTCCCCATTTCGTTTTTTTTTTTTTTTTTTACCTTTTTAAGGGCTCTCCAAAAACACTGTTGAACGTCATTCACCGCGGACAATGAGAGGAACTTTTTTAAAAAACATTTTTTTTAATTGATGATATCATGTTTCTGACAGTCAGAACGTCGCTGGGAGGCATTGCTCTCGTTCTGACACACCCTGGTTCTTCTCTCACTCCCCCCTTCTTCCAGTCCTCCTGGGTCTTGTTTTGACCAATCGGGCTCCCCTCCATTAGTTCTCAGTAGGGCGTGGAAGGAATCCTCGAGGCGATACACACACCCCAAACACACTTCTCCTCAGATCGCTGGCTCTGGGATTGCTGGGCGTGTACGCTTATTTCTTTTATAATACCATTAATTAGACTATGACCTGTGGCCACTGCGCACTGTTCCGGGTTGAGTCACGGAATGGACCAACGTCTGAGAAGACTCTGGCCACCACAAAAGGCAGCCCATTCTGCATGAGTGGAGCTGCCGTCTGAGCCACTGGGACCACCCTGGCCTACATTCAGCCTGCACACATTATTAATACCCCCATGTGCCTGAAGGGGATGTGAATCGATTTTTATCTTTTTCTGTAAGCGATTTTTATCTTTTTCTGTAAAATCATCAGTGTTTTTTTTTTTTTTTTTTTTTTTTTTTTTTTTTCCTTTCTGCATGTTTGCCAATCTCCCTGCGCCCGCTTTGCTTCATGCATTAAGGGCTGCGGCGGGCTGGTGCCGCTGGTGGAGGGAACATCGTGTGTAAGGCAGCTCCGCGGCTCACTGCGCATTAGGGGTTTTGACTGTAATCTGCAGGAACAGGCGAGGAGGGCAGCCAGCGCTGTGTCCTGCTGCAACTTCAGCCCCTCACTTGTCAGTGCTTGACTGCGGCGTGCAGCAACTGGAGTCGCTTTCAAGTCTCCATTTCAACAGTTGTGCCGTAATAAAAGAAAAGAGGTGAAAGGAAGAAAAAAAACAAAAAAGGAAGAGTGGGTGGAGTCCTTGTCTTCCTTGAAATCTCATGCTGGGCTCTTTGTGTCCAGCATGCTTTGAGTCTTTATTTTTAACTTTAGGCTTATATGCGTAGAATATCCTGATTTTATCAATTTAGAGAATTTGTTTTTATTTGGCTTATTTGTAATCGATTTTGCCATTCCTTTATGGAGCAATTACAGCGGTTTAAACCAACCTCAGACGAACCTCCTTCGTTTAGTCATTTGCAACTCCTGCGTCTTCACCAACACAACGTGTTATTTTCTAATCGTTTTTTTAGCATGCGGTAATCCAAATGAGGCACCTAACTGTGTCTGTTCAGAAGACCTGTTAAAACCGCAGCACGCTGGGATACGTTTAGCTGTTTCCTATGTTCCTTTAGAACAATAGAAGCTGCGTTTACTACTCTCAATATTAATCCTTTACCTATTTTCACTTCTTGTATGTCACTAAATGTTCAATTTTACATTCCGTACTGCTAAAATTGTTTGTCATTCATTGCAATTGACAAATACACACACGCTAAATCGGTGTACGCGTGGCTGAGGTTGGTGATCTAACGTGATCTGCGTTTTCTACTAAATGGTGCTAGAGGAGCTGCCGAATGGAAATGGCCTTGCCCTCACCTCGTGTCATGAGTTCTTTTAAGTCGTTAGCGGCCAGAGTGTTTTCATTTCCCCCCCAACCTGCCGATTTCAATTAGACACGAGCCCACGGCCTCGTCTGAACCAGCCGCCCTTCGGGTGTCGCTGCTGAAAATGGACTCCCCATCATAATAACAGCGCTATTGAATGCCCTCTGCTTCTGTCAGTGTCCTGAAAAGAAGTGCAAACACGTTCCCTAGTGTCTCTGAAATGCGTTCAGTTTACTTTGCCGTCTGGGCTGGGCGTGTCCCAGGGTTTGCATTTTTCCTCTGAACTGGAGGAAGGATTTATCGTTCTGGTTTTCCATTTTAGAGATGTTGACTTATTGTAAATGCCCCATGCATTAAAGAACAGATCAGGGTAGTGTGGACAGATTAAACGTAAAAAATTGATCAGAAGGAAGATTTACTTGCAACGTAGTACTATATGTACATACATACAGATTTAGTGGTTAAATTCCAGGTTCCATTTAATCTGTGTGCGAATTTTTTTTTTTTTTTTTTTTTTTCCTCCTCTTGCCAACATAGAGCTTTTTCTGTAACACGTGGAAAGAGGTAGGATTATAGATCTTATTGTGCCCCCCATGAAATCTGAATTTATATAATAATAACAACTCACTGATTCCATTCTGATGTTTATTGTTTTGTGCACTAAACGAAATCACCTTACTCCTGCCGTCCATGTGTCTTCATGATTAGGTTTTTTTATGTTGATATGCGGGCTGTGCTGTGAGATTGCTTCAGATTTCCCTGGAGAACTTCAGTAAGTCACTGGGGTGACTTACTGAATACAGAACACCAAAATAGCTTTCTAGATGTATTTCTAGATTGTGCAGTGCAGTTTTCAGATGCAGATTATCAGTGTTGCATGACAACACAGCAGGAAGTGGCGCATTAAGACTTTGCAGACCCCCAATCCTTACAGACACAGTATGTATACAGATATCTGAAGTGTTCATCTGTCAGCAAAAAGCTTCTGAATCAAATTTTTCCTGACAGCCGGAAAACTGAAAATGGCCACTTGGGCAATCAACCCCTCCCCGTGCGCCTCCGGATCCACACGATCAATAGTAAACTCCATTAGCTGTGCAGCCATGTTCTATAACAACCGAAGCCGCTCAGGACTAAAGTGCTTTTACGGGTGAAGTGTGGTGGGCACAGGTGAGTGGAGTAAACAGGTTCATCCATTTCACAACTCCCTTGAATTTAATGTTTTTCTGAATGAGGATCCGTTGATTCATCATATAATTTCAAGGCTCTGTGTCTAGTGGTCACTAGTGAACAGTCCAGGCTCAGGTTTTATACAGATTTGTCTGGTTAATTGCCAGATCAGATTTCTAGGTGTGAAAATGATCAAAAACACTTTCTACCCTCATCTGAATATCTAACATGCTAAATATCTGCTCAACTTGGAAAGAAGTCAACCAGTGAGAATGGGGACCATTGAGAACGCAGAACATGGGATGATGGGAAGTGCGTGCCAATCTGACTTTCTTCTTATTTCAACTGCTTGCATTTTGGTTAGTGGCCCTTTTTTCCCCCCAAACTATTGAGTCAAAAAAGGGCTCCATCATTCCCCATGTATTAAAAGTAATGACTGCTGAGCAGTGGGGGGTGAAAGATCATCCCTCCCTGCCCCCCATTGCCAGTCATGTGGTTGGGCCACGAGTCAGGACTGTACACTGATCTAACAGCCCGGAATCTGGTGTAGTTTGACCTAAATCCTGCTCCTGATGGAATCTTCTGTGCTTTTGGCACATCCGTTGGCAGGTTGTTAGCCATCGACTGATCCTAATTGAGCAACAGTCGGAAGGAAATTTTTCAGCCACGGGGCAACCAGGAACAGGATCATGTAAATGGTATATTCATCTTCTGTGGAGTGGAAGTTGGTTTAGCTCACATAACCAGAGATCTTTTTGCCTACGGTCACTACAAGTCACTGGATTTCATTGCTTTGCCGTTGCTTTGTTGTTTTCTATGAATTTGTCACACATCTGCATCCTGCCCAGCTCTTCTCTTTAGAGACTGGCAGCAGGCCTATTGTTTAGAGCATAAAATGCCATCTCTCTCTCTCTCTCTCTCTCTCTCTCGCTCCTCCCCCCTGACGCTGTTGTCAAACAGTTGTAGCCTGAGGAGGTAGCGGCATCGCCCTCTTTTGTCTGCCGGCTCAATTCTTCCCGAATGCCTCTCTCATTCCGTCAGTCAGAGGGTCCCGGCCCTCCTCGCTCACCACCAGCTAGTCCTGCAGGGGTTCACAGGGACACAGAATAAGAAGGAAGGAGAGATATGTTGGAAGAGAGAAGCTGTAATGTAGATGGGTGTAAGAAAAGTGTTGGTTGTGTGTGTGCTCCGGTGAAGTATAGTTAACAAGCTCTGTAATATAAACTGTTGTCCACCATTCTTGGATCCATAGGAAGGATTGATGGGAAAGACTGTTTTAGGGTAATATTTTCAAACCGGCACTAAGGGCAGCTCAGTTTGCTAGTGTAAGGTCAATATTTATTGTCAATACTACCATATAAACAGTATACAGCATATCGAAATGCTGTTTCACCCCCATGGTGCATTTATACAGAGAGTGCAGAATTATTAGGCAAATGAGTATTTTGTCCACATCATCCTCTTCATGCATGTTGTCTTACACCAAGCTGTATAGGCTTGAAAGCCTACTACCAATTAAGCATATTAGGTGATGTGCATCTCTGTAATGAGAAGGGGTGTGGTCAAATGACATCAACACCCTATATCAGGTGTGCATAATTATTAGGCAACTTCCTTTCCTTTGGCAAAATGGGACAAAAGAAGGACTTGACAGGCTCAGAAAAAATCAAATATAGTGAGATATCTTGCAGAGGGATGCACTTAAAATAGCAAAGCTTCTGAAGCGTGATCATCGAACAATCAAGCGTTTCATTCAAAATAGTCAACAGGGTCGCAAGAAGCGTGTGGAAAAACCAAGGCGCAAAATAACTGCCCATGAACTGAGAAAAGTCAAGCGTGCAGCTGCCAAGATGCCACTTGCCACCAGTTTGGCCATATTTCAGAGCTGCAACATCACTGGAGTGCCCAAAAGCACAAGGTGTGCAATACTCAGAGACATGGCCAAGGTAAGAAAGGCTGAAAGACGACCACCACTGAACAAGACACACAAGCTGAAACGTCAAGACTGGGCCAAGAAATATCTCAAGACTGATTTTTCTAAGGTTTTATGGACTGATGAAATGAGAGTGAGTCTTGATGGGCCAGATGGATGGGCCCGTGGCTGGATTGGTAAAGGGCAGAGAGCTCCAGTCCGACTCAGACGCCAGCAAGGTGGAGGTGGAGTACTGGTTTGGGCTGGTATCATCAAAGATGAGCTTGTGGGGCCTTTTCGGGTTGAGGATGGAGTCAAGCTCAACTCCCAGTCCTACTGCCAGTTTCTGGAAGTCACCTTCTTCAAGCAGTGGTACAGGAAGAAGTCTGCATCCTTCAAGAAAAACATGATTTTCATGCAGGACAATGCTCCATCACACGCGTCCAAGTACTCCACAGCGTGGCTGGCAAGAAAGGGTATAAAAGAAGAAAAACTAATGACACCTTGTTCACCTGATCTGAACCCCATTGAGAACCTGTGGTCCATCATCAAATGTGAGATGTACAAGGAGGGAAAACAGTACACCTCTCTGAACAGTGTCTGGGAGGCTGTGGTTGCTGCTGCACGCAATGTTGACGGTGAACAGATTAAAACACTGACAGAATCCATGGATGGCAGGCTTTTGAGTGTCCTTGCAAAGAAAGGTGGCTATATTGGTCGCTGATTTGTTTTTGAATGTCAGAAATGTATATTTGTGAATGTGGAGATGTTATATTGGTTTCACTGGTAAAAATAAATAATTGAAATGGGTATCTATTTGTTTTTTGTTAAGTTGCCTAATAATTATGCACAGTAATAGTCACCTGCACACACAGATATCCCCCTAAAATAGCTAAAAATAAAAACAAACTAAAAACTACTTCCAAAAACATTCAGCTTTGGTATTAATGAGTTTTTTTGGGTTCATTGAGAACATGGTTGTTGTTCAATAATAAAATTATTCCTCAAAAATACAACCTGCCTAATAATTCTGCACTCCCTGTAAGAATATCAAAATATATTCACAAAAGATATAAAACTAAAGTTACAAATAAATAAAATGTTATGGTAAAAGAAATGTACTAATACAAACATGTATCTATTTGAATAATGGGTTACATTAAAAGTAGATAAAGGAGTGCTTTATAGTTATCTCTATCTTAAAGAGAGAAGCTTAATATTTTTTTATTTTTTTTTATTTATAAAAAACATAAGATCACATTTCTGAGAAATCCTGATAAGGATGTGTTCATTGTGTTGTGTTTAGTGGCGTTAGTGTCAAAAAAAAGATACAAATTTCTTTATTCCTCTTTTGCAGAAACGAGCTAAAGGCCAGTACCTGTTCTTCAAAGTCTGCGAGAACCTGAACCTCATGGAGAAGGACTACTTCGGCCTGACCTTCAAAGACGCCGCTGACCAGAAGGTACAGCATAGGAGAGTAGATGGCGGCCTGATAACTGCTACCACGTGAGCGTTTGAGACTCGTCCAGCAGTGTGCCATGGTTCCAGCACAGCATCTGTTAGCTCGCAGACTGATGTCAGTTTGGTTTATAGCTGTAACACGACACTTTAATGTAGCTGGAGACGTTCCACGGCGTCTCCACGCGCAGACCGAGCTGCACACTGCATTCTTCTGCTAAACTCACAGTTGAGAGGACACTGATCTCTACGGTTCCACTGTGTGACTGACGAAAGCGTTATCAGTCTGCTTTTTCTTTCTTTATCACACGCAGTTTTTTTTTTTTTTTTTTTTTTTTTTTTTTAAATATCATTTAGTTGATCCTGTACACACACACTGTCCATGTTTTATGACTTGCGTTCAGATTACATCTCTCTTACACACACAAACCGCCACCACCTCTGGCACAGTAAGCCGCCTGATTGGTTGAGCTTCTGTATTCATTTGGGTCCCATGTTGACATTGGGTAGTGTAGAGGGGTGTGTGTCTATCTGTCTTTTAATTTCAAGTACCTGCTTCCTTGTCACCTTTCCCCCCCCCCTCAGGTTGTAAAATTTGCCTGTTCAATACAAACTGGGGATCAAAAAACTGTTCTGGCCATGTGATCATCGGTTATTTTACTATCTGCTTAATGTTGCTTAGCAACATCATCATCATCACAAAGCTGTGCTGTTTTGTATGAGGCTCTATATTTCATTTAAACCAATAGGGTATTATCATTATTTTTATATTATACTATAGTTTATATTATGTTAAGTGTTAAGTGCTCAGTCATTTTTCCCCCATGGTAACCAGCGTGGTAGGATGAAGTGGGTTTTATTAAATGAATGAGTTTTACTGGCCTAAACGCTGTAAACATAATAAAAGTCCCCACTGGCACATTCCTTCATGCTGCTTAGCTGGAAGCATGTCTCTGGAATGGTTGGTTTTTATTATTATTTTAACTCTTTATGCGTCACAGATGTTATTACATTCCCAGATGTGAGTTTGATCCCGCGCCCAGGTCTGCGCTGGGCCCGTTCCCCCAGAAAAGCAAGCGGAAGTTAATATATCCTCTCTGTTTTTCAGTGCTGGCTGGACCCCGCAAAGGAGATCAAACGGCAGATTCGCAGTAAGTGCTGTTTACTTTTTTGGTTCTTGTAAAAACGCTCTCTCGCTCGGCCACAGACCACCACGGAGGAGCTGCGATCCCAGAAACATCAGCTGATCTCTCTGAATATGCTGGCATATTCATTGGGACCCACTGTACAGATGTTAGTCACATTTTGTGAAATGCTCCCTATCACTCCCACAACTCCATTCCCCCTGCAAACCCGGTCTGAGATGGCTTTAAAGACTTGGAACACAGCGCTGAGGAAATGGCCGTGTCATGAAGTCATCTCTGCAATCAACGGGAATGGATTTGTTCCACCCATTTCACTGTGGACCTGAGAGAAGTGTGTTAAAAAGTGTGTGTATGAGAGTGTGTGTGAGAAATCGAGCCCTTGGTACTGCTGTCTTATTACTGCTGAGCGAGTGGCTGCTTGTGTTCGTGTCAAGTCTCCTGGACGTGGACTTCAGACTGACGTTGCCGCGGTGACTCAGCCTACAGAATGTTTCAAGGAGACCTGATGTGGAAAGGAGGGCAGGGCGTTGGAGGGGAGGATAGAAGTCCCTCTGCGCCTGTGACATTTTTCTGGAAGGTCATCACTATATAAATGGCTGCACTGACTAAAAGAATGCGGCGAAATTCTGTAAAAGGGAAAACAGACTAAACGACTCTCTTTGTCTAATTGATCTAATCACATTTCGATTTACTGCATGTCACATAATTGTAACCCAACGTCCCTCCCAGAGGGTTCAGTGTGTGTTCTTTCCCTTTCGTTTCTGAGAACAAGACAAACAACATGACTGAGGAGACATAGACTGGTGTGCAATGTGACACTCATTTTGACTTTAGCAGATGGCTGTTAGCAGTATGCGGTAGAATCATTACCAAAAATAAAAAAATGAAAAGATCACAGTTTGGAATGTCCTTACTCTGGGTCAAGGTGCAAGATTAGATTAAAGCCTGACGTCTGCCACGTTTGTCGTTTGTGAGAAGGTCCACATATGTGATTCTTTGTAGAGGAGCCAGTTCCACTATTCCTCCCCCCGCAGACCTGCTTTGGCCAAAAGGGCTGCAGCTACAATATGACCACTGTTGGCCACCCTTGGGAACAGTACCCCTTCAGTGTCTGTCTCATATTCCAAATTCCTCCAAAATGACACGTCTCTGCAGTGAGTAACCAACTTTCACATCAATAGATGTCAGTCGGACTGGATTTTGCGCGGATGTGCCGTGAGGAGAAGCCACTGTGGGGACCCGTCGCACGTCCAATCAGTGAGTGGCCTCATTGAGGCGCGAGGCGCAATCGGGACAGGAGACTGGCTGGTGCAGCACGGTCCTGAGGGAGCAGGGCGCCAGCTTCAGAAGAAATGGCTGTTGCTGTGCTCTCCCCTCCATCCTCATCCGGGGCTTCAGTTTAGTGTAATATATGATGAAGGGTTAGAGACTATTAGCAGTCATCACATCCGTGTGGTCAAAAATAGCAGTCAATCGTTAAGTCTGTTACGTCAGCAGTTCAGTGGATTTTTATCAATCAGCAGCGGTTACATAATATCATAAGTGGTGATTTCTGACCAGATAAAAACAAAAATTATATATATCCGCTTCAGCCATTGGTGGCTTAGTGCTAATGCTGCCCTCATTGGCCCGCTTTCCCCTATTTCTCTCTCTCCTCCTTCCTAGTCACTCAGTTGTTGCCTGGCAACATCTAGCCCCTCGCCACGTGTATCAGCTGGCAGCGTTGGCCAATGGCGGGCGTGGGGCTCCTCCAAATCGGGGAGTCACGTGACCTGCCATCAGAGAGACGCTCACCTTCCTGCCTCTGTATGGCATCAGCAAACCCGCACGTCATCCCCCGCCATTCTCGTTTCCGCGGTGTTAGAACGTTAACAGCAGTAGAAGATATATTTAAATAATTCACTGATACCCATGAGCTGCACAGAATCAGCCTCCGTCTAAGATAGATTTTTACAGCGCAGCTAAACCTTTTAAAAAGATGCGCAGATTTGTCTGTTTTTCCAGACAAAAGATCATTCAAGCATTTCACTATGGTTCAAAGGATGGTTGCAAAAAAAAAAAAACCCACAAATTTTCTTTACTTTGATTAAAAGCAGACATATGACACGTGAGAAACTCTTTAATAAAAATGTTTTGATATGAGTTGTTGAAATGCAACCTTTAGGCCATGGATCAGCCAGAAGAGCATGTTTTACCTGTGTTCTTCAGCTTTCTGCATATCTCTGGATTTTGAGTTCAAGCAGGATGTTGAGTTGAAGGAGCAGTCACCATCACACCCAGCCTAGAGAGGGCTGGCCGCATGGCCTGAGCAAGTAGGCTTCAAAGCCCACTGCTCGCCTCCACAGCAGGGACCAGCGGGGGCGTAATAGCTCACAGCTGCGGTTTCCTTTTTCACCTCTCTCCCTCTTATCCTCTTCTTTTCTCCCTTCTTTTCTCTCTCGCTCTGTATCTCTCTCTCTCTCCATTTTTTGCTCTGTGTCTCTCTCTTGGAGAACAGCTGTTGGAGAGACAGAGTTCCCTTTGCACATCTGGCATTAAGAGGCAGCGGTGCACTTTTTTTTTTGCCATTTATTTGACACTAACTGCATAATTTCGTCTTCTGCAGACACAAACACTCAAATTAATGGGTTTGTCAATCAGCAGAAACGGCAACATGAAAATTGATTAATTAAATGGATGAACCAGACTCTCTATGCATTTGTCAGTCATTGAGACAAGTCAGGATGAATTTTATTCCCTCTCTTTCTTATTTCCAGGCGCTCCGTGGCACTTTGTATTCAGCGTCAAGTTCTACCCTCCCGATCCTTCCCAGCTGACCGAGGACTTAACCAGGTGCTGTACCATCGACGGTTTAAATACAGTTCTGACGCCAAAAAATAAAGATGAATGGAGTCTGGGTTCAGGAGTTTAACTAAGCACGCACGCACACACAACGTCTGTTGGGGTGACCGATTTTGAGAGACCGCTTGAAAGTCGCAGACCAACATAACGGTTTTCCCAGTCGTGTAAACAAAGCACGTACAGTGCTCCGGCATGCAGCAGTGGTGGCTCTAGGCTTGTAACGAGCAAATATTTCAACTTCATGACTGTCCCTCTGTGAGAGATATATCTCTCTCGAACACACGCACACACGTATAAACACACGCCAGTGAAATGCTACCTTGACTCAAGTCTCTGGCAACCTTCCCGGTGCCGGAAGAATCAAGCGCCGAGCTGTTTACAGGCTGCTGTGGTTCAGATGTCAAACACCTACGGTGTTTTTAGTTAAGTGGCATTAGTGTTTGACCTAATCTATCATTCTGCATCTTAGAGCAGTTTTTTTTTTTTTTTTTTTTTAAAGCTAATCACTTTAACATTATTAAACATTACCACAATTTTCAAGCTGGGGCAAAGCTCTGCATGCAAATTTTGTGTGAACTGCTTTGTAGTGGTTCGTATCTGCGAGAGAAACTAACTACCTTGTCACATGTATACTGAATTGTGACATAAGTGTATGGGTGTACAAACTCTGGTGGGGGTTTGTATGTATCTTAGAACTGGTAGGATGTCAATGTCTAGTCCAAATGAATATTCATCCTGGGATGAAATATTTCCAATTCAAAAAATTTGTTGGCCATTGCTAACTGATATGGGGAATATATTTAGGAAGAATGGTATCCATCAGGCAATGTGTGAGAGGGAGCACTGAAGACACGATGCCTTACTTATAATTAAATCATGTTCTAAACTGAGGCTATGTGTATGAAT
The DNA here is from genome assembly GCF_900700375.1 of Denticeps clupeoides. Taxonomy (NCBI): domain Eukaryota; kingdom Metazoa; phylum Chordata; class Actinopteri; order Clupeiformes; family Denticipitidae; genus Denticeps; species Denticeps clupeoides. The sequence goes on along the minus strand of NC_041720.1, from coordinate 10,287,558 downwards.
ATGAACTTTTGTGCCTATAGTGAAATTTTCAAACCCGCTTGTGTTTCCACCTACACATTTACATTAACATTTAGAGCATTTATCAGACACCATTATCCAGAGCAACTTACAATCAGTAGTTAAAGGGACAGTCACCCTGGAGCAATTTAGGGTTAAGTGTCTTGCTCAGGGACACAATAGTAGTTAGTGGGATTTGAACCTGGCTCTTCTGGTGAGTGTGTTACCCACTAGGCTACTGTGTGTTGCCTGAGAATGTTTCAATCAGGTGGCCCTGGTTTCATTTAGTCTCTCTGCTTATCTGCAGGTATCTCCTGTGCCTTCAGCTGCGCCAGGACATCGCCTCCGGCCGGCTGCCCTGCTCGTTCGTCACCCACACCCTGCTGGGCTCCTACGCGCTGCAGGCCGAGCTGGGCGACCATGACCCGGAGGAGCACCGCCTCGACTACATCAGCGACTTCCAGTTCGCCCCCTCCCAGAACAAGGAGCTGGAGGAGAAGGTGGTGGAGCTCCACAAATCTCACAGGTAGTGGGGCAGGGCCTCCACATTTTTGAAGTAATTATTATATTACTTATACTGAAGTGGCTGGAGTTGAGACAGGGTGGGGAGGAGCCTCAGACTTCCTTTCACCATATTTGGGTCTTTTTATTGCGCATTGAAGGGAATATGAATAGGCGGTAACATCTGCGTTCATCTGTGAAAGGAGGCCTTTACAGACTTCTCATCAGGCAGCCGCCCGCTGTTCTCACAAGGAAGTCATCTAATCCTATTGGTTCTGTTTTGAGTTCCATTGTATGTGGCTTTTGCACTGCCCCTGTAAATCCGAGCACCCTTTCCCCTCCGAAGCTCTAATCCTGTTTGCCTTGTTCCTCACAGGGGGATGACTCCTGCTCAGGCGGATGCCAATTTCCTAGAAAATGCCAAGAAACTTTCAATGTATGGCGTTGATCTGCACCATGCCAAGGTACTTTCATCCTCACCATGTGACCCCATATTACATGAACATGCAACAGTGATTTGATTAATTACTGGCTTTTGTCTTTTAAAGAATCATATTGGCCCAAATATAAGACTTTATTTTTTCTTCAGAACAGTCACAAAAAACATGGTATTGGTAAATGTTGCCAAATAGATAATTCGTTAATTTCATTTACCTTATTTTCTTTTTTCTTTTCTTAAACTTGTATGTCAACTAACACATGAGGTTCATGGGTAGCTTGGCAGCCATGCCCAGAGACATCCGTTTTGTTGTGGTCTCCTGGTGATTCTGTGCTAATTGCAACGTAGATGGTTCTGGGCCAGACAGAACAGGTTCAGATATGCCGTGAGCGAATGTGGCCTTTTTGATGTGGGTCACGATGAAAGCGGAGGATTTTGTCTGGAAGAAAAGCATATAGCGGTCCTCGTCAGCTGTACAAACACACAGAGCGGCGAGGAGCCGCTGCCTTTCCAGGTCAGGCGGGGGCAACGACCTCTGGGGTAGCATGGGAAACATGAACGCTTTCCCACTTGTTCACTTTCAGCGTCTCCCTCTTCCCAGTTCCTCCACCCCCATTTTGAACCACAAGGCCATGCGTTTGTGGTGTCCCCACGATCCATTCCCTCCAGCGGCAGAAGGATTTATCTGATCGTGCTAAGATGACTGACACCATTAGTCTGGGCGTGGTGTCAGAGGCCTCCGGGTTTTATTTACTTGTTACTGCAGCATTAATTTCTCATTAATCTGTCAGGAACAGAGTTAAAATAACTCTTAAATCCATGTCAGAGGATGGACTGTTTTCCAAACCACATTTTTAAAAAGATCAAATAAATAAATAAATGCCGATTTGTATGGAGTCTTAAACAGCAGTAATGGTGGATGGATATGTTCTCTAAAACTTAACTGTGAAGCCTTAAACTGTGTGTTTTTTTTTTTTTTTTTTTTTTTTTTTTGAGGGCGCAGAAAATCGAAAACGTGCTGAACTGACTGCATTGACCCTGTTAGTCCAGCCTATTTCTGGATCCAGGTTCTTCCCAGTAACAGACTGGGCAGCAATAAAAGCCACTGTATAGATTTAGATGTGGATAGAGAGATAGCAAAAGTGATTTGGAGTGAAAGCGCACGTTGCCGCCTAATAGTCTCTCTGCAGGGTCACATACATCAGCAGCCCTCGCGATGCATGATGAAATTCACAAAATCGATATATTCCATTTCTCAAATGACCCATTTCAGAAAAACAATTTATGTAAACAAGACACTGATTAATGGTTTAATGTTAAATGATTTATATTAAATCTTTTTAAATTGTGAAAGCTTCAGTTGCATTACCAGCTTAACAAATTATACAGGAACTGGAGCACTGATGCAGGGTGGAAATCTGAGCCTCTTTTACTGCTTTTCCACTAACAAAAGAAGATGGCAGATGAAGATGGCACAGAAGAAGAAGATAGACTCACATCTTAAGTTGACCAGTACATTAAAGACAAGATTCCAGTTCAGCTTATAACACCAACTTATATTTATTTATTATATAGCCCAAAATCACATACAGTATGCCTGAAAGGTGTTTGACAGGCCCTACAGTTGACACCCCCCCCCACACTTGATCCTTCTGCACACAAGTAAAAACTATAGGAGAGAGAAGAAAGGAGAGAGAAAAACAAGGAAGAAACCTTTGGATGGAGTGGTACAGAGAAGGACCAGCCTTCCAGGGTAGAGTGAGCCTGCAAATGGTGTTAGTGCGGGGTGGTGGTGATTTGTCCAATAAGAGGAAAAAGTCCTACAGTTGTAGAGGTGGAGAAGTCCAAAGTGTAGTCCAGTGTCATGGTGTACATAACGTGTCCATTATGATGCTACTGGTCCATTTGAAAATCCCTGAAGCTTTAGTTAAGGTGGTGGTGGATGTGGTGACCCTCTGGTTTGTTTCATGTTAAGTCGTTTTTTAGCAGTGGCCAGGAACCAGGATTTAATTCTCCCGTGGGACACTGCACAGGGTGCACACAATGAAAGGTGCTCTAAAGGTTCAACCATTCACCCCTTAGTCCGGTACTTTGCTCAGTGGCACTTTGGCGGTTTGGGATTCGAACCCGCAACCCACAGACCCATTTTTGACTTGTTTGTATGTGTTTGTGTTTGAACAGGACTCGGAGGGGGTGGATATCATGCTGGGAGTGTGTGCCAACGGCCTGCTCATCTACAAAGACCGTCTGAGGATAAATCGCTTTGCCTGGCCAAAAATCCTCAAGATCTCCTACAAGCGAAGCAACTTCTACATTAAAATCAGGCCAGGGGAGGTATGGAGCCTCGTACGGTTCTCTCTGGCGGCGAACCCAGACATTTCTGGCCTGTCCGTCTGTCTTCGTTGTTTTTACTGGGGTTAGTCCGTTACACGCTGTGTGGTTGGGTCTGTTAGCTGGAAGCTCTGCTGGTCGGAGGCTCGCTGCCAGACTCAGAGGGCGTTTTGATTGCACAGATGGAAAAGCTGAGATTCGTACATTTGTTCGCGATGAGGCCATGCAAGACGGTCTCTGAAGAGGGGCGGGAATTCATTCCTCCTTCATGCTTTTACTAGCTCAGACTCTTTTGTCTTGCTCACTGCTCCCCCCCCTTCTTCTTCTCACTTCCTTTCTCCCTGATATGGAACAGGCCGAGCAGTTTGAAAGCACCGTTGGCTTTAAGCTGCCAAATCACCGTGCAGCCAAGAAGGTGTGGAAGGTGTGTGTGGAGCACCACACCTTTTTCAGGTAACATCCTCTCACTCTCCTAATCACCCATAGAGCCAACATCCCAAGCGTGTTTCGCTGTATACTGTACAGTTTACACTGTAACAGTACAGTTTTAAACCCAAAACTGGTATCTTATATATTTATTTTTTGGTCAGAAATATTTTTATCAATGAAACAAAACACTGAGTAGAGTTACGATATAGATTAATCTTCTTACCTAGTTTAATATTTACACAAAACCCAAACCACAATTTCATCAAAGGGAGAGTATGGTCTACTCAAGAGCCTAAATGCCCTCATGTTATTGTAGGAAAGGGTCCCAAGTTTTATGGAATTTCTCACTTGATTTATTGAGGAAGGAGTGAATTTTTGTCAGGGCTTAAGTTTTGTTGATCACATCTCTCAACAACTGCATCACTACCCTTCCATCACAGAAGCACTGAATCAATTAGTTGTACCTTCTCCACCAAAATCCTGTTCTTATAACCACATAATCATTAAACTGTATATTTTGTTTAGTTCACAATGCTAAACAATTGCAACGTCCAAACAAATACATTTACACACTACTAAAAAGTGTACTTATCAAGTGACTGGTCCTATTCATTAAATGTCAAGCACTGAACTCGGCTCGGACAGTCAGAGATTAGAACCGGAAATATCCAGCCGATTTCCTGTTTGATCAGTGTCATTGGCTGGTCTCCAGGGAGCCGGTGTGCCCGAGATCTGTCTCTTGTGTGATGAAAAGCGGCAGACTCCGTTATATGTTTGTTCATCCAGGCAACTGGACCCACGGCCAAAACCACTGCTGTGTGGCTGCGGCGATTTAACAGCAGGGGTTTATGCTCTACTGCACCGGAGTAGGAAACAGGCCATTGCTGACACGTCCGTGGCCAAGCCTTCTTTGTAGAAATAGGAGAATAGTAGGACAGGGTAGAGCTGCCGATTTTTCCATTTGTCCTTTACATGTGAGCCAGGTGTGAAGCCTCAGGCCGGTCATGATATGTAATTATTAAATACAAACCTCATTTACTACCATTGTGTCTCCATTTAACTACTGATTGTAAGTTGCTCTGGATAAGGGCGTCTGGTAAATCAGGAGATATTGGGTTTGTTGAATGTCTTTTAATTCAGAAAGGTTTTGTCTTCTGTGGTTGAGTGTCTTTCATGTAATTGGTGGCCTTCAGATTTAGCTTCGTCTCTTGCTGATTGTGTTCCAGTGTGGTAAATGCATTACGGACCTCACATCACCCTAAAGCAAAAGTACTGGAGGAGTCATAATAAGTCCACTACTCGTAGGCTGAGATCATGATTGCAAATGTTTAATGTTCTGAAATATGGATGTGTGCACACACCCACGTAGTGGGAGTTGTGGATTGAGGAGATGTTGCCCAGATGTCAGAGTTTATGCACAAAGACAAGCCCAAGCTGTTTCATGTGTGCGCTAGTATTTCTGATCATGGAGGATATGGTGAGATATCAGTACTGGTCAGGCACATTAATGATTTAGTTGTTCCGGGGATAAAACATTATTTTCAGTTCTGGACCTTTTGCACAGTATGTATGTTGCCCAGGTCCCTACAAGAACAGCAAACGGAGTATGCGTGTGTGTGTGTAACCATAGCACTGCCTACACCTCAGTGAGCCCCTCCCCCACCACGATCTTCAGCCTGCTCCTCTCCGTTTTCTCCCCTGATAATATCTGCGCCCAAACACAGCTGTCGGCGAGCGCCTCCGCTGCCCAGGGAGCGGGAGGAGCCCAGAAACGCGATCCTGCGCATGGACTTGGATGTACATGGTTTTGGAAAACATGTTTGTGTTTGAATATGGGGATTGTCACACGGCTCTAGAGTCGTAGTGACATCTCCTGCCCTGGGCTTTGTTTTAAATCCCCATCAAGAAATGAATTCTAATCTAAATTGCTAAATTTGCTGTTTGCAAAAGGCAAAATTTGTTATAATGGAGGGATTTTCATTTGTAAACTGTAAAATTATCAATGGCAAGAAGGAGACCATTTGACCATTTTTTAACGTTTCCTGCAGATTGATGACCCCAGAGCCTCCCACTAAACCCAAATTCCTGACACTGGGCTCCAAGTTCCGGTACAGTGGCCGAACCCAGGCACAGACACGGCAGGCCAGCATCCTCATCGACAGACCCGCACCTTACTTCGAGCGTACCGCCAGCAAACGAATCTCCCGGAGCCTGGATGGAGGTGTGTGTGTGTGTGTCCATGTTGCTCTCAGTGGAGCATTGTCCCCCTGATCCCAACCCACTCATGCCTCCACCGCTTTCTGGGGCTCTGACTGGTATTATTCAGGCCCCACAGTTGAGATGCCTCATGGGACCGGCACCCAATTACATACAGTGCACCTTGGCGCTCGGATCAAAGAGAGTCTAAAACTCTTTGGTGTTCCAATGAAGGGAGTACTGGCAAAAAATCATAACCATTGAAAGCGAATCATTGTGGTCTGGACCTTTCAGGCTCAAAAGTAGAATTCGGAACTCACACAGTGAGCTCTATGGCCGGTCTGTCTTTTTTTTTTTTTTTTTTTTTGCTGTTCACAAGATAAAGCATGGGGTGTCACAGAGGCATTTTTACTCTTTCCCCAACTCCCTGTGGACAGGGTGCTGCGGCCGTAACATCCTCCTTGCGTGTCATTGTCTCTAGACAGGAAATGACTGCAGCATCTGTTTCCCTTGTTGTGGAGGGCCGAGGTTTGAGCTAGAGGCCTCTGGAAGCGAGGGAAATGAAAGAGTTTATGGATGGACAGTTCTGCACATTGAAAAGCTAAGGCCTGCACCGCTGAAGGATTTGGCAGTTATGGCACATTGCCGCATCTTGATCTTAAACGCTCTCAGCCCCGGAGCTTGTAAATGGTGGGCATCCAGCAATCTGGCTTCTAAATCATGGATATAAGATGCAGAAGTAGTCACATTGACCTTCCGAACGATAATTTCTCTGGGTCCTCAGGGTTGTGGGTCAGCCCAGCATCAGTCCTTCAGCTTCAATTTTAATCAGCAGATCTGTCATCACTTACTATTTTTATTACTCTTTTCATAGTGGCGTTCTATTTTTGAATAGTCAGCTTCCGAGTGCTCTTGAGGCCAGCTGGGAGCACGTCTCCCAACGTACATTAAACCTTTTATTATTTAAGACCCACTCTCAGCTTCTGTTGGTAGGCTGGTGTTATAAACTGGGCTGGAATGTTGTGCCATGTGGGCTCAGTAACGCACAGCAGTGATCTGTCGTCTCGGATCGAACACATGCAACCTGGACCAGCTTCTCTGGACGAGGCTTAGTTATGTCTAAGGTCCAGACTGTGCTAGGATTTGCCTTCGCTGGAATGTTCTGTGCGTCTGTTCTCGTGCTAGCATCCTTTTCCATGTCTTCTATAGCTATAAATAATTAAGCAGTCACTCAGAGAAGAGGGGCGCCTTGGGCGCCATGTTAACTTGCCCATGAACTGGGTAAAAGAATCTCACGTCAGCACACGCGTGGCTTAACAAATGCAATAGATCCTGTTTGAGCCTGGCTCTTCCTTTTTAGTGTACGGTCCGTCTAAAAGCATGCTATACCGCCCCCTGCTGGAGCATAAAATAAACCCTCTATCATGAGTTGGAATGAATAGGTGTGTAGGATGCCCATGACTTGATTCAAAAGTTCTAAAAACCTGGCCAAAAAGAGGACATGTCTGTGGAAAACAGGACTTCTGGTCACCCTGATGTACATATGTCTCTCACATACATACATCATCAAGGTGACCAGAAGTATATATATTTATATATATAAATCTAAAAACATAAACTCTTTCTGTCATTAATTGCCCACAGTCATTCGGCAGCAGGCAGGTGTGGAAAGAAATTGAAATCCAGAGCTATTCATTCTTTATTTAATGATGCAGTTCATGTTTTTAATGGCCACGCCCACAGTTTACAATTAAAACATGCACCTTCCTCATTAGACAGCTGTATTTGAGTATCCTAATGTCTCTTTTACTCTTGTCTAGCCCCAGTGGTGAGTGTAACTGATATGTCAGGCCAAACTGGGGAGAAAGAGAACGGACTGGAACCTGGCCTGGAAATGTCCTCTGACTCCAAGGTGAGTGTTATTCATAAGCTTTTTTTTATTATTATGTTGTTTTGTAGTGGTTTTGTTTTATTTGTCTTTTTTTTTTATTTATTTCATTTTATTTTTTAATTATTTGTCAAAGGGTTAACAGTGCTTTTTTTTTTTTTTTTTTTTTTTTTTTTTTTTTTTTCCTCTGACTGTTTCCCTGGTAAATGCCACATGGCGCTGTCGGTTTATTGTGATTTTAATACCCTGCTCTCTCCAGTGCCCAGTCCACTGTCCCACTGACTCCACCCAGGCGTCTGGGACCTATCACTCTCTTTTCCCGTTATAAGAACTCTTCCTACGGCACCACAGAATTTATCAGCTATCAAAGAACGTATTCAGCCTGTCGGCGTAGCTGTGATCCAGCGCATTCCGCTGTGGTGGGGTTGTTGAAGGGCGGGCACAGTCTGACTGGTCTTGGAACAGCGGTTTACTCCATAACAGAATGAGACTGGCTACGGGGATAACGCGTTCACACTGCAAAGGCAGACAAGGAAATTTATGCTTTATACTTTTTATTCCTGGAAACTACTGGTGACGCGTGGTGTCTAGTCATGGACCGTTCTAGAATGTGTTTCCTGTACCCGCCCCTCCCCTCCATCACTGCCCCGCCCACTTCTTCAGCACTGTGGGACCCTTCTGTCCCCTCAGTGTCCTGTCTTTACCCGCCCACACCCCCGTTGCGTCTCAGCACTCCTGACCTGCTCTGTCTCACGAACTAACTCTGTTTCTCTTTCCTTTTCTTCCTTCCCCTGGCACACACCCCTCCAATTTAATTTGCCATACACATTTGTGTTATTTTATTTATTTGTTTATTGTTTACTTGCACGGTCCACTTGTTTTTATTGTATGGGATGGGGGGGGGTGATGTCACAGTCCCTCTTCATGTTCCCATTCTCTCCTTCGTCCTCCACCCTGTCTTCCCTACCCCCTACTTTGGACACCATTTCTGAGCTGGACGTCCTCTCCGACATTTCGGAGGATGACGCCCTCTCGTGGGAGGGACACCTTGATGAGGAGGAGAATGGTATTTGCCCCCCGGATTTGTCAGAGCATGCTGCCACTGCTGCTGTGACTGAGGGTGACTTGCTTATAGCCTCCTTGCCTGCATTTCCCCTCTCTCCATCGTCTCCATCCTCCTCTTCCCCGGCTCGTGAGTGCTGTGCTGAGCTGATGGAGGTCCAGCCAGCTGCTGGAGAAGCGCAGCCACATCTGGGCTTCTACTTGTTGGGGCTGTGTAAAGGCCTGCACTTCCCCACCCTGCTGGATGAGGATGGCTACCTGTGCCTCCCCAGCCTCCCCGAGGACTCCCTGTCCTTCATACCCACCGGGCTGCAGCGCTACCTGCCACTGTCCTCCCCGTCCCTCCTGCCCTCCTTCCTCCTCATCTTCGGCGTGCTGCTGTCCACGCTGCAGTCTCTGGCCCTGGCACTGCTCCTCGCCCTGCCGCTGGCTCTCTCCCTCTGCTACCTGGAGCACAGGGTGCCCTCCCGCCCCCCTCCAGTCACGGCCACCGAGCCGGGCACGCAGGTGGAGATGTGCGACCCCGCGGCCTGAAACAACCCCCCCCCCCTCTCCCAGAACCCCCCCCACGCGTGCCTCACACCCTGCAGCCTGTCTGTGTGCCACCTCCTGCCCCACTGTCTCCACCCCGACCCCCCTCTCCTCACTCCCCCCGCCAGCTTTTTGGTGTCAAGCAGTCTCGGTTTTAGACCTTCTGATCTTCAGCGTTAGTGGATTTAGGGGGAAAATATCCTCTCATCCCCACTTTCCAGTAGCTCTATTCTTATGTGAGGCGTTCTGCTGATCCACCAATGACCTCTAACCTTTACTCTAATTATAATAAGGACCTCTTTGTGTAGCATAATGTGCTGACACTAGTCATTTCCTGTAATAAGATAGCCACTCTGCCTGCGCCTTGTAAAAATCTGCGTCTTTCAAAAAAAATTTTGTCCCCCATATTTTGTATACTGAAGGTTAATCTTATCTAGTACCTTCATTTTTTGGCAACTCAAATGATCATTTCCCCCCCCATGAACACCTCCTAAACAATGTCTTCAGGTATTTCATACAGGTATTTAATCTTTTAAACTCCCTTTACACACCCCCACCCACCCAACTCGTTGCAACTTGCCAGCTTCAAAGATGAGGAGTGGCATCCCCCCCGCATCATCACACCATGTGTGTATGGTTATACATGTGTATGGATGCGCGTGCGTTTCACACCTTTTCTGCTGGGAAATCAGGGACCTTCCCATCATCCATTTCACCGTGTCTCCTCCCCCTCTCCCCTGCCCTTTCTTGAAATGCTACTTCAACCACTCCCGCCACCTTAACCATTATAGGTGGAAGGGGAGGTGCCCAGCGAGGGAGCGGCCGCCGCCAACACCGCCGAGGTTTGTGGGGCTTCTTGCACCTATCCCATCATGCCTTGCTCTTTCTGGTCCAGTTTGAATACCTGTGCTGGGAGCGTGGTCGGGATGCGTGCTTACTTAACCTGTGTTTTTTCCCTCCCTCACTGTGCTGACAGATGGAAGTAGATGAGTCTCAGGGCGCACAGATAAAGGTCCACTGCCATACTCACTCCATTACGCTACTTATTTTTTATATTTACTTTTTATTTTGTGTATGTTGTGGTTGCTGGCCCTGTTTATTGCATTTTACTGTGGTTTGTCTCCTTTCTTAATTTGTCTCTTGATTTTTGTTAATTTTTTTGGTCAATTCTGTGCTGTTCTTTTGGATTTCAATGGTTTACTCTTTGATATAAAAGAGTACAATGCACTGAGGGCTGCTGATCTGACCTTAGCACAATTAACACCCGCTGGTAAGGGAGAGATTTTTGTCCACAAGAACACTGCCTGTTTGAATAGCCCCTCAGTGTTTGGAGCTCTTTTTTTTTTTTTTTTTTTTTTTTTATACAGATGTTTTGTCAATCTGGGATCTCCTTTTAAAGCTGCATTGACATATGCTAAAACTGCAGATTGTACTGCTAACCTGCAATGATGAACCAAAACAGCAAAACCTTCACATTGATCCCATTCATCACCACATCAAGACCTGAAAATAACTTTATAATAAATATGTACTTAAAAGTAAACATTAAAGATTTATTTCATTTTGCACACATAGTGAATGGAGAGCAATCAACAATAAAAAATACTAAGATGCTCATAATAATGTTGCATCAAGCCAAGCCAATACAACTTTCACAGTAATAAACTAGCACATTTGTAACTGTAACATATCATTATTAAAACTATTTTATGATATTTGTAACCAAAACTGCATCATTGCCAAATAACACGGCAATCTCCAGTTTTAGCAGGATTCACTACCGCTTTAAACCTCTGTCTCTTGAACAGCCTTGGTGTTGCAAACTCTATTTTTTATTTTATTTTTTTTTTGTTTCACTTTTTGCATTCTACAGAGCAAGTTGAGAGTGCAGGGGGAAAATATATATGTCAGACATAGCAATTTAATGTTGGAGGTTGGTATGCCTACAAGCCTTCGACTATAGGAGTCGACCTCCCTGTCTTCTCTTGGCTGCTGGCTTCTGTCCTCTCACTCTCAAACTGAGTGTGTGTGTGTGTGTGTGTGTGTGTGTGTGTGTGTGTGTGTGTGTGAGCGTGCTCATTCAGCCTGAGTGTGTGTGTTTTCTGTATTTTTGCACGAGCTGGGTGTGGGTAAGGGTTTGCATGCTTACAATTTCTGAAAATAGAAAACGCTATTGGTCCTGAGGAAGGTGGTCACTGAATGTTGTCGGTGGTCATCTCCCTCCACCAAGACTCAAACAAAGTGATTTTACGGAATGCAGTTCACTGTAAACTGAATGAGGGAGAGATTTTCCTTTCCCTGTAACAAGACTAATACAAATGTCCTAAATATGGAGGGATTTCTGCTTTTGGTTGCTTTGGCTATAAATCATTTTCTTCTTTATTATAACTTAATTTAACTAAATAATAGTGTGGACTTGATAACACTTTAAAACTCACCTGAACGTGTGCTAATCCCTTTGTTTGAAAACCTTGAGCTGCTATCATAATGGCCCATGAATAATAAGCTGCAATATTAAAAAGTGATAAAAAGTTTGTTCAGACATATTGGATTTTTAAAAAACACAAGAATGCTGTTTAGGCTGGCATGAAATGTTTCTAAAATGATTGTCTTTTTATTTGATCTGCGGTGATGTACGTGAAGAAATGTATTACTATATATTCACTGCATACTAGTAGCCTTTTAGCTGATGGTCACTGATTTCATTAGATTAAATAGTAAGACGTTTAAGGGCTGTGCAATATGACCTGAAATCATAATTTACATTTACAGCATTTATCAGACGCCCTTATCCAGAGCGACTTTCAATCAGTAGTTACAAAGACAGTCCCCCCCAGGAGCAACTTAGGGTTAAGTGTCTTGCTCAGGGACACAATGGTAGTAAGTGGGGTTTGAACCTGGGTCTTCTTGTTCATAGGTGAGTGTGTTACCCATTAGGCCACTACCACCCTTAAACTTATTTATTAATCAATCAGTTACAATTATCATCCTTTTTTCAGCACCAGTTCAAATTTTTGATTTTTCAATTTTGCTATTAGTTCTATGTATGGGAATATTCAATTAATGTATTTACCATGTATTTAGTGCCTTTTTGACTAATGCAGAATCCAAGCCATATGTAAGGTTGAGATTTGTGTTGGCCATGGTACAACACTAATCAGATTTTAGCTTAGGTATTTAAGAAAAAGATCTGCAAACCATATTATGTTATAAAGTTAAAGAGATTTGCTGCACTGCACAGCGTCCAGTGCACACAGTGAAAGGTGGTCTCTGCCTTTAACCCATCCCCTGAGGGAGCAGTGGGCAGCCATGAAAAAAGTCCAGGGGGCAGTGTGTGGGGATGTTACTTTGCTCAGTGGCAGTTCGGCATTCAAAACAGCAACCTTCTGGTTACGGGTCCTTCCCCAGGAAAGTCATTTAATGCACTTCAAGCAGTCAAACTAGTAGATATTTAACAAATGAATAGAAAAGCCTTGTCTCTATTGCCTGTACATACTCTAGCCTAATGCTGGATCCATGGGCCTTTTGGCAGCAGCTCTCTGTCTTTACTGATGGGGTTACTTTGCAGGTTTAAGCCAATAACAAAAGCCTTGCCTCACTGAAGAACAGCCATGTCAGAGCTGTAATTTCCCACGCACTCAGCCTGTTTATTCCTATTCCCTGGCCTGAGGTCACAAAGTTGAAGCCAGAGTGGATTTTAATTGGATGCCAGACCCATTAATGGGATTACATGAGTGATTTGAATGTGTGTGACCAATCGATTCAGCCAAGACTCATTGTCCAGTCGGCGGCAAGAGTCTCAGTTCTGACTTTGTTAGCAGTGTGGGGTTATAGCACCGCCTGCTGCTCCTGACAATAGTGTCTTCCCCAGGCGGCCATTGTGCTTTAATAACATGACTGTGTCATTCATTGAGGCCTGGCAAGGCTTTTTTTTTTTTTGTAAAACACCCCTTTTAATGGTCATGTTGCAAAATAATGCATTGATTGTTGGTGTATCCTTTCCCCTCATTCCCCCTGCCCTCTCCCCTCGCTCCCTTGGTTCCCTTGCTATTGGTGGGGCGTCCCGCCCTTCCCTCCCTCTCCTTTGCGGTGCTGCTGTAGGACCTGGATAAGACACAGGAGGATGTTTTGAAACATCAGGCTAGCATTAGCGAGCTAAAACGCAGCTTTATGGAGGCCAAGCCTGAGCCGCGCCCCAGTCAGTGGGACAAGCGGCTGACCGCCAGCCCAGTCACCAGCCTGCGCCTGCAGGCCCAAGGGGTACGTCTGCCGCACCCGCCTCTGTCCGCCCCTTGTACACATTTTCCCTTCAGCCTGCATGCCTTCCTCCTGCAAACGCTGCGCCCTTCTGGTCTTCGGCCTTTGGACAGGTGCTGGCCTTGATCCCGACTGCCCTGTCTCAGTCATTGGCTGTATTCTGATATGAGACGTGTCTACTTGATTGTCCTGTGCTGCTTCATCATTTTTAATTTACAGGGATTAAAAACCTTTTGGACAGCTGCACATGAGAAAAAAGCAAGCCAATAAATAAGTTATATGTGATTTATATTCAACTTTTAGAATGCATGTAGCATTTCAGAATGTGTTTTATGCAGTAACATTAAACAGAATTTTAAAGGTGCAATGTGTAATATATGGGCACCTGGCAAATGTATTAAAGCTTGTCCCATAGGGGGCAGTGTTTTACAGTCAAACGTAACAAGACTGCTGTATCCCTTCTCCACAGCTCTGGCTCTTGTGCTAGTTCCCAATTTTGGAACCAGTGCCATGCTTTTCAAAAGAAAATTTGTGGCGGTGCCCAAAAAAAAGCACCGAACCGGCCCTAAACTTTTCTGGAACCGGCCCCCATTTATTGGAATGTTACATAAGTGAACATTTACCCATCACCAGCTAGAGAAAGGTTGTGGAGCCCTGACTCCAAATCACATTTTTTTTTTTTTTGTTTTCATACAGTCCAAATGAAAAGCCAAATGTGTTTTTAATCCCTGGTGTATACAGCCTGCATCTTTTTCAATGTAATGCAGGATCAGGCTAATCCCCTTTAATGTTCTAATTGGTAATGCAAATGAGATTCGAAATGAACCAACTGTGCAAGTTGGGATCTGTTTGAATGGATGACCTTTCCAGTAGCGATGACCTGCAATAACTTATGACCCACACCTGTCTCATCAGAACGAGACTGCTGATATTACCCTAAGTAACCCATAACTAACCCATAATCCCAACTGTCACATGAACTGGGACTGTGACGCGTTTTTCCTGTTCTCTCGGGCCAGTGGCAGGGCGAGCATGTCCTGCATAATCACAAAACGCCTTGTGTGATATTTCTACGCCTGCGTGGAGCTGTAGCTTTGATTGTCATTATATGTGTTCCAGACCCCTTTTTCTTTCACTGTGGGAATGTTCTGTGCTTTTTTTTTTTTTTGTTTTTGTTTTTTTTTTGCTGTAAAAGAGATCCACTGTTCACTTTTTCCGTTCACTTAGCAGTGAAAACTCAGCAGTGTCTTCAAGCGCAGTTTTTGCATTTGAAATGTTCTTTCTTTACTTTGTTCCTTTGGATTGCCTTGCTGTCTCAATTGCCGCATGTTTTTTTGGTTTTTTTTTTTTGGCTTATTTTTAGCTTTGTGTCCCATGTCTATTTCTGTCTCCTGTGAATTTGAATGCAAGTGAATTGTTACTGGAGGCATGTGAAACTCTCTCACTTTCTTTCTATGCATTTCTTGTGGGTTAAAACTGGAAGATCTTTCATGAATGTGCTCTTCACATTTCCTGTGTGTTTGTAACTAGTGAATTCTGCTGTTTTTAAATACTCACATTGGGGTGTTGTGATTGGTTTTCATCATCATGTTTCTGCTCTTCTCTGATCTGAATTTGAACCTGCCGTCTCTCACTTCTAGGATTTATCAGTTTTCTTATTTTTTTCTCTGTAATACTGAACTCTTTCCTCTGTCCTTCTCCAACCATGTAGAGTTTAGAAGAGGAGCTTACCTCCCTTTTTTTGAGTAAGGCCAGCTTTTCCATAGACCTGGCTGCTACTTGCACTGCCTCAGCCGGAGCTGCAGAGGGCACTGTAGTCTCTGAGCCTGTGGCCCATCATGCTGATGAGGTGCCTCCACAGTAGAACTTGCTTCAACTTTATGTCGCTTGTTTGCTTGCTCACTCTCTCTTTCACTATGTATCTCTCTCTCTCTCTTTATGCACCTGCGAACAGCTTCATTCATTCTTGTCATACCAGTGTGTATATCTGAGTGAGACAAGTTCATGTCCAGTCCAGGCACATGACACACACAAAACACACACACATAAAACTTTTCGACCAGGAGTAATGTCGCAGTTTGACATGGTTGGAATTTTTATTGTTGATTATTGCTACATTGACCAAAAAATGTGATCATGAATCTCATTTCAAATTTGAATTTTTTTCACACAACATGTACAACATGAGGAGAAGTAAAACAGAATACAGAAATATCATATGAGATGAAATACTGGTCTATAAAATATAGAAATATAGACAATAATCACTTATTCCTTACTGGATATGAACGTTAAGCATCTAAGGCATTTTCATCTTCACCCCACATGCTTGTGTATGGCCATCATAATTTGTCTGCTTTAAGTGTCCAGTCCTGTTTTCAGTGTCCTCCGCAGGAAGCTATGCTATGCCAACCTTTAGAATGCTATGACCCCTAACCCTGAGTAAGTGACATTGGTGCCTATCGTTACCTTTATGTTCCACAGAAAGCCCTGCCCCGACCGGAGAGCCTCCTGCCTGAAAGCAGAGACGACAGCAAGGTGGTCTCCACGTATCCGGTCTCTAACCCCAACCTCACTCCACCCTTCGCTTCTAACAGACAAATCTTTCCATGTTTTTATTTTAAATTCCAGACATGCCATTTCACCCAGACTCACGACTCCATCTTTCTGACTCACAATTGTGATCAATGAGACGGTCACTTCATGTCACCTTCTTCTTTGCTTTGATTGGTCATTTCGGTTGATATTTTTTCATGTTGACTACAAAGTTTTTGTCTTGTTTAGTGTGCTATATTTTGCTGTGCTTTTTTGCCTCAGTTGTGTGGTTGGTCATCTGTTATGTCTCTTCTTTTATGTTTCTCTCCATACCCTCATTTTTTTCCTCCATTCTCTGGTAGAACGCAGATGAAAAACTGAAATCAGAGCCCCCCATCGCTGCCACCGCGGCTCCGCCTGCCGCTGGAGGCACACAGCTGGAGGTTGAGATTGAAGAGACAGTGATCATTGAGGAGGTGCGGAAAGCCCCCAAAGCTGCTGCCTCAGAAGCCATGCAGGTCCAGGAGAAACCCCAGGAGGCGCTCAGCGAGGAGGCGAAGGATGAGAAGAAGCCAACGAGGGACAGCACTTCCTCGGACAGCGAGAGCGAAGAGGAGGCCGAGTACCACCCGCAGATGAGCGGCATCTCCACAGAACAGATCAAAGAAGAGCCTGAGAAGGAGGACCAGGAAGAGGCGGAGCTTAGCGTACAAGATTCTGAATCGCAATCAGAGCCAACAGCCAAAGACGAGCCAGCCCCGCCCACTGCAGAAGACCATCCCGCTGCAGGCATGCAGGATGCTAGCGAGCAGGGAGATGAGGAGATTCTGGTGACTCCTGACGAGGCTCCAAATGGCCACATGGAGGCACCAAACACACTGGGTTCTGTTGTGGAGGAAGAGGAGGAGCCGAAGGTGAACGGCGACGCGTCTCATGCAGAGACAGCGCATCTGCCACAGGTTATTTGTTGCTCTGAGGTAAATGGTCGCTCCGACCTGGAGCTCCAACCTAGCACAGGGAAGCCGTAAAAATGCTCCTCCGCCTCTCCGAACCTTCATTCCTCCCTCCCTTTCTGCTCTACCTCACCTCTACTTCACCACACACCGCTTCCATTCGCCCGGGCGGGGCTCATGTCGACCGTAGCCTGCTTTCTGTTTACCAACGTTTTATTGATAGTTTGTGAAGAGGAGGATTCTTTTCATCTGGTACCTGGGATTTTTTTTCCCCCAGAATTCCACAGCCTACTGATTCCTTAATCTCCATATTTAGTTCCGCCCCATCCACCCAAAGCTCACTCATTTCATTTTTACATCTGTCATTTCATTTGGTTCTTTTGCTTCCCCTGTCATTTATTGAATTTTCATCTCACACAAACACACTATTCTACAGAACAGTGTTATGAACAGTGTTACAGAACACTCATTTCCAACTGACAGTCCGTTGGATGAGCTGTGATTGGTGCTTGTCTGGGTGCTTGTTGGGAATCACCACTGCATGCATGGACATTTTTGATCTGTTCCATTCTTTCAGAATTTCATCTTCAAATTGTCAGCAGTGTTTCATCAGTTACGTCCTGCCACTCTTTTTAACACCGTCAGTTCTATAACATAGTGATTTATTAGGGGCTGGTAGGGGCTCCACAGTAGAAATACTAATATTTATGGAGTGGTTTTAAAAGTACTTAACTCATGTTAATCTTAACTACCTATTATTTTGGTACTTTTTAAAAAAAACTTTTTATTGGTACTTTTTAGCAGTTGACTGGATAAAAGCCAAGCTTTTAGTCTTGTACAAGGAGACAAACCTAAAAAAAATAACTAAATTAAAATGACCTAACAGAGCGTAAGCAATCAACAGAAACGGTTAGTTCACATTAAGACTGTCAGTCAATGGGGGGGGGAAAAATACATCTCGTTTTTGCTAATAATTAACTGCAATGAGTTTTTCAGCATAAAGCTAAAAGTATTTAAAAGTATCTGAATTATGTCAAAAACAATGCATTTCATTCATTTCACATAGTGCTTAACTTTAAAAGTCTCAGTATCAGCCTTTTAGAGTAATTTGATTAATTTTGTATTGGGAGAAATTTAGCCAGCTTGACCATTTGAGCTCTTTGGAAATACTGGAAAAACCTGAAAATGATGGAGCAGGTCACATGTCCTCATGCACTTACACTGAACTGTGTCATTTCCCAGCCATCTCGCTGTGGTCTGTGGTTATGATGGCGAAACTTACAAAAGTTGCATGGAGCATGACATCCATATACATTTTTGGGTTTGTGCACTGCATGACATGTGTTCTTTTTGGCTGTTTCTGTTGACACGGTGTTGCTGTGCTGGTGCACTGCCTTTTGCACTGAGCAAGACTTCGTTAATGAAGTCGTCTGGTAGCTGCGCCGCTCTGGTTCTGCTGCTCCCCAAGCACTGCCTCACTCTCAGCTGGTTGCATGCCTGGTCTTTTTTTGTGATTTAAAAAAAAAAAAAAAAAAAATCATTTTGTGTGTGTGTGTTTTCTCATCAGCGATGAAAGAAAACAAAGCAGAAAGACAAAAGCCAAAAAATAAAATTTTCCGGATCGAAACGTTCCAGTTTTCTGCTTTGCATGCATCGTTGCATGACTGCATAAAGATTAGTTTCTAGTTTGTTGGCGGTGCTGTGGTGTGTGTTTTTGCATTCTGAAGCAGTGTGCATGCATTCTTAGGTTGTGCTTGCTTGTGTTTTTTATTTTTCTTAGTGGCCCACCCAGATTTGCTTAGTTTATGTTGTGTGTGAGGTGAGTGTTTTTATCTGACTCCAAATCTATCTGTTCTGCAGCCCCCTGTAGTGAAGACAGAAATGGTCACCATTTCAGACACGTTCGCAGCACAGAAAACCGAGATCTCCACCAAGGAGGTTCCAATCGTTCACACGGAGACAAAGACAATCACATACGAAGCAGCACAGGTACACACTATATTGTTCTCTTAAACCAGGTATTTGTTTAATTCCGGGCACTGGCCTCTGTGCCAATCTGAAAACAGGGCCTGGCTTTGAAATCAAGGCCCAGTGTTATCCTATTGGTCTGAATCGTTTCCTATACCTGTATATAAATATCAATACGCTCTATACAGCACAACAGCATTATTCACTGAATAGAATGTAGGTGCAATTCTGTCTACACAAGATACACAGTAAGAGAGCAGAGTTTTAATTATTTACTGAAGTACTTCATGAAGAATGACTTAAGTGTTATGGAGGGAGTTGCCATTTTTTTAATTAAAGTAGTTTTATTATTACCCTGAGCAACATATTTATCATCCTAAATGACCTATGGGCATAAAGACAGAAGCGAGCATGCTCATGAGTTTTGAGTACAAAACAGGACTGTTTAGAACTGCTCACATCTGTAACACACCCTTTAAACTTTTGCTAGTAAAGCTTTACTTTTTGTGTGTTTTCCAGCTGGACGGCAACACCGATGGGGAGCCTGGTGTTCTGATGACTGCGCAGACCATCACCTCAGAGTCCCTTTGCACAACCACCACCACACACATCACCAAGGTCTGCACACACACATCTTCACCACACTCTACTGCACTCTTTTGCTCCATGCATCCTTTATTTCGAAACTATTTATGCGGTAGAAGTAAATATATACTGCTAAGCTACTTAGTGATCAATGTGAATAGTGTGTGTGTGTGTGTGTGTGTGTGTGTGTGTGTGTGTGTGTGAGTGTCTAAATGCCTGTGTGCATTATGCTAATTTCTTTAGTAAACATAAATGTTTGTGTTAATTAACTCTGTGTTTAATAGCATGTATGTTGGTTCTGTTTATTTTGTATGATCTTCAGACGCTCAAGGGTGGGCTGTCAGAAACCAGGATCGAGAAGCGCATTGTGATCACAGGTGACTCGGATATTGACCACGATCAGGTGAGTGTCTCCTGCCTCTTGAGACTGTGGATGTAATTTTGCCCTCTACTGGCTTTAAAGTGGCCTGCACCCCATGTTACTCATCCCCCTTTCCTTCACAAAGCACTCCTAAAATCTGGTGAATTTACTGTTACGGATCTTTATAAATCCGGCTAAGTGTGGCTTCCAGGTTCTTAAATACTGTAGTGGGCCAGTAATTCAGCCTAAAGGCAGGCCAGCTGATCGATTTCCTCTGATTGGTGCAAATCCACTGAAATGCCACTCATAGAAGTGGCCTGATTAAGGTCCAGCACAGCCCACCGGGACACGTACTTCAGACAGGCAGACAAATACCAAATAGGTTTTAATGGAGACTCTTCGATCCTGCTGAGCCCAACAACAACAACAGAGTTGCTTTTCTTCTTCCCCATCTGTCCTTCCAGAGTGCATCGGATTGATTTGACTCCCGTTTGCCTGACCCTGAGCGTGCGTTTCCCTAGAAACACCGCGGACGTGTCAGGAATAGTAGTGTTTTACAATAAATGCAAGGTTTCCATAGTAACTCTGATCAGATTTTTAATCTGCATGTGCAGTCAGAGCGTCTCCTTCATTACATTCCCTTCCCATCAATCCCTTATAATTTTGGGATTTTCATATTTAGCATTTTGTAACATTTTGCATGCATTTTTCTAACTATGTAACAATTTTTTGTTTCAAGCAAGTTCAAACAATATTAAATACGCATTTGAAAATGATGTGATTTCTCATTCCCATTATTATTTTGTTTTAGTTGTTCTTTATACATGTTATATGATTTATTGCATGTGTAAGTTATTTATAGCATGCATGTTATATCATGGTGTTCCTTCCTCTTTTGTTTGTGTTTTTTTTTTTTTTTTTTTGCTTTGGTTTGGGCCGTGTGGGGCGGTCAGGCCTTGGCCCAGGCTATAAAAGAAGCCAAAGAGCAGCACCCCGATATGTCAGTGACACGGGTGGTGGTGCATAAAGAGACAGAGCTGGCGGAGGAGGAGGACTGAGCTCCAGGTAAGGCCTCGCCCCCTCCACCTCCAACCCGCACCTCAAACCGGTGCTTGCCTGCTTCCAGCTTGTCATGCATGTCCGCATGGTTCACTGTCCTTTCCATTTCCTCATTTATGTACATGGGCTTTGGTCCCATGTATTTAAAAATAAAATTACAAACCTTGCAAGCTCAGATACCAAATCATAATATCCAGTAGAGCATTAAAAAAACAATAATATATTGTTATTAATAAAATGAATAATAATGATAATACAGTGGGGCAAAAAAGTATTTGGCAGCCACTTATTGTGCAAGTTGTCCCACTTAAAAAGATGAGAGGGGTCTGTAAATATAATTCTGGATTTTAGTTTTACATTCCGTCTCTCACAGTCAGTGTACCCATGATGAAAATGACAGACTTCTTATCTTTTTAATTGGGACAACTTGCACAATCAGTGACTGCCAAATTCTTTTTTGCCCCGTTGTACCTAAGCCACATCAAACCCAACCAAACATGAGATCCCCTTTACTTGGGGATTAGTGGAAGGCTTGTCCTCTTAATTGGCTGTTGTTTTTCTCAAATGGATTGAAAAAGCCCCTTAGTGTAAGTCTGATCATTTTGAGGCTAATAAAAGTCTCTTATACATTAGACATATGAGGGAGGGCCTGATTACTTCCACATAATAAAAATTAGCCTTCCAACAAGTAGGGCATTTGGCTCTAATTATTATTAGAATTGTTTTATTCTTCATCTTGCAATGACCTGTGATTATTGAGAGCAGAAGTGTTTAACTTTCCCTGACCTGGATCAGGTTCAGCAAATACGCCGTCTTCCTTCAGAAGGTATTATTCACCTAGTGGCTAGGAACTCATCGACCCTGGAACAGCGCGTGTCCTTTTTAGACGAGAGGTGGGCTTGTCAGGTGAAAACCTGGTGGTTTTCATGTCTTGCATGGTTCTTCTGACAGTTTGGAGGGTGAAGAGTGTTTGAAGATCGGAACTGGAGCTCAGAGCTGTAATGCTGCTGCAGATTTTTCTTCATTCTATTTCAGGGTCTTCTGACTAAACAGACAGTTAAGTGTGTAACACTGTTAGTAATTTGGTCAGTTTTTAGCCAGTCAGAACCACATACTCTGTAATTAGTCTATATAGTTTGCAGAATTATGATCATATTGGGTGTGTTATTTCTAAATGGAATGTTTTCAAATATAATTTTGATGAATTTGTGCAAGGTAAAGGTGGTGCTTGCAAACCATCGGCAGCAACCACATCTTATGTAACTCTGAATAAGCTCAGCGTTGCATCGGGGATGACCTTCGGAGCATCAAGTTAACCGTGGTCTCATATCTCTTCCCCCCCCCAGAGCTGAGGAGGCCCATGACATTCATACACGGTTCAGAGAAAGCGAGAGATTCACGGCATCTTCCGCCAGGAGGGTGGCCTGCTGCAAGGAAACCCCCCCATTCAGCTGATGTCATTTTTTCCCTCATTCAAATTAAGCTAACATTTGTAGTGGTTTATAGTTGTTTTTTTTTCCTTTTGAGATTAGTCTACCATTATTAAAACCAGATAGGATTCAAGTTTAAATGGTTATTTTTATTGTTCTGTTGTGTTCATCACATTCCTGGTATGTACATAGGGAAAACCTTCTTATGTATGTACATAAGAAAAAAATATTGATTTTTGCAACTGGGACTCATGGGGTTAGGAATGACTGGGAAGCCTAGCTTTGGACTCATAATGTTTGTTTGTTTAGATTTTATTTTATTTTTTTGGCATTTTTGATTGGTGCATTTCTATTGGACCAGCTACAGACGAAGCACTGTGTCATTTTTTTACATTGTACTACAGTGCCAACACATTACGCTATGCAGTCGAGACAAACATTCCATGTCGGGGGGGTTGCTTTCCTGTCTACCTCCCTCTGAAAGGAATTAAACAGTGGGGAAAAACATATTAAAATAATTGTTATATAAAACATAATAAAATGAAACTAGGCAGCTTGGAACATTTTTTTTTTTTTTTTTCCCCTGCATTTCTCCAACTTTCTGGCTTCGTTAATCAAATCTGTATTTGTAGATTTCTTCCCCCCCTCCCCCCAAAAAAGAAATTGTTTTACCTGTCTTTATTATCTGTAAACAAATTTCGATGTTAATGAGGTGAGTTTGTTTGACCTTTTAAATATTTTTTAATATATTTCCATGGGGATTAATTTTTTTTTTTTTTTCTTTTTTTTGCTTAATTAATCACATGCCCAAAAATTATTTTGTAGATACTGAAGCTAGTGTGCCCTCTGCTTTTATGCTCTGCAGTTCAAAAATAGTTCTTATGATGCACCGTGACTGTCAGTGTGCTCTTTGGACCTTGTGTATAGCAGATAATGCCAGTAGTTTTTTTTTTTTTAGCTGCTTGGAAAATAAACATGTTGTGTTTTTATCCTCCATGAACCCACACCCTCGATCTCAGTGTAACACTGTTTTAAATAAACGTTTGTTTATTCTCAGATTGTCTCTGTTTGATCATTTTGCTCCCAATGTAATCGCAGGGCTCTAGAGTGCAACAAAAATTCTAAATAGTTCAACAAAAAGAAATGAATATTTCACTGGCACTTAATTTTTGTGTCATCAGCACATTCAACTATCGATGGAAACCAAATTAATAATCAACCTATGGAGGTCTCAATTTGAAACCACAACAGACTAACTGTTGATCCAACTCTGGTTTAATGTCTTTAAAACACTCCAAATGACGCTCAGTTTCCATGTGCCTGTATGACCTCCCTACAACGCCTGGTCATGCTCCTGATGAGGTGGCGGATGGTCTCCTGAGGGATCTCCTCCCAGACCTGGACTAAATCATCCGCCAACTCCTGGTCAGTCTGTGGTGTGACGTGGATGGAGCGAGACATGATGTTACAGATGTGCTCAATTGGATTCAGATCTGGGGAACGTGCGGTCCAGTCCGTAGCATCAATGCCTTTATCTTGCAGGAACTCACAAGGGGTCTGAGGATCTCATCTCATGACAGTCGGGCTACCTCTGGCAAGCATTTACATTTACATTTACAGCATTTATCAGATGCCCTTATCCAGAGCGACTTACAACCAGTAGTTACAGGGACAGTCCCCCTGGAGCAAATTAGGGTTAAGTGTCTTGCTCAGGGACACAATGGTAGTAAGAGGGATTCGAACCTGGGTCTTCTGGTTCATAGGCGAGTGTCTTACCCACTAGGCTACTACCACCCTACACATGGAGCACATGGAGGGCTGTGAAGCCAGAAAGCATAGGAACTGAGACGTGGTTTGTTGTCCCCACCTGCAGGACCACGCCTTTATTGGGGACGTCGTACTATTTGCCTATAATTTCCACCTGTTTTGCACAACCGCATGTGAAACTGATCAGTGTCGCTTCCTAAGTGGACAGTTTGATTTCACAGAAGTGTGATTGACTTGGAGGTACATTGTGTTGTTTGAGTGTTCCCTTTATTTATTTATTTTTGAGCAGTGTACATTTTTTTATGTATTTTTTCCAGACCTCAGACTAGCGTCTTTTTCCATTGCCTCAAAATGCATCACCTGACCATGCATTTACCGCACGAGCCCAAGTGAAATGGTAGACGTTAAACACTGAAAAGGTACAGTGCATCTATATAACACATTACATGCAGTGATAAATGTGCTGGCCCGGTGTCCCCTCTTCAGCAACAGGCAGCCGCAAACCGATCATCAGACCCAAGATGGCAATCAAGTTCGAGCCCTTAAAACAACAGTAGCATGTGGGGTTTGAACCTGGGTCTTCTGGTTCATCGGCAAGTGTGTTGGTAATGTAGCAGAAGTTTTGTTGGGTGTTTTGGGGGGAATGGGGTCTGTTGTTCATGGATTTGTCGTTTATTCGTCCTTGTCCTCTTAACAGCAGGTGACACCCCTGTCTCTGCTTGGCTTCGTGCTGTCAGGTAGGTGGACAGTGACCAGCTCTGCGCCAAGGTCGTCGCCGTGAGCCATGGATGAAGTTGTAGGCCGTGTCTCTGGGGTTTTGGCTCCTCATCAGCTCTTCCTCTGCTGAAAGTAAAACTAGGATAAATAGTGTGTGTGCATGGGGAAAAACTACATTTAGAATTAGCTAAAGCTTGTATCCTTAGCAGCTAGTGGAGTGATGCTGGCCTAGCGCATAAGGAACCGGATTCGTAACTGAGGTGTTGCGGGTTCCAACTAGGTAAAATTAAACCTTTCATTGTGATTAAGTGCTTCTTTAAGGACGTAACTGTACTATATGAAGTGTTTAAATGTGAATGTTTTCCTACTTGCTGACCTTCCTGCTAAGATACATGCAAAATTACAGAACAGAGTTCTGCGGCTTGACCCCTCACTGGCACTAAAAACCAGTAACATATCGCTCCTGTCCTGATACAGCTTCGCTGGATGCCCGTCCCAGACCACATATGTTAGAGACTACCTTTCATTCCCATTCTTACTCTAAATTTGATTACTAGGCTCATCTGCCCTTATTTACCACACCGTACCCTCAGCTACAGTGGAACTGGCCTTCTGGTGATGAGCCTTTTTAAGATGTCCACTAGCAGCAGTACGGCGTATGGTGACCCACTGTAATTCTTCCCAAACTTTTAACCTGGAGGATGCCCACGTGAACATTGGGAGGGCATGGAAACAGACCCAGGGCCCAGAGTTGATCCGCTCAGACTTGGAGGTGTGAGATCAGGGGCCTACCTGCCATGTGGCATCATCATCAAAATAGTCACACAACTATAATAAAAATATAACTAAACTTCAAATACATTAATTATGCTGACACAAAAGCATGACAAAAGGAAACCAGTAACATAACACAAAATATAACCATATAATATAACCACTGTGCTGCATGGAGTTCAAGTCCCATTTGGTTCAATAAAAGCAGGTTTCTAACTTAAACCAGACGCTGCATGCTCCCAACCATGTAAGATAAGATCAGGGTTGTGTGTCTGATTTAATCAGTCCTGTCATCATAATCTCACTGTGCCCTGACATCATTGTATATCATTTTGTATTATGTACCTCCCTTGAAAACCAGTAAGAGTCCAAATGTTCTTCACTAGAGCACTCAAGTGTAGATACTTGTGTTAAAAAAATATTCTGGTAAATGTTAAATGCTGTACTCATTTTACAGTGAAGCACATCCACAGAAACACAAGTGAAGCCCTGCTAACTGGGCCCAACGTTCTATTCATACTATTGTAAAGGAATAGAAAATGAATTGAATAGCATGTAACATTAAACAGTATGTTGGCTCTGCAGTTCAAAAATGTTCCGTTAGAGTTTAGAATTCTCGGTCTGTTCGGTTTGGTAACAGACATGGATTTCTAACAGAGATCATGTTTAGGAGGAGGACGGAGAAAGCACTCAGTGTTGCCAGATTTGTGTGGTTTTGTGTGTTTTTTTTTTCAGGAAAAATTGCTTGTTTAGAATAGAAATTCAGAAATTCAATACTTATCAGATGCTTATCAATACTTTATGCAGTTCTGAGTGTTTTGCATTTTTGATGGTTTCAAGATGAAATGATCAGGTAACTGGCAATACAGTTTGTGCTGCTTTAGCATGTAAGTAGGTTTACATAGTCTATAACAAGAAAGTGTAGTCCATGAAATTAGTTGGCTACTAGCTAATGCCACAAAAATGAATTGACACTAGTATGTTATTGTACAAATTTTAGCACTACAGTTGTGTAAAGACGCCCCGAAACTAGTACTTTTTTTATTAGTACTTCACATCTGATAAAAAATATATATATAAATCTGATGTAGAGATGGATGGTAACTTACTTTCCTGTAGTTTCCACATCAGATGGGCCATCAGCAGCAGCAGCAGCAGAGTTACAGGCAGAAAGACACCACCCCAGAGGAACCATCCAGGCACTTCCCTCACAAACACGGCCAAGGTAGACATGTCTCTTGCCCCGTCTCCTCTCTTTCCGCGTTGGAGTGATCGGGCCGCTCATCACGAGGTCTCTGACCTGGAAACGCGGCCCCGGCCTGGGAGTTTGGACTTTGCGCTGTTTACAGTCCTGTGATTTGCTAAGAGGATTTAATGCTGGTGATGTTTCATAGTTCACTTGGGTGCAGCGAGCTTTTCAGCGCTGTTTTGGCACCATAATGACTATTTATAGTAGCCTAGGTGGTAACACACTCACTTATGAACCAAGAAGGTTCCACAAAGTCCCAGGTCCAAACCCCACATACTACCAATGTGTCACTGAGCAAGACACCTAACACTGAGTGTCTCCAGGGGGACTGTCCCTGTAACTACTGATTGTAAGGCACACTGGATAAGGGCGCCTGATAAATGCCGTAATTGTAAACTAAACAGAATTTCAGAATGCCGAGTGCATGATCACAAGCGCCGTCATTTGACTGCATAGAAGCGCTCTCTGCAGTAGGACCCCTGTTAACTGAATAATTTCTGAAAGTGAGCAGTGTGACTCACATGACCTCTGCCCCCTCATCCGGGGCGCTGATATTTCGAATCAGGACTCGCGTAACTTTCCCAACACCTTTTCATTCCAGCAGTTCATTATGCTTCAACAGGATTTGGCCCTTGGCACATTACCGACAAATCAGATATTAAATGAACTTCTCTGCTTGAACACACTGCAAGTCCTCCCTACACAGCACAGAGCTGCATGAATGATAAGTTTTTTTATTAGTTTGCCACATTTGGTCATGTTACTCGTATATTGCATTAGGGTATTTAGAGGATGGGCCCCAGTTGTCTAGCGCCAAGCCCACAGGTGGGCTTTGTAAATCCTGTCCACAAAAAGGCTGCACTGCACTTATCTCCAGTTAGAATAGTGGCCATGGTTTACCTGCAGGGATGTTGCCGGGTTTGAAGAGGCCAGCTCCCGCCTGGGACAGTTCCTCGACATTAAGCAGCAGCAGTCTGGCCGCTTTGTAATTGGTCCGGGGGCTTTTGTTCTGCAGTGTTTGTTTGCTTACGTCCTCACTTCCACCCTTTTTAGTTGTCAAATCGTGTATTTGGTTTTTAAAGAAGCCCTATTATCCTAATGAGGAAAGAAACGGGGAACCAATCCACATTAAGATCAAAGATCCTTGGATCTGATGCGCTTTTGTCAGGGAAAGCCAGCCTGATTTCCATACTGTGACATTTTCCCTTTATCCGTGCAATAAACCCGTGACCCGTACGGATCTTTGGCTGAGGGGAGAACCAGCGGCCAGTATATCCAGTAAACTACAGACTCCGCTCCAATCAATGCACACAATATTAGACATATTGATTGATCGTTTTTTTTTTTTTCTTTTTCTGAATGTGTACTTTAAAGTGTTTTCAGTGCGGTGCGATCCATTATTTGTCAGTGAGCACATAACTCAAAGTTTCTCCCATTTCTATGTGAAAGGTTGCTCTGGATTGTTTGTAGTGAACATGTTTTTTTTTTTTCCAACAAAAGCTCCAGAAATACCTCTTTCTGCAATGTAATTCAGCTGAGATATCGAAAGCAGAGCGCTTCATTCCTTACAACTTCTGCAAACAATTTCTTTTTGAACACATGTGAGTGTGCAGATTGATAGCTATCACAGAAATTGAAGTCTACGTGTCTCCAGGGTTATCATGGGCGCTGGAATCCAAAACGGTGATCTTCTCCTTTTACGAAATCAGGAAAGTTCTCAGTGCTGAACTTACAATTTACAGAAGCTCACTATAAAAATTATAACCTTCTACCCTCATTAAACTATTTGTGGTCAGAATGTCATGTGAAATGAACTATTTCTTCACAGAAGACAAATGTAAAGTTTATATAATGTAAAACACATAAATACGTTGTTGTATTGTTGTAAGTATCTTGGTCACCCAGAATATCATGTTTGCACATGTTACCTATTTTAAATCCTCCCTAAGGAGGAATTAGGGTGCTTGAGATTTCTTATTAAATATTGTGTTCTGGGAGACACAACCAAAAAAGAGTTGATAGTTTCTCTTATTCACGTATATGCTAATATCTATTTACAAGGAGAGGGTTGTGTGAGGAGGGAATACACACATACCCGGCCGAAGTGAAATATTGTGAAATATTTATTTACAGTGAGAAGTGAACAACCAACCAAAACCGAGAGGGCAGTGGTGGCCTAGCGGTTAAGGAAGCTGCCCCGTTCGAATCCCGATCCGCCAAGGTGCCGCTGAGCAAAGCACCGTCCCCACACACTGCTCCCCGGGTGCCTGTCATTGCTGCCCACTGCTCACCAAGGGTGATGGTTAAAAGTAGAGGACACATTTCGTTGTGTCACCGTGTGCTGTGCTGCAGTGTGTCACAATGACAATCACTTCACTTTAGAGTGCTGTACATAACAACAACGGACAGGAGGAACAACACACCATAAACGGAGAGACTATACAGTTTACACAACTGACAACACTGACCACTCTAACAGGCAACAAAGGCTTTTCACTAATTTCTCTTAAAGCACCCCGAAACTCTCCTCTCTATCCTCCTCTGGCTCCACAACAATGGGCCCCGCCTGGTGGCTGGAGTTGTCCTTAAATGCACTTGTTTGATGAGTTGATTGGCAGACTGATGATGAGGGAATAGGTAGGAACCATCAATCCCAATCTCCACCCAGCAAACAGCCTAAAAGGGAAATACACACTGAACACAGAGCACTCCAAACCACATACGACCCAAAGGACGTAACACATGTAAATCCTCAGGAAGCCAGTCACAGTGTCATTGGGAGGGTTGCATCATAAACCTTTTGCCATGTTGATTGTCAAATGGGTTGATGTGCTGTGGAATATTCATGCAAATCCTGAGGACGCCTCACCCTACCAAACAAGCCCCCTCCCCAGAACTGCCATAAAACGTCCACCACATAGTTCACGGGGAGAATCCAGCTATAAAATCTCATATTCCTGCCCATCTGCTCTCCTGCTTTCAGGGGCCCTGCCGGGTCCGAGTTGTATAATTTGCCCGTAATTAATATCTGCCTGCCTGGCTGAGGATTAATTAGACATGACTGAAGACGTGGCTCTCGGGCCGGTTATTTTATCGCTTTTCTGCAGCTTTTGTGAGGACAGCAGGGGCTTCTGGGGGTCAGCTGTCTGTCTCGTCCTCCCTGTTAATAAACCGGGCCTCTGTCTTATTGCCGGGGGATCGGTGAGGTTTGTTTAAGTTAGCGGTCAGGGTTGGATCCAACTTTCTTTCAAGTGAAAGGGCGCCTGGAGAGAAATGATCATTTCCCCTGACGAGGATGGTCATTAAGGCCATGGCGTACAGAATCTGGTATTAATGAATATCGTTGGTGGATCAGTGAAGTTGTCGCTGTAAATAATGAATGGATCAGAGCGTGTAAGTGGCTATTAAGAGGAATAATTGAGTTGGTGGTGCTGAACCTGGGACGAGGTGCATGTCGAAACGTCTCTTTCTCAACGTCACATGGAACAATATGCAGTTAGTCCCATCCCAGCTAATGGCTTTGACAGGCGTCCTAATCACCTCCCATATCCCAGCCTCTGATGCCTTGTATTAAGAGGTTTTCTTACCTTGTGGACTACGCATGTAATCTAATAATGGAACATTTTATACAGAATGTCAGCTGAAAGTCATAGACAGTGATAACAGGGAACATTGGATAACTAGTTTAAGTCATATAACGAATTTTCAGTCAATAAATAAAAAGATCAGTAGATTTAATGAGTATGTGTCCAGAAAGTCCTTCTTATATTCATGGAAATAATTTAGAGTAGGAAAGATTGGACTGTGATATTTTTTTTTATCTCAAAGTACATCGTAGTATGAAAGTGAAGTGATTGTCATTGAGAAACACTGCAGCACACAATGAAATATGTCCTCTGTTTTTAACCATCACCCTTGGTGAGCAGTGGTCAGCCATGGAAGGTGTCCATGTCAAACACTTTTGCATGAGGGTAAATTAATGGATTAGGGCATAAAAACCAAGTATATGGCGCCTCCTGGTGGGCTAGAGGCCCCGAGGTGTTACATTAAGGAAACCTAAGGCAGGTTTAAAGATTATGATTTTGATTCTTTGTCACTCCATAACATTTCATTGCACAAAAAGTATTTTGCTTGTGTAATATTAACAAATTCTTGTGCCTTTTCAAATGAAACAGAATTACTAAAAACAGATGTTTTTGAACCAGATTTACACAATTATGTTCAAAAGTTCGCATTCCCCATAAGCTTTCCCCTGGGGACTCCAAATGTCCAAAAACCATCTGCAACTCTGAACAAATCATTTGAAGTTCTTTATTAAAGGGCTTTCTGGTCCGACACTGCGATACCCACAGAAAGAGAGTTTGTGATTGGTTATGGGCAGATGTGACACAGAATGAGAAACAAACTGAAAATGGTCTGATGTGGAATGAGAAAATATAATTAATGGGGTTCCTAACATGTACTATTTAATTCTAAGCCGTGCTCCGATACAATGTCCAGTACATGGCCGAACCTCAGGTCAAGAGTGCTGGTCAGACTGTTTATCCATCTTAAGTCAATGTGAAGTGATTGTCATTGTGAAACACAGCACACGGTGGCACAACGAATCCCATCACCCTTGGTGAGCAGCGGGCAGCCATGACAGGCGCCCGGGGAGCAGTGTGTGGGGACGGTGCTTTGCTCAGTGGCACCTTGGCGGCTCAGGATTCGAACCGGCAACCTTCAGATTACGGGTCTGTTTCTACCATCACTGCCCCCAACCTTAAGGTGGTTATGAAGATTTTTTTCAGGAGGGGGTATTGACACAAGCACTGAGTTTCTCCTAATATTCCCCCTGACAAGTCTAGATTAACGTAAATCCACTACCTCCATTCTCAGGACCTCGTCACCTTTAAATGGCGGTTTAAGTAGTTTGACGACGGCACAATCAGGCCTGTGCAGAGTAAATATTTATTGAAGTAGTTTGGTTCATTTTTAAGCAATGACAACCACAGCCTGGCCAAGAGGCTGGAGGCTTTTCCGCCGGCATGCTTGCTTGGGCTATAATTAGCTGCTTTGCTCCTCTGCATCCAACCCCATGTTTCCTCTGTAGTTCCCATCATGGCCTCGACAGACTCAGAACGAAGTATTATTTTCCGTTCCAACACCGCTGTTCTGGTAATCAGCCAGATAAAGCCTGAAAGGAGTTTCTGAATGCGGATAAAGGAAGAAGACAGCAGGCGTCAAGACGTTAGACATAGACCATCAGATTATTTCATTTAGATTCATTTGTCTGCCGGCCAGCGGGGAGGTGAAAGAGACTCAGAATCTCTCTCAGATTTCCTTTTGCATGCATCATATTCAGGTTGCGAATAATAAAGACAGAATTTGCACACATTGCATCTTTTCCATTGCATCTTGTTTTGAAAAGAGAGAGCAAATCTTGTTCATAGTGCAGACTTAGCATTTGGAATATGAGAATATGAGAAAAGACAAATCCTTCGCAGTATTGACTTTATCACAATACCGAATACATTTTTTACATTTATGAATTTCATTAGATATTGACAATAAAACACTTAATTATTATAAAAAAAATTTATACCCTAGCATCCCGTCTCATCTTCAATCAGCCAAAATACACCCATGTTACACCTTTTCTCACCTCTCTCCACTGGCCGCTCACATTGAGTTCAAGTCCTTGATGCTGCCTACAGGGCTGTAAATGGAACCCTCCTATATCAATACAATACTACCTAGCTACACTCCTGCACACTCTCTCAGATCAGCAAATGAAATGAGACTGAAAATTCCCTCTTCACAGGGTCTCCGATCCCAATCAACTCTGTTCTCCTTTGTTGTCCAGGGCTGGTGGAACAACCTGCCCTCCTCCATTCGACTAGCCGAGACTACCACCACCTTTAAGAAGCAGTTGAAAACCCACTTATTCAAAAAGTATTTCAGACAAATCTAACACTTACACAGGCACATGCACACACACTGCACAAAATAATACAAAAAAAAATATATAGAATCATTTTTTTCTTCGTCTAGCACTTAACAATCTCCGAGAATGTTCTTTGCTGACAAGTTAGGCCTTATCAGGGCTCTTAGTTTTTGTAAACTCAAAATCTATAGAAATCGAACGAGAATTGCTGGTGTCTTCCTCCTGTAAGTCGCTTTGGATAAAGTAAATTAAGGTAAAGATGTAGTCACTGAATGGTGACTAAATTGGGATTTTTTTTCCCTCCAAGACTTACATTTTTTTCAAACTGAGACAGTATAATTTTACACAGGCAGCCCTCCTGGTCATCTGTAAAATCTACACAACAGAGTAAGAGCATCTACAGTGTCAACATTTCCAGTTTGTGCCACCCCACTGGCCTTCTGTTGGCTTGTCTTGCTTCTCTCCTCTTACTCTCAGCGTTCCCGTCCGTATTTCGCTCGTTCGCTTTCGCTCCCCCATCACTTCTCAGCAGACACGGTGTTGACATGTTGACATTTATTATTGCGCCTCTGCTCCTGCAGGAGAATTTACCCCCTCTCCACATCCGGACCCCCGTTGCAAGGGGTGGCCCGGAAATCAATCATGGCAAGAGGGGGATGCATGTAGTGCCAGTGATTGTGAGGACCAATCACGTTTTCACTCCAAGCGTGTCAGAAATGGGAGTGAAAGTACTGCCCTCGGCCTCAACAGTTCCGTTCTTCGCCCGCCAACGTCCACACACACACACGCACACACCCACCCACACACCCACACACAGCGAGTGGCTTAGTACTCTGCGGATGACCCCGTCTGCGCCGGATTTCTTACGCGTCTCTGATAAGCCTTACCGACCATGATTCCCACTCTTCCCCTCGAGAGACCTCATTAGTGATTGGCTAAATTCAACGTTTTTGGGGGCCTTCATTTTGTTATACTCATTCCAGACCCAGACTCGGTGCTCGTGGGAGACGGTGGTCGTTCGTGTGGAATTAATCCCAGATATTAAGGCTACTGGCGAGATTGGCCCTCGCTTCACATCGCATCTTGATCAGTTTCCTCTTCTGATCTGCCTTTCAATTCCTTTTTTTTTTTGGGATGGAGACACCGATTAAGTTGCCATTTAAACCCTTAAATCACAGCACAGATATGCAGAGTATCATTATGATGCCATTATGCCTCCTTTTCCTTCCATTACTGCAGGACCTGTTGGTTTTTCTCGGTATCATTAAGTGGAGTCTATGAGCAATAATGACTTGTTTTAATTGGGAGAAATGGGCCTGAAATGAATAGCAGGATGAGATAATTCCTCCTGGATTGTCAAAAAACTAAATGCAGACCCACACACACACAAAACAATCCTTTTGTAACATTGATTTGTTTGTGCCCTGTTGCCGCGTTTTAAAGGTGAAGCTGGACATTAGATGTCACGTCGACGGGTGTTTAAGTTTCTTGCTTTGTTTGGGACGCTTCTCAATTGGCTGATTTCTCTCCGACTGGGAGGTAAATGGTGTGGGTGGAACGATCCGGGGTGGAATGGGGTGTCATGTTGATGAGAGAAAAATAGGGAATTAAAACAGGAAGGCAAGCGTTGGGTTTGTGTTAACGATACTGCATGGATATATGGACATGGCTGATGTGTGTGTGTGTGTGTGTGTGTGTGTGTGTGTGTGATTGTATAGGGACGTGAGGCATGTCAGGAGAGGTTAGCGTGGCGTGCGTAGCCTGAGGGCTTAAAGGGGCTCCCGACTTTAAAAAACGGGCAGAAGCCCCCAGCAGACCAACTAAAAGCCATTAGGCAACCCCCCCCCTTCCTGGGTTTTTCAGCCAGAAGGCGGCCCAATATACTAGTGTAGAAATAAGCTTCCGTTTTTCATATCCAGAAGAGACTTTGAATGTCAACTTTGAAAACCTGGAACATGATTTTAACTTTTCAGAACAGATTAGAACCAGCGTCCTCGAGCATATTCTGCATTTAATAGTTTATCTGTGCATTTAAACAGCCTGTTTTCAGACACCCAGACTGGGTGTTTGTGACACAGTTCTGGCCCAGAATCCCATTTTGCAACATATGGGCATGAAGTAAAGGTCTGTCTGCTTAAGTCTGTCACACAATTTTGTGTTTAATTTAGCCTTTGATAAAGCTTTCAAATTTCTTCACCCCCAGACCCAGAAAAAGCATATCACATGGCATCAACAATTAACTATTAACCATGTTCAGTGGCCTTGGAGCTGCACCGGGTCCCTCGTCATGGTCCCTCACGGTCCCTCAGCATTCTCAGAACGTCTCTGATTTTAACTCATTGACATCCTCCAAGACAAACACGCAAACAACGGGGTCAAGAGCAGGAGAGTGGTCTCAGGTTCGCTTCATTAGAAAGAGTGTGTAAGGCGTGACCACCCGGCCGTGTCTGAGGAAATAATCACCGCCTCAAAAGTTAAAGTAAAGTGATTGTCACATGTGATACACAGCAGCACAGCACACGGTGCACACAGTGAAATTTGTCCTCTGCATTTAACCCATCACCCTGAGTGAACAGTGGGCAGCCATGACAGGCGCCCGGGGAGCAGCGTGTGGGGACGGTGCTTTGCTCAGTGGCACATTGGCGAATCGGGATTCGAACCGGCAACCTTCTGATTATGGGGCCGCTTCCTTAACCGCTAGGCCACCACTGCCCCTCTGATTTCTAATTCAGTCGCCCACTTGGAGAACCCATTACAGGCACTCACTTTCACTAGTTTTATGTGTGTGTGTGTGTGTGTGTGTGTGTGTGTGTGTGTGTGTTTTTAGCTAGGATGTTTCGTATCTCTCCACAGAAAACGATTTCTCATTCGTCTCACTCTAACTCTGGCAGTCATGCGGAGGGGTTTTTCGGGAGTGTGCTTCGAGTTTATGCATGTATTATTTACCACCCTCTTAGTGTAGGCCTGCGGTAACGTAAAAAATAAGGAACCTGACGGGAGACCAGAAAGGCGTCATCCATCAGGCTTCGCTGGTGAAGCTTCCTGTGAATACTTCGGCGTGAGACGTTTCGGTGTGGGCGTGTCTGCAGTGCAGGTTGGCCCATATTCTCATTCTTTGTTGTCCTTGGGATTTTTTCTTTTCTTTTGTGAGTCTAGTGAATCTGAGTTTTGAGAGGTTAATCCTCAGCTCAACACGACAAGTTTTGTTTTTTTTGTGGTCATGGTATAGTGTTTTAGAGAGATTTGCATTCACAAGTTCACTAATCTATATGCATGAAGGTGCCATGAACTATTGCTATTATACAACTTCTATATTAAAAGAAGTCAGTGTTGCCAGATCAGGAGCACTTGCTTGTGGAGAATAGGTATTGAGGAATACTAGTTTAGTAATAGGTTTCGGCCCTTTGTTTTATTTTCAACATATCTGGCAACACTGCATGTGTGAGTTGTTTTAATAGGGTGTGTGAGTATTGTCTGTCATCGCCATGGGCTCATTGCCTTCCAAAAAGGGACAGGTGGGTAGTTGGTGCTGATATTCTCCTTTATGTCTGTTCATGCTGAGAACGTGCAGGGCAGCACTCTTGTGCGCAGTGGTGGCCTAGTTGGTAAGGAAGCAGTCTTTATAATTGAAGGGTTGCGGGTTCAAATCCCGAGCAAGGTACCCTGCCCACACACTGCTCCCCGGGTGCCTTTCGTCGCTCCCCGCTGCTCACTAAGAGTCACTTTAAATCATCGTCATGGGTTCATTGGTTACAGCCAGTCTTCACTGTTGATTTTGCCTCGTTTTTTGACTGTAAGCATTGCTGAAAAATAATACATGGCTGACCCTTAAGGAGAATGCTTATGTTTTCTAATAATAATTTAGATGTGCACTCCGTTGCATCCAAGGTTTGCATTCTCCGTTGCATTCTCAGATTTAACCCCTTAAAACCATACCCATGCTATAGCATGCAGTGTTGATACCAAATTAATAAAATGTTATTGAACTAAGTTACTAAGTAATATTTTTTTTCTCTTAGATAAGAGAGTGCATGACGAGACCAATAGAGTCTGGAGTACCTATTATATGAAATAGCTTAATGGGGTTAGGAAATAGACCCCCTCCCCAGTATCTACTAATCCCACATCTATAAATCTCCTGTGACGTCCCTGCGGCCATGTTGCTCTGATCCAGCCACGCAGCACGCCCTGACGATCCCACATGTCTCTTGCACCCTGTGTGTCACTTTGTCCCCATCAGGCTGACTGTCATTGCCCAGGGCTGCCCACCACATGTTTGTGTCTGCGCAGTTTGGAAGTCCAGCAGTAAGCATTTCCCTCAGATTGCAGCATCTCTTTTCCTTTACGGAGGGATTTCACTGCAGTCTGCCGGTTTTGGCACCTGGTACCACCAGGCTTTAATGGTAAATTTTTTTTTTTAGGAATAATTGCCTCTGAATGACTTGCATACTGCTCCTTTTTTGTGTAGCGTGTCATAGTTTTTTATATTTTTAATTAAAATTGTGGATGTCAGCAGTTTAAGCTTAAAAACACATATGCAAAGTGTGTACGTGCATGCCTGTATCCTCTCACTCACAGGGAAACTTGTTTTCCCGAATGTTGTCATGGCAACAATCACTGTATTAAAATGTGCTCTCCGTCTCCTCTGCTGTACCGTGCGGCGGGAGGGGAGGATTGAACTTGGCTTTTAGCAGCAGCTCTGCCAGCATCATATCATCCTGCCACAGCCGCTCTGCAGCGCCGCTCCATTTATCCACATCTCTTTGATGGAGTCTGCTGCTGGTGCTGGTGATGGTGCTGCTGGTGATGGGTCCGCTTTGTTTCTTCATCTCTTTACTCGGCCGAGTTAAAAATGGGGCAGTGGTGGCCTAGCGGTTAAGGAAGCGGCCCCGTAATCAGAAGGTTGCCGATTCGAATCCCGATCCGTCAAGGTGCTACTGAGGTGCCACTGAGCAAAGCACCGTCCCCACACACTGCTCCCCGGGCGCCTGTCATGGCTGCCCACTGCTCGCTCAGGGTGATGGGTTAAATGCAGAGGACAAATTTCACTGTGTGCACCGTGTGCTGTGCTGCTGTGTATCACATGTGACAATCACTTCACTTTACTTTAACTTTAAAGAGTTTTTTTGCACTTCGCTTATCTGCCGTTTCTGTATTCAGAGACTGATTGCACGCAGGCTTTACTTTGAGTTTAAGTAATTTATTATTTGCAAACAAGTAATAGATTTCTGGTTAATTAATCATTTATATTCACCATCAGTACTTAATAGAAAAAGGGAAAATAGTGGTGAGATTTAATGTTGCAGTATACTTAGTGGAGTTCATACATACATAGTTTTAGAATCCTAGTTGGTAAAACCAGAAGACCACAAAGTCACAGGTTCAAACCCCACTTCACCCTGAGAGTCTTCACTGATTGTGGGGCACACTGGTGTCTGA
This sequence comes from Denticeps clupeoides, assembly GCF_900700375.1. Lineage (NCBI taxonomy): Eukaryota > Metazoa > Chordata > Actinopteri > Clupeiformes > Denticipitidae > Denticeps > Denticeps clupeoides. The sequence goes on along the minus strand of NC_041720.1, from coordinate 10,249,164 downwards.
TAAATGCCACAAATGTGAAAATAGAATGGTGTGGACAGCCTGCAGGTGTCCCAGCCGGGCTCCTGGTGACAGTGAAGTGAAAGTGATTGTCATTGTGACACACAGCACAGCATTCGGTGTTGTTTCGTCTCCACATTTTCACACAACGAAATGTGTCCTCTGCTTCTAACCATCACCCTGAGTGAGCAGTGGGCAGCCATGACAGGCGCCCGGGGAGCAGTGTGTGGGGACGGTGCTTTGCTCAGGGGCACCTCGATGGCACCTTGGCAGATCAGCATTCGAACCGGCAACCTACGGGGCTGCTTCCTTAACCGCCAAGCCACCACTGCCCCTGTGGAATAGACTCCCATACCTGCAACCCCAGTGTGGTTTACTATTATAATTACCATTGGTAGTATAATATGAAAACTGTCATGCATCTATGCAATTTTCTTCAGTCATTTAAGTCTTTTCTGGCCACATTTTTGTTCACTGAAATAATTGTTCTACACTATGTTTTCAAGTTTTCATAAAATATCGGAGGGTTCATAGACTAATTTTAGTCAATTTAGTGGTCTCTTTAGTTATTTTATTTGATTGATGCAGCCCAATATTTTGACCCTTCTGAAGCGCAGCTTTTCTGTAACTATGGAACGTGTCTTCTCACTGCATCAGCTAAGACCCAATAACAAGCTGACAGGCGAAACGTGTTAATCTCTCAGTAATGAAAGAATCAAAGGCAGGACTGTGTATTTAGTACTGTTTCTCAATCCCCATTCCCTGTCAGTGGTTTTAATGCTGTGGCTGACCAACGTAATCTGCATAAATAATCATAGTTGCGTCCGTGAAAATCTGAATTCGAACCTTCATGTTGTAACTGTGAAAATCTTCTGTCACGATTGCGAGTGGTTTTGTGTCCTCGACGGAAATCGTCAACATTCTGCAACTGTTGATAACTGATGATGCTGAAAATAACTGTTGTTACTTCGAGGGGTGTGCGGACAATACATTTAATGGCTGATGTTCCAAGGTAATCCATCCCTATGTATGTTGGAGCGCCACCAATGGCAGCACTGTCACTGGAACACAGGAATTCTGTCTTGTTAGTGTCTGCCGCTGATACCTTGTTATTCCACTCCTGCAAACAATAAGGCACAAGTACAAAATGCTTTCCACTTAGTGAAAGAAAGCCTCACTTCATTTCTTTCCCTCAGCCTGCATGTGTTAAAAGTGCCACATTGTCACAGTGAATGCAAGGTGCAATTGCAAGGTAAACATCAAATTTTACAATAGCTTTTTAATTGTGATGTGTATCTGCATGGCAGATCGGGATTCGAACCGGCAACCTTCTGATTATGGGGCTGCTTCTTTAACTGCTAGGCCACCACTACACCATATATACATATATAAATTTAATGACTCCTTATATGAAGATGCTTTTGATGCTTATCAAAGATGCTGTGTCTTATATATATCTATATGACAATATATTCAGTCATCACTTCTTGCCCAATCTTGATTGTTTCTAATGAAAATCAGTACAATTATTTGCTGTATAAATTCTGGACCTTGAATTTGTGCATTATCAGAAGCCACCTCCCCTCATTTCTGCCCACGCATGAAGGAGAGGCACCGGTTACCTCAGCATCCAACGAGTTATGTCTCCACAGCCATCTTCACACCCTACACGTTCAGCAGTCATTAAAACCTCCCCTGAGCGCTGATCTCCGCTGCAGACGTCACTCCTAATGACCCCCTCCTACCTGCTGCACCCACTGGTCCTAATTATCTAACCAGCGGTGGTTTTTCACACAGAAGATTTAGCGGTGGGGTACAACCCGAACTTCTAGCCTGGGCTGTAGGCTGGATTTGATCCTTCAGCCAAAATTCATCTTATTCATTTCATTTTAATTCCTACTGCACTAAAAATTCATAACTTACTCTGGTAGCTGGTATGACTGTTAATCATGGAATATTTGCTTAGATGTAGAGAGGAACTTTATCAGCAACAATTAGTCTTGAGATCCGGTGTAATGCTCAAGTCCCTTTCCTGTTTCTATTCAAACCCTTTTCCTGTTTCAACAAAACTAACCTTTTTCACCTTTTTTAGTTGTCTTAAGATCACAAAATAGCAAAAGTTGAAGATGAATTATTAGCATAATATAAAATGATAACAATTGAATATTGTAAAATTTGGTATAACCATAAAACAACCATTCAACTAATAGATAGATTTTTATTATATGATCTCTTTATATGAAACATGTCTATTGGATATTTTATATCCACAGTAAATTTCACCGATCTAGAAATTATTTGTTATGATATGAGGCTTATTGTCATGGTACAGAAGGGATACTTGCCATTTCCTTCCTGTCTGCCAGACTGAAAAACCCATTTCCATATGAACCTGTTCCATTTTTCATATGGTGCTGTCACAAGTCTCCCCTAATCATTCACTGGTGGAGTGTCAGTTCCCTCTCACCCCCCCCCCCACTCTCTCTCTCTCTCTCTCTCCCCCCCTACCTCCAGTGGCATAATGTTATTCAGGCATCTGCTGCAACACCCACAATAACAACAGGACATTCATGTTGCCAGGAGGCAGAGCTTTGGTGATGGCTTCAGTAGGCTCCTCATCACTCTGCCGTCACTGGGGGAATCGAAGAATCCATGTGTGGAAACAGACCGGCCACCATACGCTGCACCCAATTTTCTGTAGCCAAAACTGAACGCAGCAGTGCTGCACACGTATTCTGAGCCTTTCGAAATGTCTGCATTGTAAAATACAGTTTTTTAAGGTTAAGTTATACCTGTGCTGTTTGTTTTGCAAAAATGCAAAATTGCCCTGGGTGGTAGCCTAGTGAGTGAGACCCACGCCTATGAACCAGAAGACCACAAAATCACAGGTTCAAACCCTGAGCATCTCCAGGGGGACCGGCCCTTTAACTACTGATTGTAAGGTGCTCTGGATAAGGGTATCAGAGCTCTGAAAGGGAGATATGTGGGTTTTTTTTTTTCAGCATTAGTAGCTGTCACTTTAAAAAAAAAAAAAAAGAAAGTGAAGTGATTGTCACATGTGATACACAGCAGCACAGCACACGGTGCACACAGTGAAATTTGTCCTCTGCATTTAACTCATCACCCTGAGTGAGCAGTGGGCAGCCATGACAGGCGCCCGGGGAGCGCTTCCTTAACCGCTAGGACACCACTGCCCCTAAAGTAGCTGTCACTTCAATTTCTGTAAGTTGCAAAGTGGTGCCTCCATGGATTGGACTAGTTTTTCCAGAATCTCCTACAGATGCTTGCTTGGATTGTGATCTGGATATTTTGGAGGCCAAGCTGTGTTCCAACCGTTCTTGAAATATTTGTGCAGTGTGTCAGGACACATTATACTGGTGATGGAGGGTGCTGCCGTCAGGGAGAATATCCACAATCCAAATGAAAGCAAGGTTGTAATTACTGGCTGATGAGCAATTTACGTTTAATTCTGTGTAATGTAATAACTTTTCTCTGAAGAGAAAAAAAAACTTTTTCTGAATCCTTAAAGGACCTTCAGTGGCAGGCAGATATCGCCAGCATCTCTCTGACTGCCGCGCCCTTGACATGTTCAGTGACAGCACTCCTTTGTTGAGAAATGAAACTGCCCGTCATATTTTCCTGAAAATGCTTATCAGCATGTAGGGTTGTGTGAGGGTGACGAAGTCACGAAGGGACCCTTTAGAGAGACCTGCTGATGGAGTAATTATCCGCACTCCAAGCTTCTTTTACAAACGTCCAACTCGCAGAAGAAAATAAAATCGTAAAAGCTCCACTGTTACTCTTTTATAATACAGTGATGAAAGCACATCTGGATAATTGGCATTCAGCGTTGCTCCACTAGCCGAGAGGACATCTGATGTTTGACACTGTTTCTATGGCAACAGGCCACTAACCTCTATTACACAACGTATTCTTTGCTGGATCAATCTTTAATTTTCAAGTGGGAATCACAGAACTGGGGACAACGACGATGATCACGCCCACGAGCATCAGTTTTCAAACCTCTCCAGACCTCAGTTGGCTGGATGGGCTGTAAAATCTGAGAGGCGTAAAGGTTAAAAGGTGAGATGAAAGGCGCTGGGAGGCAGCTTGACATGATCACGTCAAGGAAGGATCAATAACACCTAGATAGCATTTACCACCAGAACGCTGGATGTATTGACGCAGGCAGTACATTACAGTTTAGCTGATCAACAGCTTATTTGTGTAAGATTATGGTTGTCTAAAGAAAGAAAGATGATCAATTCTGTTAACCACATAAAAAAAGTTTTATTGCTGCATATTCTTTGCAAAGCAGAGAAATTCTTATTCCAAAATTGAGGGTGAAACCATACTAAAATTAAAAATGAAGATTAATTAAAGACTAAAAATCACAACAGAACAGCAGGGATACATAATGATTATATCAGGCTTGATTAATCAGATACATCCGAAACAAAATGAGACTAGACAAATCTATACCAAATAATATATGACTTTTGGGTGAGTGGTCACAAAAGAGGTAACAATGTTTACTGTAGTAACACTGCAGATTTTAGGGGTGCAATAATGTGAGGTGACAGATTAGATATGAGCAATATACTTAATATTAGAGTAAGATGTATATGAACATAGACTGAACAGACTGTACATTAAAGAAATCTAATAAAGTGCAGTGGAAAATGCCCAGTTCAATCCAACCCATTAAGGCAATGCGACAATATGAAGGATGGTGGTTGCAACTTAATTATATCTGACAGATTGGGTGCCAAATTTTTTGGTGAGAATTTAGAATTCACCTCTTATCACTTCTACACTAATTAAACCTTAACACAGATGCGCCTCATACAAGGTAACATTCAGTTCACACTTTCCCATGAAGTGCTGTGCATGTTTATCGTTAGTTCTCCAAGACAATTTGAGTAACATTTCATTTAAAAAATGAAAGGAGCTGCTGATTTGGGGCAGTGGTGGCCTAGCGGTTAAGGAGGAGGCCCCGTAATCAGAAGATGCCACTGAGTCGCCACTGAGCAAAGCACCGTCCCCACATACTGCTCCCCGGGCGCCTGTCATGGCTGCCCACTGCTCACACTGGGTGATGGGTTAAATGCAGAGGACACATTTCACTGTGTGCACCATGTGCTGTGCTGCTGTGTATCACAAGTGACAATCACTTCACTTTAATTTAATTTTTAATGATTTCTAATAAAAAGTGCATCTGGAGTTGAGTTACTAGTAGCTCATTATCGTGTTGAGCCAAGCTGATAGAGTTAACTCATTATCTGATTCCAGGGCAGTGAAAGACTCAATGAGGCTGATGAGTCATCTCAAACTGCACCCCCATTCCCCACAACCCCAACACATGCACACTTTTCAATTAAATATGAGAGGTGGCAGAGACACATTCAGGGTGAATAAGGAATGAGTGTTTTATTATTTTCTCCAGATTAAAAAAAGCCTGGATTATCTGTGTCTGTGCGACTCTACCCCCTGTGCAGAAAAAAAAGTGCCAGCCTTTGTAGCAAAATGCATCTTTGGTTAAGGTACAATTTCAGTTACTTGAAATAAAAAAATTACATGCCCAGTGCTATCTAATGCAATATGCAATTTTTCTCTTTTTAAATAATTTATTTAAAAAGCAATGTCACAGTGAGCAGGTGAATGATGTAATTTCCACAATACAAAAAGTGAGTCATTCAATAAAAAAAAAAAAAAAAAAAAGGCGGTATGATCTAGGCTTACACACACCACGCCAACTCGCAGCGCTGTGCTACGTCCTTCATTCCGGGTTAGAGTTGTTTTCATGGAAAGAAAGGTCAGACTGTCAGAAGGATCTCTGTTAAATCGCACTACATGCCATTTCCTTGGAAAAACACACTCGTTTGTTCTGTAGAGCCGCCGTTCCCTTCGAACCGCTGCACCCCAGCAGCTGGAGCTGGAGCCTTGTTCAACAAAATTAAAAAACCCTTATCACCTACAGTCTAAAAACCTACGGCCATGGTGCAGCATAACACCTACAGTAAGAGGTGAGGTACTTGGGTAAACACAAGGAGTCGGAGAAGACACTTACAAAAGGGTGCCGGTTGCCATGGGATCCAGATTTCAGGTTCCTTAAGCAGTCATTACACATTAGAGCATCCTTTTCTCTCTCTGGGGTGCTGTAGTTTCCATGGGGTGCACGGCTTCAAGCTTAATCTCTTTTAAAGAGAATCTGGCCTTCTGGAAAAAGCTCAAATATGCATATTTTTTAATTTTTTGGTATATTTAACAAAATGTCAATTGGGACTAAAGTAGAATGTTCTACAGCGAACATAGGATCAGTGTGCCACGTACCCCTAACGTGCCCTGTGCCATCTTTCCATCTTTCCGTTGTTTGTACATTATCCCACACACCGCCCCTGTCTGAAGAATGGACCCGGCTCCCGGCACTTGGCAGCCCGAAGCAACATCCAGCGAGTGGGGTGAAAGGCTCCATCCTTTTTTAACCACGCTATTGGCAGCTCGAGAATTCGAACAGAGAACCGCCTTCAACAAGAGGCTGATGGTACACACCCACGGAGCTCACAGGAAAGCATCTTCGGGCTAGGCAGCGGGTGCTGCATTTAATATCCACTGCTAGAAGGTACTGGACTCACCGTTTTTGCCTATTGTTCTACCTTTCGATGTATCTGTCTATTTACTTCTGTTTTTCCTTTTTCACTTTTTTCTCAATCGATGAGCTTGTATCTTTGTAAATGGACACAAGTTCTTTATATTTCTCAATAAAGACGAAACAGTTTGAATCTAATTCCAGTTGTCATTTATTCGAACTGAAATTGGTTAAAACTATAGTGATGTTCACAAGTTAATGCCCACTGTGAAATGCCAATGATGCTTTACTTGAAGGTTGAATCGACTGTAGCGGTGCTCCTACCTTTCTATCTTTGACAAATGCTGGAACTTTGCTACGGTTTTAGAGCTCATAAGATCCCATATTCTTTTGCTGTGATATTAAAACAGCTGCTAAATCACATCCCTCCTTCTGAAGCTGCACGCCACATATGGATCGTAGCGCGACCACCTGACTGTCAGGAATGAGCTCCATGTGCAGCATTCCACGACTCCATGACTCCATGCCTGGTTTTCCTTCTCAGGTGTTTCTTTGTAGCCATGACTGTTGTAAAAAGTGCTGTACTAATCAACCTTAACTGAATCGTACAATCTTTCCACGTTGCTGCACCTCGACAAGGCACGTTTGGAAGATGGATGGACAAATTACTGCTACTTCCACCGCACCATGTCCATGTTGTTTCACTTATTCATCAGTCGCTCTGCTTACTGTCACCCAGACGTGACATCAGGCTCCTGCCTCCGCCAGGCGGCTAATATGGTCAGATAATATCAGACTGTAAGTGTGTGATTTGGCACCTGCTATGGCGGGGGATCAGCAATATGAGATGTGCGTGATTCTCCACGGCAGACGATTAGCACGTCTGGAGTTTGGAGGTCTGAGAGATGTTGCCTAAAAAGGATGAGGTTTGGCCCGGGTTTTGGCACCAGAGGAATAGCTCCCCAGGCACATGGTTATTGATGAGAGAAGAGAGAGGAGAATCTCAACACTCGCTATCCCCACTCAGGCCGATTGTAAATGTCCCTTCAGCTACATCACCTTCATCTTCATTATTTGGCTGTTCCCAGTAAAGAGAGCCTTGCACAAACGTGTTAGTTTAGGCCCCTTTATTGTCCCCAGATGTGGAAATTTGCCTCTGGCTGCCCAGTTACACAACAAGCACAGTGTAGAAACCAATAACACACATGCTTCCAGTGTGAATGGTGTTTACCGATGAAGCAATTTTTTCCATTTTTGTATTACAGACTTAAAGCGTTTCTGAGGCCATCTCGTTTTTGTGATATTTCTTCATGTCTGGTACATGCATTTGCTTGGAGTCGTCAAATTTACTGTGACCTCACACTCTTTTGAATGTCACATAATGAAAATGAATATTGGCCCATATACTCATGCCTTGAACTCATGGACAACCAAATCAGATTTTGGTGGTCAAAGGTCATGGTTGTGTTGTGCGTTATGGAGATGGCCCACTTGCAGAAGCAGACTGGATTTAATTTAAAGAAATCTTTAATGAAACTAACGAACAAGATCAGACACAATTTGTCTAGCCTTTTGTTTCACATGTTGAGGTTTTTTTTTTCCTCTCAGACACCACCAACAGTTTCTTTTATTCTATTATTGATGCATGTTTTTTTGTGTTTAACAGCTCATGGGCTACCGGTCTACTCACAACAGAATCAGTATGCTTTATTTTTAACAGGGACAGGCAGGTTAAGTGCTCTTCAGTATAGGTGCTTATAACCCCCATTAATCTGACTGCTCCCTCCTATTGTTGTGTAATAATGGAGCAGTCGAGGTCTGATGGAGGAGGAACAGAATGCCTTGAAAACAAATGGATATGAAGGATTGTCTGAGTGTGTTAGTGTATGTGTGTACTTGGTTTAGGCACATTTTGAAATGAGGCCGTTTATCTGGTGGCTCTGATCTGACTGAGTCTGCATCTGTCCGTCAATTACAATTTTAGTATGTTTTATGTTACAAAATAAATTCAGCCAGGTTCTGATATAGCAGAGGTGGCAAAACTCCAGGCCGTTCCACCAGGTGATGCATTAGGCACCGATAGAGGGCTTGCATTTGTACAAGCTGGTAGGTGGAGTCAACATGTCCGATGTTACTGACCAATGAACACACCCACACTGAACTCTGTTTAACCCCCATGTAACACATCTCAACATGCAACACTCCATTTAAATCCAACCCGCTCATTTATATCAGCATTTAATATACATTCTTAACCAGAGCGATTCCAGTGGTTACAATGACAGTCCCCCGGGACACGATGGTAGGAACGTAAATTTGAACCTGTGAATTTATGGTCATCTGGTTCATAAGCAAAGATATTAGACTACTGCCACCCCTCAAGTCCTGTAAAGTGACCTTGTGATGTTGTGGCTCAGTTAGTTGAGAGGTGAGTTTCTACCCCTGGATTGGCTACTGCCAATTATATTAACTAACTGTGTAATTCTGATGTCTTTTACAGCTACCAGTGAAACTGTACATTTATTCCAATTAGGCAATGAGATGGATGAATACAGCCCTCACACAGCTCTTGAATGTATTTTCTTAACAGCCACTACCGGGCCAAGAAACCCTTCAAGAGCAAATCCAGGATAATACCCCTGAAAAGCACCAATCAGGCAATGAAGGCAGCAGCAAGTCTTGCCCAGGCACTCCACAAATCTGACCGTTGTGGGAGGGTGGGAAAAACTAAATCCTTTTTGAGGCAACACATTATAATTGGGTTAGACTTGGCCAGAAGGCAGATGGGAGACTGAGAGGCCAAGTTGATGAAAGCTCTATGAACTGATGAGATCAAATTTGTCTGTTCCTCTGGCTTCAGCTCTAAGATGTTTGGTCAAAACCTAAGACGGCGCTTAAACATGAGCATGCTACCACAGGGCATGATGGTTGTGGCACAGAACTGAGGGAATGCATTTGTGCTTCAAGGACTGAGAGGTTCATTAAAATAAAACACTTTGAGACTGACTGTTTTCTTTCTCATTGACTATAAAGAGCTCAAATTCATGCTTTAAACCTATACTACATCTCAGTAGCCATTTCATAGCACTTTGGGGGTCCCAGACAAAAGGGATCTGGAGGGCCCTACATTAAACCTAACCAGAACTGTATATGTTATAGTTGGTCTGGCACATGCTTGAAGCAATGTATGGATTTACCAGTCAGAATGCAAAATTGATGTCTTGTGTTATGTGAGAGATAGTGATATGGACATATGAGACTTGGTTTGATGCCACCGTGTTTCACGGTTGGAGGGATTAATAGATTTTATTTGGCTGTAGAATTGTTGCAGAAAAGAGACAAATATCAATATCTCAGCATATCAGTATGTGTTTCTGTCTTTCTGTCTTTATATGAAGAACCCCTTCAAGAACATGACTGGAAATTTCCTTCTCTGTTTGCTGTAATTCGTTGACCTTCCCTTATTCCATCTATACATCAATTTAAAAAAATCTATTAAAATCTATAAAGTGTATTATACTGCAGATTAATGGTTACAGTGTAAGTAAATAAATCAGATGTTCTGGGGATTTCAACTTGGGGCTCTAGGCAATTGACTTATTTGCTTTTGTGTCACAAAATGGATAATTTAATGCTGAAATTTAATCCAAATGTTCTAAAATATTTCTCATTTAATCTGCATATTACAAACAGGAATACACGTTGTATTGTATCACAACAAACGACGACAAAATGCAAAAATTCTTTGTTTGACAATCCATCTTGTGCTTGAAAATGAGTGCTGATATCACTAATATGACTGATATCACACATTTTACAAAGACTTAATCACAATTAGTGAAAAGAAAAAAAAATTGCTATAATTTTGAAAACTATTACAAAGACATATGTGCAACAGCCATTTGCTCCGAAGCCTGAGTAAATATGGAGGGTTGCGACAGGAAGGGTAAACGAGAAACAACAATTGGTTGCCGCTCATGTGCTCCCTGCAGACATGCCCGCCGAGTGAGTTTACAGTAAACAAGATTAACCACTGTTAACTATGTGCAAGCCATTAAATGGCAAAAAATACCTCACAGACAGCCAAGTGCCTGATTTAATACTTTATAGTCACATCTAGCTCATTCATCCATTCACCGAAAATAAATAGATGTAATAGAAAGGGACCAAGAATCTTTTGGAGGTGAGGTGCTTTGGAGAACTCATTTGGGGTCCTTAATAGGAGCTCAGCTCCCTCTGTGAGGGAACGCAGATGCAGGTCACTTATTCGTCCAGAAAGATGTACATAACTTCTTCTAAACCCCAGATATCTTGTATTGGCTTTTATTGGATTAGGCACCATTTCGATTTCCTTCAATTTGCACCTAGGTTTAGTTATACAGTAAGTCCAGCAGGTTGTAAATAACCCAGAAGTCTTCTGCACCCAGTCCTGTAACACAAGGAAAAAAAAAAATGCGCCGCCTTTAAAACAAAGCAGCAGTCGTCCAGACGTGGAGTGAAAAAATGAAGGGATTTTTCGCGCTTCAGCTCACAGTGCCTCATGCCTATTTGACGGTGAATGTTTAATCACTACAAGGGTCGTTGAGGAATGAAAGAGGACTGCGTTATTTATTTCAAATACTGGGGTACTTGCACTTGAGGATTGCTCAGATTTTTAAGACTTTCAGTCTTTTTTTTATGTCGTTTTCTGAAAGTGAACCGCTTGTATTTAGTGTAAATTGCTGTGTGGTTTTGTTTATTGCGGCAGGAGGTCAAGTTCACTCATGCTGTTCGGTTTCCAAAATCCAAATGAGGCTAATCAGGGAGAGTGGGAAGGAGATGCAAGTTGCTTATTGTTTCTGTTCTTAAGATGTCTGAAAAAACATTCTACACGGCATCAATAGATTAATATAAATATCAATGCATTATTATCCAGCACTTTATTACATCAATGTACTTACCAGTGATTAATTCTATAATATTATGTGTGTCCAGAAGATGACTATATAAAATCTATTTAACCTTAATCACATGACAGTTCATTTACACAAATTTCAAATGTGGCTCTTCCTTATCTGACATAGAAATACCAACAAGCATTTGTACTTTAGAGTTCATCTATTTATTTATGCTTGTTCATTTCTAGCCATGACTGACCTTTCACCTAGTCTTCATGTTTTCAGACTGTGGGAGGAATACAGTGAGAATTCAGTTTAGGATTCGGCCTTAGGTTTCCTTGTCAGAATATCCATTGTGTCTTTGTATAATTAACATCAGTACATGTAACATGTATATGTTAAATGTTATATGTGAGGAATTTATGATGCAGGATGTTAAGAAACAGCATGTCCCACCATTGTTTTTTCCAGCTTCATAACTATGTTATTAACAGACTACTTCATAAAACATTTTATTATACTGATACATTATTACTGTTGGCAAAATGTATGACTGAACCTTTCATTTACACTAAAGTGACATAATCTGCATGCACTGATTATGCTTCGGATTTATTTCACAGTATAATGTGCATTATACTATAAAAAACATGATTGTAATAGCCTATTAATGATTTTTAAATTGCCTTTATGTGTCATTTCCACTAGACCTATATACAATAATGTGTGTTGTCCTATCTGGCATCCCATCTGTATGTAAACTGTATGTAAATGTTGCTTGAGAATGGGTGGGAATGGGAAAATCCTCTTACTGTTTGCACAACCGTACAACTGGGAGAATAAAGATGAATATATCCTTAATGTTATTTAGATAAGAGTTTGAGATTTTGAGATATCTGGTGTCTGGGGAAATTAGAGTTACAAATGCTTATTTACAGTGTTTGATTGAACTATTTATGTTTCCAAGGGATTCCAAGTGTAAGTAAAACCACTTGCTTCAATTCATTTACATGTGCTTCATTTATTTACTGCTGAAGCGGAAAGTGAAGTGTATTTGGTTAGTTGATTGCCAACAGAACCCAGTGACAAAAGCTAGACAGGAAATGGGGTTCACTGGTTTTGGACCCTTGGAATCCAACTGACCTCGGTACAATTAAACAGCGGAAGCTCGTTTAGTGTAGAGGACCATGGCTTCAAGCTGCCCTGGCCGGCCTTCGGCCACCCTCTCCTCCCGCCTCTAATTTAATTGGGTTATCTGGGAGATCGCTGCAGACGGAGCGTGGTGAGGTGAGCGTGGGTGGAAGATGGCAGAAGTTGGAAGGCAAGCGGAGCCGAGCAGAGAGTCGTCACATTAAGAGTGTCGGAGCAGCGCAGTTCCTCGCCACCGTTTGCTCCTGAAGGGCCCTGTGGGTATTGTTATTCAGGGTTTAATAGGATGGCGGCGGTGGAGCCACCATTCAACATCTGTATTAAAAAAAAAAATCCCAGAGCTTCTGGTTAATAAACTAACACTTAAGGTCGAACGGCAGATAATTTTAGTGCAGGGGGGTGAGAAATAGTGTGGCGTGGAGTTATGATTTACCGCTCTAGTTTGGGAATGTGTTTACAGTGTACAGTTTTATTGTACAACCCCATGCCTAACAATGTAAACGCTGAATATTACAACTAAAAATATATATTTTATATGCTCACAGAAATCTAATTCTGAAATGCCGCTGTCTCTGCACTTCATTTATTCTGACACCATATATCACTGTCTGAAAAGATCCAGCTCATAAGGTTGGTCTTAACACTCACACACACACAAACACACACAGCATTAGTTCAGTCATCCATCTCAGCTCATATCCTCTCAGAACTGGTCTTCCTCATTTATTAATAAACACGTGGAGGGAGGCCATGATGAAACATTTCCTGTTCAACAAACAGCATCTATAGGCTGTCGGTTGGCAATGAGGTGAAGCAGAACGCACACACGCACACACACACTCAATGCTGAAATTGCTTCCAGTGTGCTCACATCTCTGGATTAGTATGTTCAGAACATGGATGGATGGAAAAGCCAGATAAATATTACAAGCCATAGGGCAGTAGAAGCTTCCTGGGTGGTAAATATCAAAGTTTCTGTTGTTCTTCGGGGGTTTATAGACCACAAGTGGAGTCAGCGCCACCAAAATGAGAGTGCAAATTTGCACATTTTGGGTAACAGCAAGACTTCTATTTGTCATTGTGAAATACCACCCAATAAAACATAGTGTGTACAAAGAAATGTGATCTCTGCATTCAACCCATCCAAAGTAGGAGTAGTGGGCAGTCATTAGCATAGTGTGTGTAGGCACCACCGCAGTCGAGGACACCTCAGTAGGTTGGTGGATTTGAACCTGTGACCTTCAAGTAACAGGGCCGCTTCCTACCAGCACTGCCACAATATGCATTATTATTGCAGTAATAATTTCCAATTAAAACAAACAAACAAAAAAAAAAACCTAAATAAAAAATGGCTGCTGTGTCAGGTATGACGCGTATAATTTTGCCTGTGATGTGAGGGGCGCAGGCTTTGATGATGAGGAATCGCTCGGATGAGGGCATGACTCAACTTCATTAGCGTAGCGCTCGCCACTGGCCGTTCTGACACTGCCACTCGCTTCCTTTAATCAGGACCCGCTAATTTCCCACGAGGCGCAGAGGGAGTGAGCGTTGGGTATAAAGGCAGTTTCCAAATGAACATTCGGGGCTGCCAAACACACTTCTGTCGGTTGATAAAGTTCTGAAGCCTTTCTCCTGGGAAACGTTGTGCCCTGCAGGCATGTGGATGTTCATGGACACAGTATTCCCCTGAATTTCAGCAGGATTATGCATCCTGCCGCACCCCAAAAAGTGGTCTTCAAAAGAAAATTCTCCAAACAAGTATCCATACAACCAACAAGTATCCAACAACCGATCCATAGACGTTCTACCTCACAACCTAAATGATCTGCTGCCAATGTCTCGTGGCTTCCAGGCCTTGAGGAGTGCGAGCCGTTTTGGGACCTACAGAATGTTAAGTAGGAGGTCAGATGTTGTATTTATTAGTAATTTACTGTGTCACAGAGCCAGTCCCAGGTAACTGGGTGCAATATTATATCAATATATTGTACAATTATATTAATAATTAGGGTTGAAAATGTAGCTCATATGCTCTCCCTCTCATGGGAGAGTGCAGGCCACGCCCACTTCATTCCCTGCACCCGTAGGCACGCGCCACGAACGTTCACCACCAAGTGTGAAGGGAGATGCCGTTTGCGCTCAGCCGCTCAGGGGTTCTGTTTAAAAGTCTTCAGGTGTTGTGTGCATGAGGAGAGCTCCCCCGCGTGAGTGTTGACCTTCCACTTCCCATTCCCACGCCCCCATGCATGTTTATATTTACGTTTACAGCATTTATCAGACCCCCTTATCCAGTACAACTTACAGTCAGTAGTTACAGGGACAGTCCCCCCCTGGAGACACTCAGGGTTAAATGTCTTGCTCAGGGACACAATGGTAGTAAGTGGGATTTGAACCCGGGTCTTCTGGTTCACAGGCGAGTGTGCTACCCACTAGGCTACTACCACCTTTGTTTAAGTGTCAGAAAAGGTTGGTGGAATCCATCTGCGTTCGAGAGCTCCCCTTTCTTTAACATAAACGAGCCATTTAAACGAACTCTTGTTGTGTCGTGACAGGAGTTGACAATCAGTCGACAACGACTGGCAGACAGACACGGCCACTTTCAAGCGCTGACGCGATCCATACGAATGTGCTTACAGTAAAGAAGACACAGCTGCATAAATGTTATACATTTTTTTTAACAGGATCATTTTGACAGCCCTAATTAAGTATTAACAAAGTTCATTATTATAAAAAATATATCTAGTTTTGAGTGTCATCTGATTCCTGTAGAAACTGTAATAAAAGCGCTCTTGCAAGTGACCTGTACCATGCCGGACCCCTCGTTGTCTAGTTTTAACATGCTTTTCATGTCTTTTCATACTGACATGCCACATTTTACGCTCTGAAAGCCGGTGCAGCTCATGCACGTGTCTGAATTATTTACTGAGACAGTCAGTTCTGTCCTGGAAACATTCGACAAAGAGGAGCCACAGAGAGAAGGGAGCGTCAGAGCAGGCCACAGAAGTAAAACTATTAAATATTTACTTACACTGCTCTTACATTTCTGATGGTGTAACCACACCTTGTTCCATATTACAGTAGTCATAAGTGTTTTTCAATATAATGATATTTATAACAATAAATATTGCTCATGCTCGGTATTGTGCAATGCAGGAAAATTGTATCTTTATGAAATGAAATTTAATCATGGATCAAGGGAACAGAAATCTTTCCATTTACAGAACATCAAAAATATTTGGTTGGATGATGGTTTGTTATGATATTTTGCCCACCTCCATTTACAAATTATGGATTTCACTGCACAGTGATACACAAACTGTGAAGTGAAAGTAAAGTTATTGTCACTGTGAAACACTGCAGCACAGCACACGGTGACACAACGAAATGTGTCCTCTGCTTTTAACCATCACCCTTGGTGAGCAGTGGGCAGCCATGACAGGCGCCCAGGGAGCAGTGTGTGGGGACCATGCTTTGCTCAGTGGCACCTCAGTGGCAGCACAGCGGCTCAGGACTTGATTACGGGGCCACTTCCTTAACCACTAGGACATCCACTGCCCAAAAAACAGATCTTTCTGGTTTAATTTATCAGTTTAAAAAATCTCATTATAGGGTGGTAGCAGCCTAGTCGGTAAGACACTCACGTCCAAACCAGAAGGTTCCGCAAAGTCATAGATTCAAAGTCACAAGAACATCTGCTAAATGCCATAAATTAAATTAAATCAGACACAAATGTTGAAAATTGGCTCTGCAATAATACCCACAAAGACTATGAAATATTTCCCTTACAGGCAGAATGTCTGCACCTTGGAGCCATGACTCAGCAGCAGTGTGGGTTCTCATCCGTACCACTACCAGGCTGACAGGTGAGCCTGGTGGGAGGTGAGGGAGGTTTCGTAACGCTCTGGTCAGACTGACCAACAGATATGATCACCTACACAGGAGGGAACAGAAGAAACATAAGTATTTGTCAAACATTGCTTAATATTTTCATATATTTTTTTAAACATTGAACCCACTTATCATCCTTAACCACTTAATCTTGTTAGGATCGCAGCTGCCCATCCTGAGACACTGGCCGCGGTGGGACGAAACCGTAGAAACCAAAGGAAACGAGCTCCAACACAAGGAGAAGATGAAAACTCTGCAAACACAAGGTTCAAGCCGGGATCCAAACTCTCAACCTAGGAGATGTGAGGCCGCATCACTAATCGCTGTGCCACCATGTGGCCCATCATTCAATTAATTTACTCTTATTGCATATGCTACCATTTTTTGTAAATCCCTTCAGTTAAATGTACTTTGATAAAACGTCATATAGCTACCGTGTTTTGTATTATTGCTGTCATAAATAGGCTACTATAGCTTAAAATCGCCTATAAAACTCAGTTAGGCTTCATTTGAGGCCCGGATCAAATATGACTGTAATGAATGTGATAGTATAATGAGATTATTGTGCTGCTGAGTGGTATTTCTGCTGAAGAGGTCAAGTAATCAGGGCACCGTAAGAGCAAGGGGCTGTCTCATTACTCGAGTCTGCAATCATTACAGTCAAATCGCCATTAACCTTGGGAGACACTTACATTGTCTTGCCTTCCAACTTCTTGGGGGGCATTTAAAGGGAATACATGATCCCCAGGCTGAATACTTCGCCTCGTGGATGTTGTTTCTAACAGAAGCTCATCTTTTGCGTCCTCCTGGTGAAAGGGCTTGCATTAGCAATTGCGTTGCCATGGCTGCCATACCAAAGACCTGGTGCCTGCAAAAGGAGCCAAGCTCCTAATGAGCTCCGGGTGTCCAAAAAGGTCTGGTGCCCCTGTAACCCTCGTGGCGTGTAAGATATCCGAGTGAGCAACATAGATCACATTTGAAAGACTCCAGACTGTATTATTCCCGTTTCCAATGTTCCAACATTTGTTTCTGGCTGATTTACAGTGTAATGATAACCTTTTATTACGGTGTGCTGTCAGTCTGCTGTGGATCATTACAACGGATGCGGATGCACCGATGTGCTTTGCAAGAGAAGTAAATGAATATGGCCCACTCAAGAACATCAGAGAAAGGCGCCACAGTCCAATCTAGTTTCTTCTCATTACTTTAAGTGTGTATAATTCAGGTGCTAGTCTTTCATTACAAATGTTATTCAGTAATGCATATTCATGCACTACAAATGATGTGCGGGGGTTTAATGGACCAGGCCTGGCTGAAGGTACGTTTGCAGTTTCACAACATTTTTTGCTTAATTTATTTTTCAGTTATTGTTTATATAACATTCTAAAACAACCTGACAATAATTTGCCAGACCATAAATATCAGAATGTAGATTGTACTGTAGTTAATCCAGCTATCTTATACTGGGGCAGTGGTGGCCTAGCAGTTAAGGAAGCGGCCCCGTAATCAGAAGGTTGCCAGTTCGAATCCCGACCCGCCAAGGTACCACTGAGGTGCCACTGAGCAAAGCACCGTCCCCACACACTGCTCCCCGGGCGCCTGTCATGGCTGCCCACTGCTCACTCAGGGTGATGGGATAAATGCAGAGGACAAATTTCACTGTGTGCACCGTGTGCTGTGCTGCTGTGTATCACATGTGACAATCACTTCACTTTATGTATCTTATACTTATTTTATCTGTCTATCTAAAATGACTGCATTTGGTTGTATGATTAAAATGATCCAAGTTGCTAAGTAGGCAACTATCTGGTTCTGCGGTCATCAAATGGGACAGCCCTCAGTGTTAAACGTAGCATATTAAGTTAATCTTAGTTTAATAGCTACCCCCCAATAATTTTTGACTGCCATGGGTCCTGATGGGAAAAAAAAATCCAGATTTTTAAATAACCGCTCAATGAGCAAGTTAAGGGGGTGAAGAGAAACCAAGAGTGTGTAATGTTGCCGTCCAAGTAAAAGCTCCCTGCTTAAGAGAGACTTCTACAGGCAGTGGACACGGGCAGTGGACACGGGTTCAAATCCCAACTGCCAAGGTGCCACTGAGCAAAGCACCGTCCCCACACACTGCTCCCCGAGTGATTTTATTACATTTTTGTTTATATTATGTTTTCATAAATGAGTTGGTGCGTCTAAACTTTTGACTGGTAGATCCTAAAACTAAGTTTTAAAATCATTTAAAAATGGGCAGTATACTTTGCCCTAAATTACTGGGGGTTTGTCCACTGAAGCACCTGAATCACCTGTGAAAAATACAATTTTCATAATACAACAACAATACAACAAACATAATACAACAAATAAATAGACCGCCATTATTAGTGGGCACACATTTAAAAAGAAGATCTTAAATCTGATTGAATGCATTTTGTTTTATACACAATCCACGTATTTCTGCCATTATTTGCTGGATATCTGATTCTCGTATTCGATCGGTGCATCCCTGATCCCCAGCCGTGCTTCATGTTGGTACACGACCTGTGCCGGCTGCACAAAGGCCAATTCCTATTCTGCCGAAAACGAGAACGATGCATTATCTGACATTTGTAAAGTAGTTTGTTCATACGCATATTTTTGTGCTGAACTGTTTGTGCACAACACTGTCTTGTCGTTTTCACATAAAGAGCACCTTTTTTTGCCTGAAATCTGTAAAAGCTACCACAACAGTGGGGGTGGAATTATAATGTATGGACGAGCGAGGTGGGTGTGAAATGAAATTACTTATTAGGTTGGCCTCTTCTTACTTGGCTTTGTCTGTCTTCACAGCACAAGGAATATAGATTCCAGTGGAAGGTTTTCCATATAAAACACACCCCTGGTGAACAAGTCATCAGCATA
Source organism: Denticeps clupeoides (assembly GCF_900700375.1). Taxonomy (NCBI): domain Eukaryota; kingdom Metazoa; phylum Chordata; class Actinopteri; order Clupeiformes; family Denticipitidae; genus Denticeps; species Denticeps clupeoides. Next base: position 10,229,775 of record NC_041720.1, on the reverse strand, counting down.
ACGAACACGTGAGAGCCCCATCTTTTTTTTTTTTTACACACTGTGCGCATTTACGGCTCACGTGTTTTGTGCGTGCGTGTGATCACAGTGCAACAGAGACAGGTCGGAGGTATCCAGTCGAATTCGCTGTATTCGCTTCCTTTGATGCTCAGATGCTTCCTTGGTGTCTCCATAGACTCAAGGGGAGTAAAGCATACAGGAGAAGAAACATGGAGGCTCTCTCACTAGAGCTTAAAATGACACAGACAATTAGGCAGTAATTATTACAATGCACCCTGAGCGAAATCCAAAGATAATTGATATTGTTATATGAAAGAACAAATACATAAATAAACAGACCATCATATATAAATAGAAGATTTAATTAGGAAAATACACTATCAGACAAGAGTTTTCATCTTTATTCTGAAACAGATATCTTACACGTTGAGTTTTGAAATTTTCTTAAAAATAGCCGAGTGTTTTGAACAATAACTTTTAAATTTAAAGCTTTTTTTTCTTTAGCAAAATGCCTAGCTAGCTCTGGTACAACGCACAAACCGTATCAAACTATGTTACTTCCCCGTTTTTTTTTTTGTTTTTTTCAACTCAGTGAAGACAACATATTATCACAATTAAAACACATCAGGTTATTTTTCCCATTTAGGCTGCTGAAATCACTGTGATTAGATTCAAATTCCACATGAATTTGGAAATATTGTGCACAAATATTTATCCTGTGTCCCAGTATGTCCACCTGATTTGATTATACTCGCACAGTAGGCTACACTAATGCAACAACCACACAGTGCTAGAAAGAACGTAACACTTGAAAAAATATCGTTGTATTGCGGGAGAATCTTCATAGCGAAACCACTGGTGCGATGTCGCATCACGGGTCCGTGATCCATTTTTAAAACCTAGTTTCTGAGGTGCCCCTCTTCAGAGAGCCGCTTGTGAAGTCATCGTGCTCGAAGCTGAGGTTGTTGTGGGACCTGGAGATCATTAGTAGCTTCTCCTTCTTGGTGTAGTCCCGCTTGACAGACACCGGTGGCACCAGGAGCCGGTCCATGGGGTCCTCCTTGTTCTCCAGCTTCATGTAGCCTTTGCTGTTGCTGCGGTCGAGCCGGGGCCAGCTGGGGTGCTTCCTCTGCTCCGGTTGCACTGTAAGGGTGGTGTGGCTCCTCTCCAGGTCTAGAGACTTGGAGTGGGCGGAGAGCATGTGGATGGAGGTGTTCGAGCCAAAGTCCTTCCGGGCCGCCCCAGGAGAAAGGAACCTCCCGCTGCCTGAGAAAGGGGACAAGGAGGAGGGGTGCAGGCAGGTGGAAGAAGCTTCTGTAGCCGAGTTGCTCCTGAGGAGCGTGACACTTGGTGGTTTGAAGGCTTTGGATATATCCGGCACAGGCACGGACAGGGACTCCATAGATGAAGGTCTAGTTCTGTCTCTCGCGTATCCCTCGGAGTCCTCTGTGATGCTGTCGATGTCGGGCTCATCGATGACGCAGTTGTTGAGCTTGATGACAGGCAGGGTGAAGGCGCTGATGGAGGAGGAGACGATGGATCCAGTCTGGCACTTGTTGGACCTGTCATCCCAGGGTCGACCACCCTCTGGCTGCAACCCAAAAATGGACCTGGAGCGTTCCCTGTAGTGGGGTGCAAGGAGGCTGGAGCCACCCTTCGCCTCGCTCAGCAGGCTCTCCTCTTCCTCTGCAGAGCTTGTGCGCCGCAAGAGCCGCACGTCGTTGGCCATGCCGGAGAAGGACAGGAGAGTGTTCGCGGCCAGACGCGAGGCACACTGGTTCTCGTGATGGTACGTCCTTGAGATCTCGTGGTCGGTATAATGACCCGAATAGACCCCGCCATTCATGAAGCGGTGCTCCTGGAGCCTCAGGCTGTGGATGTCGATGACAGTGGAGTACATGTCCCTCATGTGGATGACCTTCGTCTCACGGTCGCGGTTCTCGTGGAGGATGGCATTGGCGCAAATGAAGATGAAGATGCCAATGCCCATAGTGAATGGTCCCAGCATCTTCATCTTCTCTGAGTGAAGGTGCTGTTCAAAAAACTGTGCCATCGCACCACCCTGGTCTTGGGTGATCTTAGTCTCGTTGGCCGTCGGTGCCTTCACCTCGGCCTCGGACACCTTCGCATGGTGTTTGTGCGGCCAGTACCCCAACACTGCCATGGCAATGCCCGCCATCAAGATCAGCAGCCCGAGAACCAGAAAGAACCCGGAGGCCGAGTAGAGGCGGATCTTCCCCCGGACGACCACCACATCGGCACGCGGCTTACGCTTGGGCTTCTTAATCTCCTGTGCTGGTTGGCTGGTCTGGATGGGCAGGTGGTGCTGGGAGCGTGCCGAGTCCTGCCTCTTCAGGGCAGCCAGGCCAGTGATCACTCCCCCCGTGGCAATCATCGCCACAGCCGGCGGTCGCCCTGAAATACAAACAAGCAGCCGATGAGCAACAGATGCATGTTTGCGTGTTTACCAGCCACCAATCCAGCAGTAATCTGAACCGCGGTGACCTTGTTGGTGCGCTCCATTTCAACACCTGTCATTCTGCCAGCCGATGTCATTTTAAGGGGCTTTGCATTGTTTAATTGGATGATAATATTCGTGCTTCAGCGTTAATTGAACAGACTTGCCAGATGGGAGGAAGGCATTGCTCTTTCATGGCATTTAAAAAAAAAAAATTATTTAATACTGGCGCGCACACTGGACAACAAATGGTCCCCATTTGTCACGCATTTTACAAATCTTTAGTTCCGTCCTCTTGGCATTTTCATGTGCGTCCATTTAAAACAGCAACGTCCAAAACACACACACACACAAATTTTTTATAAAAATAATAATATTGGTGGACGAGATGCTGTTTGGCAATGCGACTTGACAGCACAAGAACAGCCAAGCATTACTCAACACTGTCACGATCGCGGCCAGATCATCATACTAATAATATGACAACCCCAGGAAAAGTGCACAGTTCCCTGGTAAAACCCCGAGAGGACCCGGCCGAGGCCATCCACACGCTTCATGCCAGGCCTGCTGCGTGAGTTGTGATCCCCGACGCGCCCCACTTCAGGTCTGAAGAGTCACTTCACTGCGTTAAGAAACACGATTGCGGTGGAGGCCGGAATCTAGCGTGGAAAATCTGCCGCGGCGGCGCAAGTGCGCTCTTCGCCGCCGAAAACAAAATGCCTCTAATCCCCGGAGCTGGTACCCAGCGATAGGCCAGATGGTGTTTGGAAACAAGCACCCACAATTTTCAAATGTTCTTCTGGAGACGTTTGTTCCTCGCGCTATTAAAACCGCAAAAGGGACGTTACGTAAGTGCAGAGCTGGTAGTGGATCGCTTAGCGAACTTGTCGCCGGAACGCCGCTCACACCTGAGCAGTGAGTGGGAGGCCAGCGGGGCAGATCTGGCGCCCGGAAGAAGGTGTGGGTGTTATCTGGCCCTTTTGATGTCGACTCCCTATCAAAGCGCCAGGAAGCCGAACAGGGGCGATGCTGTCAATACAGGGGCTCTTTGAACTTCCGCCACAGACCAACTCCCAGCCGTGGCACTTTCTTTCAGCCGGGGCTGCTTCTGCGGTGCTATTTTTCAGCCATTAGAGGAGGAGAGGGCAAGCGACGCGTGTGACACGATTGACATGATTTCAGCCCATTAGTGTTATTCCCCTCATTGCTTACCGGAAGAAATCTGCACCGCTATGACTGCAAATGATTTTCAGGCACAGTATAAAATGCAATCACGTTTTGCACAATATACACTTTGTGGCAAAAAAAAAAAATAAAATCCCTATAATTAAGCAGCAGCTTCAGTCCTCGGTCAAAGCAAACGTCACTAAAAGGGGATCCATCCAGGGAAACAGAATTTCTGAGCGGATTCAAACCAATTAACCACTTTGGGTGAATAAATGAATGCTAACATCACAGGCCCATTAAAAAACGGCAACGCTGATATGAATGGCACGTCCCCTGAGACACAGCGTGCATCCGGATGCCGATAAGAAATTCAAACAGTCCTCTAAAGCCGTGCAATCTCCCTCAGTGGGAAGAAGAACAGGGCCCTGGTTACGAATCGGAATTTTATACAGGATTTTCATACGGTTCAATTGGGAACTTGAACTAAAGTAACATGCTGACGAACTTCATGATCATTTAGTGTATAATAGTATTTTAGTGTATATAATGTAGAATTTAGTGCATGGGGTGGTAGTAGCCTACTGGATAACACATTCGCCTATGAACCAGAAGACCCAGGTTCCATTGTGACACCATTGTCTCCCTGAGCAAGACCCTTAACCCTGAGTGTCTCCAGGGGGGGACTGTCCCTGTAACTACTGATTGTAAGTCGCTGTGGATAAGGGCTTGTGCTTGGGCCATAAATGTAATAAATGTAAATGCCACAAATAAATGTAAATGCCATAAATGTAAAGGATGAAGGCAGAATGACAGGGGAAAACCGTGTAGAGGGTCAGAGAATAAAATAATCAAATCATACACTTATTATGTATGAATCAGTGTTGTGGGGTGCCTCATATCTGTGAGATCCAGTATTATCCAGTTTCATGTAGAGTAACCAACATTAAAGCCACATGGCGCTCAAGACCACTCGAGCTTATTATACACCCCCGCCCTTCCCCCTAGTGGGGAGGCTGCTCCACCACGACGCCACTTTATTATTATGAAGGTAAATAACGGACCGGCCGAATTATTCCTATTACGCGTCGATCCGCAGCGTTACGCGTCACGCCGTCTCCGCGCCTCGGGCAAGGGGGGGGGGGTCCGTCGTTAAAAAAAAAACCCCGAAAAGTCTCCAACTTCCGCTTCCTACTGGCCACACCGTGTCCGCGCTTGGGTAGATTTTAACGTGGAAATGCCCACGGCGAGTTGACGCGTCCGCGGACGGACTCACCGGTGCGACGGAGAGCGAAGGTCGGCCCGAGTTCCCGCTACTCGTCCATTACGCGGACCGGGGACGCGGCGCGTCCATCCCCGCGTTCAAGGTCAATTCGACGGCGCCGGGAGCCGAGAGGGAATAACGCGCGTCCCCTGCCCTTCCATGTCCTGGGATGGCCGGTAAAGGGTGGCACTAAATGATCATTTGTAAAAAAAAAGTATATAAAAGCACACTCCTCCGATAACTTAAAAAAAATCTTCTTATAGTAAATGTTTTATATAAGAACAACCAGCGAGGAACAACTGGTGCGCGCTGCGTAACCGATATTCCAACCAACGCGAAGTAATCCCAAATTCCGCTTCCTCGGTCCTACAAGACGCAGGAGGAGGAGGAGGAGGAGAAGGAGGAGGAGAAGAAGGAGAAGAAGCCGGGTCCAGTTCCCTCCGACAGCCCGAGACGCTCCGAATAACCTGGAGTTGCGTGCGCGCTTTGTGCTCCACTATAAGTGACGCACGTCGGGAGGGAGAGGAGGGGAGAAAAGGGGGATCGAGGTGAAGAGGAAATGCAGATCCTGCAACAGTGATCAGAGTGCAACGTAACTCGTAAAAAAAAAAAAAGAACGACTGTAGTTTTATTTACTTTTTTTTTTTTTTACTCTGGTTAAATAGTGTCTTCGGTTATAATATGGCAGGATTCAGGGTTTTCATGTGTTTAATGCGACGCACAAAGGGTTAAAGAAACCAAAAGCCCCACGCAGATGCCAGAATGTCAGCAATTTCCTGTGTTTCTCAGTGGAAGCGGGTCATTTTCACCAGGAGCCACCGTGGGAGAATGGTGACCCCCGGTCCTCTGACTTTACCTACTAGCGGCCGGATCTTCTTGAGAGGCTGCGGCCCCGCTGTGGCCCTTTTTAGAGAGTCCGATTGCCGTTTTTTTGGGGTCCATAGGGGTTTGGTGGGGAGCAGGGATGTTTATGGGGGTTTCCTGTTGTCCCAGGCCTCAGAGAAACACGAGCTGGTTTGACACCGGGCTCATTTGCCTGGCTTAATCCTTTTTTAACATTTGCTGACTGACACCCAGTGGGTGAAAAGTATTTGTCAGAGCAACTGACCATCACAACCATATCAAGCAGAATGCACTTTTATTCAAATGCGTTATTCATTTCTCTTTATTTGACATTTTAAATTCAGAAATATAGGATGTATTTGGGTGAATAAGACAATGAGTTGAGACTTTTGACATCCTTCTTAAGATTCTTAAACTGCCTTCAGGAGAATAGACCCCAAGGCGCCATGCTGGTATAATTGTTTAGTTCTGTTAATTGCTAATTGCTCAGTGTCTTTGTTTTGCTCTTTGGAAATTGTTAATTAGTATTTTGCTCAGCAGAGCTCTTCTGCTCAGTGGTAGCAGTAGGTAGTCACATTTCTTTGACCATTAGGCTACTACACCCCTGATTTATGATTCTGTTCACATATGCGGTGCACAATTGGATTCATGTCCCCAGGTTGGTAGTTTGAGAGGAACAGGAAGTCTATTAACCAAACCGCATATCACGGTGATCTTGACGTACTCCCAATTACCCTCCTATACTCCTAATTAACTCCATAAAGTGACAGGAGAATGTCATCCCTGCTGGACAACATCTCCCACCCCCATGCAGGAGACCCTGACAGCACTGAGCAGCTCCTTCAGTGGCAGGATGTGGGACGTGGGACGGAGAGATTCAGAAGGTCTTTCCTGTTTTTAACCCTTGGTGAGCAGTGGGCAGCCATGACAGGTGCCCGGGGAGCAGTGTGTGGGGACGGTGCTTTGCTCAGTGGCACCTCGGCGGATTGGGATTGCGAACCAGCAACCTTCTGATTACGGGCCTGATTACTTAACCGCTAGGCCACCACTGCCCCAGAACACACACACATCCAGTACCCAGTGATTTGCATTTCATTGAGTGAAATAAGTATTTGAACCCTCTAACAAAAAAAGACTTAATACTTAGTGGCAAAACCCTTGTTTGCAAGCACAGAGGTCAAACGTTTCTTGTAGTTGATGACCAAGTTTGCACACATTTTAGAAGGAATTTTGGTCCACTCCTCTTTGCAGATCATCTCTAAATCACTAAGGTTTCGAGGCTGTCTCTGTGCAACTTTGAGCTTCAGCTCCCTCCATAGGTTTTCTATTGGATTAAGGTCACTCCATGACCTTAATGTGCTTCTTCTTGAGCCACTCCTTTGTTGCCTTTGCTGTATGTTTTGGGTCATTGTCGTGCTGGAACGCCCATCCACGACCCATTTTCAATTTCCTGGCAGAGGGAAGGAGGTTGTCACTCAGGATTTTACGATACATGGCTCCGTCCATTTTCTTGTTGATGTGGTGAAGTTGTCCTGTGCCCTTAGCAGAAAAACACCCCCAAAAGCACCTCCATGCTTGCGAGTGGGGACGGTGTTTTGGGGGTCATAGGCAGCATTTTTCCTCCTCCAAACACGGCGAGTTGAGTTAATGCCAAAGAGCTGAATTTTGGTCTCATGTGACCACAGCACCTTCTCCCAGTCACTCTCTGAATCATTCAGGTGTTCATTGGCAAACTTCAGCCAGGCCTGCACATGTGCCTTCTTCAGCAGGGGGACCTTGCGAGCACTGCAGGATTTTAATCCATTGCGGTGTAATGTGTTTCCAAAGGTTTTCTTGGTGACAGTGGTCCCAGCTACTTTGAGGCCATTAACTAACTCCTCCCGTGTAGTTCTAGGATGATTTCTCACCTTTCTCAGAATCATTGAGACCCCATGAGGTGAGATCTTGCGTGGAGCCCCAGACCAAGGTTGATTGATGGTCATTTTGTGCTCCTTCCATTTTCGAACAATTGCAGCAACAGTGGTCACCTTCTCTCGCAGCTTCTTGCTAATGGTTTTGTATCCCATTCCAGCCTTGTGCAGGTCTACAATTTTGTCTCTGACATCCTTGGACAGCTCTTTGGTCTTTCCCATGTTGGAGAGTTTGGAGTCTGCCTGATTGATTGATTCTGTGGACAGGTGTCTTTTATACAGGTGACTAGTTAAGACCGGTGTCATTAATGAGGGGGACTAATTGAGTAGGAGTGTCTAACCACTCTGTGGGAGCCAGAACTCTTAATGGTTGGTAGGGGTTCAAATACTTATTTCCCTCAATGAAATGCAAATCAGTTTCTATCTTTTATTTAAAGTTATTTTTTCAATTTTCCTTTTGATGTGCTATCTGTCACTGTTAAAATAAACCTACCATTAAAATTATACTGTTTCTTCGTCATTGGACAAACTTACGAAATCAGCCAGGGGTCAAATAATTATTTCCTCCACTGTATATACACACTTTACGTATGTACACTTACTTAGATTCAATGACTTTTTATATTATATGGTTTCATATTCTCTATGTTATTATTTTTTGCTGGGCTTACCTTGTACTGTCCAAATTGTCTGTGACAATGTAAATTTCCCATTTGTGGGACTAATAGAGGATCATATTATATTGGTGGTTGTGTCTGCCACCCAGGGAGCATGGGCGTGGCAAACAATCATTGTTGAGCTTCAACCAATCATGGATTCATGCTTAACACAGCCAACGTTTCAGGAACCTGTTGGAGCGCTACTAATCGGTCATGAGAAACCGTCTGATCGCTCACCACAAGTGACCATTTTTTCAGGAAATATGCTTATGTTAGTCAGATTGTTTGGTGTTTGGCACTAACTAATTTGCATCTTGGGGCAGATGTGGCCTAGCGGTTAAGGAAGCAGCCTCATAATCGAAAGGTTGCCGGTTCGAACCGCTAAGGTGTTCCTGAGGTGCCACTGAGCAAAGAACCATCCCCACACACTGTTATTGCTGCCCACTGCTCAAAAGCAGAGGACACATTTCGTTGTGTCACCGTGTGCCGTGCTGCAGTGTTTCACAATGACAATCACTTCACTTTCACTAAATGTGGCACAGTGAACTAATCTATTTTGACAGTATCGAATGTGAATGGGAAGCACCTACATACCAGAAGACTCAACCTACTGTTCATCCTCCGGCATTTACTCAATAAAACGTTTATTCTCTCACATCCCACTGCCATGTTGCATGGATGCACACGATGTCCCACATTTATGTGCCATGGCAGAGGCCATCAGGCAGTCGGTCTGCTAACAGCCTGTTCAGAGAATCGTGTCTATGAGAAAAAAAAAAAACGAGACAGGGAGGATATTACCACCTATAAGACAAGCACGTTATTTCAGGCATAATCTTAATTTTTTTTTTATATAGAAGCAAGAAGGAAACGTTTGGAGGTTAATCTGTCTGCTGTGCCATACCAAACGCTACCTTCTCAAACAATAAAAAAAAACAACCTCTTTCTATAAATCACATCCCGCTGCCTGTGTAGGTGTGATCACACCGCTGAGAGAGGGTGTGGGGGAGCAGCACAGATTAGCTCTTCATTAGCATTCCTCTTCCCGAATTAACAGACCGGGATGAAACGTGTAAAGACCGGTGCGGCCGTCTGATTAGAGTCCCTGGATTTAATCTCAATTAAACTTTTGCTTTTTTTTTTTAGTTTCTGAGTTTTAGTTTCTAATTGGTAACTCGTTTCGTTAGTGGATATAAAATTGGACCTCCATTTAATTGCTGCCTTCAGTTTCCCATTGATAAACTGATGCAAACTAGACTTAAAGCAAGACATAAACTACACACCAGAAAGGGCCGAAATTAACTCTACATGGGAGTGAGATAGTAAATTACATTTATTTGGGGTCATTCGGTAAATCTAATAAAATCAACATATGATCTACTTACTCTGTATTCTGTTCCCCCCGCTGTTTCTTTTTAGAAACATTGAGCTAATGTTTTTATTAAAAGAAAAATATTCATATTTTTCTTAAAACAGTGGAATGTACTGGAATAAACAGTGGAATGAATTTCATTCATTTTGCGATTAGCAAAGTAAGTAAAATGCATAACAGCAAATTGGCTTTAGCCTAGAACCCAGACGTCACTGTAATAATGTTAATGGCCATTATATTCAACGGAGGACTGTACTGTGAAGTCGTGGTAAACCTGCCCCATACCTATTTGTATTAAAGAAGAGAACATCAATGGCCTTGGTCTTTTTAAGTGTTTGGAGGTAATCTACTCAACATGAGCTACTCAAATACAGAAAAAAGTAGAAGTGTAAATGACCTCACTCTACAACAGGATGATAAAAGACACTTCAAGGTGAGACACGGACGTGAACCAACAAATTCCAGAGCCGTGACACATTAAAGGTGATTACTGTGGCTCTGGAGGGCAAGGGACATGTATGGTGGCCGCTGGCAGTTCTTCCATAGCTGGCAGGCGTATGACAGCAGATGTGCGGGCCAATCTCCCAGGACAAGGCTGGGACCCCGTTCCCCCAAACAGATCTCTCTCCAGCTGAAAATGAGCCATGGAAACTTGGCCATGATCGGCCACAAGAAGAAATGCATGTCATTCTTTCCATTCTGATAGCTTTGCTGAGTTTGGAAAAAATAAAACTCCTGAAATAAATCTGTTGAAAAAAATAATAAAAAATCCAACAGTCGCAGAGCAGCAAGTTCTAATATTGGCAAAGCTGCAGTTACAAATGTCTGAAGTGCACGTACGCACAAACATTGTTGTAGGATCTCACAGCGACAGCGCGTGAGGTGGCCACTGAGCGTCTCCATGGTGATGATGATGCCTGTTGCTGTGGCAGCGAAGCAGTTGCACGTAAGGGCAGGCAAAGGAAATATCACCGATTCAGTCCAGCACCACCGATGCCGGATCCTTATAAAACCATAAAACTTACACCCCCCCCCATATTTTCTTTGTTTCCTTCGAACATTCATTTTTCATTTCTTGAAGGTTTTTTTTTTTTTGTTAACGTTGCACAAATGAGCTCCCAGAGCTCAAGTTCAGTTAATTTTTTTTTTTTAAAACATATAACATGTAAGAAGAACTGGTTATGTATGCTTGCCTGAAGACAGAATAAAACCTTTGGTTTTAAATAAATTACATGTTCTTGCAGTGTCTGCGTAGCACGTACGGTATGAAACATGCAAAGGCCTCGTGGTCAAAACTGACTTGCAAGATCCTCTGTAGGACATCACATTCACTGTGACTCCTTTTAATACCAGAAGAGAGACCACTGAGAGCGGCTGAGCTGTGCAGGTTTCTCTTGCACTGCTTCACTTTTTTTTTACTGCTACATAAAATACACGTTTTAGAGATTTTGGTAAAGAGTCTGTCATGATGCTCCACAAACCTAATGTGGAATTATGCCACTGCCAACCAAGTGGAAGCTTCTGGCCCACTGCCCTGATGACTGGGATGCTACAAACTTAACTCAAATCCAGAGGGTTCTGTGTTAGCCTCAGCCAGAGACAGAACTCACACATTTAAATACAATAAAAGCAGGACTGTCCATTAAATAAAAAACTGAATAATAATAATCATTAGTCACACTTTGTTTGATTAATTTACATTCACATTTACAGCATTTATCAGACGCCCTTATCCAGAGTGACTTACAATCAGTAGTTACAGGGACAGTCCCCCCCTGGAGCAACTTAGGGTTAAGTGTCTTGCTCAGGGACACAATGGTAGTAAGTGGGGTTTGAACCTGGGTCTTCTGGTTCATAGTGTGTTACCCACGAGGCTACTACCACCCGCATGATTTAATGATTAATGATTTAAGCTTAATATAACATACACAGAGACAAGTGTGGGTGTGCAATTGTCATGAATGTGGGACAAAAGTACCCCCCTTGTCCCTCCAATGTCTCTCAGATGGTCACATCGGCGGTTTGTATAACGTTGGAGGCTGAATTCAAAGGGTGACTGTGACTCCGTGACCTTGGAACTTCCAACACTGGAAACCTACCAGTCGCTCTCATCAGCTGTGTTCCAAAAATCAAACATGTTTATGGCTTTGTTTCTTTTATTATTTTGTATTTGGTTAATAAATTAAGTTTTTTTTTTATGGTCTAAACGCATTATTCAGGATATGACTGACATGCCCAATATGTTGATCAAGATCTTACATTCCTTACAAATCAGACGCAACATGGAAATTTGTGCAAAAACACCCGAAAACCTCCAGCCCTGAATCATCATAAGGAACTCACGGCTCTTAAATGGCTGCGAAAGACGCCCCAAATCTCTTAATAAATAACAGTGAGAGGGATGGAAGAAGCAATGTCCTCAGGGGTGCAATTACAGAGGCGAGAAGCAGCTCGAGTTATCACTATATTTATTTGCAAATCGGTACAGCGGCGAAGCACAGGCTCAGCTCGGCGGATGATCATTTGCTCCGTATCCTCGCTGCGCGTCGCCGTTTGCGATTGCGGACATTCTCCTGCGCTGGCCTGAGCGCTAGCGACATTGAAATCAGTAACCGTTAGTTCGGGTACAGAAATGATCAGGTCTTCTCACGTTTGTTCTGGCAACGCTTTGACGAAGCTTAAAAAAGCACGTTACAGTCGGCAGGTACAATGGGGATGCTTCTTCTCATTCTCTTAACACGGAAAAAAAATAACAATAACTCGAGCGTTAAGGCGTGTTCACTGCTACGTTCTTGCTAGTTCTTGTTCATGTGCTTCATTTTGGAATTTCATGCCTTTTTTATCAGGATTCTTCTTCTATAATAGATAACCCGCTGCATTTGTAGAGCTTCGGGTGCAGCTAAAAATGTCTGTATATAGGGACCGCAAACATCGTTTTAATTTTCTTTTCGCTTTACTCGTGGGAAATGTTAACAGTGGCTTTTGCACCTTGGCCGTGACACGGAGTTGTGTAGTTGTCGTGTGAAAAGAAGAAGAAGTCGTTCAGGAGGCCTCGTCTCTTGCCTCCCTCATGAATTTATTCATCTTTCGAGCCGGAGAGCTGGAAAGCCGACGTGTCCTTTCTCACCCGGAAGCCAGTGATGGTCATGCCCAATCATAAGTGTGGAGTTCATAATCAACAACAACAACAACAAAAGAAAAATGGCGGATGCATTAGCTGTTATTTTGTGTAGCGGAAGGCAACCGTTCTCGAGTCAGCCCTGATACAGAGCCCTACATTCGAAGGCTGTGTAAGACGTGGCGCATGTTGCGAGGTCCATAATGGCACCATTTTTTTAACCTACTATATGAAAATAAGGTTTATCTGACAGCGTTACTGTCATACATTCACGATCCACACGATACCGGAGGATGGCAGCCAGTACGCTATTTTGCATTTGGTGTAAGCGCGTCTGACCGGCGAACTAGTGAATTTGACATTAACGAACACTCCCCATGCGCTACGTCTTATCTAGCGCCCCGAAACAGAACTGAGGGCACAAATGCATGATCGGTTTAATACAACGAGTCTGTAGGCAACATGGTTGCAGAGGGAAAAAAAACAAAGATTTCTGTAGTGCCTTATTTATACAGCCTATATGTAGCTAGGCTACAACTCCTTTTAAAAAGAAACACAATCTTTGTGCAATTCGTATGCGCGTTTTTTGTTTTTTTGTCTTTGCCTTGCATGAGTTCTTCTTCCGAGAAGAGTTGTATTTTTTTGTGCTTGGTTCTTCCTCTTGGAAAAAATCCACCGTTGTATAAAATAACCCCAGTCCCACCTCGCCTAGAGCTCGTTTGACGCCGAGTCCTCTGTTGTCTTGAACATCAGTATGGAGTTGTAGATCTTTAAGGCGGGCCCCAGTTTGATGCTGAGGATCTTCACCAGGTCTACCTGAGTTAAGAGCAGGAAAGCCTCGCCGTCGATTTGCTGAAAAAAAAAAAAAAAAAATCAGAAAACAGGGTATGTGTGTGTCTGTGCGCTTCACGCTCCAATATGTGCATTTTCTCAACTGCAATTTTATTCCTTGAAGAATGTGAAAAATTTTCTTTCCAACTTGTTATTATAGTGCCATTTCCGCTACTTTTCCTTAAAATTTCAATACTTTGTTAAAAAGACCAGTTGTTTTTATAAGGACAGCTTGTGAATGGCAAGTGAATTGATAAGGTCACACTGCTAGTGAATTTGTGCCTTTCCATGACCACAAACTACACTGAATAAGATCTTTTCCAGTTCAAGTCTGGGCCACTAATCTAAATCTGGTATTAAATCTGATAAAAGTCTGATATGAATCGGAGTTCATGTCACTCCAACATGGACGGCTCCAGAAATGAAGTTGGTATGGGAGGACTGTGACATTTTTGATCTTATAAGCATAGTTCAAATTACGGGGGAGTTATGCGAGCTCAACTGAAAAGGACACAAGTTGCCCTTAAAGCTTTCCCCAATCTAAAAATGATATGCCCATGTCGTGTGATTATTTGTGCTGTGGCCTTTATGTAGTGCTGATGTGTGGGTTGAATTTAAATTTCTTGTAATTTTACTGACGGTATTAACTGCAGGCTGCAGCTGTAATAGTACAATGTGTTCTGCTACTGATCGCAATGCCAGTACTTGAATATGTATGTGTGTGCCTGTCATTTGAGAACTGTGACCAGTTCACACTCAAATCTACAATTAGCTCAATTTGAACAATGAAAAAAGTCATTCTCGCGCCTGAAAAAAACTCAAAATTAAGCAGCAATGCTTGCAGTCTGAACGTAGCCTATGAGTTAAGGACTGATTGAGTCACCCAAAGATCACAACCAGTGCCAGATATCTTTATTTAGGGTGGTAGTAGCCTAGTAGGCTACTCGGCTATGAACCAGAAGACCCAGGTTCAAATCCCACTTACTACCATTGTGTCCCTGAGCAAGACACTTAACCCTGAGTTGCTCCGGGAGGGGGACTGTCCCTGTAACTACTGATTTAAAGTCGATCTGGATAAGTGCGTCTGATAAATGCTGTAAATGTAAATGTATTTATATCCAGACAAGATTTTATACAGTTTTGCTGAAGCGTTCAGCCGATGAGAAAGTCTGTATTCCAAATGAATCTAATATAGTCTCAACATCAATCATGCACTATCCCCACCAACTTGCTGCTTGAAAGGGAGGAATGAGTGATGTCAGTTTTGAAACCAATTTCTTTTTTAAATCAATTTCTGCTGAGCATCAAACACCCGACGCACTAAGCACGCAAATAACTTAGGCCAAATTAATTCCCAATTCATTTAACAGTCATGTGCATCCAACTAAAGGCTCCTCAGGTACAAGCTGGACATAGCGGCCCGGAGACAGACAAAGAGGAGCTAATGGGTTCAATGTGATGATAAAATGTTTTTATCAGGACACCAGGGAGGAGGTTGGGGGTTACTGGGTATTATAACAGATGCTGTATGGGGCTTGTATGGGGCTTGCGCTCTAGTGTCAGGTCAAGTAGGTCCTCAGCATTTACGTAATTTTAATGATTTTTTTTTTTTTTAGTGGGAGGAAACCGGTGACTGACAGCTCTGCCTCTTGATGCATCCCTACTTCCTCATTCTGGATTTAAACCTGTGCCTATCAATAAGACACAAAGGCCACACGCAGTGCTGCCGGATACCTGAAAAAATGCACAAAAACACACACAAAACTGACGAAACTCTCTGATGGGGATTTTACTGCCGCACCTACTTAACAAACTTACCAATACCTATTCATAACATATCAAACATAAAACCGGGCGCCAGCTCCTCTCTCCTGCCCTGTTCACCGCCGGCGTCTGCCCTAATAAATCATGCACACGTGGTAAACGAAGCCTTAAACTGCTTGCTTGACCTTATTTGATCTGCCACTGCTTATGTGATTAGAATTACGCAGTCGTTACCGCTGCAGCCCCCATCGCTGAAAGCGATGGAAGTGGCTTCACTGAGGGAATTAACGCTGACGTGTTAATTGTTATTACAGGCATCCGAGTGCCAAATTGTGCTTCGAGTAAAAGTGTATGAAGCTCCTGCATTACTTCACCCCGAGTATTATTTTAACATTAAGCGTTTCGTTTTATTGTTAATAGCTATCCATAGATTACTTCGAGGTCTAAAAAGGAGGTGCTCTGCGTAGCTGTTCCCAAACCAATAACGGCAAGAGGCTTGAAACCGGAGCTGAAATGAACGTAATTGAATTTAAATAGGCCTGTCTGCGGCGCTGGCTCAAGGGAAAAGTGGGACAGAAACAGCACAACATTTTCAGCAGAATTATCAAGAGCTCGTGTTCCCAGTCCGGCACCCCTCCGAGTGAACTGTACATGAATTTCCTCGAACGCGCAGCGAACACCCTCGGAGATACGCACGCACGCTGCTCTGGAAACGCGGAGGTTCAACTCCATTTGAAACGCTAATGTGTGCGTCTTTTTATCCCCTACTGGAACCACAGAGCATCCTCGTGGTTCGCGGGAGAAAAGGCGGGCTGTACCGTACCTCGTCTCTGAACGTGCGCACTTGCTCTTTACACCCGGGTAGAGCCTGGATGAATTCAGTCACCTGCCAAGCAACCAATCAGTCATTAGAACGGTTCACACGGAGAATTCAGGAGTAGCTTCTTCTGCAACAGCCCAGGGAGAGGCAGTTTAGAGGCAGTTAATTATTCAATTAAGTCTCAATTCATTCAATTCACACGGCATGAATTATGAACCCAGAGGCTATTTAACCATAATAATAACAACAGTGTATCTCAAAAAACCAAGTCAATGGAAAAAAAACACTAGCTGGACATTATGAATCCTTTTTTGACCGATCACGGCTAATATTTCACTTTACGTATAATGAAAATAGCATATATGAAGGTTTACCAATTTGAATGAAATTGCAAAAATTCAAGTGTAGTAGCACAACTCAGAGTGTCACATAATACGGTAAACAGGACATGGACGGACCAGCAGTGATATAAAAAAAAAAAAAAACCACGGTACCTGCTCCACCGTCCAGGCGGCTACTTTGCTGGCCGTGATTCCGGCCACCGTGGGCAGCAGCTTGCTGTGCTGGTCCCAGCAGTGCGGTGAGGTGGGCGAGGACGAGCCACTGGGCATGAAGACGGACTGGTGAAGGGCCTGCTGAAGGGTCAGCTCTGTGGGGACACAGCACAGATTTGTGATGTAAACTCCACTAGAGCTAACAAGAGCGTAACTGGGGTGCGATACAGGCTACTCTCACAGGGCAACACACACACACACACACACACACACACACACACACTCAAGAAATCAATGATAAAACACTTCATGTTTGAAACACTTATTGCAAAAAGGACTAAACAATCCAAGCCATTTGTCCTTCAGACCCACTCAGTAGACCTGGAAGGTGTAAGAGCCCAGTGTGTAAGTCCTCCCTCTTATTCCTCTACATTAATTCAAGCCTAATCTTTGATGCCCACTGCTCATCAAGGGTGATGGTTAAATGCAGAGGACACATTTCGTTGCTGTGTATCACCATCACTTTCACAGCGTACATTACAAGCTACATCTGGTTTCCGCTAAGAACAGCAGGGGGCGACCTATTTTTCAGGGAAACTTTAATAACAAAATATTAATACGTCGACAGCACTGACTTTAATGTCATTGCGAATTAAAGAATTAAATGAAGATGAACACATCAGGTAAACATGAGCGTGTAAATAGATGTTGCATGTCAGAAATGTCTTTACTGATGCCTGTACCACTTACCAATACAACAAATCATCCTGGCTAAATCACTTTATTAGTCCATGATTGTCGGTGCTGAGCTTTTCCTGTAGACTCCCCCTAAAGGATCCACAGGCAGTCCCTGAACTTTTAATATTAATAAACCTCTCACGGGCTTTCGAAAATGTACTGAAGCTCTTTGATGATTCTATTCATCTGCATATTACTGTTATTTTTCCCAGATAACGAAAGAAAAGTTTCTGGCAACCGCAGCGCATGGCTCTTGTGCGCGTGGGGGAAGGAACGGGTTTTATGTTACTCGTCGCAGAAACAAGAACCTCTTTGGGGACTGATCCTTGCTTAGAAGCCCCTCTAGCAACACACCCCCCCCCCCCCCCTAACAACATAGCCATTCTAACTGATGACAACTACGGGGCTTTGATAGGAGATGAGAACATTTACTGTGAAAAGGTCTCTGGAACAAACGTCAGAAGTCTGTGGTTAAAAAGGCCTCGAGCGCACTGGGAACAATAAGCACACGGCGGTGAGTATTTTGACAGGAAGGCAGAACGGCGTGGAACCAGGGTCGCAGGCCAGATGGTTCAATTTGAAGCAATTGGTCGTGTAAACTCAGAGAAAAATATTTTCCTTTCCCCCCAAAAAAACCTCCACTGGGGCCAAATAATACAGCAACATGCTGAGAAGGCCCCGGTAAACACCAGGTAATGTCTCGGTGTAATTTACTATAATGGCGATGTTAATGGCTGCTCTTTGTGCCGTCAAAACTGCGCTTTTCTACCCCCCTCCTAACCCGGCCAAGACCTTTTAGCCATTTAATGCCGTTCATCTTTCAGATACAAAAAAGCTCCTCAAAACTTCAACACATAATCGCCTACGTCATTTCTCTTTGGTATACGATGGTCCGCTCGAGCAGGCAATATGCTGGATGAGGGGGAATCCGTCATCTGCAACAAAATATTCAAGCAGCTGAACACACATTTGCCTTGTTTAATTCTCGGGCGACTTACGTAATAATATTTACATATGATTTGTTTAAGGTGCTGAAAGGCATGATGGGTAATGATGCAAGTCTGCATAAACAGGGGACTGGAATAATAAGTGCTTGCGTAGGGCTCGGCGTATATATTTATGCCAGATGAAAGGACGTTGCGTGCGGTGGCAGATCCGCTGTAGAGATCCTGATCAAAGCTCGGCTTCAGTAGCCCGTAGAAAAGAATCTACTTCTGATGGAGTCTGTCGTAACAGATATTATACATTTCTACTGTAAATTCCAGTCAAACGCACCGAAGGCCTGTGCTAAAATAACTGCTGTCACACACAAGCTGTTGTCTCTGTGGGATTGCTGCTATTTTTAATTACTGCTATTTTTTTGCTTTTAATTTTTTTTTTCCTAATTGTATTTCTTATCTCACTGTATATAGCTCCTTATATTTTATGCTGGTGTACTGCTACTAGAAACGGAACCTTCCCGAGGTATTAATAAAGTTCTACCTACCTACCCATCTACCTAATCGGCCTGCAGTGCACTGTTCTCAGGAGGGAAACGACCGTCTGAGAGGCTCATTCGTAGTTTTTCTCTCTCGAAAAAGAGAGATTCGCAGTGGCCCCAGCACTCCACTTGTTTTTGGCCGGAATGGCAACGTGAAACGACTGAATCATCAGCGAGACACAGCCATCCCCTCAATCAAGTCCTGTCTGCTCGGGACCAACGCCAGTGGCTGAGGTGGAAGAATGGCATGGCTAGACTTTGAAAGCTTTTTTATTAGTGAAGGGACAGGATGTGTGGAAATAAGGAAATAACGCCAGTTGTAAGCAGATGTATTATTGCAAGGGCCAAAACGCACATATAAATTACAATCCATGCAGCCTTGTTACATTTAAATTCATATTCATGCCATTTATCAGACACCCTTATCCAGAGGGACAATTGGAGACGATAAGTGTTGCTCAGGGACACAATGGTAGTAGAACAGTGGTGGTCTGGAGGGTAAGGAAACAGACCCGTAATCGGAAGGTTCATAGTTGTGGTTCATAGTTGAGTATGTTACCCACTAGTCTACAACCACCCTTTCTAATGAATTTTTAAAGAAATATTTGCATAATGTATACTATTTGGAGCAGTGGTGGCCTAGCGGTAAAGGAAGCGGCCCCATAATCAGAAGGTTGCCGGTTTGAATCCTGATCCGCCAAGGCGTCACTGGGCAAAGCACCGTCCCCACACACTGCTCCCCGGGCGCCTGTCATGGCTGTCCACTGCTCACTAAGGGTGATGGTTAAAAGCAGAGGACACGTTTCGTTGTGTCACCGTGTGCTGTGCTGCAGTGTTTCACAATGACAATCACTTCACTTTCACGTTTAGGCATGTCATCAACTAAATTAATTTCTAGATTAAAAATACTGACATCGATACTGATATTGAATAGGAAAAAATATTTCGTTAATTTCGTGTCCAAACCATAATAGCCATTTCCGAGTTTCTAAAATACCTTTGGTTTCATTGACGGATGACACCTCGCTCTCCACCCCTTCCTCCTCCACTGGCTCCTCGACCTTCTTCTTGCTCGGTCGGCCCACCCTGACAGAGTACAGAACACGGCGAATGAGTGAGGGCAGGCCAGGGCAACAGCCTCGCAGAAGAAGCTGAGCGTTCACCGTGCTGAAGAAGACAACGGGGAGATTAAAGGGTGGCGATACAGAAGCGTCCTGATTTACAGCTGCACTGGCAGAACCTCCTCCGATCCACCACCTCTGATTCTTCCTCTGCGGCGAGGTACGAGGCTTGAAAGCCCGCTCACGCTCAGATCTTACGTAAGGAGGAGCAGCCAAATCACAGTCAGGAGGTGTGTGTTTCAAAAGTATGTCTGTCAAGGGACTTCTGGGGAGGCTTTTTAAAAACTCTTCTTCTTCTCAAAGTACTCTTCATTGCAGCCGACAGGGGCACCTTCTCCACTGGTGTGTTTCTTTGTAAATGAATCAGGGCACCTGAGCGCACTATTTGGCAGGAAATTACCCCAGTCTAAACATCCAGTAGTGTAACAGTAGTCGTTTTGAATGCTTTCTAGGTGGTGTGCTCTGTCGAACGCTGTCTTCGAGGAACAGCTGGATAAAGCTATGAAGCTTAGTGTGTAAAAAAAGCATCAGAAAAACTCGAATTCATCACCGATGCTGCTTATGTTGCCCTCCTGTGTTACACATGTATGTGTCGAATAAGAGGAACCTGCTAGTTATTTAGTTGGAAATTCTATCACCAGGGGGGTTCTTTCGCTGGTCAGGTGGATCAGAATGAATTCTTTTCTTTTTTATTCTCAAGAACTACAACAAGATTGTAGAGCACACGACGAGGAAGACATTCACTGAAACTCTTTTTTTTTTATTTATAATAATGGACCCTTTTGTCACTGGAGACATTGAGGTTCCTCAGTGCGCCATCTCATCAAAATCCAGCCAAAAGAGAAGTGATTGGGGTCAGACCTGCATCATCTTCTCCCAAGGTGCCAAAAAGAATAACCAGAGAATTAATTTTTAATGTCTCTCAACACTTTTCCAATTTGGAGTTTTATTCGTTTCCAATTGTTCAGAGGTTCTTAACCTTAACCCTTGACCTAAAATTATATGACTGGGCAACATGTCATAAATATGGCATTCAATATATAGAATTTTGTTAAACAATGTCCAAATAAAGCATGTCTTGCTTTAAACATTCCATTAAGGCTTCAATAAAGATGCTGAAGTGGTGGCCTAGCGGTTAAGGAAGCGGCCCCGTAATCAGAAGGTTGCCAGTTAAAATCCTGATCCGCCAAGGTGCCACTGAGCAAAGCACCGTCCCCACACACTGCTCCCCGGGCGCATGTCATGGCTGCCCACTGCTCACCCAGGGTGATGGTTAAAAGCAGAGGACACGTTTCGTTGTGTCACCGTGTGCTGTGCTGCAGTGTATCACAATGACAATCACTTCACTTTCACTATTATATTAATTGGCAACACGGGTATACATATAACATGCATCTGAATAATACTATTTATCATAATCATTATTTTAGACATGGTGATTTATTGTAGACCCAGATCCTGTGAAGCAGGCTGAAGGACAGTGTTGGCAGGGACCGCGAGTGCCAGCACACATCCTCACCAGTGCCCCAGCATTCACACCGTGCATACAACGAAAAACACACATGGCAAGTGACAGTCTTAGCAAGCTGACGTGCGATAAAGCCGTCTAACTGATGCTGCCGAACATTTCATGCAGCAAGTCTGAACACGCACGCTACCGACCCCTCGCCGTGGTTGTGGGACTAATAAGAGATCGTCTTATCTGTAGAATTGTCATGCACGCGCATAGCTCTCAGTGTCGGTGGGGCCCGGAGCCAGAGGGTGAATTAAGTGTACATTAAACAAAACTCACCTTCGCTTGGTTTCTGTGCCCGCGGGCTTCTTCAGCGGCGGCTCCATGCTACCCCCTGCCACGCCAGGCTTCTCCACGCGGCTTGGCTTGTCCAGGTGACTTGAATAAATGGATAAGTGTTTACTGAGAAACCAGTACAGAATAAACACGATTCGGAGCAGAGCTGCTAATTGAACCCAAGCAGGAGTGAAATTGCCTGTTCTGACCATGTTATTGCTGTGGGAGCTTTATTGAGTACAAAAAAGATAAGTGCATAGCCCATTGAGACATACTGTATGTGATTTTGGGCTTTATAAGAAATAAATGTTGTTGTTGAATAGAACAGAACACAAAATGAAAGACGTGCTGAACATTTGATCTGCTTCATTCTGCCACCAACATAAATCAATTCGCTACTTCTCCAATCCAATCTCCAATCTCCAATTTTTGAATTAAAGCACCTTTCTTGGTAAAAGTCCTATTCTTGTCATGTCCACCAACACACTGTGAATAAAGTATACCATGAGAAAAGGATTGTAGGAGATGCAATACTTTGTGTGACATAATTGTCCGAAATGATGAAGTGGGCTGCTCTATAGGCCCCTCCCATTTTAAGCTTTGTTTCTAAATTACATTATTAAATTGAATCTTGCGGGCTGTGTGGGTAGTTAGTTCCCTGTCTCCAAAATACAGATAGTCATTAAGCTCAGCTTTCTTAACGGTTCCTTTTTATTCCCGTATACATACAGATACAAAGCTGGGCTGCACGGCAAACGTTTAAATTAAATTTAAAAAGAAATGGAATTCAGATTTACTCTGCACTGGAGAGGGCATCTGGGCTGGATTCTGCCCTCCTGGGTCGTCCCACTCCGGTTCCTGGCATCTCCCCACTCAACCTGTCTGGCAGCACCGAGCCTTTACTGATGTTGATGTCAGAGTACGGACAGCCCACGGCACTGAAACCAAACCAAACCAAACCAAACCAAACCAAACCAAACCACTTCACTTTAAAACCAGATACAGTGACAAGTGCGGCCTAACCACCAGATTTTACAAAATAACCATTTAGGTAATACACCCTCCCACCCTGCTGTGTTACTCAGGGGGCAAAATGCACAGCAATTCTGGTCAAATAGACAGGCCATTTTTCAGTACACAAACTGATTAGCATATAAATAGTTCGACAGTGGCGCTTGCTCAAGGTGTATCTGAGACGACAGGAGACAGAGGTGCATCCTTGAAACCCCAGTTTTATCTTAATGAGATGGTTTTTTTACCCCAGCTAAAGTTCTTGCTCATTTAACATTTTGCAAAATACATTTGCAAACAGTGAAAAAGCTGATCTTTTATTCTGGTCCCACCAAAACTACAGAAAAAAAAAAAACATCGGCTCTTATTAAAAAAGCGCCCCCTCCTCCCCACAGATGACGCTTTAATCCAGAGCTTGTTTTTTGGTCTTCATTATGCATTTCTAAAAATGTTTTTGTGTGCAGCAGCGAGGGATGGAGGAGGAGAGGGGGCGGGAGGGAGTCGGAAAAGTGTGATGAATACATAATCTAATACGGTGTGGATGTCAGGCGGCTCTCATCTCGCAAGAGCTCGGGAGGAGAGGCTTTATCAAGCTGGTCTGGTCCACCAACGTCAGAAGAACACGCTATGACGAGTTGTGATAACGAATGCCGCTGTATTTTACAGGCACTGTGCAAGAGGGCCGCTACATCGCATACCGTCGGTGCGCACACCTTCACATCTGTTGCATTACCAATGAAATGTTAACAAGAACACGCTGCCGGTGAGGTTCCCACGTTCATAAGCCACATGCTAACCTGGCATTAGCATTTCTTTACAGCCCTTCCATAGTATATACATATCTATTTGAATCACTAGCTAGCTTTGTTATTTAGCATTAGCATGCTTGTTTTTCTGTGCTTAAAAATGCTCTTAATTAGCATGAGCTGGAAAAGGGTGTGTTTCTGAATAAAATGTCTCGTTTGTCACAACTTGACAGATTTGTTTGTTGTCATTTTTCTATTGCCTACAACTCCACGTGGACAATGGAATTACAGTTAAATCAGTGTTACACAAAAAAAGTGAAATAGTATCCAAATGAAACAATTTGCGATAATGAATATTGTTGTTTAATATTCATAATCTTAGGAATTTTCCCCATTTATGTTGTCATGTTTTGAAATACATTGTCTTATTGGTTGAAAAATGCTGCTGTCGAGAGCGCTAAGTCCATGGCACAATGTGAAACAGACACTGAAGATAACCAAAAAAAAAAAAAAAAAGACATATGTGTGAACACAGCCTTACAGCTCTTAAATTAAACATCTGTTATGGTTCTGCACCATATTGGAAGCGTGTCAACCATCTTTCCACCTCCCCCATCGTGCTCACAGATGTTAATTTGTTAATAGACGCAAATACAACACCATACGGGCACCAGTACCTGCACCCATGCAGGCAAAACCCGATCAAGAGAATAAATGCATGCATTGTTCGAAACGGCCAGCAAGTTCAAGTATTTATTCTCTTGATCGGCTTATATAACATATATATTTAATTCCCAATGCTATCATCCCGCCCATGACAAAAGTAACCAGGCCAAGTGACCGTGTGTAGGACTGTATGAAGCTGAAATACCTGTGGTGTCCTGAATATCGAGCCCCTTTGATGTGTCCCACCCCCTTACAGCCAGGCGTGGGGCAGCCCCCCTGCTCCGAGGATTCAAACATCTCCAGAGGACCTGTTCCAGTTGGGGGGGGGGGACAGATGCGTAGACAGAGAGTGGGAAGGAATTAATTCAGAGAGCGAACACCTAAAATATGCCTTTTACATCTTCATTTGCTACAAAATCCTTGACAAGCGCCCCCCCCCCCCACACACACACACACACACACCACTGCCATACTCATGTAGCTCCAGAGCAGACGGCTATGCGCAGACCCACTTTGAATACACATTACCAACAGCTTCTCCCTGTCCCTGAGCAACCTGCCGACAGCTACGGCTGCCTGCGAGCCCGTCCTCGCGGTTACCATGGACACGGTTACAGAAGGAGGAAAAGCAGGATGAGGTGGCTGTAGGAAAGTTCATTGTTTGGCTCCTTTTCTTGGAAATATAGGACCAGACCAGAGATAACCAGGGAGAGGGGGGTCGAGTGTGACAGGAATAAAGAAGAAAGAATTTGGATGTGATGCAGAGAAAGAAAATAAAAAAACGTGTAAACGTCCCAAAATATAGGGAAAAAAAATGAAAAAGATGAACGTAACACAAAAGCAACAAGGAGAGAAGAACTAGACACAGGACAAGACTCGGTGAGCACCTTGATCTATTTCTAATCTTTTTTTAACATGCCCTTTGCCATCTTCGCCCAGAATTGAGCACAATCAGACTGGATCAACTGCCAGAGAGACAAGTTTGTCCATTGACAGCACAGAGACACAAAAGGACACATGAAAAGGCCACAAACGTATGTCAGTGTGTGTCTGTGGGGCATTTTGTTGTCTTGCAACAGGGGGATATTTCTGAGGCTTTTTTTAAGAGGCAACACATTGGATATCTTCAAGAATTCACTAGTTCGCCAAACAGAATTCTTGAACATGAATGCTGCTAATCTATCTGCATGTTTCAAAAGGATTGGTGACGGTGCCAAGAGGCAGTTTTAATATGAGGACAGAAAGAAAATTTGTGTTTGGTATTTAGGGAAAAATATTTATTGAGAATTCATAGAGGTTTTGCAGAACTCAAATCTCAGTTCAGTATGTAGTCCAATAATTATCACATAGTTTTGGTAGTTTTGTGCTTGTTTTGGAACAATTTTGAATGATTGGTACCTGATATGAATGATTGGTACCTGATATGAATGATTGAAGCAACCAGGTATCTGGCAACACTGCACTTCGTATTAACAGGAGTGGGTCTGAATTGCCCAGAGTGAGGAAGTACGGTGCATGACAATCATCACTATGAGGTCCTTCAAATAAATGTAAAATATCATTGAAGTTAATCTTCAGATTGTAAGAAACAATAGCACATAAAGAAAAAGTGCTTGACATACTTGATGTGGCATTTGCTCCCCATGCACTCTGTCTATGAAAACAGGGCTCTCTGTCTGATTTGAGGGGTACACGGTAATAACAGGCATCAGGAAAAGGCACGACCACCCCACTCTGACTCCTGACCCACACTCACTGATAGGAGGCTGAAGCGGGTGGCTGGTTTTGGCGCACCACCCGGCTGGGTGAATGTCAGGGCTGTCCGTGTCCACCCAGTAGTCATACTCATCAGTCCAGCCATCAAAATGGATCTGCAAGGCGAAAGAAGAGAGTAAGGAGAGGTCAGGGGGTTAAAGGTCAGAACAACATTAATGTACATTTCTAGAAAGAGAGAACTGAAATCAGAGCCGAGTTGTAGGCTGACAGCACAGTCAGCGACGACAACAGAAGTGTCTCTCGCGGTCTGAGGTGTTCTTGCTGACAAATAAGCCGGAGCCAAGCCTGCATGTGTGACAGACGCTCTCAATAATTATGTCATCATTGCCACATCTTCCACGGGAAAGAGAGCGCATTGTGGCATGGCAGATAAGCTTCTGAGAACAAATTTTGGCTGTGAAATACACTTGGGCCCACCATCAGATTAGAAGAAAACAAATTCATATTTTGAATGTGGAGTGATTGTCGTTGTGAAACACTGCAGCACAGCACACGGTGATACAACGAAACGTGCCCTCTGCTTTTAACCATCACCCTTGCTCGGTGGCACCTCAGTGGCACCTTGGTGGCTCAGGATTCGAACCGGCAACCTTCTGATTACGGGGCCACTTCCTTAACCGCTAGGCCACCACTGGTCATGACTAAAATCAGGGGAGAGCACAAACGCAGTCCCTGCCCTGTAAGTCTGTAGTACTACATAAATTAACCTAAATACAGGAGACACATGTGACCGTGTGTTTCTTGGTGCTGGTCACCTGCCTGGGTATTTGGGGAAGGTTGGGTCAGGAAGGGCATCCATCATAAAACTTTTACCCCATACACCAGATCTGCTGTGGTGACCCCTTAACGGGGAGAAGCTGAAGGGAGACAAGTCTCAGATCGGCAGAGGCTTGGGGCACCAGAGCTACAGGGGGAACTGCAATAGCAACCGCACAGCGCGCCTAAATAAAATTTAAATTGAACGCATTTTCACATCCACAATGCCAGTATGCGTGGCTGGAATACAATGTAAGTTGTCAATCACAGAAAGAGGCACATTTTTCTCTTACTCCTGATGTTAAGTGAAAGATTTTCCTCTGTGTTGCCTATTATGAGTTTAATGAATTTGATGTTTGAGAAATGAATAGCTATCTATAGCTGAATATCCGGTGTGTGAATATCCATTAGTGTGAAGTGAAGTGATTGTCATTGTGAAACACTGCAGCACAGCACATGGTGACACAACGAAATTTGTCCTCTGCTTTTAACCATCACCCTTGGTAAGCAGTGGGCTGCCATGACAGGCGCCCGGGGAGCAGTGTGTGGGGACGGTGCTTTGCTCAGTGGCACCATTGAGGTTTGGGATTCGAACCTGTGTCCACTGCCCGTGTCCACTGCCTCTCTTAAGCATGGAGCTTTTGCTGAGATGGCAACATTTCACACTCTTGGTTTCTCTCCACCCCCTTAACTTGTATGTGTAAAACATTTATTCTTCAACTTCCTGCTGCAGTGACTATGCTATGGACACATGTTACCCCTTCAAAAACAGTTACATTTAAATTTATACCACAATATATCAAATTATATACCGCAATATATACTGTGTACCGTCTAAGGTTAAATTGATTTCACAGCCCTTTGCCTAATTATTCCAGCTCCACTTTCAATAAATATATATAAACACACACACACACACACACACACCAATCTATCCTATGAACCAGAAGACCAGAATCACAAGTTCAAACTCCACTTACTACCATTGTGTCCCTGAGTAAGACTGTGTCCCTGTAATCCAGTCACACTGGATAAGGGGCAGTCGTGGCCTAGTGGGTAAGGCACCAACCACTAAGGTGCCACTGAGGTCAACATTCAATGTGCCCTTGAGCGAAGTACTGTCACCACTGCGCACTAAGGGTGAGGAGTTAAATGCAGAGAACACATTTTGTCGTGTGCACCATGTGCTGTGCCATGTTTCACAATGACAATCACTTCACTTTCAACCCACTCTGACAAATACTGTAAATAAAAATGTCTCTACATCGACAGAACTGGACTCTTTATTGATGACTTGTCTGCTCTGTGGTTCGACAACAGGTGCAGCAGTTCTGATCATGCTGTGAGCAAAGCTGCAGAATTTGATTAACATATTTATATGCAAACAAAATCTAAAGACTGTGAAGCAAGCTAAGAAGGTAATGCAATCGACTCATAACCGAAAGGTTGCAGGTTCAAATCCCAAACCATCAATGTGCCACTGAGGGTTTTCCTTAATTTTATTTTATTTTTTTTAAAGTGAAGTGATTGTCACTTGTGATACACAGCAGCACAGCACACGATGCACACAGTGATATTTGTCCTCAGGATTTAACCCATCACCCTTGGTGAGCAGTGGGCAACCGTGACAGTCGCCCGGGGAGCAGTGTATGGAGATGGTACTTTGCTCAGTGGCACCTCAGTGGATCGGGAGTCCGGGATTCGAACCGGTAACCTTCTGATTACGGGGCCGCTTCCTTAACCGCTAGACCACCACTGCCTGGTGCCCTAGGTGGCCTAGCGGATAGGGAGACAGGCCCATAATCAGAAGGTTGCAGGTACGAATCCAGAGATTCACAATGACAATCACTTGACAAAAAAAACTGCTAAAAATTATGTGCACCATGTGCTGCACAATCTTTTGCATCACAATGATTTCTTATTACACCATCAAACTAATGTTCTACCTTCAAGTGAACAGGTTTTATAGACTCCGTTTCTGCCGCATCACAGCATGTTATAAATACGTATTATTGGATATTAGGAAGAGATTTAGCATTAGCTGTGAAATTGCTGCCAAATGAACCAGCAACCTAATCAGTGGACGATTCTATATGAAGTTGACATAAAACGGCGTGAGTGGAATGACAATGCCTCAGAAGTATTTCAATCTTTCTTTCTCATCCTCTCAGCTATCGGCGTGATCATCTCTGCCACTGTCCCTGTTGGGGAATGGCCAGCGGTTCTCTATCACAAAGAGCCGTAATGGTGTAATGCTGAGGAGCTCTAATCTCTCAGGTGTGCCGCACTGATAAAGTGCCTCCAAAAACCAGAGCCCTTGGCTCATGGGAACAGGCCCGGGTCCGAGACGTTAGGGGAACGAGGTGAAACGTAATCCCCTAGCTATCCTTTAAGCTTGTTTCTGTCTATTTGATTTGTTTCGATTTACACCTTTACGCAATGTTTTTTGGCAGACTGAAATTTACTGGTGGTAGATATAATCGCTGTGCTAATTAATAACCGGAAGCTTTATTTTGTTTGCATAATAAGCTTCCCAGTGTGAAGACACAGCATTGCATAAATCCTGTTTTTTTTTTTTTTTACTCCACACGAGCAGAGAAGAGCTATCAGAGGAGAAATAGAAGGCTGATCACAGATTACACATTACTGATGATTCAATACTTACAGTCACCATGACAAGCAGGGGCGTGCTGTTATTGTCATTGCCAATGGACGCATTGCAACTAAAACAATACTGCTGTATTTTGCAATATTACCAGGCGCACTGTACAGTGGAACGTTCAGACTTGTCAGTGTTAACATCCCTGTGGCCCACCCTGTCCCCAACTGTGCTGTGTCTAGTCTGGATGAACTTTGAGGCTCCCCCTCACCTTGATCCTGTGGTCGTCGCTGTCCACCACGGTAGCCACCCGCACCAGCATGGGGTTCCTCTTGTCCACAGCCTCCAGTTTCATGTGGATCTGGAAGCTGTGTGGTGGTTTCTATGGGTGGACGAATCATAGTGCAGAATGAGAGCGCATTCTGCACTAAAATAAAGCTTTCTAGCAGTTTCTAGCAGCTGAAGATGTCTGGATCACGTGGTCACAGCAAGGACGCTGAATGATGCCCGACCGTTTGTATAATTTAGACTGTATCATTTACAGCATTTATCAGACGCCCTTATCCAGAGCGACCTACAATCACTAGTTACAGGGACAGTCCCCCTGGAGACACTCAGGGTTAAGTGTTTTGTTCAGGGACACAATGGTAGTAAGTGGGGTTTGAACCTGGTAGATCTGAAGACTGCCTCACCACTTTAAATGCCCGAGCTGGAGCCGGCGAAGATCCAGTCTCTTCGAGGTATTTCTCCCAGGAGAAGTTCTCCTCACTTTGGTAACCTGTGCAACGAAAGCATTGAGAACAAGGTCCAATACTAAAAACAAGTCTGTTGGAGTAAGAAGGGTTAATGTAAGCTTTGTGTTTTCACAAAAAAAAAGAAGATAAAAATCTAAAACCCCACGCTGAATGAATCATCTGCTTTCCCTGCATGTGCCCAAAGTCCACCAACTGCTTCCCCAGATAAATCACAGACCTTCTTGCGATCTGATTATTCACAATAATGTCAACTCAAACATAAGAGTCACTAGAGCTTGTGTGTTCCAGCAAAGTGGATCATTTTGACTTGCTTACTAATATTTGACACAGCGAAATGAATTATGCCTGCTGACTGTTGTACGTTCCAGTAAAAGGTATACCTGGGGGCGTGGTCAGAGTTCTGCCATTCTCCTGACACCAGCCAATGGGATGAATGTAAGGACTAGTGGCATCACACCTATAAACAGGGGAAAATATATACACATATTAATAGAATAAAAGTAAAAGGCAAAAGTGCTTTGTCCTCGTCACTGCATTCACTGCAGCACAGCACCCAACGAAACTGTGTCCTCTGCATTTAACAAATCACCCTTAGAAAGTGGGCAGCCATGAAAGCCGCCCAGAGAGTAGTGTGTGGGGACGATAACTTGCTCAAGGGGACCTCAGTGGCACCTTGATGGTTTAACCCACGACCCTGGTTACGAGTCCGCTTCCTTACCCGCTGGGCCGCCACTGGGCCAGTAAAAGGAAGCTCAGAGGTAGGGGAAGCGCACACAGCGGGCTCTGCAACGATTACGATTACACCACTGAACCGCCACAACATGTTGGGGAATAAATGTGGAGGTGGTGACAAATGCCCCCGATGTTGGGATGGCATACTGACCGTCCACCCTCATCAGCGTCACCATCGCAAGGCTACTTTATTAAATAACCCCGGGGTTTTTAGTCAGCATACTAGAACTCTACATTAAATGTGTGGAATAACACGCTGATTGGCTGAGAGGCTGCCTGGCATTCGCAACATAATTATGATTCTGGTTAGAGCTTTTGTAAATTTATGAAGAATGGGCAAGGGACTGTGGGGGCATTTACTGTGAAAAGGGTAAAAAAGAGGATGATAGAAGAGTGACACAACATGCAATTTGGGAAGAACAACAATGCGTAAAAAAAAAAAAAAACAATGAGAGAAATAAAAAAGCGAGCAAATCAGGAGGGACGGAAGGTTGTTTTATGGTGTACACTTATGCATTTATTGATGAACATGCATAATTGACATAGAGCACAAAACGAGTTCCACACATGCTGCGCAACAAGCTCCAATGAAACCACCATCACTAAACAACCACACAATTACACCCACTTTTCTTACCCCAGGTCACGCCACTGTAAAAATATTGTCAGTTTTGTATAGCGCCACCAAGTGTGAGTTTTTAGTTTTCCATATCGTGCTCGGACGCGGTTCATCAAAATCATGAGAGATCTGGGCAGGATGTTGGCAAGAAGTTGCATTTGAAGCACCGACAAGGACTTTATCCTATGTTGAACCATGTCTTAATGCCGTCATTTTTTCTACCTGTGGAAAGACAGTTTAACCTACATGCACCAAAACCTGGCACACACGTGTGTCGTCTCAAGACAAACACATTTAGAATTGACATCCCTGTGCTAAAATGCATAAGAAGTTTTCTCACGTCCTAAACTTTTATGTTTGGGTCGTTGCCACGACATCCTATAAACACCTGCATCAAGGCAGCAAGTTCAGCATTCCACTTGTCAAATTTTTATTTCTATCTGGGAAGGTATGGCTGTAAATAGGCTTTAAAATGACCTCTTATTTTCACCTCTGATGAGTTAAATGCGACCCGCCGCATACCTGCCCTGCCGGGTGACGGAACGGAATTTAAGACCTGTGAACCAAATTCAATAACTTTTCAAGGCCATAATTTACGAATACAAGCTTTTAAGACCCTGCAGGTACCCTGTACCCACTGAGTGTGGGAGAAACTACTGATGTGCATTGAATGATGCATTATACGTTGGTATCCAGTAATGATGGATCAAAGTTTCAACACTTAAACTGTGTTTGCAGCAGAAAAAATAATGAAGGCAACATCCCCAGACAGTAGTAGAAAAAAAAAAATACATTTCATAATTTATAATCAAAATATCAAATTCTGCTCTTTGGCACTTGAACCTGTGCTTTGTCAGCCACGGTGTCTGATTCGTTGATGATGTGACCAATGAGGATGAATTAAATGGTACTTGTGTTTTCATCCACAGTCTTTCATGTCCACAACATCTACTGTCTAGCTTTTCATCCCCCCGTCTAGCTTTTGAAGGCAAAGGAGCATGTCATGAGTTCCTTTAACTTGTGTGTGTGTGTGTGTGTGTTATGTGTATGGGTAGCAGTGCAGGATGGCGTCAAACCAAATTTTTTTTTTTTAACAATATACGGTTCGCTGCAGACACAGAAGAGCAGGGGCTGGTTTGAAAACCTATTCAAAAATAACGATCATGTCATACGGTTCACCACACTCAGAAACTAGAAAAGTAAAGAGACTCAGAACTTTTTGAGCTGCACCGGGGGGAAAAAATGCAACAGCAATGGTCTTAAAAAATAGACAGTAGCCTGTTGTCTTGTAATACTCTAAATAACATTATCAAGAGTGACACTGACAGAACTTGTTCAGAATTAGATCTGTTTAAATCAATTTTAGTCAGATTACAGTCCTCATTTCAAAATGATCCAACCTCTTCATCGCACCAGTCCTGTCTTGGTCTTGAATGGTGCTGTGTGAGGACATTAAAGCAACTAGGTACCTCTAGGTATGTCTTGTACAGCTTTTAAAAGCCGATGCTGCCCACGTCTTTTCTGGGGGAGCGTCTCTTATTCAGAGCCACTTCAAAATGTCCATCATAGAAACAGACCTACAACCCTTGTAGGTGCCAACAAAAAATGTGTATTTATACTTGGATCTGTCTCATGTACTAATGGAGATCCCAGGTTCAACATTGATTGATTTAAGTGTATACCAAAAAGACACCCACTTATATTCTACACACAATGTACACACAATACTGGCCCCATACAACCATTGAGGTACACCATTATCAATCATTCATTCATTCATTCATTCATTCATCTAAACCCACAAATTCAGGTCAGGGCACCAGGACAGACAGAACCTAGTCCACAGGCAAAAACCCAGGACTGGGAACAACAGGGAAAACAGCTCCATGGTTCACCACCATGCTGCCCATAACATTTCATGATCAAAATAACATGTCATGAAACACTGTATCACGTCAAATAAACATAGAACAATAATTGGTTTTAGCCAGATTATAATTTTTACATCAAGTATTCATACCAAACAGACCATTTCTAATTCCCTTGCTGTGAAAGAGCCTCCATCAGACTTGAGTGGTCTGAGTGGTCGTGTAGCACCATCTAGTGCTCTAAAGCATGAAAGGAGATTTTGGTGCACCTCTGACCTAAAGCAGAATCTGAATATGTGCATGGAACGACAAGACACTAAACAAGGTATCATCAGGTTATAAGATTCCAATATATTTTCAACACTCATCCCCAAAAATACGAAGCAATAATGACTTTAGCAATCAGAGCAATCATGACTTTAAAAGTTATTTCAACTAGAAGTCACTACTATAATATATCTAAAAAAGATATATATATATATATAAAAAAACCTTTCACCGAACATTACCAGTAGTCGTAGCTCTCATCCCAGTTATCAAAGTGCACCAGGAAGCGATTGTCCACCATGTCCGTTACCGTGGCGACGCAGATCAGGGAAGGGTTCTTCTTGTCAATGGCCTCCAGCTTCATTCCGATGCGGAATCCTAGAGGTGTTACCATCTGAGAGGCCAAAAATATGGCATTGTTAATCACAGGATTGAATAATTTCTATATCTAATTTTTGCTGAAATCCAATATTTATGTCACTTTTTGTGGTCAAATATGTCACAAAATTTGGCACATGGGGGTTTTCAATTACTTTTTTGACATTTAGGACATTTCCAGAGAGTCTTGCACTCAGTAGTTACAGGGACAGTCTTGCTTAGAGACACAATGGTTGTAAGTGGGGTTTGAACCTGTGACTTTGTGGTCTTCTGGTTCATAGGTTCATAGGTATTACCTTCTGGGCTACTACCATCCCAATTAACAATAAAAACCTCAACAATGACACAAGTCTGTGTCTGATGGAATCCCAGCCTTACCGTGTTCTGGTTCTCAAACAGGGCTTTGGGTGCTGCCTGGCCTTTGTTCATCTTAACGTACGAAGACCAGCTGAACTCTTCATCTTTCATTCCTGGATATTGGAGATTTGGAAATGACAGACATGCTTTTATACTGAGACATGTATGTTCAGCTTCTTTTCACAAATATTCAACCAAAATGTCAATCAACTGACCCAAAAGGTTATGAGAATGTTATACCACACTTACACTTTCCATGTTTATGAACCTTTGATCTTATATCAATCAATCAAATCATAAATCAGATAATACATTCAGATTGGTCGTATATGTTCACAATTTGTGCTCTTTTGCCGGGCTCACGTTCACGTCAACTCTGCGACCTTGCGCTACTCCGTACCGGGTTTTTCATTTCCGCCTACACGCACTGGCTCACCTGTATCGCCTGGTTCTCATGGCATGATCAAGCAACAGATCTGCAGTTCAATGAGCCTTTTCTGGTCTACCCTCAAAAACTGTAATTGAATCTATTTAAATGAATAATATACTAGATCTCTACAATGTTGTTTTAGGGTATGTTGAAATGCAAAACAGTCTCATTGTACCTTTTGGAGGGTGTAGCTTGTGTCCTGTTTTCTCGCACCATCCTGCAGGATGGATGTCTGGAGAGTTGGAGTTGACCCAGAAGTCATAGCAGTCTGAGTGCTTGTCAAAGTGCAGTCTGATTCTGTGGCCCGATACCTGCAACAAAGATACCAACACACTTTCTTTTTTAGTACAACAGCAAAAAATGTTGAAAAAGTCATGAAATAACACACTGCTCAAAAAATAAGGGAACACAAAAAATAAGACATCCTAGATCTGAATGAATGAAATATTCTTACTAAACATTTAAATATAATTTATCAACCCATGGAGGTCTGAATTTGGAGTCACACTCTAAAGTGGAAAAACTCACTATAGACTGATCCAACTTTGATTTAATGTCCCTAAAACAAGACAAAATGAGGCTCAGTAGTGTGATTGGCCTCCATGTGTCTGTATGACCTCCCTACAACGCCTGGACATGCTCCTGATGAGGTGGCGGATGGTCTCCTCAGGGATCTCCTACCAGACCTGGACTAAAGCATCCGCCAAATCCTGGTCGGTCAGTGGTGGGACGTGGCATTGGTGGATGGAGTGAGACATGATGTCCCACATGTGCTCAATTGGATTCAGGTCTGGGGAATGTGCGTCCCAGTCTGTAGCATCAATGCCTTCATCATCCAGGAACTGCTGGCACTCCAGCCACATGAGGTCTGGCATTGTCTTGCATTACCCAGGGACAACCGTACCAGCATATGGTCTCACAAGGGGTCTGAGGATCTCATCTCGGTACCTAATGTCAGTCAGACAACCAGGGGCCTGTAAGCACCACCCCCACCTGTGGACGTCGGGCCCTTATACCATCCTCATGGAGTCTGTTTCAGACCGTTTGAGCAGACACATGCACATTTGTGACCTGGAGGTCACTTTGCAGGGCTCTGGCTGTGCTCTTCCTGTTCCTCCTCGCACAAAGGTGGAGGTAGCATCCTGCTGCTGGGTTGTTGCCCTCAAACGGCCTCCTCAACATCTCCTGATGTACTGGCCTGTCTCCTGGTAGCGCCTCCACACCATGGACACTACACTGACAGACACAGCAAACCTTCTTGCCACAGCTCATAATGATGTGCCATCCTGGATGAGCTGCACTACCTGAACCACTAGAGTGGGTTGTAGACTCCGTCTCATGCTACCACTAGTGAAATCACCGCCAGCATTCAAAAGTGACCAAAACATCAGCCAGAAAGCATAGGAACTGAGACGTGGTCTGTGGTCCCCACCTGCAGGACCACGCCTTTATTGGGGATGTCATGCTAATTGCCTCTAATTTCCACCTGTTGTCTATTCCATTTGCACAACAGCAAGTGAAATTATTGTCAATCAGTGTTGCTTCCAAAGTGGACAGTTGGATTTCACAGAAGTGTGATTGACATGGAGTTATATTGTGTTCCCTTCATTTTTTACATCAATACATCAACGAAGAAAGAGAACAAGGGAATGCATGCACTTTTGGGAATGGATAGTAACATACTGGCCCACGTCCTATTTCTGATGAGCCAGCATGGTCAGCAAACATGATATCCATTGTCATTGTGTAATAAATGTGTAATAGATAGCAACAAAAGAGATATAATATCATGACCACACTTGCTCAAGAGTAAAAGCTTTACCTCAGCGACTGTCAGTACACAGTACATAGATGGATGTTCCGGGTCAACCCCCTCCAGCTTCATTCCAACCCTGAATCCATTCTTACTCTGAGGGTACGACTGGTGCTGCAACAACACACGAGGGGATTTATTTGATCGGTGCCACAACATGGCTGGTGCACGTGCTTACATCCTCATCGAAAATGAAAACGTGGAAGAACATGCTAGTCAGGCGGTTTTCCGTCCTCTCGCAGATACGTCTCCCAGTAGCTGCCCCTGCATCAGATTCAAAATGCGGATGCTGGCCTACAAAGCCAAACATGGGGTGGCACCAGCCTACCTCAGAGCCCTCATTATACCTAGCACCTCGGACCCTAGAGTACTGCTGGTCCCACTTGGGACCTTCCTCTTTGGAGAACACTTAAGACTTTCTTATAGTCTGACATGACTTATGTGCTGGTCAGGACTTATGTCCTGCCAGCTGATTATGCTGTATTGCCTTTTGTAGACTGATGTTTGCATAAAAGTTAGTAGTGGCAATAAAAAAAAAAAGATTATTATTAAAAGTCACATGAGCTTGCCATGATTTGGACAGGCCAGGAATAATGCTGTCTCACCTCTTTAAATGATTTGCTAGGGGCAGCAACAGATTTTTCTTCCTCCAGATATGAGGCCCAACACCAAGACTTCTTTTTTCCACCGTATGGAACCGCTGGAAACAAAAAAAAGCGCTGCAGGTGACACCCCAGACATCTATGGACCACCTAAATAAATTTATTTTAATATTAATTGCCATATAAAAATGATTTCGCTCATTAATGCTTTTACTTATTTGATGGTGGTGGAGACATGGTATGATTTGCTTTGTTCTATGCTTATTGATACTCACATCTCGGAAATTATTCAATATAAAAGGGACAAGTGGACCCACAACATTTGTCACCTGTCTGTAGGTGCCCTTCTACTCACTGTGCCTCAGCAGCGCTGCATCTCCTCTTCGTTTCCTCCTTCCCCTCTGGGGTCCCCTTGTGGTCTTCCTGTTGTCTTTCTCTTCCTGTTTAACAGCACAGAGTCCCTTTCATCGAACAAGCAGAAAGCTTAAAGGTAGTCGTGTCTCTCCTGTATCACCCAGGACACTGTTAGTCTAGTCCAGTTAAATGACAAACCGTCTTGGCCCGACAATTACCAAACACTTCAGCCGTGGTGCATCACGCAAACATCACCAGAGAGTCTCTGCATTCTAATTTACTCAGTACAACACAGAGCCTCTCTGGCTGTGACACATTTCTGGTGGCTCTGCACGACCCGCCCGAACGTGCTCCATATTCTAAAAGCAGCATAGCGGCAACGAGGGGGTAGGGAGACTCACGTAGTCCTCGTCCTCCTCCGGTGCATCCATCGCGCCGTCTGCCTCTTCGGGAACTTTCTCTGGCTGGAGGTGGCGCTTCCTGCTGGCCCCCACCGTCTCCCAGCTGCTTTTGGGGGCTTCCTTCTTCTGACTCTGCTCCCTGCGATCAAAACACTATTCAGTAACATGAACTCGCGTACTGATATCACGTACCACAATATGTCAAATAAGGGCATCATTAGTGGAGATATTTTACAAAAATAGTTTAGCAGTAACATGTATTTTATACAATATTACAATTATCAATAATTGTTAAAAAAAGTAAAAATATTGCAGTAAATAATCCAAGTTTTTGATGGTTGACCCCATTTCCATAACATTCCAACTAAAAAAATCTTGTTGTATCGTTCTATCAAGACAGGGTACAGAAACATAAAGAGTACTAATTAATTAGAGAATACTCAGTAAGTGTTATTCCTTTTCTTTGGTTGCTCGCCCAACATGGTTTACTTTGCTATTCATATTCAGAAAAGCAAAATAAGAGAGCAAGTCCATTCGCGACTGATAAACCCACAGCAACTGCATGAAATCAGCATGAAGAACAAAATATTATTACTGCGGCCATGCTGTGTGCATTCAATTAATTCCGTAACTAATGAAACATTAACACTCATGATCACACAACGGTCAGTTTCAAACCATGATCCAGTACATCACATTTTCTAAATTGACTTTTTATAAAACCACGAGGCTTTATAACCCCCTTATTTTCTCCTCAGCTTCCTTCTGCCAGTTGTATAGACGTCATTAGCCGCACGAACAGTATGACCTTGACAAATCAGCCAATTCACTTTCATTCTACTCCATATTTACAGTCCATCAGAATAAATGCCATTATGTCCTAACTGGTACAACGCTGGCTGGTTTTTTTCACACTTGCTCCTGCTATCTTTGTGTTGCCATGGCAGTGAAATCCTGGGAAGGGAATACCACTCTCTGTCCCGGATGAACGTTCACTTGGCCGTCTACAAGACAATGGATACATGTGGAGTGATGGGGGCCAATGGCAATGCGGCACTCTCTCTCTCTCTTTCCCTCCAGCTCGCTGCATCAGCGTCAGGTCTTTGCGTTAACAAACTGATAAATTATTATTGCCGCTTTCTGCGCACTCTGTGGCGCATGGTACCGAGCTGAGGGGTTTGGGGAAAGGAAGGGAGTGTTGACTCTGTGAACGCTTGTAAACGTTCAGCGGATGAGATCTGAGCCGGTATGAGATGTGTTACATCAGTGCATACGTCACAATATACACCTACTACAAATGAACGCTGTATATTTAATACCAATAAAACTTGCATGCACTTTTAGCTGAATACTTTGTAATAAATAATCACAGTAATTTCAAACAACATATTCAGCTGATGTTCTCGCTGTTAAAAATAATAAGTGTTTCGGCCTGAAGGGCAACTCACTCCTGCTGGTCCTGCTGCAGGCAGCGCTCGCTGCAGTGACGGCCGTCGGGCAAGAAGTCCACGGCGGAGCCTTTCCTCTGGCAGCGCACACAGACCAGGCCTCGCTGGGCCCAGGGACGCTCCTCTTTCACCGCTGAGGGCGGACAGCAAGAGAAAGCATCACGAATCATCAATTCGTGGCGCACAGGACGAAAAAAAAAGCAGTAAAAAGCCCATTGGTTTTCACTAATATTCACAAATTTCTTTGTGGCATTACAGTGAATATCTATACAAAATATTATCTATATTAGCTATAACATTAACTGTAAAAAAAAAAAAAGGCAAATTGTATGTTTGATTTTATGTATATAGATTTATTATATCCAGTATATTACATTTATTTTGATGTTTTTATTATACCTTGAACTAATTACCTAATTCTGTCTGAATCAAATATTGATCATTTAAACAAGCATGAACATGATTTATGGGCATGGTAACAAACATTTAGTGCAGTTTTTCCAAAAACCCATATTCTTCCATAATTAATTTTCTGCAACAAATAGTCTTGAATTCAAATGGAACGCTGTGTTCACTAATGCTAGTCTGTCACTTTAAAAGCTTCATTAATTATAAGACAAGCTGTTTTGCAATGATCTTAGTACAACAGTTGCACTTATTAAAGACGCTCTCAAACTAACATTTTAAACTTAATGACTTAAGTGACTATTTGTTATTATCCATTTTGGAATATATTTTGCATATTGCATTGTTGTTTTTCACAGGGAAAAGAGAAAACGAAATTGGCCCTAATCACCCCTAAACCGGAGTGTTAACGGCTGCTATTTCACTAGTAGGGAAGTAAATAAAAGTCCATTTTCCTTTGTCCAGCGTGCGGGCGGATTAACTTGCCTTCTTGAGCCGTGGGGACGGACCACGTGGTGGTTGCATGAGCCTTCTTCACGCTATCGTCATCTGCCTCGCTGGTTATGACCTCCAAGACCCCGAATTCATTGACCCGGAACTGAAGCGGCAGACAATAGACATAACGTCTGACTCTCCACGCTGCTCCAGCCCAGCACAAAGCCAAGACCACGGCCGGGACCGCGTGCAGGGAGGGGCCGAACGCACAACCATTTCAGTGCAGCACGCTCAAATCAATGAATATTTGCGATGTATATTTCAAGATATATCGTTCCATTCTTCCGCATGCAGGCTTTTCACAGTTGAAATAGGTTCCCAATAAAATTATACTATCTACATCAATGGTATTATTTGTTTATGCTGTAGTGAGGAGCTGAACAAAGCTTAAGCTCCAGTAATATTTTCGTAATAAAATGATCGAAGGAATATTTAAACACGTTGCCAGATATTTTGGAGAATCGAGTGATTCTTGTCTACTGAAGTAAAATTAAAATAAACCCTGATACTAAGGCTACACCTTAACAGAAAAACACACCTTCGCTCCCGATCGTAGGCCACAATGCTTACGAACCTTCAGCTCGCTTCCAGGCAACGTTCCCACCCCGTCTTTCCAATCCATTGCCCTGTAGACGTCAAAATCAGGAGCGGCTGCGTTCGCGGCGGAATCCTCCATGGCAAATACTGCGAAACCTGCAAAAGGAGCCGCATATCATTACTGTGACCTGCTCGCAACCTTAACATAGTGGCTCTGACTGCTGTAACATACAGATAGTGTGGGTAAAAACTCTTTATATTTACTTTTATACTTATGAAATTGATCAGACGCGCCCTTATCCAGAGCGACGTAGTGGTAGTATTACCCTAGCATGTAACATACTCGCCTGTGAACCAGAAGACCCAGGTTCAAACCTCACTTACTACCATCATGTCCCTGAGCAAGACACATAACCCTGAGTGTCTCCAGGGGGGGGACTGTCCCTGTAACTACTGACGGCAAGTCGCTATGGGTAAGGGCGTCTGGTAAATGCTCTAAATGTAAATGTATTCACATGGGTTTAAGTGTCTTGCTGTCTTGCTCATACGACGGAACATTGAACACAAACGTAGCAAGCACGTCACATTCGCGTGTAAAAGGCATTTTATACTCCGCAGAGCGTTAAATTCATCTTTAGGGCGAATGTGAAAGTGAAGCGCCGCGTCGTTCCGCAGCTGGGAGGCCTACAGCGCTGCGCGGGGCCGCCGCCAGGGGGCGCCACGGGCCGCGTTTCGCAGCGCCGCGCTGGAAACTTTCAGGACCCCCCCCCACACGCACCCACCCACCGTCCAACAATGAAAGCACTACGCGAGAAATGGAGACGCGAGGTCATCGCACGCGTTTTCCGCCGATTGCCGGGTCGCCGCGGCGCCGCCAAGCCCCCCCGCGGCGTCCCAACAACTTGTTTTAATTTATCGCCGCGCTTCCGCCCGCTTTTTCGCCCGCGAGCCGTGGAATTCGGCGCGGGCGTCCGGCCAGTGGCGTTAACGCGGCAAAATCGCAATTTATTTATTTGCCGCGGCGCGAATTCGGCGCAAAGCGGCGGGCGGAGCACGAGTTACCCCCGTCCTGCGTGGACGTGGGGTCGATTCGGACGCGCCGCGCACGCACGTGTAATTATAATGTAATGTGTGGGATTTCATCGGGACCGGGAAGCGCGACGACTCGGGAAAACAGTGCCACGGTTGCCGTCGCTCGCTCCAGCCTACGATAAAAAAAAAAAAACAATTATTATTCCGGGCACAATACTTTTTACACCCCGACAATTTATTTTTATAATACGATCCGGTTTTAAATGTTCTCCCCCCGCCTCCCTCAGTCGGAATAAGTCGGGCGTGTTTTACTGCCACGCAGTCGGCAAAAAAAAAACCCCAAAAACCGCAACTGCGTCCGACAGAGGCAGCAACAAAATAATAAAAAAATTAAAAAACACTTTCCGCCCCTTCGCTCCGACACTATTTAACGCGTTTTTAAAAGGCAGTTTCCCAAAATGGCGGAGCCGGAATATACTCTATATAATTTCCCAGCCGCGGGCCCGCGGAATCGCTGCGTTGTCGGCGCGGAAAATGAATTAAACGAGAGTTTAAAGTGGCGGCGGGGGGACGGACGGAGGAAGCCCGACGGAGGCGAGAAAATGTCATTTGTTGTCATCGTCGGCTTTTTTTTTTTTCTTTTTCTCTCTTGTCCGCCTCGTTTGACTAGCGCCCAGTTTCCAGTCGCGTCCATCCGCGGGAGAGAATGACACCGACGCTGGAATTTGCAAATCGCCAAAATAACATATATATACATCTATATGTATTAACATACACACGCGTATATCGCCGACTTGCTTATCGTCGCCCGGAGAGAATAAAACGCAGGCCGGCTCGCGTTTTTTAGCAACTGCGCTAATTTGCTAAGCTACTTTTTTTTTTTCTTTCTTAAAGAAGAATAATTTGATTTCGCGGATCTGTCGCATTGGAAAAAGACCCCCATTTTTTTTCCCCGGGTGAAAATTACCGATGGCGCGTCCGGCCGTCTTCTACTTTTTATCGCCAAGTTCCGCTCCAATCCCGTCGCCGCGAAGTAAAACGCGACGAAAGTAAAAAAAAGAAAAAAAAAAAACGCGACGCGTCGGGCTTTTGTTTTGGGTTTTTTTTTTTTTGCTCCCTTTTTCTGCCCCGCCGGTCGCCGCGTCCGATTTTGCGACGTCAAAACTCTCTTTTTTTTATATAATATAACGCGCCGCTGTATTTTTTCCCCCCGCCGTTTGGTTTTTTTTCTCTCTTTTTTTGTCCGCTTCTTACCCCAAATTCTCCCACGAGTGCTGCGGCCAGTGCGCATGAGCGGAGGAGCTGGTCGAGGACCGCGCCGCTTCGCAGAACCGACACACGATGCCGGGCGGCGGCGGCGCCGAACTTTTCACAAGGGCGAATTAGCAAAAAAAAAACAAAAAAACCAACAACGACAACATCCGCAATAAACACGCGTTTTCGCCCTTTAACAATACGCTGCGGCCTGCTGGTAATAATGCGGGAATAAAAAAGGGGAACTCGAATGAACCCGATTACGTGCACGCCGCCTGTTTTCGTCGCACGGACGCGAGTCGAGGCGACACGATGCACGCCGGCTACCGAGACGAAACTTTTACTGCTGAATACGAACGTCCGCTGAGTTAAAAACGACGTCGACGTATAGGGGGGCTATAAACAGACGCCCATACCCAGAGCGACTTACAATCAGTAGTTACAGGGGACAGTCCCCCCCTGGAGACACTCAGGGTTAAGTGTCTTGCTCAGGGACACAATGGTAGTAAGCGGGATTCGAACTTGGGTCTTCTGGTTCATAGGCGAGTGTGTTACCCACTAGGCTACTACCAGACCCAATATTCTACAACTCACTTTGTTGCAGAGTGGACTTCAGATGAGCCCAAACCTACATTCACGGCATTCATCAGACGTTACAGGGACAGTCCCACTAAGTGTGACTTGGACGTGTCCTGTTCAGGGACACAGTGGCAGTTAAGTGGGGTTCGAACCCGTGACTTTGTGGCCTTCTGGTTCATTTTACTCGCCAGGCTACTGCAGCTTGTTCTCGTGCTTGATTGCAGGCTTCCGCTCTGTCCAGCTTCTTGCAACACAATCACGAC
The DNA here is from genome assembly GCF_900700375.1 of Denticeps clupeoides. Taxonomy (NCBI): domain Eukaryota; kingdom Metazoa; phylum Chordata; class Actinopteri; order Clupeiformes; family Denticipitidae; genus Denticeps; species Denticeps clupeoides. Next base: position 10,185,807 of record NC_041720.1, on the reverse strand, counting down.
TTTATTTCTTCGTTGAAGTGTGTTGACAGTGTACACGCTTGCTTTCCCACACTTGTGTCCTTAAAATGTGCTTGCGTTGGGCAAAACAGAGTTATCAGTGGCTGTTCCGTGCTTAAAAGAACATGTAGCGTCCACTGAAGGTTTACCAAAGGCCTGTTATATGCATTCCCCGTTACGTTACTTAAACGAACCATTAGACATACAAAAAAAAACCCTGACTGACGCTCCCAAATCGAGCCCATTAACAAATAAAGTTTCTGTCTTCATTTCATCAATCAATTTTAATGCTGACAACAAGTTTCAGGAACCGTGTGGGTCAAAATTGCAGTATAACTACGTAGCCATGAGAAGCTCTGGCCTGCGAGACAGACGGTTGAACAGGGTTTGTTTTTTATTAAATAGCGTTGAATCGCTTTACCTTTAATATGATGACATTATTTAATGAACTGGCAGAAATTCAACACCCATGTTAGATCACGAGAGTACACTAAAGCCACCCCCCCTACCATAATCCACCTTCCATTAGCCCGATGTTGAAAGTAGATACAAAAATGTCTATGGTCAGTCCAGACATACAGAAAGATAACAACAACAACAAAATGTATTTCTTATATAGCCCAAAATCACATACAGTATGTCTGAATGGGCCCTACAGTTTAAACCCCCAACACTTGACCCTTCTGCACACAAGTAAAAACTCCACACAAAAAAAAAGAAAGAAAGAAACAGATATAGAGAGGGACCCCCTTCCAGGGTGAGCCTGCAAGTGGTGTCTGTGTAGTGATTGTCCAATAAGGAAAAGAAAGGCCTACAGTTGTAGAGGTGGAGAAGTCCCAAATGTAGTCCAGAGTCAATGGACATTACATGTCCATTATGATGCTACTGGTCCACTTGAAAATGCCTGAAGCTTTAGTTGTTAAACTAGATGCACAAGTAAATAGTGCAAAGAAAAGTAAAGTAGGACAGTGGGTGGCTGACAACACCGTATTGGTAATAACAGTGTGAAACACAGTATAAAACCAGTTCCAATAGTCAACCATGCCATCATTAGCAATGAGATCTTCTTTGCATGAAGAGCCTTATGAGGTTCAAGCACAATAATGTTTGCACATTTGAGGTCCCATGATGCAACATGGTTCACCAAGTTACGATGCCTGATGGGCGGTTGGGTGAGCTCATGCGGTCCATGTCGTAAGTCAGCGAGGCCAGTAGGCTTTCCTCACTGCGGGCTGTGAAGATCAAGTTTCTTCATCTTGAGTCTTGAGCGATCTCGAACGACCTGTTTGCATTTTATTAGAGCCTGTCGTGTGACACAAAATGGCGATGCTACAGTATTACCGTATTGGCCTAAATATGAGATGACCCCAAATGTAACAATGTAACAAATGTAGGGTGGTAGTAGCCAAGTGGTAACACACTCGCCTATGAACCAGAAGGCCCATCTTCAAATCCCACTTACTACCATTGTGTCCCTGTGAAAGACACTTAATCCTAAATTTACATTTACAGCATTTATCAGACGCCCTTATCCAGAGCTACTTACAATCAGTAGTTACAGGGACAGTCCCCCCCCTGGTGCAACTTAGGGTTAAGTGTCTTGCTCAGGGACACAATGGTGGTAAGTGGGATTTGAACCTGGGTCTTCTGGTTCATAGGCGAGTGTGTTACCCACTAGGCTACTACCACCCTATTAATAAATTGCTCCAGGGGGACTGTCCCCGTCACTACTGATTGTAAGTCGCTCTGGGTAAGGGCATCTGATAAATGCTCTAAATGTAAATGTAACACACTTGTTTTAAAATATTATTTTTGGCACTGTTTTTTTGTATAGACTGTAAATGTTAGACTTTTTAAAAGTATTTTACGAAAGATTCATATTCGGGTCAATGCAGTAATCTGAAAAATCTATATTACACGTATGAGGGTCAATAGATTGCTACTCCAATGCATATCACTTGTCAGCCAAAACATTTACATGGAACAGAAGACCTCTGCAACTGAAGCAGCCTGTTACGTCCCTGGACGTATCCCACCCACGTGTGTCCTGTCTCTTTAAGGTTGACTGAGCTCCACCTACCATCTGCCTATTGGTCACCTCCACCTATATAAACTGGCTTCAGATGGTGTTTGGGAGGTCCCCTGGGTCTACAAAGATCCGCAAGGAGCGCCGTTGGGGATCTCGTTCGTGTGGGTTGTTGCTTTGTGTGATAGACCCCTTGTTGTTAGCCTGTTAGCTTTGTGTGTGTTTATGTGGACTTTTTGTTAAGTTTTATTTTTAAGTTTGAGTTATTCCCTCTTTACCAACCTTTCCCCACACACTGCTCCCCGGGCGCCTGTCATGGCTGCCCACTGCTCACTAAGGGTGATGGTTAAAAGCAGAGGACACATTTCGTTGTGTCACCTTGTGCTGTGCTGTGCTGTGTAACACAATGACAAAATCACTTAATCTAATCCTTAGGCTGTTCTGATGTTGGTTAGCCGTGCTGAGTCTTCTGTTTTATTGTACATCTTGGCTCACTGTAAATAAAAGCACTGTTTGTATGCTTTGTTTGGTTGTGTGTGTGTGTAACCCCTAGACTTAGGAACATGACACAACCATATCAACAGTAGCAGTGGTGGCCTAGCGGGTAAGGAAGCGGACCCCTAATTGGACGGTTGCCGGTTCGACCGCCAAGGTGCCACTGAGCAAAGCACCGTCCCCACACACTGCTCCCCGGGCCCCTGTCATGGCTGCCCACTGCTCACCAAGGGTGATGGTTAAAAGCAGAGGACACGTTTTGTTGTGTCACCGTGTGCTGTGCTATGTCTCACAATAACAATCACTTTACTTTCACTTTGTACTTTCAGGGTGGAAAAAACCTTTAATGTACTTAGAACTCATTCCCAGAATTCAGGAGGTTTTCTACAGTGAAGGAAAACACTGTATAATGATATAGACTAAAAAAGGAAAATACTAAACAGAATATTAATATTAACTTTTGCATGGAGAGTATTAAAAGCAAGAGGGAAGTGGGGTATTTTTGTGACGAACATGAGCTGGGCCTAAGGGGCGGGTCTTACCTCGGCCCAGATCGAGAGAGGCTTTTTCTTTAGGATTATCCCGTTAAGGCCAACCCCTCGATGAGAGCTGTGCATTCGCGCTACCTGCGACCCGCGAGTGTCGTCAGGCACGATACAACGATCGGTGGCCATTCATGTTGTTGGACTACTGCTGCAGGTGCTGCTCTTCTACGTTCATCAAACGCCACGGACACCTGCCAATCAACACCAAGCTGAATGATACATGGGTAAAGACCAGGATTGTTTTTTTCCGTTGTTGAGGTCTTGGCTGGTTTCGGTGGGCTATTTGCAGGCTGAATGTGCGAGTGGATTTGGAGGTGACGTGTGCGCAGGTCAGCTTCCTGTTTATCTTAGACATGTGCAGATGGCTCAGTTCAAGTCAACAAGATATTGAGTTCATATGACTGTATACCGTTATGCTGAACAGTTGTTTGTTTACTGTCGACATGAAGTTCATGATGGGACATTTTTCGTTGCCTTAACAATTTTAAATTTTAAAAATGCATTACAAGTATTAGGAAACTGATAATCAGACTTGTGTGTGTGTGTGTACATATACACACCTTCTCATTCAAATGTGTTTTCTTTATTTTTATGACCATTTACGTTGGTAGATTCTCACTGAAGGCATCAAAACTATGAATGAACACATGTGGAGTTATGTACTTAACAAAAAAAGGTGAAATAACTGAAAACATGTTTTATATTCTAGTTTCTTTGCTCTGATTACTGCTTTGCACACTCTTGGCATTCTCTCGATGAGCTTCAAGAGGTCGTCACATGAAATGGTCCTCCAACAGTCTTGAAGGAGTTCCCAGAGGTGTTTAGCACTTGTTGGCCCCTTTGCCTTCACTCTGCGGTCCAACTCACCCCAAACCATCCCGACTGGGTTCAGGTCCGGTGACTGTGGAGGTCAGGTCTCCACTTTTTGTTAAGTACATAACTCCACATGTGTTCATTCATAGTTTTGGTGCCTTCAGTGAGAATCTACCAATGAAAATGGTCATGAAAATAAAGAAAACACATTGGATGAGAAGGTGTGTCCAAACTTTTGGCCTGTACTGTATGTATATACACATTGTGATACACATTCTGTTTTCTACCAGGTTGTCCTCCAGAACCTACTGATGTGCATGGTATCTTTTTATTCGATATACTTCATTGTGGTCAGCCTGTGCATTGGTGTACTCAGGTGAGGCCGACACATTCTCTTCTGAAGAGCTTCCTCCCCCGTTGTGTGTTGTGGCGAGCCACCGAGTCCCATTTCCTGTCACGAACGAGGCCTCAACAAAACCATTGCTTACAGTGACTGTGCCTAATTCTTTGAAACACTGTTCGTTGAACATGCTACAGATTAATGTTTGCCACCATTATTGTTCTATTAGACCTTTTTGGCTTTAATATCTGCCAAACAGTTAAAGTCAATTCCAATTCCGAATGTTTACATGGGAAAATGATTCACTCCGATAACTGAGTCTCTGAGATCAGTAAACTACAAGAAAAAACAAGAACATGACGAGTCCATGGGCATGGAAGCAGTCTTTTTAAGTAAATTTACTGTTTAACACAGAAAACAGATATTTTACATTACAACTGGAAGCAGTTATGCTATCTAAACTATTGTGGGTACATAATTCAGAAAGAAAAAAGAGAAAAATAACACAAAAAACGAGGGACAATTGAGTTCAACAAAATTCTACCCACGACGGCCGTGTGCCGTCAAAAGGCCTTACGCATGGAGCCCATGCTGATACGCTGGCCGCGGAATTGTGGCCGTCTGACCTTCGGTTGAAACGGGTGAAGCGGCGTATGCGTTAACCATCTTTCATTCCCCTTCTTCAGGGTGGAGGAGGTTGACAGCCTGCTGGCTCCCTTTGACTACACCACTCAGCCGTCATGGCAAAACAAAAAATATTTAGGTGAGTCTAGAATTGTCGCATTTAGAATATCATGAAACCACATTAATGGATGGCGGCATTCAGCGATTCGAATAAATCCTTCTTCTTTATGCTACTGTGCTGCACAGTGAGCGTAATATCCACGGAGGTGACTTATGTCCTGGGAGGCCTGATGTTTGCGTGGATTGTGGAGGAGTGGGTGTGGGACTACGCCATCACAGTCACGCTGTTACACGTTGGCCTGACCGTAGCAGGTGACTGCTGCAATATGAAATGCATTGCCGAAATCAAAAGGTCGGACAAATTTATAGAAAATTAGATCAGTTGCCATGATTACACAACGCATTCTTCAGAAATATGAACATATTCATTAGTTAGTAAGTAACTATTTTCAAATCAATTAATAGGCTCGAACTGAAAGCTGTTCAGACAATAACCAAGTAGTGGAGCTACATCCATCCATTTTGGTATGTTAATAGCGGGCGGTGAGAGCCGCTGTTAAGGCCTAACCCGGCTGTCTCATGCAGAAACCCACTTTAAGGAAAGACTTTGTTAACTCAACGTTTGCAATATAATTTCTTCCAAATGTATGCATGATGAGCAAACAGTAATGTTTTTAAAACAATGTACCATCATTTCCATTTTTCCTGTCCAGTTATGGCTGACTTTCCATCAACAGAGCACTGGTGGATCGCTCTCGGTAAAGTCTCCTCTGATTTTAAACACGTTTACACAGGGCCGGTCTTGATAGCATCATGGCGACTATCTAGAAAGTGAATGTAGACAAAGGGGTGGAGTCGCCTGACAGGACCCCACAGGCGTGACCTCGGGATCTGTGTGTACTCCACACCTGGACAGAACTTTCAGGTCCAAGACATGGGCTGCGTTGCTTTAGCACGTTACTTACCCCAGTCTGCACGGCAGGGCTGTGGAGTCGAGTTGTTGGAAATGAATGAAAGTGTAACTGCCATCCCTCCACCCCCAGCTCTAGCTAACTAGTAAATTGCAATGTTTATCATTATATAAATATTATCATTATAAAAATATGTATCATTATATAAAGGAAATGCCATTTCTGTTTGTACAAAAAGTTCCTAAAGCTGGATTATTTTCTCGCACATACAAATCTAGGCAACAAAAGATGAATTTTTTCTACATTTATGATATATTTCTTCGGTTTTCCAGGGTCTGGACTGGTGATGATGATTTTTGGAGGGCAGCTGCTAGCATATCGACTTTTCCGGAGCAATTTCGTCCACCCCACTGACCTCCAGGACTTCTAATGCCAGTTTTCTTTTCCTAAAAAAATGAAACAATGTACAGTTTAAATTTTTACATTTTATATGGTTTTCTACATTGTGATAGATGATGTGTAAGATGATGGTATGATAGTTTTGCAAAAAAAAAAGAAAAAGATGATAATTACATCATATTTTGTCTGTTTATTTCCTTATTTACCTCCAACGACTGTGAAAAAGTTAACAAAATATTAAATGTAATAGTTTACCATTATAATTACTGTAGGACTCCTGAAAATGAAAAAAATCTGCTAAGTAAATCAATGAAACAGGACGTAGATTATAATTGGCTTGAATGTGCTTTTGTCAATCAGACAAAAATGAGTCTTGTTTGGTGCGAAACGTGAGGGACTCGTGTTGCGTGGCTCGTGTCTAATCCCAAACATCTGCTGCCTGTATAAATCCGGATTATGCGGTCCCTCAGACTCGGAGAAGTCTGTGCGGTGCCGCGCCTCATTGTTTCAGCTGTTGCCCACGTTGGGGAAAGAAAGATCACGCCAACGCCATTCAGAGAGATCACGACAGCCGTATTCGTCAGGATCGTGTCCGAGTCCTGACCTTCTGACATTTCCACGGATCTCCAGGCAGGCGGACCCTAAAAATAGCGTCAGCTCGACGACACTTTCACTTCCAAGTGAAAGGCCGACGAGAGAGATCAGTAGTAATTATTTGTTTAATTCTGTATTTTTTAAAGTGATCTGTGTAACGTGCTACGTGGACCTGTGGTCTCAATGGAGGAGAAGAGCATTAATCATTTAATAAGATTACGGCAAGACGAGCCGGGGAGGGCTGGCCCTGGCAGCACCAGGTTTCATGCCGTGTCACACGGGACGGCCACCCTGGACAAGGCCGTTCCTGCCGCAATGATGGGGAGGTCTGGTGCCTTTCCAACGGCAGACCTCAGGACGGCTGCCCGGCTGGTCTGCTCGGTCCACCTCAGGTACACAAGGCCATGCATGCAACCGTTGCCGCCCCTGCCGGTGGGTGATGTGACAATGACGGACTAGTGGTCCAAGTGGTGCTCTGTTTTGAAGGACTAGTTGGACATTTACTATGTAAGATGGGGGATTTTGAAAAATGTCTTAATAAATGCCAGTGCAATCAAATAAAACGAAAGCTTCCAAGGCGCTTTTTCCTTGGAAGCCATGCAGCGTTGCCTCCACCGCATGCAGCTTACATTTCACCCTGTTCGTGTGGCCCCAAGGTGTGCATTTCACGTTGCTAACAGGTTTGTGCAGATCTTCGTCTCCGCACTGCTGAAGGAGAAGTGTCCCTTCCTAAGTGGACCGAAATCACAATTGTGTTGTTAATAAGTGAAGTGATTGTCATTGTGAAACACCACAGCGCAGCACACTGTGACGAAACGTGTCCCCTGCATTTAACCATCACCCTTGGTGAGCAGTGGGCATCCATGACAGGCCGGGGAGCAGAGTGTGGGGACACTTTGCTCGGTGGCACCTTGGCAGTTCAGGATTCGAACCCGCAACCTTCTGATTACGGTGCCACTTCCTTAACCACTGGGCCACCACTAAATCTTGACGAACAATAATAAAAAAAAAATGGGCTAAACGGGTTATGGAGGGTTTGACGTGACTGCGCCAGCATTAATGAAAAGGGTTTTGATCTTTCATTTATTTGTTCGAGAAATCCCGCTATGTGTGTGGGTGGTTCATTATGGACACAAGGCACATTCGTCTGGTTAATATAGGTGGCAGATGAACGTTCCAATTCAGCTCCACTGACAAATCTCAGTTATTCAAGTGAAGTTTTTTTTATTATAATAACTCAATGAACCGAGTCCTCCCACGTTCTCTGGTGGTGAAAATTTCACGGGAACTCGTGACATCGGCGTGTTCGACAGCGAGGTTAAAGAGCAGCTTTTCGTGCTTCTTACGGGCGGTACGCAGTACGGAAACAACGCGTGGAAGAAACGCGCGCCACATATAATTCGTATAATTCAGAACACATTTTCTCCGCTGTGCTGCCGAACGACTTCGTGGCGTTAAGGTCGGCGTCTGAAAGCACAGTTGATTACAGGATGCGGATTTTTCGTGACGTTTTTTTTGGCGTAAAAAACCTTCCGTGGTTGACACGCGGTTCTCGTTTCCACTTTAATTGTCGGACGTCGCTCCTGTTTATTCTATTCGAAACAAAAGGCGTTTGCTTGGACGACTGCAGTGGCCGAGCGCGGCCGCTAGATGTCGCCGTGTGCGGCGCGAATTCAGCTCGAGGTTGCCAGATATTACTATTTGCGCCAATGGGTCTTTGAAGGGTGACGTAGGCCGAGGTGCATTTTGGGTTGTCCAGAAACTGTACGTATACTGTACGGACCGTATACAACACGACTGCTATATTTTACGTGCTACACATTCGGTTCCCAATGATAATTTCCCACAAACGAGGTGCGCCTCACAAACCTACTTTCCGCAAAACAGCTTAAATTGTTAAATATCTGCACATCTTGATAATGTTATACGCGAGCCCGTTTTATAAGATTGCCCAATAGTTTGCATTATTTAATATTTTTGCCAAAATCAAATCATTTTGGAAAGTATGACATTAAATAAAAAGTAATATCTAAGTACGAGATACGAGGCCACAATCCGGGGTCAGGGCTCATTTATGCATGTTCAGGGCAGATAAGAGGACATTTTAGCAGAGTTAAGGGGAACTGGATGGCTACATATGCTTGTTCTCTATGTGTTCCTGGTTCTCCAATTTCACCGCTTCAAGAGACTACAAAAGTCACGTCGCTGTAACGCTTGCTGAAACCACGACCCGGTTTCTGCCTCTGCTGTGGCCGTTGTTAATTTTTACAAGATCTGGCAACACGATTGGCCTGCTCATGGCCCCAGCCGATCAGATAACAGGCCTTAAGAGTGTTGGAGCAGAATAAAAAAATAAACCCACTAATTAATGAAAAAAAGAGACTTATTTGAGCAGTCGCTGTTCATTTCAGCGACATATGCTGACCCGGATAGCCTGTTTATCTGATAAATGTTTTTTCCCCCATCGTTCTCATTGTAATATGTTTCTGCATTACCTGCAGAGACAATTTCACAACAATACCTGACCCGAACAACTCCCATCCTCCTCCTGGCCAGCCCACCCCTGCTATTTTAAGTGCGGGAAGCGCAGTTGTGTGTTTGTGACCACCAGGCTACTCCAAAAACAATAGCAAAATCATTATCTAAACCCTTTATTTAAAAATCCAACAATCTACGCAAAAATATACACCAAGGTCTTATTTTCAGACAAAACACCACCGACAGATTATTGATAAGACAACAGAATGTCCATGAAGTGTGAGAAAGCCTGGGGGTATTTTAATTTTAATACCCACGATTGAATAACTTTGCGACTGCGCATGCGCACTGCAGGCATCAAGCGACCGGAGAGTATCGGGTGAGATTCGCACGTGTTTTAATCGATTGCGCCCCAGCCGATTGGAAGAACGGAGTCTCCGCCCGCATTTCGCGCGGGGAGGAGGAGCGGCCGGCCGGGCGGGGGGAAGAGGAGCGCGGCTCGGCTCAGTTCCTCAGCCCGCGGCGGCCAGTGCGACATGAGTCGCCAGCAGGACGCGACGGGGGTCGTGCTGACCGGATACTACAGCAGCGGCACAGACTGCGCGGGAGACGCGGACGCGTCCGGCGCGGGGTGAGTCGAGTCGGGTTCAAGTGTAAAGGTCCGCGGGTGCACCGCGCTGGGTATAGCAGACGTGCAGAACTTAAGAAGTAGTTACTTCTTATACAATGGCGAACATGAGTAATTAATGGCAACATGAAGGGTCGTGAAAACCTCTGGACTTGACTAGAGGCACCAGGCAACTAAGAAAAAAGTTGTGCTTCTCTCTATCTGTCCATCTATATATCTAAATATTTATGTCCTATCTATCTATCTATCTATCTATCTATCTATCTATCTATCTATCTATCTATCTATCTATCTATCTATCTATCTATCTATCTATCTATCTATGTCTATCTATCTATCTATCTATCTATCTATGTCTGTCTATCTATCTATCTATCTGTCTATCTATCTATCTATCTATCTATCTATCTATCTATCTATCTATCTATCTATCTATCTATCTATCTATCTATCTATCTATCTATCTATCTATCTATCTATCTATCTATCTATCTATCGATCTATCTATCTATCTATCTATCTATCTATCTATCTATCTATCTATCTATCTATCTATCTATCTATCTATCTATCTATCTATCTATCTATTTATCCATCTATGTCTGTCTATCTTTCACAAGTATATTGATCTCTCTATCCTTTTAGAAAGGTGACCTGATTTGAATGAGTCTTGAAAGCCATCGACTACCTTCTTCCATTCCTCTAGCTGTGGGGTTTATAATTCTAAATTAATCTTCTGCAACTGGCACGGTTCGGGGCCCGTCCTTCCGTTGTTTGTAACCCTACAACCATCGCATTATTACACCGTCTGTGTAAACCGCGTGTGTCTCTGCTGACCTGAGCATCTCCCATCCTCCTCCTGGCCAGCCTGTCCCTGCTGTTTTAGGTGCGGGCAGCGCGGTTGTGTGTTGGAACACCGGTCACGTGACCCACTGTTTACTCAGAGCATCATGCTGCTTCATGCAAAGTGTGCTTTTGAATTCGTGTCCACGGATCCGTGTGAGGCAGGTCAAGTTCATGTTCGTTTTGCTACTTTTCTGACATTTCTTATCTGCTAATGCTGGATTCTATTTGTCTGGATCATGACAGCGGGGCAGAACAGACCCATGCGGTTGAATGGCTTTCTCCGGAAGTTTGGCCGACTTAAACTGGATTCCGGGGACTAAACTCCCACAGATCTCTCCGGTGTGGCCCGGCAAAACAACAGCCGCTCCCTGAAACGGGAAGATGGCAGGCCTCCGCGTCCCAGCCTGCCAGCTGTGTGGCCTCTGCCCGCTGTAAGTGTCCCGTCTGGGCCCGTGGCGGTGTGGCGCGCCAGCTGGCAGTGGCTCGTATGTCCGTTCCTGTCGGAGCGTCCAGGTCTCGCCTGAAGTAAATTACACGAATGCAAGGCGTGTCTTTCTAAACGGACCGATATCTGCATTACGCACCCCTATATTTGCAGAGTATAACCACATTTTGGCATGTAGATGGTTTATCTGGCCGCATAACCACATTAAGCATGTTCATTTGAAGGAAAAAAAAAAATTGTGCCCAGCGATTGCAAATTGCATTTGTCTCGAGCCGCGCTGTGTACACTTGCCATGCCGCGGCGAGTGGGAGAAAGTAACGCGTTTTTATGTCGGGTGTGTTGTGTCGATTGTGGCTTTAATGGCTACAGGTCAGCGGCAGTGTGCCGACCGTGGCTTTTTTTTTTCCCTTCGGGATCCGGGAACAGTTTTTGCCGCGTGCCAAGAGCCATTATGAACACGAGCTCGTTGCCCTTGAGGTCACGGGACCTTGATGTGTAGAGACACACAAACATCATGCATTATTCACAGTCAAGTTCCGCCGTGCTCGTTTTTCTTTTTTTTTTTTTTTTTCATTCGCTCAGCTTCTTCTCGGAATTAGAGATGCCACTCGGTCACTATTTCCCACTGTAAAATGTTCATAAATCACGAAACAGGATGAAAAAACAAAAGGCAACCTCTTCCAGAACTAGACAGTTCATTCCCTTCATTGGTTCGGCAGAGTGTGTTTTCGTTAGCATTAGCATGCAAGTTTTTTTGTTCACTCTGTCACCACTTTTCACTGTGTGTCAGATAATAAAGTCCCAATAACTACAGTTGAACATGACGTGGACAGATACAGCACGTTAAGTAATTATATGCATTGTTATAACGTTATTATAACATAGTTTTGCTGTAAATGTTGCATTAAAACATTCATTAGCCAAATGCTAGTGTAAATGTAGCCTAATGCCGCAGCATTGGTTATTCAACTGTTTTCATGCTTCCTTTTCTATATCATGTACCATGATAAATGCATTTTTGTTACTTTTGATTAATTCTTATATTATGACTGGTACCAAGCTGTAACAATAAGAACATTAATGACCATTGTTCTAGGCCCAGATTCTATTAAGGGGTTACAAATGAAATTCAGGGACAGGAGCATAAAACATTTATTCAAACTAAAACGTGTTCCCTGTGTGATTTACATTGTGCCTGTGTCAGTTCTATTAGGGCCACAGTTCGTGAAGCCCTGTGTGTCCTCGGTGCTCTGTCCCCGCTGTCCTCTGTGTCCCGTAAATGAAGGCCGAAGTGGCGTGCAGATGGAGTCACGGTACAGAATCAACACTGGTTATCACTGCGCCTACTCGTGTGTGCTCTTTGATTATTTTTCCATTCGCACTGTAAATACCCGTTACCCCCCCCCCCCCCCCCCCCCCATACACACGTCCTCCTAATTACAGTTCAGGTACAGGAAACTCGAAGGGACTTTATGGGCACTATTGAACTGTTCTTTTGCCAGGATTCTTTGAGAATGACATGCCTTGTGCTCTGTGGAACCACATTGATGCAGAACAAAGCAGAACCATTAAGAAAGTTGAAGTGATTGTCACTTGTGACACGGTGCACACAGTGAAATTTGTCCTCTGCATTTAACCAATCACCCTGAACTGCACTCTATTTGTGTCTCATTATTTACACAGAAGTGTAATGCATTAATTTTCAGGAACTTTGCTCTCTCAAAGGTCAGGCCTATGGACTTAACATTCAACCTTGTCTTCAGTTGCAGGATTATGAACCATATACAGGCAGAAATGCCTCCAAAACTTGTCTGAGGATTAAAATCCGGCTGAGGTACTATGCGCTACATGTAAAAATGTAGAGTACGGGGCATACTTTGCCACACGTGACAGATTTTACAGCCGTTTACCATGGATTGGCCATATAATGTGTGGATAATAAAGTAATAAACACAACCCAACCCTGCAAACTCCAATAGTCAATCCCAATACCAAATTTGACCAAGCCAATACCGGGGCAGTGGTTGGCCTAGTGTGTAAGAAAACAGACCTGTAATTGAAAGGTTTCCAGTTTGAATCCTATTTGTGTGGTCAGTGGTTCTGTAAGTCACTTGGATCTGACTTGCGCATGGAAAGGAAGACACATTCATAATGGTGTTCAACAGCCATGGTTGCCATGGCGCTGAAGACAAGGTGCTGCATCATCTGCTCCCCCTTTAAGCAGGATACACAGGGCTACACATGACTGTAACATCTTTATTTGGGGACAGTCCAGTTGTTAGGGCAACGGATAGGCATTCGTTCCTTGTTTGGCGATTAAATCACTGCGAATTGCTGTTGGACGTTCCCTTCTTTCTCCGGTTTCTGTTACCTGGCCTTTCATGGTGTTAAATTAGCCGAGGGATAGAACACGTTTGCACATTCACACTGCTTCATGTTTGGTTGTGCTTGCTGGCCCTCTTATGCCTTTAAAGAGACATATTTGCACTTTCCGTGTTCCATGTTTTTCAGTTTCTTTGTTCTCTTCTGCCTGAGAAGTCCCACTGGGACTTCTATTGGGACCAGTTTACAGCTACTTGTATTATTGCATCACCACTTCAATGAGTCTAGTGTCATATTCTTATATATCAAAAGTTTTGTGCCTTTTCTAAGTTATTATAAGAACTGCTACTGATTTGATGATCATTTTATGGGGCATGAGGGGCATATGTTATCATGAAAAATGATATAATTTAAACTTACTTAACAGCAGTTGCCTAGGTTACATGTTACATGTATTTTTTAAACATATATGATAATTCATATTATTCAATTTTGTTCAAGGGATGTGGAGATGTTTTGGCAACTACATGATATTGTTTGTGTATATACTAATAAAATTTATATCAGTATGAATATTCATGTTGCTATCAATTTGAATGATGTCAGGATCATATCAGATCTGTTTCTGTTTGTTGCAATTTCACCTAGCACATGCTCAGCGTAATCTGATATAGTCTCTTTTGTCCCCATTTACATTTACAGCATTTATCAGTCGCCCTTATCTTAGTTACAGGGACAGTCCCCCGTTGGAGGAACTTAGGGTTAAGTGTCTTGCTCTGGGACACAATGGTAGTAAGTGGGATTTGAACCTGGGTCTCCTGGTTCATAGGCGAGTGTGTTACCCACTAGGCTACTACCACCCCCCTTTTTCTGTAGAAAAAGTTAATAATACTGTAATAAATATCATGAAAATGGGAAAAAACACGATGATATTAATTTTAGACCACATCACCCAGCCCTATAATGGAGTGTACTGATAAGCCCAACAAAATAACACGGACGGCCTGAAAGTGAACCTGATCTTTGCCGGGCTCTTGCTTCGTGAGAGCTCTCTCTCTCTCTCTCTCTCTCTGTGCGCCGTGAGTTTCAGATTTAGGCAGGTGTGTGGCTCACCTGCCGCCAGAAATGTCATCCGTCACCAATACCTTGCGTGTTTCCTGTGGCCGTGAGCGGAGGCCTGACTCGTTTTTCACTTTACTTTACTTTACTTTACTTTATTTGGCAGACGCTTTTATCCAAAGCGACTTACAATGGGAAGACACCAGCAATTCTCGTTCGATTTCTATAGAATATCAAGTATACAAACTAAGAGCCCTGATAAGGCTTAGACTTGTCATTGAAGAGCATGCTCGGAGAGTGTTGGGTGCTAGACTAAGAAAAATTATAATGTATTTATACATTTTGTATTTGTTTGTTCAATGTGTATGCATGTGTATGTGTTAAATTTGTCTGTAATATTTTTGGAATAAGAGGGTTTTCACCTTCTTCTTAAAAGTGGTGATAGTCTCGGCTAGTCGTGTGGAGGAGGGCAGGTTGTTCCACCAGCCAGGGACAACAACGGAGAACAGACATGATTGGAATCGGAGACCCCGTGAAGAAGGAATTTTTAGTCTCCTTTCGTTTGCCGATCTGAGAGAGCGTGTAGGAGTGTATCTAGGTAGTAGTGTGTTGATGTAGGAGGGCGCAGTTCCATTTACAGCCCTGTAGGCAAGCATCAAGGATTTGAACTCAATGCGAGCAGCTACCGGGAGCCAGTGGAGGGAGGTAAGGAGAGGTGTAACATGGGTGTATTTTGGCTGATTGAAGATGAGATGGGCTGCCATATTTTGGATCATCTGGAGTGGTTTTATGGTGACTGCAGAGGTTCCAGCCAGGAGAGAGTTACAGTAGTCGAGTTTGGAGATGACCATTGCCTGGACGAGGAGCTGCGTAGCCTGTTGTGAGAGAAAAGGCCGAATCTTGCGAATGTTGTAGAGAGTGAACCTGCAGGATCTGGAGATCGCAGCAACATGATGGTTCAAACTCAGTTTGTTATCTATCCAAACCCCAAGGCTTTTTGCAGATGCCGTGGGTGTTAACAATAGCGATCCAATTTGAATTGAAAGGTTTTGCTGAGGAGAATTGTTGCCCGGAAAGATCAGAATCTCGGTTTTGGATAGGTTGAGTTGGAGGTGTCGCTCAGACATCCATGCCGATATGTCTGAGAGGCAGGCCGAAATTTTTGTTGCTATAGTAGCATCTTCTGGTGGGAATGACAGATAGAGCTGGGTGTCATCAGCATAAGAGTGATAGGAGAAGCCATGTGATTGGATGATGTGACCAAGTGAGCGAGTGTATATTGAGAATAGAAGGGGGCCAAGGACAGAGCCTTGTGGAACCCCTGTGGTTACCCTAGAGAGGACAGATGTCTCACCTCCCCATGATACCTTGAAGGACCTGTCGTAGAGATAAGAGGTGAACCAATCTAGTACGGTTCCTGTGACTCCTAAATCAGAGAGTGTGGTGAGAAGAATTTCGTGGTTAACTGTATCGAAGGCAGCAGATAGATCAAGTAGGACAAGGACAGATGATCTGCGGGCAGCTCTTGCAGCACGAAGGTCGTCCATCATTGCCAGGAGGGAGGTTTCAGTAGAATGCCCTTTCCTGAAACCAGACTGAAAAGGGTCAAGAAGATCATGCTTGTGGAGAAATGAGGAAAGTTGAGCCAGGACTGCTCTTTCAAGAATTTTTGAAAGAAAAGGAAGGTTGGAGTAGCTATCCAGTAGAGATGGGTTTAATGTGGGTTTTTTGAGCAGGGGAGTAATGACAGCCTGTTTGAAAGCAGTGGGGAATGTTCCTGTTGTGAGTGAGGAGTTAAAGACATGTGTCAGAGCAGATAATATGGTGGGCTGTATGGACTGAAGGAGGTGTGAGGGGATTGGATCCAGGGAGCAGGTGGTGGGGTGACTAGACTGGAGAAATTTAGACATGTCTGATTCAAAGAGGGGAGTAAAGGAAGACAGATTCCTGGTTTCAGAGGTAACAGCAGGACGGGGTCTGGGGTTAGGTGGTGAGAATTGTTTGCTAATGTCACCATCTGTGTCCTCTGCTCAGGAGCTTCCTTTCCATGGGCTGCAGGAAAGGAGGGCTGAGATGCATTGAAATGGGACAAAAGAAATTATATTGTCTGCTGCTCTGTGGTCAGATTGGAATGGTGGCTGCTGATCACAAAAAGGGGCGCAAAAACAAGCATTACAGAATATTACATAATCATAATAGCCATTGTTAGTGGCTTATATTTAGCATTTACTGCTCAAAAGGCCAATATAAAATGCCAAAAGGCTGTAAAACAAATATAAAATATGATGATTATATATTTTTGAGAAACATAATCAAATTATGGTAGTAAAATAGTGCATGGTTTATTGGAACTGCTGCGGTATCCTGATGATGTTTTTAATTTTTTTCATGAGGGGGGGTGTAACAGGATGGCATTTTTTTGTAATGAGTTAATAAAGTTCAAAGGCCAGTGAACAGCAGGGGTCTGCGCGAATGACATGCCTCTTGTGCGAAATGGTGAATGGATCGCTGCCCACAAATCTGCAAATAATTAACTGTTTGTCTGCACAACACAATAGTTTCATTCACGCAGTTATAGCAGAACTCTATTTATATGGTAATAAATACAATCTAAAACCATCTACATATGTGTTCTTATTTATGATCACTGTTCTTATTACCTATTGTATTTTTTGTGTTTCAACGTTTCCGAGTCATGCTCGGTGCAGTATCCGGCTGTGCCTTTAAAAGCAAACATCCAGAAATTATATATTTTAAAAGAATGTTTGATGTTTGAACGGTTTCTTTCTTAACAGTACTGTTGAATGGTAGTGTAAATGGTCGCTGTTAAACTGGGTCCATGGACCGTGGTTAAATTAAATTGCTACCACTGAGCACTTTTTTGCTGTACGTGTTGCTCTCAGAGTTTTAATGTTCCTTTAAACTCATTAAAACCAAGATTTGGAATGTGGCACACGGGTGCTGTTAGATTCTTGTAGAGTGACTGATGATGATCATGTTGTGCAGGGGTGTTGAGGGTTGACTTGTCGTCCCTTTCTCTTCCACAGCAGGACGGGCCGCTACTGTGTCCAGAGCCGGCCGAAAAATGCTCAGGAAAAGCCGCCCTACCGTCGCTGCAACTCCCAGGATTCCCTGGATGAGCTGGCAATGGACGACTACTGGAAAGAGATTGAGATTATCCAGCACAGTAGGGAGGGCGAGGTTGAGACTCAGGAGGAGCTGCAGCTGAAGGTGCCAGATGGTACGAGTTACTTACTCACTTTGAATGAACCTGCTTCTCTCTCCGTGTTCTTTCTTCTCCCAAACTAAAGCTGCTTGCAGAACATGATGTATTGATTGTGATCCAAGGACTAAAATGTTTGAAAAAGCAAAAGCGGCTAAGATTTTAACATGCAGAAATTCATAGCGGATTCTTTTAATGAACTCTTTTGACCTTCAAAATTGTTTCTTGATCTAATCTAGTTCATCCTGGTAGTTTAGTTACGTTTATCATACTGCCATTTAATGATACTTAAGTTATGATTGCTTCCATTCTCATTGAGTTCTCATTGAGGTTGAGGGATGTGTTGAACCTTGGTGCAGGAAATGCACGAGACAGGAAAGTTACGTTGCTTGGCCTTGCAGAGATGAGATCTCAGGCCTTCTGGAGGAAACATGCAGGGCGAGTCCGAACCTGGAGGGACAGGATGCACCTACAAACAGGAACCACTGAGGGAGATTGTTCTTCATGAGCATCAATCCTTGTCTAGCAGAACATGTGTGCAAAATGTGTGCACGTCTGCCTTTTTTAGCATCGGGGTAGATGGCATACAGGAAGATGAGGAGGTCTGTTAAACACAACATTACTGTTACTAAATACAGTATGCAGCATGCAACTTATCTATTTTTAGGAAACTGTTGGTATTGAGAGTGCACTTTGTTTCACTTATTTCACTTATTAAATGGGCTTAAAGGTCCCATGACATAATTTATTTTTGCTTTTATATCGGTCTTAGTGGTTCCCTAATACTGTATCTGAAATCTCTTTCCAAAATTCAACCTTGGTGCAGCATTACAGCCACTTTTAGCCAGACCCACAATTAGATTTCCCCTGGATGCGCCATTTCTGTGTCTGTAGCTTTAAATGCTAATAAGGAGGAGAGAGGCGGGACGTTGGTGTGAGAGGCCTATAGAAGCTCGAAATGATGCCATCAACACCATTCACCAACCATGATGTTTGGCATAGACAGGAAGTCGCGTTGGCGTGTTTGCAGAAAAAATAAAATTAACCCACTGCTTAATCCAATGACCAAGCAACTGCAATCCTTTGCTTGTTTTAAGCCACGACGGTCAGGGGACCTATTTTTTTTTGTGGGAGAGGTGCAAAATTCTCTGGGCGGGCAAAGCATGAGAAAGGGGAGGTAACCTTTCCCTGTGTGACATCATAAGGGGCCAAATTCCAGATCCGACCATCTGAGCTGCTGCTCTTTAAACGGCGAATCAGAATTAACAAAGTACTCTTTACACCTATCACCATTTCTATTCACTGCAGGACCCTAGACAGGCTAGGGGAACTCGTATTAATACTAAATTTTCTTCTTATCACTTAAGGTAAAGCTGTCATACCCATGCAATATAATTCTTAGGTGCTAGTATTGCTTACCATTTTATATATACAAAAAAATTACCATAACACAATGAATTACAAAAGTGATTAAAGACACTGAGAATGTATTCACCTGACATTAAAGTGGAATTATTGTCATATTCTTACTAAATTTTGCTTTTCTGCAATACGTTTGAACTTGTTAGTCCAAATTAAGATGTCTGATTTGGTACAATTTCAGTTGACGCAACAGCCATTTGGTCCACAACTAGACTTGGCACCATGCACATGCTACTTGATTCCCTCTCCATGCTTTGTACCTGAAGCAGTAGCATCTGCCTTCAAGTGAAACTGCAAATTCTTATGATAACATGCATCTCATTTTCAAAATAAGTACATTGTACTTATTTTGTACAGGAATGTGAAGTTTACAGTACACCATTGTTTGGGTATCTAGAAGAGACCATTAGAGACTCCTTGTAATCATCAAAGGTCAAGGAGCCTCTGCATATCAGTCTGACAGACAAATTTACTTAATGTTCTAAATCATGGTAAAGACTGCTGTATGTATAAAGGAGAACAATGTGGAGAAATATGAGACACGTATTTTTTGCCAGTTGTGGGACGTGATAGGCCAACTAGGAAAAAGTGCAATACTAACTGAAGTTGCCTCCTATCACAGTGTAGTCAGACACACGTCAGTCAATAGATCATTATCTCATGCTTGTACAATTTCTTAAGTGAAGTGATTGTCATCATGAAACACTGCAGCACAGCACACGGTGCACACAGTGAAATTTGTCGTCTGCTTTTAACCACCAACCGCCAACAAGTGCAAGTGCAACACCTCTGGGAATTACTTCAAGACTGTTGGAAAACCATTTCAGGTGACGACCTCTTGAAGCTCATCGAGAGAATGCCAAGAGTGTGCAAAGCAGTAATCAGAGCAAAAAACTAGAATATAAAACACGTTTTCAGTTATTTCACCTTTTTTTGTTAAGTACATAACTCCACATGTGTTCATTCATAGTTTTGATGCCTTCAGTGAGAATCTACCAACGTAAATGGTCATGAAAATAAAGAAAACACATTGAATGAGAAGGTGTGTCCAAACCTTTGACCTGTACTGTATGTGTGTGTGTGTGTCTGCTCAAATGGTCAGAAACTGACAATGTAAATGACTCAATGAGGGTGGTATGAGGACCCGTCATCAGAGTCTGGAGATGCCGTGGAGAACGTTCTGCTGCCTGTAACGTCCTCCAGCATGACCGTTTTTTCGGGTGGCTCAGTAATGGTAGAGCTAACCCCCTAACCTTTTGTGTTATTTATGCAGAGGGGGAACAGGAAGAGGCGTGGCTGACTGAAGCGGGATTGGCCACCCTGTTCGATGAGTCGGCCTCAGACCCGGAGGACAGCATGGTGCTCCTGTCTACACTAACGCGCACACAGGCGGCCGCGGTGGAGAAGCGTGTGGAGACACTAAAGCAGACACTAAGGAAGCGAAACAGGCCACACCATGTACCTGACGTCAGGGACATCTTCAAGCAGCCCACTGTGGAGGGGGAGCAGGTGGGCGCACCTCAGACCAGCAGATCAACATGGTCCTCAGAGCTACACAAATCTATACGTTCTTGTCTCTGTATACGTCTGGGTCGTTTACCTGTGCATGGATTTTGAATGGAGAATTTCTTAATTATAAGACCAGGGTTAATCCATGAACGGGAAAATGAGCCTCTGTTGGCATCTGGCATTTGTTCTTGAAGATGGATGAATATGGAATACAATCCTTTGTATAAATATAAAATTTCCAGAGCAGAAGCACTAAGAGATGATCTAGTTTGTGGAGGTTTTTCTGTTAGCCAGGGAACACAAGCCAGAAACTGTCCTTTCCTGCTAGTTTCAAGTGATCTTTAAGTCATCTGATCTCCACATAGCTTCTAATCATAAATCAAGGTTTTATAACAAGGAATACCTATAAAATGTAATGTGGGAAGTACCACCATGCCACAGTGAGGTCAACGGTAGAGAAACGTTTTGCACCTCGATAGATGATGACAGGAAGCAACACAATGATGGAAAGATCGTCTGGGATTTCTCACAAAAAACTTTGCTGCAAGCTACATGTAATTCTTCTAATCCTTTCATGTGTGAAAATATCCAATGGTCTGAACGATGTCAAAACTATTTGGCATTGTAAAGTCCTGAATGTTCTGCTGCAAAACCAGCGGTTACCTGATGAAAAATGAAGTTAAATTAAATTATTAAATTATTATTTAGTCATAACCACAGTTTGAGGCACAAAGTAATGAGGAAGGTCTTAAGGAACATCTAAAGATAAAGCAATGTCCCAGTCAAAGCCTGAGTCGAGTTGACTTGGTGACGTTGCCAGTTCATGGTGCATATTGGCAAATCGTGCATCTGTACTGAGTCAATGTATGCATGCATTGATTTCTCAGAACAGCAGTAGGCCGATGCTACTTGTCTACTAAGACTCGCAAAGATTATTTCAAATGTGTTAAAATATACAGTGAAAGGATATTTCAAATAAATGATTTAGCCAGTTGTGATTATAAACAAGTTTTTGCACTGCATACAGTTTGATTCTACCTGCTGATGTTGTCATTGATTAGCAGGCTCGAGAATGATTGAATGGATAACAGTGCATGTGCTTGGTGAACCATGGCTGTGGGAACCCGACAGAAAAAACAACTGAACTATTGCAACACTGCTCAAAACTGAACATGTAACATGTCATAAAATCATACCATATAAGTGCTGTATATGTGAGACAACTTGCTGTTGGACAACCTACTTATTATATTATAATATGCAATAAAATTGCATATTATAATTATAATTATAATTTTTTGAAACATATACATACTATTTCAAATTAAATAAGCCACATATTAGAAACCCTACTGACTGAGTGTATGCGTGCATGTGTGTTTTACAGCTGAGCCACGTCTCCAAGCCATCGAGCAGAAGTGAAAATAGAAAAGGGGATGCTGTGCCGGACGGTATGTGTCACAAGTCCTTCCTCGGCCTGGACATGTTGCTGTTCTCCACTGTTCTTTATTTTTCTCCCTTTCCTGTTAAATCTACTATTGGATCAGAACGTAGCCCTGGCTCAAAAAGATCTTATCAGCATTAAATACATTTTTGGAAGAGAAAAATAACCCATGTGTAACCAGTAAAACATTGACAAGTTCAGTTGTGAGCTCAGGAGCCAGAAATAATGCTGTGGCGATCTCCACTGACCTTTACATGAGCGCTCAGAAGAATCTGGGCTTCTTTGTCTGTTTTCTATTCAGCAGCTCTGCTCAGCCCATTAACTAAGAAACTCTCCATGGGCAGATGGGGCTTTTTGCTGCCACTGGAGTTCCCATTGTGTCCTTAAATGCTGATCATTATTATTATGAAACGCTACATGGTACACTGAACAGAACGTTACTTCTTTGTCACAAAAGTTATGTGAACAGAAATAATGTGAACTGACTAATATTTGAAGTCAGTGAGGGGTTTTTTATTTGAATGGTGCTAAGTACAACTTGTAAGTCTTGTTTGTAGCATATTTGCTAATATTACTTCAAGATACAAAATGTACATAAAACTGCTAGCTAAGTAGCTACAGCTATAATACATCACGTCAATACAATCACAATCAGGGATGAGAAGAGAGGATCCTGTGATGCGATGCTATAATGGTCTGTTGTAAATTGGGGAGGCAAAAGTGACAGTTTCAAAATGTTAAATGGAGAATCACTGCATATAAATGGCTTGGCTGTGTCAGTTTTTAACATTTATACCAATTTGTTTGCATATACATTTACATTTAAGGCATATCAAGTGCGACTTGCAACATGCTTCTATGTTACCATCAATGAAGTGATCAAGTGATCAAAGAATACAAGTAAAGTGATCAAAGAATTTTATTCACTCTGTTGTAGTTAAGACATCTCCACTTGTAATATAATAGAGAAATAATGGAGATGTTTGGCAAACCGCTAATCACAGTACTCATGAAATTGTTGCCTAATTAGCTTTAGCTACCAGATTCTGTGCTTTAATAGCCTTAGTTCCATTAATGTGTTTATAGTATTAATATTGGTGTTCTTTCATTGCCTGAACTGTTAATAATAAATGTCAGTAGTCATGTTTGATTTTAGATATGTTTTCTGAGCTACGATATTAAGTGTGAAGAAGCTGCCAGGACTCATTCACCTTTGCCATATTGCTTTAAACGTATATTTTAACACACCCTGTAACATGTGTGCTTGTGCGTGTCTTTGTGTTTGTGGCAATAGAAAATGGTGCCGCTCCCGTTGACCAGGGTCAGGCGCCGGAGTCGGAGACGGTCCTGAACCTGGAGGTGTCGTTCTCCGAGCAGGCGCTGAACAGCAGGCAACTGCTGAAGGGGAGTGCGGCTCCAAGCGAGGCGGACGACAAGCTGCCGGTGAGAGGCATTAAACATTAACACGCCACCCGGCCGCCTCTCACATCGACCAAAGTTTACCTGACAGAGAGAGAGAGAGAGAGAGCGAGAGAGAGAGCGAGAGAGAGAGAGAGAGAGAGAGAGAGCGGGGAAAAAAACAAGAAGCTGAACCACAGCAAGCTTCCATTGGCTTGCAGGGGGGTGGATGGAAGTCAAATGTTAAAGGAACGCTGATGTTGATAAGGGCAAAGACGGATTAGCTCTTTGCCCCTTGAGGTTATTATATTGCAACTGGAGATGTCTTGTTCATTATAGGCATTAGAAAAAGGCTAATTTTTACACACATTACGTCTTATTTGTTCAGAAAATATAAGACAAACTTATAATAATGACAATATAAAAAAGCTCAACCATTTAAATTAGCTTCAGTATCCAAAAGCCTGTAAAATGTCCTTCAAAATATTTGTAATTTTCAAATATTTAAAAAATTTACAACATTTTCAGCATTTGAGAAGATAGAAATACAAAAATATGCTATATATATATCCAGAACAGTATTCTTATTATGTAACGTTTTTATGTAAAGAAACTGTGTTTGTAAACTTTTTTTTCTCCATTGGCTATCATTATTTAGCGCCACCTGGTGACGCTACTGCATAATTTCATTGTGCACTTTAATTTGCCCACTCACCAGAGTTTCAGGTTTTCCCAGGACCGAACAGGCATGACCAAGGTTGGCGATCTGGCACCAGAGGACATGAAGAAGGTCCGGCGACTGGCCCTTATTGAGATGACCGCTCTGTTTGACACGGTTGGGATCGAGCTCAAGACCCACAAAGCACTCAAGCTCAAAGTGAAAGGTGAGGACAGGGTAATATCAAGGACACACAAAGTGGGTCAGGAGAGATTTTACATACATTACATGTCCACCTTTCAATAAACAAAGGATATGTATTAATATGAGCTTATAAATCACTTATTCTATTAACAGCATATAAATAGTATTAAAAAAGCATAATATTTCTGACTTTGTGGGGATTTATTTGCAAACGTGCTACCTGATCTTGTTTTTGCAATTACAGTCTTGCCTTTTGTACAATGCATAAGGTTACATCAGCTTATACCATAGAAATTGTACCTGGATGTTTCCTTGTTTTGATACCTTGTTTTCCTAGATTAGTGACATTAATTTTTGAAGAGACCTCTCTTGTTATTACTGCTGCCTGCAGAGTCTGGACTGTTTGGAGTACCACTAGTCACCCTGCTGGAGCAGGACCAGCGGAGGCTCCCAGGAACCAAAGTGCCACTTTTGCTGCAAAGGGTGAGGAAACAAGATTACTGCATATGCCTTTTATGAAGAAAGTTTTTATGAAAAAAGTTTTTGTCTTTCTCTAAATTGCGAAGACAATGTTTTTGGGTATCAGCAGTCTGTTGGTCGCTTTATTAAAACCAATATGTCAGTAGATTTGGGAGATTCAGGCTTATAAAGATTTAGATTAGTTTGCGGGGAAGAGAGCCTAATAAAGCACACACACGCACAGAAAAACACATTTTAATGAGCTCCTTGTGCCTGCAGCTGATCTGTCATATAGAGGATGAGGGCCTGGATACTGAGGGACTGCTACGGATCCCCGGAGTGGCCACTAGAGTCAAGGTTGGTTTCTCACAAAAGCAATGGAGTATGAGCAGCGAGTGTGCTGTTCACATGTATTTGGGATAGGTTTTGGAATTGGCCCTGCAGTATTCGAGGAGGGGATAAATGGTGCTATGTGCTAAGCATGTTTGCTCAAAGATGTCCTCAGGAGTTGCATAAATAAATAGATAAACACAATCTTTACTGATGATTTCACATGCGATGTATTGACAGGTGCGGGTTTAAATAATCCAGAATGAAGTGGCATATGTGAGACCTGTCAATCATTGGGCTCCTCCCATTTTAAACTAACATTAAACATCATGCTCTGGGTGACAAAAATTATTGCACAACAAATGCAAAGGGCAGTTAGTTTCTCTTCTATTAATGTAAATCCTGAGGATGCCAAACCATACACCAGCGAACCACACAGTCTGTGTGATGATATTTGTGTGTTTTGTCACAGGTTGTGTGTCAGGAGCTGGAGACCAAATTTTATGAGGGTCTGTTTCCGTGGGAGAGTCTGAAGCAGCACGATGCAGCGAGTGTCATGAAGCTCTTCATACGGGAGCTGCCTCACCCCCTGCTCACTGTGGAGTACCTCAGTGCCTTCATCTCTGTGCTAAGTAAGTCTTTCATTCTCATTTTCCTTCCAAATATCTCTTACTTTTTAGCCTTTGTCAATGTTACCAGACTAAAATGTACTGCAGCAAGCCATGAGGTGGCGACTGCAATACTTTTTGTTTCTTGTGTCAAGGCTGCAAGGTTTGGGGAAGGAAAAAAAAGTCATATTGCGATTACTGTGATCAATATTGCGATATGCGATTGTAATATGATAAATGGCACTTGCTTACCTATCAGTAAAAACTCTATTTCCATTCCCACCTGGGCTGGACATCACACATATGCCTTGTAAAAAGTGCAGGGTGCTTCAAGAGAGCAGCGCTGTTGAACGGGGTGGGTGTGGCTTTGAACAGCGTAAGAACTGGATAAAAAGTAATAAGCCCCCTGTAATAATTCTAACGTGTAATGTCTTTATTCAAGTAGTAGTGGAGAGATGGCACACTGCCCAGTCAGTAACTGTGCAATGTGAAAGTGTAGCTGTATCTAATAAAGTGGTCAAAGAGTGAACGTACATACAGGGCAGGTGCTGATAATAAAATAGCCAAAATTCGTACACATATTCACACCATGTGTTGTCCTCTCTCTGTGCTGCCATCAGAGCTGCCCACGAAGAAACAGCAGCTACAGGCTCTTAACCTGCTGGTGCTGCTGCTGCCAGAGTCCAGCAGGGATACACTAAAGGTACAGCCTCACACACACAGCATTCTGCTGTGAACTACACGTGTAGTTTATTAGATTGTCTTTGATAAAACTGGCATTTAATGGGTATTTGTACGGTAGTGAATGCAGACTCAGACTCGCTGCATGAATTCAATGGCACGGGTGGGTGGTAATATTCCTTTTCCATTCAGGCAAGCGTCTCTGGATGAGTAAGTGAATGCTAATTTATCCCACAATTATATGACTCACGTCTTACAGTCGCTCAACTGATTCAATCAATGAGGAAATTCATCTTTAGAAGGAGTTTAATACTTACTGTGGGTAATGACTGAATTTTTTTATTTTGGCTAAATTTGTGTGTCCCAATTAATTTATCTATGTTCCAAGAAGTGTACAGGAGTCTTGAACATCATTTGTTTGGGTTTGTTTGGCGACCAAACACCAGTTCAATGGACTGCCTGTAGTTTGTCACACTGGGGGATGCAGTTGCAAGTGAACTGCTGGGTTTTATTGATCAGTTGATGGAAGATAAAGGGGAGATGGCCCCAAAGAGGCAAAAATGCAGAAAAGGGTAAATTTAAGAACATCTATCTTTACAATTGCAGGTCTGATTTCTGTGGTCTGCCATAGACATAGCTGCATATGTGTAATTCCTGGCCTAAGAAAACACTGGATAACAGAATGAGACAAATCAAGGAACAAAGAAACTGAACTGAAGGGGAAATGAGACAACTCGTAGTCCCACATTAGTAGTGACATCATGTGGCCACTGGCTGCAATGTCACATAGCCAACCATAATCTTGTATGAGTGGTCTTTGAGTTATGGATGGTTTGGCAATTTTAAAGGAAATTGTTAATAGTGAAAAACTGTTACAAATTCTAGATGCCCTGGTATATAAAGATTTTACATGTTTTCCTGCAGTTTATATAACATAAATGGGTGGGTAGTAGCAGGGTGGTAGTAGCCTAGTGGGTAACACACGGCTTTGAACCAGAAGACCCAGGTTCAAACCCCACTTACTACCATTGTGTCCCTGAGCAAGACCTTTAACCCTAAGTTGCTCCACTACTGACTGTAAGTCGCTCTGGATAAGGGTGTCTGATAAATGCTGTAAATGTAAATGTCTCATAATGAAAATGAAAGTAAAAGTGATTGTCATTGTAATACACAGCACATGGTGACACAACAAAATGTGTCCTCTGCTTTTAACCATCACCCTTGGTGAGCAGTGGGCAGCCATGACAGTGAACAGTGTGTGGGGACGGTGTTTTTCTCAGTGGCACCTTGGCGGATGGGGATTGGAACAGGCAACCTTCTGATAATGGGGCCACTTCCTTAACCGCTAGGCCACCACTGCCCACCATTACTTAATCAAATTGCTTAATTTTTCCCTCCATTGGCTTTTTCAGTCCCTGGTAGAATTCTTCCAGAGGGTCATTGACCATAAGGAGCAGAACAAGATGACCTTGAACAACGTTGCCGTGGTGATGGCCCCCAACTTCATGTTCAAGGGGTTCCGCAGCAAGATCACTGAACAAGAAGAGTTTGCCATGGCCACCGGGACCGCAAACATCCTCCGCCTGCTCATCAGATATCGAAACCTGCTTTGGACTGTAAGACAAAAGTAATTTTCAATCAATAATATGACAATATTCTGTCATATTTGTCCTTTCCATGTTTTCCAAGGGTTTTACATGACAGGAAGCCATTTGATTAAGAATTACCCCCATTCCTTGCCATTCTTCACATTTTGTTCCCTCAAAACTGAGAATTAGCAGTTTTTGACTACTTTTTATACATTTATTTATTTTATTGTGAAGCAAAGGAAAACCAACCAACTCTTACTTCTCAACTGCTTTGTCCCCAAGCTCCTTGGTGTTCATTGTGTGCTGAATCTTCCTTAGTAGTGTTCCAGACTCTGGGACCTTTCAGAAAAGGTGTGGTTATACTGACAGATCATGTGACACTTAGATTTCATACAGGTGGACCTCATGTCACTAATTTTGTGACTTTTGAAGGTGAATGATTGCACCAGAATTTTTAGGGGCTTCCTAGCAAATGGGGTGAATACATGCCAATGTGACCTTTCAGATACCCAAGTTCATCATGAACCAGGTGCGCAAGCAGAACGCAGAGAACCAGAGGAAGCTGAACCGAGAACGGGCCATGAGGAAGCTGCTGAAGAAGATGGCCTATGACCGCGAGAAATCCGACAAGCCGGAGAAATATGTGGCAGAGGTGAGGCAGGCGTGCGGCAGTGTGCAATTTCCACAGCGGGAGCCACAGCCCACCCAGCCGAATGAATCAACGGTCTAAGTATGTGAATGAGTCAACTTCACTTCTCCTGCAGCTGTGAGAAAGGCTGGGAGGGAAAATGGCTCCCCTGTGACGCCTAGTGGATGTATCATGCATTACAAGTGTTGCTGTTTCGGGTTGCATAGCATGAGACTCCGCCTCCAATAAATCATAACACAATATCACAATTTGTGTATAGCACTGTATAGAGGTTTATATTAGATGTTGAAAGTACTGGTTCAGAAATAATATTTTTGTTCCAGTCACCTTCACTTTATTTCATAAAAGTATAGTTTGTTCTGAAGTATCCGTAGTTATATGGTGTAGATCATTAACTGTTTTTTTTTTTGTTTTTTTTCTTTCTTGTATTGCGTGTTCAGTCAGACATTGCTCAGGGCTTCATTAGGGTCCAGGCTCCACAGTTCCTGAAGGTCTCCATGGCCGTACAGCTGACCGATGACCTGCAGGCCTCTGATGTCCTCACACGCTTCCTCAGCCAGGACACGTCAGGCACTTTCTTTATTCTACGTCAGCAGAAACAAATATATGATTGTGCACAGTTATCTTTAGATTTGCCTGTTATACCTATTTATTTGTAAGTCTCACCAGTGAAGTGAAGTGATTTAACCCATCACCCTGAGTGAGCAGTGAGCAGCCATGACAGGCGCCCGGGAAGCAGTGTGTGGGGACGGTGCTTTGCTCAGTGGCACCTCAGTGGAACCTTGGCGGATCAGGATTCGGCAACCTTCTGATTACGGGGCCGCTTCCTTAACTGCTAGGCCTCCACTGCCACCATAATACCACCACCAGTGTGAATAGTGTTCTGCACTGTTAAATAGGTTTAGCACTGATCACTCTACCATACCATGCATTGTAGTAACGTATGAAAAAGTTGAATAGAGGCTGTATGTATATGCAAACAGAATTTGCACGAGATGTTCCTCATCAGGAATTCTAATTAACTGCCTTCAAGCACCAATTATCCTATTTGGTAATAAGATGAATGACAGTAATGCAATAAGAGTGATACTTAGCCAGACAGGTTACGCAGCCAGACAGGTTACTGCAGTTACTGCAGTTAGGTTACTGCAGTTATCTTCAGTTCTGTCAACCAGCTGTCACCAGGAGAGGGCCCATTCTGACATGACGGCACAGATTACAGCGTTTAATCATTACTGCAGACTGCAGGCTGTAGGTGCAGCACCCTGTAGTCACACTGGACTTTGCATGGGCACCTGTCCTTGGCCACGTGTACTTTGTGCTTTGAGGCAAAGCAGCAGAATTCACTGACATTCATGCTGAAGAACACGAGGGAAGAAAATCAGAATCCACATTTATCATTGTAAATATAACATAGGTGTAAATTGGTTATAATTACACACCACTGTTGTTCCCACCTTGTGTTCTGATTGGCTGAGAGGCATTCCCTCATAGTGCAGATGTTGAACAATGTCCGCAGAATGACCACAAGATTATGTATCATGCTGCTTTATTTATCATGGTTTACTGTTAAATCATAAATGGAAGTTTTCTGAATACTTATGTAATTGTTGTATTATATACAGAATTTTACAGCATTATTCTACTGATAATTGAATTATTCATATGCACAAGTGTTGATCAGCGAGTACATTTTGATACTGGTTTACTAGAACCTGGGCTACCTGGGCATGCAATTTAATCAGATATATGCTCAGATGCTTAATCACTTGTTAGGGGCCATTTTTGGGGTGCAAAGACTAGATGTTTTAGTGCAGGGTAATTTTGTTTTTATGCTCTTTTAACTTTTTTATGCTCCTGCTTCCAGCTCGCTGACTGTGAGGAGGGAGGATGTGTGTTTGTACGAAATCGGAGGGAACATCAGTAAGTGCACAGCCAAGCCGACCCTCACAATTTCAGGGGCTTTCCTTCATACATTCAAATGGGAATATTTCATGAAACGTGTGCTGCTGTCTCTGCTGGGGTAAACTACAATAGCAGTTAAAAACTTTTTGTACCTTATAAAATGGCCAGGGGGATGCAGGTAACAAGGTTAGCATTTAGTAATAAAGTGACCAATGCATGTCTAAATACCACTGATAAGGAGTAATCTGATTATCCATGGTGGAATTTGTGCTGAATGCGAGATCCAAGGGGATTTTTGTGACTGTTGTGTCGATGTTGTCTAAAGAGGAACGCTGTCTGGACGAGGAGACGTACATGAAGGCCCTCCTGGAGCTCAACCCCAGTGCGGAGTGGGTGATCAAGTCCATCCAGCGCTAAGCTGCCAGCACACATCTGGATTCCAAGGAACGTGATGTCTGGAAGCGGTTCAGAAGAATCCAAATTTTGTTCAGAGAAAGCCTTAAAACTGCTAATGTAATTGCTCAAATCACACTTTTGTACAGTCCTACGGTGACCTCTGACCTCGCACTGTGATTAGCTGAGAGGTATTCTGGGACATCTATGAAGTCTTATTTAAATGAAATTTCTCCTTATTTGCCTCGTTTTCTTGGTCATAGCGGGAAGAGACATCTGCTACTTGCCAGACTGCTGAGCGAAAGACTGGATGGTAAATGGAACTTCTTTTCACTGCGGCAGCTGATTCTCCTTTGTTTAATGGCGTAGTGGCCCGTGCTAAATGTGGATCTGTGGGATCATCGCAGGTCTCACTGTACTGGCTGACATCACACTCCAGGTTGTGTAATATTGCATCGCTAGCAGGATGACTGTGATTCTGCATCCGACACCCAGGAATTGCTGCCTTTTTACTGTACACCCCGGGATCACCAAAAGCGTGACCCACGTGCACTCCTGCAGTGGCTCAGCTGCGCCCGCTGCCCACAAATGTTGACCAATCAGGCAGAGCCCACATTTCAGAGGAGCTGCAGAACAACTGGACTCTAGAAGTATCACCTCTTTGGTATTTGGTTTATGATTCAAATAATATTCATGTACTTTGTTTATTAAGTTTCAAGCACTTTTGTGCTCACCATACTAGTAACAGTGAGCTCGATTAACCACTACCTGATGCTGATTGAACGCAAACAGGTTCCTTTTGTGAATACAAAATGTTCCCGATAACCTCACTAATTCATAATTTATTAGCCTAGCATTAATGTTAATGAATATTAATGTTTCGCGTTGACTTTAGCACTTGATCACTGAGCATTCTGGATTTGCATCAAGGAATAAACATACACTTGTCTGTATTTTCACTGCTCGTCAGACACCGTACTGCCAAATCGCGTAGCATCGAGTAGTTTCCGGTGAACTTGACTGTTGCTCTTGGTGCTGCGGTGAAACGCTGATGTGGGTATTACTGGATCATCCCTGCACAGCGGCTGCCGCAGGCCTCCAGGTTAATTCACGTTCGTCCCTGCGGAGTCATCATCAGCCACCCACGGGCACATTCAACGGAGGGAACCTTTAATTCATTTGATTCTTTGCATTGTAAATGGTCTGTTGATAACAGATTGTTTTGTGCACAGACAGGTCTGTACCAGCAGCGATACTCGTAATGTCATAGGTGATGTGATACACGACTGACCACTAAACTCAAGTGTAACATGTAATTCGGAATTCTTTATTTATGCTTAATTTTTTCATATCTGGTTCACAGCAGAAACATGAAATAAATAAATTGTAAATGTTTTAGTGAGTTTTTTTTGTCTACATGACATTTTTTTGTCGTTGCGTCTGTACGCTGGCCTGCAGGGCCTGCCTGTAGTATTCAACTGGGAGAAGGACGCATTTGGGAGGTGAGAGGCGTCCACACCTCATCAGTTCACAGAGGTCAGTCTTCAGCTGATGGACATCTACACTCACACACACACAGGGGAGAGAGAGATTTTCTTTTGCATTTCCCTGGCTCTAGTCCTGACGGTCTGTGGTCTAGATCTGTTAAGGCTCTGTCTGAATCGTCCTTTTTGTATGGACTCTGGAAACACTTAAATCTCCTTGAGAATAGAACATGGCCTCAGCCATCCTTTATTCACTGAAACAGAAGAGCATAGCGCCACCTGGTGCCCATAAGCACACATCTTACTTTGCATTTACATTTACAGCATTTACCCTCTTCCAGAGTGATGTACAAACAGTAGTTACAGGGACAGTCCCCCAGGAGACACTCAGGGTTTAGTGTCTTGCTCAGGGACACAATGGTAGTAAGTGACTTTGTGGTCTTCTGTTTAATAGTAGAGTGTCCAGCCCAACAAAATGGCAAGCATAAGGACTGATGCTTGACTTTGATAATGTCCTGTTTGAGATC
Source organism: Denticeps clupeoides (assembly GCF_900700375.1). NCBI lineage: Eukaryota > Metazoa > Chordata > Actinopteri > Clupeiformes > Denticipitidae > Denticeps > Denticeps clupeoides. The sequence goes on along the minus strand of NC_041720.1, from coordinate 10,152,742 downwards.
TCCAAAACTGTAGCTCTTGTGGTCTGCAGTGGTCAAGACTAGGGTCACAACGATTTGAAATTTTGGTGTGCTGATTATAGTAACAGAAATAGTCCTGGGTTCACAATTATTTTACATGAATGTATACGTGAGTTATGTAAATTACACAAAGGTGTTACATAAAAATTTTGAACTTCAGAAGCTATTTATTGCAGCTTTTCAGACAGTTAGGAAAATAAAATGTGTAAATCTCTGTACATTTCACATGTGATTAATTTATCCATATGTGTATTTAATCACATATTTATCCATATGAGGGGTAACTACAATAGACCAAGTAATTAAAATTATACCATGTACATATCTTGTACATACAAGTCTTAAGAAGAGTCTTTTTCCCTGTTGCAGCCATTCCGTGTCCATTATCTGTTGACCAACACACCTTCATAATGATGAGCTTCTGATCAGATGAACCAAATCAGTGAGCAGTGGTTCAAATCCAGACGAGCAATATATATCAATTTATTATTATTTGATATATTAATTTTCCTTCCAAAGTTCTTTTTTTTTTTTAGTCTGTCAATGTTTACGGTCTCATGTTACCTGTACTGCTGCAAGCCATTCAGGGGTGACTGCAATATTTTTGGTTTTTTAATTGTGTGTCTATTCCCGGTGGTATTTGATAAGGGTGACGTGGGCTGTTGCCCAGGGCGGCATCGTAGATGGAGGCGGCATCATGGATGTTGCACCCCATTTTTTTCCTCCTTTTTTTCATGGCTGATAGTAAAAAAAAAAAAATCCTGAGGTTGAACTTTCCATGCTCGGGAGGTAAGCAGCCAAACAGTTTTACCACATAACTTGTTGCCCACTGGGCCAAGACATATAAACAGCCTGATATATAATAACTTTGTTCATCATTTTTGTCATGCTCCCTGGTGAGAATTCAATGAAATGATAAATTCTGATGAATTTTGTGGGTAAATGTGCAGGGAAATGAGCAGGTTATATAATATAAATCACCAGAGGCAAGCTTCCGTTTCACCTCATCGGCATCCATTTTCGCATCTCTCGTGAAAATTAAAAATGCATCACCTGACAATCACCTGATTCATGCAAAACTTTTACCAATCACTGAAAAAAAAAAATGACGCAGCAAATGACATGGAAAAGATAGGTACAATCGCCTGGAAGCTCCTGTTTGCTGAGCAGCAGTGCTGCCAGACGTCCGATAATTATTGTATTTGTACCATAATATGGACCAATAATTACAAAAATTCTGTAATGTATGATAATTTTACCTAGTTCATTTTATGGCTGTTATTTCATTAGCACAACAGGGTACAGATCTCTGTTTTCATCTGGCAGTTGTCTCATTTACATTTACATTTACATGTAAATGTAAATGTTGGTCTCACGTGCCTTTACAACCAATCAATGCACACTGTAACATGTGGTAAACCATGATGACTGGTATAAGCGTGGATTTGGATGGCCGAGTTGAAGTTACGGAGGATGCAAAGAGTAAGCATTTGCAACAGAAATTAATGGGAGAATTGATTGCTCAGCGCTTGCCGGTGGTGCCCGATTTCCGTACACGTTCCCTGATGACGTTAATCGTGCCGAGGCCCATCGCCGCAGCGATCTGTATCACCACTTGACCCACGCCGCTGTTCGCCCCATTCTGAATCACGGTGGAACCTGCATATCCACAAAAGATTTTACTTTAATGGCAGACAATTTTATCCAAAGTGACTTACAAGGAGAAGTCACCAGCAATTCCCATTCGGTTTCAACACCTTCCTCATGAGTTACAAAACTAAGAGCCCTGAAAGGGCCTAACTTGTCAAGATTTCATTGATTAACGATAACGTGATTAGAACAGAACATGCGTGAAGCAAAATGATTGTGACAGATTAAACTTAAGAAACAGGTATGTCATAATTTTTAAGTGCTATTATGATGATATGAACTTGTGTTTGATTCTATTTCGATGTAAAATGAACATTTTCACACCAGGGGAAAGCGGCTGGAAGTCGTGCAGCATCCTGTAGGCAGTGCAGGGGTTAACCCCGATGGTAACCGCTCCCAGGAGAGAGATGTCCCTTGGTACGGGGAGGAGGTAACCTGCGTCACACACTGCCTCAGTCCGCCATGTCCCATCAGGACAAAAAATATGTCTCATTACCCCCCAGTCCAATCAGAAGCCGGCTTCGTTTTGATCTCCCACCGAAGCCAGTGTCCACAGGGATGACCCAGTCTCCAGCGCTGAGAGATGTGACCTCGTGGCCCACCTCCAACACGTCTCCCACCCCCTCATTGCCACCCACTGCAGGGAATTCTGGGAGAATTGGATAAGTCCCTGCAGTGCGAAAACATCATTTAGAAATGAAAATGATTAGTTCATTCCTAGTAATTAATGAATCTTTTAAAGTGACAGACTTGGGTTAACAAACACATAATTCCGCTTGAACTCAATTGTTGCTGATCTACTATCCGACATTTCTAGCTAGTCTTTTATAACTCACCAGACAATTGTTTCCCATCCAAAAAACTTTTTAAATGACCATAAATCTCGAATGGTAGCCTATCTGATAATATTCTACTTTAAATTAGTTTAAACCTATATTTACTGGTGAATACAGCAGCCACACACGCCCTACCTGACCTGGTCCCAGTGTGGCACATGTTGCCTGTAGACCAGAGCTGAGCAGTAGTGAACCAGTCAGCCACGCTGCGTCTTCCTCTGACGCACCACACACACACACACACACACACACACACACTCCAGTATTCAGCGCTCGGCTCAACACCTTCCTTATGACAGCATGCGCAACACACACACACACACACACACAAAATGACTTGGTTTTGAATCGCTTAATTTCAACGAGATGACTCCGCCTTCCTTCAGACAGGCGGGTGTGATGCCACTTCCTTCAACTTCAACTTCACTGGTGCCGAATAGACACGTTCTTACACAACCAAGGCTGAGAAGCTCTGCAGGGAGACTCCGCTGTACAAAGTCTGCGTTTTCCTGCCCAGCTCCCACTTCCAGATTTACCGACACACAAGTCACCAGTCGCCATGCATACTTTCCAAAAAGTTTGAAATTTCTATAGCCAAGGAATTAAGAAAAATGTCTATATGGCTACTCTACATTCAATTAGCATAAACGTATTTACATTTATTATTTGTTAAAAAAATGTTTCAGCAGTTATTAGGAATACATCTATGTATTTATATCGGTTTAGCACTTCAGAACATCTTTGGAAGAATTAACACTACTGATTGTGTAATAATAATAATATTAATAATATTAATAATAATGAATAAACACATTTAACTTAATGTTACAATACAACAATACATTTAACAATTATTTAGAAATGAAAATTCTCTAAAACAATTAATATACCATTTATTTACTTTAATTTAATAACTTTCTGAAGTAATTTTATTGAATTTACAAAAACATTATCTGATTTAAAATGTAACATAGGTGTTTGTAATTTTTTATATTTTTATTCATAAGATTTTATTATGATTGTGAAGTGTGCGAATCAGTGAAGAGGAAGTTCTACACCTGAACGCATGCGGTTGTTCGGCATTTGGCGGCTGCCACCGCTAGACAAAAGAAAGACTCCGGCATGTTGTGCTGTAAGTGCTGTCAGAGGGTTATATTTGAAAATATGTTGGGATACAGAGTTAATCCACCACACCATGCACAAGCTACAGAAAACACAGATCTGGCAAAGAGACCGGATGACTGACAGATATCCAGAACCTTCTTCTACAGAATCTTCCTTCACCACAAGTCATTTTCCAAAAGGTCCATAATGTTTGCATGCTTTCAACAAATATTTTTGGCTGAAATCTAGATTTAAAAAAAAAAAAAAAAAAAGAAAGATTCTTGATTGAACTTTCTGCAGTTCGTCATTGGGCTTTGATTCGTCTGGGCCTGATTTGTTTGGTGAATGGGTACAGGAACTGACAGCTTGAGTAGGAGGAGGAGCTCAGGCAGCGGGACATGTGAGCGGCTGCACCCCTCTGAGCTCCAGAGCCTTGTTGAACTGGACCTCCAGGACCTTGCCACCTTTGGTGATCGTCATGCTGCGAATGCAGCCCTTAAATGACATGTTGGTGGTCAGTCCTAATTGGTTGCGTTGAGCTGGAAGACAAAGGGATCAGGAAAATTTACAATATATTCTAACTGAATATTTCTAAGCTGTATTACATTGCAAGACAATTTCCTTTTTTTATTTTACAAGAACCCAAACTATGTTAATTTCACATATTACACATAAATGATCCTCTGTTGTTCCAGAGAAACAATATTTTAGTGTTATTTATCTATATATACAATACAGTTCAAATGTCATAATGAAATAATGAATTTGTAATTCCAGGTTATTTGAAAGGCCGCGGTGGGAGTATCGGTGAGAGTGTACCAGGATAGCCCCCGACGTAGATGGGGTCACTGGTGTCGGCAGAGCTGGATCTGGTGTTGGGGCTCGCTGCCTCCACCTTCTGCCCGTCCACTGTGAGCTCCAGCCGATGTTTCAGCTTGTTGGCAGAGACTTTGTGCCACTGTCCATCGCAGAGCCCCGCCTCCTCAGCAGGAACGTAGGTGGCAGTGAAACGCCCAGCGCCATTATCAGCACTAAACAAAAGCTGAGGGATGAACAGATGCATGATGGGGTTCAGTAGACCATATCATACTGGGCCGAATAGAAGATTTCCTTATTTTTCAAGATTAATTATAACCTTTGTATTTTGAGCTGTCTACTGGTATTGTTTTTTTTGTTGTTTTTTTTCACTTGTGTTTACATTTATGGCATTTAACTTGTTTAGATCAAATTCCCTGAAAACCAGTCTTGTCCAATCCCAGCTCTTTCTCAACAGGACTCATATTATGTAACCACATAAGAACCACATAAGTATGACACCATAATAAGGGAAAACCAACATTACTCCATAGTACTGATGATCAAATAGCATAAGAATTACAAGAAACACCATCTTCTACGAAAATGCGGATTCTACGACACTGAAAGCGACACAAAGGCTGATTGGCTAATTGGCCTCTGAAGGATTCTGAATTTTATTGGTCGTATTGGTTGACTTGATCAGTCACCGACTAAATGCACTTTTAACCAAACTCTTGCCCGCTGTACACACTGCTCCCTTTGCGCCTGTCACGGCTGCCCGCTGCTCACTAAGGGTTGAATGCAGAGGACACATTTCATTGTGTCACCATGTGACAATCACTTCACTTTCATTAATGATGGTGTTGTAAGCAAAATAATATTGCTTTACTGATACATAAGTGATCAAATGAGCTTCTCTCACCTTGCCATTGTGGATCTCGATGCCCATGCCACCCGTCTGGCTGCTCACACCCAGCAGAACCCCGCTGCTCTTGGACGTACGGAACTCCAGCTCTACTAACACCTCAAGTCCTACCTTATATGCAGCCACTACGTTCACACACACACGCACACACACACACATGCACACACATATACGTCAACAACAATTTCTACGATGTTAATCAGCATGCTGTGATCTAATATGATGATGGTTGATCATTTAACTTATCTTAATATTTTCAACTAGCTGTAAGCTCATATTCATATACTCATTGATAACATTTATATTGTTTATATTACATGTTCAGGACTTGCTTGACAATCAGGGGTGTAAAATCTCATGAGTATATGGGACTTTGTGAATGTACCGGCAGTAGAATAGCCAGTCCCATCAAAATATGTTCCTTTCTCAGGGTTCGCAAAACAGGCGCCCACATTGTGGCTGGAGGTGGGATTTTCCAGGTCAACGTCTGCATCAATCATTTTGAAGTTCCTGATGCAGCCGTCAATGCTGTACACCACCTACACAAAATACATGAGCAAGTCACTAAACACCAGGTCATTCACAAAAATGAACGAATAAATAAAAGGCAGATCTGGAGAGAACTGAAACGTACCGGGCCAATTCTCTTTGTTGTGTAATTGACCGGCAGCCCACCGACATACAGCATGCCCACTACATCCAGGATGTCGGCCTTCTTAGGACTCTTGGTCTGTTTGCTGAAGCGGTTGTCTACAGTGAGGATTCCCATCTGCTTGTTCCTCGCCACTCGGATCTGAGGGTAGCAAAAAAAAAAAAAAATTGTAATTTGAGTTAACCCAAATCTACATTCAACTTTGTCCAGATTCAACTAATATATGTTCAGATAAACCATGTTCAGATTTATGTAATATATGCATTCATTTGTTAAGTCTATTTTTTGACTCACAATAATCTCTGTATCATTAGATAACACCAAATACAGTTGTTTTTTTCTGCACTGAACCAATCTGGCAACCCAGCATGGTTTAAGACATACAACATCTCTGACCACAAAAACGCTTAAAGTGACTCTGTGTGTGTGTGTGTGTGTGTGTGTGCGTGTGTGCACACTCCGACCTTGTGCCACTGTCCATCATTGATGGTAATAGGAACGCTGACAGACGTGTTGCCGCTGCCCAGGTCGTACCCCAGGTGTGCCCAGCCCTCCTTCACTTGCACCGTGGCAAAGTCGGCGTGGTTGATTCTCGCCATGTAAAACACCAATCCTGATTCTGCCGTGGTGCGCATCTCAAACTCGATGATCAGCCTGAAATTGTGCGCAAGTCACTGTGTGGTCCTGCTTAAAATACACTAACGCTATTAAATGCAATTTTTTTATACCTGTACGCATATTCATTGCATGGAGATTTGACATCATTCCATAATAAATCTAATATTTCTATTAATTATAAGGTAGGATGGTTGTAGCCTAGTGGGTTAGACACTCGTTGATGAACCAGAAGGCTACAAAGTCACAGGTTGCTAAATGTATATTTTAAAACCAGATGTTAGCATGAAACACTGCAGTATAAAACTCCATGCATTGTTTTGTTGTAATTGGTTGGTTCATTATGATATTGTGATGAGATTGCATTCTGTACTTGTTTTTAACTTTGCGGTCATTAAACTCGAAGGCCATGTGGCTGTTTCGTGAGAGTCCAAACTGCTTGGCCAAATCCAGCACTTGGGGAGCCAGATCCGCTGCACAAGGTATCTGCAGAAACAGAGAGAGGCTGTTACTGACTTCACTGCTATAATAAGCCTGCATTTATCTACATGCCAACGTACAATGCAATCTCATGAGTTGTGCAGATGTGGTGCAGGGATAACTGCTGATCGTGAGTCTCCTACAAGCGTCATAATCACATTGTTCAATGTCTATTCAGTTTAGAACTACACCAACATCAAGCCCATGTGTATAGCCCATGATCACAAACAGTATGTCTCAATGGGCTTAAGAACCACGTGCAACCACACATGCAAGTGGCTGAAATGCAATCTAGAATAAGTCCACCAATCTCTATGCAAAAATTCTTCTTCTACCTGGTAATCTGAATTTGGCTCCAGGTCAAAAGCACTGACCTGGACTTCTTTATTCATAAATGTTACTATTGAAAGAAACATAATACATTTTTGACCATATTAGCTTTAACTAATGCACTATTCCATGCACAGTCCATACAGAAACCTACCCTGAAAGTTTAGGTAAAACCCCTATTTCTTCTAGCACTTAACAATTCCCTAGCATGTTCTATTCCTGACAAGTTAGGCCTTATCAGGGCTCTTAGTTTTATAACTCAAAATCTATAGAAACTGAATGAGAATTGCTGGTGTCTTCCTCTTGTAAGTCACTTTGGATAAAAGTGTCTGCCAAGTAAAGTAAAGTAAAGTATTTCATTTACAATCTATTTGCTTTCTCCACATTTTCAAATTCTACCACCAGATGGTGCTATTGGGAAACGCCTCAACGATGGTTTTGCATAATTGCATAAAGGACACTCTCTTCTGTATTCTTTCATGAAATATTCTATTATTTACATGACCTTGTTCTGTGTGGGCTTTGCTTTTCTAGGCCTCTTGCATATGCGCTTATTCATTAACATAGAAACATTAATTTTCCATCCCCATTAGGCTCTCGTCTCAATGCGCCGACTGGCGCTCTATTGAACTGGCTTCTCACAAGCTCATGGTCAACGAGGACACGTTCAGACCTTTTAAATTGTATATTGAAAGTATACTGAAATGAGCTTCTGAGAAGAGAGACGACAGCTAGCAATGTCTGTGAATGTGATTAAATGAAATCTCATGCAATTAAGTTTTTTTTGAATGACTGGTTCAATTAAAGGCACAGAGCTGGGGTAAAGGAGAATGTCAGGATTTGACAGAGGTTAATGATCAGCATCAGTGAGTTAAATAGTGAAGGAAGAACACACATACATATAACAGAACAGACAAAGAGCAAGCACGTATGACACCCCAGAGGCAGAGGGGTTGCAGTTTAATAGTGCAGGCACCTCAGTTTGATGACACATAAATATCCAGCACTACAGTTGCGATCTATATTAACCCTATATCTTATCTTATACTAAACCTATTATCTATATTATATATTTAACCTTGTTCCACCAGGGAACATATTTACAGGAATTTTGTAAAGAACCTCCCTCACTTTCCAGATCCGCTTAGTCCTACTTAGGGTCCCAGCTGCCGGATCCCGTCCCAGGACTCTGGGCGCAGGGCGGGGACTAACCCAGCGCAGGGAGCACACAGACCATTCACTCACACCAGCTGACAACTCAGAGTCGCCAGTTCACCTAGTGTTCATGCCTTTGGATGACTGTAGTAGCCTAGCGGGTAACACACTCAACTATGAACCAGAAGACCCAGGTTCAAACCCAACGTATTTGAGCAAGACACTTAACCCTGAGTGACTCCAGGGGGACTGTCCCTGTAGCTCTGAAGAAGGGCGTGTGACAAGTGGCGTTAATGTAAATGTAATGTAATGACTGGAGGAAACCAGAGATCCTGGAGGAAACCCACACCGGCACAGAGAGAGCATGTAAACTTTGCACACAAAAGGTCCGAGCTGGGATTCAAACTCACAGCCTTGGAGGTGTGAGGTCACATCATTAAATACCTATCCACTGTGTCCTAAGCCTGTGAAACAGGTTAAAAATGTTTATGGGCTACTTCGGTTTAAAAAGGGTACTGGTGTTACATTCTGCCAGCGTCTGTGATAAAATTTGATCAGATGTTCCAGACCATAGGATGGTCATCACCTTGGGACAGTATCAGGTCAATGTTCTGTATTAATGAATTCTGGGAATCCTAATACCAGGAAAATCCCTTCTCACATAATGTTTCTACTCAATTCATAAAATCTTAAATTTTCTATTAATGAAAGCCAATCACAATTAATGGCAGATTGACATTCAATGCTGGCCACAATTCTTAATGAATATATAAGTGGGGGTTGTACCATCTCTACACTGAGTTCAGAAAGGAAGTGGTCGGCCTGGCAGCACGGTAAGCGCAGGAAGCCTGCAAAATGCTCTTGTGCAGACGTACAGTAGAAGGTGGAGGTTGCAGTGGGGCAGCTGGTGTAGGCTCCTTCTCTTCTTCCTCCTCCTCCTCTTCTTCTTCTTCTTCTTCTTCAACAGGAAGTGAGACTGGTGGGGGGCGAGGGGCCAGGTCTGGGCACCGGCCGATCTCTGCATTTTCAAAGGCAACTGGGCGAGAGAAGTCCATGGGCCTGGGGCAAAACAGACAGCACACATGAGGACTGCGGGCCACTGATCAGTGAGGGCCACTGAACAGTTATATTAAGTATTAGGTTTCATGTATTTAAACCACGATGATGCAAGTCGTCCTGAAAGTGTGAGCGACACCACAGTTCAGGCTTAACTTAGTGGTTATGTTTAGGTCAGGGGTCACCAACCCTGGTTCTAAAGGGCACCAGTACTGCACAGCTTAGATCTTTCAATGTTCTACCACACTTCATTCAACTCAAGAACTGGGTGATAATGAGTACAGAAGCTGAATCTGGGCTTCTAAATGAAGGTAAACACAAAAATGTGCAGGACAAGTGCCCTCCAGGACCAGGGTTGGTGGCCTGGTTTAGGGTATAAGTATGATACAACTATAGAATCTCCAATAGTACAGGACACAAACACACACATTATATATTTATCAGCAATGCTTTTGTCAATAATTTCCTCAACCTTTATGACATGCTCAACCTATACGCTTGTTTCCTGTTCTTTACAAATATGGTCTCTGCTCTATTCTAGTGATCAAAATCAGGGAATGGATTAAAAACAATAGAATCGATTTGGTCTGTGGTTTCTTGTATTGGTACTTGAGCCATTCTACTGTGATTAACTTGATGCACAGTAAATTGCATTAGTACATAATGATCAGTTATGTGTTAATTGTTTATTAAAATATTTTTTTGCTTGCTGCATGAATGTGAGGTGAAAGTGAAGTGATTGTCATTGTGAAACACTGCAGCACAGCACGCAGTGACGCACACAGTAACCATCACCCTTGGTGAGCGGTGAACAGCCATGACAAGGCGCCTAGGGAGCAGTGTGCTTTGCTCAGTGGCAACCTTCCGATAGTGTGTCTGTTTCCTTACCCGCTAGGCCACCACTGCCCCATATGAGTTTGCGGAACAAACCAGAACTGTCTGTCAGCAAACTTCCCAGTTCAAGATTAATGATCAACATTTATAACACTTCTTTGTCTTAAAATAAATGTGCGTTGTGCATTTAGCCGACATTGAGCTCTGGCTTGAGAAGATGAGAGTGTAAATAAAGACAGAGGAGAGACTCACACAGAGTTGATAAGAAGGTTCCAGATACAGCCTTCAAACGGGAGGTTTGGCCGCGACCCAGACTGCACATCGTCTGGGATTCCACCCAGGAAAAGCCGCTCAATGTTGAGGGTGTGGCCATTGGGCAGGGCGTGCTCCAGTTTTGTGTCCTCGTCTACCTGAACTGAGAACATTCTGGCGGGGCCAAAAAAAAAAAAAAAGATAAAGAGAAGAGCAACACGTTGGTACATACATACGCTGCATATATTCCTGTTCAGATGTAACCCGGTGCTCACCCCCCGATCCTCTCCAGGCGCAACGAGTGCTCGCGGCCATCGTGGAGGACACCCTGGTCGGGTGTGTGGCTGATGGATCTTGGTATATGCCTGCCAGTGAACACCACCACCTCCAGGGTGCCCTTATTCAGCTGCACCAGCAGGAATGGCTGCGGGGGGAGAGAACAGGGGCTTTCAGGAGAGGCTACTCCAAGGTTCTCAACAAAGTTGACACTCACATTGGAGTCTAATTAAGGATGCACTAGACAGTAAACAGTCTTGACCTGAAGTCTATCACACAGGCCGTTCACAAGAGCATTTATCAAAGGCATCAACTTCATGCAGAACCAACGCTCATATCGATTTTTCCCCTTGTAAAGTGCTTGTGGACATCAGAAACCAAGACTTTAATTCTCTGTGGTGGATTCCAATGAGTTATCTGGCCTGACATGCATGGCAGTTCTCCACTATCCGCTATTTTATTGACATTTTTCACCCAGGTCTAATCATTTCAGTGATCTCCTTCGTTGCTTTATTTGATTGATGCATACCAAGAATTTTGACGCTTATAAAATGCAATAACATCTTATCCATAATACGTGTAGTCCAGCATGATGGTTTAAAACAAAGAGAAAGTATTCAGAGCCAGTTGTCCAGTTGAAACCCATTAATCACTGCAGTCTTCAGCGTCTTCTGCTCTTTTCCTTATTTAAATCCAGGTGATGATGTTTTTTTGGCAGGGCAGTGTAGAGTATGAGCCTATTTTATGTTCCCTTGAAGTGAAGTGATTGTCACATGTGATACACAGCAGTACAGCACACGGTGCACACAGTGAAATTTGCCCTCTGCATTTAACCCATCACCCTGAGTGAGCAGTGGGCAGCCATGACAAGCGCCCGGGGAGCAGTGTGTGGGGACGGTGCTTTGCTCAGTGGCACCTCAGGGGCACCTTGGCGGATCAGGATTCGAACTGGCAACCTTCTAATTTTGGGGCCGCTTCCTTAACCGCTAGGGCATTATGAGCATTTTTTTACCACTTAAACTTTTCCATTATATGCAACTGACGTGCTTTCCCAGATCGACTTACAATCAGTTGTTACAGAGACAGTCTCCTTGGAGCAACTCAGGGTTAAGCGTCCTGCTCAGGGGAACGTTGGATTCAACCACTAAACAGAACCACTATCAAACCACTATCTTTCTTTCTATATACCTTGAAGTTGAGCAACAGAACAGAAAATGTACCTAATGGTAACCCGTCAGTTTCATGAAAACTCCCACATATTGCAAAAATGTTTTTACTCTTGCATGATGTTGCATTTACAAATGCTTTACACAACTGCAATGGAAACCCCTTTTTTTTGCATTAGATGTTCTAAAATACACACCATGTCTGGATTTATCAATACACATCCTCTAAATGAGCTGGGATATCCTTTTAAAAGTGAAACACTATGGTCATATTAGGGTCTTTATAATCCTGTACAGTATATGAGCAGGAATGTCTGATGTTTTTGTGGCTGTTATAGTGATTAAAAACAACAAGGCCTCCAGCCTCCGAAGCAACATGACCAAGAAGAGAAGGAACAACGGCCGCGCCAAGAAGGGCCGTGGACACGTCCAGCCCATACGCTGCACGAACTGCGCCCGCTGCGTGCCCAAGGACAAGGCCATCAAGAAGTTCGTGATCAGGAACATCGTGGAGGCGGCCGCCGTGCGGGACATCTCCGAGGCCAGCGTGTTCGGCTCGCAAGGACCGAACCCCACCGCCGCGCTTCAGGCCAACTGGTGGTGCACCACGAGCCCCTCCAAAGCCCATGAGAAACTTTTCCCATTTATGTACATTTGTGTACAAATAAAATGGAATAAAATAAAAAAAAAAACAAAAAAAAAAAAAAAACAACAATAATAGTAGGTAAGTAGTAAGGCATGCATCTCACCTCTCCAGTCTGTCTGCGCCTCCTCCTGGGGGTCTGGAAAAGCGGGAAGCCCCCTTTGCCATAGAGGATGATGCCGGTGTCGCTCTTGGTGCTGAAGGACAGGGAGATCTCTGTGCCGACGCTGAAGGATAAAGGCGAGAGCTCGAGGTAGCCGGGCTTGGGGAAGCTGACCGTGTGGAGGTTCTGCGGGAGGACAGGGATAAGAGACTTGGACAGTAAATGGGAAGAATCCCACAAAATTCAGGTATGCTGTAGGGAACAACAGGGACACTTGTGGTGTCATGCATGGCTGAATTGAATTGTGTGTCTGTTGCTTTGGTTGTGAAAGTTATGGAAGTTGTGGAATTTTCCAATCAGGACCATTTATGCAAACATGTTGCACAACACAAGCTATCAGTATAATTGTTTTAATGGTGCTATGGCGATATCTCTAGACACGCCCACCACAAGGCCGCAATTTGCATTGCTGAGTGCAGAGTTGTGAATGGGGCAGTTTCACTACATAATTAAGTAATAGAAAAGTCTCACAAAATATGTATTTTTATTAATAACGATTACGACAACAACAATAATAATATCATTATTACAATAAAGTACACTTTTGACTGAGATTTACTCATTATTTTGCATTTAAAGGTTGCATTTAGTTGTGTGGGACACCAAGCCCTCATGATGATCTGCATACTTTGCACAATTAGAGCAGACGGTCAAAGGTCAGGCAAAAGACATTCCGTTTGTGCTTTCTGAACTGATGCATATTAAAGCAGCCTGCAGTACGAGCCTCCATGTCTGTGTTTCCTAGATGCAGCAGATTTTCAATTTTCAACTGCCTTTTTATGAAATTGTATTATTTAAAGCAGTGCTACTGGGTTACTCTGTAAAAGATTGATTGTGCTTGTGTACATGAATAAGTCAAGCCATCCACTCACCTCTATGGAACAGCCCTTAGAAAGGCCTGTAAAGTCAGGGCTGCTCAACAAATTATACGGGGTTCTGGAAACTTCTATGTCTTTCAGACAGCCGGCATACTTCTTGGTGATGACCTCGGGCCTGTGATGAAATACCAAAAATTTGGGTTGGCATGATATATTGTATAACCTGTTTCTTAGACTGAAAAAGCAATGTTATGATGTGACATGGCAATATCAATATAATAAAACGTACCAGTTAAAATATAGGAAGTGATTAAAAGCAGCAGTGCGGTAAAAAAGAGGGAGTGAAAGCAGAGCTAGAAGCTAAGAAAGCTCTTCTGCACCTGCCACAATATAAGTACAGCCAGGCCCTCTAGCCCAATAGGATTCACTTACCAGCCAGACAGCAACAGAGAGGGAATTTAAAAAAAGTATGCCCAGTAGTTTTTAAAATTTTTTGTAAAGATTGGTCCCCAATGTTATGTTTTTTTTAAATATACCACATTGGCTCTAATATTAGACTTCTAAAATCTAGAAATATGTCTTAAAAGGGGTGTTGTCTTACATTAGTGGTCTAGAAAAAAGTATTACCAGTAGATGGAGCCAAATACAATGACTATGTTTATCTTAAAAATTGGGGGGTCTTTGTATATAGTTTTACGCCCTTGTGGAATCCCATGATTACATTTAGCAGACACCCTTAGCCAGAGTGACTTACAATCTGTAGTGAGATGGAGCAACTCAGGGTTAAATGTCTTGCTCAAGGACACAAATGTATAAGTGAGCTTTGAATCTGTGACTTTGTGGACTTCTGGTTCACAGGCACCTTTAAAATGAAATAATCAGTATTGTTCAGTACACTTAGTATATATATAGTATGATGTGAAGCACAAAATATGTAGATGTTTTGCAAGATGTTTTGCAAGACTGTCCATTACTATTAAATATATAACATTATATTTTAGAGTCTTCGTTTCTTCATTCTTCAATTTCTCTGTGATTCCAGAGCTGCAATGTAAACTCCTGCTTTGGTCTTGTCTCAAGGCGACAGTAAAAGAATAAGGTAAGCAACAGAAGCGCTGCTGATCACATGCAAGATGCTTGAGATCATGTAAAATGTATTACCTTGCATTCATACTGGGAAGACAAAAAGATAAGAGAGATATTGTTATGATTCAAGCTGAAGGTTCAGTCCCTGTTCAGTCACATGGACTCTGAAAAAATTCTGAATTAATACACTGAACACAATTAAACTCTCATAAAATATGAATGCCATCTAATATCCTTGTTTTCTATGTTAAAATAGATTAAATATGGTTTCATATTGTTTAACTGTTCTTAACGGACCCCTGTCAAGGTTAGCTGGATCTGTACAACAAAGTCTGTTCTCCTGTGAAGGCTGAAGTCAACTCACTGAACAGGACAAGAACAAAAAAGAAAAAATAAGCACAAAACATGAGAAACCTCATATCCAGTTGGGTCTGGGGGACAAGGACACTTCCGAGAAACATGCTGAATAGGAGCACTAAAGTGGGCTGACCTGTAGTTGCCGATGACGGGCAGCCCGCCAAAGTAGATTCTCTCATTCTCCTTCAGGTTAAGGCCGGAACTTGCTCCTTTGGAGATCAAGTCTAGTTGCTCCTCTTCTCCTGAGTTTAAGTCCACCACTGTCACGTCTCCTGCAGGCCCAGAGGTTAATGACACATTCATGGCCGACCCAGAGAACCACCTCATTTTTCTGTAATAACATGAATCTCTAAAATCTATCACAATAGCCACTATATTCTGAAAACCTCCATTGAAAAAAAGTTAACGATGACTCAATTAGAATCCGGAAAGTATTCATTTCACTTTTTCCACATTTTGCAATGTTACAGCATTATTCCAATACAGATGAAATTAATTTTCCCCTCAGCATTCTACATCCCATAATGACAACGCGAAAATTTATGCCTGGAGACAATCCTGTCTCTGAGGTCTACAGACAATTCCTTTGACTTTATGCATGGTTTGTGCTCTGACATGGACTGTCAAAAAGTAAACTTTTTTTCACATTATCATTGTGGGGTGTTTCTGATGTAAAAATGTATTTGTTCTATTTTGTAATATGCCTGTAACATAACAAAATATGGAAAAAGTGCTGTGAATACTTTCTGGATGCAGTGTATATGTGTATATCGCTGTATAATATGTATTTCTCTGTTTATCATATAGTCAAACACTAGTGTGAATATCAAAATGAACTCTCTAATTGCATATAATAGATCAATGAGTCCTTGAGGTCGGAGAAGTGATCTGATTGGTCACCTCGGTTCCTGCTCCGGGAGATGGTGAAAGACTTCCACTGGCCATCGTTGTAGCGCTTGGTGCTTGTGCTGGAACCGGTACCGGTGCCAAGGTCATAACTGACTTTGATTTGGCCACTTCGCAGCTCCACACTCATGAAGTCTTTCTGTCTCGGAGATAGAGAAAGAGAGAGAGAGTGTATGTGTGGCATTCACATAACACAAACTTGCACACGTATAATAAAGATACATATATGTTAGCTAGAATGGGCAAAATCCTATTAAACTATATTAAAATAAATGAACACTATTAACCAGCTGTGTTTTATTTACTCCCTGTGTGGGTTCTGACCTACGATGAGGCGATCCCTACACCAATTCAGATGATCCAGTGTGCATTAATGTCATCTTTTTTATGAGCATGCAGATAGTGGATATCAGGTGTGACCCGCTGAAAATATTTAAATGCACTCAATGCATTTAAATATTTTGGTGCCGCTCTCAACCTTTTCCCTCAATAAATTAATTACAAAATGCGTGATTAATTCATTGCTTGAATAAGCAAAGGAAGTACAGATCATGATCCTGCAGAGTTCTGGTTCTGCGCGTAGACCAGGGGCTGTTACCATGTCTTTAGTGGCGAGGTACATGACCAGCGCGTCGGTGGACAGGGTGCGGAACTTGAACATCACTGTGGAGATGTTGGGATTCCAGCGCGTTGGGCGGCTCACGGCTGCGTAGCCCTCCCCATCAAACTGCACCGTGCCCTCGGTGTCCGCCGGCTGAGGGCTGCAAACGAGCAGGCACACAGGAATTATCACTGATGGAAATAAACACGCAAACCCTGAACAGGAATTACTGTGGTACGTGTACCTCACTACACATCCTTTACAATCTCCCACTGTATCTCTGAAATTCCACAGGCCGATGGGCTTGTTGTCCAGGTACGTCTCTCCCATACACCCTGAGAATGTAGTAGTCTTCACAGCCTCAGCTTTCTACACACACACACACACACACACACACAGGTCCAGACTTATAAACTTCATGGAGCTCAAACCACGGCTGGGGCTGCACGCTAACATATAAAACAAATGAATGTTCTTGGCAACTGATAACACAGAATTTAGCACGAATAGGTTAAAAATACAACACAAGCAGCGTCTCCTGATGTATTAATAATTGTGCAGGCAACGTAAATGGACGGCTGTGCCCCCACCCTCACTGTGCCTAGTATTCCACCCACGAAGAGGTAGGCTTTCTGGTCGACGTCGAGCACGGTGAACGTCTCGGGTGACAGCGAGCTGGTTGTGGTCGGCATAATGCCCGCCCTGGGCCCCTCTAGTGGGTGCACAGAGATGCTGCCATTCAAGCCGCTCCTGAGAGAAGGAGATGAAAAGGTCAAACGTCACATTGCAATGACATTTATACGCCTTTGCAAATTATGCATTTAAAACCGTCATAAAAATGTAAAATCCTATACATTCAAATGAAGAAGGACGCTGTCATTGAATATGCGCAGAAAGGTCTTACGTGCACAAAGACATAATAAATTTGTTCCAATGTTTGTAATCCGCACGTGTGTATGAATTCAAGTACATGATGGAACTGTAATGTTGTGTTGCTACTGGAGCTGTGAAGAGACCTCGTGGCCTCAATGCGGTGCCAGTTCCCGTCGTTGATCGCCAGGTCGGGGTATTCCACCCTGCCTACTCCCGATCCCACGTCCCACAGGAAGTTCACCTTGCCCTTCCTCATCTCTATAGCCAGGAAGTCCACCTGCAGAAAATAAACCGATGAGATGCAGACGGGCAAACGGGCTAATTGAAAACACGAGAGCCCCTCAGCTCCTACACTCTCTCACTCTCTCTGCGACTCTCCCGGTTAAAACATGACCCCTGCGGCCCCGGAGGATGGCGCAGCAAACCCTGGATAAGGAGGCGAGGAACAAGGCACTGAGTGAAATGAAGAGGAGCCACAGGATTGTGATTTCCCCGGGGAAATCATCAGTGCGGGCTGATGGAACCGTCCGCTCGGCGCTCGCAGCTAATTGTTGCGTTCGGCGTTGCGGCGCATGCAGCAATATTCCACCGTTGTCTGCTGGGAGTGTGAGTGCGTGAACATAATCATCTTTTGCTTCCCCAGTCCAGGGTAATCAGTATTTCTCACGCATTTTAAAGGGGGACTGGCGGAGGAAGATTCGTTTCTAATGACTTTAAGTGTGACGTGGTTTGCGTTCCATAGGGGAGAAAAATTCAGTCGTTAATGAAGTGTGTCAGCTTTGCTTTCGAAATATCATGAGTGGATGCATGGCATGGTCTGTGAGGACATCAAAATTCCTGATTATGGAATTATTTGCATGTCTCACATGCAGTATCTCATTTATTCACAATGAATGCACCCAAATGCACTGAAACAAAAACAATTCTTGTCTATGTCATTCATATATATTAAATTAGTATGTGTTTCATGCACTGAAAATCGAAATAATGTAATTATATCCATTAATATGGAGAGCATTTTCAATGATGATTATGGATGATTTTTTGACAACCCTTGAATTCTTGGAGATGCAAGAGTGTACCAACACTGAAGGATGTAGCCATGTAGGTGGCCTGTAGACGTCATTTAGGCATTTAGATGGGTTTATTTGCTATTCACAGTCATTTAAGGATGTACCACTAGATGGATCTGCAGTAGTGTGACCGCATAACTGAGCTGACAATTGAACAAAATGGATGAAAGTGAAATAATGATTTGATTTTTTTCATTCAGTTCAGACGTACATATTGGGCGCTTCCCAGATAGAAGAGCAGGTTGTCAGCGGTGGTGGTCTTCACGTTCAGGATGATGGTGTTGTAACGGCCCTTCTTGATGTCGGGTCGGTAGCTGCGGATGCAGTCTCCACCGGAGGACACAGAAACTTTAATCTGTAGAAAGTGGACAGAACGAAAGGACATACACAGCATCTCACTGTAAGTTTGTTCACTGATTTATCCTGACCAAGCATCATGCATCCATCTAGCATGTTTTCTTTAAACACATAAAATATTTATGTTAATTAGAAATACAGCAAAGAATATGAAACTTTGATGTGCTGCAACCACATCAAAACAGACCTTATTGGCATGAACTCTGTAATTAGCGGTGATCTGTGTGCATGTGTGTGAAGGGTTCGCATGCGTGTCTGTTTTAATGGGCTCATGTATTAATAAATAGTACGCCATGGCGTATGGGGGAGGGCACACTCTGCATTCTGTGTGTGTGTGAGGGTGTGTATGCGCTGTATGTTTTTACAGATAACCGTCCAATTACCATATTCACCTGAAAATAACAACCCTCAAAATTGTTCAGGTCTTACATTTTGGATCTGGACCAAAAACTGAATTGTGACAGATGATGCTGCATTATGATCATTTGCGGAGTGTTTTAATTAGTCATCAAACTGGGAAGCCGTGTGTTCAGTTGGGGTTTAGGAACATTTTTTGAAATACATTTAGCTTTTACTATTAGTACTATCTGTGTGTGTGTGTGTGTGTGTGTGTTAGACTCACCGAATTGGCCTGCTTGCGTGCCTGGTTGATGAGCTCTTTGATCTGGGAGATGTTTCTCTTCAGGTCCTCTTGCAGCTCCTTAATGGGCTTTAGCTTCTCCAGCAGCCGCTCCGCCTCCTTCTCCAGGTCCATCACTTTAGCCCCCGCAGCATGGACTACAGGGGGGGTTGGCGGGTGCAGGCCAGGCCAAAGAGGGGGAAAGAACGGTGTTATTTCAGTATAGCGCTCGGTGGTGCCATGGTGGCCTATTGGTCCGGTAAACATTTGCAGAGGGAGCGGGAGGCAGGAGAGAGAACTGTAGCGAGAGCAGCACCTTAACGACACTTCAGCATTAAGGCAAAGACAGAGCTCTGTTATTAGGGAGCGAGGCGACAAGAAAACGGCTCGGCTTTCGTCCTTAATTAGCATAATCCTTTTTTTTCTCGGATTTTTCTAGCACGCATTAGGATAACACGCTTAGCGAAGCTTTCAGCGGCCGTTCTTAATGCTGTTGAAGGGAAAACAAAGAGACAATGCCTCTTTAAGGGGTAAAAAAAAAAAAAAAAAAAGACAGGAAAGGCCTAAGTCTTCATGCAGCACTGATAGAGTTCTCATGCACAGGCTTTTACAGCAGGTAAAAATACGCTGACAAAGAAGCATACATACTTATCGCTGTGGATGTTCGAAAGACACCAGGGGACACAAAAAAAGGGGGGGGAGGGAAACACAGAACAAGACCAATGTGAGACAGAGCAAATACCCAGAATACAATGTGAATTTTGTTCGGCATCATATCTGTTTACACGCTAACATCAAAAAGAAAAGGTTTCCTTTGATTCAGTAACTGTTCACTGGGTCCTGACTCCTGGTGAACCTACTTTATTCTACTTTTTTTCCCAACAGAAGTGTTGTTTTATTGTATTTTGATGATGTATTGTGCTTAAATTAAAATATGTTATATAAAACACTACATTTACATTTACATTTACAGCATTTATCAGACCCCCTTATCCAGAGCGACTTACAATCAGTAGTTACAGGGACAGTCTCCCTGGAGCAATTTAGGGTTAAGCGTCTTGCTCAGGGACACAATGGTAGTAAGTGGGATTTGAACCTGGGTCTTCTGGTTCATGGGCGAGTGTGTTACTACCACTATTTTTGTAGTATAACATAAATAGATGAATTACATGGTATAGACATGGGATTATTTACCATTAGATACTAAGGTTATTATAAAAAATCAAAATTATTATTTGTTCTAGAAATGATGAATGTAATACTGTTTCAATTTAAAAATGGGTGGGAATCTAAAAGGCCAGCCTACACTTGCCAATTTCCCATTTCCCAGCGGAGACTCTTCCCCACCGCTACCTGGACAGACTCCTCAGTGAATCTCATTACGTCTGTCGGCAATTCAGAGTCACGGATTCATCTCTGATGAAAAATTGTTCAACAGCAGTACTGAGAACTTTCTGAACCCGTACACTCTGAATGCCAACATTTGCAAAACTGCACAACCCAGACTACCCATGGCGGCAACAACTGAACCCATCTCGTACTATTTTTCTCGGGGTCTTGGATCAGGTTGTTGGCCTTGCTGACGTCATCCTCCAGTTTGCTGTAATTTCGTTGCAGGCCCATGAGATTAAGGTTCATGTCCCCCAGCCTGGCCAGCACGTCGTTGGCAGTGTCGTTGGCCTCCCCTGCCTTCTCTTTGGTGCCCTGGACCTTAGCGGCGACGTCTAAAAAAAAACCAAAACAGCGTCAGTACGCAAAATTTATATGGATGCCGGTACTCAATGGTATTTACATCTTATATCTCATTATAGACTTATTACTTATAGTTTATAGCCTAGATAATTCAAACAGGTTAATTCTGAATATATTGTTCCTGTACCTTATTCACTTTACCTCCTGCAATTCTTTTCTACTATTTGAACTTGGTAAGATGCAAAACATTTACATTTACATTTACAGCCTTTATCAGACGCCCTTATCTAGAACGACTTACAATCAGTAGTTACAGGGACAGTCCCCCCCTGGAGCAACTTAGGGTTAAGTGTCTTGCTCAGGGATACAATGGTAATAAGCAGGATTTGAACCTGGGTCATAGTCGAGTGTTTTACCCACTAGGCTACTTCCACCAGCTGCATTTCATTGTATTTGTGACGCTCTGCACCGCCCCTGCTGCTGAGTACTAGCCTGAAGATTACAAACCACACCCGCCTAACACACTGCACCTCAGCACACTTCCATTTAGACCCCGCACTTCCTCCAGTCAGCGTCTGGTCTTTATGCCTACAAATGTGACTCTGTCTATGCGTGTTAATCTAGAGACTATGTGACTGAGATTTCCTGGGCCTCACGCCGCTGTTATTTATTTGTGCAATCGCCTTGCCACTTTCTGTGATGCCCAGGTGCCACTGGGCTTACCCAGTTGCCCATCATGGCCACTGAGCAAAGCACCGTCCCCACACACTGCTTAAAAGCAGAGGACACATTTCGTTGTGTCACCGTGTACAGTGCTGGAGTGGAGTGTGTCACAATGACAATCACTCCACTGTCACTTACCGGTTAATTTTATAAATCCTCCTGCAGGACACACTGGTTGGCCTGGTATTGCATTGTCTATATTGTTTAACACTGATTCACTGAATTTTTGTGGTTTGCCCATCGTGCCTTTTCGCACTTTGATATTTTTTATTTGTTTGTTTGTTTTTCTCAATGTCGATTGTATGCGCCTCATCTCTCCTTATTCGTCATGGCATTTCCCTGTGCTATCACAGTACTATGGTGGTCAAAATGGTGAAAGTAATGTCATATACTTTAATCTATTCTAATCTAATCTAGGCCACAGTGTGTTATACTGGCAGTGAAAAAAAAAACCCATAAAAACTTATATTACTCAGAAAAAAGTTCCGGGCGATCTAGTTCCACAGATCACCCCAGAGTTTCATAGATCACCCTTCATCAATGTCTTATCTTGCCGGACAACGTCGTTAATTGAGGTTGGTAGCAGATGTTAACCACTTTACATGTAAAAAGAAAAGCTTGGCAGGCAAAAATGATGAAAATGAGGCGCCATGGTGGTTAGAGACACGCTGTCAGTGTTCAGGATTCATGAGATACCGGCGTTCCCAGAAGACCAATCAGGACGCGAGGGAGGCGCTGACTGTGGTATGACCGTGTTACGGAAGAAAAGTGCCGAAACGGAAGAACATTCACTGTCAGATTGTATGTTATTTATGTATATATAAAAAAAAAGACCCTTTATTTAGACAGTTGATAATGAGAGGTAAATGACACCCTTTCCAGATCTATCTTTTGTTGAAAGATAGAAAAAAAAAAAAAAAAAAGATGCATTGCACTACACAGTGTAAGGAAACCTTGTGGTAGATTGACAGCGTGCACTCAAAGGGCAAACTTTTTTCACTCAGCTGTCACAGTGAGTTTCTGTTCAGGTTTAACCTGGACATGTGAGCTCTGGCTTCTGTCAAATCCGAGACGATGGCCTTCGACCTCATACCAGCGGCTCTGGCATCGATTGTCCGTCACTGGGACGTCTCCTCACACAGACAGGAGAACGCAGGTGTGTACGAAAGCAAGCTGCTTTTCTGCTCTTTAATTCCGGTTTGACATACAGTGAGCAACCCACCGTCAGGGATAGAGGCCAGCTTGGCCATGGAGTCCTTCAGGTCTTTCAGAAGGCCTGTGTTCTTCAGTCTGGCGGCTTTCGTTCGGCCTTGCAGATCTTTCAAATGGTCTCCGTTCTCTGAAATGCACAGACACAAGAGCACGTTGTTAGGTGCAAAACCTCTTAAACAATTGCACACTGAACTTCCACTCAGCCCACCTTTCACGTCATTCTGTAAGCCCTTGGCTTCATTCAGTAAGCGGTCACTCTTCTGAAGAGAGTTCTTGCCGTTGTCCTTCAGAGAACCCTCAGGTCCAGTGGCCTAAAGACAAAGCACAGGACAAATCTTCGTCTCAGCACCATCAGCCGTCTCTCATCTAAAACCCCCTTCTTCTCGGGCATCCAATCTGCCTGTAATTCGTTTTGAATTGTGTTTGGGGGGGAAAAGCTATCAGCTCAGAGCATATGGCTTCCATTTAGGTGTTTGACTGAGGGGGACGAGCGTCTCCACTTCTCTCCCTTACCCTGTTATCCTTCAGAGAGAAGAAGAAAGAGAGGAGTGGAGAAGTATAAAAAGAAAGTGTTCCTCACCTCCGTACACTCCTACTGCAGGAGGGCTGGGAATGATAATAGAGGAGACCGAGCGGGGACTTTGATCTCCAGAGCGTGACAAATGGAAATGAATGTGCTGGCGCTAAAGGTCTGGAAACCAAATCTTCCCTGTTCAGCAAATTAGTGGGACAGAGAAGAGAGTGTGTGTATGTGTGTGCATGTGTGTTCTCACTAGCTGAACAGCCTCGGTCCCGTGGGCCTTTGCTTCTTTGGCCACCTTGTCTGCCTCCTCAATGAAATCTTTGATGTTCTTGTAGGCATTGAAGGCCGCTGTGGCATTGAAGGAAAGGTTCTTCGCCTCGGCCAAGATGCTGGAAGTGGGAGAATTATGAAAGGGGCGGGGCTTTAAGGACAGGATTTTCTGTACTTAAGGCTGGGTGCAGTTCAACAAAGGAGTTTTTTTTCTAAACTGATGTGTGTCCATTAGGCTGATTTAGAATGTCCAATTTCAGTTTGTGCAATTTAAAGGTAAATTTATGCAAGATAATGGCAAAACTATAGATTTTCCATCTCACTTTTTTTGTCGAAACTCTCTCTCCAGTTTTTTGTTTTTTACACAGAAATCATGAGAAAACTGGGACTGTGCTTTTCTTCACCTCTCAGCTGCAGATAACTAGTCAGATTGCTTATGTTTATTTGCATATTATGTTATGCTACTATTTATGTATACACAGTGGGGAAGAAGTCTTTGGCAGCCGCCGATTGTGCAAGTTGTTCCACTTAAAAAGATGAGAGAGGTCTGTAAGGTCTCTTCAACTGTGAGACAGAATATAAAATATATATTTTTTGTATTTTTTTTTCAAAGAATGTATTTGTATAAAGTAAGCATTTCAAATAAAATAAGTATTTAAAAGAAGCATTTTATTCATGTTACCCACAGTGCACACCGTGTGTCCCATATTCAGCGCAAAGTGGGCGTTGCCTACCTGTCGAGGATGGTCGCTGACTTGTTGAGCTGGGACGCATGGTCCTCGGCCCTAAGGAGCAGACCCGGCAGGGTGTCCCCACTCAGTCCCTGGGTTAGCCGGTTCACCTTGTAGTCCAGCTGGTCATGCAGAGGGGTCAGCTCCCTGCCCATCTGCTCCAGGTCCTACACAGAACGCAAACGATCTCTTAATGAGGTGAAAACAAAGATATCGCTTCACAGCGTCGCTATTATCGCACAGGGTTGAACACGTTCTTAAAATAGTTCATTTCCATATGAAATTAAGTGAAGCAGGACCCACACTGCTACTAACAATTTGGGGTCTGCTGCTGAGGATAAAAAGTGCTGAGGAGGAGACCCACCTCTTTCTCCTGATTGATATTGTCCGCGAGCAGGTTGGCCTCGGCGAGCATGCGCTCCCCGTCGTCTAGCACCTGCTCCGTGGCCTTCTTCATCTCCCCGGCGGCCTTCCTCTTCCTCTGCAGGCAAAACAAACATTCTCCATGGGCCCGATCTGTGCAGCAATTGTCAGTGTCCATGTTTGTGTGTTCGTGCTGTACTCCTCTTCCCTACTGTGTGCACTTGTGTGTATATAAATGATAAACAACTCATTTATGATCTTAATGCAGATATATCATATAAGCTTATCGCAACATCTTTCGGTTGATCTATTCTGTATTCACTCCCTTGAGATGCTATTACTGAAAAGTCAAACTAAACTACCGAGGGGATGTCCCCAGGTGTGCAAACTTTATATACAGAAAGTGAAAACTTGAAAACATCTCAAGAATGTACTATATTTAATACCATTTTTATTCATTAGGCTATATATCAGATTTGAAAAAATGGCATATTAAACATGTTTCTGTGCCTGTGTGTGTACCCCCCCCCTGACCTCCAGGGTGTCCAGGTTGCGCTGGTTATTGTTAGACAGGCCATCAGCCTCCTTGATCTTGTCTTGTGCCTCTTTCAGCAGGTCCTGCGTGTCGCTGAGTTTCCGCTGGTGATCTGCCATCTTTTCTGCCACCTCCTGTTTCAGGTCTTCCGTGGCCTGGTGGGGGTCCCCAAACAGACGCTTCACTCTCTGGAACAGTGCCTCCGCCGCACTGGGCACAGAAAGCAAGAGAAACGCAAATCTGTGAATCTGAACAGTTTACACCTCAGGAACATGAGTCCCGTTTCACTGTGTACAAAACACACACGCAATCCAACCCAAAGAACTTTCTAGGGTGGTAGTAGCCTAGTGGGCAACACACTCGCCTATGAACCACAAGACCACAAAGTCACAGGTTCAAACTCGGCTTATTGTCATCGTGTCCCTGAGCAAGACGTTAGACCCTGAGTATCTCCAGAGGGACTGTCCCTGTAACTGCTTATTGATTATTGCTCTGGATAAGGAGTAAAATGTTAACGTTAAACATTCTGATATTCCATGGTGTAATAATGGTGACCAATACCAGCAAATAAATAATAAATAAGTAGAAATATACAGACAAATGTCTAATTAAAGTGTCCAAGAGCTTCCTTGTTCACCACGAGACCATTTTTCGAAAAGATATTTCATATTTTGATGTGCTGAATGTGAAGATGCCATGTGTCTGTGATATTTATCCCGTCTGGCCACTAGATGGCTCTCTTTGGTTTTGGAATGCCCCCAAATTGCAATTCACTGCTACGCTAATTTGATTAGAAGGAATGTTATTCCTTGCACCCACCTCAGGCAACCTTTAATTAGTTCATTAAGATTTTACATAAGAAAAAGGAAAACTTTCTTCATTTGGCTGGGCTCTTCTCAACCACAAAATGCTTTAGTGAAAGCACAAACAAGCGGGCAAACACACAAATTACTCCACACAAGGTAAAATGAAGTGGAAAAAACAGTGGAAAATAAAGTTCAGGCAATGGCAAAAGCAGTTTAGCATATTCATGAATGTATGTATATTCTGTATGTATGGGAGGTATAATGGAGGTGAGGTGAGGTAAGGGGGCATACCCAAGCTCTTCCTCAGCTGTGAACTTCTTGCCGGAGAGCTGCCGTTTGCGTATGTCTGCCAGCATGGCTTCAATCTCTCTGTGCATCTCATTAAGACTCTTTTCTGGAACTCCATTCCTGCTGCCTAGAGTGGAGTTCAGCTCGTGGGCCTTATCCTTCAGAGCTACACACACACGGACACACACATACACATTAGATTGCATCTTAACATACAGCTGCATTGCCAGTAGGTCAGACTGCACAAGTCTACAGATATTTTTATTCCTTGTAAACCCGAGAGTGAGCAGAGAAAATCCCCTTTTTACATCTGATTAAAATGATCTAAGGATTTCCTCTAATTATCCCCTTTCAGGTGATCCCATCTGACCTTGTGAGTGCAGCTATGCTCAATTTAAAACCCCCAGCATTTCCAACATGGGGAGCACGTGCCTTTGACTTCACTAACCTGGAGTGTTCAGAGTTTAGGACGGATGGATGGAGATTCTCCAGATTTCCAAAATAACATTCTCACAACGTGCAGGGAATGTTTAAAAAATGTTTAAACCTGTTAGACAGGTCTCTCTTCAGTTCCGAGCTACAGCCAGTGATGAGAGGAGCTCAAAGGCACGGAGAACAAAGTCACTCAGCTGAGGAGGATGTGTGCCCCTCCTCCTGATTAAAAAAAATATAAATTCTCATTTGCTGCCTTAGTTTTTGTCCTTTCAGGTCTATTCAAAGAAATTCAAATTTTGCTTAGCAGGCTAACATACTTTAATCAAATTAATTTAGTCTTTGAAATCAAAACTCAATCAAGCCGTGTTCCAAAAAAAAAGGGTTACTCTGAGGATTCTCATTTAAGTATAAATCATGCAATTGAAATTAAAATGAAGCATAATTAGATGCGTGCCTCAAATTCCAGAAGAGTTCAAACATAAACAATTTAATATGATTACAAAGACAAAATGCACACCTATTTCAAAATCCCTGCTTGAGATAATTGCACACTGCATTTCAAAGGCAATTAAACCCTTTAAGGTGGACTGAATCATCAGATTTGATCTCATTTAGAAAGAGTTTAAAACTCTAGTTTCCGAATCATTCTGACTGGATGAATGGCAATGGAGTGATGGAGACAGTAAGAGTCTCTCTTGAATAGGTTCAATCATTCCAGTTGGGAAAATTGGGGTACCGTTCATTTAAAAGTAAGAGATTTGTACAGCATCAGAAAGGGGGCAGTATTTCCCCAGAATGACATGGACCTACAATGTGAACTACAGGACGTTGGCAGCTATATCTTATATATAAGTTGCGGGGGACAGAACCACAAATAATCATGCATCTTATTTGGGGGCAGTGGTGGCCTAGCGGTTAAGGAAGGACCGTCCCCACACACTGCTCCGCGGGCTCCTGTTTTGGCTGCCCACTGCTCACCAAGGGTGATGGTTAAAAGCAGAGGACACGTTTCAATGTGTGCCCCGTGTGCTGTGCTGCAGTGTATCACAATCACTTCACTTTATCACTTTATTTCAGGTGGCTCAGAAAAAAGCTTTAGCAGCAGACATCTGTCGGTATGGAGCTGCAGTCTTTTTGTTTCATAAGCCATTTTGACCAACATCTCTCTTCCACAAAAATCATGTTGTTTGTTTTGGCAAATGAATTACCCATGATTCTCCAGTGACGCAGTTAAATTGAAGCAGCGGCACAAAGAAAAAACATTTTAACAAGCACCATTAAAATGCTTGGTTGAAAAACTCATCTTAATAGAGATGAATTCCGATAATTCTATCAATTATGCAAAAATAATGATGGTCTGCTGAAAAAATCTGCTACACTTGGTATCACCCTGGCAGTATGAGGCAGGTCAGAACACTGCTAGCTGAAAATAGCAAAACAAGAAACCACATCAAAACAGTAATTTTCTTGATATCATTGGAAGGTCAAAAACTTTTACACCTTGCACAATATTATCAGCGTCATCTGAATTGACCTGTCCTTGGCCAGCTTGCAGTGACCGAGTGCATTGTCTACATTTACATTTACATTATTTACCAGACGCCCTTATCCAGAGCGACTTACAATCAGTAGTTCGAGGGACAGTCCCCCCCTGGACACAATGGTAGTACGTGGGATTTGAACCTGGGTCTTCTGGCTCATAGGCAAGTGTGTTAACCACGCCTCAGCCACGGCGACCAGGAATATCACACGATCGCACACACAAGCACGCCGCCCCCTGTGAGCACCCTGTTACGAGCCAGCTCGGGGGTTGATTAAGCTGCCTCTGTCCTCATTAATTACGGCCTCCCTCATTAGCCCAATCAACCTCCCTGTTAAAAGCCAGGCAGAAGGTCACCGCCCAACACCGCCTTATCACAGAGCCCAGGGCAGCGCCGGTCCACCACCTGAAACCCCGGCAAGTACCACCTCCATTTTCACTAACCACAGAGCCTATGTTTGCCCATTTTTTCCCCCCAGCTCCTTTCCTCCTTGTTCCACCCCCCCTCTCGAGGCTCTACCTCTTTCGGGGCCTGCCAGAGGCATGCTGGAAGTCGGGGTCTGAGCAGGATGTTTTTTCCTTTTCATGTCTTCAGGCACCGTTGCCCCAGGCCCACTTGCTGGGGGTTCATGCTCCGGTTGCCAAGCAGAGTAGTCGTGAGATGAAATTTTGCTGAATTGAGCATCAGTACCTGGCCACAAATCTCATTTACTGTGACCAGTCGAATTGTGATGACTGCCATGTTTGGTAGCCTGGAGACCAGGGTTCAAGACTGGATGTGGTGACTGCTCACCCCACTCACTACATATGGGCCACTAATTTCAAGCTGGATATAAACTGGATATATCCTATATAAGTAAACAAGAAAGAAAAATGATCTGTAATTACTGAAGATCTTTAAATTTAAGTGGGTGTAAACCATCAAGAATGAGGAAGTTGCATGAGATCAATCATATGGCTGGTCCCATTTTAAACTTTTCTAAAAAACATAATTATGGTCATGTTCTGTGTTAGATTCTAGATAGATTAGATAGAAGTAGCTTGAAGAATGGTCATGGTGCCAGATGTGGGCTGAGATAGGTGGATCCATGTGTGAGGGAACCCAGAGATGAGTGAAGCACCGGTTGGATGGGAGACATATGGCAGGGGATGTTTGATGGATGCACATGGGAATGCTTCCTGAAGTTTGATGGCACGCCCTCACCAAAGATGAGGATTACAACGAAATAACACATGCAAAGAAAAAAGCAAAGAAAATGAAGTGATTGATATTGTGAAACATTGCAGCACAGCACACGGTGACACAATGAAATGTGTCCTCTGCTTTTAACCATCACCCTTAGTGAGCAGTGGGCAGCCATGACCGGCGTTCGGGGAGCAGTGTGTGTGGACGGTGCTTTGCTCAGTGGCACCTTGGCGGATCGGGATTTGAACCGGCAACCTTCTGATTACGGGGCCTCTTCCTTGACCGCTAAGCCACTACTGCCCATTTACAGACATAACTTGCAAAGAGACAAAAAACATTACAAAAATTATGTAGACAGAATAGCAAATGTATTTGTCCTTGTCAGTCAACCATCCTACATTCAGTTTCCATTCAGTTTCAAATTCCTTTGCTCTTTGTCTCCATCACAATGCCATATGGCATTTCCTTCACCCACAAATGTCCATCTTTTGTCATTATTAAACAATCGTCCCCTCACAAAGCCCCATAAACTCGGAAGCATACACATGAGGGATTTCTGGGACATTGTAGTCCATCCAGACAAACCACAGTTCATCAGATTATATATAAGAACAATTAGCAACATTATGCCAATTTTTCATTCACAATTTCAATTTGTGTAACTTGACCGTGAGTAGAAAGACCAAGGGCTTACACCACATACAATGCTGAATGTCATATTCCATCATTGTCTAGGTGAGAACTTGGGGCGATGCAAATGCGGCAACTGTCAAAGGGAATGTTGCATATGGCTGCGTGACCCAGTGTTCACGGTACGTAGAATGTCCGCGTAGCTAGGCCATGGATGCCTAGCTACAAACGAACACTACTAACAATTTGAGGTATTGATTGACGTCTTGATTGAAAAACTTATGTGTGTTTGCATGAACCTGCAATAAAATGTAGCTTTCAGAAAAACGCAAACATGTACCTGAGCTGAACTGGAAAATGTGATCTCCCCTGTTGACTAGCAGATTTAATCACAACTGTGTTCAGTGTGCGTGTGCGCATGTACCCTCTGCAGCCAGCAGTGTGTTTCTGACGAAGAGCTCCAGGTCTTCAGCTCGCTTGTGGATGCGTTCGGCGTCTGCGCCCGTCTGCTCTCCATCTGCCGACACTTTCGTGGCCTGCGTAACAGAAATCCACCGCATGAAGCCCACCGGCACACAGAACGGTGCTCTGTTCTGATACCACGTTCCCCTAATCCAGGAAATGAAACGCATTTTAATCAAAAGTTCGTTTTGGGTGAAACAGTGAGACCTTCGCACTTTTTCGGACGACACTGCAGCCACATTTGCGATAAAGAACGTGAAGCTGAGACCGAAAACAAATATTTAACAGAATATACAGACGATCCTTGGTGTGGTAAACCTGCGGGAACGGTGTAAATCCTTACACACCCTGCACAGTTCTGAATACCCAACAGGTGAATGCACCGCAGTGAAGAGCACGGGGGGTCGCTACTCGAAATTTTAGTATTTAACGGTAACGGTGACAAATTAACCCGGCTCAACAAATCCCATAGTGAGTCGTTGTACTTAGAGTTACCAGAGAACGGCATAACAGAACAACGGGGTGACTCAGAAAAAGAAAAAGAAGCTGGGGTGGATGAAAGGAGGGAGAGACGAGCGTAATCAGAACGGGGTAACAGTCGAAAAGAGAAGGATGCTGCAAGGCTCGAACACACAGGCCGCAGTTCCTCCAATGCAGACTTTACTCTCTCGTCGCCCTCCGCTAATGACACAGCACCCGCTCCCCCGCTCCATTAATGCAGCCGTCGCTCGGGGGAGCAGGAGAAGGTGGAGCCCCGAACGCTGCGGTTTATTCTTGGATGCGAGGAGCCGGGAACAGGAACGCTGTGACGAGTAATATCCCTCAAGGCACCCGAGGCTGAAGTAACCTTTTCCGAGAATTTGTAATGAATTACATATTTCTGTGAGTGTGGGTAACTTTACACACAATCTACATTAATCGTGACCCACAACACCTGCTGCTTGGGGACATTCTGGAAGTCCCAGGGAGGGGAAAAGGCTAAATGGGGAAAAATAGGTATTAATTACAGTTAAGGATTAGGTAAAGGAGGTCATCTTAATCTTAAGTAAACACTTCATATGCATTTGAGGGTGTGTGCATGTTGTAAAAAATGATAGTGATTTCATAATAAAAGATAAACCTTAAAAAGGTTTGTCTTTTGGTTACAGAACTTCAGGGTATATTTAGATTTTGCCTTAATACAGAAGTTATATAGTTACCAAGTTGACAACCATGAACCCATGAAAATATCGACCATATTTCACGGAATACGGAAATCCATTTAATAATGGTAATAAGGTAAACGGTTTAAAATCATTTAAATGAAGAGATTAAATCAAGAACAATATAATGTATTTCATCTATGCACATGAAAAAATACAAAATACAAGTCACATTTGGTGCCAAATAAAGAATTTCTTTCTTTCTTTGTTTTGCTCTTACCTATTCCCCAAATGTAAGATGTATTTTGAAAGATGTGTAATTTCTCCACAAACGTATGTGTTTGTGTGTGTGCGTGTATTTGAGGCTGGTAGCAGCAGAATGATCTAAAAACCAGAAAACCCTCCTGCTGCTGCTGCCGCCTCCTGAGCAGTGTGTGTTCTGAACGCCGTCTCCTTGTTTGTGCGAGTGCGTGTCCTACCCTGCTGAGCAGCTCGTCCATCTCCGTCACCAGGCTGCCCAGGTTACTGTCAGCGAGCTGCAGAAGCCTCTCTGGCCCCCTCTGTGGCGACAGCATGTGCTGCAGCAGGACGACAGGAGATCCAAGCGTGTTAATGACAACAGCGTCTGCAGGAACCGCAAGATCACCTGCGGCGGCACTTTATAACATCGGGGGTCAGTAAAGTGGTCAGCGGAGGTCTGGTGGTCAATGAACACAACAATCAGCCAGCCACCACCGACCTGCAAAACCTGCTGCTTTCACAAGGGACTGAACGTGAAATTAGTGACTGAAGTAATGATGGAAACCAAAGCCACCACGTGGCTAGTGCCCATCCTCACATGGATAAAGAGATACTTAATTAAATCGAATTTGTATGAATGTACAACTGTAATTATAAATGTAAGTGCATAGGGTGAAGTGTGAAATAAGTCATGTATTTAACAATTTGTCATTAGAAAGCATCATATTTGATGTGCCATTTGACAATTCCATATGGGTAAAATTGTCTATTTGTACAGAATCATGAGATTTCTGTGCAATTCCCACCTCAAATTGACATAAATCAAAAAGGTGCCAAATGAAAAAAGTAGAATTAATAGATTTTTACAAGAAGTCTGACATGACCTGCAGGGCTCTTGGGTCTGCTGATGCCGACCTTGGGATGAGAACATCAAATAAACAAATGAATATGAAATGCATCTAATGTATGCAGTAAAGAGGCAGACACCAAGGAGGTCAGAGGTCATTAGTAATGAACAAGGAGAATTAACTCCTCTGAAAAGTGAGACAAAGTACGATACAAAAAAGGCAATGTCGCACACACACACACACACACACACACTCTCACACAGCCCGAGGACACAGTCGTATGGCCCTTCTCCCTCATTTAAACTCCCAGTCCCAGCTTCATCTATCACCAGGCCGCCTGGCGGATAGACAGCGCCACGCAAGGCCTCTCAGCAAAGGGCATCATGTCGCCGGCTCCCGCCTCCACGTGCCACGTCCCCCCAGCACCAGGACGCCTCCTGACTCCCCTCTTCATCTCCCCTCTCTCAGCCTCCCACCGCCACTCTGCCCTTTAGCAATAATCTGCATCTTTGTTGTGGCTAATCTCTTGGCCCATCTTCTCGAGCGCCTATTTATTTTTATCCGCCCGCTCCCCCGTGTTATCGCCGCCGCCGCCGAGGAGCCTTTGAATGTCGGTTTGGAGAGCGGGACCGGGTGTGTCTGAACGCGTGGGTGTGTGTGTGTCTGTGTGAAGCAGTGAGTCCGCCGCCGGCTTTGTTCTCGGCGCAAGACATCAGAAACAGCGCTGCTGAGACGCTGCGATTGTCTGGGGGAGGGCGGGTGCGAGGCAGATGGGAAGGAAAGACGCGGCGGCTCCCTTTGAGCCGGCCATCACCGAAACAAACAGGTCGAACTGAGGCCACCTTCTCCAGGTGGCGACTATAACCACAAACACATTTGTTCACACACAAACCAACTTACTGAGATAAACAGAATCCAGCTACTCCCCCTAATCCCTAATCTTATTCTGGATGTAACAAAACTGAACACAGCCTTGTCCAAAAACTGAACTGAAAAAAAAACTGAATACCCCTGTAGTCGTGCCATCCCATCCTCAACCGGGTCGGTGCTCCCATACACTTGACCCTTGACCCTTGACCTTTTGATTATTCCATTTTATGTTGTCTACCTTAAGTCTACTTGTTTCCCGGTATATAGGCCTACTCCTTCAGTACACCTTCTCGTTCAATGTGTTTATATTTTTTTCATGACCATTTTCATTGGTAGATTCTCGCTGAAGGCATCAAAACTATGAATGAACACATGTGGAGTTATGTACTTAACAAAAAGTGGAGACCTGACCTCCACAGTCACCGGACCTGAACCCAATTGAGATGGTTTGGGGTGAGCTGGACCGCAGAGTGAAGGCAAACAGTCCTTCAAGACTGTTGGAGAACCATTTCAGGTGGCGACCTCTTGAAGCTCATCGAGAGAATGGCAAGAGTGTGCAAAGCAGTAATCAGAGCAAAGGGCGGCTATGTTTTGAGTTATTTCACCTTTTTTTGTTAAGTACATAACTCCACATGTGTTCATTCATAATTTTGATGCCTTCAGTGAGAATCTACCAACGTAAATGGTCATGAAAATAAAGAAAACACATTGAATGAGAAGGTGTGTCCAGACTTTTGGCCTGTACTGTATATGTCTTGTCTTCTGTCTGCACGGGACGTTTGTGTGTTAGGGTAAAGGATGCTAAACACAGCGCTATGCGCTAGTGTGAGGTCAAAGGCAATCTCAGGATAAAAAAATACATATATATGTAAAACGCTCGGTAGTTATCTGTATCTTGAAGAAGAGAAACTAACCAGCCTTTTTGTTGCCGTGTAATTATTTCTGCCACCCAGAAAATTATATTTAATGGTGTTTTTTTTTTTTCCACAGATCTTAAAATGGGATTAGCCGTGACAGCTCATTCTGGATGATTTAAAGCCGTGCCCATCAGCACATCACATGCATAAACATCATTAAAGATCAAGTTTCTTTTTTTGACCTTACACTAATGATAAAGCAGTGCTTAGCCTCAGTTTGGACCCCATTTCTCTAGTTGCAACTGCGCATCTTGCATCTTGCTTGAAATCATGACAAACACTGATACTCCTTTTCTCAGTGGCTCCCAACAAACTCTCACCTAGCTTTCCAGGCTTGTGATTTATATAAAAAAAGATGATCGGCGAGTTTTCAGCGATTGGTGCGGATAATTGTAGAGGTACCTTGAGTTCGTCCGTCATGTTCTCAAAGCGGTACAGCACTTTGTAGGGTGGAGGCAGGGGGCCAGTGAGGTTGACGCTGTTGACGAGACGATGGAGTCTGTCCATGTCACTGAGTAGCAGGCCACTGCAGTCGTCATCGCAGGCTGGATGAAGAAAAACACACAAGCACACACACACACCCACACAGTAAGGATGGAGGAATGGAGATAAGAATGAGGCTGTATGTGTGTGTGTGTGTGTGTAACGTGAACTTTATGCTTTCTCCTTGGATGATGTCGCATTGATGAAACAAATACTTCCTGACTCTGCCACGGATGTCGGAAAACAAAGCCTGGAGGGGTGCATGTTTGTGCGTTTTCATGGCTTTGTGTGTGTATTGAACAGGGGTGGACAGGGTGGTAACGGCTCGCTGCACAACCATGCTTCAGGCAATAAATGTGTGGGTCAGTCACACATATACACACACACACACACACACACACACACGCAGTTTCACTAGGGTGATAACTATGTCAACAACCAAGTAGAGGAACATGCATGAGTGTGTGTTTAAGTCCAGGACATGGTCCTTGCACGCGCACATACACACACCTTCATGCAATTACCCAGGCCACCGGTGCTCCTTCAAAAGAAACAAACCTCTTTGAGAGGATAAATAACACTTGAAAGTAGCCATTTTCCATCTAGCAACCAAGCTGCACCAAATCCCGGAGCTTCTGTGCCCGCTTCAGATTAAACACAAGCGGAGGTTCGGGCGAGGTGGGCGGCGGGGAGAGCAGGAACTCAAGCGTGAAATTTAACACAGAGTGTGAAACGGCTTTCGGCGGCCCATTATGAGTGTTCGACATGCCACAAGCGATTGGGAAGAAGAAAAAGAGAGAGAAAAAAAAACACATACACACACACACACAGACTTCGACAATCATCAAGAGCATGTGAATTTTTTTTTTTTTTTCTATGGCCCGGAGCTTTCCATTTCATTCAGGGTCTGAAATATGAAATGCGGCAGCCCCACTTTCAGCACTGGTCTTTAATGCACACACACAGACACACAGTGCCAGTGTGAATGCACAGAGTGTGTGTACAGTGTGTACCATTTTGATAGACAGTGTCCTTACACACACAGCATCAGGAGACATGCGTCCCTCCACAGCACCCAATAAGCCCCCAAATTTTGTTACCATCCTCCTAGGCAGGGGAACTTGTTTGACCTCAGCGGTGTATCTGCAATGAGCTAAAGGTGTCACCATGACCAAAAAAAATACTAATGTTCATATTTCTAATATTGAATGCCAGCCAAATCACAGTTCATTCCTTCAAGCAATGAGCAATAATCATTTAGATAATAATGAAATAAAGGAAGTGAAGAATGAAATATTGCATGAGTGGAGAGGTTTTTATACATGTGAATAACTGCAATCCATAAAAATACAACCATCCATGATCAACTGTATTTTGAAAGATTTTCCTCAACATGAACGTTAAGAAGCACCAACAGATTAACACATAATTTGCCAAAATGTACCTTATAATATCTATCGGCCAATCAGGATCTAACAATCAGCAAGACCATGGTGTAAATGTATTTAGACAGATCAAATTTGATGTAAAAAAATGTACACATCATTTAGGAAAATGCATTCTATTCTAAAAAGTGCTTATTTTGCAATTCATTTGACATTTATTGGAACAGTTGTGTATTTGTATGATATTTTCCTTTGTGTAAAGTGTTAGAAAGTTATTGTTACGTACACACAATCCCAGCAGGCCCACACACATGCCTCTCCATGCAGCGGTCACACTTCAGTCCCGTGGCCCCGGGCCGGCAGCTGCACTGCCCTGTGCGGCCATCGCAGGCGTGGGCCAGCGCCCCCACCAGGTCACACTTACACTCCTCACAGTGGCCGCCTGGTGCCCGCGGGTCACCGTGGTAACCAGTAGCACACCTGCACAGGGAGAAGTGTGATTCATGATTAGCTTTGGTATGTGATTAACATGTGTCCGTAGAAACACACTGCTGATGCCTGTATGAATGAATGAATGAGCTTATGTGGAAAAGTGTCAAGAAATAATCACATTTACATTTACATTTACAGCATTTATCAGACGCCCTTATCCAGAACGACTTACAATCAGTAGTTACAGGGACAGTCTCCCTGGAGCAACTTAGGGTTAAGTGTCTTGCTCAGGGACACAATGGTAGTAAGTGGGATTCGAACCCGGGTCTTCTGGTTCATAGGCGAGTGTGTTACCCACTAGGCTACTACCACCCTGTATCCCATCATTTAGTGTCAGACCTTCTTCAATTTTATATTACATTCAATGAGCCCTCTCAGGTAATCAATAAGCCAGGTATAATTATAGTATAATTATGCTGGCCAGTCCAGCCAATGTGTTGTTCTTCAATTTCTTTTCAGCAAGTTATTGCATTCAGAATTAAACCATACAAATATGAAAGGCAGTCAAACAGCCCCATCTGGACTCAACTTGCTGGTCTTCATATGAGAACCCTGGTCCTCTGTAACACCAGCATGATATTCAGCTGTTAGCTCTGCCTCACTTCATTTCTGTGTGTGTGTGTGTGTGTATGACCTGTGTTAGATGTCATCTAAGACCCTAACCCTAACCCTTCAGTTTGGCAAAATGTGTTGAGTCCACAGGCTGCATGTCTCACCGTTCGCAGTATTTTCCCTCATACCCCTCTGGGCAGGCGGTGCAGCGGTAGTCAGAGAAACCCTCCGTCACACAGGTGGGGCTGAAACTACAGAGAAACCAGAGAGTCTGAGTGTGGGAGGTTCGGGGTGTGACTGTGTGTTTGACTATATACTGAATGTTTGTGTGAAATGGAGGTGATTGTGTGCGTGGGAATGTCTGCATGTAAATGTGTGCGTTCTGCTGAGGTCTTATTTATGTGCTGGAAATGGGTGTTGGAATATGAGTGTGTGGCTGACTGTGTATCTGTATGGTTTTGACAAGCATGCTGGTCTGTATGTGTGTGGGTAGGAAGCGACTATGTGTGTCCCAGAATGTGTGTGTATGTACCTGTGAATGTGTGAGTGTGCATGTTTGCTTAACTGCACGTCTATTTATATGAGATAAGGGCATGTGCTCTTTTTTTTTGCTTTTTATGACACTGTATGCATGTAACGCATGCATAGTGTTTTGCATGCTTATTACTTGTTTTCGGGATTGGTGAGGGGACAGCCGCAGGGTTTGCAGTCATCGGGGAGGCCACGCACCACGCCATAATAACCAGGAGCACAGCGCTCACATTTGTCCCCCACTGTGTTGTGCTGACAGTTCTGCAACACGAAAGAGACGGAGATGAAAAGAAAACACAAA
This sequence comes from Denticeps clupeoides, assembly GCF_900700375.1. Classification (NCBI taxonomy): domain Eukaryota; kingdom Metazoa; phylum Chordata; class Actinopteri; order Clupeiformes; family Denticipitidae; genus Denticeps; species Denticeps clupeoides. Next base: position 10,113,942 of record NC_041720.1, on the reverse strand, counting down.
AAGAGGGTGTCAAGAGAGAAGGAGAATGAACACACAAAAATCCATTCCAATTTGCAGAAGGCTCAAGAGAATAGTAATTATCATAGAACACAATTTAATTAAGAAATGCTCTTTATTTGTCCTTGCACAGGAAACTTTTCAGAACCTGTGGAGCCAGCCAAGTCCCATGAGAAAAATGGCATTACAATCATTGGCCACTTTATTACAATGTACCTAAACTCTCTCTATGTGTAAATTAGAAACAACAACACAGCTTGTATTGGGATGTTCTAGTCTGTAACTGGCTGGATAGCTTTACACCCTATGAGTCTGATGATCTCCCTCCACAACATGTCAGCCTCACTGCCCTAAACTCACAGCCCTAAACCATAACTAGTCATATTTGCTCCTCTGGTCAAAAAACATTGATGGGTGAGTGACTGGATTTACTACATTTACAACAGCATGTAGCAGACACCATTATACAGAGCGATTTATAATCAGTAGTTACAGGGACAGTCCCCCTGGAGACACTCAGGGTTAAGGTTCTTGCTCAGGGACACAATGGTAGAAACTGGGGTTTGAAACTGTGACTTTGTGGTCTCCTGGTTCATAGGTGGGTGTGATTCTCGATAGGCTACTACCACCCTAGACTCCAGTCTAGATTCTAGAGGAGTAGATGGGAATAGATTTAAAATGCATACGTAATAAATTGGCCCACAGGTTGTGCAATTGATTCTTTTTGTTCTCAAAAATGCAATTGTTGGGATTGTTGCAAGTGTGTGGTGGTGTTTAGTAGAATTTTTTTTTTAATATTTGCAAAATACTGAAAAGCATTGATTATAAAATATTTTGTTCTCTTTTTTTTCCTTTCTTTTCCTCGTGCATTTATGATGCGAGACAGCGAATGCTCCAATCAGCCAATGGAAGCTGCAGCCTACTGATCCGCAGCATTCCAAGGCTTTCATTAACTTCTTGTGTACCTCAATTACCCAAATTACCTTGTACACACTCATTTAACATTTTCAATTTGCAAACTCTGTAAAAATGCAAATGATATTGTTATTAGAGCAAATGCAAATCAGGCAGACTGAGTCAAAAAAACAAAAGGCATGACTTGGGGTGTGGAAATGTCCGGGGTTTGAACCATCCGACTCACAAGCTCCTGCACTGCAGCAGAGTCGAGTAACATGAATATCTCATGTTTTTCTCTGTTGTTTGTTTCAGAGTGGATTGCAGGACCTGCTTGTTTTTTACCTTTTGAATAAAAACTCTTCTCTCAGATATTTTTCAGTTATTCACCAGCACACACAACAGTATGTGAACTTTTAATGGAACGACAAGATACCCAGGATCGCTCCTTAGGGCCATAGCCCTCCCAATCCACCCCTTGCATGGACGTCAAGGAGCCGATGGACGATGTAGGTGAGGGAGCTATCCACCAGGCGATAAAGAGGAGGACTAGGGGGAGGGGGCACCAAGGCCAAAATATAGGGCTGACACGCATGGAGTGGGGCAGGGAGACTTGGTCGGAGGAAGGTGGACCAGGTGGAAGGGTGGGCAGAACAGTTACAGTGTAGATATTATAAGCTTCCGTGGTGTCGTACTACCTCTTGAAGAGTGTGGTTTGAAGTTTGCACTACCGTCGGAAAGCGACAAAGCAGGCAGCCTTGGTGAACCAATCTACCATCGTTAGGAAAGGTTGTCTTGCCATTGGACAAAAGCACAGGGGTAGAGCTTCTGGTTTTTAGGGGTTCTCTGCAATAGGACAGCCCCATGAAGGTCGGTTTGCCCCTCAGCAAGGAGGTCATGGGTTGGGCAACTTGACTGTAGTTTGTAATGCATTTGGCTGGACCCATTGCCACACCTCGAGGGCTCAGCTGGAACCCCAGGAAGGAGGTGTTGGGTACTTTTCTGCCGAGTTCATACAGTCAAAGCGTGAAACAGATGTCACAGGTGCAGGACCATGTGGGCTGCAGGGGCAGGTAGTCGGGACGTCAGGAAGAATCATTCAGCAACAGCGAGGGAAGATGAAACAAAGGAGAGAGCATGCAGAGAATCTTCGTGGGCAAACAACAGAACAGGCAAGGATAATCCAAAACGGAAGTCAAGAACAAGTCGACCTGATGTGAAGCTTGGTCAGTCTGAAAACACTTGCAGAATGGTCTGTTTATAGACCATGCTGAGCCCTTCCCCTTCTGGTTTGGCGACCCTGTGGGCAGTCGCTTGTCCTCTGCAGGAATGGCGGCTGTGACAATAATATTTTATTAATGTCGTTACCTGACTTTGCGGGGTGCTCTGGGTGTTCCAGTCCGGAATATTGGAATTGACTGTGTGTATTCCCGATGCCCTCATTGTGTGCACCCGGTGTAAAGTGTATAAATGTAGCCTCATTGTGTCTAGTCATCATCGGGTCATTATGTTTTTATATTGTCATGTGCCTGTTAACGTGTTCCTGTGTGCGTTGTTGTGAGTAAATACCCTGTTTTTGAGAGTTGTGCGAATGAGTCCTTTTTCCTTCCCTGCACTGTGCCCAATTACACAAAAGGCCATATAATATAACTCACTACAGAATTATTATTATTACAACAATAAAATAATTATTGATCATTTACACATACATCACTCTAGATTGCTCTGACCTTATCAAAGCATGTTATTGTAAAAAGTACATACAGTATATATGTATGATACATACACCATATTAAGTATCTTTTGACTCACCTCAGTGGAAAACATAACAGCAGTAGTAACAATAACAGTAATAACTAGTAACTACATAAAATGTCTTCAAAGCCTAACTGCAAGCATTTTAACTTTATGGAAAAAAGAATAAGAAAAAAGTATAAGAATATTAATAATGTACATATTTACCTTATTCTAGTCATTTACAAACGTATGTCAACAGTAATATTTATAAATATTACTGTATTACTGTAAATGTACAGTCTCTGACAAAAGTCTTGTTCCTTATCTATTTTGTAGAAACACCTGCTATTGGTGTTAGAAATAGCTCATATCAAAGGCTAAAACAAATTTAACTGCAAATACAAAAACATGTCAGCTGTGAGATCCAAATTTAATATATTGTATAACTTCCATGAGCTTGAAGGACTGCATCCGGTTTGGCAAGGATTCATACAATTTATTGATGAAGTCATAATGAATAGCAAAGAAAGCAGTCTTGCATGCCTCCCAGAGTTCATCAATATTTTTTGGTTTTGTCTTCCATGCTCAATGATGTTCATGTCTGGTGACTGGACTGACCAATCCTGGAGCATCTTGATCTTCTTCGCCTTGAGGAACTTTGATGTGGAGATGGAAGTGTGTGATGGAGCACAATCCTAATGCAGAATTTGGCCTCTTTAATGGTTGGGAATATAAAAGGTAGCTAAGATTTCTTGGTATTTCAGACTATTGATGTTGCCTTCGAGCCTGCAGATCTCTCGCCCACCCCCATACTGGATGTAACCCCAGACCATGATTTTTCAGCCACCAAACTTCACTGTTTTCTTGGTGAATCTCTGATCCATGTTGGCTCCAGTAGGTCTCCTGCAATATTTGTGGTGACTGTGGTGTAATTTAACAGAATATTAATCTGAAAAATCCACCTTCTGCCACTTTTCCATCGTCCATGCTTTTAGCAGGCTGTGGGCCTTGGCAAATGCCACACGTTTTTTCAATTGTCTTTTGTTTACTGCTGGCTTCTGCGCACTGTTTCAACCAAGGAGGCCATTTCGAGACAGACTGTTCTGGTTGACACACGGACTTCAGGTGACCAGGTCTCATGGAGCTCTGCTGCAGTGGAAAATGGGCTGGCCCATTTTCGAACGGTCCTCTCGAGCAGTTGTCTTGCGAAGTCTGCCCTACCTGGGCTAGTGAAAAATGTCTCTAGTCTCTTCAAATCTTTTTTTTATCCTCTGTACTTGACGCTAAGACAAATTGAAGGTGTCTGCCACATCACTAGTGGATCTTGAGAATCAACACTTTAGTCTCAGGGTGAATGTTAGGCATGTTTGCAGAGGTCTAGTTGCAGTTGATGTGAAGGTCTAGTGGGGTTCTGGGCGTCTTTTTATACACCTGAGACCTAATTGATCCATTATTAGTCACAGTAAAGCTCATATGACAAGGCGACAACACATTATTACAAAAGCTGTTGGCTTTTTACAAGAAATTTCTTGCAAAAAAAATCTTTATTAGAAATATATTTCAGCGGCACTTGAGGTCAAGTTGTACACAAGCAACAAGACTTTAGTCAGGGACTGTATGTCCAAATTTATAAATTGCAATAGCCTGAGGTATACGGTGTTTCTAAAGTCTGCATTGCCTTTTGCCCCAAATGTTAAGCTGCAGAGGCTTAATGACACTAATTAACATCCAGGCTGAGCTGGAGCAAGGCGATGGGGGCAAATTCACCTGCTCCCGCCTCCCGAGCTCCAGAGGTGGTGGCAGAGCAGCTCACCTGGCAGATGGAGGTCTCAGGGTCGCAGATGTCGCTGTGCCCGTTGCACTGGCACTGAACGCAGCTCCCGATGCCCGACCTGGATGCGGGTCCTCCGGTGCGCGCCGACAGGCGGTAGAAGCCAGCGGAGCATTCCTGCGGGCAAGAGAAATGGCTGCCACGGTTAGCTCGGGGGCCATGGAGACGGCAGGCCTGCTGGAGCTTCCGTGAGAGGTGTGGCACTCAAAATTAATCGGGTCAATTTCAGGCGCCATCTGTTCGCGGTAAATGTGCTAAACGCTTGTTTAAAAATTGTCAAAAAATTTGGGAATAATTGCCATCTGTCTTGTTTGCTTACATGCGAAGAAGCAGAATCTACAGCTGCACTTGTATCTTATTAATAGCACAATGGGAGGCACACATGGAGAGTTTCACATTAAAAACACTAGTTTGATGGTGAAGGGGGTTCGGTGACTGCATTTAGACATATATGCCAGACAGCGGAGAGCGAGGAAAGATGGATGAGCGGGTGGCGAGGGCTGACAGGTGCCCAGGTGGCCGTACCTCACACGACAGGCCAGAGTAGCCGAGGGGACAGTTGCACTTCTCGATCTGGTGGGCGCGGACACTCAGCGCAGAGGGTCTCCCTTCCTCCGCCACCTCCAGGGCGATCTCGGAGATTCTGCGAAGAGGTTTGACAGAAACACAGTTGCCATTTCGGAGGAGGAAGAGGTGGACTACTGCAGAGTTGCAAAATGTAAATGAAGCGTTTAGCTCATGGGATGGCTGAGTATCATTGTTTAAGACCCCATCAGTACAAACCAATGTAATGAGACTCCTGAAGTTACAAGGAAGACAACAACAGTCAATTACTTGGCTGCATCAAATGAACAACATGATCAGAGGTTGGTGTTTCAGGGTCAGAAAGTGGAAAAACTCTAGCTATCTAACTATTTTGACAACTTTAATGGTCATAAAAATGGGAATGTAAAGAAACAGCTTCACCAGAAAGCAGCTCCCATGTAAACAGATTGATTGGAGTCTTCAGTTGGAACAAATTCAGTCATATCCAAAAATCCTGAATCGCAGCCAACATTTACAAAGTATTGAGTGGGCAAAAAAAATGTTTTTTAAAAAACAAAAAAAAACATTGTGAGCCGTTTCAACATAAATGAGCATTCCTGCATTTTTTTTACTGCTTTTCTGCATTACTGCAATGACGTGCTGTAAAAGACATTGAAAGTTTACTGTAAAACATATAAATCCATGAAGGCTTCTTGGTTAAACATAGAATCTATTCACTGAATGTTCATTCATAGTGACAGAGTGTGCACTAACACACGTTCATAATGCGTCAGAGCGAGTGAGTACATGACGATAAAATGTAATTTTATTCTGTATCATCATCGCCCACAGCATGGTGCTCCTCAGCCTCTCCAATTCACTCACAGCATCTGTATCTCAATGACACTTTGTGGGTGTGCACTAACCTCCAAAGTGCTGTCATTGGCCCACAAGGAGACATTTACGATGCAAATTTGCAGCTAATTTGTTCACTTCGTGTCTCTTTAAGTAGGTCTGTGGTGAGCACATCCTGCATCTATGCATCAAATGTAGAATTGCACGGAATAGCACTATCTGGCTTCTTTTTTGGCTAGTGTGATCCAAGTGTGATCTTAAATTGAAGAAAAACAAGGAAACTCTGTGACCCAGTGATCCACCCGTATGTCACTCACTCCTCTGACTGCTTTAGATCAATAGTGCACCAGCCTGGTCAGAGTTACCTGCTCTGTCTCATCATGTTTCCATGAGAGGCCTTGATCAGAACGTATTCGACGTAAAACAGCACGTCCATGAAATCCTCTCGTGTCATCGCCCTGTTGTCACTGTGCTTCCACTCAGACTGAAGAAAGAAAATGTGGAATTAAACAACAGCGACCCCAACCATCCCCCCTCCGGACCCCGCATCGATCAGGTCATTCCATTTTCCCGGCCTTACCTCGATCATGTTGATCTCGTGACGGGTCAGCTGGCCAATCTGCAGGCCTGGCAGGTGGTGGACCATCACCTTGTCCCTGTTGGGACCGCCCTTGAAGACCACTTGGGGCTCGTAGGATGTGCGACCCGTCTCGTCGCGTGCCTCATAGTAGATGGCGTACTTCAACTTCCCACCATAGGCTGTGATCTGGTTGTGGAGTTAATAATAACGAATATGTTTTGTTATAATGTCTGTACTAGGTCTTGCCCTGAACAAATTTTATTTCTATTTTTTACTAAATAATTTAAGCACACATTTTGGCGTGTTTCCTAATGAGATTAGAAGTCAGCTCAGGCTACACACTCACCATGGAACCCTGGAACTGTTCGGGTAGTCTCCAGTAGTACGGCTCGCTCAGCTCCTGTGCCACAAGCTCGGCGCTTGCGATGATCTCCGGGTGCTGGAAGGAGACCCCGTACGTAGTCTCCTTCTGGTTCGACTTATCCACCAGCTTCAGGACCGTCTGCTCTGGCCTCAGAGTTAGCTGAGAGAGAAAGAGGCAGTTGGCCATTGCAGCTAATGACGCAGATCGGGAGGAGACGCGAGAGTTTCTCTGGCATCCTAGGAAGATTGCTGGGATTGGTCGCAGGGGCGCCCGAGTCTCGATGTGAAATCCTGTTCATGGCCGCTGTTTGAAGCCTCATGAGATCCTCACGGGATTAGTACAGAGTCTTTCTTAGGTATTGAACGAATAAGGTTCTCGGACGCACGTGTGTGCTTTATTTTCCTTGACACATAATTTCCTAGAACAAAACGCAGACAAGAACCGGCAGAACACCGGTGCCATTATTTTGGCTCTTTCCTGTGAGGTCTGTAATAAAGGAAGGACCTGGTTCTGAAGTGTGCGGTGCTATCGGGGGCTGCACTCTGAACGTGGCGTAAAAGTCTGTAAGTTTGTTCCGAGTTTGTGGGCTGACGGTCCTCTAAAGAAGGTGTGAGTGTGTGTGTGTGTGTGTGTGTGTGTGTGTGTGTGCAAGCGAAGATTCACAATCTCACGACTCAGTGGGTCAGAGAAAATCTCTCCCTCCTCTAGTAAGCGAAGCAGATGATTCTGAACCGGCTTTCTCCCTCTCGCTCATCCTGCAAACGCGGCGGCGAGGTTACGGCAACAGCCTCCCACTTCATTCGTCTGTCAGGCTTATTTAGACAAACACATCCCTCGGCCCGGCAGACATGGCAGGTTGTGTACTCTTTGCATGGGGAGAGTGTCGACAGGAAGTGCTTATTAAAACAAAACCGGAACACTTCCTGCTTGTGCAAGATAACACCATCCCATCATGCCCCTTTGCCGTGTAAACCTTTCGGCTATTACTACTTTATTTTCTTGGATTCTGTGTCGTTTTGAATCATTTTTACTCTGCGTGCCTGATCCTGGACCTGGGTTGTCAGGACTATTGATTGGACCAACCCGCAAGTCTGAGCATCCTATTCTGTGCAGTGAAGAGTCAGTTTTTCAGGGATCGGCGGCATGTTTGCATGTCATCGTTTCTGCTGGAGCGTTGCTTTAAGAGGAGTTCAGCCGTCTGACACCACCAGAAATACAACCGGTTGCAGCTGATCGGTGTATATTATCAGCATTCAAGCCCAAAAGTAATTTCTGAAAAATGAGTACAGTATGATCTGAATGACACCACGGCGAGTCTCTGCCCAGACCCAACATCCTGGGATGGAACCATGACCCTGATATGGATTAAGAGGTTGTGGATAATGAGTGAGATTGTTTGCACATTTAGAAAAAAAAAATTGTTCAATATCATAGAGATTTGGAAGATGGAGCGGCAGTGGTGGCCTAGCAGGCAAGGAAGCAAACTCATAATCGGAAGGTTACGGGTTCGAATCGGTACCGTCCCCACACACTGGTCCCTGGACGCTTTCATGGCTGCCGATTGTTCACTAAGGGTGATGGTTTGACAATCACAATAATGACAATCACTTCACTTTCACAACAGTGAGGTCATTATGATGTCCCTCACTACAAAAAAAGCATAACAAATATAAATCCTAAATGGGTTGTTGGTTGAAGAGACCCAAAGAGGACTTTTTAAGACACTCACCCACATGCGGATGAGTCCCTGAGCCTCAGTGCAGGCGCTGGACATTCCGAAACAGTAGCACTGACTGCACCCCAGAGGATTCCTGCTGCTGAGTCCGAACATCCCCACACGACATTTATCACATTTCAGCCCCTCCACATTAGCCTGGTGGACGAAGAGAGAGAAAGAAAGAGCAACATGAAATCCCATCAGTGGCACTTCCTGTGCAATAACTTCTCTTTATTCTTTCATTAACATAATTCCCAGTATAAACCAGCACTCCATTATAGAACAAAATTGCCAGTGCCAACAAGGTCACCAATGACAAAAGTCTGAACGTAAATGAGAAGAGGCGAGTGTGTGTGTGACTGAGTAAATTGTCTAAGTGCGGATGTCTGAAACTTTAGCCTTGTTGTTCCTGTCTTTAGGCTGGGCAACCTCCCTACCCGAGGGGAGGGTAGAGGGCAGTCCAGTCCATGTCCGGGTGGTTTGGGCCTTTATAATATTGGATGTTTTGTCCCCACAACAGCTGACATAAATTTTTGGATATTGCTCTGAAGAACGCGGGACCATGAAGCCGCATCTATTCTCATATTCATGCTTTTCAATCCCTTATTTGTTGCCCATTTGCATCGCGTCTGGTCCATTCGTACGGACTCTTGGATAAGAGTAATCTGAACATTTCCGATGAGAAGGCTGTTCCTCCTTATTGGACACAAGAAGTTTTTACAAATACTCACACACAACAACACAGTCCATTACACGAAGGACCAACTAAATGGGCAGCGGTGAGAGGGTGTGTGGCTCCTCCGTAACACTTCAGAGAACAACAAGGGACAATCGAAATGCTTCAAGCTGCAGAATCCCGCTGCTGTGGATGCAAACAGTCGTAATGACGGACTTTGTTTATGTGTTGATCCTTCTAACGTCTCGTCTTCGCCCGACAGGAGCGCAAGCGTGTTTTTTCCTCTTCTTGTTGTTAATGAGAGTCCTCACCTCCCGTCACCATGGCGCTGCGTGACAGTGTGTCAGCACGCCTTCACGCAGCTCCCGGAGAAACTAGTCCCCAAAATCACATCCCTCCATCTCCTGCTCTCCCGCTCACATGGACGCCTGCGTGGGAGCAGCAGAGCTGGGCGATGTGCTGCAGTACCATGCTGAGCACACACACACACACACACACCCTTACAGTCTGAAAATCCCTGTCAAAAATAAACATGCACACACACACACACGCACACATTCCCAAACAACCTAAACCTACACACACTCATTTACACAAAGTAGTTTAACAGACACTAATACACTCAAGCACATTCATATGCATACACACTCACACTCAGACACACACACACACACACACACCCTTACAGTCTGAAAATCCCTGTCAAAAATAAACATGAACACACACACATTCCCAAACAGCCTAAACATACACACACTCATTTACACAAAGTAGTTTAACAGACACTAATACACTCAAGCACATTCATATGCATACACACTCACACTCAGACACACACGCCCTCACAGGCCGACACATGCTGCGCTCAGACAGCAGTCGACTCGTTGCCCAGACTAATGTGACATTTAAAGGCGGTTACAATAAAAGCCTTAAAAGCAGCAAGAAGCCAGCCAGCCGCGGGCAGCGTGTCAATCACGCCGCAGCACGACCGTCAAGAGAGTCACCTGATCACATGTCCCAGCCCCGTCAGCTGACACCAGAGATGGGGAACGCTGCAATCAAGTGTGTGTGGATCATTGGCAGAACGTTACCTTGCAGGAGCACTGCCCCGTCCGCTCGGCACAGGCGCACACGTCCCTCTCGGCGTCGCACGTCTCCGCCGAAGAGCCTGCCACTGAGCACTGGCACACAATGCATTGTGGGAAGTCGCGGTAGCCCAGCTTGCACTCGTTGCACTTCTCACCGGTGAACTGGTCCCTGCAGGCGCAGCAGCCGGTGTTGATGTTGCACTGCTGGGCCTTCGAGCCTTCAATGTGGCAGCCGCAGTCCTGAAGGAGGTCATACAGGTTTCAAAAGATTAAAAACTTTATTTCAACTAGAATAACAACAGAAAATCGAAACAAAGGCACATATGGACTCAGACCACAGTTACTGCTGGGGGCTTAATATGAAAAAGCGTGTGAGACAGACGGATGGGCGGACGGACCGATCTGAGTAGTGGAGTTGTGCTCACCTTGCAGCCAGTGATGATGTCATGACCCCAGTGGTTTGGGGCGCATTTGTCACATCTCTCCCCCACGGTGTTGGGTGGACAGATGCACTGGCCTGTCCCCACATCACAGTTATTCCCCACATGAGCACACTGGCATGCTGCAAAGAGGCCACACACAGACACACACACACATACATACACACATTGCGAGTGTTTGACATTTCTCCATCAATCTCTTCATGCACTTCTGCCGCGCTGAACACTGTGCGAGGGCAGGTGAGGCTTCCAGCAGGGTTTTAAAGCTCACTGCTGTCAAACAGCCTGGCTGTTTCACTTTCCAGTTCTTACTGCAGCCAAAAGGGAATTGGCTGTCAGGCATTTTGCTCTATAAATGTGCTCCAAAAAAAAAAAAAAAAAAAAGATTTGCATGCATGAACGCAACATATGATGCATACATGACACCAGTGTCTGTAAGTGACCTTTGATATTTCCTATAAACACCTGGGATTTACTCAGAACGATGTGGAACTAAAGCAGGAACTGCCGGGAATAGAGCTGCGGTATCAGAATGAATGAATGATTCATGTTTCTGCATCGGTTCCTCACGTGTGCAGCCTCCCTCCTGGAAGCTGAAGTGGCCTTTGGCGCAGTGGTCACACTTCTGCCCGGTCACCCCCGGCTGGCAGCGGCACTGCCCACTTTCGTCACAGTCGAAGGACTTGGAGCCGAAGGAGTTGCAGTTGCAGGGGACACACCCCCGGCCGGCCTGAGGGTGCGTCTGTGGCTGGGGAGCGGAAGGGATGAGGGGGTTAAACTTCGGTTCCTCACAATTCTGCTGCCTTGAAAATGTTCATCGTGTTCAACCTTGATCCGTGTTTTTTTAACAACTTGTATGAAGTTTGGGAGCGAGAGAGGGTTTCAAAATGTAAAAATTCTAGATGCTGAACCTTCAGGGACACGGTTATGCACTAAAGTATAAATGAGTCGGCAACATACACACTTTGACAAACGCAAGGAAGCATAAAGAGTGTTTTTTAAGGTGTAAGAACATCTTCAGTGCTCCTTGATAAATTCTCTTCTCAAATATTGCCACATTTAAAGCTTTCTGAAAAATTCCAAAAGTTGGGCTGAGATCTGTTGACTGAAGGTCGCATCATCTACGCCACCATCGATTTCATACATTTTCAACCATCATCACCACCACTCCTATCAGGATAAAAATATGTCATCAGTTCACACACAGAGAAATAAAGGTACACACGGGGTACAATATTAAACCCCCAGTTGATTGTACCTCAAAAAGTACAAGACAGGTATGTTGTGACACCATCTTGTACCTTTAAAGGAACATGATTTGGGAAAGTACGTAGTTGTACCCATGAACCTGCACCACATGATCCCATGATCCCAGTTAACCCAACGTACCAACAAAAATGCTTGTAAATTGCTAGATTTCAGCTGCACAACAGTGACAGAATGGTTAGTGGATATTACCAATTTTTCCAAAAGTGGCTGATGTTCATGTTTGTAAAAGTATTTTTCCACAGCAGCATAGAACAAAAAAAACAAAACACAAAAGGAATGTACATGAAAATACATCAATGACAGAAAAAACCCCACAGACATAGCAGCATATAGCTGCATATATAAGTAGCACTACATCATACTTATATGTAAATATAATTTTAAGCTCCAGTCATGACAGGCACACAGTTGTGCCTTAAATGGCACAGATGACTAAAGGTACAAAAAAGCACCTGCCAGGATAGGTGCATTATTGTTCTTCAGAAGGGTACTGCCCCAGCGACAAGCATTTGTACCCATATATGTACACAGTGGTACTTCCATTTCTCTGTGTGTATAACAGATCGCCATCTACTGAAGTGATGCGTTCAAGGATTTTAATTGGTCAGCCATCTGCACACAAACCTACAACTCTGGCATGCCAATCTTACCCGAATAATCAAATTTAGATCGCAACTTCGAATGGGAGAGCTGGCAAATAATCCAGTCCAACAAATCAACAGAGCAAGCGTGCAGAGTAATTCACGATTTTATAAACGACATAACGCCAGGCACCACCACATGCTCACGTCTGATGCAGATGCTGTTTGAACACATTAGCAATAAAGCCACCCTACAATATTATGTTATGCAGTCCATATTAAATCAGTGTTTAAGCAGAGAATGGAGTTATAATTTCTCCCACAGAAACATGTGGTGAATAACACAATGGGTGTTTTGGCTCCTTAAACCAGCGAGACAGAATGAGCGAGTGTTACTGGAAGAGAGAGAGAGAGAGAGAGAGAGACAGATGGTCGGATTTTTGTGTAATGAGGAAGCAGTTGTTGCTCAAGTTCGATCCCTATCAGTCTCCCTTCACTGCGGCGCGGGTGCAGCTTGCAGTATACGTTCGGTGTAGGTGCCAACTGTGAGGCAGTATGGCTTTACCAGCACTGCGCTCTTCACAAACAGAGCTGATACTCCATTACCTCCAGATGCATCCATAATCTCCGGAGTGCCGTCATGTCCACCCTGCATCTGTCTCTCTCTCTCTAAAATCTCCTGTTTCTGGCAAATTCATCGTTCAACACTTTTCAAACGTTTGCTTTCAACCACTCATCTTGCATTATGGATGTGGGATAATGATGTCACAATTCTGAAAGTGAAAGTGAAGCACAGTGCACGGCGCTTGCCGAGGTGACCAGCACAATGAAATGTGTCCTCTGCAGTGTGTGTAGGATCTCTGTGCTCAAGGTTCATCATTCTGGAAATGTTGTGACCACACCGTTCAAATATATTTGAAGTTGATGATTAAGTTCCCAGCATGCAATGCAATGTGACCCTGCCTCTCCAGCTCACTTGCTATCTGGTTCTCTGACTCAGTGCTACTCTGTGCCATTTCCCTTTAGGACCGCTTAGCATCCAGCAGTGAAAAGGACATGGTTGCCATGACACCCACAGGTAAGTGACAGCTGTTTGTCGGTTACCCCTACTGGCTCGGAGCAGGTGCTGTTCCCGGGCTGGAGGGCGTGGCGAGATGTTTCACAGCCAGTCGCCTGATCAAAAGCTGCCATATGGAAGTGTGAGTGGACTTCCAGACCCCACAGCACGGCACGCAGCTCCGGCTTCACAAACACTGCCTTCAAAAGCGGCTGTGTCTTTCATTACACTGTGGTTGCATGCCTCGTCCAGTATACTGTTTACTGTCACAGTGGGTAGCGCTATGAACGTGCAGTCATGTAAATGAACAAAAAATCTTTTAATTACGCCATTTAAGACAAATAAAGAAAAAAAAAATTGCTAATCAAGTGAAAAGTGTGAAAAAAGTGAAATAAAAATTTCACCTAACAAATGTGTTAAATGCATATAAATATATTAATGGTGTCATTTCATTAGTAAATTATAATAGATGGGAGCTCGCGTAAGAGGACAGAAAAACAGCTCTAGGTTGGGAATGGTTGGTTTATCACACACAGATCGGCAAGGACATTTTATAGTCTCAGGGTCGGTACATGTTAAAGTGGGAGATGAGGTTGAGGGGCTGTGATGGATTAACCCATTGTTGTTGAGTCACCCATTCAGGGGTATGTCAGGGACAGCCACAAAGGTCCAGGTACAAGAAGGTGCTTTTGTACCAGGACGGCTGAATCAGAACAAGGTCTCAGCGTAGTCAGGCTGAAAACAAAATCCTGTCCCTCAGTTAATACCAAGTAACCAGAGCAAATGTTAGAAAGCTACCAAAACTCGTGCAGCACACCCACTCAGGAACACCAACACCCATCACTCGACATGCATCTCTTTACCCCCGCGGGGCGGTATGCTCCTCTGGGACAGCCCCCTCTCTGCACGCTCCCCCACTGCTCCACCTGCTGCACTGGGACCTGCTCGACGGGTCGGCGCGTCTCCCTCCGCTCGTAGCCCAGCCGGGACAGGCTACAGCGCCGGCCCACATAACCCGGCCTACAGGTGCAGTGGCCGTCCTGGTCGCAGCGCTGGGACATGGACCCCAGTAAACTGCACCCACAGGGCTTACACACCTGGTCCTCAGAATCCCACCAGAACTTGGACTTCTCCCGGTTATACACGTAGACAGAGCAGGGGAAACTGATGTGAGGAGAAGCTATGAAGCTGCTGATTTAGGTTTATTGATTATGGCTGATAAATCAAGAAAATCTGAAATCCAGAAAAGCAACATTCAACACAGAAACGTCAAACTACACAGTCTTTACTTGACTACGGCAATTTTTTTGTAACATTATAATACTGAGGTGCTAAGCTATTAGAAATTTGCACTGTAAGGTATCTGGGTTGTTTAAAACCAAAACACTTAAAATGAAAATAGTCTCCAGCATAAATCCAATAATGCTCAGTTTCTGACATTTCTTACCCTAACCCTAAAGAAAAACACTACAACAAAAGTACAACATGAAATTATAACATTAATTCACAATTAAATATAAATCATTCTTTTTAGAAGATTTATCCTCTTTGTTCAAAAAATTATAATAATGCTTTTAATTTGTTTTTTGATGCTCTATACTTTTTTTTTTTATCAAATACCCCGGGTAATATCATTATGATTTGCTACTTGGTGTGACTCCTTCATGCAACTAATATGTCATTGAAGTCGGTGGAGTTACTCACCACGCACTCATCACACTTGCGTCCCACCGCATGCTGTCTGCACTGGCACTGCCCTGTCCCTTTATGGCACACCTCAGACAAGGATGCATTCAGGTGGCACTGGCAAGCTATTGGGATAAAGAGAGGGACCGATTCAGAGACAGCAAACCAGAAAGGTAAATTGCACATTTCTTTCTTAAACACGTGTCAAAGTTGCCTCCTCACACCCGGTATAATTCTAAAAAGTGCAATAGCGCTCGCTGTAAATTTGCTCGGAAGGCCAAAAACCAAAAAAACAAAACCAAAAAAAAAAAAACAACAGCTTGCGGTTTACTACGGCAACAGCGTGCTCATAAATGGCGCCGTAAAAACACATTCATTACTCGTTTTAAAAAGCCAAAAGTGATCTGCAGGAGTGAGCTAGCACAGATGGCTCTGTGTGAATGGAGTAGAAGGGTTGTCTTTAGAACAATCGTCCACAGACCTTAGCACACGCTGGGGCTGAAAACACTCAGCGAACATCTCAGGAAGGACAGAAGGACTGGTGTATGGGGTCAGAGATGGGATTTTGATGAGACTCATTTTCATACTTTGAAATGGTGTCTGGTTTAAATTCTTCGCCAAATGTATGTCTGGGATTTAGTGTGAGCTGTACATATTGAACTTCTACTCATCCTTGCTTGAATGAAAGCCACCTCAGTCCTCAGGCTAACTGTTTTAATCACTCTCGATCACTAGATTAGTCCACGGGAAGTGTAGCCAGGCCCCCGCAAATATGAATCTCCACTCTTTTCATTAAGTGCAGGGCAGCGTGCGGGACCAGGAGACGGCCCTGTGCAGGTTCCTCTGGGACTGAGCCATTACATCTCTGCTACGGAGCTGCTGATTGGATTCTGCCTTTTTGTGACCTCTCTGGAATCTATGTGGGCAAGTTACAAGGCCTAAGAGCATTTGGAAAATAGCCCCACAGCGTTTTAAATTGATTCAGTAAATGCATCCAATTGGGCAACGGGGTAGCAATGTAAAACATCAGCCGAAGGGGCCGAATCATTATTGGGATTAAGATCCCAACTTGATTAAATTGCAAAATAAATGAAACTGTGTGATTGTTCTCAAAACCTTGTGAATTAAATCCATGCCTAACTTTAAAAGTTGAGACTGAGTCTATTGCAATATTTGAGTGCTACAACCTTTTTGGACTGAAAGTTTGTTTGAATGCAAATGTTACGCAGACAGGCATGAGATACATATCTCTGTTGATCACACAGGGGAGCATTTATCTCCACATACAAGCCTCCCATCTGTCATCGGACGGGTAGCCTACATGAATATTTCATTTGCCATAAAAGTGCCACCACCAACCTTGTCCCAGCCGACGAAGTGTACTCACGTTTACAGTTTTTGGCCACAACGGCGTCGCCAAAGAAGCCATCTGCACAGGAGTCGCAGGTCTCTCCCCCGTACCCCTCCCTGCACCTCAGACAGGTCCCGGTCACAGGGTCACAGCTACGGGGGGCTGAGAGGTCAAGGTTTCCATTACACTTGCATGGCTGGCAAGACCCTCCTGGCGCAGAGGGCTGGCCGAAATAACCGTTGGAGCATCTGCGCAAGCAAAACAAACACATAAACCATATCAGAAAGCATAATTCAAACTAAAAGCTTAGATTAAAAAAGGAACCAAAATATAGAACAAGTCAAACAGGAACCAATTTTTACATAAAAAAAAGGAAATGTTGCCCCAAAGGTCAGGTAGAACAATTTTTTAAATGGTTGATACTTTCTAAGTTTAATAAGCAGGCAGTTTTCTTCTGAATCCTTCTTTGTTCCGTTTGAGACCGCCTGACTTGCTACAGCTCTTCAGATTCACTGTGGTGTTAGTCAAGCACTTTTCCAACTATTTTTAATACCACCATGGCATTTACAGCTAGCCGTCCACTTAACATTTCTTCTGCCTGTTACCAACATCAGATTGGATCTCAGATTTAAATGCTAAATATAAATGCATAAAATCCAGTGTCCAAAAAAATATGTATGATAATCCTACATTATATTTACCCTTCTGCATCATTTGGGATGGTAAAAATTTGCGCGCACACACACATAAGCAAAAAGAAAAATGTTACAAGCAAACATCCAGGCAACAAATCATATTTCATTCACGTTAAGTTTTGCACTAATTGCCCATGAGATTCATTTACACTAAAAGCAATAACCATCACAGCCATTGTTTTGGGCTAATGTAATCCTTGTAGCTAATTTATTAAGATGTACACAATTACCTTCTAAACATACAACCATTACAGAGAGCACAAACAGGATTATAATGTTAAATGATCTCATGGACTTCTAATCATTTATTCCGTGCAGATTGGCGCTCACAGTAGATTTAAAGGTTTTCACAGCAGCACAGCACACGATGCACACAGTGAAATTTGTCCTCTGCATTTATCCCATCACCCTGAGTGAGCAGTGGGCAGCCATGACAGGCGTCCGGGGAGCAGTGTGTGGGGACGGTGCTTTGCTCAGTGGCACCTCAGTGGTACCTTGGCGGGTCGGGATTCAAACCGGCAACCTTCTGATTACGGGGCCGCTTCCTTAACCGCTAGGCCACCACTGCCCCATGAACAGCATATATGTGCTAATCCTCTAAAATGAGTAAAACAAAACTACAGAAACATCCTCACCAGCCACATGTGACTATAAATACTGTCTGACAAGCATCACTGTGCCTTGCTCTGTGTTTCAGAAGCAAGTTATTTATGTTTGAATCAGTGATTCTGATTTGATTACATTATATATTATTAAAATGGGTTGATAAATGTATTGTCAGGGATCACCTTTATACTATGATTGTATCCTGATTGCTTCACAATGTCTCATACTCCATCAAATCACCAAACGTGAGATATCTGTCGGGAAGTGGTGGTGTCCTAGACTAAAGTACACTTTACTTTAGTTTTATAGAATCTTCTGGTACCACAAAGTGTCAATTTTTATTGCCTTTATATTAATCTAAATTAATATCATGTGTCATTCCTGTAACCCAATGCAGGTCATAGGAGATCATAAGAGGAAATATGGTTGAATCAAACTTGTGGGAATTAAGCTGAGCAGGAGAGGGTACATTAAAACATTCAATTAAGACACAAGAGGGCCAGTCTGTGAAAGACAAGAAAAAAGTGAATTTTCTCCTCCATTTCCCTCCACCACTCTCCTCGCTCTTATCTGAGCGCCGATGAGCCTCTGTAATACGTCTCCCCCTGAAATGAATCATGTTTGGGCCTGATAAAGATACATGTGCCATCCACGGTCTGCTTGTTAAATGGCTTCTACAATCCTTATCTCGCCTCCGCTGTTCTATCTGCATGATAGGAAATGAGGAGCGAAATCGCTCCACATCGCTCGTGGTGGATCCCTTCTGTTGCCCGTGGCTTATTAATTGAATATGTTACTGGCTGTGACTGTCTTATGTGAGCATAAGCCGGGGCGTGCAGCCGCGCGTACGTGTCGGTAATTTCATTTCCACCTCCGAGCAGGTGCCTTGGTGAGTGGGAGGTGCTGCTGGCGCAGATATCCTGATCCCAGGGCGAGCCCGGGCTCAATGGGACGTCTGGGTCCTTTGGTAGCCCGCTGGCAGCGAAATGGACGAGTAAGAAAACAGGCCGATTGTGGGTTGCCTCCCGGTGTCAGGGGGGAGGCAGGATGCCGCGGCAGGGTAACGCGCGAAAGCTGCTCAGAGCTCATCTGCATTTCTCACAGATAAACGTTCATAAGGAACATCCAACCCCAAACTAATGATAACATGAGAGAGAGAGATGGACTAAAGTGATTTCTATATCTAAAGTACAAATAAAGGCAAAAACACACAAACAGGGTTCACTGGGCGGCTCCAACTGAAACTTTTTACAGGGAATGTGAACTTTTTACAGGGAACGTGAACTACATGATTAACTCAAAATCCCATTTTATTTAGAATCTGGCTTGTTGAAAATTCATCCCAAATTTATGGAATGACTTAGTAAAGAGATACAAATCTATTAACAGTTGGGTTAATGCATAAAAAGGATCCTAAAGGGAACTGTCATAGAACAGTCATATTCTATTTTAAAACATGTTTCATATTTTTTTGTCAAAGTTACATAAAAAAAAATGTGGATATAATATTTACATTTTAATAAGAAGTTGTGTGTAAGATGTTGTTAAGCTGGATATGGATCTTCCTTCTGTTGACTCCTGTGTCAAAGCATGTGTTATGTAGGGTGACCCCCACTACGTCTAAATCACCCCCTGTCATGATCCGGACCGGCAGGGGTTTCTCCGGATCTGGAGTCCGGACCGGAGTTTCATGTTCGTCTCGTGTAATGTTCCCTGATCGTGTTCACCTGGTGTCTATTTATATAATTGTATATAACTATCCTGTTCGTGTCTGTTCGCCGTCGGGTCATTGTGCGTGTTAATGTTCCCTTGTCTCGTGTGTAGTTTGTATTAAACCCCTGTCCTGTGATCGTGCGAATGCGTCCTCCTTCACCACCATGTCCAGCCCACCCGTGACACCCCCATATCGAAAAAGTGATTAATGGAGTGCAGTCGATCGTTCTAAAGTGAAGTGAAGTGATTGTCACATGTGATACACAGCGGCACAGCACACGGTGCACAGTGAAATTTGTCCTCTGCATTTAACCCATCACCCTGAGTGAACAGTGGGCAGCCAGGACAGGCGCCTGGGGAGCAGTGTGTGGGGACGGTGCTTTGCTCAGTGGCACCTCAGTGGCACCTCAGTGGCACCTTGGCGGATCGGGATTCGAACCGGCAACCTTCTTTGGTTGTTTGTGGGATTACAAGACGACTTCCTTAAATGCTAGGCCACCACTGCCCCAAAAGGTACGCCCAACGTGGGGCTCAAACCCACGACCCTGAGATTAAGAGTCTCATTCTCTACCGACTGAGCTAGCCGGGCACTTATTGTGTAGCTGAAAACTGCCACTGAATTGCCATTAGGATTTTCATACGGTTAACATTAAAGTCCACAGCCAGAGTCGGCAGACATCAAAGCCAACCCGTCCGGCCTTTTCAGAGATCCTGCTACTCACATTGCACCTGACAAAAAGAACGCAGATATGGTGGACGTTGGCACTGTTATCACAGAACGAGGTCAGGCCTCAGGATAAATACCAGATGAACACAAAGCCGCTTGGACACTGAGAGCACGCAAGTCCCCGTGGCCCTCGGCTCACATGCAAGTCAGCGTAGCCGTGCTCCACTTCCTGAAATGAAGGCTGAGGAGGCTATTCTTACGCTCCCTGGCGCCTTTAGAGGTATTTATGAACTCATTAGATGGCTGTGACAGCCACGAACTCCCCGATGCACGAGGAGAGGGCCGTCTTAAACACTGATGGCCCAGGCCAGGTGCCTGTCTCCCCAAACTAAAAATACCTCCGATTAAAACAGGAAACACTTTGGCTGGGCCTTCTTGACCCAAAGCCAGCTCTTCAGACACCATGTGTTGACGCCCATTTGGCGGCCAAACCAAACATGACCTCAGACCGCTTCATTCTAAGATCACATGCCAAGGAGACTCAATAGGGAAGTCTTTTTTTCCCTCGGCAAAAACCACGTGAGCCCTCAAATGCACATAAGCAGGAGCATTTCAAATTAAAACCTGCTGACGCCTCAGGCCACGTTCTGCTCACAGCAAGCCTGGTTCCATCCTGATGCAGGTTGGCATTACAACTTTTCACTTGCTATTTCCAGAGATGAGTTTTCATGCTGTACCTACTTTGGCGACACAGTTTCTTTGCCTGTCGTGGCCACAGAGTGGTCTTCTGAACTGCCTCAGCCCAGTTCACGGCCGCCTTATCTCGCTGCCTGCCTGCATTACCCCGAGCATTTTCACCCTGCTGCACCCACTTCTCCTGCTTCTCCATTTAATCCCTGTATTAATAATATGTAATAATATAGTGGATGTGAATTTAAGCTCTGTGTTAATCTGTACTATGAGTAGTTAGGTCGATTTCAATTTCACTAAAAACTAACATGCTAACATGTATTTAGTGATGGAAAGATGGTTCCAAGCTCTAAATGTCTAAAAAAGCAATTCAAGGAGCAACTCTGTGCAGTTAAAATACAGTGGTCTTTTGTTGTCACAGGTGGCGTTCCACTTTAGCCTGACTTGGATCAGCAGAACTGACGGACAAAAGGTTGGATGACTTTCCTATTCTGCTTCTTTTCACCTGATTCCCTCAATACTCCAGTGTAAGATTTTTTTATTACTGGTTTGTCGGCCCGGGTCTCAGCTGCTAGGTGAGCAGGCCTGTAAGGTAATTGTGTGTGTCAGTGACGCCCTTCACAGGTCCTCTCAGCAGAGTCTCGGGAGAGGTCTCGTGGGAACTACGCCTCCGTAGTGATGGATGGGTCCCGTTCAGTCCCATAAATGGGCTCCTGTCTCGAGATGGTCCGATGGCCTCTGTCCCTTCACCTGGACCCGTTTAACAAGAGATTCGGGCCTGCAGTGAGCAGACCTGCCAGCCCCACTGCCACCGTGGGACGACGAGGGCACTCTTGCCCGAAACGGTCCATCACCATCTGTCTACAGGGGCGGAGGTCACTTTCCTCAACATTTAGTTTTATTTATTTCACACACATCCCAAAGATGATCCCCTCCCCCCAAACACACACATTTAGAACAATTTAAGTGCAAAAGATGAGCTCTTAAAAACATTTAAAAGAAAAATGAACTTAAGAGAGTTCGGCTTGTGCCAGCAACTGCAAGAGCGATCAATCTTCCAGGGGGTCTTCTAGACCGTACCTCCTGGGGGGGCTGGTCTACTTTGGCAGAGGCTCCATTTAACTCTCACTGCATGCTACACTGATTCATCAGAGTGTTTTTCACCAGCCTATTTTAGCACTTTCCTACGGCACAGTGGTTACAATCACAGAGACAAGTGACGGGCAGCAGAAGAACACGTATCCTTCCGCTGAACCACGCAGGCCTACCAGCTGGACCGCTGCGAATCGATCCGGACGTGCCAATAGTCATGACTGTGTTCAATTCGGGAGAGATCCGTATATAATTACATTCAATTAAAACTAATTTGGGGTCAATCTTTAGCGCATCGACCCGGCCTCATCCCTAATCTCAAATGAAGTGTTCCATTAATCTTTCTAAAAAAAAAAACGCACTGCAAAGAGTCGGATACCCGCTATTCTCGCAATGAAACCGCAGCACAAGGCAATTACACAACAGAGCAGAGGGTCACCAATCTTCAAAAAACGCTGATGAGAAGCAGACTGAAGTTAAGTACAGGCAAAACAAATAATGGACCATAAGCAAAAGCCAGCAGAGTGAACTCCGCCGACCCTACAGCGAGTTTAGAATTTAGTATAACCATCGTCACCGCAACATCGGGAAGCCAGAAGGCGGCAAAGGTAGGGTGCCTCTGGGTCACTTACCTGTCACATCTTGGGCCGGCGTAGCCCACCTGGCACTGGTCACACACCAGCTGTCCACCGCTGTCCACGTGGCACGTCGGGCTGAAGCTGCGGCGTTTTTGGGCGAAAGAGTGGGAGAGAAAAGCAAAAAGGAGAATGACCGAGGAGCAACGGAACACACCCATCCTTCCGTTGCTACTTGGTCTGGGTGATCAGCAGGAGGAGGCCGGGTGCAGCTCCCGGCTGGTCCCAAAGATAGTGTCCCTTGCCTGGAGGGGGGGGTGGGGGGTAGGACTCGGGTTCCCGGACTGAGTCGAGGTGGAATGACTGGCTGGCTATTTCGGTAGACACTGGATCCACTGAGGCGGGCAGGGCAACGATGTGTGAGTGTGTCTTTCTTTAGCTGGCCATTTTGTACCCCATTGCTCAGGAATGCCCAGCTGCCAAAGGCCGCTGGTCCCAGACGCACCACCCCCTTCTGTCCACCAGGGGATTACACTCAATTACCTGCGCTTCGGTGGAGCGGCTGCCACGCCTCGACCATGAACTCACCACCCAGACAGCAGCACGGCCATTTTCAGCACCAAATGGTGTCATCATCAAGTACATTTATGATATTTCAACACACATAAGACACATATAACCCTAAAATATATATATATATAGCGCCTGTGAAATTAAGACACCAATTGAAAATAACTGTCTATTTCTATGGCAGCCATTATGTGTGCATTATTTGTTGAACTTCAGCATCAACAGGATGAGCTGCTGATCAGCTCAACCGAGTCTCAACGAATGAGGAACTTCTGTAGACTTAACCCTCCTATTACACCCCGTTTTGACTGCAGGCTCTACATTTGTTATCGAGAGCTTTATGAGATACATATTTTAAAAATATTCTCAACCAGCACATACTTGTTGGATGGATTCAGCAGGGGACATGCACATGGTTTGCAGTCATTGGGTGTCCCCTCTGTGGCGTCACCATAGAAACCAGGGGCACACTGGTCACAGTGAGGCCCTACTGTGTTATGTTGGCAGGCCTGCACATAAAGAAGAAAGGCAAATAGTTTTGTTTTTGCCCCAAATTCATATGTCAGAATACTTTTAGAAATGATTCCTACTGTCCAGTTAAATACTACGTTTACTGTGATATAGCAGAGAGTTTTGTATGAGCTATCATATTTTTCCCTTTCTTTTATTTTTTTCTGCACAATGCATAAGCACAAACTGTAACATCATTACTGTGAAATTCTAGAAACTGCAAGTTCCACTTCAAAACTGATAAAACTGACTCCTAACGGCTGAGAAGGTAAGAGAGTGTTCTTAAAGCGATTTGATGAAATGTTGAAAGTCCGGACTATAATCCAGCGCATTCCTTTCACCACCACCCCTTACCCAGTCACTCCTCCCCCCAGGACTGGCGTTAGCCCAAGTGACAGCGGCGTGGAACCTAATGAAATGAGAAGTGTTGTTTTAGAGCTGCATGCCTCGTTGGGCCCGATAAAACCCAAACGCTTCAGAGTCAATTATAGACGTCCACTCAGCACAACCCAGCAAGAAGAGAAGATTTCTTCGTTGCGGCCGAAGCTGGGGAGGCGGTGTTTGCTGAACTGAGAGAGGCTTGGAGGTCCTGAGGGGTGTGTGGCGTGTGCTCCACATCCACAATCGATGAATCTCCATCTATTTCCCAATCCTTCACCTCATTAACCCTCAACCAGTTCACAGCATGTGGCCGCAACACCACTCGGGGGGGAGAGGGCACGCTGTTCACTAAGCTGCTGAGCATTTCGCCTGGGTGGCGGTTTGCTGGCCGGCCATTGTGTGCTGACACGGAAATGCAGCCGACCATGACGGCGCTCACTTCGACTCGCTTTGCTCTGTCTACTCGATTCGAGGCCACAGGTCGTCACTGGAGGTCTTTTCTCACCAATTACAAAAAAACCCCAAAAAAACGCACTGCTGAAATATAAAAAAGGGCTGATCCGAGGTCAGTTCTGACAGCTTGGAGTGGCGAAGTCGGAAGGGCGAGGGGACGGTGATCAAAAGGACAGTGTGGACGGGGGCCCTGAGGGGACCTTGCTGACCAGTGCACTGTCCGAAGATTATTCCAGAACCTGACACACAGCTGACTCACCGCCCTGCCTCTTGAGGACTTGTAAAAGTGCACCGAATGAATGTGTCCTGATTAATTGCCATTATCATTGCAATAGAAATTTAGATTAAAACCATATATTCCATTACCGTCAATACTTCAGAGGTGCTACGTAAAACGAAGCATGTTTGAAGTGTTTGTTAATGTCAGATCCTGACAAATGAAAAGCGATGTTCATCTAGCTGCATGTTTGGTTTGTTGCGAAAACTGGTTGCTCTTCTGAAGGTATCTGGTTCACGCCAGAAAAATAAGAAAAATAACACTTGCTTGCAATACAAGTATTATGACTGGTCTGTTTATGGACAAATGATTCAACTATGAAAAATTTTAAAACATGTATTTTGGCAAATTTTCGCCAATGAATGAGGTCGATAGAGATATTAAATCAAGGTGTCACAATCCGAAAACACCCCACATTCTCATATTTCAGTTTTTTATAAGTTTCATAAAATGTGAGTCAAGGATAATATATAAAAGCATTTTATGATGCTGAGTCAGGGAGTTTTTATTGTTTTTAATCGCAAATGCACATAATTATTATATTTAATCACTTACCAAACACTGTCCAGTGATGTCATCACAGTTTGATGCATGACCATGGCAGAGACAGGGTTCGCAAACTCCTTTAAATGTGGTCCCATTAACCCTTCGATAGCCGGGGACACACGTCTGCAAAACATTAACTTAACTTTAATTAACTTCATTAATAAAAAGGCCCACACACACCTACACAAGTGCTCAATCATATACACATCCCTACCAGTCAAAGGTCTGGAACATCAAATACTCTCAAAAACAAATACAAAAAAGGTTACACTATCCAAAAAAAATGCAGAAAAAAAATTCTCCAAATAATGATCAGATTCTATAATCATAAAAAGCTGCTTGATGCTCAATTACAGAAAAGCAGACATAACGTTTTCGCAATAGGAACCCTTTCAAGCCCGAATAAAACCCATACGCATAGTCTAAATATGGGGTCAAACTATGTCAACTGAAAGTGATTATTTTTGTCATTGTGAAACACTGCGGCACAGAACATGGTGACACAACAAAATGTGTCCTCTGCTTTTAACCCATTAACCTTGGTGAGCAGTGGGCAGCCATGACAGGTGCCCGGGGAGCAGTGTGTGGGGAACGGTGCTTTGCTCAGTGGCACCTCAGTGGAACTTTGGCGGTTCTGGATTTGAACCACCAACCTTCCAGTTACAAGTCCACTTCCTTACCCACTAGACCACTACTGCGCCAGTACTATAAATGAGTGGATACATCAAAACCTTTGACCGATAATATACATTTATAACAGTCCATGTACCAAAAATGGACTTAACCCCCTAATTTCTAAGTATCTACAGGAAGCACAGTCTGTTTTTGGTTTATTCATTTAACCATCTCTGCTCATACATTGTTCTGCAGTCACTAATTAATCCAGCAAAGCTTTAATTGATGCATCAGCGCCATCACACAAAGAGGCTTTGATCTGAGGGGTAAATGGCAAGGTATGATTTTGCTGCCTTCATAACAAGCGTATTTAAAAAACTGAACAGTAAGAGGATTAGGAGTGAAAATCCTGATGTTAGGATCTCCGACTTCCTGCACCTCACCTCTACCAAAAGAGCTGTAATCCAGATATGGACTTTTTTTATTCACCCATCACGCACACCCACACACTCCCACACAGCGATCAGGCCCAGCACAGGCACTGACAGGTGAACGCTTGAAAAGGGATTCTCCAAAGAGAATGATTGGAAGAAAGTGAGAAGAGCAGATATATATATATATATATATATGATCACCAGACAAATAAACATGACCCTTTGGCAGCTGGAGCTTTCCTCCTTGAACCTGTCAGACCACAGAGGACACAAGGAGAGGAGGTCAGGTGGAGGAAAAAAGAGAGAAAACAACTGCTGAGCTGTGATGCCCTGACAACTGGAGTTCAGCTATGGAATCAGATTTGTGCCAAAATTTTGGAAAAAAAAAACTTTCCCAACATCAAGCGACAAAATACGACCATTGAAATGCTAAAGAAGAGGTTGGAATTTTGATAACATGCGTTTTTGCCTACATCTCGCTCTTCTTCATTTTTGCTTGTGAGACTATTCGTTATGCTGCTCCTTTTTACTCAAATACCTGCTGGCCGATAAGGCGAAGCCACGCTCACACTAGAGAATTGTGCAAAAGGTCCAAACGTATTTTCAGGCAGCAAAAAACGTTAAACTTGGTGGAGCAACTGAAAATCCAGCAGTGAAACTGTAAAAACGAGTAGCGTAACTGAAAGTCTCACAAGCAAAAATTCAAAAGAGCGGGATGTAGGCAAAAACGTATGTTGTCAAAATTCCAACCTCTTATATTGCATTTCAACGTCATTCAATGTTTGATATTAGGAGAGTTTTGTTTCAAAATTTTGGCATAAATCTGATTCCACATAGAATATATGGAAAATGGATGTCGTTCTGAATGGGCAGGAACAGTGTGTCTTGACTACATCTTGAAGTTCAGTCTAAAAATGCAATACTCACACATGTACATACATAACACCACATGTGTTCATTCATAGTTTTGATGCCTTCAGTGAGAATCTACCAACGTAAATGGTCATGAAAATAAAGAAAACACATTGAAAGAGAAGGTGTGTCCAAACTTTTGGCCTGTACTGTGTGTAACAAGACTTTTCCAAATGCTGTACCAAAATGCCCCCACTTTTATAACACAGAGTACAAACATGCACTCACTTCAACAAACTCACAACTGTGCACACAGACAAACACAGATGGCAACATGCAAACACGCATGCATTAAAGCATACTGCCACGCACACACACAATCTTCCCTGCAGACAGGCATAAAAAAGAATGCACACACACACACACACACACACACACACACACACACACACACACACACACAGCTGTCTCAGATACACTGTCATGTTCACATTCACATACACAAATAATAAATTCCATTGGCTGTATTTTTGTTTATGAAGTGCTGGAAATGTCACTCCAGGCACTATGAACACCAACCCGTGCTAATCAAACATTCTGAATGTAAAATATTCCTTCATTTGTTTTTTTTTTTTTTTTTTTTTGTCATTTAATGATAGCTGCAGAATTGCCATGGACATTTTGCATGCACCAATTGGGGTAGGAAAAAGAAAAATGTTTTAAGCAGTTTTTCTTCAAATAACTTTTCAAATTTGATTTGATTTTGACAGTGCCACATACTTTTTTCCCATCTATTTTATTTTTTTAAAACGTCTTACTTGAGAGAAAAGATGGAATACTAAATGTCTGACACACACACACACACACACACACAAGCTCTAAGGATTTCTTATATAAAGAGAAGATGATAGCCATGCTTTCTATTACTATTTTTTTCTGGGTGCCTAGCACCCGAACATCTGCTGCCGTCAGCACACCCAGCCATCGCTCAGAAATCAATAGCCGCTGCCTTTTAATGGTCAAGCCACTCTGAGAGGACTCTCCTGTAATAGCACATCGTTCTTGTGCCGCTCCCAGAATGCATCAGTACACAGTGTTCATAAAACACACTGTGCACTGACGCACATGCACACACACACACACACACACACACACACACACACACACACCAGCGCAGGGATACACTCGTTCCAGTCTGGACACGGTGTGCCCACCTTTCCTTTTGTGTTCTTACAAACCTCAATGGTGGGTCCAAACATCTGCACTGTACACATAGTGTGTACCTACATACACCTACCTCACATGATGTTCCACTGTATCCATGGGGACAGACACACATCTCTACAGCTGTGGCTTTCAAAGCACCCACAGCTGAATCACTGGCCACCTCAACACTCACTGAGCCCAACCTGAGAACAGAAGTGGAGAACTCCATGATAACTGTGGCAATCATTATGGCCTTCAATTTATCTACCCAGCTATACACACACACACACACACACACACACAAACACACTTTGTTATATAATTTATGTCCAAATTAAAGTGAAGTGATTGTCACATGTGATACAAAGCAGCACAGCACACGATGCACACAGTTAAATTTGCCCTCTGCATTTAACCCATCACCCTGAGTGAGCAGTGGGCAGCCATGACAGGCGCCCGGGGAGCAGTGTGTGGGGACGGTGCTTTGCTCAGTGGCACCTCAGTGGCACCTTGGCGGATCGGGATTCGAACCGGCAACCTTCTGATTACAGGGGCGCTTCCTTAACCTCTAGGCCACCACTGCCCCTTTATTATATAATTTGTCCATATATATGTATGCATGTCAGTTGATACAATTTGTCCGAAATGTTCAGTCAACAAATTAGTATCAAATGTCAGATACGGTATATATACAGTCCAGGCCAAAAGTTTGGACACCTTCTCATTCAATGTTTTTTCTTTATTTTCATGAGCATTTATGTTGGTAGATTCTCACTGAAGGCATCAAAACTATGAATGAACACATGTGGAGTTATGTACTTAACAAAAAGTGGAGACCTGGCCTCCACAGTCACCGGACCTGAACCCAATCCAGATGGTTTGGGGTGAGCTGGACCGCAGAGTGAAGACAAATGGGTCAACAAGTGCTAAACACCTCTGGGAACTCCTTCAAGACTGTTAGAAAAGCATTTCAGGTGACGACCTCTTGAAGCTCATCGAGAGAATGCCAAGAGTGTGCAAAGCAGTAATCTCTACATGTTTTCATTCATAGTTTTGATACCTTCAGTAAGAATCTACCAATGTAAATGGTCATGAAAATAAAGAAAACACATTGAATGAGAAGGTGTGTCCAAACTTTTGGCCTGTACTGTATTTTTAGACTTCATTTGTAAACCAATACCATCAAATAGGCCAAAGATCAGATTGTTCTTGAGTTATTATAAATAAACTGAATATTAAAGTGAATGAGTAAACTGAACTGAACTGAAGTGAGTGAATGAGTGACTCGTTTATGAATTTGATTGAATTGAGCAGATGAGCCGGTGAGCCTCCTGCTGCAGTTCCTCTCTCTACCTGTAGATGTCGACCTGCTCATTGCTGTAGGTGGCCTTGAGGAGCAGCTGGTTCACGTTGGTCAGGACCATCATGAGGTCCCTCCTGCTGACAGGCAGGCCACTCTCCTGATGCTGGAATTGGTCAGGACGCAGCACAATCCGCTTTAGGCTCTCAGAGGAAGGGTAGACCGCACCGCCAAGCCCTCTGTCAATCAGCTTTATCCCGCTGCCCTGAAAACAGATGAAATGTCAGAGACGCCGTCTTGCCTCCCTTCTCCTCGCCGCCACTTCGCTTGACACACTGCAGCCGCACTGATGGCCGCGTTTAATCGCCTTCTGTCAGGATGTGACAGCATCTGTCCTGCCTGACAATTAAAGCGGACATTGAGTGAACCACTGATGTGACTCGTATCAGTTCCAATCGCTGTGAAGTCACACGAAGTGTAAAAATGGAAATTTACAATGGCTCTAGGTGAGATTATTGTATTGCTAATCTCCAGACCATGCAACTCTACTGAAGGGATGATATTCCCTCATGTTTTGATGTAAACTTTGGAGGACTTTGGTCCAGTGTGGTTACAAAACTGCTCTATAAATACAAAGTTGGTGTAGGTGTGTAGCTGAGCTGAGATCATATTGTTCTGGTGCTATATGGACATATCATTAAAATGGTTATCTGTATGTTGGAGGGGAGGAACTAACTATCCACCCCGCTCTTTTGCTTGGTGTTTAATTATTTCTGACACCCAGAAGATGAACGTTAATGATCGATGGATGTTTTTTTTATAAACAAAGTTTACAATGGGAGAAGCCCATAGTGATGATTGACAGTTCGCATGCACCCTAATTTCTAGGCAATTTAAACCCCACTCCTGTCAATGTGTCACACTCCCAGGAGTGACAAAACATCTCATCTCCTCCATTTCCTTACATACCCTCCATCCCAGGACATGACAAGCGTGATCTCTGTTATCGTCATTCTGAATTCTGATTGGTGTACTAGTCAATATGAAATTAGGGAACACAGCCCATGCACTACATCTTGTGTAGCACCACGAAACTAGTGCCCATGGCTACTGAACATCATCCACATTATTTTAATAATCATCCACCACACTATCTTCATCATCGTCATCATCATCATCTTGGAAGGCAGCCCTCCCACCAGGATCCTGACAGTAACTTTATATTGATTTGCTGTGACCTTTGCCTTTACGGGGACAAGTGGATCCAAGCCATTGGCAGAAATCCCCGCAAATGAGTTTCTTCACACAGTCGCTGCTGTACGTGCACAGAGACGCAGAGAAAAAGAAAAATGTTTTTTTGGAGGGGATGGGAGTGCCAGCAATGACAGGTAAACTTCACCAACGCGATCATGCAACATGGCAAGTCTGAGGGATTACGGGAGACATTATTCATCTCTGCCGCTTATTTACCGTCGCACTGACTGCTGGGAAATTGCCATTTATAGAAGCAGAGCGCTTTTATTTGTTCTGAATTAATGGAGTGTACACATGCAAAACAGGGTTTAACTATCAATAATAACCTGTCATATACATCCCCACGCTGCTCC
The DNA here is from genome assembly GCF_900700375.1 of Denticeps clupeoides. Classification (NCBI taxonomy): domain Eukaryota; kingdom Metazoa; phylum Chordata; class Actinopteri; order Clupeiformes; family Denticipitidae; genus Denticeps; species Denticeps clupeoides. The sequence continues at coordinate 10,082,505 of NC_041720.1, read as the reverse complement.
CACCGCGGGTCTGACAAGAGCTTTCCACACGGTACCATCTCAATAAAGCCACACTGGCTCTTCACACTAATGAGACTGGCGCTTGCTGGCATCCCAGGTTACACACACACACTCAAAGTAAATGTGACAAACATCAACAGGCCATCTGTGTAAAGTGGCTTCACAATATGCAAACATGGCATTGGTAATATGATGCCAAATGGTGGATCCAGTCATAAGGTTAGCAAAATGTAATTAGGGAGAAAACAGACACTGGCGTATGTGTTTATTTAATTGTTTGGAGTGTTATCAGCTTTAAAGCCTTTTTTGTGTTAACAAAAAGTGCCATAAAAATGCCCTTGGGAGGAAAAGAGCAGCAAGCCTCTTTGGCTGACAGCACTACGGGAAGAGTATGCGGAAAAGAAGACATATTATTGACCTGTCATGATGGATCTGGGTTGTGAATGAAATCGCCTGTGAATCTGCCCTTTCCCTCCAATATGTAGTGCATTCTTGCTGAACCCATGCAGACAAACACAAAAAAAGGTCACTCCCACTTCTGACACAAACGACGATGTTAGCAATGACAGAATGGCAGTTTAAATTGTATTTTTCATCTTGTAGTGAATTAATGGAAAAGTTACATTGAAATATACAGTGGAAGGGGAAAGCGAGTGAGTGAGATTATTAATTTTCAGTAAATCATAGAAGGGCATTATGTATATTATTGGGCACTGCAACTCTGTTATACTATATAGGTTGGAATATCCGACAACCTGAAATATAAGACAAAAAAAATCTTTACAAAATACCAATATTTGGCATTATCTACCAGAATATTTTTTGAAACCGTATATGCAATGCAAACATATTTTGAGAAAAATGCTTGTCCAATACACTATATGAAATCACATAATTATCAGTGCATTGACTGTGATTATATATTATAATTACAGCATTAACATTTAGCTATCCGAAAATACACATTTTACCAGAAGCCTTATTGTAGAGCCTGTCTCTATGTAAAATGTGAAATTTGTGACAATACAGCTATAGTCACCTGCCTATGCCCAGTGTCCTGGGATGGGATTCGGAAGCCGCCACCCAGTTGTGGATTCAAAGGTTATGGATAGTAAATAAGTGATAATAGGATAATAGGATATGCCACAATATGAATGCAGCTGTGGACAGGGGCATTAAAAAGATCTAAAAAAAAGCCGCAGTGCAGAAAACAGTGTCTGCATCATGACAAGACACACATTCCAGAGGACGTGAGATCCATTGTGTTATAATGATTTTACTCTTCACCGAAGCCAAAGAGCCACGAAGAGCAGCTGGCCATAGTTCACAACAATACCTTCTTCTGTAGGAACAGGGAAGAATGTCTACCTGTGAGTGAAAGTGCATTGTGATGCACACCACAGCCCACAGTGCACAAAAAGTTGTCCTCTGTATTTATCCCATCACCATTTTTTTTAACAATGGGCAGCCATGAAGGGTGCCTATGGAGGTGTGTGTGTGCATGATACCTTGCTCACGGGGACCTCAAAACTGCAGTGTCCTTACAAACTAGGGCACCACTGCCCTTCTTGAACCAACGTGGTCTTTCAACAGTGCGCCAGACTGCAGTTTGACCGCAGTCACCATCACTTCGCCATTGCATTACAGCGTTTCATCATGTATTCTGACAGCCAGTTAACACCTCATCTTCCCCTCTAAAAAATCTACTTTTTAAAGTGTTATACTGACTGATTCCACATGAAACCTGTCACAATTGTTTTTTTACAGCATTCATTTAGAAAATGGCCAAAGAGCAGTTCCTTTGAAGTGGCCATGGTGATAGGGACTATTCTTGAGACATGAAAGCTAATCACTACTGTAAACATGCACCACTCTATACACGGTTTCTAACCCACTCTGGGTGTTCTATACAGGAAGTAGTTCATGTTGGTTGAAATATTTAGAACTTTACAGTACAATAATATATGGCATTGCCACAGTGGTTAGTATCCAATAATAATGATTATTTTAAAAAGTTGAGGTTATAGTCATAATTGCCAAAACTAATAACATCAACGGTCCGAATTTAGCGGGAATATTTAATATGAAAAGGAGAAATAAACAACCAAGTGAGCACTTTTTGTCGATGTCTATTCATTTCTGTGACCCTGAAGAAGAAGATGATGCTTTTATAAATAAATGTCAGGAGTGGCAGACGGACGTGGTGGATTCAGGTTTCCTGAATCCAGGGGCAGCTGCGCATGGTGCCTGGTCTGACACGCCTGAGTGGTGAACATGGTTCAGGACCAGAGAGGGTGGTCAGAGGCGAGCAGGGTTCGAACCGGGAAGTCAAGCAGAGCAGGAGCCCTCCAAACATGCAGATAGGTTTAATCCAAGAACTGTAAACTAATGTGATACGTGAATGTATACATGATCTGTATACATTCAGAAATATACAGCATATACTTATCAAAAGAAAAGAGAATTTTATTAATTGACATCTAACAAATCAAAGGTGTGATCTAAAATCTCCTGGACTTTTCTTTGATCATAGACAGTTTAATAGACCGAGTTTGATTTCTCGCCACTCTATTCCAGAAGCAGGTCCTGTTTTTGTCTGACAACTGGAAAGGTAGTTGGAACTGAAATTCTGTAACACATTTCTCCTACACACTTTCCTCTCGTCTCCTTATGAGGTTTAGCTTAACGGCCAAGAAAAAGTTCCAAAGGAGATGAGAAAGAAATATAGCAATGGAAGCCAGCAGGAAACAAGCTCCAAATTCTCAACCGATGTGGGAATTCTGCTGCACCAACCTCCATATCAGCAGCAAAACACTGCAACGTTTTCTTTGTTCCCGGCCAAAAATACGTTTCCCTGACGAAGAAGTCCTGTCGGGCTCCTTATACAAGGCAAATAAGCAAGACTTTCTGTAATCTGCTCTCCCATTTCTCCCGCACTTCCACTGCATCCTCATTTCACCTGCTCAGATAACCAAAATGCTCAGAAGTCACCAGCTTCATACATGGTCAATGGGCCTGTGTCAAAATATCAGTTTTTCTTTCCTTTACTTTAAGACCTTGTGGACATCTTCACAGATTGAATATCATGATGATTTAAAGTAAAGTCATCAGTATATTCTATGTGTTCAGCTATACAACCTGAAATGAGTTAATAGTTTTATTTCATTTTCCATTCTGTAAGTGAAAAAAAAAATGTAAACGAGTGAACACACGATTGCGGTCGACCGTGTCTCGCAAACACATCAGTATAAAGTGCAGGTGCAGTTGTGTGACAGTTTCGTTGTTTAGAAGGCTGACGCCGAAGAGAAAGAAACTGTTCCTGTGTCAGCTGGTCCTAGTCTACAGGTTTCTATATCGTCTGCCAGAGGGCAGAAGGTCAAAAAGTCTGTGTCCATGGTGGGAGGGATCCGTCATGATTAAACTTGTGAGGGATGCAGGGATTGTGTCGTTATTGTGGCCTCTCCATTACGGTCTCCATTGCTATGGCGATAAGTTTTACAAAATTTCACCCAACAGTAAATCATGTACAGTCAGTTGAGGGGAAAATATATCTCAGCTGCACCAGAACGGCCCGACGGAATATGGCCACTTTTGGGGTCGTTTGTGTTCTTTTTCAGTTCATGTTACTGTCATGTTCCGGTCCGAAAGGGGTTACTCCTGTCTGGGATCCGGACCATGTTCACCGGTGTCTCGGATGTCTCACCTGCCTTGTGCTTCACCAATTAAACCCCGGATTCGTGATGTCAACGATTGCGTCCTTCCTCCTTCGTCATCTCGTCACCTCTCCGTCCTCTTCTCCGTTCACCTGCCTCGTCATGCCAGCATGGTTGTGACAGAAAGACCCAACCGCGCATTTAGACGCCGCTGATGCCGCCCCACTGAGATCAAAGGAGCCACGACTCGCCAGGAGGATGCCGCCAGGTTCCTTGTCCCTGGCCTTCCATTGCTTCTTGTTCTGCAGGGTCCCGACCCCTGCCTCTCAGTCCCGTGTCTGGTGGTGCTAAAGGTGAGGAGCGGCCATTCAGCGGGGCGAGCCGGAGACTGACCGCTCGTCCATCGTGAATACCGGACCACTCATTCATTCATTTATCATTCCTACCACTTTTCATCTCATTTTTTTTCTCTCCTCTCGAATCGATTCCACTCGATTCCTCTTCTCGTCCCTTCGAATCATTCAGACTCTGTGTATGGACTTCCCTCCCTCCTTCATGGACCGCTTTGCCTGGCCCGCCAGGGGTCGTGCTCTAAGAGGGGGGGGTTCTGTCATGATCCGGTCCGAAAGGGGATCCCAGACCGGAGTTTCACTGTTGTTCTGTGTAATGTTCCCTAATCGTTGTCACCTGTGTCAAATGTATAAAGCTGCCCTGTTCGTTTCTGTTCGCGTCAGGTCTTTGAAGTTATGTTCCATGTTCACCAGTGTCTCGGATGTCTCCCCTGTCTTGTGCTTCACCAATTAAACCACGGTTTCGTGATGTCAGCGATTGCGTCCTTCGTCATCTCGTCACCTCTCCGTCCTCTTCTCCGTTCACCTGCCTCGTCATGCCCGCATGCTTGTGAAAGTTACTGCTGAAGTTGGGGGGACGGAGCTTCAATTTCAGTCTCAGAGAGCCTAGCTCTCTAGTCAAAGCTCCTTAGAGACATCCAGGGAACACAAAAAGAAGGAGAACGCTGAGGCCCAGTCTCCGGCAGCGCTAATGAGAGCCAGATACCCCATCCCCGAACAACATAATCAAGCACATTCGGCAGAGCTTGAACACAAACACACACAAACACAGCTGCGGACTCAAGTATTTCCAAACCAACCAGACAGTCTGCCCAGACATATCTGTGGTGAACTATAGAGCATGAGAAGCAAAGGTCTCCAGAGAGACTCGGATCATTCAAAATATTCTGTATGATTTGCATCATAACACTGCTCTCTGGCTTGTAATGAGATCTTGCAAGAAGAATGCACAAGTTCTCTCCGCTTTAATGAAAACACTTAGTTTTGCGGTGGTTTCTTTGTTAGAAACACCTACCTTCCCCCTCACTGCCCGCTCTATTAGATGCCAATTTACCACTTTGGGTTTTTATAGGACGAATTAAAACCAGACTAAGCTTTTTCATTGCAGTGGGCAGCGAAGCCCCCGTGTCTTATGTGTGCAGACTTACCAAGTAATTTATATAACATAAATCAAACGTACACAGAGCTAAAGTTAGACTTTAGCACTTCCAGGGAAAGGGGAACGTGCTGGTTCAAAATCTAATTCAGGCTCGGGCAATTACGTCACTTGCTTCATCATTTTCAATAATATTTGAAAAGTTCATTGAAGTGACAAACAATGTTATTTACCTATGGTCTAGAATTAAAAATATTGTTAACATGAGTTTGAATCACTGTTTGGATGTTGTGTGTGCTGAGTTTGCTCTCCCTGTGTTGGCGTGGCTCTAGGCTCTCCAGTTTCTGCCTGTTTAAAGGCATGGTGAGTTGTCAGTAGGTGTGAATGTGTGAGTGAATAGCGTGTTTGTGTGTTAGACCTGTAGTTGCAGTTGGAAACTGCGACTCTGAGTAGGACTAAGCGGTTATGGAAGGTGAGTGATTTTAGATATAACATCAGATTTCTATTTATTTGTGACCCTCTCTTGGATAAATGGGTAAAAAAAGCAGATGCATGAAAAATAAATGACATTTAAATTTCAATTTGGCATTTCTGTTCCAAAATAGATGTCAAGAACCACTTACCTCAATAATGACTTCGGGAGAAGTGGTGATCGTCTTAGGTTGGTTGTCCCCCTCACTGTCAAATGAGACACTGTAGATCAAACTTCCACCAAATGCTCCAAGCTGTGAAGAGATACACCATTTAAAAAAAAGTCCCACATGAACAAGTGCATTTAAATACCTGCAATAGTCATGGAACTTGGTCATAGGTGTGTTGAAACAACATGGCATTCTACTAGAGAGTCCATATTGCAAAGATATATTGTCCATATTGTCTTTTTTCCCCCCAAGGACAGACTTACAGAGGCTTTTTGTGAAAAGGTGACTGGGTCTTGGCATCTAAAAAAACTGCAGAACACTTTTTCCTTTTTTTCAGAAACATTTTCAAATAATGGAACATCTGTTCAATGGAGAACATCTTGAACAAAGTCTGTTTTTCAGCTGATTGTGCTAGAAATTGACAGTTCCCTGCCCTCGCTCTCATTCTTGGTGAGCACTTACTGACTGGGCCTGGGCCTGCTGACCTTATATGAAGGGCAGGTTTTGCATATTTTTGGTGGCACAGTGCAATGAATGACCCTGGAGGCAGAAAGCAAAGCCTATAGTCCCAAAAGCTCACCATACTGATCCACTTAAAGTGACATGACAATCTTAGAATGGTGTATTCACCCAACACAGAGAGGTACATATAGATCCAAAACCATCTGTTCCGGGTCCAGGTCCCGTCAGAGCTTGTTTCCATATAATGTAGCCCCTTAACACATATGAATTCAATTCTGCCTCAAGATTCTTCTCTCCAGACCAATAGGACCATGCAAATAAAGGCGAAGTGCATTGTGGGGAGCAGACAGTCTGCACACCTCACTTTTTTCAAGTGAGGGACAGCGATAAATTGGAGCCAGGCTCTTTGCGCGTGATAATGATATTGTTTACGGCATCAAAAACCCATTCATTAAACCAACACCCACACCACAATAACAGACGGCCTTCCCTTTAACCTTGCATTAGTCACAGATACATGACAAGCATTCAAGCAGCGTTAATTTCACAGAGAGAATGGCAGACTGCTGGATGTACATACATGGGTTCAAGTGTTTTTTTTTTCACTTTATTTACTGCAACATCTTAACATAAACTATAAGGTAAACTATACCATCCTACCTATTACAGTATTAATAGTAGTACCTACCATGAGTGAAATTTCATTAGTAAAGATTCAATATAAAAAAAGTAAAAGTGAAGTGATTGTCATTGTGAAACACTGCGGTATAGTCCACGCTGCACACAACAAAATGTGCGCTCTGCTTTTAACCATCACCCTTAGTGACATTTACATTTACATTTACAGCATTTATCAGACGCTCTTATCCAGAGCGACTTACAATCAGTAGTTACAGGGACAGTCCCCCTGGAGCAACTTAGGGTTAAGTGTCTTGCTCAGGGACACAATGGTATTAAGTGGGGTTTGAACCTGTGACTCTGTAGTCTTCTGGTTCATAGGCAAGTGTGTTACCCACTAGGCTACTACCACCCCTGAGCAGTGTGTGGGCATGGCACTTTGCTCAGTAGCGCCTCAGTGGAACCTTTGCGGTTTGGGGTTCTTCTGATTACAGGTCAGTGTCCTTACCCACTAGACCACCACTGCCAACATGTATCGATACATTGAAACAGTAAAGTCAACTTTAAAATGACTTTAGTTTCACCTACATCAATGAAATACAGTATGTGTCTCACATACGACCCAGCAGTTAGTGTTGTTGCTAAGCAACATCATTCAATCTACACTCTGGCAGGAAGTGGACGCTAACCCTCCTGCTTAGTAGTAGATGCTTAACATTCCTAGGACCCCTTGGCAGACCCCAGTTCCATGTGCTCGTTTTATGCGGTGCATTGTTAACACAGATACTACATAAAAAAAAAGATTTTTGCAATAATAAAGGGGTCCTGTGTCTGGTGCTGATTCTTGGAGAGTTATAACTAAAGATCTGGCCAGAAAATAGAGATCTTGAGGTTAGAAATACCTCTGCTTATTACATCTTTTAGTCTGCTTAATTTCATAATGAAAATGTCTCATTCATTCACATTCCTGAAAACTGGAATGAAATTCATTGAACACACAGCACCCCTAATTGACAGAAAAACACAGAATTTTGTACATGTTTGCAGATTTATTAACAAAGAAAAATTGAAATATCACATGGTCTTAAGAATTCAGACTCTTTGCTGTGATGCTCATATCTCAGGTAGTGTCCATTTCTTCTGATCGTCCTTGATATGGTTCTACACCTTCATTTGAGTCCCGCTGTGTTTGATTATACTGATTGGACTTGATCAGGGAATCCACACCCCTGTCTATATAAGACCTTTCAGCTCACAATGCATGTCAGAGCAAATGAGAATCATGAGGTCAAAGGAACTGCCTGAAGCTCAGAGACAGAACTGTGGCCAGGCATAGAACTGGCCAAGGGAACCAAAACAATGATGCTGCACTTCAGGTTCCTAAGAGCACAGTGGCCTCCATAATCCTTAAATGGAAGATTTTTGGGACGAGCAGACTCTTCCTAGTGCTGGCCGTCCAGCCAAACTGAGCTATCTGGGGAGAAGAGAAGACGTGAGAGACGAAAAGAAGAACCCCAAAATCACTATGGCTGAGCTCCAGAGATGCAGTCAGGAGATGGGAGAAAGTTGTAGAAAGTCAACCATCACTGCAGCCCTCCACCAGCCAGGGACTCTTCTCAGTGCAAGACACTTGAAATCCGAAGGACTCCAAGATGGTGAGAAATAAGATTCTCTGGTCTGATGAGCCCAAAATAGAACTTTTGGCCTTAATTCTAAGTGGTAGGTGTAGAGGAAAAACAGGCACTGCTCAACACCGGTCCAATACAGTCCCAACATTGAAGCATGGTGGTGGCAGCATCATGCCGTGGGTGTGTGCTACAGGGACAGAACAACTTGTTGCAATTGAGGGAAAAAGTCTCTCCCTCATGTGGCAAAGTACAGGGATATCCAGGTTGAAAACTTTCTCCAGAGTGCTCAGGACCTCAGACTGAGCTGAAGGTTTTCCTTCTTACAACACAATGACCCTAAGCACTCAGCTAAAATAACAAAGGAGTGGCTTCACAGCAACTCTGTGACTGTTCTTGAATGACCCAGTCAATTAAACCCAATTGAGCATCTCTGGAGAGACCTAAGAATGACTGTCCACTAATGATTACCATCCAACCTGCCAGAACTGGAGAGGATCTGCAAGGAGGAATGGCAGAGGATTAGATCAAAAGGGGGCTTCTACTAAATACTGATAAAAGGGTCTGAAAACTTTGGACCATGTGATATTTAAGTTTTTCTTTGTTAATAAATGTCAACAATTCTGTGTTTTTCTGTCATTATGGTTTGATGGGTGTACATTAATCAAATCAAATGAAATTAAATGATTTTACTGTACAATGCATATATTGATAAATGATATATCTAAATGATCTTTGGTTAATTCATCACAGTTTTACTACAAATGTGAGACTATAGTAAAACATTATGAAGCATTTAACAACTGGGTCTTAAGTTTAGTTTCTTAAAGGGAACTAGCTGATTTAATCTGCATGATTTCAGCATTCTCACACATTGTTAAAGTTATCGGAATATAATGCAGCTCTGATAGAGCTGGCCAGAGTCAGTGTGGGCTGTCGAGCAAGACCTCATTCTATTCATTTAAAAGCAAAGGGGAGACAGGAGAACAGGCACAGATAGAGTTGAGATGACCCCACCACCACCGCCCACGGCTAACAGGAAATGAGCAGCGGTCCCTTCCACCGGGCTCTGCTGCAAACATGCTTAAAAACGAAGTGCGTCTCCCACCGACACGCTTGTGCGAGGACACAATGTTTCCTTCTCTCGTGCTCCGCTGTCCTCCCACTCAATTCTCAATTTCCCTCACTCACTTCCTCCCTCTTGAAATGAGATTTGCTCAGAGATACAGGGACCAATGCAGGCATGCATCCATGAACGCACACACACACACACACACACACACACACACACACACACACACACACACACACACACACTCTTTTCTGTCCCTGTGATTCTCTTCCTTTTAAAATGAAATTTCTTCCATACTCACACACAGACCAACATACTTTATGAGGACCCAAGGATAAATAAAAATCTACCTATGTGTAACAAAAAATGTTTCTCATCCTAAATCGGTCTTTACACCTTAAATTAACCAAAATAACCAAAAATAACCTTTTAAAAATGAATTCAAAGTTATATTCTGAGTAGGAACCAGCAAAATGTCCCCAGTTTAATTTTTTGATATTTGCATCTTTGTAAGGATGAAAAATGCACACACATACACACAATTTTATATCTTTCTGAGGACTTATGCATGCATAATAAATACACGCCTGCTTATATGTGACAAAATATTTCTAATCCTAAACTCAACTTTACCCCTTAACTTAACCTAATAAACAAAAGTTAATTTTAGTACTTTAATTTTTGTTGGAACTGATTACATTTCCATGATTTGGAAACAAATAAACATAACCTAAAATTGTTGTGAGGGTTCTGGGTCTCCTCTGAGATATTAATACAAAACACACACTGATTCATACAGTCTCTCTATCTTTCTTTTCTCTTCTCCCCTCTGCCAGAGATTACCTCTGAGAAACAGGGACCTACATGCAGAATCACACACACACACACACACACACACACACACACACACACACACACAACAAACACACATAGAAACTGTAAAATAAACACACACACTTTCTTTTCCGGTGCCATTTTCCTCCCCCATTTCTCTCTTTCATTTCCATCACTCTCCCTCTCTACACCACAGAGACCCATCCTTCCCACATCTGCTCTCCTCTTTCCACCCTGGGATCTGTTTGCTTTCATACCCAGAAGACGTCACTATGTACTCCTCCACCGGCCACCCACAATGGCACCCACAAAGCAGAATGCGCTCACACCACCCCACCCCAAAAAGCATCAGAACTTGTTTGTGCAAACATCTGCTTGAGCACAGTACACATATAATAGTTAACACACAAATACACACACACATCTGGCTTTCTATGGCTCAGCTGTACCATCAATTCATCTTTCTGAAGTATGAATTGTAGACAGAATATCACAGTTTACAGGCCTGTGGGTAATGGGTAATTTGTGGCTGCTCTCAGCCTCACATAACTTTCTAAAAAATTGTCCTTGTTGATGGTAAACATACAGCATGGCATCGCCTGGCTTCACAGCATTTTCCTGCTATGCACCTACCTCAAACTGCTGAATATAAAGCAACCAGCCCATACTAATGTATATTTCTCACTCACTCACTGTCCTTAATCCTGAGAATCTGGGCACAGTGTGGGGGACTCAGCCAGGACGGGACACTAGCTCACCACAGGGCACACACACCATTCACTCATACCTAGAGTCAATTTTGAGTCGCTACTTCACCTAGTGTGGATGCCTGTTGATAGTGGGAGGAAACCAGAAGACCCATGGGAGACCGTGCAAACATGGGGAGAGCATGCAAACTCCACACACACAAAGTCTGAGCTGGAATTCAAACTAACAACCTTGGAAGGGTGAGGGTTTTTTTTGGTTCATATTAATTAATTTTGTTTGTATTTTTTTTAAATAAAACAATTCGATTGTTTGCATTTAGTTATAAACATGATTTGATCAACCTATGCTGTGAAAAATGTAAAAAGCTACCACATACGTTATCTTGCTCACCTAACAGTTTTAACACCAGAGCTGCTCCATCTAGTGGTGTTTCCTTATATGACACTGAAAGTGCTTTACCAGTCATGTCTGAGTGTATGTAATTTTTACTCTATATAATTTTTATTCATTAAAAACTATTTCTTGAAAACTGTTTGACTACACAAACACAGAAATAATGTACAATCTACAATGTACAGTAAAACTGAGGGAGAGACTTTTTCAACCTTTTCTTGGTACAACTCAAAATCCCTCAAATTGTCCACACTGATTCGAAAAAAAAAAAGTAAAAACCCTGAACAAGCTTCACTGTTGAAATCTGTTGCACATGAAAAAGATGGCGTATGAGTCCTGGTAGTCCACGATGCCCACTGACAGCTAGGAAACTGTGTGTGCTGCTAATTTTAAGCCAGAGAAGTGTACTGGGTTCGGGACCCTATTCAACCCCATCTGGGTGGGGGGTGCTCGTTCTGCACAAAACACACAAAAGCAAGCGCCCCTGCAGAAAACACATCCAGCTCAATCGCGGCCATCCACCCATATTCCCCACGCTCAGCCCCACACGCACCCATGCACACACACACACACACACACACACTCTCTCTTCTGCCAGCCATGTCAATCTGTGGGCGAGGGGGGTGCAGTACGTGCTGGAGTGGGTACTCCGGCAGGCGCGGGCGAAATGGGTTCATTTATCATCATAATTGTCTATTAGATGTGATGGGTCACAACTGAGTGAGGAGGCAGCCGCCGTAACCGACGCTCCTCTCCTCGCCTGGCTTGCACGCCGAGGCCGGCGGCGGCGGCGGCCCGTCCACAGGCAAAACAGTCCATCAGCGCGCAAAAGATTTCAGCCTTATTGGTTTTAACTGTTGACTCCAAATCACTCACCGTAAACCCGCGGCTACACTCCAGCAGCTATGGATGCAAAGGTGTGGGCAAGGTGGGTAAAAATTCATCTTTAATAAATGCCGCGGTGGAGGCGTTAATGCAAAAGTGCGATTTGTCTTGAATATTTGATGCAGCTGCTGTTTACCTCCTGATAAAGCGTTGATCTGGCTGAATGGGAGCGCGGGACCACTCTTCATCAGTCCTCGCCGACACACCACGACTCATTTTCATCTAAATGAGAGTCACACGGCCTGCCTAACGCACGCCGGGGGTCACAGGAACCCCACGGGTCCGTATACGTACTGTTCTCACAATGCACACCACACACACACCGATTACGCGCCGTGTCATGCGACACAGTGCTGGCACGAATCAGGCAGAAAAAAGCACAACAGTTTGGCTTTTTCATTAGAAGCCGCGCTGTCAGAGCTAATGCATGTCAGAGAGAGGCTCCGATGGAACATGGCGGGCAGGATGTTCCGTCCGGATTTGTGCGATCGGCTTCCTCGGGGGAAAGTGCCCCGTTTCGGGTTTTATCTTGGTCCAACACACCTCAGCTCATTAACATATCGTCAAGTCATTCCTTAGCTAAATAAGGTGCAATATATATGAAATGGCATGAAGCATGTGACCCTGCCTTGACACTCATCCCACAGGTTTTTCATTAATAAAAGGTGAAATCTCGCTTCGTCAAAGAACCACACATCACGTAAAAACTGAGGACTTACAACCATCATTACAAGCCCTGTGGATATAATTTCAGCATTGAAATATTACTAATATAATAAGAATATTACTAATAATAAGAATTCTTTTATAAGGACCCCCCAGTGAAGTAACTTTTTAATCTTCAGAAGCTGTGACGCTAGCTGTGGTAGTAGCCTAGTGGGTAAGACACTCGCCTACGAACCAGAAGACCCAGGTTCAAATCCCACTTACTACCATTGTGTCCCCGAGCAAGACACTTAACCCTGAGTTGCTCCAGGGGGACTGTCCCTGTAACTACTGATTGTAAGTCGCCGTGGATAAGGGCGTCTGATAAATGCAATAAATGTAACTGTAAATATTATTGATATGATGGTATTTCAATGTGTCGATATGCTAAGGTTCAAGTCTATGTGTGAAGAATGGAAGGTGATGTATCAAAGTACAGTTTCTCTGTCTTGTTCAGAAAAAATGCAGTGATTTGCGATCACATTTTGCCTTCTGGTTTTCCCTTTTTTTACACATAAAAAAATATTTCCAACAACATAATAAGAAACATTAGCCTAGAATCCGCAGGACACTGGTTATTACATAAGGAATACACTGCGTTATACTATGGTAACAGAGAAAGGTGTGTCTGCACAGCACGCAGAGGTGTTACTGTGTCGGCAGACTGTGGCCAGACCGTCTTTGTCTGCGGTGGTGAGGACTCACTTTGTTGCCGCGGTAATGTGCCGGCGCGCTCCAGTAGTACACCTCTGGCAGGTGTCTCCGAGCCTCGGCGTGACTGATGCTCAGCCGCTGGGGCGTGTCTCTGTTGGGCCACACCCTCACCAACCCATCTGCGCCAGTCAGGAACCAGCCGGACATGTCAGACACCTGCAAAAGACACAGAAAAAAAAAAAAAAAAAAATGATGATGCTAAATCACCTTTAAAAAAATGCTCTGCTGACTACTGGCAGTCACGTCCTCCTGTCGACCACCTATTTATTTATTTCTTCGATCTACCAGTTTGCTTTTCTAAATTAAGCTCAAATTCAATTTCTTCCCAACATCCTTCATCGTGGTATTTGTCAAGCTGGAGGATATTTATTAGACAAGTTCAAATGTATGTTATTTTCATTAAGCTAAAGTTGATATTTGTGACCCATAAAAAAACAGAGTATATTAAGTTATTTGCCACAAATTTATGCAAAGTCTTACATCTGGGTGTGTAAATACACACACACACACACACACACACACACACACACACAATACGCAGATCCACTGTGATTAAAATAAATGGTGCTTTGACGGGAGAACTCAAGGTCAGGTTAATTGCAGAGACAGATGTGTAGCTGCCTACCACACATGGCATCACCCACTCCATCATCTCTGGTAATCTGGTGCCACCCAGCCATACACACACACACACACACCCACAGACAACCTTTACACACACGACCCCACAGGCTACTGACCTGGGTCCAACATGTGTGCGAGGCTCAGTAAAATCAGAATATTTACGACTCCGCACACACCCATTTATAATGAGGTTGGCTAGTGTGTGTAACACAAACACACGCACACACACACACACACTCGTCCAGACACAGAAAAACGAGTTAATGAGTTGTGGCAGTACGGAAATGAGAGAATGAGTTCAGTCCCTTTCAATTCTGTGGAGTATGCACACACACACACACACACACACACACACACACACACACATGCTCGTACATTGCTGTAGGCCCACTGGGAGTCGTGGCAATCACTTGCCACACCAGAGCAGTAACACTTCTCACAACCACGGAGATTGTCACCCTGGAGATCGTGGAATCCCAGCTTGCAGCGGTCGCAGTTGTCCCCCTCTACGTTCTCCTGCAAAACACAGATGTGAGAGATGAGGACGTGGAGCCGGGGGGGAGAGGAAGGGGGTCGGGGGAGGGGCAGCAGATAGAAAAGAGACGCCGCTATTTGAACGTCCACGCACCGCGACAGTCACCGTACTCCAGGGGTGTGGGAGTACAAAGTGTGTGTGCACAAAAACCACACACACAAGAAGCTCGGACTAACGAAGAGATGAAAGCCGCTGTCGGGTCTGCTGGGACGCAGGAAAAGCCACGCCTCTCTGAGCTCGGGCTGCCAACCGTCCCGTACACGGCCACCCAAGCCACTTCACCGGTGCTGCGCCGCGCCGGGGAGAAAACACCACAGCCGGCTCAGGGAGCGAAACGCAGCTTCATTCCCCCTGGCGGCCTGCATTTTTTTACATAGGAAACCAAAAAAAAAAAAAAAAAAAAAACCCATCTGCTCTCTAATATATTATTTTCTACCGTCTCCTGTCTCCTTTTCATTTTTTCTACATTCTACCTACGCTGGTGGCACTTTAATAGGACTGAGTGGACGGCTGAGCTCTGACGCTCACAGTCCCACACATGTGGGGCAGTGGTGGCCTAACGGTTAAGGAAGCGGCCCCATAATCAGAAGGAGCAAAGCACCGTCCCCACACGCTGTCATTGCTGCCCACTGCTCACCAATTGTGATGGTTAAAAGCAGAGGACACATTTTGTTGTGTCACCGTGTGCTGTGTATCACAATATATGGCAGTGGTGGCCTAGCGGTTAAGGAAGTGTAATCAAAAGGTCGCCGGTTCGAATCCCGACCCGCCGAGGTGCCACTGAGGTGCCACCGAGCAAAAGCACCGTCCCCACACACTGCTCCCCGGTCGCCTGTCACGACTGCCCACTGCTCACTGAGGGTGATGGTTAAATGCAGAGGATAAATTTCACTGTGTGCACCGTGTGCTGTGCTGCTGTGTATCACAATGACAATCACTTCAATCACATGACAGGTTTCAAATCTCAAGTTAAAAGGGATCTTTGCCACCAGAGAACCGATGCACGGCCAGAGAACAGCAAGTTGTCACGTTATGCGGCTAACGAGGAGCGGGATGGCGGTTCAACGTGTTGACTGGTGATCTGGAGAGAGAAGTCTCGGCGCGGCACAACAACACCTCGCCGCGCCCAGCTCAGTAATTAGACCCAATGAGGAGCAAAGTTCGCGCCGAGCAGACCGCATAATTGGCCGGAGAAGGAGCGATCCTGCCCGACACCCGCGCCGATCGACTTCCGGCGAGCAGGCCCTGACGAACACGAGGTAATTAGAGCGCTCGAATCCTCCGGAGGGTAACGCGTTCGTAATTTACGGCCCTGGGCCGAGTACCGATGACAAATGGATTTATTTTCCCCCCTCGCGAGATACCTTGCAGACGCAGGGGGGCTGACAGGGGTCCTCATTCAGGCTCCCGTCCAGGCTGCAGCCGCAGAGCTCGCAGTGAGGGAAGCCCCGGTGTCCGAAGGCGCAGCGGTCGCACTTCTCCCCCGCGTAGCCGGCCTTGCAGCGGCAGGACCCGGCCGTCAGCTCTGCGTGGGCACAGAAGACGAGAAGGTCTCCACGTTTTCTTATAGCTCTTCGCCGTGACATCTGCTCTGCTGGTTATTCTGAACGTTCATGTGGGTGCCTACTATTTAAAAAATCCACAAAAACTGCACCACACCCTTAATAAGCTGGACCATTAATAATGTTCTTTTACATCGAGGAAAACAGTGAGCAAAATATTTTTATATTTTTGTCCACAGTGGAAATTAAATTTCCTTCTTAAAATAGTGTTCTGGTGTTCCAAAGTCAAGAAGTGGCACACACACACTCGGGGTTAAGTGTCTTGCTCAGGGACACAATGGTAGTAAGTGGGATTTGAACCTGGGTCTTCTGGTTCATAGGCACCTGTAACTACTGACTGTAAGTCGCTCTGGATAAGGGTGTCTGGTAAATGCTGTAAATGTAAATCTATATTGAAAAGCAACCATCAGAATGCACACAGTAAACCTAATTTAAAAAGTAAAGCTATAAGCAGATGGAAGCGGAAGACCCACCCCCGTCAGCCTGCGATTCATCAGGGATACAGATGCCATGTATGGAGCCCATGGGATTACAAAAGCAGGGTCGGCATGGCTGATCTTCCTCTGGTTGTACCTGAAAGGACCACAATAGATGTCTCAAAATTCATCTGAATAAGTGGTTTTATCTTACCTTTGCACACCTGGATCGTGAAAATAGAATATTTAGAAATGAGCCTTGAAAAAACGTTCAGGACAGATATCCATATTCATGTGTATTTCTTGTCAAAATGTAGACACTACAATTTCACTGGTTAACTCATGAGATTCCAGGTTATAACACTATAATATAATAAAATAAAATGCTAATTATTTACAATAAATGCATCCTCATAATCCAATGTAATGTTATATTAAAGCAAATTACTGCATGTTTCCAAAGCATCACATTATTGCTACTGTAATAATTTTTTTTTAAGGTTGCACTGCCTTAGGCTCCCCGCGTGTCCCAGGTTCGACCCGACCGGACGTGTCTTACCCCCACGGATCTGTAGAAGCCGTCCACACAGGTCTGGCAGTTGATCCCGGCCGTGTTGTCAGAACACCCGAGGCACGTGCCGCCCCCCTCGTACTCGCCATTACTGTTCAGGCTCAGCTTCCTGTCTGCCACCGTCTGGTTGAAGTAACACTCCTCGGATTTCCCGTGACAGTTACACTCTGAAGCGGCAAAACAAAAATGGAGTTGAAGACAAAAACAACAGCATCGTATTTCTGTGACACAGATCCCTCTGAGTAGATGTAATATTTAGCCTTGGAAGCGATTCACAGGCCTCACGCGACAAAGGCTTGGACCAACGGCGGGAAAAAAACCATGGGCTCACCAGTCTTTGGTGTGTGCTTTACAGCGTATTAGGTGTGCACGTCATACTGCCTGGCACAATGTAGCTGTCAGTTAAAACGGGACGGGAAAGGTGGCATCTTACTTTCACAGACGTGCCGCGTCAGGAACGTCCCCGCCATCCACGGCTTCTGGTTGTATCCGGGGCAACAGCGGTCGCAGCTCTCCCCGCACGTGTTGTGTTCGCACTCGCAGCTGAATTTCTGACGGGTGATGAAAGGACATATAGCCTTTCAGGGGAGTTTGACTAGTGACACCGATAATATTGACGCTGAACATGAAGATCTTGCTGGGGGACACTTTTTTTTTTTTTATCAAAGTGGGAAGAATAGTACCTGCCAATCTTTACAAAAAAAGCATATATAATATCATAATCCTATTTGCATTTTGGAAATTCCAATGTCTTTGGAAAGTAGTTTTGTGATGACCAGGACTTTGCAGCAGGTTGGGCCACATCCTTAAATGTCTGCAGTAGTCCATTACTTCAAATGTATTTCGCATTTATACTACAGTAAAGCTGCTTCTATTTATGAATAGTTGTCAGAAAAATAAAATCTCACTTTTAGCTACACTTACATATATGTACTGATCTTGAAATATGGTTTAAGACAGCATGAATACACATTTTGCAAAAAGGAACTGAATCAAGATTGTGATTGTAATACATTTTGCAGTCAAATGTTGTCTGTACGAATGTAGAATGCAGCGACACTATTACAGACCTTGGTTTGGGCATTGAGAGGGCAGGCTTTGGCGTGTCCATAGCAGATGCACATCCCACCCACCGAGATGTCCTTAATGGAGTAGTAGTACTGCAGTTGAGAAAAAAAAAAAAGCAAAATAAAACCAAAGTGTCATAACCACAGGCTCCTTTATCACACACTTACATTTATTAGGGCTTTGCCAACGAAACAAAGATCTATTATCCTGCTCCCAAGCTGCTCATTGGCGGTCAGAATCCATTACTGTGTTTGAAGGCAGGGAGAATGTAATCCACGGCCTCATCGTGCCGCTCCCCTTTGGGTGCGACTAAAACCGAAACAGTGCTTTGTAATGAAAGATTTCTCACTCGAAAATTAAGCCCCTGCAATCTGTCCGTTAATTACCGTGGATGGAGGAGCTCGCCTGGTGACGGATGGCGAGGGCCAAAGTCAACACATGATGAGGTGGATGTTTCTTAGGAAGGAACAGATTTCTTAATTATAGACATTTTTAATTAAGACCCATCTGTCTGCTTAGGGGAACGCAATCAACACGGTAAGCCGTTTGCCATTCTTCACGGTGGCTCGGAGCTCACAGATGCACCAAATGCAGACATTATAAAAAAAAAACAGGGAAAGGTGTGCTGTAACTCATTTCCGTGGAACAGACTCACCCTTCTTGTGACGATGGGGTCAATCTCTCGTGGGTCATTAAGAGCCAGGGTCATGAGGTCAGCATTGAGAGTTCTGATTCGTTGGAACTGCAGGCGGATGTAGCGTGCAGAGGTGAAGTTGAGTAAGGTCGGCGAGGGATCGTCCGCACTCGGCCGCCCGTTGATCAGGGAGGTGTGGATCTGTGTTGGACACCATGGAAAAGATAAAAATGCAAATGACAATATTCGATTTACACCGACAAACTGGTGTGCCTATCACGAGCCACCCTTTTGCTGACCATCTAATATAGGCATCTTGTCACACCTATGCCTGGTCTCCAACCAATGACCTCTTCAGCCCTATGGTTCAGTCACCTGTGTCTTGTGTTGTAAATACAGAGTACAGATCTCAGCAAATGACGTATGGCTGGGTAATGTGCGTGATCGGATGTCCAAATTGTTCTTGAAACAGTCTATCCAGACGTCATGGACTATTACTGTGACTACTCTCAAACAATTAGGTAAAGATCCGTTACTACACCTTGCTCCTCACCTACAAATACATTTCCATACACTATACATATTGCCTTGTGTAAAATTGATCAAATTTAAATTTGACATTTTATGGCATTTATCAGATGCCCATATCCAGAGCTCCTTACTATCAGTAGTTACAAGGACAGTTTCCAAATGTCTTGCTCAGGGACACAATGGTAGTAAGTGGGGTTTGAACCTGTGACTTTGTGGTCTTCTGGTTCATAGGCCAGTATATAAGAACGTAATGTCATTACATTGCATTGTATTGCTTGAAAGACACTGAATTTCCTGACTGAGTTACACACTTGGCCAATATTCCGTGTATAATTTGCATGTAAATGTATTAGAATAATCAATGCATATTATACTGAAGAAGTGCCCTGGGACGGAAATCACAGCAAACTACGAACCTCGCAGCACCCCGGCGAGCAAACACGGGGACACAGGCCTTTGCGCAGTGTTTGCTCATTATTAGCTCACGCGCGGATGTGGGTGTCGGAATGAAAAATAGTTCAGGAAGAATGAGAATGCTTGTTTCAGCCCTGCAGTGTAGGGTTAATGCTGTCTCCTAATTAAAGACAAGGTCTTTTTTTCCCGTTTGTTTTGAAGAAGCCGTGGAGTGACATTTCAATCCCCTCATTACGGTTTCTCTGTGATCATGCTACTAGGTGGCTGTCAGCCCATGAGCAGGAAGCTGTTTTTCCACCTTGTGTGTGTTTACTTTGAAAAGAGGATGCTGAGGAGTTTTGAGGAGATGCAGGAATGGCGGGGGCAGAGATTTGGAGTAAATTTAAACACCTCTGGTAATAAGCGTGTGAGTTAAGAAGCACCACTCTTTCTTCGTTCTCTCAAATTGTCAAATTCATCTTGGCCATTCAGGGCAGACACGCTCCTCATTGTGGTTCTTCAATGTGTGTGTGACCAGAAAATAGACATTGAACTTTTTTTTATTAAATTTCAAACTGATACTAAAAAGAAGGATCATAAGGATTAATAAAATAAAAAAAAACACAATCATTGATGATATTTGCTCATGTGGCATGGGTTTAAATCGTAGGTAGGTAGGGTGCATGATAAGTAGGTAGGGTGCATGAAAGCTGTCATCCATCAGACACGTCCAAATTTTAACTGGTAATTAAAGATCATGTTCTGGGTTACGGAAATAAAGAGGGAAGTTTCTCTCTATTCTTCAAGATACAAATAAATTAAAAGTGCTTCTTTCTAGTTTTATCTATTTATGTAAACCCTGAGGATGCTTACTCTACCAAACAAGCCCCACACCCTCTGAAGTCATTTTAAAAAATAGTGCCCTTAATGTTTAAACTGTAAAAAAATGTTGGTTTTGTGGTTTAAATGCATATTTCATATTCAGAACTATTAAGGATGACTGACAATGGATATTAGCCGCAGGTTTAATTTGTATCATTTTCACACATAAATGGCTTCTTCCAGGTCCTGCCAACAGGATCTGCACTGTCTAACTCATGGACAGATGGTCTGACATCCGCCTGTACTCAAATCAAGTTCACAATCCTCGCTTCCTTGCCAGCAACAACCCCAAGCACATATATATCCATGATCCATGATACTACCATCATCATGTCACGTGCTGAAGTTTTCTTTCACCAATGTGGCCCATAAAGACAACTGATGCTCACACGGGTGTTTTCTGACACGCAGTATAAGCCTTTAATTTAGAGACAAAGCAAATAAGCAAAAATCATCTTAAAATAAGTAACTGGTATCGCTATTTGCATGAAATGTGCTATATAAATCTGTATAAAGTGGTTAGGGCTGAGTACCAATGAACTGCTCAAAAAATTGGAAACAAAATCTGGCTGTCTGTGTACTGTATAGCTTTTGAAGTCAATGAAATCCCTGGTGATTGGCTGTCTAATGTAATGTGACACATCATGTCATAGAGGCCAGAACTTAAATGCACACTTTTCCACTGTTACAGTTTCATGATAAAACCTGCATCATAAGTTAAATGCATTAATGCATAACTTAATGTCACAATCTTAGTGCATAGTGCTGCACTTGGTGGCAGTTTGAAAATAGTACCTTTTATGACAATAATTGATTAAAAATCTAACTAGTATCAAAAAACAAGGCTTCATTATGGTATCAGTGTCAAAAATTTTTAATTATGTAACATGTAACCTTCAAAAAGATCTCATCCTTTTGAATCACTTTGTAATTCTCCTATGTTGCTAATTATAAACCCTATGTAGCTAAATTTACCCTGCTAAACCTTTATGCCCTATTGCCTCATTTTAATACCTTGCACCAATGTATGACCTTTTTCATGCCAGCTACGTTATCTGTGCACTTAACCCAATTAAGGTTTAACATGAAAGCTGCCATGTTAGATTAAATACAGATCTAGTTCTGCAGGTTCAGTTTTAAATCCTTCTGCAACCAGATGTTGGTTGAAATGCCATTGACAATTGACACAGTATTGAAATAAGTCAACATGTCAGCATTTTAGCAGTGGAATAAAGAATAAAAAACCTGTCCACTGTGTGTTACTGTATAATGTGTTCATTTGTGCTTAAGCAGGCCTGCAGCGCAACTCTTACCCCATGAAGCTGCATCATGATAATAAGCACCACGCCAATTAAACCGAGCATTATAATTACACATTACACAATTCTTTTGACACCACAATTCTTTTGTTCTCATTAAAATGTACCCCCTTGTGTGAAACTGTAAGTACCCATTTTTTTCATATGCGTGTTTTTCATAATCTGAAGTCAAAATAATATTAATGCTGCACACTGGCAAATATTACAATGAACTCTGCCAAATGATACCTCTCCATTTTCCAGTGGGTGGATCTTGGAGTAGAAGGATGTACAAATGACCTCATCATCATGGGTGTAGGAAGGCGGGCCAGTTCGAGGGACCACATTGAACCGGGTGATGCACTCAGTGTCAGTTATAGCGTAGTACTGCCATGGGTAGAATGTGACCCCATCCAGAGAGCGCTGGAGGACCCAGTTGCCTGGTCGAGGGGAGTTGGCCACTTTCAGGATAACATAGGCAATCTGGAATACCTGGGGAGCAAACAGACAGCAATCCTGTGATCTCTGTACAACATTAGTACAACATTAGACCTTGGTTACAAGCAAGGAAAGGGTATATCAGTGAATGAAGGAACTAAGAGAAGACCAGAAGGGCAGGGGGATTCACCCAAGGGATGGATGCAGAACTGGCACTAACAAGCTTGGGGCTTGTTCACTAATCTAAGGTCAACGGCATCTGAACGGCATCAGTAAAGTAAAGCAGAGCAGGATGAAATTTTAGTGGACCTTGGAGCAGAGCAGCCTAGAGCAAATATGAGTGGAAAAGCCTCAAGGTTATAAACCTTAAAGAAGTAAAGTAACTCCTTACAGCTGAAAATCATCACTGACCTTCAAATTGCATTGACCTCTTGATCACCAATAATAGTGTGTCTTAGAGTGCAAGTGAACATTTGTACCATGAAAAAAAAACCTTGAAGCATCCTTGATATTGTGTTGGGAAGAATGGGAAGAATGTACAACTTAAAGGGGTCCATGGGAAATGGGGAGTGGGTAAGGCAGACACACGCACAGGGATGCGGCGATTATCAAACAGAGAAATGTGAAACAAAGAACAAAGATGCAACACAGCATGCACACTAAGATAGCGGAGTCGGGCACTGAACGCCGAACATGGACCCAGTCAAGGAAAATCTACCCAGACTAGGAATGCGGACCATGGATCCAGACTAGGAACATAGACCCAGACTAGGAATGTGGACCATGGATCCAGACTAGGAACATAGACCCAGACTAGGAATGTGGCCCGTCAACCCAGACCAGGAATGTGGACCATGGATCCAGACTAGGAACGTGGACTCAGACCAGAAACGTAGACCCAGGCTAGGAACGTGAACTCAGGGCACTTTCACACCTACAGACATTAGTCCATTTGAATTCATTTGCCCCCTTGGTGCAGTTCCTTTGGTCTTGTGTGAACACAGTAATCGCACTCAGATGTGCATTTGAATATAACAGCAAAATCTGGTGTGGTCTGCCTCCTGTTTTTCTTTTTGTTCTTCCAGCATTTACACGTCTGAAAGTTCTCAATTGATTCAAATGACGCATTTTGGTTCACTTGGATTTTTCCCTGTGTGAAAGGAAGAGCAAAATGATGCAATGTTGAAAACTAACAACTGATTTGGGCCATAACAAAATGTGTACTCAGTCTAGGAACGTGGACTCATACTGGTTGACTGACTACTTGGTTCAACACCAAGGCTGATTCTGGATGCAAACCAAATTGGGTGTGACTTGCCCATCACTGCAACAGAGACTCCTGCTGTAAATGGGCACCTAGGGTCTGGGTTGACAGCGTGCGACATGCTCCAACGCAGTAGGTGAGAAGATGTGGTCGACTAGAGGAGACATGTGCTAGTCCTCGTCCCTCCCGGGCTGCAATGATATTGCATTAACCTTATTCCAAAGATTCTGTCAAAAGGGTCTCTGAATCTGCTGCTTGTATTCTTTAAGCCTGTGGGGCATGTTTAATGAGGCAGAAAAAATTCAATGAACGCCTTGATTCCCACTGAGAATGCAGAAGATAATCAGTTCTGAAGGTAGTATATGTGTTCATCCAGCTCTAGGCACTCACTAAATAGCCAAATGTAACTTACAGTAGATAAAGGAGGCATTATAATGCAAAAACAAAACCAAAAAAGTACATACTATTCAACAGATAAATAATTAATCACATGGTAACAATTATCTATTTATAAGTACCTATCGGCAAGAATCCTCTGACACTTTCTCGGGCTTTCTCTGGCTTCTTTACTTCACTCTCTAATGCAAATAATATGAAAAATCTGAATAACTATTCACATTCTATTCATATATGTGCTGTACTTTACTGTGTAGAATTGCTATGACCCCCCACAGCTGTTAGATGATATCATTATTTTACTGTTAATTTCAATTAACATGGCAATAATTATTAAACAAAAAAAAAATGTACAAAAAAACTTTTTGGATTTTTTAACAAAATAATTATAACAAAATGGCATTTTTAAAGATGTGAACCCGTGTGCCGAGAACAACACAGAAAAAGCCTCAAGCCGGTACGAGAGCAGCGAACAGCTTTCCCAGTGGCCAGAGGGAGAAATGTAGAAAGCCAAAGAAGAACAATTCCCATGATTCCACTCAGTCTCCAGTTCACTAGAGGAACACCCGAGGGCCCTCCAGTGCCTTTTCTCTCTGTGTCATTGCAACAAAGAAAGGGCTCGGTTTACACTACCCTGCTGGACCTCGAGAAACCCTAAGTCCCAAGTTTCCAAAGCGAGCAGTTTATTTTCTGCCAATCACAGCAAAACTAAAAAAAAAAATGGAGACATTAAATAGGCAGGAGTGTTGCCCTTATAAACAAACTTCATATTGGTTTGGCCCACGTCATCAGAGGTGCCCCGGCCGCGCACAGCGGTGGCTCACCGGCCCTTTTCTTTTCATCTTGCCTGGATGGCGGTTTCGGGTTTCTGAGTCTACAAAGGAGCAAGCGTTATCTTCACCACACTCACTGCAAACCGATACGTCTGTGTTCGGACAACTAGGGAGACGGCACAAAAGAGACTTTGTCTCTCTCCGTCGGCGAGGGCTGCCTCGAGAATAAAAGAAGGGGTCTGGCCGAGCGAGTCGGCTTGCGGGGGACCGAGGCTGTGTACCGCCGAACATGGATGGTGGGTGTATATGCGTATGGGTGTATCTGGCACTTGGAGGCAGGTGTTCCGCGGTGATGACGGCTCGAGCCACCTGAGGCTTCTGAGGTTGAAAGGGCTGAAGGCAGCTCAACCCAATCACTGTCAGGGCCAAGACGCCGCTGACAGCCCCATCAGCCTGCGCAAGGCAGAATGACAGGCCGTCTGCACCCCGAAATACGTCCCAACATCCTTTAATGCGTCTAAAAATAGCTGGGAGGGGAAATGGCTTCTTGAACTCTTCCTTCTTTTGTGTTCCAGAGCGGAGTCCCAGGATGTTTGTCACTTATCAACACACATTAAAGAACCTGAACCATAACAAGGCAACATTATCAGTCCATTACGGTTCCAATATGAACATAAAAAGCGTAATTAACTTTAAAAAAACTGGGAGCAACTCTTCAACACACACTACTAAAAGGACTTCATTTTAATGGCCCGATGAGTTATCGCTGTGTTATCAGTTATCCTCCTGCTGAGAGAAGCGATAAACCATGCCAGTCAAAGGCTTTTTAATTAAAAAAAAAAAAAAGCAGAGAAGAAGTTGACAGCATCTATTTTTGGGGATGATATATTTTTTTTTACAGCACCGGGTGAAATACACACGTAAGGCCAGGTTCTGTGTGGTTAAAAAGCTGCCTGATAAGAAAGCTTTAGTCTTTCCGAACTCGCTGTCAGAAATAGAGCGGCGGGGACATGTGTGACACGGGGCGACTTTTAAAAGCAACGCCTGCGGCATTTGACATTTGTTCAATGAAGTTCACAAATAGTTATTCATAAGTCACTCGTCATTCCTGGTCCGCAATTACCTACCAACTTAATGGTCCGCGTCTAAGTATGGAGCGCCAGGTTGCGCTCTTTTGTCTCGCAGGTTGTAAATTACGTGCTGTCGAGTAAAGGGCGGAGGACCTTAACAAAGCTCACCAGACCCACGCATGTTAAGGTACAAATCAGCTTTTTGCTCCCTCAACCCAGTTCATTCCCACTATGAGTGAAGCACATTTCAGGTGGATGATTTATTTTTTTTTGCTAAATAAAGTATGAACAGCAATAAGTTTTGATCTATTTCGTCAGTTAACAAAAAGTATGCTTTACGAATTCGGCTTTTCTTTGGTTTTTGGTTGGTGTCCAAAACACTCGGGGAAGTGCAATGCCGTGCGCAATTATAAAGCGGAGCCAGTGGTCGCAGCGAGCATTAAAGTCGTGGGAGCATGGAGCTAATGAGTGATGGGATGGCGCTGGCCCAGCCGGGCGGACACGTGGCAGAGCTGCCAGGCCCTAATGACTGCAGTTCCCCATCCGAGAGGAGCCGAGACGCTGCTGCCGTCCGGGTCCGTCATTATTCAGATACCCACCCCAGCGGGTGGGGGGGCGGGGTTGGGGGGCTTTCTGGATAACGAGAGCGCTGATGTCACGGCTGATAACGATACAGACTCTTTCGCCTCGGCGGTGACAGCCGGCGCGGCGGCCGCAGGGAAAAATGCGCCCGAATGGCGCGTAAATAGGATTCTATTTTACAGTGCGCTGATGGCGCAGACGCCAGTGCAGGACAGGGCTGATGCACAAATACCTTGCCATGCATGAAGGAAGCAGACGGACTGATCCCACATACAATTTGCATAATTTGCACCTCAAGACTGTATTTTAAAACCACAAAGACTCCCAAAATAATTACAATAATTATGTACACTTAATTCCTCTCTTTCACATATACACGTGCGCATTATGTATGTGCATATTTATTCCTCAATTAAATATTTTCTATGTTCCTTCCTATTATTTATGTATTTTTTTTACATTTGTAGATGTGATAATGAAGAGATGTCAATTGCAAAATTGCAGAATGTCAAGTGTCCTCACGCCTAATTGGACGTTCTGTATCAGTAAGGTTGACTGTCTGCCTCATTCCAGCACTGGTTGCTTTGACAACAGCTACTTGTTGCGAACATTCTCAAAGCAAGCAAATTATCTAAGAGAAAAAAAGTTATCCTCAACATGGGCCCCGACACCCCCATAATCAGAAATGTATTAATGGTACAATGTGCTGTGTAGAAATTCTGAAATAAGGAACATTTTAAATATGCAAAAGAAAGAATATTTTGATTTAAAACAATCCCGAACATTTACAAATGTTGGTAAAACCATGAATACAAATGATTTGCTTTTTATGCAAATGAATTCATACAGAGGACATGGCTGCTGCAGTATGTCTGCAACTTAACAACTTGCAGTGATTACTTTAAACGGATTCACGCAGCGAGTGATAAATAGTCAGACACAACTCTTTCCAGTTTCCTGTCAGGAGATTGGTGCTTTGAAAAATGAACCTGTGACATTTGTTTATATATCCCTTGGCACAACGCTGCCACTGTAATCTTTATGCACAGTACCGGGTGAAGTGGAGAAGTTCAGTCGACAGCACGGATGGGCATGACTGATGGACAGGCGCTCATTAGCATGTCGAACTCGGCTGCCTCGGCACGTCCCTGTGTCAGATTTCAGTCGCTGATTAAATGCAGGGACGTATGATTTATGAGCGTCGCAGTGTGTGAGGAGACACGCCCATGCCAGTCGATTCCCACGTGTTAATCACGGGTGATACAGGTTTACCTGCACACCCTGCTCACTGCTTAGTAATCACTGTGCAATGTCCACTCATTAAAAATGTTTGTACAAACACCTACTGGCATATTTCAAGCATAAGGTTCCTATTTCATCCAATGATTACATACAAATATATTATATAGATATTCAAAGATGTCAGTAACTAAACCAACAGTTGCCAAGGCTGCTCTCTACTCAGGGTCATATAGGAAAGTATCACTAGAAGGCGCTGCCTCACAGTGAGCAGTTAAAGAAAGTGACAGTGAAGTGATTGTCATTGTGAAACACTGCAGCACAGCACACGGTGACACAACGAAATGTATCCTCTGCATTTAACCCATCACCCTTGGTGAGCAGTGGGCAGCCATGACAGGTGCCCGGGGAGCAGTGTGTGGGGACGGTGCTTTGCTCAGTGGCATCATGGCAGTTCGGGTCTGCTTCCTTATCCTTACTATTTCTAAGTTGTGAAGTGAGCAAGGTAGCAAGGGGGGGGGGGGGGGGGGGGGGGGGGGACTGTCCCTGTAACTACTGACTGTAATTTGCTCTGGATAAGGGCGTCTGATAAATGGTGTAAAAAAAAAAAAAGCAGTCCGCTTACGTCAGTAACTGAACTTTTTTGTGTACAAAGCCCACATGGACAAATATAAAAACGTTGTGTATATTTACCCTGTCAGGATCTTTCTGATGTACAGAAAAAAAGTCACAGAGGTATTAAGAACAAAATGACAACAACAAGGTGATTTTTCCGAATGGGCACAAGCCATCATCCATCTCCTGATCTCAATTTCAATTTTTTATTTTTTACAGTGTGTTTTTGCCCCTGCCTTGCTTCAGTGCAGCGCTGTGACATACTCAATTCAGCCGGCTCAGACTGACATGGTCATTAATTTCAGGCTGACCCAATGTTAGCCTTCTGTGCTGTACAACAGCCTTGTATTAATGAAGGAGATGTACTTGCATTTGATGTTCCAGGAAAGCAGGGAGACGCAGAAGGATGCCTAAAGGACTGTGCGTATGGTCCGCTTAGTGTGCGACCTTTGACCCTGACAAGCCATAAATCAGCAGGGGACAAACTCCCATGAATCACCAGTTGCTGCCGATTGCTGGGAGAAGCCACATCTGCAGATTCATCGGTGATCGCTCGTAGGGCCTTGGAAGGAAGGCAGTATTTCTCCCCTTCCACCAGACAAAACATCTGACCTACCCGTGACTCTCTCTTCCTATAGGATTCTCAAATTCCTCACACCACCAAACTCTCACCTCTTTCCCTCTGTCTCTGTATACTTATTCAGTGTCTCTCACACACTCTGCTTCACCGGAGAGTGTTATTAACTGCCACCATGGGTTTTGAACAATTTCCTGTTGCGGGTCAGGAACATTACAGCCGGTTTCAGAGTCATATAATCTGGTAAGTGGCTCAGACAGAGCAGAACGAATGAAAGAAAGAAAGTTCTAGTGCTTAACCAGAAAGGCTTGTTTGAATGGTACATTCTGGTATCAAATGCTGCACAGTGCCACTGAAGTTAACCTCTACGGCATTTTTGGTAAGTACCTGTCGAGCTGTAGCTTGCACAATAGCATACGAAGGAGAGTAAAGATAAAAAAAAGAGAGAGTTAACCCCCTCAAGAAAAGACTCTTAAGAACTGTCTTTTTTGTAAAACGAACAAACAGGAAACGCGTTGGTCTGAGGTAAATGGTCCTTTTTAAAATGAATTGCCTTTAATGCTCTTCCTCGCTGGAGCCTGAAAAGAATGCATCTGAGCGAACAGCGATCATCCTGTGACGAGAGCTGAGCCCCGGTCACCGATGAGTGGTGAGGGAGGGGGCGAGTAATGGTTTCCATGTGAGACCTGCCTCTTTCATGAGGAGGCCAGCATCAGGACGACATACTTCAGATCGCTGTCTTCAGGGCGCTCTTTGAAGACGCGAGCCTCAGAGAACCCAATCCATAACACAGCCCTCGGAGAAGACGCAAATTTCAACCACTCACACATCCATCATGAGATGGACATACAAAAGAATGCACGTACACACCCAAGCACATGAGCACCGGCTCCAGAATATACCGTGTAAAAATGACACAGACAAGGTGGATACGTCATACAAAGCAGACATAAAACCAGACGTGCAAAATGTAATAATTGCAATTAATGCAGTGTCTCACCTGCTGCAAGTCCAGAGTAATGGTGACGTAATGGTAATCCATCCCGTTCTTGATACTCGGGCTCTGCCACCACCTATTGGTCCCGTCAATGGCATACTCAATCGGGTGTTTCTCTGGATAATTAAAAAAGAAAATATGACAGTTACTCGCTTGGGTGAGAACAGGATTGAAAACAGGCGGAGGAACCTTCTAGAAAATCTCCCTGCTGTTATGCATCTCCTGTGTCTAAAGTGACCTTTAACGCTCTATGGCCGCTTATCCATCATGCATTACAGGCAACTGGGGAGAATGGCAGGCATGGAGGGGAAAGCAATCACATGGTCTAAACAGCACCGTTTGCCAGTTTGTTACTTATAACATTTTCTCAGTCTGAGGTTTTACTTGTAGGTGGCATGGATAAGACTGCTGGTTTGGGTGTCATCTGGCTGTGTTGGCCTAGCGGTTAAGGAAGCAGCCCTGTAAGGTTGCTGGTTCGAATCCCTATCCACCAAGATGCCACTGAGGTGCCACACACTGCTCGACCAAGGGTGATGGGTTAAAAGCAGAGGACATTTTTTGCATTTCGTTGTCTGCAGCGAGTGCTGTGCTATGTATCACAATGAAAATCACTTCACTTTCACTTTCACCTTCTCAGCTGACATGGTACTGGAGCCAAAGCAGTAATGGCTTTGAACAGGCCAAAAAAAACCCAGCTCTGAACAGACCCTGCTGGTCTGGAACCAGAGAGCCACCGAAAGAACTGGTATCCAGACTACACAAGCAATACAATAAATCAAAAACAAATAAAACTATAAATACATTTAAAAAATTCAGCAGTCTGTTCAGTGCTGTTTTCCAGGTCTCATGTGGAAACCAGCTGTCCTCTAAGACACTTGAACAGGCATATATAAGTAATTAAACTCTAATGCTAAGGTGCAATGATGAAAATTGTAACATAACAACGTGCACAAGTTGTCAGGTGAAATAGAAAACACTGTGGTCACTGTGAGTCAATGATATGCATTTTCTGATGTCACACAACATTATTCGCGGTGACACTGTGTACTGTGCTGCAGTGTTTCACACTAAAAGAATAATTTAGTTCTGTAGTTTTTGCTTCAATTATGAATTTTTCTATCATTTTACTACGGGAAAATTGTGTTTGATTTCAAATGTAAGAGTAAAGTTTCTTCTCCCTCCAAAGAAGGCACTCTTAATGAGAAGATATGCTAATTATCTTTCCTCTTGTCCAACGCACCCCAGTCAAAAGGTACAAATGTGTCACAGCATTTAAAAAGGGAAATGATTAGTCTGGAAATCTGGAAAGGAATTAGTTACAGCCATTACCCGATGTCAGGCGGCAGGTGAAAGTGTTCCTATTAATTTAAACCTAAAAAGATGCATTCCCCCCCCCCCCCCCCCCCCCCCCCCCCCAAAAAAAAAAAACTGTGAGTAGCCATGACCTGACGGATGCTAAAATAAATTCATCGGGTACAAATGGTTTGATAATTTGTGGCATCTCATGGGCACACATTAATGCAAAAAAAAAAAAAATGATTTACAACTGACCATCCTGTGTGATAAGAGTAGAAAAACAGTAAAAAAATCCTGAACAACCACTCTCTATTGTCCTTAGGCAGGCTTCACTATTGTTTTGTGCTTCCATGCCACACTGCCTGCAACAATTCAGACTGGGCAGGAGAGCAGACTTTCCAATCTTCCAGAGAGATTTTGTCTTCTTCTGTGTGAAAGATGCTGGTGTGAGCTCTTTGCAGAGGTAATGGATAAAACGGCATCAGCCCCCTCTAGCCGGTTACTGGTATGCTGGTGTGTGGGAGTGATTTACAAATAGGAACGCGGCAAAAAGACAAGTCAGAGGTTTTCAAAGTGTCCGGGTCAGCAAACTTCGGATCACGCGCAGATACTGGGCAGATTGCAAATTGATTTCGAAATACGTAAATTTATGGGCCGTAGGACACTGGGCTTTGATGAGACCGCACTACAAATGGATCATCTAAAGACTGTGTGTGTTTGTGCATGTACATGTGTGTACACACTTAATAAATGCACCCTCACACATTTTTTAAGAATTTGTCTCAATAGCCTTGTCATACTGGCTTTCAATACAATCAGTGTAAGGAAACCTCGATGATAAATAGGATCAGATTTGGGAAATGATTGCTTGGTGGGAAGCAAATACTGGTGATGAAATAACGGATGATGATGCTGAATATAAAAAATACAAATATATTTTTGAACAATGTATGTACTATTACATGTGCAAACGTTCTCGTTTTTACATATGTGATTTTGGTACAGAAGAGAATAGAATTCAGTGTTTCATGGACAGGACAGTGTTTCATGGACGTGTTGTTCCCATCCCTTCAATGCTTACAGTATAAATGCACAGGTAAATATGTGTCTGAAATGAAGGCCATTGCGCTCACCAAATGGCTTGTCACTGTGGAGGTTGCAGAGTCGACACTGAGGGTTTCTGACTGGTTGGCCTGGAACGTGCTCCACCAGCTTGCAGTACATCTCTGGCCCTTTCTCTCCACATGTGGCATTGGCTGTGATCTCCGCCATGGTGGCCAGGTTCAGCACAGCAGGGAACAGGCCTATGACAGAAAAGGAACAAGAGCTTAGCACCATTAGATACAGGACGGGTTCTCAGCTGACTCAAATTTAGCACAATGTCAGTTTATGGCAGGCAATGTTACACACAAAGCTGCATTATAAGCCATTATAACCAACAAAGTGGTGATGAAGATGTGGGACAGACAGCATCTCCTGAGAAGATAGTGAGAAGATAGTAATACTGAGAAGAGAGCTTAAACTAAGAATTGAAAATGTAAGATGTAAACTTTAACTTGAACAAAAGAAAATATGTTAATGCTAATATCAGCATTAATGCTAATTACTTTGCATATTTAAGTTTAGTTTTTTTTGTCTAGACTGCAAAGGTGCCCTTTTTTCAGATGTCTTGTCAGAAAACAAAGGATGTTACTTTGAATCTCTATTGTTATTGTTCATTACAAAGATTTTACTGTTGTATTAATTGTTATTTAAGGTTTTGGCTTAACATTTGGTGTTAATTGAGGGGTTAGTTAAAAATCAAGCAGCTCTAAAAGCTAGACATTAAATTGGTGGTATCTGCTTTTTTATTTTCTGGTAAAGCCAGACAGCGGAAGGAAAAAAAACATGTAGCAGACAGACCACCAAAACCACCCCAAACTTTTTTCCTCCTAATTAGTTCCATGGAATGTTGAAACACCGCTTTATCTAATGCGCTCAGTATCTGGCAACAGTGAACCATGATGCAGCTATGGATTGTGGCGTCCATTCGTGGACAAAGATGGATTCTTGTTCAAATGAAAAGCTGAAGAGCGGCAGCAAATGGTTTGCATTTCCAACAAAAGTCGCATGCAGACCCCCTCCTCCCTGGCGCCTCAGAGCAAATGTAAATCAGCTGGGGGGGGGGGAAGAGAGGTATGTGCCCTTCCTCTGTGTAGGAGTCTGGGTCCTCCAGCCCCGCCGCTATGTGGGAACGGTGGCTCAGAATCAAAGACTGGAACCCAATGGCTCCCAGCTGTTCCCCCAGATGTGCGAGGCAAATGGCGCTGCGAAGAGCGTCTGAGAAGGAGGCGAGGCCTGGGCGCAGGAAAATAAACTGCGTTTTAATGCATCCTGCTCAATGATCCGTACGAGGAACCAGGATCTGCCGAGATTAAACGGCTCACAATTACAGAGGGGCAGATGACCCCTCATAATTCAGCGAGTTCTCCGCCTCTGCTGGACGTTGAAGCCAATATATCTTTTATGTTTTGTTGTTGTTGCTGCTGCTGCTGCTGCTCCACAACAGCTCCATTATTAAAAGCTGCAGAGTTCAGATTGTGAGGGTATGTTCTTCT
The DNA here is from genome assembly GCF_900700375.1 of Denticeps clupeoides. Classification (NCBI taxonomy): domain Eukaryota; kingdom Metazoa; phylum Chordata; class Actinopteri; order Clupeiformes; family Denticipitidae; genus Denticeps; species Denticeps clupeoides. Next base: position 10,048,391 of record NC_041720.1, on the reverse strand, counting down.
TCGTGGGAAATTCGTGAGAGCAATTTGTGTCTATTTTTATTATCAATAATCATTTCAGAATGGGAACCAAATATTGGATGGAAAAGGAAGAGAAGAACAGGAGGATTCAATGATTTAGCATTTAATACATAATGCTCGGGTATAGTGGAACTCATGTGATGCTCAGTATTTGTACAAAAACATTTAGAACAGTTAACTTTTTTTATCTGACTGGGAAAAAAAATTGCTTTGCGTGTAGATGAAAGGCATTAAATATATTTGACTGTGACAAGACTATTGCATTAATTAGTCTTAAAAGCTACATGAAGCGGATGTACATGAAGATGATATGATTGCTTATAAGGGTGCATTTCATACAGTTCCGCCTGACTTTTTAATCTCTTTTAATTCATGCTTCATTCTTCAAAACTCCCAAGATACTGTTAGAGATGCATCTTCACTAATATCACGTGTACTAATAGTTTGTGAAAAAAGTTGATTATATCTTGATATCCCTCATAATCCCTTTGCTCCATGGAAGCAGGCCTTCTTGTTGACCCATGTGTACGTAAAATCACAGAGCACTTTTTTATAGAGACCAGAAATGATGGAACGACCTTCCAATTAATGTTATACATCAGACATGTTGATGCTGATATAAAGAAAGCATAAAAAAATGCAATTATGATTTTTGCGCATTGTAATACATTATTGAATACATTCATGGCAAAAACATCAGGACTGCAAGATTTTTGACTATTTCTGACTGACAAGGTACATTTTTACTCAGGGATGTTATTTCATCATGTACCACTGCGCTTCATCTACAGATGAAGGATAATGAGCCAGTTAAGTTAGGCCACCTCTCAGTCGTTGCCTGCCTGCCTGTCAAACTCGACGGGCAGCTTTCATCAGTAACGCTGAAATACTGTAAACTAGAAAGGATGGAGAGGCTTCCATAGAATACGTTTATTTATACAACAAATGAAGTGGACAGCAGCACAGGGATTCGTTGCCGCTTGGCGCAGACATTTCAGTATGGAAGACATCAAGTGTTTTTTTGACAAGGCAGCCGCGATTCTCTCTCTCTCATTCTGAGAGGCCGGGTGTGGGTTGCCAATGCTTTCTTCATTCTTCTCTGTGTGTTCTCTCCAGCGCCAAATCAATAATTCTGTTGATGCTAGGCCCATTCGCATCTGGTTCACGCTGATACCTTATTCCGGTTGACAAAACTAATTATTGTTTCATGCCGGCTCCCGGTCCGGAGAGTCATGTTGTCTGCAGTCATCATTTCGGGAGCAATTCCTGTAAGGAGGCGAGAGCGGCCTGCCCATCAGCTAACTGCTCTCTGAGCGTACGTTCCTCTGCATTCCCAATGAAGGTCAGTCCAGCACTAGCACACAGTAGCTCACAGCCATATGAAGACCTGCGATGCAGAACGATAAGGTGCTCACTACGCAGACAGTGTCTGGCTTGTGGTCTGGGTCAACCCATGATGGACCTTATCGTGGTGGTGGGGTTTGTGGACCTTTATGTTCTCAGTTGTATGCCCCAAGTAGTGTCTCCCACAGCGAACTGGTCTAAGGTCCAACTTTTCCTCCATAACTAAACAATAAAGTCGAAGTGCACCCTGCCTGGTATGGGGCAACAGCGCCTCATACCGTATTTTACAATACCATGTATTTTGGCCTGAGAGATGAAAATTTTCCCATTTTCAGAATGTCTTCTTTTGAATGCATTTGAAATTGGCTCCAACAAAGGAACGTCTGTAGGGAACATGGAATTTTCATCCTGAATACTGTCTTCATCATTTCGTATAAATCATCCTGCAGACTGTATAAATGAAAGACCATCTGTAATGATGTTTAAACATGCGACGTATTGACGGACAAGGCTTTAAATCATCCAGCAAATGTCAATCAGCTGGCTCCTCCCGTTTGAAACATTTTAAGAAAAAAATCCCAATTACAGACCAACAAAAAAGGGTTGTTACATTCTCCGACCACCACTACTGTTATTTTGTGGTCTCAAGATATGCAGAGCTAGCAACATCGTCAGTAAAATTACGCTGCAGATTCCCATAAAACTGCTGTCCTTGAAATATGTCTCCACATTCAGGCGCATGCTTAACCCTGTTGGTGAACAGGCTGGAGAGGGGTCAGGTGGGAGTGGATTGATTGATACGGCAACATTTATTTTTCATCTGGCTGGTATTCATCAAAGTCTGCAATCCTGCTGCGAGCCCCATGTTATCTGTGCAGAATGCCAGAGCCTCACGCCTGGACACTCAATCACTGCAGTAGGTCATGTTGTATGCCTGTGTATGTGTGTGTGAGAGTGTTTTACATGTCTTTTTCATCAACGTGCGGTTCTTCATGGTGCTAAAACCCATTGGGAGGCTTACAGAGTAGCCAATTAATAACATGCGGCAATAAAAAGGTAGTGCAATGTTTATATGCACCCACACAGATCACATAGTCAAAAATATTTGAATCTCTCTCCAGTATGCAAAGCGAGAGTGAGAGAAAGGATGCAACTTATGAAACAAAAAGTACAAAAAGTACATTTTTAAATTGTTGTGACTCACACTGCATGCCTGTGTGTGTGTGCAGTGTCTTTTTTGCACAAAGCTGTGAAATACTTCCAAATGTGTCTGTGATTTATTGGTGACCCAGTGTTCAGAGCGTGTTTTTAAATACTTTTTATTATAAATATGATAATAGTCATGCCAAGGTACCTTAAATCTAATTTCTGATTGTAGCCTGATTTTTTATCCACCTTTACCATCACAGGTGCCATACATCCACGTGCAAACATCTTTGTGGTCTAGCCTTTAAATGCTTATTTTGACTGCATCATTAATCAAAATGCTGATGGCTTGATGTCGCTTATCATGAAGTTTGAATAAATCACTTTGATCACAAAGTTCAATGAACGTAAAGTTTCTTTCCCAGTGATATCTCTCAATTTATTTCAAGTTATTTTTGTGGTCAAAATGCTCTAGTGTTCCACAATGTAAACATTTGTCCTGCTGAACCTTCTTGGGTATGTGTTGCTGGATCGTAACGGCTTTGTATATCTTGCCATAGTCTCCCTAACCAATCCATTTAAGAAAGTCAGATTGTGCACGCAAACAGCACTCAACTACCACACACACATCTATAGTCAATGTACATCAACAATAACAAGTATTTCTCTCGTTTATTTTTACAAGTTTCCAAGCTTTTCCTAGACTCTTGGGTGGGGTGATGGATGTGAAAGGGATTTTGTACATTTTGTTGTATGCACACATGTGTCTGACACCTTTCTTCCACAAATTAGCCAGATCTTGGATTGGCAACACTCCACTGAGGTCCCCTTGAGCAAGGTACCATCCCCACACACTTCGGATCACTTTCATCTCATTGAAAAAAATTACCAATGATTCTCTACTTGGGAGACATCAAGGAAAACCAAATACTGTACAGTCAAAAAATTCATGGTCAGCTGGCCAATTTTGTAATAATTCTTATTTTGCATTTTTGTTCTTCATGCACGAACACATTTTCTTTGCCATGTCTTGTTCTGCTCTTGTTTTGACCTGGACTGTGTGACTCTGACACATAATGAGGAATGAAGGTTGTTTGTCATGTGCCTTGGCAGGCAATTACAAACCCGTTAAGTCCAGTGTAATGCAATCCGCACAAGCAGAGGAGGCAAAAAGCCCACAGTGCTGTCAAGCTGGCCTTGATGACAACACACTGTTTCCTAGTAACTAGATGCGTGCATAAAATTCTGCTCAAATTTGGAGCGACTTCCTTAATGGAAGATGATGACACTTCTAATTTGCAGCTGGGAGAGATTTTCATTTTATTTTTTATTTTTTTGGGTTACACACAAAAGAACTTAAAACTAACCCCATTTTATCATCTGCCATATTTAATTTGTCACCAAAACACTTATATGCAGCTTTGAGTGAGAGTAAATTGAAAATCTATCAGAAAACTAAAAAAGAAAAAATTCAGCATGAGCTGTCAGAATGAAATGGCCTACGTCCCCGAGTGTCAGTGGCATCAGTATCTCTCCAAAGGGCCGCACCCACTTTCAATCAGTTTGATTGAACCGCATCCCCCATACACACACATGCCTGCCAAATTTGCATTAAAAAAATTCCCAAATTCAGAAATAATAGCATGGACAAGTATGATTACATTGTTTTATGTACAGTTATGTACACTCTGACTCTATGCACATATAGTGACAGGGTACGGGTTTGCATGTGTTGTGTGGGTGTACGTATTTGTCTAATTAGTTGTGCACCACATCTGCACACTTGAGGAGATAATCATTGTGTTTGATGGATCAGTGTGTTTCGTTCAACTTTACACCAAATTTCGCAGAGATTTTAAGTGCCAAACTGTAGCCGAGTCACTATAAGTCCAACAGAATTTGTTCTGGAGGATGAACCATGTAAACAGGTGATACAGAGCGCCATAAACAATAAAACATAAGCGCAGACGAACATCAGCAAAAGGTTCAGTGTCAAGGAGGCAGACATAACATTTCCCAGAGGAGGATTGCAAGCTAACATCAGACTTGTAAACAGGAAAGCGCACTGTTTGAAGCGTAATTCATAAAAAAAATACAAGCATTATACACACTGTCTAGACGGTGTTTCTTTTTGGATCCAGAATATTTGTGTGTGTGTGTCCAGATCAGATCAGAACACACACACACACACATAGACAGACCATAAACACAGTCTCACAGCAATTTATCTTTTTTTTTCGGCTTAAAAGCTTAACTGGTCTACTTCATGAAAGAACACGGATGTAAAGTGCGGCTGAATGTGTAGTCCAATTCAAACGTCTATCCCAAATCTCTCTCTTTGTAAAATACAGTCTTTAATAAACACCTCCATTATGACACTAAAATAGGTTTAGTGAAATCCACAATGACTGTACTACATCTCGCTTTAGCTTCTGATGAAAATGGTGCATCAGACAGCTACAGATCCTATATTTGTCTGTCTGAAAAGTCATTTAGTTTGACGTTGATGGAAATTCAATGAAATTTCAGCAGATTAATTTTTTTATGCTTTTGCTTGAGGGTGAAAGGAAGAAAAAGGAAGAAAACACACACACACACACACACACTGCAGATTATTTATGATGAAAAATATGTAAGTGCTTGTGGTGCCTGGCAACTAAAGAATTCCATTTGATCAAACCGTATCAAAATTACAAAGGAGACGCCAATGTGAAGTGTTTGCTTAAAATTCACTCATTGCATCTGAGTAAAAAAAAATTATCTTGTTCGGATGAAGAAAAGGAGAGTGTTGCTATAAAGCAACTTTAAAGCAACAACTTTTTACCCCCCCTGCTATTATTCTTAGTTCAACTTTGGCACAAGGTAGCCCATATACTAATACAAGAATGTTCTATGATGCTGGATCTCTGCCCACAGCTTTCACAGCTATCGCTCAATTAAAAACAGATCTCTTCATGAATAAATCAGCAGTCCACCATTGAGCGGCTCTGAGCATTTGAAGAGCACATTGCGGAGATTATATTTTCAAAAAAGAAAATTTACAAGGAACTGAGGTCATTTGTAGGGAAAGTTATTAAAATCATCTCGTGCAGACATTTCCCCTCCGTTCAAACCCACGTCCCCCCAGTTGTGAAATGAAAAAAACGTCTGTTTCTATTTTTTCTTCATTCTCAGTCAGATGAGAAAAGTGGCTAGAGTTAGTTCAGTAGTGTCATGCCTCTGAAGTCAGTGCCCAACAGCACAATGTTCCTTAGTAAGCTTTCTGATCATACATACAATCGAATTAACAATGGTATAATTTCTAACCTCTGTTAATTTATACAAAATTGATATATTTTACATCTTATTGAATTACACAGACATTTTATGGCTGATATGTTGCTTACACATTACCCATTATGCAATGTTGCTTGTATGATATCAATGGGACCCTTTTGCAATGTTGCTTGTATGATACCAATGGGACCCTTTAAACATTGATTTACTTTTACATTTGGCATTTAGCAGACACCCTAATCCAGAGCGATATACAATCCGCAGTTACAGGGACAGTGCCCCTGGAGACACTTAGTGAGACACACAATGGTAGTAAGTGGGGTTTGAACATGTGACTTTGTGGTCTTCTGGTTCATCCTCGAATGTCTAACCCACTAGACAAACCTTATCATCTCTGTTTGTAATACAAATCCTTATGATTGTGTTCTGGATGACAGAAATGATGGTTCTTTTGGTCTGTTTATGTTAACGACTCCTTTGACCTTACACTATCGACCAAGGGACTGCGCTTGGCACCAGATTTGAAATTAGTGCCCCTAGTCTTCTTTATGTGGTCTGCACTAAATCACTTAACATACACCTTGGAATAGATTAACATTATCATATATTGTTGAATGTCTCACAATTGACCCTGTCAGCTCCACTTGAAATAAGACGTCTTTGCCCAAGTACCAATTGTCTTCAGGGAGAAGCAAAAAAACTGGATCTTAACCATTATTCTCATTGGTGTGAAGTGGACGAGATTTATGTAGCAGCTGCCTACGTGGCGGTGATGCTAACAAGCGGCATTTACCCGTCGCAGACAGCCTTGCCACCATGCCACTTCAGAGAGTGATCCATCTGATATAGTGACTGGTAAATCAGGCTGTGGTAAATCTGCAGACTAGCGGCCTGTAGCCCTGCAGTGATTTACTGTCGCTCTCATCCCAGTCTCATTAGGACCTCTACACTAAGAGGAGCACTCCACCGACCTCCTCATGGCACATCCAAGGCCACATAAAACATACTCAGCAGCTGTTATTTGTTTGAAGTGCAAAAGTTGAATATTTCCTTCAGATCTGATTTATAATGTGCAACAGCACATCTGAGTGCAATAGTGTGCCCTAGGAGTGTAATATAACAACATATTTATTTCTTTATTTTGCTCAAATTCTAGAACTAATCATGGCTGCTTCAATGTCACAACGTGCATTAGAGATGCATTACAGTGGCCATGCCGCACACCGTTTAAAATGTCTATAAACTGATGGATTCAAATCATTTTCAGACCATTACACAGTCACACCCCACACTGATCTGATCTGCTCTTTACCTTGGGCTTTCCTTTCACTTTTAAGCAGAACAGGGAAAGTAAGGATGTCTGATAATAATGCCGTAAATGTCAATATAAATGTAAAATTCTGAATGCAGAATTTAATCATCTTGTGTTGATATAATAAAGTTAATGCAAATTAACCAGACCGGTTGATCTGCTGTGGCGACCCTTAATGGGAGCAGCCGAAGGATGAAGAAGTGAAATCTGTGAATAGAAAGATTTTTCATAGACATGTGTCTCCATAGCAATGTAAGATGGGACGTTGCAGAGCCATGACATTTCTGCGCTTTTGTTGTGCATGGTGATTCAACACCTCCGTTTTCACATGTCTTTGTCGAACGTTTTCATTGCAACATTTGGCGGCCCTCCCCCGAGCCAAAGGTGCGATGCGCTGGCTGTCGGGACCGCCTGCTCTCTTTGTTTTCCCCAGACGGGAGGCACCGGGGGCGTGACGTCAGAAACAACAGGTTCTGATTGGTCTGCGACAGCTTCCTGTAGGCCAGGTGTATAAAGGATTGTTCACGTGTGGTAGCGGGACTTCACTTTTTTTCTCAGCTGCTTTTCCATCGGAAGCCTTCAGGCTTTCGAGTCTTTTCTCTCCTCTCATTTTTCTCCTGGATCAGGTGATGCCTGTGAAGCTTGGTTCAGTCTTTTTTCTATCTTTTCCTCCTGTCTTTCATTTTGGTTTTCTCTGTAACATTGGTACCCTTTTTACTTACTGTAACTGCAATAATAATTTACTGGTGTTAATGAATTAGAAACTGTTCATCTTTTAACCTCTATTGTGCCATGCCTCTTTCTGCCAGGTAACATCAAGTTGGAGTGGTTTGAATACAGTGCTTTTGTGTGTTTTTTACTCCATTCTCCTCGGTATTTACAGCAACAACAATAATATTAAAGCAATGTTCACTTGTAGTGGAACGGGTATCGATATCTGCAGTAATGGATCTGAAATGTGGATCAGCCTAGTTCGATCCCTAGTTAGTGGGACAATCCCCATGGACCAACTCAGGGTTGAGTGTGTTGCTCAGGGACACAAAGAAGTCATTCAATTTTGCATAATGTGATTTGTAATCATCTTGTGAGATTGCTGAAATTGCACAGTGTGTAGAAGTTATGATGAGCTCACCAGTTCCATTTGCATCTAGGATAAAAAAAATAAAATTAAAATACATTTTTGAAATATTACCTAAGGACAGGATGACCTTTTTTGTGTGTGTTCGTGTGTTTGTCTTCTTGCATTTTGTCTTGTCTTGTGAGGACCACACAATTACACACACAGTTTCACCATACACTCCAGGTTTCTTCTCTGTAGTACCTCCTATGTTGTGGTCTGCAAAACTCATTTCCTTCTGGCCGTTTAACTGCACTTCCCTGATGGAGATTAACAATATTACTGCCGCCGTAAATCCCAGTTTTACTGCAACACTGGCTGCTGTGTTTCACTCATCAAACATGGGTCCCTGCAAAACAGCCCTTCTCAAAACTTGGATGAGTCTCTGTGTTGCTGTATTTAATCTAAAGTGCCAGGCCTCTGCTGGGCTTTCAGCTGTCATCAAATAAGGAAACTAAAGCTGGAGCTGATGACCACAGGACACCTGCTGAGGTACCTCTACACCAAAACATGGGAACACAGCTGTGTTTTTGGATGGTGTGAGCAAATACTGCCACATAATGAGTCACTATCCTACTTTCTCCCTTCGCATACACTCAACACACTGGATGGTGGTCGGCAAAAAAGACATTTAAACTAAACCCTAGGCCTCTATGGACGTCTGTTTGATAAATGATAAATCTTGACAACACTTCACATGTCAAGGTGCTGCCGAGTTGTAAGAATCCGCATACACGTTGGATCAGTGTCCCGTTCATTGAACTTTACTGTTCTCCATCCATGCTTCAAGTCTAGGACTAGGCTCAGTCCATGAAAGGGAACCTTCAGTCTCCATTTAGAGTGGTACTGTGATAGGATGCCACCTCTGTAATGAGATTTCATCCATTTTCTGCTGAAAGGGCTATTATTGGCAACTGGAAGCTTTTAGGAACAACAGAAACCCGAAGACCAAGTCACAGAGCGGGTTAATGTCTCCCTGCCCTACTGCACTGTGTAAACTGGGATGCTGGGTGGAGGGAGAATACCGGAGTGGAGCTCTTTTGGAGGGCTTTCTGATAGGCCCTACTGAAGGCCCCACTGAAGTCTTAATACTTCAGTAAACGAAGACATTTTGACAACGGCAACAATACTGCCTGACTTCATAAATGCTCTACAGAACGAATGGGCACAAATTCCTACAGAATCACTCCCAAAGCCATCCAAGAAGAGTTTACAAAGTGGTGGAAGTGGTTAAAGCTGCAAAAGAGGGACTTCTATATTACAGTCTATGCATAGTGCTGTATCTGTTTTTTTTTTTTTTATAATTTTGCCAAAACCTCAAGTAAACTTTTTTGTCATATTTTTTTTTAATTTTGGCTGTAAGAAAATGTGATTAAATGGAACCTTTGGTATGAAGTACATGCGTCCATATACTCTATATAGTGTATGTGTTATTGGGAGTATTGAAGATTGAACACAAGAGAACATTAAAGACTTCATGCCTGCTTAACAAACCTTTAAAGGAAATATCCCTTTTGAAATGAATCAGTTGCAACCCCAAACCTCTAACAATTTCTGAATATTATCTGAAACCAAATTCATATTGCTTGCACATTAAGTACCTCGGTGTAGGTGTTGTGTTTTGTTGAAGTAGAATTTATAATTTATAGATTTGTAGCAAAGTATCTGTGTTATGTAATTTGTGTTTAGTTGCCAAAGTTGTTCTAAAAATCATCAAAAGAGTCAAATATGAAAGAGCCTTTACAGTCAGAATTCACGATGTAGGCTTTTTTTTTTATTGCCCTGCCTCTGTGTCTACCACAGTCCCTCAGCTTTGTCCTTTCGCGAACACACTCGTTCTTTCATAAATGAAAGCATGTCGATCAGACTGATAGATGTTGCGCGGGGCACAAATCAAGAGGCAACAGAGAAACGCATCTCGAACGCGGCGTTCTGCCTGTAGTCCGCCATTCAGCCAGGAACATCATGCTCCCCCATCTGCATTTTCAATTACTCAGACGCAAGCCTGGAGAGCGCTGCTATTTCCTTTCATTATGGCCAGATATTTCCAAGTGCGTATCTCAGGGATGAATCACGCAGCTCTCACTTATTAGCATTCACTGGCCTGATGTACAGTTAATCCTAAAACACAGTCCTGGTGCTCCTAATGCCAGCAAGGCAAATAGGCCCAGATAATACGCTGCCTGTCAGCTTTGCATCTTTAGCAGAAAGTGTTATTAGTCGATGAATCCACCGGTTAATTTGATATATTATTTTTGGCAGCAGGCCTTAATGTGAGCTTCAGGAGGAACGTGAGACATGCAGCTTTAATGAATCGGGTAGTGTTCACTTCTGCTTTGCGACATTTAAAATTCAAAGGAAGCCTACATCCTAATTCATTAATGTAGAGCATGCAGAGAGCTGGATTGCTTACTGTCATTTAGCGGTTGATTCATGCCTGCCTAACAAAGTATTAATCTAAGATTAAAGGCTTTCATCTCCAATGTGAAACAATCATGAAAGGGTTGATGTAGTGCCTGCATTGGTTATCTTAGTTCCTTACAAGATCCACTTGTACAATATAAAGGGTTTAGAACTAGAAGGGTATAAGTGACATTTCAAGAGAACTGGATCTACGTGTATCAGACTTTCCATTGTCTGTAAAGGACAGCAATAAATGCAATACCAATTGTAGGATATCTAGACACTAATATCATTATGCAAATTCAGTTCAAGCTCTATGCTCATGTCATGTTTTGGTCTTCCTGATTCTAAACCCTCAGTAGATACAGGGATGTACCATTACGATACATGACGCTTTTGAGTGAAATGACTACATATAAGAAACATGATTGTTTGTAGATATCTCACTTCTTGTGGGAGCCTTATGTCCACAAATTATATATAAGGTCGTGGATTTTTTTGTTGTTGATGAGAATGAAATTCTGCCCATTTCAATAAAGGCTAAAGGCAAACACATATCATTTTTGTTCAAACCCAGACTGCTTTGTCATATGCTTGAAGGCGGGTGTCTGTCTTTATATACAGGATCGTGCTTAACCAAGGGAGGTTCCTGGCCTGTCTTTTCTGCAGTGAACTGGGACGGTCTCATCACCTCTGTCAAGGCATAGGACTTGCAGAGCTGGACTATGCGAGCAGTAGTGACGAGCAACCCTGGCTAGAGACACTGTCAGCCCCAGAGGACACCTTCTTCAGCATGAGACATGGTGGTTTGGCTGCACCTTTCCCATATTGTGTTCTTCTCCCTTGCCCTTAGGGGCAATTTATCCTGCTGTCCTGATTGTGCACAGGTGAGTCCCCTGACAATATGTTCCAGGGTTCAATACAAATGAATAGGCCTCCTTCATAATGTGTATGTGTATCATTAAACTGTGTATTATTAGGCCTACTCTAATCTAACAGAGACCAGAATCTAAAGAAAAAAGACCAGAATCGTTTGCAATTCATCATCTGCATTACTTTAATGACTGTGACTGCCCTTCTGACTTATAGTAAAAATATTAACAATATTAAGGGCTCTGAGTTTTCTATCTACTGCCAGACTTGCTCGTTTATTTTTCTGCTGATTCATTTTTATTTTCAAGGCAAATGTTCCAACATTTATAGGACAAAAATCTAAAGCCTGGAGTTATTTCAAGGCCAGAAATGTGATGCAATAAAAGAACTGGGCCGATACAGTGCAATATTTTACTTAATGGAGACCCTCGTTAAACACGTATGAAGACATTTTTATATTGAATTTTCTGGTGGGGGAAAATGTCCGCCAAGGGTACTTCCACCTATTGGAAAATTAAAGCAGCGGGAAAATGAAGCCCCACGGTGCAGTGCATGTTATAAATATGTTAAGGGGCTATTCCACTTGTCAAGGCACTATTTGTTTCCAATGAATCAGTGCTAAGCACCTCCAACAGACTTCTCAATAATGCCTTATTTGCTGGTACAGCAATATGTGTAATGCGAAACAAATGGAAATCAGACGGGAACTTGCCCCAGAGGAGCGGGCCGGCTGCCTCACCGGGTCGCGGTAAAGTCCCAGACAGGGGAGCCAAACAACCATTAGTTTGGGTGTGTGACACCAAGTTCAATTCCCCACACAGAAGGCAATACCAGTAATGTCAGCGTGTGAAAGAATGCAGATATGAACGGGGGCTAGTGCCTTTGAAGGAATGGCTAATTGACTCCGCCCCCTCCCTTTTTTCCCTTTAACAATCTTCAGGATTTGCTGCCGACATTGATCTTCCACAGCTCTGTCTGCATGCCTTTACTGTTGTGTTGATATCGATCACAGCCACTGCATCAAACTTTCTCTGAGGGAAAGTCTATACGAGTATAGAGTAGCAGAGGCCCTGAAAGCAATCTGACTCCTCTGTTTCATGCTGCAGCAGCAGAAAGAAGTGGGCAGTTTGATGTGCAGGTGGGCCAAAAATTCACAGAAAGACGTCTCAAAGTCCTGCGAGGGTGGGGAGACGTCAGATGGAACAGAGGAGGATTCAGACAAAAGTACAACGCCTACGCCCAAGACCTAAGAAGGACGACTAAAGACTATAGAAGACGTATCTCTGTATTCACATCACAGTGAATTTACCACTGGAGTCAAACAAGATAATGAGATCCTTTACAGCGCACCATGAAAAGGAGACATATTCCAGCATATGCTGTGGCAGATTTATACTCGTCTAAGCTGTTGATGCTCCTAAAGCATTTACTTCATAAGATTCTGAAAAAGGCCTAATGGAAACTATTTGACATCCTAAGACCTAAGTAACAACTTGTGATTTGCCTACTTCCCCTTGGGAAACATCAGGCAGCCTGACACAAAGCATTGTGATGACTATTACACTCTGCACAATGGAGACGTTTAGATGCAACATGTCAGGGAGGCAAATAGGGACACAATCCTCTGGCTCACTGTTATCATCTGAGTATGTGAGTATTGTCCTGACATCTATATAAAAAAAATGAGCAAACAAATGTAAGAATTATGGACTTACTCAGAAGTGGTGGCAGTATTAATTACTGGTGTTGGGCTATATGGCAACAGATATTGTGCTTGCTACAGCAGCACATATACTAAAATTGGATCGATACAGAGAAGATTAGCATGGCCCCTGCGGAAGGATGACACGCAAATCTGTGAAGTGCTCCATATGTTTATGGGGCATTGGTGGCCTAGAGGTTAAGGAATCCCGAGGTGCCACTGAGCAAAGCACCATCCCCACACACTGCTCCCCGGGCGCCTTTCATGGCTGCCCACTGCTCACCAAGAGTGATGGGTTAAAAGCAGAGGACACATTTCGTTGTGTGCACTGTGTGCTGTGCTGCAGTGTATCACAATGACAATCACTTCTCTTTATCACTTTATATACACAGATTTCACAGAACAACTTTATAATGGGCCGATAATGGAGAAATGGTATAATGTGTCCTGGTCTGATTAATACTTTCATGTACATCAAAAAACATAATTTCTGTCAGAACACAATCTTAATGTTGTTAAGTAAATGGGAACAGCCCAATGATTGACCGCTCTTGCACGTCCTCATTCTAATTTTATTTTATAAATACTGAGGAACTAGCAAAGTCCCTTGCTTATTGCATAGTGCTGTGCTTAATGGCAGTTCAAAAAATAGTGCCCTATGATACATAACAGGAAGAAGGCAAGCAATGTTTTGAACAATCACACTACATCAAGTCTAGCGGAGACCTGATGGGTCAGGGTTTTTTCAGTATCTATTCAATATTAGGTGGGTGGTGTTACTGGTATGTATGAAACTTCTTAATGCAAAGTGCACCTAAAATTCGAATGTATTTCTTTATACAGTACAGACCAAACATTTGGACACACCTTCTCATTCACTGGCCTCCACAGTTACCGGACCTGAACCCAATCGAGATGGTTTGGGGTAAGCTGGTCCACAGAGTGAAGGCAAAGGGGCCAAGAGTGTGCAAAGCAGTAATCAGAGCAAAGGGCAGCTATTTTGAAGAAATTCGAATATAAAAATGTTTTCACCTTGTTAAGTTGTGTTCATTCATAGGTTTGATGCCTTCAGTGAGAATCTACCAATGAAAATGGTCATGAAAATAAAGAAAACACATTGAATGAGAAGGTGTGTCCAAATTTTTGGCCTGGACTGTACATATTTTTGCAATTTGCAAACCGGTTCTACGGTTACATATTCTGAATTGTGCACCCCCAATTCACACCAATCCATTATTACATTATGGTCGTCAGACATCACTGTGAAAGTGTGGGGAAACGTATGCCCTTTAATAACAACGATGCACTCCTGGATGTGTTGCACTGCTATGATACCCTCTCTCATATTATTGCTCAAAACTGTCTCGGAGGTAGTAGAAGACCCAGGTTCAAACCCCACTTACTACCATTGTGTCCCTGAGCAAGACATTTAACCCTAAGTGTCTCCAGAGGGGACTGTCCGTATAACTACTGATTGTAAGTTGCTATGGATAAGGGCGTCTGATAGGTGCTGTACATGTAAATGTTAAAATTATGGCTAAATGCTGATAAATGCCATATTTATCATATTTATCATATCTGATTGGCTGAACCATATTCAAAGAACTGCATCATTTGCACAGCTTCTTTATTTGAATGCCCTACACACATGACTATTAAGAAGTCATCTCACCATCACAACATCCAAGTCTTGTCACATCAGTTCTTGTAAAGGCCAGCCTTAAATAATTCATGGACCAATCAAAACCCTGTCCTCAGAATCCCCTTGTCATGTGACATTATCTTGCCGCTAGATCAGCCATTATAAATGGCAGGACCTCTCCACCGAAGAGCCTAACGCGCAGCATTCATATTTCATTTGCCCCCGGCCCTTAACATTTGCTTTGTCGTTAGCTTGAGTGTGGCTCACCCACAACGTTTGTAATGCCGGGGTGAAATTCATAACCCGATATAATAAGCCGCGCCTGCCACAACGGTATTTGTCCTGTCCCATATATCTTGTGAGGCATTAAGAATTCAATCACATTTTCCAGGCAAAAATAATGAGTTTGTTGTTCAGTGTTTTGAGGTCCCTGATGTAATATGTGAAGTGTGACTGTGGACATTGGTAGAAAATAAACCGAGCAATACATGCCGGCATGATGGCCATGATAGAAGATGAAAGGGTTAACTAAGGTCAAAAAGAAACAATCAAACAAAAAAATACAGTTAACACCCACCTCATCCTTATTATGCCAAATGATGGGAGATTTAAAACTTTGATATTTTGTGAGATTTCTGGAAGTTTCCAGAGGCTCAGACCTCCCCTTTGAGGGAGCAATTTGTACAGGCTCACCAAAATGGACTGGAAAATCAAAGCCTGGATTTTAAGATATGACATTCAGATGGTCATACTCTGGTGTAACCAAAATAAAATCATGGATCCAACCTGTCTTGTATGAATAATTCATGCCACTGATGCTGGTGTAATGGTGTGGGGCATTTTTTTAGGCCCTTTCTTACCAATTTCTGGCCATGTCCATCCTTTTATGACCTACTTACGGCAGCAGCCTAACGCATCATATCTCAAATAATCTGAAACTTGATTCTTAGAAATAACAAGTTCAGGGTACTCCAAAGGTCCTCCACAGTCATCAGATCTCAATTCAAAAGTGTCTGGTTGATCAGGAGAAGCATATCATGGATATAGGGTGGTAGTGGCCTAGTGGGTAAGACCCTTGTGTATGAACCAGAAAACCCAGGTTCAAATCCCACTTACTACCATTGTGTCCCTGAGCAAGACACTTAACCCTAAGTTGCTCCAGGGAGGGACTGATTGTACTACTGATTGTAAGTTGCTCTGGAGAAGGGCGTCTGATAAATGCCATAAATGTGCAACAGACAAATCTGAAACAACTGAAAGTGAAGTGATTGTGATACACAGAAAGTGATACACAGAAAGCACATGGTGCACAAAAGAAAAAGCTGCTAGCAGTGGGCAGCCGTGAAAGGTTCCCAAGGAGCAGTGTGTGGGGACGGTGACTTGACCAAGGGGACCTCAGTGGCACCATAATGGTTCGGCATTTGAACCTGCAACCCTTCTGTAACAAGTTTTCTTCCTTACCCACTAGGCCACCGATGCGTCAGTATGGACTAGTTACATTTTCAACACCTTGTTGAATCTATGCCACAAAGGATTAGGCAGTTCAGAAGGCAAAAGCGGGTTCAACATTGTACTAGCAAGCTATACCAAATAAAGTGGCTGGCGAGTGTATGTATAATGAATGAAACAAGAGCATGCATTCACATCTGTATTTACCTTTATACGAAATCCTGCCACAGGTGAAGCATACATGTTATGAGCCTGGGATTACAGGAATGCGCATAAAGAAAATGAGCATTTTCCCGCTGAGAAATCCTGTGCATTTTTATTTTAGATTTCCATATGGGTCTGCCAGCAAAATCGCTCAATTCAATGGACTGAGCAGTTCTCCAAGGAAACACTCTCACTCAAAAAAGAAATTGTAATTTATAAGTCATTTTAAAAAATAATTTAAAAGAGCATCAGTACTGCTGCACCAATGAACTGTGCCTATTTTGGAAAATTAAGCCTGGATTAGCAGTAATGGAAAATATATCAATAAACTCGTCACTCTGATCAGCCACAACATTACAAATATAATTCTGGTAACCTCAGCGTAGATACAAAAGATAGGTACCAAATTGTGAGGTCTGAGGTCAGTGCGGTTTGTAGTGGGGTGTTCCCAGTATGCAGTGGTTGGTGCCAACAAAAGTAGTCCAAGGAAGGATAAATGGGCTAGTCCTGCTGATCTGATCCCACATAAGATACCATGGCACAGAACAATGCAAACCTTTATGTTGATCATGAACTGGTCATGCTGGTCATTTCCATCTTCAAGCAAGGATTAAAGACACGGAGTATCCTCTGGACTAAATGCACCTAACCTCTCACAAAAAATCCCCACTAATGTTTATTCTACTAGCTGTACTTTAGGTTTTTAATTGTAAGGTTCTTTGTGGTAGTATGTAAATTATCTGTTGAACAGAAATGATCTTGTTGATTTGAGTCTAGATATACAGGTATGAAGATCAGACATGGACTACAGAACACCGATGTACGTCGCTCTGGACAGGAGCGTCTGCTAAATTCCATAAATGTAAAGGTAACGAACATGCAGTACAGCAGCTCCCAGACAGTCTGTGTGACCAATCCTGACCTGTTCCACATTTCTTTTCTCCCAACTATGCCACTTCAGCCCATGCCTTCTGTCAGTGTGTGCTTTAAGATACATTTGCCTACATTTGCTTTTCTTGAGTTGTCTGGATTTTTCGAATGTCATCCCCTGCTAGCACCAACATTCATTATCTGAAATTATTTACACTTTCTTACAATGCTGTTCTTCATTCGTGTAATATTCTCTGCCTGGATCTATAGCTTGCTGGGAAAGGCTCCAGCACGCCACAACCCTGAACTGGACAAGAAGATGAATGGATGGAGGTCTGCTTATCACTTTCCCAACTGTCATCCTGTTTAAACGCCAGAAACCAGCATCATAAGCTGCTTATAGGGTTCTAGAAGGGCTCTAGGGGATCTTAAGGGGATCCTTTGGTAGAAGTTTGGTTTGCATCAGATAATCTCCCTAATGACCAAGCATGTAGAACCACATGTAGTCTGTTACGTCCCTGGACGTATGCTCCCACGTGTTCTGTGTGTTTGGCTGTGTTTTTGCGTTCTGTTCCTTTTAGGTTGACTTCGTGGGAGGAGTTGAGGCCTACCAGCTCCATCTGCCATTGGTCACCTCCACCTATTTAAAGAAACTTCATATGGTCTTCGGGAGGTCCCCAGGGTCTGCTAGGCCCTTATGCTTTTGGGAGGTCCCCAGGGTCCACGGAGATCTGCATAGAGCTCCGTTGGGGATCTCATTCGTGTTTCTTGTTTCGTTGTGTGATAGACCCTTTGTTGTTAGCCTGTTAGCTGTTAGCTTGTCATGTGCCGTTTTTGGTAACTTGTACGTGTTTTAGTTATCCCTGCTGTTATCCCATCCCTTCCATTAAGCTGTTTTGATGTTAGTTAGCTGTCCTGAGTCCTCTGTCTTATTAAACCTGTTAGCACACTGTAAATAAAAGCACTGTTTGTATCGTTTGTTTGGTTGCATGTGTAACAGGGACCTCCTCCTCTCCACACCCTTGTTGCGTTTCTGAGACCCCTAGACTTAGGAACGTGACAAGTCACATTCAGTTGCTACTTTCATTGTCAGTGTAATATGTGGTGGAAATACAGTATATTACTGCAGGTCATATTCATGACAAAGGTTTCAGGTCATATGGCACAGCTTTACTTCCGGAGCACTTCCACATCCATCCTCACCTCGAACCCACCCCGTCAACATGGCTGTGGGCATTGATCTGTCTTAAGGAAACAGTGCAGAAATGTCAATATTGCCAGATGTCGGGTCAAATCCCAGCAGAGTGTCAAGCCTTCGGCGGCCGACTGAAACCGACACAGCGGTTTTACCGTGAGACCTTTGCAGGGCCGGGATGCCCGGGGCGGTGCTCCCACATCAGACCAATACGGAACACCAGGGAGAGAGAGGCAGTGAGGAAGGGAAAAAAATATATATATATTTGTAAAACGTATTTTGGGATCTAGCCATAAGGGCGCCGTGTCTGTAAGCAGGGGAAAGAAACGGAGAAAGGAACATGAAACCATCCCCCATACAGATTCAGAGCCAGCCATGAGAGAGCCAGCGGTCAGATCTAGCCGCTAAGACAACAAGCCCCCTACGGTTACTTTTACCACAGGGGTCTGAGCAAAACTCCCCTGGGCCTCCAAACATCTGCTCCCCGACCAGAGCCAGTACCCCAAGCCAGAGGTTAACAAAACAAAATTCAAGGAAATTCATGTAGCAAAAAAAAAAAAAGGAGGTTTAAAATGGTAATTTGTAAATCTCTGTCTCCATGACAATCATTATCATTTTTCAATGTTCGAAAAAAAAAAAAAAGAATTAGTGTGACTAAACAATAGTCACAAAATAACGAAATATAAAAAAATGTGTATAACATGTGGATTGAAAAAAAGTTTCTTTGTGATAAACAGCAAGCACAGCACATGGTGCCATAAAAGGTGCCCGGGGAGCAGTGTGTGGGGACGAACCTCGGTGGCACCTTAACGATTCAGAATTTCAACCCGGAGATGAAACCTTCAGTTACGCCAGGAAATAGTACTTAACCAAATTCACACAATGTGATTGGTAGTTAAGTTAGCCCTGCATATGTACAGTACAGGCCAAAAGTTTGGACACACCTTCTCATTCCATGTGTTTTCTTTATTTTCATGACCATTTTTCATTGGTAGATTCTCACTGAAGGCATCAAAACTATGAATGAACACATGTGGAGTTATGTACTTAACAAAAAAGGTGAAATAACTGAAAACATGTTTTATATTCTAGTTTCTTTGCTCTGATTACTGCTTTGCACACTCTTGGCATTCTCTCGATGAGCTTCAAGAGGTCGTCACCTGAAATGGTTTTCCAACAGTCTTGAAGGAGTTCCCAGAGGTGTTTAGCACTTGTTGGCCCCTTTAAGGTCTCCACTTTAAGGTCTCCACATTAAGTACATAACTCCACATGTGTTCATTCATAGTTTTGATGCCTTCAGTGAGAATCTACCAATGTAAATATGTACCAATGTAAAAAAAAATGAAAACATATGTCCAAACCTTTGTCCTGTACTGTGTGTTCAACTGGACCCAAACTGGTAAAGATGCTCTGCACATGCTCCACAGTTCACTTCATATTGCAGCATAACCGCAAGAATCACGTGAAGTTAATTTGCAAGTAAAGATAAAATAAGAAAGTAACCCAATTTTAATTAGGTTTTCTCATGTGACTTATTTACATGAGGTGGGTTTAGGAGGAGGCTCATCCTATGTTACTGACAAATAATTACAGCTGTCCTATTGTTTTTTTGTGATTCCTGTGGAGGCTTCACCTTAATCTATCAAATGTCCCCGTGTATAGCACGTACTGACAGTTCCAAAATAGTGCCGAATGAAAAAATCTACTTCTTACCCAAAATCCTAAGCACCTCTTAACTCAGTGGCCATTAATGGGTAGTTTAATGCTGATGGGGTTTTTTTGTAACAAATTGGGGAAAAAACATAAGATTCTATCGTTTCAGTTAAAAAAGAAAAAATTATGTCCAAAACATTGTGCATTTCAGAATAAATTCATGTTATTCTGCTATTCATGTTCCTGACAAACGGGACAATTCCAAGCGATCGCTAACACACTCGCGGCAATTTATCAAATCATACTCTTAGCATCTTTTCATCAGTATTGACTATAGTCAGACTTGAACTGGTTCAGCTATTCATTGCGGCAGCCACAGAATTAACTATTGATTTTCTCCTCAAAGCATTTTGAATTAATTCTTTTTTTCTCACCAAAAGCTATTTCAGAGACACGGCTCTGTTGAGAAACATGTTCTGTAGGAAGGCTGTGATGTTTTTCTCTTCTTTATCAAAATGGGAGCAACTGAAACAAACAAGAAAAAAAAGTATATAGGATAAAAAAAAAAACAGCGGATCGGCAGGAAGAGGGTAAATTGGGTGAGGGCTGTGGGTTCATCCCTGAACTGGGAACCATTGGCAAGACCTTGATCAATGCAAAGCCACCTCTACTGGCCCGGGGTCACCAATAAAACACTCCCAACAGCCACAGGTCGGCCGAACACCAACCGGGCCAGATATTTATGAGGCGGGACCTGCTGATCTCAGATCAGTTTGGCCTTCAAATCGCATTTCGACAAGTCAGCAGGCCCCACAGCAGCCGCTGACCTTGTGGCCGTGACAAAATGCGCCGGCGGTCGAATGGGACAGGGCATAAACATAGCACGCGCGCACTCGTCTCATGACTTCCTCTCACCTTTCCTTTGCTCTTTTTTTTGTTTTTGTTTTTTCAAACAAGGGATAAAAAGAAGCCTATTTCTGATTGACAGCCGCCTAAATTTAGGAACCATTTGCTGCCTGGGATTCTGCCGTGAGGGTGGCACCTGTTTCAGGACGAGTGCCCTTAATGTGGCACAGAGAAGAGGACAAAAGCGCACGCAATTTCCCCCATGCATTAACGCCCGGAGATTGCATGGAGCGGGAAAAAAAAATAGAAAATATAACATGTTGTGACAAGGAGATTATTGCGCACACAAAAAGCTCATCTAGTTCCTTTTTTTTTTTTTTACAGCTTGGCGCTGGAGGTCCGAGCTGCGTACATGTCCCCCGGCGGACAGGAATAACCGCGCGTCACGGCGGTCGCGCCTCGCGTTTAATAAACGCGTTTATCAGTGCGTTCACGCGCGGGCGCGCGCACGTCGCTTCCGATCCGCCGCGCACGCGCACGGGGGGCGGGGCGTTAAAAAAAAAGTTACCAGATATCAAAACCAGAGTGAAACAACACTGAAGTGAGAATTTTTATATATATATATATATATATATATATATATATATATATATATATATATATATATATATATATATATAGATATATATATATATATATATATATATATATATATATATATATATATATATATATATATATATATATATATATATATATATATATATATATATATTCGTTGGTTATCATTTTTATGGGACGAATTAACAGGACAGTTGGTTAAATGTTAGTATTTCAATTATCCTTAGCCAGCGTTTAACATTTAAATTGCTATTCCTGTAAAAAAAAAAAAAAACACGTATGGTCCTTTCTGACCAAAAACCAATAACGTTCGCTTGCTTTCATTCAGATATCACGCCAAAAAATGACATAAAGTGAATGCGTTTAATTACGGGGCCA
Organism: Denticeps clupeoides; assembly: GCF_900700375.1. Lineage (NCBI taxonomy): Eukaryota > Metazoa > Chordata > Actinopteri > Clupeiformes > Denticipitidae > Denticeps > Denticeps clupeoides. The sequence goes on along the minus strand of NC_041720.1, from coordinate 10,026,342 downwards.
CGCGTTTTCAGACTATATTGTTGTGACAAAAGCGCGGCTGCGCGGCGTCCTGTTGTGTTAGGATGTCATTCACAACTCGGAATAACAATATATATATATATATGTATTACTACATATATTAATGTTTCACTCACCCCTCTGCTGAGCGCCACTGCATTGCCATAGCAACGGCAGCAGCGCGAAGACGGCGACAATCTTCCTCCTCATCTCGGAAAGCCGCGAGCGGGGCGGCGCGGAAAAGTGCGCGGCGCGTCCGGAGTTCGGGAAGTTGACCAGGACAACCCCCCCCACCTCCCCGTCCCCCGTCCCCGGCCCGCAGGGGACCGGTGAGGGAGGAGAGGCGTCCACGCGTCAATACGCGTACATGTGCAAACGAGCGCCTATAAATATCACGCCACGCCAGAAAGTTTCCCCCCCCCCCCCAAAAAAAAAAAAAAAAAATCTTAAAGCGATTACATCTGTCGTTCCACACTCGTAAGTCCTATTCCAATCACAATTGTCCGTTTGCAGTACTTTTAATGAACTTTCAGCCTGCTACTCATAGAAACCTATATATGTTCTTATTAAATGTCCTTGACCTCCTCTGCTCCCTCTAGTGTTCAGTTCAGACCTACATAAAGGGGTCACTTCGACTTGGAAACTATATAAAGTGAAGTGATTGTCACATGTGATACACAGCAGCACAGCACACGGTGCACACAGTGAAATTTGTCCTCTGCATTGAACCCATCACCCTGAGTGAACAGTGGGCTGCCTTGGCAGTCGCCCGGGGAGCAGTGTGTGGGGACGGTGCTTTGCTCAGTGCTCAGTTAAAACCTGTAACCGTTTTTAGAATGAAATTTAAATGTGAGAAGTGCCAGGCTCGCCTTTGCGTGACTGCGGGTTTGAGGTAATTGTGCGCTGAGAGTTCGAGAGATGTCAATCTGCGCCATGATGCGCTCGCCTGCCGGCCTGCCAATTTAGCCAATCGGCTGTGTGTCTTGGGCACTGGACCTTGCTGCCGCCCGTCCGAGGTGTTGACAGGTGAGAAGTCTCGGATCCCCGGGGGAGTCTTTTTATGCCGACCCGGGAGGCACTTTTTTTACATTTTGCTCCAGAGTGCGGACCGTGCTGAGGCCGAACCTGGGGCTGAGATGCCGCGAGCGGTCCTGAAATGGCTGGGGGGGCAGGCCGGCCTGTTGTGGTCCTCCCGGTTTCACGTCGGGGATGAGGAGAGCCAGGGGTTCACGCACAGAGACGAGCTGGGCAGATGCTACGGACTGGACAACCAGGAGACGGTGCAAGCCTGCACCTCCAGCCCAGACAGCGGGGATGGGCTTCAGCTCGGCAGCTCTGACAGGAGATCTCCAGCGGGACCCTACCCCAAAATCACGACCTGGGAGGCAGGATGGAACGTCACCAATGCCATTCAAGTGAGTGTTTATTAGACCGAGACAGGACCTGAAAGTCAGCTCCAAAAAAAAAAAAACTTTTTTTTGTCAATATACAACCAAAGGGTATAATCCCTGACTATTATAAATTAATTATCTTTTAATTACTTGTTAGAAAGAAAAAATCCATCTGAGCCCTCAGATGGCTAAAATATTAGTTTGGGACGATGGTGTGAGCCCATTTGTCGTTGCACTAATGCATTCCCTGGTCTAAAAAAGCTCAGTCTGTGCGAGTGGCACTTTACAGCTTCATTTGTTTTCCACAGTCTCAGTCATTTTATCCCCTCCACCATGTGCTGTTTCACTCTAATTACCAAACATCCCATTATCTGTCCCGGGTTTTATCTGAGAGTGTGTCTACATGTTTGTTCGGGATCACATTAAAACAGCGTAGTTTACCTGCCATCTATTGTTCCCTTAATCTCAATCTGAATGAGAGATGACCTGTGCCCAGAATAAATAATTACTTGCTGTTTGAGTATAGCATTTTTTCTCTGTCTTCTGTTGCCTCATTGATGATATAAAATTAGATTGAACGTACTTTTGTGTTGCCAGGGTTACCTGTTCAGTAATATATTCTGTTATAGTATGTTATAAATTCATTCATTCTGTACATTTTAAAGATACATGCGTGTGTAGAACAAATTTGAACTGCTTGTGGGTATTGAATTTGCCACACACTTTTTGCCTGTCAGCATCTACATGAATAAGATATCAATTTGAATACATTTTTATTAGCTGTCAACCACATCCTACATGCAAAGCAGACCTCAGTGTTTTATATAACCGCCAAATAGTATTGCTTTAAGCAAGCAGCAGTGTTTCTGAATATGGAATATGTAATATATATGTATTTGGCATCGCATGTATGCCAGCCCTGTACGAGGAGAGATATAAAAATACACCACTGCATGGTTGGTCATGGCCAGCGCCTCATTATTAGCAACTCAAATGGCTGCTTTTTTGCACCCCTCCATCAGGGAATTTTTGTCCTGGGTCTGCCGTACGCCCTCCTGCAGAGCGGTTACCTGGGCTTCCTCCTCCTGGTTCTGGCAGCGGTCATCTGCAGCTACACCGGCAAGATCCTGATCGCGTGCCTCTACGAGGAGGACGAGGACGGACGCCCCGTCCGTGTCCGCGACAGCTATGAGGACATCGCAAACGCTTGCTGCCGACACTTGTGTCCGAAGTTTGGGGGGAAGGTGGTCAACCTCGCCCAAGTGGTAGAGCTGTTGATGACATGCATCCTGTACCTGGTGGTCAGCAGTAGTCTGATGTGCCACAGCTTCACCTTCATCACGCTGTCACCATCTGCCTGGACTCTGGTCACCTTTCTGTCCCTGGTACCCTGCATGCTGATCCGAGACCTGCGCATGGTGTCCAGACTTAGTCTCCTGTGTTCCCTGGCCCAGTTCCTGATCACCTTCATCATCATTGTCTTCTGCTTGCAGCAGGCTCATCGTTGGTCCTGGAGGAAGATGGTGCTGTGGGTGGACTTTGAGAAGTTCCTGGTGTCCATCGGTGTCATCATCTTCAGCTACACGTCCCAGATCTTCCTCCCAACCCTGGAAGGCAGCATGGAGGACCGCTGCGATTTCTCAGATATGATGACATGGACTCATGCCCTGGCCTGCATTTTCAAGACAATCTTTGCCGTGCTGGCCTTTCTCACGTGGGGTGAAGATACCAAGGAAGTCATCACTGACAACCTGCCCACTGGCCTCCGCCTGGTTGTCAACCTTTGTCTTCTTGCCAAAGCCCTGCTCTCATACCCCTTGCCCTTCTATGCAGCCACAGAGGTCCTCCAAACTAGTTTTCTAAAACTGAGGCCAAGTGGAACTACTCCAGAACGAGGAACCCTGGTCCTCAGAGGAAGCCTTCTGCTGTTGACCTTTCTGATGGCCACATATGTACCCCACTTCTCCTTACTAATGGGCCTGACTGGCAGTGTGACCGGGGCGGCCATGACCTTCCTCCTGCCTTCCCTCTTCCACCTCCAGCTTAAGTGGAGCACGCTGAGCAGCAGGATGAAGGCCCTGGACGTTCTTATTCTGGTGCTGGGCTCCCTTTGTAGCCTATCGGGTGTCATTTGTTCCATTAAAGGGACGATCGAGGCGTTTGGGAACTGATAAACAAAAGCTTGTGAGCCACATGGAAAACTGATTACCTGATCAATATGCGGGGACGCGTTATTCCGTGTTTAGGTTGCCTCGCTCCTGTGTGATGTAATTAACCGCTGTGCTTACATACGACCATCAAGAAATATTAAGATACAACAGGAACAGTTGAAATCATACAAATCAGCCATTTGAATCGCTTCCTCTTATCATCAAAAAGCCACGGTGATCCTTGATAGAGGTGAATGAAACCACACAAGCTTTGGTCGCGCTGATAAAAATGTTTCTAGCGCTTTAACGCTTCTCTAAGGGAGTTGCACTATAAAGGACAAAAAAAAAATGTCTCGAGCTATAATTGCTTGCTCAAGAGATGTATTACTTCCTGAACTAGATTCCTTACTCTTAACAATATCTGCGTAATTCCCGCACAATTTATGTGGTTTTCCGGCTGATTAATGTGACTCCTCAGTGCAGCGGTTGATTGCCTCTCCAACGCATTTCATCCACAAATCAACCGAACTGCTGCAGAAATCAATTAAACAAGTGAGAATCAGGCGCTCCCCTCTGTGATCCACACGAAAACGTAATCAATATCAGCATCCAATCCATCACGAGATGATCACAATTAATCGGCGGATCGCGAAGGCAGATCCCTGGCGCTGCATATAAAACGGGGTATCGAGAGTGAACGTTGTCGGGCCCGCTCTTCCTTCGTGCGTTCTGCGCTTAATAAATGCCATCAGTCACCGGGCGCTGCATCGTTCAGGTCTGTTTATTTTCAATAATGAAAATGTCCCTGAGTGTTTGTTTAAGTGTGCCGCGGGGGGGGGGAAATCGTTCTTGAAGTGTTCTTCTTTCGTGAACTTTACTGTGGCTTGTGTTGGTGGCTTTCGGCTGTTAAATGTCAGTTCATTAGTGTGCCGTCTTCAAGCATGGGATTTGACATATGACCCCGGTTGTCAGGGACCAAGCTTAGGCCCCGCTTGACGCCGCTGCTTACGATGATGTGAGCTGGTGTTTATTAGTTATTTAGTGGATGGTTAGGAAGATGCAGCAGCTGGAGAGATGGGATTGGTGTCACTGTGCTGCATGGTTCTGCAAGAGATCTTCAGAAACGTTCTCAGAGGGACGCATGTTTGGCAGGCGCATGCAGATTCCAGTTAGGCCCGGTCAGCCTGGACACTCATTGTTTTGCACAGGGGGTCAACCACAACAATCCAGGACAAATGAATAACATCAGTTTTCTCAATGTTCCATCCAAGAAGCTCTGTGTTTTCCCCACCCCCTTCACATTAAAATGGCTTTTATTCCCTTATTTTGCTTTCAGCTGTTTATTTGAATGCCCTATAATAGCAAATCTGGTGTTTACTTATTCATTTTCAATATATTTCATCATAAGAAAATTACCCTAGCTGTGCTGGCTGACCCCCGAGCCATGGTTAAACTCTTTCTATTGGGGTAATTCAAGGTCATTGACCTGCATCTCGGTATTTCTAAATGTATCGAGAGAGAGAGAGAAAGGGAAATAGAAAGATAGAGCGAGCGATGCGGATTGCAAGCATCCCTATTTGCACGGCCGCAGTAATTGACTATAGAAGGTTAAGTGGGTACCATGGCCCCTGTGTCACATCTTCTAACAGCAGCACTTGTTTTCATTTGTGCCTCCGTTCCCTCCTCCCCACCTCCATCTCCTCCAACCCCTCCGGCGCTGTATCACTCAATCATTTCACTTATTACAAACCTGACACCATGGGAACCATGACTGTCAAGGGGGCCCTACAAGACAACACGGCAGATCCAAGGAAAAAGACAAAGGAGGAGGAAGATGAAGATGTCTGTGTGAGCAGCATTTCCAAAACAGGTTTTTCAGCCCTTATTTCACCACGTGAAGCTGCTCTAGACTCTGCCTTACTGTCTGTTTAATTAACAGTGAGTGTTTAGCATGTTTTCTCATTGAGGAAAATGCATGTTTCTAATGAGACTGTCATACTGCCAGGCTACTTGAGGAAGTAATTGTTTAAAAAGAAAAAAAAAAACTTTCCAAAAATACGTTTTTTTGTGGCTATTTTATGATAACTGTCTGGCAAGTCAGTTCACCGCGGCGCTGAAAAATGATGTCAATTTATTTTAATAAGCGCAAACAGCAATCACATTGACATTCCTTTTTAGAGCATGTCATTGTGTTCCCACAACTTGGCAACTTGGGTATCATTGTAAAATTGGAGTTTCCCACTTGTAAATACAATTTTGAGCATTCATGTACATACAGCTGAAAAAGATTTACAGCAGCATCAATTATTGACGATCAAAACTAATTTGACCTCGTTGTGCCCTTAATTCTGTATTAATACACATGGGATGTGCGATGCTGGCTGTGTGTGATTGTGGCCACGTCGTGAAACCTCGGCAGTTCATCTGGGCCCATTTAATGTATATCTCATCAAGCCAAAAAGAGTTGAAACGGACTAGCGGAAGCTCGCAGATCCGCAAACTTGGCAGTGCTGCGCGCAAAGCTCTTTAACGGGGCCAAATCCAGTGCGCTTTTCTCCCCCCCTCATGTGTCTTAAACACATTTCTTCCCTCTCTTTTCCTTTATACTTCTCCCTCCTTTCACTTATCCAATATCACCAGCTCTGTCAGCCCACACGCTGCTTGCACAAACCGGCCGTCGGGCTCCTGGCACGTCATCCGCACCTCCGCTTGCGGGTTGCCCCCTACGCCACCAGACTCCAAGTGCGGCTCAGGGGTTTGGAGATGTCTGAGGACGGGGCATTCGGGGCATTCTGCTTCACTTATCCCCGTTGAAATAGCCACTCAGGCAGCGACGCACTGGACTCTATAGGTTCCACTTATGTGGTCGGGTTTTCGTTGGGGGCTTTTAGACGAACTGAATGACAGAGACAGCAACTCGACGCTCCCCCTACTCCGAGGGACTTTATTAATCCCACATTACTGACTCAAAGACAGCAACAGCAACTCTGTCTGGCAGCTCTGTAATTACAAATCCATTTTATACACTTAAGGGGGAAGTGTAAAGGGAAAAACATGCAAAAAAAGGCTTTCCTCTCTGTCTTTTTATCTCCTCTTTAGAGTAACCTTACAAACATATGGGTCACAGTGAGCGGCCTAACACGTTTCAGACTAAACTTCACATCACAGAATCCAGATCTTATGATATCTGTGCCCGTCGCTTGTTTTTGACAGCCGAACATTTCACAGAATTCCACTTCAGTGCCTGTGAGATGCCGTGATGTTGCCAAGAACTTTGCTGAAAGCACAACGGTGACGTTTTACTATTAACTGGGTGCGCTTAAATGCCTACAAAGATGGAAAACAAGGAAAAGAAGAAGGACGCGAGCCCAGTTCAGCACAGCTGCATCGGTTTGCTGCCAGTACTGCACTCGGTTCAAAGCGTTCTCCTCACTTATCACTTCAATCAGCTTAAACACTTCAGTTGTGTAGGAAGCAGAAAAATGGCCATGCAGTCACAACACAAAGACTCAATTTCCTACATACGGGGGAAACCACTCTCCAATTCGAAAATTTAAATTGGGGTGACAGAAAAATTGCGGTGCAACCAACTGTGCAACAACTTTTTGGCATGTTGTAATTTTAGTTTGAACGAATCAATCATGAAATCAATCAAAAGACTATTGACGGAGAGTCTTTCATGCAAAATATCAATATAAGATGCTTAGCAATGCAATAAAATGAAAAGGTATATAAATTCTATAATTTGAATTTTAATGAAATCTATAGAATGATCAAATTAATGAAAGATACATGAGATCAGGAAATGTTTTATAAAAAACTGAAAAAAATAAAAAAGTAATAATGGTGTGCCAAAAAGGTGTTTAGATTTCATACAGGGGTACAGTTTTATCATCGTTTGCCATCTTGTTTTTCTGGCTTTAAACCAATGCAAGACAGTTTTTGGATCTCATACCGTCTCTGTTCAACTTAGCTGTCTTACCCCACACTGAACCGACTGATTAGGCAACTTTTGCAACGTTTTGCATAAACGGATTTGATTGGTTGCCGCCTGAAAGGGTCAACATTTTTAAGTTACTGCTGCAAGCTGCACAAACTGTCCCAGAATTTAGTGCAGTGGTGCATGATGTCACCCCATTCAAAGCAAATGGGAAGCGCTTACATTGATGTCTTCTGCACGTTGCATCTCTTTACAACACTTGTTTTTGTAATAGTCTTAAATATTTAGGCTTTAGGCTTAATTCTTTGCTCAATGTGCAATTAATTATTTTAAAAGTATACCTGTTTCACAATATGCTCAATTTGCCACTTTACTTCTCATGTTTTTTAGTTGTATGTCTATTTACATCGGTTCTTATCTACTTGAAGGTCTTGGACTCTGAGTATTCAGAGTGAAACGACTCCTCCGAATTCATCATGCACCGTAAATGTATTTCACCCCATTGTGCCTGTTTGCTGCCATTTCTTGCAATGCCTCTGAGGAACCATCCAGTCTGAAGAGAAAACTTGCATGTGAAAGTATGTGATTCAGTGATCAGCTCACGATTTGGCACGCTCTCTTGAATGCCGCAGCTGTGCATCTCAGCTCTCTCCCACCAACCCGCCCACCAACCCGCCCACCGAACACAATCCCCATCTACTGCAATTACTCAAAACAATTACATCCAGCGCCATTATAAACCGGCCAAATGTATAAACACTCATTAAGCGTCGGAACGTTTGCGCCGTTAGCCGGTGCGGAGGGCCGAGGCCAGGGGGCCCTTTTTTTCGAGTCAGCACCAAACGTGGCTTGTGCTTCGTACGAGAGTGTGGAATGAGAGCCCTACACCCTTAATTAATTAGGCAGGCCTGTAACCTACAGACTATCTCCACAGACTGCAGGCAGCGGCAGGGCTGAGTGGGCTGGCTTTCTTTCCCCCCGAAGGCTTATCCCTCCCCGGCTATGATACAGCTGGCACGGCAACAACTGCAAAAACAGACAGATGGAGAGAGAAAGAGTGCACGCGCGAGAGAGAGAGAGAGAGAGAGAAATGGTGAAAACCCTGTTCCAGGTTCAATGGGAGGGGCCTCTCGGGCTTAAAAAAGGAACGCCGGACAAGGACTCAGCCAATAGAGGGCACTCACCCTCATTACATCCTCAACCGCTTCCACCCTCCCCAACCACTCTCACGCATGCAGATACCTTAAAAAAAATGATCTGGAAAGAACGCTTCTTGCATGTCTTTTTAAGAGACTACATTAACCCAGCAGTAAGCGATCGATTGGGTTCCTGTTCAGGGAAAAGAAAGAGAAGGAAAGAAAGCGCTGTTTTCCCATTCAAGCCCTTCCTTTGGCAGCAACTCTTTTCTTTTCCACTTCATTCCGTAGCCATAATGAGGCCATTAAGAGGTTTCAATTCTAGTGGTGGGATAGGGGGTGGGCTTGCAATTGTTTTTTTTTTTTTGCGCAGTAACAGCCCTTTAAAGCAGGATGTCTTTTCAGCAAGGCGCTGGACTCTGACGCCTCTGCAGACGTGACACTCTCTGTGGCGATATTGGCTTTTTCTCATAAGGCTGTATTTATAGGAACCAGTGTAATGAACAAGGCTTCAAGGGCCAGCGGTGACCCGGGACGACATCATCAGAGCCCGTCTATTGTCTCGACACTTCTAAAGTCTCCCTGAAAGACAGAAAAGTCTATTCAGAGACAACGAGCGCGTACGTGTCTTTCTCATTACAGGCACAAGATTAGGTTGTTTGAACTAAACAAAGGATGCAGTGGGTGATTGTCAGACGTGGTCAGGGATGAAATGGCCGGGTTGTTATTCGGCAATGATACATATCAGATAAGAAACGGTTCTCGATTTGATATCTGCAGAGGACAGACGCAACAATATATTGATTAACGGAATATCATAGTCCAAAATAGGCCTCAATAATATTGCAGGTCAATGGCAGTGCTTGCATCGATTACTGTAATAATTAGGATTATTTGAATAACATTCTACCATTGTTCCACCAGTCTGGTGAGAACATGAAGAAGGTTGCAGGTACCAGGGTAAGTCAGTGTGTCCGAAATTCCATACTAACAAGATAACAGCATTTTAGATTTGTTTTTAGTATAAAACTAAGAGTACACACAGTGCATATTATTTGCAGGGAAATGTTGCATTGGCCTCTACACTGGCTTAAACATCCCACAATGCAATGCAGCTGTGACGACAGTAACGTGAGAGACTACAGTGGTTTGCCTGCGGATCAACGTTACAGTTGATAAAGAACAGGTATTTCAGCCATGCATGTAGAAGCTATGATAAAAAGCCTGAGAAAGGATACCACTGTTTATTCACACAAAAAAAGAATGTTGAAAGATAATACACATATTGAACAGGTAGTGCATCACATGAAACATCATATGAATATTACCATGCTGAGTTTTTGGTGTCGTTACACCCCAAGAGGACACCATAGATAATAATATGTTTTTAGAACTATGCGCAGTCAAGCCAATTCTGCAATTACTGATATTAGACAGAGCAGATGTCTGTAGAGTCAGGGGGACACAGAGACACGGAAAAAAAAAAAATCCTCTCGAGGCCGCAGCAGGCTGGACACATGGACCACGCATGATGCAGGTTAGCGCTGGCTGTCCGCCCCCAACAACCCATAAGCGATTATCCTGTTTGTGTGTGTGTGTGGAGGACGAGAAGGACCAGGGGGCACCAGGAGGCCTCTGATCTGGCACACTGGCACGGCCGCTAGCAAAGTGTGCCAATCCGGATTCAGATCCAAGCCTCTGTCGCAGTAATACCCCGCCGATAGGGGTATTACGGCTGGTGGCATGGGCCTTTTGTGAGGTAGAGCGGTGCCGTGATACCGCCATCAGCAGCTGGAGAGGTTTTGGGGGTAGGGCGGGTAGAGTGGTTCCCTGCCAATATCCATTTAGCGAATGTCCAATGAGCTAAATATCTTGCACTCGCCCTCCCAACACACAAACACAAACATCCCATTTCCGACAGTAGTTTGTTTCATAACGGGCCAAATGTGCGCGTTGTAACGCTGGCTGTGCCACTCGCACCCCCACGATCCTGGCGGCCGCGATCAGAGCTGATTTTCAGGAGCGAGGGACGAAGGCAGCTTGCACTCTTATCATCATCCAGACTCAAAGAGCTCATTGTTTAATTTGGGAGATAACAAACCAACGGTCACTGTGCTGATAAGGGTGCGCTAATGGTGCCCAGACCCTATCAAATGGCTCGGCATGCACAGTGGAGTCTGAGGACAAAATGAGAAATGTGACGGACAGACACACACTCACACACACACACTAAAATCATGCATGAAATTTTGTTATGAATTTAACAACGTCCCTCAAACTTGGGCCGACTGAGCTATTTCAGCAAGTTAAGTGGAACATAAACAATGAATGCATTGTGAGTGGCGGAAAACAAAAGGAGCCCAGCGGCGAGCCTCCAGTGTGTGTGTGTGAGTGTATGTGTGTGTGTGTGTGTGTGGCACGTTTGTTCCTGCAGAGGCAAAGCGCTAGCCCACTGCACGCATTTCAGTCCCATTCAAGCTCCCAACAAAGGCCTCCCCGTTCATGTGGGTATAATTAAGGAGAAATAAGTGATTATGATAAATGCCATTGTGACGGCGGAGGCAGCCCGTCCGATCCCTCCGGGTTGGATGAATACACGCTGGCAGATAAAAGCCACTGTCTCTCTTTCAGCGCAAGCCGAGAGGAAACAAAAGCCACTCTAATGCTCTCGGGGTGATATTCCCCCAATGTCTCAGATATTATATCAATATAATAGATGCTACCTGCGATTAATATTCATTATTTTCATACATTGTTCATTATACTAATATTGTTTGATTTTTTTTTCTTCGTCCCCTTCATGCAAACTTTTGAAATATGTCACCTATTGTCAATGACCTTTTAAATATTTGACAACCAGTATTAAACACTTTCCACAGAAAAACACACAAAACAGTCATCAACATGTATACCTATCTATACTATACTAAAGTGATTGTCTTTGAGAAGCACAGCACATGGTGACACAACAAAATGTGTCCTCTGCATTCATACCATCACCTTGGTGAGCAGTGAGCAGCCATGACAGGCGTCCAGGGAGAAGTGTGTAGTGACAGGGCTTTGATTAGTGCCACCTTGGCAGTTCGAGATTCGAACCTTCGGTTTATGGGGCCGCTCCCTTACCCGCTAGGCGACCCTTGCTCCCGACCAACAAGGCAAACTGCTTTTATTTTCTTTAAAATAATATATAAATGTTAGATACACATACAATATAGATGTTCTAATATAAAAGGGAATTTATAACCTTGGAATTGGCCTTTCAGGACTATTTTCACTTGATGTTGTGCCTTTATAATGGTGTATGTGACTCTTGAATGCCTTAAAATGTTGTTATCCAGGAAATGTTCATAGACACGCCTTCCCCACAACACACCCCTGTCTGCTCCAAGAGTTTTAAAAAAAGACACGGGGAAGTAGATATAAGCATAAGAATGGAAAATGACACTTTAATCTGTTATGCTAAAGAGGCTTTTAGCGCCACCTTTCCAGTGACAGCCCCCCCATTTGCTGCTATTCTCGCTGCAGCGATGATAATTGTGGGCCTAGTTAATTATTATGAAATCAAACGTGAATAGGGCAGTTGGCATTTCAGGCTTGGCTTAAGACAGGTAAACCCCCCCCTCCTCCCCCAGCCGGCATACCAGGGACTCCGCCTGGTATCCTTTTCCAGTGGCGTGATCTTTAAGTTAATGATTTGCCAGGCGTGGGAGAAGAGTTGCACGGCTCTTTCATTGCCGGCCCGGCTTGATCGTGTTCGTCAGCGGCGCTGTACGGAGAAATAACGAGGAGGCGCATTATTTATTTATTAATTTTTTACTGAAGAATCTACTGAAGAAGCAATCTGATAAAAAAGGCAGCAATAAGCTGAAATCTTATTAACATGACTGTGTAGCTGTATCCTAATCGAGTTATGAACACAGCCAAACCAATTATGTACACAAATGGAATTAGCGGAGTTAAAATGCCTACATAATTGGATCGTGTTTTTCAACTTTCGGGAATCTAAAGCTGTTGCCAACCTTTTAATCAATAAGCAAGCTGACATTTTGTCACAGCTCATTAAAATAGTGATCCCGTGGTAATTAGTACTATCCTGAACGGTAGCAGATTAAACGAGGTACTGCGTCAAAATAAAGAAATAAAATAAAAATCCTACGGCGGACCTAACTTTAAAGAAACTTTAGTTTGTCTCACCATTTATACCTTGACGTGTCCCACCATGAGCATTATTTAGGGTTCAATTAAGGCTGAAATGTATAAATAGTGAATGAATGTGCATGTTTCTTTTGCTAGAATTCAGTCTAACTGAACTCTGAAGAAGAATATCTTCAGAAAGAATGTCCCTTGAAATAATACTGGATAGGACAATGAGACAGCAAAATATGTGACAAAGAATGAGGCATGTGGAGACACTTTCTTCCCGCTCCTCTTTTACCTTCCATGTGCGTGCAGAAAAAACACGTATTACACCAACAAACTGACAAATGGAAATTAGATGTCAGCCCAGGTAACAGTTGGTTATGATGGACATCTGGGGGGGGTGCATTAAACACTGCAATCTGGACACGTTGAAATCAGAAATAATTACAGTGTTGGAAGTAGCGTAAATTTCTCTCTGTTCCTGCCAGTGGAAGGTAATTAGAAATAAGGACCTTGCAAGAATCTATGACCATTCACAGGAAAGGAGCCATAGCAAGCACTTTCCATCGCTGATATTGTGCTGAAATCGGTGTAAGTCTTCTCCAGAAAATGCAACCCTGTAGCTACAAAGTCTAGCCCTGTGAATAAGGCCATGCTTTATGCTGCAAAAACTTTTACCAAATTGCCAGATTTAATGTTTATTGTGTTTGTGACATTCCCAATACCCTAGGATGAAGCCCACAATGTACAATCACATATCGTGATATAATGGCAATATAATGTATACACAGTAGATGTGTGTCTAAAAGTTCCAGTGTCAGGGGCATTTTAAACATTTGACCTGCATCGCAGGAAGTGAATTTGGCATATGTCATGTCTGGATGTTATGGACATTTGCTGAAATCAAATGCATTACGGCAAAAATATTTTTCAGTGCATTAAAACATTGACACATGAGACATTAATAAAGAAATAAAGAGTGTGAGATTCAAATAATGCTGCGGTAAAATACAAAATATGTCTGTTTATTCAGATATTTCCCATATAGGTCATGTGGAGGCTTCCTTTGATCTTGAGACGAGTGGCCAAAACCTTCTTTAAACAACTAAAGCAGACAAATTCGGGCTGTGGAGCAAATGGATGGGTTTGGTGCATCAACACAGCAGAGCGATGAAAAGGAAAGGACTGCAGCCTCCGTCTAAATGAAGGAGTTTCTCTGCCCTCACAGAATAGAGCTCTTCCGAGGTGAGAAAATGCCCGTGGCAAAATTTTGGTGGCACCCATGCCTTTTAACTACCCACTAAAGAAACTACACAAAGTCTTCACAGTCTGCCTGGTACTGAAGCTGGACACCAGTAATGACAGCCAACCGTGTCTGAGGGTTCATGAAAAAAAAAAAAAAAAATCCCCATGCGTCTGTACCACACACTTTGATTATCAAATCAGCATTTCTATTCCCCTGTAAAACAATGGCATTTAATCAATTACGCAAGATGAAGGCTCCGCCCGTGAAGTGTGCTGTCTGTGATGCCTCGTACTGTCACCGGAATCAATGCAGAGCTGAGCGCTAACAACTTATCTCAGCACCCAATTACAGGAGCTCTCCTGGCCTGTCTCGGCCCATGTTTCCAGCGGAGGGCGTAGAAAACCCTTTACTGGACCTTACTAGTACTTACGGGGCAACGATACAACCAGATACTGACAGCGTTCGGGGAACAGAGCTATAAATAGCAAATGTAATTAATGCCATTCATTTGAGACTGTGCGATTTTCAGACTGCCTTAGGCATCCTTCTTCCTAACTTCTTATTCACCTTGCCCCTGTCCTTCCTTAAGTTCCTCAAATTTGAGACAATTAGAAGATCTAATGACGAGTAAAAAAAAAAAAAACCTCAACATAGATAATTCACTTGCATTTTTAAATATTTTGGGCAATTTTATCTCTCATTAGAATTAAAAATTATAATCAGCAATGGGTAAATGACCTAAACCATAGCTGTAAATTACATGTACCACAGCTGAGACACGTCCCTTTCACCCCAGTTATGGCATAAACATAACAAATAAAACGCACCAAGCATCTGTTGGTAAGAAATCATGTATTCAGCCTTATGAACTAAAATAACCTCAATATAGAGGTACCGAGACACTGTCCTTCCCATGACCCTATCTGGAAAAGTGAATTATATTAGGTCATTATAATCCTTGACTGTAAGGGAATCTGCCATTTCTGTCTCGGCGGAGTAATATCAGCGTTGGTTTAAAGAGGGAGGGAACAGTTCCAAGGCAGGTTTCAAGAAAGCAGCTTTGACGTTTACTGGCGCATGTGTAAAGGGCATGGCCAAGGACCGTCCACACACCTCTCAGCTGAGCACAGTTGCTTGTTGAGGAAGGCCAATAAACGCTAAAAGAGGAGGTTGGTCAACAGGGTGGCATAATGGACAAAAAAAAATGCCCGCAGAGCGCCGCCGCTGTAACCGTTTAGCCCGTTTTTACGGCAGCAAAACGAGTCCCTGTCAGATTGAGGCAACGCTCATAAAGATCCAAATTAATTTGCTTCCATGTCTGGATTGCAGTGTAAAAAAAAAAAAAAAAACATCTGGCTGGAGTAATTACGCTGATTAAAGCAGCCAGGCGGAGCTGTTTTCAGGTTCCGTGCAAAATTGAACAGATCTCGCCTATTTTCAGCGGGAGCCTCCCCCCAAAAACACCGACAACTGACAGCCTCGTCTCAGAATCCCTTCTTGCAGGAGGGTTATTGATGGTGCTGACAGTGACATGGCACACATGCTGAGAGACAGACAGGCAGGGAACTGAACCTACTTGAACCCTGCAAAAGGGAAATAATCCACTGCTCAATGCAAAAATAAGACGTCCTAGATCTGAATGAATGAAATATTCTTTATAAATACTTCATGTGCTGACAACAAAATCACAGAAAAAAATTTGTGATGGAAATCAAACTTATTAACCCATGGAGGTCCCCTCGGTCGTGACAAAATGACATTAACCACCTAACCTAACAAGTAAACTTACTGCTGTGATCCTCAACCCACTCTTTTTTCAGTCTAGCAGGATAAATGATCTTGCTGAAATATAATCTTGCATCAAAGTAACATCCACAAGAAAGGGCAATGGTTGGCCTGGTTGGTTGGAAACGGACCCGTAATCAGAAGGTTCTGGAGGAGTAGATGAGACATTACATGCTCATGTAATAAACTGGCCGGCAGAATGCACAGGAATGCTTTCACAGTGTTTCACAATGACAGTCACTTCCCTTCCCTTTCCAATCCTGAATTGGCAAGGTTCCACCGAGGTGCCCTTGAGTAAGGTACCATTCCCACGCACCGCTCCATGGCCACCGCTGCTCACCAAGGGTGACGGGTTAAATGCAGAGGTGCCATCCGAATCATATCAGTGACAAAAACGATCACGTTCGCTTTCAGTTGCTGCGTCCATGGTTCTGACCACTGGAGAATGGAGGACATCCCGTCCGTATGAAATGTTCACTTGTTGACCGATATTCTCAGACACCCGTGTAACAAGATAATCAGTGATATTCACTTCGCCTGTCAGTGAACATGAAGTTATGACTGATCAGTCATAAGTACTGCATAGACACCGTGCTGCAGTGTGGAGATGAAATCGCACATCTGTTTTTGTCTGTTTAGCCGTTCCAACATGGACGAAAAAATAAAACGACGTGGGCACCAGAAACAGCACCAGTTTTGTTTGGGTCACGCAATGTGAAAGCACCATCATCGTGATTGGCTAAACTAGCCACTCCCCTCAGGCAACCCCTCTCGCTCGCGCTCGCGCTACCTTTGAAAAGCCAGCTGTGTCTCCTGCTCCCTTGTAGAGGGGTGATGGTTGCATCCGTGCCCTCCGTGGCTCTCCCGGCAGGACTGTGGCTGGGGTTCCTCTCTGTTCCGGCTCCAGCTACGTCTGCCACAAAACGCTGAACTCTGCCAAGGCAATATGCCTTTGGTGTACCTCCAGCATTCTGAAGATACGGCTCACATGTGCAGATGCCGAGCCAAAGGCAGAGAGGCCCTGTCCAACGCTTCCCTGGCAGAAGTCAGAGGTATTTGAAGTATACACTCCAACTAGCTATAAGGCCTTCATTTGAAGCTATTTTCGGGACTGGAGCAACCAAATCATTCTGTTTTTGGAAGAATTGAAGAACATTTTATCCAACATTGTCAGCTGTGTATCTGAAAGTCTGTCTCGGATCAACACACACGCCTGACTTGTAATAATTTTTCAGATATTTGTGAACTAGTGCTAAGTGTGACACTAAGCCATGTGTGGGGCTTGTTCTTTAGTGTAAGGTCAAAGGTGGCTTCATGATTAACATAAATGTATTAAACAAGAAAGAATTCATTCTTTCTATCACCAAGGACACTGTCTTTAAATACGTTTTTATAAACGGAGATTTAAAATTGGAGGAGCTCCATGATTGACAGCTAGCACACAGACCACTTTAAAAAAGCAATGCTCAGTACATTCAAGTTCAAGTTGAGCTTTATTGTCATTTCAGCTACATACAGGTTACACAGTTCACAGTGAAATGAAACAACGTTTCTCCGGAACTTGAGGCTACAAGTAACGTTTAAACAAAGTTTAAATGTTACATAAAGTGTATGTAACATAAAGTAGCATAAAGTGACATGAAGTGCACATGTGCCACATCAACAAACTGGGCTACATAAAGTGCAAAAACGTGGGAGGCAGGCAGTGCAAGACAAGCAGTGCAGGAGTAACAAGAGTAGCATCAAACTAAACATGTAGACAACCAGTGAAATTAGTCATTAAGGTGCAGAGTAACAAATGTGAAAATGCTGCTGGGTTAATGTAATAGAAATGTAATAGAGATATATTCTGAACATTCTGAACAAGAGGTAGAGTGTGTGTGTGTGTGTGTGTGTGTGTGTCAGTCCAGAGTGAAAAGTCCCTGAGTGTTCAGGTGTCTGACGGCCTGCGGGATGTAGCTGTTGCACAGTCTGGCTGTGAGGGCCAGACACACTCGTGTGCCTACTGTGTCGTGTCATCGTTGGGTCATTGCTAGTTTCCCTGTCTGAACATGCCTTGTGTTGTGTTGCATTAAATCCCCTTTTTGTCAGTTGCGCGTTTGCTTCCACCTTTTTACCTGCCCTGTCTTGCCCTGCCATTGTGACGAAACGTAAGGTGGTCGAGAGAAGCCGAAAGTGTGAAATGATGCCTTTAGAGGAAAAGCTCCTTGTTTTTGATAGCCTCAAAACTTCAACTTCTTGCTTTGTTTGCAATTTTTCTGTTTATTACATAGCCTCACTTGAATTATTTCATAGTCCTCGGTCTTCAGGTTTATTCTTTAATGTAAAGAACCATAAATTGGTAGGGACATACAAACCTTTGACTGAGAGTGTATGTCTATTTCCTGTCTGGCAAATGATCTAATATCTGGCAATCATAAATATCACAATTTGACTTTGCATTTGTGAGCTTGGGGAAACACACAGAGACCCACAGGGAGAACATGCAAAGTCACCTGCTGTGCCACCATGTTATTATGTACCTCACTGCTAAACTGGCAGACTGGTTTTCAATAAATAGTCTCATTAAACTGACTTTTATTGGCTGGTACTAGCCAAACCAGGTACCAAAATAATTTCATTTTTCCTTTCGCACAAATTAATTTCAAATTCAAATGGCAAACATGTCACAAAATAGCAAATGTATATTTGCTACTGCTATGTTAGAAATGAATGTGGCTGATTGGCTCACTCTCTCAATGGGGGTTTAACAGTTAATGAAGCAGCTGACTTAAAGATCATTATAAATCCGGCAACATCTACCCTGCACACAAGCTCTTTAAGGAAAAGACTGGTCATTCCTGTTCTAAAACATCTCTATCTCGTTACCACTATGAGCCCAATGTGTGACACCGACTGAATAGTAACATGCAACGGAACACCTTGACCTTAGCAACCTCTATTCAAAATAATTGAGAACAGATGATATTCTAGAGTCAGGTTGAATTCACCAAATGTAGAAAGTCAGTAAAACTGCCTGATCAGTAACAATCACATGGCAGGTTGAAGCACAGACAGTTTAACAAATGGACAAACAAAGAAATCTGGTCTGGAACCCATGAAGAACAGGAATGTGGCTCAGCGTGCCCCAGACAGCCCTACCCCCATTTATTCTACCTGACACCGATCTCCAGACAAAAGAAAGTAAATAATACCTGACAGCTGTATGGCGTCCATGAAATTTTGATGATAGCCTGTTGCTGTGTAAGAGCCCCATATACAAATCATGTAGAGTTGCAGTTACCAAATATTGGCATGAACCATGTACTAAACTGTAACCTTTAACTCATTTTACTTTTATACCAGACCAAATAGGTAATACACCATAACAAGTAATGCAAAATTTTGCAGATTTATCTACACATTTATAATTTTGACACCACTCTATAGACTTTTGTGAATTTTTTAACTAATTCACATGTCTGACACTGAATCACAAAACAAAATATCCTGGATGTCTGATCTTGAGGAGAGCACCACTGAGCTTATCAGGTTTGAAAGCTAGTGATGTAGTTCTTGAGACTATTTTTTGTGGTCATTGTCTCGTTATTTGGATGGTGGTCTTGGTCTCGGTCTTGTCTTGATCGTGGACATAGCGGTGTTGATAAGAAAACAGCGCAATTTAAAATAATTTACATTGTATACATTGTATACATCAATTTAAAAAATGTTTCATTGTATGCATTTTTTAAAACATGTTACATTGTATACATTTTCTCAATGGACACTGACAGTGTGTCACAGTCCACACACATCATACACATTGCATCATAGCGAAGTCAGAAAATAAATGTCGTTTTTTGACCTGGGTGGTATCATTTTTGCCCGTGCGGTTTTCTATTGCCTATCTCTCACTCTGCATTTTCTGTTGTCCAACTATAAGGAAAAACACCTAAATCTGACAAAGAATGTTCTGCCTGCATAGTACAGTTGTCTGTTCAGGGGGAGATATTTTGTTTTTTTGCAGCTATCTCACTACCACAGAGCCCCTTAAAAATACCTGTGTGCACAAGTTAGTGAAAGTGAAGTGATTGTCACTGCAGCACTGCACACTGTGACACACCGAAATTCTGTCCTCAGCTTTAATCCATCACCTTAGTGAGCAGTGGACAGCCATGAAAGGCACCTGGGGAACAGTGTGTGGGGATGGTACCTTGATCAGTGGCACCTTGGCGGTTTGGGATATCACAATTTTCTATACCATGGTCTGTGAGTGTAAGTTTATTCAATATTTCTAAAGCTGATCCCTCAGAATCGGCTAATATGATTCTAACCTTTCTATCTTTTTTTGCTTTAAGGTCATTTTCTTAGCACTTTGTGAACTATACCCATCTATACCCATGCATTTTCCCCAGACCTTGTAATTGTTTCTGGATGAAGTGAGTAGAGTCTGAGCCTGGCTGAGTAGAATCCCGTGTCTATGTGCAAGAGCAGCAATAATTTAATTGTATGACATTCCAAAAAGAAAATAAAACTTGATTAGCCGAGTCCTCTCCATCATAAGGTGTGTATCTTTTTATGAGATGTAAATTAATGTAGACTAAATTATTTTAAATAATTTTTTTCCAGCGCATGGTATTTTAGGGGCTCTGTACACTACCTAAGTTAAGTCTGTAGATCAGTGAACCAGCACTGTCTTACTAATGTTAATTTGACAGATTCGCTCGAAGAAAATGTAAACCTGTCAGTTATCAATTTGAATGAGTTGAAGTTGAGCTTTATTGTCATTTCAGCTAGATGCGTGTTAGACAGTACATAGTGAAATGAAATGACGTTTCTAAGGATTCTGGTGCTAGTTACATACTGACAAAAAGTGCACATGTGCAACACAGTCAAACTGGGCTACATAACGTGCAAACAGGGGACACAGGCAGTGCAAGAGTAACATTAACAAAAAACATGTAGACAACAAGACAGACATGAATGAATTCTAAATGTGCAAAGTAAAATAGTGCAAATATTGTTGTGCAAAATGGAATGATGCCTTAATAGATAATATTACAGACAGATAATATTACTCAACACAACAGAGGTAGTGTGTGTGTACCAGTGTGAGTGTTCAGGTGTCTGATGGCCTGGGGAAAGAAGCTGTTGCAGAGTCTTCCAGTGATTCGGTACGTTTTTCCGGATGGTAAGATGGTGAAGAGTGCATGTGAGGTGTGTAGAGTCCTTCACAATGCTGGTGGCTTTCCTGATGCAGCGTGTGTTGTAATTGTCCGTTATGGAGGGAAGAGAGACTCCGATGATCTTCTCACTAGTTGGTGGAGACGCAACTGGAGCCACCACGGTCGTGTCATCGGCGATCTTGATGATGTAGTTGGAGCTGTGCATCACTCCACAGTCGAGGGTCAGCAGGGTGAACAGCGGTTTGGTGGTGCTGGAGTCCAAGATCCAGTTGGGGCAGTGGTGGCCAAGCGGTTAAGGAAGCGGCCCCGTAATCAGAAGGTTGCCGGTTCGAATCCAGATCTGCCAAGGTGCCACTGAGGTGCCACTGAGCAAAAGCACCGTCCCCACACACTGCTCCCCGGGCGCATGTCATGGCTGCCCACTGCTCACTCAGGGTGATGGGTTAAATGCAGAGGACAAATTTCACTGTGTGCACCGTGTGCTGTGCTGCTGTGTATCACATGTGACAATCACTTCACTTTAGTTGAACATTTATATAAACATTTCTCTAGTTCATCCCATCCCTTTTTCTCTGATAAAATGGTTGTAGGAGAGGATTATTTTTTCATCAGGCCTTGTAACTATGACAAATCTGTGAGATTTTAAATGAGAGATACATGGACAATATAATTGAAAAGATAACATTAATTGGAACTTTAATGAGTAATGACACTTTACAGCAATGTTTTTCTCTCTACAGTTAATCTGAATAATGTAATGTCTGTTTTTGGTCTGGGTCTTAACCAGCCTTGGTCTTGGTCTTGCCATAGTGTGTCTCAGTCTCGGTCTTGGTCTTGGTACCCTGAAGTCCCTGTTGTGTCTTGGTCTTCATTCCCACAAGTCTTGGATGTCTTGGTCTTGGTACCCTCAAATCTCAGCAGTGTCTTGGTCTTGGATTCTAGTCTCAGCAATGTCTTGGTCTCGGTTTAGGCGGTCTTGACTACAACACTATTGAATGCTGCTAAAAGGACGTGGCTGGCTACCATTTCAAATTTCCCCCACTGCCTTTGTTTACTGACATGCTAAACACCATGGCTGAGGGAGACACAAGCTGGTGTGGGTGAATGGGAGCCAACAAAGGAGACCCTTTTTCACAACTGACCTATCAGGTCACAGAACTGTGACCTATCACTATTAACCTGGAACAATATGGCAAAATGTGGCACACGATACATCACTTGATCTAAATCAATTTGTAATCATTTGTAAAATGTACTGTATGCTTCCATGTTAACGTCTCCATATTAATCTGCCTGTGTTTGAAAAATGGAACTGTCACGTTGGGCTGGACATGGCGGTGAAGGAGGACGCATACGCACAACGTCACAGGACAGGGGTTTTAATACATAACACGAGACAGGGGAACATCACCACGCAATGACCTGACGGCGAACAGACACGAACAGGATAGCTTTATACAATTCTAGAATCATGCACAGGTGAACACGATCAGGGAACATTGCACAAGACTAACATGAAACAACAGTCCGAACTCCGGACCCGGAGTCACCCCTGTCGGACCGGATCATGACAGAATCTCATATTGGTAGGTACTTCCTTATGGATTATGCACCACAATACAAATCAAATAAATCGACTTTGACTTCACACCACATGATACAACAATTGCGTTACGTAAAGTTTACATATACAATATATAAATTTGTTATCTGTGCACTCTTACGAGGAAGGTGCAGAGATGATAAGGGTTTGCAGTAGGCGGGGAAGTGAACATATAATGCATGTGTGCTTCTTCCATCTGTTCAACAGGCGACATATGTCTCAGATTTGACAGGCTTATTTCCTCCCCTCTGTGGGTGCCCTGAATAAGCACAGCAAGAGGATGTTTGTTACATTTGCCCAGCATCCATTCTTCCATTCTCAGTGTTCAGACAAGCCTTCGCCCACGGTGAAGGTTAAAAGGAAACATTCATGGTTAACCTTTTCTTCTTTGCTACTGAAAGTGCCCTGAAAGTGTAAAATGCCCTTAAAAATTTACAAATTGAAGTACTACCTGGAACATTTTTGGCTGGTATGTAAGATTATTGTGTAAGCGAATGCATTGTGGCATTAGTCCAATGTTTCTTTGCACCGTCAGACCAACTGCAGACCAACTTTGGGGCAGTGGTGGCCTAGCGGTTAAGGAAGCGGCCCCGTAATCAGAAGGTTGCCGGTTCGAATCCCGACCCGCCAAGGTGCCACTGAGGTGCCACTGAGCAAAGCACCGTCCCCACACACTGCTCCCCGGGCGCCTGTCATGGCTGCCCACTGCTCACTCAGGGTGATGGGTTAAATGCAGAGGACAAATTTCACTGTGTGCACCGTGTGCTGTGCTGCTGTGTATCACATGTGACAATTACTTCACTTTAACTTTAAAACTGCAGACGTGCAATTTTGGGATTTGGTCACGCTCCGGACATTTCCTGCTATTCCGGACCAGGATTTCATGTTGCCTTGTCTTGTGTTCCTCATTACCCCGATTGTTATCATCTGTCATTATTAGAATAAAGGTATCCTAGCTGTGTCCTGTCCTCGTGTTGAGATTTGTCTTTTACCCTGCGCCACCGTAGAGGTCCGGGCACACCCTACAACGGTTCCCGGAGTTTAAATTGCAGGCCACACCCCCTTGAATGCCTGCACCTGATATCCTCCCTAATGAAGTTTGCCTGCATCGTACACGCCGAGCTGATGAGTGAAGGGACACGCTGTGTGCGCCCTGGGTCTGAGTAGGAGGAACTCAGGGGGCCTTGTATGTGTGCGATATTGCATTCGATTCGAATGTGCTTGTTTTTCAGGTTTGTAGTGTGTCCCCATGAGAGTGTGAACTTTCCCTTTCCCGTTTCCACTCCCCTTTCCCTAAAAGTAGAGCCCTAAATGTTGGTTTGTTCAGTTAAAAATACAAACTGTTAAGTCCCGTACCTGTCTCCTCCTCCTTTCTGTGTCGTGACACCCTGTTTCATGTGTGGCATTTGTATGAGGATCCCTACACCTGTCATGATCCGCTCCGAAAGGGGTTAACAGTTTCACTGTTGTCCTGTGTAATGTCCCCTAATCGTTTTCACCTGTGTCAAATGTATAAAGCTGCCCTGTTCGTTTCTGTTCGCCGTCAGGTCTTTGAAGTTATGTTCCGTGTTCACCAGTGTCTCGGATGTCTCCCCTGTCTTGTGCTTCACTCATTAAACCCCGGTTTCGTGATGTCAGCGATTGCGTCCTTCCTTCCTCGTCTCCTCGTCACCTCTCTTCCTCGTCATGCCCGCATGGTTGATGACAACACCCTGTTCAGTTATTTTTTCATCCCTGTGCTTGAGGGTCGTGCATTTCCGTCCCTCCTTCCCCGCCGCACATTCCTGACAGATTTTACCAAGTGGCTTTCTAAAATATGAGCCTCCTACTCTTGATGTTTCATCTGTTGCATGCAGCTGATTTACTGGGTTTCCTTGAACATTGACAATTTACAGATTCATGGATATCAACATGAAAATGTGGAAATGTATATAGACTGATTCCATATGCCATTCAGCAGTAAAGTAAGCTTCTTCTCAAGGGCCATTAGGCCATGTAGTTGAACACACGCATGATTGAGATTATTGATTATAACTAATAATGCATTAATTGAAAATTTATTCTCACTATTTACCTATATAAAGCTTTCATTTCTTGTTGTGCAAGTACTGTGAAAATGACCTGCTGTGTACACACGCTTACATTGATGTGTTTGCGTATTCAAGTTAACTTTGAATGCGTAGGAACTGCATTGGACCAACACTGTACTGTAATTTCACCGTTACGACATGACTGAAGCCATAGCTTCATATCGACAGATGACGCTGGTCCACACGACACTGTGATTCTTGTGCTTTTTAAAACATTTTATTATCGTAGCTCTTATCCACCACGACTAACTCTGGAATCAGCTCCTCCTTAATTACGGTGTAACTACATGCCATTAATGCAGTAGGAACATGGAATAAATAGGCCTACATGGAAACAAATTACTGTTTGGGTGAGAAGTCTGACACTTTTGCAGGCACTGTGAATAAATGCTAACAAAAGTATTCCAGGTCTGAAACAAATGTTAAAAAGCCTTGCAGCTATTTTAATAAGCTTGGCCTTTCTCTCGCCCTCTGGAAATGTGTATGGGTGCCCCAGGTTATCAAAGGTGCTGTTTGAGGATCATGTTTATATTTCTTTCCCTTTCATTTTCGCACAGCCCGGCTGAACCTGCGGCTTTGAGCATCTATATCCCATTCGCTTTGTTGTTCCAGGTTCTGGAGGGGGATTTTCTGCTCTTCTCTCTTGTTTCCCCAAATTCCATCCACAGATGTTGCTTTGCTGGATCAGAGACAGCGCGAACGCTGGCTGGAGCACGTTTGTAAGGCAGCGGCGGTCTTGGCGTCGCCCAGACTTTTCTGACACCTGAAATTGGCGCTTTCTGCAGGCTCTCGCTGCCCACTTCCCCCGGCTGGTCGGACACGTTCGGGAGGCTTTGATTTAAGGCTGTTTACATGGCGGCCAGACCCCGCTGCACCTCGGGAGCGCGTCCGTGGAGCGGGTGGGGGCCACTTTCATGATCAAGCTCCATCCAGCTGACTGGCAGCGGCGCCCACGCATGCACACACTCCCTCCTGCCTAAAACCTGAAGGATTTTGTAATCCACACAAACCTCTGCCTCCCCGAAATCATTTTTTCCTTTCATGTAATGTTCTGAATTCCAGTTCAAGTGAAACGTGCCTGGCTGCTGTAACTGCATGTGGTTTCTCTTAATGTCAGGAATTCGTGTTTTTATATATATATAAAACTACATATAGTTACATATATATATACAAATATATAACTACAATCCCTGCACTGACACCACTTGCAGGCTCACTCTACCCTGGAAGGGCGTCCCTCTCTGTATCACTCCATCCCAAGGTTTCTTTCTTCCTTTATTTCTCTCTCCTCGAGTTTTTCCTTGTGTGTGTGGGGGGGTGTCAACTGTAGGGCCTGTCAAAGCCCATTCACACATACTGTATGTGATTTTGGTCTATATAGGAAATAAATGTTGTTGCTGTTCTTCTTATCATGAGTAAGAAGTACAACCACCGCTCATGACATCATTTTCTGTGGTGAACTTTGACCTAGACCTACAAGTAAAACCGGATGAACTTTGGCAAGAGACAAAGTAGAACCCAACAACCATCGATTGATTCTCAGCCTGTGCATTCCGTTCCCAGCGTCTTCACGGGGGATGACAAAGCGGCGCGGGTGTCGCTCGAACCCCAGACCGCGTTACGCGTTCACGATACGTGGCGTGCGTGGCTGTGGGTGTGTGCACGTTAACACACGCGTTTGGAGAGAGGGTGGGAGAGGGAGAGAGAGAGAGAGCGGGAGAGAGTCGCCGTTCGCGCCGTCGGCAGAGGGAGCCTCCGCCATCTCCGCGCGGCAGCCGTCTCGCCGCCGCCGCCGCCGCGCTGACGTCACGCGCGCGCGCGCTCGCGCGCCCGCCGCACTCGCCGCGAAACAAAGTAGCCGAGCGGAGCGGTGGGAATGGAGCGCGCCGGTCGGCCGGAATAACTTGTCCGGAAACTTTCCCGAACTGACGCGGCAGACATGGATACGGCGCTCCGGGGGCTCCTGCTGCCGCTGCTGCTCCTCCACGGGCTCGGGGCTCACTACCCGCCCGGTAAGTTGGACCCTGGCTTCCCGCTCGGTTCCGTATCGCGCCGTGCAAAGTTGGACCGGGAGCGCGCACCTGTCCTGACGAGTAGTTACTCCGCGTGTAGCCGTACGCGGAACGCGCCTTCGTTCACAGGTGGGGATCGGGGCTCTTTTCTTTTTTTCTAAATGTGCATTTTCCCCTTTGGTCCGGGAAAAAAAAAAGTTTATTCTGACTCTTGGCCAGGGTTCGACCCGTGTGACTCTTGGCGGAAGTTGGGGGCTTTAAATCCGCGTAGGAACGGGGCTCGGAGGACGCGGCGGGAGCGCGGAGCAACTTTACCTCAGGAATGGAAATGACTTTCTTTCTTTCTTTCTTCTCTTTCTTTTTTTAGAGAGTGAGGGTTTGACAGAAATGAACCAGAAATGTTATAAAGAAACGTGACAATATTTAAATAAAAATAAACGTATGAAACTTAAAAAATAAAAGAAGAAAGAAAAAGTTTAACGCAGCCACGGCAGGCGTTGTTTCACGCGTGTAAATGTAAGAATCTGGTAGGAAATAGGAATATTTCTGGGTTCAGTGACGATAGCCTCTCCGTTTTCATCTTGTTCGCTCCGCGCCAAATGCGTCAAATAAAAGTTCCATTCTTGTGATTTAACCTGAAAGGACATAAAGCTTGTTATTTAAAAAAAAAAAACAAGTCCCATGTCAATCGATTGGGGGTGGGGGGGTGTTCGTACCTGGTCGTGGAGTCCCGACATGTGCCCGAACCCCCCCCCCTTCCCACGCAGAGCCCCACAGAACACAGCTGCCCCGGTCATTTTCTCAGCAATTAATCGGAATGTATCATCCCACGGATTAATTCCATTAATTCCAGTTAGGGGGGATAAGCGTGGTGTGATGTGGATCGCCTGTGTATTAATCCAGATTTTATTATTCCTTTTTTTTTTTCTTCTCCCCTTTCCTGTTGCATCCTCAGCGCAAATGGGACATGCGGAGAAAGGTGAGTTACGGGGGTCATGTGGCTTGTGTCGGTATTAACACCATCCTCCTCCATCCTGCATTTAGTTTTTTTTTTTTTTTTGGGGGGGTCTGTGCGCTCTGAACACGTTTAGGGCTGCCCGGGCTCCCCAAACGCTCCCATGAGAGAACAGACCATGACCTGCCTCCAAAATTAATCTCACAAAAATCTTCCCTAGATTTAATAGAACCATGCTTGGCACTGGTATAATGGAGGGCTGGACTTAATTCTACTTTAATTAAACCGGCTCAACAAGTCTCGAAAGACTTCTCTGGGGCAACCAGAACGCTGTTTTTAAGGTTCACAGCCCACACGTGCGTGAAAAATGTATTTATTTCATTTTTTTTATTACACTCTGATCACTCCTCGTCTTGTGTCCATGTTCATTCATTCATTCATTCGTTCATTCCATGTGTTTGTGGTCCTCTGCCCACCTGCAGTATTGCAGCATGCTCCGCTGTGGATTACAGAGGCCGATTAAATCTATTTTGATGTTTGGCAGACATTTGAAAATGACGCTCGATTCAATTTTTCGATTAGGTTTCTGAGGCCGGGAGGCATCTTGAGGTTTTTATTTTTTGTGTTATTTTTTTTCCCCCTCCGCATGCGGCTCACGCGGGTTCCGAGACCATTGTCATGTCTGGTTATTTAAATTAGAATAGGAGAGTTTAGCATCGGCAGCGCGCCGCGGCCTAGTCAGCTGGGGAGCGAGGGGCCAAAAAAAAAAAAAAAAAGGCACATCGACAGAACGCCTCGCTAGCTGCTGACAGCTCAGTGCCGCCAAGGCGGCCTAATGTCTTTGTTTTATTACAGGTTAGGCGACAAGTCACAAGTTGCTTATCACAGCACATGAGGGAGAGTTGCACTCTTTATTCTGCACACCATCACAAAATCTATTTAAAGCCCGGCCAGGTATTGTTTTTTTTTTTTTTTTTTTTTTTTCCGTTCTCCGACGCCCCCCCCCCACACACACGCTCCAAAGTTTTAGATTATGCACGGCAGAATCAATAGCTGCCAGCATGTGTCAAGTGATTTTTGCAACGGTATGGATTTTTAATTTTCATTCTCCCAACTTCAGCCAGTTCTGCATAATTTCCCACCTTGCCTTTATTTATTCCTCAGCTGCTCCGGTGACGGTTTTGTCAGCATGTTACTTTTCTCCCCCCCCCCCGCTCCCCTTCAGGATTACACACAAAACAAGTTATTCTTGTCATAAATCATGCAGTACGCCCCCCTCCTCGATTTCTTAATATTATTCTCGTGAAATGACCTTTCCGCGTGGCGCTCGCGCCAGAGTGCTGAGCTGTGAATGCTGTATTGTGGAGCGAAGGGCCACGGGGCCCTCTGCGAGTGAAGGAAGTGCCACGGGGACCTTAAAGGGGACATGAAGTGGACAGGGCGGGAGACAATGAGCTCAATTCAATCAAGCTGTTCTGTGCCACGTTAAGGGAAGAAGGAAAGAAGAAGAAAAAAAAAAACTAGGGCACTGCGGAACAGAACAGCAAAATAGCCTCATTCCCATTGAGCCAAGGAACTTGTGTTCTCTCTTTGTTCTCTTTTTACGACTGCGGGCCTTTATCCGCGTTTCGGCACACTCCCAACACCACTGTTTGCATTCTTCACAAAGAAAAATTCCAAGCTTCGGTTCTCAAATAGGTCAGCGCGCATCATGGCCTGTCGAACATTAACCGGGGAGTAAATCAAGGGAGGTAGCGTAATGGCACCCTTCCGAGGTGCCCTCGCCAAGCCTGGTCTGGGAGGGCGGACCTGAGAGGATTCACCCCGCGTGCGTCCAAAAAGGAGCCGAAGGGAGGAATCTCCGGACCCGGCGCACTGATCCGTCCTCTTTGTCACCGCAGCACTTTGTGGATTAGGCCCCATAATGGCCGTCAGCGGCCCATTCTCGCTCGGGCCCTCTTAAGCTCCTTTCGAGAGCTGACAGGAGCGGTTCCTAAAGAGGGCGAGTCAAATGGGTTTTTTTATTTAGTTGTTTGTGTATGATTTTTTTTTTTTTGAGTGATCTCTCCATGAAGATTATGATGCAAACATATCAGCGAAATTAAAGGCGTTTTGTAAAGTGAAAGGCTCTGTTTTCTTTGGGTTTACCGACGCCGTCACATCTGTCGAGATCCTAGTCAGATTCCTGTCCACGCACTGTCACAAGCCATCGCACGGTCACACCTCACATTTTATCCATCACGGAGAGAAGCCTTCGGGGTGGGCTAGAGCTTAAAACCGGAACAGGAGCCGAGGACGCCCTCCAGCCACGCCGACTCTCGCGATTGGGCACTCCAAAAATCTTCGTAAGCCTCGTGGCGTTTCGCACCGTTCCTGCGCTGGGTGCATCTGACGGGTTTCAGGCATGAGGAGGTGGAGGGGACGCTGCAGCCAACGTGTGTAGTGATTCAAAACAGACACAGCGCCTGTCCTGTCACATGCAGATACACTAGACAGACCTTGAAATTATGCACATGCATTATCCGAGGAGGAAACCGCTCTGGCCACTTCATTAGAGATGTATTGGAGCGCATTGCGTATTTATACACTTCTTAATAAATAATGAATACGTGTTAACCTATATTGTTCATTTAAAGACAAGCCGTGCATGGTAATAACGTGTTTGAAAAAAAAAATGCTAAATGTACACTACTGTTGAAAAGTTTAGGGTCTTCCATCGGGAAAAAACATGAAATTGGTTTGAATAGAAAAAAATGTAATAATAAATAGAATAATGACACAGTAATGCACGCGTTAATAATAATAGTATTAATGCACTATATCTTTATTGCTTCTTTTTTTATATACATTTTCAGCTGTTCTAAGATCATTGAAAGTAGTTTTCTAATAATCAGTGAAAGTTTCCACTGGAAATCAAGACTAATAGTCACTGATATGCCGATATTCCATCATTAACAGGCATTTCCAGCAACCAGAGTCATTTACAACATGAACAATATCTGGACGGAAATATCTTTCATCTTTTTCTTTTTTTTTTTCTTCTAAATGACCCTCATCTTTGAAGGAGTTGTTACCTCTGTAACCAGTCGTGTTTTACTGCTCTCGGATGTTACCGTCGCTGTGAGTAATCTCGGTGAACTGCGAGGTATGCGTCTCTCCAGGAGCTCTGCCAAGTCGGAACAAGTTTGTGGGTGAGTCAGCATGCAAGTCACGGACCTGTTGATGAGGTCTGTCCCATTTCACGACTCACTGTTTTTATGCGTCTGCTTTCAAATCAAGCGAGAGTGTTACTTTTTAATGACCAACGCCTGTCTGGTTTGGATTTGGTGGGAACTAAAATAATATAGAACGAAAAAGAAAAGTCCTCGGGCCGCAGATTCACAGTTTCGCTGACGTCTTATTCAGAGGGCAGCTAGTTCAAGCAGAAACGCAGTTCTAATAATAAAAAAAAAAAAAACCAGAAGCAGCAGCTTGATTTATCTGACTGGTATATTAGCTGCCTGCTCGCATTTAGTGTTCTTCTTTAGCAAGAGAACCATCAGGCCAAAGGGGGTTTTAAAGGGAAGCCATCATTTAAAAAAATATGCTGTATGTATAGAACTTCTATTTCGTTAAAACAGCGATGAAGGTTGAACTTGGCCTGCTTAGTGTTCTCCTGTGTTGCTCTGCCGTGCAGACGGTGGATACGCACAGGGCAGCGAGGCCACGCCCAGTTCCAGGCAGCGGCTTTAAACTATTTGATGTGTGTATTTCCGTATGATTGCAACTGTGTCTAGATAAAGTAACTTTGTTTCTGTGTTGTTGTTTTAAAAAAATGGTTCTATTTAAATGTAAATATGTAAATCCTATTAGGTATGTACCATTATATGAATTTCCATTTGAAATTTGTGAACTGGGTATTTTTCTGTCTTGAAGTTTGTTGAGTGATGTGACGGTAAACACCAGTGCCGTCGTATGTCAGAAACAAGACCCACGGGAGACGGGGAATGCGTCAGTCTTCGGCGTAGGGGATCATGGGGTCGTAGTCTTTACAGATCTGCCTTCTACCGCAAATAAAAACTCTGTCCGGTGACTGTGGCCTGTGCCTTTTTAAAAAAAATAGAAACTGTAGTATTATTCTTTTTTTTTTTTTTTTTTCTCCGGCGTGTGCAAGTGTGTTTTAATCCCTCCCCCAGACCAAAAGTCTGGTGTTTGTGTTCTCAGCGTCCACTTAGGGCTTTCTCTTCCACATGTGGTTTCGGTTAACCGCGGCCTACCCATGTTTGAAGTGAAATTAGCAGGGTCATTTGGGTAGACCAGTCACTCTGAAGAATGTGAAATCCAATCCTTCCTTTTTGTCCTTCGGTTTCTGCCAAGCCCGGGCACGCGTTAACATCAAACATTCAAAAGGAGGCGACATCGTGGTAAATACCGGAGGAATAAAATACTGGACGTCACCGGAGGAATAAAAAAAGGAGGTTTTGAGGTGTCAGGCGTGCCTCTGACGCTGTTCGTTGAGATGCAGAACAGGGCCGTGGTTTGTCAGCGACATGGTTTCCATCCAGCTGAGCACTTTGATAGGGTCAAGCTCACCCAGCAGGTTAACATTTATGGAGGTTAAATAGCTGCATTTCGATCTGATTAGCAGATCTGAATTCTGGCGGGAGAAGCAACAATGGCTTTCTCACGCTTAACGTGAGCGGCACCGTTCTGTGCGGCTGAAAGCTGAGAGTTTTAACACGTACTACTTACTGCCGCCTGCTCTTTTGTTGTCCCTCTGTCATTAGCTTAAGAAAAGTGCAGTGGAAGCACCGCAGAACGAAGGCTGGGAAAATGAAGCTTGAATGTCAGCGCCAGAGCCGTCAGAACTTGGACATTTTAAAGGGAATGAAAATTAATGTTGCCGATCCTAATGGTTCATCGAGCATTTATCCCTTCGGTTGCCGATAATGTGGACCGTGCCAGTCATTTTCCACCAATAGCCGCTAAACCCTGGTCCATTAAAGTCCTAAATGACTAGCTGCCGAATTCAAAAAGCTGTTTCATTAGCCCAGAAAATCTAGGCAAGCATTACCATTCTCGGTTATCGGGTGGAGGTGAACGTATAGGAGCAGTAATGATGTTGTATTCAAATGAGCCCAAATTAGACCGAAGTTCACGGAAGCGATGGCCTTTTGGTTCCTCGGCTCCCACCTTCCATTGACATTGGCCCACGCTTCACCTACACGCGTCATTAGGACCGTCACTAAACAGAACAATTACTCTGCATGGTGGGGAATCAGGAAATTGTTCTCTTCCGTTGTCGCTTTCCAATCCAGGCCTGCAGTAGCCAGTTTTGGGGGGTCAACATGACAGCAAGCGAAATACAAATTGACAAGCGCAGGTAGATAAAGGAAAATGACAAAATAAAAGAAAACGCAATGTGAAGTGTGTCAGTAAGGTCAGAAGAAACTCGACTTTACAATCTCTGCATGTTTGAATGATGATGGAGGGGTCACCCTCTACACAATCATTCACCATCTTTGTTTGGGTCTCAAACCCAAACATTCTGTCGCGTAAAGATTCGGGTTTTGAAATCTGACAACAGCCGAAAACAAGCTTGAGCAAGGGTCAGTTATGAAAAGCCACACGCAGCAAGCACAGAGACTGGCGATTGTTGATTTGTCAGATATGGGATTGTGGTTGGTGACCGTCGGTGACTTCAAAATCAGCCTTAAAAAAGCATTTTATTTTTTTTTTTAATAGATTTTCCTTCATTTCGTGTTTTTGAAGTGACTGAAGGCCATATTAGATGGCACAACAAATTTTTATACTTTTGAGTCCTTCTGTGGATTGTCATCCTAGAGGACACAACTCCATTCAGGATGAAATTTCAACACAGGAGAGCCGTCAATGACGCCCGTGCCCATCTGTTTCCAAGCCCTCAAAAACCGCCATCATTAATTGCTGTTCCATCTCATTCAGTCAGACTCACTGTCCACATGCTTACATTTTCACGGATCGCAATTTCCACCAGAGCTGCACTTCCGATTTAAACTGCATTATCACAACAAACCTCGGCCCGGAGGCCGAAATCTCCCGGGGTTCTCGGTGTTAAGCAGCACCTGGACCTGCCAGTTCTGGGGTTAGAGAGGCTCTTTGATGTAAGCCCACCACTTAGTCACAGTCTCCTTTCAGACACAAGCCGATTCAGCCACAAAACCCGCCATTGTTTGCCAGTCTTCACAGGGAGGGGGATGCCGGCTAAAAGAAGCCAGAAGACGTGGCCGCGAATTATGATAACTCGACTTCAGCCGAGACTTCGCGGGGCCATAATCTCCTTGAGAATACTCCGCACCTCGCCTCGCACGCTCTTTCGTTCCCTCTCTCTGTCTGGTTAAGACATTTAGTCTCATCAAGGAGACGTTTGTCTCTCCGTAAGAAAACACGTTTGACCTTTATGAGCGGAGCTGTGGCGGGCTGATTTAGGAAGAGCCTGTGTCAAGTGCGCCCTCGTTCCGTATTCAAGCAGCTTATCAGGCCCAGCCTGAAGAGGCTGCACTCTGGTCTGGCTCCGGTCCACCACGGCTAAGTGTGCCAGTGTCATCCCCATGTGTCAATCAAAAGAGCAGCCCGCGTGAACGCTAATCTCCCCTCCGATAGAGGAGGGCAGCCGGAGAGGACACACTTCATCAGTGGAGGCCAGGAAGTGACAGAAGAAGCAACGTTGCCGCTGCTGCTTGACGTTTCGTTTGTTTCAAAGACATAAATGGGAGCGGTCAAGGTCAAGCTGTCTTGCAGGTTCGGGATGGTCACTTTCAGCTGGGACGGGATTTTAATTTAATGGACCTTCTGTCCAGCTTCTACAACTGGAGGCAGCTAAGTGTCCTCTCTGGTTGGGACTAGCCCTAGTTGCATGTTCGAGTCTGAAGATATGAGGAACATTCGCTCAGATGTCCAGCCAGAGAACATTGTTCCTGAGTTCCTGCAAACATGTGGCCCTGGACGGACTAGATGTAGTCCTTGTTGGCAATGGGCGTTAGGTGTGGAGAACTCTTGAGGTTGACACCGCAGCTACTTGTCGCCGACTTGGTCTCCTCAGATCTCAGTGAAATGAATACGGACGGGACGAGCGGCGGCCCAGTTCCTTCGGATGCTCCCTCGCGCCGGGGTAATTAGCAGGCGCGTGGCGCGTTGTTTACCGTGATGCCGCTTGGCAGGTTTTTAATTGTAAGGCCGCGGACTTGCTGGTCTGACAGGCTGTCTTAATGAGTGGGCTGTCTGAACAGAGGGGGCTGATCCGGCGTGACAGACTCTTCCAGCGCTAAGCCCAGCATGACTGTTTTGGTGGGGGGCGGCTAACCGGGATGGCTAGCCGCCGCCGCCCGCGATCCGTCATCTTCCCCTGTCACAAGCTCTGTCAGCCGCGGTTAGCCCACATCACTTGATAGATCCCCCCCTGCCCCCCTCCTCCGATCTTCCTTGCTTGATGTATCACGAAATTGTTTTAACTAGAGTGACTGGAAAGGGACCCACTGTCACCTTCCTGTAGGCGAGGGAGGAAGCGGTGAGGGACAGTCAGCCTTAACCTGGGTTCCTTATGGACTATTGCCCTAGCTCTATTAACGTGACGACTGATGCAGGTCCTTCATCTCCTCGTTGAACTTTAAAATGACACCACTGGACATCAGCGACTTACACCACCTTTTGATGATGATTATGATGAGAACCCTTTATTGTGGGAACGTAAAAAAAAACACCTCAGCAACATAAGCACATAAGCACACGACAAGTCAAATTCATTCGCGACAGGGGAGGGAAAATGGGCATCAGCCCGGTTCCGCTGCCAAGTGTCCTTGGGTTGGGCGAGAAATGAGAGAGTCAATGAGAGGGAGATTTTTCTAGTTTTAACCCACTGATTTGAGCACGGACGTCCATGGAAAAAAGTTCGCAGCATTAGAGAAAATCCTCTTCAGTGTTCGCCTTTGTTTAGAAAGATATCATATCTGACAATTAATCAGCGCGTCCAAGGGAACAGAGGGAACAGCGGGGGTCTTTTAATACACGATTAAAAGCCTGAAGGTAAATAATCAGATGGAGCCCTTTATGGTCCTTGTGACCGCAGCACAACTGTCACTCTTAGAGACAATTTATTTATTTACAGGCCTTTTCTCGCACAGCGGCTCACATGACAAGAGTAGAGCGGGAGATCCGGACAATGGACTGAAAAATCGAATGATGGGAACGTGTATATTCTGCAATAGGTCTCCCACCGTTGGTGAAACGTCTTTATGACGCACACCGGGAAGGCATGTATGAATGTTTCGGTGCGAGTGTGTGTTGGTGTGTGGGCTCGGTCGGCCTGTTTCTTTTCCAGCTTCGCAGTTGCATGTTTTGACAAGTTGAAGGCCACAGTGAATTGTAATGACCACCAAGTTCAACCTCTCACCCCCCTGGATGCCTGTGGAGTCTGCAAAATGCTGCTTTTGTTAATGGGTTGTAAGGCAAGAAACTTTAACCTGCTTGGTCGTCAGTCATAATTTAAGTCCTAATTAAACTAAAGAATTAAAATGAAATAATTAAGGAAAAGATAAAAGAACAAAGGTTTCTCATCCACTTTTGGTCACATGATTTTTCCTTGTACTTATTAAAACTAATCGTAATTAACAGTTTAACCATGTCTCTTAGCATTAAGATACGAGGCATCAAATGGTTCACAATAACAATATTTATCAATAACCATAGTATAATTGCATCAATAAGAAGTATTTGCAAGTAATATATTCTAGAAAATTGTTTATTCTGAATATGGAATTATAATATATTTAATATTTTGTTCAGTCCTAGAAGTGAGAAGATTATATCACTAAGCTCAATTGAGACTGAAACCTAAAAACAGAATTGAACATTTATGGTGGGGAAAAACACACAATTCTCAGTAATTGTATCTGTCACAACATTTCTAGTGATTTGCTTGTCTATTCAAGCGTAAATATGTTGACACAGTGTTCTTTTTAATCAACGTTTTGCCGCATTTATTTCCTGTTCCCAGTGGACGTGGCTCAGGACGGGAGGGCTTGGCCGTTTGAGTGAGTGAGTTGACAGACAGGGTTAACTGGGGGTTAATGGCCACACCCAGCTCTCCTGAACATGCACGGCCGTGGTGCACAAGGCGTTGCAGGGAGTCTCACCAATCGAACGCCTGCTCGGAACAATTCAGAGCACCTCACCGGTTGAAATTAGGACCAAAAGCTGCTCTCCTGGACCGGAAGCCATGTTGCCCACGGACCTCGGGCTCTGTGCTGTTTTAGTCGATAAAGAAGATGCTATAAAAGACACGTCTGTTGGGATTTACAGGCAGCGTCGGCTCTGGGAATCGACTGGCTGTAGTAATTAGTTGATCTTTGACCCAGTGGCCTTTTCAGCTGAGCCTCAGCAGGCCTGACGTGGCCCAGGCTCTGCCTGGAAGCAATGAAGATGAATTGATGATGGGGCTTTGATTGATTTGCAGTGAGTGGAGTCCTGCAGTCATTAGCGCAAACTCCCCAGTGATCTCTGTTCCAGAGGCCATGGATGAAATGCCTGTAGTTGCAAAGGTCAGACCTATGGATGGATTATAATAAATTAAGAATTTAGTTTGTGAGTCCACCTTTGCGTCTTGTGAGTCGTTTACCTTCTAATGTAATATTTTATGAAGGGTTATCGATTCGAAAACACACTTTGTGTATTCCGAAATGAGTTGTGTGTTAGATGTCAGCCTGTTGGGCATGCGTGTGTGTGTAGGAGAGTGCGTGGGTTGGGGTCAGTGTGAGTCCGGATGCCGTGTGCAGGACGGCTCAAGGCTGAGCGTTGGGGCTCTGAGAAGCACAGATGGCATTTATATTTAAATCACTCAGAAGCACCAACATCTCTTCCCCGCCGTTGATTTGGCGAAACGCACAGACTCTCTTTACTCTGTTCAACATTTAACTGCGTTAATGTACTTAATATGAAAATGTTGGCCATATGATGAGATTATTTCTAGATTTCTGAATTTTTCTCTTGTTAAGGGTTAACAAATAATCTAACGTGGACACTCCTGTAGTATAATACAGACACAATATAACTTCAAGAAATAACATTTCAGTCGTCATACATGGTTAAACTATGCGGTCATTCCAGTGCTGACCCAGTGTGGAGTCACTGTCAGTGAAGATCATCCCATCCCACAATGCCCCGCAAACTGGATCAGTCATTGGGTACATTGAGCATCAGAGCCCACTTTACCTCCCCCTCCCCGTTACCCTGCCAACCTACGTCAGCTCAGCCTGGCCGTCCCTGGGTGCTGCTGTCACAGCGGAGCGAGGCGATCCTGCCTCTTGCCACGATCAGTGGGCTCATTCTTCGGTTGGCAGCGGCGGGCACGGTAGCCAGTAGCCATCTTGGCCCGGCTGAGAGCTGATGCATTGCCTGAGACAGGCTCCTTAGTGTTGCTTTTTTTGAAGTTTGTTAGTTGATGTTCGATTACTTTTTCACATGTGGAGTGTTTACCGTGCCAGTAATGTTTCTTCTGATCCAGCCAACTCCCCCTCTTGCCGTTTGATTCGAGAAAATCCATTTCTCTGAGTCTACTGACCATGGACAGCTATGAAACCATTTTGACTTGTGGTTGGTTGTGGTTCATTCTATCCCTCAGATGTGTGTGCTTCCTGAGATGTAAGACCTTTTTTCCAACCTCCAGACAACAGTATATCGCCTGATCACAGTTCTACTGTCATTAATAATAGTAATGTTATTAATATAGTTGCTGCTTTGTTTGTGGTTGAAAGGAAGATGGTGCATTGTGTTCTACAGACACCAGAAACCCACCATACGTGGTGGCATCCAATGGGCAAAAGCATGGCACTGGCATATGGGGCAGGGGGGGTTGAGGTGCAGAAGGGGTCCAGATGGCTCACTTCTCCCCCATCTACCTCTCCCCCTCAGTCAGCAAATGTCGCCGTCAACCAATGACCTGATGCCGTCACTTCACCACGGGCAGCTTTCGTCTGCTCGCCCGCACTTTTCAGCCCGAGATGGCTCTCAATTGCACAGCATCTATGCAATTTGCTTTTAGAAAAGTACACGGGGACCAAAAAAAAAAAAAACAGGGTTTGCCCGCCATTATGGCGGAACAAAAAGAGAAAGTGCGCTCCTTCACTCTTTTGTGGAACAGTGCTGGAATGCAGGTTCGGCCCACTTAATGGCTGTGTGAGTGTGGCGCAAAGACTGCCCTTCCAGGCAAGTGGAAACAAGAGAAAAGAGCCCTTCCAACCATTAGCATGAGGCTTTATCTAGAGAAATGGAGGTCGTGGGCTTAAGCTTCACCAGGAGGCAATGCTGTTTTTTTTTGTTTGTCTGTTTGTTTTTTTGATTGCTTCAGGCAGCCGTCATTCTCCGATTTTTAGTGGCTTGACGTGAGTGAGCAAAAAAGTACTCTAGTTCGGGATTCAGAGAAGTTGTGTAGGTTGCCTTTGAGGTGTATGTGTATCTGTGTGTTTTTTTTTTTTTTTTTATTATGGAGGACGTGTGGTGAAGCTGATATGAATCATGTGCGACTGGTGCAGCTACGCTCAGCTGTTTCATTCTGGGCTTTCTTTACCACGATCAGCATTCTTCCCTCTGACTTTTTCGTAATTGTACATATATGCAGGACATTTTTTATACATATTTTTTCCATATGTACTCGTATATGAGGTGGTCATGTGCTATGCACAGAATAGATTTTCCCCTTTTGCCCCACCAAGGCCATCTTCATTTTTAAATCATTATGAGTTTTGTAAGTCAAAGTTTTGATAAAAAATTGCCCCTGAACACCGATAAAAATGCATTATTCCTGTCTTTTGATTTTTAAGAAATATCATTACCACCCTAAATTCTACATTGACCTTGTGTTAAATTGCCCATTTCTACAGTTGCGGTGAAGGAAGGCTGAAATATTTTTTTTTAAATGTATTTATTTTTTTATCTATAATGAAATCTGCTGCACCTTTTATGAGCCAATATCTTTTATTCAGTCCGCCGTTCCCGTCTTTTGTTGTAATGGTCATTAGTAATCTGAATGTGCGTCTGCAACGCTGCGTTTTTTTTAACTCGTTGGGAGGTATATGTTGAATATTGTCAGAATCGGGGGCCATTCACAGGAGAGACGAGGTTGTATGGAGATGGTCTGGCATGAGATGAGAAAAAAAAAAACTGAGAGGACACGGTGTCTTTTTCCATGCCGGGGGAAATTTTTGATTTCACAGCTGTAAGCGGCGCTGTGCCAAGCAATTATCAGAGTACGCTGCCCCCCCCCCCATCCCAAATAACAAGTACAAACTTTCATTCACAGCTCCGTGCTCCCAGTTATGGAAGAGAAAGGCTTTCATGGGTAACTGGTTTGTGTGAAAAGAAAGACAAATTAACCCCCCCACCTTCGCCCATATCTTGCAAAAATCTGAAATTTTACTAAACAGAGGGACAATTCTGACATTGTTTGATGTCACATGATCTGGGTCCTTGTCCCCTGTAAGATTGGTGCAGCGGAGGCTGATCATGAACTCTTCCTACACTCTTCCTCTTTCTTTCCTACAGACGACCCTCTGTTGTTGTCCAGTTTAATGTAAGTAATGAAACTGGACATTTGCCTTTGCGCTGCCAAGAGGCCTGGGCTCTTATCTGTTCTGACCGAAACGCGGGCCTGTGAAAACCTTCCACTTTCCTGGACGGGGGGTTCATGTCACCGCCGCTGAAGGACAAAGTGAAGAGATTGCGTTTTACTGGCCTGCAGTCGCTTGCCACAGGGAAGCTACATTTAAACACGTTTGACTGTCACAACCCAAACCACCAATCTGCAGCTCCATTTACTTATGTGTGTAATAAAATTAATAACAGAAAGATTTAGTTGATGGCATATGTTTAAACAAAAACAGGAGTTAACTTCTTTCTAGTAGAAGCGTACAGAAACAATATAATGCAGGTGCGTGTGTGTCCATATGTGTATATATATTCTTTAAATTGGCTTTTTGAATCCTGTGTGTGTGTGTGTGTGTGTGTGTGTGTTTAACACTGGGAGGAGGGTAAATCCCTGTAACAATGGTCGAGTGTAAACAGCCTTTTTGGCTGAATGTCTGGCCCTCGGGGCAGCGCTCTCATATATCCAGGTTTGCCTGTCCAACCACTGTGGCTTTTCCCGAGGCTGCTGGCCACTGGGATCGGCTCACGTTTGGATCTACATGAAAGGTAGCAGAGAGAGGAGAGAGAGCTTCCATGATTGTATACAATACGCTTCAGCCATTCATGGGTTTTTCATTTATATGTATATATGGAAAATCTGTATTTTTGCTTGATGGTTAGTGGATATCAATAACCAATGTGATTTATAGTTTTCCATAATGGAGACTTTAAAGATCAGCCATTATTGATATCTTGATATATAGTGGTGATATTTATCATGCATGTAAAAAAACCCGGAAAAACACCCCTTCAAAAACACCCCAGAAAAAACTGGTGTGCTCATAAACGCCTTGATCTAAATGACTCATTCATTTTTTTGTGTTGAAGGTTGCAAGGATTGTGAGTGAAGGTGGTAGTCCTGGACCTTAATTTGTAGAGACAGGGCTGAAGAAAAGGAGGAGAGGGGCAGGGTTATCTCAGGGGGGTATTTGTTCAGACTGGGTGTCTTTAAGACGTTGTTACATTACCCTGTCCTTGTAATTGCAGCTGGGGCTGGGGGGGCAGGGCGTGACTCCGGGACAACAGTTTGGGAATGTGTGTGTGTGTGTGCGCTTCTGTCTCAGGCCCCTTGGGCTACATCCTCCTACCTGTGTACGTCTCGCACACCTAGAGACGTGAGTCACGCCAGCTTCACGCCCATTTCCTGCCCGTGACGGCTGTTGCGAAACAAAAGCAGCACAGAGCCGCAGACAGAAGGGGCCCTGGTCTCTCACCTCTGGTAACTGCGCGCCCCCCCGGGGCGTTCTGCCGATGACTGTTGACTTTCCCGCCGTCCTCCCCAACCGCTGGTGATTCATGCACGTCGGTTGTAAAGCAAACTATTTCCAGCCTGTCCTAATGACTGCCATAAAGTTCCTCCCAACTCCCAGGCCTCATTTAACTGGGGAGGCCGGTGGCTGAGCTCCTTTTTTGCCATTTTTCAATCTGCCCGTAAGAGACATTTGACCAACATTTGCAAGTAAAGGTGAACCCGGACCCCCGTCCCCGTGCCCTATCTGTCTCTGGTGTTATTTATGATTTACGCTACCGGAGCGAGCGTTAATGGCCGCTATTAAAACGTGATGGTGGAAGCTGCAGCAAAATGAACTGCTGTCGGGCATTAATCACTTAAGGATTTTTTTTCCTTTTCTCGTGTTGTTTCCCCTTTTCCATCCTCACAGACTCTCAATTAATTACGAAAAAAAAAAAATCTATAGCAGATCAGCCCCTTTTCAGGTTTCGTTGTCAATCTGCAGCGGCCCGAGGTGGAAACCGTGGCCCAGGAAGGTGCTGGCTTGTTTTATGCCCTGCGTGCTGTAGAGGTTGCTGATCTTTGTTTAACTGATGCTGCATTAATGGACTTGCTGTCCCGGCGAGCAGAAATTAGTGCACTGTAACTGCTGCTGTCAATCGATGAATAAATGACTCTGCACTTTGGAACAGTCTGGTAAGCCCCCCCCGCTATCTACTTAGCTCAGCAGCTCGGTACTCTGACGCTGCCAAGCATTTGTTTGGTGGTGATAGCGCAAAACCTGGACTGGTGAGTCTTGCGCTGAAAGCCACAAATCCGCTGCTCGGGCTGAAATACTGTTT
This sequence comes from Denticeps clupeoides, assembly GCF_900700375.1. Lineage (NCBI taxonomy): Eukaryota > Metazoa > Chordata > Actinopteri > Clupeiformes > Denticipitidae > Denticeps > Denticeps clupeoides. Next base: position 9,983,966 of record NC_041720.1, on the reverse strand, counting down.
GGCTTAATGGTTACAAGGCCTGGCACGCATCTGCGCGCTCCCCGTGGACGTTACTAAACTCCCGTACATGTCTCAGCGTGGAAATATGCTGCCGAATCAGGACATATGCTGAATTTTAAACTTCAGATGCTTCCTGCATGTGCCAATGCGAACGAGGCTTACTAGCGCTATTGTTCTTGGACGTCGCTTTTGTTCTTTTTTTTTTTTTGGTCTTATAAAGTGAATAAAAAGTCGGTTCGCAAGTTCAGCGAGAATGGAAGCCAAAAAGCTCAGCCTGCAAATATTCAATTAGCTTTGTATTTTTACATTGGGGCAAAAAGTATTTGGAAGCCCCAGTTAAACAGTTGAGAGACGTCTGTAGTTTTCATCACAGGTGAAAATTGCGAGAGTAGAAAATCCAGGAACTCAATTTGTTTGATTTTTTTTGGCAATGAAAGAGGTCTGAGAGGTAAAAATGTTTCCTGTAGGTCTTCACCAGGTTTGCACACACTGCAGCTGGTACTTTGGCCCATTGTTCCAGGAAGATCTTCTCAAGAGCTGTGATGTTTTGGGGCTGTCACTGGGCAAAGATTCTCTATTGCAGCGGTGTGTTTGGGAACATTGTCATGCTGGAAGATCTAGACACATTTCATCTTCAATACTCTCACTAATGGAAGTAGGGTTTTTACCCAAAATCTCATCATTCATCCTTTCCTTAATACGGATCAGTCGTCCTGTCTCCTTTGCAGAAAAGCAGCCCCAAAGCATCATATTCCTGGGATTCAGCTCAGCATTCTTCCTCATCTGACCACATGACATTCCTCCAATCCTCCTCTGGATCATCCAGATGGTCTCTGGCAAACTTTAGACGGTCCTGGATATGTGCTGGTTTAAGCAGGTGGACCTTTCAAGCACTGCAGGATTTTAATCCATGATGACGTAGTGTGTTACTAATAGTAACTTTTGTTACTGTGGTCCCAGTCGTCTTCAGGTCATTGACCCCGTGTAGTTCTGGGAAGTTTCCTCACCGTTCTCAAAATCGTTTTTACCCCACAAGGGGAGATCTTATATGGAGCCCCAGGTCGAGGGGGATTTTCAATAATTGCTCCAACAGTTGACCTCTTCTCACCAAGTTGTTTAGCTATTGTAGATCGGTTCATACCGATCTTGTCCCTTGTGTCCTTAGCTTTCTGGTCTTGGCCAGAAGATGTCTGCACTCTTGGTTGCCATTTCATTAGCAAAGGTTGGTGCAACATGCAAGGATGTCTTTTTCTAAGGACAGAGAAAGGAAATTCTGAACACTTGATGTCCCAAATGTTTACCCGGTCTCTTTTAAAGAGAAAATGTTTGACAGTTGGCCCCTGTCTCTCTGTGACCTTGGGATGCTGTTAATGGACAGCCCAGCCTGGGCTCCAATTTTGCGTCAAGAAACGGAGAGACTTTTGCTCTAAAGAGTTTGTGCTGTCCCAGGGAGTTCTTTGTAGCAGTGTCAGTCACATCCACGGCCGGAATAAAAGCCACACCAGCAGAACAACAACAGAAGTGCTGCGCCGCAGCAAAGCTTTAGATGGCTGCGGAGCCCAGGGCTGCATTGTGTCACCTCCCTCAGCTTATATATATATTTTTTCTCTCCAGCCTGCAGCTGGAGTCTTTGGTGCACTGACGTATTATTATTATTATTTTTATTTTTTTGCACATTTTCTGTTCTTTTATTTATTTTTTTTCCGGCTACACACTGTCCTCCAGGAGGCTTCTTCTATTTACCAGAGCTTCTTTTGTTGTGGAGCGTTAAGCCACGGGCGGAGGAGGGGGGGGGGCAAAAAAGTGAGAGATGGGGAAGGGCTTGAGTTGTCATAAGGTGATGGGCAAGCCAAGCATTTGCCTGCTGATGTTTGGAGTGGGTGACTTCGACGGGGGCCCCGCCCCTCGGAGCCAACGTGGTTGAGCGATCAGGCCTCCTGCCGAGCGCTGGCCACTTTTGACGGGCTTATCACCTCCCGCAGACCACAAATCAGCAGCCCATGCAAGTTCGCTCATTCTCTCGCTCAGTTTCTCCCTCCCCCGTTTCTGTTGCTGTTAAATAAGATCTGTCCATGTTTTCCTGATGCGGCGCACACGCTGCAACTTGTCTCGGTGGTTCCGACAACGAAGAGTCTGTCTAAAATACGGAAGGATGCATATTAAAAAAAAAAGTGTTTTGGCTCCGTAAGCTCCCCACTTGAATTGTAGGGTGAATCAGCTGACTCGCCTCGGCTCGCCTCCGCAGGCAGTTGACTGGAAGCGCAGGTACCGGTGCTGCCAGCGTTCCCACAGACACCCAGCACCCTACTCCTGCAGACACAGACGCCTCTTTGTTAATTTTCGTATCTCAGACACCTAAGGTCATTCAAATGTTTGTTGTTCTGCATGCTTTCATTCCAGGAATTTCTTTTTTTTTTTTTTTATTTCCGTGGATGGTTATCATCAAGGTTTTTTTTTTTTTTTTCTTTCATCTTTTAACTCGTGCCTGAGGGCTACCAGAGAGAATGTGGCAGGGAACCTGGGTTAATTACATTTAGGTTCAAATGGTGGTTGTCACTCAAGTGGATTCAGTCTCTCTTTTGTGTTTTTGAACACGCAGTAAACCAGTGCTGGTGTAAATCGCCCTAGCTGCCAGTGGGGTAGCCATACGCGCTTACCCAGACTTACTTAAACCATTCACCACCTCCAAAAATATCTGCCTCTCCCAAGTACTGCCATTATGGCCAAAAAATTAAAATATGTAGCACAGGCCTATTTTCTAGTTCAAAATCCAAAGAATAACAGTTGAGTTGAATTATGACTTCAATACATAAATACTCTTGCCAACAATGGTGTGACTATAATTCTGACTTATTCACTCAGTTTTTTTATGCTTTGCTTAAGTAATTATTTGAAGAATTACTTTCAATGTTCTGTTAATGATACAGACTGCTGTTAAGCAAAAACGTCTGATCCCTGTCGAGAACGTGCAAGATGTTGCAAATGTAAGAAGATTCTGACGACTCATCCCTGTCAATCAGCATGTCCCATTTCCAACCCGTCCCTGCGTTATATCGATAAGCAAGTTTGAAACTTGCTCTGCGTGGTGCGGGCTCTACCGTGGTAATTGGGGTGCTTGACTTTCTGGGATGAACAGGGCTGCTACAGGCCGAGTGGCTCTTCACCACATTTTTTTCCCACCATAATTTCTGCTGCCCTAAAATTGCGCACCCCAATTTCACCTCTTGGTTATTTACTGCTCCACTTAACCCCAGTGCAGCTAAGACTAGTTGACATTTCGTGTATTTTTTCCCTTTTTTTTTGTTTCCAGCAAACCTAGCACAGGAAAACCAGACAGCACTCCAGGATTGTCCACAAAAGACAAATAGGCCAACGCAACAAACCGCTCTGCTGACATTTCAGAACTTGGACCACACTGGATTGTTTGCATGTTCTTCCTCACATCTAAACTATTTCAAACATGGTGTCTGTTAGGACAAGGTGCTAAAGAAGCCCTAGGAATGTGGATCTCAGCCAGTCCACATCTCACCCTCCTCCCACTCTCCTGTAAACCTTTAGAAGTGTAAACGTTGCTCACAAACGGAGCTCGAGACGTGGTATGTACGAGTTATTGCTAATATTGCAGTAAAACTCCTCCTGAGCAATTCTTTCAGCGGCAACGGCTAATTGTGAGGTCATGCTCATTTCAAGGTTTTAGTCATTAGTCCTGTCATATATGTGAAGTTTCACATTCTGAAATAATTGCTATACTATCATTAAATTAGCATCAAAACTAAAAAGGCAATGCTTGTATTCCAGAGGCAGATCGTATTACAATTCTTTATTATAACCTTGACATTTCAGAGCTTTTTTTAAACTGCCCATGCACTAATTTCCACTTGGAAAGAAAAGAGGTGCAGTAATGTGAATACGCTGGCAGATAATGATGTCAACGGAAGTCACATACGTGAATTTATAGACAGATGGAAAAATGACAAGGGGTAGAAGGGGGTGGGGAGGGATAACAATAAATGCTGAAGAATTTTCAAGAGCGGCCCACACTTTCTCTAATTATACACTTCATGTAGACGCTTTTGTTCCTGAAGCTCAACATACAAGAGAGGACTTACATTAATAAGTAGGTACAGGTTAATCAACTGAGTTGACATCTTTAGGGAAATATAGAAACTGCAGGTTTGCAGAACCTGGGTTTTTAAGGCCATTGTGTTTGTCATGACAAAGTCTTTCTCCATGTAGGAGAACATTCGCTACATTACCAATCAAAAGTCAAGAGTCATTTAGAAACATCCAAATTTTGATAGAAAACTTTGTCCATTTAACAGAACATCCAACATGGTTCATGTTGTAAAGGTCTATACTAGCAGGAAACGGATATCTGCATCATTACCAGCAACAATTAATGTCAAGTTCCAGTGGAAGGCTGTGTTCACTTAATGCTGTTCACTAAGTCTTAAAAGGTTTTTGTTTTCAATCTAAAAATAGTTGCACTCATTAAAGAAGCAATGGAACTAACCAAATGCAGACTTGTTGAGTGTGTTGTACATCAGCAAATGTGAATTCATTATTTCAAACTTTGTCAGACTTTTTCTTATTTGTTTTGCAATTGTATTTGCAATTAAGTTTTTTGATTGTTAGTCTAGCTTCAGATTTCTGATGAGTGTCATGATGCTCTGAGACTGTGTACATTGTTGAGTCCTAATAAAACACTTAAACAACATTCCATGTCTTCAGATTGGCCATGGGATCTCCTGGGTAAAATTGAGGTCGGAGCCAAGTGGTTTCGTGTTTCAACTGCTTGGAGTTTGTTTGAGTGGAGAGGTCCTGAGGAGGTGAACTAGTTAACAAGTTCAGCTTTTTGAGCCCTGAGAGGTTTCTCTCACAGACTCAGCTAAATGATGACATACATGTCCTGGATATAGATAGACTTGAGCAGATTTGGTATTTGCTGAAGGAATTTTCATTTTAATGTCCAAAATTGGTTCCCGACCTCCATGTTGACTGTTAATGTAAAAAGTGAATTTTCAGAAGAAAAGGGGGGTGGGGAAGAAGGCAGGTGGGGGAAGGGGCATGGGGGTGGCCCACTGCAGGTGGTCAAGATCGCAGAATAAGCGGTTCTAATTAGCATGCAATTGGTTTGCATCTCTCGACTGTTTGTACTGATTCAGCTGAAATGTTCACAAAGCTGCCTGGAGGGAGAACGCCCCGGAGCCAGCCCACCATTGGGCCAGGAGCTAAAACAGAAAGAGAGAGGAGGTAGATGGAACAAGGGAGCGAGAGATGGAAATGGCCAGAGGGTGGGGGGAAACTTGAAGAAATCCCACCCCTTTCCACCACTGGGTTTCAAAAGTTTGCATGTTCTTGCTCATGTTAATGGGTCGTCATTGAATTCCTGGGAGCACTCTGCTCTTGTTTAACAAAATGGAGGTATGCACTGAGCTTTTATCTGGGACAGGCTCATCGTGGCAATGCAGACCTTCATGAGTGCTGAAGCGTGGTGGCCCCCGTGATGGTGTAAAACAAGTCCAGTGCCGTGTTTTCAGAGACGCCGAAATGTGACCTTGCACTACTATTTTCTGAATTTAGCCCAAATCTCCTGTTGCCCATGGCCCCATTGGAGCAACACCGAGATCAAAATCTGTTGCTCTAATGATAATTAAAAAAAAGAAAAAAAGAGCAAAAGATAACATGGGTCTTTCAGAATATATTTTTGTTCAGTCAAGATTGTGGATGTATGGCTTTGTTATGGTAAAAACATACATATTGTATTAACATTATACTTTTTATATATGTTTGAGCAATGTTTTTTTCAAAATTGATAACATCATTGATGAAGAAAGGTTTTTTCTTTTAGAAGGTATAGCTACTTTTACATCTACTAAATGTTTTGTTTAATTGTGATATGGATGGTTTTAGTTTTGAATTATAATGAAGTATTATTTAAAAAAAAAAAAATTGTGTGTGTAATATATATATATATATATATATATCACACACGCTCAATTTTATGTTCCTTTTAACTTCATATGGCATCACCCTGGACCTCCAGCTAAATGAAGATGTAAAATGTAGTTACAGCGTTAGCAAAGTGGAAACTATTTGTGGTAGGCTTTTTTTTTTTTTTTTAAGCGACAGGCACCTCACTGTTAATTCATTTCAGATTTTGGCTGAATGGCGCTGACTTTCCCACTTTCCCCTGTTATGCACATTTAACCTTCCAGATCATATTAACTCCCTCCTCCACCTCCGCCGCTGCTCAAACAAACCCCGGTGGATGAGGATGTTATGTACGCGTAGTGATAGAGCTGTTAACCCACTTTTATCGGGGGATGTGAACACAGCTTCGCCCTTGAGGTTTATCAGCCACAATAATTATTTTATTATGAAAATGAAGTGCAGACCATTATTTCATTAGCAGAGCTCCAAATGAGAGTCCTTTAGATTAGCATGCAAGTCATTTAGCCGGTGCCCTTGCAGGCGGTGCACAAATTTATAACTCATTTCTTGCCCATCTGGAATTGCCTCGAGTTGTTATCTTGCTATTAATACAGTTGCAACTCCAGTGTCCTGTGATGTATGCCCACCCAGGCCACTGTGATCTACAAGGTGACCCTTGCTAATGGTGAAAGGAGCCTTGGGAAAATTCAGAGAGAGTGTGTGTGTGTGTGTGTGTGTGTGTGTGTGTGTGTGTGTTTTTTAATGTTGGGCGTGATTTCATACCTCATCTCAACATGCCAGGGCAAGGCTGTGGAAAGCGGTAAATTTGACGTGCAGTTGTTTCGAATTAAGTGCCTCGGAGTCGTGACTGTAATCACATCCAGAAGTTTGTGGTGGAGCTTGCGAGCAATTACTTGATTTAACTGCACCCTCCCCCTGCCCACTTTTGAGTCACCTCGAGGTGACATGTTTGTGAAATAATAATAAAATAAAGGAGAACCCCGTGACTGCTGCACTGTGCCCATGTGCCGGAGACCGTCAGATGGCATGTGTGTATGTGTGTTTCTTTGTGTGAGGTCTGGCGCTGCTACGAGTGATTGTGTGTGTGTGTGCGTGGCGGGCCATGGTAAAGACGTGTGTTTGTGTGAGCCAAGGCATGAGTGTGTGGGCAGGCGGATTTTTGCACGCTCTGTTCCCTCAGTGTCATGTAGTACTTCTCTGCTCAAAAAAAGGTCAGTTGTATTTGTGCATCTGGGATAATGAGGACGGGTACAAACTGAGCCTTGAGAGCTGCATGTCACATTACACCGGGCGTGACCTTATTATGACATTTGGTGACAAGTGATTCTGACGGGTTAAATAATGTGGTTTGGTATCAGTGCTGTACATTATTTCAAATTGTGAAAGCATTTAGATATCACAGTTGTGTTACTTGTAGCAGTTTATCCCAGCTCCAAGGAGACGTGATTCTAATGTTGGAATAACATATCAGAAATAATTGCATTTGATGTGTACAATCCTGGAATCTGTGCATTGGTTGTAGTGACAGTTGGGCTTTGAACCAGCCTTGAGGACACGGCAGGACACCTTGTTTTTTCACACCGTGTTGTAACTCTCGAGATTTACATACCGGAAAGCCAAGTGGGATTACGAGCTGAAGTGGGAAGGACCTTATTACAAAGTGTAGAAAATGATTTTTGCAGCGCTGTGAGGCTTTGGCATTTGCATACATTTGATCTGAGATGGCAGCACTGGCAAGCACTGAGGATGTGCTGAGTTGTCACCTTTCAATTGGAGATTACACTCTAGTAAATTGAAACAAGTTATTAGTTTGGATCCACTCTGTAGTTAGTACATTGCCCTTGTGCTACATTTCTCGCGGTGTTCACAAGTGACTTCTTTTCTGTATGTTATAAGATAATAACCCTTTATTAGTACCACAAGTTGGAAAAAGTCACGGCAGAAAGTGGACAGAAGAAAATAAGAGCCACAGAAATAAAGAATAAAGAAACTATACGTAAAGAACAGTATCAAAAGTAAAAATATAAATCTGCGTGTATTGAAAACATGAATGAATATATAAACTTAAATAAATGAAAAAAATCTGTGTATTTTATATATATATATATATTTATATATTTATATATATACATATATACACACACACACACACACACACACACACACACAGAGTGGATATATGCACAAATTGCAAAATAAGAAACTACCATGGAGTTTTGGATGTGTGTGTTTGTTAGTCTATGTATGTCTGGTCAGCTGCAAGGACTTTGTTGTCTGACAGCTGCTGCAATGAAAGACCTTCTGAATCTCTCCTTCCAACATTGTGGATGCAGGAACCTGCCACTGAAGGAGCTGTCTCCTGCATGGGTTGGGAGATGTTTTTCAATATGGATGACCCCTTAGCCATCGTTCTCCTGTCACTCACTGCCTGTGCTGGGTCCAGGGTCATCCTAGAGCAGAGCTGGTTCTCCGGAGCCTCTTTCTGTCCCCAGCAGAAATGTTGATGCCCCAGCAGACCTCACTGTTAAAGATGGTGTATGCCACCACAGAGTCATAAAATGTCCTCAGGAGTGGTCCCTGCCCTCCAAAAGACTTGAGCCTCCACAGCAGGCACAGTCTGTTCTGCCTTTTTTTTGTAGAGAACATTTCTGTTATGTTATGTTCAGTGGTTGCTGTGGAAGATGACCACCAGATCCTAAGTTCTTCCATTGTTGATCTAGAAGTGAAGTGATCGTCATTGTGATACACAGCAACACAGCACACAATGCACACAGTGAAATGTGTCCTCTGAATTTATCCCATCACCCTGAGTGAGGAGCAGTGTGTGTACTTCTGCTGGCACCAGTTCACAAAGTCCTTTGTCAGTTGCCTGTACCCCTTGTCCCCAGTAGTGATTATGCAGTGGAGTGCTAGTAGATGGTGAAGAGGAATGGCACCAGAACTAATCCTTGTGGGACCCCCTACTGCAGACAACCTTGTCCAACACACAGCCCTGAGTTCTTACATACTGTGGTCATTTAGTGAGGAAGTCCAGGATTCATGTGGTGAGGCGAGGTGAGGCTTCACCAGCCTGTCCCTGTTGAATTGTATGTATGATGGTGTCATTGTCATTGTGAAACACTGCAGAACATGGTGACACAACGAAATGTGTCCTCTGCGTTTAACCATCACCCTTGGTGAGCAGTGGGCAGCCATGACAGGCACCCGGGGAGCAGAGTGTGGCGACAGGCCTTGCTCAGTGGCACCTTGGCAGAACAGGATTTCGAACCAGCAACCTACTGATTACGGGGCCGCTTCTTTAATCGCTAGGCTACCACTGTCCCGTGTGCAGTGCTGTAGTATTTCACAATGAAAACCACTTCACATTCACTAATAAAGTAGTAAAATACCGTTGAAATCCAGGGAACACACCTGACAGAAGTGTGTTGGTTAAAAATTCGCCTGTTCACAGTTTTCATAAAGATAGTGCTCTTCTGGTGTCTATGGCAACCACATATCGACTGGGAATGCACCCTAACTGGTGATAATCACATTTTCCCCCAATTTTGAATTACTTAGGGCCACACCCATGTTAATTTGTGTCAATACACTGCTTCTAAATACCAGCAGGAATCACAATATTTATTAATATGCTAATTTACTGGGGGCGGGTGTGATTGGTTGCGTAGAACGAAGGGTGTCTTTTTGAAGGAGATTTGAATATTTCTCTTCTTACTGGTCCACTGGGTGGATTTAATTAGCACCTTGCTTTTGTCTGCATTAAAATGCAAATTGTGATTTTTTTCCACTGTTTGACATCGCTCAGAAGCTTTAAAGGTCAGTAGTTGAGCTGAAGAGATGGTGTGACCTTTCTGTAGGTGTGAAAAACCATCTCCTGGTAATGAGCTGAGGAGCTGGGGTCACCGGCAGGGAGGCTGCGGGTCACCGACGCTCGCTCGTTAAATTATTTTACATTCCGCAACGTTGGCTTTGGCTGAACATCTTTGATGTACGCAACCTTGAGACAAATTTCCGTCCTGCTCACGGGTCCCAGCATGTCATTGGCTGCTGCAAATGGTTTTCACAGTTTTGAAGTTTCCGGCTTCTCTGTGACTCAAAACCTGGGAACTTTAGTCTCACTTTCTTTGCTTTCTCCCGCTGAGTTTTTTTTTTTTTTTTCTCCTGCTCCTCGTCTCCCTCACCCCTCCCCTCCTTTGTCTCTGAGAATAGTAAAGTGCAGAATATCTCCCACCCACAAGCAACAGCATTGACCTCAGGTGGAGGCAGCGACTGGGATCAGCCTCCCATGTCAAAGTCATTAGAGGCCTGTCTCTCCGCTGCACTTCCGGCCTCTGACAGCATGTCCTCCGGTCTGAGGAGCTGACTCGGGGGCGGGGGGTGAGCAGTGTGTGGTTGGGGGGGGGCGGCTGGCTGAAAGGCTTTTGTTTTCGCACCCATCTCACAGATGACTGGCTGCAAGTTATGCCTATGGCGCTGGCGAAAGAGAATGCGGAGACGGAGGCACCTCGCAGTTCCCCTGTCACTTTCCCCACACACTGTGTTACTCAACACTGAACCCAACCCTTACCTCCATGGACGGGGGACGGGGGGACCTGAGAGCTACTTCATCATCCACCTACTCACCCATGTCCAAGTAAAACGTAGCGATCCAATTACCATCCTGGCCTGAGTATGAGATTCTTAGTGGCATTTCATCTGCAGGTAGATGGTGCCAAATATAACATTGTGTTATGAGTCTCATACGAGGGAGCATGGACTTGGGCCAATGCGGTAATTCTGGTGAGCGGTCTACCATCGCTGTGTGACTCATTTAGAGAGTTTGGTAACGAATGCTGTGCCTCGCTTTCCTTTGCCGTGCAGGCGGATGTACCTTTGATGATGGTCCGGCACAGTGCGACTACCAGCAGGACCCGTATGATGACTTCGACTGGACGCATGTCAGCGCGCAGGAGGTTCCTTACCTGTCCTCAGAACTGCCTCAAGGTAGGACTTTTCCGGCCTTTCTGGTCAATCCTCACATTGGCCATCAACGTTAGTGTAAGATGGGTTAAAATATCAGAGTTTTATCCCTGAGCATGTCGCCATGGGGTTTTTAGGGCACATTGTGGTAGACTGCATGGTTTTCTGCGGCCAGCTGTAGGGCTGAAACGATTATTCGAATAATTCAAATAATTTGATTACAAAAAATGTTCGAGGAAAATTCTTTGCCTTGAGGCTTCATCTATTTCACCAAAGTCGTATACGTGTTTCCGCCTACTGTGGAAGTGACGTGTTTCCACCAATTGTGGAGCTCCACACCAGGTGCAGCCAGGTGCGCTTGTTGTACCTGAAGCACATTTCAAAGATGGCGGAAAATGAAGATACCGGTGTGCCTAAAAAGCAAATGGGACCATTTTACGCTGCGTAAGGTGGACAACGTAGTGCCGTGTATGCACTGTAAAACGGACCTTTCCTACCATAAAAATACGTCGTCAATGCTACAGCACCGGAACCGAAAACATATTCGATAGTTGCAGCCCTAGTCCGCTGACATGATTCCCGGCTCATACCCCCGACGCACCGTAATTCCATCTGCTGAGCAGTAGCAGCTTAGTTTAACAAGATAACACGAGGTTAACAGAAGGTCTGAAAATGATTGTTTCCTTCTCAGGACTGCGCTAATGTTTGAAGATTGACTGAGTGTGGCAGTTAATTGTACGGTGCCGTTGTATGAAGCAAAAAGGCAGGTATGAGGTGATTAATCCCCAGCTTCTCCGGGCTTTTGTCTCCGTGGCTGGTGCTGTGCAGTCTTAATTCCCGACTGTTAGCTGTAGTTAAAGAAAAGCCCTTTTCATCACTGTGGGCTTTGTGGGGTTGTGGGGGTTTAAAAAAAAAAAACGAAGGTTATTTTTGGCCAAGAAGCTGTCGCACGAATAAAGTTTTTCAAAATAAGATCCAGCCGGACTGTTTTGTGAGGATGGCACGGGCCAGACCGACCTTCGTCATCCACCTCAGTCGGACCTTAATCACTTTGTTTTTAGGACAAGGGGAATTATGTGATGTGTGTAGGAAATTAAAAGCATTTCAGCTTTGGCAAAATTTCACAATTAATTAGATATTAGGTAATTAATCATGCAAGGAGGAAGCAGGGAAAGGTCGCCGGCACTTAGTTTGAACAAGGTTGCGTCCTATCGCAACGTTCGCAAATGAGGCCTGGCACGCTTTTTGTTGAGTCGAAGACTGATTACCGCGTATCTCGGCCTGCACAGACTGCCACCGAGCTCAGGCGTGATTTGTCACTTCTCCCGAAAGTCACCTCTGCAGTCTCCTTACCATTTTTCTGTTTGAGGACGCGTGTGCACGGGTTGAAGTTTTCCGCCATCAACTTCCGAATCTCGTTGTTTCCTATGGGATGGGCGCCTGAAGAGCACCTTCTGCTGCGGCCAGAGGCGGGCAAAGAATCTGTAGAACTTCTGCGCCTTGTGACGCATTAACGTGCAACCAATAGAAACATCAAAGCATCTGATCAGTTATGATAATATTAGAACTGATTATAAATTTATTATAGCATTTTGATTCAATTGTATCATTTTATCGCGACACGGTGAGGAAGGAGAAAAATGTTGGATGCTGTAGGTCTGCCAAAATTTTTTGGATTAAAATAACTTTAATCCATGGTATGCATACACAGCATTGATTTGGTTAAAACGGTGAATGTGCGTTTTTATCATCTGTTTGTCAGTGACCATGTTAACAAGTCGTAACAGATGGCTTCTGTGAATGGAGAACTCAAGACATGGTCTCGCGACCAATATTGTGATTTAAGGCCTTTATTTCCTGCTGCATTTCACATCGGTACTGAAATGGAATTCAATGAAATGGAGTAAGTGTAACCAGATGTCACTCAGGTTTGAAGGGGACAGGCTGTGTGTCCCCATGAATGTCCTGTCCTGGACGCTGATGGCGTTCACAAGCACAGACAAACATGCTCTTTTAAACACTGCTCCCATCAAGATTGCTTTGTTGATGCCCCCTTATGTCTCCAGTCATAAAAAGCAATCGCGTGTGGTTAGACTTTCCATTACAGACACTCCTAGGTTACTCTGACCCAATATTTGCTTTCTATCTCATCTAATTTCTGGGAATGCCTCATCTGTATTCTGGGAACGAACTGCGGGGAAAGCAGCCAACAGCAACACCGCAAACCGACAAGTTTAATCCCAACTGACTCAGACGTGTGAGCCATGGACCACCATTTAGCAAATATCAAGGAACAGAAATCCCCCGGTTCGAGGGAGGTGGTCTGTTTGCCCAGCAATCCCCCCTCTTCGGTACGCATGTTCTAGTGACTTCTCTAAGAGAGTTCTCATCGGTCATACTTGTGGGAATTAAAACGCAGCCGCATTAGGGAGTTGCCGTGACTAGATAAGATTTGTGCTGTAAGCTCACCAACTCTCCCCCAGACTTTATCCTCGCTTGCTTCAAATTTTTCCCATTTATTTTTTCATTGGCCAGCACCGAACCTGCATCCAATTTGCCACAAGCTCATAAGGACTCAGGGTAGAAACGACCCTTGACCCTGTCTGTGCCCGCGTGTCCCGGTTCGAAACAGACTCGCACCTAGTCGGTGTGCGGGTGCCGGTGCTTCTGCGACGCGGAGATGACATCCCTCGCAAGGTTGGATACAGGCGGCCGAAGATCTGCTGTGATTACATTTCACGTCTCCCGGCACCCGACAAAGGATTTATTTCCCCTGACAATCGGTTGAAGCCTCTCCCTAATGTGGGTCAGTCTGGTGCATTAAGGAGCGGGTGCCTGTTTCTTTTTTTTTTTTTTTTTCTCCCCACTTGACTGTAATAGAGAAACACTAATAGAGTGACATGGGTGAAAAATCTCCCCGTCCACTTTTAGGCTTTACAAATGAGGGTGCCCCACTGTCTCCTGTTGGTGTAATTGTCTCACTTTTCTCGCTCTGGCCTTTGGAGAGTGACGGCCATCTTGCTCTTGTCATTTGTTGCCCCAGCTGCCATCTTATTAACTAGATAAAAAAAAAAATAACAACAATAAAAATAACAGAACAACCAAATACTGTATATCAGTCGCAACATGGAAAACACCCGTCTAATATTGTGATGGTCCTTCTCATGCTTGTTGTGACCAATCATGGATGCTTAATCAGTAACATCTACCTTAAGGCTTGAGACTGAGTAGATCATGCCCCATAGCTGAGGGTTTCACCGTTCCTAGACCCCCTGACAGAAAGGTTTCCAGCCATTGCTTAATAAGAGTCCATGTTATTAACAACTTAAAAATGCAAAGTGATCTTAAATAAATGGTTGGAGTTTGTTCAATTTAATTGGCCGGTTTTCTGAATGCTAATAATTCGAATGGAATACGTTGTATTGTAATTAATCTGCAAACAATGAAACAACAGCTGGCGCTGGTACTGTTTTTGAGCGCGTCGAAGCCAGATTGTTAGTAATGTTTGTACAGCAAGTGACAAGTGGCCAGTTGTTCCAACACATGACTGATGTATTCATGGAACTGGAGTAAAAAAAGTCCTATTGTTCGCTGCAGGAGAACAGTATGACCGTCCTATTCAGACAGATGGCGATAGAAGCGATACTGTAGAACTCTAAACTGGCAATTGCCAGTCTCCACTCTGAACTCGGTGGCGCTGGCTTACGAGTTGGCACCGTCACTGTGCAGCGTTTCGAAATAACGGGTGTGTCTGTTGAATTTGGGTGGGCCCCATCTGCCAACACGTCAGCTAGTTTTTTATTTATTTGCTTTTTGCACTGCGGTTCTCTGCGACTGAGTTTTGGTGGTGATATCTGGGACGCTTCCATAAATTACCTAATGGATTCCTTGTGTTTTCCTCTCTTTCCCTCACTCTAAACACAGTTCACTTTTGCAACGAAAGCCCTGCTTACTTCATGTTAATTTATGAGATAATAAATGGAAACCATTTGTTTTTATTGTTCTCCAGCTGGTAGAACCTAGCCTAAGTGGGTCATTATGTGGTTGAGGTTGGTTTTATGAGGTGGGACCTACTGTATACTGGGCTTCATAATGCCCCACTTCCTCCATGAAGGCGTCTCAGAACGGCTCTTCCAGATCATTTCCTCAGGCTCCTCGCCAGCGCTGTACCCCAACACTGCAGTAATTAGTCTTAGCTCTTGATTAGACAGCATTGCCAATCGTGGCATTAGAATAATCCCGACACATAAAAAAAAAAAATACTGAAGCCTCCGAGCATCGCATGCCAGTGTGCATTAGATGATACGGCCTTTTATGAGCTTTCTGTTGATATGTTGTCCAATCCCATCTCCATGGCGCTAATGTGCTCACCCAGTCCCAGCGTCAAATGAGCTGGGGATCACACAAACATCCTAATCACATCCAAATGTGGCCTTTTGTTATCTTTTTCTTTCTATTAGCACATCTTCTATGTGGATCCTTGTGTTACTTTCCTCAGTAATTTTATAGAGAAGGACCTTTATGCACAATGGCGTCCGGTTTCTAATCTACGTGTTCTTCATGTTGTGTCTCTGTGCCGTGTAAATAATGTTGAAACCGCCGCTATTATGGCGAGGAGAATGTTTATGTCTTAGATCTGAAGACTCGACAAGAATTCCGGAGAATATCTTAGGACACAGTAAACGATTGCAGCAAGCTCTGATGTGTTCTGTTTTGAACACCAGATAAGGATCATTTGAATCACTACACACTTCAGACAGGTGTCAGTGTCCAGATTTTATTTCTGCCCATACTTGTAAAGATAATGCCCAGTTTGGTAAAAACAGTGATATTAAACGAAAGAAATCAGTACAGGATTGGATATTTGAATCAAAACAAACTACTTAGAAGAGCAATTTGCCAAACATGGTCATGCATGTCTCTATCTAGTCATCATCACCATCAAAAATGGGGAATCTACTGGATTAAGATTGTTTGTCGGCTTTCATGCTAAACCATCTACTTAACTGGCGCCAACATATCAGACACTATCCTTTTGTAATCTCCCTGAGATTATTCTCATTCTATAAAATCCCTAGTGGATTGCTCTCTTTTATTGCGGAACTTTAGTGGCCGTCCTGTTAGAATCAGGAGGTTGATAAGTGAAGAGATTGTTTACATTTGTGGCAACATTTTGAGCGAAACTGCTGGGTTATGTTAGGATATACTGTCAGAGTAGCTTGGACTATATTTAAAACTTTATAATAGATTTAACACTAAGGGAGGGTACGCTAATGTCACATCAAGTATGTCATAAGTTTTGACAGATGAAGTGAAAATGAAGTGATTGTGATACAGTGCAGCACAGCTAATGGTGACACAACGAAATGTGTCCTCTGCTTTTAACCATTACCCTTGGTGAGTGGTGCAGCCATGACAGGCGCCCAGGGAGCAATGTGTGGGGATGGTGCTTTGTTCAGCGGTACATTGGCAGTTCGGGATTCGAACCGGCAACCTTCTGATTACAGGTCCTGATTACAGGCTACCACTGCCCCAGATATATACAGATACAAACATTAAATGGCAACAGTGTTGCCAGATATCAGATAAACTAGCTGATTAGTATTTAACTGCCAGAACTACCTCACATACTTGTAATTCCTTAGTGCTTCTCTCAACAAGATTTTTATCATTATTATTTTTCAAACCGGCTCAACCTGGCAACACTGAAGGCAAACTTTGTGCTAATTTGCTAAATAAAAGTGCTAATTTGCAGTATATAGGGCAGTGGTGGCCTAGTGGTTAAGAAAGCGGCCCCATAATCAGAAGGTTCCTGGGTGCCTGTCATTCCTGCCCACTGCTCACCAAGGGTGATGGTTAAAAGCATAGGACACATTTTGCTGTCACCGTGTGCTGTGCTGCAGTGTTTCACAATGACAATCGGTTCTCTTCAAAGTCATAAACTGTTGCACAATTTTTTATATATACATATATGTGTGTGTGTGTGTGTGTGTGCGCCTGGTCATCACAAAGACACTCATTTGTGTTTACGAGCTCATTCTGTGCAGTACAACATACCAAGGGATCTACATTTACAGCATTTATCAGACGCCCTTATCCAGAGCGACGTACAATAAGTAGTTACAGGGACAGTCCCCCCCTGGAGCAACTTAAGGTTAAGTGTCTTGCTCAGGGACACAATAGTAGTAAGTGGGATTTGAACCTGGGTCTTACCCACTTGGCTACTACCACCCTGATACTTGAAATTGGTGGTGGTTTTTTTAAAAGTCGATCTTAAATGCCACACTCAGTTGTTCTCCATCTGGAACTTATGGGTGAAGGCACTTTTAAAAAAAGTCGTTGTTCTGGCAACTTTCAAAGCTCCATGTGGAGACCTCATCAGATAGCAGCCCAGTTCCTCCCTCTGGCCACAGTGATGATGTACGACATGAGTACAGCACTAAGTGGTTTCCAGAGTGTGTTGGGAAACCAGCACTTTGTGGCTTAGAGATCGTGTACTCAACTAAACATTTGGGTTTTCTTTTGACATAAATACCATGTTTCCTCCCCCTCTTCTTCAGTGAACACTGCACTTGTTCGGTGTTTGAAAGTCAGACCTACTGACCGATTCATCATTTCCTATTTTTTCCCTCTGGGAAAATGAGTGAAAAACAAAACAGAGAAAGTGAAGTTAGTCCAGTTTCAAACAAATAGTTTGTTTGTTGAGTTTATTTTATTATTTTGTGTAGTATGACAATACTACACCATCTGGTTATTTTACATGGCTGTATTATTGCTGCACTTTGGATTGTGGGAAAATGCTGGGTTAACATCCACTTATCACCCTTGATCTGAGTGTAGAGCAGTGGGGGGTAAATCCGCCTTCCCTCCAGGGGTTTGGGGGGCATTTGTAGATATATGGGCTGGCCATTATAGGGATGGGAGCTGAAGTGGGGAGGGCTGAGTTTTAGTCTTTGCTATACAGACACCTTATCGGGGCTGTGAATTCCTTTGCAGAGTTCAATATATTTTTTGAAATTATTTGGCAGAAAAATGACAGATCATCTCTTTAGCTTTTATTCTGTGTTAACTTTGACCGTAGTTTAAGATGTAGCTTTTGTGTTTTACTGGTAATTTGTTTAGCTACCTCAATTATATCCTGGTTTCTGTACTATAATTGCCCCAGTTTTAGTCAGTAGTGACTAATAGTAATTTGATTAATCTAATCCTCAGGTTGAGTCATGCCATTACTATCATTCGGTTTCATGTAGTGGAAAGTTGAGTTTTGATCAGTTGTTACAGTGCCATGCCTAATCCTTGGGATATATGGACCAGGAATTTTTGTTGGTGAATAGGGAAAGTGCTTTGCTATGTTTCGTTTGTAGGGTTGGTTGTTTGGCTTAGTGTCTCATCACAACACAACTAGCTTTTTTCACCCTCACACAAAATCACTGCTGTCTGTGTACATTTGTAATTTCAAAGCTTCCTGATGCCACAACTCTTTATTGTAATTTATTTACCTTAAGATGCATTTCTCCTACGAACACATGGCTAAAATCATATGCAGAGAAGTATTTCCCATTTCCTCTTTCTTTTGTTCTATTTGGCACCGGATAGACTAAAGCAATCATAAGGAGCACAGCCTAAGGAAAAAAAAATCCCTCACTTGGCTGCATACCATAACCAGGTTCACTCGTAGCCCACTCTTTTACCACACCCACAGAGGATTGTGATAAACCGGAGTGGAGAGGATCAGTGCTGCGGGCCAAAAAGTGCGTCCTACTGCACTACTGCAGCATCGGAGTAGAGGAACGGTGAACAGATGCACTGTCGTCGTGACAAATGGCGGTGAAATCTGTCCGCGGCCGGCCCTCCGGGATGGCACGTAGGCACATTCTGCTCATATCGGCCTCCCTCAAATGCTCCCAATCTGTAATGGCATTTGACGTTTGTTTAAGAACTCGTATGGGTGGCTGTGTGTAACGTCTTACTGCCAAAGAATCCATTTGGAGAAGAATCTCATCTCGGTGTGAAAGAGGTGAAACGTCGCATTTGCCTCTCCGCTGTGTGCCAGAACGCTCCTTCCTGATGTATTCTGCTCGCGTTTCGTACAAATGGCTGGTGTAAATCCTGCGAGCATCTTAAGCCTGTTGAGTGATGCAAATGATGTGCTCTTATTAGCCATATCGATACAGCAAGTCTTTGTTTGCTTAGTTTTGTGCAGTTTGCTCAGGTGCGCTTACCCCTAAATCTCTTCTTGAGCTAAAATCTCTGGTTGATTGACATGCTGACACCCACCCACCCCTTTACTGATTTCCTTGTCTTTTTTTTTTCCCTCTTCTGCTTGCATTCCCGCAGGTTCCTACATGATGGTGGACTCCTCCCAGCACGATGTTGGGGAGAAAGCTCGGCTCCAGCTGCCAGTCATGAAGGAAAATGACACCCACTGCATCGACTTTAACTACTTGCTCTACTCCCACGATGGCTCCAGCCCAGGCACGCTTAACGTCCTGGTGAAGGTCAACAAAGGGCCAATGGCCAACCCGATCTGGAATGTGACAAGCTTCACGGGAAAGGAGTGGCTACGGGCAGAGCTGGCCATTAGCACCTTCTGGCCCAATGAGTACCAGGTACACACCTCAACCTCAATCAAGTCAACCCTTCACCAGAGTAAAACCTTATTATGAAATGGCTCCCAGTTTTGGTTCTAAAATATTTGTCCACCACTGCACAGCTGCTTTTAGGAAAATTTTGCTGTTGCAAGGAAACCATAACCTTTTAATGAACTGGGCTATATAAATTGGTGAAACCATTGCACTTATTGCATTTCAGTTATTTATTGACTATAAATTAAACTAATGAAGTTATAGTCATAAAATAAGACTCGAGGTGGGGCATTACATTAAATTTATAATGGTTAAGTGGTTTTCACAGGGCTCAGTGTCTTATTGTGCACTATTTTCAAACTTGCACTAAGTAAAGCATGACACAATAAAGATGGCACTTATTCACTATTACGAGGTCACAGGCATCCCTGGGGATTACGTGTATAAACATATAAAACAAGAAAGATACACAGTCTTTAATTGTATTTGTGATGTATCGATAGTTTATTAGATAAAGAAGTAAGAGAAGTAGAGGCAGTGGTGGCCTAATGGGTAAGGAAGCAGACCCATAACTAAAAAGCTGTGGGTTCAAATGTGGAATTGCCAAGGTGCCACTGAGCAAGATACCATCCTCCATATATCTATGTATGTATGTGCAGTACAGGCCAAAAGTTTGGACACACCTTCTCATTCAATGTGTTTTCTTTATTTTCATGACCATTTTTCATTGGTAGATTCTCACTGAAGGCACCAAAACTATGAATGAACACATGTGGAGTTATGTACTTAACAAAAAGTGGAGACCTGACCTCCACAGTCACCGGACCTGAACCCAGTCGAGATGGTTTGGGGTGAGCTGGACCGCAGAGTGAAGGCAAAGGGGCCAACAAGTGCTAAACACCTCTGGGAACTCCTTCAAGACTGTTGGAAGAAAACACATTGAATGAGAAGGTGTCCAAACTTTTGGCCTGTACTGTATGTGTGTGTGTGTGTGTGTGTCTGTCTGTGTGTGTGTGTATATATATATGTATATATAAGAACCATAGAACAACATGTAACCCTATGTAGTTACTATATATTACACATCATAACCCAACTTTAACCCATCATGATAAACTATTTTGTTGCATTGGGTGTTTTACATAGCTGTAGATGCTGTATGAAGGTTCTATTAAATTAAGCTTTTAAATTACATAATCCTTGTATCACATTGCAATATAACGCTTTTGCTTTAAAAGTCATTTTGGAGATGCAGGTCTTCATCTAAAACAAACTGAGGCCGTTTTTGCGGAAGATTGGTTGCTCTAGTACCCCATGCTTCAAAGACTAGCTTGGCCCGTTTTTAGGTATTTGTAACACACATGGCTGAACCCGTGGTCTCATGATCTACCTTTGATGAGTTCAGTCAGGTTTTGTTGACGAAGGCACAGATGCATGGATCTTTAGAGCTCAGGCTTCATTCTGCCTGATTCTTTCCAGGCCCACATTCAAATTCTTGATGTTTTTTTGTCTGCTTTATGAGACAGTGAGCCGTTTGTCTGTGTATATACTAAGCCGACAAATGTGTGATCTCAAAGCCGGAGCCAATTGTAGTTTTTCGTCTTTCATTATAATTAAATTCCCAAATTAGCTCATTTACAAAGGACATCAGGCTCTAAATGGTGGCAGTTTTAGAACTAATTATGCAAAGAACATGTAAGGCATCTGTGATGAACTGTGGACATGTGAATACGTCTTTATTCAGTGGTGAAGTTATTTGTATTCATGAAATGTCAGTTGGGTAGCAATTTTTCCAAATGAGAATGCAGACGCAGCCACTGTTTTCTAAATGCCACCGGAGTTGCAGAATTTCTTCTGGGGGCATTTGTTTAATCCTGGACCTTTTTATTGCCATTTTATATATGTATATAAAAAAAATGCTCACCCGGGTTAAACTAATCAGTCATTTTCATAAATTCATGCAAGTTAAAGTAAACTACTTCCTGCAGTACACTGGGGAAAATGCAAGCTCCAGGAGAGGTAAAAGAGGAGGAAATGACTTTGGATGTGGAAAGGGAGTTTCAGGTCTGAACAGGTAAAGAAAAGTGCAATTATCTGATAAACATTTTAGGAAGTGAAGCACCCATAGCTTTAGGCAGATGGGAGCAAATGCTCTCTCAACGTTTAATTAGTCAGGTATCTATAGTAATTGCACACTGTTGGAATTTGTGTATTTCACCATAACATTGTTAAAAGGTTTCAAGGGGTGCAATAAAATCAGTTTAACATTTTAATGGTGTTAATCCAAGTGTGGAGAAGTTTTACCATTTTGCCGTTTGTCCTACTTACTGCAAAGTTTTGATTAATGAAGCAATGCAGGTTCACCTCCGTTAGGTGTCCCACCTGGACTTTTGGTCTCTGGTGTCTTTGAAATGGCATTGTGGATATTGGGCAAAGTGAGCATTTCCCCGCAGAATTGTCTGCTTGCACTGGACAGGTCAGACGTCCAGCCCATCCAACCAACGTTCCAGGTTTGAGTTGCCTAGGTGTCCTGCATTCCAGTTATTTGACATCTGAAAGGCATCACCTCGAGTGATCGCTTGGCGCCAGGCTGCTTTCAATCTCGTCCTGTGTGTATTTCCCTGTAGACAGCATCTCAACTCCCATCATCAAAACAGCAAACTTGGGAATGTCTTTTGGATGAATAGCATCCGTCATTCCAGGAGAGGAGCAGTGACCGGAGAATTGGGCACGAGGAGCATTGAGGATATTTTTGTGGACATTAATTAGGGATGTGTTGAATGCATGACTCTGTGAATGTGCCAATTCTGAATATTGAACTTAATAGTTCACTGTCTTAATAAGAACCATTAAATCAGGATGTTAAAATATATACAGTCTATAGTGACTGCCTCTAAAGTACAAAGCTTGTTTACCGACAATAGATATATTTGCTTAAATTTCTATGCAGATATTACAGATATATTTTAAAAACTAAATGTGTCACCTTATGTAGAGCATCATGATATAACCACAAGCTAATCTAAAGCACCACTCACGATTGCCAACAGCTCACTGAGACACTTTATGATTCATTTTGCTTTATGGGACATTTTCATATCATTACTTTCGAACAGTTGTAAACAGTGGTCTTGTGGTTGTTCTTTGCACATTTTTATTTTTTACTCACAGTGCCTGCTGGGAGGCAAGGCTCATTTGCTATATGGGTCTGCAGTACTGGCTGCAAATGCTTGATCTTTGAATTAAAATATTCACTGTGTGTATCAATGATGTGTGAGACGACCCGTCTGGGATGTACTGCCAGATTCTGTTTTTATTTATTTATTTCATTTAAATTTTTTTTAGGAAGCTGCCAAAGTGCCTCTTGTTTCTTTAGCTTATCACTCGCCCGCATTTCACTCTCTATATCTGTCTATCGTTGCATTCTTCATTTATCTACTTTTTGAAATATGTAAGTTTGAATCTGTGCTCTTTGTTTTTTTGCCCCTTCATTGCCAGAGAGATTTATGGGCCCTCTTATTAGCATTTTGCAGCTTTTCCTGTGTTACTAATGAAGGCCCTGGCCTGTTCCCTGACTAATTGGCTAAAATTAATGATTCTGTTCTGCAGGTCCGCCCATGTGTTCCTCAAGTGTGCGAGAATTTTAAGCGTCTGATTAGTGCGGTTATTATGTTAACCGAAGGTTCGCTTTATTAATGCCCTCTTCCCAGAGTCAGGCCTGCAGACGGGCATGGCTTCTGATTGGCTCTCACCTGACAAAGGCTGCCGTAATTGAAAACCTCCTTGTCATGTCTACCCGACATTTCACTTCCTACCAAAGGCAACAAGATGGGTAATAAGCATATCAGAGAGAAATGAAGTCGTTGACGTCCTGTGAAGTTGGTGTTTGTCATGCGGCCTGAGCAGGAGGAGGGGAGCAGCAACAGTGGGCAGAAACAGACCAAAGTTTACATTTACATTTACATTTACGCCATTTGGCAGACGCCCTTATCCAGAGCGACTTACAACGTGCTTTCAAGTTACCATCGATGAAGAAGTTGTTTAAAACTGTTTAAAACTGAAAGCCGGCTTCTTGTTTCCTCTTACTAGGTTGCCTCTACTAACTGAAACCGGTCACTGCAGTCATGCTGCACTAAGGACATTGACTGTTCGATTGTAGAATAGTAGAAGCGCATTATGAGTGCAAAAAAAAAAGAGCATTATGGGGTTGACCCTGGGAGGACAATGTTGCAAACTGTAGTGTTTTGCTGGAACAGGGTGGTCAGTCGCCGTCTTGCCGGCCAGACCTGTGATTCACAGACCCAGATTGGCATCTGCTGGACGACATTTTGCTGCTTCCCCCGCACTGTTCCCGAAATGGCGCAGAGAAGAAGGACATTTGAACATGACAAAGCCCGTCCCCCAGGGTCCCCATCCCTCTCGCTCCGCAAGGGGCAGCCAGGAGAGCAAGCTCAGACATCTTAGCCAATAAACAAGGCCCAACACATACGGGATTAAGTATCATTTGGGAGTGAAGGCTTTATAATTAATACCCTGCCATATCAGAGGGAGGATGCTAATGAAGCAGACAGGCCAGTGCCGGCATGTTTGGCTTCTTCAGCGGCAGGCTGCCAATTTGACCCTCGGATCTTAACTCTCCCGGTGACCGACCCCCCCCTCCTCCCCCTCTTTTCCTCTCGCTGCGCCACCCCGTCGCCTCCACCCAGGACTGAGCAGCCCGGGCGTGTTGTATTTATCCCTCAGACGTGGGGGGATGTCACGGACTGGATGTGCCCCTCCAATTCCGAACGAGGCGCACTGAAGTATGCTTTTGTATTAAATTTTTTTTTCGACTGCAAGTTGATCAGGCATGTCAAAAAGAATGGTGTTATATTTTGGAGTTGGAAAGAGGATGTCTCTCCGCTGTGGGATTATTAAATATTAGATGATATCCAAGTTGTGCTGGTGAATGAGAATGTCAACATTTTTGTTTTGTCAGATTTATATTCTGTGGTAATGCTATAAAATATACAAGCTGTTTCATTATAATTTAATCCTTTCTCCCCCTTCCTCCGCCCTTTTATTATCATTATTTGGGCCGGGTGATGGGCATAATCATAAATAGTTCATGGGCGACGCTTCTGCTGCGACGCTTGACAATTGAATTACTTCCTCGGGAAATGTAAACAACCATCATCGGGTATTTGGCCGTCGGGAGAAACTTTGACCTAAATGCTCTTAGTCGCTGAAGATGCTGCTCTGAAGCAGTTTTTTAGCGAGCGCCCTGGATCCCCGAGGAGACTTGGCCCCTGCTTTGGAATAAGAATGAGCTTTTTTTTTTTTTCCTGGATGGGCCTGAATTGCTTGTGAAGCAGATGTTTGCTTTTTTTTTTTTTTTTTTTTTTTGCTCGGGACCAAATTGTTTTGTGGATTTAACCAATCAAGCCTGTTAAAACAATTATGGCTGCGGGCGCAGGACTCCTCCGCCTGATGCAGCCAAATAGGCGGCGCAGGTGTCTGAGGGCTGCCCGTAGCTGGACACGACTCGGGAAATCTGTCTGTTGTCCATCTGTCTGTCCTACTCAGAATGAGCTTTAATTTTTGAAAGCGTTAGAGCGTGAGTTTTTGTTTGTGAGATTAAGGTTACAGTTTTTCAGTGCCAAAAAATCTGAATATTTAGAGAGCAGAGTATATATTATACAGACACATACAGTACAGGCCAAAAGTTTGGACACACATTGATACATTGATATATTCTCACTGAAGGCATCAAAGCTATGAATGACCACATGTGGAGTTATGTACTTGACAGAAAAAGGTAAAATAACTGAAATCATGTTTTATATTCTAGTTTCTTTGCTCTGATTACTGCTTTGCACAATCTTGGCATTCTCTCGATGAGCTTCAAGAGGTCGTCACCTGAAATGGTTCTCCAACAGTCTTGAAGGAGTTCCCAGATGTGTTTAGCACTTTTTGGCCCCTTTGCCTTCACTCTGCGGTCCAGCTCACCCCAAACCATCTGGATTGGGTTCAGGTCCGGTGACTGTGGAGGCCAGGTCAAATGTGCCACTGAATAAAGCCCTGTCCCCACACACTGCTCCCTGTGCGCCTGTCATGGCTGTCCACTGCTCACAAATGGCGATGGTTAAAAGCAGAGGACGCATTTTGTTGTGCCACCGTGTGCTGTGCTGCAGTGTTTCACAATGACAATCACTTCACTTTCACACTGAGGTCAGTCATGAGACCTCCGCCTCCTCCATCAGCCCTATCCCACTTTCTGTCCCCCGTCACCTTTTAATCATGAGTTTTCTGAGTTTTTCATGTGCAGACATCGCTTTTATTTTACTCCCCTTTCACTGGAACATTTCCCTGTTATTCTGGTGGATGTAAGGTGGGACGCATTCCTTTGTGTTCTAACAAAGGTTTAGAAAATGTACCGTTTATTTAGGCATTTAGAACAGCCGTGCTGACCTTTGAGCCACCACGCTTTCCTGGATCCAACATTTAATATTCAACTGATCCATTTCAACTGCACATTCTTCAGATGATTAGCAGTATTATGCACATCTGATGTGGCTTGGTTTAATGCTCTGGAATGGGGAAAAAAAATTAATTCAGTCTGAATTTCCAAATCAATCTAAATCATTGTAACATGGAATATGGCAGATGATAATGGAGAGCCGTGTGCTTATGTGGTTTTATGGCAAAATCTGAACCAAGAACAGCAGTGATTCTGCAGAATTTAAACTCAACCAGCCTAAAGACAACTGAGCAAAGCACCATTTCCCTGTGACAAATGATTTCAGACATTGTGCCACCTGGCCTCTGTGATACTGGAGTCTACACAAGAAGGAGACTGATGGTAAGCTGGGAGAGATTTTCAAAAGCAGACAACCTGCTTAACACAATTCTTGGTTTGCTAACTAGAAGCAATAACAGGCAACGCTGTGCTTGCAAATTCCATTCTGTGGAACTTTTGTGGAAGGAATAAAGTAGTTGTTTTAAGCATATTTAGCTATTAATTGACATCAATGACTCTAGTTGATAATAACCATTTTAACACATTCATAGTAAAGGATCAGCCACATGAATTGATAATTCATAAGGTTGTAGAATGTCACATAGCAGTAATAGACTGTGTTCAGGGCCAATTTTCCAGCAAATTATCAGTCAAGATATCAGTCAAGGAAGGGAAGCAAGAATTTCACAGACACATCCATAGGTGGGACCAATCTAGTAATGATGTTTAAAGGCACATGATGGCCCTGCAGATGGGAAAACAAAGAGGAGACAGTGTGTAACAGTAAAACATCAACAAACTACTAAAAAAACTAAAGGTCTTGGAAAAAAAAGAGGCTCGGGCATGGTATATCGTATATCGTGAATTTAAACATTAAAACATTCACTACACAATATCATTTTTTCCACTGGTTTCATATTTGTGGCTAGTTCGCAAATGTATATTGACAATAGCAATTTTTTTTTTTACTTTTAATAAGATCCTATCATAACGTATATTGCAGGGGGCAGACGAATGGACTTCCTAAACCTCTGGGAGCCATATTTGAGCATCATATGAGCATGGAGATGAAACCCATTCATAGAGATGCATGTATGTAATGTATACAGTTTTGCTGTGTGGGTGAGTGTGTCAATGTCTGGGGATTGTTTGAAGTAGTTTGAAATGCTGAGATTGTTAATTTATACTTCATGATTTTGTTTTCATTAGTTTTTAAGCTAATAGTTATTAGAGAATCTCATACAGTCTCTCTATAATGAAGACATGTAAAGCCCTAGTTGTGATATCGCTGCAGTTGGAGGGGTAAGTTGTCAGGTAAAAGTTCACTTGCTAGGTTTCCTTCTCCAGACTCATTAAATTGTAAAGTGCAATCGTTACAGTTTAGCATTGCCATATAGGAATTTATCCTTCAGAGGAAATGATCAATATGAATGATCTTGACCATCACTTTTCTACCTCTCCCAGCCCATTTCTCATTTTTCTGTGAGTCTGGAACTTTGTTACCTTTGTGTCCCTGACCAGCCTTGAAGTTTAGTGATTGCTTATGGAAATTGCTCCTCTCTTGCTGTGAATCAGGCAAATGATTGCTAGAAATGGATCGTTCTCCACCAAGAGATTACGACTCAGCCTAGCATAAAGGCTCTTATAGAATAACGGCGGAGAAAGATCATCTCAGTTCCCGCAGGAATATATTGCTTCTAATAGTCCATCCGAGGGACGGGAAGAGTGAGGGGTATACATTGTGGTTTTTTTATGACCCGTCTCAGAAGAAGAGTGGTTGATGGAAAAGAAAGAGACAGAATGAGCTCTTTGGCACATTGGAGGCATGAATATAGGTTGCATCTTTCTTAAAGGGGGGAGAAAACACAACATTTCACCTGCACATGTCCTCCTCCCTGAACTGATGAATGACATTTCCCGGCTCAGGGGGGAATAAAACCCGCTCCCTCGTCACATTTGTATCAATTGTGAGTTGTGTGTGTGCGTCTGTGTCTTTCCTGTCAGTGTTTACCCAACAAGAACCTTGGTAATGATGAGTGAAGCAAATGCAAATTAGGAGGAGGTGAAAGGTTGGGGGTGGGGGGTACCCTTTTGACGGGTGAAGTGATAAGAGAACAATACCAGCAAACATCAGGTGGGCTGATGAGAGGGTGACAAAGAGAAAGGAATGGGGGCTGCTGTTGTGTGTGTGTGTGTGTGTTACTTTGACTCAGCCTCCTTGTGACTAGCTCCCCTCTTGTTTTCTCATGAGAGATTTACAGTCATATAGAGTGAATTTAATAACTTCCTAGGTCATTTGTATCTGACAAATTAAGTGATAAATATGATTTAATTACTATTTGTTGACTGAGCGGGAAGGATCTTTGCAAGTCAATACAAAGTTGCATGAGATATTGCTGCATGAGATATTGCTGTCCTGATGGGTTTGGTGTCTTCTCGATCTCTACTCTGATATTTTCCACTGAATTGGAAAAACGACTAATCATAATCAATCACGAATCATTCTGACGAATAATGGATAGTGACATTGAGATGATCCTGTACACCTGACTTACACTCTCTGTGCATGAAAAAAAGACAAGTTTACAGGCAGGCATATCCCATTCGAAAATACTGTAATGGTGCACTCAAAAGATGCATCAACCATATCTGCTTTAAAAGTCAGTCTCAGTTTTTTATGTAACTATTATCTCTGGCTTGAATGAATTCCAGGTCAGAACCATCACAGGAAGTAAAGAAAATGCAGCTCATTTGTAATTGTTTATAATGAATTGCAGCAGTTTACACATAACCTTTGACAACCCTAGACATAATAGAGCAACAAAATATCCAGCAAAAAGCGTGGCGAATGCTATCGAGTTGGCACAATGTGTGTGTTTGCATGTACATGTATGAGGAATCGTCCACTTCCACCATAAAGCTCTGTCTGCTTGTCAACTAGCATCTGAGTCCCGCTTTTCCCGGAGGGATACTAGAAAAAGAGTATTATGTCTGCTCGCACACCACCCTCCGCTCCGGCGTACTCAGTGAGTGGCCACACTCTCGCATTCTTTCGCAGCCTCACAAACCATCAACATCAAAGCTGCCTCCGCTGCTCTATCGATCTCGCTACACGCAGAGTCCTTGTTGTAATCGATGTCTCATAATTTAATGCATCGGCATCAGGACCTTTTAAGAGGCGTTCGCAGGCTAATAGTAAATATGACTGATGGGCTCTTGCGGAGCGTGGCGCCTCCGACTGCAGGAAATGGATTTGTTTGCGCCGAAACGAGATACAGGATTGGATCGGTACAGGTGCTTGTTTGTGTTCTCTTGTCTCCCTGCGTCTCCATCTGCTTTTTTTCTTTCTATCTCTTGTCCGTCTTTTGCACTTTCAAACCTTTTCTCCCTTTCTGTCACTCACCCGATTTGTGTGTGTGTGCGCGCGAAGCAGAAAACACACACACACACCCGGCCTCTGCTCTAACACCATGTGCTGATCTCATAGTCACTAAACCTGCGGGCCCCCCTGGACTGGGCCCATCTGTCACCCCGAGATCAACAGGGTCCCGCGGCCCCGGCACCCCTCGGGTCGCCTCGGCTCCCCCGTCTCGGCTTCTCCGGTTGTCAGAAGCTCCAGGCGCCTGCACGGTCTCCGCACACAGCCGGGGCCGGAGTAGAAGCACTGCCTCTTTCCTCCATTGCCATTGCACAAACACTAAACTAAACTACAGTTCTATCACTTTTGCTCTGTTTGGTCAGATATCAGGAAAGATTTAGGACAGATGCTGCCTGGCAAGGTCTATAGCCACATGGCCCGGATCGCCAGTACTTAATAATAATTTTAATAAGTGAAGTGATTGTGATACACAGCAGCACAGCACACGATGCACACAGTGAAATGTGTCCTCTGCATTTAACCCATCACCCTGAGTGAACAGTGGGCAGCCATGACAGGCACCCGGGGAGCAGTGTGTGGGGACGGTGCTTTGCTCGGTGGCACCTTGGCGGATCGGGATTCGACCTGGCAACCTTCTGATTACGGGGCCACTTCCTTAACCGCTAGGCCACCACTGCCCCCCAATGCAAAGTATAAACATGAAAAGAAATTTCAACCGTTGATTTTTGTACTTCTGATTTGTAATATTTTTATTCATTCACCGCAAGGTAGGATGAGAGAGCGTCTCCTTTTGTTCAGGTGCAGGATTTTTTTATTTATTTTTTTTTTACTCTTTGTGGGAGAAGCTGTCACCGGGGTGGGATGCAGTGTCTCAGGTTCACCTCAGCTGGGTGATGTTAGCATGGCCTGTCATACACACAGAGCAGTTAAGATAATTGCTCCAGCCCAGCTTGTCATACAAGGCAGAGCGGGATTTTGTGTGTGTGTGTGTATGTCTTTCTGTCTTTAATTTGTTTTTCAGCCTTTTTCACTGATGGCCAAAGCCTTTTTTTCCTCCCCCTTGTCATAGAAAATGGTTTTTCTGTGGTCTGGAGATGGACGCTTTCTCTCCCCTGGCCAGACTCTTGATGTTTTCTTTGAGACCCCTGAGTGCAGAAGCGGTGGCTCGTTTCTACCCCCCCACCCCAAGCCCAACCTTTACACTTTCAATTTCTGGTGGTCAGACACGATCATTGTAAAGCCACTGGCAGATATTATTACTAGGGAAATAGGTTGAAGCAGGACGGAAACATGCAGAGGAGAGTTTTTTCTCTTCTTTCTAATACTGAATGGAAAGCATGTGAGGGGAATGGGAAGTGGGCGAAGATTTACTTCATAATCAGCTCATCTGAATTACCGGCCGAGTGCCGGCTGGAGATTTGTTTTAGAAAATGTCAAATGCATTTATGGGAAGATCTCTTTAAAAGGTTGTGAATCTCAGCTAAAAGCCAAAGGGGAAAAACACACACACACACACACACAAACACTCACATCGCTATCCTCTTAGGTTTAGCCACCGACAGCATATAGTTCATAAATGAAACTGTAACAGATTTTATTTTATTTATTTCTCGCTTTTTTTTCCCTGCTGGGGCTGCTGTTATTTAAAAGGTCAGCATGTTCAGGAACAGAGTTTCTGCTCAGGCTTTGATGTGTAATTTCAAAGGTTAATTCCCTTTCCAGTGATAAGGTGAGAGGTACGTAGATATCTCCTCCATCGAACACTTGGTGCTGAAAAGAAAAAAATAAAAGGCAGCTATTGTGTCGTTTGAACCTTTGAATTCTTTTGACCTTTTTTTGAGTACTTTTTGACTACGGGAAGGAGACCTTGTCCCACTTAAATTTCATTTTAAGAATTCATATGGTCTCCCTAAGAGCTAGATGCCCATCACCATCGTTTTCACATGGTGGAGATTAAATCAAAGTGTGTCTCCGAGAGAAAAAGGAAGAGTGTGTGTGTGTGTGTGTGTGGGGGGGGCAGTATTGCACTGCTGTTTATGGTGAGGGGAGATGTATTTGTGTTGACCTTTCAGGCTGCAGTCAGTGTGGGAGGCTTGAAAGGTGGAGCAGGCTCCTAGACCTCTGTGGGTGAAGCTGGTTTAGTGAGAGCACCTTTGATGGGAATTTTTTCTTGGGGTGAATTTCAGTTTTTTTATGCTTTTTGTGTAATTTCAAGTGTTTTTTTTCCTCTTCTGTTCTTGGTCTCATAATACGGAAACAAGAAAAAAGAAAAGATACAGAGGACACTATATCAAACAAGTGTGGGGATGGTTCGATAGTGTAAGGTCAAAGGCATCCTCAGGATTTACATAAACTGAAAAAGGAAAGAACCTCTTGGTAATTATCTGTAGCTTGAGAAGACCGACTAACTTAATAATTCTGCTGGTGTGTAATTATTTTTGTCACCCAGAAATGAATATTTATTGTTTTTTTTAATAAAGAGAATTTAAAATGGGAGGAACCCAATGATTGACAGATCTCACACTCTCTACATGTTCATTCTAGATGACTGAAACAGATGGAAATCATTAAAGATTGTATTTTTTTTTCTTGATTTATTCTTTTATTTATGTAAACCATGATTACACTTTTGACCTTACACTTGTGAACAAGCCCCATGCTAAGCACATAGCACTGCCCCTGGCAGAAGCTTGAACAGTTTGCCCGTTGTCAGCGAATGGTTAACTAATGTTGCTGCTCGAATTCCTGTTGACTTTAAATCCATCAGTTGTTAAGTATTCTGAATCATGATCATATATTTTGGATCTCTTGCCTAATATATCATCTGTATATTTTGTGTGCCTATAATTGACTCTGAAAACAATAAGCCCAACCATTAATTGCTTCGTCAATATGTGTTAATAACAAATCCTAAAATAGTGCTGCCATAATTCTGTAGTATTTTAGAAGTTGAGTGGCAGTAAATATCCTCCTTTAACCCCCCCCCCCCTCCTTTCTCTCTGTCTTTCTCTCTACCCCACCCCATCCACCAGGTCATATTCGAAGCGGAGGTTTCAGACAGGAAGACAGGCTTCATTGCAATTGATGACATCCAAGTTTTGAGTTATCCATGTGGTAAGTAATTACAATGGTGGTAATTACGCAGCACCGCTGCATGGCTGCTGATGGTTTTCTCTCTACACTGTGCAAATGAAGATAAGTGGGAAGGTGACATGAGTGGGTCGAGGGTAGCGAAGGTGAGGTACAAGGTTGGCATGGGAAGATAATAACGTGGGCAGAACTCTGCTCTGGAACACCCACATCCACAAGGAAGCGATGTAAATAAATGAGCAAATCAGTCAATATGAAGTGCTGAACAAACAAAGAAGTAAATGTGACTGACCTTCAGTTTCGTAGTTTCACCATTCAACAAACTTTTAAACCAATTTTAATACGTCTTGTTAAGAATTGGTTAACAAACAAAAAAAACGAATAAAAAATTACGGGGTGTCAAAAAATAAATTCTCTACATGATTCATCAACTCATCTGAGAGTTAAGCTGTCCTCCTAATCGTATTGTATTGGGAAGGGAAACTGTCCAATTAAACGTCAAGATATCTCAAGATATAACATTGCAGCATCAATGTTGATTTTTTTACAATAGAATTGTAGTATTTTTTTTGCTTTAATTCCATATAGCACAATTTGTTCCCTGTTCAGTGTAGTTTTGTGCTATTAAATACGGCTCCTGCTTTGACCAGAGCTGCTGAGAAAAAGTTACCTTTCGTGTACAGTATGACAATTGCTCCTGATTGCTTTACAGTTGCAAGAAAAAGTATGTGGTCCCTTTGTAATTTAATGGAATTGTGCACAAATTGGATCCAAAGCACACCATGCTTCACCACCTACCAACAGGTGCCTCAGCAGAGAGTCAGACACTCAAGACAGGAAAGGCTTCTACCGTGACTTTGCAGCAGGACCGGACTGGATAAGGATGAAAGCAGCAAGAGCCAGGAAGACTAAAGGGATTACATGAAATAATGGAAAGGGATCCCAATTAATAGCAGTGGCCTCAGGGGACAGGGTTTTCAAATGCAGCAAAGATGCTGCTTAACCAGCAACAGTAATCCTTCTGAACAAAGCTGTAAAGCTTTGTAGCACTGT